>NC_056004.1:34000491-36888485 GCF_018446385.1 Zingiber officinale | reverse complement strand
TGTTAACTCCATTAACACATCTTCATTAATAAGTAGAGAATACACATCGAGAATTTCCGATGTGGGACTATTCTCCCATGCACTTTATTAATGAATAATAAATGTTATTTTGGGCCGACTTTAAACATTAATTTCTCATTCACCCTTAATCGGTTTTGAGCAAATTAATAGTCTAAATCTATCTACGCGAATCGTAGATTTCAATTTTGAAGTCAATTACGACTTTCAACAATTGATGGCTTCCTTCCTCAAAATCGTTTTGGTCCATTTAAGGCCCCAATATCCAACAATCCCCCACATGAATGGAAATTAATGCAAAGCGTGTATGCATGCTGACACTTTACAAGAGTCCAATTGATAAGTCACTGCATCGGGAGAGGTAGCTTGTGGCTTTGAACCTTCCGTAGTGAAATCCTATCGAGTATACTAGGCTGCGCAGTGAATGTGATGTCTTGAACTGCTCAGCTGTTGGTGTATACTTAGACAATAACATCCACACAGAGATCTATCTCACCTACTTTAGGTTCTCATGGTTGGTTCCGTTTCGGCCATGGATACCATCTTGGATTTATGAGTGTTTCATTGAAGCGGCCTGTCTTCACACTCACATAGGTGACACTTCTATCAAGAGTATCCTACCATACTCCACCTTATCAGGTATAGAAGTCACTAAAAGCATAAGCTTAACCTCACTACATGAGGTAGGACAGCACAAATTCATCCTAGGATTGGGATAGAGATAAACTATCGAATGTGCTGAACCACAACTTCTGTAACTTCGTTGTCCCATTGAACCAAGATCTTGGGATCTCTAGTCAACAAGGTTGGGTTACCGCTACAGTCGTTTTCAGTTGTAGATTTTTAATCCCATTCCTCTTGATGAGCAGTATACTTGATCTCGACTCAACCCCTTCGTTAGAGGATCTGCCAAATTATCTTTGGATTTAACATAGTCAATTGCAATCACTCCATTCGAGATCAACTGCCTAATGATATTATGTCTACGACGTATATGTCGTGACTTCCCATTATACGTATTACTCTGTGCCCTTCCAATCGCCGATTGACTATCACAGTGGATTAGTATGGCAGGCACAGGTTTCATCCAGCTCGGAATATCTTCCAAGAAATTCCGCAGCCATTCAGCTTCCTCAGCTGCTTTGTCTAGTGCTATAAACTCGGATTCTATAGTTGACCGAGCAATGCAAGTCTGCTTAGTGGATTTCCAAGATACTGCTCCCCCACCGATCGTGAATACATATCCACTAGTGGATTTGGAGTCTTTTGTATCTGATATCCAATTAGCATCACAATATCCTTCCAACACAGCGGGATATTTTCCATAATGTAATCCATAGTTCATAGTATATTTCAAATATCTGAGAACTCACATCAATGTTTTCCAATGGGTGTCGTTTGGATTACTCGTAAAATGACTCAGTTTGTTGACCATATGGGCAATATCTGGACGTGTGCAGTTTGTGAGATACATCAAACTGCCTATTATCCGAGAATATTCCAACTGCGATATGGTCTCACCATGGTTTTTCATTAAGTGTTGACTTAGATCCATAGGTGTTTTCACTGTAGAGAGATCGTACGCATTGAATTTTTTCAATACAGATTCTACATAATGGGATTGTGTTAAAACTATCCCTTCTGATGTCCTGAGAATTTTAATTCCCAATATAACATCTGCTTGACCCATATCTTTCATATCAAAATTTTTGGTCAACATTTTCTTTGTAGTCATGATTACATCATGATTACATCATGATTACTGCCCATTATTAGCATGTCGTCTACGTATAGACAGACAATTACATAGCCTTCAGGTGTGTTTTTGACATAAATGTATTTGTCACATTCATTTATTCTGAATTCGTTTGACAGCATTACTTTGTCAAATTTTTCGAGCCATTGTTTAGGCGCTTGCTTAAGTCCGTACAACGACTTAACAAGTCGACACACCTTTTTTTCATTTCCAGGAGCCATGAACCCTTCGGGTTGCTCCATATAAATTTTTCTTCCAACTCACCATTTAAGAACGCAGTCTTAACATCCATTTGATGTATTTCAAGGTCATACAGTGCTGCAATGGCTATTAGCACTCGTATGGACGTAATCCTTGTCACCGATGAGTATGTATCGAAGTAATTAAGGCCTTCCTCTTGCTTGTACCCCTTGGCTACAAGTCTAGCCTTATACTTGTCAATTGATCCATCAGCTTTATACTTACATTTTAGTATCCACTTACAACCTAATGGTTTATTACCAGAAGGAAGGTCTACTAATTCCCAAGTATGATTATTCATGATAGACTCAATTTCACTATTGACAGCTTCTTTCCACATTGGAGCATCGGGTCTAGAGAGAGCTTCACTTAATGTTCTTGGTTCCATTTCTGACATGAAAGTCATGAAATCTGGCCCGAACAATTTCTCAACTCTAGCCCGTTTGCTACGACGTGGCTCTTCACTTTGATCGTCAATAGTCCTTTTATAACAGCTAAGTTCGGTAACGTCATTTTTGTTTGAGCTTCCGTTGTTATCACTTTCAACGTTTCTCTTTTTATTTGGGAATACGTTTTCAAAGAATATCGCATTCCGAGATTCTATGGTTGTTCCCACATGTATATCAGGAATGTCTGATTTGTGAACTAGGAAACGATATGCACTACTATTATGGGCATATCCGACAAATACCGCATCGAACGTTTTAGGTCTGATCTTTACTTGCTTTGGTTTAGATACTTCGACCTTTGCCAAGCACCCCCACACTTTCAGGTATTTGTACGATGGCTCGCGGCCTTTCCATAGTTCATATGGAGTTTTATCATTTTTCTTATGAGGGATTCTGTTGAGAATGTGATTTGCCGATAATATTGCTTCCCCCACAAGTTTTGATGTAAGTCTGAATTTATTAACAAGACATTCATCATTTCTTTTAGTGTCCGATTTTTACGTTCGGCAACACCGTTTGATTGAGGTGAGTAAGGCGCCGTTGTTTGATGGATAATGCCAGATTCTGTATAAAATTCATCAAACGGTGCACCATATTCTCCACCTCTATCGCTTCGAATTATTTTAATTCGTTTGTCAAGTTAGTTTTCAACTTCTGTTTTATAGGTTCTGAACCCCTCTAGGGCTTCGTCTTTACTTCTTAAAAGAAAGACATAACAGAACTTTGTGCAGTCATCGATAAAAGTAATAAAATATTTTTTACCTCCTCTAGTTTGCACAAATTTCAAGTCACATAGATCACTATGTATCAACTCTAGAGGAGTTGTTGTCCTTTCCACCGAATGAAAAGGTAGTTTCGTCATTTTCGCTTCCACGCACACTTCACATTTGTGTGTTCCGTCAACATTGACGTTTGGTAATAATTTTAATTTGACGAGACGTTTGAGAGTATTATTATGCACATGTCCGAGTCGATCATGCCATAAATTAAAACACTCAACAACATAGCTGGAAGCATTTATTTTATTACCATCAAAATTTCGGAGTACAGGCATTACAACCATTTTGAATAGACCCTTTTCTAGGTACCCCTTTCCTACGAAGACACCATTCTTCGTAAGTACAAAGTTGTCTGACTAGAACACTAGCCTAAATCCGGCCTTGACCAATGCCGCTCCAGAAACTAGGTTCTTACTGATGTCGGGAACATGGAGTACATCAATGAGTGTTAGCTCCTTTCCAGACGTCATCTTCAGAACAACCTTTCCGAGTCCAACAATTGGCGACGTCGAGGAATTACCCATATAGAGCTTCCTGCCATTTATCAGAGTATACTTGGAGAACATCGCCTTATCGGAACAGATATGACGAGTTGCTCCAGTATCAATGAACCACTGCTTCGGGTTGGTATCCACCAAGTTGGCTTCAAATACAACTGCAGTGAGATCCAAGTCCTCAAGAGAGGTTGCGACATGATTCGCAGCATCCTTTGGCCCCTTGGTTGGCTTCTTTGGGCATCTGCAGTCCTTGGACAGGTGTCCTACAGTTGTAGCAGGAGCCTTTGAACTTCTTTGCTTGAGCCTTCTTTTTGAACTGCTTCGGCTTTTTAGCGTTCGGCTCGACCAGGTTGGAAATTTCGTCTATAGTCCGCTTGGTTCCTCTGGAGTCGTATAACTTTCGATTATCCTCCTCTATTTGTAGCCTTAGGATCAGGTCTTGCAGCCCTATCTCCTTTTGCTTGTGCTTTAGGTAATTCTTGAAATCCTTCCATGACGGAGGGAGCTTCTCAATTACCGCAGCAACTGCGAATGTCTCGTTCAGCTTCATGCCTTCGGCGTCCAGATCATGCAGTATTAATTACATATCTTGGACTTGAGATGAGACGCTTTTTGAGTCCACCATCTTGAAATCCAGAAACTGACCGACGATGAATTTCTTCAATCCAGCATTTTCGGTCTTGTATTTCTTCTCAAGGGATTCCCACAAAGATTTCGCCGTCTCCAGAGAACAATATACGTTATATAACGTGTTGTCCAAGGCGTTGAGTATATAATTGCGGCACAGAAAATCTCCATGAAACCATGCATCGCTAGCAGCCTTATTACCTTCCGTAGCGGCTGACGTGTCTTCGTGCAAAAACCGTACAAGGTTTAGCGTTGTTAGATAAAACAGCATCTTCTACTGCCATCTTTTGAAGTCGGTTCCGGTGAATTTCTCCGGCTTTTCTCCGTGCGGAATGCTTGTCGGAATGGCGGTCGGAACGACGGTCGGAACGACCGTCGGAATGTCGTTGGTAGCCATATCAGTTTGCACGAAATATCGTTTACGACTGTTATTCCCGGGTAGCTTCTGGAGTATGCAAACTGATCGTCGAGGCTAGTGTTTGACACTATCTCCGTAAACGATATTGCTCCGCTACGGTGCTTAACGGATTGTTGCAATTCGTTCCCAAGATACAACGACGACGAACGTCTCGGAATCGTAGCACTCCGACTTCCGAGACCAGCGAACCTTCTAGTAGACTTCTTGGACTCTTGAATGCACAAGATGAGATGAATGCTTGAGGAAGAGAAGAGAGGATTGAGTGAATTGAGTGAATATTCCATCATCTGGAGGGTTCTATTTATACTGAAAGAAGAGGTTGATTGTCCTTTGGGTGAGTGGATGTGATCCTTGGGCTGGATCGATCTAGATCATCCATTCTGAAGGGTTGTAACCCTTCACCAAGCCCACTTCAATTTCATCCATCAGATCTGAGGAGTTGTGACCCTCAGATCCCGCCTATTGTTATCGGCCATCGGATCTGGATCCATTGATTCGATGCTTCAGATCAAGTCTCATCCCAAGCCGTCAGATCGTTACTCTTTGCGATCCAACGCTCTAGATCACATCACAAGCGATCCATCATACCTATTTGATCAACGTTTGATCAACGGTAGCCATCCATTCCCTAAGTCAACTGTCCAGTCATCTCCCTTTGCCCACGAGGATGCCGCATAGATGCTCGCACCTGGAGCATAAATTTAAGCTCCTCAATGCTCCTCGTGCGAAGTGCAAAGTGCGCCTACAAAGCGCCCATTGCGCACGTGGCGGGTGGCGGGCTCACAGGTGCGAGCACCTGCTCGCCCTGGGCTAAGGGAGCACCTGTCCTTTTATTTTATTTTTGTTAACTCCATTAACACATCTTCATTAATAAGTAGAGAATACACATCGAGAATTTCCGATGTGGGACTATTCTCCCATGCACTTTATTAATGAATAATAAATGTTATTTTGGGCCGACTTTAAACATTAATTTCTCATTCACCCTTAATCAGTTTTGAGCAAATTAATAGTCTAAATCTATCTACGCGAATCGTAGATTTCAATTTTGAAGTCAATTACGACTTTCAACAATTGATGGCTTCCTTCCTCAAAATCGTTTTGGTCCATTTAAGGCCCTAATATCCAACACTTCTACCTCATGGTTCTTTGATTCTGGTTATTGCAATTATATGACTTCTAAATCCTCTATTTTTACATCTTCTAGAAAGCCATTTGTTCCATATATTGTTCACACTGCTGATAATACTGTAAGTACTCCATGGTAGTTTTGGTATGATCAACTAAGTTAAATTAGGTCATGTTATGTTTGATCCTTGTGTCTAAGTGTACAAGAACTTAGGATCACGAGTAGTTGAGTGAAAAACGCAGCTAGCAAAAGGATGGCATGGGAAAGAGTCGACGGGCTCAGTGCATCCTAGGGACAAGGAGCTGCGGAAGAGTACGCTGACAGACGAAAAAAAACACTCAATATTTTTAAGGGATGAGAAGTTGGAGCGGAAGATTGCTCGAGGATAAAGATTAGCTAAGGAGCTGATCTACTGTAGGGAATGCACCTTCAATGGCTTGGAAGGCGCCTTCCATGAATAGTGCCGAAGGCATTTTCTAGGCGGTTAAAGGCGCCTTCCCTAGCCATTAGTCGAAGATAAAACCTTATCTTTAACGGATAAAGTTTTCCACTCAAAGGCGCCTTGAACCCTCTTGAAGGCATCTTTCAGCCATGGATAGGATTTTCTAGGAGCTATAAAAAGCCCCTGAAGCTAGGAATTAATCAACAATTTTTGTAATCAATTTCTACTTTATTTCTCAACATTCAGAGAGTGTAAGAGGCTTCTCTGCCTTCAATGAAGGAGATTTTCTAATGCTTTTATCTGCCTTGGATTAACAACCACCTAGGTTATAATCAAGTAATTCTTCTATATCTTTTATTTTATTAGTTGTTCAATTAATTTATTATAATTGTGTTACTAATCTAAGTTGAAAGAACGAGAAAGGGGCTATTTTTATTTCAGGTTATTCACCCTCCCTCTAGCCGGCCTCACCAGAACCTACAATTGGTATTAGAGCCAGACCTCTTTAGAAGGACTAACCGTTGACTAAAGCACATAAGATGATAGTCGGAACAAGTATCCACCTGCCTAAGTTCGAGGGAGACTTCACCCACTGGAAGAAGAAATTGGAACTATACTTCAAAATAGATTTCGATATTTTTCTAATTTTGAAAAATAGTTTTGTAGTATGTACCGATAGCAACAACGATCTAAAGAAAGAGGAAAACTGGACCAAGAAAGAACAAGCCAAATTTGTGGTCAATGGAAAAGAAGAATTCCATCTACTGAGTGCGCTACCACCATAAGAGGTCAACAAGATCAAAATCTATAAGTCTACAAAAGATCTCTGAGAAAAATTCCTAGAGCTTCACGAAGGATCCTCTAAAGCCAAGCTCGTAAGAAGAGATCTACTTCAGAATCAACTAACAATTCTTCGACTAAAGGAAGGTGAAACAGTCCCTCAACTACACGCCAAGCTAACGGAGCTAATTACCGAACTCACAAATCTCGAAGAAAAGGTAACCAACCTAGATTCGCTAAAGTATGCACTTAACACTTTTCCAATAACACCATAATGGTTAACTTTAGTAGATGCATTCTACATCTCTAGGGACCTAGAGGTAAGTAATGTAGAAGAATTATTTTCTACCTTTGAAATTCATGAATCTAGATATGCAGAACTAAAGAAGGAGCCGAATTAGAACATTGCCTTAAAGGCAAAAATGGGCAAACCAGATTTTGAAACTTCCCTCAATGATGATGAAACGACATTTATGGTAAAAAATTTAAGAAATTTTTTAGATCTAATAAATTCAATGAAGTGTAAGCCAAGAAAAGAATAAAAAGGAAAGTAATATGCTATCACTATAATGAAGAAGAGCACCTCAAAGACAACTGTCCAAAACTAAAGAGCAAGGACAAGGACAAAAGACTGACCCAGAAAAAGTACAAAAACCTAAAGGTGATATGGGATGAAACGTCGTCATCAGAGTCAGATATTGAAGCCTATGTCGGACTTGTGCTGATGGAAAGTCACCATGAAGATGACGAAGCAAGCTCATCCGAAATGAGCATCGAGAGCATCAATGAAAGGGGAGCAACATCAGAGGGAAGTAGCACTATAGGGAGAGCATCAGATAACGTGATTGATAAGATAACTCAGGTACGATCTCTACCTCTTGACAAGTTATACAAGTTTATTAAAATGTTGTCTAAGAATTCCTGTCAATTAGAAAATTAAATAAAAAATTATTAAAGGATAACATAGAACTAAAAGGAACTTTAGCAAAATCTTATTGATTAGAAAATTTTGAAAAAATGAAAATTAAAAATGAAAAACTGAAAAAATAAATAGAAAATTTAAAGAATTCTGCATGTTCGAATTTGGCTAATTCAAATTTTAGAAATTATTGATGACTAAATTGAAATTTTAGATATTATAAAAGTTAAATTAGAAAATTATCATAAAAATTTATTCCTAAAAACTATCTGATTAATAGGAAAGAACCTATATTGGGTTCCAAAATTATGCTTAGATTAAAATCTTTATGCATGCTTTAATTTTAATTTGCTTTAATATTTTTTTTTGCATGTTTAAATTTATCAAAATTTTAAAATAAATTGGTTTGTATGTGTTTTGTTAAATCGTAATTTTTTTCGTGGGAAATGGTTTTATTATCTATCTAAGAAAAAATTTTGAAATTTTTTTACTAATATATTATTTCTTATCAATTTCTCAACAAAAACCATATCTTTAAATTTAAAATTATTTCATAGATGTATTTTTAAAAATTTTATTTTTATGTAATAAAATATTATGTTCTTTTCCAAAAAAAATATTTTTAAAATTGTTTTTTTACAGTTATTGAATTTTTTTACAAAAATATTAATTTTAAATATTAAATTTTTTTTAAAATGTCAATCTTTGAAAATTTATATTTTCTAAAGATATAACTTTTGTTTTACATATTGAAAAAAAGATGCAAGAATTTTTGAACTTAAAATCTATTTGTTAAGTATTTTTTTTTTAAAAAAATATATCTTTCTATTGAAAATAATTTATTATTGATGATATTATTTTCTTTTATTCATGAAAGTTTTATCACTATTTTGGATATTCCTGTTTAACCATTACAAAAATTTTCAAAATTTTTTAATGATTGAAAATAATTTTAGAATTATTTATTTCAAAACTGGTTTATAAATCACAAATATTTATATTTTCGAAATATAATTCAAAATTTTTCTAAGTGTTAGTCATGATTTTTGTTTCCCTTAGAATTTTTACCCTTATTTTAATGTGATCAAGGGGGAGATTTATAGATTAAATCTAGGGGGAGGTATCATTTTACACATTAATTGTTTTAATTTATATTTTTTTAAATGGTTAAAATTATTTCACTATGTTTGTTATTCCCTAACTTAACTTGTGTTGCTCACATAAAAAATAAAAAGATTATAAGTACCCTATGGTAGTTTTAGTGTGATCAACCAAGTCAAGTTAGGTCCTATTATGTTTGATCTTTGTGTCTAAGTGTGCAGGAACTTAAGAGCACGAGAAGTCGAGTAAAAGACGCAACTAGCGAGAAGGATGACACAGGAAAGAGTCGACGGGCTTGGTACGTCTGAGGGATGAGGTTCTACGGAAGAGTATACTGGCGGACGAGAAGGAAGCGCACGACATTTTCGAGGGACGAGAAGGCAGAGCGGAAAATTACTTGAGGATGAAGATCAACTAAGGAGCTGCTCTACTGTAGGGAAAATGTCTTCAATGACTTAGAAGGTGCCTTCCATGAGCAGTGTTGAAGGTGCCTTCCAGTCGATTGAAGGTGTCTTCCCTAGTCGTTAGCCAAAGATAAAATCTTATCTTTGACGGATAAAGTTTTTGACTCGAAGGCACCTCGAACCCTCTTGAAGGCGCGTTCCACCCATGCATAAGTTTTTTAGGAGCTATAAAAAGACCCCTGAGTTAGGAATTAATCAATAACTTCTGTAATCAATTCCTAGCTTATTTTTGAGCGTTTAAAGAGTGTAAGAGGCTTCTCCACCTTCAATGAAGGAGATTTTCTAATGCTTTCATCTGCCTTAGATTAACAACCACTTAGGTTGTAACCAAGTAATTCTTCTTTCTCTTTTATTTTATTAATTGATCAATTAATTTATTATAATTGTGTTACTAATCTAAGTTGAAAGAACGAGAAAAGGGTTATTTTCATCTCAGGCTATTCACCCCCCCCCCCTCCCTCCCTCTCTCTAGCAGGGCTCATCAGGACCTACAAATAGTACACTACATGTTCAAAGTATAGGCACTGCTCAAACCTCTACTTTGTCTTTACCTAATACTTTTCTTGTTACAAAACTTTCCCTAAATCTTATATCTATTGGACAATTATGTGACCTTGTCTTTAACTTATCATTTTCAAATAATGGTTGTAATATGCAGGATCCACAGATGGACAAGATTCTTGGAATAGGGCGTAAGGTTGGGTGGCTGTTTAAACTGACTTCTCTAAACCTTCCATCACAAACCTTTGTTAGAGTTGTCACCTCTCAAATTTGACATTCTCGTCTAGGTCATCCATCTATTAACTGTTTGGGATCTTTAATTTCTAGTGGTTCTCTAGGCTATGTTAAGAAAGATACTTTTGATTGAGTTTCTTATCAACACTACAACAAAAACTGCAAACGACAACGGATATTTTCCGTTGTCGTAGGGTGAAAAAACCGTTGTAACTGAGGGCGTTGTAGAATGTATGGCCCTACGACAACAGTTTTGAATCCGTTGTCTTTGTAGACATTTGACAACGGTTTTTATCCGTTGTTGTATATATGCTCAAAATTTGGCTACGAAGGATACGACAACGCGATTATCTAAAGGTCATGCCTTAGCTTTTTTGTCAAATGATTCTATTTCTTTAGCTTCGTTTGATATGAATCATTCCGATATATGGGGTCCTGCGCCACATGACATTATGTGTGGTTTGAAATAATATGTGATATTTATTGACGAATTTTCTCGTTACACATGGATTTATTTGATGCATAATAGGTCTAAATTATTCTCCATATACATTAGTTTTGCCAACATGATTCAAACCCAATTTTCCACTAAAAACAAAATATTACACACTGATAATGCCCTGGAATACAGAGATTCAAAATTAACTCAGTTTCTAGCACATCAAGGTGCCATTATTCAAAGATCTTGTCCTGAAACCTCTCAACAAAATTGTTAAGCATAACACAAACATAGACACATCTTCAATGTTGGAGCCATTCTCATTTCTGTTGGGACCTTGACGTCCGCTAGAGGAGGGGTGAATAGCGTCTCACCCAAAACGTCGCTTCCTACAATGGTTAGTATGCACAACAGAATACAAAAACAAATAATAACAATAGAAATCAAACCTAACACGTTGATTTAATGTGGTTCAGAGATAAAGCTCCTACTCCATGGTTGTCCGTAAGGTAGGTGATCCCGATCCGTTGGTGGATGATTCCTCGGAGAACTTCCGGCTAGCTCATGTAGCTCCTTGTGGGTGAAGAAACCTCACCACAACCTCGTACAAGCACGCTATCTCACTTGGGCACTTAGAGACTCTAATTAGAGTTAACCACCACTAATTTCGTCAACCTTTGCCAAGCACCCCGAGCTCTATTAAATAGAGCTCGGGAGGAAAACACCTACTATTTTCCTCACCACCAATCGACTGGTACAAGGACTAGTCGACTGGTCTTAAGTGAAATTCGACCGTTACAAGCCAACGGTCGACTACCAATCGACTGATGAAAACACCAGTCGACTGCTATAATACTACTATAGTATCATTACAGTGGTGCTACAGTGATGCTACAGTAAACCCCTAATCCTAGGATTTAACTCCCGAGTATATTCACTCAGCATTCGTCCTTGCCCGACCAACCTAAACCTAGCCTTCTAGCCTCCTCCATCAGCCTTGCGTCCCTCGGATGCCTCTCGATCCTTCACGTCTTACGTTTTGGAGCTTTCATCGGCCTTGTCATTGTTGTTGGATCTTCCTTTACCAAGAGGTCGCGCCTCCAGGACTTCATCCATTGTCAAGTCACACTTGGACTTATGTTGCCAAGACTACATGCTTGGACTTATACCGTCAAGACTCATCCTTGGACTTTCCTCCTTTGCCAAGATCACCCTTGGACTTTCCTTGTTGTACCTGTATCCTACACACTCATAACGCATATCAAATACAACAATGAACCTAACTTAAACCTTTACCCAAACATCAAAACCTAGGGTACCTAGATTGCTCCAATAATTTTTCCCTTTTTGATGTTTGACAACCTGTTTAAGTTATGAAAACAATATAGCAATACATATATAAATATGCAAAAATAATGGAACCTAAATCCCTAGGCTCCCCCTTTACCTAAGCTCCCCCTTGAGCTAGGATTTCTTGCAAAGGTAAACTTCTCGCCCTTTTGCTAATAAATGAGCAATCGCTCCCCCATGAGTTAAGATTTCTTGAAAAGGTGTGTAAATTTCCCACTTAAACCTAAACTTCTCCCCCTTTTCCATATATCAAAAAGAGATCCAACAATATCTTAATTAATGGACTCTTTGATCTCGAATGACCATAAATATCATGTATTAATCCCCCATAAGATTACATACATGTTCACTACTCTTTTGATCATTTTCTAATACTGAAAAATATTTTCAGACCGTATCAGTCAACTACCATAAGTCCCAGTCGACTGTCATCATCAAAATAATCTTACAGAGACTTTCTGTGCTCAAAATTACTATTACCAGTCGACTGGTAACTGTACCAGTCGACTGGTACTTTATTTTTGTAAAAATCACTTTCTGACCCAACTTCAGAAATGCATCATAAATTCTACAGACCTCCAAAAAATTTTAAATTTTATGGAGAGGTATATTTTATTCATGTCTACTTGGGAAAAATTTATATATAAATATATTTATCATAGACCCCAAGATTGACATAAAATTCAAAACTAGCTAAATAGTTCAATTAAACCTTGACCTAAAGTCCTAGTTTTGACTTCTTCTTTATGTATTTGCCCATACTAAACCATAATGCATCCTTAGCATTAGTTTATATGACATATATACATTCAAAACTAATTTTCATGAAATATGAAATATTTTTCATATTTTCATGCATGATACTCAATCCAATTGTGTCAATTTCTTGGATTTGAGACTCAAGTCTGTCTCTAAACCACTTTGGCACATTTGATGACCCATTTTGAGTCCCAAGCATGGTACGCTTGAGATTCATTTACCACATATCCCAAAGACTCTTTGAGCTCCCCCTAGAGCTCTTACTCTTAGCCACCTCTTTAGGTGACTCATCCACTATGGCTAGGCCACTTCGGTGCACCTCGGGTGACACTTGGCCAACAAAACTCACCTTCTTAACTTTAGACACCTTATCTTTAGTTAATTTCTTCTTGTCCTTAACCTTGGGTACCTCATCCTTGCAGTAATTATATGTCACCCTAACATATTCCTTCTTATTGGCCTTGGATAACTTTCCCTTGGCCTTGGACACTTCTCCCTTACCAATGTTATGTGTCACCTTAGCACTTGATCTCCTTTTGGTCTTGGAGGGACCCAATTTGATATTTTTGGATCTTTGACCACCCATATACATGTCAAGTCCTTTAGGTCCAATAATGAACCTCTTTAGGACTTTTTCCATTTCCTCAAGCTTTGCCTTCAAGGTTTGATTTTCCAATTCTAGGGTTCTAACCCTAGAATCAACATGTCCATTATGGACATTCCTAGACCTACCCTTCCTAGGCATGTATCTCCCCTTCTTGGGATTAATGCCTAGGTTTTCAACCACCTTCTTCTCCTTAGGTAAGATAGGTTGTTTCCTTTTAGGTCTATCATTTGAAAATAATTTCTTAGGGGTTTCACCTACATTAACCCTATTCCTATCATTATGCCTAAAACAATAAATATGTATGGGAAAATAATTCATATTATTTCTAATATGCATGGAGGAATTTGAATTTGAACTTGAATTTAAGTTAGGGTTTACCTCCCTTACCCTTGAAACTCTCTTCTTCTCTCACTTCTTTAAGTGCGTCAAGTTCTTGAGCTCTCCTCTTCTTGAGCACTTTGTGTGGTAGTGACCCCACTCACCACATGTGAAGCATCGAATATGCTTCTTCTCCTTGACTCCATCCCTACAACCCACATTAGTTATTAAAGAAGCTTTATTAAGTTTTGGGATTACCTCTTTTACCTTCTTGAGCGAAGGACACCTACTCTTGTAGTGACCCATCTTACCACACTCAAAGCATTTGATGTGATCCTTTGCACTCTTCTTGGTATTTAAGGTGGAGGGTTGAGCCTCCAAGATCTCCTCTTCCTTGGATTGCTCTTCTTCTTCTTCACTTGAAGATGTGGATGGTTCCACTTTTTCCTTACTTGAAGATGTGGATGATACCTCCTCATCTTCCTTCTCCTCCTCGGATGTTGAACCCGTGTCAACATCCGATTGGTCCTTCTCTTCTTTGATCAATGAGCCTTTCTCCTTGGGCTCCTCCTCTTCTTGGATTTGTGTAGGACTCTCATGAAGTGCAATTACCTTTTTCCAAAGGTCGCTTGCATTCTCGTATTCACCTACATTCAATACCGCATTAGGAGGTAATAAATTAATTAAAATTCTAGTTATCTCCTTGTCCATCTCCGATTGCTCCCTTTGCTCCTCGGTCCAATATCGAGGTCGGGGACGCTTTCCCTTTTTATCTGTTGGAGCTTTAAATGGTTCCTCCAACACAATCCATTGGTTCCAATTCATTTGGAACCACATCTCCATACGCTTCCTCCAATAGTCGAAGTCCTCGTGCTCGTATGGAGGTGGGATTCGGATGTCCCATCCGAGAGGTCCCTCCGACTCCATCTTCTTCCTCTAGCCGCTCTCTTGGAAATTAGTCCAACAAAAGCTAACCTTGCTCTGATACCACTTGTTAGGACATTAACGTCCGCTAGAGGGAGAGGGATGAATATCATCTCACCCAAAACGTCACTTCCTACAATGGTTAATACGCACAACGGAATACAAAAATAAATACTAACAATAGAAAGAAAACCTAACACATTGACTTAACGTGGTTCAGAGATAAAGCTCCTACTCCACGGCTGTCCGTAAGGTAGACGATCCTGATCCGTCGGTGGATGATTCCTCGGAGAACTTTCGGCTAGCTCGCGTAGCTTCTTGTGGGTGGAGAAACCTTGTCATAACCTCGTACAAGAATGCTATATCACTTGGGCACTTGGAGACTCTAATTAGGGTTAACCACCACTAATTTCGTCAACTTTTGCCAAGCACCCTGAGCTCTATTAAATAGAGCTCGGGAGGAAAACACTTACTATTTTCCCCTCCACCAGATGATTGGTACAACCACCAATCGACTGGTTCTAAGTGAAATTCAACCGTTACAAGTCAACTGTTGGCTACCAATCGACTGATGAAAACACCAGTTGATTGCTATAGTATTGCTATAGTAATACTACAGTGGTGCTACAGTGACGCTACAATAACGGTACTATGACGCTGCAGTAAAACCCTAATCCTAGGATTTAACCCCTGAGTTTATTCACTCAGCACTCATCCTCGCCCGACCAACCTAGACCTATCCTTCTAGCCTCCTCCATCAGCCTTGCGTCTCTCGGATGCCTCTCAATCCTTCACGTTTTACCTTCTGGAGCTTCCATCGGCCTTGTCATTGTTGTCGGGTCTTCCTTTGCCAAGAAGTCATGCCTCTGGGACTTCATCAATTGCCAAGTCACACTTGGACTTATGTTGCCAAGACTATATGCTTGGACTTATACCGCCAAGACTCATCCTTTGACTTTCCTCCTTTGCCAAGATCTCCCTTGGACTTTCCTTGTTGTACCTATATCTTGCATATTCATAATGTATATCAAATACAACAATAAGCCTAACTTAAACCTTAGCCAAAACATCAAAACCTAGGGTACCCAGATTGCTCCAACAATTTCTTCCTCTTGTCCTAAAACTTTTTTGGGGGAAGCATCATTCACAGATGTTTATACTATCAATTATATTCCTTCTCCTATCATAGGTAACATCTCTCCCTTAGTGTCTTTTTAATAGAGCCCCTGATTATCATACTCTCAAAGTCTTTGGTTGTGCTTATTTTGTATTATTGCAACATTATGAGTACACAAAATTAGAACCTCGAATCGACTATGTTGTTTCCTAGGGTATGACATCAAACATAAAGGGTATAGATGTTGGGATCCACTATCTCAAAGACTTTGTATATCTCATCATGTAACCTTTTGGGAACAAAAGATGTTCTCAACTCTCTCCAAATTTTAAGTTCACGAACCCCCTCAACAATTCTTTTTTGATCCTACTATTTCTTTGTTCCCTAACATCTCTTTTGCAGGATCATCTTACAGTTCAGGAAACTCAACCTCACGTGAGCATTCTACCTTGGAACCTTCTCCAATTAAGGATCCAACACATACTCCATTTGATATCCCTTTATCAAACGCTCCTCTACCTACTCATCATACTAACTATGTAAGTCAACTCTTTGTTCTTCTTCATGATTTTCATGTCTATTCAGCTATTGTCTCTCTTTATGAGCCTCACACTTTTCATGAGGCCAACTCTAACTTTCTATGCCAGCAAGCAATGATGAAAGAATTGTAGGCACTTACCAAAATAAATACTTGGGACTTAGTTGATAAACCTTCCAATAAGTCTATCATTAGTTGCAAATGGGTCTTTAAAATTAAGACTCAAGATGATGGTTCAATTACTAGATATAAAGCTAGACTTATTGCTAAGGGCTATACTCAAGAATATGACATTGATTATGAGGAGACATTTGCACCTGTTGCCCGCTTGACTTCAGTACGTAGCCTTATTGCAGTGGCTGCTAGTAGAAGTTGGTCGTTATTTCAAATGGATGTCAAAAATGCATATATCAATGGTGATTTAATAGAGGAAGTATATATGTAACCTCTACTTGTCTATGAGCATCCTCCTAATAAAGATTGCAAACTTCGTAAAGCACTATATAGTCTCAAACAAGCTCTTCGAGCATTATTTACCAAATTTAGCTCTATTATTGGGCATCTCAGCTTCCAGTATAGCTCCTATGATCATGCCTTGTTCTTACGCAAAATAGATCAAGGGAGTACTCTACTTTTACTATATGTGGATGATATGATAATCACTGGCAATGACATAAATGACATCAATGATCTCAAATCCTTTCCTTTCTTCATCGACAATTTAAAATGAAAGATCTTGGAAACCTAAGTTATTTTTTGGCCATTGACACATCAGGTTATTAATTGTCACACGCAAAGTACACCATAGATCTCATATCTCGGGTTGGCATCATTGACATAAAAACTGATAGTACACCATTTGACTCCACTGAGAGTTTGTCCACTACTAATGGCACTCCTCTAACTTTTGGTAACTAGTTGAAAGTCTTATATATCTCTGACTTGTTGCTATATTGGACATCTCCATAATGTACTCCCTTATATTTCCTTTACCACTATACCGCATGTTTACCAACATCGTAAGAAGTGTGGAAGTATCAATCTTTTCATTTGAGGTGAATCGGTCTGCCAATTGATCCAAAAAACTCCTAGCATCTCCTCCCTTTGTTATTGAACCCTTTATTGATGCTGGTATGGAAAGTCTCATGATACTCAGACACATGTGATTTGATTTCTCTCAAATTTGAAATTCAACCCTCTGCTTTATAGTGCTAGCACCAGTCAAAGGTGTGGGGTGATCATTCCTTAATGATAGTTGATCCTGTCTGAGAAGCTGACCGCGATGGAGATCTGGGAGAAAAAACCCACCGTATTGATGAAGAGTAATGCCGGTAGAACCTCGACCCGAGAAACCCAAAGCGGATCGGAAGAAAACCAGAATCACCGAAGGAAATCTGATGAGTAGGAAGAAATCCCCGTTTAGATAGGAGAAAGTCGATCTCCCAAGCTCCCGAGGCTTCCTGCGCACAAGAGACCAACCAACACTATCGTCAGTGACCTAGGACTGGGGTGGGAATCCCTGGCTAGGCCCTCCGACGCTCAAGTTAGTGATCTCGCCTGATGTCAAAGAAGGAAGAAGATGAACAGTAGCCAGAAAATTAGGGATGTGAACTTACCTAGCCAACGGAGAGGATTCCCCCTTTTATACCACTTCATATAACCTCCGTAGTCATGAAGTGGACCCCGGTTTGTTAGAGTTCGTTATGACATCAACTGCGTACTTGGGGAAGATGATTTTTAAGGAATCTTTTTTGTACCCCAGATGTACCTTCTTTGTCGTTTAGCGCCTACAAGACAATCTGAAAGCATATTTACCGCCAAAAAATATATACTCTCCATCATGAATTATTCTATTCGATATATTCATGTATGATTCTTCTTCATGTGACTTCTATTTGTAATAATATTTTATCCAACATGTTCTGAGGTATTCGTTAACCCTTTTGGCCGATATTAGTCTACTTTTGCTCTGAAATATGTATCAGTCGTTATTAACTTACCTTGATACGACAAGCATGTGTTGACCGATATTGGCCTACCTTCGTTCGGCAGACATGTATCGACCGATATTGGCCTACCTTTGTTCGGCAGGCATGTATCGACCGATATTGGTCTACCTTCGTTCGGCAGGAATGTATCGACCGATATTGGCCTACCTTCGTTCGGCAGGCATGTATCGACCGATATTGGCCTACCTTCGTTCGGCAGGCATGTATCGGCAGATATTGGGTTATCTCTGCTTTGGAGTGCGTATCGGTCGTTATTAACTTACCTTCATACGGCCAGCATGTATCGACCGATATTAGCCTACCTTCATTCGGCAGACGTGTATCGACCGATATTGACCTACCTTCATTCGGCAGGCATGTATCGACCGATATTGGGTTATCTCTGCTTTGGAGTGTGCATCGGTCGTTATTAACTTACCTTCGTTTGGCAGACATGTATCGACCGATATTGGCCTACCTTCGTTCGGTAGGCATGTATTGACCGATATTGGCCTACCTTCGTTCGGCAGGCATGTATCGACCGATATTGGCCTACCTTCGTTCGGCAGGCATGTATCGACCGATTTTGGGCTATCTTTGCTTTGGAGTGCGTATCGATCGTTATTAACTTACCTTTATACAGACAGCATTTATCGACTGATATTGGCCTACCTTCATTCGGCAGGCATGCATCGACCGATATTGGCCTACCTTCGTTCGGCAGGCATGTGTCGGTCGATATTGGCCTATCTTTGTTCTGAAAGTATGTTTCGGCCGTTATTGGCTTTCCTCCTTTGACTCTT
The DNA here is from genome assembly GCF_018446385.1 of Zingiber officinale. Lineage (NCBI taxonomy): Eukaryota > Viridiplantae > Streptophyta > Magnoliopsida > Zingiberales > Zingiberaceae > Zingiber > Zingiber officinale. The sequence continues at coordinate 36,869,288 of NC_056004.1, read as the reverse complement.
TCTTCCTTTTCTTTCCTCATCTGAAGACCCACAAAATCTAACCCATATCACTAGCCTTCCCTTCAAGTCTAGTCGAAGGAGGTGTAGACGACTGACTAGACATAAGTATGATCTTGTTTTTTCCTACCCGTGACTCTGCTCCAGATTTTGAAATGACCTCACAGATTTTGTGTACCACTATCTTAATAGATTGAGTGTGGCCATACTGTAAGCCTTTTTCTCCTTTAAATAGGGCTACAACCTTCTCTTCACCCACAACCCCTCTCAGTTCTTTTTCCTCCCTGCCAATTTTTGTTGCTAAGGCCATGGTCGTGGATCCTCCTTTTTGGAAGCAACTTTTGTTGGACAAGGTGAGATCTATATATGAGTTTATTGGGATTTTTTCTCTAGCTACTTCAGGGGTTCAAGGGATCGTCTTAAGAGATGAAGTTTCGCGGTTCATATCTTGTATCCAAAGATGTAGGTGCTCTGAAGGACCCAAGAAACTTCAGAGAAATTTTTTCTACTTATAGAGGGGTAGCCAAATGACCCATGGGTGTTGTGTGAAGGGCACAACACATGATACCCTTGGGCTAAGATTGGTTGCTCCACTTGCTGAGCTCATACGGCTTGAGAGGGGAAGTGGTTTCCACATTTACTTTTCCTTTATGGAATGAATCAAGGTCCCCTCTTTCATTGCCCTTGAGCTCTCTTGCTTTTGTTGCTTTCTTCGTCCCGGGCAAAATATTGCCTCGTATATGCCTTGACAAGCTCGGACGAAGTGGGCTGTTTCCATCTCTGCTCCATGGTAAGTTTGAATCTAGTGGGACTAAAATTTTCTGAGTGCCCTAAGAGTTTATGCTTGTAATATTTGTTATCTATTTGAGGTTTGCTGTTCCTGAGGAAATGTGACGCTATGTATTTGCTGAGATTCTAAGTGTAAAGACAAATTTTTGTATCTAATCAAAGGCTCTTACTGAATCCCTCTATCATTTACAATGTGTTGTTGTGTTCATCATTGCTTCATGTATCCTATGTATCATTTATCATAGCTAAGGTTATTTTAACTATCAGTACAGTTTGATATTATAACCACAATATTTATCAAACATAACCACAATTTCCCTCGTTAATAGAAATATTTTCAATAAATACTAAGTCCTATTCTGCACGGACATATTGACATTTATTACTCTTCTAAACTTTTTACCCTTAAAATGTTCTCGTCTTTAGCCTGGGTATGGTCAAAAAGTTCTGTCCTTTCTATTTTATTAGGCCTAGCCGATCACGTCTTCTTTCAAAATTTTCTAATCGGCGATTGGCTTTCCCTCGGGTGAGAGAATGTTCGAAGCACTACCAACCCCATCGCGATTCAGTTTGTCGCGTCTGATATAAATGCCCCCCTTCTTTTATGATGACCTGACACATGCCTTTTCTGATCACCACGTCACATAGGCCTTTTTCCTTTCTATTGCGATCCTCAGCGTCTGCTGAGCTACCACCGTCCTAATCTGACGACCATCTTGCGTTTCTCAAACCCTAAACCTTTCGTCTCCTCTTTAAACCTCGTCCTTCCTTTTTCCTTCTCTAGAGTTCTTTCCCTGTTGCTGTCTTCAACCAGTCCTCGTACTCGTCATTTTACGACGATCCCCTTTCTTGTCTTCAGTAAGTAATCCGTTATTGCTCTAGCCCATACCTTTGTCCATGGCTGAAGAAGCAATTGCTCCTTGGTATGTCCATATGTCTTCTATCTTTGATAAGAATGCTAGATTATCCATCCGTCGTTAATATGAAATTCCTAAGGAATATAAAATCATACTCCCAACACCGAAGGATCGACCTCATCATCCCCTTGATAACTGCGTGACTTTTTTCAGGGACCGACTTAGGGTTTTGAAGATTCCCATTCCTCCTTTCTTAATTGAAATAAGTCGATATTTTGATATTCCTTTGCAACAATTTGCTCCTAATGCATTTCGTTATCTATGCGGTACTTATATGTTGTTTCGTCTACGAGATATTCCTCCTACTCCTCAAAATTTCTTCATGTTTTCCTACCCCAAGCTCTCAGAACCTGGTGTCTTCTTATTCCAGTCGAGAACTAGAATGGTCCTTTTTGGAGATATGCCCTCGTCTCTCAAAGCCTGGAAATCTCGTCTTTTCTTTTTAAAGTTTCCGGGACCTATTCCTTGGTCTCATGCTTGGAAATCTTTCTTGCCTCCCTTACCCGATGTTAGAGAGTTTCATCTCCTTCCTACTTTTCCCATTCATTGTGAGAAATTATTAGGTCATCGGCTTTCGATCCCGAAATGGTTGAAGGTCGAGCTTCTATACCTATTTGGTTTAAGCTCCGTCAAACCTGATACTCGCATTTCCTTAGGTAACGCCTTGTTCCTTTCTTTTTGCTTATAACTGGCTAAATTATTTCTCTATTCTATACAGTGGAGAGTTTCTATGATGCTTTGATTGACGAAGAAATACGCGTGGAAGAAGAATTGCTTCGTGCCAAGGAGGCCGAATTTCTGGCCGCTATCGCCCCTCCACCGTCAATTGAAGAGTCGGCTCCCTCAGCCGAAATACCTAGTTCTTCTGGGCTTCATGAGACTCCAGGAGGTTCTTCTAGGGATCCTGCTACGTAGATCCTCCCTGATCCTGCTCCCGCTGTTACGTCTCCTGCAGCTGTTACTGTCTCCCCGTCTGCCTCTATCCCTCTTATCGAGCTTACATCCCCTGGTAGCTCTGATAAACCCATAACTGAGATTTCTGCTGGCAAACATCCGGGACGCAAGCTAACCAGGGCTCCTCCTTCAAAAAGGAGGCTCATTCTTTCTGCTGATGAGCTTGCTTCAGAAGATTTTGTGTCAACTGACCTTCTTTCCGATGAGCCCACATTAGCATAACTCTATCCCTCCTTGAATTTTCCTACCTCTCCTTTTCCTAAAACTAGTACTTCTGGTGACGTTTCTTTTACTTTTCCTTTGTCTATTCCGACTTCAGGATCTTTACCATCTTCGTCTGCTTATTACTTGGTTTTTGCTCCACCATCTATCCCTACTTCTTCCTTCTCAACTAGCTCTTCTACCATTCCTGTTCTCCCCATATTACTGGGGGGGTTCTTTCGCCAGTTCCTGGGATGAGGTGTGTCCCCTCTTTGAGGGGCTTTCCATTCCTGAAGCGATTGACCGCTTTTCTAATAAAGAGAATAAGGTATGTTTACGTACTCCTGCTTTCTGTTTATGAAGTATCGTCTCACGGTTTTGAATATGCTCCCAGCGGTGGCTAGAGAACATGGGTTTCTCCCGATTATTGCACAATCTATACACTGAGAACGAGAAATTGAAATCGGAGAACAAGGGGTTGCGACAGCAGGTTATCGAATTGTCTTCTGCCGAATTTTCTGCTGCCACCAAGAAGCAATTTGAAACTCAGATTGAGAGCCTTAGAGACCGACTCAAATTGGTTACGGACCTCAATCAAGAGCTAACCTCAAAACTTGGCGAACTCAAAGAGAATTATGAAGCAGAATTGAGAGAAAAGTTGAAAGCCTTGCAACTAAAAGAAAATGAGGTGGCATCTCTAAACAATTCCCTTGATTTAACAAAAGCCGAAGTCGCTACTAGGGAAAATGAACTGAAAACCTCTCAGATGGCGTTAGTGGTTTATAAGGAGCACGAAGATGTTCGTTACCAAGAATGAGCCACCGCCATGATCGAATCTACTGAGTTCAACCGTCCGATTGTGAGATCCATCTTGTCTGCTTTTACGGCAGGGGCCAAAGGAGCAATTCGACAATTGGAAGAGGAGGGCTACTTAGCGCGCATTCCTCCTCTCAATTTCCTAAATCGTCGCAGACTCATTGAAGAAAGACCTCCTGATTTGTACCCCAAGCTAACTCTAACTTAATTTTTGGTTATTGTATAGAAGGGGGGTCGAGACTTTGCCATGATCCTCCAGCAAACTTATGTGTTTCTGAATGGTATCTCTGGATTGCTAATCTTACTTTATCTTTGGATAATTTGTCGGTTTCATGTAAATGTACCGAATGTCGCTTGGCTTCTTAACACTCAATCTTTTCCTATGACTCACTCTTCAGTAACTCGGTCGATATATAAGTACCGTTCGATATTTCGATGGGACTTCCGATATCGATCGATTTATCTTAATCGACCGATTCTCCCCATTCTTCATTGGCCCGGTCGATATATGTATAAGCATTGGAAGGTATTGTCCGATATTTCGAAGGTACTCCCAATTAACCTCATTCTTCATTGACCCGGTCGATATAAGTATAGACATTGGTAAGTATCGTCTGATATTTCGAAGATACTCCCAATTAACCTCATTCTTTATTGATCCGGTCGATATAAGTATAGACATTGGTAAGTATCGTCCGATATTTCGAAGATACTTCCAATTATCGGTCGATTTATTAGGATGGTCCAGGTTGCTTCCATTAATCCATATTCGAGGCTTGACCCGTGCTTTGAACCTATATTTATAGTACTAATTTTTGTTTTGTCTTATCAAGTTTCTTCAAAAATTATTTCTAAGGAAATTCTACGTCTTTTCCGAGGTAGCTTATTTGACTTCATCTTTTCCCTTGATTTTATTCTATGGTATTATTACCTTTTATGACGATTGACATCCTGAGCACCTTTTATTTCCCTTTCGTCTCTTGTGTTTAGAGGTTTTAGCACAAGACTAGAAAAGGGACAAGAGTTTACGGAGTCTTATTCTGCTTCCCTCCATCTATCTTTTCGCTTTTCAATTCCTTTTCTTCTAACCTTCTCTCTTCATGGCGATTTCTTCTCCGGCCTGGTTCCTCTCATTTTCTTCCGACCTCACAGATACAGAAGAAGTGGACTTACAGGCAACCTATGGTTTTCCCTCTTACATTGTCCGTCCTGCTCCTCATGAGGGTCCTCACCTTTCTCCCTTAGGATGTATCTCCATCTTTAGGGACCAAGTCTTGCAAGGCTTCAGATTCCCTCTTCACCCTTTCTTTTGTGAGGTTAGCCGGTATTTTGCTATCCCGCTCAACCAGTTCATCCCTCAATCCTTTTCTATTCTAATGGGTTTCATTGGGGTATCAAAACTGTTGGATTTCCCCTTATCTCCCCATCTTTTTCATCACTTCTTCATTCCTCGCCGAGTAGATGTGGGCGTTTTCAAATTTCAGTCTCGTCCTAAGGCCATTCTATTTAACCGCATTCCTCCTCAAGGCGAATGGTATCATAAATTTTTCTATATGCGTCTACCTTCTCCACCTCCGTTTCCTATTCAATGGATACATGATCTGCCCTCGCTTCCTGACACTCAAGGTCTCCTCAATGATCCCTCTGTGGCCTCTGCCTTACCTAAACTGCGGGGAGCGAAATTCAGTTTGCCACATCTAATTAAAGAGGGCTTAATGTTTCCATTCGGGATAAGCAACATTAACACTCCTTTGGATAGTTCCTTTGGTGAGTATAATTATTTTACTTCGCCTTTGCTGATTAGTATATCTCTATAACAATGATGTTTATACTCTGTTTTTCAGCCGATGCTATTCTTCCGGCTTTTATGTACAGGAATTCTACTATGACCAAGTCCTTTATCAATAATCTTGGAGAACAATGGTTACTAGCTCGCCAATCCGATTCCAATCCCTCTACCTTGGGCTTGCTTTCCGAAGAAGAACGACAAGCAGAGGGTGTCACACTCATGGAAGAGGAAGAAGAAGAGCCTTTTGTTACTTTAGTTAAAAAGCCAAATCTTACCAAGGACTCTCCCTTTGGTGATTTCTTTGGTACTTTTGTACAAACTCCTCTTGTTCCGGCGCCTATTTTTTTTGAGAGAGGTAAGGCACCGATGACTCCCACCAATATCATCTCCAATCTTGCTCTTCGAATGATGAGGCCTGGTCTGCTTATCTCTTCTTCTTCTATTGTTTCAGCTTCTCCTGTTCCTGCCTCTGAGATGGTCGCTATCTTTCCTGTGCCTTCTACATCCTTGGCATTGGCCTTGCCTTCCTTGGCTTATAGGCCTCGAGCAAAACGAACACCTTGCCGGAGATCTTCTCCCATTATCAGCCCTTCAGCCGTTAGTGTTTCCACAATTGTAACAACCCCTCCTACACTACTACCTTCTATTCCCTCTAGTTCCCACTCTGCTCCTCCTACTTATGCTATCCCTTTTCCTCACATTGCCTCCTCTTCTTCTCCATCTTCGGCTTCCTTTCATCCCCCTCCTTTATTTAGAGTGGCTGCGGGCTTACCTTCTCAATTGGGACAGCCTTCTAGTCCTCCTGGCTATGACACTTTGCAACTGCAAGGTTTATTGGCTGAATCTTGGTCACAAGGTTATGAACAATTGCGAGGCCTTAGTCTCCCACATCGAGCGGATCGCCATAGTCGTCAGGCAGTGGCTGTAAGTATTCCTAGTTATGTGTTTATTAGCTTTGTAACTGTATTTTTAACCTACATTATTCTTTTATTTAGTTTCTAGCCACAAGTCTGCATATCGATCAGCTGCTCACAGCTAAAGATCATGAGAACACTAAGTTGAAAACTCAACTAGAGACATTGAAGGCTGCCTCGCCCTCTTCTAGTAGTGATAGGGCTCAGTTGCAAGAGCAGGTGGTCTTGCAAAATCAACAATTGGGAACCCTGAAGCAAGAATTGGAGGAATGTCAACAACTGTTGAAAGACAAAGAGCTTGCTAGGAAGACGTTAGAATTACAGGTGGAGAGACTGCATTCAGGTCTTCGATTGGAGATCGCTTTAAAAGAGAAAGCTCTCTTAGATGCTTCTCAGAAAAGTCTTATCTTAGAGAAAATAGAGAAGCTTCATAACGCCTGTCTTTCTGACCAAGCTCAGGACCTGGCTTCTCATGATTTCACTATTCTACAGGAGCAAGAGCTGAGGAAGGCTCAAGATACCGAATTATCACTGCTCCAGAAGGAATTGGAACAACTAAGATCGGAGAAGGATGTTTTAAAAGAACAAAACTCAAAACTGCAAGCTGATTTCCAGCGTTATAAGGAGAAGGAAAAGAGCCGATGGGAAGAGTGGCGGCAAGCTTACTTAAAGTCGCCAGCATTTGCCCGGGAATTTGTTCGCAGGATAGTGGGTGCGCTAAATCATTCCGTATCGGGGGTTCTTCAACAGCTAAAAGAGGGTGGATATCTACCCAGGGAACCTCCCCTCTCTTTCATAAATCGCCGCAGGCTTAATGAAGAACTACCCTCAGATTTGAAAGGCCCTTTCCCGAATGTTTAAAGAATGTATTCATAAAAACTTGTAAAGCAAGAATTGACAATGAGAAAAAAGGTGCAGTTGGTACTGAGTAACTAAGTATTTGCAAGGTATAAGGAAATTTCAACACTTACTTGCTTCTTCTTCATGCCAGTTTGAGAATACCCCTTTTGGAATGCTATTGCTTGCTGAATATAAATTTTATTAAAAAATTCCTTGATCATCCTTCGAAGCGGAGCCTTATCTTGATGGATTCTTTTTTTTTTTTAAGTAACCTCCCGCGTGCTTTGTATCTCCCTGAGGATAAATAATCTCAGTTAGAACTGGATATGAAATTATATAAACCTATTGGCCTCCGAGCTGAATATAATATCCCAGACGACTTTTGAGTAAAGATTTTCACTTTCACATATCTGGGCTCTTCTATGGAATCCCCTCTCGAAATTAGGCTTCGAAGCCGGGAGATTCTCTGATTATTTATATCTTGCACGGGTTCAGAATCTTTGGTCTCTTTTGTGAAGACTCGTCTGACGTATTTCATATAATTTCCCGATGGTTCTGCTTCATATTGGTTTATAGTCTCCGATTTCTCCTATGAAGGCTCATCCGGGTTGCTTCATAGGATTTTGCCGATCAACTTTGGTTTATAGTCTCCGAGTTTTCCTATGAAGGCCCGATCGGGTTAATTCATAGGGTTTTCTCGATTAACTTTAGTTTATAGTCTCCGAGTCTTCCTATGAAGTCCCGTCCGGGTTGTTCTATAGGATTTTCCCGATCGACTTTGGTTTATAGTCTCCGAGTTTTCCTATGAAGGCCCGATCGGGTTACTTCATAGGGTTTTCCCGATCGACTTTAGTTTATAGTCTCCGAGTCTTCCTATGAAGTCCCGTCTGGGTTGTTCCATAGGGTTTTCCCGATCGACTTTGATCTGTTTTGGTTTATAGTCTCCGGTTTTTTCTATGAAGGCCCGCTGGGTTACTTCATAGAATCTTCCCGATCGACTTTGGTTTATAGTCTCCGAGTCTTCCTATGAAGTCCCGTCCGGGTTGTTTTATAGGATTTTCCCGATCGACTTTGATCTGTTTTGGTTTATAGTCTCCGATTTTTTCTATGAAGGCCCGCTGAGTTACTTCATAGAATCTTCCCGATCGACTTTGGTTTATAGTCTCCGAGTCTTCCTATGAAGTCCCGTTCGGGTTGTTTCATAGGATTTTCCTGATCGACTTTGTTTCATATGAAAGTATAATACTTGGGCTAACCTCGTATTGGCTTGTAATTCCTTGAGGGGAGCTGAATAGGCCCTTAGGATTTCCCCTTATTTTACTGCTTGAAAAATAGAGAGGAGGTTTCTCTTGATACTTATCAATTCGCATGAACCATATTTATTTCCTGTGTCAACATTTATCTTGCTTGACTTTCATCAAAGAAACAAAGTACATAAACTGCAAGTATCTCAATTTGCCTGGGAATTCCCATAACTGTGAACATATTTAAAGTAATATGATCCAATCAGGCTCGATAAGGTTGCAAATGATTAGCGCTCCAAGGGCGTTCCAACATTCTTCCTTCGGCATCCTGGAGATAATATGAGCCTAACGCGAGCTTTTCTATCACTTTATAAGGCCCTCCCCATTGTGGTGCCAACTTGCTGACATCTCCCACAGGCTTAACTCGTTTCCATACCAAATCACCTACTTGGAAGAATCTGAGAATGCCCCTTTTGTTATAATTCTGTCTCATCCTCTGTCGATATGATATAAGACGAGTAGCAGCTTTATCCCTTATTTCCTCGATCAAGTCCAGCTCCATAAGTCGTCTGTCTCTATTATCCTCATCATACAATTGTCTTCTGTCAGACTCTACTCCTACCTCAATGGGGATTACTGCTTCTCCTCCATAGACTAACTGGAAGGGAGTGATTCCTGTAGCTTCACGAGGCGTAATACGATATGCTCAGAGAACACTGGGTAACTCGTCTACCCAACTACCTTCGACATGATCTAGCTTAGTTTTCAGTCCTCTAATAATCTCCCTATTAGTTACTTCTGCTTGCCCATTGCTTTGCGGGTAAGCTACAGAGGTGAAGGCCTGAGTAATCCCATAACTCTGACACCAGTCTAGGATTCTATTGCCTTGAAACTGCCTTCCATTATCAGAGACCAACTTATGAGGAATGCCAAACCGGCAGATTATATTTTTCCATAAGAATTTAATGACCGCGTCCTCTGTGATTCTAGCAAGTGGTTCTGCTTCCACCCATTTAGAGAAATAATCCACAGCCACCAACAAGAACTTCCTCTGTGCAGCAGCTATAGGAAATGGACATACTATGTCCATACCCCACTGATCAAAGGGACACGAGACTATAGAAGTTCTTAATAACTGGGTAGGGTGATGTAATATATTCTGATGCTTTTGACAAGAAATACAAGTTCTTACCAGTTTAGCGGCATCTTCATGTAGAGTGGGCCAGAAATATCCCGCTAAGAGGATTTTACGAGCCAAAGATCTTCCTCCTATATGACTACCACAAGAACCCTGATGCACCTCCTGTAAAATAAATTGTGTGTCTTCTGTGCCTACACACTTGAGCAAAGGTCTGGAAAAAGCCCTTTTATATAATTGTTCCCCTACCATAGTATATTGAGCAGCTCGTTTCTTAAATACCCTGGCTTGTTCTGTATCTCTCGGAAGAAGACCTTGCTGTAAATATAATATAATTTGAGCTCGCCAATCACCCTGAATTTCTATATCAGTCTGTCTTTCAATACAAGAAATTAACAGGGTCTGTTCCACTGGTCGATCAAGACTCCATGGCACTACAGCAGAGGCTAATTTAGCTAATTCATCTGCCACCTGATTCTCCGATCGAGGAATTTTTTGTATGCTCACATCTTGAAATTGAGACTTCAACTTATCGAATGCCTCGACATATAACTTAAGCCTGTCATTGTTGATTTCAAAATTACCTGATAATTGTTGGGCTGCTAGCTGAGAATCAGAATATATAAGGACTCGAGCTGCTCCTACATGCCGAGCGGCCTGTAAGCCAGCTATTAGAGCTTCATATTCAGCCTCATTGTTGGTAGCTCTGTAATTTAATCTAATGGAGAGTTGAAGTCTGTCTTCTCTCGGGGATACAAGAAGAATATCGATTCCACTGCCTTGTCTAGTTGCAGAGCCATCCACATAAACTTTCCAGGTATCTTCTTCTTCTGGGCCTTGAACCTCTATGATGAAATCTGCTAGAGCTTGTGCCTTGATGGCCGAGCGGGGTTGATATTGGATGTCATATTCCCCAAGCTCGGTTGTCCATTTGACTAACCGTCCTGATGCCTCTGGGTTGAGCAATACCCGTCCGAGAGTGCTGTTAGTTAAGACAATAATCTCATGTGCTAAGAAATATGAGCGCAACCTCCGAGCAGTCAATATTAGAGCATAAGTCAGTTTTTCTAGTGTAGTGTATCTACACTCCGCTCCTTTTAATAAATGACTAGAAAAATATACAGGTTGTTGCTCTTTTCCTTCCTGTCTGACTAATACAGAGCCTACGGCGTTTTAATTAGCCGACAAATACACCCACAGAGTCTTTCCTGCTATAGGTTTAGCCAACACAGGGAGGGTAACTAAATAATCTTTCAACCCCTAAAAAGCCTTATCACATTCTTCATTCCATTGAAACTTATTAGCCTTTCTGAGTATTTTAAAGAAGTGAAAACTGCGATCGGCTGATCTAGAAATAAATCTAGACAAGGCTGTGATTCGGCCTGTCAATCTTTGAGCTTCTCTCAGGTTGCGGGGTGGCTCCATGTTCTGTAGTGCTTTGACCTTGCTCGGGTTGGCCTCTATCCCCCGTTCGGACACCATATATCCCAGGAATTTTCCTCCCTTCGCACCGAACAAGCATTTGCTTGGGTTCAACTTGAGCCCATACTGTCTTAATGTCTTGCAAGTCTCCTCTATATCCCTGCACAGATCAGCAGCTTGAAGAGACTTAATTAAGATGTCGTCAACATATACTTCCATATTCCTACCAATCTGCTTCTGAAAGACCTTATTCATAAGCCTTTGATAGGTTGCTCCTGCATTCTTTAGTCCAAAGGGCATAACATTATAACAATAAGTGCCTTCAGATGTTATAAAACTAACCTTTTCTTGATCCTCTTTGGCCAAGGGGACTTGATGATAACCTTGATATGCATCCAGCATGGAAATATATTCGCATCCGGCAGTAGAATCAACCAGTTGATCAATCCTGGGTAAGGGATAATAGTCCTTTGGGCAGGCTTTGTTGAGATCCCGAAAGTCAATGCATACTCGCCATTTATTCCCGGGTTTAGAGACTAATACCACATTAGCTAGCCAGCTTGGGAATTGAACTTCCCTGATGTATCCGACCTCCATAACTTAGCTATTTCCTCCTTGATAATCTGATTCTGTTCCGCACTAAAACTCCTCTTTCTTTGCATGACTGGGCGGCCAGAAGCTACCACCTACGTTGCAGCCGATCTTGATTCTGATCTTAAAGCTGAGTTGGTGCAATGTTTGAAGAAGAATAATGATGTATTTGCCTGGACTCCCAAAGAAGTTTCGGGCATTTCTCCTGCTGTTATGGAACATTCCTTGCATGTCTTCCCGGATGTCCACCCCGGTCCTAGGTCACTGACGATAGTGTTGGTTGGTCTCTTGTGCGCAGGAAGCCTCGGGAGCTTGGGAGATCGACTTTCTCCTATCTAAACGGGGATTTCATCCTACTCATCAGATTTCCTTCGGTGATTCTGGTTTTCTTCCGATCCGCTTTGGGTTTCTCGGGTTGAGGTTCTACCGGCATTACTCTTCATCAATACGGTGGGTTTTTTCTCCCACAGACGGCGCCAAATTTGATCCTGTCTGAGAAGCTGACCACGACGGAGATCTGGGAGAAAAAACCCACCATATTGATGAAGAGTAATGCCGGTAGAACCTCGACCCGAGAAACCCAAAGCGGATCTGTAACGACCCGCCTTCTACTGACTAGGCTGTAAGGTCAATCGCTACATTATGCTGTGCTAAATTACTATTGCGGAAATCTGGATTGATTAAAATTTTACTAAACTGATTATTGTAAAATCTGAACTTAACATTTTAGGTGTACCTAGGAGTTGTACACATGCTAGAGAAGATAATCTATGCCTCTCGGATGTCTGTTAACTGTAATTAGACATTTCAATCGATCCATGAATCGATTGGGCTGTCGGATCGATCCAGTGATCGATCCAGCTTGATACTGGCACGGAGAGAAACCCTGGATCGGTCGGCTGACCGATCCATAAGCTTCATCGCTACTGTACACGGCTGGATCGGTCTACCGACCGATCCAGGAGTACACTGATCGATCGGTAGACTGATCCAGTGGCTCACTGATCGGTCGGCTGACCGATCAGTGAGTTGCTGCACCCTCTGTTCGCATTTGGATCGGTCGGCTGACCGATCCATAAACTCTCTGTTCGCGACTGGATCGGTCAGCTGACCGATCCAGTGGCACAACTCAACTCTGATCGATCCGTAGATCGATCGGAGTTTCTGATTTCGCACTGGAACTCTGATTTCAACACTAGTTCGTGCTAAAATCTCATATAAGAGTTCTAAAATCAATTGAAATAAGTTCTAACATCTATTAACTAGCATTCCAACATAATTACTAACAACTTAAACAAATCTTCCATGGTTTAAACATTCTAAGGTCTAAAAGTGCATAAAGGTACTCGAGAAAAGAAACTAAGTTCTTAATTTGCTAAACTCCCTAAGGATCTTCATTCCAGGTTCCTGTCACACACACCATCACTGCATTGACCTTCAGCTTCCTCTGCTAATCCATTTTCCCTTTACCTTTATCTGCAGTATAAGGAAAAAGTATCTGTAAGCTTTAAGCTTAGTAAGAAACCATCTACCTCACAAAAACATGCAACGATGCAATCATGTTTTTAAAGAATGCTATTTAAAAACATGCACTGGATTTGTTAAAGTATGGCATACTGAAGTTACATGGCATAAACACTGAAACATGGCATGCATAATAAAATCTAAGCATGGAGCTATCTCATGGTATCAACTAGGAGAACTAAACTGAAACTGAAACTAAAACTGAGCTAAAACTATATTCACATAACTAGATTACGAATTTGAAAGCTATTATCATAATAAGTGAAAATAGTAATCATGGTGCTGTTTGGGCCCGACAACTGTACTTGCTGTGTGCGCATCCCTAGCTAGACCCGGGTTTGCAAATCCCGTATTTAGTAGGGTTTACTAGGTTATCTAAACCTAGGGACCGACTATGGGAGCCCAACCCAATGGATATCTAATCCTGTATAGTGCTACTAAAAATAAAATACTGAATATAGCTACTAATTGTTTATTTTGCTGTTTCTAGGTTATCTGAACCTAGAGCTAGGTTATCTAAACCTAGAGGCGACTGTGGGAGCCCACCCATTGGACCGTAGTCCCATGTAAGCTGAAACTAGACTAATATACTGATTTAAATGCTACTAATGCATTTAACTGAGCTGTTAAAAATATCTGAGGTAATATTTAGCTACACTAATCATTTTGTCGAACACTTGGTGTGCTCCAACTCTCCCCTCTAATAGGGAGACCACCTCTAGGCACCCGACAACGTCGAGAGCCTTCAACTGAAGGAGAACAACGTGTCTGGCCCATCTATAGGTGCTCAACTAGATCCCTAATCTGCGAGGAGGGTTTAAACACACCTTGGGTGCCGAAAAAATCTGCATATAGCTAAACTAAAGGCATGCAATCAAACGAAAGCTACTTATACTCCAGGTGAGGGGTTTCTTACCTCGTACGCTAATTTCCTTACAATTCTATTCGCTAGAATTCCGGTGGAGACGACCCCTTCGACAATCTTCTCGCGTCTATGCGTTCCTCTCGCGAAGAAGAGCGTCCTCGTGCCGGAGTTGTCGCCAGAAGATGACCTTGGGGCCCTAGGGAGGGAACCCTAGGGTTGGCGCCGAGAGAAGGAGGAGAAGAGATCGGCGGAATTAGGGTGAGGGAGGAGAAAAGTCACGTTAACCAAATAACTCTTCACCTGTTAATTCCCTATTTATATTAAGTGGGTAATTCGCCCAACTCTAATATAAATTTAATTGCCTCCCTTTCCTTTCAGCACGGCCCTGCTGGGTTCAACTGGTTACTAACATTATCCGTAAACCATAGGTCTCGGGTTCAATTCCCGCTTAGGCCATTTTTGTTTTCTATTTGTTTTTGCTACTTCCGCTACTCTAAAAATTTCGGAAAATATCTAAAAATTCCAGAAAAATCATAGAATATTTCTAAATTAGTTTTGAGAATTTTCGGGCGTTACAATCCCCCATACCTTATAAAAAGTTTGTCCTCGAACTTAGAACAATTCTGGGTATTTCTGTCTCATGCTGGCTTCTGTCTCCCAAGTTGCCTCTTCTGCTGTGTGACTGTGCCAAATAACCTTGACTAATGGTACTTCCTTGTTCCGCAATTTCTTAACTTCTTGGTCTATTATCTGAATAGGCCGATTGTCATAGCTGAGGTCTTCGCGGATCTGTACCGACTGGGGCTCAATCACCTGGGTGGCATCTGGGATATGCTTCTTCAGCATAGAGACATGAAATACATTGTGGACAGCTGACATTTCCTGGGGTAGCTCTAGCTCATATGCTACCTTGCCCACTCTTCTGCTGATAAGGTATGGTCCCACATATCTGGAACTTAGCTTGCCCTTTTTCCCAAACCGCATTACTCCCTTCATGGGAGCTACTCTAAGGAACACTGAATCCCCAACTGAGAACTCTAAAGGTCTGCGGCGTGTATCAGCATAGCTTTTCTGGCGGCTCTGAGCTGTCTCTATCCTGTGGCGGATCTGCTGCTGTGGTATCTGCTACTAGATCTGTCTGAAGTTCTAGTTCCTTCTGTTCACCACTCTCATACCAGCAGATTGGAGATCTACACCTCCGCCCATAGAGAGCCTCGTAAGGTGCCATGCCGATAGTGGCCTGATAGCTGTTGTTGTATGCAAATTCTGCTAGGCTCAGATATTTGCACCAACTTCCCTTGAAATTTAGGGCATATGCTCGGAGCATATCTTCGAGTACCTGATTTACTCGCTCCGTTTGACCATCTGTCTGAGGATGGAAGGTTGTGCTGAATTTTAGCTTCGTGCCCAAAGCTGACTGTACACACTCCCAGAAGTGTGATGTGAACCTACTGTCTCTGTCTGAAATAATGGTTCGTGGGACTCCATGCAGCCTGACGATCTCCTTGAGATACAACTGAGCTAACTGCTCCATGGAATAGGATATTCTGATAGCTAGGAAGTGGGCTGATTTAGTCAACCTGTCGACTATTACCCAAATGGTGTCGAAACCATTCGTGGTTCTGGGTAGTCCCACTATAAAATCCATAGAAATGTCTTCCCACTTCCATTCTGGAATCTGAATAGGCTGCAAAACTCCTCCTGGTCTCTGATGTTCTGCCTTGACCCTCTGGCAGGTCAGACAGGTGCTGACATATCTAGCGATGTCCCTCTTCATCCCAGGCCACCAAAATCGTTTCTTCAAGTCTTGGTACATTTTGGTGGAACCAGGATGCATCACATAAGGAGTCCTATGAGCCTCATCTAGAATTTTCCTCTGTAGTTCCTCCTGATCCGGAACACATAGCCTGTCACCAAAATACAGCACCCCGCTATCTGATATTCTGAACTCTCCACCCTCTGTTTCTGCTAATCCTTGCTTGATTTTCTGAATTTCAGGATCCTGTTCCTGAGCTGTCTGGATGTCACCAAGCAAGGTCGACTCTAAGGTCATAGTAGAGAGCTGCCCAACTATGAGTTCGAGACCAAAATCTGTGATCTCTTTCTGTAGGGGTGGTGACATGGCTGCTAGAGATAATAAGGTAGCACTGGACTTCTTGCTAAGTGCATCTGCTACCCTATTGGCTTTCCCTGGGTGGTAGAGGATGTCTATATCGTAGTCCTTGACCAGCTCTAGCCATCTGCGCTGTCGCATATTCAGATCCTTCTGAGTGAAGAAGTACTTCAGACTCTGATGATCTGTATACACTCTGCACTGAGCTCCATACAAGTAATGTCTCCAAATCTTGAGAGCGAACACCACTGCTGCAAGCTCAAGGTCATGAGTAGGATAGTTCTTCTCATAATCCTTAAGTTGTCTGGAGGCGTAGGCGATTACCTTGTCATCTTGCATCATCACTGCTCATAGTCCCAACTTCGAGGCATCACTATATATATCAAAGCTATCTGCGTTCTCTGGTAGAGTCAGAATAGGTGCACTGGTCAATCTCCTTTTCAGCTCGCTGAAACTGTTCTCACAGTCCTCTGTCCACTGAAATTTTCTGTTCTTTCTGGTAAGAGTTGGGGAGGCTATCCCGAGAAGTCCTCTACGAATTTCATGTAGTAACCTGCTAATCCGTAAACTGATCTCACTGGCATTCTTGGGTCTTTTCCAGTTGCTCACAGCTTCTATCTTACTGGGGTCTACCATGATACCATCCTTTGAGATGATGTGACCCAGGAAGGACACCGGATCTAGCCAAAATTCACATTTGGTGAACTTAGCGTACAGCTGATTCTGCTGAAGGGTCTGCAATATTGTTTTCAGGTGCTCTACGTGTTCTTCCTGAGTTCTGGAATAGATAAGGATGTCATCGATGAACACGATAACGAACCTATCTAAATATTCTCTGAATACCCTGTTCATAAGGTCCATGAAAGTAGCTGGAGCATTTGTCACGCCAAAGGGCATGACTACGAACTCGTAATGTCCGTATCTGGTCCTGAATGCTGTCTTGGATATGTCCCCTTCTTTAACCTTCACCTGATGATAACCTGATCTGAGGTCTATTTTAGAGAACACTGCTGCTCCCTTTAGCTGATCAAACATGTCATCTATTATGGGAAGAGGATACCTGTTCTTGATTGTGACTTGGTTCAGTGCCCGGTAGTCTATACACAGGCGTATGCTCCTGTCTTTCTTCTTCACGAACAATACAGGTGCTCCCCATGGTGAGTGACTAGGACGTATGAAGCCCTTGTCAAGCAGCTCCTGTAGTTGCTCATGAAGTTCCTTCAGTTCTGCTGGAGCCATGCGGTAAGGCACTTTGGAGATAGGATTTATACCGGGAATGAGCTCTATCTCAAATTCGATCTCCCTGTCTGGTGCTAGGCCTGGTAACTCTTCAGGGAAGACTGCTGGGTAGTCACACACGACTCGGACCTCTGCTAGCTGTTGGTCCTTGTCCTGACTAGTGCTGACTACGTGTGCTAAGAATCCCGTACATCCTGAATCCATTAATCTCTGTGCCTTCATAGCTGAGAGAAATTTCTTGGGCTTTCTCTTTGGTTCTCCGACGAACTCAAACTGTGCTTCTGCTTCAGGTTGGAATACAACTTTCTGCTTACGACACTCGATGGAGGCACCGTATCTGATCAAGAAGTCCATTCCAAGGATGACATCGTAGTCAGTCATATTTAGCACTATCAAATCACAAAAGAGCTCTCTGTTTGCTATAATGACTGGCACTGCTCTGAGCCAGTGCGTGGATGACATAATTTCTCCTGAAGGTAAGGTCGTCAGAAACTGACTACTGAGTACCTCTGGAGGTCTCGCTAATTTCTTTGCAAATGCCCTGGATATATAAGAATGGGTTGCCCCAATATCGAATAAGACAGTTGTACTTTGTTGTAAAATCCTAATCTGACCTGTAACAACTGTCGAGGCATTTGCTACGTCCTCTCTGGTGAGTGAGTAGATCCTCTAATTGGTCGTAGCTGGAGGGGATTCTATTCTGCCCTGGCTGATATGTGGACCGTCTAAAGCAGCCTGCATCTGATGTAACTGAGCTGGCTAGCCTCCATGCTGAATCGGCTGTGGCTGAGGAAAACTGGTCTTGTTTGGACACTGCTTGGCCATATGCCCTTCCTGTCCGCATTCAAAGCATCCTCGTGTGCCCTTACGACAAACTCCAGGATGGAATTTCCCACAAGTAGCACACTTTTGATAACTGGGCTGCTTGCTGGCTGGTCCTCCTTTTGGGTAACTCCCTGGTTTGCGCTTGTTGCTGGAGTTCCCTTTCCAGTTAGAGCCATGGGAGCTGTGGCCCTGCTGTTTCTGAGTGCCTGAGCCTCCTTGACCTTTAGCTTCTGAGAGGACTTGCTTCTGCTGCTTGATGCTATTCTGGTAATGCTCAGTAATTAGAGCACTGCTCACTAATTCTTCTGTGGTTTGTGGCCTATGAACGCCACCAGCCACATTCATTGCTATTTCCGGCCTCAACATCTTGAGCATCAACCGGATTCGTTCCCTTTCTGTGCTGACTAATTCAGGGCATAGACGAGCCAATCTGTTGAATTTCTTCACGGCTTCCTCCACTGAGAGGTTGCCCTGGCGAAACTCGGTGAACTCGTCGTAGTGACGGTTTGTGACCCGCGTGTGAAAGAATTCTTCAAAGAACTCCTTCTCAAGTCTCGCCATGTCATCTGGTTTATCGACGCCGCCTCGATTCTCTCCCACCACATATCGGCCCCTCGCCGTGCGTATGAGGCACACTTCACTTTTTCTCGCTCCGCCAAAAAGCTCCATCGTCCTCTCCAAAGGTTTTGAACCATGCTTGAGCATCCCATGGTTCATTGTCGAGAAATTCTCCGCTTGACTCTGCCATCGATCGATAGGCTTCCTCTTTGCCTCTCGCTACTAGGGCCGCCGTGGTCGGATCGTGGAACCTCTATAAATGCCGGGGTTGCTAGGTGGTTCAGGGGTGACCGTGGGAGTATTCTCTGATTAGCCCTAAGAGTGGCTATCTCCGCCGCTGCTCGCCTAATCACGCAGAATCGAGCCACCAATGCTGTCAGTCTGGGAGGCACAACCGCCTCATGTCTTGGGCTCGAGTCGGTGCCCTTTCTAGTCAAGGGCCCTCGTGCCATTTCTAAAGACATAGAGGACATACATAACTAACACAATCATAATGAAGTAACTACTGTTATCATGTTAAATACTATCATACACAAGCATGCTTTAGTTAAATGTAAACATGAAAACAAGAAACATAAATACAGTGAGAGATGTTCTTACTTGGAAGCTGCAGGTACAATGCTGATATGTGTGTAGGAAGTATGGAACACTGCTCTGATACCACTCCGTAACGACCCGCCTTCTACTGACTAGGCTGTAAGGCCGATCGCTACATTATGCTGTGCTAAATTACTATTGTGGAAATCTGGATTGATTAAAATTTTACTAAACTGATTACTGTAAAATCTGAACTTAACATTTTAGGTGTACCTAGGAGTTGTACACATGCTAGGGAAGATAATCTATGCCTCTCGGATGTCTGTTAACTGTAATTAGGCATTTCAATCGATCCATGAATCGATTGGGCTGTCGGATCGATCCAGTGATCGATCCAGCTTGATACTGGCACAGAGAGAAACCCTGGATCGGTCGGCTGACCGATCCACAAGATTCATCGCAATCGATAGGCCGGATCGGCTCACCGACCGATCCAGAGTACACCGATCGGCCGGTAGACCGATCTGGTTTCACCGATCGGTCTACCGACCGATCGCTGAGTTGCCGCACCTCTGTTAAGATTTGACTCGGCCGGCCGACCGATCCATAAACTCTGTTTCACGATCGATCTCGCCACCGAACTACCTACTCAACTCTGATCGATCCGTAGATCGATCAGAGTTTCTGATTTCGCACTAGAACTCTGATTTCAGCACTAGTTCGTGCCAAAATCTCATATAAGAGTTCTAAAATCAATTGAAATAAGTTCTAACATCTATTAACTAGCATTCCAACATAATTACTAACAACTTAAACAAATCTTCCATGGTTTAAACATTCTAAGGTCTAAAAGTGCATAAAGGTACTCGAGAAAAGAAACTAAGTTCTTAATTTGCTAAACTCCCTAAGGATCTTCATTCCAGGTTCCTGCCACACACACCATCACTGCATTGACCTTCAGCTTCCTCTTCTAATCCATTTTCCCTTTACCTTTATCTGCAGTATAAGGAAAAAGTATCTGTAAGCTTTAAGCTTAGTAAGAAACCATCTACCTCACAAAAACATGCAACGATGCAATCATGTTTTTAAAGAATGCTATTTAAAAACATGCACTGGACTTGTTAAAGTATGGCATACTGAAGTTACATGGCATAAACACTGAAACATGGCATGCATAATAAAATCTAAGCATGGAGCTATCTCATGGTATCAACTAGGAGAACTAAACTGAAACTGAAACTAAAACTGAGCTAAAACTATATTCACATAACTAGATTACGAATTTGAAAGCTATTATCATAATAAGTGAAAATAGTAATCATGCTGCTATTTGGGCCCGACAACTGTACTTGCTGTGCGCGCATCCCTAGCTAGACCCGGGTTTGTAAGTCCCGCATTTAGTAGGGTTTACTAGGTTATCTAAACCTAGAGACCGACTATGGGAGCCCAGCCCAATGGATATCTAATTCTGTACAGTGCCACTAAAAATAAAATACTGAATATAGCTACTAATTGTTTATTTTGCTGTTTCTAGGTTATCTGAACTTAGAGCTAGGTTATCTAAACCTAGAGGCGACTGTGGGAGCCCACCCATTGGACCGTAGTCCCATGTAAGCTGAAACTAGACTAATATACTGATTTAAATGCTACTAATGCATTTAACTGAGCTGTTAAAAATATCTGAGGTAATATTTAGCTACACTAATCATTTTGTCGAACACTTGGTGTGCTCCAACTCTCCCCTCTAATAGGGAGACCACCTCTATCCACTCGACAACGTCGAGAGCCTCCAACTGAAGGAGAACAACGTGTCTGGCCCATCTATAGGTGCTCAACTAGATCTCTAATCTGCGAGGAGTGTTTAAACACACCTTGGGTGCCGAAAAAATCTGCATATAGCTAAACTAAAGGCATGCAATCAAACGAAAGCTACTTATACTGCAGGTGAAGGGTTTCTTACCTCGTACGCTAATTTCCTTACAATTCTATTCGCTAGAATTCCGGTGGAGACGACCCCTTCGACAATCTTCTCGCGTCTATGAGTTCCTCTCGCGAAGAAGAGCGTCCTCGTGCCGGAGTTGTCGCCGAAGATGACCTTGGGGCCCTAGGGAGGGAACCCTAGGGTTGGCGCCGAGAGAAGGAGGAGAAGAGATCGGCGGAATTAGGGTGAGGGAGGAGAAAAGTCACGTTAACCAAATAACTCTTCACCTGTTAATTCCCTATTTATATTAAGTGGGTAATTCACCCAACTCTAATATAAATTTAATTGCCTCCCTTTCCTTTCAGCACGGCCCTGCTGGGTTCAACTGGTTACTAACATTATCCGTAAACCATAGGTCTCGGGTTCAATTCCTGCTTAGGCCGTTTTCATTTTCTATTTATTTTTGCTACTTCCGCTACTCTAAAAATTCCGGAAAAATATCTAAAAATTCTAGAAAAATCATAGAATATTTCTAAAATAGTTTTGAGAATTTTTGGGCATTACAGGATCGGAAGAAAACCAGAATCACTGAAGGAAATCTGATGAGTAGGAAGAAATCCCCGTTTAGATAGGAGAAAGTCGATCTCCCAAGTTCCCGAGGCTTCCTGCGCACAAGAGACCAACCAACACTATCGTCAGTGACCTAGGACCGGGGTGGGCATCCGGGAAGACATGCAAGGAATGTTCCATAACAGCAGGAGAAATACCCGAAACTTCTTTGGGAGTCCAGGCAAATACATCATTATTCTTCTTCAAACATTGCACCAACTCAGCTTTAAGATCAGAATCAAGATCGGCTGCAACGTAGGTGGTAGCTTCTGGCCGCCCAGCCTGGATTTGAACTTCTTCCTTTTCTTCATAAACCAGGACGGGCTGCTTTTCGTGAATGGCATTAACTTCCATTCTTTGAATCTTCCGGGCGGTGTTGGCCTCAGTTCGAATGATTTCTACGTAACATTTCCGGGCTGTCTTTTGATCGCCTCGTACTTCTCCAACCTGATCCTCCACAGGAAACTTAATCTTTTGATAGAAAGTAGAAACGACCGCCCGGAACTCGTTCAAGGCAGGCTGACCCAATATCACATTATAAGAAGATGAAGCATCTACTACCATAAAACAGGATCTCCTAGTCCTCATCAGGGGTTCCTCTCCTAGAGAAATGGCCAATTTTATTTGACCCAAAGGTTGCACTTCATTGCCTGTGAATCCATACAGAGGAGTTGCAATCGGTTGAAGTTCACTGGGGTCAATTTGTAGCTGATCAAAAGCCTTTTTGAATATAATGTTGACTGAGCTGCCAGTGTCTATGAAGGTACGAGCGATGGCATAATTGGCTATCACAGCTTTGATGATCAATGCGTCGTCATGAGGTATTTCTACCCCCTCTAGATCTTTGGGCCCAAAACTTATTTCAGGACCGGTTGCTCGTTCCATGCTGCATCCTACTGCATGAATCTCCAATCTTCGGGCATGTGCTTTTCTGGCTCTGTTAGAATCCCCATCAGTGGGTCCGCCTGTAATCATGTTAATATTACCCCGAGCAGCATTGTTTCTATTCTCTTCCTGACGAGTCATTGTGGTTTCGGAAGGTGCTTTATCTGATACTTGGCTGGTACCAGCTGGGACCGGTATTGCTTCTTGCCGGGTTCCATCTGGGTGATATTTCGGTTTGAGCGGACTTTGCTGCCTGGGGTACTGTTGCCGGTAATAGTTCTGCCTCTGATAGCGCTCTTTCTTGACTCGTCTATTTCTCAAAACAAAACAGTCATCAGAGTGATGACTGCTAGTTTTATGATAAGTACACCATCTCCTTGGTGCCTCCGGCTGCATCTCTACATGCTGTACAGCTTGCGGACGATAATCTGGTTGCCGATGAGGTGGATGAGTGGTTCTAGGTCCTCTTGGTGGGGGTACCGGGGTCGGAGCCTTCTCCTTCGCATGAGTAGGAGAAGAGGGAACACTTTCTTTCCTACGAGCAGCTTGGGCTTCTTCTACGTTAATGAACTCAGTGGCACGTTCAATCAGGGAATCAAAATTAACAGGAGGATTTCTTACCAAATATTTAAAGAAATCATTATCATTTAAACCCTGAGAGAAATCACTTACTAATATTTCGGTAGTAGCATTAGGTACATCTATAGCTACCTGATTGAACCTTTTAATATATGCCCGGATGGATTCTTTAGACGTCTGCTTAATTGAAAACAGGCTCCACGGTGTCTTATGATACCTTTTGTTGCTGGAGAAATGATGTAGAAAGACTTTCTTGAAATCTTTAAATTTTCGAATAGACTTTTCAGGTAACCTTTTGAACCAGCGCTGTGCTGCTCCCCCAAGAGTAGTGAGAAACATCCGACACTTCACTCCATCGGAGAATTGTTGCAACAAGGCTACATTCTCAAATTTTATCGAGTGATCTTCCGGATCTGTGGTTCCGGCATATTCTCCAATTTGCAAATTCTGATATCGCTTAGGAAGTGGGTCATCTAATACACTTTGTGAGAATGGGGAGATGACCTTTTCTGGTGAACTATCACTAGTTATCATTTTAATCTTACGCTTCTCTCTGTCCGGCGCCTCACCAGAGGACTCTTGGAACACAGGCCTCTTACCCCCTGGATCCAAGGGAGTGCGAAGGAAGGCTCGTGGACGCCTGGTTGGAGAAACAGTAACTGGAGGAAAATACAAAGGTTCTTCTTCTTCCATCTCCTTGCCTTTCCAATGCTTACACTACAACAAAAACCTTCATAGACATCGGTTTTCCACCGGTGTCTATTTCATTTTCGACCGATGTCTATGAAGCCGATGTTAAAAGTCTGCCATTTTAGACATCGGGTTAAAACCGGTGTAGTATCACTTAACGACACCGGTTTTACAGCGGTGGAAAACCGATGTAATATTAGTTAATAACACCGGTTTTACAGCGGTGGAAAATCGATGTAATATTAGTTAATAACACCGGTTTTACAGCGGTGGAAAACCGATGTAATATGTATATTTTTTTCACAAATTTGATTTCCGAAACCATGAAAAACCGACAATAACAAAAAAAAATACACAAATATTCACAAATTATACAAATATTCTTCATTCAATAATATCCATAAAATACACAAATATTAACAAATTATATAAATAATCTTCTTAGAACAATATCCATAAAATACCCAAACATTCTTTTTACATCAAAAGCTAGCTAATAGATATACTATCCCTAACCATTAATGGGTACCCCACGGAGCAGTAGGCCTCACTTCCTGTCCAGATCCAACATTCAATCCTTTCCCTAGGTCCCATAGCATAGTTCAGTGGTCGGCTCTGAAGTCCTCAGTGGTAGAAGTCCGACCCCATTCTCCTTTTCTCGTTCGCTCCTCCCTTTTCCCAGTCATCCCTCTTCCCTGTCATCTGTGCAATTAGTTTGTAAATTCAAATAACCAGAACACGAGAAAAATATACATATTCAATGACATTCAATAAAATATATAATATAGTTAAACAAAGTGAAGACCTTGACAAAATTAAGACTCCAATGGTTTAGTCATGCATATTGCATAGAGTTCAATTGAGGAGTAAGAACTAAGAACCATATAGCTGACCAAATAGTTAGCAAAAATATGGGTTCATTGATGTTGATAATATATTTCTCTGTCCTATTTACTAATAACCACCTGATATGGGTTCATTAAAAATTTTTGTCATATTTTGTCAAAATTAGAATCAACTAGCTATAGACTGAAACTGAGCCTAAGCAGAATCAGAATCATAAACTTGCTGAACAATCTTGGGCATCCTACAATAGATTATCCAAAAGTTGCAGAACAAAGTTGTAAAAAGTAGTAAAAGATTTGCAACTCTTATTCGATGCATAACAACAATTTTGATTTTGACACACGAGGCATTAACACCTGTTTTAACTTGACGCTATCTACTTGATAAAGTCAAGCAAAGACATTTACCTTCACTTCGATCCTTGAATCCTCGAATAATACATGCAAGACTCCAAGGCCTTCCACCAGAGCATGCTTTTGCTCCACCTTTTAATATGCCATTGTGTTGCTTCAGTCTGAGAATATGTCATCTTTTGTCAAACAATGGGAAGGGTTTCACTTACATATGCACGAATCTATATATTCATCAACAACATCTTCCTGCTAGACGAATCTAATGAAGGTAAAGGCACACAAATAATACAAAAAAAATTCTTCTGAGTGTGTGTTTCAGATTTAGAAAATATTTCAGTGGCATGTAAGTCAGAAATCAGTACTTAACAAATTAGAAAAGCAATCATCTTTAGATATTTGTCAAGGACACATTTAACTAGCACCTTATCTGGACATAATATAGGCATTGGACATGTAATCAAAACCCCATCTATTTCGATAAGAACAAAATAAATTAAGGAAATGTATACAAGCGGGAAGTTCTCGACATTCCACAAGAAAAATCCATGATCATATTTGTTAGACTTCAAATCCAAGGCCAAAAGCTTGCACAAGGTCATTAAAGACTCACGCAAGGTCATTCAATACTTATATACTTGCTCATAAACTCTTTGGAAAATTGATAAATTTACTGAATTTCACTTCCATTAGTCTGCCCATCACAATCTTTGATCCATAGAGTTAGTTATTAACCTTACATAACCTTCTTTAATAAATTCTTAATAAAACATACCCTAATATTTTCTTAGTAACAGTAATTTTATTAAAATTTCTAGCTCAAATTATTACAGACAGTGGAGTCTTATTGATCAGCTTTTGGGATTGGATGCATTTTTGACATGACGGCTCCTTAATTTAAATTGTGAAACACATGGAAGTATCCACCTACACTTAAATTAATGCAATAACACTATAAGAATAACCCAGATATACAAGTAATCTATTTAGGCATGCAAAAAGGAACAGTTGTATACCTTGAACAACAAGACCTACAAGAAAGAGTTTTGACGCTCGGAGTATCACCTTCTTGGTTGCTATAACTTTGTTTGGCACTCTCGGAGCAAAAAAAAAAAGGAGTGTAAATAACATATTTATATAAAGACTGACTTTGATTCATTAACACAGTGTAATTACCTACATCTTTTGCAGTTTGCAAAAATTGATGTTTCAAATCAAAGAGAGGATTAGGATTTTATGAAGTTGATGGATTACCTTATATGTAAGGGAAAGTGCAACTCCAACTATAAATCAGCAAGTGATATGCCATTCCAAGGACTATGATTGACAGTTGGAAGAAATCCTCCAGCATAATCTACAAATATCATGAGCTGCAATGAACAGATTTGTTGGTCACTACTGGCATCAAAGACATTTTACGCATAGGACAGAGAAGTGCATATGCATAAACAAAAAATGGTGCTCGTAGTTGTGATTAAAAAAAACAATCTAGATTATTGGTTTAAACAAAAGACTTCCATCTTGGCTAGCAAAGCACCTGCAAAATAGGTAGAACAAGATAAGAACATGTTTCTAGTGGTCAGTAGCAATCATCCTTCCCCAACTCTGCAAACAAAAATGGAGTTGGGAACAATATTTAACAAATAAATGGTACAAAAAAATGCGAAGAGTATCCTAAGCATCATTGTCAAAAAAAGCATTTAAGTATACTAAGAGCAGAAGCTTATATAAGAAAAAATGATAGGACTGTCAGATTATCTGTATCTTACTATGAGTGTGCCATGAAGCAAGAGACAGCCACAGCTGATAACTTTGCTGTATTATACTGAAGTCCGAGATTCCTCATTTATTACTTTATCCTTTGTGCCATAAGTATGTATTATACAGCAGTTGATTCCAAAACAATATCTGTTGTCAGATTAAAGTACATTTATTATTATTTAATTTAAAATTTTATCTGATCAATTTCTGTGATCTCTAATCTACACTCTTCCTTTTTTTCTCGATATAGTATATTCTTTTGGCAGTGTTTACTTAGAGTGGGAAAAATAGAAGTGATATGAAATGGTCTAAACTCTAAAGTGAAAAGAAAAGAAAAGAGTTGTGTTATCTTTATCTTATTTCCACTCTATCTCATTTAATTTGTTTAGTAATACGGAATTGGAGGAAGAGAAATACTTTTGTTCAAACCATGCGATTCTAGTACTCTAAACAATGTTTATGATAGAATAAATAAGTAAATGAAAGACATCAAAAAGGAAAGACATTCTTTCTGCAATATTCTAACTAGAACGAAGCATAACAGAGATTAAGGGAAAAAACGATGAAGGTGAGGCATTAGTTAATTACTGTTCAATCAGATTAAGGGAAAAAAATCCCAAGTCATACATATTTAAATGCAACCTCAAGAGAACCGTATTCTAGATCTCTCATTAGCAATCCATATATTACTCTGAACTATTATCATTCAGATTGATTAAATGAGCACAATTTAGATGATGAACTATCCGGATCGGCTAAAGAGGGAAGAATGAAGACTTTTATTTATTTACCTCCAGGACATGTTGCCACTCTTTTCCAGTGAACTGCAAAAAAAAAAAAACAAAAAAAAAATTATAGATTGATAAGAAAAGTTGGATGAATGCATTTCCTCAAGGATCGTAAAAAGTGCCAGTAAGAGGAATTCTTAAAAGGAAAATGCCTACAGTCTGTTGCCTGTTTTCAAAATAAGGATCTTTCATCTATCTACCAAAGTTTAGTGCTAGCCTTGATCATTCTTAGGCTAATTTTTCTGAGTGATTAAATGAAAGATCATCAAGTTTTGGACTACTTACTGACCTTGTGAAGAACAATGTCAAAAGGACCTTGATCCAGAAGAGACCGGCTCTGATCAATGGCCACAAATATAATCCCTTTCTTCCTGCATGTCTCAATATATGAACATTGAAATGGAAGCGATTTGCAAATCCGATGCAATAAAAATTAATCAGTCTCATCAAAAAGTCAGCAGCATAGCATAGATCAGGGACAAATCAGATGCAATTTGTAAACAATGAACTAAACCGTTAGCGATGTAATTAATTAATGTCTAACAGAAGAAAACTTGAAAAGAAAAAAAAAATCTGATTGAACATTGTTTAGAGTACTGGTTGGAATTAGGGAAAAAACGATGAAGGTGTTATCGTGTGACTGACCTGCCTTTGTTTGCTCTTATTTGTTTTTCTTGGAGTTTAGGAGGCTAGGTGAGAAAGATCCTGACGATAAAGATCACAACATAATACACAAAAAATAAAAGCAAATAAAATAAATCTAACCTGAGAAAGATCTCGACGAAGATGTTCAAGTCAGTGGAGGGCTTTGGCGGAGAGGACTTAGGGTTTAGGGCTTCGGTGGAGAGGGCTTCGGCGGAGGAGTTCGTGTGAGAGGGCTTCGGTGGAGGAGTTCGTGTGAGAGGGCTTCGGCAGAGGAGATCGCATGAGAGGGCTTCGGCGGAGGAGTTCGCGTGAGAGAGAGGTCGTGCGACTTTAGGTTTTTTGCGTGAGAGAAAGGTGCGCGCGACTTGGTTTTTGCGTGAGAGTTGAAAATTTTAGCTAAGTATTGGTGGGAAAATTATCATAGACATCGGATTTTAAAAACCGATGTTAAAATCGGTGTCTATTAACGAAAAAATGGGCGCTCATAGACATCGCCTAAAAAACCGATGTCTATGAGCGAAAATCTGCGCTCATAGACACCGGTTTTTGGAAAAACCGGTGTAAAATACTCAAAGACATTGGTTTTTGCTTAAAACTGTTGTTGTTCCACTGATGTCTATGAAGGTTTTTGTTGTAGTGTTAGTAGTTGATATCGCCGGATGATGAGCCGTCGGCAGAGTGGCCCTAGTATGAGCTTGCAGTTGTTGTTGCTATTGTTGCAGGGCTTTTTGAACATGAGAATTAATGAGGAGCTCCAAATCCTCGTGACTGATAGTAAGTAGGTTCGACTTCCCAGCTTCTTCCATCACGTAGTCTCAGATTCAGGTAAAGTTTCCCACAGACGGC
Organism: Zingiber officinale; assembly: GCF_018446385.1. Classification (NCBI taxonomy): domain Eukaryota; kingdom Viridiplantae; phylum Streptophyta; class Magnoliopsida; order Zingiberales; family Zingiberaceae; genus Zingiber; species Zingiber officinale. The sequence continues at coordinate 36,840,095 of NC_056004.1, read as the reverse complement.
GCCAAATTTGATCCTGTCTGAGAAGCTGACCGCGACGGAGATCTGGGAGAAAAAACCCACCGTATTGATGAAGAGTAATGCCGGTAGAACCTCGACACGAGAAACCCAAAGCGGATCGGAAGAAAACTAGAATCACCGAAGGAAATCTGATGAGTAGGAAGAAATCCCCGTTTAGATAGGAGAAAGTCGATCTCCCAAGCTCCCGAGGCTTCCTGCACACAAGAGACCAACCAACACTATCGTCAGTGACCTAGGACCAGGGTGGGAATCCCTGGCTAGGCCCTCCGACGCTCAAGTTAGTGATCTCGCCTGATGTCAAAGAAGGAAGAAGATGAACAGTAGCCAGAAAATTAGGGATGTGAACTTACCTAGCCAACGGAGAGGATTCCCCCTTTTATACCACTTCATATAACCTCCGTAGTCATGAAGTGGACCCTGATTTGTTAGAGTTCGTTATGACATCAGCTGCGTACTTGGGGAAGATGATTTTTAAGGAATCTTTTTTGTACCCCAGATGTACCTTCTTTGTCGTTTAGCGCCTGCAAGACAATCTGAAAGCATATTTCCCGCCAAAAAATATATACTCTCCATCATGAATTATTCTATTCGATATATTCATGTATGATTCTTCTTCATGTGACTTCTATTTGTAATAATATTTTATCCAACATGTTCTGAGGTATTCGTTAACCCTTTTGGCCGATATTAGTCTACTTTTGCTCTGAAGTATGTATCAGTCGTTATTAACTTACCTTGATACGGCAAGCATGTATTGACCGATATTGGCCTACCTTCGTTCGGCGGACATGTATCGACCGATATTGGCCTACCTTTGTTCGGCAGGCATGTATCGACCGATATTGGTCTACCTTCGTTCGGCAGGAATGTATCGACCGATATTGGCCTACCTTCGTTCGGCAGGCATGTATCGACCGATATTGGCCTACCTTCATTCGGCAGGCATGTATCGGCCGATATTGGGTTATCTCTGCTTTGGAGTGCGTATCGGTCGTTATTAACTTACCTTCATATGACCAGCATGTATCGACCGATATTAGCCTACCTTCATTCGACAGACGTGTATCGACCGATATTGGCCTACCTTCATTCGGCAGGCATGTATCGGCCGATATTGGGTTATCTCTGCTCTGGAGTGTGCATCGGTCGTTATTAACTTACCTTCGTTCGACAGATATGTATCGACCGATATTGGCCTACCTTCGTTCGGTAGGCATGTGTTGACCGATATTGGCCTACCTTCGTTCGGCAGGCATGTATCGACCGTATTGGCCTACCTTCGTTCGGCAGGCATGTATCGACCGATTTTGGGCTATCTTTGCTTTGGAGTGCGTATCAGTCGTTATTAACTTACCTTTATACAGACAGCATGTATCGACCGATATTGGCCTACCTTCATTCGGCAGGCATGTATCGACCGATATTGGCCTACCTTCGTTCGGCAGGCATGTGTCGGTCGATATTGGCCTATCTTTGTTCTGAAAGTGTGTTTCGGCCGTTATTGGCTTTCCTCCTTTGACTCTTTCTTCCTTTTCTTTCCTCATCTGAAGACCCACAAAACCTAACCCATATCAATAGTCTAAGTCCATGCTATCATCATGTATTCTTTCCATTCAACAAAATTCAAACTAGTTAATATTGGGATGCTATTAATACTGGCAATTACAGATTGCACTGAAATTAAAGAGAAAATTTTATTTAAGCTCACGATTTAATAAAAATCAAGAATAGGTATAAGATGATGCAAATAAAATAAAATTTTAAATGCACATAAATGTACTCTTTATGAGATACCAAGTATGTAACACCCACTAAGCTTTTAAGATAAGCGTATGAATGTAGGATTTTGCCTTAGAAAAATAAAAGGAAGTGGGTTGAAGCAAAAAGAAATAAAATGAAATAAAAAGAAGAGGAGGTCAATGATTGAACCTTGAACCTCTTATATTATAATTTATAGAATTAATTAGTAGAAATCAATTGGGATAGAGAGAAGATATTGATAGCAAAGGAGGGAAACTCATGATAAGGGTGAGAGTAAAAGTTAGCCAAAAGAAAACAAGAAAAGAGCAAGAGAAAGGCAACTTGCCTTCCTTCCTTCTCTCCCTCTTTCTCTCTTCTCTTGCCGAAAATAAAAGAGGCTAATTAAGGGGATTCATTCCCCCTTATTTCACCATGAATGATGAGGATAAATAAATAAATAAAAATAAAAATAAAATAGAAAAAAAAAAGGCTAAGGGAGAAGGAAAGCAAAAACTAATTTTGCTACTTCTTCCTCCTTAACATAAAAGGGAGCAAGTAAAGAGAAGAATTCTAATTTTTCTCTCATTTCTCTCATTCTCCCCTCTCCATCACCGAGAACCCTAGCCCCTCTCCTCCATCTTCGGCCCCAAGCCAAGGTTTTCTTCTAAGAAAGCCTAAGATACAAGGAGGACTTAGCAAGAGGAACAAGGGAAGGGAACTAGAAGAAGAGGCTACTTCTTCCATCACCATACCTTAGATCCACAAGCGAAAAGGATGTAAGCTTCCCCTCACCTGTGGTACAAGGATTTTTATGTGATTTTCGGAATTTATGAGGATTAGAAAACCTAGAATAGAATTTAAGAAAATTCGGCCAAAGAAGAGTTTCAAATCTAGGAAGGTTTAAACAAGTCATCATTTCGTGATATTTTTCTATGCTATGTAGGAAGGTTTTCCTTCATATTTTTATACCTATATGATGCTTGGTCAGAGGAGTACCTAACCCTAGAATTTCGGCCAAAAATGTTTTAAAGAGGTTAGGGAAATCATTGTTTAACCAAACTAGTACAAGATTCCCTCCATGAATTACTAAAGATCTTTTATTGGTTTTCTTGCTTGAAAGTTACTTGGAACCAAAGGAAATCCCCTCATATGTTTCGGCCAAGAAAAGAGCTTAGGGTTAGGAAGACCTTTAAAATTTAAGTAACCATGTTTATATGATAGAATATAGAGTTCTCTTAAAGAATTGCATGTTGAATATTGCTAGAAATTCATGAACTCTTCATTAAGATTTTCGGCCATGTTAAGATGGATAGCTTAGGAAAGCTTAAACAAAATTTTAACATGCTCAAGACCTCTGTGATATTAAGATATGAAAGTGGTTTAATGCTCTCATGCTTAATTAGGGTATAGAGAATTTAGTTACATGATATATGACTTGTAAGGTCACAAGGGTCCTAGCTTGTTTATGAACCAAATTTGTATATGATGTTCTTAGTAATTTTTGCCATGAAATTTGCTTAGGTTTTCCATGCTTTAGGCCACTTAAAACCTAGTTTAGAGAATGGTAGGTTTCGTCCATGAGGAAAAATAAAAGAAAAAGGAAAAGAAACCTAGGAAGCCTAAGACACAATGCACATGTATGTTTATTATGCTTGTCTTTATACATGCTATGAAACTTGTATGACTTCCTATGCTTTTAGGCTATTTGAAGCAAAGTTAATCACTGATGGGTCTTGGCCAAGTAGGGTTTAAATGACCTAGAGGCCTTAGAATTGAAACCAATTGTGTTAAAAATGCTTCTTATGGAAATATGATAATGTGTTGATTGTGTCACATGCTTGTATAATTTTTCCATGACCTAAATGGACCATTGTAGGTCTCAGCCATGAAGGGATAGATGCCCTAGAAACCCTAGAATAAAATTTAAATATGCTCATGTCACTCTACATGAAATATGATAAGTAGAAAGCCAAAGTTCTTATGCTATATGTTGCTTAATGACCTAAAATGAGGCTAGGGTAAGTTTCGGCCATACCCTTTGTATGATACCTTATTATGAATTTATACATGATGTTAGTTCAAGTTCACATGCTTGTATGCTTGTTTTTAGCCCTAAAGAATACTTGTGAAATTTTGGCCATGACATATGTTAAGGGCTTGAGGAACTTAGGAATTAGCTTAAATATGATTACTATGTTACTGGAAGAAAAATGCTATAAATATGGTTTAAGGTTTCCATGATTTCATGACATTTGGGACCTTGTTTCACACGTGATAAGGTTCGGCCACATGAAGTTTAGGGACTTGGAGAACTTAGAAACCAAGTTAATCATGCTTATAATGCTTCCTATGAAATTGATGTGATGATAATTTAGGTTCCACATGCTTGGAGGTTATTTTTACCTAAATTGAGATCTAAGGGGGTTCGGCCATGATAAGAACCCAAGGGATTAGGAAGCTTAGAATCCAAGTTAACTATGTTACCATGTTTCTTATGATAGTATAATCACATGATACACCCTTATGCTTAAACATGTATGCTTGTGATTCATACTTTCCATGATATGACATGTGCTAGAAATATGCATGCTTTTATGATATGCTATGTGGATAGAAATATGCATGCTTTTATGATATGCTATGTGGTGAAAATATGCATGCTTTTATGACATGATGTATGCCTAAGTGATGCATACCTTTATGATATGATGTATGCCTAAGTGATGCATACTTTTATGACATGATGTATGCCTAAGTGATGCATACTTTTATGATATGATGTATGCCTAAGTGATGCATGCTCTTATGATGTGTGATATGTATAAGTATGACATGTACTTTACTTTATATGGCTTGTACCAAGGGTGGGCTCCATAAGCGCCCCGGGGTCGATGGAATAAGACTCGGGCCTCGTTAGGGATGGGCTCCTAAGTGCCCCTAGGTCGATGGAGTAAGACTCGGGCCTAGTATGTTTGCCTTGTAGGGTTCAAGACTTGCTACCTTGGACCTACATAGGTTGCGGGCAATATGTAAGTGGTACATAGCCGGGATCCCCTTTAAGTTGATAATATGTTCAAGTATATATGTAAGAAGAAATGGTTTTAAAGATCATGAGACATACACATGTTTTTCGGATACATGTTTTCAAAATCATATTGCATATACCTTATGATCATGCTATGATGATGCTATGATTTATGATATGCCATGATTAGATATGATTATGTTATGTTTCATGCTATGCTTGATATGCCATGCTACCTTATGATGATGCTATGATATGCCATGATTAGATATGATTATGTTATGTATCATGCTATGCTTTAAGAGATGATATGCCATGACTAGTTATGATTTTGTTATGTTGCATGATATGCTTAAAAAATATGATATGTTATGCCATGACTAGTTGAGATCATGTTATGTTGAGATATTCTTTGATCATGTGATGATTTTCGGTTTTAGTGAGTAGGAAAGGAACTTACTGAGCCATGAGTGCTCATAGCTTACTTTCCTTGTACCACAGATAAAGGAAAAAGCTGGATGAGCTAAAGGAGCAGCAGGAGAGGCAAGGAGATGTGTGTGGCGGTGGCTAGGCAACCAAATAAGAACCTGCTTTAAGAACTTTTAAGAATTACGCTTTGGTTTCGTAAATTGTAGTACTATATGGGTAACTTGATGTTATGTTTCTATTTATCTTGTTATCATGTTATGGAAACCATATTAGTGTAGTTCGGATTTGAAAACAAAAGAAAAGTTTTATTAAACTAAGAAGTATATAAAAAAAAATTATTTCAAGTCTTCCGCTGTAATATGTACATAGAGTATCGTAGCCCCGTCCCTTAGGGTTAGCAGGGAGGGCGGGCGTTACAAAGTACAGCATAATGTGCCTTCCTTTGGGCCGACACATTAGTTGTTAGTAATACTCTTTGATAGAACTTAAACTTAATTTGTCACATAATGTGTCTTCCTTTGGATTGACCCATTGTAACGACCCGCCTTCTGATCACTGGCTGTAAGGCCGGTCGCTACAATTATGCTAAACTATACTGTGCAGAAAGCTGGGCTAATTAAAATTTTACTCTACTAATGACGGATACAACTGATAAGAAAGGTCTAAAGACCTTCTTTGCTGGTGTACATATGCTAAGGAGGAGAAACTGAACATCCCAACTGAGCTAGGGGCTAGAAACTAACTTCCCAACTACTCACAGAGAATCGATCCACGGATCGATCGAGGCTATGATCGTTCCCAACTAGATCGCCGGTGACCGATCCGGTGTGGCGGATCGGTCGGCGGTTCGATCGGTATGTCTGGATCGGTCGGTGGCCGATCGGACTCTCCGAACGCTATTGTATCGTCTTTGGATCGGTCGGCCGACCGATCCGTGAGGATCAGGATCTTGTATCTCGTTGGATCGGTCGGCCGACCGATCCGTTGCATCCTGATCGGTCTGGAGACCGATCAGAGTTCTGATTTCGCCCGGGGACTCTGATTTCAGCACTTTGGCGTGCCAAAACCTCACACAACAATTCTAACAAGGCTAGGAAACACTCTAACAATGGAAACTAACATTCTCACATCATAAACGAAGGGTTCCAAGCATAATAGAGTGCATAGCTAACTAATTCATAGTGATTAACAACTAGAGTGCAAATAATAAAATACTATAAAGTTCTGATACTTAAGTAAAACTTGCTAAAATCCCTTAGAATCTTTTATTCCAGTTCCTGCCACACACATCTTGATCTGCATTGACCTCCAGCCTCCGCTACTGGTCCACTTTTCCTTTACCTTTATCTGCAGTATAAGAAAAGTAGTATCTATAAGCTAAAAAGCTTAGTAAGAAACCATCTACCTCACAAAAACATGCAACGAATGCAAATATGCTTTTAAATCATGCTGTTTAAAACCTATGCTGGATATACTGAATAAACTAAGCATGGCATGGCATGTAAGCATACAATCATGGCATATCTAAAGCTGAACATATAAACATGTATAACAACTGCACTTAAAGTTATCATGCATATTCACACGGAAAACTAAGCTGGAGCATGATACTGACTGAAACTGATCTTAACTATAATCACTGGATTAGATTAAGAGTTTGAAAGCTAATATCATAATAAGTGAAAATAGTAATCATGCTGTTGTTTGGGCCCGGCAACTGTACTCGCTATGCGCGCATCTCTAACTAGACCCGGGGTTGCAAATCCCGAATTTAGTAGAGCTACTAGGTTATCTAAACCTAGGGACCGACTATGGGAGCCAAGCCCAATGGATATCTAATCCAGTACAGTGCCAACTGAAAAGTAAAATACTGAGTATAGCTAAACCGTTCTAAATAGCTGTTTCTAGGTTATCTGAACCTAGAGCTAGGTTGTCTGAACCTAGAGGCGACTGTGGGTGCCCACCCATTGGACCGTAGTCCCATATAAGCTAGGATAACTGATTTACTGATTTAGATGCTTCTAATGCTTTCAGCTGTGCTAATAAAAATACCTAGGTTGCATTTTTTTCTAAGCTAGTTATTTAATCGACCACCTAGTGTGCTTTAACTCCCCTCTCTATTAGGGAGACTACCTTTAGGCACCCAACAGCATCTAAACCTCCAACTGAAGGAGAAAAGACGTGTCCGACCCATCTAAAGGTACTCACTAAATTCCTAAACCTGCGAGGAAGGTTAAATACACCCTATATGTCGAAAACATACGCATATAACTAAACTAATGCACAAGAAATCAAACGGTAGCTATTATACTGCAGGTGAGGGGTTTCTTACCTCGTGTTCGTAATTTCTTACGATTCTATTCGCTAGAATTCCGGTGGAGATGACCTTCTCGACGATCCGCTCACGTCTTTGCATTCCTCTCGCGGAGAAGAACCTCTTTCGTGTTGGAGTCGTCGCCGAAAGATGATCCGAGAGCCCTTGGGGCTTGGGCGCCGAGAGGAAGAGGAGAGGGAGAGGCGGCGGTGAGGTTTCGGTGGTGAGGGTTGAGAAGTTGCCGAACCAAAATAAAATAAACCAAACCCTCTTTAAGTTTCCTATTTATATTAAGTGGATTATTGAACCCAACTCCAATATAAATATAATTGGTTCCTCATTCTTTCAGCACGGCCCTGCTGGGTTCACCGGTTACTAGCATTATCCCTTACACCATAGGTCTCGGGTTCGATTCCCGCCTAAGCTATTTTATTCTTTTAATTATTTTTGCTACTTCCGCTACTCGGAAAATTTCGGAAAAATATCTAAAAATTCCAGAAAAATCATAGAATAATTCTAATGCAAGTTTGAGAATTTTCGAGCGTTACAATCCCCCATACCTTATAAAAAGATCATCCTCGAACTTAGAACAATTCCGGGTACTTCTGTTTCATGTTGGCTTCTGTCTCCCAAGTTGCCTCTTCTGCTGTGTGACTGTGCCAAATGACTTTGACTAATGGTACTTCCTTGTTCCGCAATTTCTTAACTGCTCGGTCTATTATCTGAATAGGCCGACTATCATAGCTGAGGTCTTCGCGGATCTGTACCGACTGGGGCTCAATCACCTGGGTGGCATCTGGGGTATGCTTCTTCAGCATAGAGACATGAAATACGTTGTGGACAGCTGACATTTCCTGGGGTAGCTCTAGCTCATATGCTACCTTGCCCACTCTTCTGCTGATAAGGTATGGTCCCACATATCTGGGACTTAGCTTGCCCTTTTTCCCAAAACGCATTACTCCCTTCATGGGAGCCACTCTGAGGAACACTGAATCCCCGACTGAAAACTCTAAGGGTCTGCGCCGCGTATCAGCATAGCTCTTCTGGCGGCTCTGAGCTGTCTCTATCCTCTGGCGGATCTGCTGTATGGCTGCTGTGGTATCTGCTACTAGATCTGTCTCTAGTTCTTTCCATTCACCACTCTCATACCAGTTGGAGATCTACACCTCCGCCCATAGAGAGCCTCGTAAGGTGCCATCTTGATAGTGGCATGGTAGCTGTTGTATGCAAATTCTGCTAAGCTCGGATATTTGCACCAACTTCCTTGAAGTCTAGGGCACGCTCGGAGCATATCTTGAGTACCTTGTTTACTCTCTCCGTCGACCATCATGTCGAGGATGGAATGTTGTCTTGAACTTTAACTTAGGTGTGTTGTACACACTCCCGGAAGTGTGATGTGAATCTGCTGTCTGTCCGAAATGATGGTTCGTGGGACTCCATGTAGTCGGACGATCTCCTGGAGATACAACCGAGCTAGCTTCTCCATGGAGTAAGATATCTTGATAGCTAAGAGTGGGCTGATTTAGTCAACTGTCGACTATTACCCAGATAGCGTCAAAACCATTCGTGGTTCAGGCGGTCCCACTATGAAATCCATAGAGATATCCTCCCACTTCCACTCGGAATCAGTATAGGTGTAGAACTCCTCCTGGTCGCTTCTACCTTGACCCTCTGACAGGTGAGGCAGATGCTAACATATCTGGCGATGTCTCGCTTCATCCCGGGCCACCAAAAATGGTTCTTCAGGTCTTGGTACATTTTGGTGGAACCTGGATGCATCGCATATGGAGTCTTGTGAGCCTCATCTAAAATATGTCTCCGTAGCTCCTCCTGATCTGGAACACAGAGTCTGTCACCAAAATACAACACCCCGCTATCGGACACTCTGAATTCTCTACTTTCTGATTCTGCTAGCCCTTGCTTGATTTTCTGAATTTCAGGGTCCTGCTCCTGAGCTGACTGAATATTACCAAGCAAGGTAGACTCTAAGGTCATAGTAGAGAGCTGTCCAACGATGAGTTCGAGACCGAAATCTACGATCTCCTTCTGTAGGGGTGGTGACATGGCCGTAAGAGATAACAAGGTAGCACTAGATTTTCTGCTAAGTGCGTCGGCTACCTTATTGGCTTTCCCTAGATGGTAGAGGATGTCTATATCGTAGTCTTTGACCACCTCAAGCCATCTGCGCTATCGCATATTCAGATCCTTTTGAGTGAAGAAGTACTTCAAACTCTGATGATCTGTATACACTCTACACTGAACTCCATATAAGTAATGTCTCCAAATTTTGAGAGCGAACACTACTGCTGCAAGCTTGAGGTCATGAGTAGGGTAATTCTTCTCATAATCCTTGAGTTGTCTGGAGGCATAGGCGATCACCTTGCCGTTTTGCATCAGTACTGCTCCTAGTCCCAACTTAGAGGCATCACTATAGATGTCAAAGCTGCTGGTGTTGTCTGGTAGAGCCAAAATGGGAGCACTGGTCAATCTCCTTTTTAGCTCGCTAAAGCTGTTCTCACAGTCCTCTGTCCACTGAAATTTCCTGTTCTTTCTGGTAAGAGCTGTCAGTGGGGAGGCTATCTTGGAGAAGTCCTCTACAAACTTTCTGTAGTATCCTGCTAATCCCAGAAAGCTCCTGATTTTGCTGGCGTTCTTAGGTCTCTTCCAGTTACTTACTGCTTCTATCTTGCTGGGATCTACCATAATACCATCCTTGGAGATGATGTGACCCAGGAAGGACACCTGATCTAACCAAAATTCACATTTCGTGAACTTGACGTATAGCTGGTTCTGCTGAAGTGTCTGTAGTACTGTCTTCAGGTGCTCTGTATGTTCTTCCTGAGTTCCTGAGTAGATAAGAATGTCATCGATAAACACAATAACAAACTTATCTAAATACTCCCTGAATACTCTGTTTATGAGATCCATGAATGTAGCTAGAGCATTGGTCACGCCAAAGGGCATGACTACGAACTCGTAGTGCCCGTATCTGGTTCTGAATGCTGTCTTGGGTATATCCCCTTCTTTAACCTTCACCTGGTGATAACCTGATCTGAGATCTATCTTAGAGAACACTGCTGCTCCCTTCAGCTGGTCGAATAGGTCATCGATTTTGGGAAGGGGATACCTGTTCTTGATGGTGACTTGGTTCAATGATCTGTAGTCTACGCACAGTCGCATGCTTCCATCCTTCTTCTTCACGAACAACACAGGCGCTCCCCATGGTGAGTGACTAGGGCGTATGAAGCCCTTGTCAAGCAGCTCCTGTAGTTGCTCCTGAAGTTCCTTCAGCTCTGCTGGAGCCATGCGATATGGCGCTTTGGAAATAGGATTGGTGCCGGGGAAGAGCTCTATCTCAAATTCAATCTCCCTGACTGGTGCTAGGCCTGGTAACTCCTCAGGGAAAACTGCTGGGTAGTCACATACAACTCGGACTCCTGCTAGCTGTTGGTCCTTGTCCTGGCTGGTATTGACTACATGTGCTAGGTACCCCGTACAACCCGAATCCATCAACTTCTGTGCCTTCATAGCTGAGAGAAATTTTCTGGCTTTTCTCTTTGGTTCCCCGATGTACTCGAACTGTGTTTCTGCTTCGGGTTGGAATACGACTTTCCGTTTACGGCACTCTATGGAAGCACCGTATCTGATCAGGAAGTCCATTCCAAGGATGACGTCGTAGTCAGTCATTTCCAGCAGGATCAGATCACAAAAGAGTTCCCTGTCTGCTATAATGACCGACACTGCTCTGAGCCAGTGCGTAGATGCCATGATCTCTCCTGAAGGTAGTGCCGTCAAAAACTGACTACTGAGTACCTCTGAGGGTATTTCTAATTTTTCGGAGAACACCCGGCTATATATGAATGGGTTGCCCCAGTATCAAATAGAACAGTAGCACTACACTAAAAAATGCTAATCTGACCTGTGACAACTGTCGAGGCATTGGCTACGTCCTCTCTGGTGAGTGAGTAGATCCTCGCATTCGTCGTAGCTGGAGGGGCTTCTAACCTGCCCTGGCTGATAAGTGGACCTTCTAGAGCGGCCTGCATCTGATATAACTGAGCTGGTTGGCCTGCATACTGAATCTGCTATGGCTGAGGAAGACCGGTCTTGTTCGGGCACTGCTTGGCCATGTGCCCTTCTTGTCCACATTCAAAGCATCCTCGTGTGCCCTTGCGACAAACCCCTGGGTGAAATTTTCCACAAGTAGTACACTTTGGATAACTGGGTCGTTTGCTATATGGTCCTCCTTTTGGGTCACTCCCTGATTTGCGCTTGCTGTTGGAGTTCCCTTTCCAGTTAGAGTTGTGGCCTTGCTATTTTTGAGTGTGAGAGTTTCCTTGGCCTTTGGACTCTGAGGAGACTTGCTTCTGCTGCTTTATGCTGTTCTGGTAATGCTCTGTGGTACTCCTCTGTGGTTTGTGGCCTATGTATGCCACCAGCCACGTTCACTGCTATCTCTGGCCTCAGCATCTTGAGCATCAACCGGATTCGTTCCTTCTCTGTGCTGACTAGCTCTGGGCATAGACGAGCCAACCTGTTGAATTTCTTCACGGCTTCCTCCACTGAAAGGTTGCCCTGACGAAACTCAGTGAACTCGTCGTAGTGGCGGTTTGTGACCCGTATATGAAAGAACTCCTTCTCGAAGTCAGCCCATAACATCTGGTTCACTGGGCGCTTCGTTCTGATCCTTTCCCACCACATGCGTGCGTCTCCTGTCAGGCAGAAGGAGGCACACTTCACCTTCTCGTGTTCTGGCCAGTCCAGAAGCTCCATCGTGCTCTCCAGTGTTTTGAACCAGGCTTGTGCATCCCATGGTTCACTAGTGCCTGAGAAGTTCTCTGGCTTGACTCGCTGCCACTGGATCAGATAGGCTTCCTTTCTTGGCTCAGCTGCTGGGACTGCTGGTGCTGGTGCTGGTGCTGGTACTGTAGGCTGAGCTGGTGGAACCTCTAAGACCACTGGAGTCGTCAAATTCGGTTCCGGGGTGACTGTGGGGGTACTCTGCTGATTAGCCTTTAAGGTGGCTATTTCCTGTTGCTGTTCAGCTAGCTGCTGCTGTAACTGAGCCACTAATGTTGTAAGGTCTGGAGGAGGCACTGAACTGCCTGCCTCTTGCTGGGGCTCAGTAGCTAGTGCCCTTCTAGCTGGGCGTCCTCGTGCCATTTCTAAAGACATAGAGAACATAACATAACTAATGTAATCACAGTTATATAACTACTGATATCATGTTTAAAACTATCACATACTAACAAGCAGTAGGCATATAAACATGAACTGTAATAACAAAACAAGGAGCATAAATAAAGTAGAGGTATTCTTACTTGGAAGCTGCAGGTTCAATGCTGATGTGTGTGTAGGAAGTATGGAACACTGCTCTGATACCACTCTGTAACGACCCACCTTCTGGGTACTGGCTGTAAGGCCGGTCGCTACAATTATGCTAAACTATACTGTGCGGAAAGCTGGGCTAATTAAAATTTTACTCTACTAATGACGGATACAACTGCTAAGAAAGGTCTAAAGACCTTCTTTGCTGGGGTACATATGCTAAGGAGGAGAACTGAACATCCCCACTGAGCTAGGGCTAGAAACTAAATTCCCAACTACTCACAGACCTGCCGATCGATCCACGGATCGATCAGAGCTGCGGTCGTTCTGTTCCCAACTGGATCGGTCGGCTGACCGATCCAGGTATGTCTGGATCGGTCGGCTGACCGATCCGGTATATGCAGATCGGTCGGTGAACGATCCGGGCACAACTCTCTGGAATGCTCTGTATCGTCTTTGGATCGGTCGGCCGATCCGAGAGGATCTGATAACATCTTATCTGTCTGGATCGGTCGGTACCGATCGATGCTTAGGCTCGATCGGTGACCGATCAGAGTTCTGATTTCGCCCGGGGACTCTGATTTCAGCACTTTGGCGTGCCAAAACCTCACACAACAATTCTAACAAGGCTAGGAAACACTCTAACAATGGAAACTAACATTCTCACATCATAAACGAAGGGTTCCAAGCATAATAGAGTGCATAGCTAACTAATTCATAGTGATTAACAATTAGAGTGCAAATAACAAAATACTGTAAAGTTCTGATGCTTAAGTAAAACTTGCTAAAATCCCTTAGAATCTTTTATTCCAGTTCCTGCCACACACATCTTGATCTGCATTGACCTCCAGCCTCCGCTACTAGTCCACTTTTCCTTTACCTTTATCTGCAGTATAAGAAAAGTAGTATCTATAAGCTAAAAAGCTTAGTAAGAAACCATCTACCTCACAAAAACATGCAACGAATGCAAATATGCTTTTAAATCATGCTGTTTAAAACCTATGCTGGATATACTGAATAAACTAAGCATGGCATGGCATGTAAGCATACAATCATGGCATATCTAAAGCTTAACATATAAACATGTATAACAACTGCACTTAAAGTTATCATGCATATTCACACGGAAAACTAAGCTGGAGCATGATACTGACTGAAACTGAACTAAGCCAAAAATGATCTTAACTATAATCACTGGATTAGATTAAGAGTTTGAAAGCTAATATCATAATAAGTGAAAATAGTAATCATGCTGTTGTTTGGGCTATGCGCGCATCTCTAACTAGACCGGGGTTGCAAATCCGAATTTAGTAGAGCTACTAGGTTATCTAAACCTAGGGACCGACTATGGAGCCCAAATGGATATCTAATCCAGTATAATGCCAATGTAAAATCTGAGTATAGCTAAACTGTTCTAAATAAATTTTTTCTAGGTTATCCGAACCTAGAGCTAGGTTGTCTGAACCTAGAGGCGTTGTGGGTGCCACCCATTGGACCGTAGTCCCATATAAGCTAGGATAACTGATTCTTGATTTAGATGCTTCTAATGCATTCAGTGTGCTAATAAAAATACCTAGGTTGCATTTTTCTAAGCTAGTTATTTAATCGACCACCTAGTGTGCTTTAACTCCCCTCTCTATTAGGGAGACTACCTTTAGGCACCCAACAGCATCTAAACCTCCAACTGAAGGAGAAAAGACGTGTCCGACCCATCTAAAGGTACTCACTAAATCCCTAAACCTGCGAGGAAGGTTAAATACACCCTATATGTCGAAAACATACGCATATAACTAAACTAATGCACAGGAAATCAAACGGTAGCTATTATACTGCAGGTGAGGGGTTTCTTACCTCCTGTTCGTAATTTCTTATGATTCTATTCGCTAGAATTCCGGTGGAGATGACCTTCTCGACGATCCGCTCACGTCTTTGCGTTCCTCTCGCGGAGAAGAACCTCTTTCGTGTTGGAGTCGTCGCCGGAAGATGATCCGAGAGCCCTTGGGGCTTGGGCGCCGAGAGGAAGAGGAGAGGGAGAGGCGGCGGTGAGGTTTCGGTGGTGAGGGTTGAGAAGTTGCCGAACCAAAATAAAATAAACCAAACCCTCTTTAAGTTTCCTATTTATATTAAGTGGATTATTGAACCCAACTCCAATATAAATATAATTGGTTCCTCATTATTTCAGCACGGCCCTGCTGGGTTCACCGGTTACTAGCATTATCCCTTACACCATAGGTCTCGGGTTCGATTCCCGCCTAAGCTATTTTATTTTTTTAATTATTTTTGCTACTTCCGCTACTCGGAAAATTCCGGAAAAATATCTAAAAATTCCAGAAAAATCATAGAATAATTCTAATGCAAGTTTGAGAATTTTCGGGCGTTACACCCATTATGTACATAATATGATACTTTATATGAGTTATATTTTGGTCCATAACTCACAACAACCTTACTCAGCCACATAATATGTCTTTCTTTGGGCCGACATATTTTATGTATGATCTAAAGAAAATAATATTTTGTACCATAGTTGTAAGCTACCTTGATCATATATCTGGCATAAAATAACCTTCCTTTGGGTCGATTACTCTTAGCATAGATATACATCTACCAACATAAAATACACTAAACTATCTAAAGTGTCTTCCTTTGGGTTGATACAATAGTTCAATTTAGTAGCATGTTGTGTAGAGAGACCCAAGAAAATCCTAGGAACTTTATTCGAATAGAAAAAAAATACAAAAATAGGCTTATTAATCGATTGATACCTTATGGTAATCGATTGGTATGATCCAATCGATTCGAAAACTTATTGTATGTGACTATATGATTATATATAGAACCATTCCTTAAGAAGCTAAAGCTTCCCGAAGTTCTATAATTTAATCATTATTTAATACTAATTAATCCATTCTTTAATTTTCCCCCGAGACTATGCTGCAGCCGCAAGGTATCCAGGTTGTCACCCAGGCATTCGCGGTTCGATCCCCAACTATGGCGAATTTGTAGAAATTTTTCCTCTGAATAGGGATCGCAACCAAAGGATGTTGGGCTTTTAGGCCGCTCGCTGCTAGCACTTCCCGATTTATCATTCCATGGGGCCAAACCACTCACCCCTAGGGCTAGTTGGGTTTATCATTTCATTAATTAATATCAATTAAAAAAATCCTATAAATATGTCATAGCTAGCACTACAAGAAAATCCTCATTCAACAATACTCAAACAACAACTGTTTTATGCCAAATTGTTGTCGTTTTGCCTTTTAACAAAAACCGTTGTCTTTTAGCATTTTTTTGGCCTACGACAACAGTTTTTAAAAACCGTTGTCTATTTATATTTTTTGAGACTACGACAACGGTTTTTAAAGTCTACGACAATAGTTTTTGAAAATTATTGTCTATGTGCGTTTTTTTTGTGATTACGACAATGGTTTTTGAAAACCGTTGTCTATTAAGTGATGTTGAATAATGATGTTTTTTTTCCTTCGTCGTTTTTCCCCTTTGCTAATTTTTGCCGCCGCGCTTTTTCTTTCCCTCTCCCCGAAATTTTTTGCCGCTGCATTCCCCCTTTACCTTCTCGATCCCTAAGCATTTCCGTCCCTCTTTTCTCACAATCTCTCGCTTACCGAAGACGCGCAGGAGTAGCAGCAGCCGGGAAGAGCAATCGTAGGGCGACAGCGAGGGTCTGGATCATGGGAGCATGTGCGACATATCCGACCATGGAGGACGACATTGGGGAACAAGGCGGTGACCTAGGTTCGGCGCTAGACGAGACTCGCTGGAGATCGACCATGGCATCTTTCGCCCTGCTCCACTCCTCCCCGCCTCCTTTTTTTTTTCCCTGCGCCACAGCACCATGAACCTTCCTAGGGTTTTGATTCCTCTACACGAAGGCGGCAGCATTAGACTCTTTCATGAATCTCCTAACCCTCGAACCACCAGCTCCAAAGAAATAGGTTTATCGCTTGCCGATCCTTCTTCTCTTTTGAATTCAGAATCGGGTAAGAATTTCTGAACTGATTCCCTAGGATCACGTTGTCGGTGCCAGATTATGTCGTGAAAGCTCAGTCGTGTTCTACCACCTCTTCTATTTACCTCCTTCAGTTTCATGCTTTTGCACCGAATTTCTTAGCTTTCGGGGTCATTTATTTATCAAATGGAAGCAATCCTTTTGATTAAACAATAATAAGGGAAGTTGGGAACTTTATCTAACTTTTGTTGCTTGCTATCCAGTCAATGCTTTACATGATCAAAAATTTTATGTTATGTGTCAGACATTACTTAACTTTCCTATTCGACTTCGTTGGATTACTAACATTGGCATTATGGAGAATAGCGCTTATGTTCAGAAATAGGGGTTTATGTTTGTATGCGCTTAAATTTAATTGGTTCATGTTTTTTAGCTCTGAAGTTTATTATGCACTGAGGTTTTTCTCTAAATAAAGCACTGATTTTGAAAACCATCATTATATGTGCTATTCTTTAACTTGTTGGACAATAGTTCACTTTTAAATCCATTGGTATAGCATTCTAACTAAATTGAAAATGGAAGATCTACTTTTTTATAAGGTGTTACAACATGGAAGCAATATAAGCTTCCACTTGTCTTCACTTGCATTCATTTGATCAAGTTTAATACAGAAAAGTGAGTTGAATCTGGTTTCATCTTGCCTCACACTGATAAGTCAGCTTCATGATCATTACTAAAAACCAACTTTTTTTATAGAAGCTGTAACACCCCACCCTCCTCACTATTAGACTGTGAGGGCGGAGCGCTACTGGACTACTAACTTATCTTAACTAACATTACACACATGTAATTATCTATACTTAAAACTCGCTAAACACTTAAACATGCAATTAACTGGCAGCGGAAGACTAAATGACTCATCTATACATACTACTCAGACTTATGTTCACAACTAAATCTATACATCAATCTAATCATGCTGAAATATATGTATTAATCTGAACATGCATGCAACCATTATACAACTCAGATAATAGGTCTAATGTGCATAACAATTTAAATGAAAGAATTCTAAATACATGACAATCTTAATAAATTCTTATGCTAAATCCCAAGGCTTCTATAGTCCAGGCATCACACATCCATCCGCACCTCCTTGTCACCTTTCTTTGCTATAACTTTTCCATTCCTTTATCTGCAGTAAGAGGAAAATGCATCTATAAGCAAAATTGCTTAGTAAGCGCTATCTAACTCACAAAACTCGAATATGCATGTGAATAAAATAAATCTAAAACTAAATGCTTTAAAGGAAATACTACACATGCTCATCTAATAGCAAAAGAAACAAGACATGCTGAAATGCTAAACATGTAAAGCTTATTTCACTTGTTCAAAACTTATACTTTTATACTTCAGAATAATAAGTTTAACTGAACTGATACATAAGCTGAGCTAAACTGATGCTAGGCTAATGCCAAATCTGAACTGTATTCATGTAACTGATTTGTGAAGTTTTGAAAACTATTTTTATAATAGATAAAAATAATAATCATGCTGCTGATGGGCCCGACAACTGTACTTGCTATGCGCGCATCCCTAACTAGACCCGAGGTAGCTAGTCCTGAGGTAGCTAGTCCCGAATCTAGTAGGGTTTACTAGGTTATCTAAATCTAGGGACGACTATGGGAGCCCAACCCAAGGACAACTAAGAGTCCAACACAGTGCCACTGATAAAAGTAAAATACTGATTCATAAACTGATTTATCTTAATTACTTCTTCTTTAAATGCCTTGGCATTTTAACGAGCACCTTGTGTGCCAAAATCCCTAAAGTCTTGACTTTGGGATCTACTTAAGGCCTTGGCCTTTTTCTTTCTTTTCTTTATCTTTCTTATACTTGTTAATACCTCTAATAAAAGAATGCTTCTTTAAAAACTAAAATGTTTAAACAAATTCTAACTTTGAAATGCATAAACAAAAATAGGCAATACTATGTTAATCAAAATTCTGCATACTATACTAATCAAGATTCTGCATTCTATGCTACACTATTTCTCCATACTATGCAAACATAAATTCTGCACTATAATACTTAACTAAAATGCACTATAATCTTTTTTTAAAAAACTACACTATAAGTTCCACCAAAAATCTGCACTACAAGTTCCACAAAAAATCTGCACTATAAATTCCACCAAAAATCTGCACTACAAGTTCCACCAAAAATCTGCACTATAAACTTAATTAAAATCTTCACTATAAGCTTAATTAAAATCTGCACTATAAGCTTACATAAAAATCTGCACTATAAGCTTAATTAAAATCTGCACTATAGGCTTAATTAAAATCTGCACTATAAATTCCACAAAAAATCTGCACTATATACTTAATTAAAATCTGCACTATAAGCTTAATTAAAATCTGCACTATAAGCTTACATAAAAATTTGCACTATAAGCTTAATTAAAATCTGTACTATAAATTTCACCAAAAATCTACACTACAAGTTCCACAAAAAATATGCACTATAAACTTAATTAAAATCTACACTATAAGCTTAATTAAATTCTGCACTATGAGCTTACATAAAAATCTGCACTATAAGCTTAATTAAAATATGCACTACAAGCTTAATTAAAATCTGCAAATCTAATTAAGTTACTAGAGATCTAATTGGATCTTCCAATGCTAAACCATCAAAAATCTGAAAGTAAAGTTTTCATCCTTAATTTACATCATCAACATTTGATCATCATCTTTTCTGAATCTAATATTCCCTTAAATTTATACGTTCTCTTCCCATAAATTAATCAATATGATATCTGTCTCATGCTCACTGCATAACAAAACAATTTACTCCTTTCCAAATCTAAATGAACTAAATTTAGTTTCATGGCAGCAGCACCAATCAAACAATAAGGAATAAACTAAACCACATATTTAAATTAATTAAAACCTCTTCTCAGCTTCTTTCTGAAACTCACGGCAGGAAATCTTCAAAATCATCAATCTTTGCGGCATGCGTCGGAAATCAAGAACACATGAATCCGAAACTACTCTACTGTAGGAGAGGAAACACTTACCTTGGTTTCTTGGTCTTACAATCCGAATTAGGCTTCTAGGGTTTTCGGAGAGCTTGAGATTTTGGCTCTTCTTCGTGCCCATGACTGCTCTTCGACGAGAGGATCTTAAGGAGGTGAAGAACTCTCGGGATTTTCCCTTCGTCGGCCACCGAAGAGAAGCCTAGCTCCGACTTGTTTCCGCCCGAGAAATCGCCGTCGCCGCGCGCAAAAGAAAGGAGAGGAGAAAGGTTTCTAGGTCACGGGAAATAAAACCCTCTCCTAACTTATCCCTTTTATAATCTCCAATATTCTGTTAACTTCTTAAATAAATTTTTCTACCTTTTCTAAACAGACCGCTCACTTGGGCACTTGGTCAGCCAGATTCGCTTAAAGTTCGGTTCGGGTCGGAGGTCGAAGGTTCGAATCTCGGCTGCAACCCTTTTATTCCAATTTATTTTCTATTTATTAACTACCACTTAAATAATTTTCACTCCTCCTTTAATCACCAACGTCCGCTTGAACAATTGGCTTGCCGCGTTTCGCCGAAACCTTTGACAGGGTCAGAGGTCGCGGGTTCGATTCCTCATCCGAACCTTTTATTCCCACTTATTTTCTATTTCCTAACTACTGCTTAAATAAATTTTGTTCTCCATTTAATCAGCAATGCCCACTTGGGTACTTGGTCAGCCGGATTCGTTTAAGAGTTGGTTCGGCTGGAGGTCTTCGGTTCGAATTTCGGCTTGAACATTATTTTTGTCGAAACTTCTTTCGTTTAGTAAAAATACCAAACGAACTCCAAAAATTGCATAAAAATACTCTAAACATTTCTAAAAATCTCTAGAATATTTCTAAAGCATTTCTAAATATTTTCAAATGCCATTAGGACTTGGAATGAGGAAATTTGGGTCGTTATAATCCCCCATACCTTATAAAAAGTTCGTCCTCGAACTTAGAATAATTCTAGATATTTCTGCCTCATGCTGTCCTCGCGCTCCCAAGTAATTTCCCCGTGCTTCTGGTTCTGCCAAATGACCTTTACTAGTGGTACTTCTTTGTCCCTTAGTCTTCTTAACTTCTCGATCCACTATCACTCATATCGTATCGTACCCATTAGTGGTCCTTGGAAGACCTGCTATAAAGTCCCTAGTGGTCGTAGGTGTATTAGTCACCCCAAATGGCATGACTACGAATTCGTAGTGTCCATATCTGGTTCTGGAAGTTGTTCTGGGTGTATCACTTCCTTTCACTTTCAACTGATGGTACCCAGAGCGCAGGTCTAATTTAGAGAACACTATTGCCCCCCTTTAACTGATACACTATTGCCCCCTTTAACTGATCAAATAGATCATCTATTCTGGGAAGAGGGTACTTGTCCTTAACTGTTACTTTGCTCAGCGCTCAAAAACTTTTATCTCACTTTAGCACTTATAAACAAAAATTTCTAAGGATTTCTCTATGCTACAATTAATAAGGAAAAGCATACTAATAAAAGAATTTTAAATACTTCCTTACTTGAAGACGGCAAGGCTGGTGCTGATGTGTGATGCTGGAGAATAGGAACCACTCTGATACCAACTTGTAACACCCCACCCTCCTCACTACTAGACTGTGAGGGCGAAGCGCTACTGGACTACTAACTTATCTTAACTAACATTGCACACATGTAATTATCTATACTTAAAACTCTCTAAACACTCAAACATGCAATTAACTGGCAGCGGAAGACTAAATGACTCATCTATACATACTACTCAGACTTATGTTCACAACTAAATCTATACATCAATCTAATCATGCTGAAATATATGTATTAATCTGAACATGCATGCAACCATTATACAACTCAGATAATAGGTCTAATGTGCATAACAATTTAAATGAAAGAATTCTAAATACATGGCAATCTTAATAAATTCTTATGCTAAATCCCAAGACTTCTATAGTCCAGACATCACACATCCATCCGCACCTCCTTGTTGCCTTCCTTTGCTATAGCTTTTCCTTTCCTTTATCTGCAGTAAGAGGAAAATGCATCTATAAGAAAAATTGCTTAGTAAGCGCTATCTAACTCACAAAACTCGAATATGCATGTGAATAAAATAAATCTAAAATTGAATGCTTTAAAGGAAATACTACACATGCTCATCTAATAGCGAAAGAAACAAGATATGCTGAAATGCTAAACATGTAAAGCTTATTTCACTTGTTCAAAACTTATACTTTTATACTTCAGAATAATAAGTTTAACTGAACTGATACATAAGCTGAGCTAAACTGATGCTAGGCTAATGCCGAATCTGAACTGTATTCACGTAACTGATTTGTGAAGTTTTGAAAACTATTTTCATAATAGATAAAAATAATAATAATGCTGCTGATGGGCCTGACAACTCTACTTGCTATGCGCGCATCCCTAACTAGACCCGAGGTAGCTAGTCCCGAATCTAGTAGGGTTTACTAGGTTATCTAAACCTAGGGACGACTATGGGAGCCCAACCCAAGGACAACTAAGAGTCCAACACAGTGCCACTGATAAAAGTAAAATACTGATTCATAAACTGATTTATCTTAATTACTTCTTCTTTAAATGCCTTGACATTTTAACGAGCACCTTGTGTGCCAAAATCCCTAAAGTCTTGACTTTGGGATCTACTTAAGGCCTTGGCCTTTTTCTTTCTTTTCTTTATCTTTCTTATACTTGTTAATACCTCTAATAAAAGAATGCTTCTTTAAAAACTAAAATGTTTAAACAAATTCTAACTTTGAAATGCATAAACAAAAATAGGCAATACTATGTTAATCAAAATTCTGCATACTATACTAATCAAGATTCTGCATTCTATGCTACACTATTTCTCCATACTATGCAAACATAAATTCTGCACTATAATACTTAACTAAAATGCACTATAATCTTTTTTTAAAAAACTACACTATAAGTTCCACCAAATATCTGCACTACAAGTTCCACAAAAAATCTGCACTATAAATTCCACCAAAAATCTGCACTACAAGTTCCACCAAAAATCTGCACTATAAACTTAATTAAAATCTTCACTATAAGCTTAATTAAAATCTGCACTATAAGCTTACATAAAAATCTGCACTATAAGCTTAATTAAAATCTGCACTATAGGCTTAATTAAAATCTGCACTATAAATTCCACCAAAAATCTGCACTATATACTTAATTAAAATCTGCACTATAAGCTTAATTAAAATCTGCACTATAAGCTTACATAAAAATTTGCACTATAAGCTTAATTAAAATCTGTACTATAAATTCCACCAAAAATCTGCACTACAAGTTCCACAAAAAATATGCACTATAAACTTAATTAAAATCTACACTATAAGCTTAATTAAATTCTGCACTATGAGCTTACATAAAAATCTGCACTATAAGCTTAATTAAAATATGCACTACAAGCTTAATTAAAATCTGCAAATCTAATTAAGTTACTAGAGATCTAATTGGATCTTCCAATGCTAAACCATCAAAAATCTGAAAGTAAAGTTTCCATCCTTAATTTACATCATCAACATTTGATCATCATCTTTTCTGAATCTAATATTCCCTTAAATTTATACGTTCTCTTCCCATAAATTAATCAATATGATATCTGTCTCATGCTCACTGCATAACAAAACAATTTACTCTTTTCCAAATCTAAATGAACTAAATTTAGTTTCATGGCAGCAACACCAATCAAACAATAAGGAATAAACTAAACCACATATTCAAATTAATTAAAACCTCTTCTCATCTTCTTTATGAAACTCACGGCAGGAAATCTTCAAAATCATCAATCTTTGCGGCATGCGTTGGAAATCAAGAACACATGAATCCTAAACTACTCTACTGTAGGTGAGGAAGCACTTACATTGGTTTCTTGGTCTTACAATTCGAATTAGGCTTCTAGGGTTTTCGGAGAGCTTGAGATTTTGGCTCTTCTTCGTGCCCACGGCTTCTCTTCGACGAGAGGATCTTAAGGAGGTGAAGAACTCTCAGGATTTTCCCTTCGTCGGCCGCCGGAGAGAAGCCTAGCTCCGACTTGTTTCCGCCCGAGAAATCGTCGTCGCCGCGTGCAGAAGAAAGGAGAGGAGAAAGGTTTATAGGTCATGGGAAATAAAACCCTCTCCTAACTTATCCCTTTTATAATCTCCAATATTCTGTTAACTTCTTAAATAAATTTTGCTACCTTTTCTAAACAGAACCGCTCACTTGGGCACTTGGTCAGCCGGATTCGCTTAAGGTTCGGTTCAGGTCAGAGGTCGCGGGTTCGAATCTCGGCCGCAACCCTTTTATTCCAATTTATTTTCTGTTTATTAACTACCACTTAAATAATTTTCACTCCTCCTTTAATCACCAATGCCCGCTTGAATACTTGGCTAGCCGCGTTTCGCCGAAACCTCTGACCGGGTCAGTGGTCGCGGGTTCGATTCCTCATCCGAACCTTTTATTCCCATTTATTTTCTATTTCCTAACTACTGCTTAAATAAATTTTGTTCTCCTTTTAATTAGCAACGCCCGCTTGGGTACTTGGTCAGCCGGATTCGTTTATGAGTTGGTTCGGCCAGAGGTCTCCGGTTCGAATCTCGGCTTTGACATTATTTTTGTCGAAACATATTTCGTTTAGTAAAAATACCAAACGAACTCCAAAAATTACATAAAAATACTCTAAAAATTTCTAAAAATCTCTAGAATATTTCTAAAGCATTTCTAAATATTTTTAAATGCTATTAGGACTTGGAATGAGGAAATTTGAGTCGTTACAGAAGTAAAGTTAGTTTTTAATCAATAACAACAAAAACTACATGTCTGAAAGATGGAAATCATACTTCATGTGGTTGGGTATGTGATCAAGAATCAAGCGTATGATGATATATCTTGGATATCTTTGGCTCGAAAATTTAGACTATTGTTTCTTTTATCAACTTGCTGTTAGTAGCTTAACGGGTAATATTGTCTAACCTATCTTCTCTAATAAAAAAGATTGCATGAGGCACCAAATATTAGGACACAAGGTGCAAGTTTCAATGATGGAAACCATGACCTATTGCAAAACTTGACCATGTCTCAAAACCCTAAACATAGTTGCCTAACCTACATTCATGGGCACTTTTGTGCTATCTTAGAACAAGGTCTCAATATAGATGTGTGCAACTTGCCCCCTAATGCATACCTAGAAGACTAGCAAGATCTTTGACCATCTGTCGAGGATTGTTAAATTGTGGTGTAGAGTCATCCCAGTATTTGCGATTGTATACTATGTGGTTCCAGGTTGGTAAGCACAACCTTGTGTTGACTTTAGAGATTGAAAATTGATG
This sequence comes from Zingiber officinale, assembly GCF_018446385.1. Taxonomy (NCBI): domain Eukaryota; kingdom Viridiplantae; phylum Streptophyta; class Magnoliopsida; order Zingiberales; family Zingiberaceae; genus Zingiber; species Zingiber officinale. Next base: position 36,814,882 of record NC_056004.1, on the reverse strand, counting down.
TAATTAGCATGTTTTTCTGGTGCTATAATCCAATATATAATTTATTCTTCCAATGCGAGTAAACATTGTCAGATTCCTTTCCTTTATGTATTAGATTTCTTATGATTATTTCTGATTGCCTTCTCATTTTTCTAATCGTAGAGATCGAGCGGATCAAAGAAATACTTGCAATCCGAATGGAAAGGTTAGTTTGCATCTAGTTTAGCTTTTTCCCTCTTAATGGAACATTCTTGAGATAGAAATGAGTGCAAAATAAGTCTGTTAATATCTTAGTTGTCTCGGAAGAAGTCTATTGTGTCACTTGTGCTGGGCTACTCTATAATTTGAATACTTAATTCTATATTTTTCCTTATGCTTGACGTTATAATTGTTCCTCTTTGAAAGTGCCCTTAATCTTAGTCCTTCATCTCCTATTGACTTTATTCACAAATTATTAGTCTTGATGAAACACATACCTCTTGGGTGCTTGACAGATAAGTAGATTAGAAGTCCTCGTTTTCTTAAACACACTAATGGTTTTATTTTGTTTCCAGAAACTTGATGGCGAAACAAGACCTATCAGAGCTTAGTTTATGCAATGCTACAATAGATTTATCCGAGAATCCCTTGATCCCTCCTTTAAGATAATAATTGTTGATTAAGAATCACCCACTAGTGGGAATTACATGAAGCCCTTGATCAAGTTGTATTTGCTATTGCTTGAATAAGTTGATTAAAGTTGCAAGTTGAGCATGCACTTTCACTAAGACTAGAAATTTTATCCTTTAATCAAGTAGTAGCTTCTTGATGGAGTTTATTTAGCATATGAAACTCATTTAAGATTTATGTCTGTTGTTTAATGCTTTTTTGACCTCATACTTGTTATAAATTTTAATTTATAATGCATTGGACCTTATTTAACATTGTTTAAATTTTAAAGTGTGTATTTAAATAGATATATAACAAGTATCCTTATTGAAGAAACTACAGTGCCAAAGAGGGACATTATTGCAGTCATTCAAAGGTTCAATATCCAAGTTAGCAATTTGACTCAAGTTTTACAATAGCTTCTTTATATAACTATACTTACATGTTAGATTTCCCCTTGAATTGTTGTCAATCAATAGAATAATGATGCAGTATTTTTGTCAATATAAATAAAAATACGTATTTTTGTTGGTATTGAGTTTTTAGGTTGAAACTATATATGAGATTGTCAAAAAGAATAATTTTTTTTATTACATGTCAGAGATGATGATCTTTATTACTGATCTTTCCTTGTTTTTCTTGTTCAGATTATATTTGTGTTTGATTTTATTTCATTTACAAATTTCATTTGCAGGTCTCGGATAAACCTTCTTGAAACTTTCTCCTTGTAATAAAAATTGTATATGGTTAAGAGTTACTAGTGCTTCAGATAAAGATGAACTCTTCTAATATATGTTTATATTTTGCAGGTTCTATTGACAAAGTTTCCTAGCGTGCCACCAACGTTCCAAGTAACATCAAATGTTTTCCAGGATTTGACAATTACAAGTAATATTTACTCAACAATCTATATTTCTTTATCTATTTCTTTCATAATTAATTAAATGCATTAGTTGAACATAACAATTAAAATAGACTTATATGGAACATGTTCTCATCTACCGATTCTCTTTAAATGCTCTCCGATGTCGATCTCTCCATTCACTCATTTCAACACCAACAAAGAGCTAGCTTCATATACATCAACAATCACCCTATTCTTCAGGTAAGATATATAGATAGACTTTTGTCTTTTAAATTTTCTTGTGTACCTGTGCTATCGATGTTGTTTTCTTACATGTAGAACTACAATGAACGGAAAGAAAGGTAGCAGTATTTAGATCGACATTTGCTTGCTGCCAAACACAACACCACAATCAGAATGTATGAAGAAGTCTACCAAGGATCATAAATGGAAAAGCCACGATACCAATGAGGAAATTGATGATGGAAGTGTGGGAGTTTTCCAGAGAGGACACAGATAGGGTGACCTTTTCCCCCAAGGTTGGCTTGGCTTGCTTCCTCATCTCCCTTCTCATTCTCATCCAAGCACCTTATCAAGTCTTCAGCACCAACTTCATATTGGAAAAGGTTGGTATGAAAAAAAAAATAAGCAAGTGAGAAAGAGGAGTCCAATGAAATCCTACAAGTCAAAGATTGTGATGGGACTTGAGTTGATAATAATTAAGTGCAATCCTACATGGCATGAACCACCATTAAAAGTTTCTAGTCTTTTGGCTATTGTTCATTAGTTGTAAATAGAGTTTATTTGTTTATTTGTATTGGGATAAATTTTATTTGAGCATGAGATATGTTTCTTCTTTTGTGATTGTAATTCTTGTATAACTAACATTTTGAATGATATTGATGTGGGGAATATTCTTTCTTGATTATGATTCTTTATTATATATTTAAATTGAAACCTAATATATTGGTATTAAAAGATAATAATTTAAAAGACAACGGTTTAAAACCGTTATTGTTGTCTATCACCCTCAAAGATAACGGTTAAAAATCATTGTCGTAGTCCCAAAAATAGTTGTAACTGGTAGAAAAATGCTCTAAAAAATAACGATTTTAAACCGTTGTCTTTTCATTCAAAGACAACGGTTTAAAACCATTACAAAATTGTTATCTTTTCATTCAAAGATAACGGTTTAAAATCGTTGTCGTAGCCCCCCACTTTTAACAACACTGCCAATTACAATGGTTTTAAAGGGCCTACGACAACAATTTTTAATCGTTGTCTTTTAATGTTTTTGTTGTAGTGTAGGATCGAACCACAGGTGCCTGGGTGACAACTTGGATGCCCTACTACGACACCATATATAGCCCTGAGGATAGATTTATCCTAGTGGACGGTGAGAAACTTCTGTGGGGCCGGACCGATCACCCCAGGGATAATCAATAAGGTTAACTGGGATTATCATTTTTTTATTAATTAATAACAATTAATAGCATTCTCACCTAATTGATTGCATGTGAATTCTTAATCAATTAGGATTTGCATGATATATATAGTAATCGATTACTAAATGCTTTAATCGATTGGTAATAGTTCTTATCGTAAAACCAAGGTTGTTAATCGATTGCCCTAATCGATTGATAAAATTAATCGATTAAACTGATCAATTCCAATCGATTTATCATGATTTTAGCTATTAATTGATTAACACAATCGATTGGTAGCATTGAATCAATTGACCTGATTGATTAAAATCGATCCCACATTCGATTCATCATCCCAATCGATTACCAAATCAACAGAATTGATTAGGGCCAATTGATCGATTGAGTCAATCGATTCTAGATGATTTTGTTCATAATTTTAGGCTTAGTAATCGATTGGCTAACTAAGCTAATCGATTAAGCTACCACGATTTGGCCTAAAATTAGATCAAATGCGGTGGTTTTCGACGAAGAAGTGGAAGTTTGCTCGCTGTTCTTCATGTTCTTCATGAAAACACAAAAAACTCGAAAACCCAAGCCTTTCCTAGTTTTTTTCTTACGATAAATCAACCAATGATCAAATACAATTTATACCAGTAACTCCAAATCTAGCATAAAATCAAAAGATCGACAAAAACTCTAATTTTAAACCATGAAATCGATGAAATAGAGCCTTGACTTTGATACCACATGTTAGTTCTTGAATCACCGAAGCCACATGGATTTAAGAACTATATAAGAATTTACATATAGGAAATACAAGAACATATGAGGATAGATCTAGTTTCAATAATTAATCATGGCACAACATAAAGAATAACCAAAGACAAAGGAACTTGATTGAAGAGACATCATTGTCTTTTGCGTCATCCAGAAATAAATGTAACCTTGAGGAAAAGAAGTGGAGCGGAAGCAAAAGGAAAGTCTTCCAAGGGGTTTAGGGTTGACAACGCCGAAAAACTCTAGATCTAATGGGGAACTATGAGTTGTATCAAGATGATGCCATAAACCCTTGGGGACCAACTCTAATGGGGAACTCTGCATCCAACAACTGAAACCCAAATAGTCTAAATTAGATTACATTAATGAGTTCGGTTTGTATTCATATGCATAACTTATAATTAAACCCACTAATTATAGATAATAATCAACATGAATATCTTAACTAACACAAAGATTATTTCCACCAATACTTTTAGTCTACATATTTGGATAACCTTAAGCAGTTTATATAAATATAAAAGTTGTTTGTTTATAAGAAGATATATGAACCTGTTCGAAAATCGGGAGGTGGAAAGCTAGGGATGTGGCTGCTATGCTGTCTGGCTTAAGACCGCACCCCACTCTACAAAACAAGCAACTTCAATGCTGAGTCAGGGAGTGATCCCCAGCATTGGCCCTCTGATGCTCAAGTCAATCACCGGAACTGTAAAGGAAAGCAGAGCAACAGTAACACAAGCGCAAACAATAATAACGCATACCTCTGCCGGTGCTTAGACCCCCTTTATATAGAGCCCTGATGGGTGACGTGCATGCTCCTCAAGGCATGAACACATTCTCCAATGTGTCCCATGAAAGAACTTATCAGGAAAGTACCTCTGACACCATGCCTTAATAAGACATGCATATTCCTAACAAGATAGTAGAAGCTTCTGCTGTATGATCCACCTGTTGATCATGCCTCGTGTCAGCAACACTATCTCGCAAAAGGATATTGAAAGATATAACAATCCTCCCGCTGCTTGACCGAGCGGGGTAGTCACTCGACCGGAACTCCTTCGCTTTGTCGACCTCAGAGAGATAATAATGATCCCACTACTTGGCTGAGTTGGGTTACCTCGGCCGGGACTCCTCCGTTCTATCGGCCTCAAATGTTCTTCCTTGCAGTGATTGGGTATAGTAGCATGTCTATCCCGCTTGGGCAAGCTCTTCGATCTCCTTAGTGTCCTGCCGCTCCGCATTGAGCGTCTGGCTGCCTTACCGTATTAGCCCGAACTAGACGGTTGGCCTGCTCGGACATTGATCAACCCGACCGACCTTTGTAGTCTCCTGCCGATCGAACATTGATTTCCCCAACTGGCTGTTGTAGTCGACCTTCTCTCGGACACTATAGGCGAGCCTTTTGACACCCTAGCGTTGAACACCTTGATTTTGACCTCCACCTCGACAGTTGACCCGTGGTGGGGCCCCTCTTTATCACTGCATCACAAGCCTCCCCCTCAAGTCTAGTAGAAGGAGGCTGCAAGTCCGACTGACTGGACCAGTAGAGTCTTCGGTGGCTTCCACGTCTGATCGGACCTTGCATATGCTCCTAAGTTTCTGATCAGATCACATGCCTTCACCGTTCAACTCCCTTTCACGGGTTTAGGTTTGTAATTGCCGCTTGGATCATATCGCCTAAGGCAGATGGTGCATCCACAACTCGGCTGTGTGATAGCCCACTCTATGTGTCGATTGGGATGATAGGTGGCAACACTTGTTGAAAATTTTCCTTTCCTTGCACTTCTTTGGATGGGTGTCCTTTCATAGTAGCTGACGTCATCCAAATTTCTTGAAGACCCTGTAAATCTATGATCATTATGGTCGAGTACGCGACCATACCTTTTAATTAAGCCTAATTATTGTCTTCCATTAGTTGAACGCCACGTGCCCTGTTTTCTATCGCCACACATTTGACGTGACAGGTGGATATCCGCTGGCGATGTGACAGATGCCTTTTCAAATTCTATGGTCGGATCTTCTCCTTGTTTTCTTAACCCTGGATTGAACGACTCAGGGTGATCGACTGCGAGGGTTATAAACCCCACTTCATGTCGTCGTTGTCTTCATTTCGTGCACCTTCATCTTCAAGCCTTCTCTACAACACTTCACCTTTTCTTCTTCTCCGGCAATCATTTTCTGTAAGCTTCCCCACTTTTTCCCTATTTGAATCCGTTCGTTGCTCCTTCTAGAGTCTTTGATCTTCAATGGCTAGTTCTTCGCAACCCCCCGTCCCTGTCCCTGGACTCTGGTATTCTTCCACCGAGTCCAAGTTTGACGGGGGCGACATTGAAAGTCTGAAATCCACCTACCACTTCCCATCTGACTACCAAGTTTCCATTCCATCTTCATACGATCGACCACATAAGCCACCGACAGATTTTTTGTGATTTTTTAAGGATCAATTCACCGCAAACCTTCGATTCCCTATTCATCCATTTTTTCCACTATTTGTAAATATTTCCATATTTTCCTTAATCATCTTGTGCCGAACTCTTTTAGACTATTGTGCGGGGTCGTAGTTTTGTTCCACCCCATGACATTTCTTTGACTCCTCGGCTCTTCCATTATTTTTATTATCCTAAATTATCCAAATTGGGGACCTTCTTGTTCCAAGTGGCTTGGTTTTTTTTTGATAAGATGTCATCCTCCAATAAGCATTGGAGGGACCATTACTTTTTTCTCCATTTTCCCGAGGGGCCAGACTTCTCGAACGAATGGTAGATAGAGGTGACAAATCCCCCATCACTCAGGAAGTACAGAAGTCGATCAAACTTTCTCCAGGCAACTTCCAGTTTAGCCTGTCAAAAATACCACATTCACCGGTTGCTATTGGAGGACATCCTTTATGTGTTCAGCTTGAGCCTGATCCACACACGGCTTATATCCAGCCTAGGTATGCTCTTTCTTCTCTTCATCCTTGAATCTAACTGATTTTTCTTTCCTTTTTGCAGCTAGTATCATGTTAAGGGCGCGTCTAGCCAGCAAGAGCAAACTTGCGGATGTGGAATTAATGTTGCGGTTGTGGCCTAACTAGAGAGTCGAGCCCTACAACCGGTCGACTCCCACGAGGTTCCGCTCGATGACACCAAAGGAACATAAGCACTAGCCAACGGGGGTGGAAGAAGTCAGACTGTGGCTAGTGATGCAGTAGCTGCTACAACGGACCTTCCTCTCAAATGGCCCTCGATGCTGCCGATCACGGTGGCTTCTGAGCCGACCACTTCCGGTGAACCTCTGGTATGAAGCAGGAGGCACCGCGCGGAAGGGTCCTCCTGCTCTACTACTTTCGCCCTGCAGACTCCGGCCCAAGCCACCTCGCGACCATCCTCTGAGCGAGGCGATACATCCATGCCTACTCCACTCGAGCAGGAAGCCGCAGCGCTGCACACCTCCTTGTCATCTGACCGGATACTATCATTGTTGAAACTGCCGCTGGGGATAATTTGTACACCACCGGTCACCTTCATGCCGCCTCAATCCTTGTAGATGGCTCAAGTCTCCAACATCCGACCGATCCCAACACCCTAGTCTACGGGCAGAGCTACCTTGGAACCCTCTGGTCTAAGAGGCCAGAGACAAATAATAGCAATTATCCATTTGTTGATCGAGGAGTGACGCAGTCTGGACGACATTACATCACACACCCCCAAGCACCAGATAAGGATCCAAGGGTTGCTTGCACAAATATGGATCGATGCCCGGGCCCGTGCGACGATTATCTCTCCAGGGAAGCTCGCGAACAACCATACCCAGATGTCCACTAGGGTATGTATGTTGCCCTTGTACTTACTTCTTTTTATCTACTCAGCTCTTACCATTTTTCTATTGCTGCAGTATTGGGTCGAGAGCCTGACCATGTGCTAGAGACTTATATTTTTGGAGCATGAAGTCCAGCAATTGCACACTCCAAGTGGCCAGTCAGCGACTTTGGAGGTGCGCGTGGAGCAGCTGACTGCTTAGGCCGCTCAACTAAAGGGAGATCTGCAAAAGAGCATCGAGCAAGCTTCACAACCGGTGAGGCTCAATAAGCAGGCTAGCTCGTTCGAGGTGAAGATCCATTCGACCAATACCAGGAAGCTCCAAGCCATTGAGGACTTAGAGATCAAGAACAAATAGGCTCAGATCTTGACTTAAAACTTGAGAGGCGGAGGTGGCTCTAAATGCTGAGCGGGAGAGCCGATCGGCTGAACAAATAGCGGCGTAAGTATAGTTCACCACTAAGGATGTCGAGATGTCTACTTTGAAGGTTGAGTTGGAGGCTTCCTGAACGGCCTTGGAGGAGTATCAAGGCGCCGAGTCAAGTCGGTTCAAGATTCTTAAGTGAGACTACCTTCATTCGGACCCCTTCAACGACCGGCTCACCGACCGGGCGCTCCACCTCTTTAACCTTGCCATTGATGGGATGACTCAACCAGCTAAAGGGCATCGGCTATATCCCATCTGTATTGACCAACAAGGTCATCAGTCGGGACAAGTTGACTGAGTCATTGCTCGATGATGTGTTGGACTACCTTAAGTGAACCCGCCCCCTGCGAAGCTCACCTCCTTTTGTACTGCCCTTTACAAACTTGTAAAAATTTTCTAAGTCTTAATGCATGATTGCACGTTTTATGTATCTTGGTTAATTTAATTCTGTATTTTATCATGTATTGTTGCTCGACGTTTCTTTGCTTTGTTGGTTGTCGCACTTGCTCATGCATGCCTCGCCGCTTGGCTCAAGTAGGATTATAAACCACTTACCATTTTTTGAAAACTTTCTAAGTGTGGTTCCTTATCCTCCCGATCGTCGATGCAACTAGTCGCTGGGATGTCTGAGCGATCACTTCACCATTGCCGAATAGGGGTGTAAATGAACCAAGCTGATAGATCGTTTGAAGCGATAAAGGGGGGTGAATATCGCGCTTTTTAAAAGTATTCTTTTCGTATTTTGAAACCAAAGTCGTGCAACGGAAATAAGAAAAAGAGACAAGGTATTTACTTCGTTGGAGCCTAGCTCGACTCCTACTCGAAGGCCCGTGATCCTTGACCGCACCGATGGGCAAAGCACAATAATCCTTCTTTCTGAAATCCTCGGAACGAAGTGAATCGTACAAGTACAAATATGTAATATAGTAACACGCCTACTATCTTACAGAAATTAAGTGCAGTACTAAAAATATATACCGACAATAGATGTAGTAAATTGTAGCTTGGTCGGCACTATTGGATGAAGTCGCTTGCAAACTTGATGACGACGTGTAGCATGAGCAACTAGAAGAAGAGCACAAGAGTTTATCAGAAAGTACTTTTTGGCCTCTGACTTCGAGCCTCAATTTATAGGTATGATGGATGTTCGGTCGACCGATCCCTCTGTTCGGTCGACCGAACCAGCTCCGATCCCTTCCAGCTAGAGTCTGACGCTGGCTCGATATTCTGCATTAACTGGACTTCAATGGTTCGGTTGACCGATCCCTCTGTTCGGTCGACCGAACAGGCTCCTTCCCTGTTTGTCGAGATTTGTCGTGATCTGCATTTACTGCGCCTTTAATATTGATGGTTCGGTCGACTGATCCTCGGGTTCAGTCGACCGATCAGTGTATTTTCCTTCTGCATCTGATCGTTGCTAATTAAACTGATCTGTGTTGAGTCATCTTGGTTCGGTCGACCGATCCGGCCAAACCTGCAACACAGTATTAAGCAAAGTATCCCTGCAACACAAAGGTTAGCACAGTAATATATAATGCATGAGTATGATAGTTAGGACTGTCTTGATCTCAACTTGGAAACCTTCTCGGTTTCTTTAGTTGGATCAGCGACCTTAGGTTGTTCCCTTTAGGAACCCGACCTCACTGTCGCTCTTCTAGTTGCATACCTCAACTTACCTGCCAAACATGATCCTCCAGACATGTTTGGTCTTTTGTCTGCTCAGTGTCTGATCACCTGATCCACTAAAACTTTTCCTGCAATACCATATTAGCCAACAGCAATAATAGTAATACAGAAAACAATGGTAAACCTAAACCTAGATTTACCAAGATCCGCTGGTCCGGTCTTTCTCCACTTGGCTTCACTCACCAAGACTCAGTATTCGGCTACCCAGGGATCAAGTCCTCTAGACCTATCTACCTGGCTTCCACGACATACTGAGATTTCCCTTGTAACAACCACCCTTCTTACTACTAATACACTCTAAGGATGACCGTTACTTAACTACTAACTCTACTTAATCGGTATGACCGAAACCACGAGGAATCCCTACCGAAAAATTTCGGCAGAGTCTCCCATGTACCGGTGACCTTAAACTGAGATACAAACATAATATACATCAGCCATAGGTGGCTGGAACATATATCAAACACACAAAAGAAATAACATCACCACGCAGTTTAAGAAAATCAAATCATGCAAGTAATGAATAGCGGAAACAAAATAAAATACAGCTTCTTACTCCAAAATTTTCTTATCAACCTATATACAGAATTAATCTAATAAATTCTTAAACTAAGTCCCAAGACTTCCATAGTCTTGGCATCACACACCATCCGCGCCACCTTGTCACCTTCCTTTGCTAAATCTTTTCCTTTCCTGTATCTGCAGTAAGAGGAAATGCAATCTATAAGCAAAATGCTTAGTAAGCGCTATCTAACTCACAAAAATCTCGATATGCATGTACATATATCTATAACATGAACTAACTGAATGCTTACTGAAGACTACTCATGCTCATCTAATAGTCAAGGAATCAAATAGGCTGAAATGCTAAACATGTAAAGCTACTCATGCTGTTCTAATAGCAAAGAACAGTAAGCTAATCTAAATAACATGCTAGCATAAAAGAAAACTAAACTTGCTGATTTAATAACAAAATGAAACTTATTTCATTTGTTCTAAACTTATTCTTTTATTCCACTTGTTTAAAACTTATACTTTAATACTTTTATACTTATGTGAAACTTATTTTACTTGTTCAAAAACTTATACTTATAATACTTCGAAATAATAATCAACTTTCTTCTTGGGCCCGACAACTGTACTTGCTATGCGCGCATTCCTAACTAGACCCGAGATAACTGGTCTCGAATCTAGTAGGATTTACTAGGTTATCTAAACCTAAGGATGACTATGGGAGCCCAACCCAAGGACAACTGAGAGTCCAGCATACTAGGTTATCTAAACCTAGGGACGACTATGGGAGCCCAACCCAAGGACAACTGAGAGTCCAGTACAGTGCCACTGATAAAAGTAAAATACTTGTTATCTTTTAATACTTCTAATATATAATGCCTCGGCATTTTAACAAGCACCTTGTGTGCCAAAATCCCTAAAATCTTGACTTAGGGATCTACTTAAGGTCTTGGTCTTTTCTTTCTTTTTTTATCTTTCTTATACTTGTTAATACTTCTAAAAGAATACTTCTTTCAAAAGAAACTGAAATGTTTAAGCAAATTCTAACTTTGAAATGCTTAAACCATAAATCTTCCTACTATGCTAATAAAATTCTGCATATTAAGCTTAATGAAAATCTGTTCTAAGTTTGGAGTTCTGCATGCAATACTTATCCAAAATCTACAAACAATACTTATAAAAATCTTGCGTACAATACTTATAAAAATCTGCACTATATTAAATTGCATGTTTTAATCTAGAACTGCAATGCTAAACAAAACTAAAATTGGAATACTAAACATATCCAAATCTGCCATACTAAACATATCCTATGACAAACTGGTCTAACAGTATGGTAACACGCCAATCGTTCCTACTAAAGAGTTCCACAGGAACCAAAACTTCGTGCATGAATTAACTACTAAGGATCCAACATGAAACTCCCGAACTAAATCTGTTCATTGCTGTTTACTGGCAACAAAAGGGTTTAGAGCTACATAGTAACAGCAAAGAAAAGGAACTGTACAGGCTGACTAAAAGTACTAAAACTATGAGCTAAATGAGAATTAACAATTCTGAAATTCCTCATTTGTAGTACATGCCTATTGCTACACAAAATTCTAAGAGCTAAATGAAACTAAAATCTGCTCATGCTTCAATTAAAAGAAAATCTGTACACTTGGATGAATGTAGCAAGGAAACATAACCCAAAGCTAACAATCCTGTTGAAGCTAAAAAGAAACCTAATTTAAACTTGTTCAAAACTCAACTCTTGCCGAGCAATAGAAAACACAACTGAAACTAACAGTAAGGCTGCCTGTGCCCCTCTCATAGCACAGATCTAGACCTGCATAGCAAGGTCAACAAGGCTTGCTGGAAATTTAAAATAGAACCCATATAAAACTTGTTCACAGCTTAAACTTATATAAGGAAACCGAAATCACAACAATTCTCTCTGTTTCGTGCCACGACAAAAACCAATGGGAGCAAAACACTCCACTTACTTAATCCTTTTCATGTTCTTCCCTTGGAAACTCACGGCAGCGAACCCTAAACCTTAACTTTCACAGCATAATTCGAGAACTAGCAGAAACTAGATCCCTGTCACATCCAAAATTCTTCACGGTGAAATCTGAAACCAAGAGAAACTCTAATTCGAATTCGAAACTACTCTATTGCAGGTGAGTAGCGACTTACCTGCGTTCTTGGACTCGCTCCCAAAGAAACTGCTAGGGCTTCGGATGGCTCAAGATTCTGGCTCTCCCTCGTGCCCCCGAGCTCTCCTCAGCAGAGAGGTCGTGATGGTGGAGAGGACCCCTCGAAGAGCACCTTAAGCCGACGCTGGAGAAAACTCTAATCTTGGCTCCGGTCCCGCTCGAGCAGAAGCACCGCACACGCGAGAGGAAGAGGGAAAAGGAGAAAGGAAAAGCTAGGTCACCCCAAATCCAACATTAACTCATCCCTTTTATAATCCAATATTCTGTTACCTTCCTTAAGTAAATTTTCCTACCTTTTCTAAATAGAACCGACGGCCTGAACACTTGGTCAGCCGCGCATGGGTTAAGGCTTGGCTCGTGGTTGGAGTCGCGGGTTCAAATCCTGCCGAACCCCCTTTTTCCAATTTATTTTCTGTATCTACTATTGCATAAATATAATTCGTCCCTTATATGGTCAGTAACGACCGCTTGAACACTTGGTCGGCCGAATTCCACCGAACCCTTTGATCTCGGGTTCGATCCCTCATCCACCCCTTTTTATTTCAATTAGGTATCTTTGGTTTCAATTATAACTTATATATATCTCGTTCCATATTTGTTCACAAAACGCTTGCAAAACAGTTGGCTAGTTGGATTTGATCAAGGTTTGGTTTGGTCAGAGGTCTCGGGTTTGAATCTCGGCTTGGACATTTTTTTATCAAAACTTCTTTCGTCTAGTAAAAATACCAAACGACCTCCAAAAATTGCATAAAACTACTCTAAAAATTTCTAAAAATCTCTAGAATATTTCTAAAGTATTTCCAAATATTTTTAAGTACCATTAGGACTCGTAATGAGAAATTTTGGGTCGTTACATCCCTTACCTAGCCTACAACTAGGACTCAGTATTCGGCTACCTAGGGATTAGGTCCTCCAGACCTATCCACCTGGTTTCCACGATATACCAAGATTTCTCTCCTTGCCTAGCCTCCAACTAGCACTTCCCTTGCCTACCCTACAACTAGGACTTCCCTAGATCAAACTCCATACTTAAGCATACTTAAACATATTTGTCTGACATTAAAACCTTGGAGGTCGATTGCACCAACAATCTCCCCCTTTTTGATGTTTGACAAATATGTTTAAGTTAGGTCAATTAAAAAAGATTTAGATTTTTAACTTAAACCCTTCTTCTCCCCCTTTTGTCATACAACAAAAAGAACTCTCCATAAATGGCTTTAATTGCTAAGGATCCCTAAGTTTTGCACCAACAATGATGGAATACTTGTAAATATTTTCAAGATATGCCTAAGGAATTCCCTCACCCATTTGATGTATAATAGAGTTTTCAAAAATGAGTCATAGTGATTTTGAAAAAGCCTCATTCTATTAAAAAATTGAGTAAATTTGCAGTATCTTTTTCAAAATAATTTTGAAGAATGCACTAAGTAAAATCTCTCAAAAAGTATTTCAAGACTTAAAGTATTTTTACAAAACCATGATATAGAAGTTTTAATGCTTGTAAAAATTTCTTTCAAGAATACTTTTCAAAAATATTTGGAAAGAGTTTTTATCAAGCATCCTTATTAAAGCTGAGGTCAAAAAATATTTTCAAGTAATTTTCAAGGAATTTCTCAAAGAAATTCTCTAAGTAAAATTTTATTTTCAAGGAATATTCAAAGTATTTTGGAAACTATGATTTTTCAGAAAGTTTTCAAAAAGTTTGAAGAATATGATTTTGAAAAGATAATGCTTGAGCTAGGTTTAAAAGATAGTATTTTGAGTTTTGTAAACAATTTTTCAAAAGTATTTTTAAGTTAATTTCAAAACCAGATTTCTTTAAATAAGTATGTAAAGATAATTTCCAAAAAGTATTTGATTAAGAGATTTTAAAGATAATTTTCAAAAATATTTGTAAAGAAGTTTTATTAAGCAATTTTTTTTAATGTTTCAAAAGCAAGATTTTAAAAAAATTTCCTTCAGTCAAGTCTCTCCCCCTTAATCAGACACTCCTTTTAGATATCCTTGTTACCCATAAGGAAGACATTTCTATGTGTATCTAAGGATGATGATTGATTTAAGGTTCTAAAGACTTAGGCGATGAACAATAATAATTTATATTGTAACGACCATCCTCCTTACTACTCTCTAGGGGTGGACGCTACTTAACTACTCATTTTACTTAATTGATGTTGCTTACTTTAAAGATAGTAAACTTAACCTTTTTTTTAAAAAAACATAATGAAGGCATGCTGCATTACTACTAACATTTAAATTCTGTCACAAATCAAGCTTATTAATCATAGCCTTATGTTCGAACAAAGTGTAATAGCATGTTTCCATCATGGCATTAGAATTTGTACACATTTATATATATATTTGCCTGGTTCGTTCATAGTACTGGTGGTGCATGCAACATAATTGGTAACCAATCCTTTAAACATTAATAAGGAATACATCAATTAAAGCAATGTGAAACATTAAACTGGACCCATGTACAAGCTATTCTCTACCACTAAGAAGGTGCAAAGGAATAATAAGCATAACATTTAACCTTTAATCATAACAGCTCTAAGAAGGTGCAAAGGAATAATAAGCATAACATTTAACCTTTAATCATAACAGCTGGTAAGCAAGAAAACCCATAAAGACCATACCTCATTAAGCAGTTTAAAGCACTACAAATTGCCCAATTAACTCTTATAACAATTCTTTCTCGGGAGTAGCAACATAAAGAAATAATCCTGAGAATAAAAGTTCCGACATGTAGCATTCATCACTAATATTTCACATGTAACACATGGCAGATGATTAATTAAGCTAAGCGTTTGTCTTAAGAAGATAATTCCAGCAACACTAAAATATTTCTAGCATCACAAAGTGAACAGTTCCAGCAGTGAGGAAAAGAATACAGCTAAGAACGCAAAATAACTCAAATCTATCAACACAAGAAGAACTAATCTTTAACTACTACGATCTTATCCAACAATATGAATGAGGAATCCATATAAACTCTTAACAGATTCTTAGCAAAAATCTAATCAAATCCTTTAGCAAGGTCTCAAGCTTCCATAGATCCAAACATCACACACATCCATCACGCATCCTCCTTGTCGCCTTCCTCTTTATACTTTAGCTTTTCCTTTATCTGCAGTAGGAGGAAAATAAATCTATAAGCGAATTGCTTAGTAAGTACTAAACTATCTCACAAAAACTTGAAAGTGCATAAGATACAAAGGATGCTAAAACTGAAATGCTAAAAAGAAAAGCTACTCATGCTCATCTAATAGCAAAGCACTAAAATAATCTGCATACTCATGATATACAAGAATAAATCTGCATGCTGGAAATAAAGCTAATCATGCTCAATAAACTCATAAGGAAAGCAAATGAAAACTAATACTGTATGCTTAGAATTATAAGAGCTAAACTTTGTTGGTTCTAAACATAGGTGATACTTGTTTCATTTACTTATAGCCTTATTCTTGAAATTAATATTTAACTTTCTTCTTCTCTTTCTTGGGCCCAGGCTTAGTACCAAATGCGCGCTCCCTAATTGTAAAATACCGGAAATAGGCGGATATGAATAAGGGAATTTTCTGGAATTTTTGGACATTTTTTGGGAATTTTTCGGAGCTTGTACGGACGAGTTCACGGGGATAAAAACGGGGCCCCGAGAAAGCCTGTTTAGGCTACCCGATTTAAGCGAGGAAAAGATTATATATATATATATATATATATATTTTTCCTTTTATTTTCTTATTTCTTTTTCCTTTGCTTTTGTCGCCGAACCCGAGCCGTCCCCGCACCCTTCTTTCTTCTCCCCGACGCCACACACCTTCTCCTTCGGTGCCCTAACCGCCGGCCACGGCGGTTCCTCCCCTTTATCTTCTCCTCTTCTCGGTGAAAGCCGATCGCCACCTCAGCCGACGACCTCAAACGCCGGTGCCTTAGCTTCTGCCCCGACGCCAGCGACGCCGACCTTCTCCTTCCCGACGCTGTCTCCCCCTGCCCTAACTGCTCGAGGCAGTTCTTCTCTTCTCCTCTCCTCTGCCGCCACCACAGAGCCGACGCCGACCATAGAGCCGACGCCGACCACAGAGGCCGAAGCTTTCCTCAGCCCTAGCAGTTGAGCCTTTGCCGATCTCCTTTGTGTCGGCCTCCTCCACTGTGCTGTGCCCTAGATCGCTGGAATCCAGAGGTTTGAGAAGGTTTTTAGTTGGGAGCTGCAACCCTAGCCTTGGTGTGTTCGTCCGTGCCCTAATTCCACTGTTGTGTCTTTCTTCAGCCACCTCCTACAGTGAAGTCTCGGCAGAGGAAGCAACAGGCAGTCATCTTCTAGTGGCGGACAACCCAATTCAGCCACAAGTCTTGATCTAGCAGCAAAAAGGTAAGGATTTGGTGATTCTAGGTAGCTGTCAGTGGAAGTTTTTATAAGGTTGTAAGCTTTGCGTAACAATTGTGAGGTTTGCTTGTTTTTGTTTACAGCAGCAAAACAACCCTTCTCCGGTAGGAACTATCTGGCTGTGAGTTTGAGGTAAGATTTAGGGTTTTGGACTTTGTTGTAGATGTTTGCTAGTTGTGTTGGCATTATATGTTAATTTGGAATCGTGTGTAGGTTTCAATTGAACCCGAATAGTAGGATGGTTAAGGTTAAGGAAACTAACTCTAGTTAACTTGAGTTATATTTGATTAGGGTTTTACTCTAATTTTAGGATTTAGAGATTGTATTTAGCTATTTATGAGAAGTGTAGCTAAATAAAAAGATTTATGGTTTGACACAGGACTGTGACGCGAGACGAGTATCTCGGAGTCGGACTGGACCTTTCCATTTTGTCGGAGGCGGGTACTTTTGACTTATGTCATTTGATATGCTTAGTAATTAAATTAACATGTTGCATTAATTGTGTTTTTTTATCTGTTTCGGTTAATCACTACCCAAATCTTACATGCTTGATTGATTGATTGGTTTTGCATCTCGGGTATATTTTACCTGTCTATACATGCTTATAGGGGTAGTGATATGCCATGCTTGACCATGTTCAGGACCTAGGTTTTATACCTTCTGTATACCTTTGGATTGTTTTGGGTTCGTTGACCTTTGATGCATTTTTATATATATGTGGATTAGGTCAGGATATTCTTGTGGTTAGTGCCATGCACCATTTGCATGATTGCATGCTGTGCGATAGTCCGCTCCATTATTGTTGAGCACATCGCCAGTTACATGGATCTGCACACACCACCACTCAGGGTGAGTGTGTTGCAGCAGGGACTCTGTTAGGCACCGCTGGTCCGCTCATGGGTAGTGTGACACAACGTGTTATCCGGCAGGATTCCTCCCGTCTTTGAGTACGGAGTTGAGAGCATTGCGCTCCCCATCTATGATTTGGGGTAGGAGGATAGGTGTGCAGGATCCCGTCCACTCGGTCACTCATCGGGAGTAGTGACGACAGAGTGCACGGTTGTCACCCTACCCACTCGGCCTCACTATGTGTGTGAGATGATCGACCAGGACGGATCATTGGCATCATATGCATGATGCATTTATTACTTGTGTTTGTGTTCTGCATTTATATGCTGCATATTGTTTGGATACCTATTTTGACATGCATATGATTTCCTTATCCCTCGATGTTTGACCTTATACTCAGACTGGTTAGTACAATATTCTCCTGTTATTTCAGATGCATTCTTATCTTTCTTATCAGAGTCCGCATGATTAGTGCTAGGTGTTGTTTCTTTACTTTGCATATCAACTGTACTGCTGAGTGTTGGACTCACCCGCCTCCATTGTTGATATTTTCGGTTGATCTTTGTCGAGGGAGTTCGATCGCTAGTCCTCCTCTGACGTAGTCTGGTCCTCGGACCTTCAGGATATGTTTGGTTTTCTTTGGTTTCTTTCTGTTCTAGACTGTTTGAACTCGTTATGTTCTGGATTTATTTGCTTATGGACATGATATAGATTTTATTATATTGATGGATTTGGATTTGGTTTTTATTCTACTACATGCCTGCCTGGATGGCAGAAGAGGTGAGTTCGTCGGTTTTGAGCTTTACGAGTGTAGTTGAGTAGGGTGATTTTTGAGTCAGAGTATTATTACTGCGTGGTTGTGTCAGCCAGAGGCTGAATATATATATAAATTGCGTGGTGATTGATTTTTATTATTGTTATGATTCCAGCCGCATGTGGCTGAGTATTTAGTGCTTGTAGAAAATTTTTGATTGTCCGCCGTACAGGGGAGATGCTGCCGAAATTTTCTCGGACAGGGTCTCCTCTGGGGGCGTGACACTAATAGAGACTAAGGTAGCGAGCTTCCAGTCCTATGAGGGTAAAGACCTTGGTCTTACCAGGGCCAAGACCTTGGAATTGGTCACCTAGATTTGTTTAACGACAACCTTGGAAGTCAGGTACTAGCCTCTTACTTTAAATTACTTGTTATCTTTTCTAACTAGACCTTGGTCTTTTCTCTACTCATAACTTCTCATAGTCCCCTAATAGAGCTTACTAGAACACTGTAAGTATATCTAACAAGTAGAGAATTGCAACTAACTGAGCATGCTATAAAAATAAAGCAAAGTCAATCAAACTACAAGATAAGCTTAATAGCTGTTCATGTTCAAGAAACCAAGAAACTAACACTACATAATTTAAGTTAAGGTTGTTCTTGCCTTTTTGAGTAGCAAGGAAAATATTAAACCCATTCTAACTAAATAAAGGGATGTTCTTGCTCTTTGAGTAGCAAGGAAAATGCTATTCATGCTTACGGTAGTACAGGAAGATTACAAAACTGCAAGGAACTAAATACTGGGATGCTAGATAAGGTAGCAAGACAAACAAATCCTGAATCCTTGTAATATGGCTGTTCATGCTAACCAAAATAAGCAAAGAATTCAAAATTGTAATGCTGGAAAGAAATAGGGCTATTCGTATTCAAGAATAGCACCAAAACTAATATTGCCACTTAGATAACCTGCTGAGCATGCCTACTAATTAACAAGGATTATCTAAGATTGAAATGCTAAAGATCAAGGGCTGTTTATTCCCATTTACATGGCCCAAAAGAAAACTAAACTTGCTGGAATTTATGCGCAGTAGGTAAATGCCCAAGGATATAACATTGAAGTGCTAAAGGCATGCTTAAAACATGAACTATGTGCTAGAATTAGAGGACTGTTCGAATTATCACAATTGAAGCATATAAATCACAAAACTCAAAATTCTCATGCAAATAGGTATGACTGTTCAGCTTGACAAACAGAGCAAGGAAGGAACCCAAAATCAACTAAATCCCTAGCAATGTAATCTCTGATCGACAAGTTCTGTAAGCAGGGAAAGGAAAACCCGAATACTCAAAGGCAACCGAAACTTCCTGCTTAAGTACAAGTTGTCTCTGCCACTTGGGAAATTAGCTACAAGGTCCAACCGAAAACTTAGAATACATGGCAAAATATCTAAGCAGCAACTGAAGGAAAGAATGAAAAGCAAACCCTAGCATCATCTATTCGGCACCGCAAATTCCGTGAGCAAGGAAACGAAAACCTAAAGCTCGGAACTACTCCTACCACAGGTGAGTAGTACTTACACTTGTTCTTGCACTTACAAGCGATGGAATGGTTCTAGGGTTCAGAGGAGGTGAAGATCTCGACGATCCCTTCCTATTCGCGTGTTCTCTTTGACGAGGTGGTCGCGGAATTTGTGGAAGCCCGTCGGAAAGAGCCTCTCGCCGGCCGTCGAAGTGAAGCCCTAGCGCCATCGCCCCTTTTCGCCCGAGAGAGGAGACCGCCGTCACGAGGGAGAAGGGGAGTGGAATTAGGTTTAGGGAAAATAATATCTCCAAATTTCCCCTAACTTATCCCTTTTATAACTCTCAGTATTTCTATCATCTATTACTACTTAAATTTATTCCGCTCTCTAATTGTTCACGAAACACTTGCGGAACATTTGGCTAGCTGGATTCGGTTAAGGTTTGGTTCGGTCCGAAACACTTGCGAATCTCGGCTTGAACATTATTTTTGTCAAAACTTCTTTCGTTTTGTAAAAATATCAAACGACTTCAAAAAATTACGTAAAAATACTCTAAAAATTTCTAGAATATTTCTATAGCATTTCTAAGTATTAATAAGGACTTTTAGAACTTGAAATAGGGAAAATTGGGTCGTTACATATATACACCCAATCAATCATCAATCAAGATTTGAAAAATATTTTCTTAAGAAAATAGATTTATAAGTTTTCAAAATAATTTTAAAATGATTTAAATTTTAATTTTCTTAGCATCTCACCCATTCTAAGTTTTTAAGTATAGTAATCATATAATTGTGTAAGATGACTTTATTGATTTTGAGTTTGTTGAAATTTAAATTAAATTTTAGTTAAACTTTGATTATTGTAAGTTAAATAGATGGTAACATTTATTTTGTGAATTAATTGAATTAATGTTTAGTTTAGAAATTGTAACGTTATTAAGTGGATTTGGTTAATAATTGTTTTTAATAGTTGCTAGATTATTGATTGATTTAAACATAATTTAAAGGCTAGTTTCAATTGAATTTAGTATTATTAATAATTAGGGATTAAAAATTAAATTTTGATTAAGTTTAAAGTACTTTTGATGAATAAGGTTAAGATTTAAAGTTGAAATTCATTAAGAATTAAGTTAAGCTAATTTAATTAAGTTAGTGTTATTAATCATTTATTTAATATTAAATTTAAATTAATTTATTGATTATAGTCATTAAAGATTATGTCTATTAGTCATTGATTAGGGTTAATTAATTTAGTTTTATTTTAAAGTTGTTTTAAAATAATTTTGATTAAGTTTTAAAATAATTTTGATTAAGTTTTAAAATAATTTTAATTAAGTTGTAAAATAATTTTGATTAAGTTTTAAAATAATTTCCATTAAGTTTTAGAATAATTTTGATTAAGTTTTAAAATAATTTTGATTAAGTTTTAAAATAATTTTAATTACGTTTTAAAATACTTTTAATTAAATTTTAAAATAATTTTAATTAAGTTTTAAAATACTTTTAATTAAATTTTAAAATAATTTTAATTAAGTTTTAAAATACTTTTAATTAAGTTTTAAAATAATTTTAATTAAGTTTTAAAATAATTTTGATACTTTAAATACTTTTAATTAAGTTCTAAAATAATTTTAATTAAGTTTTAAAATAATTTTAATTAAGTTTTAAAATAGTTTTAAATAAGTTTTAAAATAGTTTTAATTAAGTTTTAAAATAATTTTGATTAAGTTTTAAAATAATTTTCATAATTTTAATTAAGTTTTAAAATACTTTTAATTAAGTTTTAAAATAATTTTAATTAAGTTTTAAAATAGTTTTAATTAAGTTTTAAAATAATTTTGATTAAGATTTAAAATAATTTTAATAATTTTAATACTTTTAATTAAGTTTTAAAATAAATAATTTTAATACTTTTAATTAAGTTTTAAAATAATTTTAATTAAGTTTTAAAATAATTTTGATTAAGATTGAAAATAATTTTGATAATTTTAATACTTTTAATTAAGTTTTAAAATAATTTTAATTAAGTTTTAAAATAATTTTGATTAAGTTTTAAAATAATTTTGATTAAGTTTTAATATAATTTGTTAATTTTAATACTTTTAATTAAGTTTTAAAATAATTTTAATTAAGTTTTAAAATAATTTTGATTAAGTTTTAAAATAATTTTGGTAATTTTAATTAAGTTTTAAAATAATTTTAATTAAGTTTTAAAATAATTTTGATTAATTTTTAAAATAATTTTGATAATTTTAATTAAGTTTTAAAATAATTTTAATTATGTTCTAAAATAATTTTAATTAAGTTTTACAATAATTTGAGTTAAGTTTGAATTGATTTAGTTTGAATTTGAATTAATTAAGTTTGAATTTGAATTAATTAAGTTTAAATTTAATTGAGTTAAGTTTTAATTGATTTAGTTTGAATTTGAATTACTTAAGTTTCAATTTGAATTAATTAAGTTTAAATTTAATTGAGTTAAATTTGAATTAATTTGAATTTATTGAAAGAGGTTATTGAACCCATGTTAGATTCAAACTTACCTTTGGGTTAATCATGCAGGCATCCTATGGATAAGTTTCAGTTCAGTGGCGAGGCATATGGCCTACTTGAATATCATTAGACCACTTGCTGAAGACTTTCCAAACTGTTCCTGCCCAAAAAACTTAATACTAAATTTTGGTCTAACTAGCTCATGTTTGACTGGGATAGCTTCGGTCATATCCACTAATTCTAATGCACCAGGTAGAATTCCATATTCAGCCTAGACATGCCTTCGACAAAGTTTCCTTGACGTACTATCATCCCAATCCATTCCGGTTCTATGTTGTTAGGGTTTGGTAAACCTTTTTCATCTAACCTTTCCAAATTAAGAAAAGATGAATAACATGTTATATAACAGTTAAGTATGCATGATCATGACAATTCAAACAAGCCATGCATAATACAAATTGTTTGTGTTGTTAATGGTGTTGTTGTATATTATTATTTTTATTAAGTTATTATTATTGTTATTATTATTATTTTTCTTATTGTTATTATTATTGTTATTATTATTATTATTATTATTATTATTATTATTATTATGTTCCATAATTAAAAGGTACATGATTATAATTAGGTTTGTGGAGATTTTGTTTTAGATTTGGTTTTGATTTATAACTTAAATCTAGATTATTAATAATGTTTTCTAATATATTAATTTTGTTTTTCAAAACATTATTTTGTTTTTCTAATTTTCTAAACTTTGATTTATAGTTTAGTTTCTTATTTTTATTTAATTTTTTTGTTAAATTATGTTTATTGTTATTTAATTCTAGATAATTATTATTTTGATTTAAATTCAAATTATCTTGAATAAATAAACTTTGATTAACTGAATCGGGGTCTTGATTAAGTTTTTGGTTGATTTGGTCAATTTTAGTTATATTTGAATTAATTAGGTTTTTATTAGCTAGATTATTTTTGTTAAGTAATTTTAATGTTGGATTTTCATGCATTTTTAATTTCATATTACAATTCAAACGAGAAGGATCTAAAGCATGCAAATTTTCATATAATTTAAATTTATTTACCATACTAGCTCCCCCTGAATCCTTGGGTCTTCTCTCCGGGCATTGAGATTGTAGTGTCTCATATTTTTGCACTTGAAACATTCGATGTGGTCCTTCCTTTTCCGGACTCTAGGCTTAGGCTCCTCCTTTGCCTCCGGTTGTGCGGATTGGTTCATCGGGCATTTATTTTTGTAATGTCCTTTTTCTCTGCAACTAAAACATGTTATGTGTTCTTTAAATTTTGAATTTAAAATATTACCTTTCGAATCCTAATTAGGATTCTCCCTCTTGATCATTGCCACTTCGGATTCAGGCTCGAACATTTGGTTGGGCTTAGGTTCAGGTTTGGACACTTGTTCTGACTCGAGTTCGGATCCATTAGCCTCCTCCTCAGCCACTAGTGCGATGAAGTTGATTTGGTCTTGTTCTTCTAGATCTGGCTCTGAGGATAGCTCTGTGGATTCAAACTCGGATTTGAACTCACTTTCGTCTTGATCTTCTAGCCTCGACGAAGTCTCGTGAAGCTTGATCAATTTGGTCCACATCTCGAATGCGTTCTTGTAACCTTCTAATTGACACAAGACTTCATTAGGCAAAATATCTATCAACATATTCATTACCTTTGTGTTCGATTCTGAGTTTCGAGAAGGTTGTCTTAGTGCGATCCAGTTGTCGAAATTGTTGCTTCCAACGAAGCATTCCATCATTTGCCTCCAGGAATTGAAATAGACTTGATCGTATAGTGGAGGGTCGTAGATACTTCGTCTTTCTTCATATGATATCGACATTGTAAAATACCGAAAATAGGCAAATATTAATAAAGGAATTTTACGAAATTTTTGGAAATTTTTCGGGAATTTTTCGGAGCTTGTATGGGCGAGTTAACGGGGGATAAAATTTGGGTTCCGGGAAAGCCTGTATAGGCTACCCTATTTAAGTGAGGAAATGTTTATATTTCCTTTTCTTTTTATATTTCTTTTCTTTATTTCTTTTTCTTCTTTCCTCCGTTTTCTCTTCCTCGCCGAACCCGCGCGCCCTCTTCCCTTCTTCTCTCACGCCGAAGCCCTAACTGCCTGCGGCAGTTTCTTCTTCTTCTCTTCTTCTAAGCGCCGGCGACGCTTGCGCCAGCGTGCCCTAACCGGTGTCGCGGCAGTTTACCCCCCCCCCCCCTCGTGACAAAAACCCCTCGGCCACTTCTTCTTCTCACTTCTTCTTGCCTCTGCCCGACACCGCCGAACCTCTATTCCTTCTGGTGTTCTTTCCCCGATCCACCGACACCGGTAGACGATAGCAACGCTGAGCGCCAAAGCCTTCTTCCTCCACGAGCTGATCCTTTGTTGTCCCTGCCCAAACGCCGGCGAAGCGCAAGCCCCGCCGGCCGAGTCTTTTCCTCTCTTCTGGCAGAGCAACGCCGATTTCCCTTATGCCCTAGTTGGGGTGTATAGCCACCGCTGCTCCTCTGCACAGAGACGCCGTCTTGCCGGCCAAGGTTCATCTGTGCCCTAGTTCCGAGCCTTGGATCCTCCTCACTAATTTGTGGTGATCGGTTTTTTGGACCAGAGCTCCTTCCTCCCGTGGCTTAGCTTCCACTGTCGTTCGGTCATTTTTCTTTCCCCGCCCACAGGTGAGTGAGGTGAGCAACGTATCCTTGCTATTCCTTCTTATCAGTAGTACTCTTTTGATTTGCATTTGGATTACAGATCCAAGTAGTAACACTAGAACCTGTTGGATTCTTGGCCAGCAACCGTTGATTGGGGCGTTTGATTTGGAAGACAACAGGTCTACAATCTCGGCCACACATCTTGATCCAGCAGCAACGATATTTTGGCGTTGGATCAGTGACCACGACTGTGATTTTGAGGTAAGGTGTAATAATTTGGAATTTCTTAATGTGATTAGGAATTCGGATACGTATTCAGATGATGTGGTCTATGGATTAAGCATTTGCTTAGTTGTAGATCATAAGGGATTGGATTTATGCTGTTGATCATGTATAGGTTGATTAGGATCTTATCCTATTGGTCGTTGAGATTTTATTTAGCTATTCGTTGAGTTCTAGTTAAATAAATGTACGTATATTGGTGACACAGGATTTTGACGCGAGACGAGTATCTCGACTACCGATTTGGACTTTTCTATTTGGAGGCGGGTACTTTTGACTTATTGTCTTTGATATGCTTAGTAATGAAATTAACATGTTGCATTAATTGTATTTCTTATTTGTTTCGGTTAATCACTGCCCAATACATGTTACCTGTTTGATTGGTTGTTTGTTTGCATCTCGTATTGATGTCGTACCTGATTTTTCATGCTCATGGGTAGTGATATAACCATGTTTCACATGTTCAGGACCTAGGTTTGATACCTTATTGATCAGTATATCTTGATATGATTTATTCACTATGGTGCCCATTGTTATATGTCCAGAGGTTGGTTTAGTATATTACCATGCTTAGTGACATGCACCATTTGCATGATCGCATGCTGTGCGATAGATTGCTCCATTATTGTTGAGCACATTGCCAGTTTCATCACTGTTCGGTGCTCCGTTGTGACGCTCATGGGTAGCGTGACACAGCGTGGTAGCACGTCAGTTTGGCTCTTCCGGTGCTCCGTTGGTCCGCTCATGGGTAGTGTGACGCAGCGTGTAGCACGTTAGAGATCCCTCCCCGTCATAGCATATCGGGAGATGAGAGCATTTCGCTCCCCCATTTATGATTTGGGGTAGGAGTACGTGTGTACTCTGACAGCATCCCGTCCACTCGGTCACTCATCAGGGGTAGTGATGCAGAGTGCACGGTTGTCACAGCTCTACCCACTCGGTCCCACTTTTGTTATGAGTTGGCTGACTGGCGTCAGGGGTGACCATGACATTGGCATCATATACATGATGCATTTATTGTTTGTGATTGTGTTTGCTGCATTTATATGCTGAATATTGTTTGGATACCTATGTTTGACATGCATACAGGTCTTCTATACCTTTCGGACTGTTTGTCCTTATACCGGGTCCTGGTTAGTACAGATTCTCTCCTGTCTACTTCTGTTTGCATTTATCTATTTTTTTATCAGGAGACTGTACGCATGATTAGTGCTTGGTGATATTTCTTTACTTTGCATATCAATTGTACATGCTGAGTTTTGGACTCACCCCGCCTCCATTGTTGTTATGTTTTCAGGTTGATGCTGTCAGGAGAGAGTTCCAGTTGCTAGTCCCCTGCAGACCTCGAGGATATTATTGGACTTTTGGTTTTTCTTACATAGACTATGCTAAATTTATTTTAGATTCTATTCTTGTTTGATGATACTTGGACATTGTATGGATTTTGTGATGTCGATGGATTTGGTTTTGGATTTGCTTTTACTACATGCCTGCTTAGATGGCAGAAGAGGTAAGTTGGTTTTATTGTCAGATTTTGAGCTTTACGAGTGTAGTGGAGTAGGGTTATTTTCGAGTCATGATATTACTGATCTGTGTACTTATATATAAACTGCGTGGATGTATGTGTGGTTGTATTTTATTATTTTTTTATTATTCCAACCGCCTGTGGCTGAGGTATATGAGGATGTAGAAAAGTTTCAGATTGTCCACCGTACAGGGGAGATGCTGCCAAAATTTTCTCGGACAGGGGCTCCTCTGGGGCGTGACAATTTATTTGGTATCAGAGCCAGGTTTTGCGATTTTTGTTTTCGTATTTTGGATATTTAGACTAACCTGATACCAATTTATTTGGTATCAGAGCGCCAGAGTTCGGCGACGCTTGTTGGATTTCCGAGATTTGTCTGATACTAATTTAGTGGTATCAGAGCGGGTTATGTTACCTGCTTTTGGTATTCTGGATTTTTGGGTTAACCCAAGTTTGCGAGTCAAACTGGGTAGTTATTTTGGATTGCACGGATTTTCCATTATGTATATGTCATGGATTTCCGTTTCGGATTTATATGGATTTTCGGTGATTTTCATGTTCGGAATTTTGAGGTCAAAAGTTGGGGACTGGACAGCGATGGAACATCTCCAGACAGCATATAGGTATGATGTTTAATTTTATAGTTTATGACATGTATTAGCATTCTTTATTTAGTACCTGTCTGGTTGTTGTAACACATATTACATGTGATGGGTTAGCCATTGAGCATGGTTGACCTTAATAGAGATCAAGGATTATAGTCTCTGGTGATTTTTCATATCATACCATCAGTAGTTTTAGTTTCCGTTACTACTAGTAGGAGATGGAGGCACATTACCAACCTCTGCTATTGTTAGCTGGGTAATGGATGATACCTACATATTCCTGTTGACTTAGCCTGTAGAGTTTTTATACTCATATCTTTTGGATATTAGGGTACCCGATATGATGAAAATTGGTCATTGGGGAGTTATCATGTTTGATCATTGTTGAGAATGGTTTGAGGTTGAGGAATATTGTGAGATCAGATATTGAGATGTGTTGATTTCTAATGATTTATGAGAGTAAATGTTATGTGGTTGTCTGATGATCTATTACTAGATATTTGTTTTGATGATCTATTATTTGGGTTGTCGTTGATGGTGACATGGTGAGTGTCATGTATGATATTCACAGGTTTGATGATTATAGTTGGTGATCAGATTATTAATCGGGTGCTAGAGAGTTACGGTTGAGTGTGCCTATGAGATTTTAATATATCTGGTTAGTTGTGGTTAGTTAACAGGATGATAAAATTGATATTTACTTCCTCTGATAAAATTGATAAAATTAATCGTAAGAAATTACGAACAGGAGGTAAGAAACCCCTCACCTGCAGTATAAGTAGCTTCCGTGTGAATTCCATGTTTTAGTTTAGTAATATGTAGACTTTCGGCACAAGAATGCGAATTAGTGCATACTAAGTGTTCGATTAAAGTATTTAGCACAGAAAAATGCAACTTAGGCATTTTAATAGCTCAGTAAATGCAATAGAAGCATTTAAATAGTTTAGTTAGCCTTGCCACAGCATATATGGGACTACGGTCCAATGGGTGGGCACCCACAGTCGCCTCTAGGTTCAGATAACCTAGTAGAAGCAAGGTAAATTAATTAGCTATGATTCAGTATTTTATTTTCAGTAGTGGCACTATACATGATTAGATATTCATTGGGCTGGGCTCCCATAGTTGGTCCCTAGGTTTAGATAACCTAGTAAACCTTGCTAAATTCGGGATTTGCAACCCCGGGTTTAGTTGAGGATGCGCGCATAGCATGTACAGTTGTCGGGCCCATTAGCAGTATGATTATGTATTTTAATCTATTATATTATAGTTTTTCAAAACTCACAAAGATCAGTTATGTTAGTTGAGTTTGAATTCAGTTTCAGACTAGTTTAATTCATGTTCAGCTCAATTTTCCTTGTTGTTACACATGATAGTTATAGTTAGCTTTGTATGCTATGTTTTAGTGTTCATGTTCAGCTTTTATTACACATGTTTAGATGATAGTATGTCATGACTAGTTTGATTTCTATGTATGATAACATGCCATGTTTCAGTCTAATCAGTGCACTTTCAAACAGCATGTTTTAAAAGCATATTGCATCGAATGCATGTTTTAGTGAGGTAGATGGTTTCTTACTAAGCGAAAGCTTATAGACACTTTCTTTTCCTTATACTGCAGATAAAGGTAAAGGAAAGATGGACTAGCGGAGGCTGGAGGACAATGCTACGAAGATGTGTGTGGGCAGGAACTTGGAAAGAAGATCTTAGGGAACTCTAGCAAGCTTTGTTTAAACATTAGTACTTTTTAGTATTTTAGCAATTTGCACTTTAGTATGTTGATCGCTATGAATTAGTTAACCATGCACTCTATTATGCTTAGAACATTGTTCTTTATGATGTTAGAATGTTAGTTGTGGTTGTTAGAGTGTTTCCTAGCCATCTTAGAACATGTAATGTGATTGAGGCACGAAATAGTGCTGAAATCAGGGGTTCTGATTCGAAATCAGAAACCCAGATCGATCTACAGATCGATCAGAATTGGGTTGTGCCACTGGATCGGTCAGCCGACCGATCCAGTCGCGAACAGAGAGTTAGCGTCTGTGATGGATCGGTCAGCCGGCCGATCCAGATGCGAACAGAGGGTACAGAAAAACTGATCGGTCAGCCGACCGATCAGTGAGCCACTGGATCGGTCTACCGACCGATCAGTGTACTCCTGGATCGGTCGGTAGACCGATCCAGCCGCATACAGAAGCGAGATGGCTTGTGGATCGGTCAGCCGACCGATCCAGAGTTTTCTCCGTGCCGGTATCAAGCTGGATCGATCACTGGATCGATCCGACAGCCCAATCGATTCATGGATCGATTGAAATGCCTGATTACAGCTAGCAGGACATCCGAGAGGCATAGATTATCTTCCCTAGCATGTGTACAACTCCTAGGTACACCTAGAATATTAAGTTCAGATTTTACAGTAATCAGTTTAGTAAAATTTTAATCAATCTAGATTTTCGCAATAGTAATTTAGCACAGCATAATGTAGCGATCGGCCTTACAGCCTAGTCAGTAGAAGGCGGGTCGTTACAGAGTGGTATCAGAGTAGTTTCCATACTTCCTACACACACATCAGCATTGTACCTGCAGCTTCCAAGTAAGAATACCTCTCACTTTGTATGTTTATTGCTTTTCTGTTATGGATAACTAAAGCATGCTTGTTTATGATAGTAGTTAACATGATAACAATAGTTTCTCTATTATGCTTGTGTTAGTCATGTATGTCCTGCATGTCTTTAGAAATGGCACGAGGACGCCCAGCTAGAAGGGCACCGACCAGAGCCCGGCATGAGGCGGGCGTTCGGTGCCTCCCGGACCTTCTGACACTAGTGGCTCGATTCTGACTAGGCTGAGCGACAGAAATAGTCACCTTAAAGGCTAGTCAGCAGAACTCCCACCGTCACCGGAGCCTAACTTAGCGACACGGTGGTCTTAGAGGTTCCACATCCGACCTCGGCACGGTAGCCCAGCGAGGCGAGAGAAGCCTATCGATCCATGGCGGAGAGTCAAGCGGAGAATTTCTCGGGCAACAATGAACCATGGGATGCTCGGGCATGGTTCAAAACACGGAAAATACGATGGAGCTTACGGATGGCGAACATGAGAAGGTGAAGTCGCCTCCTTACATCGGCGGAGATGCACGCATGTGGTGGGAGAGAATCAGAGCGAAGCGCCCAGTGAACCAGATGACATGGGCTGACTTCGAGAAAGAATTCTTTGAGGAGTTCTTTCACATGCGGGTCACCAACCGCCACTACGACGAGTTCACTGAGTTTCGTCAGGGCAACCTTTCAGTTGAGGAAGCCGTGAAGAAATTCAACAGGTTGGCTCGTCTATGCCCAGAACTAGTCAACACAGAAAAAGAACGAATCCGGTTGATGCTCAAGATGCTGAGGCCGGAAATAGCAATGAACGTGGCTGGTGGCGTTCATAGGCCACAAACCACAGAAGAATTAGTGAGCAGTGCTCTAATCACTGAGCATTACCAGAATAGCATCAAGCAGCAGAAGCAAGTCCTCTCAGAAGCTAAAGGTCAAGGAGGCTCAGGCACTCAGAAACAACAGGGCCACAGCTCCAACTGGAAAGGGAACTCCAGCAACAAGCGCAAATCAGGGAGTTACCCAAAAGGAGGGCCAGCCAGCAAGCAGCCCAGTTATCCAAAGTGTGCTACTTGTGGGAAATTCCATCCTAGAGTTTGTCGTAAGGGCACACGAGGATGCTTTGAATGCGGACAGGAAGGGCATATGGCCAAGCAGTGTCCAAACAAGACCAGTCTTCCTCAGCCACAGCCGATTCAGTATGGAGGCCAGCCAGCTCAGTTACATCAGATGCAGGCCGCTTTAGATGGTCCACATATCAGCCAGGGCAGATTAGAAGCCCCTCCAGCTACGACCAATGCGAGGATCTACTCACTCACCAGAGAGGACGCAGCAAATGCCTCGACAGTTGTTACAGGTCAGATTAGTATTTTACAGCAAAGTACAACTGTCTTATTCGATACTGGGGCAACCCATTCATACATATCCAGGGCATTTGCTGAGAAGTTAGCAGTACCTCCAGAGGTACTCAGTAGCCAGTTCCTTACGACGTTACCCTCAGGAGAAATCATGGCGTCTACGCACTGGCTCAGAGCAGTGCCGGTCACTATAGCAGACAGAGAGCTCTTTTGCGATCTGATAGTGATTAATATGACCGACTATGACGTCATCTTCGGGATGGACTTCTTGATCAAATACGGTGCCTCCATCGAGTGCAAGCAAAGTCATATTCCAACTGGCGGAAGCACGGTTGGTCGTCGGAGAACCCAGGAGAAGGGCCAAGAAGCTTCTCTCAGCTATGAAGGCACAGAGGTTGATGGATTCAGGATGTACGGGGTTCTTAGCACACGTAGTCAGCACCAGTCAGGACAAGGACCAACAGCTAGCAGAGGTCCGAGTCATATGTGACTACCCAGCAGTCTTCCCTGAAGAGTTACCAGGCCTAGCACCAGACAGGGAGATCGAATTTGAGATAGAGCTCATTCCCGGTACAAATCCTATCTCCAAAGCACCTTACCGCATGGCCCCAGCAGAACTGAAGGAACTTCATGAGCAACTACAGGAGCTGCTTGACAAGGGCCTCATCCGTCCTAGTCACTCACCATGGGGAGCACCTGTATTGTTCGTGAAGAAGAAAGACGGGAGCATGCGCTTGTGTATAGACTACCGGGCACTGAACCAAGTCACAATCAAGAACAGGTATCCTCTTCCCAGAATAGATGACCTGTTTGATCAGCTAAAGGGAGCAGCAGTGTTCTCTAAAATAGACCTCAGATCAGGTTATCATCAGGTGAAGGTTAAAGAAGGGGACATACCCAAGACAGCATTCAGGACTAGATACGGACATTACGAGTTCGTAGTCATGCCCTTTGGCGTGACAAATGCTCCAGCTACTTTCATGGACCTTATGAACAGGGTATTCAGAGAATATTTAGATAGGTTCGTTATCGTGTTCATCGATGACATCCTTATCTATTCCAGAACTCAGGAAGAACACGTAGAGCACCTGAAAATAGTATTGCAGACCCTTCAGCAGAATCAGCTGTACGCCAAGTTCACCAAATGTGAATTTTGGCTAGATCAGGTGTCCTTCCTGGGTCACATCATCTCAAAGGATGGTATCATGGTAGACCCCAGTAAGATAGAAGCTGTGAGCAACTGGAAAAGACCCAAGAACGCCAGTGAGATCAGAAGCTTTCTGGGATTAGCAGGTTACTACAGGAAATTCGTAGAGGACTTCTCCAGGATAGCCTCCCCACTGACAGCTCTTACCAGAAAGAACAGAAAATTTCAGTGGACAGAGGACTGTGAGAACAGTTTCAGCGAGCTGAAAAGGAGATTGACCAGTGCACCTATTCTGACTCTACCAGAGAACGCGGATAGCTTTGACATATATAGTGATGCCTCGAAGTTGGGACTAGGAGCAGTGCTGATGCAAGATGGCAAGGTGATCGCCTATGCCTCCAGACAACTTAAGGATTATGAGAAGAATTATCTTACTCATGACCTTGAGCTTGCAGCAGTGGTGTTCGCTCTCAAGATTTGGAGACATTACTTGTATGGAGCTCAGTGCAGAGTGTATACAGATCATCAGAGTCTGAAGTACTTCTTCACTCAGAAGGATCTGAATATGCGACAGCGCAGATGGCTAGAACTGGTCAAAGACTACGACATAGATATCCTCTACCACCCAGGAAAAGCGAATAGGGTAGTAGACGCCCTCAGCAGGAAGTCCAGCGCTACCCTATTATCTCTAGCAGCCATGTCACCGCCCCTACAGAAGGAGATCTCAAATTTCGGTCTCGAGCTCATAGTCGGACAGCTCTCTACTATGACATTAGAGTCTACCTTGCTCGGTGACATCCAGACAGCTCAGGAGCAGGATCCTGAAATTCAGAGAATCAAGCAAGGTTTAGCAAAATCAGAAGGTGGAGAGTTCAGAATATCAGATAGCGGGGTGTTGTATTTTGATGACAGGCTATGTGTTCCGGATTAGGAGGAACTACAGAGGAAAATCCTAGACGAGGCTCACAAGACTCCCTATGCGATGCATCCTGGCTCCACCAAAATGTACCAGGATATGAAGAAACGTTTTTGGTGGCCTGGGATGAAGAGAGACATCGCTCGATATGTCAGCACCTACCTAACCTGTCAGAGGGTTAAGGCAGAACATTAGAGACCAGGGGTAGTTTTGCAGCCCATACAGATACCAGAATGGAAGTGGGAAGACATTTCTATGGATTTTATAGTGGGATTACCCAGAACCACGAATGGTTTTGATACCATCTGGATAATAGTCGACAGATTGACTAAATCAGCCCACTTCTTAGCTATCAGGATATCCTACTCCATGCAACAGCTAGCTCAGTTGTATCTCAAGGAGAGTGTTAGATTACATGGAGTCCCACGAACCATTATTTCGGACAGGGACAGTAGATTCACATCACACTTCTGGGAGTGTGTACAGTCAGCTTTGGGCACGAAGTTAAAGTTTAGCACAGCCTTCCATCCTCAGACAGATGGACAGACGGAGCGAGTAAATCAGGTACTCGAAGATATGCTCCGAGCATGTGCCCTAGATTTCAAAGGAAGTTGGTGCAAATATCTGAGTCTAGCAGAATTTGCATACAACAACAGCTATCAGGCCACTATCGGTATGGCACCTTACGAGTCTCTCTATGGGCGGAGGTGTAGATCTCCAATCTGCTGGTATGAGAGTGGTGAACAGAAAGAACTAGAACTTCAGACAGATCTAGTGGCAGATACCACAGTAGCTATCTGAGATCCATGAGAGGATAGAAGCAGAGCCTTGAAAAGCTATCTTGATACAGCGAGACCTTTAGAGTTTTCGGTTGGGGATTCAGTGTTCCTTAGAGTAGCTCCCATGAAGGAGTAATGCGTTTTGGGAAGAAGGGCAAGCTAAGTCCCGATATGTGGGACCATACCTTATCGGCAGAAGTAAGAGCTAGAGCTACCCCAGGAAATGGCAGCTGTCCACAATGTATTTCATGTCTCTATGCTGAAGAAGCGTATCCCAGATGCCACCCAGGTGATTGGCCCCAGTCGGTACAGATTCGCGAAAACCTCAGCTATGACAGTCGGCCTATTCATATAATAGACTGAGCAGTTAAGAAATTGCGGAACAAGGAAGTACCATTAGTCAAAGTCATTCGGCACAGTCACACAGCAGAAGAGGAAACATGGGAGACAGAAGCTAGCATGAGACAGAAGTACCCAGAATTATTCTAAGTTCAAGGACGAACATTTTATAAGGTATGGGGGATTGTAACGCCCGAAAATTCTCAAAACTATTTTAGAAATATTCTATGATTTTTCTGAAATTTTAGGATATTTTTACAGAATTTTTAGAGTAGCGGAAGTAGCAAAAACAAATAGAAACCGAAAACGGCCTAAGCGGGAATTGAACCCGAGACCTATGGTTTACGGATAATTCTAGTAACCAGTTGAACCCAGCAGGGTCGTGCTGAAAGGAAAGGGAAACAATTAAATTTATATTCAAGTTGGGCCGGAATTACCACTTAATATAAATAA
This sequence comes from Zingiber officinale, assembly GCF_018446385.1. Lineage (NCBI taxonomy): Eukaryota > Viridiplantae > Streptophyta > Magnoliopsida > Zingiberales > Zingiberaceae > Zingiber > Zingiber officinale. Next base: position 36,779,925 of record NC_056004.1, on the reverse strand, counting down.
GAAATTATTAAGTGAGGGTTTTATTTTTGTTAATCGTGATTCTCTTCTCCTTACCCTAGCCTCACGCCGCCCCTCTCCTTTCCTCCTCCTTCTCTCGACGCACCAAGCGAAGGGCCCTAGGAGCACCTCCCGGCAACATCAAAGGCACGAGGACGCTCCCCTCCGCGAGAGGAACTCATAGACGCGAGAAGATCGTTGAAGAGATCTCTCCTCCGTGAAACCTAGCGATTATAATCGTAAGAAATTACGAACAGGAGGTAAGAAATCCCTCACCTGCAGTATAAGTAGCTTCCGTGTGAATTCCATGTTTTAGTTTAGTAATATGTAGACTTTCGGCACAAGGATGCGAATTAGTGCATACTAAGTGTTCGATTAAAGTATTTAGCACAGAAAAATACAACTTAGGCATTTTAATAGCTCAGTAAATGCAATAGAAGTATTTAAATAGTTTAGTTAGTCTTTCCACAGCATATATGGGACTACGGTCCAATGGGTGGGCACCCACAGTCGCCTCTAGGTTCAGATAACCTAATAGAAGCAAGGTAAATTAATTAGCTATGATTCAGTATTTTATTTTCAGTAGTGGCACTGTACAGGATTAGATATCCATTGGGCTGGGCTCCCATAGTCGGTCCCTAGGTTTAGATAACCTAGTAAACCTTGCTAAATTCGGGATTTGTAACCCCGGGTTTAGTTGAGGATGCGCGCATAGCATGTACAGTTGTCGGGCCCATTAGAAGTATGATTATGTATTTTAATCTATTATATTATAGTTTTTCAAAACTCACAAAGATCAGTTATGTTAGTTGAGTTTGAATTCAGTTCCAGACTAGTTTAATTCATGTTCAGCTCAGTTTTCCTTGTTGTTACACATGATAGTTATGGTTAACTTTGTATGCTATGCTTTAGTGTTCATGTTCAGCTTTTATTACACATGTTTAGATGATAGTATGTCATGACTAGTTTGATTTCTATGTATGATAACATGCCATGTTTCAGTCTAATTAGTGCAAACAGCATATTTTAAAAGCATATTGCATCGAATGCATGTTTTAGTGAGGTAGATGGTTTCTTACTAAGCGAAAGCTTATAGATACTTTCTTTTCCTTATACTGCAGATAAAGGTAAAGGAAAGATGGACTAGCGGAGGCTGGAGGACAATGCTACGAAGATGTGTGTGGGCAGGAACTTGGAAAGAAGATCTTAGGGAACTCTAGCAAGCTTTGTTTAAACATTAGTACTTTTTAGTATTTTAGCAATTTGCACTTTAGTATGTTGATCGCTATGAATTAGTTAACCATGCACTCTATTATGCTTAGAACATTGTTCTTTATGATGTTAGAATGTTAGTTGTGGTTGTTAGAGTGTTTCCTAGCCATCTTAGAACATGTAATGTGATTGAGGCACGAAATAGTGCTGAAATCAGGGGTTCTGGTTCAAAATCAGAAACCCAGATCGATCTACAGATCGATCAGAGTTGGGTTGTGCCACTGGATCGGTCAGTTGACCGATCCAGTCGCGAACAGAGAGTTAGCGTCTGTTATGGATCGGTCAGCCGACCGATCCAGATGCGAACAGAGGGTACAGAAAAACTGATCGGTCAGCCGACCGATCAGTGATCCACTGGATCGGTCTACCGACCGATCAGTGTACTCCTGGATCGGTCGGTAGACCATCCAGCCGCATACAGAAGCGAGATGGCTTGTGGATCAGTCAGCTGACCGATCCAGAGTTTCTCTCCGTGCCGGTATCAAGCTGGATCGATCACTAGATCGATCCGACAGCCCAATCGATTCATGGATCCATTGAAATGCCTGATTACAGCTAGCAGGACATCCGAGAGGCATAGATTATCTTCCCTAGCATGTGTACAACTCCTAGGTTCACCTAGAATATTAAGTTCAGATTTTACAGTAATCAGTTTAGTAAAATTTTAATCAATCTAGATTTTCGCAATAGTAATTTAGCACAGCATAATGTAGCGATCGGCCTCACAACCTAGTCTGTAGAAGGCGGGTCGTTACAATTATACCTGTGCTATGAGTGTGTTTGGTGTGTACAAATTGGAGGATTATGTCGATCATACATATGTTGTGTGAGCAAGTGTGCCAGGTGTATTGTTGGTAGCAGCATGATGATTCTACTTATGTTGAATGAAGGATGTGGAGTGTCTGCATTATGTCATTTGTTGGATTACCCTGTCAACCCATATTCTTATCAGTGAGTGGCTCACTACGATGTTGATAGATTTGAGGATGAGTTTGATTTGATTGCTGGATTGTTATACCTTTGGCTACCACAGTGATATGTGGTTGAGTGATCTCGTGCAGCCTCTAGTTGGATAGTCGGGTGTCTTGGTCACTTATGGGATGTTTGTGGTGGAGCATTGCTCCCACCTATTGTGGATTGCTTGTAGCGGAGTATTGCCCTATGTATATATTATAGATACATATTACAGATTTGGTTGTGGTGGAGCGTTGCTCCCACATATTGAGGATTTCTTGTGGTAGAGCGTTGCTCCCACATATGTGGTATTTTCCACATTGGTGGATTTATTCTTTGGTGATTTATATTATTAGTGATTGGATTTTAGATTTATTATCAGAGATCTTATGGTTATGAATGTCTGTGATACGGACATTATGTGTCTTGGTTTTACCATTAGGGCTTGCGGAGCCTTAGATGTTTTCATGGACTCGATGATGGGGTATCCCTAGGATATTGGATAAGAATTCTTTATCGTTATTGACGACGTGGTGTGTTATTCCTGATCTGAGGTGTATCACGTACACTATCTTCGCATAGTTCTAGAGATGTTTCGACTGAAACGTCTATATGTGAAAATCAGTAGTGCGTATTTTGGTTGTCTTTTGTGAGATGTTTGAGACACACGGTCACCAGTAGGAGTATACCGTGGTTCCACAGGAGATAGAGGTTGTTACTGTTGGGAGTAGACGGAGTCTATAGAGAAGGCTCGCAACTTCCTTAGTTTGGCTCGATATTTCCGGAGATACGTTGAGGGTTTCTCTCGGTTTGCTATGTCACTTACACGCTTGACCAGGAAAGGCGTGGAGTTCACTTGAACTAAGGATTATGAGATCAACTTCCAGGAGCTGAAGCGGAGACTAGTGTCAGCTCTGATTTTTGGTTTTTACCTTCTGAAGAGGACGGATTCGAGCTCTATACCGACGCATCTCTACAGGGTTTGTGCACTATTTTGATGCAGCATGGCAGGGTAGTCTTCTACTTCTCGGTAGTTGAAGGAGTATGAGGAGAACTACCCAGTACATGACTTGTGGGTGGCTGCCATTATTTTGCCTTGAAGATTTGGCAACAACATCTGTTCGGTATTACATTTGAGATTCTCACTGATCATAAGAGTCTCAAATATATATTTTTACCCAGAAGGAATTTAATCTCCGACATAGGAGATGGATGGAGTTCCTGAAGGATTGTGACTATACGATTGACTATCACCCGAGGAAAACTAATATGTTGACGATACGCTTAGCAGGAAGTCCGGAGGGACTTTAGCTTGCCACCGAGTTGTGGTCACAAACTTGATTTAAGGTTTCTTCGATTTGGGCCTTGAGGGGTAAGGACAGACAGAGCAGGGTACTCTGGTTACCATGGTTGCTCAGTCGTTGATCAGGACAAGGATACGACAGCCATAGGCTGCTGATCAGTATTTACAGTTTATTTACAGTCAGATAGTTTCCGGGCAGCAGACTGAGTTCACACGAGACGAGGAGGGTGTTATACACTGCCGAGGCAGACTTTGCGTGCTTCAGTCTCATCCAGTCTTATAGGAGTTACTTCCGGAGGCTCATCGCTCATGATTTGCTGTCCACCCAGGCGGTACCCGTATGTACCAAGATTTGAGATGTTTCAATTGGTGGAACGACATGAAGGACGACATGAAAGAAGACATCGCGGATTTTGTAGCTAGATGTCTTGTCTGTCAGCAAATGAAGGTCGAGCACCAAAGACCTGCCGGCTTACTTCAGCAGATTCCTAATCCTGAGTGGAAATGAGAACACATTACTATGGACTTTGTGGTAGGTTTGTCGAGGACACGACGAGACCATGACGCGATTTGGGTAATTATTGATCGATTAACCAAATCCGCGTACTCGTTAGCGATCCGGAAGACAGATTTCCTGGATCGATTGGTAGATCTGTTTTGTCGAGAGATTATCAGATCACGTGGTATTCCGTTGACTATTATTTCGGATAGAGACCCCGGGTTCACGTCTCATTTTTGACAGAGACTGCAGCAGACCTTGAGCACGCAGCTCTGTTTCAGTACAACTTTCCATCCGCAGACAGATGGACCGTTAGAGCGGACCTTTCAGACTCTAGAGTACTTGCTGAGGTCTTGTGTATTGGATTTTTGGAGGCAGTTGGGAGGACCATTTGCCATTGGTAGAGTTCGCCTACAACAACGGTTTGCATTCGACTATCCAAATGACACCGGTGAAGTGTTGTATGGTAGGCCTTGTCGGGCACCCACCCTCTGGATGAGGTTGGGAAGACCCAGTTGTTGGGACCTCATAGAGCCTAGCATGAGGCAGAGTTGATCCGTACTATTAGACAAAGGATGTCAGAGGCATAAGACTGCCAAAAGAGTTATGCTGACCGGAGTCGGAGACTCTTAGAGTTCTCCATTTGCGACCATGTATTTCTGCGAGTTTCACCCACGAAAGGGGTGAAGAGATTGGCCTCAGAGGTAAGCCAGCTCCGCGATACATTGGACCTTTCTAGATCTTGGAGAGGATTGGAGCGGTAGCATACTGGCTAGCACTACCACCGTCCTTGGTAGGCGTGCACGATGCATTCCATGTATCTATGCTGAGTAGATACGTACCTGACCCGACACATGTGCTGACAGATGTCTTAGTTCCAGTTCAGCCGGACGTCACTTACGAGGAGATTCCGGTACGAATTCTAGACCGGAAAGAGCGTCAGATGAGGAACAAGACTGTCCGGCTGGTTAAAGTCGGATGACAGCATCATTCGGACAAGGAGGCTACTTGGGAGCTCGAGGATACTATCCGAGCTCGATACCCCCATCTTTTCACTTGAGGATGTGATTTAATTTACCGTTCAGCATTATACTCTTTACCTGTTGTTAGTATTTGCTGATGGTAGATAACGAAATTTGGGGACCAAATTTTTATTAGTGGGGGAGAATGTAAAATACCGAAAATAGGCAAATATTAATAAGGGAGTTTTACGGAATTTTTGGAAATTTTTTGAAAATTTTTCGGAGCTTGTATGGGCGAGTTAACGGGGGATAAAATTTGGGTTCCGGGAAAGCCTGTATAGGCTACCCTATTTAAGTGAGGAAATGTTTATATTTCCTTTTCTTTTTATATTTCTTTTCTTTATTTCTTTTTCTTCTTTCCTCCGTTTTCTCTTCCTCGCCGAACCCACGCGCCCTCTTCCCTTCTTCTCTCACGCCGAAGCCCTAACTGCCTGCGGCAGTTTCTTCTTCTTCTCTTCTTCCAAGCGCCGGCGACGCTTGCGCCAGCGTGCCCTAACCGGTGTCGCGGCAGTTCCCCCCCCCCCCTCGCGACAAAAACCCCTCGGCCACTTCTTCTTCTCACTTCTTCTTGCCTCTACCCGACACCGCCGAACCTCTATTCCTTCTGGTGTTCTTTCCCCGATCCACCGACGCCGATAGACGATAGCAACGCTGAGCGCCAAAGCCTTCTTCCTCCACGAGCCGATCCTTTGCTGTCCCTGCCCAAACGCCGGCGAAGCGCGAGCCCCGCCGGCCGAGTCTTTTCCCCTCTTCTGGCAGAGCAACGCCGATTTCCCTTATGCCCTAGTTGGGGTGTACAGCCACCGCTGCTCCTCTGCACAGAGACGCCGTCGTACCGGCCGAGGTTCATCTGTGCCCTAGTTCCGAGCCTTGGATCCTCCTCACTAATTTGTGGTGATCGGTTTTTTGGACCAGAAGTCCTTCCTCCCGTGGCTTAGCTTCCACTGCCGTTCGGTCATTTTTCTTTCCCCGCCCACAGGTGAGTGAGGTGAGCAACGTATCCTTGCTATTCCTTCTTATCAGTAGTACTCTTTTGATTTGCATTTGGATTACAGATCCAAGTAGTAACACTAGAACCTGTTGGATTCTTGGCTAGCAACCGTTGATTGGGGTGTTTGATTTGGAAGACAACAGGTCTACAATCTCGGCCACACATCTTGATCCAGCAGCAACGATATTTTGGCGTTGGATCAGTGACCACGACTGTGATTTTGAGGAAAGGTGTAATAATTTGGAATTTCTTAATGTGATTAGGAATTCGGATACGTATTGAGATGATGTGGTCTATGGATTAAGCATTTGCTTAGTTGTAGATCATAAGGGATTGGATTTATGCTGTTGATCATGTATAGGTTGATTAGGATCTTATCCTATTGGCCGTTGAGAATTTATTTAGCTATTCGTTGAGTTCTAGCTAAATAAATGTACGTATATTGGTGACATAGGATTTTGACGCGAGACAAGTATCTCGACTACCGATTTGGACTTTTCTATTTGGAGGCGGGTACTTTTGACTTATTGTCTTTGATATGCTTAGTAATGAAATTAACATGTTGCATTAATTGTATTTCTTATTTGTTTCGGTTAATCACTGCCCAATACATGTTACCTGTTTGATTGGTTGTTTGTTTGCATCTCGTATTGATGTCGTACCTGATTTTTCATGCTCATGGGTAGTGATATAACCATGTTTCACATGTTCAGGACCTAGGTTTGATACCTTATTGATCAGTATATCTTGATATGATTTATTCACTATGGTGCCCATTGTTATATGTCCAGAGGTTGGTTTAGTATATTACCATGCTTAGTGACATGCACCATTTGCATGATCGCATGCTGTGCGATAGATTGCTCCATTATTGTTGAGCACATTGCCAGTTTCATCACTGTTCGGTGCTCCGTTGTGACGCTCATGGGTAGCGTGACACAGCGTGGTAGCACGTCAGTTTGGCTCTTCCGGTGCTCCGTTGGTCCGCTCATGGGTAGTGTGACGCAGCGTGTAGCACGTTAGAGATCCCTCCCCGTCATAGCGTATCGGGAGATGAGAGCATTTCGCTCCCCCATTTATGATTTGGGGTAGGAGTACGTGTGTACTCTGACAGCATCCCGTCCACTCGGTCACTCATCAGGGGTAGTGATGCAGAGTGCACGGTTGTCACAGCTCTACCCACTCGGTCCCACTTTTGTTATGAGTTGGCTGACTGGCGTCAGGGGTGACCATGACATTGGCATCATATACATGATGCATTTATTGTTTGTGATTGTGTTTGCTGCATTTATATGCTGAATATTGTTTGGATACCTATGTTTGACATGCATACAGGTCTTCTATACCTTTCGGACTGTTTGTCAGTACAGATTCTCTCCTGTCTACTTCTGTTTGCATTTATCTTTATTTTTAACAGGAGACTGTACGCATGATTAATGCTAGGTGTTATTTCTTTACTTTGCATATCAATTGTACCTGCTGAGTTTTGGACTCACCCCGCCTCCATTGTTGTTATGTTTTCAGGTTGATGCTGTCAGGAGAGAGTTCCAGTTGCTAGTCCCCTGCAGACCTCAAGGATATTATTGGACTTTTGGTTTTTCTTACATAGACTATGCTAAATTTGTTTTAGATTCTGTTCTTGTTTGATGATACTTGGACATTGTATGGATTTTGTGATGTCGATGGATTTGGTTTTGGATTTGCTTTTACTACATGTCTGCTTAGATGGCAGAAGAGGTAAGTTGGTTTTATTGTCAGATTTTGAGCTTTACGAGTGTAGTGGAGTAGGGTTGTTTTCGAGTCATGATATTACTGATCTGTGTACTTATATATAAACTGCGTGGATGTATGTGTGGTTGTATTTTATTGTTTTTTTATTATTCCAGCCGCCTGTGGCTGAGGTATATGAGGATGTAGAAAAGTTTCAGATTGTCCACCGTACAGGGGAGATGCTGCCGAAATTTTCTCGGACAGGAGCTCCTCTGGGGCGTGACAGACATTCTTGCAAGAAAAGATTTAAAAGAAAAATATTTCCAAGACTTTCGCCTTGGGATTAGTAGTGCTTGAAAGATAAAGATAAGAAGAAAAAATAATATACTAAAACAAAAGAAAAAAGTTTTAAAATGCTTTGAAAAACGGTTAAGTTATTTCAAAGCTAACGAGGCTCTGATACCAATTGATAGATCGTTTGAAGCGATAGAGGGGGGGTGAATATCACACTTTTTAAAACTATTTTTTTCGTATTTTGAAACCAAAGTCGTGCAACGGAAATAAGAAAAAAGACAAGGTATTTACTTCGTTAGGAGCCTAGCTCGACTCCTACCCGAAGGCCCGCAGTCCTTGACCGCACCGATGGGCAAAGCACTATAATCCTTCTTTCTGGAATCCTCAGAAAGAAGTGAATCGTACAAGTACAAATATGTAAGATAGTAACACTCCTACTATCTTACAGAAATTAAGTGCAGTACTAAAAATATATACTGACAATAGAAGTAGTAAATTGTAGCTTGGTCAGCACTGTTGGATGAAGTCGCTTGCAAACTTGATGACGACGTGTAGCATGAGCAGCTAGCAGAAGAGCACAAGAGTTGATCAGAAAGTACATTTTGGCCTCTGACTTCGAGCCTCAATTTATAGGTATGATGGATGTTCGATCGACTGATCCCTCTGTTCGGTCGATCGAACCAGCTCCGATGCCTTCTAGCTGGAGTCTGATGCTGGCTCGATATTCTGCATGAACTGGACTTCAATGGTTGGGTCGACCGATCCCTCTGTTCAGTCGATCGAACAGGCTCCTTCCCTGTTCGTCAAGATTTGTCGTGATCTGCATTTACTGCACCTTTAATATTGATGGTTCGGTCAACTGATCCTCGGGTTCGGTTGACCAATTAGTGTATTTTCCTTCTGCATCTGATCGTTGCTGATTAAACTGATCTGTACTGAGTCATCTTGGTTCGGTCGATCGATCCTCTGGTTCAGTCGACCAATCCGGCCAAACCTGCAACACAGTATTAAGCAAAGTATCCCTGCAACACAAAGGTTAGCACAGTAATATATAATGCATGAGTATGACAGTTAGGACTGTCTTGATCTCAACTTGGAAACCTTCCCGGTTTCTTTAGTTGGATCAGCGACCTTAGGTTGTTCCGTTTAGGAACCCGACCTCACTGTCGCTCTTCCAGTTGCATACCTCAACTTACCTGTCAAACATGATCCTCCAGACATGTTTGGTCTTTTTTCTGCTTAGTGTCTGATCGCCTGATCCACTAAGACTTTTCCTGCAATACCATATTAGCCAACAACAATAATAGTAATACAGAAAACAATGGTAAACCTAAACCTAGATTTACCGAGATCCGCTGGTCCGGTTAACCTTGCTTGGAGTTCATTCCTCCAAGACTTCTCGTTACCTAAGATTATCATCCCCTAGGATTTTCTCCACTTGGCTTCACTCACCAAGACTCAGTATTCGGCTACCCAGGGATCAAGTCCTCCGGACCTATCCACCTGGTTTCCACGACATACCGAGATTTCCCTTACCTAGCCTACTAATGCATGATGATCAATGGCATACACCAAAATAAGTAATTTTCAAAAGGAAAAAAAAATGCTATAGCTATATGATGTATGTATGACATGACATAGTATTTTTTTGTATTTTTCATAATAAAATGAATGCAACACATGATGTCATGACATATAATATGCAATCAATCATTACATTTTAGCATAAATAAAATATACCTAGATAATCTATCTAAGTATCCTTAAACCTTAGCTAAAATCCTAAAATTAAATCCTAGATTAGCCAATTTCATCAAGAAATTGCTAAACCCCAACTTGGCATTTCTTTACTCTTTTGATTTATTTATGCCAATTAAAATTAAGCACATTCCTCAAATTTTGACATATTTATCCTTCCAAAGGAGTAATCACCTTATATTTTAAGCCCTTGACTCCCTAAGAACATACCAAAATTCCAACTTGGTAGTTCATATGATTCTCGAAATTGTGCCAATTTAATTTAAACATAATTCCTTAAGATGTGCACATGTTACTTTTTCCAAGAGTGATAATTTGGATTAAGGTTTACATTTCCCTTAATTCCATAAGAAAATGTTGAATTCCAAATTTGACATTACTTTTGCTTCTCTCAAGTGTGTCAATTTAAATTAGATTCAACTCCTCAAATTTTGACACATTTTACTCTTTAAAAGAGTAACACTAATAATCCTTTTTGATTTTCAAAGGTTAGTGAAACCTTGAAAATGCTCTCAAGTGTCAACTTTACTAAGGTTGGGTTAACTACCTTTCCAATTGAAGTTGACACTCTCTAAATCCATCTAGGGTGTAGAGAATATGTTCCTAGGAACCCATAACCTATTAGTGCTCCTTGGATGCTCTAGGTACTCACTCGGGATAACTTCCCTAGATACCTTTCTAAGGACCTTTCTTGGCTTCTTAGAAACCTTGGCCACTTTCACTAGGTCACTTCTAGGGCTAACTTCCCTTGTAACCTTCTTTGTGACTTTATTTGTCCTTTTTGGAGCCTTAGTCACCTTTACTAGGTCAACTCTAGGAATAGCCTCCCTTGTGACCTTTTTTGTGACTTTGTTAGACTTCTTGGAAGTCTTAGTCACATTGGTCTTGCCAAAATACTTTTAGGGATTCCTTCCCTAGTATCTTTGACTTAACCTCTAAACCTAGGGTTGGTCCCATAGTTATATGGAACTCTATGAAAGGAAGTCACATCCTTCTTGACTTTAGGTTTGTATCCCAAACCTCTATAGCCATTGGATGGCTCTTGTCTAGCTCTCCCTAGAGTTTGCTCATTTTGACCCTTAAGCATGTTTTCCATTCTTGCTAAGGTCCTTTCTAAATTATCAAGTATTGTCCTCAAGACTTGGTTTTCACTCCATAAATCCCTAGATTTTGGTTTTTCATTGAATCCTTGAGCATTTCCATTTTTAGGCATATATCTAAAGTCCTTGGTGTTGTTGTCTAAGTTGTTATTTACCTTCCTAATTACTACTAGAAAACTAGGCTTTTGAGACACAACAAAATATGTCTTAAATTATAAATTTAATGTCTCAAAATGTTTTTGAGACGGTGATGAGACGGTAATGTAGTTGTCCCTAATACAAGCGTCTCAAAAAAATATTGAGACAGTTGTACTGTCTCTAATACTATTTAAGACGGTAATGAGACAGTTATTCAATTGTCTCAAAAGTATTTAAGACAGTTATTGTTTTGTCTCAAATGTTATGTCTTATCCTGTGAAAAAACTAAAGACACTAAATCGAGATGGTAATGTGCTGTCTCAAATAGAAGTGAAGACAGTAAATTACTGTCCCTAATATTTCAACTTGTTAGATGCAATAATTATGACAAAAATTAATAATCTTTAAAGAACATTTATTATACAAATTAATCTAGATTAAATTTATTAAATTGTCATTCAAAACAAAAGGAAAAATTCTCTTTTTATAAATTAAAAATAATATCCACAATATAAAATTCTATAATCATTAATTGAAGTGCATCCAACATTCATCCAATAACAGAAATATCTACATATCTATCATTAATTTGATAATAAAAAAATAACTATTCCCATGAAAGTTACACAAAAGAAAGTCTAAAGAACAACTCCTCGTGATCTAGAGATAACTTCTATAATCCTTCTTCACCAGAATCCTGAACATAAAAAAAAAACTCTTATTAGAGGTAAAGATGATTTATAATATATACTGTTAAAAAAAAATCAAAACATTTCAATAATAAATCTCATCATCTAACACATAATCTTCTTTCTTGCAACTATATATATATATACAACATAAACAACCTCAAGTTAAACAAACCTCTTCATCTCGTAATAAGAAATGATGGTTTATGTGTTTGTCAATATCTTTGTGTCTTTCAAGTTGTTGCACCTGTAAAATAAATTTATCTACAGCTTAAAAATATGTACACTACTACATCACCAAAATTGTTAATAAAACTAAAAAAAATTCTTATGAAAACATAATATTAATATTATCAGCACTACTATAAGCTGAAGTGTGATATGAACTATGTAAAAGAGGAAACATCAGACCATTTAGAAAACCCCATTATATTAATATTATCCGACCTTGGTTGATGAAAAATTATTATTGGATAATGAGTATTATCTTGTTTGGTTAATGCAACTACAATTATCAGGAGGATTCATGTTGATTTATATAACACATAATAATAATAAAATAAAATAATAAAGAAAGGTGACAAACTAATATTGCTACTTTTTAAACTCACCACAAAATTATAGCTATTAGATCCGTTCTTAGTGTCTAGTAGGAAACACATGCACTTAGAGTATCTAGAATTTTCAACAGCTTTAACTTCTATTCTATTTGCTAATTTTGTTAATGGTCAATAGGTCTTTAAGAATCAAGCAAGTAAATGTACACAAATCTTTTGAAATCATTGTGGAGACTATTTCATGCATACCATTAGATAGAAATACACAAAATATATTACTAAAACAATAATTAATGCAACTATTGCAAATTGAAGCATATTACCAAAATAACAATTGATGATGAAATTATCTCAAAAAATTAATTATGATGTGAAGAATGGAATGATTGCTGCTCTAGGAAGTAAATGATTTCATTTCTACATCATGACTAATGAAATATTCATGTGGCAGGAATGGGAATGGAGCTAGTTGAATAGTCATCAAAGAAAACCTTTACTTTAAAGGAAGGTTAACTCAGATTTAAGAGTTTGGAGATTTCACTTATGTCAGGGTTTATTTATTTATTTTTTTAATACCAATGCATAAAGAGTATTTTATATATATATATACATATTCAAATTTTATTTATACAATTCATAGTTTAAATTATAGGGATAGCTCTGTCACTAGTTGAGCACGATAAAAACTCAGAAGACTTGGCTTGGTTCTTTTATAGACAGCTAAGACTTCAAAAGTACCGCTGTATCAAGTTGCTCGATCCCTATATTAAATGTTTGAGGATGCCAAACATACAACAGCACACGAGTATTCTGTTTAACAATTTGATTCATTCTCTTTTGATTGTTATGGGATATCAGGCCATTCCCTTTTGGAAGAGAATCAACAATGTTCTTCTAAGTTCTAATAGAAAAATTATATGCATTACTAAATGACTTACTAAGCACAATTCAAGCAAAGCAGATGCAACCAAAATATAATATGAAACGCGATACCATCAAGGAAAGAGATCCTTGCGAAAAGCAGCACCTTTGGGATTGGGCATTCACCTGTCTGTCACAAGGCAAAACCTTTGAGGTAACTGGGATCCTTCCGGGCTTGCTCCTGGAACTTCTTGAACCACCGGTCAAGGATATCCATGGGCACGACGAGCCGGCTTCCGTCAATCCCGCAGAAGGACTGCATGAAATTGAAGAGGTTCTCGCCAACCCTAAGAGCGAGTCGCTCGGCCTTCTTCTCCGCGCCGGCGTCAGCGACGGGTGGCAAGGAGGCGAGGTCCTCGACCGATACGCCGATCTTGGCGAAGGTGAGCGCGAGCTGCAGGGGATTAGGGTTAGGGTCAGGAATGGGGGGTTCTTCGGAAGAACTAAAGAAGTACCTGAGATTTGCTGTGGAGATCGCCGTTGCCTCTATCGCCCTCTTCGTGGAGATCGTCGTTGCCTCCGTCGCCCTCTTCGCTGTCGCCGTTGCCTCCGTCGCCCTCTTCGTGGAGATCGCCGTGTTCTCTTTTGTCGCACGAAAGAGACAAAAGAAACCTTAAATAAACTTATAACAAAACCTTAAAATTTAATGTTAAACGAAAGAGATATCTTAAAACCTTAAATAAACGAAACAAATTTAAAACCTTAAATAAACGAAAGAGATAATAACAAATGTAAATTTAATGTTAAAATAAAAATCTTAAAACCTTTAATTATATTAATGTAGATATATAATAAATTTATTATTTATTTTAGTATATACCCTAGCCTATCAAAAGATAGTATATTATTAAATATTTAATATATTTTTTTCCATAATTTTTAAATTATCAATAATCTAAACACAAATTAAAAATTAAAAATAAATATTAAGTTAAATTTGTAGATGTATTTTTCTATGTTATTATATATATATATTCGATCCGTGTCGTGATCGTTCCGTGAAAGATATTGGAACTGGAACGGTAAAGTCTGTAACAATTATCGTGACCATTCTGACGAACCATATTCAAGATAATTTGAGACAAATATTTTTTTACCGTCTTATTTGAATGTCTTATATAATTATATTTTTAATCATTTTTATTAGGTGTCTTATTTAGTTGAATTTGAGACAAAATCTTAAATACTGTCTTAAATTTAATGTCTCCATATAAAATTTTGAGACATCTATTATTACTGTCTTAATTACTTAGTATTTGAGACGAATTTTGTCACTGTCTTAAAATTTTTGTCTCAAAAGCCTAGTTTTCTAGTAGTATAACCTTAGGTGTGGTAAATCTAGCATGAGGAGGAATATATTTATCCTTAAGCCTATCATGCCTCCTACTTTCATGATAATTTACATTAAAATGATAAAGATTATTTCTAACATGCTCTTTACCATTTCTAAAATGAATTACGTCATTAAATGTTACCGTGGGTTTGCTCTTAAAAGCTCCCCCTAGACTTGTGCTTCCTCCTCTAACTTTGATTGGCTTCTTCCCTTTAGGATATTGACTCCGGTAATGCCCATTTTGATTGCATGAGAAGCACACAATGTGCTCCTTGCTCTTGCGTTCCGTGGGGCCAATCTCCTTGGGCTTCTCCTTGCGCTTGGGTACTACTTGACCCTTCTTCTTGGCCAATTTGGGGCACTTACTCTTGTAGTGTCCATGCTCCCTACACTCAAAACAAATGATATGATTTTTATTATTTTTAATTGAAGTTCCTATACCTTTGCTTGTAGGGATGATGTTTGATTCTCCATTTGATGTAGCTTGTATTGTGGAGGTTGCATCATCTTCTTATTCTTCTCCTCTTGAAAATGTGAGTGCTTCCACCTCTTCAACCCTTGAGGATGTGGATGCTTCCACCTCTTCCTCTCTTGAAGATGTGGATGATCTCTCCTCATCTTCTTTCTCCTCCTCTTTCTTTTCCTCCTTGAATGTTGCCCTTGTGTAAACATTGGATTGTTCCTTCTCTTCTTGGACCAATGAGCCCTTCTCCTTGGGCTCCTCCACTTCTTGAAATTGTGATGAGTATTCATGATAGGAAATGATCTTTTTCCAAAGATCACATGCACTTGTACATTCACCTACACTCACAATGATATTAGAAGGTAATACATTTAACAAGATTTTTGTTACCTCCTTATCTGCCTCTGCTTGCTCCCGTTGTTCCTTGGTCCAATGTCGAGGTCAGAGGCACTTCCCCTTCTTGTCCGTTGGAGCTTCAAACGGGTCCTCCAAGACCACCCATTAGTTCCAATCCATTTGGAACCAACTCTCCAACCGATTCTTACATGAACTAAAATCTTCTTTGTCGTACGGAGGTGGAATCCGGATGTCCCATCCGAGTGGTCCTTCCAAATTCATCTTCTTCTTCCTCTAGCTTCTTGCTCTCTTGGTAGTTAGTCCATAGAAGAGCGGTCTCGCTCTGATACCAATTATTGGGACCTTTGTGCCTACTAGAGGGGGGTGAATAGCAGTTCATCACGCACTTGCGTCGTTTGCTTCATCTTGATGGTTTGCAGTGGAATACAACTTGAAGACAAACTATACAATGCTAACAAGTAGGATTTACTTGGTATCCACCTCAAGAAGAGGTGACTAATCTAAGGATCCACACACTGACTCACTCCTCCACTATGAAATACTCCTTCTCGGTCGCAGCTGGAGGCGGAGAAGCCTCGTACAAACCCAAACACACAAATACAACTCACACAAGAAGAGAAATACAAAAATACAAGTGAAAACACACTCTTCTTGCTTACTTGCTGTGTGTTGTTGTTGCCTCTTGAATCTTGGAAATGTACTCCAAGAACCCTCGAGAGCTGGCAAGAAACTCGGAGGAAATCGCTGGTGAAGATCACAGAAAACCGCAGGAAGAAATCGCAAAGATCTGCGGAGAAAACGCTCCGCCAAGGCTTTAAACAGTGCTCCCAATCGATCCAATCCATCCCCAATCGATTGCCACGTCAGCACCACTCCATCGCAGCCGTCCATCACCTGCATCCTTCCCAACGGTCGAATCCCAATCGATCGACCAATCGATTGGGAACATCTGAATCGATTGGTGGATCAATTAAGAAGATTTCTGTGTTCTCATGATCGCGCGAGAACTCCCCTACCTAATCGATCGGCTGATCGATCGACAGCTCCCAATCGATCGCCCGATCGATTGGGAAGGCCTCTGTGCTCGCGAATTATGGTCCCAATCGATCGACCAATCAATTGGGCCATTCCTTCCTTCGCAGCACACTCCAATCAATCCACTGATCGATTGAACCCTGGTTCAATCGATCGCCCGATCAATTGACCAGCCTGAACTTGACTCAAACTCAAGTCCAAAATCTATAACCCAACTCCTGGTCAACCGTGACCTGTTGGGTCTTCATACCTAGTATTTGGCCACACCCGACCAACCTCGAACTAGCCTTCTAGCCTCCTCCATCAGCCTTGCGCCCCTCGGATATCTCCCCATCCTTCATGCCTTGCCTTCAAGAGCTTCCTTCGGCCTCATCCTAGTTGTCGAGTTCTCCTTGCCAAGTCACACTAGGACTTACCTTGCCAAGACCACGCCTTGCCTTCAAGAGCTTCCTTCAGCCTCATCATAGTTGTCGAGTTCTCCTTGCCAAGTCACACTTGGACTTTCCAATTGCCTGGCTCCTCACCAAGACTTTCTCCTTTGCCAAGATCACACTTGGACTTTCCAATTGCCTGGCTCCTCACCAGGACTTTCTCCTTTGCCAAGATCACACTTGGACTTTCCAATTGTCTGCCTCCTCACCAAGACTTTCTCCTGCCTAGCTCCTCACTAGGACTTTCCCATTGCCTGGCTCCTCACCAGGACTTTCCCCTGCCTAGCTCCTCACTAGGACTTTACCACTACTTAACTTCAGTTAGGACTTCCATACACCTAACCTCCAATTAGGACTTACCCAGTCAAGTCTCCTATCATCCTGACCTACTTGACTTGTCTTCTTATCAACCTGATCAACCCTTTAACCATCTCCACAACTGGACGATTGCTCCAGCAATCTCCTTATATTGTCAATCTCCTTATATTGTTAAACATCAAAACTCAAATCCCGACTCAAGCTTAGTCAAACTGGTCAAACTTGACCAAAAGAAATTGCCCCAACATTAACATCGCCGCTCAACCGTTGACAAAGACCAGGGTTTAACGTTGTCGCTCGATTGTTGGTGAAGACCAGGGTTTAATGTCGCCACTCCATGGTTGGCGAAGACTAGGGTTTAAGGTCGTCGCTCGACCATTGACGAAGATAGGGTTTAAGGTTACCGCTCGACCGTTGACGAAGACAGGGGTTTAAGGTCGTCGCTCGACTATTGACGAAGATAGGGGTATAAGGTCGCCGCTCTACCATTGATGAAGACCAGAGTTTAAGGTTACCACTCTACCATTGATAAAGACTAGGGTTTAACATCGCCGCTCAACGGTTGACCAAGACTTAGGTTTAACATCACTGCTCAACCATAGACGAAGACCAGGGTTTAACGTTGCCGCTCGATTGTTGGCGAAGACCAGGGTTTAATGTCGCCGCTCCACGGTTGGCGAAGATTAGGGTTTAATATCGCTACTCGACGATTGGTGAAGACAAGGGTTTAACGTTACCACTCGATGGTTGGTTTACGTAGGCAAGGGTTTATAGTCGCCGCTCGACTTTTAAGTTGCCCGATCAACACAAGAATCTAGAATACTTGGGATTTTTATTCATTCTCTTCCTGCTTCCACAAGATATACACTTATACAAATACATTTGAATTTATTCACACGCCTTGCCTCCGACCAGCTTGGGTTGATCTAGACTTCTTTCTCCTCGTAGACCAGTGGGGGGGGGGGGGGGGGGCTCTTCCATAATAGCGTTCACCTCCAAGTGCTAGTTCTTTCTAGCAACTCTTGCTTCGGAGTTGATCATCTCGACGTAGCATCGCCGAGCGGCCAATTAGTCACCTTTGACTTTGTCCGCCTCATTGTCCACTGGAAACTTAATCTTCTAGTAGAATGTTGAAACTACCACTCGAAAATCATTAAGGGTCGATCGACCCAGTATGACATTGTAAGCAAACGGTACACCCACCATGATGAAGTTTGTGGTCCTGGTCCTCTTCAGCGGCTCCTCTCCGAGCGAAATGGCCAGCCGTTCCTGGCCGATCGACAACACTTCATTGCTTGTGAATCCATAGAATGAGGTCGTCATTAGTTGCAACTTGCTCCAATCGATTTGCAGCTGGTCGAACGTCTTCTTAAATATAATATTCTCCGAGCTCCCTGTATCAACAAAGGTTTAGTGAATAGTATAATTAGCGATTATCGCTCGGATGATCAGGGCGCTGTCGTGAGGGATCTCGACTCCCTCTAAGTCTCGAGGGTCGAAGCTTATTTCAGGTCCTTTGACTTTCTCCTTGCTACACCCCACAACGTGGATCTCCAATCGTCGAGCTTGCAATTTCCTCGCTCGATTGGAATCATTGTCGGTCAGCCCACTAGCAATCATTTCAATTTCTCCCCAAGCGATGTTGCTCCTATTTTCTTCCTCTCAAGCTGAGGGTGTCCATTCTACTCAGCAGAAGCTCGGGCGAGACTCATGTTGTTCCTTCGCTAGGGCTAATGATGGCGCCGCTCGGATGCACCTCTCTCATCCTCCTTTCAGCTAGTTGACCGAGTCTATGATGTCGATCAGGTGATAGTGACCGACGATGATATCCTCCAGGGGCAAGACGGCTTGCAATTAGAGTCAGATCATAGCAGTCGCGCATGTTGTGTGTCGCCGATTGATGGAAGGAGAAGAATAATGGCCTCCATGCTTTTCCTTTTGTATCCTTTGGGTGACCGACTACTACATGCTGCACGGCATGTGCCCTTGGCTCCTGGTATTGCTGGGCTCCTCCCGATCAGGGTTCCTTTGGTGGTTGATGGCTACTCGATGGTCGCCGCTCGGGCGCTGCTGGGGCTCGGCTTGTGCCTCCTTTCTTCTGGCTGCTTAGGCTTCTTCCACGTTTATGTACACCGTGACCCTCTTGAACAGATGATCGAAGTCCCTCGGTGGCTTCCGGATGAGTGATCGGAAGAACTCCTCTTTGGTGAGACCTTAGGCGAAGGCATTCACTAATACGTCTACAGAGATTGAGGAAATATCCATGGCCACCTGGTTGAAGCACTGGATGTAGGCCCTCAGTGCCTCCCTAGGCCCTTGCTTCAAGGAGAACATATTGACGTTTGTCTTCTGGTGGCGTCGACTACTGCGAAGTGGTATAGGAATGCCGCTCGAAAGTTTTTGAAGCTGACAATGGATCTGTTCGGCAATCTCTTGAACCAACACTATGTTGATCCAGAGAGGGTAGTGAGGAAGACCTGATACTTCACCCCATCGGTGTACTGATGAAGTGTGGCCGCATTGTCAAACTTGGACAAGTGGTCATCTGGATCGGTAGTTCCCTTGTATTCTCCGATCACCAGCGGAGTGTAGTGTCTAGGCAAAGGGTCATCCAGGATCTCCTATGAAAATTGTTGATTGATCTGCTCAGGCAAATCATTGTCCCTTAGTGCCTTCCCTTTTCATGCATCCCAAACGATTACGTCATCCGAGAAAGACCTCCGATCCTTGTTCGCTCGACCCTATTCCTCTAATGGAGTCCGGAACAACGCTTGATGAAAAGGGATTGGTGCATTGGGTGCCTCCCTATAAGTGCTGGTCGACTTCTTGTTCTGTCCCTGAGCGGATGCACGCTCCGCTCGGTCTCCATATTCTACTTGATGCCCTGCCGCTGATGTCGCGGGCTCATGCACTTGGCGCTCAGCCAGTGCTTGTTGTTGTTGCTCCACTATCCTTGCCGCTTGGGTTTGTATAACCATATCGAGATCCTCCTTTGTCAGCGTCACCGTGATGAGTAGTCCAACGTCCTCCATCTTCTCATTTTGGATGTAGGCTATGTTCCCACAGACGACGTCAAAATGATCATGTCCAAAAATGGAGTGGAAAGCTGGGGATGTAGCTACTACACTGACTGGCTGTAGACCGTGTCCCGCTCTACAAAATAGGCAATGTCAGTGCCGAGCTAGGGAAGGGGTCTCCGGCGTTGGCCCTCCGATGCTCAAGTCAGTCACCGGAACTGTAGAGGAAAGTAAAGCAATAGTAACGCAAGCACAAATAGTAATAATGTGTACCTCCGCCAGTACTTGGACCCTCCTTTATATAGAGCCCTGGTGGGTGATGTACACGCTCCTCGAGGAATGAACATGTTCTTCAATGTGTCCCACGAAAGGACCTCTCAGGAAACTACCTCTGACACCATACCTTAACAAGGTATGCATATCCTTGACAAGACAGTATAAGCTTCCGCCATACGATCCGTCTGTTGACCATGCCTTGTATCAGCGACACTATCTCCCAAAAGAATATCGAGAGATATAACAATGGTTCTACTGCTTGACAGAGCAGGGTAGCCGCTCGGCCAGGACTCCTTCGCTCTGTCAGCCTCAGCTGTTCTTCCTTGCGGTGACTGGGCATAGTAGTGTATTCATCTCACTTGGATAAACTCTTCGATTTCCTCAGCGTCCTACCGCTCCACACTGAGTGTCTAACTTCCTTACCGTATTAGCCCGAGCTGGAATTGACCCGCTCGGACACTGATCAACCCGTCCAACTATTGTAGTCTCTTGCCAATTGGACATTGATTTCCCCGACCAGCCGTTATAGTTAACCTCCTCTCGGACACTGTAGGCGAGCCTTTTGATATCCTGACATTAACCATCTTGATTTTGATCTTCATCTCGATAGTTGACCCATATCAAACAGACCCCTCTTTATCATCGTATCAATATATATCATGATAAGTATTTACTTGATTTACTTGAGAAAATTGGCATGCTAGAGATGAAATACGTAGATACTTCTAAAATCCAGGTGTTAAGTTAGTACCATGCTAGAAGGAGTCGCCCATTGAGGTTGGGAAAAAAAATCACAAAACTCTCCTATAGATGATTTACATCTACCTATATTATTCTCTTAGAAAATAACTTTATTTCTTAGAAGAGGAAAAAAACAAACAGTAGCACAAAATCAAGTACAAGGGAAAATATAAAGTTATGACTCTAACAACGTGCCAGCTTATTTGACTAAAATATTGAATGATTAAACAAACATATACTTCTCCACCACCAATTTGTTGTGACAGCCAAGTGACTGATATATATAACCCCAAACACTTTACATATAGCACCAAACCCTATATTTCAATAGGGGTGATAATATATACAAATTAGTTGTCATATCATCAAAGAGAAAATAGAATCCAAAGACCTTATCTTTTAATAATTAGTTGATAAATTTACTAACCAAATCACTAAGAGAACATATAGTTTAATATATTTCTAATAAGTTAAATTTTATAGTATATTTAAATCAATTTGAGTTAATTGCAATACTTAATCTTGGCCTTGAGGAACTAAGATCTAAGGCTGATATAAATTCATTTGTTTATTCATCTACTTTATTTTTATCCGTTTGTTCCAACGAACACTAGGTATTATTTCTGATTGGGCTGGAAATATTTTTCAGTTGATTATTGAATTCATCAGCAAGAACGATCTAAATTTCCGACAAAACCCAAATAATTCACTAACAAATCTTTAAACAAATAAACCGGCATCAATTACTTTAATTGATTCCTAATGTTTCCGGCTTGGGTTGGGTTTCAACCGTAGAAGCCGGTCCGATTCCAGACCGCGTCGCGAACCCGGCTCATGTCCCTGCCCTTCAGCGTCCGCCCCGCCCCTTCCAGCACCGACCTCGTCGTCCCGCCGCTCCTCCCCTTCGCCCTCGCCAGGTACTCGTGCGGCGGCATCCACCCGCCAAACTCTGCTTCCTCCTCGTCCTCCACCCGGTGAAGTCTCGTCCACGCCGGCACCTCCACTGGCGCCGACATCACCGCGGACGCCACCGGCGGGAGTGACGCCCCCCTGTCCTCGCCCTCCCCTTCGCAACGACTCCGGCCGGGGTCAGTTAGGCTCCATCCGGATTCTAAGGCCGAGAAGACATCATCCTCGGAGAGGTCCGGGAGATCAGAGCCGGCCGCCCGGCCGTGCGCGGTGCCGAGCAGGCGGTCTTCGGCGTGCCTTCGCGCCTTCGCCATATATCACCCTCGGCCTGTCGGCCACGGGCTCCGCGGCAGCGAACCACTAGTATTTATAGCGCAAACAAAGTCCCACGTCTCACTCTCGTCCACTGTGAAACCGGGGCCCAGGCCCATTCGGCCGCCCTAGAAAACACCAGCAATCTGTCACGCCGATCCCCACACACAAGATTCTGATCATGCACGGCGATCGACGTCAAATCTATGTGTAAAAACGGCGGTCGAAAAGGATTCAGTAATTCCAGCGACTCCACCGGCGAGCGATACCTAGCGTTGGTAAGATTAATGCATCGACCAAATTAAGAAGCAAACAAAATTTGGCATCAGTGATTGTGCTGCTCATCACCAGCTGGAGCTGCCGCACTCGATGCGTCGTCGCCTACGAAGTGAACAAAACAGAAACACCCTCCGCCGTTCTTCAATTAATGGCGTGCAGCCTTTTAATAACGGACGCGATCGCCGACGCTCTCTTTTGGGCAACGGCGACCTCGCGACACGTGGGCCGCGCCGGCTCGCCCGCTCTAGAGCCGGCGACCGAAGGAGCACTTCCCGGCCTTGAATCACAGATGACGCCAGCAGAGCAGGAGTTGGATGATTGATTGGTGGCTGGCGAGCGTAATTAGTTTAATGGGGCCGTAGGAATCAGGCACCGACAAACCATATGCGAAGGAGGAGGATCCATGGACTTTTGGGTTGTTACGGAATCAGAATCGCACCGGCTGCTGGATTCTAATGATAATTTAGGGGCATTATTAGCAGTTAGGACATTAATTAGCTTTCTTAATTGCTGATTTGGTAGGATGGAATCCTTTTGATTGGGCGTCCACACTGGCGGGTTCTGGACATGTGGAGATTAAATAAGTATTTAATATGTGATTACGAGGGAATGGGAAGGACGCTTGACACGGGTGTAAATGACGTGAGATGTTGTGTTTTAGCTGATTTAAAGTTGTTTATTAAAAATCTTATAAAACTCGTGTTGAATTGAAGGGTTTTTATTAAGTGTAGTTAGTGATATTTTATCTACATAATTTAATTAAAATACACAATAGTCACCTAAATAAAATACAAAATAAATCAATTAATAATTTTATTTATAAGTATTAATAAGTCTTCAAATTTATTTATTTATGAATTTTATAATATTACATAAATATAAATAAACTTTTATCAAATTTAAACTTCAAACTTTTCATAAATATTAGCAATTCGATCCGAGATCCAAAGATGAGACAACTCGGTCAAAGTGACCCCGACTGATCAATTTTGGTCGGCCAGATACATGTCAAGCCAGCTTCCTTCGCCTAATATATCTTATGCTGGGTTAGTCTTTAACAGACCAATTGCATTCTAGCCGAGCTTTAACAAACTGATTCTCTGCAAGTCAGACTTTGACAGACCGATTACCTTCAAGTCGCCGCTCACAACGCCTAGTAGCAGGGAAGTCCCTCCAACCAAGGTCTGAAAAGATTTAAGACAAATATTAGGTGGACAACTCAGTCGGAGATCGACTAGACCACTCCGACGTTCAATCAGACATTTGAGAAAAGATGGCACAATCTAATGGAGTAAAAAGAGAGTAAAGAGTAGAGAGTTATCTGATTGGTTGCTTTGTTGAATGTTGTAACATATTACCTTTAAATAGAAAATAAAAGAATGACGTTTGGCTCCAAAGCATACCTCTCTTCCATTTTTAAATTACCTAGAGACACCTTCTTTGATAATCAGTGTTTTTAACCGTCAAAAGTGATACTTTAATAATTGGCAAGTCAAATCCTTATGTGGACATACTACTCAAATTGACTTGATCTCTTCTTGCGAGACGGGTCTGGTTGGAGTTTTGTTTAATCAACTCATAATTTAGTCAACCTCAACTTGAACTCGGTCAGATCTGACCCAAGTCGATTTGACTATACCTGAGCTCCGTGTTGACTGACTGTCCAACTCTGCGTGACTTGTCTATTCATCATATCAATCAACACTATTAATATTTCAAGGCACATAGAATGACCTTTATTATATTATGGTCCATCAAATTATATATATATATATATATATATTAATTTGGATATTAAATATTTAAAATTACAACTAAAATAAATTTTAATCAAGATTGATTTTCATCAATAATTTTAATTTTTTAACTAGCTAAATTATATTTAGTCAATAATTTTTAATTTTTTAGATTTAACCAATAATTTTTTATTTTTTATAGATTAAATTTAAACTTGATCGTTTTTATTTTTTTTTAATCGTATTAGATTTGATTGATAATTTTAATTTTTTAATATTAAAGTTAGATTTGATTGGTAATTTATTTTTATTTTTTATTAAAATTTGACTCATAATTTTTAATTTTTTACTGATAAAAATTTAATTTAATAATTAAAATTAAGTCTCGTTAATAAATTGAAAATGTGAAAATGTTATACTTAATTAATATTTTTTTTTATAAAATACTTTTGGAAGTCTTTCAAAAGTATATTTAACGTTGTACTATTATTTCTCTTTAAATTATATTTTTTCTTTCTCTCTGTTCCTTTATTATCAATTTTTTTACCATTATTATTGTGGCCTTGCTCTTCGACGAGTTATTATGCACATTTTTTTTTTAATGATTTGTTGTCGATATTTACTAACTAAATATTTTTGATAAATAAATTTAATTGATGATTAATCCAAGTTAAAATTGATAAAAGATATCTTAGTTCACAAAGGTCCTGCCAATGTGGGATCCTAAAAAAGGGTCTATTGTACGTAGTATCTATATCTACTAGACTATTACTCGAATATATTACATTTAGGTTACACAATAATAAATTTTACCGTTGCGTCAAGACTTACCTTCATCCAAGTTAAAATTAATTGATAATATTTTTTTAAAAAATAACAATTAAAATGTATATTAATAGTACTGTAATAATTTATTAATCATTGTCAGATTAATTAACATAAAATATTTTTATTTTTTATAAATTTTACTAATAAAAAAGTGAGATATTCCCATTGTATAAATAATCATTGGCAAGTATAAAACCGTCCTTTTAAATTTTACTAATAAAATTAAATTTCTTTAATAATATTTTTAATATTTATTTTTTTTAAATTATTAAAGCTTTAATTTTTTTTCCGGCTTAGGCCTCCAAAATAGTTGAGATAGCCTTGCTTGACTATTCGCCATATCAATCAGCACTATTAATATTCCATCAAGTTTGATGAATAAAACATTACACTAAAAAAAAAACAAGAGAGAGCAGTAAATAGCGATAGAATTGGCGATAATCATTAAATTTTCATCGTCAGTTAGCAACGAAAATATTAATGGTTGTCACAATTAGCGACGACATTAAATTATCCGTTGCTAATCCACGTAAATTTAGCGGTCGAGACGCTAAACCCAAATTTTTGCCTTCGATTTTATCGCAGATAGGCGATGTTACTAATAGCCACGGATAATTTAATAATCCATCACTATTAGAGACGGATAATTTAATAATTAATCGCTAATGTCGATGTTTAATTAAATTATTCATCACTATTAGAGATAGATATTAAATTATCCATCGCTATTTCTTTCACATTACTGACTTAAAACCCTAAGGACTTGTGTCACAATTAGTGACGGAATACATTCTGTTGATATTTTTGGGATATTAGGGCTCGTGCGCCCGAGTCTTTCTTCCCTATGCAACTTTTTCTCCTCCTTTGGCTTTTATTGCTCCGGCGATCGTCCCCTCCAACTTCTCATACTTCGGTGTTTGGCTCCTCCTCCAGCTTCTCCTCCTTCAGCGAGAAAGGTAATCCTCTTCTCCTTATTTTTTTTCCTTTCCGATTTCTTCCCTACTAGCCGAGGCCGCCACTGCTCACCTGCGATAGCCGGAGCTGGGCCATGGCCACCACTGCTAGGTGGTGGCCAGCAGAGCAGGGCCGCGACCACCACTGCTCAACCGCGACCGCTAGAGCAAGGCTGCGACCTCCATTGTAGGGTCGTGATAGCCACTGCAAGGCCGCGGTCACCACTGCAGGACCGCGGCTGACCACGACCTCCACTGCTAGGCTCGGCTGCGGCTGCCAATGCTCAGTTCGGCCGCGGCCGCGACCGCGACCGCCACTGCTCAGCTTGGCCGTGGCCGCCATAACAGGGCTGCGTCCGCCATTGCTCGACTATGGCCACTAGAGAAGGGCCATCATTGATAGGCTTGGCCTAGTACTGCATGACCTGGTCTGTCACTGATTGGGCATGGCCCTGGATTGATTGGCAGGGGCGACACTAATCGAGTGGGGTCGGCATTGATCGGTCGCCATCGGCATTTCTTTGCCGTGTCTGACACTGATCAAGTATGGTCGACACATGATTAACCATGTTGATTTATCAAATTTAGACTATTAATAATATTTGTCCATATTGAAATTGCTTGTATAGTTCGAAAATATAATTATGCCTAGCTCGACATGATTAACCATGTTGGAAATTTTATTCCTATAATGATACAATATATATGACCAAAACTTGGATGTACAAATTGTTAGATAATGGATTTTTCAGTCAAGAATTTTTTATTGGGGTTGAAGAGTTTGTGAACTTTGTTAAGTCTCATTAAAAATATTTGAATGGTGCCTAGTTAAAGTACCCATGTAATCAACGCAGATGTAGAAATACAGCTTTCTATGATGAGGATATAGTGAAAACCTATATATCTAGGTATGAGTTTATTCCAAATTATTACAACTGGTATTGTCATGGAGATATATATTTGAACAAATTAGACCTTCCATTGCTTCATCATCTTGCCCGACTGCTTTAGAGGAATCATCAAGGCATGTAAATGCAATGCAATCAATGGTTTATGACGCAATGAATACATACGATCAATCGAATGTTGAGGAAATACATATGCCCGAAGTTTAGAAAATGTATGACATGTTGAAGGCTAGTGAGAGATAATTGTGGAAAGACATTCTTTTTGACCATTCTCAACTATTAGCTACTGCAAGATTACTAAACATGAATATAGAACATCATTTCTCTGAATGATGTTATGATGAAATGTGGCAATTGATGTCAAAGTTGCTCCCTACTGATAACTGTATGACTGATAGCTTCTACAATACAAAATAATTGATTAGAGATCTGGATTTACTTGTAGAGAAGATTCATTATTGTATCAATAATTGCATGATCTTTTGAATGAAGATAGCGAACTGATGGAATTCAAAATGTGTAATCACCCTCGTTATAAGCAGAGTAGTTGCATGTCTGTGAAAAAGAAGAAAAATATTTCTTTGAAAGTCATGTATTAGTTCCTGTTAATTGCTATGCTCTAATACTTATATGCATCTGCCACAACAGCAAACCACATGAGGTGACAACAAAACCATGTACACGAAGGAGATATAATGTGTCATCCTTGTGACTCACCTACTTAGAAACATCTTTATACTTTATTTTCCTTCTTTGTAATGGAACCACATAATGTAAGACTTGGACTTTCCGCTGTAAGTTATGGACAATAATATTCATCTTGATCAATTATATTAACACTATATAACTTACCTCTATGCATGTGCATGAAAGACGAATTTATGTTTTTTACCATGCTTATTCTAGGTCCTCAAAATCTAAAAGAGTAAATAGATATTTTTTTTACAACCTTTGATTGTTGAGCTAAACTATTTATGGAATGTAGGGTCTGAGACTTTTGACATTGCAAGTAAATCAAACTTTACAATGCATGCTGCTTTGCTATGGACGATTAGTGATTTTTCAACATACTTAATGTTGTCAAGATAGAGCACGGCTAGCAAGTTAGTATGTCCATATTGTATGAGTGAGTCTAATGCATTTTCAGTGCCTTGCAGTGGAAAGATATCCTAGTTTGATAATCATCAACAAATTTTACTAGTTGATTACCCTTTCAGAAGAAATAAGAAAAATTTCAAAAGGAATGAAGTAGTTAGGAAACTTCCTCTAGTATCAAAGTTAGGTGAAGAAGTTCTTGATGAAATTGACAGTTATGGATTTCTATCAGTATATTAGGATGATTCTGATGATATAAATAAGTATATTGTTAGAGTGAACAAGTGTGGTTGGAGGAAAAGAAGCATATTTTGGGAGCTGCCATATTGGAAGTATTTATTCATTTGACATAATTTAAATATGGTGCATGCTGAGAAAAATTTCTTCGATAACATCTTTAATACTGTGATGAATGTTCATGGGAAAACTAAAGATACAATAAAATCATGCAAGAAGTTAAGACAATTAGTAAACAGACCTGAGTTGCATTAGAATGAAATAACTAGTAAATATCTAAAAGCATGTTATACATTAGACAAAGAAGGTAAGTCAACATTATGTACTTGGTTGAAAGTAATCAAATTTCCTTATGTATATACCTCTAATATGTCTCGTTGTGTTGATACAAATAGATTAAAAATGTTTGGAATGAAGGGTATGATTGTCAAGTGTTCATGCAAAAAGAAATTCCATTAGCATTCTATGACCTACTTCCTAACAATGTTTGGCAAGCACTTACAGAATTGAGTCTCTTTTTTAGAGATTTGATTTCAATGGTTATTATGACACCAGATATGCTTCGGTTTCAGACAGATATTCCAATGATACTCTGTAAGCTTGAAAGAATATTCCCACCTAATTTTTTTTTATTCTATGGAACATCTACCTATTCATTTACCATATGAGGCACAATTAGGTGGTCTCGTGCAATACAGATGGATGTACCTATTTGAAAGATTTCTGAGTAAATTAAAGAATAATGTTCATAACAAAGCAAGAGTTGAGGGATTAATATGTAATGCATATTTGGTTGAAGAAGCAACTTCCTTCTGCTCTTATTATTTTGCTGATAATGAAAAAATCAGACATCGTAAGTGTCCTCAAAATTCTGATGATACTCAACCAACATATCTAGAGATGCTTTCTATTTTTAAGTTTCATGCTAAGACAATAGGTGCAACTGTTTCTAGACAGTTAAATGAATAAGAATATCATGCTTCTAGTGTTGGTGTAGGGTACATCAGAATCAAACCTGAGTTTTGATGTTGTCAAAGGTTCAAGTTATCTTGTTGTGATCTGATAAATTGACTAAGTGTGCAGGATGTTTACTCAACCGGAAACACCCTAGTTATGGCTAGGCAAGAAAGTCCAGGTGGATCGAGGACCTGACACCTGACAATTAGAGTCGATAGGTCTAGAGGACCTAATATCCTAGTGAGTCAATCTGATGCTAAGCCAAAGTCCAAATAGGTCTGGAGGACCCAATGTTTGGCAGGTAGGTTGAGGTAAACAAACTAGAGAGGAGCGACGGGGAGGTCGTGTCCCGATAAGAGACAAACCCTAGGTCGCTAATCCAACTGAAGAAACTGGGAGGTTTCCAATCTGAGATAAAGATAGATTTTACTTTTTATTATTACTCATGCATCATATCTATGTGCTAACTTTATGTTGCAAGGATATCTTTTATATACTGTGAATCTAACTCTGTTTTACATATTCTAAAGGATCTGTTGACCAAATAAGAGGTTTAGTCGACCGAACTAAGTTAATATGGCTTAGAGTTTAGATAGACAAGAGCATATTTGGTATTCAAGGTAGATCAATCGATCGAACACAAGGAACTATTGATCGAACCCATTTTGGTAAACAACATGAAAGATTGAATCTCGCTAAACTTGGAATTCAGGTACATCGGTCGACTGAACCCAAGGATTAGTCGACTGAATAATTAAAGGCATTAATAATAAAGAAGATCGAATCTCTGTGAAGATGGAAATTTGGCTGATCGGTCGACCGAACCCAAGGATCGGCCAACCAAATAATAAATGCTATTAATGAGGTTGTGATCCGATCTCGATGAAGATGGAAAGTTAGTGGATCAATCGACTGATAGGGAGATTGGTCGAGCGAAAGGACTAATCGATCGAACGTCTTTTCGGTCGACTAAATGAAGATTATAAAAAGACTTGAGACTTGATATGATGGAACAACTTTTCTGTGCAATCCTTTGTCTTATTCCACTCGTACTTCTGTTGTTCTGTGCCTCAACTTCACGTGTAAGCCAGCTACACCAAGAAGTGACGACACACTTCATCTCTTATTTTTTGTCAATATATTTTATATTTGGCTTACATTATTTTTACAAGAAGGTAGTAGTTGCTGGGGTTGCAAGGTTGCAAATATAGTCTCATATTAAAAACACATGGGCAATATCTGTTAGGATCCTTGGCGGCCGGTTAGGGGGGGGGGGGGGGGGGAATAGCCCCAGTACAAAAACAAAATAAAAATACTTTTCTTAGACTTATAACTTAATTAAAACACTTACATAAATATAGAAAGAAATAATGAATTAGAAAGTCGAGACTCAATGGATTTACTTGGTTATAACCGGGGAGGTGGTTCTGGTCTCCTGCTCCAGTTCTGCTCGTATCGATCAGGGTCTTCCGCTCCGGCTCCGCTCGCTTGGGTGATTTCGGCCATCCGGAATAGGGCTCACCCGACCCAACTTCTGACCTTCTCGAACAAACTTCCGCTCAGGCTTCTCATCCCTCGGAATCGCTGCTTGCTTCCTTCTCGTCTGCCAGTGTATTTGGTGGTTGCCCTTTTTCGCATGTCACTAGGCGCTCCAAATTAATAAAGATTGGGAACTCAACTAAACTTAAGATAACACGGGTAGTAAGGAGTCCCAAGTCATATTTTTCAAAGGATAACTAGTAACTGTGTGAATGCTCTAGAATTGATTCAAATTAAATTCTTACATCAACAAGGTCCATAGGCAATTTCCACTTGATTCACATCACAAATTGAACTTATCTAATAAAATCAAGAATAGAACCAGAAAAGGGTTATTCTCTTCTAAACATGATCCAATTCCTCCTCACTAAGTTAGTTTCAACTAAATTCGGATTCCTCCATTAACAATTCAATAACAACAGATTCAATTACCAAACAAACTTGTAGAAGCCAAAATAGCATTCCACTCACATTCATAATCAAATTTAACAACTAAACTCAAATGCTCAAACCAAATAATGTTGAATAGAAGTAACAATCAAAAGCTCAAGTTAAGAATTCAACATTTAAGCAAGATCACAGTCACAAAGATTGATTAAATAGAGCAAGAAATTACCAACTAATTAACCTAACCTACAAACAAGCAGTAACAGAATTTCAAATTCATAACAGAACATAGAAGATTTGCAACTAATTATGGAGCTTAAGCAAGATTTAAATTGCAAGAGTTCAACAAATTCGGATAGCAAAGCTAAGGAATCAGAAAAAATCTGTAAACCATTAAGTAATTGAACAAGGGTTTTGATTACAGAAATCTAAAGGAAATTAAAAGCAAAGCTAAAAAATCAATCAAAATTGCAAAGATAGGAAATCAGATCATCATATCTGAGCAAGGTAATGGAGAATTCAAATATAAATTGCAGAAAAAGTAAACGTTCAACAACTATAGATCAAGCCGCATGCTACTTACCACTGCCGTCACACAATGTCTCCTCTGGGAACGCCCTTCGGGAAATCATCGAAAATCAGCCAAGCTCATAGCTAGCACAAATAATGCTCGTAGTCTCTGGAGAACGCCCCTTAAAGCTCGCATTCGCCTGGCAACGCAATGCGCGAGGAACAGAGGATTCAAACCTGGTAAGCGCTTAACTCGATCGATTGAACAATCGATCCGAGTGTCGCGATGGAGTGATGGTCGGAGTGTATTCGGTAGCTTCTGGGAACGCCCTTTGAACACTGTTGGCTGATGGAATTCACAGATAGGGGAACGCCCTCAACTCCGTGCGTGGATGAAACTGCAGAATCCGAAATCACGAATGGGGAACGCCCTCTATCGCACTCCAATACCCTCGGACGCCGGTTGCCGAAAGCTCAGAGATCGCCGGCGATGAAGAAAGCTAGCTCTTAGATCTGGAAGTGTGAACGGGAAGCTTCGGTGTCGCTGAAGAAGGAGAAGGAACAGTGCTGAAATCGTGAAAATGTCGAGCTCGACGAACACACTATAGCTTCTCGCATTTTATATCCTTCTCAGATCTGATCGGATGGTCCACAACAATTTAGATCTCATCTAATGGCTGGAACTTCTCAGATCGGCATCAAAAGTTCTGGATCTTGATAGATGGCTGTGATGTACTTCCTTTTAGCTTGGATGGACCAGATCATTGATAGATGGCTTAGATCTCTCCAATCTTTAATGGATGGTCCAAATCGTTCCAAGGCTTGATCGTTTCGTTTAGCCCTATATTTAAGCCCAAATGTGATCTGATCTGATCAGGTCCATGACCCTTTTGATGTCTACAAAATAATAATCAAATATTAGCATCAAATACCATAAAAATAAACTAATTTACAATTAAGTCCAAGATAAATGTAATTATGAAATGTGATGTAGATATGAGTTCAATCTATGAGAAAATCATTAAAAACTTACATTATGAATCAAGATAATATAGCCAAAATCATGGTTATCAAATCCCCCACACTTAGTCTTGGACATCCCGTTCAAGTAAAGAAAACCTAAAAATCATCTCCACACAAATTCCCTAGCAATACCTAGAAGATGGTAAAAGGTAATTAACTAAGGTCATCTACAAGATCACTAACAATCATGAATACAATACAAATAATAATCGGTAGATATGGTAGTTTCAATCCAATTGAAAAATTAAGCAAGTTGTAATCTCACAAGGTATTTACCTATTCTATCTCTCATACTCAAACATGCATATAAGTGGAGCTCTCTCAATGTCACTCACAACATTTTACTACCATAAGCTTGCTTATTTTCTAATTTTCCATCACTATAAAACATAAATACATGAATTAAAAGGATTTTATCCTCAAGAATTGAAATGGAAGCAAAGGAACAAGTGTAATGAATGTAATAAGCAAAAGAAAAGAATTAAATGAAAAAAGTGAGAAGATGAGAGTATTGGAGGAATATACTTGATGAGTTGACCAATTTGATGTGAAAAGAGATGAATACCATTTGTCGTTACCAATTCAAAAGCTCAAGCTAACCTCTCTTTCAATTTGATGGCAATCCACCATTCTTGATACATTATCTCCCACTTGATACTCTTTTAGCTTTGCCATTTTTTTTACTTCACTGTTTTTTTTTAGAATTTGGAAGCTAAAACAATTTCAAATCACCTTATCACCTTATGAAGAAGAACTTCCTCCCCCACACTTAAACTTTTGTCTGCCTCGGACAATGTATCCATCATGTATCCAAAAACTTGATACTCTTCTAGCGATCAAAGTGCTTGATAAAACTTCTCAATTCCTGCACTAGAGTATCACTGATTCTCATTTCTTCCTCTACAGTAATGTATAAGTCTGATTGAATTCTTTGTAGTTGGCATTTGTTATTTGAACATCTTTAATGATTTCATTCATATTGCATAAGTAAAGAACCAAAACAATGTTTAATAACTATACCAATCAGCAATCCTTGAATTACAACCTGCTGTGGCAATTGTTTCTAGCAACATCTGAAATCAACAACTTAAAGAAATTCCTAAAGGATTAAAATTAAGCAACTTCTTCAGCTATCAGATATCCCTGAAACTTCTTGTTTCTTTGAAACCTTTACAGCAACAAGATCTTGTATCATTCCATCTGCTTTTGGGAGACTTTCCAACTTTTCTACAAATTTTTTAGTTCATGAGATAGCTGTAGACATTTTTTCAGTAGCATCATCCAAACCTAGCAGCCACTCTAGGACTTAGAAATGCTCTCAAATTATCCTACTAAACTGATGCAGCATTCAGCTAAAACCATACCCAAAAGCATCAGCTAAGAGTCTCTAAGATGGAATTAATTTCTACAATTCATGTCTTCAAACCAGATTCATAAATCCTGCTAAAAAGAAATTTCAGAATTGAAACTAAGCTCTGAATTCTAATTTTTTCAGCACTTCAGTAAATTACAAATTTTGAAGAAAAATTGCAAGAAAACCAAGCATTAAATGGATAAGAGATAAAACTACATTCTGCAGAATTTTCCCTATATCTTTCTGTATTAAAATTTAGACTTTGATTTCCTATCCAACAGAAACCTTCTTCCCTACTTTGAACTCAAATTCTAAAGTAAAAGATATTTACTGAATTCCGTATTTTAAGATTTCAGCTTCAGTTTGTAACTTTCTTTCTACATTTCAGTTTCAGAATTTTGATTCAATGGATGTTCAACACAGGATACTAGAAGATTAACTTCTCCTTCCAAGGTGTTAAGTGATCAAAAACCAAAATCAACAACTTAGCTCAGTCTTGATGAAATTGATACATCCCTTGCAAATTCCATTTCTACAGGTTCCTGATACCTTTCTCTCTGTTTCTGTGGTTTTCTCAATTACAGGTTTCTAACAATTACAGCAGAAAAGTTCAAGATTTTAGTGGTTAGGTAGCATAAAGGGATGAACTGTTTGATGCAAACGTTTCTGATAAAACTGCACTAACAGGACAAGCAAAAATAATCCAATAGATTTCAGAAATTAGAAAATTCCCTGGCCACAACAATGTATTCTAGCAGCCACACCAATTTCAACACAACGCATTGGATCCAGTCAAACATATCCAGCATCAGATTCAACAAGAGTAAATTCTGTATTCTGGAATTCAGCTACAATCAACAAACATGTTCCTCATTTTCATTTGATCTAAAGCAATCACTTTTTCATCTTTTCAATAACTCTTCCAACTGTCAAGGTTTAGTTTGACAGATAAGAATGTGTTCCGCGGATTCAGCTTCAGAATTAGAATTCAGACCTTGAATTACCCATACATTGAATGGGTTCATTGAATGCTCTTAATCCCATTCATCCTTGGTCAACAACAGCCCATCTC
Source organism: Zingiber officinale (assembly GCF_018446385.1). NCBI lineage: Eukaryota > Viridiplantae > Streptophyta > Magnoliopsida > Zingiberales > Zingiberaceae > Zingiber > Zingiber officinale. The sequence continues at coordinate 36,744,650 of NC_056004.1, read as the reverse complement.
TGATAACTTTTTAGTTTCTGTAAAGTGATAACATGAATCTATCCTTTGATTTTTCAAAACTTTTGACCATGATATTTCAGCCAAATTCTTCAACAAGTAAACCTTGGAAATTAGTTCAATTGATATTTGATCTAAAGTAAGGCTCAATCACATTTTCATTGAATGGAACGAGTCTAAAACCCTGTAGCACAACTAAATGCAGATCTGGATTCTTATACAACATCTTGCCTTTGTATCAACTATGCATTGTTTAACCACAAAAAATCTCAATATTTCTTCATCTTGCTTCTTAAAATCCTTATCAATGCATGCCCAAAAACTTTGCAGGTTTTAGCAATTCTAGCTTGTTACAATTCATTGACCAATTTGTCACAGAAATGATACATTCATCTGCAGAATTCTGCATTTCCTGAATTTCTGTACTTTGCTCATTCCTATCCATTTCTGCTTCTGTTTGTGTTCCAAGATAGCTCACTAATGTCAACTATACTTCCATGACCTTACATAAGAATGGAGAGTCAAATTTCAGCTAACTCACAGCTCAGATCTCCTGAACAACAATAGAAAACATTAACATCAATTCAGCAATTTCAACTTTTAACCATTAAGGACTCAACTTAGCAACTTCTAATTTCTAGCACTTTAGTTACAGAAATCATTCCATTGTCAAGGTACTCATGGCTGTCATTGGTACAAAACATCAAAGGCTTGGCATCAAACATTTTGAACATTTAATTCCTAAAAAATCTAGCAAGTTCCAAATTCAGGTTCTCAATTAAAGTAGCAATTTTGAAACTTGAAGATCTTAAATTCTGCATTTCCAAGTCTTGTTTTTTTTAATTTTCATATCTCTTGACAATCCATATTTTCAATTCAGTGAAAGCTTGGAAAGAATGGCACACCATTTGTCATTGAGCATACAATACATTAACTTGAATTTCTCAATGATTTGAGAATTTTTTTAAAAAAATTGGCACACAATTGGCACAAATCAGTGTACACAATTTCAACATTCAAAATCCATTTTCAAACTTCACTTATGCATTTTTGTTTTAAGACTTAGCTCCACATTTTCGTTCACTTACAGCAGCTTGATCACAGAATTCAAACCTTGTTTCTGATCTCAGAATTCAAACCTTTACACATCACAAACAACTCCTACTTGCTAGATTAAGAATCAGTATTGAATTCTTCCTTTTCTTTGTTTCCTGTATTTCATAGATTCTTGGACTTAAGTTCATGATTCAAAAGTCGAGGCAATTCCAGCTTAAGTTCCAGAATTTGGTCCTGCAGATTGCACAAGATTCTAGCAATTGAACTAAATTCTTAATTTCCCAATATGAATTCAATCTCTTCAGTTTTAGAAATTAGAATCCTTGAAACTTCCAACTTAAGTCATGCAGAATTAAGCTAATCTAAGAATCTTATTTGACACTGAACAAACTTGAAATTAATTTCATTTTGTTTCTGATCGAAGTCAACAATGAACATAGGCACAAAACAATTTCTATTTCTCTGTTAATGTGGCAAATAAAGAGAGTATCAAGTTTAAATGTGTCATCACAGATCTCATCTTAAGAATTTGGCTTCAATGAATTCGTAGAAGTTCATTATTCACCATTCTCTTTATCTTTTCTCAATAATTTGGATTCTTGGCAAGCTGCTGCAATTCCAGTTCCTAAAATATCAGTTTTAAGTTTCAGAAATTTAAAACCCAAAGAACCCCTTCTTACTGAATCTAGGAAAATCTCTAAGATGGAATTATGTCTGCAATTCCTGAGCTACAGTCCAGATTTAGGAGTCACTTCAAATCTGACAGAAAGTATCACAAACCCACAACATCTTCATATGAATATCAGATTTCAGAACTTGGAGAATTGGCAGCAACACCCATAAATCCAGCATATCAAATTTTGAACTTATTCCAGATTTTGGTAACTGATTTTGTAAATTTCTGGAAATTACAGCACCTTGAGTATATATAAAACTGATGTAGCACTTTATAAATCAACCAAGTTGGAAGTAATTCCCTATCCAAATGTATAATTCTATTCAAACATTCCAAACTCCAGCAATCTCAATCAAACTGAAATTAGAAAGCTCAATGAAAATACTGCTTCCAAAACTGTTTAGCATCCTTTAATCTCAAACAATACATCCATCAACTTGAGTTCACAACTTCAGAATTTCCAAACAATTTGAAGTAGACAACCTCATGAATCTCGAGCATATACAATTCTCCCCACACTTAAATCTTTGTCCATCTAGTCAATCCAACTCATCAAGAAATTCCACCAAAACTCCCAAAAGAAGAATGACAAGCAAAGATGATCAATAATAAGAATGCTTGTTGAGAAGGTTTTAAGAAAATTGTGGAGAAAGAAATGAGAATTTATGAGGGAACAAGAATGACAAATATCCTTCCTTTCCATGCATACATATGCTATTGTGATTTTGAAAAGTAGCAAAGCAAGTTCTAAAGTTTAATTTGCTATGAGTGCATGTCACACAAAAATATAATAGAGGATAGGTTTAAAGTGATCCTCTCTAGGTAATTTTCATGCAATCAAGCTTAATCAATCAAAATAAAATCCACCACCATACTAGCTAATATCATGTAAGTAGAGCATCTAATCATGTCTAATGATCTAAAATTGATGGTCAAATTTAAAATTTTTTTACCATCTTAAAAATATTACTAGAATAATTCCATGGAGACTTTTATTCTACATGACATGCTATATACTAAACAAAATGCAAAATGTGGAAGTAAAATGCAAATGTAAAATATGGAACTAAGGAAAGTTGCAACAAAAAGAATTTATTAACAAAGCATGAATTAAAATGTAAAAAGAGTCGAAATTGGAACCAACTCCCCTTTAATTCCCTGTGGTTGAAGAAGATTTAAAAGAAGTATCCATGCCGGTAGTGGTGTAATTGTGGTTCCAATCAAATCCTTTTTATTCATCATTTTTTTCGTTCAAAATTCTTTCTGGAGGACGAAGGCGGTTCAGTTCAACATCAACTCCGGAAGCTTATATTCTCCTACAACATCAATAAAAGACAATCTCTCCCACTCACATATGGGATGAGAAAAGAATAGGGGAATATTAGTCTTAGTAGAAAATGTATCAAACAATGAATCACATTTAATAAAGTTAACAATTAGTAGCTTTATGAAATTTTCTGATGTATCACAAGAAATACTCATCTTGTCAAGTTGAAAGGTACCTGGAGTGATGATTGTTACCTCCTTTTCATCAAGTAATGGCTCAAGCTCTGGTTCAGGTGAATGTATGACTTCATGTAGTGATTCTTGAGTTCTTGCCTCCATAGCACAATCCCTACACTTACATCCTTTATTCTTGGTGATTCTTGAGGTAATGCTTTCAGTAAGCAATCCTCTACACTTAAATCATCTTCTACATCTGTATCTGCATCATTCACATCATCTAAAGCAACAACATTAGTAGAATCAGAAATTTGAACAACTACATCATCATCACAAATAATACTAGAAAATTCTTGTGAAGAAATGGAAGTAGGGTCAGGCCTGACAGAATCTCTACTTTCCATCTTCCCACTGGAGTTTTGTGTTTGCAACTAATTGATAGATGCTACAATTTGATCTAACTGATTCTGTATATTATGTATCCTTGAGAATTGCTGCTCTTGATGTTCTCTCATTTGTTGGATAATCTCCATGACTTTCCATGTTGACTCTTCAATTTGAGATCTGTTCTGTTGAGAAGAATGTGGCATAAAAGATGTTGAAACCTCTTGAAACCCATATGAATTCTGGTAGGCTGGATATGGTTCAATAAATTGTCCTTGTGTATTTTCATACCTGAAACATAAATTATCCACCCAATTAGCATTATAAGCATTTGAAAATGACTCACACATATTTTGTTGATCCATGGTTGGATAAAATTGATACTTAGGCTGAAAATATTGACTCTCCATTTCTCCTCCAAAATTATGAAAATATGGATCCATGCTAAAGAAATCTCCTGTTCTTACTCTACAACACTAAAATTAAAATCAGAAGATTCAAGAGCATAAAGGTTCAAACACATGAATAAATGAACATTAAAGACTTTACAATTTAGAATAAGCCAACATGAAAATACAAAAAGAAATAAGCAATCAAATCAAGATAGATGCTAACAAAGAAATCTTAAAAAAACACAATCTAAAATACACACATACTACTAGTTATGGTCCCCGGCAACGACGCCAAAATTTGGCGGTCGCCCTTTTTCGCATGTCACTAGGCGCTCCAAATTAATAAAGATTGGGAACTCAACTAAACTTAAGATAACACGTGTAGTAAGGAGTCCCAAGTTATATTTTTCCAAGGATAACTAGTAACTATGTGAATGCTCTAGAATTGATTCAAATTAAATTCTTACATCAACAAGGTCCGTAGGGCATTTCCACTTGATTCACATCACAAATTGAACTTATCTAATAAAATCAAGAATAGAACCAGAAAAAGGTTATTCTCTTCTAAACATGATCCAATTCCTTTTCACCAAGTTAGTTTCAACTAAATTCGGATTCCTCCATTCACAATTCAATAACAACAGATTCAATTACCAAACAAACTTGTAGAAGCCAAAATAGCATTCCTCTCATATTCATAATCAAATTTAACAACTAAACTCAAATGCTCAAACCAAATAATGTTGAATAAAAGTAACAATCAAAAGCTCAAGTTAAGAATTCAACATTTAAGCAAGATCACAGTCACAAAGATTGATTAAATAGAGTAAGGAATTATCAACTAATTAACCTAACCTATAAACAAGCAGTAACAGAATTTCAAATTCATAACAGAACATAGAAGATTTGTAACTAATTATGGAGCTTAAGCAAGATTTAAATTGCAAGAGTTCAACAAATTCGGATAGCAAAGCTAAGGAATCAGAAACAAACTGTAAACATATTAAGTAACTGAACAGGGGTTTTGATTACAGAAATCTAAAGGAAATTAAAAGAAAAGCTAAGAAATCAATCAAAATTGCATAGATAGGAAATCAGATCATCAGATCTGAGCAAGGTAATGGAGAATTCAAATATAAATTACAGGGAAAGTAAACGTTCAACAACTACAGATCAAGCCGCATGTTACTTCCCATTGCCGTCACACAATGTCTCCTTTGGGAACGCCCTTCGAGAAATCATCGAAAATCAACCAAGCTCACAGCTAGCACAAACGATGCTCATAGCTTCTGGAGAACACCCCTTAAAGCTCGCATTCGCCTCGCAACGCAACGCGCGAGGAACAGAGGATTCAAACCTGGTAAGCGCTTAACTCGATCGATTGAACAATCTATTCGAGTGTCGCGATGGAGTGATGGTCGGAGTGTATTCGGTAGCTTCTGGGAACGCCCTTCGAGCACCGTTGGCAGATGGAATTCACGGATCGGGGAACACCCTCAACTCCGTACATGGATGAAACTGCAAAATCTGAAATTGTGAATGGGGAACGCCCTCTATCGCACTCTAATACCCTCGGATGCCGGTCTCTGGAAGCTCAGAGATCGCCGGCGATGAAGAAAGCTAGCTCTTAGATCTGGAAGTGTGAATGGGAGGCTTCGGCGTCGCTGAAGAAGGAGAAGGAACAGTGCTGAAATCGTGAAAACGCCGAGCTCAACGAACACACTGTAGCTTCTCGTGTTTTATATCCTTCTCAAATCTGATCGGTCAGTCCACAACAATTCAGATCTCATCTAACGGCTGGAACTTCTCAAATCGACATAAAAAGCTCTGGATCTTAATAGATGGCTGTGATGTACTTCCTCTTAGCTTGGATGGACCAGATCCTTGATAGATGGCTCACATCTCTCCGATCTTAAGTGGACGATCCAAATCACTTCAAGGCTTGATCGTCTCGTTTAGCCCTATATTTGAGCCCAAATATGGTCTGTTCTGATCGGGTCCATGACCCTTTTGATGCCTACAAAATAATAATCAAATATTAACATCAAATACCATGAAAATAAACTAATTTACAATTAAGTCCAAGATAAATGTAATTATGAAATGTGATGTAGATATGAGTTCAATCTATGAGAAAATCATTAAAAACTTGCATTATGAATCAAGATAATATAGCCAAAATCATGGTTATCAGTACTCTTCCACAACTTTTCGTCCCTCGGACAGCTGCATCTTTTGCTCCTCGAGCAATCTTCCGCTCTGATTTCTCGTCCCTCGGAAACACTGCACACTCCCTTCTCGTTTATCGGTGTACTATTCCACAGCACCTCGTCCCTCAGACGCACCGAGCCCGTCAGCTCTCTCCCGTGCTGTCCTTCTCGCTAACTACGTTTTTCACTCGACTTCCTATGCTCCTAAGTTCCTGCATACTTAGACACAGGGTTAAACACTACAGGACCTAACTTAACTTATTTGATCACATCAAAACTACCTTGGGGTACCAACAATCTCCTCCTTTTTGATGTGAGCAACCCAATTTAAGTTAGGGTAAACCAACATAAAGTAAAAAAATAAATTTTACAATAAAGTGAAAATTTTTTAAAAAAAGTTTAAACTACCTCCCCATATAAAGTGCAAAAATTGAAAAAAGTTTAAATTACCTCTCCATAGTCTTAATCTTCCTTTCTACCCCTTTGATCACATAAAAAATGGGGTATCTAAAAAAATCTAAGGGTAACTTTAAGAAAGTTTTTAGTTAAAAAAAAACTCTGATTTTCCAACTATTTTGAAAAACTTATCAAATTTTTGAAAACTTTGAAAAAATTTAAAAATAATTTTGATATCACTTAAAAAATTTACAACATAAATAATTTTAGAAACTTTAAGTTTTGAAAAAAAAATTCTAAGTCAAAAAAATATTTGAGTAACTATTTAAAGTATTAATTACAATTAAATGTTTTATCAGTTAGTCAATTAAACATTTTATTTCATTAATTGGCTTCCAAGATGTGGCGAGACACTAGGCCTTCTTGGTTATTGGAGCAACAACTACTTTCTAAACAAAGCCTCTTAAGGAAATCAAACATTTAATCTATTCTCTGAAAGTTATAATTTTAAAGTTTTAATCCAGGAATGATTTTAGAATTCAATATAGGTTCCTTCCTACTGGGTTGATTAAAAATCTTTTAGGTATATATTTCTGAGAAATTTTCCTAATTTGTCCCTTGTGGCAATTAAGGTATCAATTTAGACCATTAAATTTTCTAATATCTTTATTATATGAGCATGTATGATTTTTCAAGTTCTTTATTTCATTTTGCAAATTATCACTTTTTAATTTTATTTTATCAAATTCTTTTAATGGACAAGATTTGGCTAGAATCAATTTTAACTCATGGTTTTCCTTTTCTAGCTTACAGCAATCCTTTGACAATAATTTAACAAACTCGAATAATTTATCGGGAGGTAGAGATCGTACCTGACTTACCTTGTCGATCCCATCATCTGTAGCTCCCCTTGAACTGCTGCTTTCATGTGATGTAGCTCCCCCTTCATCGATGCTCTTGATGCTCATTTGGACAAGTTTGCTTCGTGTTCATTTTCTTGATGGCTTGCTATTAGCGTAAGTCCAGAGAAAGCTTCAATCTCTGATTCGGATGACGTTTCATCCCATGTAGCCTTTAGCATTTTATACTTGTTAGATTGGATAGGCTTCTTGTTCTTACCCATGTCCTTGTTCTTCAACTTAGGGAAATTGTCTTTAACGTGCCCTTCTTCATTACAGTGGTAGCATTTGATTTTTCTTTTCTTTCTACCCTGCAGATGGTTAATTTTTCTAGATTTAAATAATTTTTTAAATCACCTTACCATCATTACCATTTCGTCATCGTTGAGAGAGGATTCTGAATCTTGTTCGTCCATTTTTGCCTTAAAGGCAATGTTGTGCTTTGGCTTATTCTTTGAATCTACATATCTTGTTTCATGGATTTTAAAAGTTGAAAATAACTCTTCTAAGGTAACAGATTCTAAATCCTTAGAGATATAGTAGACATCTACTAATGATGCCCATTTTGTATTTCTAGGGAATGCATTAAGAGTGTACCTTAGCGAATCCTGATTGCTTACCTTTTCTCCGAGATTCGAAAGCCTGGTGATGAGCTCCTTGATCAACGAGTGAAGATGTGCTATAGTGTCATCTTCTTCTGATTGGAGGTTCCTTGGTGAAGTTCCAGGAATTTTTCCCAGAGCTCCTTGGCAGACTCGTAAGCTCTGATCTGGTTGACTTCTTATGCCAGTAGGACACTCAGCAGATGAAACTTTGCTTTACCTTTTGCCACGAAATCAGCTTGTTCCTTCTTCGTCCACTGGTATTCTTCCTTATCTTCAAATGCTACAAAATCGAACTTTATTATTAAAAGTAATTTAAAATCAGTTTTAAAAAATACCTCCATTCGCTTTTCCCAGCTCGCGAACTCCCCCTCAAACTTTGGTGGGTAGATGCATGGTCCGACCATCTCATGTGCTTCATATGGCGGTTAGTCCTCCTGAAGCGTCCTGACTCTGATACCACTTGTTAGGACCCTTGGAGGCCGGCTAGAGGAGGGGGGTGGGGGTGGGGTGGGGGGGGGGGGGGGAATATCCCCTACACCAAAACAAAACAAAAAGACCTTTCTCAGACTTATAATTTAATTAAAACACTTGCATAAATATAGAAAGAAATAATGAATAAGAAAGTCGAGGCTCAACGGATTTACTTGGTTACAATCGGGGAGGTTGTTAATCCAAGACAAATGAAAAAGCACACTAAAAATTTCGTCTGGGTGGAGAAGCCTCTTACAACAATGAACGCACAGAATCAGAAAGCTAAACTCAGAAAAACTCAAGCACAAGTATTGTTACTTTATAATTCTTATTTTTATTAGCTTCTGGGAGCAAGGCTGCTTATATAACCTTGCTCGGGGTGCCTGGAAGGGTTCCAGGTGTCTGGAATGGGATAAAATTCTATCCCCGACACAACGTTCAAACGCCATGTCGAAATGACTAAAGATAGGGTTTCGAGTGCCTGAAAGGGTTCCGGGCACCAAGAGTTTTGGTGCCAGGTCCGGGCGCCCCAAGGCCAAAAATCAGCTTTAGCTGATTTTTGGTCCCAATCTCCTGCTCTGGTTCCACTCACATTGGTTCGGGTCTTCTGCTCTGGCTTCACTCTCTTGGGTGATTTCGGCCATCTAGAATAGGGCTCACCCGAACTTAACTTCTAGCCTTCTCGAGCAAACTTCTGCTCCGTCTTCTCATCCCTCTGAATCGCTGCTTGCTTCCTTCTCATCAACTAGCATACTCTTCCACAGCTTTTCATCCCTCAGACAGCTGCATCTTTTCCTCCTCGAGCAATCTTCCACTCCGGCTTCTCATCGCTCAGAAACACTGCACGCTCCCTTCTCGTCCGCCGATGTACTCTTCTGCAGCACCTCATCCCTCAGACGCACCAAACCCGTCGACTCTCTCCCGTGCCGTCCTTCTCGCTAGTTGTATCTTTCACTCGACTTCCTATGCTCCTAGGTGTTGGTGCAACCTTAGGTCAAGGTTGACCTAGTTGAGTTGTATTTTGATGTTTGACACTCGTGGAAGAGTTGTATTCTTGATATGGGACAAGAATAGATGTTTGGGAGATTATTGGTGCAACCGTAGGTCAATGTTGACCTGGTTGACCTGATTCGGGAAAGAGTCCAAGTATGGAGACTTGGCAACGGAAAAAGTCCAAGCAGGGAACTTGGCACTGGAAAAGTCCAAGCAGGGAGCTTGGTACGCGAAAAGTCCAAGTGTGGAGACTTGGCACGGGAAAAGTCCAAGTATGGAGACTTGGCACTGGAAAAGTCCAAGTATGGAGACTTGGCACGGAGAAGTCCAAGAGGGAGCTTGGCACGAGGAAAGTCCTAATCGGGATGTTAGGCGGTGTGGAAAGTCTGTGAGTGAAGCCGGTGGGAAAGTCCTAAGCGGGATGTTAGGCGGTTGGAAAGTCCCGGTGAGTGAAGCCGGTGAGAAAAGTCCTAACGGGATGTTAGGCGGGTGAATCTGGTGAGTGAAGCCGGTGAAAGTCCGGGTGAGTGAAGCCGGGCAGGGAAAATCCAGATGGATCGGGGATGATCGGACATGGTGTTGAGAAAGTCCAAGTAGGTCAAAGGATTGACCGGACACTTGGCGGAATTCTAGCAGTCAAGGGAGTGACCGGATGCTAGAATGAAGTACCAACAGGTCGAGGTTGACCGAATGTTGGTTTGGAAGGCTTGGGACTTGGTTTGGGCAAAACCAAGTCACTAGTTATCTGATCGGTGGTGACCGATCGGTAACGATCGATGTGCTCTTGATCGGTATCGTCGATCTGCGACCGATCGGTGATCGAGCCGCGAGAAAGGCGCTGATCGGTGCGTGGATCGATCGAGCTTCTGATCGGTCGTGGCGACCGATCGAGACGATGTCGCGGAAGGAAGAGCTTCAAAGCCAGAGTTGGGATCGATGTCGTGGACCGATCGGTGTCTTTGATCGGTCCACGATCGATCGCGCAATTTTACGTACCGACCGATGCGGGACCGATCAGCGGCGATCGGTCCACAGACCGATCAGGGTTCTAGCCGTTGCAACGCAACGGCTAGTTTCTTCGCTGTTTCTTCTTCGCAGGTATAAAGGAGACGAGGGCATCTTCTGCGAAAATTCTTCTTCCTCTTCTCTTCTGCTACAGAGCTGCTGTTCTGGTGCTTGAGCTTTGTTGAGCTCTTCTTCGCAAGCTTCTCGTGAGCTTCTTCCTTCGGCTGGGACTCCGACTAAGCTGCTGCTGTGGTTGGCGTCTGAGAAGCTGTTGCTTCTTCAACAGTCGACAAGAAGGCAAGGGTTGTTTACATTTGCTGTGTATTTACTTCTTGCTTCTCTTGTATTTGTACTCCTTATCTTGCGGTTGCAAGAAGTAGTTGTGGCGAGGTTTCTCTACCCATAAGGAGCTCATATTTAGCCGGTTCTCCGGGGACTCATCCACCGACGGATTGGTAGGCTTCGTCCACCTTACGGACACGCCGAGGAGTAGGAGTTCATCTCCGAACCTCGTTACATCGGTTTGTTTTTCTTCTCCTTAGTTTCTTCCTTATATTTCCGCTGCGACTAACCCTAACTGTAGGAAGAACGCGAGAATTTGGGGCGGCTATTCACACCCCCCCTCTCTAGCCGAGTACGAACGATCCCAACACTAGGTTCCTGGACACTTAGACACAGGGTTAAACACAACAGGACTTATCTTAACTTGTTTAATCGCATCAAAACTACCTTGGGGTACCAACAAAATAATGAGTTTATAAGAAAAAGATATCTCTATTGGCATGAGGTCTTTTGGGTAGAGCCTAAGAGAAAAACCATGAGGGCTTAGACTCAAAGTGGATAATATCATACCATTATCGAGATATCTGAATTCTTTTGGTCCTAACAATTGGTATCAGAGTGAGGTCGCTCTTCACTGGACTAACCACCAGAAGAAACACAAGCCAGAGCCATGATCCAAGATCGAACCATGTGAGTGAAACCTTGAACAAGTAGGGGAGGCCCTGAGTAGGTCAAGAGTGACCCGATGCTCGAGGGGAGGCCTTGAGAAGGTCAAGAGTGACTAGATACTCGAGGGGAGACTCTGAGTAGATCAAGAGTGACCCGATACTTGAGGGGAACCCTATGGTCCTTTGTTTAAGGGGGGATTGTTAGGGTTGAAAGGTTACAAATATAGTTCCACATTAAAAATACATGGGAAAAATCATGAGTTTATATGAAAAAGATATCTCCATTGGCATGAGGCATTTTGGGTAGAGCCCAAGAGCAAATCATGAGGCTTAGGCCCAAAGTGGATAATATCATACCATTATGGAGATATCTAATTTTTTTAATACTAACAGTAGTGTGTTACTATCATTCTTTTCATTATATGAATTGCTTCTTTTCGAAGGTTTCGAGAAGAAGGATTATAGTGAATTGCCCAACGGTGTGATCAAGGATAGCGGGTCTTGGAGTAGGAGTCGACATATGCTCCGAACCAAGTAATCAAACGAGTCACTTACATTTATTTTATTTTTCTATTCTATTGTTTACTTTGATAAGAGATAAAAGTTTTTAAAACGAATGATATTCATCTCCCCCTCTATCATTTCTTTTTGATCCTTTAATTGGTATCAGAGCCAAGTTGCTCTGAAGAAACTTAACAGTTTTTCGAGCAAATTTTAAAAACTTTTTCTGTTTCTTTAAAAGTGTTTTTTTAATCTTAGGTAATATTCTTTTATTCTTTATCTCACACTACTAATTCCAAGACAAAAATCTTGGAAATCTTCTAATTCTTTTTATGCAAGAATGTCGAACTCATACCAAGAGGGCTACAACACGGTTCATCCTCCACTATTCAAAGGAGATAACTTTAGCTACTGGAAGAATAGAATAGAGTGCTATCTCAAGTCTGACATTGAGCTCTGGTTTACTATACTGAAGGGCTACACACCAAAGTCCATAGAGCCTGAAGATTGGACTTCCTCAATGATCAAGAAGGCACAAATGAACTACAAAGTCAATTAAACCGAGTCGGACCCTATAAGAATGCAAAAGAGCTTTGAGATCTTCTGGTAAAATTACAAAAAGGAACAGATGACTCCAAGGTAACGAAAAGAGATCTCCTACTAAATAATTTATTCAATATCAAAATACATCCCGAAGAAACTGCCACCCAAGTCCATGCATGACTCAAAGACATTCTCAACGACCTCAACTTAAACGAACATCACCTGGAAAATCGTGACACGATAAGGTATGCCTTGAATGCCTTCCCTCGAAACGCTTTATGAGCATCAATAGTAGATGCTTACAAAGTCTCTAGGGATTTTTCAATTATTAAGTTAGATGAACTCTTTTGTGAATTAGAATTGCACGAACAGTCTAACTTGAGTCAAGCTGAGAAAGGAATTGCCTTGCCTTATATACAAGACCAAGTAAGGAGACAAAATCCAAAATAAAAAGTGAACCTAAAAGTGAGTCAGTCTTAGAATCAACAAATGAAGAAGAATTGGTAAATATGATTTGAAGAATGTTCACCAAGAGGAAGTTCAAAAGAAGCACGAAGAAAGTACCAGTCAACCATAACTAAAACAAATCAGAAGTAACATGCTATGGATGCAATAAGAAGGGTCACTACAAATACGAGTGCCTAAATCGGAAGGAGGAGAGCCAAAATCCACAAGGAGAAAGAAATCTCTCCAAGCGACTTGGGATGAATCGTCTTCTGAGAAATTTGACGCGGTTCTGAAATTTGACGTGGAAGAACCAAAAGAACTCAAATCATCTTGCTTTTATGGTAAGAAATGAAGAATCGGAGTCCGAGAAATTAGTGTCCAAAATGAAATTATTTTAATTAAGAGGACTTATTTGATTAATTTAGATTTAATTAAGAAATTGATTAATTTAAATAGATAGATTTAGTTAGATTTAATTAATTAAGTTATCTTACATTTATGAAATTTGGATTGAGTAATTATATTAAGAAAATGGTTGGATATAAATATGTATAAAATTCATTACCTATATATATATATATATATATATATATTTATATGACATAGTATGTATATACAAATTTATATAACTCTTGGATATAAATCTTTATTATGTGTATAAAAAATTTATATGATTTAGTAATTATGTTGGAAAGGTTCAAAGATGGATTAGACATGGCAAAATCTATATGATGTATTTCTCACCTTAGATTTTTGGTTTCTTCTCAAACCCTAAAACCCTCCTAAAACTGCCGACCCTAAGCTCTCCCTCACCTTAGTTTTTCCCACCAGTTCAAGCTCTAAGGGGGAGGAGTAGAGGGAAAGGTTTGATAGCAAGGAATCAAAGGCACACTATCTACCTCATAGCATGCATTAATTAGTTCCTATAAACTAGGGATGTTTAGCTACCATGGTATGTTAGATAAGGTTTCGGAATATGTTTAGTTGCTCATGTTCTTTTTATTTCTTAGCATGATAATCTTATAGGTTACATGTGAGATTTTCGGAATTTGTTTAGTTGTACTTGTGTTTATTCTTACTTCTTATCATGATAATCTTATAGGTACATGTGAGTTTTCAAAATTAGTTTAGTTGTACTTGTGTTTATTCTTACTTTTTATCATGATGATTTTATAGGTTACATGTAAGGTTTCAGAATTGGTTAAGTTGTCCTTGCATTTAGTATTCATGCTAAGTATGTATGAACCGCTAGTTGTTGGATTAGATTATCTAACTGCATTAGGCTTAGGGATAAAAGAGAACTAAACAATGATGAGTAAAAAACGTGATGGAAAATGTTCTTTGTCTGCTAACAAAAAGGTCTTTATTAGGAGGGTGCGAATGCCAAAGAGAATTACCAGCTAAGATGAAAGGACTCCCTTATTGCTTGGCGATAAGTTTGGGTGAACTCAAGATCGGTTCATGATTTTTAATGTAACCACCAGGAACTTCTATAGCGATAAATGGTTGAGATGAACAAATTGTTACCATGGTTGAAGATGTAACTAGTTTATTGCTTTGATGACTTTTCATCTGTTATAAATCACATTTTAGAAAATGATCCCGATCAATAAAAACGAGGTATTCATACACGGCCGAAAAACATCCTTTTTTGGAGATACTTGAGGAGAAGTTATTTTATCTTAGATGACAATGTTATGGTCGAAGGCTTGAAAATACAATCATAAGAATCTCTCTGATCTTTTAGTATGTAAGATTTAACCAGACATGTTAAGCCCAAAACAAGGTGGGGAAGCACTGGGAACATTATTGTGTAAAGAAGTAAATTTCGGATCACAAGACAAACATCAGTCTACGAGGAATATATCAAAATAATGATTTACAGAACCACTAATGAAAGACTTAAGGCACTCAGTTGCGTTTGGTTCAGGATTATTCTTAATAACCTTAGTTATTCATCTAAGGTTATCAACAAAAATCTTATTTGGTTTAGATATTCGATAATTCCCGAGTAATGTTCCATACCCCACACGTCAGCAAAAGGGCCATGTAGCCCGGAATTGGAAAACCTCATAAAACTAAGGTTTTCCTTAATTCCGGGGTTAACGAATTTTTTTTACCAAAAATACCTTCCGATAAGAAAAAATATGAAAAAAAAAATGTAAAAAAATATTAAAAAATTTTAAAATTTTAAAAAAATTTAAAATTTTAAAATTTATTTTTTAAAAAAATAAATAATTTTAAAAAAAAATAAAAAATATAAAAAAATTTTAAAAATATAAATTTTAAAAATAAAAAATTTAAAAAAATTTATAAAATTAAAAAAAATTTAAAAATTGAAAAATTGAAAAAAAATTTAAAAAAAAATTAAAATAAAAAAATTAAAATTTAAAAAATGTAAAAAAATAAAATAAATATAAATATAAATAATATAAAAATATAAAAACATTAAAAAATTAAAAAAAAACACATAAAAAAGTAAAAAAATATACCGGAAAAAAAAAAGTAAAAAAACATAAAAAAATAAATAATAATAATAATAATAATAATAATATTATTACGTATAGTTGGTTTTGTAACTGAGGGTAATACGGTAAAATATTAAACTAGGGTATTCATTAAAACCTTCAAACAAACAAGTTTTTGTTGCATTACCTACGTTGAACCAAACAACATTTGATTATGTTTTATTCCCCATAATCTTGGTTATGTGATTACCACATAACCAAGGTTATACATGATAATTTGAACCAAACGCACCCTAAGAGATAAGCTTCCCTTTTATTGCTCACACTTACTGTGGTTAATGATATCTTCTAGTAAAAGGATAGTCCGGTGCACGAAGTTCTCATCATGCGGGGTTTCGGAGAAGGATCCATTGTACGCAGTTTTATCCTGCTTTTTGCAAGAGGTTGTTTCCAAAATTCGAACCCATGACCTTTTGGTCACATGGTAATAATTTTACCGTTGCGCCAAGGCTCTCCTTCAAAAAGGACAATCCGGTGCACGAAGCTCCCGTCATCCGAGATCCCAAGAAAAAATCCATTATACGCAGCTTTAATGATATCTTCTGGTGCCATATGAATTTCAAGCAAGTGTCGGCTTAACAAAACAAATTTGTCTTTTATTCCTCTTTCCCTATAGAGGACAGCATTCATTCAACTTTGTGCCTGATCTCGTTGTTGCAACAAGATCCTTATATGAGGCAAGTCCACCTCTTGTTTAGGATTTTGGCTAAGAATTCTGTTTCATTTAACACATCGAGATAGAGCGTAAGGTTCAAGAAATAAATTCACATGCCATAGACAGAATAAATTGGTTAAATGACAAAGAGGAAAGTAATGAGATGTCACCAAGAAGCAGAGTCACTGGAGTAAGAAAAGCAGGGTTAGAACCCTCAGAGAACTCCTCCGAAGGAGAAGGCATTTTGATACCCCTCTCAGAAGATCTCATCTTTCAACCACCCTAGTATATCATAGTCTCTGAAGTTTCCACATGATCTTACGTGTGGTTTTACACCATCCAAGCTAGTGAGAAAAGGAGTACAACACAGGAGAAAATAAAATAGAGTAGAAATTAAGAGATGAAGACGAAAGGATCACACCATATGTATTGTTGTTAGAGCACTTGCAATACAAGTGTTATTAGAGTGTTATTACATCCCTTTGCTATTCAAAGTATTGCAAAGTTGGTTGAACGCGTTCAAGCAAAAGTAGGATGGGTCAATGCTGGCCCATCCCATGTTTAATTTTTTTATTTTATTTATTAAAAAGTTATAAATTTTAAAATTTAAATTTTTAAAAGTAAGATTATTATTAAAAATAATAATAATAATTAAAAAATTTAAAATCTATTTAAAATGTATTTATTTAATATGATATAATTTAAGATAATTGAGTGAAATGTGAGACCTATAAATAATGAGTGTTAATCTTAAAAAGAATGTGTATGAAAGAGATATATTATTATAACAATGATATAGTAGTGGACCCTATATTTTTTTATTAGGTGGTGGATATTATAATGATGATACATTGACGATACTGTTATAAGGAAAATGTGTTGGTCTTGTGTACAGGAGCGGATCTAGGCGAGGGCTAGAGGGGGTTGAAGCCCTCACCAAGATTTGCCGGAGAAGTTTGGTCTTCAGCGTGATCGGCGTCCAATAGCCACATGACTAAAACAGAAGGAGCGAGGTTTTCATCTTTTTTTTAAATTTGTTTTTTAAATAAAATTTAAAGGCCTCACTTTTGCAGCCCAAGCCCAAATGCCCAATAGGTCATCCATATGGTTTTTTTGCCCTTCGTGTTCGTCAATTGCGCTTTCTCCCTCCTCGCAATCGCAAGTCGCGATTCCGCCTCAGCAATCAGCAGTCGACGCTTCGTTCCACAGTTCGTCGTTTGCGTTCTATCGTCCGTTGTCCGTCGGTCCACTTCCCACCAGTCCAACGCCCGTCGGTCCGCCGCCCGCCGATCCACCACCCATTGATTGCAAATGTCGCCCACTAGGTCCGTAGTCCGCCGCCTCCCTCTGACCCTCTCTGGTTTTTTCTCTACTTTTATTTTGTTTTCTTGTGTTGATTCTGCTGTCGCCTATCTACCGGTTCACCGCCGACCAGTCTGTCGCCCGCCGGATCGCCACCCATCGACTGCAACAGGCCAGCAGCCGCTAGCTACCCACTAGGTCCGCTGCCTCCTTGTTTTTTCTATACTTTTTTTTTTCTGGTGTTGATTCCACTGTCTGCCGGTCCGCCACCCACCAGTCCGCCGCCGGCCAGTCCTGGGCCCGTCGGTCGGCCGCCCACAGCCCGCCGATTGCAGCAGCCGCCCTCTAGGTCCGCCACCTCCCTCTCTGTTTTTTTCTCTAGTTTTGTTTTTTTTTCTTGTGTTGATTCTGCTGTTTGCCAGTCCGTCACCAACCAATCTGTCGCTTGTCGGTCCGTCGCCCGCCGACTGCAGCAGTCGCCCACTAGGTCCGCTATCTCCCTCTCTTGTGTTTTTCTCTACTATTTTTTTCTTATGTTGATTCATTGATTGGATTGTGTGTGACTTTGTTCTCAAAATTTCTTCTATTTTAAATTGTTATATTGACTACCATTATCAAACATGAAAATTAATATTATTCAGTGGCATAGTGCTATTCGAGGTAAATAGTAAACTCATTGTATTGTTTGTCACTTGTTTTGCAGAGTCATTGTCTTATTGGGAAGCCACTAGCCACTAGGTAACCACTGCTCAAGTCATTCATATAATTCAAGGTTAATTTTTTTTACCATTCTTATTTCTTTTTTATGTTTTTATTTCAATTTAAATTAGGGATTTAGGGTTTAAATTAATTATGATTTGTGAATATTAATTTAATTACATCATAAACATGACTTTATTTTTAATTATTTATTTATGTAGATTATGGAGAGCTTTTTTAAACCTAAACATTTTCGTAAGGGTTCTTCCAATGATCCTAATATTATTGAAGTTGTGGAAATTCAATCTCATGTGGAATTAGATTTAAATGACATTGTTAGTGATCCTGGATTACGAAAATCAATTGAAGAGTTTGATATTTCTATTCGAAATCGAGTCCGAAGAGAGTACTTGACTAGGGGGCCCTGCCAACCAATTGGGCATATGTATCTAAAAAGAACTTTTGGTAATCAAGAAAGGAGTTTCCAAGATAGTTGGTATAAAATATATACATGGCTAGAATATAACATATCAAACGATGCAGCGTTTTGCTTATGGTGTTATCTTTTTAAACCATCAAATAAAGGAGGTCGATATAAAGAGGATGCCTTTGTAAAAACGGGATTCATTAATTGGAAAAAATGCTTTAGAAAGATTTAATTTGCATAATGGTGCCGTAGATAGTTGTCACAATCATGCTAGAGTATAGTTTGACTCTTTTCAAGATTAAAGACATAGTGTTTCAAATATATTACGAGCACATGGGCGAGATATAGAGGTTTCTTATCGCACTCGTTTAACAGCAATGTTGGATGTTACGCGATTTCTTTTGAAGCAGGGACTATCTTTCCATGGACATGATGAGTTAAGTAATTCTTTAAATTGAGGAAACTTTCTTGAGTTTCTTCAATGGTACAGTCAACGAAATGAGGAAGTTTCAAAGGTTGTTAATCGCCCCCAGGGCGTAGCGCAGACGGTGGGTGTATGATATCTCTGCCATAATGGCCAGGGGTCGATTCTCAGGAACTGACGACCTGGGGTTTACCCCGCCATGCGCCTATGACTTGTGTACCTGCATGAACCTCCCTCCATATATGTGGGGTCGACACTAGGGGCGCCGCTAAGATAGCGGATCTACCTTTTCAAAGGTTGTTAATCAAAATGCTCCCGGAAACAATCAAATGATTTCTCCAGTAATTCAAGAAGACCTTACGCGTGCTTGTGCCTCTGAGATCACACTTTCCATAATCAAAGATATTGGAACACTACAAGAAAAACCCTCATAAACATCGGTGGAACAACAACAGTTTTAAGCAAAAATCGAGGTCTTTGAGTTTTTTACACCGGTTTTTTCAAAAACCGGTGTCTATGAGCGCAGATTTTCGCTCATAGACATCGGTTTTTTAGCCGATGTCTATGAGCGCCTTTTTTTTTTGTTAATAGACACCGATTTTTATAGCGGTTTTTAAAACCCGGTGTTAATGAACCAAAAAATAATAATTTAATTTTTCCACCAGCCAAAATTTACAACACTTTACAAAGTTCCCTCCAAACCTAAACCAATATCACGCCCCTTCTCTCACCCTAAACCTAAACCTAAACCTCCGCGTTCCAGGCAGAGATCAACCAGTTACTGAGTCTCATCATCAACACCTTCTACTCCAACAAGGAGATCTTCCTGCGCGAGCTGATTAGCAACGCCTCGGATGTGAGACATCGCTACTTTCCATGTTGCTGCTCCCATTTTTTTCCCGTGTTGTCGTTGCTGAAGCAAAACTACAGGCACTCGATAAGATCCGGTTCGAGGGTCTCACCGACAAGAGCAAGCTGGACGCCCAGTCGGAGCTCTTCATCTGCCTCGTGCCTGACAAGGCGAACAAGACGCTTTCCATCATCGACAGCGGCATCGACATGACCAAAGCTGGTAATTTCTCTTCTCTACACCTTGTCGGGATGACGCCGCCGTCCCAACGAACACTCAAGGTAATGTAGTCCGAGAAATGCCCTAATTTTTGGCTCCTCACGCTTACGATCACTTTTCCTGACAGCCCGTAGGCGGCATTAGCCCCGTGATGTTCGGAGCGCAGCTATCGGCAGAAGAGGCGGAGAGCTTGAGAAAGAGGTAGGGAATGGCTTATATACTGACGTCTGTTCTTTCTTCTTCTTATTTTCTTGTTAAGGTTTATTTCTGATCTTGTTTTCGCCTCTCACTCGGTTTGATTCGAGTTCCATGGTGAGAAAATTGTCGTTTTGTTTTCTTCCCATTATCGACTTCCTTGATATGACGAGAAGAAAGGGTTTTTTACAGTAGGAAGCATGTAGCAGTGTAATAGTTCCGAATGTTGCTGATCTCCTTGCTTTACAACCCGCAGCTTTATTTTCCCCTGTTTTCCTCCAGTTCTTGTGTTCTTCTATTTTATTTATCAATTTTTCTAAATTTTGTTTATGCCACCTCAGTTGACCTAGATTCTCCTTTGTATCACAGACTCGAGTTCTGCACATATCTTCAAGATTGTTACTTTGTCTTGCGTGTATCATCATTATCATATGTTCTGCACATGTTGTGTTTGTCAAAATTCCACACTCGTCGGTAACTTTGATTTGCTCTTCATATAACATGGCGTTCGTTATTCATTCTTCTCGACTTGTAGATATCCACCACATGGAAGAAGAACTGTGGTCATAGAAGAAGTTGACCAAAATATATATATACTCTATGATCATATGTATAAGAGACTTTCTTTAATGTATATGAAAATGCATATTATAAACGTTACAGTCTTTGTTCAAATTAGTGCCTCTTTTACATTCTCAAAAAGACTCTTTCAGGCACAAGGAAGAAGAAGAGTTTTTGAATCTTTGTTTCTTCCAGGTTTAGACAGCTATGGAATCAGCTTTGGTAACTGCTATGTCTCGCATCATGGGCGAGAAGGTGGCAATTCTCATCCGACGCAACAAGAACGTCAAGGAAATAACTGATATTGAAGAAAAGATGGAGAAGCTCAAGGAGTTGTTGTTGATTGTTAACATGGTGATCCAAGATGTCGAGTCCCGCCCTTTCACTTATGATGTGAAGATCTTGTCAAGGAAGCTCAGGTACTTGGTCTACGATCTCGAGGATGTTGTGGATTGCTATGACACTGAAGTCTTGCGCAAGCAGAGATCAAAAGCTTCTTTTAGGTCGGTGAATGATTTCTTCTCTTCTAATAACCAAATTTTGTTTAAGAGTAGGCTAGGCAGCATGATAAAAGCTGTAACAGATAGTCTGGATTCAATTTTACTGCAAAAGTCAAAGCTTTTGAATTTGTCACAAGGCAATTTTGTGATGGAAATCGACATTTAGATCAGTATAGGTTGATAAAACTTGATTAGTATAGGTTGATAAAACTTGAAAATATGGATATTAGTAGTGATATAGTCTTGCATAAATCTCAATGGAGATATAGATCAGTATAGGTTTAGGGTTTAGATACTGTGTTTTTTCACCTTGTTTGTTCGTCTCAAGGAGTTGGAGCTTTTACCGGAGGTCAAATCATTGGAGAAAATACGACTATTTCATGATGACCTCTGCCACAGTTATTCTGTGAGGGATCAACTTTTGAAGGTACATCTTCTCCTTTTCTTTTCTTGCTAACCAGTTGTTTTCTCTTATTCTAACTTGGTATTTCTTTAGTTAAAAC
Organism: Zingiber officinale; assembly: GCF_018446385.1. Lineage (NCBI taxonomy): Eukaryota > Viridiplantae > Streptophyta > Magnoliopsida > Zingiberales > Zingiberaceae > Zingiber > Zingiber officinale. Next base: position 36,722,819 of record NC_056004.1, on the reverse strand, counting down.
GAGCTTATTGTCTTCCTAAAGGGTTTCTTATATGGAGGCATATAACATCACTTACAAATTATATTTGATTTCATTTCCAATTTAATATGCTGAATGCCAATTAGTTTGGATTAAATTATATGTTATTTTTAGTCTTCAAAACCTTCACAAGAAGTTGATGTCAGGAGAGATTATTGAGAAAAAGATTAATGATATAGGACAGGTGTCTAAAAGAAGCTTCTGGGATAATGATCCAGATGTTATTAGTGCGTTTGGATGCTTGTTGACCTGTGCAACTCCAATGAAGAAAATGTTACGAGTGGAATGCTTGCAGATTTCATATCTCGGGTTAGTGGTGAACTTTTTTTTTTTTAATTTTTTACCAATGACCTTCAAGATGTTTTAGATCTTCTACAATATGACATTTGACACCTGCTATTTTCTAAAAGAAAATAATTGCTGCAAACTGGTATAGGTGATCCTTGTCATGCTGTCTTTCATTTGCCAACTATGTCTACTGAAAGCCACACCATGCATTTTGTTGGTTGATGTAGTTGGATTGATCTCTCTCTCTCTCTCTCCTGGTTGTCTATTTGCGGCTTTCCCCTGTTAGAATCATACAGTTCCATGCTATTAATTGCCCAATGACTTGATGTTGAACTTTGTGTAATTCCTAGAATATGCAGCTAAAGGTGAACTCTACAAGGAACTACAGAAGTCCAAATGCTTCAGTGAGAGGCGAACTGCTACAGTGAGTTCTTTGCAAACACACACTAACGGTTATCAGTGTATGAGCTTTTATCTATTATTGCCAATGAAGGACTAACACTCTAATCATGTACCCATAGAATTTGCAGTTCCTTTCTCACTGTATGTACAAGTGTTGTGCATTTGCAAATTTAATGAGGCTAGTGTGTCTGCAAACTTGAACAAACGTTCTGATAATTTATAAGCTTTATGTGGTTTTTTAGAAATGCCTTAAGGTACTTCTTAATGAATTTTCCCATGTTGTCCAGGTACTTCTATAGATTCTTCCTCATGATATTTTTGTTTATCATGGCAACGTCCAGAAGTCTATGGCAGCCGCTTCTGCTGAAGGTGGCCTCGATCCCATACTTGCCTACACTGCCGGAGTAGAGATCGAGCAACCGCAGTGGTCTTCCTCCCAGCGCGACTGGGTTGCCATTGCCTACTCCACTAAGCTTCAGATTCTGAGAGTTTAATGGAAAGCAAATGGATATTAGAGCAGTAAACAATGAACAATAAGATTTTGTTCAGAATTCAAGTCTATGAACCCAAATTATTCAGAATTCAAATTTCCATGCATGAAAGGTCACCCTTGGCATAAGGTAGCTGAACCTGTAATATAATGATGATCCTCCTAGTAATCCAAACAATAATGCACCATGTCTACAACATGCAGTTTTTTGCAAATTCTGTACCGCCCGAGGCAATTGATCTTGTGTCAACACTACTTCAATACTCACCTAATTTGCGTCTTACAGCGGTAAGTATATGATACATCCAAATAAAAATAAAGTTTTTCTGTTTCACTTTCATAATGTCTTCTCTACATCTTGCTAGTTTCTATTTTGATCATTAATGGTTTGCCATTGGTATGTATTCCAAGTGACATAAACATGTCTGTCATCATTGATATAGTTGGAGGCCTACTCTCATCCATTCTTTGATGAATTGAGAGATCCTAACACATGTTTGCTTAGTGGCAAACCTCTTCCTCCTTTATTCAACTTCACATCTAAAGGTAATGCCTTGTTCACCTTCCCGTCTAATCGTCGTCCGTCTGTCAATGGTCCTTTAAATGAGATTTAAACATGTTTGCAGAGCTTGAAAGCGCTTCTCCTGAACTAGTTCGACGCCTCCTACCCGAGCATTGAACTAAACTCGGGGTCAAGAAGTTTAGGCTGAGTTTGGTAGAGAGCTTCTTTTTCCAGTTTTCCTGATGTGGTCAATGGTTGGAATTCAAGACGATAAACAAGAACCATTTCAGTTTTAAGGCTGCAGTGTGTGCTTGAAGTGCAAGATTTTGCGGAGACTTGAAGAGACAGGGAAAGAGAAAGGATTCCTTCTGCAGCAGACAATCTTGAATTATATCTGACACTACTGATGGCCATCTTATAATTGATCGGAGACATAAAGGGACAGAGCAAGAGAAAGGTTCCTTCTTTAGCAGTCAGTTTTCTGTTGCATTACCATTGACCATTTATTGAACGTACGTAGCCTCGTTGTACAACCCCAACAAAATCTTATTGTTCATTGTATTGTTGTAAGAAGAATATTTATGTAATTTATGAATATTTGTGTATTTTATAGATATTGTTGAATGAAGAATATTTGTGTAATTTGTGAATATTTGTGTATTTTTTTGGTTACTCTTTCAAAAATCAAATTTGTACCGTTAAAAAATACTGATATTACATCGGTTTTCCACCGTTGCAAAATCAATGTTATTAACTAATATTACATCGATCGTATACCGCTGTCAAAACTGGTGTTATTAACATATAATATTACATCGGTTTTACACCGTTGATGAAACGGTGTCGTTAAGTGATACTACACCGGTTAATAACTGATTCGAACACCGATGTCGTTAAGTGATACTACACCGATTTTAAACCGATGTATAAAATGACAGACTTTTTACATCGCCTTCATAGACATCGGTCGAAAATGTAATAGACACCGGTGGAAAACCGATGTCTATGAGGGTTTTTGTTGTAGTGGAAACAATGTGTTTCTCCTTAATGGTTGATGAATCTCGAGACATTTTAGTGAAGGAGCAAATGGGAGTTGTTTTGAGATATGTGAACAAAAGAGGGCAGGTGATTGAACGATTCCTTGTAATTGTACATGTATCTAACACTAGCTCTCGTTCTTTGAAGGATGCTATCGATGCTTTATTTGTGAAACATGGATTATCATTATCTAGACTGAGAGGTCAAGGATATGATGGAGCTTCAAATATGTGAGGTGAATTCAATGGGTTGAAATCGCTCATTTTGCAAGAAAATCCATATGCAAGGTATATTCATTGTTTTTCTCATCAATTACAGTTAGTTATTGTTGTTGTTGCCAAGAGTAATCTCAATGCGAGTGATTTTTTTTAACTATGTCACTATGATTGTCAATACGACGGGAGCATCATGTAAAAGGAGAGATCAACTTAGGCAAATTGAACATGATAGGATTATTGCAATGTTGGAGGGTGGAGATATTAGTACGGGCAGTGGCAAAAATCAAGAAACTAATTTAGTAAGGTCAGGGGACACTCGTTGGGGATCCCACTACTTGACATTGGGTCGTCTATTATCTATGTGACCTTCAGTGATACAAGTGTTGGAGAATATTTGTGATGATTCTAGTTCTTTTAATAGTAGAGAGGTTGCCAAAAGTTTGATTCAGAAAATGGAGAATTATGAGTTTGTTTTCATGTTGCACTTGATGAAGATGATATTGGGAATGACACATGAGTTGTTACTTGTGTTACAACAAAAGGATCAAAATATTGTCCAAGCCATTAGTTTGATTGAGAGTGTGAAAAGTCAATTTCAAATATTTAGGGAAGAATGATGGCATATAATTATAGATAAAGTCAACACATTTTGTGAGTTGAATGAGATCCCAGTACCGGAGATAAAAGATAATTGTTTGATTGGTGGTCGTAGTAGACATAGAAGGCAAGTCATCACCAATTTACATTATTATCGTGTGGAGATTTTCTATCAGGTATTATTTCTAAAAAAGAAAATTTATTATTATTATATTCATCAATAAGATTTTTTTACTTATTAATTATTATTTTTGCAAATTACAATGTCAGGTTGTTGATTTAGTTATATAAGAGATGAATACTCGTTTTTCAGAAGTTGGCATAGAATTGCTTAGTTGTATAGTATATCTTCATCCAAGGAATTCTTTTTCTGAATTCAATGTTCAGAAACTCGTTCGACTTTGAGATTTATATCCTGAGGACTTCTCAACAAATGATTGTATAGTTATTGAACAATAACTTTAGAATTTCATTCATAATATACGACAGGATCCAAATTTTTCTAGAATTGAAGATTTGGGAAGTTTTGCTCGGAAAATTGTTGAAACCCTAAAAAATCAAGCTTATCCATTAGTTTATCGTCTGATTGAGATGACATTAGTTTTACTAGTTGTGACCGCTTCTGTTGAAAGAGTATTTTCTATAATGAAGACGATAAAGACTGATTTACGTAACAGAATGGGAGACGAGTGGATGAATGATAGTCTAGTCGCATACATCGAGAAAGATATCTTTTCAACAATTGAAAATGAGCAAATATTGCAGCATTTTCAAAAGATGAAAAGCCGCAGGATGCAGTTGCCTCCTCTTTCTTATCCAACGACCACTTAATATGTCACCAAGTGTTAACCAATACTTCAATAAGTAATGGTCTAATTGTAATTTATTAATTTAGTATTTTATCTTTTTATGATGTCAAATTGAATTTTTTGTTATTAAATATATTTATTATGTTAAAAAAAAATATTTTAGCCCTCGTTAAAATTTATCTCTGGATCCGCCCTTGCTTGTGTACTCTTGATGGGATGACTTCAAGAGAAAGCTGAGTTATTTCCTGGAAAATGCATGAAGAACATTGAAATAAAAAGTGGCTCTTTGATTCACAGGAGAACTTTTCGATAGAAGAAAAAGCAAAAAAACAATATAAATGTGAGTCATTACGTAATATGCACAAAGTTGAGATCAAGGAATTAACATTATAATATTATGACTCGGAATAAAGTTGTGATCAAGAATGGGAGACAAAAGATTGACGAACAACCCCTTGGACCAACTAATGAACATTAGGTAAACACAAAAAAATATGATATCATAAGTAGGATGAAGGATTTATTTCTCATTTGTTTGATAGTTGTGCAGTAAGTCGAGCTCTTGGATCAGCATTTTTTTCCCTCTGGTGATCCTCATCTAAGGCGGCAACTACTTGAGAATGTATCTTTTCTAAGGCTTCTGCTCCGGCTATCATCAATCAAAGTTGAGATTTACGATCAGGGATATTATTCGGATGAGGATGGAGACCCTGCGGTTGCAAACAAGATCTTGATAGATTCTTGTATTACCTAAGAAATTATACTTAAGAAAGATAAATGCAGAGTTGTTAGAGGCTCACTATCTTACAAAGATTGAAAAATCAGAGATAACCCTCAAAGGGAAAAGAGGAATCAATGCCTCAGGGGATTCTTCATGCAAATCCTCATAAGAATCTTCAGATAGTTGGATAGGAGAGGAAGGGTTATTGGAGAGACGAGTCTTGGATGAGACATGATGCTCATGGATAGTCTGTTAGGCAACAAGACCAATTGATCGACCTTCGTGGCATTCTTTGGAATAGCTTGAACTTGTTGTGATGATTGGCAAGTTGATCGATTGATAGAAGATGAAGGTTGAAGTTTTGGGTACCTCATCTCGTGGTCCCACAAGGGGGTTGTTGGATAAGGTGAAAATAGAAGACAAATTGGGATTCCACTAACTGATATTAAGAGTCATAGAGAAAATATGATATTTTTATAGGCCAAAGGGATTCTAAAGGAAGCAAGAATATTAAAGATTTTGGATTTTTAGATTTGAAAACAAAGGATTGTGAAAACAGGAAGAATAAGCGCTAAAAGGGAATTTTATTGGAAGGCCTTAACGAAACCTTATTCGTGTACCAATGAGGAAAGCAAAATAAGGGAATTTCATGACATCTTAAGCATCATAGGAACCACCACAAATATAATAGGAAAATATATAAAATCATAACAATTAAATGAGAAATAACATACGACAATCATTAACAGAGGTAAATGGTTCATGGCCAGTTCGTCTGATCCTACAAAACAGGATGTAGTAAAATAGACTACTCCTCCAACAAACATAATTAATTAAGGGATTATAGGAACAAAGTTGCCCTCCCTCAGTTATTCCTTCAACCTCTCCACCTGAACTTGAAGCCTACATACTTGCAGCAGAGCAGCACCCTCCTTGAGTCAAAATTCCATCAGATCATCTAAAGCTTGGGGATATTTGTCTGTCTGGTTCGTGAAGTGTTCGTTGATCTTCACACAGTTGCATCAGACAATTATTTATGGTCTCCAGATCCACAAAAATTTGTTGATAGGTTGTGATTAGGGGATGAGATGAATGTATAGTATTTTTCTGAATGCAAAGATAAAAGTCAGAAGGAGTCTATACAGAACTATATAAAATACCGTTACCACAGATAATGAGGGAGGGGCCTTCAAGGATGGAAAAGAAACATGATCAGCCAAGCACACCACAAAGCTACGCAAATCAGATAGAAAATGAAGACTAAGGGATAAGGAGACCGAAGGAAACTAGAAGAGTTTTATAGCATCATGAAAAGATAAGGGAAACATTAATGGTAGAAGTGGAGAGTCACAAATTTAGTGAAAGACACAGAAAGTTCAAAGTTACAACCATGGTGAAAGAAAAAAAATTCCATAATAGGTTTGCATGGAACTGACAATAAATTTGAGTAGTGATGGAAAAAGTAAGAGTGAGAAATTACTTTGACCAAGATAATTCATCATTCAAATTAAAATTATAGAATCAAATAATTACGACATCGAATAAGTTACTTGATATTCACATAAATATATCTCAGGCTATACATATATCTCAGGCTATACCTATTTTTCACATATCAAAATTATTATTTTATAGAAGATAAAAATATCATCTTTACTACTTTTGAGCATCATTATAACAATATAAATGTAACATAACTAGTATTTTTGAGCCACTAATAAAGATCAATGCATCATATAGTACTATCATGACAACCTCTAGACTACTATTTCTAACAACTTTAGAGCTATTACTCACTATCAATGCTGTTGAGCATCAATATTACAACCTAAGTATTAGGTAATTAGTGTCTTCGAGTCATGAACAATGGTCAATGTGTCAAATATATTCTTATTGCCTCTAGGTATGATGCTTTACTGCTTCCGAGCATCATTATAACAACCTAAGTGGCAGGTAACTAGTGTTTTTAAGCAACTAATAATGGTCAATGCACTAGGTAGTACTATCATGACAGCCTCCGGACTACTATTTGTAATACTTTTAGAGCTATTACTCACTTTCAATTCTATCAAGCATCAATATTGTTGGAGCAATTTAGGTGCCTTAGGTTTTGATGTTTGGGAAAAGATTCGAGTTAGGTTTATTGTTGCATTTGATATGGATTGTCAGTGTACAGGATGTAGGTACAATAAGGAAAGTTCAAGTGTGATCTTGGCAAAGGAGGAAAGTCCAAGTATGAATCTTGGCGGTGTAAGTCCAAGCATGTAGTCTTGGCAACGTAAGTCCAAGTGTGGTTTGGCAATGGATGAAGTCCCGGAGGCACGACCTCTTGGCGGTGAAGACTTGACAACGATGACAAGGCCGATGGAAACTCTAGAAGGCAAGAGGTGAAGGATGGAGAGGTATCCAAGGGATGCAAGGCTGATGATGCAGGAGGCTAAAAGGCTAGGTCTAGGTTGTGTAATTAAGGACAAGTGCATGAGAAATTGTACTCAAGGTAAAATCTTAGGTTTAGGATTTACTGTAGCAGTACTGTAGCAGTCAATTGGTACACTGTAGTAGTCGACTGATACACTGTAGTAGTCTACTGATAGCTGACCATTGGGGTACAATAGTCGGCTTCACTTAAAGGACCAGACGATTGGTGTATACACTAGTCAACTGGTGACAGGAAACATAACTTGTGTTTTCTCCTAATCTCCATTTAAGAGAGCTCGGGTGCTTGGCCATGGTTGACAAAATAGACTTGGTTAATGTCAATTAGATGTCTCCTAAGTGCTCCAAGCTTCTCTTGTGATCTAAGGGTGTTTGGATCATGGTTGTGGTGAGATTTCTCCACCAATAAGGAAGTTTGAGCTAGCCGAAGTTTTTCGAGAGTCATCCACCGATGGATCAGGATCATCCACCTTACGGACAGTCATGGAGTAGGAGTTTTATCTCCGAACCATGTAAACAAACGTGTCATTCGGTTTGTCTGTATATTTGTTAGTTGTTTTGTATTTCGTTGTGTATTAACAATTGAAAGAAGCGATCGAAGTGGGTGATCAGCTATTCACCTCCCCCCCCCTAGCCAGTGTCAAGGGTCCCAATAAGTAGTATCAGAGTGGGTCACTCTTCTACGGACTAATCGTCGAGGGAGCAAAGCACAAGTGGAAGATGGAATTCGAAGGACCTCTAGGATGGGATATCTGAATCACACCTCCATACGATCGAGATGATTTCGAGTACTGGAGGAAGTGGTTGGAGACTTGGTTCCAAATGGATTTTGACCATTGGACCGCATTGGAAGTTTCATTCGAATCTCCAATGGATAAGAAGGGGAAACGTCTCCGACCTTGGTATTGGATCAAGGAGTAAAGGGAGCAAGCGGAGATGGATAAGAAGATAACTAGAATTTTAATTAATTTATTACCTCCTAATGTGAGCTCATGAGTGCTCATGAGCTTTGGAGCAAGGTGATTGCGCTCTATGAAGATACTACACAACTCTAAGGAGTGGAGGAAAGGAGAAGGGTTCATTGGTCCAAGGGAAGGATCAATCAGATGTTGACACATGCTCAATATCAGAGGAGGAGAAGGAAGATGAGGAAGTATCATCCACATCTTCAAGGGAAGAGGAAGAGGAACCGTCCACATCTTCGAGTAAAGAGGAAGAGAGTCATCCAAGGAAGAAGAGATCTTGGAAGTTCAACTCTCCACCTCATCCACCAAGAAGAGCAGGAAGAGCCACATCAAATGCTTTGAGTGTGGTAAGATGGGGCACTACAAGAGTAGATGTCTATCACTCCAAAAGGTAAGGGAGGTAAACCCTAAACTCACTAAGGTTAATTTAACTAATGTGAGTTGTAGGAAGAAGAAGGAGAAGCATATTAGATGCTTCACGTGCGGTGAGTATAATCGCTACCACACTAAGTGTCCAAGGAGAGGAGAGCTCAAGAAATTGGTGTATTTGAAGAAATGGGGAAATAAGAGGAGCTCAAGTCAAGGGGGAGCTCCAAAGATAAAAGGGAAGATAATCCCTATTTTAAAGTTTAATCCAAATTCAAATTCTTACATGCTTGTTAGAAAAAAAATAAAAATTATATACCCATTCATAATTATGGATTTAGATATAATGATAGGAATAGGGTTAATACTATAGATAACCCTAGGAAATCATGCACTAATATTAGACATAATAAGACCCAAACCACTTTGCGTAAGGGAAGGAATGTGGGTGAAAATCTAGGCATTAATCCCAAGAAGGGGAGACATATGCCTAGGAAGGTGGGTAGGTCTAGGAATATCCAAGGTGGACAAGTTGACTCTAGGGTTAGAATCCTAGAGTTGGAAAATCAAGCCTTAAAGTCAAAGTTTGAGAAAATGGAGAAAGTCATAGATAAGTTCATTATTAGACCTAAAGGACTTGACATGTGTTTAGGTAGTCAAAGATCCAAAAATATCAATTTGGGTCTCTCCAAGATCAAAAGGAGGTTAAGTGCTAGGGTGGTACATGATATTGGTAAGGGAGGAGCGACCAAGGACAAGGAAGTGTCATCCAAAGACAATGAGAAGAAATATGTTAGGGTTAAATATGTTTATGGTAAGGATGAGGTGTTCAAGGTTAAGGATAAAAAGAAATTAACCAAAGACAAGCTATCTAAGGTTAAAAAGGTAAGTTTTGTAGGCCAAGTGTCACCCAAGGTGCACCGAAGTGGCTTAACCATAGTGAATGAGTCACTTAGGGAGATGACTAAGGTTAAGAGCTCTAGGGGGAGCTCAAAGAGTCTTTGGGACATATGATAAATGGATCTCAAATAGGTATTATTTGGGAGTCTAGAAGAGCCATGGAATGTGCCAAAGGGTTTTGGAGATGGACTTGAGTCTCAAACATAAGGAATTGACACAATTGGGTTGAGTTTCATGCATGAAAATATGACTTGGGTTCATATTTCATGAAAATTAGTTTTTGATATATAAATGTCATATAAACTAATGCTAAGAATGTATTATGATTTAGTATGGGCAGATACATCAAGAAGAAACCAACACTAGAACTTTATGTCAAGGTTCAATTGAACCATTTAACTAGTTTTGAATATTTTATGTCAATCTTGGGATCTTTGATCAATATATTTTTTTATATATTTTCCCAAGTAGACATTGGTAAAATAGACCTCTCCATAAAATTTGAAAATTTTTGGAGGTCTGTGGAATTTTTAGAGATTTGTAGAATTTTTGGTACATTTCTAAAAATGGGTCAAAAAGACTAATTTTTGCTAAAATAGAGTACCAATCGACTGGTAACAGTATTTTTTATCATAGAATATTTCTGGAATCTCATTTTGATGAGGGCAGTCGACTAGGGTCAATGGCAGTCGACTGATACAGAATGGAAGTATTTTTCAGCAATAGAAAATGATCAAAAGGATGATGAACATGTATGTAACATTATGGGGGTTAATATATGATAATTGTGGTCATTAGAGGTCAAAGAGTATAATAATTAGGATATTGTTGGAGTTTTTTTTTATGTGTGAAAAAGGGGGAGAATTGTTGGGTTTAAGTAGGAAACCTACACACCTTTGCTGGAAATCCTAGCTCAAGGGAGAGCTTAGGTGAAGGAGGAGCAATTGCTCATTTATTAGCAAAGGGGAAGAAGTTAATCTCTATAGAAAATCCTAGCTCTAGGGGAAGCTTAAGTGAAGGGGGAGCCTAGGGTTAGGTTCCATGTTTATGCATGAGTTGATTTACATGTTTATTTACATTGTTATTACATTTATATTTCCCTAACTTAAACGGGTTGTCAAACATAAAAAAAAGGGGAGATTGTTGAATCAATCTAGGTGCCCTAGGTTTTGATGTTTGGGCAAAAATTTAAGTTAGATTTATTGTTATATTTAATATGCATTGTGAGTGTGCAAGATACAGGTACAACAAGGAAAGTCCAAGTGTGATCTTGGCAAAGGAGGAAAATCCAAGTGTGAATCTTGGCGGTGTAAGTCTAATTATGTAGTCTTGGCATCGTAAGTCCAAGTGTGACTTGGCAATGGATGAAGTTCCGGAGGCGTGGCCTCTTGGCGGTGAAGACTTGACAATGATGACAAGGCCAATAGAAGCTCCAAAAGGCAAGATGTGAACGATAGGGAGGTATCCGAGGGATACAAGGCTGATGGAGGAGGCTAGAAGGCTAGGTCTAGGTTGTGTGACCAAGGACGAGTACATGAGAGATTGTACTCAAGGTAAAATCCTACGTGTAGGGTTTACTGTAGCAGTCGACTGGTACACTGTAGTAGTCAGTTCATAGTCGACAGCTGGGGTGCAACGGTCAACTTCACTTAAAGGACTCGTCGACTGGTGGCAGAAAACACAACTTGTGTTTTCTCCCTAGCTCTATTTAAAAGAGCTAAGGGTGCTTGGCCATGGTTGATGAAATAGACTTGGTTAAAGTCTATTAGAAGTCTCCTAAGTGCTCCAAGCTTCTCTTGTGATTTAAGGGTGTTTGGATCAAGGTTGTGGTGAGATTTCTCCACCGAGAAAAAGGTTTAAGCTAGCCGGAGTTTTTCGGGGAGTCATCTGCTGACGGATCAGGATCGTCCACCTTAGGGATAGCCGTGAAGTAAGAGTTTTATCTCCGAACCACGTAAATAAACATGTTATTAGATTTGCTTTCTATTTGTTAGTTGTTTTATATTCCGCTGCATACTAACAATTGTAGGAAGCGATCAAAGTGGGTGATCGGCTATTCACCCCCTCTCTAGCTGGTGTTAAAGGTCCCAACAAATATAACAATCTAAGTGTCAAGTAACTAGTACTTCTGAGCAACTAATTGTTGGATCGAAAGTGCTAGAGGGGGGTGAATAGCACTCGTGACTTTCACGTTCGTTTTAGAAAACTTCAAGTAAATACGCAGCGGAATAATAAAGCATAAACACAAATGTCAATGTTTTACTTGGTTCAGAGCCTGTTGCGACTCCTACTCCAAGGCTCATGGTCGTTGAGCGTTTACTTTGGGCAATCACTATCAATTCGGAAGTTACAATTTGAAGTACAATATAAATGAAAAACTTATACCGACAAACAAGGAATTAGTAAACTTGAAGCTTCTGGTCGTTGGAGTCGAGTTGCAACGTTATCGGATCGTTCTCTGAGTAGCACACGGAAGACGGATTGTGATTTCAAGTTATTGTATCCTTGTTGTTGGTCGAACCAGGCATATATAGCATGTTGAGGGCACCCTCAACCTCATTGAGGGCACCTCCAATCCCCGGGTCAGCCGCGCGTGGATAAGCCCTGCTTCGTCACTGCTAATCCTCCTAAGGGCGCCTCCAAGCTCTATGGAGGGCGCCCTCTATCAGCATCCAGGGCGGCCTCAACCTCCATGGAGGGTGCCCCCATGCTCCATGGAGGGCGCCCTCGTGCCTTGCTGAGGTGTTGTCGACCACATGACCCGAGGCACCTCCAAGCTCCATAGAAGGCGCCCCGGGACTATTCATCCAAGGCTTTCTTGTTCACTTTACGTCTTGCAAGGTATGTTAGTCTATAAACAAAGTATACCCTGCAACACAGAGTTAGCACAATAAATAAGACAAATAAAAGTAATTTTGACAATCACCGGACTATCCGGTTCTGACTTCGGATTTTCCCTCCAGAAACCCTAGGTTGAACTGACGCTTATTGTTCCCTCACCAGGGAACGCGTCCTCACCTACTCCACTCAAGAGAGTTTACATGTTGCCAATTGATCATCCAAACCAACTAGACTTTTGCTCAGCATCCAAAGCTTTCGGTCTTCATGTTGGACGTCCGCTCCATGACCCGTCCAGTCTTCTACCCGATTTGCGACACCAGGATTTCAACCTAGGGTTATCACCCCCTAGGATTTTGCCCGAAGCTCTCGACCCACTAAGACTTTCTGCATAGAGTTACCACTCCCTAGGACCTAGGGTTACCATCCCCTAGGATTTTTCCTTTGCCTAACCGCAGTTAGGACTTTTCCTCACCTAGGGTTATCATCCCCTAGGACCTAGAGTTACCACCCCCTAGGGTTTTCCACCTGCCTAACCGCAGATAGGACTTTTGCGTAAGTATACTTAAGACTTTCCTGCAATCTCATTCAAACTCGTTAGATAACAAAACCGTTGGTGCGGGAAGCATCCGACGATCAAACCCAAGTTTTGATAATGGCAAAGGATTCAAAGTTAAGGTTAATTGTTATCTGATATATGTGAATGAGTTTTCAGGAAAGTCTTAACTGCGGTTATGCAGGAGGAAAACCCTAGGAGGTGGTAACCCTAGGTCCTAGGGGGTGGTAACCCTAGGTGATGGAAAACCCTAAGGGGCGACAACCTTAGGTCCTAGGGGGTGGTAACCCTAGGTGGTGGAAAACCCTAAGGGGTTGTAACTTTATGTCCTAGGGGGTGGTAAACCTAGGTGGCGGAAAACCCTAGGGGGTTGTAACCCTAGGTCATAGGGAGTGGTAACCCTAGGCAGAAAGTCCAGTCGGTCTGGAGGACCGGACTAGCATCAGGTATGCTATCCTGAGTGGAGTAGGTGAGGATGCGTTCCCCGCGGAGGGAACGGTAGACGTCAGTTCGACCTAGGGTTTCCGGTTGGAAATCCAAAGTCAAAATCGTACAATCCGGAGACTGTCATATTATTTTCTGTTATTATGTTTATCATGTGCTAACTTTGTTTTGCAGGATATGTTGTTGTTTTGTGAACTAACCTATCTTGCAAGGACAAAAGAGCATCTAATGCCTCGGATGAACAGTACCCGAGGCGCCCTCATTGAGCTTGGAGGCGCCTCGGGTGCAAAGGCTGGAGTGTGTGCGTAGTGGAGCTGGAGGCGCCCTCATGGAGGCTTGAAGCGCCTCGGACAACCTTGAGGGCGCCCTCAAGGAGAATGGAGGCGCCATCAAGAAGATGAGCGACAAAGAAATCTGGCTTATCCAAGCGCGGCTGACTTGGCGTTTGGAGGCGCCCTCAAGGAGATTGAGGGCGCCCTCAGAAGGCTTTATAAGGAGGTCTCGACCATCACTTTGAAGCAACACTTTCCCAAGCAATCCTTCTTCCGTGTGCTGCTCAAGAGACGTTCCAGAAGTGCTGTAGCAACACCCTGATGACCCGGAACTTCAATTTCAGTATTTCTGTGGTCGGTATAATTTAGTTATTGTTGTACTTATTTCATACTTGTAACTTTGCGATATTATAGTTGTTGCCCAAAGTAAACGCTCAACGAGCATGAACCTTGGAGTAGGAGTCCCCCTAGGCTCCAAACCAAGTAAATCTTGGAGTTCTGTGTGTGTGTGTGTGATTTTATTTTAATTTTCACTGCTCAATTCGGTACGTTTTCGAATCCAAAAATTATGAAAGCCACGAGCGATATTCACCCCCCTCTAGCGCCTCTCGATCCAACAATTGGTATCAGAGCGGGGGCGCTTTGATTTGGTGCAACCACCAGTCAAGCACATTTTTCGTGGTATTTTTCAGGTTTTCGAAGTCCATCGAAATCGATATTCTTGCCGCCTTCTGATCCAGTTTTTTCGTAATTGAATTCTTCTCTCGAAGTTGGTGCAACACCACTCGAGATCATATTTTATTTTTCTTTTAAAACCGCACTACTAATCTAGGATTAAGTCCTGGGATGAATTTTTCTATTTTTTTCTCTGTGCAGTTGATTTCATGTTTATAGCACTCCAAGAAGGCTATAGCACCGCTCTCCCACTGCTCTTCACCGGAGAGGACTTCGGCTACTGGAAGGGTCAGATGGAGTTATATCTTCAGACTCACTTTAAAGTCTGGGCAATTGTCAAAATCGGGCTGGAACTATCAACTGACGGAGCCGGCAAACCAATATCATACGAGAATTGGGACGCGACTCTGAGAAAGAAAGTAGAAGTTAACGCCAAGGCAACCTACACCCTCCAATGCGGACTGATGAAGGAGGAGCTGAATCGCGTCAGCCCGTTCTCGAGTGCTAAAGAACTGTGGGAGAAGTTGATCGAGTTGCACGAGGGCACGTCCGATACAAAGGTAAGTAAGAGGGATCTAATTCTCAATAAATTGTATAATATTAAATTGCAAGGAGGAGAGATGGCTAGACAGCTCTAAGCTCGGATACAAGATCTACTCAACGAACTCCACGTAATCGAACAGAAAGTGGAGAACCACGACATCCTATGGTATGCCCTAAACGCCATTCCAAGGAACACCTTGTGGGCATCTATGGTAGATGCTTACAAGGTTTCTAAGGACTTATCTTCAATTAAATTAGATGAACTATTTGCTGAATTGGAATTGCATGAACAAGTTAACGCACAATCGACCGAGAAGGGTATAGACTTGATTGCAGGTACAGGCAGATCGCGCAAATCAAAACCAAGACACAGAACTGAACTAGAGTCAGAAGAAAAACTATGTTAGGATCCTTTGTACGGCTAGAGAGGGGGGGTGTGAATAGCCGACCCCAATTCGCTCTCGATTCTTTCTACAATGTCGAGTTAGCGCAGCGGAAATAAAACAATAGAAGCGACAAAGAAAGAAATCAAACCTCAAACTCGATGGATGTAACGAGGTTCGGAGATTAGGGCTCCTACTCCTCGGCGTGTCCGTAAGGTGGACGAGTCCGGTCAATCCGTCGGTGGATGAGTCCCCGGAGAACCGGCTAATATAAACTCCTTATGGGTGGAGAAACCTCGCCACACTCTTTTGCAACAGCAAACAAAGGAGTACAACAATGGAGAAAACAAACAAGAACAATAGAAATTGTAATACACTTGCTTGCCTCTTGTTGTCGACTGGAACCTTGATGAAGCAGCAGCTTCTCGGATCCAGCAGCTAGAACACCAGCAGGAAACTCACGCAGAGCTTCGACGAGTTCAACAGAACTCAGCACAATGAGAGCTCAACCAAAGCTCAGCAGGAAGCAGAAAAGATTCAGCAGAAGAAGAGCAGAAAAAACGTTTGGCTCGCAGCCGTAGCCCTCCTTTTATAACCTGCGAAGAAAGCGAAGAAAACACAGAAGAAATCTAGCCGTTGCGACGCAACGGTACTGAATCGGTCGGGGACCGATCGGGACCTATTCGATCGGTCCCGGACCGATCGGCTTTCTTCCTGACGCCCACCTTGCGGGTTACGATCGATGCGTGGACCGATCGAGCCAGATCGGTCCGCACCGATCCCAACCTCAGCGACATCGTCTCTGATCGGTCCCGAACCGATCGGGACATCTGATCGATGCAGTGGACCGATCAGCCTCTCTTTGCCTCTGTTGCGATCGGTCACGGGCCGATCGATGCAAGAAAACAGATATCGATCGGTCACGGACCGATCGAGCAAACAAATATCGGATCGGTTTGGTGACCGATCCGGAGCTTGGGTTTAGCCCAAACCAAGTCCCAAGACTTCAAACCAATATCCGGTCAACCTTGACCTATTGGTACTTCATCCCTAACATCTGGTCACTCCCTTGACTGCTAGAACTCCACCAAGTGTCCGGTCAATCCCTTTGACCTACTTGGACTTTCAACACCAAGTCCGATCATCCCGTCCATCTGGATTTTCCTTGCACGCTTCACTCACGGGACTTTCACAGCTTCACTCACCAGATTTCCACATTGCCTAACATCCAGTTAGGACTTCCCTGCCCGGCTTCACTCACGGGACTTTCCACCTCGGCTTCACTCACGGGACTTTCCACCGCCTAACATCCAGTTAGGACTTTCTCATTCACCTAGCTTCACTCACTAGGATTTTCACCGCCAGCTTCACTTACCCTCACTTGCCTAACATCCAGTTAGGACTTCCCATTCACCTAGCTTCACTCACTAGGATTTTCACCGGCTTCATCTGGATTTTCCCAATGCTGGCTTCACTCACCAGGACTTTTCCCTGTGCCAAACTCCCTGTTTGGACTTTCCCCGTGCCAAGTCTCCATACTTGGACTTTTCACGTGCCAAGCTCCCTGCTTGGACTTTTCCAGTGCCAAGTCTCCATACTTGGACTTTTCCAGTGCCAAGCTCCCTACTTGGACTTTTCCGTGCCAAGTCTTCATACTTGGACTTTTCCCGAATCAGGTCAACCAGGTCAACCTTGACCTACGGTTGCACCAATAATCTCCCAAACATCTATTCTTGTCCCACATCAAGAATAGAACTCTCTCACAAGTGTCAAACATCAACATGCAACACAACTAGGTCAACCTTGACCTAAGGTTGCACCGACAATCTTCCCAAGTCAAACATCAAAATACAACTCGAGTCACGTCAACTCGAGTCGGGTCAACCAGGTCAACCTTGACCTAAGGTTGCACCAACAATCTCCCCCTTTTTGATGTTTGACAAAACCATAATCAAGTTAGGTTAACCCGATAACCTAACTTAGGTTTTCAATCATCTTCCAATGTCCAATGTTCTTTCCTTGAACATTCTCTGGACATTCTCCCCTTAGGTTAATCCGATAACCTAACTTGGGTTCTCTAATAATTCTCCCCCTTTTTGACACACATCAAAAAGTATTCCAATGTTCTTCCTCGACATTCTTTCCCTAGCTTAGGTTAAACCGATAACCTAACTTGGGTTCTCCAATAATTCTCCAATGAACACTCTCCCTTTTGACACACATCAAAAGAATAAGGAGGGTATCAAGGTCAAGAGTTTCTTCCTAATGAAAGTCCCATACCTTTCATTGAAACTCTTATTTTCCCCTTGATACTAAGCTCAACAATCCACTTAGTGATAATCCCATATCACTAATCCTCAAGGAGTAAAAACTCCCCCTAAAAGTCAACTCCCCTTGACTAATAGTTAAAACTCCCCCTAAAGGCCAACTCCCCTTGACCATTGCACCAACAATGTCTTGGAGAGTTTCAAACCTTTAGAAATCTAAAAACCAACTTTCAGCCGAAATTTCAGACATGCAGTCGAATTTCAGCACATTGGCACGCTATCAGACCTCACTGGATCGGTCACCAGACCGATCCACAGCACTCTGGATCGGTCCAGTGACCGATCCAGCCCTCCCTGGATCGGTCCAGCGACCGATCCAGACACTGATCACAGGGATTTCTGATTTTTCCTCTCCCGAAATTCAGAAACCCCTAATAAATTCCAGAAAATTCGAAAAATTGTGAAATTTTGAGGATACATTCCTCATATCATACACTACCATGGAAAAATAATTTTCTATGAAAATAGTTTCCATTTTCAAATCTTGATACAAAGTTCAAAAACTTTGAAATAGTTCAAGTTTTAACTCAACTTTGTATCATAATGTTCAATGATGAATGCTATCACTAGGAAAGCTTCATCAAGGTTTTTCAAATCAATTTTAAAATGCTTTTAAAACCATTTGAATTTAGGACCATAATCTTAGGGCTAAATGTACATGACTTGTACACAAGCTTTCCCTATGATCCTCCATTTCTTGAATTAGGGTCATCTAGGTACAAGAATTATGCACCTTGATCCTAACTCATAATCCTAATATCTCACACACATCTAAAGTATATCAAACCACATTCAAGTCAATTTGATGTGAGATATGGGTTAAGGTCAACTTAGGCTAAGTTCTCATGCATTTTCTAAACATCAATTTGATCTCAATATCAAAATGTGTTTTTCCTTAAATCAATTACATTGATTATAATGCAAGAGATGATGACATGGCATATAATGATATCATAAGTAAAAACATGTGCCAATGTCATGATGTCATGGCATAAAGTTTGAAAACTTAAATAAAGCATGACATATAAACTAGCCTAGCACTATCATGACATTTCAAATGATGATAAAACTAAACATGATGTCATGACATGTCATATGGCAAACAACCATGGTAAGTTAACACAAATAAAATACCTAGATTACCTATCTAAGTATCCTTAATCTCTTAGTTAACTTAAATTCTAATCCTAGATTGCCCATATATCCCTAAGAGAAAACCAAAATCCCAATTATGGTATTTCTCTAGGTTTTCCTCAAATTGTGCCACTTAAGATTAAAAATGATATTTCCACCATTAGGCACATTTAGCTCTTCAAAGGAGTAAATGATAATTCCATTTCATTTTCAAAAGTTCTCAAAACCTTGAAAATGCTCCTTGAGTGTCAATTTCCTCAAAGTTGGGTTAACTACCCTTCTTATTGGAGTTGACACTCTCTAACCCATTTATGGGGTAGAGAAGATGCTCCTAGGAACCCAATACCTATTTGAGCTCATTGGGTTCACTAAATATTCACTAGGGATAACTTCCCTAGCAACCCTCCTAATGACCCTCTTAGGCTTTAAAGCCTTGGTCATTTGGGTCTCATCAAGGTCAACTATAGGGGTGACTCCCCTTGTGACCTTGGTAATGGTCTTCCTAGCCCTAGGTTTTGTTCCATAATCAAATGGAACATTGTGGTAAGTGGGCTTGACCACTTGGGACTTAGGTTTGTGACCCAAACCTTTCTTGTCCTTGGACATTGGTTTTTGACTCTTAGAGCCTAGAGATGACTTCTCCAAATTCTTAAGAGTCTTTTCCAAAGTATCAAGTCTTGACTTCAAGACTTGATTCTCCTTCTCTAATACCTCAATTTTTGATTTATCACTCTTCCTTGAGGTATTCCTAGGCATGTGTCTAATTGATTTAGGATTCCTACCTAGGTTATCCTTAGCCTTAGATGGGTTGATCCTAGGGTTAGCCTTCCTAGTGTTATCCTTATCTAGGCTCACATGTTTGGCACCTAAGCACATATATTGATTCCTAAGATTATCATGCTTATCATTATTTGCAATTGCAATAAAACTCCTAGCATGCATTTTATTAGAATTGCACGAATGAGACTTAAATGATACCTTAGGGTTTGCCTTAGCTCCCCCTATAGAAGTGCTCGGTCTCTTGCCCTTGTGAGGTTGCCTCCCCCTCGGACAATGACTCCGATAATGTCCCCTTCGCTTGCATTGGAAGCATACCACGTGCTCCTTGCCTTTGCGTGTCGGGACTCCGGCTCCCTTGACTTTTGGTGCCGGTGGAGTCTTCCTAACCCTCCTTGGACACTTACTCTTGTAGTGCCCATGTTTCCTACACTCAAAACACATTATGTGTAATTTGCTTGAAATCACAGTGTTTGAGTTACCTAGGGTTGTGGATGGAGATGAGCTTTCTTCTTCAACCCTTCCGGAGGTGGAAACTTCTTCTTCTTGCTCCGAACTTGAGCAAGAGGAACTCTCCTCCTCTTCTTCCTTGGATGTTGAGTAGCCCTCAACTCCCAATTTGCTCCCTCCATGATGTGAGCTACTTGGCTCACTAGGCTCCTCTTCATGGCTTGAAGTGAAGCTCTCCTCATGGTACTTGGCCAAGTTATCCCACAATTCCTTGGCATTGTTGTATTTACCTATCTTACACAAAATATTAGTAGGTAATGAAAATTCAATTGTTTTAGTTACCTCATTGTTGATCGTGGATTGGTGGACTTGTTCCTTCGTCCACTTGTTCTTCTCTAGAGGCTCTCCTTCTTTATCCATTGGAGGAGAAAACCCTTCTTGTACACAAAACCAGTTCAACATATTAGTCCTAAGAAAATACATCATCCTTACCTTCCAATATGTGAAGTTGTCGTTGTAGAAGGGTGGAATCGTGATGTCTTCTCCGAATTGATCCATCTCTAGCTTTGCTCCCACGGGTGTTGATCCGATGAAGAGCGTCCTCGCTCTGATACCACTTGTTAGGATCCTTTGTACGGCTAGAGAGGGGGGGTGTGAATAGCCGACCCCAATTCGCTCTCGATTCTTTCTATAATGTCGAGTTAGCGCAGCGGAAATAAAACAATAGAAGCGACAAAGAAAGAAATCAAACCTCAAACTCGATGGATGTAACGAGGTTCGGAGATTAGGGCTCCTACTCCTCGGCGTGTCCGTAAGGTGGACGAGTCCGGTCAATCCGTCGGTGGATGAGTCCCCGGAGAACCGGCTAATATAAACTCCTTATGGGTGGAGAAACCTCGCCACACTCTTTTGCAACAGCAAACAAAGGAGTACAACAATGGAGAAAACAAACAAGAACAATAGAAATTGTAATACACTTGCTTGCCTCTTGTTGTCGACTGGAACCTTGATGAAGCAGCAGCTTCTCGGATCCAGCAGCTAGAACACCAGCAGGAAACTCACGCAGAGCTTCGACGAGTTCAACAGAACTCAGCACAATGAGAGCTCAACCAAAGCTCAGCAGGAAGCAGAAAAGATTCAGCAGAAGAAGAGCAGTAACAACGTTTGGCTCGCAGCCGTAGCCCTCCTTTTATAACCTGCGAAGAAAGCGAAGAAAACACAGAAGAAATCTAGCCGTTGCGACGCAACGGCTAGTACTGAATCGGTCGGGGGACGATCGGGACCTATTCGATCGGTCCCGGACCGATCGCTCTTCTGAAAGCGCCCACCTACGTGCGGGTTACGATCGATGCGTGGACCGATCGAGCCTGGATCGGTCCACCGATCCCAACCTCAGCGACATCGTCTCTGATCGGTCCCCAGACCGATCAGGCCCTGATCGATCCGTGGACCGATCAGCCTGCCTCTCTTTGCCTCTGTTAAGCGATGGGTCACCGATCGATGCAACGAAACTCTGACCGATATCGATCGGTCACCGGACCAATCGGAGCAAACAAGTATCCTGGATCGGTTTGGTGACCGATCCGGAGCTTGGTTTGGCCCAAACCAAGTCCCAAGACTTCAAACCAATATCCGGTCAACCTTGACCTATTGGTACTTCATCCTAACATCTGGTCACTCCTTGACCTGCTAGATCCTCACAAGTGTCCGGTCAATCCCTTTGACCTACTTGGACTTTCAACACCGTCCGATCATCCACGATCCATCTGGATTTTCCTTGCAGGCTTCACTCACGGGACTTTCACGGCTTCACTCACCAGATTTCCACATTGCCTAACATCCAGTTAGGACTTTCCCTTGCACGGCTTCACTCACGGGACTTTCCACCTGCTGGCTTCACTCACGGGACTTTCCACGCCTAACATCCAGTTAGGACTTTCTCATTCACCTAGCTTCACTCACTAGGATTTTCACCGGCTTCACTCACCAGGATTTTCCACACCGCCTAACATCCCAGTTAGGACTTCCCATTCACCTAGCTTCACTCACTAGGATTTTCACTGGCTTCACTCACGGATTTTCCCGAATGCTTCACTCACCGGGACTTTTCCCGTGCCAAACTCCTGTTTGGACTTTCCCGTCAAGTCTCCATACTTGGACTTTTCGTGCCAAGCTCCTGCTTGGACTTTTCGTGCCAAGTCCCCATACTTGGACTTTTCGATGCCAAGCTCCCTGCTTGGACTTTTCCGTGCCAAGTCTCCATACTTGGACTTTTCCCGAATCAGGTCAACCAGGTCAACCTTGACCTACGGTTGCACCAATAATCTCCCAAACATCTATTCTTGTCCCACATCAAGAATAGAACTCTCTCACGAGTGTCAAACATCAACATGCAACACAACTAGGTCAACCTTGACCTAAGGTTGCACCGACAATCTTCCCAAGTCAAACATCAAAATACAACTCGAGTCACGTCAACTCGAGTCGGGTCAACCAGGTCAACCTTGACCTAAGGTTGCACCAACAAACTAGACTCAGACGATGACGACGACGAACTCACAACCGAACTCGTCAACTTGGTAAGGAAACTCAACAAAAAGAAGAAGGGCTTCAACAAGAAGGACGTTAAAAAGGCGATCTAGTCCAAGGAGGCCCAACCAAAGGTGAAATTCGAAGTAACATGCTACGGCTGCAACCAAAAGGGGCATATCAAAGCCAACTGCCTGAACCAGAAAGATGCGAAGAAACAAAGAAAGAAGAAGGCTCTGAAAGCGACCTGGGATGAGTCTTCCTCAGAAGAGTCCGACGATGAAGAGCTCGAATAGACGAATTTTCTTGCAAGGACGACCCGGGATCAAATCAATGAATCCGGAAGCGAGGACGAATTGGAAGTTGAGTCCGAGAGAAGCCACGGATCCATATCCGTTTCCGAAGGGCTCAACGCCTCTGTAAGTACTTCTCGTTTGTACACTTTAATTAATTATTTGATGCATAAATTAGCTAAATCTAATGTTCGGATCAAGTCACTTCTAAAGGAGATAACAACTCTGAAAGAAGTAACTAACTCTGAATCCTTGACTGACCCAATTCAGACTGGAACCTCAACTCAAGTCCAAAAGCTTGAGGAACAGAATTCCAGCCTGAAAACTCAAGTCAAGGATTTGAAGATAGCATTGGAACGGTTTACACTGGGTTCCAAGAATCTTGACCTGATTCTTGGAAAACAGAAGGTCGTATACAATCGATTCAGACTAGGATTTAGAACAAAAAGAAAATACCGTTCATATTTGTCATTTGTTAACAGACCAAATAGAAATGTAGTCCAATCATGGGTACCTAAGTCCAACTTGGTCAATCAAGTTGGACTTGGTAAATATTGGGTCCCCAAGGATCAAGTCTATTACCTTGATAGACCATATAAAGGTTATGATTCAGGGGGAAGCCAATAGAAAAATTATCTTAATAAATAAATAGAATTGTTTGATGATTGTTATTTTCTTTTCTTTACAATATGCATGCTTAGATTAAGATAGATTAAGGACCTAGGCGTAATTTACACTTGATTAGTTAAACCTAGGGGTTTCAAAAAGAAAATTAAGTATATAATTTCTTTGAAAGGCTCTGTCTAGAAGTGGTGGATGATCTCATACCCAAGAAGGCCTAGTGTCTCGCCACAGCCTGGGAGCCAATTTTTGAAATGTGTATTTAATTGACTAATTGAAAAATCTAAGTCTAACTCAAATGTAAATTAATCCTTAGACATAATCTAAATTAAAGATAATCATCTTACAACAACATATAAGATTCCCTGATTGATAACTTAGAATTGGATGAGATGGACCTAGGATGAATTTAGTCAAAATTAACTAACTTAACCAATTTAATTTAACCTAATCAAAATTGATCAACTTATTAATAAATTAATTAACTTAATCTACTTAACTACTTAATTAACTTAATCAACTTAACCACTTAATTAACTTAATCTAATTAATTAACTTAACTACTTAATCTAATTAATTAACTTAATTAATTTAATCAAAATTAACACAAATTAAATATAACTTAATTACTTAACTCAATTAAATCTATCTAATAAATTAAGTATAACTTAATGTCTTAACAATCTTAATTAAATTAAACTCAATACTAAAAAAACAAAAAAAAAAAACCTCGGCAAGGCGCCGCAAAGCGCCTCTTGAAGGCGCTTCCAACACAAAGGAGGTGCCCTCGAGAGCGGCGGGAAACTTCTCGCCGAACCTGTTTAAGGCGCCTCCCACCAACACTGAGGTGCCTCCCACACCACATTCAGGGCGCCTTCAAAGGCTATGAAGGCGCCCTCAACTCATAATTTTTCAACAAACAGAATCCTTTCTGTTCACCATTCTCGCCCCGCCCACGCTAAATCTCGTCAATTTCTCCCCACCAAGGCGCCTTCAACCCAAAGTCTCTTCCCTTTAAGCCTCACAATGTCGCCTAGGTATAACCAAATCCTTCCTAAATATTTCTATATACTTTTATTGTGCATTTTTTGTTGTTATATCCATGTTTGGTTAAAAATTAGGAAACGACACAATGTTGCGTCCACTTCTGGCGGTGCCCCATCCGCCGATGCTAGATTCTCC
Source organism: Zingiber officinale (assembly GCF_018446385.1). Taxonomy (NCBI): domain Eukaryota; kingdom Viridiplantae; phylum Streptophyta; class Magnoliopsida; order Zingiberales; family Zingiberaceae; genus Zingiber; species Zingiber officinale. The sequence goes on along the minus strand of NC_056004.1, from coordinate 36,698,045 downwards.
ACTGAGCGATATAGGATTGATTTCATTGAGCATACATATTCTATAATCAAATGTAGATATTTGAGTAGACAGTTTTTTACTAGCTATTGTCAGCCTGTGGTCCAAATGATTGAGCATTTTCAGCTTGATAAGCTGGTTTACTGTAGTAATGCAGTAAATCAGAACTTATGTGTTTAATTCTATAACAACCTAGAAAGGGTTGATGACTTGACCTATTCCACCAGAGTTGGTGGAAAGGATTTTTAGCTTACCCCCTCCTTATTACATACTAGTCTAGATCTTCGACCTTCTACATGTCCATTTTTGTGCTACCCTAGTAGGGATTTGTCATTTGGCGAGCCCTGCTCCCACATTACATTGGATACACTCATATGTATTTTTTTTTGGGAGGAGAGAACACTTGGAGTTTCTGACTTTAGGTCACTCTCTCTCTTAGGGTTCAGGACTACATTATGTATAGAGTCCTGACAGCATGCATTTTGCCTATCTCATCTCAGGATGTCCCGAAGATGCATCCATCGCATTCCTTCTTTTTGTATGCATTGTGTCAGCGCTTAGATATAGACATCGCATTACATATTTTTTATAACATTATTCATGCGGCCAGTCTCGTTACGTCCCGTGTAGTCCACATGCCCTACTGTCATGTCTTGACATATATCTTCTCGACTATAGATGGTATAGATATGACTCAGGGGACGACTACCTACCTTACACTATATGATGAGATTGACCAGCGTCATCTTAGGTTAGCACATATAGACATCACTGCTCAGGGGGTCCTTACATGGAGAGTGTTGGTGCAACCTTAGGTCAAGGTTGACCTGGTTGACCTGACTCGAGTTGTATTTTGATGTTTGACTTAGGAAGATTGTCGGTGCAACCTTAGGTCAAGGTTGACCTAGTTGAGTTGCATGTTGATGTTTGACACTCGTGGAAAAGTTGTATTCTTGATATGGGACAAGAATAGATGTTTGGGAGATTATTGGTGCAACCGTAGGTCAAGGTTGACCTGGTTGATCTGATTCGGGAAAAAGTCCAAGTATGGAGACTTGGCACTGGAAAAGTCCAAGCAGGGAGCTTGACACGCGAAAAGTCCAAGTATGGAGACTTGGCACGAGAAAAGTCCAAGTATGGAGACTTGGCACTGGAAAAGTCCAAGTATGGAGACTTGGCACGGAAAAGTCCTAACTGGGATGTTAGGCAGTGTGGAAAGTCCTGGTGAGCCAGGCATTCGGGAAAATCCTGGTGAGTGAATCCAGGTGAAAATCCTAGTGAGTGAAGCTAGGTGAAGGTGAAAGTCCTGGTGAGTGAAGCCAGGCATTCGGGAAAATCCTGGTGAGTGAAGCCAGGTGAAAATCCTAGTGAGTGAAGCTAGGTGAATGGGAAAGTCCTAACTGGGATGTTAGGCAGTGTGGAAAGTCCTGGTGAGTGAAGCCAGGCAGCAGGAAATCACTGTGAGTGAAGCGGTGTGAAAACCTGGTGAAACTAGGTGAAAGTCCTGGTAAGTGAAGCCGGGCAGGGAAAATCCAGATGGATCAAGGGTGATCGGACATCCGGTGATGGGAAGTCCAAGTAGGTCATAGGAGTGACCGGATACTTGGTACGGAGAGAAAAGTCTAAGTGGGTCTAAGGGATTGACCGGACACTTAGCGGGGAGTCCTAGCAGGTCAAGGGAGTGACCGGATGCTAGGCGCAATGTACCAACAGGTCAAGATTGACCGGATGTTGGTTTGGACTTGGTTTGGGTAAAAACCAAGCTCCGGATCGATCGGTGGATCGATCCGCTGGGTATCTGATCGGTCTGGTGACCGATCAGATAACGATCAGTGGCTTACTGAGGCTCTTCTGATCGGTCTGGAGACCGATCAGAGACGAGCCAACTCTCACAGAGAGTTGGCTGATCGGTCTGGGGACCGATCAGCCTAGAGCCTGATCGGTCCACAGACCGATCAGAGCACGATCAGGGGCTCTGTGAAGATATGGCTGATCGGTCTGGGGACCGATCAGACTAGAGCTTGATCGGTCCCATGACCGATCAGAGAGGCTCTGGACCGATCAGGGTGGAGCCTGATCGGTCCAGGTCCTAGCCGTTGCGACACAACGGCTAGTTTCTGTGTCTTCTTCTTCACAGGTTATAAAAGGAGATCGAGCCTCTGCTTCTACTTTCTCTCTCTTCTTTCGACTGAGCTGCAAGTGTGCTCTTGAGCTTTGCTGAGTTCCGAAGCTTCGTGTGAGCTTCTCTGACTGGGTTCCTGCTGTTGTAGGCGTCTCGTGAAGTTGCTGCTTCAACCAGTCGACGAGAAGGCAAGCGTGTTTGTTTTACATTCATATTGTCTTGTGCTTCTTTGTATTTTGTGTACTTCTAGCTTGCTGTTGCAAGAGTTATTGTGGCGAGGTTTCTCCACCCACAAGGAGTATATATTAGCCGGTTCTCCGGGGACTCATCCACCGACGGATTGATAGGCTTCGTCCACCTTACGGACATGCCGAGGAGTAGGAGTTTCATCTCCGAACCTCGTTACATCGACGCGTTGAGGTTTGATCTTCTTGTTTTCGTTTCTTGTGTTTATTTCCGCTGTGCTAACCTAATTCGTAGGAAGAAACGAGAATTTGGGGTCGGCTATTCACACCCCCCCTCTCTAGCCGCGATCATCGATCCTAACAAGTGGTATCAGAGCGAGGTCGCTCTTCATCGGATCAACACCCGGGGGAGCACGGGCTAGAGATGGATCTCTATGGAGAAGATGTCACGGTTCAACCCTTCTACGAGTCTCACGACAACTTCACATATTGGAAGGTAAGGATGATGTATTTTCTTAGGACTAATATGTTAAATTGGTTTTGTGTACAAGAAGGGTTTTCCCCTCCGATGGATGAGGAAGGAAAACCTATCAAGAAGAAGGAGTGGACGAAGGAGCAAATCCACCAATCAACCATCAATGATGAGGTAACGAAAATTATTGAATTCTCTTTACCTAATGATGTGTTGTGTAGGATAGGTGAATACAATAATGCCAAGGAGTTGTGGAACAACTTGGCCAAACTCCATGAGGAGAGCCCCACTTCAAGCCATGAAGAGGAGCCTAGTGAGCCAAGTAGTTCACATCGTGGAGGTGAGGAATTAGAAGTTGAGGGCTACTCAACATCTAAAGAAGAAGAGGAGGTGAGTTCTTCTTTAAGATCGGAGCACGAAGAAGAAGCTTCTACCTCCGGGAGGGATGAAGAAGAGAGCATCCATCCATCCTCGACCCTAGGTAACTCAAACACTTTAAGTTCAAGTAAATTGCATATAATGTGTTTTGAGTGTAGGGAATTTGGACATTACAAGAGTAAATGTCCAAAGAAGACTAAGAAGACTCCACCGGCGCCAAAGATCAAGGAAGTCGGAGTCCCGAAACGCAAGGGCAAGGAGCACATCGTGTGTTTCCAATGCAAGCAAAGGGGACACTATAGGAGCCATTGTCCGAGGGGGAGGCAACCTCACAAGGGAAAGAGACCGGGCACATCGATAGGGGGAGCTAAGGCAAACCCTAAGGTAACCTCTAAGGTTCATTTTTGCAATTCTAATAAAATGCATGCTAGGAATTTTATTGCACTTGTCGATAATAACAAGCATGATAACCTTAGGAATCAATACATGTGCTTAGGAGCTAAACATGTGAGTCTAGATAAGGATAATTCTAGAAAGGCTAACCCTAGGATCAACCCATCTAAGGCTAAGGATAACCTAGGTAGGAATCCTAAATCAACTAGACATATGCCTAAGAATACCTCAAGGAAGAGTGATAAATCAAAAATTGAGGTATTAGAGAAGGAGAATCAAGTCTTGAAGTCAAGACTTGATACTTTGGAAAAGACTCTTAAGAACATGGAGAAGTCATCTCTAGGGTTTAAGAGTCAAAAACCAATGTCCAAGGACAAGAAAGGTTTGGGTCACAAACCTAAGTCCCAAATGGTCAAGCCCACCTATCATAATGTTCCATTCGATTATGGAACAAGACCTAGGGCTAGGGAGACCAACACCAAGGTCACAAGGGGAGTCACCCCTAGAGTTGATCTTGATGAGACCCAAATGACCAAGGCTTCAAAGCCTAAGAGGGTCATTAGGAGGGTTGCTAGGGAAGTTATCCCTAGTGAATATTTAGTGAACCCAATGAGCTCACATAGATATTGGGTTCCTAGGAGTATCTTCTCTATCCCATAGATGGGTTAGAGAGTGTCAACTCCAATTAGAAGGGTAGTTAACCCAACTTTGAGGAAATTGACACTCAAGGAGCATTTTCAAGGTTTTGATAACCTTTGAAAATGAAAAAGAATTATTATTTACTCCTTGAAGAGTAAATTGTGCCATATTTGAAAAATATCGATTTTAATCTTATTTGGCACAATTTAAGAAAACCTAGAGAAATACCATAATTGGGATTTTGGTTTTCTCTTAGGGATATATGGGCAATCTAGGGTTAGATTTTAAGTGAGCTAAGGCTAAGGATACTTAGATAGGGAATTTAGGTATTTTATTTGTGCTAACTTGCCATGATTGGTTGCCATATGCCATGCCATGACATCATATTCATTTTATTATCATTTGAAATGTCATGATAATGCTTAGGCTAGTTTATATGTCATGCTTTATTTAAGTTTTCAAACTTTATGCCATGACATCATGACATTGGCACATGTTTTTACTTATGATATTGTTATATGCCATGTCATCATCTCTTGCATTATAATCAATGAAATTGATTTGAGGACAAACATATAATTTGATATTGAGATCAAATTGGTGTTTAGAAAATGCATGAGAACTTAGCCTAAGTTGACCTTAACCCATATCTCACATCAAATTGACTTGAATGTGGTTTGATACACCTTAGATGTGTGTGAGATATTAGGATCATGAGTTAGGATCAAGGTGCATTGTCCTTGTACCTAGATGACCCTAATTCAAGAAATGAAGGATCATAGGGAAAGCTTGTGTACAAGTCATGTACATCTAGCCCTAAGATTATGGTCCTAAATTCAAATGGTTTTAAAAGCATTTTAAAATTGATTTGAAAAACCTTAATGAAGCTTTCCTAGTGATAGCATTCATCATTGAACATTATGATACAAAGTTAAGTTAAACTTGAACTATTTCAAAGTTTTTGAACTTTGTATCAAGATTGAAAAATGGAAACTATTTTCATAGAAAACTATTTTTCCATGATAGTATATGTTATGAGGAATGTATCCTCAAAATTTCACAATTTTTCAAATTTTCTGGAATTTTCTAGGAGTTTCTGAATTTTGGGAAGGAAATTTCAGAAATCTGCCTATCAGAGTCTGGATCGGTCTGGGGACCGATCCAGAGTATGGTGGATCGGTCTGCAGACCGATCCAGTGAGTTCCAGTAGCACGAGTGCGATCTGGTGAAGGGCTGATCGGTCTGAGGACCGATCAGGGCATGCCGAATTTCTGATTCTTCAGCTGTTGTCTGAAATTTCAGTTATGGAAATGGTGTTTTTGGATTTCTAAAGGTTTGGAACTCACAAAGACATTGTTGGTGCAATGGTCAAGGGAGAGTTGACCTTTAGGGGGAGTTTTACCTAATTGTCAAGGGGGAGTTGACTTTTAGGGGGAGTTTTTACTCCTTAAGACTTTTGAGGATTAGTGATATGGGATTATCGCTAAGTTGATTGTTGAGTTTAGTATCAAGGGGGAAATTAAGAGTTTCAATGAAAGGTATGGGACTTTCATTAGAAAGAAACTCTTGACCTTGATACCCTCTTTTTCTTTTTGATGTGTGTCAAAAAGGGGAGAGTGTTCATTGGAAAATTATTGGAGAAACCCAAGTTAGGTTATCAGGTTAACCTAAGTTAGGGGAAGAATGTCAAGGAATGTTCAAGGAAGAACATTGGAATTCTTTTTGATGTGTGTCAAAAAGGGGGAGAATTATTGGAGAACCCAAGTTAGGTTATCGGGTTAACCTAAGGGGAGAATGTCTAGAGAATGTTCAAGGAAAGAACATTGGACATTGGAAGATGATTGGAAAACCTAAGTTAGGTTATCGGGTTAACCTAACTTGATTATGGGTTTTGTCAAACATCAAAAAGGGGGAGATTGTTGGTGCAACCTTAGGTCAAGGTTGACCTGGTTGACCTGACTCGAGTTGTATTTTGATGTTTGACTTAGGAAGATTGTCGGTGCAACCTTAGGTCAAGGTTGACCTAGTTGAGTTGCATGTTGATGTTTGACACTCGTGGAAGAGTTGTATTCTTGATATGGGACAAGAATAGATGTTTGGGAGATTATTGGTGCAACCGTAGGTCAAGGTTGACCTGGTTGACCTGATTCGGGAAAAAGTCCAAGTATGGAGACTTGGCAACGGAAAAGTCCAAGTATGGAGACTTGGCACGGGAAAAGTCCAAGTATGGAGACTTGGCACTGGAAAAGTCCAAGTATGGAGACTTGGCACTGGAAAAGTCCAAGTATGGAGACTTGGCACGGAAAAGTCCTAACTGGGATGTTAGGCAGTGTGGAAAGTCCTGGTGAGTGAAGCCAGGCAGTCGGGAAATCCTGGTGAGTGAATCCAGGTGAAAATCCTAGTGAGTGAAGCTAGGTGAAGGTGAAAGTCCTGGTGAGTGAAGCCAGGCATTCGGGAAAATCCTGGTGAGTGAAGCCAGGTGAAAATCCTAGTGAGTGAAGCTAGGTGAATGGGAAAGTCCTAACTGGGATGTTAGGCGGTGTGGAAAGTCACGGTGAGTGAAGCCGGGCGATGAAATCTGGTGAGTGAAGCCGGTGAAAACCCTAGAGAGTGAAGGTAGGTGAAAGTCCTGGTAAGTGAAGCCGGGCAAGGGAAAATCCAGATGGATCAAGGGTGATCGGACATCTGGTGATGGGAAGTCCAAGTAGGTCATAGGAGTGACCGGATACTTGGTACGGAGAGAAAAGTCTAAGTGGGTCTAAGGGATTGACCGGACACTTAGCGGGGAGTCTTAGCAGGTCAGAGAGTGGCCGGATGCTAGGCGCAATGTACCAACAGTCAAGATTGACCAGATGTTGGTTTGGACTTGGTTTGGGCAAAACCAAGCTCTAGATCGATCGATGGATCGATCCGATCTGTTGGGTATCGATCGGTGCGGTGACCGATCGGATAACGATCGATGGCTTCGAGGCTCTTGATCGGTGCGGAGACCGATCAGAGACGAGCCAACTCTCACAGAGAGTTGGCTGATCGGTCTGGGGACCGATCAGCCTAGAGCCTGATCGGTCCACAGACCGATCAGAGCACGATCAGGGGCTCTGTGAAGATATGGCTGATCGGTCTGGGGACCGATCAGACTAGAGCCTGATCGGTCCCATGATCGATCAGAGAGGCTCTGGACCGATCAGGGTGGAGCCTGATCGGTCCAGGTCCTAACCGTTGCGACACAACGGCTAGTTTCTGTGTCTTCTTCTTCACAGGTTATAAAAGGAGATCGAGCCTCTGCTTCTACTTTCTCTCTCTTCTTTCGACTGAGCTGCAAGTGTGCTCTTGAGCTTTGCTGAGTTCCGAAGCTTCGTGTGAGCTTCTCCGACTGGGTTCCTGCTATTGTAGGCGTCTCGTGAAGTTGCTGCTTCAACCAGTCTACGAGAAAGCAAGCGTGTTTGTTTTACATTCATATTGTCTTGTGCTTCTTTGTATTTTGTGTACTTCTATCTTGCTGTTGCAAGAGTTATTGTGGCGAGGTTTCTCTACCCACAAGGAGTATATATTAGCCGGTTCTCCGGGGACTCATCCACCGACGGATTGATAGGCTTCGTCCACCTTACGGACACGCCGAGGAGTAGGAGTTTCATCTCCGAACCTCGTTACATCGACGCGTTGAGGTTTGATCTTCTTGTTTTCGTTTCTTGTGTTTATTTCCGCTGTGCTAACCTAATTCGTAGGAAGAAACGAGAATTTGGGGTCGGCTATTCACACCCCCCCTCTCTAGCCGCGATCATCGATCCTAACAGAGAGGTGGGTCGCTGCCAGCCGATCCAGTCGAGGATGAGCCTGTTGCTCCAGTCGAGGGGTTTGGCCTAGCCCCAGACGAGTACTTTCAGCCAACCGAGGGATAGGAGGAGTTATTTGAGTTCACTGATGTTCAGCTATTTGGGGAGCCTCTTGATCCATCACAACCCTCGACGTCAGCTTAGCCTTCCACTTCCTTATCCATTGAGGATAGACTCGCTCGTCTCGAGCGGTCTTCCGCACATACACGACAGCTCATCTCGTACGGTTTCCGTACACTACGGGTCGAGATGATCACCTTTTGAGAGGAGATTCTTCGTGCACTACATGCACCCGAGCGATCTCTATCACCTCCTCCAGCTGACGATCCTCCTAGTTAATCATACTTTGGACATGCATTGTATCTATTAGACATACACTTACTTCTTGTATTGATAACTTACTTTTGGGTTGTTTAGTCTTGTGCTTAGTAGAATAGAACTTATTTTCTGTTTATTATGCTTTTAAATCAGCTTGCGTTTAAAATTGTCCTTAAAAATTCTAGGAAAAATAGTTTTGAAAATTCCAATTTTGATAGTTTTCAAAATTTTGGACATAGCCTAGGAATTTACCTCCTAGAAATCATGTACCCCTAGTTTCAGCCAGAGCATCTCACAAGCACCCTAGGTCTACCTTGCTTGTGTTTGACAACACTTAGAATGGTGTGAGATGCATAGGGTACTGTCTGGATTTAAGAATGCTTATGTCTGTGCATCGACATATGTCCGGGCTATAAACACCTGATTTACATTAATCAAATTAAGTTATCCTGTCTTAGTCAATTCTAACTGGATCACTGACTTAACTTGACTAACCAAGTGAAAGTTGTTGTCGTCTAGGTAAACAACTAGTAGCTAACGATTAGACATGTGCCCGAGGAAATTAACTATCTAATTATATTTTTTTTAAATTTCTAAGTTACTCATGCTTGGAGTTTAGAACTTTTGGAAAGAGAACTAACTTTTACGTAAAATCAACTTACTCTTTATGGTTCTAAGTAAAAGTGGCCTTAGTTAAAATTTTACAAGATAATACTATTTAAAGCTAAGTTTTTTTTTCAAATTTAACTAAGTGGAATTAAAGCTAAATCTTCAAAAATTTTCTAAGGCTAAGTTCTTTTAACAATTTATCATTTATCTTTCTAAAATTAAGTTTTTGAATGCTAAGTTTTCTTTAAATCTTCTGGAAAGCTAAATTTTAAAGATACAAAATCAATTATAATTAACTTCTTAATTTTTCTTTACTTTCTTTGTGCTATCTTCTTTTGATATATAGCAAAGGGGGAGAGTAGAGAAAATTCAAAGAAAATTCTAAAAAGGAGAGCTCTTATTAAGGAGGAGTGTCACTTAAGCTTCTATTAAGGGAGAGCTTTGCACTAAATTTATGCTTGTTATTGGTTATTCAGTTATTCTTGCATTGTTATTAAAAGTACTTTACAGCATCTCTTTATTATTTATGCATTTTTGCTTAACTTTGAATTTTAGTTGTCATAATCAAAAAGGGGGAGATTGTTGGTGCGGGAAGCATCCGATGATCGAATCCAAGTTTTGATAATGGAAAAGGATTCAAAGTTAAGGTTAATTGTTATTTGATATGTGTGAATGAGTTTTCAGGAAAGTCCTAACTGCGGTTAGGCAGGAGAAAAATTCTAGGGGTGGTAACCCTAGGTCCTAGGGGTGGTAACCCTAGGTGATGAAAAACCCTAAGGGGTGGCAATCTTAGGTCCTAGGGGGTGGTAACCCTAGGTGGTGGAAAACCCTAAGTGGTTGTAATCTTAAGTCATAGGGGGTGGTAACCCTAGGTGGCGGAAAACCCTAGGGGGTGGTAACCCTAGGTCCTAGGGGGTGGTAACCCTAGGTGATGGAAAACCCTAAGGGGTGGCAACCTTAGGTCCTAGGGGGTGATAACCCTAGGTGGTGGAAAACCCTAAGGGGCTGTAACCTTAGGTCCTAGGAGGTGGTAACTCTAGGTGGTGGAAAACCCTAGGGGGTAGTAACCCTAGGTCCTAGGGGGTGGTAACCCTAGGCAGAAAGTCCAGTCGGTCTGGAGGACCGGATTGCATCAAGTATGCTCTCCTGAGTGGACACTACAAAAAAATGGAGGTTTCAGCATCGATTTTTAGAACCGGTCAAATGACCTCTCTTATAGCTTGAATCAATTTTATAGAAATCGTTGCTATATATCTTGATTTGCAGCAGTTCACATAACCGACTCAAAATTATATAATTTGCAACTGCCTAATGTGGTCGCTACATGATATCAATATTAGAAGCAGTCTGTGATCGCGGCAAAAGGCATATTTTAGAATCGGTTTCTATAATCGCCCCTACAGTTGTAATGAAAACATTTAGTAGCGATATGCAACCGTGGAAAAAATTATGTCAGAAAAATCCTTAAATATTTATTTTGTGGGTCGATTGCATCCCAGTCTATACAATCTTGACTATGGGAAAAGTTGTGTTTACTAACGAAAATATTCCGTCTAAATTGAATTTGGCTGGTAAATAAAAGATTTACCAGCTAAATTGTACTTTGGCTAGTAAATAATTTTAATTACCGACAAAAATTTATTTGGCAGGTAATTTTAATTTATTATTGACACAAGTTTAATATGGTCGGTAATGTGTAATTTTTTTACCTATCAAAATTAGATTTGGTATGTAATATTTAATTTGTTTACTAACCAAAATTTGATTTGGCTAGTAATATTTAATTTTTTACTAGCCAAATATATTTGACCAATAATATGTAATTTTTTACCGATAATAGTTTAATTTGTTGAAAAAAATTACTAGTAAAAATTTAGTTGATAATTATTATAATATAATTAAACTTTTAATCAACGCATGACCAATCTTAAATATTTAATTGTTAATCAATAATTAAAATTAGTTTATAATCTGTTTGTTTTATTTTAATCCAGCAGTACTTAATGTTTTTTTAATTTTTTTTTATATCATTTTCTTTCTTTCTTTCTTTTTTATTTTTATTCTCCTTAGGTTTCTTTTCCCAAACCTCCTCAATGCACAACCCATCTCACGCGACCTTTCCTCTCCTCTATTCTCGCCGAAAAACCCTTCTTCTTCCTCTACTCACACCGAGAAGCTCTAAATCTCCATTAATCCTTCGTTCGAACAAGGTATAGTCATTCCTTGCAATTATCACTCGCTCCATTCTTTGGTTTTTGAATGTTCCTTTTAATTTGATGAATATCCTTTTGTGTTTGTGCCTTCTGTTCACTTATTTGAATAAACAACAAGGTTGGAATCCAAAGGTTTAGGGTTTCTGGAAGCTAAGGTTTAGCGTACTTATCTGTATTTTTTTTAATATGCAACTCCTCTCTTCACAGTTGTGAGTTGAAAGACTTAATATGAATGTTTTGTTGGTTAATCTATTGGTATTTTTTTTTTTTGTTGAATCTTTTGTATTGATTATTAAAAATTAGGAATTCAAAAGATTTTGTAAACAAATATTTAAAAAATGGAATGATTATAGGAGCTTCATTGGGGTCCATCATTTGAAATAGAACTGGTTTTAAACTGATGCTAATACACTTATTAGAAGCGGTAAATAACTGATCCAAGTAAATAAATTTAGAAGCAGCTTAATAACCGCTCCTAAACATGGTACACAAGAGTGGTTACAAACTGCTGCTGAATTACTTTTGGAGCGGTTACAAACCACTACACAATTTAACTTCAGAATCGGTTTAATAACCGCTTCTACTACATACCAACAGAAATGGTCATTAATCGCATTTGTAGTAGTTAACAAGTGCGATTAGCAGCCGCATCAAACCACATTTGGATAGGTTAAGGACCACTGGTATTACAACCTATTAAGGCGGTTAATAACCGCTTCTATAGAGACATCAGCAGCGGTTGTTCTGTTTTCACCACCGATTGCTATAACCAATGCTATTGATGCTAGGAGCGTAAGCTGTTGGATCGGTGAAGTAACCGATTCAAAAGCTTTAGGATCGGTTGAAAACCACTTCTATAGTTTGTTAAAACCACACCTAAAGACCTATTTTTTTGGAATGGGAGTAGGTGAGGACACTTTCCCCACAGAGGGAGCAGTAGGCGTCGGTTCGACCTAGGGTTTCTGGTTGGAAATCCAAAGTCAGAATCGGACAGTCCTGAGATTGTCAGATTATTTTCTGTTATTATGTTTATCATGTGCTAACTTTGTTTTGCAGGATATGTTGTTGTTTTGTGGACTAACCTATCTTGCAGGGACAAAAGAGCATCTAATGCCTCGGATGAACAGTACAGAGACGCTCACATGGAGCTTGGAGGCGCCTCGGGTGCAAAGGCTGGAGTGTGCGCGCAGCGGAGCTAGAGGCACCCTCATGGAGGCTGAGGCGCCTCGGACAGCCATGAGGGTGCCCTCAAGGAGAATGGAGGCGCCTTCAAGAGGATGAGCGACGAAGAAGTCTGGCTTATCCACGCGCGGCTGACTCGACGTTTGGAGGCACCCTCAAGGAGATTGAGGGAGCCCTCGGCAGGCTTTATAAGGAGGTCTCGACCATCACTTTGAAGCAACACTTTCCCAAGCAATCCTTCTTCTGTGTGCTGCTCAAGAGACGTTCCAGAAGTGTTGTACAACACCCCGACGACCAAGAGCTTCAATTTCAGTATTTCTGTTGTCGGTATAATTTAGTTATTGCTGTGCTTATTTCATACTTGTAATTTTGCGATATTATAGTTGTTGCCCAAAGTAAACGCTAACGAGCGTGGGCCTTAGAGTAGGAGTTGCCCTAGGCTCCGAACCAAATAAATCTTGAAGTTCTCTGTATGTGTGTGATTTTATTTTAATTTCTGCTGCTCAACTCGATACGTTTTTGAATCCGAAAATTGTGAAAGACACGAGAGCTATTCACCCCCCTCTAGCGCTTCTCGATCCAACAAAAACAACTTAACTTTGGACCCTTTGACATAATCAAAACACATGTTTGATTGTCGGATGCTTCCCGCACCAACACTAATAATGGTCAATGTGCCAAATAAATTCTTACTGCCTCTGAGCATCAGATTTACTACTTTCGGGTATCATTATAATGACATAAGTGCTACATAACTATCTAACTATATATATATATATATATATATATAACTCACCCATGATGACCGGTCATGGTCGGTCCCAAGCCCGGATAAATGAGGAGGGTTGCGTTAGGTTGCCAGCCAGCGTCAAACTATGGCAAATATTCAATGAATGAATCCATTAAACTATTGTGCTAATGCTAGGTTGTTCCCCGGAAGGAACGCGTTGCAGGGTCCGACTATAACGTCTCCGCAAGCACCGCTACATCTCCAGAACTCGGGTGTAGTGATAAATATGCAGAGTTCGCATTACAAGGTCCGACTATAACGTCTCAGCAAGGACCGCTACATCTCCATGAGAACTTGGGTGTAGTGTTAAATAGGCAAAAGTTCTCACACCATAGGTTAGATAAGAACAAATATGATAGGAAAACTAATAATCTAAGATTTGGAACATGGAATATATAAACTCTTACTGGTAAATCAATGGAGGTAGTAGATATGATGATTAGGAGAAAAATTAGTATTTTGTGTGTACAAGAGACAAAATGGATAGGCGAGAAGACAAAGATGATAGAGAACTCGGGTTTTAAGTTATGGTACACTGGAAAGAGTAAAGCAAGAAATGGAGTGGGTATCATTGTAAATAGTTTGTTAAAGGATGAAGTTGTAGGAGTAGTTAGAAAAGGAGATAGAATTATAGCCCTTAAGATAATAATGGTGAAAAAAACTATGAACATAATTAGCGTATATGCACCACAAGTAGGATTAGATGAAGCTACCAAATCAAGATTTTGGGAGGAATTAGATGAAATATTATAAAATATTTCACCAAATGAAATGATTTTAATAGGAGGTGATCTAAATGGGCATATCGGAATGAAAAATGAGGAATATGAGAGAGTACATGGGAGTTATGGGTTTGGAACGAGAAATGAGGAAGGGAAAACTATATTAGATTTTGTGATAGCATATAACCTTATATTAGCTAATACGTTTTTTAAGAAAAGAGAAGAACACTTAGTCACATTCAAAAGTGGGAATAATAAATCGCAAATTGACTTTCTTATGGTTAGGAAGAAGGATAAAAAGATTTGTAAAGATTGTAAAGTCATCCCTGGAGAAAGCTTAACTACCCAACATAGAGTAGTAGTGTTGGATATACGCCTCAAACATAGTATCAATAGAAAGAATATATATACAATTCCTAGAATTAAGTGGTGGAAGTTGAAGGATGGGAAACAAAATATATTTAAGGAGAAGGTAGAAGTACAAGCATTAGGTGAAATATACGATGACTCTAATACAACATGGGATAAGATGCTATCAAAGTTGAAAATAGTAGCTAAAAGTGTACTTAGTGAATCAAAGGGACATGCACCACTAAGTAAAGAATCTTGGTGGTGGAATGAGAAAGTACAAGAGAAAGTGAAGGAAAAACGAATAGCTTATAAGCAATTATATATTTGTAAGAATGAAGAAAACTTAAAAAAAATATACAATAGCCAAGAAAGAATCTAAGAAAGTAGTGAGTGAAGCAAAAAATGAAACTTTTGAACGCTTATATCAAAAATTGGATATAAAAGAAGGGGAAAGAGACATTTATAGAATAGCTAAAGTGAGAGAAAGGAAAACAAGAGATCTTAGCCAAATAAAATGTATTAAAGATGAATATAATAGGGTATTAGTAAATGATGGAGAAATAAAAGAGCGGTGGAAGAGGTATTTTCATCAACTTTTTAATGAAGGTTTAGGTGAGCAACTTACCTTAGGTAATTTAATTAGATCAAATGAGCATAGAAATTTTAATTTTTATCGTAGAATTCAAACTTCAGAAGTAAAACAAACTTTAAATGAGATGCACAATGAAAAAGTCGTTGGACCAGATGATATTCCGATAGAGATGTAGAAGTGCTTAGGGAAACAAGATATTGAATGACTTACAAAATTATTTAACATGATATTGAAAACGAAAAGAATGTCTGATCAATAGAGGATAAGTACTCTAGTTCCCTTATATAAGAACAAGGGAGACATACAAAATTGTGCAAACTATAGGGGTATTAAACTAATGCGTCATACTATGAAACTTTGGAAAAAAGTAATAGAAAAAAGATTAAGGAAGGAGACCACAGTGACAGAAAATCAATTTGGGTTCATGCCTAGAAGGTTGACAATAGAAGCTATACATCTCCTTAGACGATTAATTGAAAAATATCGGGAGCAAAAATAAGATCTACACATGGTATTCATTGACTTAGAAAAAGATTATGATAGAGCCCCAAGAGAAATTATATGGAGAATTTTAGAAAAGAAAGGTGTTAGCGTAACATATATTGAACTAATTAAGGATATGTATGAGGATGTAATGACCAGAGTAAAGACTTCAGGCGGAGTAACTGAAGCATTTCCAATAAAGATAGGGTTACATCAAGGATCAGCCCTAAGTCCCTATCTTTTTACACTAATTATGGACGAACTCACTGCGCACATTCAAGATACAGTACCGTGGTGCATGTTGTTTGTAGATGATATTATTTTGGTAGATGAGACATGTGAAGGAGTAAATGCTAAGCTAGAATCTTGGAGGGAAACACTAGAAGGGAAAGGTTTTAATCTTAGTAGATTAAAGACAGAATATATGGAATTTAAGTTTAGCAATATTAGAAGTAATGAAACAATTGTTAAGATAGGAGAGGACGAGTTGCCTGGAGCCGAGAGATTTAAATATTTAGGATCATTTTTACAAAATGATGGAGGGATTGAGAGAGATGTCTTACATAGAATACAAGCAGGATGGGTGAAATGGAGGGGAGCGTCGGGTGTTTTATGTGACCGTAAAGTGCCTCTTAAACTTAAAGGTAAGTTCTATAAAACCGCAGTTAGACCTACTATGTTATATGGAGTTGAATGTTGGGCTATGACTCGAGCACATGAGCATAAGATGAGAGTTGTAGAGATGAGGATGTTAAGGTAGATGTGTGGACATACGAAGATGGACAAAATAATGAATGAGAGCATTAGAGAGAAAGTCAGAGTTGCATCTATTAAGGACAAACTCCGAGAGACACGTTTAAGATGATATGGACATGTACTTAGATGACCAATAAATGTTCCAGTTAAGCGATGTGAAACTATGATAAACATACATATCAAACGAGGAAGAGAATGACCAAAAAAGACTTGGTTAGCAACAATAAAACAAGATAAAATTTATTTAAATATAGATGATGATATAATAGGATATAGGGCTCAATGGCATAAAAGGATTCATACAGCCGACCTCACCTAGTGGGAAATGACTTGGTTACTGTTGTTGTTGTTATTATATATATATATATATATACACACACACGTGAGCAGTCGTGGGTGACATTTAACCTGGCCACGTGATTCACGTGTAGCTTTGACTAATTTCTTTTAATCTCTCAAGTGTTATCTACATGTAATAAATTTTGTCTCCATTAATTGCATGCACAGCCAGCTCTGGTGGATGATGGCCTTTAAAAACTAGCACAAAAGTGGAGCTAGTCTTTAATTAAAGATCATCACTACTTTGGTGTTGGTTTATAGAAATCAACATCACTTTGATGCTGATTTATAGAAACCAGTACCAATATGTTGGAGCTAGTCTTTAAAATTCAACATCACCTTGATGCTGGTTTGTAGAAACTAGCTCCAACGTTGGTGTTGATTTGTAGACATTAGTGCATGAGCAACAAAGAACATTTAGGGCTTTCGTTTTAAAGAAGAGAGGAAAGAGAAGGAAGAGAAGAGAAAAAATATATTGCAAATAAGAGAGGGATTAAAAAAATCAATCAAATAGACGTTATGTCAATCAATAAATATATCAAAATTATATATATATATATATATATATATATATATATATATATATATATATATATATATATATATATATATATATATATATATATATATATATATATATATATATTGAATTAATATAAACCAAAATATTAAAATACTAATAATAAATATGATTTTATTGTAATTTTAGAATTTAAATGGCATTTTTTAGATATTTTATTGGGGTAAATTACTTAGGGCTTAGAAAAGCTTATTTAGATAATATTTAAAGTGGGAGTTATCATGAAAATTAACACCAAGATAAACTCAAAGAGCCTAAGGATAATCCAAAAGCCCAGCATCCTTTGGTTGCACCTCCTATTTAGAGGAAAAATTCCTACAAATATGATATCACTGTACACCACAAATGTCGAGATGACAACTTAGATGCTCTACCACTACACCATAGTCCCGAGGGCATTGTTTAGAATACCTATTTAAAGTGAAAGTTAATTGAAATAAACTTGTTTTCTTTTAATCAAAACCTAAGTTTGATTAAAAATCACTTGCATCACTTCTCCCTCACCCGCGTCAGTCACACATTGTCGCAGCCGCTGTCGACGTCGGCCGGCTTGACTCCTCTGTCCACACCAACGGACGACAACAAGGTCTCATTCTCTACTGACCTGATGCCATCACCGGTCGTCGTCCCGCTCATGCAGCCCCGCGAGCAATAGCAATCGAGCCATGCTCCCCTCGACGGGAAGTTGCTATCGCGAGTCGATGCAGGACCTAGCCAAATGTCATCATCCGTCGCCTTCTCCAAGAATCCCCCCACACTTCCTTCACTAGAGACCCAACCGCCACGCCCTCATTGCCGAACGAACACACAATCTTATTGTTTTCACTGTTCACTGAATGTCTCCACTGCCAAAGAAGAAGAAGGAAAAGACGAAACTTAGGCTAATGCTTTTATCATATTGATTCACCTCGTGTTTAGTTTAATTAATCTAGGATTTAATTAATTGAATTAGTTAATTAATTAAGCATTGGATTAATTGATAATCTAAACTTGAATTTGAGATTCAGTAAACTAGTTAATTAACAAGTTGGTTAATGTGATTTACTTGGTTAATCAATTGATGAATAAGTGGAGTAATGGATGGACTAATTAGTATAGGTAATAATGATGTTTATTTGATTAATTAGTAATTAATGATAATTAAGATTATTGATTTGTTCAAGGAAATAATTAATGATTTTAAGTAATTAATAATTGATATTAACTAGTTTAATTGGTATATTAGATAACTAATTAAATTACTAATTAGGTTAAGAATGTATGAGTTAATTAATGGTTAATTCATAATTAATTTAGATATATTCATTATATGACTGATTTGAATTATTTAACGAATCATAGAATGTATCTAATTAATTAATAAAGGTTAATTGATTAATTGAGATGTTTAACTTATAATTTGGATCAATTAATGAATTGGATGATTGAGTTAGGATTAATGGAATCATTAATTGATTGAATAGGTTGGATAAGTTGATTGACATATGGATAGACCACTTAATAAATTTTTTCATTTCCTTCACTTGTAGAATTTAAGTTCGAAGTAGACTCTTTTGACTTGAAGATGATTAGGACGATCTACAATCAAGGTGGGTAGTTTCTTCTTTGACTTCTTTAGATCTTTGACCTTAGTGCATGAGATTTGATTACGCATTGGTATATGTTTACCTTAACTTAACTCCATGTTTTCTTTGAGTGTGATACTTATATGCTTGAACTTAGATGTGTTCCACTTGATATCTTAGAGTCTCATTGCTATCCATGTTACTTAGTATCATGTGTATATGTTTTTCTAATTTTCGGAGGCAATGGGGGTGAGCGAATCGCCCTTTTGCTACCATGTGTATATGTTATTTTTATATACATTGATTGCAGCTCATACTTTTGAATATGACTATGTTACTGTTGTATAGAAATAATTATATTTGTGAATCTGATTATTTATTTTATTCTTATCACCACATTATATACTTTTCGACCATTGTCACTCATTCATGGTTAAGAGAGTCGTCATCAACCATTGTTATATCCTATAGACCATTGTCTTCTATTCATGGTTGAGAGAGTCGTCAGCGACCATCGTTACATTCATAGTTGAGAGAGTCATCAATAACCCTTTTTATACCTTATCGATCATTGCCTCCCATTCGTTGTTAAGAGAGTCATCAACGATCATGATACATTTGACTGCCCATAAGACATCCATGGTAGCATGTTGTCGCACATAGTCTGTAGCCAGATAGCTACACATCTTGTCTGCCTATTAGACCAGGTAGTGGTAACGTATATTGTCGCCTGCAGACAATGACATTTTTGTGCTCTAACTGCCCATTGGACTAGATTGTGGTAACGTGTATTGTCACCTTCAGTCAGTAGTTGACGAGCTAGATATCTACCTCATTCTATTTGTCCACTAGATCATATAGTGGTAGCATGTATTATTGCCCGTAGATAATGGATACCTTGACTGCCCACGAGACTCATTCGTGGTAGTATATTGTTGCACGCAATCAGGACTTGTTATATGATTGTTATGTGCCGAGTTTATATAAATGGCTTTTTGGTGTACTGTATGTACCCTGGATTTATTAGATACACTTGATAGAGCAGGTTAGTGAAGGATCATGTTATTTATAGTTTGATTAGTAGATCATTATAGTAACACTCTTACTTTTGGAGTAAGTATTCTTTTTTATCTCCTTACACTTAGTATCATGCACTATATGTCTTATACCCACTGAGTAATTTATACTTACTACCCCTTACTTTTCTTTGACTTCTAGGTTAACAAGTAGAGCATATGTTCTATTGACAACCTTAGTGTTGCTCAGATATCATTGCTTGCCAATCCCACTTGATATCGGGTTTTGGATGTCTTTCAAATTGTGTTGATGTTTCTTTTCTGTTTCCTTTGTTTAAGATTTTCTTTCTGCATCAAATGTTTGAGTATTAGTTTTATCTTTGTTAGTTTAATATGTTCACATGTATATGCATACATACACACATTGATATTTAAAAAGTTAGTATAATTTTATTTTGTATCGATGTTTATTTTACCTGATTTGAGTTCGATGTTATATTTTCCATATTATCACTAGGGGGTATCGTCCAGTTTTATAGATAAGTATACCCTCATGGCATGATAATTTTATTCGTATCAAAACATGGTTCGAGTTCGAATTGTGGGTTTTTGTGTTTTGAGATTTCCATCTCATTTTGATTTATAGTTTTTCGAGTTTTGGGACCACAAGGCAAGCTGCAGAATATCTCTAAGCTATAGGAGAGTAAGATATATCTTTCGTGGTTATCTTACCTTTTTGGGTTCACTATTTTATTTAGTTTATTGTTAGACAAGTTGAATATTGTAGGAATTAAGATATGATTAGTTAGACTCTTTCCAATAGTGTTGGATTGTGTAGTTGTTTCTATACATGTTTATTAAATACTCACTTCCCTGGTTGTAGCATGATAACACTTAGTGAGTCATCCTATTCGCAATCGTGGTCGGTTTTGACCACGAAAGCAGTCATTTGACACTTTTGGACCCAAACCTGATGCAAAGAATGTTGATTCTTCTATAGCACCGACTGATACCGAGTTGGAAATCAGGGGTCGAACCCATCAACAACCTATTGGAGGTCAAAGACACAGTCTCAGAAAGCATCAACAACCATACACATGTTCTTGCTACTATCAATTAAGTAATGAGACACATATACCAATACTATCCCAATCAATAGAGGATAGATGCATCATATTTCATGGAGATTTTGACCATGTACCTCTTGTACTTGGTTAGATAATCTAGAAGGTAAATTCAAATATATGACTCTTAGTTATGTGGAGAAGGTAAAGATAGCTGCTTAACACTTATAAGACCAAGAAACCACTTGGTGGAATACGCAAAAGATGACATTCAAGGAACAAAGGACCATTTGGTGATTATTTCAAGAGATTTTTAAGAGAAAGAACTTCTCTACCGCCTTTAGTTCCTAAATATTAAGTAGAGCAACCATAGCATGACGGATTTTAAGGCGGAGTTTAGTCGACTCGTTGAATGTGATCCCCGCAAAGAGCATTAGAGATTAACAAGCTTACTTTGGAAGATTTTGTTCCTAAGTGGAAAAAGGGGGAAACATAGTACGATGAATTTTAGAGGGTGCATGATTTGATTTAGGTGATCATTGATTGATTAATCAAGTTCTCCCATTTTCCCACTGATCGCTAAACTGACTCTTTATATTACTTGGCAGAGTTTCCAACGAGCGCTATATACCAAAATTATTTTTAGTACAACATTTCACTCTTAGATAGACGAATAGATGGGACACACCATTCAAACATTGAAGGACTTGCTTCGAGCATGTATGATGGACATCGAAGGTAGTTGGACAACCATTTACATCTGAAAGATTTTGGTCATAATAATTAGGTAGATGAGTAGCGGAAGAACGGTGGGCTCATAACCCATAGAATAGTGATTATGTACCTTAATAGTTGATCATCATGTAGTTTTACAAGGTATCCTTACTCCCTAACTGTTAGAAACTATTGAGGCTACAAGAATGAATTAGTATAGTATATATGGTCTAGTGTTACCCTTAAATGAGGATACCTTAGTGTTACGACTTAAGTTGAAAATTTGGGACCAAATTTTTATTAGTAAAGAGAATGTGTGTGTGTGTGTGCGCGCGCGCGCGCGTGTGTAAGTAAGTAAGATGATAAGAAATAAACAAGTTGAATATAATATAATTTTATTATAATTTTTAGAGTTTAAATTAAATTTTTTTGATATTTTATTGGGGTAAATTAATTAGGGCTTATAAAAGTTTGTTTAGAATATCTATTTAAAGTGGAAGTTAATTGGAATAAACATAGTTTTCTTTTAATCAAAACCTAAGTTTGATTAAATGATGTGCATAGATTATATATACTTTTATGCATACTTTAACACATATCTACTTGTATATCATGAGCATAATCTATGTTTATTGCAATCTATTTTATTATAATATCATATTTCTAATCCTTTTGTTTGGAGATCTGCTCTTTGCTTATTTTGATTGATGGGATGCGTTTTGGGAGCAAAAATAGAGTAAAAAGCCTTAAAACGTGAAGTCAAAGGAAGAAGCATGATCACATGAAATATACTTGAAGGAAAAGGCTTTCAAAATACCTTTAAATTGAACATTTAATCATGGAATATGCTTTAGCCATGATCCTTGACACGTGCATAATCTTATGAAAGAAAAAAAACGGAGCTTAAACAGAGTCTAGAGCTTCTAAAAGGTCCGAGTCGTACCTATGAGATATGGCCATGTGACAATCAAGTCTTTGGCATGCTCTGGCTGTGTGGATTTCACATTGTCATGTCTAAAAAAGGGCACGGCCGTGTGAAATTTTCTACACTACAAATTGAAAGTAAAACAGTCATAAATTTTTGTTCAGTTGGAGTTACGAACTATTCTTTATATCAAAATGTAGATAACTTTGAGATCTACAATTTACTGAAAACTTAAACCAGAGAAAATGACGTCTAGATGGTCTAAAAGGCGTTTCCATCAGACATAGCCATGCAGGGGCATGCCACTGCCGTGTAAATTTTCTAGAGCAGGAGCTAACCTTAGCCGTGTGGACCACACGGCTGTATAGATTTTATAGAGTCGGAGCCGACCTTGGTTGTGTGGATTCCACATGGCTGTGGCAGGGGTCATGCCAGGCTGATGCCTAGCTCTATATAAAGGGTTTTTCTCCCCTTTTAACTCTTCTTGGGTTTGGGACTTTGTCCCTCTCCTTAGGGAAGGGTTCTCCCCTTAGGGGGAAACCTTAGAGAGGTCATCTTTATCATCTCCAATGATCCGTCCACCTCCAGAGCAAGAAGTTCATCCTAAAAGATTGACGATACAACGATAAGCATTCTCTTCTCTTTCAATCTCTATTTTGAGTTGTAGATGTTATTTTTATTGTCTCTTGTTGTATCTTCCTTGCAATGGAGTATATTCTCTTGATATAGGATGTAGGAAGTAACTATAATGTGATGTGATCTATAACTATGTATTTGAACATTTTATTATTCAATGAAGTGTTTATATCATGTTCTATATATGTTGTGCCTTTTGTGTGTTTGATGAAATGTGTAAATGGTGTAAACATATAGATGTGTATTGATTGTTCACCCTGTAGGGAGAATTCCCTAGATAGTATGACAGAGGGGCCCTAGTGACAATGGTATCCCATTTCCATACATCTAGGGTATTTCCTTGAAAGGGATGACAAATCTCTACAAGGAAGCATCTAATTAGGTTTAATGGGTTATCTCTAATCCTATGTTAATAAGTGTTTTGTGTAATATAGTGATTGTATGACTAGGGAGCCCTAGTGACAAGGGTATCCCTTTAACGGTACTCACTAGGTTACCTCTTCTACTTAGTGACATCGGACACCAATAGAGGTAGCACTCCGACATGACCACCGTAGGTAGTATCAATATTTAGTTAGACTTCCTACATATGCATAAGGATGGAGGTAAGGAGATGAATAATGCATAGAGACATTAACTAGCATCATAGTGAAACCGAAATCCTAGAATCGTCTCCCAAACCATTTCTCACATCTACTTAAACTCAACCCCTCTCAAGATCAATTCTTCTCTCACTTTCTCTCAACCTTCTCTCCCTCTCTTCAATCTCTCTTCTAACATTTATGAACCACCTTTCGATTGTCTAGATAATTCATTGTATGAAGTTAACTAGTATAATTCTTAATCAACAGTCTCTGTGGAATAGATATTTTATTATTTGACGACACCCGTATACTTGCAGGTATCACATCATTAAGATCGCCGATGCCACTTCTCCCTTACTCACGTTGCTCACACATTGTCACAATCATTGTCGACACCGGCCAGTTTGATGCCTCCATCCACACTAGCAAACGATGTCGACGTCATGTTCTCTTCTAACCCGACACCATCACCAGTCATCGTCCAACTCATGCGGGCCCGCAAGCAATAGCGGTCGAGTTGTGCTCTCCTCGATAAGAAGCCGCTGCACTTGTTGACGCAGACCCTGGATGACCGTCGCCGTCTGTCACCTTCTCCAAGTAGCCCCCCACATTGTCATCATTAGAGACCCAGCTGCCATATTCTCATCGCCAAGAAAACATACAGTCTTATTGTCGCCACTGTTCACGGACTTTCTTGGACGTACGACCCCACAACCGATCCACACTACTGTCGACGCCACCACCATTGCCGTCTCATGCACCAACCTCGACAGATGCCAACCTCCACTACTGAAGAAGAAGGAAAAGATGAAGCTTCGAGTAATGCCTCGTGTTTACTTTAATTAATCTAGGATTTAATTAATTGAATTGGTTAATTAATTATGCAATGGATTAATGGATACTCTGAACTTTAATTTGAGATTCAGTAAATTAGTTAATTAACAAGTTGATTTATGTGATTTACTTGGTTAATCAATTGATGAATAAGTTGATTAATGGATGGACTAATTAATATAGGTAATAATGATATTTATTTGATTAATTAGTAATTATTGATAATTAAGATTTTTAATATATTTAAAGAAATAATTAATGAGTTTAATGGATTAATAATTGATATTAACTAGTTTAATTGGTAAATTAGATAACTGAATAAATTACCAATTAGGTTAAGAATGTATGAGTTAATTAAGAGTTAAATTATTTATTATGGAACTTCATTGATTAATTGATATATTGAATGGTTAATTCATAATTAATTTAGATAAATTAATTATATCACTAATTTGAATTATGTAATCACGGAATGTATCTAATTAATTAATAAAGGTTAATTGATTAATTGAGATGTTAACCTATAATTTGGATCGATTAATAAATTGGATGATATAATTTAGAATTAATGGAATTATTAATCAATTGAATAGGTTGAGTAAGTTGATTGACGTATGGATAGACCCCTTAGATTCTTTCGTTTCTTTTACTTGTAGGATTCAAGTTCGAAGTAGACTCTTTGACTTGAAGATGATTAGGATGATCGACAATTAAGATGGGAAGTTTCTTCTTTGACCTCTTTAGATCTTTGATCTTAGTGCATGAGATTTGATTACGCATTGGTTATATATTTACCTTGACTTCACTCCATGTTTTTTTTGAATTTGATACTTACATGCTTGAACTTAGATGTGTTCCACTTGATATCTTGTAGTCTCGTTGCTATCCATGTTACTTAGTATCATGCGTATCTATTATTTTTTTATACATTGATTACAACTCATACTTCTGGATATGATCGTATTAATATTGTATAGAGATGATTATATTTGTGAATCTGATTATTTATTGTCTTCTTATTATTACATTGTATACATCTTATCGATCATTATCTCCCATTCATGATTGAGAGAGTCATCAGCGATCGCTGTTATATCTTGTCAACCATTATCTCTCATTCATGGTTGAGAGAGCCATCAATGATTATTCTTATATTCCATCAACCATTATCTCTCATTCATGGTTTAGTGAGTCATCAACGATCATGATACATTCGATTGCCCATGAGAGATCCGTAGCAGCATGTTGTCACCCATAGTCCATAACTAGATAGTTGCACATCTTGTCTGCCCACTAGACCAAGTAATGGTATCATATATTGTCGCCCCAGACATTGATATTTATGTGTTTTGATTGTCCACTAGACCCGATGATGGTAGTGTGTATTGTGGTCCGCCTACAGTTAATAGTTGAGAAGCTAGATATCTACTGTTGGAGCAATACCAATGGTCCGTGTGACCATGTGTTTTGATGTTTGGGCAAAGGGTTTAAGTTAGATTTACCCTTGTTATTTGATATGTGTATGTGAGTGTGCAGGTTTGCAGGATACACATATGGCTCAGCTTGATGACTTCGGGTCCGATGAAGGATGGAGCATCCGAGGGACCGTAGACAAGGCAGTAAGGACAAGGGCCGAGGGAAGCGACTTCGAGGCATACGCGAAGGATGGCATCAAGGGATGAGCCGGGGGCTTGGATGCATCCAAGGGACAAGAGCCAAAGGAAGTAGGCTTGAAGGCAAGAGATCAAGGCTGCAAAGAAGAGTCAAGTGAGTCGTGAGGGTACGAGTGCATGAGAGATTGTACTCGGGGAAAAATCTCGATGGGTATTGTAGCAGTCAACGGGGGATATTGTAGCAGTCAACGGGGTACTATAGCAGGCAACGATACTGTAGCAGTCGACTGGTGCACTGTAGCAGTCGACTGATAGAGAGTCGTTGGGCTGGCACCAGTCGACTGGTGCAAGGATCAGTCGACTAGTAACGGTAAAATAGCAGGGATGTTTTCTTCCAAGCTCTATAAGAAGGAGCTTGGGATGGCCGGCCAAGGTGACGAAATTAGACTTGGTTAAAGCCTAATTAGTAGTCACCAAAGTGCTCAAGGTTCTCTTGTGTCCAAGTGTTCTTGGTTGGAGTTGTGGTGAGGTTTCTCCATACACAAGGAGGTTGAGCTAGCCGGAGTTTGTCGGGGACTAATCCACCGATGGATTGAGGGATTGTCCACCTTACGGAGACGCCGTGGAGTAGGAGCAAGTTATCTCCGAACCACGTAAACGAACGTGTTAGCGGTTTGCTTTCTTGTTCTTTCCTTTAGTCTTTAGCTTATTTGTTTTATTTGTATTATTCTGCTGCACAAGCTAACGAATACGTAGGAAGCTATCGATTTGGGGGGCACGTCTATTCAACCCCTCTTCTAGCCGGCCACCGATCCTCCTACAATTGGTATCAGAGCGAGGTCACTCTCCATCGGACTAACCGCCGAGGAAGCAAAGATGGCCGGCTTAATAGATCCACCAAAGTTCGAAGGAGGAAGCTTATGGGACATCACCTTTTGGATGGTAAAGATGAAGAACTTCTTCGAGACGGATTAGGATACAATGATGGTGGTGGAAGAGCCATTTGAAGTCCAGAAGGACAAGAAAGGAAAGAAGATCCGACCACGACATTGGACATAAGAGCAAACAACACGGTCAAAGGCAAACGATAAGGTAATATCAATTTTGGTAGATATTTTGCCTTCTAACGTATTGAGTGATGTAGGTGAATACAAGAATTCTCATGATTTGTGGAGCAAAGTAAAGAAAGTTCTAGGTAAAGAACTTATGCCTACACAAGAAGAAGAAAAATCCAACGAAACGGATGAAGAAGCTCAAGTAGAGGAGGAGCAACCGGAATGTGACGAGCACTCAACTTCCAAGGAGAAGGAGGAGAAGGATGAAGAAATGCCATCCACTAGTGTGGATGAGGAGACATCCTCAAAGGTTGAGGAAGAATCCAAGACAAGTAAAGAAGAAGTCTTGGAAGTCAACCCAGTGAGTACCTCCACCGAAGCAAAGTTAAAAGATCACATTGTGTGCTTCGAGTGCAATGAAAAGGGACACTACAAGAGTAGATGTCCTATGGGTAAAAAAGAGGTATCTCCTAAACTCAATTCAATTCATTTTGAATCTAATTTGAGTTGTAGGAAGAAGAAGGAGAAAAAGCACATAATGTGCTTCACGTGTGGTGAGCGGGGTCATTACCACACCAAACGCCCAAAGAAGAAAGAAATCAAGAAGTTGGCACATTTGAAGAAGGAGGAGAAGAAATGGAGGAAGAATGGAGGCTCATAAGGTAAACCATAATTTAAATTTGAAGTCAAATTTAAATTCCTCCATGCATGCTAGGAATAATTGCTATTATTTACCCATGCATAACTTTGGATTTAAATATCATGATAGGAATAGGGTAATTGTAGATCATAACCCTAGGAGACCAATTCATGATAACTCTAGAAATGGTAGATCTAAGAAGACCCAAGGCATTAATCCCAAGAAAGGGAGACATATGCCTAGAAAAATAGGTAGGTCTAGGAATGTCCATAGTCTACATGTTGACTCTAGGTTTAGGAACCTAGAAAGGGAAAATCAAGCTTTGAAAGCAAAGCATGATAAATTGGAGAAAACCCTAGAAAGATTCAATGTTAGATCTAAGGGTTTGGGTATGATGTTGGGTAGTCAAAGACCCAACAATGATAGATCGGGTCTAGGATACCGATCTAGTGTCTCCAATGCTAAAGGAAAGTCGTATGCTAGGGTTGCATATGACTATAGCAAGGAGAAGCCAATAAATGGCAAGGGAAAGTCATTTAAAGGTAAGGAGAAATTAACCAAGGACAAGGTGTCCAAGATTAAGAAAGTTAGGTTCGTAGGCCAAGTGTCACCGGAGGTGCACCAATGTGGCCTAGCAATTGTGGATAAGTCACCTAGGGAGGTGGCTAAGGCTAAGGGCTCTAGGGGGAGCTCAAAAAGTCAATTTGGGGCTCATGACAAATGGATCTCAGGTGGGTATTACTTGGGAGTCTAGAGGAGCCATGGAGTGTGCCAAATGATTTGGAGACGGACTTGAGTCTCAAACCTAGGGATTTGGCACACATGGTTTGTGTTTAATGCAAGAAATATGACATTTGAGGTCATATAGCATGATAATTAGTTTTGGATGTATAGATGTCATATAAACCAATGCTAGGGATGCATTATGGGTTGGTATGGGCAAATACATCAAGAGGAAGTCAAAACTAGGACTTTAGGTCAAGGTTCAATTGAACCATTTAGCTAGTTTTGAATTTTGTGTCAATCTTGGGATTGGTGATTGATCCTGTCTGAGAAGCTTGACAAAATGGAAAACTGGGAGAAAACCTACTGCTGATGAAGAATAATACCTGTAGAATACCGATCTGAGAAACTCAAAGCGGATTTGGGAGAATGAAGTCAAAGAATGCCCTCCTTGTGCGAAGATCCAAAGATGAAAGGAAAGCTTTAATGAAGAGAACCGAGATCTAGAGCTTCTAAAGCTTCCTGCGCACAAAAGACCAACCAACACTATTGTCAGTGACCTAAGACCGGGGTGGGAATCCCTGGCTAGGCCCTCCGACGCTCAAGTCAGTGATCTCTCTTAGTGTGGAAGAAGGAAGAAGATGAACCGTAACTGAAAACTAGGGCTGTGAGTGTGAGCCTCACCTTACCTGGCCAACGGAGAGGATTCCCCTTTTTATACCACTTCATTTAACCTCCATAGTCATGAAGTGGACCCCAGTTTGTTAGAGTTTGTTATGAGATGACGTAAGCCACGTACTTACAGAAAATAACTTTTAAGGAATCTTTTTTGTACCCCAGATGTACCTTCTTTTTCGTCTAGTACCTGCAGAAGAGTCTAGAAACATTCTTCCCGCCAAGTTAGTCAACCTGTTATATGATTACATGAAGCAGATATTCTCATAAGCTATTCATAAATATCCTCAAAATGTTTATTCTCGTCCTGTCCTATAAGTTATATTTTATCACCCCTTCTTGGTTATCCTGTCTCTACTATATTGTGGACATCCCGATATTATACTATGTTTTGTATCGGTTGGGATTGACCCTAGGTTTCGTACAGGCGGGTTATTATTATTTTTATTTAACACATGTCCTCATCGTCCGATAATATATTATAAATTCTATACTGTCTTGTAGTTGCTCATTCTCGGACGATCATATACATTCGCCCGATATTAGTCTATATTCGCATTTGCTAGCTCAGACAATCTCGACCGATATTGGCCTTTCTTTCTTAAGGTATATCCCGGCCGATATTAGCCTACCTTTCTCAAGATGTACCCCGACCGGTATTAGCCTTCTTTTCTTTAAGGTATTATCCCGGCCGGTGTTGGCCTATATTTTCTTAAGTGTGTTACCCCGTCCGGTATTTGCCTATATTTCCTTAAGCATGTTGTCTCGGACGATATTATCCTATATTTTCTTAAGCTCGATATCCCGGTCGATATTTACATTACTTAATTCTGCTATCTCTTTTCTTTCCCCTTTTCACCAGGGACCTACTAAACCTAACTCATATCAGTGATAGATACATTTTGTAATGTATTTTTCCCAAGTAGACAAGGGTACAATAGACCTCTCCATAAAATTTAGGGATTTTTGGTGGTCTAGGGAATTTCTGGTGCATTTCTGAAGTTGGCCTGAAAAGGCTGATTTTTTCATAAATAGGGTACCAGTCGACTGGTACAGATACCAGTCGACTGATAACAGTGTTTTTGAGCATAGAATGTCTCTGTAAGCTTATTTTATCGATACCAGTCGACTGGTGCCGATACCAGTCGACAGGTAACAGTAGATTTCGACCACAGAATGCTTCTGTAAGGTTGTTTCGAGGGGAGCAGTCGACTGGTACCAAGGGGCAGTCGACTGATACCAGCCTAAACTTATTTTTCAACGTTGTTCTTGATCGTGTCAACTCGTTTAAATGTATAGGATCCATAGGGGATAAATACATGAATTTAGGGTCAGTTTGGAGGACAATTTTCAACAATTGGGATATTGTTGGAGAGCTTTTTGAATGTTATGTAAAGGGGGAGAAGTAAAGTTTAGTTAGGAAAACCTTAAGTTCCTTTGCATAGGGGGAGCCTTGTGATAGGTTCTTAAAAATCCCTGTGGAAAAATCCTAGCTCATTGGGGAGCTTAGGTGTAGGGGGAGCCTTGAGATAGCTTCCAATGCATGTTACATTTTGTTTCGGCGATGTAAGTCCAAGTGTGTAGCCTTGGCAACGTAAATCCATTTGGGGGTGTAAGTCCAAGTGTGTAGCTTTGGCAACGTAAGTCCATTGTTTCTTTTTAGCATGTTTATTTGCTATATGTTTTCCCTAACTTAAACGTATTGCCAAACATCAAAAAGGGGAAGATTGTTGGAGCAATCCCAATTATCCATGTGACCATGTGTTTTGATGTTTGGGCAAAGGGTTTAAGTTAGGTTTACCCTTGTTATTTGATATGTGTATGTGAGTGTGCAGGTTTGCAGGATACACATATGACTCAGCTTGATGGCTTCGGGTCCGGTGAAAGATGGAGCATCCCAGGGACCGTAGATAAGGCAGTAAGGACAAGGGCCGAGGAAAGCGACTTCGAGGCATACGCGAAGGATGACATCAAGGGACGAGCCGTGGGCTTGGATGCATCCGAGGGACGAGAGCCAAAGGAAGTAGGCTTGAAGGCAAGAGGTCAAGGCTGCAAAGAAGAGTCAAGTGAGTCGTGAGGGTACGAGTGCATGAGAGATTGTACTCGGGAAAAAATCCCAATGGGTACTGTAGCAGTCAACGGGGGGATATTGTAGCAGTCAACGGGTACTGTAGCAGGCAACGACACTGTAGCAGTCGACTGGTAGAGTGCCGTTGAGAGAGTCGTTGGGTTGGCACCAGTCGACTGGTGCAAGGATCAGTCGACTGGTAACGGTAAAATAGCAGGGCTGTTTTCTTCCAAGCTCTATAAGAAGGAGCTTGAAATGGCCGGCCAAGGTGACGAAATTAGACTTGGTTAAAGCCTAATTAGTAGTCACCAAAGTGCTCAAGATTCTCTTGTGTCCAAGCGTTCTTGGTTGGAGTTGTGGTGAGGTTTCTCCACCCACAAGGAGGTTGAGCTAGTCGAAGTTTGCCGGGGACTAATCCACCGACGGATTGAGGGATCGTCCACCTTACGGACACACCGTGGAGTAGGAGCAAGTTATCTCCGAACCACGTAAACGAACGTGTTAGCGGTTTGCTTTCTTGTTCTTTCCTTTAGTCTTTAGCTTGTTTGTTTTATTTGTATTATTCCGCTGCACAAGCTAACGAATACGTAGGAAGCTATCAATTTTGGGGGCACGTCTATTCAACCCCCCTTCTAGCCGGCCACCGATCCTCCTACATCTACCTCATCCTATCTGTACACTAGACCAAATAGTGGTAGCGTGTATTGTCGCCTGCAGATAGTGGATATCTTGACTGCCCATGAGACTCATTCGTAGTAGTATGTTGTTGCGCGCAGTTAAGACTTGTTATATGCTTGTTATGTGCTGAGTTTATACAAATGATTTTGGGTTGTACTACATGTACTCTAGATTTATTAGCTACACTTGATGGAGCAGGGTAGTGAAGGTTTATGTTGTTAATATTTTGATTAGTAGATGATTATATTGGTGCTCTTATTTTGTAATAAGTATTTTACTTGAGACTATTTCTTTTGATCTCCTTACATTTAGTATCATATATTATTTATCTTATACCCATTGAGTAATTTGTACTCACTATCCCTTACTTTTCTTTAATTTTCAGGATAGGAGGTAGAGCATATGTTGTGTTGACAACCTTAGCGTCACTCAAAGATCAGTGTTTATCGGTCCCACTTGATATTGGATTTTGGATGTCTTTCAGATTGCGTTGATGTTTCTTTTCTATTACCTTTGTTTAGGATTTTCTTTCTATATAAAATGTTTAAGTATTGGTTTTATCTTGGTTAATTTAATATATTCATATGTACATACATATACACCCATTGTTATTTAAAAAGTTAGCATATTTTTATTTTACATCGATGTTTATTTTGCTTGATCTGGATTTGATATTGTATTTTTCATATTGTCACTAGGAGATACCGTCAGGTTTGACGAACAAGTATATCCTCGAGGTATGACAACTAATATTTCTAAGCCATTAATAACGGCTAATGCGCCAAGTAGTATTATCATGACAGCCTTTGGGTGGGCATCAATATAACAGCCTAAGTGTCAGGTACCTCGTGCCTCCATACCATTAATAACAGTTAATATACCAAATATACGTAGGTTCTTATTTCTGAGTACCACACCAATGATGGGTGTACTGGCCATGAAATCTTTATGTAAAAGCTCCGCCCCCAGGGCGTAGCACAGACGGTGGGCGCATGGTATCTCTGGCGTAATGGCCAGGGGTCGATTCTCAGGAACTGACGACCTGGGGTTTACCCCGCCATGCGCCTATGGCCTGTGTACCTGCATGAACCTCCCTCCATATCCGTGGGGCCGGCACTAGGGGGGCCGCTAAGGTAACGGATCTACCTTTTTTTATGTAAAAGCTCCATTATAATTACATTAAGATCTCGTTGATGCTCTTCGGCTTTTACATTTCTTAAAGATATTAGTGTTATTTATCTCATAAAGCTTCTGCATGACATGCCATTTTAGTTGTATTCATCCCAGACCCATAAAATTCTAACCTTGATAATCTCTATGAACCACTCGGGAGAAACGATGACGTCATCCGGGCAATAAATATAAACAGACATGAGAGTATATATAATAATGGAAATATTAGATCAAGGAAGTAATAGACTTCTCATACTAATTTAGCTTCATTCAACTTCTCTCTTCATCCCGAATTGAAGGAGGAATATTTGATGGTAGCTAGGATAATTATTATTTATTACACATTTAATCAAATTTTATTCGATTTCGCTCTTTAATCTGATTTGAAGGAGAGACATATGATGGTAGCCAAGATTTTACCTCCGAGCAAGGCCAGCTCAAGACATAGGTCATTAAAATCTATACCTAGGATATATATATATATATATATATATATATATATATATATATATATATATATATATATATATATATATATAATATTAATTTAGATATTAAATATTTAAAATTATAACTAAAATGAATTTTAATCAAGATTTATTTTCATTAATAATTTTAATTTTTTACCAGTTAAATTATATTTCATCAATACTTTTTAATTTTTATATTTAATCAATAATTTTTTATTTTTTAAAAATTAAAATTAAATTTGATCGTTTTTATTTTTTTTTTACTTGTATTAGATTTGATTGATAATTTTAATTTTTTAATATTAAAGTTAGATTTAGTTGGTAATTTATTTTTATTTTTTCATTAAAATTTGACTCATAATTTTTAATTTTTTACTGATAAAATTTTAATTAATAATTAAAATTAAGTCTCGGTTAATAAATTAGAAATACTTATTGGTTATACTTAATTAATATTTTCTTATAAAAATACTTTGAAAGTCTTTGAATGCATATTTAATGTTGTACTATTATTTCTTTCTAAATTTTTTTTTCTTTCTCTATGCTCCTTTATTATCTTTTTTTTACCATTATTATTATTATGTTCACGAAGGTCCTGCCAATGTGGGATCTTAAGGAAGGGTCTAATGTACGCAATGTCTATATCTGCTAGACTATTACTCGAACCTATTACATCTAAGTCATACAATAATAATTTTTACTGTTGCGTCAAGACTTACCTTCATCTAAGTTAAAATTAATTGATAATTTTTTTAAAAAATAACAATTAAAATATATATTAATAGTATTATAATAATTTATTAATCATTGTCAAATTAGTTAACATAAAATATTTTTTATTTTTTATAAATTTTACTAATAAAAAAGTGAGGTTTGACACAATAAAGTTATTACTATGTGACCTAATTGGTCACTCCTTCCGATTGCATAAATAATCATTGGCAATGTATAAAATTGCCCTTTTAAATGTTACTAATAAAATTAAATGTCTCTAATAATATTTTTAATATTTATTTTTTAAAAAAATATTAAGGTCTTAATTTTTTTCAGCCTAGGCCTCAAGAATGGTTGAGACGGTCCTGCCTCCGAGCAATACAAAAAATATATAATTAGTTCCTAGCACATGATAATAGCCCGGGTTATCCCTAGGATAGTTATCTTTGATCACACATTTAATCGAACTTCATTTGATTTTGCTCTTCAGTCCAACTTGAAGGAGGGACATCTGATGGTAGCTGAGATTTTACCTCCGAGCAATATTGTTAGTCAGAGCCCTAGAACAAATCATATGATGATTGTTGTATGGACTTATTGTATCATATTCCTATGTATATAAAGGTATTTGTTTTGGTTATTATACTTACTTGTATTTGTGCCAAATAACTAAGTATAATAGCGTCCTTGAGTAGAAGGTTCTTATCTATATCAATCAATTGGTTGAATCGATAGTGAGATGATATAGAGAACACTACTCTTAATCATTCCTAGTCAAGTATTAACATTCAGGGACAATGTTAATACGACGAGACTAGCATGTAGGTCAACTCGATGACTTGATCTCATAATTCATGGATATAGAGATATCAAGTTGACACATGGGTATGCATTGAAGAATGTATACTGAATAACCCGCCATGAGAAAGTATCATGGATCGTTATATGAGTGTCATATACTTTCTCATGTGGCTATTAGTATGACTATTAGTCCTTGGACCTGAAGTCACCATGGTTCCCTACATAAGAAGTTGCATACTTTGGCTTCGTCAAACATCACCCGTAATTGGGTGGACTATAAAGGCGATTACTGGGTATATAATAAATTATGCGGAGGGATGTGAGTGATGTAGATGGGATCTATCCCTCCTATATAATGGGAGTGACATCGTTATTCTTGATAGAGTGAGACTACTAAGTGCATGATCATGCCCAAATGAGTCAATATGAGATGTTGAGCTCATTTGATTATAGTGGGTCTACTTGGAGTTCAAGATTTAGATTGATCAGAGGATGACACCATCTATGTCTCAAATTGATCAACCTAGATGTCAATGATAGAAGGGCATTGTCATATATTGTGAAGAGTCACAATTAGTAGTCACAAGGTGATGTTGGATCTCAACATTCCTGTAACTTGGGTAGTAATGATGTGTTTCTAGATACTGCTCATTACTTATGCTTCTAAATGGGTTTAGGAGCATTGCCAACGTTACAAGAACCTATAGGGTCACACACAAAGGGCAATTAGATGGAGATTAGGTTCATTTGATGTACCTAGAGGATTAGGTTCATGTGATGAATCAAATTGGATTAAGAGTAATCCAAACTAGACTAATTGAGTTCGATTCAATTTGATTCATGTGTCCAATGAGTCTAATTTAGATTATGACTTATTGAATCAATTTAATTTAATGGATAGAGATTCACTAAATTAAATTGACTTGAATCAAAGGTTGGATTTGAACAACCATGGGAGAGAAGTGGTCAAGTTTGACTTGACTTGAGAGGGAAGATGAAAGGTCAAGTTTGACTTGATCATTGCCACCTCATTTGTGAGTTGGCATTAAGTGGGCCAATGATGATGTTCCACATCATCAAGGTTGGCTTATGTGTGTGTCACATCATGAGGGAGATTAAGAATTGTGACTCTTGATATCCCATAGAGGTTTAAAACCTCTCTTGAAGTGGCCGACCACTTAACTCATTGAGAGAGTTACATTTTGTTTTGTGTAACTCCATCTTCTTCCTCCTTGCTTTCTTCTTCTCTCCCTCTCCTCCACCTTGGCCGAAACCTCCTTGAGTGCTAGCACACTTAAGAGGTTTTTCTCCACCTAATCGTTCGTGTGAATACCCATAGAGGGGTGTTCACTTGACACCCTTGAGATCCGGCATCTTCTTGGACGAGCGGGATAAGCGAAGGGCTTCGCTACAAAGGTATATCTTTCTTCCATGTAAATCTAAGGTAGATCTAGGATTAGAGAAACTTGTACACGAAATTATGAAAATTTTTATCTTCGCACAGATCCGGTGGCATGGGATTTCGGGGTTTCCACAACGCAAAAGCAATTTTTGCGGCTTGAAAATCCCAACAAATATAAGTCAAGATCCTCTGTTCAAAGATATGAAGTAATCCGAGAAATATAAGTAAAGATCCTCTGTTCAAAGATAATAAGGTCATATGAGCAATATAAATCAAGATCCCCTATTCAAAGATAATGAGATCATCCAAGCAATATAAGTCAAGAACCTTTGTTCAAAGATAATGAATCGTCAATATCATTAAGTTCTGCAAAATAGAATCATCTGTTGGAATACAGACAATTTGTTGCCAGAGATATACAGGGTATTAGCTGAATTTAAATACTCGAATTAAATTCAACTTACAACTGAGATGACCTGAGCTGATAATCTCAGACTACCAACAGGGGCTGGTTTTTGCCAAGTGATAAAGGCAGTCTGCACAGTGTTGAAAGATCGGGTTGATCGGCTGAGCAGCACGAGCGGGCACAGCAGATCAGAAAGGCTAACCGTGCAGAAAGGCTGACCGAGCGGGCAGACAGGCCTGATGAGAAGCAGGCCGGGCGATCTGGTGTCGAGCGGACAAATAGGTCTGGCGAAAGACAGACCGGCCTAGCAGACAGGTCTGGACAGGCAGGTCGAGCGAAGCAGACCGACCGAGCAGACAGGCAGGTAGGGCGAAGCAGATCGGTAGGTCAGAGGAAGCAGATCGGCAGGCCAGAGGAAGCAGATCGGCAGGTCGGACGAAGCAGACCGGCAGACAGGTCGGGACAGGCAGGTCGGGTGAAGCAGACCGGCCGAGCAGACAGATCGGGTTGTCCAGTCTCTGACTAGCCGACCTGGCGAGCTGACTGGCCGGGCGAAGATCTCGAGCAGGCAGAGAAGTATGTCGGTCAGACAAAGAGACCGACCGGGCTGACCGAAGCCTGCGAGTCGCAGTTTCTTTGAAACAGATTCGCCCACCTCCGGATGTGCTTTGAGGCTTATAAGGCTCGTCTGTTTCCCAGGATACAACGGTCGACCATGAATCTGACCAAGCACTGGTGGTCACGACGAGTTGAGTGGTACCCGAATGCTACCACGGGCACTCCGCCGAGCAAGAGTTGCATGATAGAGGAGGAGGGAAAAATGGAGAGCCTTTGTTCAACTGTGTGTCTTCTCTGCCTATGGTCAAATAATTAATTCATTGTAACATAAAGGTGGGATCTATTATCTAGTAATCCTACACAATTGAGCTCATGATCATATGCGAATGAAGAAAATCAGAAAATTATAATTAATTAATATAGAGAAAGATTTTTTTTCTTCGATTTTATGAAAATTCCAACTCTTATTTTAATATAAAAATTTTACCCCGAACTAGCTAACTCAATTACTTCAGAAACAATAATTTAGAAAAATAATTAATTATTTGTGCTTGGGCAATGTAGCAGCTAGTGAGGTTATAAGTAATTAATTCATGCCACTATGTGAAAATCTGGAATAGACTTCGTAACTGTTTACTTCGGCCATCAGTATTTGTGAAGTAATATATTACAATCAACTTCGATAATAAATTTGATGTAGTAAATACTATTTTAGACTTCATAGATTAAAAAATATGAATCTCACTTTTAATTTTATCCATCATTTTACTTCATAATATAAATTTGATGAAGTAATAAGTCACAATATCAAACTAATATATCTAAGTGTTGAAGTAATAAGTTTGAACCGGTTTTAAAAAAAAATTCTGTTGAACCGGTTAATTTTTTCCACGCGTGAACCTTAACCCTACGCCCTCTTAACTGGTAATACTATTATTTTTTTTCGCCATTTCGCTTCACTGCTCTTCCCTCTTCGTGATTTTTCGCCCGACTCACCCTTTGCCCGGCGACCTTCGACTCCCCCCGCAACGTACGGAGATCGCGGCCTTCGAGTCCCCCCCTCCCTCCCCAACGCACGGAGATCCTTTCCTCTCTACAGCACAGGTTTTATTCCCTCACTACAAGAAAAAATATCTATTATGATATTTTCTTTATGACACTAATTAAAAAATGTCCTTATAAATATTTTATAACTACACTTATTAAAACTGATTAGTTTTTTATAAAACAAGATCATATTAAACCAATGACACATTTTATAAATGTCATCGTAGTATAAACATATTTGACCTAAACTTTTCCTTTCCAACTCCCGATCCTTTCCTCTTTGTCGCGCCCTTCCCAACCCCACCCGATCCTTTAGTCTCAACAGCGCCCTTCCCACTCGATCCCTTCCTTTCCTCTCTGTAGCATTTCTTCCCTCTCTTACCCCGTTCTTTCCTTTCTTCTCTACATCGCAGCCAGGTTTCTTCCCTCTCCGTGGCAAGCAAGGAGCAGTTCATCGGTAACCCTATTTCTTATTTCTTTCCTCTCTATAGTACCGCGAGCTGCCTCGCCAGACGACGAGTGGCCGCTTCGTATGTGACCACACTCGAGGGGGCCGCAACCTCGCTAGGCTACTGGTTCGCTAGAGGCTAGTTCATGAACAGTCACACGCAAAGGGGTCGATGCCTAGCCAGGCAGCCGATTCACAAACAGCCGCACACGAAGGGGCACATGAAGGGGCAGATGCCTCACCGGGTAGTGGCCTGTTCCGAGGCGTGACATCGCTACCTGCTTTTGAAACTCTAGGCCTTTTATTTTTTCCTAATTAATTTGATCTGCATTAGTTGAATAACTATAGGGACTTTAATCATGAATTGGTTGGTTTTGTTGACTGTGAATATTATAGAGAAGTTACTTAGTTGTGCTTGCTGTTGATAATTATACATAATATTTGTGATGTTTATAATTTAGACTATGTGTTTGCCACAAATAAAAAGAAAGTCCAAGTAGGAAGAGGAGATTATAAATTCTTCTTTTGGTCTCTTTCTTGGCTTTGCTCTTGTTATACCTGCATTTCTGTTAGTTTTACCTTGGTGGATGCATAACTTTACATGACATGAAATGAAAATCTAGTGTCGTTATCATAGAAGAAACATTTTTGGAATTCAAGTTTGTATGCTCTTATGTCCCTATTCATGAATGTTCTGATAGTTTTTCATTTCAAACAATTGCTTGATTAGATGTCTTATTCTAGAGCTTGTAATGGATTGATTAACATCTTTTTAAAAATTTCATGATTC
This sequence comes from Zingiber officinale, assembly GCF_018446385.1. NCBI lineage: Eukaryota > Viridiplantae > Streptophyta > Magnoliopsida > Zingiberales > Zingiberaceae > Zingiber > Zingiber officinale. Next base: position 36,658,492 of record NC_056004.1, on the reverse strand, counting down.
ATTAGATTGCTGTGAAGGAATATCCTTCTTGATGATTATCATATGCTGATATGCCTTTATGCCAAAAGAGCTTGTATATTGTATTGTAATGTAATATTTAAAAAGGATTACCCTTCTTTACAAAATGTTTCCATATATCTTTGCCTTAATGATATAAGGGTGTGGTTAACATTTAGCAGAACTTAAATGAAGAAATCCAGTTTGTAATTCTTTGTTTTTAAATGTTATAAAATTGATTTTCCAAGTCAAATGACAATAACATATAAATTTGTTTCTTGTCTTATGCAGGTTTTGATAAACAAAATCAACAAGTCCATAGTGGCTCTTCTACCAATTATAAAAAGAGTTGTATACAGAGAATCTCTTTTATCCCTATCTATTTCATCATTTTTTGTTCATTTTTTTTCTATTTCTTTCTACTTTATGGGTTTAAAACCTGGTGATGTGGCAAAATAAAGTTTTTCCATGGGTTACAACATCATACCCTTGAGATTTAATATTGTTCTTTGACCCTTCATAGTTCTTTTTGTTTTTATTATTCTAAAGAGTTGGCAAAGGACTATTTCATATAGTGGCTACGTGTTTTTTTAGAAAATGGCCCAAGTGGACTACCTAGTTCTGGAGGATGATGTAAGGAAAACAAATTTAATGTGTTGTTTTGTAGTTGCTAGTTCATTTGATATTAAAAGTAATTTTAATTCTCTCCATTGTGGAATTCAAGGATACTTTTTCTCCCCATAGAGGAAGACTACATTTTGAACTTTGAATTATGAACATCTTGGATGTAGAATGGCATTAGTCATCTTATATATTTTTGATATTACAGTATGGCATTAAATATAAACATGTTATTGCTAAGATCTGTCTTTGGTTTTGATATTATAATGCACATTAAAGATTCATGTATTTATTTCTTTGTAGGGTTACAAAAAGTGAGGAGTCATAAGCATCTATGAGTTCCGGTAAAAGTTTTATATATCCATGGTGATGATGAGCATGGGCCTAACTTGTAAGTATTTGTTACTTTTTAATGTGTCTAGTGCAACAATTGAATACTAATGTTGATTGACATGTAAAGTTTGTTGATTTATTTTGTTATTAATGGTGTTTGCTTTGGTAATGCACATATCCTGTTATGGACTATTATGTGGGTTTTACTTGGACTATTATTTTGTTATTAATGGACTATTATGTGGGTTTTACTTGGACTATGCCGGGTTAGCTAACTACAAGGGTACATATAGTAGTTAAATAGGATATATAACCTGCATACAACACTAATTTTAAATTTCATCACAAGAACCAAATTCTGGTGCCATATATTTATTTATAGATGCTTCATTTGTTGTGCTTAACCATATCACTTCTAATGCTTACACCTGCAAAATACCAAAATACAATTCTTTATCTCCATATTGTCTGCTATATATATAATGCATACAGGTGTTTATGAATGTATCCTCTATGTAGGTTATTTATGAAAAGCAAAAAGAACGAACGATGCATTATAAATATCATCACAGATTGTCTAGCAAAGGTTACATCGGTTTAGAGGCTGAATTGATAAACTACCATACATTATACTTGGCATTTTCAAGTAAGTATTTAATATTATGTAACTGATCATTTTTGTAATTGTAGGGGGAGAAAAAATTAATTGCTGAAAATGAGGAAGTTGATAGATCGTTGCTTTGGCGTAAAGCTCGTGAGGACAAATCTGGCAACATTACAAATATAGAAGGTGAATTTCTTCTTTATGAAATATTTTCTTTATAAAATATTAAGTCATTTGTCATTGATCCTTAAACTTTTGTTAATGATTCAGTTTGCAGCATCAAAAAACAAATAGTATTACAATCAATCTCAGTATGATGAAGTCAGAAGTGAATGGAGTGAATTCGTCTATTTCTATGTGGGTGCCTAAGTGTAGGCTATGATATAAATTTTAGATTGTATTTAGAGATTTATGGACACAAAAGTTTTGAAGTTATGGTTAAACATTTCTTTTATGAATACACTTTTGGATTGTATTTGATAGATATTTGTGATATATTTATTCAATTTTGGTGATGAAAACTATTGTGTTATAGCAAAATATTATGATATACACTTTTGTCAATTAAATTTGTATTGTAGTAAAATATAGTCAACTACTTCGATACTATAAATAAAAATGATGAAGTAATACAACACATAAGACTTTAATAAATTTAAATATTGTCGTAGTTAAAGAAACTATTTACTTTGCCACTGATTAAAATCGTTGAAGTCATTTGTATGTATTACTGCGTTAACTTAAATTGTTGAAGTGTAGTAAAATATGTTTTCCTACTTCCATACTACGATGAAGTAATACAATAATAATTACTTCGATCAAGCTAAAATATGCGGAAGTAATATTAAATATTTACTACATCATAATATAAAAAATTGTGAAGTTGTAATTTCTTTAAATTTCGTCAAACAACATAACCTATGAAGTAATATATAATCAATTACTTCGGTATTTTTACTAGTCTTGATGAAGTAATAAAGTTTTTTTACTTCGAAAACGGTTCGATTTTGAATCAGTTTTGAACCGATGATAGATTTCGGTAACGTGTGGTGAAGTAAAAAATTTACCTTTTTACTTCACATGTATCTACTTTGATAAATATCTACCTATTACTACGGATAATATCCGAACTAACTAACTCAATTACTTCAGAAACAATAATTTAGAAAAATAATTAATTATTTGTGCTTGGGCAATGTAGCAGCTAGTGAGGTTATAAGTAATTAATTCATGCACGTTGCACAAGATGAGACACTGTGACTCTGTGAGTGCGATCCTCCTCTGCTTTAATTCGAATCCAATTCCGATGCCAGTGCTTTACTGACACAACTACTTCAACGAGCTTTCGAACTCCGTTTTCTTTATTAAGCTCAGACACAGAAAAGCAGCCACTTTTTGAGTTTCCAAGCATGAATTAATTGTCAAACACCGACTCGATTTTCCCGATCAATGACTGTGTTATACGGACATAAATTATGATTAATTTATAATTCATCGTATTTTTTTTAAGACAGCCTCGACTAAAAATTAATTATATTTAATTATAATAAATTTATCATCCTCTAATTAATTTAACAATCCTCAGATAAGACATTTAACAATCCTCCATCCGCCCTTGCGACAAAGGGATGGTGCTTCCTCCTAAAGTGAGAGGGAGCTCCTCCGATTTAATTTGTTTTTTTAATTAAAATACTTTTTTATTTTTATTTGAAGAAGTTGTTCAGCAGTTTTTTTTTTAATAATGGATCCATAAAATTTTATAAGATTTTTTTTTGAAGAGAGGCGTAAAATTTTTTAATTTTAATAAGATATTGATGTAATATCAGAGGAACTCCGAGAAATTCCACAACCAATGTTCTTATTCATCGACTGTGATCCTGAACCGAGGGAGGTAGATAAATTTTGCAGGGTACGTTACGGCTGCTTATTGAACTCGTGCATTAAATTCTTGCAGAAAGAAGAGACTCTGCTCTCGCTGGTGAGCGTTGGAGATGGCGCTCCGGTTGGCTTCCCTAGTGCTCCTCTGTTCTGCGATCTCATTACTGGCGATCGCTTCGGCAGCTCCGGCCAACGCATCCTTCTCCTTCAACGAGACTTTTGATGTAATGTGGGCGGAGGATCACTTCAAGACGTCTTCTGACGGGCAAATTTGGTACCTTTATTTGGACAACAGAAGCGGTAGCTAATCTTCTCCGGTTTCTGATAGCTTTTCTCCCCTGTTTTCTTGTTCGATGTAATCCATCCTGTTCGATCTTTAGGTTGCGGATTCCAGACGCGGCAAAGGTACAGATTCGGGTGGTTCAGCATGAAGCTGAAGCTCGTCGGTGGTGATTCTGCGGGCGTCGTCACGGCCTATTATGTACGTGAGTGGTTCAAGCTTGATTGCAGTTACAGTTTTGCAGCTGGCATCAATAAAGACTTGCATCGCAGATGTGCTCGGACTTGGGGGCAGCTCCGACGAGAGACGAGCTGGACTTCGAGTTCCTGGGGAACCGAACGGGGCAACCGTACACTCTGCAGACCAACGTGTACAAGGATGGAGTGGGCGGGAGGGAGATGAGGCACACCTTGTGGTTCGATCCCACCGCCGACTTCCATTCCTACTCCATTCTCTGGAACACCCACCAGATCGTGTAAGTTTAATGCGTCTTCTCTCCATCTTCGTGCTGAAATCAGAGAGCTCGAGAAGTTTTACGGCGGCGTTTGCAGGTTTTTTGTAGACAGGGTGCCGATCCGGGTGCACAAAAACAATGGCGGAGCGAGCAGCCATTTCCCCGACGAGAAGCCGATGTACATGTTCTCGAGCATCTGGAACGCCGACGACTGGGCGACCAGGGGAGGGTTGGAGAAGACGGACTGGGGGAACGCGCCGTTCGTGTCGTCGTACATGGATTTCCAGGCGGACGGGTGCCGGTGGGAGGAGCCTGGCCCGGCGTGCGCCGCCGCGACCGGTGAGCAGTGGTGGGACCAGTCCGAGGCGTGGGGTCTGACGGAGACTCAGCAGGAGGACTTGGGGTGGGTGGGGCGGAACCTGGTGACATATGATTACTGCAAGGACACGGAGAGGTTCCCCGAGCCGCCGGAAGAGTGCAATCTGTAGAACGATATGGTGAATGAACTAATTTGGGATTTGTTCATCGAGAGCTGATTTGAAATTATTTACTAAGAAAAGAAAGAAAATATGTACGAAAGCATATTAAAACTATATAGCGGAGAGATGATATATTGCTCGACTTACTTCCACGTCTCATTTCCTCAATTGAGATGAATTAAGACGTCTCAAAGTCACTCAAGGTAGATAGCACAAGAAGAGGATGAATAATTCATTCGGATGAATCTTAGTAGCTAGCATATGAAATATTACCATAATAAAATCTGAGATTCGAATTTTGATAAAGTCGAGGTAAATACTTTTATTATGTACTAGTCATTATTCCAAAGGCTAGTAGTCGTCCATGATTTACCTCTTCCGTATTGACCTTGGGACGGATTGACGGAGATACTGGGGGGAATGTATTCGCCTTTTACCATAACAAGAAGGGGATGAATAACACATTTTACTTTTTCATGTTTTTTGAAAACTCTGAAAACTCGAGAGAACGTATCAAAACATAATAAGGAACATAATGCTATCAATCGTTTTTTTACTTGGTTAACACACAAGCATAGTATGAAAGTAAACGTAAACTAGTTTGACAGTCTAAAGATTATCTTATCCTAACTTTTAAATTTTCGATGAAATCGTAGGTTAAATAATTATCTATTGTTCCCTTCAACAGAACGCATCCTCGCATACTCCTCAAAAGAGAGTTTACCTGACTTGTCAAACATCCGATCCTCCAGATCTATTTGATACCACTCGACATCTGATCCTCCGACCCCAGGACTTCCTCTCGATGTCCAGTCCTCCAGATCAATCGACCTGCTAGACATTCGATCCTCTAAATCCATCTAGACTTTCCACCTGGTATACTCTATCTGTCAAGTCTCCTACCCAGTCCCACTGACCAGGATTCCTTTACCTAATGTCAATTAGGACTGCCCTTATATAGTCATAACAAGGATTTTCCCTTTGTCTAATATCTACTAAGATTTTCTAATTGAGCTACTTACATAATTAGTCAACTTTCATTAGATCACAATGAAACTTAATTTTGAACATTTGTCAACATCAAAACTTAAGTTCGATCATATAATATTCCCTGTACCAACACTATGCTCACCCATCTATCGTCAATCCAGTATTAATTTTTTTTTAAAAAAAATTAGGATTTAGAGTTTATTGTCTAAAGTAAAATAGTAAAAATAAAAATTAACACTATGTCTTCATAGGTTATCCATACTCCTTACACCACACGCTGTGAGCATCTAAATTTTTTTTCGTTTAAAATTTTATTGATACTTAACACTTATAACTAACCCTTAAACCTTATATATACACACATAATGTTCATCATAAAATATACACACTGGATAACAATCCTCTATGTATATACTGATACGATAAAGTCCATACATTATCACATGTTATCTAATTAACTGACTTATGTTTACATTATAAAAAATAGTAGTATTACCTTAATGTCCCCTAGTATTGATCTCATAAATATAGAGGGAAATAAATATAGATATATAAATATTAGATGCAAGATGAAATAAATATGAGATCATCAATTCATAAAAATCAAACCCTAACTATTATGTTAAATATGTTATGCACCCTTAATCCGTGCTAGGGGATGGGACAAACTGATGTGTGCACCAATTTAATAAATGTGTTATACAACATAAAACATGGATTTTGTTTTACGCCATTAGTCTGTATCTTATCTTTAGGCCACACTTCTCCAACTTTAAGGAGCAGAAGCAGAATAATACAATTAATTAATTTCTCATTTTACTTCCAGCAACTTGCCATAGATTCTGCAAGCAATCTTTCGTGTTAGCCTAGGATAGATTGGTGGAGATATTGGAGTGAACGAATCGTCTTTGGTGGAAGTATTAGGATGAACGAATCGTCTTTTATTATCATGGTAAACTATGAATATTTTATTTGTTGGATATAAGTGATGTGAATGGAGAAAAATGAAAGAGGAAAGAAGTTCCATTATGAATGAAATTTTAGTTCCACATTGGGAGTTTCATGGCATGTTGGTTGGTTTATATTAATTCACATGCATTGAGGATGTGAATACATGCATGGGGAAAGACTCTCTCTCACGCGTGGATGCACAGGGGGTGCAAATCCAAGGCCCGGATTGCATTGAGTCATGTTGACTCATGTCCGAGGACAACTTGCTCGTGCCGAATGTCGGATTGATTGAAACAAAATTTATTTAAGTGGAACAACTATCATTTTGCCACGTAAACTTTTTACTACTGTGAAATTGATGTATTAAATTTGAGATTAATGCAGAATCAAAACGGTGGGTGTTTCACTGCTTGACAAGTAATGATCATTAATCAACCATTAACGCTGCTGTTGATCTGAGCTTCTATATAAGGAAGCGCGATTACAGGCAGAGGACACACAGCAACACAAGTAGAAGCTCTCCAACTTCATTCCCCTCCTCCTTTGTCGTGCAACTCCTACTTCGTAGAGTGCCAGTGATAGCAATCGGGTGCCACTCAGTTCGCCATGACCACCAGTGCTTGGTGGGAATCACAGTCAACTATTGTATTCTGGGAAACAGACGACCCTAGTAAATCTCGAAGCACAGCCGGAGGTGGGCGAATATGTTTCAAGGAAACTACGTCAGTCACAGGCCTCGGTCTGCTGCTCAAAGCCCAACCGGCCACTTGCCTGGTCAGCCTCTCCGCTCGACATCTTTGCCCAACCTGTCTGTTCGCTCGATCGGTACCATCTCGACCTGCCTATATTTTCGCATGACCGACCTAACTCAGTCTGCCTACTCGCCTGCGCCAACCTCGCTCCAAGTCGGCTCTTTGTCTGGTCGAACTTGCTCGGCCTTACTACTCAGTCGGCCTCTCAATCTATCCGCCCAGTCGGCCATTCTAGCTACCCAATCGTATTGCTCGATCTGCCTATCTGATCAGATGACTACTCTGCCCGAGCGGACTCTGTGATCTGTTGCTTGGCCGATCTACCCGCTCGGCAACACAGACCTATTGCTCAGCCGATCTTCCCACTCGGTGATTGAGTCTGCTCTGTCACTCTTCGGCTCGTATCAGAAACCAACCCTTGCTGGCAGCTTGAGATTATCCGCTTAGGTCATCTCAACTATAAGTTGAATTTAATTCAGTGTAGTTTAAATTCAGCAAATAACCCGTAAATCTCCGGCAATAGATTATTCCAACAATCTTGAAACAGAATCGATTCTGTTGAGATGGTCATAAAACAGAATGTTGAGGTGCAACAGACTCAACATGTGCAAGCCCTCTCCACCCCGATTGGAACTGTGTCAATCAATCATGGGGAAAAGCCAAAGAAGTTTAGTGGATTGAACTTCAAGAGTTGGCAACAGAAGATGTTATTCTACTTGACCACACTTAACCTGGCTCGGTTTTTGACCGAGAACCCTCCCAAGTGTGCTGAGGATATTGATGCGCAAACCATCAGTGCAGTTAAGGCATGGACTCATTCTGAGTTCCTTTGCTGAACCTACATCCTTAACTACCTTACCGACTTGTTGTACGCTATGTATAGCATGAAGAGAACGGCTAAGGAGCTGTGGGAGTCCCTGGACAAGAAGTACAAGACGGAGGATGCAGGGGCTAAGAAGTTCATCGTGGGTCGATTCCTAGATTACAAGATGGTTGAATCCAAGACGGTGATCAGCCAAGTCCAGGAGCTTCAGGTGATCTTGCATGAGATCCACTCATAAGGGATGGTTCTGAGTGAAACCTTCTAGGTGGCTGCTATCATTGAGAAGCTACCTCCAAGTGGGAAGGACTTCAAGAACTACCTGAAGCACAAGCGGAAGGAGATGAATGTGGAGGAACACATTGTTAGACTTCGCATTGAAGAAGACAACAAGAGTTCAGAGAGAAAGTTGTTCTCTCAGGCTACTGTGAAAGCCAATGTGGTCGAGCACGGTCAAAGCTAGAAATGGAAGAACCCTAAGTCTTCCAAGATGGGACTCAGAGGAGGCATCAACAAGAAGAAGTTCTCCAGGAAGTGCTTCAACTGTGATAGAGTGGGTCACAAATCTTCGGAGTACAGGAAGTCGATGAAGAAGTAGGAGGCCAACCTAAATGAGGGATCAGAAATGGACGACCTCTGCGCAATGGTCTCAGAACTGAACTTGGTCGGTTCAAACCCGCGATAATGGTGGATCGATACTGGAGCCACTAGACATGTTTGCTGCAACAAGGAGCTACTCCACAACTTCGAATAAGTCACTGGAGACAAACTGTTCATGAGGAACTTAGCAACCTCAGACATCATGGGCCAAGGAAAGGTGGCGCTGAAGATGACCTTGGGCAAGGACCTTACTCTAAACAATGTGTTGTATGTTCCGGAGATTTGGAAGAATCTAGTGTTTGGATCACTATTAAGTAAGCATGACTTTCACATTATCTAATTAACTAACTTATGTTTGCATTATAAAAAATAGAAGTATTACCTTAACGCCCCCCTATATTGATCCCATAAATATAGAGGAAAGTAAATATAGGTATACAAATATTAGACGTATGGTAAGATAAATATGAGATCATCAATTCATAACAATCGATCCCTAACTATTATGTTAAATATATTATGCACCCTTCGTCCGTGCCACATGATGGGACAACTGATGTGTGCACCAATTTAATACAATGTGTTATACAACAGAAAACATGGATTTTGTTTTACGCCATTAGTCTGTATCTTCCAGCCACACTTCTCCAACTTTAAGGAGCAGAAGCAGAATAATACAATTAATTAATTTCTCATTTTACTTCCAGCAACTTGCCATAGATTCTGCAAGCAATCTTCCGTGTTAGCCTAGGATAGATTGGCGAAGATAGTGGGATGAACGAATCATCTTTGATGGAAGTGTTAGGATGAACAAATCGTCTTTTATTACCATGGTAAACCATGAACGTTTTATTTGTTGGATATAAGTGATGTGAATGGAGAAAAGTGAAAGAGGAAAAAGGCTCCATTGTGAGTGGGGTTTTAGTCCCACATTAGGAGTTTCATGACATGTTGGTTGGTTTATATTGATTCACATGCATTAAGGATGTGAATACATGCATGGGGAAAGACTCTCTCTCACGTGTGGGTGCACAAGGGGTACAAATCCAAGGCTCAGATTGCACTGAGCCATGTTGACTCATGTCCGGGCACGACTTGCTCGTGTCGAATGTCGAACCGATTGAGGCAAAATTTATCCAAGTGGAACAACTATCATTTTGCCACGTAAACTTTTTGCCACTGTGAAATTAATGCATTAAATTTGAGATTAATGCAGAATCAAAACGGTCGAGTGATAATGAGTGAAACGATGGGTGTTTCACTGCTCGGCGAGTAATATTCATTAATCAACCATTATCGCTGCTGTTGATCTGAGCTCCTATATAAGGAAGTTGCGATCACAAGCAGAGGACACACAACAACATAAGCAGAAGCTCTCCAACTTCATTCCCCTCCTCCTTTGTCGTGCAACTCCTGCTTGGCAGAGTGCTAGTGATAGCAATCGGGTGTCACTCAGTTTGCCATGACCACCAGTGCTTGGTGGGAATCACAATCAACCATTGTATCCTGGGAACAGACGACCCTAGTAAGCCTCAAAGCACAGCCGGAGGTGGGCGAATATGTTTCAAGGAAACTACGTCAGTCGCAGGCCTCGGCCCACTGCTCAAAGCCCAACCGGCCACTTGCCCGGTCAGCCTCTCCGCTCGGCATCTTCACCCGACCTATATGTTCACCCGACCGGTACCATCTCGACCTGCCTATATTTTCGCCCGACCGGCCTAACTCGATCTGCCTACTCGCCTGCGCCAACCTCTCGCCTGGTCGGCTCTTTGTCTGGTCGAACTTGCTCGGCCTTACTGCCCAGTCGGCCTCTCTCTATTCGGCCAGTCGGCCATTCTAGCTACCGAATCGTACTGCTCAATCTGCCTATCTGATCAGACAGCTACTCTGCCCGAGCGGACTCTGTGATCTGTTGCTTGGCCGATCTACCCGCTTGGCAACACAGACCTACTGCTCAGCCGGTCTTCCCGTTTGGTGACTAAGTCCGCTTTATCACTCTTCGGCTCGTATCAGAAACCAGCCATTGCTAGCAGCCTGAGATTATCCGCTTAGGTCATCTCAACTATAAGGTGAATTTAATTCAGTGTAGTTTAAATTCAGCAAATAACCCATAAATCTCCGACAATAGATTATTCCAACAATCTTGAAACAGATTTGATTCTGTTGACATGGCCATAAAATAGAATGTTGAGGTGCAACAGACTCAACATGTGCAAGCCCTCTCCACCCCGATTGGAACTGTGTCAATCAATCATAGGGAAAAGTCAAAGAAGTTTAGTGGATTGAACTTCAAGAGGTGGCAGCAGAAGATGCTATTATAGTTGACCACACTCAACCTGGCTCGGTTCTTGACCGCGGACCCTCCCAAGTGTGCTGAGGATGTTGATGCGCAAATCATCAGTGCAGTCGAGGCATGGACTCATTCTGAGTTCCTTTGTTGAACCTACATCCTCAACTACCTTGCCGACTTGTTGTATGCTATGTATAGTATGAAGAGAACGACTAAGTAGCTGTGGGAGTCCCTGGACAAGAAGTACAAGACAGAGGATGCAGGGGCAAGAAGTTCATCGTGGGTTGATTCCTAGATTACAAGATGGTTGACTCCAAGACAGTGATCAACCAAGTCCAGGAGCTTCAGGTGATCTTGCATGAGATCCACTCATAAGGGATGGTTCTGAGTGAAACCTTCTAGGTGGCTGCTATCATTGAGAAGCTACCTCCAGGTTGAAAGGACTTCAAGAACTACCTGAAGTACAAGCGGAAGGAGATGAATGTGGAGGAACACATTGTTAGACTTCACATTGAAGAAGACAACAAGAGTTCAAAGAGAAAGTTATTCTCTCAGGCTACTGTGAAAGCCAATGTGGTCAAGCACGGTCAAAGCTCGAAATGGAAGAAACCTAAGTCTTCTAAGATGGGACCCAGAGGAGGCATCAACAAGAAGATGTTCTCTAGGAAGTGCTTCAACTGTGATAGAGTGGGTCACAAATCTTTGGAGTGTAGGAAGCCGATGAAGAAGCATGAGGCCAACCCGAATAAGAGACTAGAAATGGACGACCTCTGCGTAGTGGTCTCAGAACTGAACCTGGTCGGTTCAAACCCGCGATAATGGTGGATCGATACTGGAGCCACTAGACATGTTTGCTGCAATAAGGAGCTGCTCCACAACTTCGAATAAGTCGCTGGAGACAAACTGTTCATGGGGAACTAAGCAACCTCGAACATCATGGGCCAAGGAAAGGTGATGCTGAAGATGACCTTGGGCAAGGACCTTACTCTAAACAATGTGTTGTATGTTCCGGAGATTCAGAAGAATCTAGTGTCTGGATCACTGTTAAGCAAGCATAGCTTTCACATTATTTTTGAGTTGGACAGAGTTGTATTGTCCAAGAATGGAATGTTTGTGGGAAGGAGCTATGTATCTGATGGGCTATTCAAGATCAATGTAATGACCATTAAGCCCAAGATAAATAAGAATAAAAGTTCTTCCACTTATATGCTTGAGTCTTCTTGTTTGTGGCATGGTAGACTAGGACATGTTAACTACGATGTGTTGCGTAGATTAATAAATATGCAAAGCATACCTACATTCCACCTTAACCAAAAATATAAGTGTGAGCTTTGTGTTGAAGTGAAAATGACAAGGTCATCCTTTCAACATATTGAAAGAAGTAACAAACCACTTGACCTAATCCACATTGATGTGTGTGACCTAAAAAGTACGCCAACACGTGGTGGTAATAAATGCTTCATCACTTTTGTAGATGATAACACAAAATACTGTTATGTGTATCTTCTTAAAAGTAAGGATGAAACTATAGATAAATTTGCTCTTTATAAGAATGAGGTTGAAAACCAAATTAATAGAAAGATTAAGCTAGTTCGAAGTGACTGAAGCAGTGAATATGTATCACTGTTTGTTGAGTTATGTGCTGAACATGGGATCAGACATGAAACAACAGCTCCTTATACTCCTCAGAAAAATGGAGTTACTGAGTGAAAGAATCAAACTCTAAAGGAGATGATGAATGCTCTTCTATTGAGCTCTGGATTGTCAAAGTTCATGTGGGGGGGGGGAAGTTGTGTTAACAACTAATTACCTTTTAAATAAGGTGCCCCAAAAGAAAATAGATAAGAGCCCTTATGAGTTATGGAATGGAAGATAATTGTCCTACAAATACTTATGAATGTGGGGGTGTCTTACCAAAGTGTTGGTGCTTGATCTGAAAAGGATTAAAATAGGACCAAAGACTGTTGATTGCAAATTTATTGGATATACACAGAACAGCAATGTGTATTGGTTTGTTGTGTATGAATCACAAATACCGGAGATACACAAGAACTCGATAATAGAATCGAGAAATACCTCATTCTTCGAGCATGTGTTTCCGTATAAGACCCGAGAGGATGCTAGCTCTTCAAAGTGAGCATATGAAATACAAGGTGAAGATAATGATGAGAAACCAATGGAGGTTAAGCTTAGACGGAGCAAAAGAGCTCGGGTAGAAAAATCCTATGGATAAGATTTTATCACTTTTATATTGGAAAGTGGGCCCCGAAGTTACTCAAAAGCTGTTGGCTCTTCTGATAGCCCTCACTGGAGAGAGGCAATTGCATCTGAGATAGACTCTATCTTGCAAAATCACACTTGAGGACTTGTGGATCTTCCTCCTGAAAGTAAACCACTAGGTTGCAAGTAGATCTTCAAGAAGAAAATAAAGTCAGATGGCATAATTGATAAGTATAAGGCCAGATTGGTAATCAAAGGATATCAACAATGAGAATGCCTTGATTACTTTGATACGTATTCTCCGGTGTTGAGGATAACTTCCATTAGAGTATTGTTAGCTATTGTTGCTCTATGAAATCTTGAAATACATCAAATGGATGTAAAAAATACCTTTCTAAATGGGGATTTAGAAGAGAAAATCTACATGGAGCAACCAGAGGGGTTTTCTGTGCCAGGATAGGACAACAAGGTATATAGATTGGTGAAGTGATTATATGGCTTGAAACAAGCATCAAAGCAGTGGCATAAGAAATTTGATAATGCCATAAAAGAATGTGGATTCAAAATTAATGAATGTGATAAATGTCACGCCCCAAAGGAGTCTCTGCCAGACAAAAATCCGACAGAGCCTCCCCTGTACTAGTGACAATATGAAGCATCACTACAAGCAAAATACATCAGCCACATGCGGCTGAAATATTTATATACACAACCACGCAGTTATAATAACAGCCCACACGGCTGGAATGAAACAATCACAACCACGCAGTTATATATAAAACAGCCCACACGGCTTTACCAAAAACCAACACAGCGGAAAAATGAAAATGGAAAGCCCACACAAGACAAATAGATACAATGCATGCCGGCACGGCTTAAACACAAATACAACACCAAAAGAATAAGATAGCCACATGGCTAAACACAAATACAATGCCAAAAATAAGAAAAGAATATACAAAAGAAAACAAGCACGATCTTCGGATGTGACGTAGGACCCGGTAGACAGGATACTCCGAGCGACACCAACCATCTACAGGCTACCTGAAAACATAAAGATATACATGCTGTGGTGAGTACAGATAACTCAGCGGGTAATAGACAAGATAGTGCATGGTCTATGAATAAACATGGAGATCACAAGTATACAGTCTCAGTAGGGAATAAAGAACATGATCATACTATCATAATCAATGCATCTAAACATATCTGACATAATAACCTGACATATAAACTGTACAAATCACAACTAACATAAAGACAAATACATACCCAATCTGGAATCGACACATGGTACAATGATCAGTAAACTCACTGGATCTGCAACAGATAAACCCGTGACACCTGTGCAATATAGATACGACTGCATATACATGTAAAATAAATGACATGTATGCAGCATGGCAACCAAATGCAACAACCATATCTCAATCAAGTGCAACAACGATAATCACATGCAACTAGTATCTACTAGGCATGTATGCAAATGCAGATGCACCGCGCATCAAATGCAAGAATAATAACTGCGTATGCATGCTCCATGGTCACCCCGCCACCTCTCCAGACACCACGACCCCTGTATGGCCGAGAGGCTTGGGTCTGTGACGACTGTACTACCCTCCAGCCCACTATATAGTGGTCGAGGCGGACAGTCCACTAGTAACTATCTAGCTACATAGTATCAGGGTCCCTGACTACTCACAACGCCGGATCTCACTAAACCTCGTGACCGGGTGGCACGACAGGACATAGCTCCACTCCCAGCTACCACTTTCCATCAGTGGTAGAGTGGACAGCTATAAAAACTGACAACCCTCTCAACTACAAAGGAGACGATAGTCGTCAGTATGCAATGAATGATGAACATGATATATATATATAATCATGATACAGACACCGTCATCATCCATGCAAACTCTAACTCCACATAAGCACTCCACAACATGAATATAATCGTCATGATAAATCCACACATCCCACCAAACACATATACACAACTATACGCGTATAATCAACCAAAAATCTCCAATAATCCACTGGACACATATGCACCGAACGTAAGTACAATCAACATGTATCCTCCAATAATAACCACATCAGACACGTGTATAAACCATAAACATACAATCAACACAACTCCTCCAAAAATACTTAACCAAACACGTGTGTACATACAACATGCAAATGTAGGGTCAACATGATGACTCCTAAAATACATACCAAGTTACATACAATCAACATTATATGCATAAATCAGCATGATCAATCCAACAACTCGACAATCCCCACTATACATACTCTACACGCGTAATCCCAGCAGAGTAGAAATCAAGAGTAGAGATTGCATATGATATAATTAGGACGTCTCAAAGATCAAGCATAAGGATCAAGCAGGAAGGCAACCAACAAATACGATATAAGGAAAAGTAGCCTAATCCATCACATAAAACCATGCACTAAGCTCAATAAAATCTACATAGAGTCAAGGAAGAAATACCCGCCTTGATATATCTCGTATCAACAGAACCACTCACATCGTGATGAACATCCCATATCAAAGTCCTGCATAAATCAATACATATATTTCATTTAGCTAAATTCATATGATTAAATAGCTAAATAAATCCCTAACCCAATTGGATAACTCCACTCAAATCTAATCTCTGATTAATCCTCCAAATAATCCTCAATCCAACTCCTTCTAGATCCAAACATAATCCACAATCTATTAACCAATCCAAAACTCACTAATCAACACATCTTGAATCCAACTCATAATCAATCCAATAATCTTAAGAATGATCACATAACAATCTATATCAAACAAATCACCATATCCATAAATTTTAACCCAATACAAACCCGAATCACTCCAACACATACCAATAACGATCATGTATCCATTTACATAAATCATTCGCCAAATAACCCTCACGAATCCAACTCATTCATAACTCTCACCATAAATCCTTCAACCACTCCAAACATAATTTACAAGTCATCAATCAATCCATTACACCTTAGATCAATTTCTATATTCCATTAGAAAACCTAATAGAGCAGCACACTAATAAGAAAAACTAGTGGTAACCCCTTACCTTGAGGGATGGCAGCAAACCAATAGCTAACAACCCTACAACTCACTGCCAGAAGCTACAAAGGATACCCATAATCAATTCTTCCAATGATCAATCCATAAATCCAATCATATAGCAAAAGATTTGCTGAAACCCTAATTCACAGCACTAAACTCACCTCAACGGATGCTTAATTCTTCAGCTGAGACTCCAATCAGCCACAAGGAGGAAGAAGGTCAAGACCTGCTCAGGGAAGAACCATCACCAGGTTGATCTGAAGCCTCCTCCTAAACCAAATCAGATAGCAAACATCACAAAGGGAAAATTGATCCTTGAAATCACACAATTCCGAACGAAGCTTACCTTGAATCGGTTGCTTCTCAGTGATGCCGCTCGCTTCAATCCGGCTGATGTAGAACAGCTGGTCATTCTCCAGCAACCAGATCCCAGAGGAGGAACAAGGAGGTCAACCGGCTAGGAAGGCGACGCGACCCCCAATCTCGCTGTGCCCTAGATCAAATTCCACCGATCGCACGCAAGAAACCGACAAGGAAGAAATCGCTCCACCGGAGATGGCCCGAACAATGTCAGCACTGTCGAGACCTGTCTGCGTTCCTCCGGTGGTGCGGCGAGGACAAGATCGCTAGGGAAGCCGTCGGCGTCGGGTCGTCCGTGCGTATGAGAGAAATCGAGATAGAGGGAGAGATCGGCAAGAGGAAGGAGAGGCTCCACCCCTTGAGAGGGAGAGGGATGAGGGAGGCTCGGCCGAGGTTACACCGGCGGGCGGTGGCGTGCTCGGCGTCGCTGGGAAGAAATCGCCGGAGTGGGCAGTGCGTGAGGGAGAAGAGGAGAAAGGCTCGGGGTTGAGGAGAATGAGTCGAAAATTAGGGATTATAAACTTAGATTTAGGTAATTAAAACCTAAGTTAATTCCTCAATCAAATCCCACTTTAATTGGGTATTCCAAACAGGCTTTATCCGTGCCCGCTGTTCGATCCCCTCCAAACCCTCCGTACGAGCTCTGGAAAATTCCTAGAAAATTTCTAAAAATTCCTGAAAAATCCAATAAGATTTTTCGTCCAATAACATTTATTATTTAATTTTGCGGTATCTTACATTCTCCCCCACTAATAAAAATTTGGTCCCCAAATTTACTGGTCAACTCAGGGACCCTCCTCCAAGGTAACTACCAATCAACATACTCATATGTCACTCATCCAAGTATTATAAACAAATCTCCAACCCTAGTATCATAAACATATCTCTAGACATGATAATTCTCCTCCAAGTGACTAGCGATAACTCTGTGAGCTATAAGCTCACTCTGCTCCTGTTACTCCCACTCTGCAATCTAGCCAACTGTGGATAAATCAAACACCTCTAAAATCCACTGTCAGCATATCCTCTAACATCTGTATTGAACACTCAAACTATCCATCCGTCTGAAGATAAAAATCTATACTAAAGTGAAACTCCTAATCCAAAGTCTGCTGTAACCATAATCAAAACCATGATATGAAATCACTGATCTCCATCCAAAACAATACTCAAAGATACATCCTCCAGTCCGATAATCCCTCTAGAGTATAATCCTGCTACTCAATCCAAAAGAATCTGTCCTACAAATCGATAGCTAGGGAGCAAGTCGTCGCCCAACAATGATTATCCAAACCATCATATCCTCTCCCTATCTTGGATAATTCCACAACAAAATCTGTCAAAACATGCTCCCAACCCTACTCTAGTATCCAAACCAACGGAGACAATCCTACTAACATCTGATGTTCAACCTTCTCTTGCTGACATACCAGACCTCAAGCTATAAAATCTGCGATGTTTTCCTTCATGTCGTTCCATCAATAAGAGTGCTCCAATGTCTCCACACATCAGGTGTCACTCGAATGTATCGCAAATCCAGATCAAGGTGTTTCCTGCAGTAACTCCTCCCGGATAAGAAGTGACTCGAAAACACACACAATCTCCCATAGAGATCTATGAATCTCATTCCCATCACACGATAATTCGATATACTGGCATGAGACTACTCCGCTCATACTATATCGGAACTACACCAACTCCCAGATACGATACATCTGTGTAGAGTACAAATCCGTCTACACTAGAAAGCACAACTAGGATAGTGCGGTTAACAACTTTTCGTTTCAACTCCTGAAACTGATCTCGTAAGCGTCTATTCAGAAAAATTCCATACTCCTCCTGAATAGTCCAGTCAACGACATAACAATACTGGAGAAACCCTCAACCAATCTCCCGTAATATCTAGCTAGACAAAAGGAACAGCGAGTCTCTGGTATAGACTACACCTATTCCCAACTGGTACCAATCTCTATCTCCTGCAGATCTACGGTATACTCCTACTGATCACCACCTGTCCTAGTAATCTCACAGAAGACAATTATAATACGCACTACTGAACTTCGCATATAGATGTTCCCGACGAAACATCTATAGAACTATGCGAAGATAGTGTACGTGATCCACCTTGGATCGGGAATAGAGCATAATATCCTCAATGAAGACAATGAAAACTAATCCAAACACCCTAGGAATACCAAATACATCGAGTCCATAAAAGCATCTAGAGCACTGTAAGCCTAAATGGTAAATCCAATGACTCATAATATCCGTACAACAGACTCACTCAGCCGTAAGATCCCCAACAAATCTGTGATCTGATCACCAACTACAAATCGACAAATCCATAAATATCACAAACATACCACACCCCATGTCACTACCAATCATCAAACACCCAATCATAGATCATCAAGTCAAATATCCACTAATAAATCATAAAAAGACCACCTATCACCACACCTGATCTCCCAATATCTACCAATCTCCAATCCTCCTCAACATCAATCAATCATACCAGATAGTCTCCTAAACAAAGGTAGAGTCAAAGGAAAGCATCCAACCTTCAACACTCACTACCAACATACTAAATGTATCCAAAAGGTCTGTCAAATCTCATCATCTCATCCTCTTAGATACTCATATATCCATAGTAAAAGAAGGTCAATCCAAAGTCAAAGGGTCACACAACCTTCTGACTAAGAGTCTACCCATCTAGAAAGTATCTCCACAACTCTCATAATCATCCCATACATGTCCCTCGATAAATATCGATAAAAGGTCAAACTCTCTAATATGAGATATAGACTACAAGATCTGATAAAATGATCATGTGGTCAAAGTCTTGAACCACCTAATAGAGACAATGTTAGTTGAGTCGTCTAACCATTGTCTTGTACCCCATCATACTGTGATTGCTCCATCTGAGGTTCAATAACCTCCAGTATCAAGCAATGAACACAAAAATAGAGGAACACTATAGCCAAACAGCTGATCAAAATATCTGTCAATCAACGCTCTACCCCTCAAAGATCATCATATGAAATTATACCTAGTTATGATCAGAACTCCTAGGTATTACTCAACTAATACCCCTACCTCTGTATCATCATAGGTCGTAAATCACTAGGTACATCAAGGATATCTAACTACATCTGATAGCTCTATGAGTCAGGATCTCCCATGGAGCAACGTTAGACGAGTCTACTAGTCATCGCCTTAAAATCCATCGTGCTGACGAAAGAAGTAGAGAACTACTCTCTCTCCAAACACCTCAAGGAAATCACTAAGTGATGACCTGATCTCCAAAAAGCATTCCCTGCTTCTTCCTTCACGTGGTACCGGGTCACGTAAAGGTTAAGTAGCTAACTTCAACTCTCTCATGTCAGCACAAATCATATATCCAAATGTACTCTCCAACTCATACACCCTAGTAGTGGATCCATCTCATAAGTGTCAAGCAGGTAGCTTTACACTTTAACACATCAGTGGAGGTATCATATCCGAATGTACCTTCTAAGTCATCCTATCAGGTACAAACAGTCCATGGTCAAAGTCCCCATGGAATAGGATACGACAACCCTCTACAGGCTGACCAAGCCGACAATGATATACGGCTAACTCAGTCCTCCCCATGACGGTACAAGTCACGTACTCAAGTGAGTCTCCAAAATATCTAACCCAACACAAGTAACCCCAAAGATCAGAATCTCTAAAAATAGAGTATGAAGATACCCTAATGATCGGACTGCTAAATAAATCGATCGTCAACTAACTGATCTAATAAGGATAAATCAATTCTCGTCAAAAGAAACTAAGGTAAATCGATACACCACTACCCAAGTCAACAAGGGTAAATCGATCCTCTACTGACCGAACTAATAGGATCACAAAACCAACTAAGATAAGTCAAACCCCAACTGTCCAAGTCAACAAGGGTAATAAGTCAAACCATAACTACACAAGTCAACCAAGTAAATCAATCCTCAACAGGAGTAAACCGGTACTCTACTAACTGAGTCAACACGGGTATACAGATATCATTCACTACACAACTAATGATAACCGAGACTGGTATACGACTCCAATCTCTCAACCAACTAATAGTAATAGACACTAAACTACTGGTAGTATGATATGATGAATCCCCTGAGACTGTAATCCTTGATCTCCATTGGGTCAACCGTGATCCGTGATTGACCAACACATGCAATGCATGGTACAAACAAATAGGCAGGTACTAACAGAAGAATACTAACACATGTCATAAGAAACTATCATGGACAACAATACATACACCAACAGAAATGTATGATAACAATATGCAAACATACCTCCTATAGCCTAGAGATGTCCTGCTGCTGCCTGGTCCCAAAACCTGAAAAGTCACATCAAGAAAACCAAATCCCGAAATCCAAAACACGAATAATAGACATCGTACCTGCTCTGATACCACTAAATTGTCACGCCCCAAAGGAGTCTCTGCCAGACAAAAATCCGACAGAGCCTCCCATGTACTAGTGACAATATGAAGCATCACTACAAGCAAAATACATTAGCCACATGCGGCTGGAATATTTATATACACAACCACGCAGTTATAATAACAGCCCACACGACTGGAATGAAACAATCACAACCACACAATTATATATAAAACAGCCCACACGGCTGTACCAAAAACCAACACAGCGGAAAAATGAAAACGGAAAGCCCACACAAGACAAATAGATACAATGCATGCCGGCACGGCTTAAACACAAATACAACACCAAAAGAATAAGATAGCCACATGGCTAAACACAAATACAATGTCAAAAATAAGAAAAGAATATACAAAAGAAAACAAGCACGATCTTCGGATGTGACGTAGGACCCGGCAGACAGGATACTCCGAGCGACACCAACCATCTACAGGCTACCTGAAAACATAAAGATATACATGCGGTGGTGAGTACAGATAACTCAGCGGGTAATAGACAAGATAGTGCATGGTCTATGAATAAACATGGAGATCACAAGTATACAGTCTCAGTAGGGAATAAAGAACATGATCATACTATCATAATCAATGCATCTAAACATATCTGACATAATAACCTGACATATAAACTGTACAAATCACAACTAACATAAAGACAAATACATACCCAATCTGGAATCGACACATGGTACAATGATCAGTAAACTCACTGGATCTGCAACAGATATACCCGTGACACCTGTGCAATATAGATACGACTGCATATACATGTAAAATAAATGACATGTATGCAGCATGGCAACCAAATGCAACAACCATATCTCAATCAAGTGCAACAACGACAATCACATGCAACTAGTATCTACTAGGCATGTATGCAAATGCAGATGCACCGCGCATCAAATGCAAGAATAATAATTGCGTATGCATGCTCCATGGTCACCCCGCCACCTCTCCAGACACCACGACCCCTGTATGGCCGAGAGTCTTGGGTCTGTGACGACTGTACTACCCTCCAGCCCACTATATAGTGGTCGAGGCGGACAGTCCACTAGTAACTATCTAGCTACATAGTATCAGGGTCCCTGACTACTCACAACGCCGGATCTCACTAAACCTCGTGACCGGGTGGCACGACAAGACATAGCTCCACTCCCAGCTACCACTCTCCATCAGTGGTAGAGTGGACAGCTATAAAAACTGACAACCCTCTCAACTACAAAGGAGACGATAGTCGTCAGTATGCAATGAATGATGAACATGATATATATATATAATCATGATACAGACACCGTCATCATCCATGCAAACTCTAACTCCACATAAGCACTCCACAACATGAATATAATCGTCATGATAAATCCACACATCCCACCAAACACATATACTCAACTATACGCGTATAATCAACCAAAAATCTCCAATAATCCACTGGACACATATGCACCGAACGTAAGTACAATCAACATGTATCCTCCAATAATAACCACATCAGACACTTGTATAAACCATAAACATACAATCAACACAACTCCTCCAAAAATACTTAACCAAACACGTGTGTACATACAACATGCAAATGTAGGGTCAACATGATGACTCCTAAAATACATACCAAGCTACATACAATCAACATTATATGCATAAATCAGCATGATCAATCCAACAACTCGACAATCCCCACTATACATACTCTACACGCGTAATCCCAGCAGAGTAGAAATCAAGAGTAGAGACTGCATATGATATAATTAGGACGTCTCAAAGATCAAGCATAAGGATCAAGCAGGAAGGCAACCAACAAATACGATATAAGGAAAAGTAGCCTAATCCATCACATAAAACCATGCACTAAGCTCAATAAAATCTACATAGAGTCAAGGAAGAAATACCCGCCTTGATATATCTCGTATCAACAGAACCACCCACATCGTGATGAACATCCCATATCAAAGTCCTGCATAAATCAATACATATATTTCATTTAGCTAAATTCATATGATTAAATAGATAAATAAAATCCCTAACCCAATTGGATAACTCCACTCAAATCTAATCTCTGATTAATCCTCCAAATAATCCTCAATCCAACTCCTTCTAGATCCAAACATAATCCACAATCTATTAACCAATCCAAAACTCACTAATCAACACATCTTGAATCCAACTCATAATCAATCCAATAATCTTAAGAATGATCACATAACAATCTATATCAAACAAATCACCATATCCATAAATTTTAACCCAATACAAACCCGAATCACTCCAACACATACCAATAACGATCATGTATCCATTTACATAAATCATTCGCCAAATAACCCTCACGAATCCAACTCATTCATAACTCTCACCATAAATCCTTCAACCACTCCAAACATAATTTACAAGTCATCAATCAATCCATTACACCTTAGATCAATTTCTATATTCCATTAGAAAACCTAATAGAGCAGCACACTAATAAGAAAAACTAGTGGTAACCCCTTACCTTGAGGGATGGCAGCAAACCAATAGCTAACAACCCTACAACTCACTGCCAGAAGCTACAAAGGATACCCATAATCAATTCTTCCAATGATCAATCCATAAATCCAATCATATAGCAAAAGATTTGCTGAAACCCTAATTCACAGCACTAAACTCACCTCAACGGATGCTTAATTCTTCAGCTGAGACTCCAATCAGCCACATGGAGGAAGAAGGTCAAGACCTGCTCAGGGAAGAACCATCACCAGGTTGATCTGAAGCCTCCTCCTAAACCAAATCAGATAGCAAACATCACAAAGGGAAAATTGATCCTTGAAATCACACAATTCCGAACGAAGCTTACCTTGAATCGGTTGCTTCTCAGTGATGCCGCTCGCTTCAATCCGGCTGATGTAGAACAGCTGGTCATTCTCCAGCAACCAGATCCCAGAGGAGGAACAAGGAGGTCAACCGGCTAGGAAGGCGACGCGACCCCCAATCTCGCTGTGCCCTAGATCAAATTCCACCGATCGCACGCAAGAAACCGACAAGGAAGAAATCGCTCCACCGGAGATGGCCCGAACAACGTCAGCACTGTCGAGACCTGTCTGCGTTCCTCCGGTGGTGCGGCGAGGACGAGATCACTAGGGAAGCCGTCGGCGTCGGGTCGTCCGTGCGTATGAGAGAAATCGAGATAGAGGGAGAGATCGGCAAGAGGAAGGAGAGGCTCCACCCCTTGAGAGGGAGAGGGATGAGGGAGGCTCGGCCGAGGTTACACCGGCGGGCGGTGGCGTGCTTAGCGTCGCTGGGAAGAAATCGCCGGAGAGGGCAGTGCGTGAGGGAGAAGAGGAGAAAGGCTCGGGGTTGAGGAGAATGAGTCGAAAATTAGGGATTATAAACTTAGATTTAGGTAATTAAAACCTAAGTTAATTCCTCAATCAAATCCCACTTTAATTGGGTATTCCAAACAGGCTTTATCCATGCCCGCTGTTCGATCCCCTCCAAACCCTCCGTACGAGCTCTGGAAAATTCCTAGAAAATTTCTAAAAATTCCTGAAAAATCCAATAAGATTTTTCGTCCAATAACATTTATTATTTAATTTTGCTGTATCTTACAATAAATGTGTCTATATGAAAATCACAGAGAATGACTATGTTGTCTTGTGTCTATATGTAGATGACATACTTATCATTGAGAGTAATGATAAGATAATCAACTCTATTAAAGATATGTTGAACTCAAGATTTGACATGAAAGACATGGACCTAGCTGATGTGATTCTAGGAATCAAAATTCTTAGAACAACAGAAGGACTTGTTCTTAATCAGTCCCATTATATGGACAAGACTCTTGAAAAATTCACCAAAGGTGATACTGCGTTGGCACAAATGTCGATAGATTTAAGTCAACATCTATTGAAAAATCAAGGTGAAAGTATCTCTTAGATAGAGTACTTTTGAGTGATTGGAAGTCTGATGTACTTGATGAGTTGTACACGACCAGACTTGGCCTATGTAGTAAGTAAACTGAGTAGATACATGAGTAATCCCAGTGTTGAGCACTGGAAAGGGATAACAAGAGTACTGAGGTACTTGAGATATACTCATGAATATGAATTGCACTATATTAGATATCCTATTGTGATCGAAGGATACAACGATGCGAGTTGGATATCTGATATGTATTCACTCTTGGAGGTGTAACCATATCCTGGAAATCTTCTAAGCAAAAGTTATTAACCATATCCACGATGGAATCTGAGTTTGTAGCTCTTGACAAATATGGTGAAGAGGCTGAATGACTATAGTAATTCTTAGAAGATATTTAACAATAGCTGAAACTTGTGCTGACAATTTGCATATATTGCGATAGTCAATCAGTAATTGGTCGGGTAAAGAGTTGTAACGACCGCCCTTCCTGCTAACTCTAAGGGACGGGGCTACGATACTCCATGTACAAATTTTTCTTTTTAAAACAGCGGAAGACTTAAAATAATTTTCTTAGTTTAATAAAAACTTTTCTTTTGTTTTTCTTTTCATCAAATCTGAACTACACTATCATGGCATCAATAACATGATATCAAAATTAGTAGAAACATAACATCAAGTCACACATACGGTACTACAATTCATGATACCAAAGCATAGTTCTTTAAAAGTTTTTAAAGCATGTTCTTATTTGGTTGCCTAGCCACTGCCACACACATCTCCTTGCCTCTCCTGCTGCTCCTTTAGCTCATCCAACTTTTTCCTTTATCTGTGGTACAAGGAAAGTAAGCTATGAGCACTCATGGCTCAGTAAGTTCCTTTCCTACTCACTAAAACCAAAAATCATCACATGATCAAAGAATGTCTCAACATAACATGATCTCAACTAGTCATGGCATAACATACCATACTCTTTAAGCATATCATGCAACATAACAAAATCATAACTAGTCATGGCATATCATCTCTTAAAGCATAGCATGAAACATAACATAATCATATCTAATCATGGCATATCATAGTATCATCATAAGGTGGCATGGCATATCAAGCTCTTAAAGCATAGCATGAAACATAACATAATCGTATCTAATCATGGCATATCATAAATCATAGCATCATCACAACATGATCATAAGGTATATGCAATATGATTTTGAAAACATGTATCCGAAAAACATGTGTATGTCTCATGATCTTTAAAATCATTTCTTCTTACATATATACTTGAACATAATATCAACATAATCAGGGCCCCGGCTTGTACCACACATAGATAAATCACGTAGATATGCGCGCTTCCTAAGTATATCCAAGGTAGCAAGTCTTGAATCATACTAGGAACTAGGTCCGGATCACACAGCCATAGACCTAGGGGCGTACTAAGGAGCCCATCCCTTTGTTTTTACTAGCCTGGATCACACAGCCAAAGGCCTAGGGGCTGATTAGGAGCTCACCCTTGGTACAAGCCTTACAAAGTAAAGTAGCATGTATAAAAATGCATCATTTAGTCACATAGCATATCATAGAAGTATGCATCACTTAGGCATACGTTATGTCATAAAAGTATGCATTACTTAGGCATACATCATATCATAAATAGTATGCATCACTTAGGCATACGTCATGTCATAAAAAGTATGCATCACTTAGGCATACATCATGTCATAAAAAGTATGCATCACTTAGGCATACATCATGTCATAAAAAGTATGCATCACTTAGGCATACATCATGTCATAAAAGCATGCATATTTTCACCACATAGCATATTATGAGAGCATGCATATTTTAGGCACATAGCACATCATCAAAGCATGCATATTTCTATCCACATAGCATATCATGAAGGCATGCATATTTTAAGCACATAGCATATCATCCAAGCATGCATATTTCTATCCACCTAGCATATCATGAAAGCATGCATATTTTAAGCACATAGCATATCATCAAAGCATGCATATTTCTATCCACATAGCATATCATGAAAGCATGCATATTTTAAGCACATAGCATATCATCAAAGCATGCATATTTCTAAGCACATATCATATCATGGAAAGTATAAATCACAAGCATACATGTTTAAGCATAAGGGTGTATCATGTGATTATACTATCATAAGAAACATGGTAACATAGTTAGCTTGAGTTCTAAACTTCCTAATCCCTTGGGTTCTTATCATGGCCGAACCCCCCCTTAGATCTCAATTTAGGTAAAAACAACCTCCAAGCATGTGGAACCTAAATTATCATCACATCAATTTCATAGGAAGCATTATAAGCATGATTAACTTGGTTTCTAAGTTCTCCAAGTCCCTAAACTTCATGTGGCCGAACCCTATCAGGTGTGAAACAAGGTCCCAAATGTCATGAAAGCATGGAAACCTTAAACCATATTTATAGCATTTTTTTCAAGTAACATAGTAAGCATATTTGAGCTAGTTCCTAAGTTCTTCAAGCCCTTAACATATGTCATGGCCGAAATTTAACAAGTATTCATTAGGGCTAAAAGCAAGCATACAAGCATGTGAACTTAAACTAACATCATGTATAAATTCATAATAAGGCATCATACAATGGGTATGGCCGAAACTTACCCTAGCCTCATTTTAGGTCATTAAACAACATATAGCATGAGAACTTTGGCTTTCTACTTATCATATTTCATGTAGAGTGGCATGAGCATATTTAATTTTGTTCTAGGGTTTCTAGGGCATCTATCCCTTCATGGCTGAAATATACAATGGTCCATTTAGGTCATGGAAAAATTATACAAGCATGTGACTCAATCAACATATTATCATATTTCCATAAGAAGCATTTTTAACACAATTGGTTTCAATTCTAAGGCCTCTAGGTCATTTAAACCCTACTTGGCCGAGACCCATCAGTGTTTAAATTTGCTTCAAATAGCCTAAAAGCATAGGAAGTCATACAAGTTTCATAGCATGTACAAAGACAAGCATAATAAACATACATGTGAATTGTGTCTTAGGCTTCCTAGGTTTCTTTCCTTTTTCTTTTATTTTTCCTCATGGCCGAAACCTACCAATCTCTAAACTAGGTTTTAAGTGGCCTAAAGCATGGAAAACCTAAGTAAGTTTCATGGCAAAAATTACTAAGAACATCATATACAAATTTGGTTCATAAACAAGCTAGGACCCTTGTGATCTTACATGTCATATATCATGTAACTAAATTCTCTATACCCTAATTAAGCATGAGAGCATTAAACAACTTTCATATCTTAATATCACAGAGGTCTTGAGCATGTTAAAATTTTGTTTAAGCTTTTCTAAACTATCCATCTTATCATGGCCGAAAATCTTAATGAAGAGTTCATGAATTTCTAGCAATATTCAACATGCAATTCTTTAAGAGAACTCTATATTCTATCATATAAACATGGTTACTTAAATTTAAAGGTCTTCCTAACCCTAAGCTCTTTTCTTGGCCGAAACATATGAGTGGATTTCTTTTGGTTCCAAGTAACTTTTAAGCAAGAAAAACCAACAAAAGACCCTTAGTAATTCATGGAGGGAATCTTGTACTAGTTTGGTTAAACAATGATTTCCCTAACCTCTTTAAAATATTTTTGGCCGAAATTCTAGGGTTAGGTACTCCTCTGACCAAGCATCATATAGGTATAAAAACATGAAGGAAAACCTTCCTACATAGCATAGAAAAATATCATGAAATGAGGACTTGTTTAAACCTTCCTAGATTTGAAAACTCTTCTTTGGCCGAATTTTTCTTAAATTCTATTCTAGGTTTTCTAATCCTCATAAAATCCGAAAAGCACATAAAACGCCTTGTACCACAGGTGAGGGGAAGCTTACTTCCTTTTCGCTTGTGGATCTAAGGTGTGGTGATGGAAGAAGTAGCCTCTTCTTCTAGTTCCCTTCCCTTGATTCCTTGCTAAGTCCTCCTTGTATATTAGGCTTTCTTAGGAGAAAACCTTGGCTTGGGCCGAAGATGGAGGAGAGGGGACTGAGGGTTCGGTGAGGGAGAGGGAGGATGAGGGAAAATGAGAGAAAAATAGAATTTTCCCTTTACATCATTTTTTTTTATATTAAGGGGGAAGAGGTAGCAAAATTGGTTTTTGTTTTCCTTCTCCTTTAACCCATTTTCTATTTTATTTTATTTATTTTATTTTCTAATTTATTCTCATCATTTATGATGAGAACAAGGGGGAATGAATCCCCTTCATTCTCCATTTAATGTCACGGCAAGAGAGGGAAAAGAGAGAGAAAGGGAGGAAGGCAAATTGTCTTTCTCTTGCTCTTTTCTTGCTTTCTCTTCTTAGATCTTTACTCCTATCTTTATCATGCATTCCCTTTCCTTTCTATCAATATCTTCTCTCTATCCCAATTGGTTTCTACTAATTAATTCTATAAATTATAATATAAGAGGTTCAAGGTTCAATCCTTGACCTCCTCTTCTTTTTATTTCATTTTATTTCTTTTTGCTTCAATTCACTTCTTATTATTTTTCTAAGGAAAAATTCGTCATTCTCTTATTTATCTTAAAAGTTTAGTGGGTGTTACAAGAGTCATCTGTGTAATGGTAAGTCTAGGCATAATACATCATAGACATAATACCATTAGATAACTACTCTCAACGGAAGTTATCATTGTTGACTATGTGAGGTCAAAGGATAACCTAGTGGATCCGCTAACCAAAGGGTTAAATCGAGAGTTAGTTGCGAGGTTATCACGAGGAATGGGCTTGATGTCATTGTCAACGATCAATGCAGAGGATACCCAACCTATGCTGACTGGAGATCCCAAGAACTAGGTTCAAATGGACAACTAATTTACACTGACTAGACACACTATGGGAGAATGACCCAATAAATCAGTGAAGGATGAAGGTTAAACACACAGCTTTTAATGATCCAAGAAGAGTAATGTGGAATACTCTTAAGGGATCACCTATGTGAGAAAGAAGTGGGGCCGCTTCGAAGAGAATTGGAGACACAATTCTTAGAGCTTCTCACAGAACTAGGCGTGTTCATAGCCAAGAACAAACACACTCATGAGAATTGAGTTGTATCAGGGAGAGTCTTGGGTGAGATTTGTCACTACTTATATAAATGACAGTATAGTTCAAGGACATCGTGTCTACTATCAGCCAGTAAGCAACCAGATTTTCATAATAGAAGGTTCAAAGGGTAAAACCTACCTATCCTATACTTGACTCAACTATTGAATGTTATCACATACCCTATCTCCATTCATATGGAGGATTGTTGGATATAAGTGATGTGAATGGAGAAGAAGTGGAAGAGGAAAGAGGCTCTATTGTGAATTGGACTTTAGTCCCACATTAGGTTTCATGACATGTTGGTTGGTTTATATTGATTCACATGCATTGAGGATGTGAACAAATGAACAGGGAGAGGCTCTCTCTCACACGTGGGTGCACAGGGGGTGTAAATCCAAGGCCTGGATTGCACTGAACCATGTTGACTCGTGTGCGGGTACGACCTGCGTGCGTCGAATACCAGACCAGTCAAGGCAAAATTTTCCCAAGTGGAACACCCAATATTTTACCACATAAATCTTTTGCTATTGTGTAATGAATACATTAAATTCAAGATTAATGAAGAATCAAAATGGTCAAGTGATAATGAGTGAAACGGTAGGCATTTCACTGCTCGGTGAGTAATAGTCACTAATCGACCATTAACGTTGTCGTTGATCTGAACTCCTATATAAGGAGGCTGCGATCACAGGTAGAGGACATACAGTAACACAAGTAGAAGTTCTCCACCTTTATTCCCCTCCTCCTCTATCATGCAACTCCTGCTCGGTAGAGTGCCCGTGATAGCAATCGGGTACCACTCAGTTCGTCGTGACCACTAATGCTTGGTGGGAATCACGGTCAACTGTTATATCATAGGAAACAGACGATCCTAGTAAACCTCGAAGCACAGCTAGAGGTGGGTGAATCTGTTTTAAGGAAATTGCATTAATCGCAGGCCTCGATCCGTTGCTCAAAACCTGACCGACCACTTTCTCGGTCAGCCTCTCCGCTCAACATTTTTACCCGACCTATCTGTTCGCCTGACCAACACCATCTCGACCTGCCTATCTTTTCTCCCTACCATCCTAGCTCGGTCTGCCTACTCGCCTGGGACAACCTCTTTCCCGGTCGACTCTTTGTCTAGTCAAACTTGCTCGGCCTTACTGCCCGGTCGACCTCTCTCTTTGTCCGCCCGGTCGACCATTCTACCTACCCGATCGCACTGCTCGGTCAGCCTATCTAATCAGACGACTGCTCTGCCCGAGCGGACTCTATAATCTTCTACTTGGCCGATCTGCCCGCTCGACAATATAGACCTGCTGCTCAGCCAATCTTCCCGCTCGATGACTTAGTCCGCTCTGTCACTCTTTGACTCATATCAGAAACCAGCCCCTGCTGGCAGCTTGAGATTATCCAGTCAGGTCATCTCGATTATAAGTTGAATTTAATTCAGTGTAGTTTAAATTCAGCTAATAACCCATAAATCTCTGGCAACAGATTGTTCCAACATCATTAACATAAATATTGTGATCCCATAGACTAATACAATTGATATTTATACATGATGTTATTATGATAGATCATGGAGTCACCTACCCTCATATAAAGGGGCACCCTACTAGGTGAAGTCCTTATAATTTATCTCCTTCCAGATCGCATGAGATAATTCTGAAAGGTCCTCGGACGAGGATTATCATTTTTGTCGTAATTAATATAAACATTGTATAATTTTTTTCCCACGCTTATATATAGTTTTATTAAAATTTATGTATGTTATTTAAAAATTCAAAAATTTGAAAAATTTCGTGCACTGGTGGACAAGTTCGTTGTCTAGTCAACATACACGGACATGAATTTACATCCTATGTCTTTCTTGATAATGGAGACACTAATTCAACAATTGATGAAACCACTATACTCTTAATCATATCTTCGGAACTCATTAAAACCACTAACCCCTTGTTAGTACCCAGTTTGATGGTCAATAATTATCCTATCACAAGTTTATCACCAATACTCACATAAGGTTTTATACGAACTATGATAAATTTGGCTCCCTTCTCACTCTACCCAATATTTGAATTAGACCCCTTTCACAATCTAATCTTCACTTAATTTTGGGACTTAGTTTTCTCTTTGCTTAGGATCGAGCATTGTTCCTTACAAAAGACTATGTTATTTTTCTCTCTACACCTATCATCTCTCTAATTGTTTCTGACTACCCTTCTACCATCTAGAAGCACGGTGATACCTTTACAATCCAAAGGCTCACACCTATTCCCACCTTCACTAATAAAGATATACCTTTAACATCCACCTCTATTACTAATAATGATATGTGTTAGTGTATAGAGAAGATTTCTTGCAAAGGTTCTTGTTTATCAGTGTAAATACTATCATATGCATTAGCATTCCATGAACTATAGGAAAACTGACAAAACTTGGTTGTACAAGTCTTTATAAAAAGAAAACTTTTATAGAAGATCCTAGTAATTCATATTTAGACCTTCCAAAAGACTTACTTTCTCTTATAGGAAAACTGACAAGACTTAGTTGTACAAGCTTTATAAAAAAAACTTTTATAGAAGATCCTAGTAATTCATATTTAGACCTTCTAAAAGATTTACTTTCTCCCACATATTTACTATACTTAATAAAGACACAATAGATTTTTACATGCTTCATGTCGAAGTTTTATTTAGATTTTTACATTTCATGTCGAAGTTATATTTTCTAGAATTTTTAGGGTTTGTGAACAGTAAAAGTGAATAGTACAAGGGAACAGTAATTGTAAATAGTAATTATGAACCGTAAAAATTAAATAGTAATTGTGACTAGTAAAAAAAGTAAATAGTAAGTGTCAAATCTAAGCTCTTTGAAAAGATATTTTCCTCATTTTTACTTCTTATCAGTTATGTCTTATTGTTTAAGCTTTACCCCAATTTTTGTAGGTCTTATAACGAGCTTTCAGTAGCTTTTTGCAGCCTAATGCTGGTGCATAGTATAACATAAATATGTGTGTGTGTGTGTAATTTTGTTTTTTTTTAAATTTATTTAGCTTTAATGCTGTAATCCAAACTCTAAAAACTAAACTCCAAGCTTTAAAAAAATAAAATAAATAAATATATTTGGTGCTTAGAAGGTGAGCACCATAAGATAAGTAGGGTAACATTCTTGAATTTTCCTCTATGTACTAGCTCCAAAGATTTAGAAAGTATTAGAAACTATTCTAAAGAAGAATTATTGGTATTATTGCCAATAATTGTAGGAGTCAGTTGACTAATAGCAATTTCTTACTGCCTAGCTTGAAGTTTGTTTAAAACCAGTTATATTCCTTGGATATATTCTTGGTCTGGTTGTTCTCTATATTCTAAAAGAACTGAGGTTTTGGACTTAAAAGATCTTTGAAAGATAAGTCTTGTTGAATAATAGCTCCATAAGACCTTGTTGTGAGAGAAGTACTAGTAAAGAAATTAGATCCACAATGGGCCTTAACAGTTTCATATGTTTCATGCAGATTATAGAATCCTCTATAAGAAGGGTTTGTTAAGTTTTGGATTGTAAGTTTTATTTCTTCTCGAGTGTCATAAACACCTTACTATGGTCCAAAATAAATTACATGGCATAAGGATTTCTTGTTTGCAGGTTTTTGTATTATAGTTAATAAGTAGTTGTAAAGGCATTGATGGCAACTAGTCTAGAATTTCCTACCCTTGGTGAAGTGGGTATATTCCATATATTGTCAATAAGACATTGTTAGATTTCATCCTATCCTAATCTTTGATTAAAGTGAAATTAGTCTTCTTCTTTATAAAACTATTGAAGTTCCTGGTTGCAAAACCACATAGTTTTAGAGAAGTAAAAGTCTTGACTTTCTTTTGCTTTTCCATAGTTAAACCCCTAGTATTTATTCTAGTTTGCTTTATCTTGCTGTAAAATGAAACTAAAATTAGAACAATAATCTTGAAAGTTTATTAGCTAGAGAGTTGTCAAATCCTTTAATATTTTCCAATTGAAATTTTAGGCCTCTATTAATAGTATAATCTAAAAACTTAATTCATCTTTTAGCTGAAAGTCCTTTTCTAATTCCTTTTACTTGTTGCCCATACTTCACAACTATGGTCTTACAGCCTGTTTTTATTGTAAATTGTAATTTCTGCTTTACTTCATGTAAAAGCATGAAAGCTTTTAAACAATACATAACTACTAAAATTCATAATATAAGAAAGTCAGATAACCTTTCTGCATATTTACAAATAGATTCTGAATTTTTAGGATCATATTTTAAAATTTTTCTAAATAATTTTTCTCCCCATCCTGATTAACAACCATCTATTTTAATAACTAGATAGTCAAAATCTAAAGGTAGGGTAATTAAGTATTGGGAGTTTGTTGACCATAAATTTAATTTGTTATCCATCAACTTAATTACATGATATTGTAGTAAATTTTTAAATTTGGTTGATTTGTTTGATTTAATTAAACTTTTTCTCACTCCTAGTCCTGATGCAAATATGTTGCCCGATGCTTTGTGCATGATTGACCATGAGTGACAAGCATACGTGACATTGTCAACTTGATTTCTTTACAAAACAAATATTCCTTTTATTCTCTCTCCCCCTCCTCCTTATATTGAAAACGATGGTAACTTTTTCCCAAATCTAAATTTCCCTCGCTCTCTCTCTCTCTCGATCTCGCAACTTCCTCTACCATCGTAACTCGCTTCTGCCAGTAAGCAAAGCAAAGACACTATAAGCTAAGCACAACTTACAGTCGCATGCTTATTCTCATGTTGGCTAGAAGCTCCCCAACTGCCACCGAAAACATAGCCCACGTTCCTTTGCTTAGTACCCCTCTCCATTCTCGATTGTAAGTCATTCCACTCCACTGCCAGTTTTTCAGCTTTATACAATATTTTTTAGCTTTGATATATCCTATAACATACAAGTCCTAGCTATTTTCTTACCATTTTTTGCTTATATAATTTGCAAGGAACTTGCCAAACATCAATTTTTGTATTTCATAACCAATGGTAAATCATTTCATTTAAGATGTAATTCTCTCTAATCCTAATATATATTAAAAGGATTTATGCTATAAATATAAGGTCGATGCCTACTACAATGCCTGCTACAATGTGTAGCAGCCACTTAGACATTTAGCTACTATAGAAATGATGCAGCTACTTAGACACTTAGCTGCTACACGTTGTACGTAGCATCTACTTGGACTATTAGCTGCTACGACGTGTAGCAACTAAATATCCAAATAAGTTGCTACAACGTGTAGCAGCTACTTAGTAAGTCATTCCATTTTAAGTTGTAATTCCCTCTATTCCTAATATATTATTTATACGTGATTTTAAATAATATATCTAATTAATATAGGAAAAAAATATATGGTGTCTTTATTAGACATTAGCCTGGTGTTTATAACACCTGGGTAGGAGTATCTACACAAGTTAATCATTTTAAGGGCATTGTACACTAGTCCTTCGAGAGTAAAGGGAATGCAATAAGAACTTTTGAAGCCTAAACAATACTATCTTACAATGTTAATAATCTTTTTGATAAAATTTAATTTTTTTTAGTTATATAATTTGTAGCAAACTTGCCAAATTGGGGAGCTTCAATTTCCCACATTTCATTCGATGGCAAGTAGTTTTAATTTAAGTTGTTGTTGGTCCAGGTAGGCTGGAAGGAGGGGAGGTGAACTAGCTGATAAGAAAAAGCTTCCTTGACTTTTAACTCAGATTAGTAGTAAAAAATAGAATAAATGAACAATTAAGAAAATGAGGCCAAAAGAGTTACTTGGTTACAACCGGGGAGGTTATGAATCCAAGGCAAGTAAACGTACTAAAGATCTCCTTTTTTGAAAGCGGAGAAACCTCTTACACTCGTTGGAAGCTCAAAAAGTAGATAGGAAATGAATACAGCAGTTGTTCCGTATTTCCTAGGTCCAGGGTCTTTTTATAGCCCTTGGAAAATCTTATCCATGGCTAGAAGGTGCCTTCCACAGAGCTGGAAGGCGCCTCCAGTGAGGCGCAGTGGATAAAAATTTATCCACTGTCAACGACAAAATCTGCCTGGTCGAAGGCGCCTTCCATGGGTTGGAAGGCGCCTTCCATGGCTGGTTAAAGGCGCCATCCGCCCAGCTAAAGGCGCCTTCTGCCTGAAGGTGCGGAAGTGCCTTCAACTCTTTTTGAAGGCGCCTCCAGCAGCTCCATAGCTCCATTTTAGCTCTTCCATTGCTCTGATCATCTGGGTGATTTAGGCCAACTAAAATAGGGCTTACCCGAACCTAATTTCTGGCCTTCTTCTCGAGTAGACTTCCGCTCCGGCTTCTTGTCCTTCGAATCGCCGTGCGTATCCTTTTCGTCCACCGGTGTACTCTTCCGCAGCAGCTCATCCCTCAAATGCACCGAGCCCGTCGGTAATCTCCTGCGCCGTCCTTCTCTCTAGCTGCGTCTTCCGCTCGACTTCCTATGCTCCTAAGCTCCTGCACACTTAGACATAGGGTTAAACACTAACATGACCTAACCTGACTTGGTTGATCACATCAAAACTACCACGGGGTGCCAACAATCTCCCCCTTTTTGATGTGATCAAACCCAAGTTAAGTTATGATAATTAAAATAAATTCTAATTTTTGCAAGTAAAAAAAATTACTAAGTAAGAAAATTTTTCTAAGTAAAATTTACTAGAAAAATTATACAAAAAAAAAATTTATACTAAAAAAAATTTTCAAGTAATTTTTTTTTTAACTTTTTTGCAAGAAAAAAAATTTGCAAGTACTCTCTAGACTTGACTTGTTCTTCCCTACTCCCCTTTTGATCACATTAAAAATGGGGTTCATTTAAAAGTCTAAGAGTAAAAATAGTAAAACTAGTGAAAAAAATTTCTAACTGTTTTAAAAAGATAAGAATTAATAAACATATTTAATTAATTTTTAATAGAAAATTAAGATATTTTTTTAACTTCTAAATGCTTAATAATTAGTTAATTAAATACTTATTCCAATATTTGGCTTCCAAGCTGCGGCGCGACATTAGGCCTTCTTGGATATTGGAATAACAATCACTTTCTAGACAAAATCTCTTAAAGAAATTTAATATTTAATTTACTCTGAAAGTCATAATTTAAAAATATTCAATCCAAATATGATTTTGGAACCCAATATAGGTTCCTTCCTATTGGGTTAATTAAAATTTTTTTAGGTATGTATTTCTGTGAAATTTTCCTAATCTGGCCCTTATAGTATTTAAGGTACAAATTTAATCCACTATATTTTCTAATATATTGAATATTTGAGCATGCATAATTTTTTAAATTTTTTATTTCATTTTTCAAGCTTTCATTTTCATTTTTTATTTTATCATAGTCTTCTAATCGATAAGATTTAACTAGAGTTAACTTTAATTCTTTAACTTCTTTTTCTAATTTATAACAATTCTTTGTTAATAATTTAACAAACTGAAATAATTTATCAGGAGGAAGAGACCGTACCTGATTTACCTTGTCGATCCCATGATCCAAAGCTCCCCCTGAAGTACTGCTTTCTTCCGATGTTGCTCCCTCTTCATCAATGCTTTCAATGCTCATTTCGGATGAGCTTGCTTCGTCTCTTTCTTCTTGGTGACTTGCCACTAGGGCAAGTCCGGTGATGACTTTAATTTCTGATTCAGATGACGTTTCATCCCACGTCACCTTCATATTCTTGTACTTGTTCGCTTGGGTCAACTTCTTGTTCTTGCTCTTATCCTTGCCTTTTAATTTATGGTAGTTATCTTTCACATGCCCTTCTTCATTGCAGTGGTAGCATCTTTTCCTCTTTTTTCTATGCTGCACTTGATTAAATCTTTTAGTTTTAAATAACTTCTTAAATTAACTCACCATCAGTATTATTTCATTATCATTGAGAGAAGATTCTGAATCTTGTTCGTCCTCCTTTGCCTTTAAGACAATGTTCTGCTCCTTCTTTGGACTTGCACATCTCGTTTCATGGACTTCAGAAGTTGAAAATAATTCTTCTAAAGTCATTGAATCTAGATCCTTAGATATATAATAAGCATCTACTAATGATGCCCATTCAATATTTCTAGGGAATGCGTTAAGAGTATACCTTAGTGAATCTCAATTACTTACCTTTTCTCCGAGATTTTTGAGTCCAATGATGAGCTCCTTGATCCTTGAGTGAAGGTGTACAACGGTTTTGCCTTCTTCCAGTTTAATTTTGCTGATCTGGTTTTTGAGCAGATCCCGTCTCGCGAGTTTAGTCTCCAAGGTTCCTTCGTGTAGTTTCAGGAATTTCTCCCAGAGCTCCTTCGCAGACTCGTAGGCTGCGATCTGATTGAGTTCTTGTGGCGGTAAGATGCTTAGCAGATGGAACTCTACTTGTTGGTGCGGGAAGCATCCGACGATCGACCGTTATTTTGATAATGGCAAAGGAATTCAAAGTTAAGTTGTTTTGTGATCTAATGCACTTAATTGAGTGTTTCAGGAAAGTCCTAGCTGCGGTTAGGCATGTGGAAAACCCTAGGGGGTGGTAACCTAGGTCATAGGGGGTGGTAACCCTATGCGGAAAGTCTTGGCGGGTCGAGAGCTTCAGGAAAAAGTCCTAGGGGGGGGGTAACCCTAGGTGGAAAGTCCTAGTGTCACGAACCAGGTAAAAGACTGGACCAGCCGGGAAGCGGAAGTCCAGCAGAAAGTCCGGAAGCTTCGAACGCTGAGCAAAAGTCCAGTTGATCTGGAGGATCGTACTGGCAACAGGTAAATCTCCTGAGTGGAGTAGGTGAGGACGCGTTCCCCGTAGAGGGAACAGTAGGCGTCGGGTCGACCTAGGGTTTTCGGTTGGAAATCCGAAGTCAGGCCCGGATAGTCCGACGACGGTCAAGTATGTCTATCATATTGTTTCTGTGCTAACTTTATTTTGCAGGGTTTGTGTTTGGGACTAACACATTTTGCAGGAACAAAGGAGCAACTTAGACCTCGGATGAACAGTGTCCGAGGCACCTCCATGGGGCTTGGAGGCGCCTCGGGTGCTAGCCGAAGCCAGCTGTCCAGAAACGCTGGAGGCGCCTCGGAGGTCACTAGAGGCGCCTTGGACCAGGCGTTGGAGACGCCTTAGAGCAGCTTGGAGGCGCCTTTAGTGGGATACGGCACGACCAGATCAGAGCTGATCCACGCGTGCGACTCAGTAGCCTGCAGGTGCCTCGGACAGGCTTGAAGGCGCCTCCAACACTGTTTAAAAGGGGACTTCAAGAAGCAGCTTAGCACAAGAATTTACAAGCGATCCTTCTGTGTTCAACTGCTAACGAGTTCATCCCAAAGTGCTGTGACGACATACTGACGACCCGGAACTCCAGATTTTGATATTCTTACTGTCGGTATTGTTTTCTTTTATAGTTCTAATTGTAATAATCTTGTAACAATCTTTTGAGCTTATAGTTGTTGCCCACCGAAAGCGGTCAACGACCGCAGGCCTTGGAGTAGGAGTCGCCACAGGCTCCGAACCAAGTAAACGACCGTGTTATTATGTTGTTCCTTTTTCTTTATTTCCGATGCGTGTTTCACTCCGATAGTTTTACGAAAAGAACGAAATAGCCACGAGCGCTATTCACTCCCCCCCTCTAGCGCTTTCGATCCAACAATTGGTATCAGAGTGGGGTCACGTTGATCTGGTGCAACCACCAATCACGTAATTTTTTGTGGTTTTTTCAGTTTTACGGAGTCAATTAGAATTAGCTTAATAGCTATATTCTAATTATTTTTTCGAATCAGTTTTTGCTCGAGGCTGGTGCAACACCACTCGAGTTCATTATTTCTTAACTTTATTTCCCGCACTTCTAATCCACTACATAGTCTTGGGACATTTGTGTTATTTCTTTGTTTTGCATATTTAACAAATGGCCCAACAAGAGGGTTTCAGCACCGTTCGTCCCCCACTCTTCTCCGGAGAAGACTTCGGGTACTTGAAGGGACGAATGGAAACTTATCTGAAGATCCAGTTTGATACCTGGATGATTATCAAGATGGGAATACAACTGCCAACCGACGAAGACGGCAAACCGACACCCTGCGAAAAATGAGAACCGACCCTAATCAAGAAGGTGGACTTACCAAGGAGGAACTCAACAGAGTCGGACCATTCTCCAGCGCAAAAGAGCTTTGGGAGAAGCTGATCGAACTCCACGAGGGCACCTCTGACACCAAGGTTAGTAAAAGAGATCTTCTATTCAATAAACTATATAATCTAAAAATGCAAGAAGGAGAGACGGCAAGTCAACTCCATGCACTCATACAAGACGTTCTCAACGCCCTCCATGCAATCGGGTAGAAAGTCGAGAACCGAGACATCATAAGGTACGCACTAAACTCGTTTCCAAGGAGTACATTGTGGGCATCAATGGTAGATGCCTACAAAGTCTCCAAGGATCTATCTTCTATAAAATTAGATGAGTTATTTTGTGAGTTTGAATTGCATGAACAGACTAATACACAGCCAACCGAGAAGGGGATTGCTTTGGTTGCTGGTACCAGTCGAACACGAGAACCAAAATCACGGTGAAGAACTGAACCGGAATCAGAAGTCGAACCCGACTCAGACGATGAAGAGGATGAATTGACAACCGAACTGGTAAATCTTGTAAAGAAACTCTACAAGAAGAAGAAGGGCTTCAACAAGAGAGACCGAAAGAAAGCAGTATAATCCAAGGAGGGTCAACCCAGCTCAAGAGTCAAGTTCGAGGTAATCTGCTACGGATACAACCAGAAAGGGCACATCAAGGCCAACTACCCAAACCAAAAGGATGCAATGTCATGCCCCGGGGGAGTCCCTGTCCGAAGAAAATTTCAGCAACATCTCCCTTGTACGACTGACAATCTGAAGCATTTCTACAGACACAATATACATCAGCCACATGCGGCTGGAATATATACACAACCACGCAGTTAATAATCTCAGCCTACACGGCTGGACAAATATAACAACAACCACGTAGTTATATATATTTTTATCAGCCCACTCGGCTGAAATCAAAACCAACACAGCAGAAAAACATAAATACAAGCTTATACAAAACAAAACAAAACACTGCTAGCTGGCTAGGCTTACACCACATAACAAC
This sequence comes from Zingiber officinale, assembly GCF_018446385.1. NCBI lineage: Eukaryota > Viridiplantae > Streptophyta > Magnoliopsida > Zingiberales > Zingiberaceae > Zingiber > Zingiber officinale. The sequence continues at coordinate 36,617,171 of NC_056004.1, read as the reverse complement.
ATAACACTACGTAAACAAAACCGGAACACAAAGCCAAATACACAAATTTCGTATAGCAAAACAAAATAAACATAAGCGGAGAAAGGTCTTCTGATGTGACGTGGGGACCAGCAGACAGGATACTCCAAGCGACTCCATAAACCACCTGGTACCTGGAAAAGATAGTGTACACGGGGGTAAGTTCAACAACTCAGTGAATACCAATAGACATGTCTAGTAAGATATATCTAACAGCAATAAACATGGAATACAGTTTCCTAATCATATATAGGAAAAATGCAAAACTGAAAGGTAACTGAGGAAGCTGTACTCACCAGGAACTCCTATCCAGAACAAAAGGGTCGTCAAACCGAGAGTGTTATAAATCCTGTATGCATGTCAAACATATGCATCCAAATAAATGCAGCAAACACAAGCAATAAATGCATCAATGCGTATGATGCCAATGACATGGTCACCCCTGACGCCAGTCAGCCATCTCACACACAATGGTGAGACCGAGTGGGTAGGGTTGTGACAACTGTGCACTCTGACGTCACTACTCCTGATGAGTGACCGAGTGGACGGGATGTTGTCGGAGTACACACATACTCCTACCCCAAATCATAAATGGGGGAGCGCAATGCTCTCATCTCCCAGTACACCATGACGGGGAGGGATCCCTGACGTGCTACCACGCTGCGTCACACTACCCATGAGCGGACCAACGGAGCACCAACAGAGCCAAATTGACGTGCTACCACGCTGCGTCACGCTACCCATGAGCAGACCAACGGAGCACCGACAGAGATAAAACTAGCGATATGCTCTACAATAATGGAGCAGTCTATCACGCAGCATGCAATCATGCGAATGGTGCATGACACTAAGCATAACAATATCCTGAACCAAATCCATATATATATAAAAATGTGTACCCTAGTACCAGTAAGTTAAATCAACAGATCTAGGGTATACATGTCCTCTATGGTATAACAACCTAGGTCCTGAACATATCCACCTCCATGAAATATGTACCAACAATATACATGGATCAAAACGAAAGGGTCTAGGTACACAGATCAGATATGATATAAAACTATAGGTACACATGCCAGATAATAAAAATTCAGAATCTAGTCCTAAACTCAGTAAAGTATGGTATGTCACTTACTCTAGGAACTAAGGTACTCATGGCAATAATCACGAGGTATAAACATGGATACATAACAAGTAATAAAACAGAACATGCTATGGGTATCAAACTGTGACATACCAAAGACAAACATGATCATTGCTTGTAGCTATAAAATACTATACATATCCAATTGACAATATCATAAAAGATAAGTCAAGAGGTACCCGCCTCCAATAGGAAGGTCCAATCCAGTCAAATCCAATGTCGAGATACTCATCTCGTGTCAAAGTCCTATAGTACATGGTATCCAAATTTAGCTAATTACATATAAATAAATTAGCTAAATCAAATCCTCGAGAAGCTAATATAAATCCAGTTCCAATTATAAATCTTAATTGAATCATTTAACTCCTCAATCGTTTCTAACTAATCCATTCGAATTAGGACTTGCAATAAGCATGGTTAATCATAGCATCTTCCCCGATTTAGCCCTAATTCAATACATGTACCTAGGTTAACATTAGTTATTAACCCATCCATCACTCATCGACAACATGATCAAAATAAAACCCTATACCTTACCTCAATTCACAGCCGCTGTGTGAATCCACAACCGGAGACAACTTGCAGCCAATAAACCTGACTGAAGCGAGGTAAATGGTGTTGCCCTCTAAATCAAATACCCTACATTTTAGTGTCCAGATTAGAATGGAACTCAAAAATCATTACAGTAGTCCAAACAACACAACATCTACGACAAGGACACAATTCCCTACTCCTTACCTCACTACCTAGCCACTGTTGACGCTGGAACAAGATGGGTCGGACCAAGAACACCCCACAGAGCACAATCTCCCTGCTGGAATCTTTCCCACTTCAACCGAGACCTCAATCAACAGCAAGGAAGAGGATCGGCAACAAATCAGCACCTCAACGATCGAAGCAGTCGGAGATGGCAGATCGGAGTGTGTCGACCAAGGAAAATGGAAGACTCAGTTGCTCTGGTGATGGTCGGCGTAGGCCTCACAGCGACGGCGGAAAATAGACCTAGGGCACGCGGGATGAGTGGCCGATCAATGGGGATAGAGGAGCGGATTGACATTAAGTTCTCAGGAGGAAGCCAGTGGTCGGAAAGGATAGTGGCAGTGACGTCGGTGTTGAGCGATGTGTAGGGGAAGTCGGCACTGGGGTTTCCCGTGGCCGGTGATCGGCGCTCGGCTCGGTGAAGTGGCGGAGCAAGGTGGCGTTGGGTCGGTGTCGGCGCACAGAGGAGAAGGCAACAAAGAAATTAGGGCAGAGCTCGGGAGGGAGAGGAGGAAGAGAAGAAGATGTTGTGCGCGATGTGTGCTAGGGAAAAGACGAGAAGAGGAAGAGAAACGGCTCGGGTTTTGTTCGCGAGGAAGGAAACCGCCTGGCACGAGATTAGGGCACGGGCACAGGTTCGACACGCGGGGAAAGAAACGGATCAGCGGAGGGAAGAAAGAAAAAGAAAATAGAAAGGAAAAGAATATAAATAAATAAATAAAACTTTTCCTCACTAAAACAGGGTAGCCTAAATAGGCCTTTTCGGGACTCACTTTTATCCCCGTAAACTCGTCTCCACAAGCTCCGAAAAATTCCTGAAAAATTTCTAAAAATCTCGAAAAATTCCCTTATTATTACTTGTCATTTTTCCGGTATTTTACATTCTCCCCCACTAATAAAAATTTGGTCCCCAAATTGTGTTATCTACCATCAGCAAGTACTAATAACAGGTAAAGAGTATATATGTTGAACGGTAAATTAAATCACATACTCAAGTGAAGAGATGGGGGTGTCGAGCTCGGATAGTATCCTCAAGCTCCCAAGTAGCCTCCTCGTCTGTATGATGCTGTCATCCGACTTTAACCAGCCGGATAGTCTTGTTCCGCAACTGACGCTCTTTCCGGTGTAAAATCCGTACCGGAATCTCCTCATAAGTGACGTCAGGCTGAACTGGAACCGAGACATCTGTCAGCACATGTGTCGGGTCAGGTACGTATCTCCTCAGCATAGATACGTGGAATACATCGTTTACGTCTGACAGGGACGGTGGTAGTGCTAGCCGATAAGCTACTGCTCCAATCCTCTCCAGGATCTAGAAAGGGCCAATGTATCGTGGAGCTAGCTTACCTCAGAGGCCAAATCTCTTTACCCCTTTCGATGGTGAAACTCGCAGAAAAACATGATCACCAATAGAGAACTCCAAAGGTCTGCGTCTCTGATCAGCATAACTCTTCTGGCGGTCCTGCACCTCCGACATCCCCCGTCTGATAGTACAGACCAACTCTGCCTCATGCTGAGCTCTATGAGGTCCCAACAACTGGGCCTCCCCAACCTCTTCCCAGAGGGTGGGTGTCCGACAAGGCCTACCATACAATGCTTCAACGGTGGCATTTGGATAGCCGAATGCAAACCGTTATTGTAGGCAAACTCTACCAATGACAAATGGTCCTCCCAACTGCCTCCAAAAATGCAATATACATTACCTCAGCAAGTCCTCTAGAGTCTGAATGGTCCGCTCTAGCTGTCCATCTGTCTACGGATGGAAATCTGTACTGAAACGGAGCTGAGTGCCCAAGGCCTGCTGCAGACTCTGCCAGAAACGAGACATAAACCGGGGGTCGTTATCCGAAATAATAGTCAAAGGGACACCATGCAATCTGATAATCTCCTGGCAATACAGATTTGTCAATCGATCCAGGGAATCAGTCCTCTGGATCACTAAGAAGTGCGCGAATTTGGTTAATCGATCAATGATTACCCAAATCGCGTCATGGTCTCGTTGTGTCCTAGGGAAACCCACCACAAAGTCCATAGTAATATGTTCCCATTTCCACTCAGGCATAGGAATCCGCTGAAGTATTCCGGCAGGTCTCTGATGCTCGGACTTCACCTGCTGACGGACAAGACATCTCGCTACAAATTCTGCGATGTCTTTCTTTATACCGTTCCACCATACAGAATGCCTCAAATCTCGGTACGGGTACCGCTTGGGTGGATAGCAAATCGAGAACGATGAGCCTCCTGGAGTAGCTCCTGTAAGATCGGGTGAGACTGAGGTACGCATAATATGCCTCGGAAGTATATAATATCCTCCTCATCTCGTGGGAACTCGGTCTGCTGCCCGGAAGCTATTTGGCTGCAGATAAACTGCAAATGCTGATCACTGGCCTGAGCCTCTCGGATCCTCGTCCTGATCGACGACTGAGCAACCATGGTAATCAGAATACCCTGCTCTGTCTGTCCCTGCTCCTCAAGGTCTAACTCGGAGAAACCCTGAACCAAGTCTGTAACTGAAACTCGGTGGCAAGCCAAAGTCCCTCTGGACTTCCTACTGAATGCATCGGCAACCACATTAGCTTTCCCCGAGTAATAGCTAATGGTACAAATCGTAATCTTTCAGGAATTCCATCATTCTCCTCAGTCGGAGATTAAGTTTCTTTCTAAGTGAACAGATATTTGAGACTCTTATGGTCAGTGAGAATCTCAAATGTAATACCGAACAGATGCTACTGCCAAATCTTCAAGGCAAAATAATGGCGGCCAGCCACAAGTCATGTACTGGGTAGTTCTCCTCATGCTCCTTCAACTGCCGAGAAGTAGTAGACTACCCTGCCGTGCTGCATCAAAATAGCGCCCAAACCCTGTAGAGATGCGTCGGTATAGAGAACGAATCCGTCCTCTTCAGAAGGTAAAACCAAAATCGGAGCGGACACTAGTCTCCGCTTTAGCTCCTGGAAGTTGGTCTCGCAATCCTCAGTCCAAGTGAACTTCACGCCTTTCCTGGTCAGGCGTGTAAGTGGCATAGCAATCCGAGAGAAACCCTCAACGTATCTCCGGAAATATCGAGCCAAACAAAGAAAGTTGTGAGCCTCTTCTATAGACTCCGTCTACTCCCAACGGTAACAACCTCGATCTCCTGTGGAACCATGGTATACTCCTACTGGTGACCGTGTGTCTCAAACATCTTACAAAAGACAACCAAAATACGCACTACTGATCTTCACATATAGACATTTCTGTCGAAACATCTCTAGAACTATGCAAAGATGGTGTATGTGACTCACCTCGGATCCGAAATAGATCACAACATTGTCAACAAAGACAATGGAAACCGATCCAACATCCTAGGAATACCAAATCATCGAGTCTATGATAACATCTAGGGCACTATTAGCCTAAATGATAAAACCAAGAACTTATAATGTCCGTAAATTAGACATCCTCAACCATAAGATCCCCGACAACAAGTCAGGAAATCTGATCACCAACGATATAAATCACCAAAGAATAGATCCTCCAGTGCGAGAGCAACACTTCATCACACGAAATACCACATATGTGGGAGCAACGCTCTACCACAAGAAATCCTCCATATGTGGGAGCAACGCTCCACCATAAATAATCCGAAATATGTATCTACAATATATATATGGGAGCAATACTCCACTACAAGCAATCCACAATATTTGGGAGCAACGCTCCACTACAAACGATCCATAACATGTGTGGGAGCAACGCTCCACCACAACCAATACATAAGTGCCCAAGGCACCTAACTATCCAGCTAGAGACTGCACGAGATCTCTCTACCACAGATCACTGTGGGTAGCCTAGGGTATAACAACCTAGTAAGCAAATCAAATCCATAGTCAACTCTATCATCATCCTAGTGGGTTGGCACCCACTGATAGGAGAATTAGTTGACAGAGTAATACCACAATGTCATAATGTAGACATTCCACATTCTACATTCAACACAGGTAGAATCATCATGATGCTACCAACCATACACCTGGCACACGTGCACACACAACATATGTATGATCGACATAATCCTCCAATTAGTACACACCAAACATACTCACAACAAAGGTATAAACCATCGTGATACCTCCAACAATGCATACCGAACCCGTGTGCACATATCAATATAGGTATAATCGATAATACACCTCAAACAACACTCACATGACATATATACACCTATGTCAAGAGTATAATCAACGTAATACTTCCAACAAATCATAATCGACACGAGTGTACACCCATAACAAATATAATGAACAAGATACCTCAAATATTACACCGAACACATCTGCACATATCACAACTCAGATTAAATCGATAAGATACCTCCAATAAAACACTCAAACACATGTGCACATTTCACAACATAGATTTAATTGACAAAATACCTCCAATAAACCAATCAGACCACTTGGGTATAATCTACTAGAAACCCACAACAATCATAACTGGAACAGTATACACCCACTACATGTGATCCAGTGGTAAGAACAGGGGACCCCGTTCGGTGAGGTCAACGCCACGTGGGAGTCAAAGTGGAAGGATGCCCGTCCGGAGATGGGAGGTCCGAACGGCCGACCGGACGTTCGGTGGAGTCAACGTCCGTAGAGGGCTGGGCCCGACCGGACGGCCGTCCGGCCGGTGTCGGGCTGATGGTTAAAGGCGCCCTGTAGGAAGTCAGGGTTCTGGCGCTCTGGGGGAAAGATCGCAGGGACGAGCGGACTACACGCTCGGCCAAGGCCACAAGGTAACATACTGCTAATGGTCTCCACAAAGCACGTGATGGAGAATCTCCCCAAGTAAATCACCGCATACGTCCGGCCGGATGTTGAAGGAGCTGGCCGACCGGACGACAGATCTGGAGCAAAGAGGAAAAGGTCAAGGGATGTCTTTTTCTGACAGCAGGTATGTTTCACGCGCAAGCCATGCTCCAAATCTTATGACAGGAGATTTCGCTGTCCCATCGATGACATGCTTGGACTGTAGCAGTATGGGTCAGGGAAGCTCACTGACAAGCCCTTACGGGGGTATGGGCCATGGACACGTGTACACCTCGGTAGGTGTACACCCACTTCTTCGCTGCCCTATATAAAGGCCCTCTTATTTCGCCGGAGGTACACACACGACTAGTTTAGGAGCCCCTTTCTCTCTATTGAGCTTCGCCTGACTTGAGTGTCGGAGGGTCGCCGCCGAGAACCCCTTCTCGGCCCGACTTCTGTGCAGGTTCGCCGGAGCTTTGGAGGCCTACGCCATCGACTAGGAGAGCGACACATGCCCAGCGTCCTTTGGTTCGGCGATTCGGACAGGATCAATTTGGCACCGTCTGTGGGAACGCTCCTGCATCCGATCAGAAACAATGGACGAGGTTGGACAAAAACACACGGTGACGCTTTCGAACGAGGAACTCGACGCTCTGATCGAGATAAGGGCCGCCAAGCTCGTGGAGCAAAAATAGAAAGCTATAGCCGAGCGGCAAGCAACATCAGCATCTTGTGGTCGAGCGGAAGCGCCACCAGCCACCGTTGCATTTCATCGAGCCCTGTTCCGCACCCCTGAAGCCGTACCAGCTCACAGAGATAGGGGATCTTCTTTGGATGAAATGCCTAGACGAGATGCCAGAAAAGGGAAAGCCCCCCGATCGGACGCATCGCCCGAGCAGATCAATCGCCAATTTTCAGAGGCTATTCTGCGAGACCCCCTGCCCAAGCATTACGTGCCTCCGACGATCGACGAGTATAATGGGACAACCGACCCAGATGATCATTTGGGTAAGTTTGACAACACGGCAACCCTACATCAATATGCAGATGGGGTGAAGTGTCGGGTTTTCCTCACCACTCTCTCCGGGTCGACTCAACGGTGGTTTCGGAGGTTGTCGGACGGATCCATCACGAGCTTCAAGGATTTTCGAACGGCCTTCCTCCACCATTTTGCGAGCAGCCGACGCTACCAGAAAACGAGCGTGAGCCTGTTCACCATCAAGCAAGAAGCCCATGAATCGCTTCGAGGTTACATCCAGCGGTTCAACCAAGTGGCGATGGGCATTCCAACGGCCACCTCGGAAACTATGATGAATGCCTTCACACAAGGCCTAGTGGATGGAGATTTCTTCCGATCGCTCATCCGAAAGCCGCCCCAGGATTATGATCACATGCTACACCGGGCTAACGAGTACATCAACGTGGAAGAAGCGCAAGCGGCCAGGAAAAAAGAAATTCTAGCCGAGCGGAAACCACACGCCACTCATCAGCCGCCCAGAGGACCAAGGGCCGAATCAATTCGATCCCCCCATGCCAGATCCCACGTGCAAGAGGTATCCGCCGCTCGGCCCAAGCCAAAGAAGAAATGGACCCCGATGTTCTGCTCCTTCCACCGGACGGACACGCACAATACAAGGGATTGCCGAAGTCTTCCCTTCGTGACTCATCCTGTGCCCCGGAATGCCGGACGACGGTCTCCCTCAGTCGACAGGCGACAGAGAACTCATGAAGCCGATCGAACTCGAGCTGGTAGGCCACAGCAACAAACTCCCGATCGGCATCGTTCTCCAAGGCAGGAGAATCGCCGAGCGTCCAAGGAACGGTCTCGACCGTCCGCTCGGGAAGAGGAAAATAGAAGCAATACTTCTCGAGGCGAGATCAACGTTATTGCTGGCGGGCCGACCGGAGGAGACTCCAATCGAGCCAGAAAGGCGAGCGTCCGGCAGCTCCAAATCCATGCCGTTGGCTGCAGCCAAGAACGGGCAAGCGGACCGGAAATCAATTTCGGGCCAGGGGACTTGGAAGGAGTTGAAGTACCCCACGACGATGCTCTGCTCATCAAAGCGGTAATAGCCAATTACACAATTCACCGCGTATTTGTTGACACAGGGAGCTCAGTCAACATCTTATTCAAGAAGGCGTTCGATCAGCTGTAAATTGATCGAGCCGAGCTGTTACCCATGACAACTCCGCTCTACGGGTTTACGGGTAACGCAGTTCAGCCGGTCGGACAGATCCGGCTAGCTACCTCGTTGGGAGAAGAGTCGCTCAGGAGGACAAGGACTACAAACTTTGTGGTGGTCGACTCTCCCTCGTCCTACAACGTCATTCTGGGACGACCGGCGCTCAGCGAATTCCGAGCGGTCGTCTCAACCTTCCATCAGAAGATCAAGTTCCCCGTGGAGGACAAAGTGGGAGAAGTACGAGGAGATCAGCTAGCAGCTCGGCGATGCTACATCGAGATGGTCCGAGCAAAAGCCAATTCCGATCGGAAGGCGCCCCGGATCGAGGTAAACGCCATCACCGAAAAACCACCCTCTTTAATTTATGAAGAAAAAGAGGAAGTGCAGATTCACCCATCCCGATCGGAGGCCACAACCTTTATTGCGTCCGATCTGGAGGAGAAGCAGAAAGAAGAGCTGATCCAATACCTTTGAAGAAATCATGATATCTTCGTCTGGTCGACACATGAGCTGCCTGGAATTTCGCCGAACATAGCGCAACACGAGTTACATGTCCGAACGGACGCTCGACCCGTAAAGCAAAGAAAAAGAGATTTCAGTGCCGAGCAGAACGTCATCATCCGGGCGGAGGTGGAGAAGCTTCTGGAAGCCGGCCATATACGAGAGGTTCAGTTCCCGAGCTGGTTGGCGAACGTAGTATTAGTCTCCAAACCGGGCAACAAATGGAGAGTGTGCATAGATTTCCGGGATCTCAACAAAGCTTGCCCGAAAGATTTTTATCCTCTGCCCCGGATAGACCAGCTGGTGGACTCTACGGCCGGCTACGAATTAATCTGTATGCTCGACGCCTACCAGGGCTATCACCAAGTGTCGCTCACCCGTGAAGATCAAGAAAAGGTCAGCTTCGTGACGGCCGACGGCACTTATTGCTACAATGTGATGCCGTTCGGATTGAAAAATGCGGGAGCCACATATCAGCGCTTAATGAATAAAGTATTCAGAGAGCAGATCGGGCGGAACCTAGAAGTTTATGTGGACGACATTCTCATCAAATCCGTCCGAGCGGCAGATCTCTTCAAAGACATGGAGGAAACCTTCCGAACGCTGCGCAAATATGGAGTCAAGCTAAATCCTCAGAAGTGCCTGTTCGGAGCAAAAGGGGGGCGTTTTCTGGGGTACATAGTGACCGAGCGGGGAATTGAAGCAAATCCCAGCAAGGTGAAAGCCCTACAAGACATGCCGCCCCCAAGAAATACAAGGGAAGTACAACGTTTGACCGGTCGGATAACCGCTCTATCCAGATTCATCTCCAAAACGGCCGACCGGAGCCTTCCTTTTTTCAAGATCTTACGCAAAGCTACAAAATTTCACTGGGACGAAGAATGCGATCGGGCGTTCGAAGAATTGAAGACATATCTTAATTCTCTGCCTGTACTTGCCAAGCCGATCGGGGGTGAGTCACTTTATATTTATCTATCTTCAACTGAGCATGCTGTAGGCTCAGCACTGGTGAGGTCGAGCGGCGATGAGCAGCCGGTGTATTTTCTGAGCCACATTTTAAAAGATGCTGAATCTCATTACACCGGGCTCGAGAAGTTGGCCTTTGCTCTGGTTCTAGCCGCTCGGCGCCTTCGACCATATTTCTTGGCTCACACCATCATTGTCCGAACGAACAATCCACTAGGAAGAGTACTGTTGAATCCAGAAGCGTCCGGACGGCTCATCAAATGGACTACAGAATTGAGCGAATTCGATATTCAATATCAACCCTGCTCGGTAATCAAGGCACAATCTTTGGCAGATTTTATCACCGAAGTGCAAAGGCCAGAGTCAGAAGCCACGTGGAAGATATTTGTGGACGGATCGTCCACTCGGCTCGGGAGCGGTATTGGTGTATTATTGCTATCTTCGCAAGAAGAAAAGATGCATTTATCCGTCCGGCTGGATTATAAAGCTACAAACAATGAGGCAGAGTATGAGGCCCTCATAGCTGGTTTGCAGGCAGCATGACATGTGGGAGCCGGTCGGGTAACACTCCACTCGGACTCGCAGTTGGCCGCTCAGCAGCTCTCTGGTACCTTCGAAATCAATAGCGCTCGGCTCAAGCTCTACGCTGAAGCCTTCGAGAAGCTCAAAGCTGATTTTCGAGAAGTTATTGTTCAGAAGATACCCAGAGCAGAAAATCAAGCGGCCGATGAGTTAGCCAAGCTCGCGAGCTCAATAACACCGGTCGCCATTCAGCAGCCAATTGAAAAAGTACTGTTGGTGGCGCACGTCGACCGGATGGAAGGCCTCACATTTCCAAGCGACTGGCGGACACCCATCATAGAGTTCCTCCGCTCGGGCGCCACACCATCCAATGAATATGAAGCCCAGCTGCTAAGGAGGAGAGCCGGTCGGTTCACACTCATCGGCGATCAGCTTTATAAAAAGGCTTTCTCACGCCCGTTGTTAAAATGCGTGAGCTCGGAGGACTCGGCTTACATCCTCCAAGAAGTACATCAAGGATCGTGCGGAGGACATCCAGGCGGACGAGCACTAGCTAAGAAGATCCTGCTAGCTGGATACTTCTGACCGACTTTACAAGCAGATGCCGCTCGGACAGTGTCGACGTGCCTTTCATGCCAAAAGTACCACAACTTCAACCACCGACCGGCAAAAGAAATGAAGGCATCAACAGTTTCATGTCCTTTCGATCAATGGGGAATGGATATTGTTGGTCCATTCCCGATGGCGACCGGGCAGCGGAAATTTTTGCTAGTGGCGGTTGATTATTTCTCCAAGTGGGTGGAGGCCGAGCCGCTAGCCAAGATCACCGAACAGATGGTCAAAAAATTTATCTGGCAACACATCATCTGTCGGTTCGGCATCCCTCGCCGCTTGGTCTCAGACAATGGGCGGCAATTCACAGGGAAGATGCTAGAGGATTGGTGCAAAAGCTACGGCATCGAGCAACACTTCACGTCCGTGGCTTATCCCCAAAGCAACGGTCAAGCCGAAGTGGCCAATCGGGAAATTCTTCGTATTTTGCGCGCTCGGCTCGACCATTTGGGAGGAAGTTGGCCAGATGAAGTGTCGGGCGTCTTATGGGCCATCCGAACGGCTCCAAAGGAAGGGACGGGCGTCACGCCTTTCCACTTGGTGTATGGCGGCGAAGCGGTCATTCCTGTTGAAGTCGGAGTCGAATCCGCTAGGATCCAAAGCTATGATGAGGGCAACGCCGAGCGGAGGAACACAGAGCTGGATCTGGTCGAAGAGGAAAGAGCCAAGGCGTCCGTCCGGCTGATGGCGTACCGGCAACGGATGAAGCAAAATTACAATCGCCGCGTAATCCCCAGATCATTCCAGGTCGGCGATCTTGTTTGGAAGAAAGTCAAGCCGGTCGGCGACGTCGGCAAATTGGAGGCACCGTGGGCGGGCCCCTTCAAGGTTATTGAAAAGCTCCGCTCAGGAGCATATTATTTGGAGGATGAAGCCGGACGGCAGTTGGATCGACCGTGGAGTGCAAATCATCTCCAGCCTTATCGAGCTGGATGAAAGGTGCACGAATGTAATTCATTTTTGTGTATGTGCTAGTCGCCTATGTACTTGTAATGCAGGAAGCAAAAAGATGAAAACACATTGAGCATTCTCCGCCGAACGACTTACTGCGTGAAGAGCCCGTGCCGTTCGGCCGGGCATATAAATGTACGAGCCGCACGCTCGATAACGAAGACCCCTCGCCCCGCCCCTCGGCAAGGCGTATATAATCAAAGTTAGCCGTAAAGGCCGTTGAGCTCCGACGTTAAATATCGAGAGACGAGCCGGCATCTATAAACCCTCCGCGCGGAAGACCGTCGAGCTCCGACGTTAAATATCGAGAGACGAGCCGGCGTCTATAAACCCTCCGAGCGGAAGGCAGTCGAGCTCCGACGTTAAATATCGAGAGACAAGCCGGCGTCTATAAACCCTCCGAGCGGAAGGCCGTCGAGCTCCGACGTTAAATATCGAGAGACGAGCCGGCGTCTATAAACCCTCCGCGCGGAAGACCGCCTCGGCGTTAAATATCGAGATGTGCCGGCTATAAACCCTCCGGAAGACCGTCCGAGCTCCGACGTTAAATATCGAGGCGAGCCGCGTCTATAAACCCTCCGAGCGGAAGGCCGTCGAGCTCGACGTTAAATATCGAGAGCGGCGTCTATAAACCCTCCGCGGGAGACCGCCGAGCTCCGGCGTTAAATATCGAGAGGCGAGCCGGCGTCTATAAACCCCGCGAAGACCGTCGAGCTCCGGCGTTAAATATCGAGGGACGAGCGACTATAAACCCTCCGGCGGAAGGCCGCCGAGCTCCGGCGTTAAATATCGAGACGAGCCGGCGTCTATAAACCCTCCGGAAGACCGCCGAGCTCCGACGTTAAATATCGAGAGACGAGCCGGCGTCTATAAACCCTCCGAGCGGAAGGCCGTCGAGCTCCGGCGTTAAATATCGAGAGACGAGCGGCCTATAAACCCTCCGTCACCACGAGCTCCGGCGTTAAATATCGAGAGGAGCCGGCCTATAAACCCTCCGGAAGACCGTCGAGCTCCGGCGTTAAATATCGAGACGAGCCGGCGTCTATAAACCCTCTCGCGGAAGACCGTCGAGCTCCGGCGTTAAATATCGAGAGACCGTCTATAAACCCTCCGAGCGGAAGGCCGCCGAGCTCCGACGTTAAATATCGAGACGAGCCGGCGTCTATAAACCCTCCGGCGGAAGGCCGCGAGCTCCGACGTTAAATATCGAGAGAGCCGGCGTCTATAAACCCTCCGGACGGACCGCCGAGCTCCGGCGTTAAATATCGAGAGATGAGCCGGTGTCTAACCCTCTCGGAAGACCGCCGAGCTCCGACGTTAAATATCGAGAGAGAGCCGGCGTCTATAAACCCTCCGGATGACCGTCGAGCTCCGGCGTTAAATATCGAGAGGCGAGCCGGCATAAACCCTCCGCGTGGAAGACCGTCGAGCTCCGGCGTTAAATATCGAGAGACGAACCGCTCTAGCGGAAGACCGTCGAGCTCCGACGTTAAATATCGAGAGACGAGCCGGCGTTTATAAACCCTCCGCGCGGAAGACCGTCGAGCTCCGACGTTAAATATCGAGAGACGAGCCGACGTCTATAAACGTCCGAGTGGAAGACCATCGAGCTCCGAAGTTAAATATCGAGAGACGATCCGGCGTCTATAAACCCTCCGAGCGGAAGGACGTCGAGCTCCGACGTTAAATATCGATAGACGAGCCAGCGTCTATAAACCCTCCCCGCGGAAGACCGTCGAGCTCCGACGTTAAATATCGAGAGACGAGCCGGCGTCTATAAACCCTCCGAGCGGAAGGCCGTCGAGCTCCGACGTTAAATATAGAGAGACGAGCCGACGTCTATAAACGCCCGAGTGGAAGATCGTCGTGTGGTGAGGCCAATAAGAAGGATGCAATTCCTCCGGAAACTCGCCTTCAATATCGATAAAACCGACTCCACGTCCTGCTCGGTTCAAAGCACAAAGGTACTTGTCGGCTTCTAGTGAGCGATCTCTGCTACCTAAGCGAAAGGTTACGCACTCGAAATAAATAGCCGAGCGGAAAGGTAACTCCAAGTACTTCGCTACACTCCCTTTCGAATGCCAGAAGAGTGATAATAGGCGAGTGGACGACACACATGCTAACTTAAAAGGACAGCGTGCAAAAGGAAAACACTGCATTCAAATTAAAACTTTAGGTCGGGCAGCCTAAGTACAAAAGGGATCATATCTAGCCGAGTGGCCGAATTACAAAAGTTACTCTATGTAATCGTAAAGGGTCTTGGGAATGATTTCCAGGAGCGCCACTTGATCGCCGGCCGGAATGGTAGTTGACTCTGGAAGAAGACCCTTGGACTTCAGATAGTTGGTGGTCGCGGTCATAGCCAAGTCGAAGGTTGTGTACATCCACTCGCAGATTTTCTCCGAGAATTCAGGCGAGCGGATGTAGCCCTGTCTTAAGGCAGCAACTCGACTCGGCTCGGTATCTTGATATTCTTTGAAGGCCGCCTGGGAGCCAGTGAGGGCCTCATTCAGACTCTGAAGGTTTGCCGCGTCGGCCGAGCGGCCCACCTTCTCTCTGTCGAGCTGCTCCATCAGCTCTTTTACCTTAAGCTCCAGGCCCCGAGCCTCCACGTTCTTTTTCTCCAAATCGGAGATGGCCGTATTTTTTCGGGTGGTGGCCAGAGTTAATTTTGTGTCGAGCAACTTGACTTGTCGCTCGGACTCGGCCAGGGCGTGGGCCTGATCGGCCGTTTTCTTCTGCTCGGCCGCCAACAGATCTTGAGCTTTCTTCAGCTCCTTTTGCAGCCCTGAGAGCCGGACGGACCGCCTGCCGCCTTCAGTTGCCTCAGCTCCTCGTCCACCATAGCCAGGCGGTTGGAGACGGCTATCTCTTCCACCCATCGCTGATGCAAAAAGGCAAAATTGTCAAAGGCCGAGCGGAAAAATGCAAGTGAAGCTTAATAAAAGAAAACTTACCCCCGTGGACTCCTGCATATGGCTATTGGCCAAGTTCCGGAGGGGGATCATTGCAATGCGCGCCCGAGCGTCGGCCCACATCTCGGCCAGGGGCCCTTTCAATGTGATGGTATGCTCGGGCGCGGTTGGCCGGTCGGCTTCTGGCAGCAATTCTTCAGTCGGGAGATGAAGGGTGACCCGTACTGTGCGGCCGTGACCAGGGATTGTCCGACCGGGATCAGAAGCCGGCGCAGAAAACTGCGAATGGATAGATGAGCGCTTGACCGATTGCCGAGCGGGTGGACGGGTGCTGACCGGAATAGCCTCAATGGGGGCTTCCGGCTCGTCCCATTCAGAAGGAGTCCGGTCGGACGAAATGGCTTCGACCTCTGGCGCCTTGCCTCGAGCGGCGGCGGTTGCTCGCTCGGACGGTTGGACCGTTGATGTGGCCGAGCGCAGAGGATTCTCCACTCGGCGCCTCTTTTGTAGAGGCTGCTCCTCCTCCCGAGCGGAACCTTCCGCGGGTGCAGTTCGTTCTTGGGGAGGGGTGGCTCCGCTGGCCACATTTTGTTGAGAGGCCTGAGCGGCTGACTCAGCCTGAGTCCCGCTCTCCCCTTCGTGGGATCCGATCGGATGGATACCCAAATCTTCCATTTCTCTGGCCGCCGCGGCTTCCAGAGCGGCCGCCTTTCTCTTCAAAACGCCGACCATCACTGAATCCATGACGATGTCCGCTGCAAAAGAAAGAAAGGAAATCAGTTAGCGATCAAAGCAAATGTCCAAGTAAAGTTCTTACCGAAGCTGGCCGGAAGAGGAGTCCGTATAGGACTCAGACCGAAGATATACATCACTCCTTCATGAAGGAGCTTATTGATGTCGAGTCGCAGACCGGCTAGTATGTTTGCAGCGTGGAGGTAGTCCGGTCGGGTCTTGAACTTCTTCAGCTTGGGAGTAGGGGGCAAGTTGACTTGACACCTTGTCGGGAAGGTGGCCTGATCGGGCATACAGACGTAGAAAAAATAATCCTTCCAATGTTTATTGGAAGAAGGGAGTTTGTTGAAAAAGACCAAGCCCGGCTCGGCTTGCTTAGGGTAAAAGAAATAAAAGAAGACCTCCGGTCGGAGGGGGATGTTGTGAATCTTGAACAAAACGACGACACCGCAAAGGAGACGGAAGGTATTGGGTACTAGATTGCCGAGCGGCACACCGAAAAAATTGCAGACATCTATGATGAAAGGATGTACAGGGAAGCGGCCTATGAGGCCGAGCGGAAGGACCGGCTAAACGAATTTCGAAATCCTCTGGGATTTCGAAATTGTCTGTCAAAATATCAAAGTCCCGCTGTTCGAATCGGGACTGCATGGTGGTGTACCATGGGCCGAGCGACTGGTCTTCGGGATTTGAAGAGCTAGCCATGGGCCGATCGGAAGGAATCAAAAGGCGAAAAGGCAGGAGAAAAACGACAGCAAGCGGGAGGAGGTTTCAAGGATCGAAACTGAGGAAAAAATGCGGAGGAAACACCGGAAAGGAGGAAGGAAAGATATAAAATCTTACTGCGAGGAAAGGGATTGCGAAAAAGGCGCCGGAGAGCGTCGGAGAGCAGAAACAGGATCGCCGGAGCTCCCAAGCACTGGAGGCAGTGGTCGAGATCGCGGAAGCAAATGAGGGAGAGAAGGAAACGAAGGCTTTATAGGGCGGAGGTCGGCCGACCTCCACCGTTGGATCCAGGTCACGGGAATCAAAGCGTGCATCTTGCCGTCCATTTCAAATCGCTTCGATCACATCCAAACACCATGCCGCCGCCGCCGTAGGCTGATGGCATTGCGCCACGTGGCATTCTACCATTCGGAGCATTTAATGAAAGCATGCTCAACCTTAATGTCGAAGATTGGCGCAAAACCCGAGGAGATCCGGTGAATGCCATTGTTGATTTGTTCAAGGCCATCTCTGCGGTAGGCCGATCGAAGGATACTAGCACGGAGGAGCTGCCCGGCTAGATTCGCAGTCCAGTCAGTCGGACAATTCGCCTCCTTCGACTAGACTTGAAGGGGAGGCAAGTGATCCGGTGGAAAGAACAGGGGACCCCGTTCGGTGAGGTCAACGCCACGTGGGAGTCAAAGTGGAAGGATGCCCGTCCGGAGATGGGAGGTCCGAACGGCCGACCGGCCATTCGGTGGAGTCAACGTCCGTAGAGGGTTGGGCCCGACCGGACGGCCGTCCGGCCGGTGTCGGGCTGATGGTTAAAGGCGCCCTGTAGGAAGGTTCTGGCGCTCAGGGGGAAAGATCGCAGGGACGAGCGGACTGCACGCTCGGCCAAGGCCACAAGGTCTCCACAAAGCACGTGATGGAGAATCTCCCCAAGTAAATCACCGCATACGTCCGGCCGGATGTTGAAGGAGCTGGCCGACCGGACGACAGATCTGGAGCAAAGGGGAAAAGGTCAAGGGACGTCTTTTTCTGACAGCAGGTATGTTTCACGCGCAAGTCATGCTCCAAATCTTATGACAGGAGATTTCGCTGTCCCATCGAGGACATGCTTGGACTGTAGCAGTATGGGTCAGGGAAGCTCACTGACAAGCCCTTAAGGGGGTATGGGCCATGGACACGTGTACACCTCGGTAGGTGTACACCCACTTCTTCGCTGCCCTATATAAAGGCCCTCTTACTTCGCCGGAGGTACACACACGACTAGTTTAGGAGCCCCTTTCTCTCTATTGAGCTTCGCCTGACTTGAGCGTCGGAGGGTCACCGCCGGGAACCCCTTCTCGGCCCGACTTCTGTGCAGGTTCGCCGGAGCTTTGGAGGCCTACGCCATCGACTAGGAGAGCGACACGTGCCCAGCGTCCTTTGGTTCGGTGATTCGGACAGGATCAACATGCAATTAGACCATCCATCATAACATTCCTACAACACATAATAATCATATGTACACACCGCATAGATATGATAAATCAGCATATTTAATCCAATCAACCTGATATTCCCCATGCTACCTTCTAAGTTATCCAACTAAGTACATAAAGTCTAAAATTAAAATACCCATGAAATAGGATACATCGATCCTTTATAGACTGACCAAACTGACAATGGTATACGGCTAATTCAGTCTTTTCCACGTCAGTACAAAACATGTACTCAAATGTGCTCTAGATACCAACCTAAGCACAAATAACCCAAAGATCAGCATCTCTATAAAATAGAGTAAGTCGATCCCCTACTGATCGGACCAACCAAAACAAATGAATCGGTGATCGACTATCTAAATTTAACGAATGTACACAAATCCTCCGCAAGCAACTAAGGTAAATCGATCTACGACTACCCAAGTCGACAGCGTAAATCAGTCTTCTATTGACCAATCTAACCAGAGTAAATCAATCATTTACTGACGAAACTAACTAAAGTATATTAGTACACTACTGGCTGAGTCAACAAAAATATGTACTTACTAGTCATTACCTAGCACCTAGCCAATAACAACAAAGACTGGTATGTGTCTCCAACCTCTAATCAACTAGTAGTAACAGAAGCTAAAACTACTGGTGATATGATATGGAAAATCACCAGAGACTGAAATCCTGGATCTCTATTAAAGTCGACCATGATCAGGGGTTTACCTAACACATAAAATATATGCTATATCAACTAGATAGGTACTAATAAAGAATGCTAATACATGTCATAAACTGTAATAGTCAACGGTGCATATACTAACAAAAAGGTAGGATAACAGTACGGTGCATATACTAACAAAAAGGTAGGATAACAGTATACCAACATACCTCCTATAGCTTGGAGATGTCTTGCTACTGCCAGGTCCCAAAACTCGAAAAGTCACACCGAGAAAACCAAAACACGAAATTCAAAACACAGGATATAAAACTCGTAAACCGTGCTCTGATACCAAATAAATTAGTATCAGATAAATCTCAAAAATCCAGAACACATAGCAAGTATCGTATACCTGCTCTGATACCACTAAATTGTCACGCCCTGGGGGAGTCCCTGTCCGAAGAAAATTTCGGCAGCACCTCTCTTATACGGCTGACAATCTAAAGCATTTCTACAAACACAATATACATCATCCACATGCGGCTGGAATATATACACAACCAAACAGCTAATAATCTCAGCCTACACGGCTGGACAAATATAACAACAACCACGCAGTTATATATATTTTATCAGCCCACTCGGCTGAAATCAAAACCAACACAGCGGAAAAACATAAATACAAGTCCATACAAAACAAAACAAAACACTGCTAGTCGACTAGGCTTACACCACATAACAACATAACACTACGTAAACAAAACCGGAACACAAAGCCAAATACACAAATTTCGTATAGCAAAACAAAATAAACACAAGCGGAGACAGGTCTTCTGATGTGACGTGGGGACCAGCAGACAAGATACTCCAAGCGACTCCATAAACCACCTGGTACCTGGAAAAGATAGCGTCCACGGGGGTGAGTTCAACAACTCAGCGAATACCAATAGACATGTCTAGTAAGATATATCTAATAGCAATAAACATGGAATACAGCTTCCTAATCATATATAGGAAAAATGTAAAACTGAAAGGTAACTGAGGAAGCTGTACTCACCAGGAACTCCTATCCAGAACAAAAGGGTCGTCAAACCGAGAGTGTCATAAATCCTGTATGCATGTCAAACATATGCATCCAAATAAATGCAGCAAACACAAGCAATAAATGCATCAATGCGTATGATGCCAATGACATGGTCACCCCTGACGCCAGTCAGCCATCTCACACACAATGGTGAGACCGAGTGGGTAGGGCTGTGACAACTGTGCACTCTGACGTCACTACTCCTGATGAGTGACCGAGTGGACGGGATGCTGTCGGAGTACACACATACTCCTACCCCAAATCATAAATGGGGGAGCGCAATGCTCTCATCTCCCAGTACACCATGACGGGGAGGGATCCCTGACGTGCTACCACGCTGCGTCACACTACCCATGAGCGGACCAACGGAGCACCAACAGAGCCAAATTGACGTGCTACCACGCTGCGTCACGCTACCCATGAGTGGACCAACGGAGCACCGACAGAGATGAAACTAGCGATATGCTCTACAATAATGAAGCAGCCTATCACGCAGCATGCAATTATGCGAATGGTGCATGACACTAAGCATAACAATATCCTGAACCAAATCCATATATATATATATATAAATGTGTATCCTAGTACCAGTAAGTCAAATCCATAGATCTAGGGTATACATGTCCTCTATAGTATAACAACCTAGGTCCTGAACATATCCACCTCCATAAAATATGTACCAACTGTAGGACCATTGGGCCGGCTAGAAGGGTTGGTAAATAACCTGTCAATTAAAAACAGACAACCCTTCCTCGAACGATTAAGCTAACACTTGTAAAATGAATTAAGCAGATAAATAAAAAGCATAAAAGAAAAGATGAGGCACCAGATGTTTACTTGGTTACAACCGATGTGGTTGTTAATCCAAGGAAGATTAAGCTCAAAAACTCCTTCAGGCGGAGAAGCCTCTTACAGCGTTTAGGCACAGAAAACAGAAGCTTAACTACAACTAAAGCATACAAGTGTTTGGAAATAGAATGATCGTGATTGTTGAAAAGCTTTTGGACCAAGGCTATATTTATAGCCTTGGTCGGGCACCTGGAAGGGTCCAGGCGTGAGAGGATAAAACTTTATCCCCAGCGTCGCGAGACGCGTTCTAGTCAAACCAGTTCCGAGGCGCCGGCCGCGAGCAGGAAGCCGCGCCGCGCATTCCACGGGCCCGAACGCAGGGCCGTGCAAAGTCAACTCTGGTTGACTTTTGCGTCGGGGACCTCTGCTCCGTTTCAGTCCCGCCTCGGTCCGGGTCTTCCGCTCCGGATCCGCTTACTTGGGTGATCTTTGCCATCCGGAATAGGGCTCACCCGAACCCATCTTCCGGTCTTCTCGAGCGTGCTTCCCTCCGGCTTCTCGTCCCTCGGAATTGCCGCGTGTTCCTTCTCGTCCACCAGGGTACTCATTCGCAGACTTCGTCCCTCGGTCGCACCCCGTGCCGCCCTTCGCGCTAGCTGCGTCTTTTGCTCCCCGAACAATCTTCCGCTCCGGCTTTCGTACCTCGGAACCACCGTGCACACTTCCTTCTCGTCCGCCGGTGTACTTTTCCGCAGCACCTCGTCCCTCGGACGCACAGCGTGCTGTCCTTCTCGCTAGCTGCGTCTTCCGCTCGAGTACCTGTGCTCCTAAGCTCCTACACACTTAGACACAATGTTAGAAACAACGCAGGACCTAACTTAACTTGTTGATCACACCAAAACAACCTTGGGGTTCCAACAATCTCCCCCTTTTTGGTGTGATCAACCCAAGTTAAGCTAGGGTCAACAATAGATATGAAATTAAACAGTTTATTGCAATAATATGCAACATGATAGAAGAAATTAAATTTCAAACATTCCAAATTTTAATTTTCAATTTTCTACCTCCCCCTAGACTTATACTTTCCTTCTCCCCCTTTGATCACAATAAAAATGGGGAACACCTAAAATCTAAGGGTTGACATTAAAAAAATTTGAAAATATATTTCAATAATTTTCAGGGAAATATTTCTAAGTCAAGACAAATTTCTAAGTCAAGAAATAACTTTTTTTTAAAAAAAAAAATTCAAGTATTCATCATCAATAATTAAACACTTTCTAAGCCGAAAAATTTTGCAAGAAAATTTTAAGAGAATTGATAACATTAAAAGAAATTTTCTATGTATTTATTTATTTATATATTCTAATGCTTTTATTAGAAAATTTTAAATTTCCATTTTAATTTATCATAATTTCTTAACTTTGAAGCAAGAAATTTTGAGCATGTAGAAATTTGTGCAAATTGTAACATGTCATTTTGGATTCCTAATTTGCAAAGATATTTCGATAATATAAACTTGATAAAGTTTTTCGACAATACTTCTGATTTACAAACTTCGTTCGACAAAATATTTTGTAATTTGCAAAAGTATTTTGACAACATAAATTTGCAACAATCTGTGGATAATAGATTTACTACTCCGAAAAACTCTTTCGATAATATCTCTAATTTGTAAACTTTGTTTAAAAAAATGTTTCTTAATTTGCAAGATTCTTTTGTCAAATCATTTTGCGATTCGAAAAACTCTTTCAACGAGATAATTTGTACTTCAGAAAAAATTTTAGATCCGGAAAAAGTTTTCGAAAAATTACTTTGTGATTTGCAAGAATCTTTCGTCAAAACACTTTGTAATTCGAACAAATTTTTAGATCCAGAAAAAGTTTTCGATAATATTTCTAAGTTGCATAATTCTTTCGTAAAAATATTTTGTAATTTGTAACAATTATTAGACCGAAAATTTTCTAATCCGAAAAGTTCTTTCGATAATTCAAATTTTGGTTCGCAAAAATCTTCAGGTAATTTGATTAATTGAACCAGTTGTTCAGAGGGTAGAGGCCATACCTTACTTACCTCGTCGACCGTTGGTTCTCCCCTTGTTAAATTAATTTCTTCCGAAGATTCTCCCCCTTCATCGATCTCGGGATGTACTTCTGCTGTTGTAGTACTTACCTCGATTCTTGACGGCTCGATGTCTATTGAGGAGACGACTTCAACCAGTTCTTCGTAGAGCATTAAGAACTTTTCCCAAAGTTCTTTCGTGCTTTTGTACTCTCCGACTCTGTCGAAGTCTTTAGTTGGTATTGTGCTTAGAATGTGAAACTCTGCCCGAGCATTTGCCATGGACTCTTCACGTTGCTTCTCGTTCCAGAGGCGTATGCCGATTTTCTCTCTGTTCGTGTCTTTCGATGCTTCATAACCTGTTTTCATTATTAGAGAATTACCAATATCAGAGTTAAGAAATACCATCATTTGTTGCTTCCAAGAAGCAAGCTCCCCCTCGAATGCTGGTGGGTAGTCGCTAGCTCCGGCCATTGTTTTGTAGCTTCAGACGACGGTTAGTCCCTCTGAGGCGTACTCGGCTCTGATACCACTTGTAGGACCGTTGGGCCGGCTAGAAGGGTTGGTAAATAACCTGTCAATTAAAAACAGACAACCCTTCCTCGAACGATTAAGCTAACACTTGTAAAATGAATTAAGCAGATAAATAAAAAGCATAAAAGAAAAGATGAGGCACCAGATGTTTACTTGGTTACAACCGATGTGGTTGTTAATCCAAGGAAGATTAAGCTCAAAAACTCCTTCAGGCGGAGAAGCCTCTTACAGCGTTTAGGCACAGAAAACAGAAGCTTAACTACAACTAAAGCATACAAGTGTTTGGAAATAGAATGATCGTGATTGTTGAAAAGCTTTTGGACCAAGGCTATATTTATAGCCTTGGTCGGGGCGCCTGGAAGGGTTCTGGGCGCCCTGGGGGGGGATAAAACTTTATCCCCCAACGTCCAGAACGCGAAAGACGCGTTCTAGTCAAACTTCAGGTTCCGGGCGCCCCGGGATGTTCCGGGCGCCCCGTAGCAAAAGTCAACTCTGGTTGACTTTTGCGTCCGGGACCTCTGCTCCGTTTCAGTCCCGCCTCGGTCCGGGTCTTCCGCTCCGGATCCGCTTACTTGGGTGATCTCTGCCATCCGGAATAGGGCTCACCCGAACCCATCTTCCGGTCTTCTCGAGTGTGCTTCCCTCCGGCTTCTCATCCCTCGGAATTGCCGCGTGTTCCTTCTCGTCCACCAGGGTACTCATTCGCAGACTTCGTCCCTCGGTCGCACCCCGTGCCGACCTTCGCGCTAGGTGCGTCTCTTGCTCCCCGAGCAATCTTCCGCTCCGGCTTTCGTACCTCGGAACCACCGCGCGCACTTCCTTCTCGTCCGCCGGTGTACTCTTCCGCAGCACCTCGTCCCTCGGACGCACAGCGTGCCGTCCTTCTCGCTAGCTGCGTCTTCCGCTCGAGTACCTGTGCTCCTAAGCTCCTGCACACTTAGACACAAGGTTAGAAACAACACAGGACCTAACTTAACTTGTTGATCACACCAAAACAACCTTGGGGTTCCAACACCAACAAAATACATGGATCAAAACGAAAGGGTCTAGGTACACAGATCAGATATGCTATAAAAATATAGGTACACATGCCAGATAATAAAAATCCAGAATCTAGTCCTAAACTCAGTAAAGCATGGTATGTCACTTACTCTAGGAACTAAGGTACTCATGGCAATAATCACGAGGTATAAACATGGATACATAACAAGCGACAACAGAACGTGCTATAGGTATCAAACTGTGACATACCAAAGACAAACATGATCATTACTTGTAGCTATAAAATACTATACATATCCAATTGACAATATCATAAAAGATAAGTCAAGAGGTACCCACCTCCAATAGGAAGGTCCAATCCAGTCAAATCCAACGTCGAGATACTCGTCTCGTGTCAAAGTCTTGTAGTACATGGTATCCAAATTTAGCTAATTACATATAAATAAATTAGCTAAATCAAATCCTTGAGAAGCTAATATAAATCCAGATTCAATTATAAACCCTAATTGAATCATTTAACTCCTCAATCATTTCAAACTAATCCATTCGAATTAGGACTTGCAATAAGCATGGTTAATCATAGCATCTTACCCTATTTAGCCCTAATTCAATACATGTACCTAGGTTAACATTAGTTATTAACCCATCCATCAATCATCGACAACATGATCAAAATAAAACCCTATACCTTACCTCAATTCACAGCCGCTGTGTGAATCCACAACTGGAGACAACTTGCAGCCAATAAACCTGACTGAAGCGAGGTAAATGGTGCTGCCCTCTAAATCAAATACCCTACATTTTAGTGTCCAGATTAGAATGGAACTCAAAAATCATTACAGTAGTCCAAACAACACAGCATCTACAACAAGGATACAATTCTCTACTCCTTACCTCACTACCTAGCCACTGTTGACGCTGGAACAAGATGGGTCGGACCAAGAACACCCCACAGAGACAATCTCCCTGCTGGAATCTTTCCCACTTCAACCGAGACCTCAATCAACAGTAAGGAAGAGGATCGGCAACAAATCAGCACCTCAACGATCGAAGCAGTCGGAGATGGCAGATCGGAGTGCGTCGACCAAGGAAAATGGAAGACTCAGTTGCTCTGGTGATGGTCGGCGCAGGCCTCACAGCGGCGGCGGAAAATAGACCTAGGGCACGTGGGATGAGTGGCCGATCAATGGGGATAGAGGAGCGGATCGACATCAAGTACTCAGGAGGAAGACAGTGGTCGGAAAGGATAGTGGCAGTGACATCGGTGTTGAGCGATGTGTAGGGGAAGTCGGCACTAGGGTTTCCCGTGGCCGGTGATCGACGCGCGGCTCGGTGAAGTGGTGGAGCAAGGTGGCGTTGGGTCGGTGTCGGCGCACAGAGGAGAAGGCGACAAAGAAATTAGGGCAGAGCTCGGGAGGGAGAGGAGGAAGAGAAGAAGATGTTGTGTGCGATGTGTGCTAGGGCAAAGACGAGAAGAGGAAGAGAAACGGCTCGGCTTTTGTTCGCGAGGAAGGAAACCGCTTGGCACGAGATTAGGGCACGGGCACAGGTTCGGCACGCGGGGAAAGAAACAGATCAGCGGAGGGAAGAAAGAAAAAGAAAATAGAAAGGAAAAGAATATAAATAAATAAATAAAACTTTTCCTCACTAAAATAGGGTAGCCTAAACAGGCCTTTTCGGGACTCACTTTTATCCCTGTAAACTCGTCCATACGAGCTCCAAAAAAATTCTGAAAAATTTCTAAAAAATCCTGAAAAATTCCCTTATTATTACTCGCCATTTTTCTGGTATTTTACATACAAAGAAGCAGAGGAAAAGGAAGGTACTGAAAGCGACTTGGGAAGAGTCCTCAGAAGAAGACGCCGATGATGAACTCGATCAGACGAGTCTACTTGCGCTGGTGGCCCTGGACCAAATTGAACTGTCCGAGAGCGAGAGCGAGTCAGAAGCCGAGTCCGAGCGAAGCTACGAATCCGTATCTGTTTCCGAAGGGCCTGACCCCGTTGTAAGTGTTTCTCGACTTAACAATTTAGTTAATTACTTACTACGCAAATTAGCTAAGTCAAACCTAAAGGTCAAGTCACTTCTAAAGAAAGTAGCAGTCCTTACAGAAGTGACCAAACCCAAGACCTTACCTGACCCAGTTCAGACTAGAAGTTCAACTCGAGTTCAAAAACTTGAGGAAGAAAGGTCAAGGACTTGAAAAACACTTTAGAATGGTTCTCTTTGGTCTCCAAGAAGCTTGACCTAATTCTTGGGACACAAAGAGTCGTTTACAACAAAACTGGGATAGGTTATAAAACTAAAAGAAAATATAAATCTTACCTGTCCTTAGTAAATAGACAAAATAATAAATCAGTCTAAGCATGGGTACCCAAGTCCAACCTGGTTAATCAAGTTGGACTTGGTCAATTTGGGTCCCTAAGGATCAAATACATTACCTCGATAGACCATATCGAGGCTATGATCCAGGGGGAGCTAGAAGAAAAACAATAAAAATAAAACTAAATTAAAAATAAAATTAAAATTAAATAAACTTAAAATTCAAATTAAATAAACTTAAAATTCAAAATAAATTAAAAATTAAATTAAATTAAAATTAAAATTAAATAAACTTAAAATTCAAATTAAATTAAAATCAAATTAAATTCAAATTAAATCAAATTAAAATCCAAAGGAAGGCTCCAGAATAGTTGGTACCTCTGAACTTAATCCACCCGATAAGGGTAACCAAGAGTAGACTACCCGACAAGGTAATTAAGGTTAGATTAAAATAGGCTAGGTTTAACTTGACCCACGGTACTGGTGAAGTATTGGATGGATGATAGTACGTTGGGGAAACTTAGTCATCACATGTCTAGGAAGATATGACTTCGACCTATTGTATTTGGCTAAGTGGAACTGACCGAAGCTACCTTTTATGGATCCTAACCAGTTAGACCAAGGTTTTGTACTAAGTTCAATGGGTAGAACTATTTGGAAAACCTCGAAGACATGGTTACTTTAATGATGTCCTTGTGACTCACCATAACCCAGAAATTTATCCAAAGAACGCCTACTTGTTGAACTCAAAGCTAAACCTGAATCTAACACAAAGTTAAACCAAACCCTAAAATTGAACCTAATTCATCTCACAAAAATTATAAGATTACCTGATTAAAAATTTAGATCGGGTGAGATGACTAAAGAATATAAATTTAAAAGAGAATCAAATTTGAAATTCAAATTCAAATTAAAATTCGAAATTTGAAATTAAAATTCGTAATTATTATTAAATTCGTAATTAAAATTAATTCAAATTCAAAATTAAATTCGTAATTACAATTAATTCAAAATTAAATTCGTAATTAAAATTAATTCAAAGTTAAATTCGAAATTAAAATTCGTAATTATTATTAAATTCGAAATTAAAATTCGTAATTATTATTAAATTCAAAATTAAATTCGTAATTAAAATTAATTCAAATTCAAATTAAATTCATAATTCAAATTCAAAATTAAATTCGTAATTAAAATTAATTCAAAGTCAAATTCAAAATTAAATTCGTACTTAAAATTATTTTTTAAATTTAATTAACTTAAAATTATTTTCCAAATTTAATTAACTTAAAATATTTTTCAAATTTAATTAACTTAAAAGTATTTTACAAAATTAATTAACTAAAGTTTTTTTTCAAAAATTTAATTAACTTAAAATTATTTTTTAAATTTAATTAACTTAAAATTATTTTTCAAATTTAATTAACTTAAAATTATATTTCAAATTTAATTAACTTAAAATTATTTTTCATATTTAACTTAAAATTATTTTTCATATTTAACTTAAAATTATTCTTCAAACTAAAAATTATTTTACAAAATTAATTAACTAAAGTATTTTTTCAAACATTTAATTAACTTAAAATAATTTTTCAAATTTAATTAACTTAAAATTATCTTTCAAATTTAATTAACTTAAAATTATTTTTCATATTTAACTTAAAATTATTTTTCAAAAATTAATTAACTTAAAAGTATTTTTCAAAAATTAATTAACGTAAAATTATTTTTCAAAACTTAATTAACTCAAAGTATTTTTCAAATTTAATTAACTTAAAATTAATTAACCTAAATATTTTTTTTAAAAAAATTAAATTAATTTTAAATAGAACTTGCACCCTTAACCTTTTTGGCTATTCTGATTCAGACTATGCTGGGTGTAAATTAGATAGAAAAAGTACAAATGGTAGCTGCCAAATTCTAGGTCAGTGCCTAGTAAGTTGGTCAAGCAGAAAGCAACACTGTGTTGCTCTATCCACTACTGAAGCTGAATACATAGCCCTAGGAGAATGTGCTTCCCAACTTTTGTGGATGATGCATACACTAAAAGACTATCAGCTAGAATACAAAAATACAAAAATTTTAATTGATAATGTGAGTCAATTAACTTAACCAAAAATCCAATTCACCACTCTAGGACCAAACACATAGAGGTAAAACACCATTTTGTAAGAGATCATGTAGCTAAGGGTGAAATTGTACTCAGCTATGTTGAGTCCAAATCAAACCTAGATGATATTTTCACAAAACCCTTACCTGAACTTGAGTTCAGTGCACTTAGAAGGCAAATAGGAATGTGTTGGGTAGAATAGTTCTTGATTTTCAAATCAGTTTCCTACATTTTTTTTCAAAATCATCTTATGCTTTAAAAATCTAGGAATATTTTGCTTTCAAAATTCCAATTTTACTAGATTTTCAAAATATGGAATTAGCTTAGGCTCTACCTTAGACATTCTGCTCCCCTAGAATTCAGCCAGAGCATCTCACAAACACCTAGGCTTACTTTGCTTGTGTTTGAAAAACATAGAACGACGTAAGATGTATAGGGTACAGCCTAGACTTAAGAATGCTTATATCTGTGCATCAATATGAGTCTGGGCATTAAACACCTAATTAACAGTAATCAAGTCAAGTCATCCAGCCATAGTCAAATCTAACTGTATCTATTGACTTAACTTGACTAACCAAGTGAAAGCTGTTGCCTTCTAGGTAATCAGCTAGTAGCCAGATGGTTAGACATGTGGCCAAAAACCTAAGTGATTGACTTTTAAATTTTTGAGTTCACTCAGGCATGAACATTAGGGCTCTGATACCTTACTTAAAGAGAAATTAGCTAATTTACAATCAATCTAACTCAACTCATGCTTGGACATTAAGGATTTAAGCTCCTCCCTTGCCCTCAGAAGTTTTAAATTGATTATTCATCTAAAAGTAAAATCCTTTCAAATTTAGCTAAGTTTTCAAAATTTTAACTTTAAAAAGTCATTTTTGTACTTTTTAGACTAAGCTTTCAAAATTCTGAAAAGCCTTTTTGAAATAATTATTAACAAAAGCCTTTTTATCTAAGTCTTTCAAAGTTCTTCAAAACACACTTTCCCTTAACTAAGTATTTTGAAGTATTTTTGACCAGATTCACAAAATCTAGCTAACACTTTCAAAAAAATGTTTTTTCAAAAGATTCAACTAGGTTTCAAAATTGGCTAAAGCTATATTTCAAAGTCAACTTTTTAATTAGCCTTTTAAACTCAGTTGAAAGAAAAATTTTCTCTTTAGACCTTAATCTCACTTAGCTAAGAATATTCATTATAAAAAGCTATGTTGTTTAAAACTCAAAGTACTTTCGCTATGCTACAAAAGAAAAATCTTTGTCTAGAAAAATTAATTGATAAAGTTTTAGAAAACTAACTTCGAGCTCAAACTATTTTACTTAGCGATTTGATTTACAAAGTGTCTTAAAGATTACTTTCTTTGTCTTTTTCGTCTTGCCTTTGTCCTAAAATCTTTATGGAAAGTTAATATTTTTTCAAATGTGTTCATTCTTTTTGATAAATGGCAAAGGGGGAGAGTAGAGAAATTCAGAATTCAAAAGAAAAACTTTATTTATAAAGAATGCCTTTATTAAGGGGGAGCCTGACAAAGTTTAAGTTTTAGCTTAACCATAAGTGCATTCATAATTTATTAAGCTTGCTTACTTAAACTTTATGCATCTATTTTACTTAGCTTTGAATTTCAGTTGTCATAATCAAAAAGGGGAAGATTGTTGGTGCGAGAAGCATCCGACGATCGACCGTTGTTTTGATAATGGAAAAGGAATTCAAAGTTAAGTTGTTTTGTGATCTAATGACTTAATTGAGTGTTTCAGGAAAGTCCTAGCTGCGGTTAGGCAGGTGGAAAACCCTAGGGGGTGGTAACCCAAGGTCATAGGGGGTGGTAACCCTATGCGGAAAGTCTTGGCGGGTCGAGAGCTTCAGGCAAAAGTCCTAGGAGAGGGTAACCCTAGGTGGAAAGTCCTGGTGTCGTGAACCAGGTGAAAGACTGGACCAGCCAGGAAGCGGAAGTCCAGCAGAAAGTCTGGAAGCTTCGAACGCTGAGCAAAAGTCCAGTCGATCTGGAGGATCACACTGGCAACAGGTAAATCTCCTGAGTGGAGTAGGTGAGGATGCGTTCTCCGTAGAGGGAACAGTAGGCGTCGGGTCGACCTAGGGTTTCCGGTTGGAAATCCGAAGTCAGACCCGGATAGTCCGACGACTGTCAAGTATGTCTATCATATTATTTCTGTGCTAACTTTGTTTTGCAGGGTTTGTGTTTGGGACTAACACATTTTGCAGGAACAAAGGAGCAACTTAGACCTCGGATGAACAGTGTCCGAGGCGCCTCCATGGGGCTTGGAGGAGCCTCGAGTGCTAGCCGAAGACAGCTGTACAGAAACACTGGAGGCGCCTCGGAGGTCACTGGAGGCACCTTGGACCAGGCGTTGGAGGCGCCTTGGAGCAGCTTGGAGGCGCCTTCAGTGGGATAAGGCACGACCAGATCAGAACTGATCCACGCGTGTGACTCGGCAGCCTGGAGGCGTCTCGGACAGGCTTGGAGGCACCTCCAGCACTGTTTAAAAGGGGACTTCGAGCAACAGCTTAGCACAAGAATTTACAAGCGATCCTTCTGCATTCAACTGCTAACGAGTTCATCCCGAAGTGTTGTGACGACATACCGACGACCCGGAACTCCAGATTTTGATATTCTTACTGTCGGTATTGTTTTCTTTTATAGTTCTAATTGTAATAATCTTGTAACAATCTTTCAAGCTTATAGTTGTTGCCCACCGAAAGCGGTCAAAGACCGCGGGCCTTGGAGTAGGAGTCGCCACAGACTCCGAACCAAGTAAACGACCGTGTTATTGTGTTGTTCCTTTTTCTTTATTTCCGCTGCGTGTTTCACTCCGATAGTTTTACGAAAAGAACGAAATAGCCACGAGCGCTATTCACCCCTCCTATAGCGCTTTGAATCCAACACTACTTTGTCGTTTGCCATAAAATTGACGTGCTCCTTTTTAGTCCAGTGGTATTGTTCTTTGCCTTCAGGTGCTACAAAATCAAATTTCATTATTAAAAGCAAATTGAAATCAATTTTGAAAAATACCTCCATCTTTTTCTTCTAGTTGGCGAATTCCCCCTCGAACTTTGGTGGTTGGATGCATGATCCGGTCATCTTGTGTGCTTTGTTTGGCGGTTAGTCCTCCTGAATCTGTTGTGTTCTGATACCACTTGTTGGCATAGGTAGACCAGAAGGAGGGAAGACGAACTGACTGTTAAGAAAAACCTTCCTCGACTTTTAACTCAGATTAGTAGTAAAAAAATAGAATAAATAAACAACTAAAACAATGAGACATAAAGAGTTACTTGGTTACAACCAGAGAGGTTGTTAATCCAAGGCAAGTAAATGCACTAAAGATCTCTGATCCTGTCTGAGAAGCTGACCATGAAGGAGATCCGGAAGAAGGAAACCCACTGTGATGACGGGGAATAATGCCGGTGAAACCTCGACCCGAGAAACCCAAAGCGGATCGGAAGAAAACCAGAATCACTATAGGAAATCTGATAAGTAGGACGAAATCCCCGTCCGAATAGGAGAAAACCGAACTTTCAAGCTCCTGAAGCTCCCTACGCACAAGAGACCAACCAACACTATCGTCAGTGACCTAAGACCAGGGTGGGAATCCCTGGCTAGGCCCTCCGACGCTCAAGTTAGTGATCTCCCTTGATGTTGAGGAAGGAAGAAGAAAGAAGATGAACAGTAGCCAGAAAATTAGGGATGGCCACTTACCTAGCCAACGGAGAGGATTCCACCTTTTATACCACTTCATATAACCTCCGTAGTCATGAAGTGGACCCCGGTTTGTTAGAGTTCGTTATGACATCAACTGCGTACTTGGGGAAGATGATTTTTAAGGAATCTTTTCTGTACCCCAGATGTACCTTCTTTGTCGTTTAGCGCCTGCAAAACAATCTGAAAGCATATTTCCCGCCAAAAAATATATACTTTCCATCATAGATTTATTCTATTCGGTATATTCATGTATGATGCTTCTTCATGTGACTTCTATTTGTAATAATATTTGATCCAACATGTTTCTGAGGCATTCGTTAACCCTTTTGGCCGATATTGGCCTACCTTCGTTCGGCAGGCATGTATCGACCGATTTTGGGCTATCTTTGCTTTGGAGTGCGTATCGGTCGTTATTAACTTACATTTATACAGCCAGCATGTATCGATCGATATTGGCCTACCTTCGTTCGGTAAGTATGTATCGACCGATATGGGCCTACCTTCATTCAGCAAGCATGTATCGACCGATTTTGGGCTATCTTTGCTTTGGAGTGTGTATCGGTCGTTATTAACTTACCTTTATATAGCCAGCATGTATCGACCGATATTGGCCTATCTTCGTTCGGCAATCGTGTATCGACCGATATTGGCCTACCTTTGTTCGGCAAGCATGTATTGACCGATATTAGCCTACCTTCGTTCGGCAGGCATGTATCGACCGATATTAGCATACCTTCGTTCAGCAGGCATGTATCGACCGATTTTGGCCTACCTTCGTTCGGCAGACGTGTATCGACCGATATTGACCTACCTTCATTCGGCAGGCATGTATTGGCCGATATTGGGTTATCTCTGCTCTGGAGTGTGCATCGGTCGTTATTAACTTACCTTTATACAGACAACATGTATCGACCGATATTGACCTACCTTCGTTCGGCAGGCATGTATCGACCGATATTGGCCTACCTTCGTTCGGCAGATGTGTATCGACCGATATTGACCTACCTTCATTCGGCAGGCATGTATTGGCCGATATTGGGTTATCTCTGCTCTGGAGTGTACATCGGTCGTTATTGGCTTTCCTCCTTTGACTCTTTCTTCCTTTTCTTTCCTCATCTGAAGACCCACAAAACCTAACACATATCACTAGCCTTCCCTTCAAGTCTAGTCGAAGGAGGTGTAGACGACTGACTAGACATAAGTATGATCTTGTTTTTTTCCTACCCGTGACTCTGCTCCAGATTTTGAAATGACCTCACAGATTTTGTGTACTACTATCTTAATAGATTAAGTGTGGCCATACTGTAAGCCTTTTTCTCCTTTAAATAGGGCTACAACCTTCTCTTCACCCACAACCCCTCTCAGTTCTTTTTCCTCCTTGCCAGTTTTTGTTGCTAAGGCCATGGTCGTGGATCCTCCTTTTTGGAAGCAACTTTTGTTGGACAAAGTGATATCTATATATGAGTTTATTGGGATTTTTGCTCTGGCTACTTCAGGGGTTCAAGGGGTCATCTTAAGAGATGAAGTTTCACGGTTCATATCTTGTATCCAATGATGTAGGTGCTCTGAAGGACCCAAGAAACTTCAGAGAAATTTTTTCTACTTATAGAGGGGCAGCCAAATGACCCATGGGTGTTGTGTGAAGGGCACAGCACACGATACCCTTGGGCTGAGATTGGTTGCTTCACTTGCTGAGCTCATACGGCTTGAGAGGGGAAGTGGTTTCCACATTTACTTTTCCTTTATGGAATGAATCAAGGTCCCCTCTTTCATTGCCCTTTAGCTCTCTTGCTTTTGTTGCTTTCTTCGTCCCCGGCAAAATATTGCCTCGTATATGCCTTGACAAGCTCGGACGAAGTGGGCTGTTTCCATCTCTGCTCCATGGTAAGTTTGAATCTAGTGGGACTAAAATTCTCTGAGTGCCCTAGGAGTTTATGCTTGTAATATTTGTTATCTATTTGAGGTTTGCTGTTCCTGAGGAAATGTGATGCTATGTATTTGCTGAGATTTTGAGTGTAAAGACAAATTTTTGTATCTAATCAAAGGCTCTTACTGAATCCCTCTATCATTTACAATGTGTTGTTGTGTTCATCATTGCTTCATGTATCCTATGTATCATTTATCATAGATAAGGTTATTTTAACTATCAGTACAGTTTGATATTATAACCACCATATTTATCTAACATAACCACAATTGCCCTCGTTAATAGAAATATTTTCAATAAATACTAAGTCATATTCTGCACGGACAGATTGACATTTATCACTCTTCTAAACTTTTTACTCTTAAAATGTTCTCGTCTTTAGCCTGGGTATGGTCAAAAAGTTCTGTCCTTTCTATTTTATTAGGCCTAGCCGATCACGTCTTCTTTCAAAATTTTCTAATCGGCGATTGGCTTTCCCTCGGGTGAGAGAATGTTCGAAGCACTACCAACCCCATCGCGATTCGGTTCGTCGTGTCCGATATAAATGCCCCTCCTCCTTTTTTTATGATGACCTGACACATGCCTTTTCTGATCACCACGTCACATAGGCCTTTTGCCTTTCTATTGCGATCCTCAGCGTCTGCTGAGCTACCACCGTCCTAATCTGACGACCATCTTGCGTTTCTCAAACCCTAAATCTTTCATCTCCTCTTTAAACCTCGTCCTTCCTTTTTCCTTCTCTAGAGTTCTTTCCCTGTTGCTGTCTTCAACCAGTCCTCGTGCTCGCCATTTCACGACGATCTCCTTTCTTGTCTTCAGTAAGTAATCCGTCATTGCTCTAGCCCATACCTTTGTCCATGGCTGAAGAAGCAATTGCTCCTTGGTATGTCCATATGTCTTCTATCTTTGATAAGAATGCTAGATTATCCATCCGTCGTCAATATGAAATTCCTAAGGAAAATAAAATCATACTTCCAACACCGAAGGATCGACCTCATCATCCCCCTGATAACTGCGTGACTCTTTTCAGGGACCAGTTGATAGGGGGCTTAAGGTTCCCCATTTCTCCTTTCTTAATTGAAATAAGTCGATATTTTGATCTTCCTTTGCAACAATTTGCTCCTAATGCATTTCGTTATCTATGCGGTACTTATATGTTGTTTCATCTACGAGATATTCCTCCTACTCCTCAAAATTTCTTCATGTTTTCCTACCCTAAGCTCTCAGAACCTGGTGTCTTCTTATTCCAGTCGAGAACTAGAATGGTCCTTTTTGGAGATATGCCATCGTCTCTCAAAGCCTGGAAATCTCATTTTTTCTTTTTAAAGTTTCCGGGACCTATTCCTTGGTCTTATGCTTGGAAATCTTTCTTGCCTCCCTTACCCGATGTTAGAGAGTTTCATCTCCTTCCTACTTTTCCCATTCATTGTGAGAAGTTATTAGGTCATCGGCTTTCGATCCCGAAATGGTTGAAGGTCGAGCTTCTATACCTATTTGGTTTAAGCTCCGTCAAACCTGATACTCGCATTTCCT
This sequence comes from Zingiber officinale, assembly GCF_018446385.1. Lineage (NCBI taxonomy): Eukaryota > Viridiplantae > Streptophyta > Magnoliopsida > Zingiberales > Zingiberaceae > Zingiber > Zingiber officinale. The sequence goes on along the minus strand of NC_056004.1, from coordinate 36,581,171 downwards.
TAGGTAACGCCTTGTTCCTTTATTTTTGCTTATAACTGGCTAAATTATTTCTCTGTTCTATACAGTGGAGAGTTTCTATGATGCTTTGATTGACGAAGAAATACGCGTGGAAGAAGAATTGCTTCGTGCCAAGGAGGCCGAATTTCTGGCCGCTATCGCCCCTCCACCGTCAATTGAAGAGCCGACTCGCTTAGCCGAAATACCTAGCTCTTCTGGGCTTCATGAGACTCCAGGAGATTCTTCTAGGGATCCTACTGCGCAGATCCCCCCTGATCCTGCTCCCGCTATTACGTCTCCTGCAGCTGTTACTGTCTCCCCATCTGCCTCTATTTCTCTTATCGAGCTTGCATCCCCTGGTAGCTCTGATAAACCCGTAACTGAGATTTTTGTGGGCAAGCGTCCGGGACGCAAGTTAACCAGGGCTCCTCCTCCAAAAAGGAGGCTCATTCTTTCTGCTGATGAGCCTGCTTCAGAAGATTTTGTGTCGACTGGCCTTCTTTCCGATGAGCCCACATTAACAGAACTTTATCCTTCCTTGAATTTTCCTACCTCTCCTTTTCCTAAAACTAGTACTTCTGATGATGTTTCTTTTACTTTTCCTTTGTCTATTCCGACTTCAGGATCTCTACCCTCTTCGCCTTCTTCTTACTTGGTTTTTGCTCCACCATCTATCCCTACTTCTTCCTTCTCAACTGGCTCTTCTACCATTCCTGTTCTTCCCATATTATTGGGGGGGTTCTTTCGCTAGCTCCTGGGATGAGATGCGTCCCCTCTTTGAGGGGCTTTCCATTCCTGAAGCGATTGACCGCTTTTCTAATAAAGCGAATAAGGTACGTTTACGTACTCCTGCTTTCTGTTTATGAAGTATAGTCTTACGGTTTCGAATATTCTTCCAGCGGTGGCTGGAGAACATGGGTTTCTCCCGACTATTGCACAATCTATACATTGAGAACGAGAAATTGTGATCGGAGAACAAGGGGTTACAACAGCAGGTTATCGAATTGTCTTCTGCCGAGTTTTCTGCTGCCGCCAAGAAGCAATTTGAAACTCAAATTGAGAGCCTTGAAGCCCAATTCAAATTGGTTACGGACCTCAATCAAGAGCTAACCTCAAAACTTGACGAACTAAAAGAGAACTATGAAGCATAATTGAGCGAAAAATTGAAGGCCTTGCAATTAAAAGAAAATGAGGTGGCATCTCTAAACAATTCCCTTGATTTAATAAAAGCTGAAGCTGCTGCTAGGGAGAATGAACTGAAAACCTCTCAGATGGCGTTAGTGGTTTATAAGGAGCACGAAGATGTTCGTTACACAGAATGAGCCACCGCTATGATCGAATCTACTGAGTTCAACAGGCCGATTGTGAGATCCATCTTGTCTGCTTTTACGGCAGGGGCCAAAGGAGCAATTCGACAATTGGAAGAAGAGGGCTACTTAGCGCGCGTTCCTCCTCTCAATTTCCTGAACCGTCGCAGACTTATTGAAGAAAGACCTCCTGATTTGTACCCCAAACTAATTTTAACTCATTCTCCAGTTGTTGTAAAGAAGGGGAATTAAGGTTTTACAAACTTACGTGAATCTGAATAGTCTCTTTTGATTGCCGATCTTATTCAAATTTTTGGATAATTTGTTGGTTTCATGTACGTGTACTAAATGCTACTTAGCTTGTTAGTGTCCAATTTTTCCCCATGACCCATTCTTCACTGACCCAGTCGATATATGTATAAACATTGGTAAGTACCGTCCGATATTTCGAAGGTACCCCCAATTATCCTCATTCTTTATTGTCCCGGTCGATATATGTATAAACATTGGTAGGTATCTTTCGATATTTCGGAGATACCCCTAATTATCCTCATTCTTTACTGACCCGGTCGATATATGTATAAACATTGGTAGGTATCGTTCGATATTTCGGAGATACCCCTAATTATCCTCATTCTTTACTGACCCGGTCGACTTAGGTATAAGCATTGGTAGGTATCGTTCGATATTTCGAAGATACCCCCAATTATCGGTCGATTTATTAGGATGGTTCAATTTAACCAGGTTGTTTTCATTAATTCGAGGCTTGACTCGTGCTTTAAACCTATATAGTATTAATTTTTGTTTTGTCTTATCAAGTTTCTTCACAAATTATTTCTAGAGAAATTTTACGTTTTTTCCGAGGTAGTTTATTTGACTTCATCTCTTTCCCTTTATTCTATGATATTATTACCTTTTATGACGATTGACATTCTGAGCACCTTTTATTTCCCTTTCGTATCTTATGTTTATAGGTTTTAGCATAGGACTAGAAAAGGGACAAGGGTTTACGGAATCTTATTCTGCTTCCCTCCGTCCATCTTTTCGCTTCTCAATTCCTCTTCTTCTGACCTTCTCTCTTCATGGCGGTTTCTTCTCCGGCATGGTTCCTCTCTTGTTTTTCCGACCTCACAGATACAGAAGAAGTGGACTTACAGGCAACCTATGGTTTTCCCTCTTACATTGTCCGTCCTGCTCCCCATGAGGGTCCTCACCTTCCTCCCTTAGGCTGTATCTCCATCTTCAGGGACCAAGTCCTGCAAGGTTTCATATTTCCTCTTCACTCCTTTTTTTGTGAGGTTAGCCGTTATTTTGCTATCCCGCTAAACCAGTTCGTCCCTCAATCCTTTTCCATTCTAGTGGGCTTCATTGGAGTATCCAAACTGTTAGATTTCCCACTGTCTTCTCGTCTTTTCCATCATTTCTTTATCCCTCGTCGGGTAGATGTTGGTATTTTTAAGTTTTAGTCTCGTCCCAAAGCCATTCTATTTAATCGTATCCCCCCTCAAGGTGAATGGTATAAAAAATTCTTCTATATGCGTCTACCTTCTCCCCCTCCTTTTCCTATTCAATGGATACATGATCTGCCCTCGCTTCCTGACACTCGCGGTCTTCTCAATGATCCTTCTGTGGCCTCTGCCTTGCCTAAACTACGGGGAGAGAAATTCAGTTTACCACATCTAATTGAAGAGGGCTTAATGTTTCCCTTCGGGATAGGCAACATTAACACTCCTTTGGATAGTTCCTTTGGTGAGTATAATTATTTTACTTCGCCTTTGCTGATTAGTATATCTCTATAACCATGATGTTTATACTCTGTTTTTCAGCCGATGCTATTCTTCCGGCTCTTATGTACAGGAATTCTGCTATGACCAAGTCCTTTATCAATAATCTTGGAGAACAATGGTTACTGGCTCACCAATCTGATCCCAATCCCTCTACCTTGGGCTTGCTTTCCGAAGAAGAACGACAAGCAGAGGGTGTCGCACTCATGGAAGAGGAAGAAGAAGAGCCTTTTGTTACTTTAGTTAAAAAGCCAAATCTTACCAAGGATTCTCCCTTTGGTGATTTCTTTGGTACCTTTGTACAAACTCCTCTTGTTCCGACGCCTATTTCTTTTGAAAGAGGTAAAGCACCGATGACTCCCATCAATATCATCTCCAATCCTGCTCTTCGAATGATGAGGCCTGGTCTGCTTATCTCTTCTTCTTCTACTGTTTTCTGCTCCTGCTTCTGAGATGGCCGCTATCTCTCCTGTGCCTTCTACATCCTTGGCATTGGCCTTGCCTCCCTTGGCTTATAGGCCTCGAGCAAAATGAACACCTTGCCGGAGATCTTCTCCCATTGTCAGCCCTTCAACCGTTAGTATTTCCACAATTGTAACAACCCCTCCTGCACTACTACCTTCTATTCCCTCTAGCTCCCACTCTGCTCCTCCTGCTTTTACTATCCCTTTTCCTTAGATTGCCTCCTCTTCTTCTCCATCTCCGGCTTCCTCTCATCCCCCTCCTTTATTTAGAGTGGCTGCGGGCTTACCTTCTCAATTGGGACAACCTTCTAGTCCTCCTGGCTATGGTACTTTGCAACTGCAAGGTTTATTGGTTGAATCTTGGTCACAAGGTTATGAACAATTGCGAGGCCTTAGTCTCCCACATCGAGCGGATCGCCATAGTCGTCAGGCAGTGGCTGTAAGTATTCCTAGTTATGTGTTTATTAGCTTTGTAACTGTATCCTTAACCCACATTATCCTTTTATTTAGTTTCTAGCCACAAGTCTGCATATCGATCAGTTGCTCACAGCTAAAGATCATGAGAACACTAAGTTGAAAGCTCAACTAGAGACATTGAAGGCTGCCTCGCCTTCTTCTAGTAGTGATAGGGCTCAGTTGCAAGAGCAGGTGGTCTTGCAAAATCAACAATTGGGAACCCTGAAGCAAGCATTGGAGGAATGTCAACAACTGCTGAAAGACAAAGAGCTTGCTAGGAAGACGTTAGAATTACAGGTGGAGAGACTGCATTCAGGTCTTCGATTGGAGATCGCTTTAAAAGAGAAAGCTCTCTTAGATGCTTCTCAGAAAAGTCTTATCTTAGAGAAAGTAGAGAAGCTTCATAATGCTTGTCTTTCTGACCAAGCTCAGGACCTGGCTTCTCATGATTTCACTATTCTACAGGAACAAGAGCTGAGGAAAGCTCAAGATAACGAATTATCACTGCTCCAGAAGGAATTGGAACAGCTAAGATCGGAGAAGGATGTTTTAAAAGAACAAAACTCAAAACTGCAAGCTGATTTCCAGCGTTATAAGGAGCAGGAAAAGAGTCGATGGGAAGAGTGGCGGCAAGCTTACTTAAAGTCGCCAGCATTTGCCCGGGAATTTGTTCGCAGGATAGTGGGTGTGCTAAATCATTCCGTATCGGGGGTTCTTCAACAGCTAAAAGAGGGTGGATATTTACCCAGGGAACCTCCCCTTTCTTTCATAAATCGCCGCAGGCTTAATGAAGAACTACCCTCAGATTTGAAAGGCCCTTTCCCGGATGTTTAAAGAATGTATTCATAAAAACTTGTAAAGTAAGAATTGACAATGAGCAAAAAAGGTGCAGTTGGTACTGAGTAACTAAGTATTTGCAAGGTATAAGGAAATTTTAACACTTACTTGCTTATTCTTCATACTTAGTTTGAGAATACCCCTTTTGGAATGTTATTGCTTGCTGAATATAAACTCTATTAAAAAATTCCTTGTTCATCCTTCAAAGCGGAGCCTTATCTTGATGGGTTCTTTTTTCCAGTAACCTCCCGCATGCTTCGTATTTCCCCGAGGATGAATAGTCTCGGTCGAGACTGGATATGAAATTGTATAAACTATTGGCCTCCAAGCTGAATATAATATCCCGGATGACTTTTGAGTAAATACTTTCATTTTCACATATCTGGGCTCCTCTATGGAATCCCCTTTCGAAATTAGGCTTCGAAACCAGAAAATTCTCTGATTATTTATATCTTGCACGGGTTCAGAATCTTTGATCTCTTTTGTGAAGACTCATCTGATATATTTCATATAATTTCTCGATGGTTCTGCTTCATATTGGTTTATAGTCTCCAGCTTCTCCTATGAAGGCTCGTCCGGGTTGCTTCATAGGATTTTGCCGATCGACTTTGGTCTGTCTTGGTTTATAGTCTCCGATTTTTCCTATGAAGGCCCGCTGGGTTACTTCATAGAATCTTCCCGATCGACTTTGGTTTATAGTCTCCGAGTTTTCCTATGAAGGCCCGACCGGGTTACTTCATAGAATCTTCCCGATCGACTTTGGTTTATAGTCTCCGAGTTTTCCTATGAAGGCCCGACCGGGCTACTTCATAGAATCTTCCCGATCGACTTTAGTTTATAGTCTCCGAGTTTTCCTATGAAGGCCCGACCGGGTTACTTCATAGGCTTTTCTCGATCGACTTTAGTTTATCTTGGTTTATAGTCTCCGGTTTTTCCTATGAAGGTCCGCTGGGTTACTTCATAGAATCTTCCCGATCGACTTTGGTTTATAGTCTCCGAGTTTTCCTATGAAGGCCTGACCGGGTTACTTCATAGGCTTTTCTCGATCGACTTTGGTTCATCTTGGTTTATAGTCTCCGATTTTTCCTATGAAGGCCCGCTGGGTTACTTCATAGAATCTTCCCGATCGACATTGGTTTATAGTCTCCGAGTCTTCCTATGAAGGCCCGACCGGGTTGCTCCATAGGCTTTTCTCGATCGACTTTGGTTTATCTTGGTTTATAGTCTCCGGTTTTTCCTATGAAGGCCCGCTGGGTTACTTCATAGAATCTTCTCGATCGACTTTGGTTTATAGTCTCCGAGTTTTCCTATGAAGGCCCGACCGGGTTACTTCATAGAATCTTCCCGATTGACTTTGGTTTATAGTCTCCGAGTTTTCCTATGAAGGCCCGACCGGGTTGCACCATAGGCTTTTCTCGATCGACTTTGGTTTATCTTGGTTTATAGTCTCCGGTTTTTCCTATGAAGGCCCGCTGGGTTACTTCATAGAATCTTCCCGATCGACTTTGGTTTATAGTCTCCGAGTTTTCCTATGAAGGCCCGACCGGGTTACTTCATAGGCTTTTCTCGATCGACTTTGGTTTATACGAAAGTATAATACTTGGGCTAACCTCGTGTTGGCTTGTAATTCCCTGAGGGGAGCTGAATAGGCCTTTAGGATTTTCCCTATTTTACTGCTTGAAAAATAGAAAGGAGGCTTCCCCTGATACTTATCAATTCGCATGAACCATATTTATCTTCTGTGTCAATATTCATCTTGCTTGACTTTCATCAAAGAAACAAAGTACATAAACTGTAAGTATCTCAATTCGCCTGGGAATTCCAATAACTGTGAATGCATTTAAAGTAATATGATCCAATCAGGCTCGATAGGGTTGCAAATGATTAGCGCTCCAAGGGCGCTCCAACATTCTTCCTTCGGCATCTTGGAGATAGTATGAGCCTGACGCGAGCTTTTCTATTACTTTATAAGGCCCTCCCCATTGTGGTGCTAACTTGCTGACATCTCCCACAGGCTTAACTCGTTTCCATACCAAATCACCTACTTGGAAGAATCTGGGAATGACCCTTTTGTTATAATTCTGTCTCATCCTCTGTCGATATGATATAAGACGAGTAGCAGCTTTATCCCTTATTTCCTCGATCAAGTCCAGCTCCATAAGTCGTCTGTCTCCATTATCCTCATCATACAATTATCTTCTGTCAGACTCTACTCCTACCTCAATGGGGATTACTGCTTCTCCTCCATAGACTAACTAGAAGGGAGTGATTCTTGTAGCTTCACGAGGCGAAGTACGATATGCCCAGAGAACACTGGGTAACTCATCTACCCAGCTACCTCCGACATGATCTAGCTTAGTTTTCAGTCCTCTGATAATCTCCCTATTAGTTACTTCTGCTTGCCCATTGCTCTGCGGGTAAGCTATAGAGGTGAAGGCCTGAGTAATCCCATAACTCTGACACCAGTCTAGGATTCTATCGCCTTGAAACTGTCTTCCATTATCAGAGACTAACTTATGAGGAATGCCAAACCAGCAGATTATATTTTTCCATAAGAATTTAATGACTGCGTCCTCTGTGATTCTAGCAAGTGGTTCTGCTTCCACCCATTTAGAGAAATAATCCACAGCCATCAACAAGAACCTCCTCTGTGAAGCAGCCATAGGAAATGGACCTACTATGTCCATTCCCCACTGATCGAAGGGACATGAGACTATAGAGGTTCTTAATAACTGGGTAGGGTGATGTAATATATTCTGATGCTTTTGACAAGAAATACAAGTTCTTACCAGTTTAGCGGCATCTTCATGTAGAGTGGGCCAGAAATATCCCACTAAGAGAATTTTACGAGCCAAAGATCTTCCTCCTATATGACTACCACAAGAACTCTGATGCACCTCCTATAAAATAAATTGTGTGTCTTCTGTGCCTACACACTTGAGCAAAGGTCTGGAAAAAGCCCTTTTATATAATTGTTCCACCACCATAGTATATTGAGCAGCTCGTTTCTTAAATACCCTGGCTTGTTCTGTATCTCTCGGAAGAAGACCTTGCTGTAAATATAATATAATTTGAGCTCGCCAATCACCCTGAATTTCTATATCAGTCTGTCTTTCAATACAAGAAATTAACAGGGTATGTTCCACTGGTCGATCAAGACTCCATGGTATTACAGCAGAGGCTAATTTAGCTAATTCATCTGCCACTTGATTCTCTGATCGAGGAATTTTTTGTATGCTCACATCTTGAAATTGAGACTTCAACTTATCGAATGCCTCGGCATATAACTTAAGCCTGTCATTATTGATTTCAAAATTACCTGATAATTGTTGGGCTGCTAGCTGAGAATCAGAATATATAAGGACTCGAGCTGCTCCTACATGCCGAGCGGCCTGTAAGCCAGCTATTAAACCTTCATATTCAGCCTCATTGTTGGTAGTTCTGTAATTTAATCTAATGGAGAGTTGAAGTCTGTCTTCTCTCGGGGATACAAGAAGAATACCGATTCCACTGCCTTGTCTAGTTGCAGAGCCATCCACATAAACTTTCCAGGTATCTTCTTCTTCTGGGCCTTGCACCTCTATGATGAAATCTGCTAGAGCTTGTGCCTTGATGGCTGAGCGGGGTTGATATTGGATGTCATATTTCCCAAGCTCGGTTGTCCATTTGACTAACCGTCCTGATGCCTCTGGGTTGAGCAATACCCGACCGAGAGTGCTGTTGGTTAAGACAATAATCTCATGTGCTAAGAAATATGGGCGCAACCTCCGAGCAGTCAATATTAGAGCATAAGCCAGCTTTTCTAGTGTAGTGTATCTACACTCCGCTCCTTTTAATAAATGACTAGAAAAATATACAGGTTGTTGCTCTTTTCCTTCCTGTCTGACTAATACAGAGCCTACGACGTTTTCATTAGCCGACAAATACACCCACAGAGTCTCTCCTGCTATAGGTTTAGCCAATACAGGGAGGGTAGCTAAATGATCTTTCAACTCCTGAAAAGTCTTATCACATTCTTCATTCCATTGGAACTTATTAGCTTTTCTGAGTATTTTAAAGAAGTGAAAACTGCGATCAGTTGATCTAGAAATAAATCTAGACAAGGCTGTGATTCGGCCTGTCAATCTTTGAGCTTCTCTCAGGTTGCGGGGTGGCTCCATGTTCTGCAGTGCTTTGACCTTGCTCGGGTTGGCCTCTATCCCTCGTTCAGACACCATATATCCCAGGAATTTTCCTCCCTTCGCACCGAACAAGCATTTGCTTGGGTTCAACTTGAGCTCGTACTGTCTTAATGTTTTGCAAGTCTCCTCTATATCCCTGCACATATCAGCAGCTTAAAGAGACTTAATTAAGATGTCGTCAACATATACTTCCATATTCCTACCAATCTTCTTCTGAAAGACCTTATTCATAAGCCTTTGATAGGTCGCTCCTGCATTCTTTAGTCTAAAGGGAATAACATTATAACAATAAGTGCCTTCAGATGTTATAAAACTAACCTTTTCTTGATCCTCTTTGGCCAAGGGGACTTGATGATAACCTTGATATGCATCCAGCATGGAAATATATTCGCATCCGGCAGTAGAATCAACTAGTTGATCAATCCTGGGTAAGGGATAATAGTCCTTTGGGCAGGCTTTGTTGAGATCTCGAAAGTCAATGCATACTCGCTATTTATTCCCGGGTTTAGAGACTAATACCACATTAGCTAGCCAGCTTGGGAATTGAACTTCCCTGATGTATCTGGCCTCCATAAGCTTAGCTATTTCTTCCTTGATAATCTGATTCTGTTCCGCACTAAAACTCCTCTTTCTTTGCATGACTGGGCGGGCATCCGGGAAGACATGCAAGGAATGTTCCATAACAGCAGGAGAAATGCCCGAAACTTCTTTAGGAGTCCAGGCAAATATATCATTATTCTTCTTCAAACATCGCACCAACTCAGCTTTAAGATCAGGATCAAGATCGGCTGCAACGTAGGTGGTAGCTTCTGGTCGTCCAGTCTGGATTTGAACTTCTTCCTTTTCTTCATAAACCAGGACGGGCTACTTTTCGCGAATGGCATTAACTTCCATTCTTTGAATCTTCCGGGCGGTGTTGGCCTCAATTCGAATGATTTCTACGTAACATTTCCGGGCTGTCTTTTGATCACCTCATACTTCTCCAACCTGATCCTCCACAGGAAACTTAATCTTTTGACAGAAAGTAGAAACGACCACCTGGAACTCGTTCAAGGCAGGCCGACCCAATATCATATTATAAGAAGATGGAGCATCTACTACCATAAAACAGGATCTCCTAGTCCTCATCAGGGGTTCCTCTCCTAGAGAAATGGCCAATTTTATTTGACCCAAAGGTTGCACTTCATTGCCTGTGAATCCATACAGAGGAGTTGCAATCGGTTGAAGTTCACTGGGGTCAATTTGTAGCTGATCAAAAGCCTTTTTGAATATAATGTTGACCGAGCTGCTAGTGTCTATGAAGGTACGAGCGATGGCATAATTGGCTATCACAGCTTTGATGATCAATGCGTCGTCATGAGGTATTTCTACCCCCTCTAGATCTTTGGGCCCAAAACTTATTTCAGGACCGGCTGCTCGTTCCATGCTGCATCCTACTGCATGAATCTCCAATCTTCGAGCATGTGCTTTTCTGGCTCTATTAGAATCCCCATCAGTGGGTCCGCCCGTAATCATGTTAATATTACCCCGAGCAGCATTATTTCTATTCTCTTCCTGACGAGTCATTGTGGTTTCGGAAGGTGCTTTATCTGATACTTGGCTGGTACCAGCCGGTACCAGCTGGTACCGGTATTGCTTCTTGCCAGGTTCCATCCGGGTGATATTCCGTCTTGAGCAGACTCTGCTGCCTGGGATACTGTTGTCGGTAATAGTTCTGCCTCTGATAGCACTCTTTATTGGCTCGTCTATTTCTCAAAACAAAACAGTCATCAGAGTGATGACTGCTAGTTTTATGATAAGTACACCATCTCCTTGGTGCCTCCAGCTGCATCTCTACATGCTGTACAGATTGCGGACGATAATCTGGTTGCCGATGAGGTGGATGAGTAGTTCTAGGTCCTCTTGGTGGGGGTACCGGGGTCGGAGCCTTCTCCTTCGCATGAGTAGGAGAAGAGGGAGCACTTTCTTTCCTACGAGCAGCTTGGGCTTCTTCTACGTTAATGAACTCAGTGGCACGTTCAATCAGGGAATCAAAATTAATAGGAGGATTTCTTACCAAATCTTTAAAGAAATCATTATCATTTAAACGCTGAGAGAAGACACTTACTAATATTTCAGTAGTAGCATTAGGTACATCTATAGCTACCTGATTGAACCTTTTAATATATGCCCGGATGGATTCTTTAGACGTCTGCTTATTGAGAACAGGCTCCACGGTGTCTTATGATACCTTTTGTTGCTGGAGAAATGATGTAGAAAGACTTTCTTGAAATCTTTAAATTTTCGAATAGACTTTTCAGGTAACCTTTTGAACCATCGTTGTGCTGCTCCCCCAAGAGTAGTGAGAAACATCCGACACTTCACTCCATCGGAGAATTGTTGCAACAAGGCTACATTCTCAAATTTTAACAAGTGATCTTCCGGATCTGTGGTTCCGGCATATTCTCCAATTTGCAAATTCTGATATCGCTTAGGAAGTGGGTCATCTAATACACTTTGTGAGAATGGGGAGATGACCTTTTCTGGTGAACTATCACTAGTTATCATTTTAATCTTACGCTTCTCTCTGTCTGGCGCCTCACCAGAGGACTCTTGAAATGCAGGCTTCTTACCCCCTGGATCCAAGGGAGTGCGAAGGAAGGCTCGTGGACGCCTGGTTGGAGAAACAATAACTGGAGGAAAATACAAATGTTCTTCTTCTTCCATTTCCTTGCCTTTCCGATGCTCAGTAGTTGATATCGCCGGATGATGAGCCGTCGGCAGAGTGGCCCCAGTATGAGCTTGCAATGGCTGTTGTTGTTGTTGCAGGGCTTTCTGAACATGAGAATTAATGAGGAGCTCCAAATCCTCGCGAATGATAGTAAGTAGGTTCGACTTCCCAGCTTCTTCCATCATGTAGTCTCAGATTCAGGTGAAGTTTCCCACAGACGGCGCCAAATTTGATCCTGTCTGAGAAGCTGACCGTGAAGGAGATCCGGAAGAAGGAAACCCACTGTGATGACTGGGAATAATGTCGGTGAAACCTCGACCCGAGAAACCCAAAGCGGATCGGAAGAAAACCAGAATCACCATAGGAAATCTGATAAGTAGGACGAAATCCCCGTCCGAATAGGAGAAAACCGAACTTTCAAGCTCCTGAAGCTCCCTGCGCACAAGAGACCAACCAACACTATCGTCAGTGACCTAAGACCGGGGTGGGAATCCCTGGCTAGGCCCTCCGACGCTCAAGTTAGTGATCTCCCTTGATGTCGAGGAAGGAAGAAGAAAGAAGATGAACGGTAGCCAGAAAATTAGGGATGGCCACTTACCTAGCCAACGGAGAGGATTCCCCCTTTTATACCACTTCATATAACCTCCGTAGTCATGAAGTGGACCCCGGTTTGTTAGAGTTCGTTATGACATCAACTGCGTACTTGGTGAAGATGATTTTTAAGGAATCTTTTCTGTACCCCAGATGTACCTTCTTTGTCGTTTAGCGCCTGCAAAACAATCTGAAAGCATATTTCCCGCCAAAAAATATATACTTTCCATCATAGATTTATTCTATTCGGTATATTCATGTATGATTCTTCTTCATGTGACTTCTATTTGTAATAATATTTGATCCAACATGTTTCTGAGGCATTCGTTAACCCTTTTGGCCGATATTGGCCTACCTTCGTTCGGCAGGCATGTATCGACCGATTTTGGGCTATCTTTGCTTTGGAGTGCGTATCGGTCGTTATTAACTTACCTTTATACAGCCAGCATGTATCGACCGATATTGGCCTACCTTCGTTCGGTAAGTATGTATCGACCGATATGGGCCTACCTTCATTCAACAAGCATGTATCGACCGATTTTGGGCTATCTTTGCTTTGGAGTGTGTATCGGTCGTTATTAACTTACCTTTATATAGCCAGCATGTATCGACCGATATTGGCCTATCTTCGTTCGACAATCGTGTATCGACCGATATTGGCCTACCTTTGTTCGGCAAGTATGTATCGACCGATATTAGCCTACCTTCGTTCGGCAGGTATGTATCGACCGATATTAGCCTACCTTCGTTCGGCAGGCATGTATCGACTGATTTTGGCCTACCTTCGTTCGGCAGACGTGTATCGACCGATATTGACCTACCTTCATTCGGCAGGCATGTATTGGCCGATATTAGGTTATCTCTGCTCTGGAGTGTGCATCGGTCGTTATTAACTTACCTTTATACAGACAACATGTATCGACAGATATTGGCCTACCTTCATTCGGTAGGCATGTATCGACCGATATTGGCCTACCTTCGTTCGGCAGGCATGTATCGACCGATATTGGCCTACCTTCGTTCGGCAGATGTGTATCGACCGATATTGACCTACCTTCATTCGGCAGGCATGTATTGGCCGATATTGGGTTATCTCTGCTCTGGAGTGTACATCGGTCGTTATTGGCTTTCCTCCTTTGACTCTTTCTTCCTTTTCTTTCCTCATCTGAAGACCTACAAAACCTAACCCATATCAATCTCCTTCTTTGAAGGCGGAGAAACCTCTTACACTCGTTGGATGCTCAGAAAGTAGCTAGGAAATAAATACAGCAGTTGTTCCATATTTCCTAGGTCCAGAGATCTTTTTATAGCCTCTAGAAAATCTTATCCATGGCTGGAAGGCGCCTTCCACAGACCTGGAAGGCGCCTTCCACAGACTTGGAAGGTGCCTCCAGCGAGGGGCAGTGGATAAAAGTTTATCCACTGCCAACGACAAAATCTACCTGGTCTAAGGCACCTTCTATGGCTGGTTGAAGGTGCCTTTAGCCCAGCTGAAGGCACCTTCTACCTGAAGGTCATGGAGGCACCTTCAACTCCTATTGAAGGCGCCTCCAGCAGCTCCATAGCTCCATTTTAGCTCTTCCGCTGCTCCGATCGCTTGGATGATTTCAGCCAACCGAAATAGGGCACACCCGAACCTAATTTTCAGCCTTCTCCTCGAGCAGGCTTCCGCTCCAACTTCTCATCCCAGATCGCCACGCACGTTCTTCTGGTTCGTTGGTGTACTCTTCTGTAGCACCTTGTCCCTCAAACGCACCGAGCCAGTCGGCTCTCTCTCGTGTCGTCCTTCTCACTAGTCGCGTCTTCCGCTCGATTTCCTGTGTTTCTAAGATCCTGAACACTTAGACACAAGGTTAAACACTAACAGGACCTAACATAACTTGGTTGATCACATCAAAACTACCACGGGGTACCAACAGTTGTAATTCCCTCTAATCCTAATATATTATTAGAATTTATGCTACAGAGTAAAATCCCTGCACTAGCTGCTACACGATGTAGCAGCTACTTCAATAGTTAGAATCCAGCTGTTGCTCTATCTCTTCCAATGCATCTTTCAATTTTCTAAATTTTGTAGTCTTCAATAGTTTTCTCTCTGAGTTTGAACTTGATACTATATTTGAGGATGCACACGAACTTTCTTTTTCTCTAGTAGTAAAGGAGCTAAGTGCTAGATTTTTATCAAAGTGTCCCTCAAAAGTTCTTATTGCATCCTGTTTACTCTTAAAGGACTGGTGTATAATATTTTTAAAATGATTAACTTGTGTAGATGCTTCTATCCAGGTATCATAAACACCCGGTTGATTTCCAATAAAGATAACATATATTTTCCCCTATATTAATTAAATAGATCATTTAGAATCACATCTAAATAATATTATTAGAATTAGATCGAGAGAATTATAACCTAAAATGAAACAACTTACTAAGTATCTACTTTACATTGTTGCGGCTAACTTTCCGAGTAGTTGCTACAATGTGTAGCAGCTAACTCTCCAAGTAGCTACTATACGTTATAGCAAACGACTTACCAAGTAGCTACTACACGTTTGTAACAGCTAATTGTCCAATTAGTTGCTACAATGACAATTATTCACATTGAAAGAAAAGATTTTTTGTCTAATATTTTTTATTAGGGTTCATGCTACAACGATACAATGTGCAATCCTTAGCTGCTACGTGTAGTAAATACTTGAACAGTTTAACTGCTACACATTAAAAACTAACATTTTAATGTATCATTAAGATTATCACAAGATCTGATGTATTTTTTTTAACATAATTAAATGGTGAGGTAGAGAACTTCTTGTCTTATTGTATTGCAGGTGTAGATGTGTGAGTATTGCCATCTAATTGAGCCTTACAGACGCCACCATGACATTCCAAGAATATACTAGTCAGCTAGTTGATTTCCCTTCTTGTCTTTTCCATTTCCCTCGCATAGTGGTGGGAGAAGTTTGGATGATAAGATCAATAGAAGAGTCATCTTGAAATTCATAGAGTCACATCACCTGGAAGATGAAATAATACCACATGGAATGGTGTTCATAGTAAAGATATTCCTTTCTAAACCCCAAACTGCTTGCGTACAGCCATATGAAAGCTTACGATACACAGCGGAAGACAACATTACCACCTTATCATTTTTAATTTGGGAGGAAGACAAACTACCAGACTTTGGACATAGATAGTGGATGTCATGAAAGGAATGACGAAGGTGGTGTCAAGAAAATATCGCCAATCCATAGTTATGTTACTCGTAAAAGTGTCATGAAAGGAATGATGAAGAAAATGAGGAGGCTTGTAAAAGAGTAATGAAACTGAAGCAAGAATGAGAAGCCTCCCTCTACCATCAATTTATAGGCAAATAAGGTTGCTATAAAATCCGAGAATAGAAGGAATATCACACACCCACAGTTGCCCTTTTGACAAAGTTAGATTTTACTTGTGTTTACGGGCCATGATTTATAACAGGTATGAGTGGACATTCTATGGAAGTGACAGATCAATAAATCGGAGTAGGTAGGTTGCCATTAATTAATTGATGAGTCATCATAAAATAATTGGTCTCGGGTAGCTACTACAATGTGTAACAGCTAGTATAGGCCTAGCTGTTATAATGTGTAGCAACTACAGTTGGGTAGCTGCTACAAGTTGTACCAGCTAACTTAAATTATAATATATTAAAATGTATTAAACATGTAAACAATAATACTAGATATAAAAATGATAAAAGATAAATATAAATGTCTATTAAATAATTTATAGCAGCTAAGTAGCTAACTGTCAAACTAGCTGTTACACGTTGTGGCAGCTTAGGCTGTATGTTGTAGCATAAATCCTAATAATATATATTATGATGGAGGGAATTACAACTTAAATTGAAAAGACTTACCATCGAATGATTTATGAGAAATGATATTTGGCAAGTTTTCTATAAATTATATAACTAAAAATGGTAAGAAAATGTTGTTCGACTGTCAAAGTAACTGCTACAACATTGTAGCAGCTAATTGTCCAAGTAGCTACTACAAGTTGTAGTAGGTAACTGTTGAAGTATCTGCTATAACGTGTAGCTGCTGGCTATCAAAGTAGCAACTACAACTTATAGCAGCTAATTGTTCAAGTAGCTGCTATAATGTTGTAGCAATTAACTGTCGAAGTAGCTACTACAACTTGTAGCAGCTAGTTGTCCAAGTAGTTGCTACAACATTATAGCAGCCAAGTGTCGAAGTAGTTGCTACAACGTGTAGCATCTAGCCGTTGAAGTAGTTGCTACAATATTGTAGCAGCTAACCGTCTAGGTATCTGCTATAACATTATAGCAGCTAACCATAAAAGAAGTTGCTACAACGTTGTAGCAGCTAACTGTCATTTAAGTAGTTGATACAATAGGATTAGAGGATATTACAAATTAAATTGAAATGACTTACCATCGAATGAAATGTGGGAAATTGAAACTCCCTAAATTGGAAAATTTGCTGCAAATTATATAACAAAAAAAAATAAAATTTATCATAAAAAAAATATTATTAACATTGTAAGATAGTACGTTGTAAGTTTTAAAAGCTCTTATTACATCCTGTTTATTCTCGAAGGACTGGTGTATAGCACCCTTAATGATTAACTTATATAGATGCTTCTATCCAGGTGTTAAACACCCGGTTGACATCTAATAAAGAGAACATATATTTTCCCCTATATTAATTAAATAGATCATTTATAATTACGTATAAACAATATATTAGGAATAGAGAGAATTATAACTTAAAATGAAACAACTTACCAAGTAGTTGCTACACCTTGTAGCAACTACTTAGACATTTAGGTGATACACATTGTAGCAGCTAACGGTCCAAGTAGCTTCTACAACGTGTAGCAGCTAAGTGCCCAAGTCGCTGCATCATTTTTGTAGCAGCTAAATATTCAAGTGGCTACTACATGTTGTAGCAGCCATTGTAGCAGACGCCGACCTTGTATGTTGTAGCATAAATCTTTCTAATATATATTAGGATTAGAGGGAATTATAACTTAAAATGAAATGACTTACCATTGGTTATAAAATACGAGAATTGATGTTTCGTAAGTTCCCTGTAAATTATATAAGTAAAAATTGGTAAGAAAACAGCTAGGGCTTATATGTTGTAGGATATATCAGAGCTAAAAAATATTGTACAAAGCTAAAAATAAACTATAGAGTGGAAAGGCTTATGATCTAGAATGGAGATGGGTGCTAAGTAAAGCAATGTCAGCTATATTTTTGGTGGTAGTTGGGGAGATTCCAGCAAGCACGAGAACAAGCATGCTGCTTTAAGTTGTGCTTAGCTTGCAGCATCTTTGCTTTGCTTGCTGATAGGAGCGAGCTGCAATGGAAGATGGCGGCGAAGGAAGGAGCGAGAGCGAGAGAAAAAACACAAGAAATTTAGATTTGGGAAAAATTCTCACCGCAGTTTTGAATAGAAGGAGGAAGGGGAGAGAGGATAAAAGAAATATTTTTTTGCAAAGAAATCAAGCTGGCAACGCCACATATGCGCGCCTATGCACACCTAAAATTTGGTTGTTTAGCTGCTTTAGATGGTAAGCTAGATGTTCAAGAGGCACATATGATGAGCAAAACAGGACCTCAAATGGTGTCTATTTGACTGCTTCCTCAATTTGGATAGATTTCTCCTCCAAATCGAATCCCAAAATGAAGTTTGAGTGTAACAAAAAAAATGATATTTCATCTTTTTCTTTATTTTCTCCCAATTCTGGATCTTCTAATTTTGGTCTCATGAGCGTCGTAAGTGCTCCCACCAAGCCGATGTTAGATGTTTGAGTTTGATGTCAATCAACTTCACCTTCATTTATTTCGATACTTGCTCATAGTAGAAGAATCACTCCACTTTTTTTGATCCAATCAATAATATTCTCTGTTTGTGACATATTATAAAATTGGGGTAGATCAACTAGAAATTTGAGGTCTCAATATTGATCCTCTCAACGATGTAACTGTAAAATACCGAAAATATACGAATATTAATAAGGGAATTTTCCAGAATTTTTGAAAAATTTTCCAGAATTTTTGAAAAATTTTCCAGAATTTTTGAAAAATTTTCAGGAATTTTTCGGAGCTCGTATGGACGAGTTAACGGGGACAAGAACGGGGCCGGGAAAAAAGCCTGTTTAGGCGACCCATTTAAGCGAGGAATTGTTTTTTTTTATAAATTCCTTATTCCTTTTCTTTTTCATTTATTTTCTTTTTCCCCGTGCCTAAACTTCCTTCTCACCCAACCCTACTCGCGCCGACGCCTCCCTCCCCTCGCGCTCACGACTGTGCCCTAACCGCCGGCCCGGCGGTTTCTTCCTCGCCGAAACCTGAAATCCCTCGACCACTTCTCTTCTCCTCTGCCCATCGCCCCTCGTGGAGGTTCCTCAGCCGATTCTGCTACTTCCTCGCTTGCCCTAGCGAGCCATTCACTGCCGGCCGCAACCCACAGTGTCGGCCAAATTCTTCTCCTCGTCGACATTCGAGTCGTCGCCGGTGCCCTAGCCTCAGCCGTGACACCCATCTCCACGGTGTCACCTTGCAGTACAGTGCCGAGCTTTCTTCCCTCTGTGCTGCCAGCGACCCTCACAGCCGACAGTTTCGTGCTGCCCTTCTACTTTTCTGCCGCTTCTCCTCAGCTCTAGCCAACGCTGCCGGAGTAGTGTCGACGGTCGCCTCCTTTGTGCCGGCAACCAATTCTAGCGTCGGCTGTTCTTCTCTGCCCTAATCTGCCGTCGCCGAGTTCCTACTTCCCGCACGAAGCCAGTAAAGCCGAGCCCTAGCACTGTTGTTGGCCATCAGATTCGACCCAAAGTCGTTGTTGATACCCTGGTTCACCCCTATACGGTGGGTTTCTTCCATTTTCGGTCAAGGGTAAGCTGCTAGTGTGAAATTGGGATCTGATTTTATACATTTTGTTAGGTTTTTGATCACCTCAGTGGAGGGTTTCCAGCAGCTACCTCATCCTGTAGCAATAAGCTTTGACTGTGAATTGAGGTAAGATTTAGGGTATTGATCTTTGTGGTAGATTATTGCTAGTGTGTTAGCAATAATTATTGATTTAGGTTTAGAAGGTATATAACGGTGTAATTGGGGGTTAATGAAACTAACCCTAACTGGTCAGTGGATTAGAAATTAGTTTAGCTATTTGCTTATACTTAAATTTAGCTAAACTATACGGTTTATTACAGGACTTTGATTCAAGACGAGCATCTCGACGTCCGAGTTGGACCGGACTGATCTTATTTTCCTATTGGAGGCGGGTACTTTGACTTATGTCTTTGATATGCATAATAATATGTTTAACATATAGCAGTGATTGTGTAATCATTTTGTTCGGTTGGTCACTACATGATAGTTACATGGTTGCTTGTTTATTTATTCTGCACTGCATATTATTTACCTGATCATATATGCTTTAGGTAGTTACCCAACCACATGCTATGTTATCTTCTGGATCTAGGGTTTATTTGATGCCCTATCTGATTTGTGTACCTTCTATCTGATACATCTTCCAGTGGTACACACTTTGTATTATTTATTTGGTCATTACTATGTTATTCATGAGATTGCCATGCTTAGTGTCATGCATTATGATTGCATGCTGTGCGATTGTCGGCTCCACTATGGTTGAGCCCATCGCCAGTTACATGTACTGCACACACCACCACCCATGGATTAGTGGTATATCAGGCAGGTGTGTGGCGGTTCTGCTGTTTGGCTCCGTTGGTCAGGTGACTCAGCGTGGTAGCCGGCAGTCAGTTCCGCTCTGTTTGGCTCCGTTGGCATTTAGTGTAGCAGCGTGGTAGCCGGCAGATGGTGGACTCTGTTTGGCTCCGTTGGTCAGATGACTCAGCGTGGTAGCCGGCAGAGATATCCTCCCCGTCATCGTGTACCGGGAGTTGAGAGCATTGAGCTCCCCCATTTATGATTTGGGGTCAGAGGACAGGAGTACTCCGACAGCATCCCGTCCACTCGGTCGCTCATCAGGAGCAGTGATGTCAGAGTGCACGGTCACCATATGCATTTATTGTATTTATTGTTTGTGATTGCTGCATTTACTTGCTGCATTTATATGGATGCATATGATTGACATGCATACAGGATTATGACTCCCTCGGTCTGACGACCCTGTTACCTTTGTACTTTGATCCCGGTTAGTACAGTTATCTCCTGATTTCGTTTCAGTTGCATTTATCCTTCTTGTATTCAGGAGACTATACGCATGATTAGTGTTGTATGTTATTTGTTTTATTATGCATATCAGTTGTACCTGCTGAGTGTTGGACTCACCCCGCCTCCATTGTTGATATATTTTCAGGTTGAGGCTGTCCGGAGCAGTTCCAGTCGCTGGTTCCCACAGCACGTAGTGCTAGTCCTCTGCTAGTTTTGAGTTGTTATTTTATTTTAGCTTTTCTCTATCAGACTTTGTTTTAGTCTTGTTTTGGATTTTACATATGGATATTGTATGGAATCCTTCCGTTTAATGGACTTTTGGTATGATTTGGATTTTATTCTACTACATGCCTGCCTGGACGGCAGAAGAGGTGAGTTCGTCGGATTTGAGCTTTACGAGTGTAGTTGAGTAGGGTGGATTTCGAGTCAGAGTACTATTGTTTGTGATTACTATTATTAACTGCGTGGTTGTGACAGCCAGAGGCTGAATATCTATATAAACTGCGTGGTGATTGTTTTTATTTATTGTTATAATTCCAGCAGCCTGTGGCTGAGGTATATGTGTTAAGTAGAAGTTTCAGATTATCCGCCGTACAGGGGAGATGCTGCCGAAATTTCTTCGGACAGGGACTCCTCTGGGGCATGACAGTAACCCCACGATCTTTATGATTTCACATCACTACCATAATACACTAGGTTAAATCTATGACTTGCCTTTGTAAATCCTCAATCTTCAACCATCTTTCACGGTGCTCGACTTCCTTCATCGAAACCTGCCTACTACAACCATGCCCATGATGACCTTCTATTTGATCATCTTATGGGCTGGCGAGAAGAGGGGAATTAAGGCAAAGGCAAGAAGAGATAATCATCATCCTCTAGGTATTTCCAAAGAAAGAAATATTATTATGAATACAGGATTGTTTTCAAATAACTAAACAAGACTCTTATGTACATCCAAATCTCTAATATATAAAAAGGAAAGAAATCCAAATATATAGTCGCTAATTCTTATCTAGTAAAAAAAAAAGAAAACAGATCCAAATAGAAAGGAAAAAAGGGACTTAAATCCTAATATTATATATAAATACCCTAAATATAAAAAAACTAAAAATAATAATAATAATAATAATATGTAGATCCTCTTGCATTAGCATCTCTTGAGTAAGCCTTATTTAATGTGCCATGCGTTATCTTCTTCAAGATAAAAATTCTGATCTAAAGCGCATGGAACCTTCTAGGACGCACTGATAGTTTCAGGGTGCCATGGAATCTTTCGACACCCAGAAACTCCTCCAAGCATCTGGAACTTCGTCCAAGTCACTTTCTTCAGCTACCTGCATCACAGAGTTAACACACAAGTATAATATCAAAGAAAACTTAAACTAATTTGATAGTCTCGGGATTATCTGTCTTGACTTTCAAATTTTTGATGAAACCTTAGGTTGGACTGACGTCTACTGTCCCCTCTAAGAGAGCACATCCTCACCTACTCCTCTTAGGGAGAGTTTCCCTGACTTGTCAACTATCCCGTCCTCCAAATTTGTTTAGACTTCTGACTCGACATTCGATCCTCCGACCCCATGCCCTAAAACTTCTTCTCGATGTCTGGTCCTCCAGACCCATCAACCTGCTAGGCATTCAGTCCTTCAAATTTGTCTAGACTTCCAGTCTGGTATACTCGATCTGCCAGGTCTTCTGCCCTGTTCTACTGACCAGGACTTCCTCTGCCTAGTATATGTAGGTCCTATGCAACTGGCAAAAAGGGATGGATTACCCTACACAATAAAAACAAGTATACCTTTCTCAAACTATTGGGCTTAAACAATTACACACTTAACAAAAAAGATAATAGAATTAAAAAAGTATGAGACAAACAATTTTACTTAGTTTGCAATCAAAGGATAGCTACTCCAAGGAAATTAAGCTCACTATGAAGATCTCCTTCTCGAATAAAATGTCGGAGGCGGAGAAGCCTCGTACATGAAAATAAAGCTCGGAAATGAAAGATGGAATGAGATTCAAAGTACAGAAGGGTGTTGTTTGAAATGAAGAAAACCAGGGCTCTATTTATAGCTCACTGGTCGAATCTAACCATTTGCTAACTTTGCATGATCTGAGGATCCGGACCCTCTCCGAGTGCCCTCAACGTGGTAAAACTCTATCTCCATGCAATGGCTACGTAACGGCCAAGCAATAAAGTTTTATCCATCTCCGGACGCTCGGATCATTGCTGACGTGGACCCAAAAGTTGATTCGAAGCGTCGAGGCACCCTTCGGGCACCTAGGTGGTTTGGGTGCCTTTTCCGGTCACTTGAATAATCTCGATCATTCGGAATTGGGCTCACCCGAACCCATCTTCCAGCCTTCTCCTCGAGCAATCTTCTGCTCCGGCTTCTCGTCCCTCAGAAACGCCACACACTTCATTCGCGTCCACCAGCATACTCTTCCACAGCACCTCGCCCCTCGAACGCACCAAACCTATTCATTCTTTCTTGTGCTATCCTTCTCTCTAGCTGTATCTTTCGCTCAACTTCTTATGCTCCTAAGTTCTTGCACACTTAGACACAAAGATCAAATATAATAAGACCTAACTGTTGGAACCCCAAGGTTGTTTTGGTGTGATCAACAAGTTAAGTTAGGTCCTGTGTATTTAACCTTGTGTCTAAGTGTCCAGGAGCTTAGGAACACAGGTACTCGAGTGGAAGACGCAGCTAGCGAGAAGGACGGCACGCTGTGCGTCCGAGGGACGAGGCGCTGCGGAAGAGTACACTGGCGGACGAGAAGGAAGCGCGCGGTGGTTCCGAGGGACGAAAGCTGGAGCGGAAGATTGCTCGGGGAGCAAGAGACGCAGCTAGCGAGAAGGTCGACGACCGAGGGACGAAGACTGCGGATGAGTACGCTGGTGGACGAGAAGGAAACACGCGGCAATTCCGAGGGACGAGAAGTCGGAGGGAAGCACGCTCGAGAAAACCGGAAGTTGGGTTCGGGTGAGCCCTTTTCCGGATGGCAGAGATCACCCAAGCGAGAGGATCCGGAGGAGAAGAACCGGACCGAGGAGGGACTGAACCAGAGAAGAGGTCCCGGACAAAAATGTCAACGCTGTTGACTTTGGGCTACGGGGCGCCCGGAACCCTTCCAGGCGCCCGGACCCTGATTTTGACCAGATCGAGTCAAAACTCGATCTGAACGTTGGGGGATAAAATTTATCCCCCCAGGGCGCCCGGAACCCTTCCAAGCGTCCCGACCAAGGCTATAAATATAGCCTTGGTCCAGAAGCTTTGAATCAACTCAGTAATTAGCATTCCAAACACTTGTGCGCTCACTGTTCTAGTTTAGCTTCTGTTTTTGTGCTTTCACTGGTGAAGGAGATATTTTAGTGCACGTTCATTCCTTGGATTAACAACCTCCTTGGTTGTAACCAAGTTAAATTGTGAGCCTCTTCTTTCTGCTTTGTATTTACTGCTAATTTACTTTATGCAAGTGTTCTGTTGAAAGTTCGAGAAGGGTCTTTTCTATTTTTTTTTCAGGCTATTCAACCCCCTTCTAGCCGCCCAACGGTCCAAGTGGTATCAGAGCCGAGACGCCTGGTGGACTAACCGCGACGAAGCAACGAGATGGCGGATCTAACATCCACCCCAAAATTCGAGGGGACTTTGCAAGCTGGAAGAAGCACATGGAGGTATTTTTCGGTACCGATTTTGATTTATTATTAATAATGGAACTCGGTTTTGAAGCTCCCGAGGGCAAAACAAAAAGTCAATGGACAAAGAAAGAGCAGGCCGAGTACGTGGCAAACAAGAAAGCAGAATTCCATCTGCTAACCGTACTTCCTCCACAAGAAGTCAACCGTGTCGGCACCTACAATTCGGCAAAGGAGCTTTGGGAGAAGTTCCTTGAATTACACGAAGGAACATCCGAAGCCAAGCTTGCGAGACGGGACTTACTTCGCAACCAGCTCACCAACCTCCGTCTTGAAGAAGGTGAAACAATTGCACATCTACACTCGAGGATACAGGAGCTCATCACCGGACTTTCGAATCTCGGAGAAGAGGTAAGTAACCGAGATTCGCTCAGGTACGCTTTAAATTCCTTCCCTAGAAATTCAAAATGGGCATCATTAGTAGATGCCTTTTACATTTCGAAGGACTTAGAAAAAATTTCATTAGAAGAATTTTTTTTCAACATTTGAAGTGCATGAGTCAAGATGTGCAGGAATGAGAGAGCCAAAGAACAACGTCGCCCTCAAAGCTTCGAGAGACGAACCTGAATCGGAATCTTCTCTCGACGACGAGGAAATGGTAATGATGGTAAGACGATTTAAGAAGTTATATAATTCTAGAAAAACTAACCATCCACAGGGTAGAAAGAAAAGAACGATCCGCTGCTACCATTGCGACGAAGAAGGGCATGTCAAGGACAACTGCCCCAAGCTGAAGAACAAAGACAAGGAAAAGGGTAAGAAGCCTATCCAAAAACGAAAGGCCCTGAAGGCGACGTGGGACGATACGTCGTCCGAATCGGAAGTCGAAGCATTCTCCGGACTCGCACTAATGGCGAGTCATCAAGACGACGACTGCGATTCAAGCTCTTCCGAAATGAGCATCGAGAGCATCGATGAAGGGGGAGACACGTCGGAAGAAAGCAGTAGCTCAGGGGGAGAAATGGACAACGAGATCGACAAGGTAAGTCAGGTACGATCTCTTCCTCCCGATAAAATGTTTAAGTTTGTTAAACTTTTAATAAAAGATTGATGCAAATTAGAAAGTGAAAATAAAAATTTAAAAGTAATTCTAGCTAAGTCTTGTCCCTTAGAAGAATTAGATAAATTAAAACTAGCAAATGAAAAATTGAAACTTGAAAATGATGATTTGAAAATTCAAGTAGACAACTTGAAAAACCATGCATGTTCATCTAAAACCAATGTTAGAAAATTTAATAATTTAAATTGGTACTTTAAATATCACCCGGGACAAATTAGGAACATTTCAAGAAAATATGTCCCTAAAAACTTTCTAGTTAATCCAGTAGGTTGGAACCTATATTGGGTTCCTAAATCATGCTTAAATTAATTTTAAAAGTAAAATTAGCGCTTTAAGTGAGAAAATTAAACAAAGAATTTCTTTATGAGGCTTTGTCTAAGGAAGTGGTTGTTGCTCCAATAACCAAGAAGGCCTAGTGCCTCGCCACGACCTGGAAGCCAAAATATTGAAATAAATGTTTAATTAACTTACTAATGAAGCATTAATACAAGAATTAATTAGTGCTTGATAAAGGTTATTCAAAACATTTTATTTCAAATTAGAAATTTACCTACTTAGAATTTTTTTTTGCCTAAGTCATTTAAAAAAAAATACTTAAAAATGTAAGTTAGGATTTTTTTTTGGATTTTATTTATATACTAAGAAATATTCTCAAAAATTATTTTTTCCTAAGTTAAGAACTTTTTTCTTGAAACTAGAAATCTCAGCTTTAATTACTTAGAAAAATTTTCTAAATTTCTTAAAAACTTAGATTTTTTTTAGAAATACTTTTTCTAAGTCTTTAACCCTTAGATTATTTTTCTTGGAACCCCATTTTTTTTGTGATCAAAGGGGGAGAAGGGAAAGTATAAGTCTAGGGGGAGGTAGATAGAGTTAATTTTTTTCTATCTTTTTGCACTTAAATTGCAATTTAAGTTAATTTACTTAATTCAATTTTATGTCTATTTTAACCCTAGCTTAACTTGGGTTGATCACACCAAAAAGGGGGAGATTGTTGGAACCCCAAGGTTGTTTTGGTGTGATCAACAAGTTAAGTTAGGTCCTGTGTATTTAACCTTGTGTCTAAGTGTGCAGGAGCTTAGGAACACAGGTACTCGAGCGGAAGACGCAGCTAGCGAGAAGGACGGCACGCTATGCGTCCGAGGGACGAGGCACTGCGGAAGAGTACACCGGCGGACGAGAAGGAAGCGCGCGGTGGTTCCGAGGGACGAAAGCTGGAGCGGAAGATTGCTCGGGGAGCAAGAGACGACGACCGAGGGACGAAGACTGCGGATGAGTACGCTGGCGGACGAGAAGGAAACACGCGGCAATTCCGAGGGACGAGAAGTCGGAGGGAAGCACGCTCGAGAAGACCGAAAGTTGGGTTCGGGTGAGCCCTTTTCTGGATGGCAGAGATCACCCAAGCGAGCGGATCCGGAGGAGAAGAACCGAACCGAGGAGGGACTGAACCAGAGAAGAGGTCCCGGACAAAAAAGTCAACGCTTTTGACTTTGGGCTCCGGGGCGCCCGGAACCCTTCCAGGCGCCCGGACCCTGATTTTGACCAGATCGAGTCAAAACTCGATCTGAACGTTGGGGGATAAAATTTATCCCCCCAGGGCGCCCGGAACCCTTCCAGGCGCCCCGACCAAGGCTATAAATATAGCCTTGGTCCAGAAGCTTTGAATCAACTCAGAAATTTACATTCCAAACACTTGTGCGCTTCTGTTCTAGTTTAGCTTCTGTCTTTTGTGCTTTCACTGCTGTAAGAGGCTTCTCTGCCTGAAGGAGATATTTTAGTGCACGTTCTTTCCTTGGATTAACAAACTCCTTGGTTATAACCAAGTCAAATTGTGAGCCTCTTCTTTCTGCTTTTTATTTACTGCTAATTTACTTTATGCAAGTGTTCTGTTGAAAGTTCGAGAAGGGTCTTTTCTGTTTATTTTTTTCAGGCTATTCAACCCCCCCTTCTAGCCGGCCCAACGGTCCTACACTAACTTGACTTAGTTGATCACACCCAAACAACTATGAGGTACTTACAATCTCTCCCTTTTTAATGTGAGCAATCCAAGTTAAGTTAGAGTAAAATAAAACAAAAAATAGTAAAATAACATGTAAATAATTTACAATTAATAAACATGTTATTTAATGCAAAAAAAAATACCCTCCCTCTAGACTTAATTTATAATTCTCCCCCTTTGATCATATTAAAAATAGGAGTATTCTTTGAAAATAAATTTGAAATAAATTCTAAGGGATACAAAAATAGTGACTAACATTCAGAAAAATTATGAAGTTTATATTTTGAAAATCTGAAATTTTGCGATTTATAAACCAGATTTGGAAGAAATAATTTAAAAAATTTGTAACGGTTAAAAAGCCCTATCCAAAATAGTGATAAAATTTTCATGGATAAACAACATTAGCATAAGTAGTAATAAATTATTATATACAGAGATATTTATTTTCCAAGAAAAATACTTAATAAATAAATTTTGAGCTTTAAAATTCTTACAACTTTTTATAGTGTGTAAAACAGAGAGTCTATCTATAAAAAAATAAAATTTTTGAAAATTAACTTTTTAAGAATTTTTAATACTAAAAATTATGATTTTTCATCACAACAAAATAAAATTTTTAAAAATAACTTTCAGAAATAATTTTAATTTTAAAGATATGATTTTGGTGGAAAATTCATAAGAAATAATACTGTGATCAAAAATTTTTGAATATTTTCCAACAAATAAGTAATGAAATCTTTTTTTTTCAATAAAATCATGATCTAATTAATTTTGAAAAGAAAGGTTACAAAACAATTTATTGAATAATTTAGACAATTTTAAGCATAAATAAAAAATATTAAATCAAATTAAAAAATAAAATATGTATAAAGATTTAATCCAGGTATGATTTTGGAACTCAATATATGTTCCTACCTATTGGATTAATCAGATACTTTCTAGAAATAAAGTTTTGTAATAATTTTCTAATTTGACCCTTATGATATCCAAAATGTCATTTTAGTCCTTGATAATTTGATGTAACAAAATTCGAATATGCATAATTCTTCAAATTTTTTATTTGTTCTTTCAATTTGTTATTTTCGATTTTCATCTCGTCGAAATCTTCTAATCGACAAAATTTTACTAAAATTCCTTTTAGCTCTTTATTTTCTTTTAATAATTTTTTATTATTATTTTCTAATTGACAGGAATTTTTAGATAGTATTTTAATAAACTTGTATAACTGGTCAGAAGGTAGAGATCGTACTTGACTTACTTTGTCAATCTCATTATTTGATGCTCCTCTTGTAGTGTTGATTCCCTCTAACGTTGCTCCCTCTTCATCAATGCTCATTTTGGATGAGGTTACTTCGTTATCTTCTTAATGACTTGCTATCAGCACAAGTCAGGCGTAGGCTTGAATCTTCGACTTTAACGACATTTCGTCCAACGTCGCTTTTAGATTTTTGTACTTTTTCTGGGTCGGTCTTTTGTTCTTGTCCTTATTCTTCAGTTTTAGATAGTTGTCTTTAACATGTCCTTCTTCATTGCAGTGATAACATCTCACTTTCCTTTTTCTTTTCTTGGCCTGCACTTGATTGAATTTATTAGATTCATTTTTTTAAAAAAAAATTATCATAAATGTCGTTTCATCATCGTTGAGAGATGTTTTGGAATCAGGTTCGTCCATTTTTGCCTTTAAGGCAATATTCTATTTAGTCTTTCTTTAGATTTGCACATCTAGATTCATGAATTTCAAAGGTAGAAAATAATTCTTCTAGATTACTTACCTCTAAGTTCCTAGAGATGTAATTATGCATCTACTAGAGTTGTCATTCTAGTGTTCTTAGAAAAGCGTTAAGTGTATACTTTAGTGAATCTCGGTTGGTTACCTTTTCTCTGAGATTCATGAGTTTGGTGATTAACTCCTTTAGCTTGTCGTGTAGTTGAGGGACCGTTTCACCTTCCTTCAATCGAAGATTTGTCAGTTGGTTCCGAAGTAGATCACTTCTTGTGAGCTTGGCGTTGGAGGATCCTTCATAAAGCTTCAGGAATTTTTTCCAGAGATCTTTTGTAGACTTGTTGACTCCAATCCTGTTGACCTCTTGTAGTGGCAACGCACTTAGCATATAGAATTCTATTTTTTCGTTGGCCATAAATTCAGCTTGTTCTTTCTTTTTCCAGTTTTCCTCTTTCTTTAGCTCGTCGTTGTTGTCAGTAGGTACTACAAAATCATTTTTTAAAAATTAGAAAGATATCGAAATCAATTTTGAAATATACCTCCATTTCTTTTTCAGTGGGCGAAGTCTCCCTTGAACTTAGGCGGGTGGATACTTGCTTTGGCCATCATCTTCTGTGCTTGGTCGATGGTTAGTCTTTTTGAAGCGATTGGTCTTTGATACCAACTGTAGGTCTCATGTGGCCGGTAAGAGGGGGTGAATTGCCCTACACAATAAAAACAAGTATACCTTTATCAAACTATTGGGCTTAAACAACTACACACTTAACAGATAACAGAATTAAAAGAGTACGAGACAAACAATTTTACTTGGTTTGCAATCAGAGGATTGGTACTCCAAGGAAAGTAGACTCAGTATGAAGATCTTCTTCTCAAACAAAACGTCGGAGACGGAGAAGCCTCGTACATGAAAATGAAGCTCGAAAATGAAAGATAGAATGAGATACGAAGTACAGAAGTGTGTTGTTTGAAATAAAGAAGACCATGAGGTCCATGACTCTATTTATAACCCATAAGTTGAATCTGACCATTTGCTGACATGGCACGATCCGAGCACCCGGACCCTCTCCGGGCACCCCCAGCGTGGTAAAATTCTATCTTCACGTAACGGTTACGCAATGACTACACAACGGCCAAGCGATAATGCTTTATCCATCTCCGAGTGCTTGGACTCACTCCGGGCACTCGGACCATTGCTCACATAGACCCAAAAGTTGATCCGCAGCGTCGAGGCCCCCTTCAGGCACCTTGGTGGTCTAGGTGCCAGGACGGTCCGGTCACTGGGATCAGTCAGCCTTGTGCTGACTAGTCTGGCGTCTTTTCCGGTCGCTTGGGTGATCTCAGCCATTCGGAATTGGGCTCATCCGAATCAATCTTCCGGCCTTCTCCTCGAGCAATCTTCCACTCTGGCTTCTCGTCCCTCGGAAACGTTGTGTAATTCCTTCTCGTCCAACAGCGTACTCTTCCGCAACCCCTCGTCCCTCGGACACACCGAGCCCGTCGACTCTTTCTTGTGCCACTCTTCTCGCTAGCTGCGTCTTTCGCTCGATTTCTTGTGTTCCTAAGTTCCTACACACTTAGACACAAGGATCAAACACAACATGACCTAACTTGACTCAGTTGATCATACCAAAACTATCACGAGATACTTACAATATCAACTAGGACTTCCCCTTGTCTAGTTACAATTAGGGTTTTTCCTTTGTCTAGTATTCACTTTGACTTTTTGATTGAACTACCTACACACTTAATCAACCCTCATTAAATCATAATAAAAATCCTTACCAACATCAAAATCTATGTTTGATTATCTAATGCTCCCGACACTAAGACAATGCTCACCCATCTATGGTTTATCCAATACCTAGTGTTATTATTATTATTTTTTTTTAATTTAAGATTTAGAGTCTAATATTTAGGCTAAAATATTAACACTAAGCCTTCGTAGGGTGACCTTTAAAGCTATAAAAATTTTAGAAAAATAAAAAATAATAATTATGTTGACACTATGCACAATTAAATATCCTCTATAAATATAGACACACGATAAAGTCCATACATTAATTTAATACGATGTGTTATAGTACAGACAACATGGATTTTGTTTTGCGCCGTTCGTCTATATCTTTCCTGGTAGGCCACACTTTTCTAACTTTAAGGAGCACAAGCAAAATAATACAATTAATTAATTTCTCATTTTGCTTCCAGCAACTTGCCAATTTGCTATAGATTCTGGCGAGCAATCATCGAACGTTTCATTAACATAAATATCGTGATTCCACAAATTGAGGTATTTATAATTATACGTGATGTTAAGACAATTTTATCTTATTATAATATATCATTTTAATAAAATAAACGGACGAAAATTTTTTCATTATAAAATTTTTTTCTTAATTTTAATTTCCACTCTTCTAGGTAAAGTGATCCTAAATATGCATCAACACGAATTGGGATATCAAGAGTCGTGAATTTGATTTTCCATGCGGAATGCCCGAAGCCATCCAAGTAAAACACAACTCACGAAATATGCTGTTTTTTTTTAATGGTAATAACAATAAAAAGATGTCTTTTTCATTTCCAAAATTTAATACCAATTTTCGACTTTATATTCTTGCACAGCTAATCACCTCCTCATTTTAACCTTTATTGAAAAAAAAAAACAGTAGTAGATATCCTTGACTTTGAGCCGTTTGGAAACCACGCGCCAGAGAAGGATAATCTGTTTTTTAGATATGATGAGCTGCCATCCACGTTGTTTACGACGAAATGCAAAAATTTAGTACAATCAGTGTTGAAAATCATGGTAGTTTAAAGTTTATGAAGAGACATGGTCATATGAACATAATCTATTTCTTAGATCCTTAACAGATCATCTAGTAGCAAACAACCTTTTTCTCTTTCAAGAAATAAAACGAGCTCCAATATAAATGTAGAATTATACAAAGCTATCTGTGTAGTGGATCCTGCAACCGTTCCGGTAGCTGAAAAGATGGCCTGCTGCAGCAACAAGCTTCTGCCTCTGTTCTTGCTCCAAGTCGCATTCTGGAGCTGCTTTCTTGGGTCGACCCATGGAAATGGCCTTAGGGTTGGGTTCTACTCCCAGTCCTACCCTCAAGCAGAGGACATAGTCAGAAGAACAGTGGAGAGCTACTTCTCTCAGGATCCCACCGTGTCCGCTCTGCTCCTCAGGCTTCACTTCCATGACTATTTTGTCAGAATATATCATAGTTAAAAAATATTATACAAAGTTGAAATATAGATAGTGGAATGGAATAATTTACGATCGAGAATAAAGAGGGGTGCTAAGTAAAACAACGTCGGCTATATTTTTTTGTGGCAGTTGGGGAGCTTCCAGCCAGCACGAGAACAAGCATGTCACTGTAAATTGTGATTAGCTTGTAGCGCCTTTGTTTTGTAAAGAAATCAAGCTGGCAATGTCATATATGCGCATCGCTCACGCTCGCGTACGAAGCGTCGAGTAGCACATCCAATAGTGCACACCTTGTGAGCACCATGTCTATTTTTTTACTTCTTTAACTTTAATACTATAATCTGAATCTTAAATCCTAAAAATTAAACCCTAAATTATAAATCTTAAGCTCTAAAAAAATTTACCCATCACAAAGGTGTGCACCATTAAAACTCGATTTCAATCTGATGGCTCGATTTGGACAGATTTCTCCTCCAAATCAAATTCCAAAACAAAATTTGAGTGTAATAAGAAAAAAAAATGATATTTCATCTTGTTCTTTATTTTCTCCCAATTCTGGATATTCCAATCTTGGATCTTGGTCTTGTAAGTATCATAAGTGCTCCCACCAATCCGATGCAAGATCTTTTGAATCTGATGGTAATCAACTTCACCTTCCTCTATTCTGACACTTGCTCATAATAGAAGAACAGCTCTATTTTATTGATCCAATCAACAACATTCTCTGTTTATAATATATCATAAAATTGGGATAGATCAACTTGAAATCTGAGGTCTCCATATCGATCCTCTCAACCACATACCTCATGATTTCATGTCACCACCGCAATACGCTAGGTTAAATATACGACTTACTTTTGTAAATCCTCAACCTTCAACCGTCTTTCACGATGCTCGACTTTCTCCATCGAAACTTGCCTACTGCGACCACATCCACAATGACCTTCTATTGGATCATCTTACCTTACGAGTTGATAAGAAGAGGGGAATTGAGGAGAAAGTAAGAAGAGATAATTGTCGTCCCCTAGGTATTTACAAAGAAAGAAATATTATTATGAATAGAGAATTGTTTTCAAACAATTAAACAAGATTCTTATATACATCCAAATCTCTAATGCACAAAAAGGAAAGAAATTCAAATATATAGACTTAATTCTTATCTAATTAAAAAAAAAGAAAAGAGATCCAAATAGAAAAGGAAAAAATAAATCCTAAAAAATTCTAAATGGACTTAAATCATAAAATATATATATAAATATAAATAACTAAAAATACTCTAAAATCCAAAAAAAATACCCTAAATATAAAAAAAATAAAAATTATAAAATTATCAAAAATAATAATAATAATAATAATAATAATCTATAGATCCTCTTGCATCAGTGTCTTTGGAGTAAGTCTTATCTGATGCACCGTGTGTTATCTTCTTCAAGATAAAAATTCTGATCCTAGGCGCCTTGGATTGTTCCGGGGCACCTTGAAACCTTCTAAGACGCACTGGATAGTTCCGGGGCGACAGGGAATCTTTCGGCATCTAGAAACTCCTCCAAATGTCTGGAACTTCAACTAGACCACTTTCTTCAGCTACCTGCATCACAAGTTAACACACAAGTATAATATCAAAGCATACATAAACTAATTTGATAATCTCAGGATTATTTGATCTTGACTTTCAAATTTTCGATGAAATCTTAGGTTGGACTGACACCTACGGTCCCCTCCATGTGAACGCATCCTCACCTACTTCTCTCAGGAGAGTTTACTCGACTTATTAAATATTCGGTCCTCCATATTTGTTTACACTTCCCACTTGACATCTAATCCTCCGACCCCATACCCCCAAAACTTCCTCTTGATGTTCGGTCTTCTAGACCCATCGACCTGCTAGGAGTTCAGTCCTTCAAATCTGTATAGACTTCCAGCCTGGTATACTCGATCTGCCAAGTCTTCTATCTTATCCCACTGACCAAGAATTCGTTTACCTAGTATTAACTAGGACTTCCACTTACCTATTCATAACTAAGGTTTTTTCCTTTGCCTAGTATTCACTATGACTTTCTGATTGAGCTACCTACGCACTTAATGGACATTAGATCATAATAAAAGTCTTTACTAACA
The DNA here is from genome assembly GCF_018446385.1 of Zingiber officinale. Taxonomy (NCBI): domain Eukaryota; kingdom Viridiplantae; phylum Streptophyta; class Magnoliopsida; order Zingiberales; family Zingiberaceae; genus Zingiber; species Zingiber officinale. The sequence continues at coordinate 36,546,827 of NC_056004.1, read as the reverse complement.
TCACTTAATGGACATTAGATCATAATAAAAGTCTTTACTAACATCACTATTTAAATTTGATTATCTAATCCTACCGATACTGACACTATACTCACCCATCTATGATCAATCCAACACTTAGTATTAAATATTTTTTTTCTTGAATTTAGGATTTAAAATTTAATATTTAGGCTAAAATAGTAAAGAAAAATTAACACTAAGCCTTCGTAGGGTTACAGATGATAATGTCATCCGAATATGATAGATAATCTGACATTCGACCTCAATGAAAAAGAATATGGAGGATATTTTTATATCTGATTATAGTAAATAAGTATTTGGGTATGGGTATTTCGGGTATAGGTTTAGAGGTGGATGTGGTAAAATCCTATCCATACCCTACCCTATATCCGATATATATATATATATAGCCTCATTTTTTATTGAGAAAGAAAAAACTTTAACCCGTTATCTGTCTTAGAAAAAAAGATTTAGTTAGTCTCTTTATCCGATTATCAACACGTATCTTATCTTCTTTTCCATAGAAAATGTTCACCCGATCGAAGGAGCACGAGTCGAGGAAGAGCTGACAAGTACATTGAAATAATTTTTTTTTAAAAAAATGAGAATATTAGGGAGTAATAAGATGATAGGTAGGATATGGATATCCGAAAATCCGACGGATATGGGAATGAGTATGAAAATTAAATATTCAATGGGATGAATACGGAGGATATGAAATTCTACCCAAATTCTACTCATTGTTATCCCATACATAGGATGCCCTTTAAAGCTATAGAAATTAAAAAAAAAAAATTATGTTCATATATATATATATATATATATATATATATACAGTTTTGTTCCGCTGCGGAACAAAACTTGCGCACCTTTGCGGACCGCCCTCGTGGCACCGTCCGCGTCACCTTTTCTCTCCCTTAGAAAACGTTGGGTTCCTGCCTGAAGCCCTCACGCAATCTGTTTCCTCCTTCTCAGTCTTTCTTCTCGCCTCCTTCCTTGCGGGTTCCGCTGCGGAACAAAACAGATCTTCTCCAACCTAGCGATCCTTCTCGCCTCCGCAAAGGTCGACTTCCATCCCTCGTGAGGATCTGCAACTCCGCCGCACAGATCTGCCGCCTCGCCCTTCTTCTCGCCTCTGCAAAGGTCGGCTTCCATCCCTCGCGGGTTCTGCAACGCCGCCGCGCACATCTTCTCCACCTCGCCTTCCTCTCGCCTCCGCAAAGGTCGGCTTCCATCCCTCGCGGGTTCTGCAACGAGCATTACAGAGGCCGACCGCAAAACTGGTCTGCAACGCCACCTCACCTTCTTCTCGCTTTCGCCGCGAGCATTACAAAAGCCGACGGTCTATCTAGGGTTTCAGGCGTCGCCTCCACTCATCAAACCCAACGATTCTAGGGTTTCTCTCATTTCAGGTAAAACCCTTGCTATAGCACTCCGTCTAGTTTGACGGCCTTCCGTCGAGTGCATATACAATATCCTCTGTTGAACTGAACAGTCATAGGAATTATAAGAAGTTTTTATCAAATCAATTAACAATATCAGTGTGCAGATCAATGTTTTTATAAGAAGTTTTGATGGTTTCTGTTTTTATTTATGATTTTTGTTCTTAGTCTCATTGGCCAAATAACCGAACAGACAAAATTAATTAGCTTCACACTACCTTTATGCATGATATTATAAAGAATTCTGCACCTAATTGTTTATTTATGCTTCACACTACCTTTATGCATGATATTATAAAGAATTCTGCACCTAATTGTTTATTTATGGTTTCTGTAGCTCTTTAAGTTGCAATCAAAACTTTGGAATGCTCCATATATTGTCACTTCAATACCATATATATTTTCCATTACTTATGCAAATAGTAATGAGGTTGTAATTGTGGTTTTTATCTAATTATATTTTGTCAATTATAATGTGATGGTGCCTAGAAATGGAAGAAAACAGAGTTGATGATCATGAATATATTCCCCAAGTTTCAGAAGATCGAAAGCCACAAATTGGAATGGAATTCTCATCACTAGAGGATGCATATTCATTCTACAACCAATATGCACGAGAAGCTGGATTTAGTTCAAGGATGCACACGAGCAAGAAAAATAAGATAACAAATGAAGTAACATGGAAACAAATTGTATGCTTTAAAGAAGGGCATACAGATCAAATGCGGTGGAATAAACATGCAAACGTTGATCAACTGACAAGGGAAAGAGCGCGTGGGTCAGTTAGAACGGGATGTAAGTCAAATATTACATTTGTCAAGAAACAAACTGGACCTAATTGGGTTGTCAGTAATTTTGTAGAAACTCATAATCATCCACTTGCAACTCCATCAAAGGTGCATTTGCTACGCTCACATCGTAATGTTTCTACTGCAAAGAAAGCTTTAACTCAACAATTTTCAGAGGCAAATGTGCCAACTTGTCAACAAATGCGATTATTAGAGATAGAGTATGGAGGACCTGAGGGTGTAGGTTGCACAGAAAGAGATATTAGAAACTTTGAAAGAAATCTAAGGGATGAACAAAAGGGTATTGATGCTGAAACACTCATCGAGTTTTTTACATCTGAGCAAGAGAAGAATTCGACTTTTTTCTTTGATTACGAGACTGATTCGGATAATAGATTTAGTAGGTGCTTTTGGGCTGATCATGTATCAAGAAGAGCATACAGTGTATTTGGTGATGTAGTGGTATTTGATACGACATATAACACCAACAGATATGGCTTGATTTTGGCACCATTTGTAGGAGTTAATCATCATCATCAAACAATTCTTTTTGGCTGCGGGTTTCTTAGTGATGAGAAAACTGATTCGTTTGTTTGGTTGCTTACCAAGTTTTTAGAAGCTATGCCCAAAGGTGCACCCAACATTATCATCACTGACCAGGATCCTGCTATGACAAAAGCTATTGCACAGATTTTCCCTCAAACAGTGCATCGATATTGTTTGTGGCATATATTGAATAAATTCCCAGATAAATTGGACCCTTTGACATTCCGAAACCACTATCAAAACATAAAGAATGTCATTGCAAATTCTACAACACCTGATGAGTTTGAAAAGTCATGGGAAGAAGCTATCAAGTGTGCTAACTTAGGGAATAATGATTGGTTGTCTTTGATGTATGAACTGCGACACAGATGGGTGCCAATATATTTTAGGCATATATTTTATGCTGGAATGTCGAGTAGTCAAAGATCCGAAGGCTCACATGCATTTTTCAAGAGATATGTCTCAAATAAGAACTCATTGATGGATTTTATCACCTGTTTTAATAGAGCACTAAGACACCAAAGGCACAATGAGTTGGTTGTAGACCATATTGATATGAATGAGCATCCTAAGATTAATACAAACTGGCCAATGGAAACTCAAATGGTTAAGGTGTACACAAAAAAGAAATGGCTTGAATTTCAAAGTGAGATGACCGAGAGTCATGGTTATTACGTGCAACATGCATTTACAGGTGTTGATTCAGTGGTTTACCATGTGATGAAATTTCAAAGTTTTTCTTCCTCCAAATCAAGGGTGCTCACGCATGATAAACAAAGGGATTACATATCATGTAGTTGCACAAAATTCGAGTTCGAGGGCATTCCATGCAGGCATATGTTAGCTTTTTTTCGTATCAATCAAGTGTTTCATTTGCCTGATACATATATACTTAAGCGATGGACAAGAGATGCAAAAGTTGGAGCAGTATATGGTTTGGGTGAGCAAAATGTGATCGATGATCCAGATTCAGAAAAGTTTTTGATGTCTAGACACTCAAGGTTATCCTATAAAGCTTCAGTATTAATTGATGATGCATCTTTGACTAATGAGGGGACAACCTTCTTGGATGAACAATTTGATTGTATATATAATAAAATTCAAGAGTTGAACATTAGCAGAGCATGCAGTGATAGAAGTCAAAGGAAGAAATCCATGGATGAGGGTCTTGGTATTATTGATCCTTCTTTAGTTAGAACAAAGGGATGTGGGAAGAGATTGAAATCAGCGAAGGAGAAATCAACTTCAAATTCCAGGCTATGTCATGGATGTGGACATCGAGGAGTGTCACATGACAAGCGTAATTGTCCAAATTTACAGCAAGGGTAAGTGTCGATTATTTCTGCATTTATATTATACTTTTACTTGCAAGAACAGATTAATTTTATTATATTTTATAAATATGACATTGTGTTAATTATCAGGTCAAGTCAAGATAATTATCATAACAGCGTTGACGATACATATGAACAAGATTTGGCATCTATATCTGGTAATATCAAAGTTTTTTCTGTTGAATTATAGTGGTTTATTGAGAAAATGTAATTAATAATTATTTTTATTGTTACAGGTTCTAATAACATGCGTTAGGATGCTAACTATGGTTGGTATTCATCTATTTGCTTTGTTGGTATGTTTGATTGGTTTATTGTGTTTATTATATTGAGGTGTTTGCTTATTGTGATTTAGTGTCATTGGAAACAGTATGTATAGATTTGAGTCTTTATGTGAATATAGATTAACTTTTTAGTGTGGGTGTAAAATTTTGATATTTGATAGATGCTACATTTTTACTTGCTGTAAATTATTTCATTCGTGAATGATTTGTCCATTCACCATTGTCAAAAGTAGTAATGTAGCACAGCACACAAATTGTAGTGAATGTAGCACAATGCACACACCAAATTTGATAGCTTTGAGTCATAATGTGATTGTAGCACAGTATACAAAATGTAATCAACCAATTAGAAAAGTAGTGAAAGCTATATTTTGTTATATTTTACAATCCTAAACATCATATTGTTGCATAAGATAACCTTACAAAGTTCAACTTCTTAACTTGATAGATTAAACAAATTTAGCTACATGGATATCATATTATTTATTTCTTAGATTGTTAATCTGATTCACATACTGTTTTAATTTTTTATTTTATGTTGTGGTATCATATTTTTTATCATTCACATACTGTTTATATTGTTTATCCAATTAGGTTGATATTTTGTTGCGTGGATATCTTGGTTGGAAACTATTCTCTTACTCTTCTCAGCATGGTGATCAAGTGTTTGAAAAGTTTTCCAGATCAAATTTTTGTAAGAGGCACAGAAGATGGCAGTTTGGTACTTGAGTTTGTAATGGTGTTTAATTTCTGTTGCTTCTTTTTTAAACCACGCAGGAGCTGTATTCCTCATTGATGTATTATCTGACATTATAAACTATTCACTTGCTCTTCTGTTCTAATGGCTATATGTATTTACTTATGGATGTTGGATGCAGTTCATGTATTTACTCTTCTCTTCTTTTTTTTTCTTAATTCACCGTATTCTTGTTGTTGGATGTTCTGTAGCAGAATGTCAAAAGGAGAAGTATTCTTGTTGTTGTTGAATGTTAAAACCATGCCAGAAGTAGAACTATTACTGAAAAAATTATCGTTGGATGTTCTGTGAATTAGCTCCAGGGAATTTTCTTGTTGAAAAGAATGCCAGTTGAAAAGAATGATAATACATAATTTTGAATAGAATGCCAGTTCTATAAAGAATGCCAAGGAATCTTATGTAAATATTAATTTTTAATATTTTTCAAAACATAATTTTCAATACGAAGTCGGAGAGGGCTCGGTAGCTCGTTCTCCGGACTAGGTCAGAGAGGGTTTGATAGCTCGTTCTCTGTACCAGGAAGACGTTGGGTTAGGGTTTAGGGTGTCTGGATCGGTCTGCCGACCGATCCAGTGATACCTTAGGTATCTGATCGGTCTGTGGACCGATCAGAAACCACACAGAAGCTTTCTGTGGGTTATCTGATCGGTCTGCGGACCGATCAGTTAACACACAGAAGATTTCTGTGGGATCAGGAATAAGCATCGAACCTCAGAATCGTAGGGGGATCGGTCTGTGGACCGATCCACGCACAGGCTGATCGGTCCACAGACCGATCAGACTATTCCAGACCGATCGTAGGGGGATCGGTCTGTGGACCGATCCACGCACAGGCTGATCGGTCCATAGACCGATCAGACTATTCCCAGACCGATCGTAGGGGATCGGTCCACAGACCGATCCACGCACAGGCTGATCGGTCCACAGACCGATCAGACTATTCCCAGACCGATCGTAGCGGGATCGGTCTGTGGACCGATCCACGCACAGGCTGATCGGTCCACAGACCGATCAGACTATTCCAGACCGATCAGACTATTCCAGACCGATCAGACTATTCTGCTGCTCTCTGATATTTCTGATTCTGAGATTTTTAAGTTACAAATCATTACAGGTTGCAGGTATCGTGATATTTCTGATTCTGAGATTTTTAAGTTACAAATCATTACAGGTTGCAGGTATCGTGCCATAGAATAAGAACAAGTACCTTTGATGCAATCACTGCAAGTGATGCAATTCGAGCTTCAACGTTCACTGGCCGCGATCAGTTGGACTCTTGCTCATTGGTTCGAGCTTCAACGTTCACGACCCATTTTGAATGTTAATGGAGTTATGAAATACAAATATTAAGGATACAAAACTAATATCCATCCATAAACAAAAAAAATCAAATGTCGCATCATCCGTCATTACATTTCTGTATCACATTACAACACTAGCATCACTTAACTAGACCAACCAACAAAAAAAACAAGTATATAGCCAAAAGAAATAAGTTCACTATCACTAATATCCAAACCATAAGTGGTACATTCCAATTTCTCATATTATGTCTAGGATAAGCAATGTGTTCATTTTCTACTCTTGACTCCACTCTTGGCAACATCCTAAAATGTATATCATTGGTGTCTACATTTAGTCCAGTATCGGACCTCACCCACTTTAACCATCCATGCTGCCTACATCCATAATATAATCTTCCTGGGTTCTTGATCGATCTTGAGACTAGCACAAATGCTGTTAATCCACAATCCTTGCATCGTACAGTTTCATATTTGGTATGGTTGATGCTACTGTTACTTGATGATGCCATTCAATAACAACCTAAAAGTAAAATTTAACAAAATTAAGTTAAACAATAGCAGTTTGAATAAGTATTGAAAAATATAGATGGTATTCAAGTGACAATATATGGAGCATTCAAAAGAAATGATTGCAACTTAGAGCGCTACAAGAATACAACTATAGAAAGATTTGTATATGCACTGTTTAGACAAGAACAAATCATTAGTAAACATATTGCACTTCTTAATCACACTTATGCAAACAACTATTAAACCCTCCTCTTTAGTAGGTGCACACCATCCATTGACACAATCCTACACTTTAAAGGTTGACTGTGTTTAATAGTAAGTTTCATGATCCATGTTGAATTAGTATCTCAAATATTAGATATAACCGAAATAAGGATATCATTAGAATGGCATGCCTAGATATCATGAAACAACTAGTATCCCAAAATTGGTATAAGCTCTGAGAATGGAAGTAGCCTAGAAACAACTAACAGATAGATGTATTTTTGTTTTGTATTAGCATATCACTTTCTCTTTGACTCCTCATACTAAAGGAAGCATATTTGGATGATACATAGCCAAGTTGACTCCTCAGTTATTTGCCCAATGTAATTAAGAACAGAGATCATAAATAAAAACAGAAACCATCAAAAATTGTTTATGCACTTCTTAATCACATTGATATTGCAAATTACAACATAAATAGACACTCAAACAAATCACAGATTCTTGTTAATTGATGTCACATTGATCATGCACTTCTCGGCGTTGCTACAGATTAAAAGCCGAAACCATAAATAAAAACAGAAACAATAACTTTTTTTAAAATGAGGTTTTACCTGCAATGAAATTCGTTGCGCCGAGAGAAACCCTAGAATCGTTGGGTTTGATGAGTGGAGGCAGCGCTTGAAACCCTAGATAGACCGTCGGCCTCTGTAATGCTAGCGGCGAAAGAGAGAGGAAGGTGAGGTGGAGAAGATGTGTGGGGCGGCGTTGCAGAACCTGCAAGGGATGGAAGCCGAGCTTTGCGGAGGCGAGAAGAAGGGCGAGGTGGAGAAGATCTGTGTGGGGCAGCGTTGCAGAACCCGCGAGGGATGGAAGCCGACCTTTGCGGAGGCGAGAGGAAGGCGAGGTGGAGAAGATGTGCGCGGCGGCGTTGCAGAACCCGCGAGTGCGGAGGCGAGAAGAAGGGCGAGGCGGCAGATCTGTGCGGCGGAGTTGCAGATCCTCACGAGGGATGGAAGTCGACCTTTGCGGAGGCGAGAAGGATCGCTAGGTTGGAGAAGATCTGTTTTGTTCCGCAGCGTGAGGGCTTCAGGCAGGAACCCAACGTTTTCTAAGGGAGAGAAAAGGTGACGCGGACGGTGCCACGAGGGCGGTCCGCAAAGGTGCGCAAGTTTTGTTCCGCAGCGGAACAAAACTGTATATATATATATATATATATATATATATATATATATATGTTCGTGGCACCGTCCGCGTCACCTTTTCTCTCCCTTAGAAAACGTTGGGTTCCTGCCTGAAGCCCTCACGCAATCTGTTTCCTCCTTCTCAGTCTTTCTTCTCGCCTCCTTCCTTGCGGGTTCCGCTGCGGAACAAAACAGATCTTCTCCAACCTAGCGATCCTTCTCGCCTCCGCAAAGGTCGACTTCCATCCCTCGTGAGGATCTGCAACTCCGCCGCACAGATCTGCCGCCTCGCCCTTCTTCTCGCCTCTGCAAAGGTCGGCTTCCATCCCTCGCGGGTTCTGCAACGCCGCCGTGCACATCTTCTCCACCTCGCCTTCCTCTCGCCTCCGCAAAGGTCGGCTTCCATCCCTCGCGGGTTCTGCAACGAGCATTACAGAGGCCGACCGCAAAACTGGTCTGCAACGCCACCTCACCTTCTTCTCGCTTTCGCCGCGAGCATTACAAAAGCCGACGGTCTATCTAGGGTTTCAGGCGTCGCCTCCACTCATCAAACCCAACGATTCTAGGGTTTCTCTCATTTCAGGTAAAACCCTTGCTATAGCACTCCGTCTAGTTTGACGGCCTTCCGTCGAGTGCATATACAATATCCTCTGTTGAACTGAACAGTCATAGGAATTATAAGAAGTTTTTATCAAATCAATTAACAATATCAGTGTGCAGATCAATGTTTTTATAAGAAGTTTTGATGGTTTCTGTTTTTATTTATGATTTTTGTTCTTAGTCTCATTGGCCAAATAACCGAACAGACAAAATTAATTAGCTTCACACTACCTTTATGCATGATATTATAAAGAATTCTGCACCTAATTGTTTATTTATGCTTCACACTACCTTTATGCATGATATTATAAAGAATTCTGCACCTAATTGTTTATTTATGGTTTCTGTAGCTCTTTAAGTTGCAATCAAAACTTTGGAATGCTCCATATATTGTCACTTCAATACCATATATATTTTCCATTACTTATGCAAATAGTAATGAGGTTGTAATTGTGGTTTTTATCTAATTATATTTTGTCAATTATAATGTGATGGTGCCTAGAAATGGAAGAAAACAGAGTTGATGATCATGAATATATTCCCCAAGTTTCAGAAGATCGAAAGCCACAAATTGGAATGGAATTCTCATCACTAGAGGATGCATATTCATTCTACAACCAATATGCACGAGAAGCTGGATTTAGTTCAAGGATGCACACGAGCAAGAAAAATAAGATAACAAATGAAGTAACATGGAAACAAATTGTATGCTTTAAAGAAGGGCATACAGATCAAATGCGGTGGAATAAACATGCAAACGTTGATCAACTGACAAGGGAAAGAGCGCGTGGGTCAGTTAGAACGGGATGTAAGTCAAATATTACATTTGTCAAGAAACAAACTGGACCTAATTGGGTTGTCAGTAATTTTGTAGAAACTCATAATCATCCACTTGCAACTCCATCAAAGGTGCATTTGCTACGCTCACATCGTAATGTTTCTACTGCAAAGAAAGCTTTAACTCAACAATTTTCAGAGGCAAATGTGCCAACTTGTCAACAAATGCGATTATTAGAGATAGAGTATGGAGGACCTGAGGGTGTAGGTTGCACAGAAAGAGATATTAGAAACTTTGAAAGAAATCTAAGGGATGAACAAAAGGGTATTGATGCTGAAACACTCATCGAGTTTTTTACATCTGAGCAAGAGAAGAATTCGGCTTTTTTCTTTGATTACGAGACTGATTCGGATAATAGATTTAGTAGGTGCTTTTGGGCTGATCATGTATTAAGAAGAGCATACAGTGTATTTGGTGATGTAGTGGTATTTGATACAACATATAACACCAACATATATGGCTTGATTTTGGCACCATTTGTAGGAGTTAATCATCATCATCAAACAATTCTTTTTGGCTGCGGGTTTCTTAGTGATGAGAAAATTGATTCGTTTGTTTGGTTGCTTACAAAGTTCTTAAAAGCTATGCCCAAAGGTGCACCCAACATTATCATCACTGACCAGGATCCTGCTATGACAAAAGCTATTGCACAGATTTTCCCTCAAACAGTGCATCGATATTGTTTGTGGCATATATTGAATAAATTCCCAGATAAATTAGACCCTTTGACATTCCGAAACCACTATCAAAACATAAAGAATGTCATTGCAAATTCTACAACACCTGATGAGTTTGAAAAGTCATGGGAAGAAGCTATCAAGTGTGCTAACTTAGGGAATAATGATTGGTTGTCTTTGATGTATGAACTGCGATACAGATGAGTGCCAATATATTTTAGGCATATATTTTGTGCTGGAATGTCGAGTAGTCAAAGATCCGAAGGCTCACATGCATTTTTCAAGAGATATGTCTCAAATAAGAACTCATTGATGGATTTTATCACCCGTTTTAATAGAGCACTAAGACACCAAAGGCACAATGAGTTGGTTGCAGACCATATTGATATGAATGAGCATCCTAAGATTAATACAAACTGGCCAATGGAAACTCAAATGGTTAAGGTGTACACAAAAAAGAAATGGCTTGAATTTCAAAGTGAGATGACCGAGAGTCATGGTTATTACGTGCAACATGCATTTACAGGTGTTGATTCAGTGGTTTACCATGTGATGAAATTTCAAAGTTTTTCTTCCTCCAAATCAAGGGTGCTCACGCATGATAAACAAAGGGATTACATATCATGTAGTTGCACAAAATTCGAGTTCGAGGGCATTCCATGCAGGCATATGTTAGCTTTTTTTCGTATCAATCAAGTGTTTCATTTGCCTGATACATATATACTTAAGCGATGGACAAGAGATGCAAAAGTTGGAGCAGTATATGGTTTGGGTGAGCAAAATGTGATCGATGATCCAGATTCAGAAAAGTTTTTGATGTCTAGACACTCAAGGTTATCCTATAAAGCTTCAGTATTAATTGATGATGCATCTTTGACTAATGAGGGGACAACCTTCTTGGATGAACAATTTGATTGTATATATAATAAAATTCAAGAGTTGAACATTAGCAGAGCATGCAGTGATAGAAGTCAAAGGAAGAAATCCATGGATGAGGGTCTTGGTATTATTGATCCTTCTTTAGTTAGAACAAAGGGATGTGGGAAGAGATTGAAATCAGCGAAGGAGAAATCAACTTCAAATTCCAGGCTATGTCATGGATGTGGACATCGAGGAGTGTCACATGACAAGCGTAATTGTCCAAATTTACAGCAAGGGTAAGTGTCGATTATTTCTGCATTTATATTATACTTTTACTTGCAAGAACAGATTAATTTTATTATATTTTATAAATATGACATTGTGTTAATTATCAGGTCAAGTCAAGATAATTATCATAACAGCGTTGACGATACATATGAACAAGATTTGGCATCTATATCTGGTAATATCAAAGTTTTTTCTGTTGAATTATAGTGGTTTATTGAGAAAATGTAATTAATAATTATTTTTATTGTTACAGGTTCTAATAACATGCGTTAGGATGCTAACTATGGTTGGTATTCATCTATTTGCTTTGTTGGTATGTTTGATTGGTTTATTGTGTTTATTATATTGAGGTGTTTGCTTATTGTGATTTAGTGTCATTGGAAACAGTATGTATAGATTTGAGTCTTTATGTGAATATAGATTAACTTTTTAGTGTGGGTGTAAAATTTTGATATTTGATAGATGCTACATTTTTACTTGCTGTAAATTATTTCATTCGTGAATGATTTGTCCATTCACCATTGTCAAAAGTAGTAATGTAGCACAGCACACAAATTGTAGTGAATGTAGCACAATGCACACACCAAATTTGATAGCTTTGAGTCATAATGTGATTGTAGCACAGTATACAAAATGTAATCAACCAATTAGAAAAGTAGTGAAAGCTATATTTTGTTATATTTTACAATCCTAAACATCATATTGTTGCATAAGATAACCTTACAAAGTTCAACTTCTTAACTTGATAGATTAAACAAATTTAGCTACATGGATATCATATTATTTATTTCTTAGATTGTTAATCTGATTCACATCTGCTTTAATTTTTATTTTATGTTGTGGTATCATATTTTTATCATTCACATACTGTTTATATTGTTTATCCAATTAGGTTGATATTTTGTTGCGTGGATATCTTGGTTGGAAACTATTCTCTTACTCTTCTCAGCATGGTGATCAAGTGTTTGAAAAGTTTTCCAGATCAAATTTTTGTAAGAGGCACAGAAGATGGCAGTTTGGTACTTGAGTTTGTAATGGTGTTTAATTTCTGTTGCTTCTTTTTTAAACCACGCAGGAGCTGTATTCCTCATTGATGTATTATCTGACATTATAAACTATTCACTTGCTCTTCTGTTCTAATGGCTATATGTATTTACTTATGGATGTTGGATGCAGTTCATGTATTTACTCTTCTCTTCTTTTTTTTTCTTAATTCACCGTATTCTTGTTGTTGGATGTTCTGTAGCAGAATGTCAAAAGGAGAAGTATTCTTGTTGTTGTTGAATGTTAAAACCATGCCAGAAGTAGAACTATTACTGAAAAAATTATCGTTGGATGTTCTGTGAATTAGCTCCAGGGAATTTTCTTGTTGAAAAGAATGCCAGTTGAAAAGAATGATAATACATAATTTTGAATAGAATGCCAGTTCTATAAAGAATGCCAAGGAATCTTATGTAAATATTAATTTTTAATATTTTTCAAAACATAATTTTTAATACGAAGTCGGAGAGGGCTCGGTAGCTCGTTCTCCGGACTAGGTCAGAGAGGGTTTGATAGCTCGTTCTCTGTACCAGGAAGACGTTGGGTTAGGGTTTAGGGTTGGGAGGCTCTAAAAAAGTAACTCAGGGACTTTGGATCGATTCAGTGATACTCTGGTTGTCTGGATCGGTCTGCCGACCGATCCAGTGATACCTTAGGTATCTGATCGGTCTGTGGACCGATCAGAAACCACACAGAAGCTTTCTGTGGGTTATCTGATCGGTCTGCGGACCGATCAGTTAACACACAGAAGATTTCTGTGGGATCAGGAATAAGCATCGAACCTCAGAATCGTAGGGGGATCGGTCTGTGGACCGATCCACGCACAGGCTGATCGGTCCACAGACCGATCAGACTATTCCAGACCGATCGTAGGGGGATCGGTCTGTGGACCGATCCACGCACAGGCTGATCGGTCCATAGACCGATCAGACTATTCCCAGACCGATCGTAGGGGATCGGTCCACAGACCGATCCACGCACAGGCTGATCGGTCCACAGACCGATCAGACTATTCCCAGACCGATCGTAGCGGGATCGGTCTGTGGACCGATCCACGCACAGGCTGATCGGTCCACAGACCGATCAGACTATTCCAGACCGATCAGACTATTCCAGACCGATCAGACTATTCTGCTGCTCTCTGATATTTCTGATTCTGAGATTTTTAAGTTACAAATCATTACAGGTTGCAGGTATCGTGATATTTCTGATTCTGAGATTTTTAAGTTACAAATCATTACAGGTTGCAGGTATCGTGCCATAGAATAAGAACAAGTACCTTTGATGCAATCACTGCAAGTGATGCAATTCGAGCTTCAACGTTCACTGGCCGCGATCAGTTGGACTCTTGCTCATTGGTTCGAGCTTCAACGTTCACGACCCATTTTGAATGTTAATGGAGTTATGAAATACAAATATTAAGGATACAAAACTAATATCCATCCATAAACAAAAAAAATCAAATGTCGCATCATCCGTCATTACATTTCTGTATCACATTACAACACTAGCATCACTTAACTAGACCAACCAACAAAAAAAACAAGTATATAGCCAAAAGAAATAAGTTCACTATCACTAATATCCAAACCATAAGTGGTACATTCCAATTTCTCATATTATGTCTAGGATAAGCAATGTGTTCATTTTCTACTCTTGACTCCACTCTTGGCAACATCCTAAAATGTATATCATTGGTGTCTACATTTAGTCCAGTATCGGACCTCACCCACTTTAACCATCCATGCTGCCTACATCCATAATATAATCTTCCTGGGTTCTTGATCGATCTTGAGACTAGCACAAATGCTGTTAATCCACAATCCTTGCATCGTACAGTTTCATATTTGGTATGGTTGATGCTACTGTTACTTGATGATGCCATTCAATAACAACCTAAAAGTAAAATTTAACAAAATTAAGTTAAACAATAGCAGTTTGAATAAGTATTGAAAAATATAGATGGTATTCAAGTGACAATATATGGAGCATTCAAAAGAAATGATTGCAACTTAGAGCGCTACAAGAATACAACTATAGAAAGATTTGTATATGCACTGTTTAGACAAGAACAAATCATTAGTAAACATATTGCACTTCTTAATCACACTTATGCAAACAGCTATTAAACCCTCCTCTTTAGTAGGTGCACACCATCCATTGACACAATCCTACACTTTAAAGGTTGACTGTGTTTAATAGTAAGTTTCATGATCCATGTTGAATTAGTATCTCAAATATTAGATATAACCGAAATAAGGATATCATTAGAATGGCATGCCTAGATATCATGAAACAACTAGTATCCCAAAATTGGTATAAGCTCTGAGAATGGAAGTAGCCTAGAAACAACTAACAGATAGATGTATTTTTGTTTTGTATTAGCATATCACTTTCTCTTTGACTCCTCATACTAAAGGAAGCATATTTGGATGATACATAGCCAAGTTGACTCCTCAGTTATTTGCCCAATGTAATTAAGAACAGAGATCATAAATAAAAACAGAAACCATCAAAAATTGTTTATGCACTTCTTAATCACATTGATATTGCAAATTACAACATAAATAGACACTCAAACAAATCACAGATTCTTGTTAATTGATGTCACATTGATCATGCACTTCTCGGCGTTGCTACAGATTAAAAGCCGAAACCATAAATAAAAACAGAAACAATAACTTTTTTTAAAATGAGGTTTTACCTGCAATGAAATTCGTTGCGCCGAGAGAAACCCTAGAATCGTTGGGTTTGATGAGTGGAGGCAGCGCTTGAAACCCTAGATAGACCGTCGGCCTCTGTAATGCTAGCGGCGAAAGAGAGAGGAAGGTGAGGTGGAGAAGATCTGTGTGGGGCAGCGTTGCAGAACCCGCGAGGGATGGAAGCCGACCTTTGCGGAGGCGAGAGGAAGGCGAGGTGGAGAAGATGTGCGCGGCGGCGTTGCAGAACCCGCGAGGGATGGAAGCCGACCTTTGCAGAGGCGAGAAGAAGGGCGAGGCGAGTCGACCTTTGCAGAGGCGAGAAGAAGGGCGAGGCGGCAGATCTGTGCGGCGGAGTTGCAGATCCTCACGAGGGATGGAAGTCGACCTTTGCGGAGGCGAGAAGGATCGCTAGGTTGGAGAAGATCTGTTTTGTTCCGCAGCGTGAGGGCTTCAGGCAGGAACCCAACGTTTTCTAAGGGAGAGAAAAGGTGACGCGGACGGTGCCACGAGGGCGGTCCGCAAAGGTGCGCAAGATATATATATATATCTATATATATATATATATATATATATATATAGATATATATATACACACACACGATGAAGTCCATACATTATCACATGTTATCTAATAAACTGACTTATGTGTGCATTAATTTAACACGACGTGTTATAGAACAGAAAACATGGATTTTATTTGGCGCCGTTGGTCTATATGTATATCTAACCTGGTAGGCCGCACTTTTCTAACTTTAAGGAGCACCAGCAGAATAATACAATTAACTAATTTCCCATTTTGCTTCCAACAATTTGCCATAGCTTCTGCCGAGCAATCATTCATTGAGGTCCCTTCATATGGGTTTAATGGTTAGCCCATAAAATATTATCATCATGATCTTTGAGATTCGAATCTTGATAAAAATTGAAGTAAATATCTCTCTTATTTGCTAGTTATTATTCCAAAAACTAATAACCGTCCGTGATTTACCTCCTCCGTGTTGACTCTGGGACGGGTTGGCAGGGACGCTGGGGGCAAACGTATTCACCTTTTGTCATCATGGTGAGCAATCATTGAGTCCTCGGGGTCATGATACCGTGATAGAATATTTAAGTTGGCATTCAGATATTTACGGTTTAAACTCTAATTGCGATGTATTTGTAAAAAATTTTCCTCCAAATGGGGAGTGTAACCAAAGGATGCTGGGTTTCTGGGCTGACCACCATATACACATCTTGATTTATCTGGATGATTGATGAAAAAATTCTATGGGACTAAATCGATCACCTAAAAGTAATTAATGAAATTAATTGGAATTATTAATTTTTTTTACGAGCAATTATTATCGAACGTTTCATTAACATAAATATCGTGATTCCACGAATTGAAGTATTTATACGCGATGTTTAGATAATTTTATCTTATTATAATATATCATCAAGTCAATTTCTAATATATGTGAAATGAATTACGGGTCATCTGACCGTATGAAAAGATCACTATATTAGATGAAGTTCATATAATTAACTCTCTTCAAATTGCATGGGATAATTCTAAAAAAATGTCCCGAGGATTACCCTTGTAAGTTCCTAACTGACCGGACTAAGTATCTGAAGCCACCCGAGTAAAATACAATTTGATTCTGTCTAAGAATTAAAGTGACGGATGCTAAGGATGTGATGCTTCTGTTGACTGTATGTAAATTTTCGTTGAGATTAGTTTTCAAGTACAAAAGCGTCAGTACCGAACCAAAGAATGGTTCCCCAGCGATAACCCTAGCTCTAACGCTCAAGTCAGATCTTCGGTGAAAGTAGCAAGCAAGCAAAGAAACAAAAGTGATAGCGTAACTGTAGCCGTAAAATATCAAAAAATGACGAATAACCATAAAGAAATTTTCCGAAATTTTTCGAAATTTTTTCGAAAATCGTATGGCTTCGGTTACGGGGATAAAAACTGGGCCCCGGGAAAGCCTATTTAGGCTACCCATTTAAGCGAGGAAATGTTTGATTTTCCTCTTTATTGTCCTTTTTTCTTTTCTTTTTTTTTTATTCATTTTTCGTCGTTTCCTTCTCCCCTTTCCCCGCGTGCCCGAGCCATCCCCGATGCCTCCTCCTTCGCGACGATCTTTGCCCTAACCGTCATGCAATGATTTCTTCCCTCCCGTGCGTACAAGTCATCAGCCAAGGAAAGCTCCGAGGCCTTACCATCGCCTTCCCCTCCTCTGCTCGTCGCCTCGTACAGGCAACGAGTTCAGATATGCCTTGAGTTCCTCGAATACCCGATCGCACTCCTCATCCCACTGAAATCTGGTGGCTCGGCGCAATATCTTGAAGAAGGGCAGACTCCGGTCGGACGATTTAGAAATGAACCGAGACAATGCAGTTATCCGATCGGTGAGATGTTGGGCTTCTTTCAAGTTTCTGGAGGGCGACATATCCTGTAGCGCCTTCACCTTGCTAGGGTTTGCTTCAATTCCCCGTTCGATAATGATGTAGCCCAGAAATTGCCCGCTCTTCGCGCCAAACAGACATTTGTTCAGATTTAGCTTGATCCCGTATGTCCTCAACGTCTGGCACGTCTCCATGACATCTGCACAAAGATCAGCAACTCGGAGGGACTTAATTAGTATATCGTCCACATATACCTCCATATTACGGCCGATTTGTTGCCAAAACACTTTGTTCATAAGTCTTTGATATGTGGCCCTAGCATTCTTCAGTCCGAATGGCATAATATTGTAGCAGTACGTATCATCGGCTGTGATGAAGTTGACCTTCTATTGATCTTCCTGGGCGAGCGACACTTGATGGTATCCTTGATACGCGTCCAACATACATATCAACTCGCATCCGACAGTGGAGTCCACCATTTGGTCGATCCGAGGTAGGGGTAGAAGTCCTTTGGGCAAGCCTTATTGAGGTCCCGGAAGTCGATGCAGACCCTCCACTTATTCCCAGGCTTGGAGACCAACACCACATTGGCAAGCCAGCTCGGGAACTGAACTTCATGTATGTGGTCGGCCTCCAAGAGCTTTTCTATTTCTGCTCGGATGATCAAATTCTACTTAGCACTAAAATCTCTCTTCCTTGGCTTTATCGGTCAATCGTCTGGTCGGACGTGTAACTTGTGCTAGGCAACGTTCGGGGAGATGCCGGGTAGTTCATGCGTCGACCATACGAACACGTCGTAGTTCTACTGGAGACATGCGATCAGCTCAGCTTCCTGCTCGGCCTCCAGATCAGCGGCAATGAAGGTAGTTGTTTCCGATCGGCTCTGGTGGATTTGTGCTTCTTCCTTCTCCATGTAAACCAAAGTAGGGGCTTTTCAGTTACGGCGTTTACCTCCAGCCGGGGTGCTTTCCGTGCGAACTTCGCCCCTATCTTAACCATCTCGACATAGCAATGTCGAGCGGCCGACTGATCACCCTTTACCTCTTCTATCTGATCTTCCACCGGGAACTTGATCTTTTGGCAGAAGGTTGAGACGACCGCTCGAAATTCATTGAGAGCCGGTCGGCCCAAAATGACGTTGTAGGCTAAGGCGACGTCTACCACAATGAAGTTTGTGGCCTCGTCCTTCGGAGCGGCTCCTCTCTAAGTGATATGGCCATCTTGATTTGGTCGATCAGCTAGACCTCATTGCCAGTGAACCCGTACAACGGGGTTGTCATCAGTAGCAGCTCACCCCGATCGATTTGGAGTTGATCAAACTCCTTCTTGAAGATGATATTGACCGAGCTGCCTGTGTCAACGAATACACGGTGAATGGTATAGTTTGCAATTACCGCTCAGATAATGAGGGTGTCATCATGCGGCACTTTAACTCCTTCGAGATCTCTGGGGCCGAAACTGATCTCGGGCCCACTCGCATTCTCCCTGCTGCAGCCAACGGCGTGGATCTCTAGCCACTGAGCGTATGATTTTTGGGCTCGATTGGAGTCTCTGCTAGTCGATCCACCAACTATAATATTGATCTCGCCTCGTGCCGCGTTGCTCCTGTTCTCCTCCTCCCGAGCGGACGGTCTGCTTTTCTCATGTGTGGCTCGGTCGAGTTCAATGCTTCTTCGATGGGGCCACTGCGATGATCTCCTCACTTCCTCTCGCCATTCGACACCGTGGTGCCTGTGTCACCGGTCAGGAGAGGGAGACCGGCGACGAAAACTTCTGGGCGTCGGTTGGGTGACTAAGTTGAATCCGCGACAGTCGCGGGTATTGTGGGTCGCTGACTGATGGAAGGAACAGAACATGGGGGGTGTTAGAGTATATACTAAAAGCCTAGCTTTTGTATAAACATTTATTTAGAAATAAGAATCACATTGGTCAAGTATCTACATTTATATATACTAAGTGTAGTCGTAACACGGTGTGTGGTGTCACACACAGGAGATCGTGTTATCGGTTCTTTATAAATTATAAACAGTAGCTCACGACTAAGATGGAAAGGAACAAACCATTAGAATAGTCGTAGTGTAATTAGGTATTAGTTTATCTTGACTAATAAAGTACACTAGTACACTCTAAGTGTATTGAGCAGGACCATTTAAGGTAAGTTCTTTTTATACTGACTTAATAAAAGAACTAAACCTTAGTTATTATGGAAGTGTGTGCTCTTAATCCTAATATAATAACAAGCACATGTATTTAATATTTATTTTTTTGACTTATCAAAGAGTGAGATTTAGCTCGATAAATCAAAATGCCCGATAAGTTGGGAAATGGTGTTACTTATAGTGTGTCTTGTTGATTATAAAAGGAAACTGTATCCTAATAATTTAGGTTGATAATGTCCCCAAGAGGAGCTCATAAAGATTGTCATGTTAAACCCTGCAGGTGGACTCAGTCCGATATGACGATAAGGTTGAGTGGTACTACTCTTGGACTAAGACATTAATTAAAATGAGTTGTCAGTAACTCAATTAATTAGTGGACATCCGACATCTTAAACACAGGGAGACTAACACACTCATAATAAGAAGGAGCCCAAAATATAATTTGGGATTGGTGCGGTAGTTCAATAATAATTCTTTAGTAGTATGAATTATTATTGATGAAATTAAGTTGTGTGTTCGGGGCGAACACGGGAAGCTTATTTTCATCGGGAGACCAAAATCAATTCCTCCTCTCGGTCCTTATCGTAGCCTCTTGTATATAGAGAATTATACCCACCTATACACACCTTCTTACCCACTCTTTGGTGGCCGGCCAAGCTAGCTTGGAACCCAAGCTAGGGCCGGCCAAGACCTAAAGATTGAGCCAAGATTAGTGGCCGACCCTAGCTTAGAGTCCAAGCTAGGTGTGGCCGGCCACATACAATATAAAA
This sequence comes from Zingiber officinale, assembly GCF_018446385.1. Lineage (NCBI taxonomy): Eukaryota > Viridiplantae > Streptophyta > Magnoliopsida > Zingiberales > Zingiberaceae > Zingiber > Zingiber officinale. The sequence continues at coordinate 36,526,150 of NC_056004.1, read as the reverse complement.
GGGATTTTATTTAAATATTTTCTTATGTAGATAACATGGTTTTAAAAGAGAGTTTAAAATTTAAATATTTCCTTTTATAGCTTTCTACAAAAGATTAAAAAAAGATTTGAAATATTTTCTTATTTATAGATTGAAAGGTGGATTTTAATTTTTTTAAAAAAAATTGTAACCATGTTCATGATTTAAAAGAGAATTTAAAAATTAAATATTTCCTTTCTACAAAAGATTAAGAAAAGAATAAATATCTTTCCTTATTTATAAATTGAAAGGAGATTTTAATTTTAGAGATAACTTTCCTTTTTGAAAATTATCCACATGTTTAAAAGAAAGATTTTAATTTATAAAATTTCTTTTTATAATCCACCTTGAAGGGAAAATTATTAGAGAATTTTTTATTAAAAATTTCCGAAAACAAATTAGGAAGTTTTAATTCTTGTGAATAAAAACTTTCCTTAAAGGAAAAATAGATGTGGCCGGCCACTTTAATAAGAGAAAAGAAAATTGATTTTTATCAATTAATTTTTTTTCTTTTTCATGGCAAAGAAAATAGGAAAGTTTTTATTAAATTTTTCTTATTTGCCAAGACCAAGGATTATAAAAGAGGAGGTAGAGGTGCCTTCATGATTGAATAACTCTATTCTATTTTTCCTCCCTCTCTTCCTTGGTTGGTGGTCGGCCCTAGAGCCTCTTCTCCTTCTCTTCTCTTCCTCCTTTGTGGTCGGCGGCATCAACACAAGAGGAGTCCATGGTGGCCGGTTCTAGCTAGGAGAAGAAGGAGAGAAAGGAGGCTTTGTTTCTAGCATCCCTTGGAGCTTGGTGGTGGTGGCCAAACCTCACATCTCTTGGAGTTTTTGGGGTGGCCGAAACTTGCTTGGAGAAGAAGGGCTTGGGTAGTTCTCATCTCGGAAGATCGTTGTCCACACAACGTCCGAGATTAGAAGAGAAATACGGTAGAAGATCAAGAGGTTATTTCCCTACAAAGAAAGGTATAACTAGTAATTGTTTTCCGCATCATACTAGTTTTCTTTGTATAGTTATTTTTGGAAATACCAAACACAAGAGGTATATGATTCTAGAGTTTTCGGATTTGTTTTGAATTTGTGTTTCTTTTATTTTATTTTTCGAATTTGTGATTCGATTGTTCTTTTTGGTTAAACCTAGAGTTATATAAGGAAATTAAATATTAGCTTTCCTTAAAAGGCTTTGTCTAGGAAGTGGTGGTTGCTCCCATATCCAAAAAGGTCTAGTGCCTCGCCATGTTTAATTTGGAAGCCAATTTTAGAAATTAATATTTAATTGAATTTATAACATAGGTGGATTTGGATCAATAGTGTTAAGTTCCGCTTGCGATCCAAGTCTAAACCATTAAGAACAGATAAGTTAAATTTGGAATCAATAATGTTAAATTCCGTTTGCAATTCCTAATTTAACTTTTAAAGAACACAATAGGTTGTTTAGGAAAGGTTCGACGCTTGTACAAAATTTTTGTACAGTAGAACCTGTACGATCTTCCTAGGACTAACCAACAATTGGTATCAGAGCTAGGGTTTGCCGCTGTGTGTTTTGGTTTTCAAATAGATTATGCACATGTCATACATAATTTAGGCAAGATAATAGTAGGATGTGTTGACTTTGTGGTTGCAGGCTCCAACTATTATGTCTTATAGATGTTGTGTGTGATTGGACCCTTGGACATGTCAAGGGCATTATTTTGTGTGTGCATGATTCTATGTATTAAATACAGCAGTAGCTGTGTTAGTTTAAGAATTTTACTTTTTTGTTCGATCTAGAATACATGTACATTCCTTCATGGAATATATGATCGATATATGTAAAATTCTATATTTGTCGCGAATCGTATCCTTGCGAGGCGTGGTGCTATTGGAGGACCAGAGGCGCAGCGGAATAAGAAGCAAGATAGATGCGATGACTGGACCCGATGGCGGTGGCTAAAGATGGCAGTAGCTAGGGTTGGAACACACGGAGGACAGTGATGGAAAAGGCCATAATAGTTGGAAATTTAATTTCCACATTTATTGCTTTTATTTACTGTGATGTGTGTGTGTGCATGTGATATATGCTAGCATATGTTAAAATTCCTCACCTTAAATAAGTAAGTGGGAGAGGGATTTTTTAAATAAATTCCACGGTCTCCATTACTGGTTTGTAAGTGATGCAACAAGCTTGCGTGTTGGCTTTGAGTGCCTCCCTCCACAATGGATGGGTTTGTTGCGGATCACTAGATCAAACTTCCTTTATGGATGGTTATAGGAAATTATTTAGGAGTGTGTGATCTTCTCCAACTGAAGGGGCACAATCATATTTAATGGACTAAGTATCAAGTAATGGTATACACTTAGACGCATTCAATAGTATCCTCCCCAACGGAGTCACTACTATTGTTTTGCGTGACCAAAGTAAAACCAACTATTAATTTTATTTGTCATAAAGTTAGGTTGACAAGATAATAAAATTAATGGGTAAGACCCTCCTCTTACAAATGTTGAATTTGTATACGTCCACACTAATGTGACATGCAATATTCACGGTGTTTTGAGGTGTTGATAAATTTAAATAGTATTGTTTGAGGAATCAATATTATTCTAAATTTAGAGACCTGACCAAAGTTTATTTTGTGATTCTTATGATGTCTTTCAACCCATTGGCCATTATATTGAAATAGAACAGACTTACTGGTCCCAACTATAGAGATTGGAAAAGAAATCTGGATATTGTCTTAACTGCTGAAAGCTATAAGTTTGTACTGTCAGAGGTATGCCCAGATACACCTAATGGTGATTCTACCCCAGAGGAGATTGAGTATCATAAGAAATGGGTAAAAACAGATGAGATGGCGCGATGTTACATTTTGGCTTCAATGTCAAATATATTGCAACATCAGCATCAAGATTTACAAACTGCTTATGATATAATGAACAATCTCAAAGAACTCTTTGGGCACCAGAGTCGGACTGTTAGGCAAGAGACAATGAGAAAGTTAATGACAGTCACCATGTCAGAGGAGACACCCGTAAGGGATCATATCCTCAAAATGATGGTTTTTCCTTTTTTTTGGGCGCTCGGAGGCCACATCTTGAACGGCGTGTGGCCTTGCTTCCTGATGTGCCCATGCTCCTTCGGCCCGGGGCCCGCGTGGTGGCTGATGGTTGATCGATAGCCTTCGCTCGATCAACGATGACGGCTCGGATGGCGTTTCCTTTCTTCTTGCCGCTTGGGCCTCTTCCATGTTTATGTATTCGTTGGCCTTTTTCAACATGTGGTCGTAGTCCCGAGGCGGCTTTCGGATGAGCGACCAGAAGAAGTCCCCGTCCACGAGCCCTTGGGTGAAGGCATTCATCATGGTCTCCGAGGAGACTGAGGGGATGTTCATGGCCACCTGGTTGAAGCGTTGGATATATGTCAGGAGGGACTCTCTGGGACCTTGCTTCATGGAGAATAGGCTGACGCTCGTCTTTTGGTAACATCTACTGCTAGCGAAATGATGTAGGAAGGCCGTTCGGAAGTCCTTGAAGCTTTGGATGGACTTGTCCGGCAGCCTTCTGAACCATCATTGTGCCGAGCCGGAGAGCGTGGTGAGGAAGACTCGACACTTGACTCCCTCTGTATACTGATGAAGAGTATCAGCGTTATCAAACTTACCAAGATGGTCGTCCAGGTCGATCGACCCGTTATATTCTCCGATCATCAAGGGAGTGTAGTGCTTTGGAAGCGGATCTTGTAGGATTGCCTTAGAGAACTGGCGGTTGATCTGCTCAGGCGATGAATCAACTCGAGGCGCCTTGCTTTTCCTTGCGTCCCGCACGGGTGCTTCATCTGAAGAAGAGTCCCTTCCTTGATTGGCTTGAGCAATCTCAGAGGGCGTTTGAAACAAGGCCCGGTGGAATGGAATAGGCACAGGTGGAGCCTCCCCCTAAGTGTCGGTTGGCCCTTTATTCTGCCCTAGATGGACAATTGCTCCGGTCAGTCTTCATGGGCCACTCGACCTCCCGAGGCCGATGTTGCTTGTTGATCCAGTCGATCGGCTAGCGGTCTTTGCTGCTGCTCGACTAATTTTGTCGCTCGCGATTGTACAAGTGCGCCGAGCTCCTCTTGAGTGAGCACCACCGTGTGAAGTCGTCCAGTCTCTTCCATCCTCTCGGCTCGAATGCAGGTGCGTTTCCACAGACGGCGCCAAATTTGATCCTGTCTGAGAGTCGAGGTGGCAGACGTTGGGGATGTGGCGCTCCTGTTGACCGTGCGTGGACCTCCACTGAGACTAGCCTGTCAGCACAAAAGTGTCAGTGCCGAGCCAAGGAGTGGTTCCCCGACGATGGCTCTCTGACGCTCAAGTCAAATCTCCGGTGAAAGAAGCAAGCAAGCAAAGAAATGAAAGTAGCAGCGTAACTGTAGCTACAGTAGGATGAGCATACCTTCGTCGAAGCTCGGAGTCCTTTATATAGGGCTCCCAGGGGTGTGCGTGCACACTCCTCAAGGCGTGGACGCATCTCAAAGCTTCCCTTGATAAGACGTGTCAAAAAAATGTACCCGACACCATACCTTAACAGCCCGAGCATATCCTAACAAGACAGTGGAAGCTTTCGTCGTACGATTCTCTGTCTGATCATGCCGTCGACCGTGCTGTCTGTCTATGGCACGAATTTCGAGGCACGTATTTCGAGGAGGATACCAGTCGATCTTGCCTTTGTCTGCTAGTGGCCTGAGCGGGTGGGCCGCTTGGCTAATTCCGCTGTCTGGGGCGAGTGGGGAGGCCGCTCGGCTACTTCCACTGTCTGGGCCGAGCGGGGATGTCACTCGGCTACTTCCGCTGTCTGGGTTGATCGGGTCAGACGCTCGGCTACTTCCACTGTCCGGGCCGAGCGGGGATGCCTCTCGGCTGCTTCCGCTGTCTGGGCCTGGGCCAAGCGGGTCGGACGCTCGACTACTTCCACTGCCTAGGCTTGTTGGGTTGTGTTTCCGTTTCGTTGACTGTGATCTAATCTTTGGCCGATCGAGATGTCCGCCTGGCACATGTCCCGTCAATCAATGCCTGCCTTGGTGATACTGGCCTTTGAGCGTCGGAAGCTTGGTGCGAGATCGAGCTATGGTAACTTCGGACCAGTCATTCCTTAATCGAATCAACTGATTGGGCCACCTGATCATACGCTAGTCTGGGGTCATTGACTGCCTTGACTTTAACCTTCCACGTGACGGAGCCCGTCTTATCATCGGATCACAACTCATATGAAATATACTATTTTTTTAATGGTAATAACAATAAAAGATGTCTTTCTAATTTCCAACATTTAATACGCTATCACTGGCCAATTTTCAGACTTTATATTCTTGTACAGCTAATCACATCCTCATTTTAACCTTTATTTAAAAAAAAAAAAAAAAACAGTAGCAGATATCCTTGACTTTGAGCCGTTTGGAAAGCACGCGCCTGAGAAATATAATCTATTTTTTTATATATGATGAGCTGCCATCCATTGTTTACGACAAAATGCAAAAATTTAGTACAATTAGTGTTGAAAATAAATATTAGTTTACGAAGAGACATGGTCATATTAACATAATCAATCTATTGCTTTATCTTATTCATTTGTTCTCAGATCCTTAACAGATCTAGTGGCCAACAACCTTTTTCTCTTTCAAGAAATAAAGCGAGCTCCAATAAAAATACATGTGTAGTGGATCCTGCAATCGTTCCGGTAGCTGAAAAGATGGCCTGCTGCAGCAACAAGCTTCTGCCTCTGCTCTTTCTCCAAGTCGCATTCTGGAGCTGCTTTCTTGGGTCGACCCATGGAAATGGCCTTAGGGTTGGGTTCTACTTCCAGTCCTGCCCTCAAGCAGAGGACATAGTCAGAAGAACAGTCGAGAGCTACTTCTCTCAGGATCCCACCGTGTCTGCTCCGCTCCTCAGGCTTCACTTCCACGACTGTTTCGTCAGGGTATTAATCGTCAACTATCTTCTGCCACTCGCAATTCCAACTTGTAGATTTTTCTTTTGTTTGATTTTAAGGTTTTATAAATTAGAGCAGGGATGCGATGGATCGGTGCTGCTCAACTCCACAAGGAGCAACTTGGCCGAGAAGGATGCGAAGCCCAACCTGACGCTGGATGGATTCTACGTGATCGACGCCGCCAAGGCAGCTCTGGAGAAGGCTTGCCCTGCCACTGTCTCGTGTGCTGATATCTTGGCTCTTGCAGCGAGGGATGCAGTGTCGTTGGTGAGTACTTCGAATTGGTTGCCGTTGGTCGTCTTGCTTAATTTGTCTCTGTTTTGATTATTGTTGAGTTTGGTGGGGATTGACTCAGGCTACAGGACTGGGGAAGGGGATAAATCTGACGAGAGAAAGCCAGCTTTATCAAGTGGAGACCGGGCGTAGAGATGGGTCTGTGTCCAGAGCCAGAGAAGCAGCAGCCCATCTGCCCTCCTCCGATGATAATATCGCCATTCTGAAAGCAAATTTCAGATCCAAAGGCCTCAACTCCACGGACTTGGCGATCTTATCAGGTGACATGACGAAAATCACAGTCAACCGGTGAACTTGATCAAGAATGTTCCTTAATTCTTTTTTTTCGTGCGCAGGGGGCCATGCAATAGGTAACTCACACTGCTTCTCCTTCGAGAAGAGGCTGCACCACCACTACGACGGCAGGGGCCTCTCCGACGCGACCTTGGACGCTAACTACAAAGTGGAGTTGCTGAGGCGGTGCCGGGCGGGGAACGACACGGTGCTGGAGATGGTTCCCGGCAGCTCGATGACGTTTGACTCCGAGTATTATGGATTGGTCTCCAAACAGAAGGGGTTGTTCCACTCCGACGAGGCTCTTCTGGAGGACGAGGTGACGAGAGGCTACGTTTACTCCAGGAAACGATTGCCGGAGTCGATCTTCTTTGCCGATTTCGGGGTGTCGATGGTGAAGATGGGGCGGGCTGGAGTGCTAACCGGGAGCTCAGGAGAGATCAGGAAGAACTGTGCTTTGGTCAACCACTGATTATGATCTTTTAAGATTGTGATTGTGTTCGTTCTGTTTTTTTGCCTCATTATTAATGAAGATGTTATCGTATCAGATCGTGTTGAACAAAGTAAAGTTCTCTTGTGTGTGACCCAATGGGCCATGATTTGATGAACTATGAGTGGATCATTCTTATGATTGTGTTGGTCGTCTTTTTGACTAGTAGCGTGACACTTTTACTGAAATAGCTGCACAGTGTGCATGCCGAATTCAAAGATGGAGAAAATTTGAACTTTTAGGAGGGATGACAAAGACTTCACCGAAAGGAAAATTGCAATGCAGAATGAGTACAAATATCATACAGCATGATTGCATATGCAAATTATTCATTATTTGTTAATAAGAATGGGTGCACATGCTCTTTAGGACTGATCTTCTTCACAAACTGAATGGATGACATCTGTCTCTTACTCACTTCTCCACATGTTATTGAATTGAATTTGAATGGGGGTGGGTAGGTTAGGGATTGGCTATCGAGTTTGATCAGTCTAAGGAATTCGATTAAGTTGATGGGGCTAGATTAGCTAGTTAATTCAGATAATTCAATAATGTGTTGATCAATTTAATCTAAATCTGATCAAGCTAATTATTAGGTCTACTTAGTTGATCAATTCGTCTTGGTTAATCTAATCTATCAGTAAGCCAAGTCAATTGATCTCTAATCTATCCAATTGGACTAACCAAGCCAATCAAACTAGGCAATTATCTCATTGGGCCAGTTGATCTCATTGAGTTAGTTGACTTGATTGAGCCTGTTGAGTTGAAGTTGATTCAAATAATTTAGGCACCCTGGTCAATTTAAATAAGCTAGTTTGGATGATTCGATTAAATGATTCGTGCTAGCCAATCAATTTAGATGAGTTGTTGATCTTGATGATCTACATAGTTTAGGTGGACTAAATATGTGATTGAGTCTGATTGAATAGGTTTGATCAAGATAAAATACTCAATTAACTTGACCTAGAAAAATAAAAATTATTTTTTATATGTGCAATAAAAAGATAAGTGGTGTTAATAACATATCTAAATAGAAAAAAGTAATATGGTTTCCTATATTTTTCTCATAAATAAATTATTTTTTTATAAACCAATGAGCCCTTGATCTCCTCCCAAATTGAAGACTCCAAGCTTGGAGTGTCGCAATACCTCAATCAACGCTTAACCTCTTTTCAAATGTTGAAAATGGTGCCCAAAATGATCAACTCTATGTCAAGTTTCTACCTACCTGTGTGTTATATGGACACTAATTAGAAGAACGCAATCTCTCATTTTCCAAGTTGGAAGAGTCAGAAGTTCTCACTACCTACAGTGAGTTTATTATTTAATAATATTTTATTTACGACACTTCAATTAGGTATTATTTATTCTATTTTAATTCAATTGATGATGTTTAATGGAAATGTTAATAAAACTATTCATATTTATTTTATATTTATCGAAGTTTGTATCAGCATTGCCATTTGTTAATATTTTATTTAGATGGCACGTTATCAAACCATTCCTATTTATACTTAACTTCATATTCATATTAGGTCATATAAGTTTACATTAATCAGAATCCTTTATGTTATATAGTGTTAACTTTAATTTTTTGTTCAAACATTAATTCTCCGTATGTGTTTTTATGCAAATTTTAGAGATTATATATTTATCTCACAATTTTATTTTGATATGAATAGCTTAAAAAAATTAATCCCTTTTAGAAAGATCAATATATTTGACAACCTTTATTCTACAATATCAATATATAATATTATAAAACATCTTAAATTTTAATACTTTTAATTGACTTCTTATTTAATTTGATATATATTATTGAATGTTTTACTTTTTTAATTTTTTTTTAAGTAATCCAAGTATCTAACTTTTCTTACAATTGATACTCAAATATTAGATTTCATTGTTATCTATTAGAGGATGTAACCATTATATCATTGTTCCACAGTTATTATTGAATGTTTTAAGTAACTAGTGAAGTGATAATTAAAAAATATCAATATATTTATTTATATTCACTATCTGTTTTACTTGTAAATATATAAATGCATACAATTTTTAAACAGTAAATTATTTTTAAATCCCTAATCATAACTTTAACTCCCTCGTCGGTCCCTAGGTCAGACAAAATATATTCCCACTCTCTATCCAAAATCTCTTTTTGTTCTTCAACTCCCTAATCTACTTCAATTTATCAGATTGCTCTCTTTCTTCATTTAATACTCCTCCGACTCATTTTATACTCCTCTAACTTCTAGCTAACTCCTTCCCTAATTTCCACCATAAACTGTAAGTGATCGTCCAAAATAATTCCTTCGACATTAAAAGAAAAAATCAGAGAGGCGGGAGAACCCGACTTTCACCTTCAAGTGTAGAACTTAAAGCTTCGAGTGCAAAACCCGACTTTTACCTTCAACCCAAGGATCATCGACGAATGTCGAGTGTAAAAAAGTAAGAAGGTGGTAATCGGAACAACTAGAGGACTGCTAACGTGAAGAAGTGGTTTGCATTGTATTTTAAAGGCATAAATAGATGTATTCGAGTAGAAGGTAAGTTATATTTTTATACCCTAAATTTTGACTGATTTATTATTCTTGTTTGTAGAAATAAATTAAAATTATTGTTTGTGTATTTTTTCTATAAAATGGTGTGAAAATCGAGGGTTTAGTTCATGGGTGTTGTCGATTTTGCTAGGATGAATAAAATTAGGTTTCAGTATTCGAATTATAATTTTATGAATAAGTTTGTATTGCATATTCTTCAATTCAATTAATGAATAGATATTTGAGTTTGTTGTTGTAATTATCAATAAACTGAGTAATGTACCCATTTTAAGCACTTTAATGCTCAAAATTTTTACAGTTTGTACTTTATGGTATGAATGGGTAAACTATTCTAATTTTTTGTAGTGTCAATTCTACTAATTCGAATAAAATTAGTTTTGGTATTTAAATTATAATTTTATGAATATGCTTGTATTTTATCTTCTTCAATTAAAGAATTGAAAGAGATATGATTATCAATACACGAGATCATTAATTTTATGATCGTGTTTGTGTTTTATCTTCTTCCAATTCTTTGGCCTCTATCTCCGGGACGTGAGTAGCCTTCAACTCCTCTAAATGGACGAAGAGGCTTTGGACTTTAGCAATCTTCCCATCCAGATCAACCACCACTTTGGCTCGCCTGGCTGTCTCAGATCGAAGCTTATCTTCAGTTGTTTTTAGGGCATCCTCCAATTTTTCCACTCTCGCTGCCATAGCTTTCACCAATGCTTGAGCTTCTAAGAGCTGCCTTTCTAATTCAATCAGTCGATCGAGTTAAGCCTGACTCTCCATGGGGATTGGATGGGAGCATATATAGAACCAACCTCTGATAGTCGTTTCTTTAAGGTATCATTCTCCCAGGCTAACTCTGCCATCGATCAGGATAAATTCATCCTGATTCCCTAAAGTTACATAAACAGTATCATTAGGGGTATTTTCGATAAAGGGAGGTATAAAGAAGGTGGGGAAGCTAAGATCTACCATGGTTAGTGATGTGATAAATCACAAGTGTACAATTTTATCGTCAAGTAATAAAAGATATTGATCCATAATGATTGTTGATTAAGCACCAATTGATTTCACACATTTAATTATCTGGCGTTCAAAGGTTGGTTCACGCACGCAAGTGAGAAAGCTTCAGGTGAGAGAGCAAGAAAGAGAGGTTTGAAAGAGAGGGATACAGAGAAGATCACATAAATAGGCAGTGGTGAAGGTAATTCTAGGACTTCAGTTTCACCCAAATGATTATAAACATCTAATTTATGTTTGGTTTCATATCTTCAATAGGAATTTGTGTAGGTAGATCACCCTATTATATCTTATGTGAATTTTTACTTCTACAACATCATATTAAGGTTAATCATTGTTTGCAACAAATTAGGTTTAATCCATTAGGCTCTATGACGGCTTAGGGCTCCTCGTGGCAAGTTATGTTGCACTTTCATATCCGACTTTCCATGTCTCAGTGTTCTACCGGTCAAAGGTTGGGTTTTCCTTTTAGTTCATCCCCAAACCCTCATGAGATATAAATCTCATGCTTTTGGCATTAAGATCATGTTAATACGATAGAGCCGGACCATAAACACATATTTCATCAAACAATAACATGTAAACATATAGATTAACCAAAAAGATATTTACATAACAAAAAGGCTACTCCTTACATTCTAGAACCATGAGAACTACTCTATAACAAAAGGATTGCAATCCAAAGACACAAGCATAAGTATTCATACAATTCAAATATAGAGGATAGAGTTAAGAGATGCTAAGGGAGAAAATTTTTGGTTTCTTTGGTGTCATTCCTTTGCGCCGAAGGTGGATGGAGCATCGGAGTCAATGAAGATAATGACTCTAAGGTTTTCCAAAGAGAAGAAAACTCTTACCCATGGAGAGGGTCAGAGTCCTCCCGTCCAATCTCCCCCAACTGATCTGATCGAATCCCCTTTTATAGGCGCTAAAGTCAGTTATGTGACATGGCATGTGTCGCTGGGCACGGGCGGGCGGCTGTGTAACATGAGAAAGCTCATATCTAGAGGCCCGGGTAGGTCATGGCACGGTAGTCAAAGCTGACATGAGCACGCCGTGGCAAGGAGGTAGACCCTGCCCCGACCGCTCATGATAGGGCAGGGCTCTTTGTCTTGGTCTTTCCACTCCTTGTTTCTCTCCAATCTTCATTTCTGTCATCCAAAATATACAAGAGCAATATCTAGGAACAACAAAACATGAAAATGAAGCATAAAAGCAAGTTATCTCAGATCATGCATGTAAAAATGGGTTGAATGTTGTGAGAAAACATAATGAAAACCCTATATACATTTATCAGTTAGGTCATAAGAGTACCCATCTGTCATCTCCATCAGGGTATGGTCATCTGTTCGGCTCATGATTGTAGGATCGATGACGTCCTAAAGGGGGGATGAATAGCACTCATGGCTAATTCATTTGTTTATCGAAAAACTCAGAATAACGCAGTGGAATAACGAAGGAGAACAAGAGCAATGCTAACACAGTTTTCTTTTACTTGGTTTAGAATCTATGATGACTCCTACTCCAAGACCCATGATCATTGATCGCTTTCGGTGGGCAATTATTAATAATTCAGAAATCATTTACAAGTAAGCAATCATAAGTACTGAAAAAAAACAAAGTATACCGACAATAAGGAATTAGGAATTTGATCGTTGGTTGTCGGAGCAGCATTGAAGAGAGCAGTAGTTGTTTGTTCTTGATCTCGGTAATTGTGTTGTCGAAGCAACTGGTTGAGCCCTCCTTAAATAGCCAAGCTAGGCCTGATCCACTGATCTCGGGATTAGATTTAACTCGTCGTTGATCGGTCGACCGATCCCCTAATTCAGTCAACTGATCCTACCTGAATTGGTCCGTCTTCCCATCCAGATTTAGCTTCAGATGAGTCCTCGTTCGGTTGACTGATCCCGTCGTTTGGTCGACCAATCCCTCTATCCTCGCTAACTTATCTGGTCTGATCCGATCAATCTGGCCTGATTTCGGGCACTGTATATCCACTATTCAATCAAGCTCGTTCATTTGTCTAGAAATCTATCTGTTGCTTTAGAGGTTCAGTCAACCGATCCCCGGTTCGGTCGACCGATCAAGGCCAAAACTAACCTTGCACAATTGTTAGTTTTCTATAAAACAGAGTTAGACAAAATAGCAAATGATATATAAATCAATAACTTGACAGCCTTCGGACTTTCCGATTCTGACTTCAGATTTCCTCAGGAAATCCTAGGTCAAATCGACTCCTATTGTTCCCTCAATGAGGAACGCGTTCTCACCTACTCCTCTTAGGAGAAGTTACCTATTGCCAGACCGGTCCTCTAAATCGACTGGATTTTCTGCCTAGGGTTACCACCCCCTAGGACCTAGGGTTACCTCCCCCTAGGGTTTTCCATAACCTAGGGTTACTACCCCCTAGGACCTAGGGTTACCTCCCCCTAGGATTTTCCATAACATAGGGTTACTACCCCCAAGGGGTTTTCACCTGCCTAATCGCAGTTAGGACTTTTCATCACCTAGAATTATCGCCCCCTAGGACCTAGGGTTACCTCCCTCTAGGGTTTTCCACCTGCCTAGAATCCAATAAGACTTTTACCTAAGACAACTTAGGACTTTCTTGCAAGCTCAATCAACTTTGTTAGATCACAAGACAACTTAACTTTGGACCATTTAACATAATCAAAACTCAGGTTCAATCGTCTGGTACTTCCTGGACCAACAATGGCTAGCTCCCAGACATCGGTTAATTGACCCTATAATAATATTCTATCTCAGGTCGATGGGGGAGCCAATAGAGAAGATATTGCCTTGGCAGACGGTATATTATAGATGGTCGAGAATTGATAGAGTTTTTATAGCTCGTTGGAAAAAGCTTCAACTGGTGGAGCAATGGGAAGGGATGATGGTGAATGTGAAGCCAGAATGGAAGAGTTGCCCAGTTGGGATGCGACCTCTCAGGTGAGACTGCTAGAAGGAAGAGCGAACAAAGTCCGTTCGGAAGATTGAGTCAGGGTTTCCACTCGGACTGGTGTAAGACAGGGGGAGGGAGCATTGATGGGAGACGTCTTCACCTCAGGAACTTGGTTAGTAGGGACGAGTTGATGCCTCTTATGCCTCCTCCTCATTGTGCTTCAAGATTAAAAGGAGAGTCTTCTGGTGATAGGAGGGGATCAGAAGACAACTCCTCTTCTATTATCGACATCGCGTTGGAGTCACGTTGGATTCAGCTGTTCGGCTACTGGACACCTCGCCAGAAGGGCCAACCAACTATTGCTCTCACTCGGTTAGAAGCATTTGCTCTTGTCAATTCAATTCGGCCTCTTCTAGTTGAATATGCTCAAAGACCAGGGCCTCATAAAAAGAATCTACTATATAAAGTAAAGAAGACTTTAGTTAGTGATAACGCAATGGAGGCTTATTGAAAGAGCATGGAAGCGACATGCAGACGGGACTCAGTCCGAATAAGTAAAGCAAACCCTCATGCAATAATTTAGGAGGCTTGAATTTTATGCCGACCATCTTCTTTAAGGTGGAAACGAAAGTTGGATCGTGCTTATAGTTCTCAAGGTCAGGAATAAGGGGAAGGTCGGACCGCCATTTGGTCGGCCAGGGAATAGACTCAGGTATTTGAATAAAAAAGAAACAGAATTTTCATCTCTTATTTGAGGAAGATAGGTCCTTAAAGAACACTACCTTAGGATAAGACTAGAGCAAAAAGACCCAATTTGTTGGGGTAAGAAAAGTAATGAAAATTCAAGGGAGTCAGAGGAATGTCATACAGGCGGAACAAAAAAAGATCCCATACATAGTGAGAAGACATTTGGTGCTAGTTGTTGAAGGAGAAGGTTAAAGTAACGACTTATTTCAGAAATAAATGAAGGGATTGGAAAGAGAAAACCAGCCATAATTTAATCTTTAAAGAAAGTAACATAGCCCGAAGGGGGGCGATGAGGACAATCTTGGGGGTTGGAATGTGGTAGTTTTGGGGAATTTTTTATTGCAAGTGAAGCACTTCTTGATCACAATTGTCAAAATCGAAGCGGATGAAGGTATACTAGGAAGTAAAAGATTCTTGGGCCATAAGGAAATGTAGGGAACACAAAAAGAACTTAGAGGAGGAACTTACTGATACAGACCGTAAGAAGGAAAAATTCCTCAAAAAAAATCGCTCAGAGAGAAGAAAAGTGAAGACACAACGCAGATAATTTTCTTCTGTGTCTCTTAGGTTTTTAAACACGAGTCATAAGATATTTGCTAATCTTAACTGTTTGATCAAAATAGCCTGATCATTGGTGACAGTTCGATTGCAAAGCAAGGAGTATTGTTGGTCCATACGAAAAGGTGTGGGTCAACTGTCACTTCAAAAAATGAGGTAGTAGGACATGAGGTGGTCACCCATAAATGGGTATTTAAGATGGACAAGATAGCTAAATCATTATGCTGAAAAACGTCTTCCCACATATCATTGGTACACTACTTGGCATGTCAACTGTCTGACATGCATTTTTCCAAGAAATAAATTGAGTATAGCATTAACGAGCGACCATAAGCACGTCCATTCAGTCAGACCAGCAAGTTGGGTGATCGGGCGAATATAAGACTGGGATCTAGTCAGTCAGCTACGAGCTTCTTTCGATTAGACTTAAAGGGGAGGCTAGTGACATGAGATATTACGAGAAGACCCAGGGATGACGTGGTAGTCAAAGTCAAAGAGAGATGACAGTCAAAGGGGCATGGCAGCCAGGGTGTCACTCTCAATAGGACTTCGCTTCTCACCCAACACTAAGGCTTTCAATACAAGGACGATCGGCCAAAGGGCCGGTCAAACTCAAGGGACCTAGTGATTCACTTCACCTTGTATATATGCGGTCAGCTATGAGTCGATCGGATTTAAGAGATGGCTAGTTTGACACAAAGTTGGTTGGTCATATATTCGATTGTATTTAGGGGCCCTAAATTTCCATTCTCATAGTACAACTCTCAGCATATGAGCGGTCGACCCTAAAGCTGGTCAAACTTCAAGGACAATTCTACTCATTGCCAGGATACATAGAGCAAATCTGACGAGCCTTAGAGCACTGGTTGAGTATTACAATATTAACTCTTAGTATATAGCTGGTCACGAACATAATGCAGTAAGATTTACACAGCTTGGCATTCTCGTCTCCTATATGTACACAAGATAAATGTATGAGGCAACTCTCAGTATAAACCCGACTGGACTTCCAGATCTCAAGGGCAAGCCTCCTAACATAAGGACGATTGGCTAAAGGTATTTATCGGATCTCTCGAGACACGGTTCCCATTTTTCAGAGGCAAGTATCCCAGCCTATGGACCGTTGGTCATAGAACTAGCTGGGCCTAGAAGACTGTGTTCCCTATTACTTCAATATTAGATACCTAGCATCCCACAAATATATAGTCGAGCGACCCATGGACCAGAAGGCCTTATGGGACTCAATACGATGCTTATGAATCGATCTATCGATCGACCAAAGATCGAATCAAGATATATTCAAGAGACAACATTGTTAGAGAAACACAATAACCTATTAGAGAGTAACAATCATTCATCAGAGAATATTCTTCTCCTATAACATATGCATTCAACAGAACCTTCTTCGAAGGTGACTATATATCTTCCATCAACTGACATATTATGACAGCATATTCTCTTAAACACCTCATTAATGGTGTAAGTTACAAAAGCAGTGCACATATGGGTAACGGAAGATTCTTTGGACGGTGACTGTATATCACCTAAGTTGTACGTCTTCCCTTGTTCGACAACTTCTTACACCTGAAATTCTCTACCACCTCATTATTGTAGAGGTTATGGGAGGTGGTATAAAAAGGAGGTTCTCTCCATTGGTGAGGTACTCTTTTACAACAATCTTACTTACACTTACGCGATTGTTATTCTTCTTCTCCATTTTCGCTAGCTTGAGCATTGGAGTGTCTGCGTCAAGACCTTTTCCCTTCTCACTCTAACATTCCTTTGGCTCTCTCTTTGGTGTGCACAGAGAGGAAGGTGATAACCGAAGCTTCTTTTTGTTCTAGTTCATCAGCCTCTTCACCAGTTCAAAGTCTTCTCCCAGTCAACAATGTAGCCACACACCCAGCTCGCCATCTCCTCAGCTTTGAAATGGGATCAAGCAATAATCTTCTCATTGTCATTTTTTCTATACAAAAATGAACGTCTTGTAGCAACAACATAGTTTTTAACACATCTTTTAATATCAACAGCATCTTTGAAATTTTTTTTTCCTTTTGTTATGGATGCAATTAATCCAAGCATCTAGAGTATTTGACAATGGGAGCCATTCAATCTCCTCATTACTCCTTCATTGTGTATGTTCTCCTCAACCCTTACCAATTTGATACGAAATTATTAAGATGCATCAGACATAAATAAGTATAAAATAGGTACATACCATACATACATAATGAACGTATTGAATGTAAATACGATTAGTAGTGTCAAATAAATAATATCATATGCACTTATGCTAAATGTAACATAAAATATTATCAAAATCACAATATGAAAAGGAATATAATAATTTACCTCCCAAAATTTAGGTTATCGACATGTTCATTTCTACTCTCTACTCTCAAATCAATCATGCTGCGTTTCATACACATATAAAGATGTATCATATTAAGGACATCATCATCATCATTCAAAGTCAAGTACATCTTATACTGTGGAGTTACGTATTGTAGAATCATAGATTCGGGAGTAATATTCGTACATTTTTTTGCCAAGACCAATAAATATATCCATCAAACTATGACCACTGAAAATTGAAATCACAAACAACTACTTCTTGTAATTACAACTATCCAAAAATGCAAGGTTGTAAGGCCCACTTCCCGAATCCATTTTTGACCTAATCCACAAAAACATAACATTCAATTAATAATGTAAAAACTAAAGATCAAAGCTTTATTCATATAAAATTCAAGACAAAAAATAAAATTTCTAGAGAATTCCTAAAATTAAATATTTTTGATTCAAGAACTAAACAATAAAAACTGTACATGAAATCGACTACTCTAAAGAATTTTCAGATAACCACTCCACAATGGATACAAATAAAACACAAATACAATCAGAAAACTAAACTCTAAATATTGGACATAAAATTTGTAGCTAAAAACCAAGGCGCTACTTCACTTTAATTGATAGTAAATTATACAAACCCAAATAGAAAACTAACCACAAATCTCATGGAGTCATTCATTTGAAAATGATCAAACATAAACCCACTCATAAATGTGCAATTTAAATGGAACAAAATTAAAAAGTCTAGCAAAAAATCATACTTTTGTCACTTGTTCGCTGATTTTTCCCTTGGTTTAAACAAAGTAAGGTGCTGCTTCACTTTAAAGGTCTGGTGGCCTCTCCGATTTTTTCCTCCATTCGATGGGCATGATTGTCGATGGTTTAGGGTAGAAGCAGATATTGGGAATAAGGAGGGAAAAGGTATTAGGAGGGTTTAATTAAAACTAAGGGCAATGGGGTAAATTCTTATCTATTAAGGAGTTGAAACAAATGAATCTATTTGTCAGGGAGTGGGAATGTATTTTGTCTGGCACATGGATTGATTAGGGAGTTGGAATTGTCATTGGGGATTTAAAGATGACACACTAAAGTGGTATCTAAAATATGATGCTAAATTGCCTCTAAATTTGATGCTAAAGTATTTTAAAATTATAAAGATAAAATATTGTGCAATGCTACTCTAAATTCCTTCGATTGCCCATGTTAAGGTGTTACTAATTTGATGATACCATAGCATTGTCTATGGACATGCTATTAGAAGAATTGGTGAAAATATTAATAGAAAGTTGCTTTATGATCCTTGAATGATGCTTGTTAAGTATCACTATAAGTCCTTAAAATAAGAATAAATCATTCTGAAATCTAAAACTAAATTTAATTTTATAGAGAATGAGAATGATCGAGCAAAAGCATTACAAGTGCTTTTGTTGAGTAGGTTAGCTAATACATTACATATATATATATTGCACTTCACATGCAAATTGGCCTACTATTTGTGGAGAGTCATGTTTTAATATTTCTCCATATGATTAATTTAGCACTGGCTTTATTAGATGGTATCGCATACAAAACAAGAGAGAAGCTGATAACAGTGTTAGGTCAATTAAATGATGAAAACATCCATAAAAATACTACTTTAGAATGGAAGTTAGTGGTAATGTAAGCACATGACAAGCTATAATATCATATTTCTACAAGGAAAATTGTCTCACCCAGTCAGACTGAAGAATCAAGCATAAACAAACACAACAAATTAGCTTTGCCCTGTAAAGTTCTTAAACTAATCAACGCTTGAGCACAAGTGTGATAAGTGATCATTAACCTTCCTGCTCACAAAAATATTAATTCCACGTTTGAACTTGAAAATGAAAAGTGCCAGCTTATAAATATGCATAAGCATTACGTTCTTCCAAGCAAGAAGACTGAAGGATAAAACCTTTGATAAGTCATGGAAAGCAAAATGGGGAGCATGGGAGCTAAGTGTCTTGTGATCGTATGTGTTATGGTGTGCTCATTGTGCCGTGTCAAGTCAGATCTTGAGTTGGGTTTCTACGATAAGAGTTGCCCAAATGCTGAGAAGATCATACAAGATTATGTCAAGAAGCACATACCAAATGCACCTTCTTTTGCAGCTGCTCTTCTCAGGATGCACTTCCACGACTGCTTTGTCAGGGTATGTAGTTATCATATCGATCAAACTGAGGAGTAAGTCTAGGAATGCCATAGATATTACGAGTAGAAGTTTAGTGTTATATATTGTTCATTTTGTCAGGGTTGCGATGCTTCTGTGCTGATAAACTCCACCACAAATAACAAAGCAGAGAAAGCAGCATTGCCAAACCAATCCCTTCGTGGATTTGATTTTCTTGATAGAGTGAAGAGCATAGTGGAAGCTGAATGCCCAGGGGTTGTTTCCTGTGCAGATATCATTGCCTTGGTAGCAAGAGATGCAGTTGTGGTCATTGTAAGTAACTAAAGCATCCTTGAATTCATATACAATTCATCATCAGTATAATTTAGCATGATGTTATGCTTGATTAGTATAACTTTTTAAGTAACAATACATTTTGTTTCCTATCGGACTTCTATGAAAAAAAGAAATGATTAACTTGTTTCAAGTCTTTCACCACATTAGGGAGGTCCTTATTGGCATGTTCCAACTGGACGCAGAGATGGTTTGATCTCAAAGTCCAGAGAAGCATCAAATGAACTCCCAGCACCAACATTCAATTTCAGTGCTCTTCAAGCATCATTTGCTAGCAAAGGGCTGAATCTTTTAGATTTAGTTGTTTTGTCAGGTACTTGACCAAATTTTCTGTATTCAAGGTGCAGTCTTTTCCCCTCCTTTGCTTTCTTTTGGGCAAAGATATAAGAGGTGCCGATCTTCACATCATTGTAGGGGCTCACACTATCGGAGTCTCTCATTGCCAAGCATTCAGTAACAGGCTTTACAATTTCACTGGTAACGGCGACCAAGATCCTTCTCTGGATAGCTTCTATGCTGCCAATCTGAAAAAGAACAAGTGCAAGACCGCGAACGATACGACGACGATCGTTGAGATGGATCCTGGTAGCTTCAGAACCTTCGATCTAGGATACTATAAACACCTGCTCCAGAGAAGAGGACTCTTCCAATCTGATGCAGCTCTAAGCACAACTCCTGCCACCAAGTCGGCCATCATTCAGTTGCTTAACGACCCCCTTGAAGTGTTCTTCAAAGAATTTGCGTTGTCCATGGAGAAGATGGGAAGGATTGGAATAAAAACAGGATCTGCAGGTGAGATAAGGAAGCACTGTGCTCTAGTCAATCACTAAAATTGCTCAACTCCAGCTGAATTACTTTTCGTTTCAATTTGGAATTTTGATGTGCTGTGGGAGACACTTTGTTTTCTCCAGTGTATTCATGCATTCATGCGGTAATAAATTCAAGCTTCAGGTGTGTTTTCTGTTTGTGGAAACCTTAAAACTGCAACCGTAGGCAGGCCATGCTGCATAGCTGATAATTAATCGTTGGATACATGCACATCGCTTATAACGAAGTGGGCCAATTACAGCCACAAAAGCTATAATCATAAATTTGAGCTTGGGCTCTTTAGAGCGGAGCCCGACAATACAATAACAGAGATGTAAACACTGAGAAAAAAGCTGAACACTATGGATCCACCACTTATGCTGACCCAGTTACAGTGCAGCTTCCAACCCAATGCTTTTTCTTGCGTAATTGACCGACACGAATAAGAATTCGCTTTAGGAAACTTCATAAGTGCACAATGAGTTGGTTTTGTTGGTATACCATTTGGCAGGGACGAGAGAGAGCGCGAGGAATATGCAGCAAAGATTTCATGTGGAAGAGGTGAAAGGGATGAGCATTCTACAGCGATGCTAAAAATGGGAGATGTCAAGAGCTATATCAACACTTGCCTCGGTCTCTTCTGGTTCTCTTTTCTTCGCCTCCTCTTTTTGTAACTGAGCAGCGAAACTACTCTCTCCAGTCTCCCCTGCTCCTTCTCCTTTCTGCCTTCCACTGATCCCTTCATCTTCCTCGTCATTGTAGTTCCTTTTTACCATACTTCTTTTGTCGAAGTTTCTCGTCACTGCGATTCTCACGAGTCCGAATCCTCAAGCATCGGCCATGCGTTATCTCGAAGTCGACGTCGATGGCCAAGAGACTTTCCTGGTCGATAAGGTGCGTGAACTTGATTACTTGTAAGTTTCTTTTCTAGTAAACATTAGTCTTCTCCGACGAACAGTCGACGCTTGGTGTTATTTCGACTCGATTTTTTTAGCTCCCTTCAATCGCGTTCTCCATGATCTCTTCGTTTTCATGTACAATTCATCTTCACCATTTTCTTCTTGGCGAAGATTCGTTCATCTTCACCATTTGTTGGCAAGCCGTTGGCTCTCTCTCTCTTCTGCCTCATTAATGGAGGCTTCAAGTGAGCAGTTAATGCTTTAGTCATTTATTTCTTTTCCTTTCACCTTTTTTTCATGAGCAAAAACAAAATAGGGTTTCAATGTCGAAATTATTGCTTCCGTTTTCGAGGGAATGATTCCTGTCGTTGCTTTTTCATTATGCTCATTCAAAGCGCCTAGTTACACCTTCCTTTCTTTTCCGCATTGAACAATGAACCAATGGAAGGACTCTTCATTCCCCCACTAGACCGCCTCCTTCAATCCTTGAATTTAATGCTTTTAGATTCCGTTTATTTATATCTTCACGGTTTAGTCCATTGGTCTAAGCTGATTAATGGATCACAGGAAGTACTCTCATCGTTCTGCGGCAAGCTAAGAAACTTAAGCAACAAAGCTTTAACCGCTTCACCAACAAAACCCCTCAAAATTGCAATGACTGACTTCCCTGGAGGATCAGAGGCATTTGAGCTAATGGCAAAGTTCTGCTACAACAGTGGCAGAGCTCAAATGATAACATCCCACAGCACTTGCCTTCTGCACTCTGTTGCGCACTTCATGGACATGAGTGATGGTGTTTCTGCCTCCACTAACAACTTGCTTGAGTTGACAGAGAAATCTCTGGCGGGACTCCCTTACTGGTCATGGCCTGAGATCATGCACGCTTTGAAGCAATGCGAAGACACTTTTCCAGTTTCGGTTTCTTCGGGGCTGCTGGATCGAGTGTTGGAATCCGCTGTTAGTAGAATCACAGCAGTAGCTGATGCTAGCCCGTCAGGTTCATCTCCTGAAAGCTCAGCGCTAAGATTGTCAGTTGATTCAAGAAGCACAATTAGCGCGAAGAACAGCTCCCACCGAGCTTGGTGGTTCGAGGATATTCTGAGCTTGAGCCCAGACGTGATAAAAAAGATCATCAGCAGCATGGTTTTGCAGAAGGTAGATCATGTACTGGTCAGTAAGTTCCTCATGCATTATCTAAAGAATGCAGCGTCCAGTTCCTCGTGTAACAAGAAAAGGGCTGCCGAAATTAGCATAGAACTGCTCTACTCTCTTGATGGAGGCAGCTCGGTGTCTTGCAAGGGCCTGTTTGATGTTCTCAGGGTCTCAGCATCCTTGAAACTTAGCAAGGACTGCCAAATTAAATTGGAGAGCATGATAGGCAGAAAATTTGACCATGCAACATTAGATAGTTTACTGATTCCAGCTCCTGCAGGGATGGATTGTCTCTATGACGTCAGTCTAATCTTAAGGTTCTTGAAGTGTTTTCTTAGCACAAGAAAAGTTAGAGAATCAATAGCTCGATTGAAGCAAGCAGCAAAGTTGATGGACTCTTACTTGGCTGAGATCGCCCCTGATTTTTCTTTGAAGCCTCCAATGTTTCTGTCACTTGCCACAGCTCTACCTGATGAAGCAAGAGATTCCCATGATTCAATTTACCGAGCAATCGACATGTATCTTGAGGTATCTTTTCGTAATTTTTTTTTTCTTTTTTCAATAATTAGTTTGGTTTGGTGTATAACATATTCTTTCAGCAAATAGATAATTCTTGTTCACAAAATACTTAGGTTCATACTCAACTACTGGAAGAAGAGAAGACAAAGCTATTTTGTGCCATAAACTATGAGAAGCTCTCATCCGAATCCTGCAAGAACCTGGCGAAGAACTCAAAATTCCCCTCAAGAACAATAATCAGAGCTCTCATTTCTCAACAAAGAAAGCTCAGGAGCCTTCTGAAGGAGACCAGCCAATTGAAAGAACCATCGCCGGAGCGAAATCAGAGCAAGAAAAAACAGTTGAGCAGTGATGATCAGCAGGTCATTCTTTATGCGAAAAACCTTGAGATTTCCAGCGAGAACAAGAGGCTCAAGTCTCAGCTTCAAGGAATGCAATGGAAGATGACAGAGTTGGAGAAGATTTGCAAGAAGATGCAAGCGCAGATGGAGAAGGCCATGAAATTGAGAAGAGTTAGTCCAAGTGGATCCAAGTCACTACCCAGGCTTTGCTCCTGATCTCACTCAGATCCATGGAGCCCACACAATTTTGTACACATGTTATTGGTCCTTAGATCGTGTTCCACCAGAATCTGAGATTTTTCTTGATTTTGTTCCTCCTGTAAAGCTGGTTGAGGGCATTACCTTTAACAGAGGGAAAAGAGAAGTGGTTGGGTTCATCTCCTTTGAGCAATGAGAGGTCAATTTGTGCAGCTACTTACATGTTCTTCTGCTCTTTCTTTAATCATTGTTGTCCATAGTACTCGAACCTTTTTGTTAGGAGAGGCCTCTTTACAGGTCTTGGATGTGGTCTCTGTCTGCTAGTGTTGTCCGAATCTAATATTCAGAAAAAGGAATTCCAAGAGCAAAGTCTGTAATCTCTCGTATAAGCAATCCATCAATTGCAGTAAACATACTAAATCATCTGCTGTCACTTTTCTGGAGATTAACATCCAGCATGGTATTAAACGATTAATAGAGGATCCATTAATGGAGGAAGGGGATCTCAGTTCACAGAGCTCGAGTCGAGGAAAGCGGCAAAGGATACACTTGAGGTCGTGTGAGATGACACAGGACCCAACATTGTCAACACATTTACAGTGGAGTGGAGGGATGTGCACTGCACGCCATTGCAATTTGCAAAGTGATAGACAAGCAAAAGCAGAGATTAGAACCACCATAAGCTTCCTGGCATTATCTTTGCTTCTGATCTGGACTTACTGTTTGGTTTGACTCGTTTGATAGATTGTATATTTTAGTTAGAATTCCGAGCTTCCATGAGTAAATTTCCATTGTCAGGGAACAGAGAAGTGACAGAGCAAGCATGCATGCATGATGCATCTAGTCGCGGTAGAGTGGCCCAGAGCCACTATGGAGTAAAATTTGCTCTTTTAAGCTTAAATTCATAATCGTAATGTAATAATATTAAAAATTCCATTTGGATTGAGAGATTTTTGAACTATCATTTAAATAAATTGAGCTTGTACTAAGAAGAAGGCTTATTATACATAAATTACAAGATAAAAAACAGTCTTAATCGATACTGAAGAGTAATAAACTTGATGAATAAAATAAGATAGTCAATGGGTGGGAATCTGTGAAGAATCTGTGTCACATAAACAAGGATAAAAACACCGTTGCTTGAAAGGTGAGGAAATTAAAGACTCATGGGGTTTGATGAACTGAGAGAGATGGAGTTAAGAAAGTTATGGGCAATTAAGTTATCATGCATCGAGACGAAGAGATGACGTAAACAGCACAACATTGGCCTTGTGTTTCTCTCCTTGCGGAATCATTTCCATTTGTTTTTTAAATTTTGTTGGCATTATTTATTAGTGTTTTATTTTTAGGTCCTCTTGTCCTTGCTTTGTTCATGTTTCCCATGAGGCTTTCTATTAAATTTGTGTAAGAGTTGTCTGAGATTGGAATCGAGTCCGGTTGGTGGACTTTGCACCTCCCTTTGCACCTCCGTTCACTGCGCTCGAGACAAAAGGAGGTTGGGAGAAAATGGTTGATTAATCAAGGATTTTGGTGAAAAGAATGTTTAAAGGGATTAAGATAAGAGACTTGGAATCTTGTTTGGGCTTTCTTTAATCTTAATTAGTTTCGAGGTAGTGTTTTGATGTTTGTATTTTGAATTGGGCAATTTACTATATCATCCATTAAACTTTAAAAAATACTCAAAACTTACATTTCCTATTTTTAAGTTGAACTGAACTAAATCTTCTCTCCTCTATATGAAAAAAGTATATATATATAGAGAGATAAATGTTCTCTTGTGGTGTAATTCTTGTGGTTTGGTGCGGTAAAGATGATTTGACATTCCACGTCAAAGCTAAAAAAAAAAAAAACGTGGCATCATCTCTCTTCTCGTCTTCTTCGCCGACCTCGCCAAACCACTGACTGCCGACCTTCCACTGGACGCCCGACCACCGTCGGCCGGATCGCGGCCGGATTCCGGTCAGATGGCGGCCGGAATCCGGCCGTTTCGTGGCCAAAATCTGCCGCAACGCTAGCAGACACAGCGCCGCCGATTCTGGCCGCGATCCGGCCGGAATCCAATCGCGGTCCGGCCGAAATCCGGTCGCAACAGGACGCTGCGGACAAAGCCGTGCGGACCGCTGCGGACATGCCCTCCTGATCGGTCACCAGTCCGATCAGGGAACCTCCTGATCGGTCTCTGGACCGATCAGGGAACCTCCTGATCGGTCTGTAGACCGATCAGAAAAGAATCGGCAGCGCTGCTAGCGTTTTCGGCAGATTTTGGCCACGAAACGGCCGGATTCCGGCCGCCATCTGGCCGGAATCCGGCCGCGATTCGGCCGACGGTGGCCGGGCGTCCAGTGGAAGGTTGGCAGTCGATGGTTTGGCGAGGTCGGTGAAGAAGACGAGAAGAGAGATGATGCCGCATTTTTTTTTTTTTTGGCTTTGATGTGGAATGCCAAATCATCTCTATCGCATCAAACCGCAAGAATTGTACCGCAGGATATATATATATATATATATATATAATATCAAAATTAAATGCCGTTTTGAGTATTCTTTTAAATTGAATGCATGCGTGATCTAATAAGTTACTCGGATTAATTGTCATTACCTCGATTCAATTGTTACAACAAAAATTCTGTTCCTTAATATCTCATCAGTGAATAAATGGTTTTAACGTTAACATCTTGTTGTTTGGAGTTGTAAAACTATCCAACTCTTCGTATTGATCCTAATTATCTTCGAACAAATTTAACTAAAAACAAGCCCCCGGTAAAAACCAAATCCTATCCAAAAACAAACTAAATAACTCAAAAATAGAGTATATTTAGGTATTGTTCTTGCCATCTTTGATGTTGACTGATACGGTGAGTATTAAAAATTGTCACGAAAATAAAAGGGATCAAAATGACATATTGAGTTAGGTCAAAATCAAGAAAAGTTAATAGTCATCTCCCAGAATAAAGTCGCCCAATAAGCCTACCTAGACTAGGATCGCCCAGCTGGCCTACCCAGACCCAGACCAAGCTGCCCGGTAAGCCTACCCAAACTAGAGTCGCTCGGCAAGCTTACCCAGACCAAGGTTGCCCCGCATGCCTACTCAGACCCAAACCAAGGCTGCTCAACAGGCCTACCTAGACCAGGGTCGCTCAGCAGGCCTATCCAGGCCAAGATCGCCCAGCAGGCCTACCCAGACTAGGGTCATCTGACACTATTTCAGGCCTACCTAGATCAGGACCGCCTGATACTATTCCAGGCCTACCCAAATTAGGGTCGCCCGACACTATTCCAAGCCTATACAGACCAGGGCTGCCTGATTCGACCGGTCGACCTGCCAAGGTCGACTTGATTGTTTGACCTGACTGGCCAACCGACCGATCGACCGACCATTCTTCTTAAAACAACCAACCTTCCTAGTAGAGCAAAGTCAAGTCAACCAGTCTACCTAACATAACTTCCGACGGGCCAACCTTTTTGACCTGACAGAACATCTGATTGACCATTTTTCTTGGGCGAGTAGATCATCTACCGGCCAGTCTTCCTGGCCGAGCAGAACAGAACTAAGTTAATTCATTAGAAGTTCATTAGACTGTTGAGCCCATGACAGGGGTAACATGACCTTTGACATCTTTGTCTAGATAGAATTCTCTTATACCTAGAAAAGGGTAGCATGACCCTCTAACGCCTACACAGAGGTAACCTTACCATCTGACATCTTTTGTCTTAACATGCTCCTCTTATAAAGAGTCTTGCCCTGCATGCTAAAAAAGGGAGGAAAAAGAAAAAGAACAAGGAGAGAAAGGAAGGACAAAAGGAAAAAAAAAAAAAAAAAAGAGACCCCTTAGTGTATTAATTATTTTATCATTTATACTCCTATACTATTCATCCTCTTCGTACAGGACATCACCGGAAACTAACTGGAGTCGTTGCGACCAACATTGCAACCATTTCATCGATCTACTAGAGGACGCCCTCTGGGTCAGGGTACGTTTCTGAGGCTTATTCTTCGTACATTTTGTTACTCCACCATTGAGCTTGCTCCTTATATATTTTTGGGACCATCCTCAAGCATCGGCGTGCAAGGCCGAGGGCAAGCCCTGTCTATTTGTAGATTCTTCCAGCGAAGGGGACAGCTCACCCTCTCCTCCTAGTTTCTAGTTCGAAATTTCCTCACAATCAACACTAGCACCACTTCACCGGCATCCAACTCTTCTCAGCTTCCGGACGGGATCATTGACTATATCGTTGAACAACAAGGGAGGGGCGACTGTCGGGAATGCTTGCTAATCCTGTCTAGAAACGATGAAGATTGCATGTAACGACCCGGCCCCTCGACCCCTTGGGCGACCCAATTGGCGGCCCCTCGGCGGTCCCTTGGGCGGCCCAACTGACGGCCCAACTGGCGACCCCTTATGTCGTCGACCGACGACCCTCGACCGTGTCGTTACTCACTAGGTCTCTCCACCCCTGACCAGTGGATTTTTGCTTTCCCTAGGATTCGAACTCTAGACCTCCAGGCTAAGACTAGAGTTTATGAATCCTGGTAGCCAAGTGAGCGTCACTCACTTAGCTACCAGGATTTATAAATTCTAGTAATTAGCCTGGAAATCTAGAGTTCGAATTCTGGGGAAGGCAAAATTCCATTGGTCAGGGGTGGGAAGACCTAGTGAGTAACGACACGGTCGAGGGTCGTCTGTCGACGACATAAGATGTCGCCAGTTGGGCTGTCAGTTGGGCCGCCCAAGGGACCGCCGAGGGGCCGCCAGTTGGGCCGCCCAAGGGGCCTAGGGGTCGGGTCGTTATAATAAAAAGGCGCCTTTTTATTGTAACGACCAGGCCTCTCGGCCCCTTGGGTGGCCCAACTAGCGGCCCATTTGGCGGCCCCTTGGGCGGCCCATTCCACTCACTTGCCTACCAGGATTCATAAACTCTAGTACTTAGCTTGGAGGTCTAGAGTTTGAATCCTGGGGAAGGAAAAAATCCACTGGACGACACGGCCGAGGGTCGTCAGTCGACGACATAAGGGGTCGCCAGTTGAGCCGCCTAAGGGACTGCTAAGGGGCCGCCAGTTGGGCCGCCCAAGGGGTTGCCAAAGGGCCGCCAAATGGGTCGCCAGTTGGGCGCACAAGGGGTCGAGGGGTCGGGTCGCCTTTTTATTGTAACGACCCGGCCACTCGGCCCCTTGTGCGGCCCATTTGGCGGTCAAACTCTAGTACTTGTTGGATCGTGAAACGTCGATAGAGGGGGGGGTGAATATCGATTCGAAAAACAACGAGTATAAAAGAGTTAAGCGCAGCGGAAATAAAATAGCTTAGACAGATGAACACGATGTTTTTTACTTCGTTCGGAGCCTGTGACGACTCCTACTCGAAGGCCCGTACTCCTTGAGTACTTTCGTTGGGCAATCACTAGAAGTTTGAATATTATTACAATTTAAAGTACAGAAGTGCTAATGAAAATAAAACAAATACCGAAAAGAATTAAATACGAGGAAAAGAGCGTATTGTCGGATCTTCGTTAGCGTCGCAGGAGCGCAGAGCAGTAGAGCAAGCAGTCTAAGAGTTCTGAGTTGATTCTGATCTCTGCCTCAACCCCATCTTTTATATGAAGCTCGGGGCGCCCTGGATCCCTTCCAGGCGCCCTGGTGAGACGTGGCAAGTCCAACCAGCGAGCTCCAAGTGGCGACGCGCGGTCAGGATAATTTTTGCCTCCAGGGCGCCCGGGTGCCTCCAGGGCGCCCGGGTGCCTCCCGGGCGCCCGGACCACCTTTTTCCAGCGAACAACTTTCCTGCAAAACAAGGTTAGTCCGAGACAAATAGATCCTGTGAAATAAAGTGTTTAGCACAGTTTATGAGTTTAGTATAAGAAGTATGACTTAGCAAAACAGAGTATGACCTAGATTCCGTCTTTCCGAGATCGGAATCTAGTCACGATCTCGACTTAGATATACGAAATGGATCTAAGCCGGATCGACGCCTAATGTTCCCTTCCCGGGAACGCATCCTCGCAGTCACTCCCCTCCAGTGACTTACCTTACTTACTTGTCAGACATCCGGTCAGCCCTTCGACCCGTCTGGACTTCTCGTCAACTATCCGGTCAGCCCGTCGACCTAGCTGGTCTTCTCGCCAAGAGTCCGGTCAGCCCGTCGACCCGCTTGGACTTCTCGCCAGCTATCCAGTCAGCCCGTCGACCTAGCTGGGCTTCGTGCCAGACATCCGGTCAGCCCGTCGACCTGTCTGGACTCTCCTGCACACTCGATCAGAGTGTTTAGACAACAACAGACTAACTTAACCTGATTTATCATTCATCAAAACCTGGGTTAAATCGTTAGTGCTAACCGCACCAACAATCTCCCCATTTTTGATGGAATGACAACCTGGTTAAGTTAGTGAAAACATATGCAAGAAACAACATGCATTTATGTGGTTTTAAAGTTAGTTTGTATTTTCAAGTTGGTCAAATTGGTTTAGCTAACTTAACCACCTAACTCTCCCCCTTTGACATTCATCAAAAAAAATATGGATTAAGTAAACATCAACATAGACTTGAGACAAAGTAAGAAATAATGTCAAGTTAATCTGGGGGAGTTAAACTTTTGAAAAAAAAGCATTAGCTGTTTAGAAAAATAGCTAAGTTAGATAGTCTGATTTTCAAACATAATTGTATAAGTTCTAAATTTCAATATCAAGTTTAAATTTTCAAAACAAGTTTCAACTTTGAAATACTTTTCAAACATAAGTTTACAAATTCAAAATTCTAAAACTAAGTTTTAGATTTAAGGAAACAATCAGTTTTAAAACTTTGAAATTTATTTTTCAACAAAAAGATTCACTTTTCAAAATTAAGGAAAAATGATTTTGTAAACTTAAGTTTTTTTTTAAAAAAAAAACTAATTTTCATAATTTTCAATATCAAAGCAATTTTTACAACTAATTTAAATCAAATTGTCAAAATTAAGTAAAATCAAATTTTAAGAACTAGATTTTTAAATTCAATTTTCAAAACTAAGTTAAATCTAATTTTCAAAATCAATTTTCAATAAAAAGTAAAACCCAATTCTTAGAAGCAACTTAGTTTTATAAGAGTTAGTTTTCAAAAATAGGTTTAAGAAATTTTTTAAGAAAACATTTTTCAATACGAACATAAAATGTTGAAAGTATTTGCTAAAAATATTCAAAGTAGAATAATTTTTAAAACAAAGGAGTTTTCAAAATAATTTTGTAAAATTCTTTTTCAGAAATTTTCAAAAATAAGTTGAGTTTAAACTTTTGATGAAAAAATAAGTTTAAAATTCAATTTGAAAAACTGAAGTAGTTTTATATCTCCCCCTGAATCTGACATTAAATCAAATGTCTAACCAGTTTGTTACTGACTGATTTATCATAAGATAGCAGCTTTCACTTGGTTAGTCAAGTTAAGTTCAACCTTAACTTGATTAATGTATATTTTGTATTTAACGCCCAGACTTATTTCGATGCACTGAAATAAGCATCTTAAGTCTTAGGCAATTGACCTATACATCTCACCCCTTTCTATGTTCGTCAAACACAAGCAAGGTAAGCCTAGGGTTTTGGTGAGATGTTCAAAACTAGTCCTATGGGTACATGCTTTCTAAGGATTTTAAACTAGTCTAAGGCTAAAAATTCATTTAAAAATCTAAAAATAGGAAAGTTTTGAAAACGAAATATGTTTTAACCTATAATTTGAGAATAACCATTTTTGAAAATATTTTTGAAATTCAAAACTCCTAGTCTATTAGACACATTCCTAGTTTTCTACGTAAATGGCTAAATTCATTTTCAGGGAGTGGTTTAGTGAATATGTCAGCTAAGTTTGACTTGGACTCAACATATTTGAGCTCAATGTCACCCTTAGTAACATGATCCCTGATAAAGTGGTGCCTGATTTTAATGTGTTTAGTTCTTGAATGATGCACTGGATTTTTTGTTAAATTTATTGAGCTAATATTGTCAATTAAAACTTTTACATTTGTGATTTTTAAGTTGAAATATTTTAAGGTGTGCATCATCCATAATAATTGGGCTACACATTCTCCTATGGCTATGTATTCTGACTCAGTTGTAGATAGTGCAACACAATGTTGCTTTCTACTAAACCAGCTAACAAGTGATGGCCCTAGTAGTTGACATCCACCACTTGTGCTTTTGCGGTCTAATTTGCATCCAGCATAATCTGAATCAAAATATCCTATTAATTCAAAGTCACTGGTCCTAGGATACCAAATTTCTACGTTTGTTGTTCCCTTAAGATATCTAAAAATCCTTTTGACTTGAGTCAAATGGGATTCTTTAGCACAGGTTTGGTATCTTGCACACATACTAACTGCAAATGAGATATCAGGTCGGCTTGCAGTTAAGTAGAGTAGACTGCCTATTGCACTTCTATAATACTTTAGATCTACTGGTTTTCCATTTGGGTCATTGTCTAAGATTGTGTTTACTGCCATGGGTGTTTTTATTTCTTTTGTATTTTCCATTCCGAATTTTTTAAGTAATTCTTTAGTGTATTTATGTTGATAAATGTAATTTCCTTCATTTGTTTGTTTAATTTGTAATCCTAGAAAATATGTCAATTTTCCTACTAAACTCATTTCAAATTCTTGTTCCATTAGGTTGATAAATTCTTCTAAAAAGTCTGAGTTAGTTGAACCAAATATTATATCATCTACATATATTTGTGCTATAAATATGTCATTTTTTAGTAATTTAACAAACAAGGTTGGGTCTATTTGACCTTGGTTGAATCCTTTGGATGTTAATTAGTAAGATGTCAGCCTTTCATACCATGCCCTAGGTGCTTGTTTAAGTCCATATAATGCTTTCTTTAATTTAAAAACATAATCAGGATGTTCTAGATTTTCAAATCCAGGAGGCTGACCTACATAAACTTCTTCTTTTATTAGTCCATTGAGAAAGGCTGATTTAACATCCATTTGATATAGTTTGAATCCCTTATGGGCTGCATAACTTAGTAACATTCTAATGGATTCTAATCTGGCTACTAGGGCATAGGTTTCATCGTAGTCAAGTCCTTCAACTTGACTGAACCCTTTGGCAACTAGCCTAGCTTTATTCCTAGTAATTTCCCCATATTCACTTAATTTGTTTCTAAATACCCATTTTGTTTCTATTATTTTCTTATCTTTAGGTGGTGGTACTAGATCCCAAACTTCATTACGCTCAAATTGAGCTAGTTCCTCTTGCATAGCGATGATCCAATCTGGATCAAGTAGGGATTCAACTACAGTTTTGGGTTTAATTTTTGAAATCAGGGAAATTTGACTTAGGTTCCTAAAAGATGATGTGGTCTGAACCCTTAGGTCTGGGTCACCAATTATTTGATTAGTTGGATGGTTAGGGTTGATTCTTATAGTTCTAGGAGGTTGATTTGCTTGAGTGTGTTCATCTTCTTCATGATCTAGGGATTGATTGGTTTCTTCAGAATTATTATTTTTAACAGGTTGAAGTTGAGTTTGTTCTTGGGTTTCTTCAAATTTTACATTTGTGGTTTCCTCGATTTTTAGCGTAATTTTATTGTATATTCTGTAACCCCTACTGTTTAGAGAATATCCTACAAAAATTTCATTTTCTACTTTAGAGGTAAATTTTCCTAAGTGTTCTCTAGTATTTAAGATGTAGGCTGGACACCCAAATACTTTAAAATATTTTATGTTGGGTTGTTTGTTATAAAATATTTCAAAGAAAGTTTTATTATGTCTTTTATTTAATGTTGTTCTATTTTGCACATAGCAGGCTGTACTTACAGCTTCTGCCCAAAAATATTTAGGTAGATTATATTCATTTAACATAGTTCTAGAGGCTTCTAGTAAAGTTCTATTTTTTCTTTCTACAATTCCATTTTGTTGGGGGGTTTTAGGACACGAAAATTTGTGATGGTAGCCATTCTCAAGACAGAACTTGTTGAAATTATGATTTTTAAATTCTCCCCCGTTGTCACTCCTAATTCTTTTAATTTTAATATCTTTTTCATTTTCAATTTGTTTGCAAAAGTTTGCAAAGATTTCAAAAGTTTCGTCTTTATGTTTTAAGAATTTAACCCAAGTAAACCTAGAATAGTCATCTATTATTATTAAGCAGTATAAGTTTCTATTTATGGATTTGACCCCATGGGAGTCAAAAAGGTCTAAATGTAGAAGTTCTAATATCGAGTAGGTTTGTGGTTGATTGGTTGGTTTGTGAGTGGATTTTGTTTATTTACCTTGTTGACAAGCATTACATATGGTTGAATCTAGGTTAGGTAATTTCGGTAAGCCTCTCACTAGTCCATTTAATTTGCTTATATTTCTAAAGTTGGTGTGAGACATTCTCCTATGCCATAACCAAGTCTCTTCTTTTTGTGTTAAATAACACTTAATTGAAGAGGTGGTTAAGTTGATAGCATAGATGTTGTCTTTTCTAAAACCTTTTAGGCTTATAGTAGGATTATTTAGATGTTTGATTAAACACTCTGTGGATAGAAATTTAACCTTATACCTAGTATCACACAATTGAATTATACTCAGGAGATTGTATTTAAAATTCTCGACAAGTAGAACATTTGTAATTATGAAATCTATTTTTAGTTCAATATTACCTATTCCGATCACCTTGAGTTTGCCGTTGTTTCCAAAGGCAACTGTTCCTAAGTTTTTGTAGGTGAGTTGAGTGAACTTGGTGTGATCTCCAGTCATGTGTTTGGAGCAACCACTGTCCAAAATCCACTTGGTTTCCTACAATAAGTAGGATTTAAGGTTAGTCTTAAAAATAGTTTTTTTTTCAGGTTAATTTGGTTTTAAAATATTTTTTTTTAAAAATAGTTTTTAAAATAATTTTTAAAATAGTTTTTGAGGTTAATTTGGTTTAAAAATAAATTAATCGTAATTCATTTTAGTTATTTAATTCAAAATTTGATTAGTTCAAAATTTAACTTAACTAATTCAGTTCGAAATTTAATTTGATTAATTTAATTTGAATTTGAATTTAATTAATTTAATTTGAAATTTAATTTAAATTTGAAATTTGAATTTGAATTTTAATTTATTTTGAAATTCAAAATTTAATTTTGATCCTTAGTCATCTCACCCGATTTAAGTTTTCAATCAGGGAATCCTATAATTTTGTGAGATGGGTTGGATTTTAATTATGGAGTTTGGTTTAACTTGGGTTAGATTCAGATTTAGTTTTGGTCTCTACAAATAGGCATTCTTCGGATAAACTTCTAAGCTTGGTGAGTCACATGGACGTCATTAGAAGTAACCAACCTTTCGAGGTTTTCCGAATAGTCCTATCCACGGAGCTTAGTACTAAATCTTGGTCTAACTAGTTAGGATCCATTTAAGGGTAGCTTCGGTCAGTTCCACTTGGCCAAATGCACCAGATCGAAACCATATCTTTCTAGACATGCGATGCCCAAGCTTCCCTAACGTACTATCATCCAAAAATTTCACCAGTACCATGATTCAAGTTAAACTTGATCTCTTTTTAACTAATCCTAATTACCCTGCCTGGTTAGTTTGTTTAGGTTACCCTGTCGGGTAAGTTAGTTTTGGAGGTGCCAGCTATTCTGGAGCCTCCCCCTGAATTATTGGCCTTTAATTTAAATTTTCGTTTTAGGTTTGTGTCGATTTCTTTTATAATTATAATTAACTTTGTGATAATTTATATTTTGTTGAGTTTTAATATTTTTAAATTTTGATTTCTTTGATTTGTGTTTTGGTTTTTGATTTAGTTTATTCGAGTTTATATAATGTATTTTTTCTTTAGGTATGTAATATTGATTCATTCCTACTTGCGTGGTCAAACACGCTTTCGGAACCCAAGCTTGATTGGTTGATTTGTATTGAGTTATTAATGACTTAAAGGTTTTATTTGAGTTCGACTTGTATCCAAGTCCGGTTTTATTATAACAAGCATTTTGATTGTTCAGGATTAAGTCTAGATTTTTTGATCTTGTAGTGAATTTTTCTAGTATTTCTTTTAAGTTATTAATTTCCGATTTTAGTGATGAATTCTTTTCAAGTATTAGATCTTGAGTTGGATTTAAATTTTTTATTTGTTCCTTGAGGTCTTGATTTTCCTCAAGGAGTTATTTGTTTTCATTTTCTATTTTAATTAACTTACTATTTAAGCAGGAAATAATTTTAAAAAACTTTTTGTTTAAATTAAAATGTACCTCATCCGGGCCTTCGGAAACGAGTACGGACTCGTGGCTTGATTCGGGTTCAGACCCGTCTTCATCTTCCTACTCGTCTTCCGTTTCAGCTTCGCGGGCCATCAGCGCGAGGTGGCTCTGGTGTTTCTGCTCTTCTGCCTCTGATTCATCTGAGGAGTCGTCCCACGTTGCTTTGAGGGCCTTCTTTTTGGTTGGCTTCGGTTTGTCGAATTTCAGTCTTGGGCATTCGTTCTTGTAGTGCCCCTTTTTGTTGCATCCGAAGCACGTCACGTTCTTTTGTTCCGAGGGAGAACTGATCTTTTGAAGGTCCTTCTTACTGAAGCTTCTTTTTCTCCTGGTGAACATTTTTCTTACCAAGTTCACCAGGTGTTCTTCGTCTTCGGAATCTTGATCAGAATCTTCTTCAGATTCAGGCTTGCTCTTCTTTTCTTTGGATGAGCCTGCAAATAAAGCAATACCTTTCTTGGCTCCAGCATTAGTTTGTTCATGTAATTCTAACTCACATAAAAGCTCGTCTAATTTTAACTTAGATAGATTTTTCAAAATTTTGTAGGCATCTACGATTGATGCCCACAAGCTATTACGAGGAAACGCATTTAGTGTGTACCTTATTAAATCTCTGTTTTCCATCTGGTGGCCTATCGCGTGGAGTCCGTTGAGGACGTCCTTGATTCTTGCATGCAGTTGACTTGCCGTCTCCCCTTCCTGCATTTTTATATTAAATATTTTATTTAAAAGTAGGTCTCTTTTTGTTACCTTCGCGTCGCTCGTTCCTTCGTGCAACTCGATCAGTTTGTCCCACAATTCTTTGGCATTCTGATGCGGTCCGACGCGATTCAGCTCTTCTCGTGTTAGGCCGCAATGTAGCGTGTTGATTGCCTTGTTTTCTGTTGATGCCTTTTTCCTCATGTCCGGAGTCCACTGTTCCGGGTCTAGTGGATTTCCGGAGTTGTCGACTAGAGTTCGGTACGCCTTTACAACGTTGAACCATTGATCGTAGTCTGTCTTTAGGTACACCTCCATTCTTTTCTTCCAGTACGAGAAGTCATCCCCGTTGAATAGGGGAGGACGTATTGTGCTAAAGCCTTCTAGTTGAGACATCCTACACACAAGTAAACAAGAAAAAAAAATATTCCAAGACTTGGTCTTGGATTAGCAGTGCGGAAAAAGATTATAGCAGTATCTAAATTAGTGTTGCACCAATATAGATTTAATTGCGACGACAAAAATTCCCAAATTAACAATAATATCAACTTAGAATTAAGCGTAAAGCAAAAAAAAAAAAAATATTTTCACCCCCTGTCTGATTGGTGGTTGCACCAAATCAGAGCAGTACCTGCTCTGATACCACTTGTTGGATTGTGAAACGTCGATAGAGGGGGGGTGAATATCGATTCGAAAAACAACGAGTATAAAAGAGTTAAGCGCAGCGGAAATGAAACAGCTTAGACAGATGAACACGATGTTTTTTACTTCGTTCGGAGCCTGTGACGACTCCTACTCGAAGGCCCGTACTCCTTGAGTACTTTCGTTGGGCAATCACTAGCAGTTCGAATATTATTACAATTTAAAGTACAGAAGTGCTAATAAAAATAAAACAAATACCGACAAGAATTAAAGACGAGGAAAAGAGAGTATTGTCGGATCTTCGTTAGCGTCGCAGGAGCGCAGAGCAGTAGAGCAAGCAGTCTAAGAGTTCTGAGTTGATTCTGATCTCTACCTCCGCCCCATCTTTTATATGAAGCTCGGGGCGCCCTGGATCCCTTCCGGGCGCCCTGGATCCCTTCCAGGCACCCTGGTGAGACGTGGCAAGTCCAACCAGCGAGCTCCAAGTGGCGATGCGCGGTCAGGATAATTTTTACCTCCAGGGCGCCCGGGTGCCTCCCGAGCGCCCGGACCACCTTTTTCCAGCGAACAACTTTCCTGCAAAACAAGGTTAGTCCGAGACAAATAGATCCTGCGAAATAAAGTGTTTAGCACAGTTTATGAGTTTAGTATAAGAAGTATGACTTAGCAAAACAGAGTATGACCTAGATTCCGTCTTTCCAAGACCGGAATCTAGTCACGATCTCGACTTAGATATCCGAAATGGATCTAAGCCGGATCGACGCCTAATGTTCCCTTCCCGGGAACACGTCCTCGCAGTCACTCCCCTCCAGTGACTTACCTTACTTACTTGTCAGAGCAGGAGCGCAGAGCAGGAGAGCCCGGCTTCTTGTCTTCAACGTTGGTACCATCCTCTCAACCTCAACCAATCCGCTCAGTCGTACATGGTTAGCTCGGCCGTACATGGTCAACTCGATCGACCTTGATACCCCGTTTGACTTTGTCTTTCCTAGCAACCGGTCTTCCTGAATTTGACCTATCTTTGGTAGGACTTTTTATTATCATCGGATCACCTGCAAAGCTTGAGAAAGAGAGAGAGGGGGCTAGAATAAAGATTTGGGATGCCCAACTCAACCACTCCGATGTCCAAATTAGAACTTCGATGGGGAGATGAAGAAGAAGAACGATAAACAAGAAGTGCTGATGGTTTTTATGCATACACATGCACATATATACACAAAAAACACTAACACTTCCCGTTTACTATTTCTCTTCTCCACCTAGCTCTTTCTGATGGAGTTCTAACTTAAGCAGTAGTTTTATAGAAATATCCTTAACCTCCATTCTAATCCTCTCTCCCTTTCTCAAGCTTTACGGGTGTACCCACCTGCCCGACAGTCCGTCCCTCCTTCGCGGCTTCGCCCATCTTCTCTGATAGAAATATGTATCAACTTATTCTATTAAGTAGTTAGGCACTGTTAAATCAACTGGGCCCAGTAACAACCCGACTAGGTACTCGAAAATTTATAATGGATTTAGATTTAAAAAAAAAAGAGAGAAGAAATTGATAGACCATAAATAAATTTATAGATCAATAAATGCCAAAGAACAGAAGCGAACCAAAGTATTCAGAGGGGAAAAAAAATCAAACAAAAGAGAGTGAAGTTATTAAATTAACAAATGCATATACGGATCAATTTCCAGAAATTATTCCTTGTGGGTGTGCGTTACGTTGGTTGATGCACGCTAATTAGGCGTCAACGGTGCTCTTTGGAGACGATGCAGGCTTGGCCGCACATGGTGGCGCATGGCACGTTTCCAATCTTGCCGTTGGCGCAGCGGTCGTAGCAGTCGCTGAAGCACCCGAACGCGCTGACTGCGGGCGTCGACGCCGCCGCCATGAGCACGACGACCAGGAGGAAAGCAACTACGGCCATTTTCTTGTCCGCCATGACGTACGGTGTGGCTGCCTTGCCTTGAATTGTAGGAGAAAATCGATTGAGAAAGACGAGCGTGAGGGAAGTCGAGACGATTTGTTTCTCTTTTATAATGAAAGGGAGAGGAGAGACTTGACTAGGATCGAGTGGTTGTGGAGTTCTTGAATGTGTCGGACTTACACGTGCATGGCTACCCATGTCTATTGCATGGATAGTTCAATCAATCCCACAAAAATTAGAATTGAAATTCTGTACGATGAAAAAAATAAATTATATATATTTCTACCTTTTACATTTTTAATTTGAATAAAAAAATGCTCGTGTACTTTATACTTAAAATCATTTTTTTTATTGTCATACTTTGTTATAAAGTAGTTATTCAAAATTTTAAAATGAAAAGGACATTCAACCTAAATTCAATTTCAAAAGATCAATAGGATAGCTCAGGTCGTTCAAAACTCTATGAGACACTAGATAATAATAATAATAATAATAATAATAATAATAAAAATAATAATAACTTTTTAATATATTTTTAAATTTTCTGTTTAAGTTTTTTTCATTTGAATTTGGGATTAAGAATGATCGATTTAAAAAAAATTGATTTATTTTTTAAAAAATAAAATATTATTTGATCCTGTCCGAGAGTGAGTCGATGGACACTGGGAAGATGACGCTTACGTTGACTGGATGTCGACCAAAGATGACGTGGATCTCCCACAAGCTGAGCCTGCAACTACAAGTCGTTAGTGTCGAGTTAGGGAGGGGTTCCCCGGCGATGGCCCTCTGACGCTCAAGTCAGTCACCGGCGGCAAGCGAATGAAGAATGAAGTGGAGAGAAAGAAGCAGCGTGACTGTAGCTATAGTAGTGAACCACATACCTCCGTCGAAACTTAGAGGCCCTTATATAGGGCTACCGAGAGGCGCGTGGACGCTTCTCGAGGCATACACGCTTCTCAAAGCATACCTGGAAAAGACGTGTCAGAAAAGCGCGTCTGACGCCATACCCGAACAGCCCCAGCATATCCCTGACGTGACAGTGGAAGCTTCTACCGTACAATTCTCTGTCTGACCATGTCGTCGACCATGCAGCCCGTCGGTGACACTGGCCTCCCTAGGAAGATATCGCCAACTGCTCCTCTTGTCTATTACTGGGCCAAGCGGGAGAGCCGCTCGGCCAACTTGTCATCTGGGTGATACAATGGTCGGGTCGAGTATCCGCTCGGCCGATGACCTGCTACTCGGCTTCGCCCTGCCAAGCGACGGAGCCCTGTCTGCAAGGTTGAGGCTGTGTCCACTGCTTAGCCGAGCGGATCGACCGCTTGGCCTTTGTCCCTCCTTCGAGCTTTATGAGTGTCGGAAGCCCGGTGTTCGACCAAGCTGTCAAAGTGTCGGACCGGCTACTCCTCCTGCCGATCCGGAAGTTAGTTCGCCCGCTCGGACACCTGCCTAGGACGTTGATCACTTCGACCTCCTGCCGGGCGGGCCCCACCTTACCACCGGGTCACGTGTCTCCCCCTCAAGTCTAGTCGAAGGAGGCTACAAGTCCGACTGACTGGACAAGTAGTCTAGTGACCGATTGGCCGATCGGCCATGGGTAGGTTGGACCCTGATCGGCCTATGTAAAACTGATCTTTCTCTTCCGATCGGCGCTTTGAGCCTTTGTACTTGGATATTTTTCCCTCAGGGCTCCCGAAGAGGCGTGAGCCGGGCAGTCAATGCTGACGCCACTCGAATCTCCTCAGAATACTCACAAATCATCCCCATTAAGGCTGAGCACGCGTCCATGCCCATTAAATGCCGCCTTGTGGGAGGGCGCCATGTGTCGTTGCTGCACGTCCGAGGTGACAGCTGCCGATGTGACGTTTGGCGATTTGAATTCGACGGCTGGATGTGCGTTCCGATCCCCGTGCCCTAAATCAGACGGCTCCGGCCGACCACGCTCATCTTTATAAAGCCTCAGCGTCGCCTTCCCTTCTACGTTTTCTTCGTGCTCTTCGACGATTTGGCTCCCGCGATTCTGTTTGTGTCCAGTGCTCCAGCGATTGTGCATTTGCTTGCTCCGGCAAACCTTGGCTCTCTGCTGCGGCGATCCCCAGCTCCTCGCGGTGGTCCTCCCTCCCATAAGCTTTCCCTCTCCTTCTCCATTGCTGCTCTCCCGTTACTCCTTTTCCGCCACCATATTTTCCAATTTTCTGTGTTTTCCGGCCATCTTTCTCCTCGTACCTTCTGCCTTTTCGTTTCCTGGCCATGGCGAGCTCTTCGCAGCCGTCCGACCCCACTCCCGATTTTTGGTATACTACCATGGAGACCCGGTTCGACGCGGGCGACGCCGTGAGTTTGATAAACACCTTTGACCTTCCTTCCGACCATGAAATAGTTCTAGCCTCTTCGTCCGATCGTCCCAATGACCCACTGGTCGGCACAATCTGTTTCTTTCGAGACCAATTCATGGTCGGTCTTCGGTTTCCCATCCACCCTTTCATCACCGAGATTTGCAACTACTTTCGTGTCCCGCTCGCCCAGCTTGTCCCCAATTCCTTCCGCCTGCTGTGCAGCGTGGTAGTATTGTTCCGCATGCATAACACTCCACTGACCCCTCAGGTCTTCCACTACTTTTATTTCCCCAAACAGTTCGAGCTGGGCACTTACCTTTTCCAATCCCGCATCGGTCTAGTCTTTTTTGACAAAATGTCCTCCTCCAACAAACACTGGAAGGAGTACTTCTTTTGAGACTCCCCGAGCAGCCAAGCTTCCAGACCAGATGGTAGGTCGGGCTTCCTACTCAACTTGATTTGAAGAGGTACAAAACCCGGCCGGACTACCTCCATGCTGCTAATATGTTGGCCAGCCTAAAGTTCGACATTCATAAGTTGTTGTCAGAGGGTGTGATGTACGTGTTTGGGCTAAGTCCGATCCGAACGAAGCTCCCGAGCAACCTAGGTATGAAATTCCTCAACCTTCTTCCCTTGAGTCTAACTGATTCTTATCTTCTTTTGCAGCCAACATCATGATGCGCGCTCGGGCAGCCGACATAATGAAGGTCAAACAAGCCGAGATTGAAGCAGCCACAGCCAAGGAGATGGAACGGCTCGACTTGACTCCAGTCGGCTCATAGGAAGGTACAGTTGAGGAAGCCCCAACTGTGGGCGAGGGGACAGCCGAACGGACACCAGCGTAGGAGGGGCGGCTGACCCATGCCCGGTCCGAGAAGTGCCACCTGTCGTCCATGCTGAGGTCTCGGGGTCCTCAGGCGATGAGGTACCACTCACCTGCAAGAGAAGCCGAACGGATGCGCATTCCCGCTCCGCCACTTCGGCTGTACAAGCCTCTGCGAGTGGAGGCACCCCCCTCTCCAGCTGCTCCTACAACAGTGGAGGCTACTTCTTCTGATCGGACTCTGTCTTTAGCTGAGCTACCAGAGCCGCTCGCCGTTCAGCCGATTACTTCCTTGCCTCCGGCTAGGCGGAGGATAAAATGGTCCGCCATTCTCCCAATCCCCCCTGCTCAAGCTTCTGGTCCAACGACCTCCTCTCAATCGACGTCGAGTGAGCGACTGTCCATCACCGCTACGCTTCGCCTGCCGACAGAGGATCTTCTTGCGCCAGGCAACCAGCCCAGCTCTCCTCAGCATCAAGTCTATATCCGTGGTTGGCTCGCCCGTGTATAGGAGGAAACAAGGGTATGAACGGCGGTGAAAGCCCCTGGCGCACTCGCCGATAGTCATATGGAAATGTTCACCGGGGTTGGTATTCTCAACTATCAGCTCATGACTTACCTCCGATCGACACTAATGCTTGCTTATAGTTCTGGGTGGAGAACATCGACATGTGCCAATGATTGGATCAAGTGGAGGACGAGCTGAAGAAGCTCAAGTTTATGGAGAAGTTGCCTCCTCCCAGGGGCCACCGACCGCTCGTCTACAGGCCAACCTGCAAAAGGCCCAACAACTTCTCGTGACAGAGCAGCAAAAGTCTCCCAAGCAGGCCAGTAGGCTGGGCCAGATTGAGGCACAGTTGAAGACCTACGACCCGAAACTCGATCTGGCTTCCACAGGGAAACAACGTGTCATCGCTGACCTAGAACAAAAGAACCAGGAGGCTTGTCAGTTGGCCAAGCAGCTCAAAGATGCGGAGAAACTTCTGATCATGGAGCGGGAGAACCGTTCGGCCAAGGAGGCTTAGCTTCAAGGTCAAGTGAAGTGCCTCGAAGAAGATCTGGAAGCCTCCTGCGCTGCACTATCAACTGTTAGAGTGTATACTAAAAGCCTAGCTTTTGTAAACATTTATTTTGAAATAAAGAATCGCATTGGTCAAAAATGTCTACATTTATGCTAAGTGTAGTTGTTCAATTAATTTATATTGTAGATAACATAGTGTGTGGTGTCACATACAGAAGATCATGTTATCGGTTCTTTATAAATTATAAATAGTAGCTCACGACTAAGATGGAAAGGAACAAACCATTGGAATAGTCAGAGTGTAATTAGGTGTTAGTTTATCTTGACTGAAAAATTACATTAGTACACTTTGAGTGTACTGAGTAGGACCATTTAAGGTAAGTTCTTTTATACTGACTTGATAAAAGAACAACACCTTAGTTATTATGAAAGTGTGTGCTCTTAATCCTAATATAATAACAAGCACATATATTTAGTATTCATTTCTTTGACTTATTAAAGGGTGAGATTTAGCTCGATAAATCAATAGGCCGGATAAGTTGGGAAATGATATTACTTATAGTGTGTGTTGTTGATTATAGAAGGAAACTATGTCTTAGTAATCTAGGTTGATAATGCCCTCAAGATGAGCTCATAAGGATTGTCATGTTAAACCCTGTAGGTGGACTTAGTCCGACATGATAATAAGGTTGAGTGGTACTACTCTTAGACTAAGACATTAATTAAAATGAGTTGTCAGTAACTCAATTAATTAGTGGACATCTGAAATTTTAAACACAGGGAGACTAACACACTCATAATAAGAAGGAGCCTAAAATGTAATTTGGGATTGGTGCGGTAGTTCAATAATAATTCTTTAGTGGTATGAATTATTATTGATGAAATTATTAATTTCATTGGGAGACCAAAATCAATTCTTCCTATCAGTCCCTATCTTAACCTCTTATTTATAAAGTATTATACCTATCTATACCCACCTTTATACCCATCCTAAGGTGGTCGGCCAAGCCTTGCTTGGAGCCCAAGCAAGGGGTCGGCCAAGTTAATCCTTGAATGAACCAAGTGGTGGTCGGCCCTAGCATGAGTCCAAGCTTAGGTGGCCGACCACAATAAAATTAAAAGGATTTTATTTTTAAAATTTTTATTATGTGGATTCCATGATTTTAAAAGAGAGTTTAAAATATAAATATTTCCTTTTATAGTTTTCTACAAAAGATTACGAAAAGATTTGATATCTTTCCTTATTTATAGATTGAAAGGAAGATTTTAATTTTGAGAAAACTTTCATTTTCGTAACCATGTTCATGATTTAAAAGAGAGTTTTAAAATTATAAATTTTTTCTTTTA
This sequence comes from Zingiber officinale, assembly GCF_018446385.1. NCBI lineage: Eukaryota > Viridiplantae > Streptophyta > Magnoliopsida > Zingiberales > Zingiberaceae > Zingiber > Zingiber officinale. Next base: position 36,481,627 of record NC_056004.1, on the reverse strand, counting down.
TAATTTTCTACAAAGGATTAATAAAAGATTTGATATCTTTCCTTATTTGTAAATTGAAAGGAGATTTTAATTTTAAAGATAACTTTCCTTTTTGAAAATCATCCACATGTTTAAAAGAAAGATTGAATTTCCTTTTATAACCAACCATGAAGGGATAAATTATTAGAGAGATTTTTATTTTAAAATTTCTGGAAACAAATTAGAAAGTTTTAATTCTTGTTAAAACTTTCCTTGTTTGGGATTATGAGGTATAACTAGTAATTATTTTCCGCATCATACTAGTTTTTCTTTGTATGAATTCCAAACACAAGAGGCATATGATTCTAGATTTTCGGATTAGATATTCGAAGTTGTATTTTTTTAAATTATTTTGATCTTGTGATTTGATTATTTTTTTTTTGTTAAACCTAATGTTATTTTAGGAAATTAAATATTGAATTTTGTTAAGAGACTTTGTCGAGGTAGTGGTGGATGCTCCCATACCCAAGAAGGCCATGTGTCTTGCCATGTTTGACCTAGGAGCCAATTTTCGAAATAAATATTTAATTGAATTTGTAACATAGGTAGATTTAGATCAATAATATTAAGCATCGTTTGCGATCCAAATCTAAACCATTAAGAACAGATAAGTTAAATTTGGAATCAATAATGTTAAGTTCCGTTTGCGATTCCTAATTTAATTTCTAAAAAACACAATAGGTTTTTTAGGAAGGGTTCAACACTTGTACAAAATTTTTGTACAGTGGGTACGATCTTCCTAGGACCAACCAACAATTGGTATCAGAGCTATGGTTTGCCTCTGTGTGTTTGGTATTCAATTTAATTATGCACATGTCATACATAATTTAGGCAGGATAATTGTAGGATGTGCTAACTCTGTGATTGTAGACTCCAACTATTATTGCTTATAGATATTGTGTGTGATTGGACCCTTGGACATGTCAAGAGAATTTTATTATGTGTGCATGATTGTATTTAACTAATATAGCAAGAGTTGTATTAGCCCTAGGATTTTACATTTATGTTCGATCTAGAATTGATGTACATTCCCTTGTGGAATATAGGATCGATGTATGTAAAATTTTATTTTTTCTGTCGCGGATCGTATCCTTGCGAGGCGTGGTGTTATTAGAGGACCAGAAGCGCAGCGGAAAAGGAAGCTCGATAGACTCGACGGCATGAACCCTAGGGCTGGCAGCATGCGAAGGACAGTAATGGAAGAAGTCATAATAGTTAGAAAATTAATTTTCATATTTATTACTTTTATTTACTGTGATGTGTGTGTGCATGTGATGTGTAGTTGCTAGGTTAAAATTCCTCACCTTAAATAACTAAGTGGGAGAGGGATTAGTAGATAAATTCCACTGTCTCCACTGCTAATTTGTAAGTGATGCGACAAACTTACCTGTTGGCTCTGAGTGCCTCCCTCCCCATCGGATGAGTTTGTTTGCAGATCACTAGATCAAACTTCCTTTATGGATGGTTATAGGAAATTGATTAGGAGCGTGTGATCTTCTCCATCGGAAGGGGCACAATCTTATTTAATGGAATAAGTATCAAGTAATGATATACACTTAGGCACATTTAATAGTATCCTCCCCATCAGGGTCACTGCTATTATATGTGTGACCGAAGGAGAACCATCTATTAATTTGTCATAAAGAAAGGTTGACAAGATAATAAAATTAAAACCCCCTCTTACAAATGTATGATTTTGTATACGTCCACACTATCGTGGCATATAAAATTCACGGTGTTTGATGTAATTTTATTTGTCAGGTTGACAAGATAATAAAATTAATGGGTAAAACCCCTCTTACAAATGTTTGCATTTGTATACGTCCACACTATCGTGACATATAATATTCACGGTATTTGAGGTAATTTTATTTGTCATAAAAATAGGTTGACAAGGTTATTAATGGGTAAAACCCTCCTCTTACAAATGTTTGATTTTGTATACATCCACAATATCGTGGCATGCAAAATTCACGGTGGTTGAGGTGTTGGTGATTTTAAATGATATTATTTTGAGGAATCAATATTATTTTAAATTCAAAGTTTTGACCAAATATTTGTTCAAAGATAGACCAACTATTAATTCTATTTGTCATAAAGTTAGGTTAACGATGTCATAAAATTAATGGATAAAATCTCCTCTTGGTTTTTGTATACGTCCACATTATCGTGGCATACAAAACTCATGGGGATTTTAAGGTGTTGGTCTTGACCAAATATTTTTGTGATTCTTAGGATTTCATATGTTTGTCAATCCCCTAACTGTTATACTATATAATAGATTTAGTAGTCCCAATTAAGATTGGAAACAAAACTTAGACTCTAAGATGGACTGTCCTCTCAGAACCAAGAACAGTATAGGTGTATTTTATTCATTAGTTGTTGAAACATGTTTAGTGGTGTTATCTACCGGTACCTGGTGTGTAGATACGTGAGCCACTGATCATGTCTGCAATTCTTTGTAGGGGTTCCAGGAAATCCAACAACTATATAAAGAGAAAATCACCATGGGCACTGTCGCGAAAGTAGCAGCTATTGCAGTGGGAGATGTTTATCCTCCGATTGGAATAAAACATGGATTTTGATAAAATGTCTTTACGTACCAAGTTTAGAAAGAACTAGATTTCAGTCTCTAAACTATTCAAAGAACTTGATATTCTGTCTCTTTTGATAACAAGTTGTTATCAAAAAAAAAAAAAAGAGGAAAGTTATCTGTTCTGGTACGTTGGTCGGCAATTTATATAAATCCAATAAATTCCACGATGCAACAAATGGAAATTAATAACACATCTTCTAACTCTAATAAGAGAAAGCAACCTTCGAAAATGAACCAATCATATCTTTGGCATCTAAGGCAAGGTCATATTAACTTGAGTAGGATTCAAAGGATAATAGCCGATGAACTCTTGGGTACATTGGTAGTGTAAAATTTTCCAACCTGCGAGTTTTGCTTGGAAGGAAAAATGATCGAGAGGCTTTTTAAGTCTAAGAGGTATAGAGCCAAAGACGTGTTAGAATTGGTTCATTCTGATTTGTAAGGACCTATGACTATCCAGGCAAGAGGTGGTTGCAAATATTTCATCTCTTTTATAGACGATTATTCGAGATACGGGTACATTTACTTGATGCGCCACAAGTCTAAGTACTTTGATAAGTTCAAAGAGTACAGGGCTGATGCGGAGAAACGTCAAGGTAAAAGTATCAAGACACTGCGGTGAGATCGTAGTGACGAGTACCTCTTAGGAGAGTTTAGGAGGCACTTATCAAAAGTCGAGATTAAATCCCAACTGGCTGCATCTGGTATACCCTAACAGAATGGTGTGGCAGAAAGAAGGTATAGGACTCTTATGAAAATAATTAGATCGATGATGAGTTATTCAGAATTACCAAATTTATTTTGAGGTTATACTCTGAAAACAAAAGTGAACATAGTACCTTCTAAATCAGAACCCTCTACTTCCATAGAATTGTAGAATGGGTGTAAGCCTAGTCTAAAGCATATTTGGATTTGGGGTAGTCCAGCACATGTGCTGAAGGGAGACACTGATAAGTTGGACAAGAGTTCACTTGTTTGTGAGTTATCCTAAAGAAATAAAAGGAGGTTTATAGTCCTAAAAATCAGAAGGTCATTGTTAGCACCAATACTCGATTTTTAGAAGATGATTATGTAATGAACCACATGCCCATAAGTAAATTTGTTCTTAAGGAAATAATAAAGGACACGTTTAATCTAGTACCAACAGTACAAGATGAGATACCACAAGAAATTGCAACATGTGTCACAAATAATGCACAATTACAAACAGTGTCTCGTCGTAGTGGGAGGGTTGTTAGGCAACCTGAAAGATTCATGTTTTGGGAGAGTCTTTGGACTTGATCCCTGGTGAATATGAACCTGATCTCCAAACATATGACGAAGCTCTCCAAGATAAAGATACAACATCTTGGCAAAGAACAATGAATACTGAAATAGAATCTACGTATTCTAATAAAGTCTGGGAGCTTGTAGAACCACCAAATGGTGTAAAAGTCATTAAGTGTAAATAGATCTACAATAGGAAAAGAGGGATAGACGAGAAGGTGGAAACTTTCAAAGCAAGGTTGTTAAAAAAGGAAAACTTTTTACCAGTAGTCATGCTTAAGTCTATCCGGATTCTTGTATCTATTGTTGCTCATATTGATTATGAGATTTCGCATGTGGATGTCAAGACAGCTTTCCTTAATGGAAGTCTTGAAGAAAGCATCCATATAAAGACATTAGAGGGGTTCATTGCAAAGGGCAAAGAGCATCTAGTATGTAAGCTCAATCGGTCTATTTATAGACTGAAGCAAAGCTTCAAGGTCTTGGAACATTCGGTTTAATGAAGTAATCCAGACCTATGAATTTATTCAGTGTCCGGATAAGTTTTGTGTATACAAGAAGTGTGATGGAAACGTGGTGGTATTTCTTGTACTATACGTAGATGACATTTTTGGTAGTTGGAAACAATATCAAAGTGTTGTCGGAAGTAAGGGTATGGTTGTCCAAACAATTTGATATGAAGGACTTGGGAAAGTGCGCACATATTCTTGAGATCAAAGGAATCACAAGAAAAGAATGTTGTGCTTATCCCGAGCTTCATACTATCCTAGCTCATTTAAGCATGCAAGACTCCATGAAAGGTTTTTCTACCTTTTGTGCATGGAGAATCTTTATCTAAAGAGATGTCTCCAAAGACATCAAAATAGATAGAGGACATGAAGGCAGTTCCTTATGCTTCGGCTATCGAAAGCCTAATGTATGTAATGCTGTGTACGAGACTGGATATCTGTTTTGCCCAGAGCATAGTCAGTAGATATCGAAGTAACCCAGAACCGGGACACTAGACTGCCGTAAAACATATATTAAAGTACCTTAGAGGGACTAGAGATTATATGCTAGTTTACAAGGCAGATAATTTGATCCTTGTGGGTTACACAAATTTTGACTTCTAATCAGATAGGGACAATAGTAAATTGACCTTGGGATTTTGTGTTTACTTTAGGAGGTGAAGCCATAACTATGGAGGAGTGTTAAGCATAGATGCTTTTCTGGACTTCACCATAAAAGCTGAGTATGTGGCAGCCTCTGAGGCAGCCTTAAAAGTTATATGGCTCAGAAACTTCATGATGAACTTAGACATGATTTCTGGTTTGTCCAAAGATTATTACAATTTATTGTAATAATAGTGGTGCAGTAGCAAACTTGAAGAAACCATAAGTCCATAAGGCAAGTAAACACAATAGAGCGTAAGTACCACCCAATACGAGACATCGTATAATGAGGAGAAGTTGTTGCCGCCTAGATTGCATCAGATGATAACCTGAGAGATCCTTTCACTAAGGCCCTTCCGGCGAAAGCTTTTGATCGGCATGCGGAGGGGATGGGAATCAGATGTATGGCAGTAGATATGGCAGCTTAGTCTTTTAGTATAAGTGGGAGATTGTTAGAGTGTATACTAAAAGCCTAGCTTTTGTAAGCATTTATTTTGAAATAAAGAATCATATTGGTAAAAAATATCTACATTTATGCTAAGTGTAGTTGTTCAATTAATTTATATTGTAGATAACATTGTATGTTGTGTCACACATAGAAGATCATGTTATCGGTTCTTTATAAATTATAAATAGTAGCTCACGACTAAGATGGAAAGGAACAAAGCATTGGAATAGTCGTAGTGTAATTAGGTGTTAGTTTATCTTGACTGATAAATTACACTAGTACACTTTGAGTGTAGTGAGCAGGACCATTTAAGGTAAGTTCTTTTTATACTGATTTGATAAAAGAACAACACCTTAGTTATTATGGAAGTGTGTGCTCTTAATCCTAATATAATAACAAGCACACATATTTAGTATTCATTTCTTTGACTTATCAAAGGGTGAGATTTAGCTCGATAAATCAATAGGCCCGATAAGTTGGGAAATGATATTACTTATAGTGTGTGTTGTTGATTATAGAAGGAAATTGTGTCCTAGTAATCTAGGTTGATAATGTCCATAAGAGAAGCTCATAAGAATTGTCATGTTAAACCCTCCAGGTGGACTTAGTCCAACATGACAATAAGGTTGAGTGGTACTACTCTTGGATTTGTTGGTGCAATTTCCAGTAGGTCAAGGTTGACCTTGACAAAGCGTAAACCTTGGTCATGGTTTCGATGTTTGACAATACAGAAAGACATGTAGACATGGACAATGCAGGTGCAGTTGTCCATGCGGAGAGATACTGATCATGGTCTGATCAGGTTGAATGAAGAAGAGTCAAGTAGGTCAAGGTTGACCGGATACTTGACTGGGAAGTCCTAACTGGGATGTTAGGCAGTTCGGAAAGTCCTGGTGAGTGAAGCCAGGCAGTCAGAAAATCCTAGTGAGTGAATCTAGGTGAAAGTGGAAGTCCTGGTGAGTGAAGCCAGGCAGAGGGAAAGTCCTGGTGAGTGAAGCCAGGCAGTGGGAAAGTCCTGGTGAGTGAAGCCAGGCAGTTGGAAAAGTCCTAGTGAGTGAAGCTAGGCAGTTGGGAAGTCCTGGTGAGTGAAGCCAGGCAAGGGAAATCCAGATGGGTCAAGGTTGACCAGACATCTGGTGAAAAGTCCAAGCAGGAAGCTTGGCACGGGAAAAGTCCAAGTATGGAGACTTGGCACGGAGAAGACTAAGTTGGAGACTTGGCACGGAAAGTCGGAGAGGGCTCGGTAGCTCGTTCTCCGGACTGTGGTCGGAGAGGGCTCGGTAGCTAGTTCTCCGGACTGTGGTCGGAGAGGGCTCGGTAGCTCGTTCTCAGGACCAAGTAGGGTTTAGGGCTGGGAGCTCTAAACCGGGATCGGTTTGGTGACCGATCCAGTGATACGCTGGGTTATCTGATCGGTCTGGTGACCGATCAGTAACCAAACAGAAGCATTCTGTTGCTTATCTGATCGGTCAGCAGACCGATCAGTGATCGATCAGTAGCATACAATGAAGTTCCTGATCGGTCTGCAGACCGATCAGGAGACGATCAGAAGGAGATCACCTTCGGGAGGGAAAGGTCCAGATCGGTCATGGGACCGATCAGGGAAGGACCTGATCGGTCCACATGACCGATCAGGGAAGGGCCTGATCGGTCTTGTGACCGATCAGGACCCTTGTGGACCGATCAGGATGAAGCCTGATCGGTCCACGTCCTAGCCGTTGCGTAGCAACGGCTAGTTTCTTCTGTGTCTTCTTCGCAGGTTATAAAAGGGGTTGAGGAGCTACTGTTCTAGGAGTTACTTCTTCCTTCTTGCTGCACTTGAGCTTTGCTGAGCTCTCTGCTTCGTGGAGCTTCGTGTGAGCTTCCCCGACTGGTCAGCTGCTGCTGTTCTTCCGTGAAGTTGCTGCTTCGTCAACGGAAACCAGTCGAAGGCAAGCAAGGTGTTTTACATTCATATTGTTTGTATTTCTTGCTGTATTTCTATCTTGTTGTTGCAAGTTATTGTGGCGAGGTTTCTCCACCCAGAAGGAGTTGTTATTATCCGGTTTTCCGGGGTCTCATCCACCGACGGATTGATAGGCTTCGTCCACCTTACGGACACGCCGAGGAGTAGGAGTATCATCTCCGAACCTCGTTACATCGACGAGTTTGAGGTTTGCTATTCTCCGTTGTCGTTTCTTTTGTTTATTTCCGCTGCGCTAACCCTAATCGTAGGAAGAAACACGAAGATTTGGGGTCGGCTATTCACACCCCCCTCTCTAGCCGCGATCATCGGTCCTAACAAGTGGTATCAGAGCAAGGTCGCTCTTCGCCGGATTAACACCCGAGGGAGCACAAGCTAGAGATGGATCAACTCGGAGAAGACATCACCATTCCACCCTTCTACGATCGCGACGACTTCGCGTATTGGAAGGTAAGAATGAGGTATTTTCTTATGACTAACCTTGAAAATTGGAGTTGTGTTCAATTAGGTTTCAAGCTTCCAATGGATAAGGAAGGAAAATCACTCGAGAAGAAGAAGTGGACCAAGGAACAAGTCCACCAATCCCTAGTCAACGATGAGGTATTGAAAATTTTTGAATTTTCTTTACCTAATGATGTTTTGTGTAGGATAGGTGGATATAACGATGCCAAGGAGTTGTGGAACAACTTGGCTAAGTTCCATGAGGGGAACTCCACTTCAAGCCATGAAGAGGAGTCAAGTGAGCCAAGGAGTTCACATCATGGAGGGATGGATTTAGAAGTTGAGGGCTACTCAACATCTAAGGATGAAGAGGAGGAGATTTCTTCTTCAAGTTCAGAGCAAGAAGAAGAAGAAGCGTCTACCTCCGGAAGGGATGAAGAAGAGAGCTTTCATCCATCCTCAAACCTAGGTAACTCAAGCATTTTAATTTCTAGCAAATTACACATAATGTGCTTTGAGTGTAGGAAATTTGGGCACTACAAGAGTAAGTGTCCAAAGAGGATTAGAAAATCTCCACCGCACCAAAGGTCAAGGAAGCCGGAGTCCTAACACGCAAGGGCAAGGAGCACGTGGTGTGCTTCCAATGCAAGCGAAGGGGACACTATAGGAGTCAATGTCCGAGGGGGAGGCAACCTCACAAGGACAAGAGACCGAGCACGTCAATAGGGGGAGCGAAGGCAAACCCTAAGGTAACATTTAAGTCTCACTCTTGCAATAATAATAAGACACATGCTAGTAGCCTTATTGCTATTGTTAATAATGGTAAGCATCATAACATTAGAAATCGATACACATGCTTAGGTGCCAAACATGTGAGCCTAGATAAGGATAACACTAGGAAAGCCAACCCTAGGACTAACCCATCTAAGGCTAAGGAAAACCTAGGTAGGAATCCCAAATCAACTAGACATATGCCTAGGAATACCTCAAAGAAAAATGATAAATTAAAAATTGAGGTATTAGAGAAGGAGAATCAAGTCTTGAGGTCAAGACTTGATACTTTGGAAAAGGCTCTTAAAAATTTGGAAAAATCAAATATAGGGTCTAAGGGTCAAAAACCCAAGTCCAAGGACTTGAAAGGTTTGGGTCACAAACCTAAGTCCCAAGTGGTCAAGCCCACTTATCACAATGTTCCATTCGATTATGGAACAAAACCTAGGGCTAGGAAGACCATCACCAAGGTCACAAGGGGAGTCACCCCTAGAGTTGATCTTGATGAGTCCCAAATGACCAAGGCTTCAAAGCCTAGGAGGATCATTAGAAGGGTTGCTAGGGAAGTCATCCCTAGTGAATATTTAGTGAACCTAAGAGCTCCAATAGGTATTGGGTTCCTAGGAGCGTGATTTCATCACGCTAGATGAGTTAGGGTGTGCCAACCTTACTTGACTAGGTAGTTAACCTAATCATGGCAAAAGGTGGCACTTTAGGATTTATCAAGGTATAATCAAGCCTTGAAAATGAAATTGAAAATTATTCCTAAGGTGATTAGGATGTGCCAATCACATTTGAAGAGTTCTCTTAGGTCAATTTAATTGACACATAGTGATCTAAACATCCTTGGTATGTGATTTTAGGTCTATTACACTTAGGAATATAGAATTTATGGCAAAATGATCAAAATTATCAAAAATGACAACTAAGGCTAGAATTAGGTATTTTCTATACCTTGACATGTTATTTGCCATATATTGCTTGTCATATGCCATGTCATGACATCATATTTAATTCATGATCATTTAAAATGTCATGATAATGCTTAGGTTAGTTAAATGTCATGCTTTATTTAAGTTTCATACTTTATGCCATGACATCATGACATTGGCACATGTTTCCATTTATGATACAATTATATGTCATGTCATCACCTTGTGCATTAATGATCAATTAACTTGATTTAAGGATAAGAAACACAATTTGATATGGAGATCAAATTGTTGTTTAGAAAAATGCATGAGAACTTAGATTAAGCTAACCTAAACCCATATCTCACATCAAAATTGACTTGAATGTGTTTGATACACCTTAGATGAGTGTGAGATATTAGGATTATGAGTTAGGATCAAGGTGCATGGTTCTTGTACCTAGATGAGCCTAATTCGAAATTGGGGATCATAGGGAAAGCTTGTGTACAAGTCATGTACATTTAGCCCTAAGATTGTGGTCCCAAATTAAAGGGTTTAAAATCATTTTAAAATTGATTTGAAAAACCTTGATGAAGCTTTTCTAGTGATAGCATTCATCATTGAGCAAGTTGATACAAAGTTGAGTTAAACTTGAACTATCTCAAAGTTTTTCGAACTTTGTATCAAGTTTTGAAAATGGAAGTTATTTTCATATAAAACTATTTTTCCATGATAGTATATGTTATGAGGAATGTATCCTCAAAATTTCACAATTTTTGAAATTTTCTGTGATTTTTTAGAGGTTTCTGAATTTCGGGAGAAGAAAAATTCAGAAATCAGAATCAGAGGTTGTGGACCGATCAGGAGGTTCCCTGATCGGTCCAGGTCTGTGTGGATCGGTCACTGTGACCGATCCAGGGAAGGTCTGATCGGTCAGGTGACCGATCAGCGCGTGCCAACCTGCTGAATTTCGACTGTTTGTCTGAAATTGCAGCTCGGGAGGTGGTGTTTTCGAGCTCTAAAGGTTTGGAACTCTCCAAGACATTGTTGGTGCAATGGTCAAGGAGGAGTTGACTTTTAGGGGGAGTTTTTACTCCTAAGAGTGATATGGGATTATCACTAATTGTTGAATTTAGTATCAAGGGGGAAATTAAGGGTTTCAATGAAAGGTATGGGACTTTCATTAGGAAGAAACTCTTGACCTTGATTCTCTCCTTTTGATGTGTGTCAAAAAGGGGAAGAATGTCTAGAGAATGTTCAAGGAAGAACATTGGAGTTAGTGGGAGAGTTTGTTGATCACGACGAGTGAAGTTGTGAACAACGATAACTTACTCTTCAAGGGGAGAGTTTGTTGATGTGTGTCAATAGGGGGAGAATGAAGGGTTTAAGTTAGGCCTTCATTATCTAAGAAGGAGGTTGCCTTCTTAGAAGGAGAATGTAAGGTTGTAACTTATGTTTCATTACCTAGTGGCATGAAGAAAGTTGAGGCTATTGGATTAGCCTAACTTAAAGGTATTGTCAAACATCAAAAAGGGGGAGATTGTTGGTGCAATTTCCAGTAGGTCAAGGTTGACCTTGACCAAGCGTAAACCTTGGTCATGGTTTCGATGTTTGACAATACAGAAAGACATGTAGACATGGACAATGCAATGCAGTTGTCCATGCGGAGAGATACTGATCAGGGTCTGATCAGGTTGAATGAAGAAGAGTCAAGTAGGTCAAGGTTGACCGGATACTTGACTGGGAAGTCCTAACTGGGATGTTAGGCAGTTCGGAAAGTCCTGGTGAGTGAAGCCAGGCAGTCAGAAAATCCTAGTGAGTGAATCTAGGTGAAAGTGGAAGTCCTGGTGAGTGAAGCCAGGCAGAGGGAAAGTCCTGGTGAGTGAAGCCAGGCAGTGGGAAAGTCCTGGTGAGTGAAGCCAGGCAGTTGGAAAAGTCCTGGTGAGTGAAGCCAGGTAGTTCGGAAAGTCCTAGTGAGTGAAGCTAGGCAGTTTGGAAGTCCTGGTGAGTGAAGCTAGGTAAGGGAAATCCAGATGGGTCAAGGTTGACCAGACATCTGGTGAAAAGTCCAAGCAGGAAGCTTGGCACGGGAAAAGTCCAAGTATGGAAACTTGGCACGGAGAAGACTAAGTTGGAGACTTGGCACGGAAAGTCGGAGAGGGCTCGGTAGCTCGTTCTCCGGACTGTGGTCGGAGAGGGCTCGGTAGCTCGTTCTTAGGACCAAGTAGGGTTTAGGGCTGGGAGCTTTAAACCTGGATCGGTCTGGTGACCGATCCAGTGATACGCTGGGTTATCTGATCGGTCTGGTGACCGATCAGTAACCAAACAGAAGCATTCTGTTGCTTATCTGATCGGTCAGCAGACCGATCAGTGATCGATCAGCAGACCGATCAGTGATCGATCAGTAGCATACAGTGAAGTTCCTGATCGGTCTGCAGACCGATCAGGAGACGATCAGAAGGAGATCACCTTCGGGAGGGAAAGGTCCTGATCGGTCATGGGACCGATCAGGGAAGGACCTGATCGGTCCACATGACCGATCAGGGAAGGGCCTGATCGGTCTTGTGACCGATCAGGACCCTTGTGGACCGATCAGGATGAAGCCTGATCGGTCCACGTCCTAGCCGTTTCTTCTGTGTCTTCTTCGCAGGTTATAAAAGGGGTTGAGGAGCTACTGTTCTAGGAGTTACTTCTTCCTTCTTGCTTCTGCTTCTTGCTGCACTTGAGCTTTGCTGAGCTCTCTGCTTCGTGAAGCTTCGTGTGAGCTTCCCCGGCTGTTCTTCCGTGAAGTTGCTGCTTCGTCAACGGAAACCAGTCGAAGGCAAGCAAGGTGTTTTACATTCATATTATTTGTATTTCTTGCTGTATTTCTATCTTGTTGTTGCAAGTTATTGTGGCGAGGTTTCTCCACCCAGAAGGAGTTGTTATTAGCCGATTTTCCGGGGTCTCATCCACCAACGGATTGATAGGCTTTGTCCACCTTACGGACACGCCGAGGAGTAGGAGTATCATCTCCGAACCTCGTTACATCGACGAGTTTGAGGTTTGCTATTCTCCGTTGTCGTTTCTTTTGTTTATTTCCGCTGCGCTAACCCTAATCGTAGGAAGAAACGCGAAGATTTGGGGTCGGCTATTCACACCCCCCTCTCTAGCCGCGATCATCGGTCCTAACAGGACTAAGACATTAATTAAAATGAGTTGTCAGTAACTCAATTAATTAGTGGACATCCGACATCTTAAACACAGGGAGACTAACACACTCATAATAAGAAGGAGCCCAAAGTGTAATTTGGGATTGGTGCGGTAGTTCAATAATAATTCTTTAGTGGTATGAATTATCATTGATGAAATTAAGTTGAGTGTTCGGGGCGAACACAGGAAGCTTAATTTCATCGGGAGACCAAAATAAATTCCTCCTCTCAGTCCCTATCGTAGACTAGTTATAAAGTATTATACCCACCTATACTCACCTTTATACCCATCTTAAGGTGGTCGGCCATGCCTTGCTTGGAGCCCAAGCAAGGGGTCGGCCAAGTTAATCCTTGGATTAACCAAGTGGTGGCCGACCCTAGCTTGAGTCCAAGCTTAGGTGGTCAGCCACAATAAAATTAAAAGGATTTTATTTTTAAAATTTTTCTTATGTGGATTCCATGGTTTTAAAAGAGTGTTTAAAATTTAAATCTTTTCTTTTATAGTTTTCTACAAAAGATTAAGAAAAGATTTAATATCTTTCCTTATTTGTAGATTGAAAGGAAGATTTTAATTTTGAGAAAACTTTCCTTTTTTGTAACCATGTTCATGATTTAAAAGAGAGTTTTAAAATTATAAATTTTTTCTTTTATAAGTTTCTACAAAGGATTAAGAAAAAATTTGATATCTTTCCTTATTTGTAGATTGAAAGGAGATTTTAATTTTAAAGATAACTTTCCTTTTTGGAAATCATCCACATGTTTAAATGAAAGATTTAATTTCCTTTTATAACCAACCATGAAGGGATAAATTATTAGAGAAATTTTTATTTTAAAATTTTCGGAAACAAATTAGGAAGTTTTAATTCTTGTTAAAACTTTCCTTGTTTGGGATTATGAGATGGTCGGCCATATGATTTAAGAAAAGGAATTTGATTTTAATTAATTAAATTTTCCTTTTCATGGCAAAGAAATTAAGGAAGGTTTTATTTAAATTTTCCATATTTACCAAGACCAAGGATTATAAAAGAGAGGGTAGGGGTGTCTTCATGGCTAACAACTCTATTCTATTTTTCTTCTCCTCTCTTCCTTGGTGGTGTGGCCGGCCCTTCTAGTTCTCCCTTCTCCATTTTCTTTCTTCTCCTTGGCCGAAACTCTTCATCTTTTGGAGCTTGGAAGGTGGACGGATATTGCTTGGAGAAGAAGGAGAGAAAGGAGGCTTTGTTTCTTGCATCCCTTGGAGCTTGGTGGTGGTGGCCGAACCTCTACATCCTCGGAGGAGTCTTGGTGGCCGAAACTTGGTGAGGAAGAAGAAGAGCTTGGATGATTCTCATCTCGGTAGATCATTGCCCACACAACGTCCGAGATAAGAAGAGGAATACGGTAGAAGATCAAGAGGTCGTTGCATACAAAGAAAGGTATAACTAGTAATTATTTTCCGCATCATACTAGTTTTTCTTTGTATGAATTCCAAACACAAGAGGCATATGATTCTAGATTTTCGGATTAGATATTCGAAGTTGTGTTTTTTTTATTATTTTGATCTGGTGATTCGATTGTTCTTTTTGGTTAAACCTAATGTTATTTTAGGAAATTAAATATTGAATTTCGTTAAGAGGCTTTGTCGAGGCAGTGGTGGATGCTCCCATACCCAAGAAGGTCATGTGTCTCGCCATGTTTGACCTGGGTGCCAATTTTCGAAATAAATAGTTAATTGAATTTGTAACATAGGTAGATTTGGATTAATAATGTTAAGTATCATTTGCGATCCAAATCTAAACCATTAAGAACAGATAAGTTAAATTTGGAATCAATAATGTTAAGTTCCATTGATGATTCCTAATTTAATTTCTAAAAAACATAATAGGTTGTTTAGAAAAGGTTTGACACTTGTATAAAATTTTTGTACAATGGAACCGGTACGATCTTCCTAGGACCAACCAACAATTGGTATCAGAGCTATGGTTTGCCTCTGTGTGTTTGGTTTTCAATTTAATTATGCACATGTCATACATAATTTAGGCAGGATAATAGTAGGATATGCTAACATTGTGATTGCAGGCTCCAACTATTATGGCTTATAGATATTGTGTGTGATTGGACCCTTGGACATGTCAAGGGCATTTTATTATGTGTGCATGATTGTATTTAACTAATACAGAAAGAGTTGTATTAGCCCTAGGATTTTACATTTATGTTCAATCTAGAATTGATGTATATTCCCTTATGGAATATAGGATCGATATATGTAAAATTTTATTTTTTCTGTCGCAGATCGTATCCTTGCGAGGCGTGGTGCTATTAGAGGACCAGAAGCGCAGCGGAAAAGGAAACTCGATAGACCCAACAGCATGAACCCTAGGGCTGGCAGCATGCGAAGGATAGTGATGGAAAAAGCCATAATAGTTAGAAAATTAATTTCCATATTTATTACTTTTATTTACTGTGATGTGTGTGTGCATGTGATGTGTACTTGCTAGGTTAAAATTCCTCACCTTAAATAACTAAGTGGGAGAGGGATTAGTAGATAAATTCCACGGTCTCCATTACTGGTTTGTAAGTGATGCGACAAACTTACGTGTTGGCTCTGAGTGCCTCCCTCCCCATCGGATGAGTTTGTTTGCAGATCACTAGATCAAACTTCCTTTATGGATGGTTATAGGAAATTGATTAGGAGCGTGTGATCTTCCCCATCGGAAGGGGCACAATCTTATTTAATGGACTAAGTATCAAGTAATGATATATATACTTAGGCGCATTTAATAGTATCCTCCCCATCGGAGTCACTGCTATTATTTGTGTGACTGAAGGAAAACCAACTATTAATTTATCATAAAGAAAGGTTGACAAGATAATAAAATTAAAACCCCCTCTTACAAATGTATGATTTTGTATACGTCCACACTATCGTGGCATACTAAATTCATGGTGTTTGAGGTAATTTTATTTGTCAGGTTGACAAGATAATAAAATTAATGGGTAAAACCCCTCTTACAAATGTTTGGATTTGTATACGTTCACACTATCGTGGCATACAATATTCACGGTGTTTGAGGTAATTTTATTTGTCATAAAAATAGGTTGACAAGGTTATTAATGGGTAAAACCCTCCTCTTACAAATGTTTGATTTTGTATACATCCACACTATCGTGGCATGCAAAATTCACGGTGGTTGAGGTGTTGGTGATTTTAAATGATATTGTTTTGAGGAATCAATATTATTTTAAATTCAAAGTTTTGACCAAATATTTAATCAAAGATAGACCAACTATTAATTCTATTTGTCATAAAGTTAGGTTAACGAGATCATAAAATTAATGGATAAAATCTCCTCTTTGTTTTTGTATACGTCCACATTATCGTGGCATACAAAACTCATGGGGATTTTAAGGTGTTGGTCTTGACCAAATATTTTTGTGATTCTTAGGATTTCATATGTTTGTCAATCCCCTAATTGTTATAATATAGAATAGATTTAGTAGTCCCAATTAAGATTGGAAATAAAACTTAGACTCTAAGATAGACTGTCCTCTCAGAACCAAGAACAGTATAGGTGTATTTTATTCATTAGTTGTTGAAACATATTTAGTGGTGTTATCTACCGGTTCCTGGCGTGTAGATACGGGAGTCACTGATCATGTCTGTAATTCATTGCAGGGGTTCCAGGAAATCTAACAACTATATAAAAAGAAAATCACCATTGGCACTGCCGCGAAAGTAGCAGCTATTGCAGTGGGAGATGTTTATCCTCCGATAGGAATAAAACATGAATTTTGAGAAAATGTCTTTACGTACCAAGTTTAGAAAGAACTATATTTCAGTCTCTAAACTATTCAAAGAACTTGATATTCTGTCTCTTTTGATAACAAGTTATTATAAAAAAAAAAGAGGAAAGTTATCTGTTCTGTTACGTTGGTCGGCAATTTATATAAATCCAATAAATTCTACAATGCAACAAATGGAAATTAATAACACATCTTCTAACTCTAATAAGATAAAGCAACCTTCGGAAATGAACCAATCATATCTTTGGCATCTAAGGCAAGGTCATATTAACTTGAGTAGGATTCAAAGGATAATAGCCGATGAACTCTTGGGTTCATTGGTAGTGGAAAATTTTCCAGCCTGCGAGTCTTGCTTGGAAGGAAAAATGACCGAGAGGCTTTTTTAATCTAAGGGGTATAGAACCAAAGACGTGTTGGAATTGGTTCATTCTGATTTGTGAGGACCTATGACTATCCAGGTAAGAGGTTTCGAATATTTCGTTTCTTTTATAGACGACTATTCGAGATACGGGTACATTTACTTGATGCGCCACAAATCTAAGTACTTTGATAAGTTCAAAAAGTACAGGGCTGATGCGGAGAAACGTCAAGGTAAAAGTATCAAGACACTGCGATGAGATCGTAGTGACGAGTACCTCTTAGGAGAGTTTAGGAGGCACTTATCAGAAGTCGGGATTAAATCCCAACTGACTGCACCTGGTACACTCCAACAGAATGGTGTGGCAGAAAGAAGGTATAGGACTCTAATGGAAATAATTAGATCGATGATGAGTTATTCAGAATTACCAAATTCGTTTTGAGGATATACTCTGGAAACAGAAGTGAACATAGTACCTTCTAAATCAGAACCCTCTACTTCCATAGAATTGTAGAATGGGCGTAAGCCTAGTCTAAAACATATTTGGATTTGGGGTAGTCCAGCACATGTGCTGAAGGGAGACACTGATAAGTTGGACAAGAGTTCACTTGTTTGTGAGTTATCCTAGAGAAATGAAAGGAGGTTTATAGTCCTAAAAATCAGAAGGTCATTGTTAGCACCAATGCTCGATTTTTAGAAGATGACTATGTAATGAACCACATGCCCATAAGTAAATTTATTCTTAAGGAAATAATAAAGGATACATCTAATCTAGTACCAACTGTACAAGATGAGATACCACAAGAAACTGCAACACGTGTCACAAATAATACACAATTACAGACAATGTCTCGTTGTAGTGGGAGAGTTGTTAGGCAACCTGAAAGATTCATGTTTTGGGAGAATCTTTGGACTTAATCCCTGGTGAACATGAACCTGATCCCCGAGCATATGACGAAGTGCTCCAAGATAAAGATGTAGCATCATGGCAAAGAGCAATGAATACTGAAATAGAATCTACGTATTCTAATAAAGTCTGGGAGCTTGTAGAACCACCAAATGGTGTAAAAACCATTGGGTGTAAATAGGTCTACAATAGGAAAAGAGGGATAGATGGGAAGGTGGAAACTTTCAAAGCAAGGTTGTTAAAAAAGGGAAACTTTTTAAGTCTATCCGGATTCTTGTATCTATTGTTGCTCATATTGATTATGAGATTTTGCAAGTGGATGTTAAGACAGCTTTCCTTAATGGAAGTCTTGAAGAAAGCATCCATATAAAGCAATTAGAGGGGTTCATTGTAAAGGGCAAAGAGCATCTAGTATGTAAGCTCAATCAATCTATTTATGGACTGAAGCAAAGCTTCAAGGTCTTGGAACATCCGGTTTAATAAAGTAATCCAGACCTATGGATTTATTCAGTGTCTGGATGAGTTTTGTGTATACAAGAAGTGCGATGGAAACGTGGTGGTATTTCTTGTACTTTACGTAGATGACATTTTTGATAGTTGGAAACAATATCAAAGTGTTGTCGGAAGTAAGGGTATGGTTGTCCAAACAATTTGATATGAAGGACTTGGGAGAGTGCGCACTTATTCTCGAGATCAAAGGGAACGATGGGCCATTGCCGACCTAGAACAAAAGAACCAGGAGGCTCGTCAATTGGCCGAGCAGCTCAAAGATGCGGAGAAACTTCTGATCGTCGAGCGGGAGAACCATTCGACCAAGAAGGCTGAGCTTAAAGGTCAAGTGAAGTGCCTCGAAGAAGATCTGGAAGCCTCCTGCGCTGCACTATCAACCTACCAGGAGGCTGAGTCGGGCCGCTTCGCGGTCCTGAGGCAACAGTACCTCGGCTCGTACCAATTTGTTGAAAAGGTGACCAATCGGATTGTCCATTCATTTGAGCTGGTCATCAATGAGACGCTAATCCAACTGAAGGCGAACGACCACGTCTCGAAGGCCTTGTTTGACAATGATGTTAACCGCGTCCAGCTCCTCGAATCTATTCCCGACGAAGCCTTCGACTATATTGAGTGAGCGAGGGGTCTGTAGAAAATGTTTTTGAGCGAGAGCCCTGAATGTACTCTTGTCGTTTGGCAGTGTTCGATTTCCTATCAATGAAATCCTTTTGTGATCTTTCCTCATATGTTGTCTTTTTACGTAGTGCCCAACCATATAGTCCCGATTGGCTGCTATGACCGTATCTTTGTTATTGGTAGATTTGTTGGGATCATACATCCTGGGTTTAAGGTTGTCGCTCGACCATTGGTGGAGACATGAGTTTAACGTCGCCGCTCGACGATTTAGTGAAGACCGGGGTTTAAGGTCGCCGCTCGACCGTTAGTGGAGACATGAGTTTAACGTTGACGCTCGACGATTTGGTGAAAATCGGGGTTTAAGGTCGTCGCTCGACCGCAGATGGAGACATGGGTTTAACGTCGCCGCTCGACGATTTGGTGAAGACTGGGGTTTAAGGTCGCCGCTCAACCGCCGATGGAGACATGGGTTTAACGTCGTCGCTCAACGATTTGGTGAAGACCGGGGTTTAAAGTCGTCGCTCGACCGCCGATGGAGATATGGGTTTAACATCGCCACTCGACGATTTGGTCAAGACCGGGGTTTGAGGTCGCCGCTCGTCGTCGGTGGAGACATGGGTTTAACATCGCCGCTCGATGATTTGGTGAAGACCGGGGTTTATGGTCCCCGCTCGACCGCTGATGGAGACATGGGTTTAACGTCGTCGCTTGACGATTTGGTGAAGACCGGGGTTTAAGGTCGCCGCTCGACCGCCGATGGAGACATGGGTTTAACATCGCCGCTCGACAATTTAGTTAAGACTGAGGTTTAAGGTCGCCGCTCGACCGCCGATGGAGACATGTTAACGTCGCCGCTCGACGATTTGGTGAAGACCGGGGTTTAAGGCCACCGCTCGACCGTCGGTGGAGATAGGTTTAACGTCGCCGCTCGAGGATTTGGTGAAGACTTAGGTTTAAGGTCGCCGCTCGACCGCCGATGGAGACATGGGTTTAACGTCGTCGCTCGACAATTTGGTGAAGACAAGGGTTTAAGGTCACCGCTCGACTGTCGATGGAGACATGAGTTTAACGTCGCCGCTCGACGATTTGATGAAGACCGGGGTTTAAGATCGTCGCTCGACCGCCGATGGAGGCATGGGTTTAACGTTGCCGCTCGACGATTTGGTGAAGACCGGGGTTTGAGGTCGCCGCTCGACCGCCGATGGAGACATGAGTTTAATGTCGCCGCTTGACGAGAATTTTGGTAACCTTTCCTTTTTCATTCCAATCCTGCACTCAAACAGGCAAGATGGAGAGTATACCTCAATTACACTGGTGCACATTTCCTCTAGCTCGGTACCTCAGGAGATGGTTCGCGCTCCAAGGACGCTCTAGTTGCCGCCCGTCTTTATCTTCTAGGTAGTAGGCGCCAGAGCGAAGCTTCTCCATGACTTTAAATGGTCTAGCCCACAGAGCTTCTAGTTTAGTGACATCGCCGACCGGCTTCACCTTCTTCCACACGAGGTCGCCGACCTGGAATTACCTCGGGATCACTCGTCGATTATAGTGCAGCTCCAGAAGCCTCCGCTCGACATCGCGCGTCTCATCCACGAAGTCCAGCTCCAGAAGCCTCCGCTCGGTGTTATCTTCGTTGTAGTGCTGTATTTGATTGGATTCGACTCTGACCTCGACCGAGACGACCGCTTCACCGCCGTATACAAGGTGGAACGGGGTTACACCCGTGCCTTCTTTGGGGGTTGTGCGGATTACCCATAATACGCCAGGGAGCTTGTTACGCTCCGCAAGTGTACGGAAATGTCGCAAGTAATATAAAATATTATCGTATCCACAGGGACTGGAATAAGCACTAGAAATGTCTCAATGCGAATTAGCTAAACAACTATCCAATTTTTTAAAATGCAAAGTGAAGGTAAACAAATCTAATATTAAAGATCAACAAACAAGAGTTTAGTGTTTTGGGTTATGATAAAGGGAGATTCTAGGAGTTTCGGTTTCTTTGTAAGATTTCTTGAATGTAAATGGTTCACCAATTCTTATCCCTCAATTGCCAAACACTAGTAGAAAGTTGTCGGTTCTCTCTTGCAATAGATAACCGACTAAGGACTGAGAAATGTATCTAAATATGATCAATTAGACGTAAACTTACGTTGTCCTTACACAGAAGCGCACCTATTACTATGCCTTCCTCGGATATCAACATAGAAGCCCGCAACTTATTAATCTATCAAGATACAAGAAACTAATCACAAGATCCATCCTACTCTCTTGAATATTCCTATTTCCTCTTCAAGATTATCTCTCAAACGTCCTTACACGGGCTTGCACCTGTCACGTAGATCCCTCGGATGATCGAGTGAGAGTTTATCTTTACAAAGTCCACAAGAAATCCAAACAATCAATCAAGAATGAGAATTAAGCACAAATCACCATTAATCATTCAAGATCTAATTGATACAAGCAAGACAATGTCATTGAAACAAGAATTTGGCAAATCCACAAGAGATTACATCAATCCATCATACAAATACTCCCTTAATCCTAGAATACAAGATCTACTCCATGAATCGAGGAAGAATACCCGAAGAAATAAAGATTACAAGCATTTCTTAAATCCCCAATCCAAGAAACCAAGAAAAGGGGAAAAGAGAAAACTTATCTACGAAGAAGCCTCGTCTTCGGATCCAATCCTCGCTCCGGAGTCGAAATCGTCAAGAACTCCCCTCGAATCGCCCAGAAATCCTCCCAAGAATGGGAGGAAACCACCAAATCTTGCCTTCTCCCAAAGGGGGAGAGATCCCCTTTCAATTCATGAAGGAGGGTTTAAATAGAGGAGGAAATCGGGCGCCACACGGCCCCATGACACGGCCGTGTGAGATTCACACGGCCATGTCCAGTTCCTTCTCTGCCAAAGCTGCACGGCCGTGTGACTCACACGGCCAGGACCCTTCTGTTCTCTGGAAATGCTACACGGCCGTGTGGTGCACACGGCCACCACCTGCTTGGCCTCTGGAAACCTCACACGGCCATGTAGATCTACACGGCCATGTAAGGCATCTGCTCTAATTTCTTCAAATCAAGACACGGCCGTGTGAGATTCACACGGCCATGTCCTCTTCCCTTCCTGTTAAAACTACACGGCCATGTGTGGTACACGGCCTGATGCTCTCTCCCTTCAATTCCTTCCAAGCTTGTCCGAGGACGCATAATCTTCACCAATTTCGACTCCTGTGTACAGAAAATGCACAAAAGCATATCTCCGAACCAAAAGAGTAAATATGCTAAAAGGAAAGCTGGAAGTATAAAAATGCATAGATCAAGCATGCTCAAAGTTTGTAAATGTGCATAAAAATATGCATAAAAGAGTATATAATCTACGCACATCACACCCCCAGACTTAAACCTTTGCTTGTCCTCAAGCAAAATGCTGCAGTCTAAATTCATATGTTCTACAACACATTCATAAAACCTAGTGCACTTTCCTAACTCTATCAAAAAGTTTCATTAACAAGCGTGATCATGGAAACAAGTAAAGTATGGTTCAAGCATAAGAATCTTGTGCACAGTGTAAAAGTAACTCAACACCCTTCAAGTTTCAATCCATGTCCTAGTCAAGTCGTCATCAAATTTGAATTCCTAGTGTTTCCAGTGAAAGACAAGTAACCAGTGATAGGCACTTACTCACCATTCACTTGATTCATATTTCTCAACTAACCCAAGGTCTCAAAGGTGTGCTCAATCTCAAGGGAAGCTAAGCAGTCATTTCCCCAGTAACCTAACTCGGTCTCAAAGGGGTGACTTGCTAGATTCCACTCATGACAACTGTTTTTTATATCCCTTATTATTTTTTTATAAGTGTTTGCATTGTGCAAAACTTATTCACAAATGTACTTTTAGCACACATGTTGGGATATTTTGATTTTTCCAAATGAGCTTTAATGATTTGAGCCTCATCCAGTAACCAAAATGAAAGTTGAGAAATCACCATGGAAACCAAGTACTAAGCAAACAAGATGAATCATGACTATTTCAATGACATCAACTATTCAAGCATCAAGCACAAGTGTAGTGAAGATAAACTCCTTAAGGTTGAACCAAAACTAAAACTCATCACCATAAGATTCTTAGCTTATTAATGCTTCCCAAGATAGAAAAAAGAACTACACAAAGTTTACTACTAGCATCATTCGAACATCATGAATCAAGACAATAATCGTGCTAACATTTCACTTGAATCCAAGAAAGCATATAAGTGAAGATTTGATGTTCTCAAAGATTTTTTTTTTTTGCCATGATTATTTCAAAAACAAGCAAAATAAAGCAACAAGCAATGAAAATATGAACCAACATGAAAAACTAACAAAAACTAAAAACTGAAAACCAAACTAAACAGTACATGACACCCCCCCAGATTTAAACTTTTCATCGTCCCGATGAAATCAATATGGTGGAGGAGGTGGAAAATCAGGAAAATCAGGGAAGAAAGATGCAAAATCTTCAACAAACCATTTAACTTCGTTTCTGAAAAAATTATGATACTCAAACAATTAATCAATATCATCCTGCACAAATCCCATAAAACCTCTAAGATCTTCATGAAATTCCATTTTAGCCTTATAAGCATTCATCATTTTAGAAATCTTATCACACAATTCTCTCTCACTCTTAAAACAATCTTGTAGCTTTTTAAATAGTTCCTCCTCCATAAGCTTCTTATTCTCAAGAAATTCATTAGTTGAATCTAAATCACTATGAATATTCTTTAAAGCAGAATTAAGTTCTTGAAACATAAAACTATGAATCTCTTGGTTACCCTTAGAAACATTTCTTGGAGTAAAAGATGACAAAGCTCTAGATTGTTGCCTAGCTAACTTTAAACACCAATTCTCTTTATTATGAATTGTAGTAAAATCATGATTGGGCAATTTTAAAGGGAAACCATTTTTAATGAATAAACTAAATCCATGCTCTTCATGCTTAATCATTTTCATTGCTAAACATGAATTCAAATCCAATGTACGAGAACTCTCCACCACCTCTAATTCACTCAAATCACATCCTAATACTAAGGCCAATTGAGTAAGTAATCCACCTAAAATAATAGGTGTGGTAGAATTTGATTTTCCTAATTTTGCCAAATGTTTAAGAAAGAAATAACCAGAATTAATTTGAACATTTTCGACCATTGCCCACAAACAATACAAATCTATAAGTCTTACTGATCCCTCTTTGTCCTCCCTTCCAAATATAGTGTTTTTCATGAATAAGTAAGCATATTTAAAAATAGGATTGATAATTTGGAAAACTCTAGAATTATGAGGATCAAATAGCGGTTGTTCAGAAATTTGTCGTCAAAAATGTGAATTCTCAAATTGGGGCAAAATCACACACAGCTCATTCTTTGGCAATTCATAACAAGTATTAAAATCTCCCAACGTCCATTCATAACTTTCATTAAACAAACGAAATTTAAACTTCCCCCCACCTTGAACATTATCAACCTCTATTGAGCTTAAAAATTCAAAAACAATTCAAGGATAAGTAGAATATTTTATGTTCACTAAACCACTCCATCCTATCCTTTCAAATAACCAAACCAAATCATCCTTAAACCCCAAAATTTCTAAAGTTTCAACATCAAGAAACCTAGTGCCTAAAAGAGGTCGTTTACATAAAGAAGAATATCTATACCGTTGCTCATCACTAGAGAAAACAATACCAAAGTCATTAGAAATACCTTTAAAGCAAACATTCCTCTCCTTTCTTGCAACCACCTTCTCCTTCCCTTTTCTTGTGGCCGAAATCTCCTTAATCACGTTTTCCATGGAAGAAAATCAAATCTCCTTAAGAAGAATGAGAAAGAAAAATTAGAAGAAGTAGTTTAAACCTTTAGAAATGGGAAAATAGGAAAGAGGAACGAGCGGCGGTACACGGTCGTGTGCCGCCCACACCCCGTGCCCTAATTCCTTAAAAAAATGTGGATCAGGCCGTGTGATATCACACGGCCATATTCATTTCTCATCGCACGGCCGTGTCTGTGACACGGCCCCCTTCTCTTTCTTCTCTGGATTCCAGACACGGGTCGTGTCTGGGACACAACCTAGACCTTTTTCTCCCCGGGATTCTTTACACGGCCGTGTTTGAGACACGGCCTAGACCTCTTTCTCCTCGGGAGATCCTACACGGCCGTGTCTGGATGACACGGCCCAAGCACTTCCCTTCTCTGCAACCTTTGCCTGGCCGTGTATAGCACACGGCCGGGCTCTGTTTTGCACCTAACCTGAAAACAAAATTAAAAACAAGTAAAAACCAACAAAATGAATTTATACTAGCTAAAAGAATTCAATCTGGAGGGCGAGGTTCAGAAAAATACAACCTTTGTACCTCTTCTATTTTCGTACCATGAATATATTTTTTCAAACGTTGACCATTTTCCTTAATTATCCCAAAATCTTTGTTCCAAATATCTACAGCTCCAAAAGGATAAACCTTTTTTACCTCATATGGACCCGTCCACCTTGACTTAAGCTTCCCAGGAAAAAGTTTTAATTTTGAATTGAACAACAAAACCAAATCTCCTACATTAAAGTCTTTACGAAGAATGTGCTGATCGTGCCATTTCTTCGTCCTTTCTTTGTAAGATTTAGCATGCTCATATGCATCCATCCTTAATTCATCAAGTTCGTTCAACTGAAGCTTCCTTTTCTCCCCTGCTTCCTTTAAATCCATATTCAAATTTGCAATTGCCCAATAAGCCTTGTGTTCTAGTTCAACTGGAAGATGGCAAGGCTTACCATAAACTAATCGAAATGGGGTCATCCCAATAGGAGTTTTATAAGCAGTTCGATATGCCCATAAAGCATCATCTAGTTTCAATGCCCAATCCTTTCTTGAAGTGGATACAGTCTTTTCCAATACGGACTTAATTTCCCGGTTAGATATCTCAGCTTGCCCATTAGTTTGAGGATGATAAGGTGTTGCTACTTTATGCTTCACTCCATATCTTCCAAGTAAGTTTTCAAACTGTTTCTCTATAAAATGTGATCCTCCATCACTAATGACTGCCTTTGGCACCCCAAATCTTGGAAAGATAATACTCCTAAATAATTTGATAACTGTTTTCGCATCGCACGTAGGAGATGCCACAGCTTCTACCCATTTGGACACATAATCTACCGCCACAAGAATATACCTATTCCCATATGAAAGAGGGAAAGGTCCCATGAAATCAATTCCCCAAACATCAAATAACTCAACCTCAAGAATGTAATTTAACATCGTTTCATTTCTTTTAGTTATATTCCCAGTTCTCTGACATTGATCACAAGACTGAACAAACAACTTAGCATCCCTGAATAAGGTTGGCCAATAAAATCCTGCTTGAAGAATTTTCATAATTGTTTTTGAACTACCCAAATGTCCTCCATAGGACGAAGAATGGCAATGAAACAAGATATCTCTAACTTCTTCTTCAGGTATACATCTTCGATAAATCACATCATTGCACTTCTTATACAGGAGAGGTTCATCCCAAACATAATTCTTAACTTCTGAAAAAAACTTTTTCCTTTGTTGATGAGAAAAATCCGGAGGTAACACTCCACTAGCAAGGAAATTCACAAAATCTGCGTACCAAGGAGTTTTCACACTTGATAAAGCTAATAAGTGTTCATCCGGGAATATGTCATCAATAGGTAAATCAAAATCCACCTCATTTTCTGACTTTTGAGATATTCTAGACAAATGATCCGCTACTACATTTTCAGCCCCTTTCTTATCCCTAATCTCAAGGTTGAACTCTTGCAAAAGTAAAATCCACCTGATTAACCTAGGTTTAGCATCTTTCTTTCCAAGTAGATACCGAATAGCTGCATGATCAGTATACACTATTATTCTTGATCCTACTAGATAGGATCTAAATTTATCAATAGCAAATACCACTGCCAATAATTCTTTTTCTGTAGTAGAATAGTTTACTTGGGCTGCATCAAGTGTTTTACTTGCATAATGGATCGCATGTAAAATCTTATTTCTTCGTTGTCCCAAAACTGCTCCTACAGCAAAATCACTAGCATCACACATTATTTCAAAAGGAAGATCCCAATCAGGTGCTTGAATGACTGGAGCTGTTGTAAGAGCACTCTTGATTTTATTGAAGGCTTCAATGCATTCGCTATCAAAACAAAACTCAACATCTTTAATCAACAGATTAGTCAATGGTTTGGAAATCTTTGAAAAGTCCTTAATAAAACGTCTATAGAAACCAGCATGCCCTAAAAAACTCCTAACTCCTTTTACATTGATGGGTGGGGGTAATTTGTCTATGACTTCCACTTTTGCTTGATCTACCTCAATACCACGCTCTGAAATTTTATGCCCCAAAATTATTCCTTCCTTAACCATAAAATGACATTTTTCCCAGTTCAACACTAGGTTTGTATCTTCACACCTTTTTAGAACAGTAGAAAGATTTGACAAACAAGAATCAAAGTCATTTCCATAAACTGAGAAGTCATCCATGAAAACCTCCATAATTTTTTCTATTAAATCTGAAAAAATTACCATCATGCATCTCTGAAAAGTGGCTGGAGCATTACAAAGCCCAAATGACATCTGACGATAAGCAAAGGTACCATAAGGACAAGTAAAAGTAGTCTTCTCCTGGTCTTGAGGATGAATTGGAATTTGAAAAAATCCAGAATATCCGTCCAAGTAACAAAAGTAGGAATATTTAGCTAATCTTTCAAGCATTTCATCAATAAATGGTAAAGGGAAATGATCCTTCCTTGTTTCTTTATTCAACTTCCGATAATCAATGCACATTCGCCACCCCGTCACTGTTCGTGTTGAAATTATCTTATCTTCTTCATTCTTGATAACAGTCATTCCTCCTTTCTTTGGAACCACGTGGACTGGACTCACCCATTCACTATCCGAAATTGGGTAAATAATCCCTGCATCAAGAAGTTTAATCACTTCCTTCTTTACTACCTCTTTTAAATTTGGATTTAGTCTCCTTTGATGCTCAATTGAGTTCTTGTACCCCTCTTCAAGTAAAATTCTATGCATACAGAGAGATGGACTAATCCCTTTTATATCATCAATTGTATATCCAATGGCCTTTCTATGCAACCTTAACTCATCCAACAGTCTCTTTGTTTCAAACTCATTTAACTGAGCATTAATTATAACTGGATAAGTAGAATTCGGCCCAAGAAATTCATACTTAAGATTTGGTGGTAATGGTTTAAGTTCAAGTTGAGGTGGTACTATTTCTGGTAAAACTGGCTCTTGTTCTATCAACATAGTCTCCTCCTTAGCCAAGCTTTCTTCTAAAAACTCTTCATTATCTAAAGACAGATCATCCTCCTTATGATCACCAAGACATACCCCCTTTTCTGTTGAAAATGCTTTTTCACCAAACATTTTTGATAATGATTCACAGCACCAAGGAAATAATGTTTGGAAATTATTTTGATTCAAGATAAGCCCTTTTTCAACATCATCCTTTTCTCTAATGATATCCATTGTTAAGAATGAGCTATCTTGCCCTGCCCAATCATTGGAATTTTGCGTAATTCTGCCAACTATCTCAAAAGTTTCTTCTAGACTTTTTTTCAAAAATGATCCTCCAGATGCTAAATCCAGTTGATTCTTATTTGAGAAAGAAAGCCCAACATAGAACAAATGCATAATTAACCATTTCTGAATTCCATGATGTGGACATAACTGCAGAAGAGAAGAATATCTTTCCCAGGCTTGGTATAATTTTTCTCCATCCAATTGCTTAAAATTTAAAATTTGACTTCTCAAATAAGTAGTTTTCCTTGGAGGGAAATATTGGTCAAGGAATTTTTGCTCTAACTCATCCCATGTTTTGATACTTTGAGACTTTAGAGAATTATACCATCTTTTGCAGCTTCAGACTAAAAGGAAAAGCAAGCAGCTGAACAATATCAGATGAAACTTCTTCATATTTCAAAGTATAACAATATCTATAAAACTCCATCAAATGGGAATAAGGGTTCTCAATCTCCAATCCTCCAAACTGAGTTTTCTGAACCATGGAAACAAAAGATGGTTTGAGTATAAAATTTCTTGCTTGTATGTTAGGGTAAACAATTGCTCCCATTTGTTTTGCAGACTTCAGAGCTCCATAATCTCCTAGTGACTTGCACACCATGTTTAGATATTCTTGTTCTTCTATTTGCCTTTGCAGAATTCTTCTTTATGGAAAGTTCTGTCAATCTCAGGGTCAAAAGGAAAGAATTCCCCTGCAAAGTTAGATCCTCGCATACACAAGAACAAGATAGCAAATGACAATTCAACAGAAAAAAAAAAAATAAAAGAATCAAAAATGCAGAATTGAATTTGTACAAAAAGAATTAACAAGAAGTAAAAGTTATACAAGAAAGTAAAAATAGAAATCTAATGATTAGTTACTACTATGCAATATGAAAGGAAAACAAATGTTATGTTTAGTCTAACTCAATTGATAATTCCTAATGTTATAGCGCAGTCCCCGGCAACGGCGCCAAAAACTTGCTACGCTCCGCAAGTGTACGGAAATGTCGCAAGTAATATAAAAGATTATCGTATTCACAGGGACTGGAATAAGCACTAGAAATGTCTCAATGCGAATTAGCTAAACAACTATCCAATTGTTTAAAATGCAAAGTGAAGGTAAACAAATCTAATATTAAAGATCAACAAACAAGAGTTTAGTGTTTTGGGTTATGATAAAGGGAGATTCTAGGAGTTTCGGTTTCTTTGTAAGATTTCTTGAATGTAAATGGTTCACCAATTCTTATCCCTCAATTGCCAAACACTAGTAGAAAGTTGCCGGTTCTCTCTTGCAATAGATAACCGGCTAAGGACTGAGAAATGTATCTAAATATGATCAATTAGACGTGAACCTACGTTGTCCTTACACAGAAGCGCACCTATTACTATGCCTTCCTCGGATATCAAAATAGAAGCCCACAACTTATTAATCTATCAAGATACAAGAAACTAATCACAAGATCCATCCTACTCTCTTGAATATTCCTATTTCCTCTTCAAGATTATCTCTCAAACGTCCTTACACGGGCTTGCACCTGTCACGTGGATCCCTCGGATGATCGAGTGAGAGTTTATCTTTACAAAGTCCACAGGAAATCCAAACAATCAATCAAGAATGAGAATTAAGCACAAATCACCATTAATCATTCAAGATCTAATTGATACAAGAAAGATAATGTCATTGAAACAAGAAATTGGCAAATCCACAAGAGATTACATCAATCCATCATACAAATACTCCCTTAATCCTAGAATACAAGATCTACTCCATGAATCGAGGAAGAATACCCGAAGAAATAAAGATTACAAGCATTTCTTAAATCCCCAATCCAAGAAACCAAGAAAAGGAGAAAAGAGAAAACTTATCTACGAAGAAGCCTCGTCTTCGGATCCAATCCTCGCTCCGGAGTCGAAATCGTCAAGAACTCCCCTCGAATCGCCCAGAAATCCTCCCAAGAATGGGAGGAAACCACCAAATCTTGCCTTCTCCCAAAGGGGGAGAGATCCCCTTTCAATTCATGAAGGAGGGTTTAAATAGAGGAGGAAATCGGGCGCCACACGGCCGTGTGAGATTCACACGGCCATGTCCAGTTCCTTCTCTGCCAAAGCTGCACGGCCGTGTGACTCACACGGCCAGGACCCTTCTGTTCTCTGGAAATGCTACACGGTCTTGTGGTGCACACGGCCACCACCTGCTTGGCCTCTAGAAACCTCACACGGCCATGTAGATCTACACGGCCATGTAAGGCATCTGCTCTAATTTCTTCAAATCAAGACACGGCCGTGTGAGATTCACACGGCCATGTCCTCTTCCCTTCCTGTTAAAACTACACGGCCATGTGTGGTACACGGCCTGATGCTCTCTCCCTTCAATTCCTTCCAAGCTTGTCCGAGGACGCATAATCTTCACCAATTTCGACTCCTGTGTACAGAAAATGCACAAAAGCAGATCTCCGAACCAAAAGAGTAAATATGCTAAAAGGAAAGCTGGAAGTATAAAAATGCATAGATCAAGCATGCTCAAAGTATGTAAATGTGCGTAAAAACATGCATAAAAGAGTATATAATCTACGCACATCAGAGCTCGTCCACCCAGCTCCCTCCGATATGGTCGAGCCAAACTCGCAAAACTCGCAAGATCTCTCATTTGTCAACTTCAGGCTGTCTGTTGCTCTGAGGGTACGCTACGTAGGTGAAGGCTTGCTGGATGTCATACTCCTCTCACCACTCTTTGAGTTTCTGTCTGGCGAACTGTCTACCATTGTCTGAGACGAGTCGACACGGAATGCCGAATCGATAGATGATATGCTGCCAGATGAACTTTTGGACCATCTGCTCAGTTATTTTCGCCAGCGGCTCGGCTTCAAACCATTTAGAGAAGTAGTCCACCGCGACGAGCAAAACCTTTCGCTACCCGATCGCCATGGGGAAGGGTCCCACAATATCCATGCCCCATTGGTCGAACGGGCACGACACAGTGGAGGCCTTCATCTCTTCAGTCTGCCGATGGGAAAGGTGGTGATATTTCTGGCAGGGCAGACAGTTAGCTATTGTCCGAGCGACATCTTCCTGTAGAGTTGGCCAGAAGTACCCAGCCAGCAGAATCTTCCTCTCTAGCGACCGACCGCCCGGATGCCCTCCACATGAGTCTTGGTGTACTTCTTGTAGTATAAAGTTGACGTATTCCGATCCGACGCATTTAAGCAATGGCCTGGAGAAGGCCTTCTTATAGAGCTGGTCCCCGACTAAGGTGAAACGACCGGCTCTTCTTCTCAATAGGCGAGCTTCCTCCCGATCGGAAAGCGTAGCTCCTGATCGTAGGAACTCTATTATGGTCGTTCTCCAATCACTGGGAAAGTGAGCCCCTCCATCCGATCGACGTGCGCTACCAAGGATACTTGATCAATCGGCTGAGTAATGACGATCGGTGTGAGTGAGCTCGCCAACTTAGCCAGCTTGTGTAACGCCCGCCCCTCCTGCTAGTAGGGTGCGGGGTTACATACTTAACCATTTCTATTTCTAATTGCGGAAGCATATATGCATATTAAAATTTCTTTGAAAATAAAAACACATAAGAATATCTTGAAGTCATACGGACAATAACATAACACACTAGTCCATGTTAACATAACCAAATAACTTAAGCAGGTCTTCATTTGCCTTAGCCGAGCCACCACCACACACATCTCTTTGCCCCTCCTGCAGCTCCCTTAGGTCATTCATTCCTTGCCCTTATCTATGGTACAAGGAAAGTAAACTGTAAGCACACAGGCTTAGTAAGATTCTTTCCTACTCACAAAATCCATATATCAATGCGTAAACACATAAGCATACAACCATAAAAATATGATCATCTAACATCATAAGGGCATAGCATGTTATATCATAAATCATAAGGACATCATGCTAAATCATATCATAAAGCCAAATATCATAAGATTATAACATGTCATATCGTAAATCATATCATATCAGTTCATAAATAACATCATGCTATATCATAACAGAAATCATCATGTCCTATAAATCAAAATCGTATCATGCAAGATGTCTTTTAAAAACATATGTCATGTTATATGCAAGATGTTTTAAAAACATAACTTATAGTACTTGAACATAATATCATCATGAGGGCCCGGCTTGTACCACATACATACATAAATGCGCGCAATCCCTAGGACAGGGTAGCTAGCCCCGAACCTACTAGGGATCTAGGTCCGTTCATAGTCTGTCAACCTAGGGGCGTACTAAGGAGCCCATCCCTTTACTAGACCCGTTCATAGTCCGTCAGCCTAGGGGCGCTTATGGAGCCCACCCTTGGTACAAGTCATACAAAGTAAAATATCATATCATGGTTCATATCATAACATAACACATCTTATCTTATCATATCATGAGGAGTAAGGCATGCATATTTGGGCACACAGCACATGCATGGATCATAAACATACATAATGAACATGTCATTTATCACATCATAAAACATGCATATTTGGGCATACAGCACATGCATGGATCATAAGCATACATAATGAACATGTCATTTATCATATCATAAAACATGCATATTTG
This sequence comes from Zingiber officinale, assembly GCF_018446385.1. Lineage (NCBI taxonomy): Eukaryota > Viridiplantae > Streptophyta > Magnoliopsida > Zingiberales > Zingiberaceae > Zingiber > Zingiber officinale. Next base: position 36,448,565 of record NC_056004.1, on the reverse strand, counting down.
GGCACACAGCACATGTATGGATCATAAGCATACATAATGAACATGTCATTTATCATATCATAAAACATGCATAATTGGGCACAAAGCACATCATAAAAGGCACAATCATGCATAGCATCAGTAAATAACATTTCCTAGTACATAACACATCATGTGAGGCATATCTAAGCTTTTAAACTCATAATGGCCGAACCACTCACAAGGAGAAAAACCAAGCTATAGGCAACATGCAAGCGTGAACACCTAGCTAAATTCATACCATATTATCAAGAGGTACATAAGCATGCTAGGTTCACTTTTTAGCTTCTTTAAAACCCTAATTTTTTATCTTGGCCGAAACATACATGAAGGGAAACTAGGTTTTAAATCAACATATAAGCATAATCACCTAGCTAAATTCATATCATATTATTGAGAGATACATGAGCATGCTAGGTTAACTTTTAGCTTCTTTAAAACCCTAATTATTGGTCTTGGCCGAAACACACATGGAGGGAAACTAGGTTTTAAATCAACATATAAGCATAATCACCTAGCTAAATTCATATCATATTATTGAGAGATACATGAGCATGTTAGGTTAACTTTCTAGCCTCTCTAAGCCCTAGTTTTGTTCTTGGCTGAAACCTACATGAAGGGAAAGCCAACTTTAAAACAACATAAAAGCATGAACACCTAACTACATTCATATCACATTATCAAGAGATACATGAGCATGTTAGGTTAACTTTCTAGCTTCTCTAACCCCTAGTTTTGTTCTTGGCCGAAACATACATGAAGGGAAAGCCAACTTTAAAACAACATAAAAGCATGAACACCTAACTACATTCATATCACATTATCAAGAGATACATGAGCATGTTAGGTTAACTTTCTAGCTTCTCTAAGCCCTAGTTTTGTTCTTGGCCGAAACATACATGAAGGGAAAGCCAACTTTAAAACAACATAAAAGCATGAACACCTAACTACATTCATATCACATTATCAAGAGATACATGAGCATGTTAGGTTAACTTTCTAGCTTCTCTAAACCCTAGTTTTGTTCTTGGCCGAAACATACATGAAGGGAAAGCCAACTTTAAGCAACATTCAAGCATAAGAAAAACCAACTCAATCCCTTAACATAGCATACATATCATAAGGATGTAGTAAACATGGTTATTTTAGGTCTTAAGCTTCCCTAGATCCTTCATCTATACTTGGCCGAAAGTTCATGTTTAAAAATCTAGGTTTTAAGTCAACATACAACATGAGAACATTTACTAGCTTCTTATACTAGGGTACTTATCATAGGAACATAATGAACATGCTTTATTTAGATCTTGATCTACCCTAATTTTTCCTATTATTTTATACTTGGCCGAAAGTTCCAACTTGTTTCCCTAGATTTTAAGCATTCTACTCCTATGTATAACAAAAGCAACTTGTACCACAGGTGAGGGGATACTTATATCCTTTCGCTTGTGGTTTTTCTTAAAGAAAGATACTCTAGGCGAAGAGGAAGAAGAGAGCTTCTTCTTCTAGCACTCCCTTTGATTTCTCTTGCTTGGAAAGGGGTAGACCTTGAAGGCTCCTTCTTGTAAATTAGTTTCCTTGGAGAGGAACCTTAGCTTAGCTTTTGGAAATGAGGAGGGGGAGAGCCTTTGGTTTCGGTGAAGAATGAAGAAGGAGAAGGAAGAAGGAAGAAGAGAAAAAAAAAGATTAATCACTTGTCTTTCCTTCTTTCCATTCTATTTATTTCCTTTGTAATGAACATACCTTCATTCATCCCCCTTAGCCCTCCTATTTACTTCTCTCTTTTAATTCCACGAAAATAAAGAGAAGGAGGGAAGCAAGCAACTTGTCTTTTGCTTGCTTATTCTCTTAACCAAGAGGAAGAGAAAGTAAGCTACTTGGTTTTCTCTTGTTCCTTTATTTAACCATCCTCTCATATTTAACTAATATTTCTATTCTTTTCTATTTACATATCATTCATGTCTCTAGTGGTTATCATACTCCAATTTAACTCTATCATTTGTGGGAGGTTCAAGGTTCAATCCTTGACCACACCTCTTTTTATTTTGGTTTCTATTTGCCCATTTTTTTCTTTCTTTCTTTTATTCTTCTATTTTAAGGAAAAGTACTCCTAGGTATAGCTTAGCATTTTGTGGGCGTTACAGCTTGTCCACCGCTTGATTCTCTGCTCGGGGGATCTTCTGGATGATTACTTCCTAAAAGTTTGCCTTCAGCTTTTCGAAGGTTTCAGCGTACAACTTGAGCCGTCGCCAGAAGAATGGAATAGTCTCTTTCGAAACAGTCTTTTTACCCCTCAGGTTTCGGGTGGGGTTTGCCTCATTGTTAACAGAGATATTCATTTCGCTACGCCCCTCTACAGGCCGAAAAAGAGTAAAGTATCCGTGATTTGCTTATGAAGACATTTTTTATAGATCAAAATTCTATAATGGAATAGCCCTGAGTCTTAATCCTAGATGCACTAAATACGTTGTTTGCGCGAAAGAGGGTTTCATTTACGGTTCTTTTTCAAGGTATAACAAGGAATAAGTCTCTTTGCCCATCTCTGTGCTAAAATAAACGATCAGATCGTAGCGTCGAACGATTTGCTATGGCCTTATGTGAATAAGTCACAGACCAGACGCCTCGTACCTTCCTTTCCTCAGGCGAAAGAAGCCTAGCCCTATTGGCATGAAATGAAATTCCATTTTTATACTTCAAAAGTCGAGATTATGTTTGTCTTCATTCTACACATAGATTATTATATCCGAGAGTTCGGGTTCGGCAATATGAGGGAAGATTGACAACTTGTTGGAGTGTATACTGAAAGCCTAAGCTTTGTAAACATTCATTATGAATAAAGAATCACATTTGGTCAAATTGTCTACATTTGTTTGTAGTTGTTCATTTAATTTATATTGTAGATAACATAGTATGTGGTGTCACATGCAGAAGATGATGTTATCAGTACCTTATAAATTATAAACAGTAGCTCACGACCAAAATGGAAAGGAACAAACCATTAGAAGGTCATAGTGTAATTAGGTATTAGTTTATTTTGACTATATAATTACACTAGTACACTCAGAGTGTATTGAGTAGGACCATTTGAGGTCGTTTCTTTTATACTAACTTTATAAAGGAACAAAGACCTCAGTTATTATGGAAGTGTGTGCTCTTAATCCTAATATAATAACAAGCACATATATTTGATATTTATTTCTTTAATTTATCAATGGGTGAGATTTAGTTCGATGAATCAATAAGCCCAATAAGTTGGGAAATGATATCACTTATAGTGTGTGTTGTTGATTATAGAAGGAAATTGTGTCCTAGAGATACTAGGTTGATAATGTCCCCAAGAGGAGCTCATAAGGATTGTCATGTTAAACCCTGCAGGTGGACTTAGTCCGACATGACGATAAGGTTGAGTAGTACTACTCTTGGACTTAGATATTAATTAAATGAGTTGTCAGTAACTCACTTAATTAGTGGACATTCGATATCTTAAACACAGGGAGACTAACACACTCATAATAAGAAGGAGCCCAAAAATATAATTTGGGATTGGTGCGGTAGTTCAATAATAGTTCTCTAGTGGAATGAATTATTATTGATAAAATTAAGTTGTGTGTTCGGGGCGAACACGCGATGCTTAATTTTATCGGGAGACCAAAACCAATTCCTCCTCTCGGTCCCTATCGTAGCCTCTTATTTATAGAGTACTATACCCACCTATACCCACCTTCTATACCCACCAATAGGGGGCCGGCCAAGCTAGCTTGGGAACCAAGCTAGGGCCGGCCTAGGTATAAATTGGGGTGGCCGGCCCTAGCTTGAACCCAAGCTAGTGGGGGCCGGCCAAATTAAATTAAAAAGGAATTTTAATTTTAATTTTAATTATGTGGAAGAAATAATTTATTAAAGAGAATTAAAATTAAAATATCTCTCTTGTAAAAGATTTACAAAAGATTAAAGAAAGAGATTAGATCTCTTTCCTTATTTGTAGATTGGTGAGATATTTTATTTTCTCTTTAAAATTATCCACATGTTGATAGAATTAAAATTATAGAAATTTCCTTTTTTCAACCATGAAGAGATTTTTAAAGATAAATTTTAATTTTAAAATTTCCAGAAACAAATTAGGAAGTTTTAATTGTTGATTAAAACTTGTCTAATTTTACTCCTTTGATGTGGCCGGCCATTAGAGATTAATTGGGGAAATTTTATTTTATTTTTCTCAATTAAATCATGTCAAGGGATTTAAGGAAATTTTATTGTGATTAAATTTCCTAATTTGCCTAGGCCAAGGAATATAAAAGAAGAGGTGAGGGTGCCTTCATGAGACACAACCTCTATTATTTCTCTCCCTCTTTTATTCCTTGGAGTGGCCGGCCATCCTTTTCCTCTCTCCCTCTTTGTGGTGGCCGAATCTCTCAAAGGCTTGGAGCTCTTGTGGCGGCCGGATACTACTTGGAGAAGAAGAAGAAGAAGAAGAAGAAGGAGAGAAAGCTAGCATCTCTTGAAGCTTGGTTGGTGTTTTGTTCTTCATCCTTGGTTAAGCTTCTTTTGTGGCCGAACCTAGATAGGAGGAGAAGAAGGTGGTTGGTGGTTTCTCATCTTGGAAGATCGTTGCCCACACAACGTCCGAGGTTAGAAGAGGAATACGGTAGAAGATCAAGAGGTTTTTCTACAAGGTATAACTAGTAATTTTTCTTTCCACATCATACTAGTTATTTATGGAAATAATATCAAATACAAGAGGCTTACGTTCTAGAATTTCGAATATATTTTTCGATGTTGTGTTCTTTTGTTTTTTCTTTTCCTTGTGATTTGATTGTTCTCTTCGGTTAACCTAAAGTTATTTTAGGAAATTAAATATTAGATTTCTATAAAAGGTTTTGTCTAGTCGGTGGTGATTGCTCCCATATCCAAGAAGGTCATGTGCCTCGCCACGTCAGTACTGGGAACCGATTATGGAAATTAATATTTAATGGAATTAATAACTTAAGGTGATTTGGGTCGAACGTGTTAAGTTTCGCAGGAGATCCAAGTCAAAACCTAAAAGAACAAATAGATTAAGTTTTGAATCAAACGTGTTAAGTTCCGCAGGCGATCCAAAATTTAATTTAAAAGAACACATGGTAGCTAGGAAAAGGTTCAGACCTTTGTACAAAATTTTTGTACAGTGGAACCTCTAGGTTTTTCGAGTAGCAACCAACAATTGGTATCAGAGTTAGGGTTTTGCCTCTGTGTATTTGGTATTAGGATAATTATGCACATGTCATACATAATTTAGGTAGGTTAATAGTAGGATGTGCTAACTTTGTGGATGTAGGATCCAACTATTATGGCTTTTAGTTATTATGTGTGGGATTGGACCCTTGGACATGTCAAGGGCATTTATATGTGTGTGCATGATTGTATTAAAATACAGCAGGAGCTGTGTTTAGTTTTATTAGGATTTTATTTTTGATCTAGATACATGTACATTCCTTTTATGGAATATAGGATCAAAAATGTAAAATTCTATTTATGTCGCGGATCGAATCTTGCAAAGCGTGGAACCTTCTAAGGACCAGAGGCGCAGCGGAACAAGGAGCAAGATGGATGCGACAGCTAGATCCGGTAGCGGTGGCCAAAAATGGCAGTAGCTTGGGATGACAACACACGGAGGACAACTAGAGATAAAAGCCATAATAGTTGAAAATTAGATTTTCTATTTATTGCTTTTATATTGTGCTGTGTGTGCATGTTAGTTTACAAGTTTAGTAGGCTATCATAGTTAAAATTCCTCATTTATAAATAACTAAGTGGGAGAGGGATTTTTAAGTAAATCCCATGGTCTCCATTACTGGTTTGTAAGTGATGCAAACAAGCTTGCGCGTTGGCTCTGAGTGCCTTCCTCCATAACGGATGAGCTTGTTTGTGGATCACTAGAACAGACTTCCATTTTTTGGATGACTATAGGAAGTTAATTAAGAGCGTGTGATCTTCCCCAACTGAAGGGGCATAATCTTATTAATGGACTTAGTGTCAAGTAATGGTATACACTTAGACACATCTAATAGTATCCTCCCCATCGGAGTCACTGCTATTATTTGTGTGACCAAATGATACCAACTATTAATTTTATTTGTCAAAAAGTTAGGTTGACAAGATAATAAAATTAATGGGTTAAAACCCTCCTTTTACAAATGTTGAATTTGTATACGTCCACACTAACGTGGCATACAAAATTCACGGTGTTATGAGGTGTTGGTTAATTTAAAATAGTATTGTTTGAGGAATCAATATTATTCTAAATTTAGAGTTCTGACCAAAAGTTATTTGTGATTCTTAGGATGACTTTCAACCCACTGTCCATCATACTTCAACAGAATAGACTTACTGGACCTAATTACATAGATTGGAAAAGGAACCTGGACATTGTTCTTATTGCTGAAAGCTATAAATTTGTACTGACTGAGCAAAGGCCTCAAGCACCCTCTGGTGAATCTACCCAAGAGGAGATTGAATATCATAGGAAATGGGTAAAAGCAGATGAGATGGCGCGGTGTTACATTTTGGCTTCAATGTCAAATGTATTGCAACATCAACATCAAGATTTACCAACAGCCTATGATATTATGAACAATCTCAAGGAACTCTTTGGTCATCAGGATAGGGCTTCTAGGCAAGAAGCCATGAGAAAGATAATGACAGCCACCATGCAAGAGGGTACTCCTGTAAGGGATCATATCCTAAAGATGATGGCTTACTTGAACGAGATACAGATCCTTGGAGGAGAAATTGATGGGGAACCCCAGATCGATATGATCCTCCAAACGCTACCTAGAAGTTTTGAGCAGTTCCGCCTGAACTATAATATGAATAAGAGGATTTATTCATTAGGGGAACTACTGACAGAACTTCAAGCGGCAGAAGGATTATTTCGTCACAATGCTCAAATTCACTATGCTGAAAATGGTTCTACTTCTAAACCGAGAGGAAAGAAGAAGAAGAAACAAGCTGGTTCAGCAAAGAAAGTGAATAAATCTCAGAGTACGGGATTTAAAGCTGGAGTGAAGAAGCCGAAGGGCAAATGCTTCATCTGCAAGCAGGCAGGACATTGGAAAGCGGACTGTCCTCGTAGGAACCAAAACAAAGGTATATCTCATCCTCTAGTTGTTGAAACATGTTTAGCGGTGTTATCTACCAGCACCTGGTGTGTAGATACGGGAGCCACTGATCATGTCTGCAATTCTCTGCAGGGGTTCCAGGAAACCCGACGACTATCTGAAGGAGAGATTACCGTCTACATGGGCAATGCTACTAAGGTGGCAGCTGTTGCAGTGGGAGACGTCTACTTATCTTTTAGTAGAAATAGAAATTTGATTTTAAGAAATTGTCTTTATGTACCCAGTTTTAGAAAGAATTTAATTTCAGTTTCTAAACTGTTTTTAGATGGATATTCAGTTTCCTTTAGTAACGATGTAGTTATTAAAAGAAATAAAGTGATTATCTGTTCTGGTGCATTAGTTGGCAATTTGTATACTTTAAATCCAATTTCTTCCACAAAGCAAAACATGGAAATTTATAACTCATCTTCTAATTCTAATAAGAGAAAAGAACCTTCGGAAATGAACCAAGCATATCTTTGGCATCTAAGGCTTGGTCATATTAACTTAAGTAGGATTCAGAGGCTTATAGCCGATGGACTTTTGAGTTCATTAGAGTTGGAAAATTTTCCAACTTGTGAATCTTGCTTAGAAGGTAAAATGACCAAGAGGTCGTTCAAGGCCAAGGGGTATAGAGCCAAAGAAGTGTTAGAATTGGTTCATTCTGATTTGTGTGGTCCTATGTCTGTCCAAGCAAGAGGTGATTTTGAATATTTTGTCTCTTTTATAGACGATTATTCAAGATACGGATACATTTACCTAATGCGCCGCAAGTCCGAGTGCTTTGATAAGTTCAAAGAATACAAGGCTGATGTGGAGAAACGACTAGGTAAAAGTATCAAGACACTACGGTCTGATCGTGGTGGCGAATACCTCTTAGGAGAGTTTAGGAATTACTTATCAGAGGCCGGGATTCAATCCCAATTGTCTGCACCTGGAACACCCCAACAGAATGGTGTAGCAGAACGAAGGAACATGACTCTTATGGAGATGGTTAGATCGATGATGAGTTATTCAGAATTACCAAATTCGTTTTGGGGATATGCTCTGGAAACAGCAGTATACGTTCTGAACTTAGTACCTTCTAAATCAGTTTCTTCTACTCCTATAGAATTGTGGAATGGGCGAAAACCCAGTCTAAGACATATTCGGATTTGGGGTAGTCCAGCACATGTGCTGAAACCAGATGCTGATAAGTTAGAATCCCGTACAGAAGTTTGCGTATTTGTAGGATATCCCAAAGGAACGAAAGGTGGTTTATTTTATAGTCCTAAAGACCAGAAGGTCATTGTTAGCACCAATGCCCAGTTTTTAGAAGAAGACTATATAATGGATCATAAGCCCAGTAGCAAAGTTGTTTTAGAAGAACTTAAAGAGGACACGTCGACTTACATTACAACAAGACAAGATGAAGTACCACAAGAGACGCAACACGTGTCACACATGATACACAACCACGGACAAGGGCCTCGTCGTAGTGGGAGGGTTGTAAGGGAACCTGAAAGATTCATGTTTTTGGGAGAGTCTTCGGACTTGATCCCGGGTAAACATGAACCTGATCCTCGAACATATGACGAAGCACTCCAAGATATAGATGCAGGTCTTGGCAAAAGGCAATGAATTCCGAAATAGAGTCTATGTACTCTAATAAGGTCCGGAGCTTGTAGAACCACCTGATGGTGTAAAAGCCGTTGGATGCAAGTGGATCTACAAAAGGAAAAGAGGGACAGACGGGAAGGTAGAAACCTTCAAAACTAGGCTTGTTGCGAAAGGGTACACTCAGAAAGAGGGAATCGATTATGAGGAAACCTTTTCACCGGTAGTCATGCTTAAGTCTATCCGGATACTCTTACCCATTCTCGCTCATATGGATTATGAGATTTGGCAAATGGATGTCAAGACAGCTTTCCTTAATGGAAGTCTTGAAGAGAACATCCATATGAAGCAACCAGAAGGGTTCATTGAAAAAGGCAAAGAGCATCTAGTGTGCAAGCTCAATCGGTCCATTTATGGACTGAAGCAAGCTTCAAGGTCTTGGAACATCCGGTTTAATGATGTAATCCAGTCATATGGATTTATTCAGTGTCCGGATGAGTCTTGTGTATACAAGAAGTGTAACGGAAACGTGGTGGTATTTCTTGTACTATACGTAGATGATATTTTGTTAATTGGCAACAATGTCAAGGTATTATCAGACGTAAGGGTATGGTTGTCCAAACAATTTGATATGAAGGACTTAGGAGATTGTGCACACATTCTTGGGATCAAAGTTATAAGGGATCGTAAGAAAAGAATGTTGTGTTTGTCCCAAGCTTCATATATAGATACAATCCTTGCTCGTTTTAGCATGCAGGATTCCAAGAAAGGTTTCTTACCTTTTAGGCATGGAATAGCTCTATCTAAAGAGATGTCTCTGAAGACATCAAAAGAGATAGAGGACATGAAAGCAGTTCCTTATGCTTCGGCTGTAGGAAGCCTAATGTATGCAATGCTATGTACGAGACCTGATATCTGTTTTGCCGTGGGCATGGTTAGCAGATATCAGAGTAACCCTGGACAAGGACATTGGACTGCGGTAAAGAATATATTAAAGTACCTGAGAAGGACTAGAGATTATATGCTAGTTTATCAAGCAGATGATTTGCTCCCTGTGGGTTACACGGATTCAGATTTCCAATCAGATAGGGATAACAGTAAGTCTACATCAGGCTATGTGTTTACTTTAGGAGGTGGAGTCATTTCATGGAGGAGTGTTAAGAAGAAATGCGTATCGGACTCAACCATGGAAGCTGAGTATGTAGCAGCCTCTGAGGCAACTAAAGAAGCAGTATGGCTCAGGAACTTTCTAATGGACTTAGATGTGATTCCTGGTTTGCCCAAAATCATCACAATTTATTGTGATAATAGTGGTGCAGTTGCAAACTCGAAGGAACCACGAGCTCATAAGGCAAGTAAACATATAGAGCGCAAGTACCACCTGATACGAGATATCGTGAAGCGAGGAGAAGTTGTCATCGCCAAGATTGCATCAGCGGATAACCTGGCAGATCCTTTCACTAAGGCCCTTCCGGCGAAAGCTTTCGATCGGCATGTGGAGGGAATGAGAATCAGATATATGGTAGAAGATATGGCAGCTTAGTCATTAGTATAAGTGGGAGATTGTTGGAGTGTATACTGAAAGCCTAAGCTTTGTAAACATTTATTATGAATAAAGAATCACATTTGGTCAAATTGTCTACATTTGTTTGTAGTTGTTCATTTAATTTATATTGTAGATAACATAGTATGTGGTGTCACATGCAGAAGATGATGTTATCAGTACCTTATAAATTATAAACAGTAGCTCACGACCAAAATGGAAACGAACAAACCATTAGAAGGTCATAGTGTAATTAGGTATTAGTTTATTTTGACTATATAATTACACTAGTACACTCAGAGTGTATTGAGTAGGACCATTTGAGGTCGTTTCTTTTATACTGACTTTATAAAGGAACAAAGACCTCAGTTATTATGGAAGTGTGTGCTCTTAATCCTAATATAATAACAAGCACATATATTTGATATTTATTTCTTTAATTTATCAATGGGTGAGATTTAGTTCGATGAATCAATAAGCCCGATAAGTTGGGAAATGATATCACTTATAGTGTGTGTTGTTGATTATAGAAGGACACTGTGTCCTAGAGATACTAGGTTGATAATGTCCCCAAGAGGAGCTCATAAGGATTGTCATGTTAAACCCTGCAGGTGGACTTAGTCCGACATGACGATAAGGTTGAGTAGTACTACTCTTGGACTTAGATATTAATTAAATGAGTTGTCAGTAACTCACTTAATTAGTGGACATTCGATATCTTAAACACAGGGAGACTAACACACTCATAATAAGAAGGAGCCCAAAAATGTAATTTGGGATTGGTGCGGTAGTTCAATAATAGTTCTCTAGTGGAATGAATTATTATTGATAAAATTAAGTTGTGTGTTCGGGGCGAACACGGGATGCTTAATTTTATCGGGAGACCAAAACCAATTCCTCCTCTCGGTCCCTATCGTAGCCTCTTATTTATAGAGTACTATACCCACCTTGTTGGTTGCTACTCGGAAAGCCTATAGGTTCCACTGTACAAAAATTTTGTACAAAGGTCTGAACCTTTTCCTAGCTACCATGTGTTCTTTTAAATTAAATTTTGGATCTCCTGCGGAACTTAACACGTTTGATCCAAAACTTAATCTATTTGTTCTTTTAGGTTTTGACTTGGATCTCCTGCGGAACTTAACACGTTCGACCCAAGTCTCCTTAAGTTATTAATTCCATTAAATATTAATTTCCATAAAAGGTTCCCAGTACTGACGTGGCGAGGCACATGACCTTCTTGGATATGGGAGCAACCACCACCGACTAGACAAAACCTTTAATAGAAAGCTAATATTTAATTTCCTAAAATAACTTTAGGTTAACCAAAGAGAACAATCAAATCACAAGGAAAAGAAAGAAACAAAAGAACACAACTTCGAAAAAAAATATTCGAAATACTAGAACGTAAGCCTCTTGTATTTGGTATTATTTCCATAAATAACTAGCATGATGCGGAAATAGAAATTACTAGTTATACCTTGTAGAAAAACCTCTTGATCTTCTACCGTATTCCTCTTCTAACCTCGGACGTTGTGTGGGCAACGATCTACCAAGATGAGAAACCACCAACCACCTTCTTCTTCTCCAAGCAAGGTTCGCCACAAAGGAAGAACTTTACCAAAGAAGAAAATCAAAATACTAACCAAGCTCCAAGAGATGCTAGCTTTCTCTTCTTCTTCTTCTTCACCAAGTAGTATCCGCCACCACAAGAACTCCAAGAGATGATGAGTTCCGCCACCACAAGAGGAAGAGAGGGAGAGGTAATGGCCGCCACAACACCAAGGAAAAGGGAGAGAAAACAATAGAGGTTGTGTCTTGTGAAGGCACCTCACCCCTTCTTTTATATTCCTTGGCCTAGTAAATTAGGAATTTTAATTACAATAAAATTTCCTTAATTTCCTTGACATGATTTATTTGATAAAAATAAAATAAAATTTCCCAAATAAACTCTAATGGCCGGCCACATCAAGAGGAAACAAATTGGACAAGTTTTAATCAACAATTAAAACTTTCCTTATTTGTTTCCGGAAATTTTAAAAAATAAAATTTCTCTTTAAAAATATCTTCATGGTTAATAAAAGGAAATATCTATAATTTTAATTTTATTAACATGTGAATAATTTTAAAGAGAAAATAAAAAACTCTCCAATCTACAAATAAGGAAAGAGATCTAATCTCTTTCTTTAATCTTTTGTAAATCTTTTACAAGAGAGATATTTTAATTTTAATTCTCTTTAAATTATATCTTCCACATAATAATAAAATCTAAAATTAAATTTCTTTTTTATTTAATTATGGCCGGCCCTACTAGCTTGGGTTCAAGCTAGGGCCGGCCACCTTAAACCCAAGCTTAGGCCGGCCCTAGCTTGGTTCCCAAGCTAGCTTGGCCGGCCCCCTTTAGGTGGGTATAGAAGGTGGGTATATGTGGGTATAGTACTCTATAAATAAGAGGCTACGATAGGGACCGAGAGGAGGAATTAGTTTTGGTCTCCCGATAAAATTAAGCATCCCATGTTCGCCCCGAACACACAACTTAATTTTATCAATGATAATTCATTCCACTAGAGAACTATCATTGAACTACCGCACCAATCCCAAATTACATTTTTGGGCTCCTTCTTATTATGAGTGTGTTAGTCTCCCTGTGTTTAAGATATCGAATGTCCACTAATTAAGTGAGTTACTCATCAATTAATATCTAAGTCCAAGAGTTGTACCACTCAACCTTATTATCATGTCGGACTAAGTCCACCTGCAGGGTTTAACATGACAATCTTTATGAGCTCCTCTTGAGGACATTATCAACCTAGTATCACTAGGACACAGTTTCCTTCTATAATCAACAACACACACTATGAGTGATACCATTTCCCAATTTATCGGATTTATTGATTCATCGAACTAAATCTCACCCATTGATAAATTAAAGAAATAAATATCAAACATATGTGCTTGTTATTATATTAGGATTAAGAGCACACACTTCCATAATAACTGAGGTCTTTGTTCCTTTATAAAGTCAGTATAAAAGGAACGACCTCAAATGGTCCTACTCAATACACTCTGAGTGTACTAGTGTAATTATATAGTCAAGATAAACTAATACCTAATTACACTACGACCTTCTAATGGTTTGTTCCTTTCCATTCTGGTCGTGAGCTACTGTTTATAATTTATAAGGTACTGATAACATCATCTTCTGTATGTGACACCACATACTATGTTATCTACAATATAAATTAAATGAACAACTACAAAACAAATGTAGATAATTAGACCAAATGTGATTCTTTATTCATAATGAATGTTTACAAAACTTAGGCTTTCAGTATACACTCCAACACACCTATACCCACCTTCTATACCCACCAATAGGGGGCCGGCCAAGCTAGCTTGGGAACCAAGCTAGGGTCGGCCTAGGTATAAATTGGGGTAGCCGGCCCTAGCTTGAACCCAAGCTAGTGGGGGCCGGCCAAATTAAATTAAAAAGGAATTTTAATTTTTATTATGTGGAAGAAATAATTTATTAAAGAGAATTAAAATTAAAATATCTCTCTTGTAAAAGATTTACAAAAGATTAAAGAAAGAGATTAGATCTCTTTCCTTATTTGTAGATTGGTGAGATATTTTATTTTCTCTTTAAAATTATCCACATGTTGATAGAATTAAAATTATAGAAATTTCCTTTTATCAACCATGAAGAGATTTTTAAAGAGAAATTTTAATTTTAAAATTTCCGGAAACAAATTAGGAAGTTTTAATTGTTGATTAAAACTTGTCTAATTTTACTCCTTTGATGTGGTCGGCCATTAGAGATTAATTGGGAAAATTTTATTTTATTTTTCTCAATTAAATCATGTCAAGGGAATTAAGGAAATTTTAATGTGATTAAATTTCATAATTTGCCTAGGCCAAGGAATATAAAAGAAGGGGTGAGGGTGCCTTCATGAGACACAACCTCTATTATTTCTCTCCCTCTTTTATTCCTTGGAGTGGCCGGCCATCCTTTTCCTCTCTCCCTCTTTGTGGTGGCCGAATCTCTCAAAGGCTTGGAGCTCTTATGGCGGCCGGATACTACTTGGAGAAGAAGAAGAAGAAGAAGGAGAGAAAGCTAGCATCTCTTGGAGCTTGGTTGGTGTTTTGTTCTTCATCCTTGGCTAAGCTTCTTTTGTGGCCGAACCTAGATAGGAGGAGAAGAAGGTGGTTGGTGGTTTCTCATCTTGGAAGATCGTTGCCCACACAACGTCCGAGGTTAGAAGAGGAATACGGTAGAAGATCAAGAGGTTTTTCTATAAGGTATAACTAGTAATTTTTCTTTCCGCATCATACTAGTTATTTATGGAAATAATATCAAATACAAGAGGCTTACGTTCTAGAATTTCGAATATGTTTTTCGATGTTGTGTTCTTTTGTTTTTTCTTTTCCTTGTGATTTGATTGTTCTCTTCGGTTAACCTAAAGTTATTTTAGGAAATTAAATATTAGATTTCTATAAAAGGTTTTGTCTAGTCGGTGGTGGTTGCTCCCATATCCAAGAAGGTCATGTGCCTCGCCACGTCAGTACTGGGAACCGATTATGGAAATTAATATTTAATGGAATTAATAACTTAAGGTGATTTGGGTCGAACGTGTTAAGTTCCGCAGGAGATCCAAGTCAAAACCTAAAAGAACAAATAGATTAAGTTTTGGATCAAACGTGTTAAGTTCCGTAGGCGATCCAAAATTTAATTTAAAAGAACACATGGTATCTAGGAAAAGGTTCAGACCTTTGTACAAAATTTTTGTACAGTGGAACCTCTAGGTTTTCCGAGTAGCAACCAACACAACTTTTCCCTCTTTTTTGGTTTCCTGAATACCTAAATACCTCCCGCCAAGGGGAGCTAGAACTAGGCAGTGACACGAGGAAAATCCGCACCCGCATAAGCAGCCTCATTCGAATCCGCTCCGCTTCTTCGGCAGTTACGCGATGAGAGCCTCTGCAACAAGTTTCTTCAGCAGTTCCATGACAAAGGCTTCCACGCCTCCATTACTGATCTCGAATGCTCCAACCAGCTGCTGAGCGGCTAATTGAGAATCAGAGTGGATAAGAATCCTGCTAGCGTCGACATGTCGAGCGCCTTGTTATCCGGCTATAAGAGCCTCATACTCGTCTTCGTTGTTTGTTGTCCTATACTCTAGCCGAACAGACAACTGCACCCGCTCTTCTTGTGGGGAGATAAGCAATACGCTGATCCCACTACCCTACCGGGCGGACGACCCTTCCACATATACTTTCTAGACTGAGTCAGGTTCGGAGTTTTGTACCTCTGTGACAAAATCTGCCAAGGACTATGCCTTGATGGTCGTTCGGGGTTGATATTGGATATCGAACTCGCTGAGCTCCATTGTCCATTTGATCAACCAACCGGAGGCTTCTGAGTTAAGCAGGACTCTTCTCAGAGGGTTGTTGATCATCACAATGATGGTGTGAGTGAGGAAGCAAGGGCGGAGCCTCCGAGCGGCGAGTATCAATGCAAATGCGAGCTTCAGATATGTTGGGGGTAGTACGGGTAGCAAGTTCAGATATGCCTTGAGTTCCTCGAAGGCCTGGTCACACTCCTCATCCCAGTGAAACTTGGTGGCTCGGCGTAGAATTTTGAAGAAAGGAAGGCTCTGGTCGAATGACTTGGAGATGAACCGTGATAAGGCTGTTATCTGGCCGGTGAGGCGCTGAACTTCCTTCAAGCTTCTCGGAGATGGCATATCTTTGAGTGCTTTTACCTTGCTGGGGTTTGCCTCAATGCCCTGCTCGGTGACGATATATCCCAGGAAGCGCCCACTTTTTGCGCCGAACAGACATTTATGGGGGTTTAACTTGATTCTGTAAGCTCGGAGGGTCTGGCAGGTCTCCTTGATGTCTGTACAGAGATCAACAGTTCGAGGGATTTAATTAATATGTCATCGACATACACCTCCATGTTGCGGTCGATCTGTCGCCGGAATATTTTGTTCATTAGCCTCTGGTAGGTGGCTCCTGCATTCTTCAGGCCGAACAGCATTATGTTGTAGCAATACGTACCGTCGGCAGTGATGAAGCTGACTTTCTCTTGGTCTTCTCAGGCGAGCGGTACTTGATGATACCCTTGATATGCGTCCAACATGCATATCAGCTCGCACCCGGCCGTGGAGTCTACCATCTGATCTATCTTGGGCAAGGGATTGAAGTCCTTTGGGCATGCCTTGCTAAGATCCCTGAAGTCGATGCAGACCCTCCATTTATTGCCCGGCTTGGGGACCAGCACCACATTGGCGAGCCAGCTCGAAAATTGAACCTCGCGTATGTGGCCGACCTCCAGTAACTTCTCAATCTCCGCCTGGATAATCAGATTTTGCTCAATGCTAAAGTCTCTCTTCTTCTGCTTCACCGGCCGAGCGTTTGGTCGAACGTGGAGCTCATGTTGTGCGACGCTCAAAGAAATGTCGGGCAGCTCATGCGTCGACCATGCAAAGACATCATGATTATGTTGAAGACATCTGATTAGCTCAACTTTCTGCTCAGCCTCCAAGTCAGATGCTATTGTTGGTGCAATCGACCTCTAGGATTTCGATGTTTGACAATATGACCAAGGGTTGACCCAAACAGGACTTGATGTTTGGGAGAGAGAAGTCTAGTCAGGACTAGATGACTAGCAAAGGTAAGTCCTAACCTGTAACGACCCAAAATTTTCTTGTCTTAAGTTCTAAAAGTCCTTATTAATACTTAGAAATGCATTAGAAATATTCTAGAGATTTATAGGAATTTTTAGAGTATTTTTATGCAATATTTGGAGGTCGTTTGGTATTTTTACCAAAAGGAAGAAGTTTAAAAAAATAAAGAGGTTCGGTCGAGGTTCGAACCCGCGACCTCCGACCCGACCCGAACCTTAAGCGGATCCGGCTGACCAAGTGCCCAAGCGGGTCGTGCTGATTAAGGAAGGAGCGAATTGTATTTAAGTAGTAGTTGGTTAATAGAATATTGGAGTTATAAAGGGAGAACTTAGGGATTTAATTGTTGTGACCTAATTTTACCTCTTCTCTTTCTCTTGCGCGACGTCGGGCAGTGCTCGGGCGGAAAGCAAGGGGAGTTAGGGCACGTCTCCGGCGGCCGGCCAAGGCTCGATTCCGAGAGATTTCTTCATCCTCACAATCCTCTCGGCAAGGAGAACACGTAGGCGCAAGAAGAGGCCGGAAAACTCGAGTTATCCGAACCCTAGAGCCCTTCTTCTCGGTTTGAATCCAAGAATCAATGTAAGTTGCTACTCACCTGCGGTAAGAGTAGTTTTGAGTTTGATTTGGTGTTTTCTTTTGGTTTTTCGGAATAAGCCGTGAAGAATTATGGATTTCTAGAGATCTAGTTTTCGAATTTTGTTGTGAAGATTTTTGGGTTAGGGCTTGCTGCCGTGACTCTCAAAGAAAGAATATGGAAGAGTTAAGTATATTGAGAAATTTGTTCCTTATAGTTTCCTTGTTGTGGCATGGAACAGGGGGATTAGTCGTGATATCGGTTGGTTTTGAAGTTTACTGCCATAAAACTAAATTCAGAATTTAATAGATTTGGATATGAACAGGTTTTAGTTTGGAAATTATGTGTAGCACTTGGGTTTTCCATACCGTGGCACTGAGAATACAGAATGGTTTTGTTTCGGTTCTTTTGCAATTAATCGGACAAGAACAGTCACAAGGTGCTTAGTAGTTTGAGATCTTTTATGGGTTAGCAAGCCTGAACGTTCTGCCCTTTCTTTCCCCTTAATATGCAGTCCTAAACTTGTTTCATTTCCAGTAACCGGGCATGAATAGCTTTCTTTTATAACAGTGCAGATTTTTCTCTCCCATACTGGTTTTTGTTGAAGGTGAATGACTTATTAGTTGGAAATAATTTAGAAGGTGTAGATCTATTAAATTCTTGCCCTAGTAAATCACGTATCAACTTGTGATAGCAGCAGCAACTTTTTCCTTATGCTTTGTGTTGGCAGTAGGCTTGTATCATATTCAGTAGCAAGTACAGATTCAATTTTTAGTTAGTTTTCTTTGCTTTTGTACAAAACCCGAACTGCCCTTTATTTTCCAAGTACATAGTTAGATTTCTAATTTAGTTTCTAGTTTCCTTTTTTGTTTTGGCAGTAGGCGTGTACCATAATTAGTAAAGGTGCAGGATTTTAGTGTGGTTTAGATTTCCTTGTAGTGCAGAATTTTAAGTGCAGATTTCTTCCATTAAGTGCAGTTTTCCATTAAGTGCAGTTTTTCATTAAGTGTAGATTTTTATTTAAGCTTATGGTGTAGATTTTAATTAAGCTTATAGTACAGATTTTTAATTAAGCTTACAGTGCAGATCTTGTTAAGTATTACAGTATTTTGAGTTTAAGAAAAGTATAAAAAAGATAAAGAAAAGAAAGAAATAGGCCAAGGCCTTAAGTAGATCCCAAAGTCAAGACTTTAGGGATTTTGGCACACAAGGTGCTTGTTAAAATGCCAAGGTATTTAAAGAAGAAGTAATTAAGATATTTTACTTTTTAAAAGGCTAGTACCCGACTTCCAAGGTTGTCGTTAAATAAATCCAGGTGACCAATTCCAAGGTCTTGGCCCTGGTAAGACCAAGGTCTTTACCCTCGTAGGACTGGTGACTAGATACCACAGTCTCTATTAGGGAGCGCGCATTGGTACTAAGTCTGGGCCCAAGAGAAGCTTTATTATTATTTTGAAGTATTAAAGTATAAGTTTTTTGAACAAGTAAAATAAGCTTCACGTAAGTTTAAAATTCAACAAGTTTAGTTTTCTTGTATGTTGGCATGTTTGTTTAGATTTGCTTTACATGTTTAGCATTTCAGTATGCCTTGTTTCCTTTGCTGTTAGATGAGTATGAGTAGTATCTTCTTTTGAGCATTCAGTTTCTAGATTTCTTTCAGCTTACATGCATACTCGAGTTTTTGTGAGTTAGATAGCGCTTATTAAGCAATTTTGCTTATAGATTGCATTTCCATTTACTGCAGATAAAAGAAAGGAAAAACTATAGCAAAGGAAGGCGACAAGGAGGTGTTCGATGATGTGTGATGCCAGGACTATGGGAGAGACTTGAGACAGTATTAAGTTTCCGTGTTTTAGTGGATAAGAAACATTTGAGATTGTACTTTATATTCCATGTCATTTGAGATTATTCTTACTTTAGATTGCATGCTAAGATGAGTTCAGTTTAGTAAGTAGGTACTTTTGTGTTTGCATTGAGATATAGTTTCATATGTTTTCTGCTATTATGAGTTATATGTGCATGTCAGTATTGTATTGTATTTTAGTCCTACTGAACTGCATATACTCTGCCAAAATTTTAAGTTTTCTGGAAAAATTTAAGTACAGTTTGTTATACTAGTTAAGTAAGAATCTATAGTAGTTACGTAACGGGCACTTTTAGAGAGTAGTGAGAAGGGTGGTTGTTACATAACCAAAGGTTAGGCAAAGTGGAAGTCCCGGTGAGTGAAGTCGGACCCTGGTGAGTGAAGTCAGGTCCTAGTGAGTGAAGCTAGGTGGAGGAAGTCCTGGTGAGTGAAGCCAGGCAATGGAAGTCCTAGTGAGTGAAGCTAGGCAACCCTAGGAGGTAACCTAGGTTATACTTGAATTCTGTTAATACTGTGCTAACTTAATGTTGCAGAAAAGCCCAGCTAGGTCAACGGGTTGACTAGGTAGCTGACACGAAGTCCAGACGGGTCGAAGGGCTGACCGAACGTCTGGCAGGTAAGTGGAGGTAAGTCACTGGAGGGGAGTGACTATGAGGACGCGTTCCCGGGAAGGGAACATTAGGTGTCAATCCGACTTAGACCCATTTCGAATATCTAAGTCGAGATCGTGACTAGATTCCAGTCTCCAGGAGACGGAATCTAATTAATATTCTGTTTGATTTTAAACTGTGCTAATACTCTGTTTTGCAGGATATATATCTTGTATTTACCTCCGGACTAACATTTCTTGCAGGAAGGAAGTTGTTGGAAAACAAGGTCCAGGCGCCCGGAATGGATCCGGGTGCCCAGAGGCAAACTTTATCCATTTCGTACGTCGACATGTGGAGCTTCGTGATTGGCTCGGCTACATCATATTCAGGGCGCCCGAAAGGATCTAGGCACCCCAAACCTCCTATATAAGGAGGGTAAAGGTTGGAGTCAAGAATATAACGAAAGATCTACTCCTCTGTGCTCCTGCGACGCTGTGAAAGTTCTCCGACAAAAGTGCTATTTTTATTTCTATTTTTTATTTATTGTCGGCTTTCTTTTTCACTAATTAATTCCTGTACTTAGTTTGTAATAATCTTTCAAATTATTAGTGATTGTCCATCGAAAGCACCCTTGTGTGCGGGCCTTGGAGTAGGAGTCGCCAAAGACTCCGAACAAAGTAAATCTTTGTGTTTGCTTTGGCTTACTTACTTTCCGCTGCTTACTCTCAATTTTTTTGTAATCGCTATTCACCCCCCTCCCCTCTAGCAAAACTCACGATCCAACAGCTATGAAGGTCGTCGCCTCTGCTCGGCCCGGATGCATCTGTATTTCTTCTTTCTCCTCATAAACCAAAGTATGGGGCTTCTCGGTTATGGTGCTTACCTCCATCCGGGGTGTTTTCCGAGCTGACTTTGCCTCGGTCTTGACCATCTCTACATAGCATCTCCGAGCGGCCAGCTGATCCCCCTTTACTTCTCCCACTCAATCTTCTACCGGGAACTTAATCTTCTGGCAGAAGGTTGAGACGATTGCTCGGAATTCATTGAGGGTCGGTCGGCCCAAAATGACATTGTAGGTTGAGGAGGCATCTACTACGATGAAGTTGGTGTCCCTTGTCCTCTGAAGTGGTTCCTCCCAGAGCGAGATGGCCATCTTGATCTGGCCGATCAGCAAGACTTCATTGCTGGTGAACCCGTATAGAGGGGTAGTCATTGGCAACAGCTCGCCTCGGTCAATTTGGAGCTGGTCGAATGCCTTCTTGAAAATGATGTTGACCGAGTTGCCTGTGCCAATGAATATACGATGAATAGTATAATTGGCGATTACCGCTCGAATAATGAGTGTGCCGTCGTGCGACACTTCAACTCCTTCGAGGTCACGAGGGCTGAAGTTGATCTCGGGTCCGCTGGCCTGCTCCCGACTGCAGCCCACCGCATGGATTTCCAACCGTCGAGCGTGTGACTTCCTAGCTCCATTGGAATCCCCGCCGGTCGGCCCTCCAACTATGTTGTTGATCTCCCCTCGAGTAGCATTGCTCCTATTCTCCTCCTCCCGAGCGGATGACCTGTTTCACTCACATCCGGCTCTAACCGGCTCTGCGCTCCTCCGATGAGGCTGCCTCGGGGACCGTCCTGCTTCCTCTCGCCGATCGGAACAATGATACTTGTGTCGCCGGTCAGGAGAGGGGATCGGCGACAATAACTCCTAGGCGTCGGTTGGGCGACCGGGTTGAATCCGTGACAATCGCGGGTATTGTGAGTTGCAAACTGATGGAACGAGCGGAACAAAGGGGTCTATACCTTCCCCTTGGGTCTTGGTCGCTCGGCGGTAACATGTTGGACGTCGTGTGGCCTTGCTTCCTAGTGCGGGCGTGCTCCTTCGGCTCATGGTCCTCTAGGCGACTGATGGCTGGGCGGCGGTCGCCGTTCAGTTAACGCCGATGGTTCGGATGGAGCCTCCTTCCTTCTGGCCATCTGGGCCTCCTCCACGTTTACGTACTCATTGGCCTTCTTCAATATGTGGTCATAGTCGCGGGGCGGCTTCCTGACGAGCGATCGAAAGAAATCCCCGTCCACGAGCCCTTGCATGAACGTGTACATCATGGTCTCGAACGAGACCGAGGGGATATCCATTGCCACCTGGTTGAAGCGCTGGATGTAGGCTCGGAGAGTCTCTCTCTAGCCCTTCTTCATGGAGAACAAGCTGACACTTATTTTCTGATAACGTTTGCTGCTTGCGAAGTGGTGAAGGAAAGCCGTTCGGAAGTCTTTAAAGCTTCTGATTGACCCGTCCGGCAACCTCCGAAACCACCGTTGCGCCGAGCTAGAGAGAGTGGTGAGGAACACTCGACACTTGACTCTATCTGTGTACTGATGAAGAGTAGAGGCGTTATCAAATTTGCCGAGATGATCGTCCGGGTCGGTCGACCCGTTATATTCTCCGATCGCCAAGGAAGCGTAGTGCCTCGACAGCGGATCTTGCAGAATGGCCTCGTAGAATTGTTGGTTGATCCACTCGGGCGACGAATCAGCTCGGGGTGCTTTTCCCTTTCTTGCGTCACGCATGGGAGCTTCGTCCGAAGAAGAACCTCTGTCCTGGTTGGCCGGAGCAATCTCCGAGGGCGTCTGGAATAACGCCCGGTGAAATGGAATGGGCGCCGGCGGAACCTCTCTTGGAGTGTCGGTCGACATCTTGTTCTATCCCCATATGGAGAGTTGCTCTGGCCGGTCTTCATGTGTCGCTCGACCTCCCGAGGCCTACGTCGCTTGCTGCGCCAGACGATCGACTAGTGCCTTTTGCTACTGTTGTTCGGCTATCTTTGTTGCCTGCACTTGAATGAGCACATCGAGCTCCTCTGGAGTGAGCGTCACGATGTGGAGTGTTAGAGTGTATACTAAAAGCCTAGCTTTTGTAAACATTTATTTTTGAAATAAAAGAATCACATAGGTCAAATGTCTACATTTTATTTGTTAAGTGTAGTTGTTCAATTAATTTATATTGTAGATAACATGGTGTGTGGTGTCACACACAGAAGATCATGTTATCAGTTCTTTATAAATTATAAACAGTTGTTCACGACTAAGATGGAAAGGAACAAACTATTGGAATAGTCATAATGTAATTAAGTATTAGTTTATCTTGACTAATAAATTACACTAGTCCACTCTAAGTGTATTGAGTAGGATCATTTTAGGTAAGTTCTTTTTATACTGACTTAATAAAAGAACTAGACCTTAGTTATTATGGAAGT
This sequence comes from Zingiber officinale, assembly GCF_018446385.1. Taxonomy (NCBI): domain Eukaryota; kingdom Viridiplantae; phylum Streptophyta; class Magnoliopsida; order Zingiberales; family Zingiberaceae; genus Zingiber; species Zingiber officinale. Next base: position 36,425,310 of record NC_056004.1, on the reverse strand, counting down.
ATATGCTCTTAATCCTAATATAATAACAAGCATATATATTTAGTATTTATTTCTTTAACTTATCAAAGGGTGAAATTTAACTTGATAAATCAATAGGCCCGATAAGTTGGGAAATGATATTACTTATAGTGTGTGTTGTTGATTATAGAAGGAAACTGTGTCCTAGTAATCTAGGTTGATAATGTCCCCAAGAGGAGCTCATAAGATTGTCATGTAAAACCCTGCAGGTGGACTTAGTTCGACATGACAATGAGGTTGAGTGGTACTACTCTTGGACTTAGATATTAATTAAGTGAGTTGTCAGTAACTTACTTAATTAGTGGGCATTCATTATCTTAAACACAGGGAGACTAACACACTCATGATAAGAAGGAGCCCATATGTAATTTGGGATTGGTGCGGTAGTGCAATAATAACTCTCTAGTGGAATGAGTTATTATTGATGAACTTGAGTTGTGTGTTTGGGGCGAATACGGGATACTCAAGTTCATCAGAAGGCTAAAATCAATTTTTCCTCTAGGTCTCTGTCGTGGCCTCATTAATGCCTCAAGTCCATTCATAAAAAACTCATCTTGGTGTCCAAGAAGGGGTCGGCCCATGGCTTGGTGACCAAGCCAAAGGGGTCGGCCATATTCTTCTAGAGGTGGTCGGCCATATACTTCTTTAAGGGGGACGGCCACATATTTCAAATAAGAATGGGTGTTTTGAATTTTTAAAATCTTCTCTTTGTAGATATCTACAAGTTTTAAAAGAGAGTTTTTTAAAATATAAAATTTTCCTTATTTGAATTAGGTCACATGGTTTAAAAGAAATTTTAAAAGTTTTAAAACTTTCCTTTTTTAATCATCCTCATGGTTTTAAGAAAAAAGGAAGAGAAGTTTTAAATTTGAAAATTTTCTAACCATGTTAAAAAAGGAAATTTTAGAAGAGAAGTTTTAAATTTTAAAACTTGGTTTTAATTTTTAAAATTTTCCTTTTTAACATTCACTTTAGGAAATTAAAATAGAGCTTGTAAAATTTTATAAGAGTTTTTCTTTGCTTATAAAATTTTTACAAAGGTTATTTCTTTCCTTATTATTGTGGTCGGCCACCCTTGCTTGGTGCCCAAGCAAGGGGCCGGCCAATCAAGACAATCAAACCATGTTTGATGATTGAATCAATCAAGAGGAAAGAAAAGGAAAAATAAAAAGGAAAAAGGAAAAACAAGAGGAAGATTTTAATTTTTGTAAAAAGTCTTCCCTTATTTGCCTTGGATAAGTAATATAAAAGAATGAGAGGGGAGGCCTCATGAGAGGACAATTCTTATTCTCTTGTTGGTGATCCTCTTGTGGTCGGCCCTCTCTCCCTCTCTTTTCCCTTTGCTCTCTTTTGCTCTTTGGTGGTGGTGGTGGCCGAAACATTGAGAAGAAGGAGAAGCTCTTTAGGTGGTGTTCATCTTGGAGGTTCGTCACCCACACGACGTCCAAGGCGAGGCGAGAAATACGGCAGAAGATCTTGAGGTCATTAGCATATAAAGAGAAAGTATAACTAGTAATTTTCTTCCGCATCATGCTAGTTATTTTTCTTTGTATAAATTCCAAACACAAGAGACATTAGATTCTAGTTTTTCGAATTTGTTATTCGAGTTTGTGTTTTTTGTTTTTTGAATTTGTGATTCGATTGTTCCTTTTGGTTAAACCTAGAGTTATATAAGGAAATTAAATATTAGTTTTCCTTAAAAGGCTTTGTCTAGGAAGTGGTGGTTGCTCCCATATCCAAGAAGGTCTAGTGCCTCGCCATGTTTAACCTGGAAGCCAATTTTGGAAATTAATATTTAATTGAATTTATAATATAGGTGGATTTGGATCAATAGTGTTAAGTTTCGCTTGCGATCCAAGTCTAAACCATTAAGAACAGATAAGTTAAATTTGAAATCAATAATGTTAAGTTCTATTTGCGATTCCTAATTTAACTTCTAAAGAACACAATAGATTATTTAGGAAAGGTTCGACACTTGTACAAAATTTTTGTACAGTGGAACCGGTACGATCTTCCTAGGATTAACCAACATGGAGAGGTCCAGCTTCTTCCATCTCCTCAGCTCGGATTCAGATGCGTTCCCACAGACGGCGCTAAATTTGATCCTGTCCGAGAGTGAGTCGACGGACACTGGGAAGGTGACGCTCACGTTGACTGGATGTCGACCAAAGATGACGTGGATCTCTCACAAGTTGAGCCTGCAACTACAAGTTGTTAGTGTCGAGTCAGGGAGGGGTTCCCCGGCGATGGCCCTCTGACGCTCAAGTCAGTCACCGGTGGCAAGTGAATGAAGAATGAAGTAGAGAGAAAGAAGCAGCGTGACTGTAGCTACAGTAGTGAACCGCATACCTCCGTCGAAGCTTAGGGGCCCTTATATAGGGCTACCGAGAGGCGCGTGGACGCTTCCCGAGGCGTACACGCTTCTCAAAGCATACCTGGAAAAGACGTGTCAGAAAAGCGCGTCTGACGCCATACCCAAACAGCCCCAGCACATCCCTGACGTGACAGTAGAAGCTTCTACCGTACTATTCTCTGTCCGACCATGTCGTCGGCCATGCAGCCCGTCGGTGACACTGGCCTCCCTAGGAAGATATCGCCAACTGCTCCTCTTGTCTATTACTGGGTCGAGCGGGAGAGCCGCTCAACCAACTTGTCATCTGGGTGATACAATGGTCGGGCCGAGTATCCGCTCGGCCGATAACCTGCTACTCGGTTCCGCCCTGCTAAGCGACGGAGCCCTGTCTGCCGGGTCGAGGTTGTGTCCACTGCTTAGCCGAGCGGATCGGTCGCTCCCCGCTCGGCCTTCGTCCCTCCTTCGAGCTTTATGAGCGTCGAAAGCCCGATGTTCGACCAAGCTGTCGAAGTGTCGGATTGACTACTCCTCCTGTCGATCGGGAAGGTAGTTCGCCCGCTCGGACGCCTGCCTAGGACGTTGACCACTTCGACCTCCTGTCGGGCTGGCCCCACCTTACCACCGGATCATTATTTTTATATAAAATTTAGTTTTCTCGCTAATATTAAATTATTTAATCTTTTTGAGACATGGTTCAACGTAAATAAAATTTTATTAATTTTAATTTTGAATTTTTTTGATGAAGCATTTTATTTTTGGTTGTCTGGATAAAAAAATCTTTGATTCATGTTATTATCGAGGAAGAAAAAGAAAAAGTGAGAAAGAAATATTATCGGCGAGGGAAGAGAAGAGCATTCTCTGAATGTATCACCGACGAGAGAGCATAAACTTACAGAATTACTGGTGAGAAAAGAAAAAAGAAACTAACGAGAGCATAAACATACAAAATTAATGATCAGAAAAGAAATAGGCACGAAGCAATGGTAAGAGAATAATTAATATTTTTTTAGATATATTGAGAGGAAGAGTTTATTAGTTGTATTAGCTAATTGTAATGATGAGGAAATAAGGATATGTGTAAGGTATAAATATGAATAATAAATTAATTGATAAGATGTAATTAATGAGTTAACATGATATTTATTAATTAATATTAATACTCCAATTTAAATTTTTTAATGTCTATTTAATTATTCAATCAATGAGCCCAGTAATATTGGGGTTCTAGTCATAAGTCATTAAAATTTATACCTTCAGTCGGCCCTGGAATAACTGATGTAAAAAATTTTTAATTACCCAACACAAAATCATTAATCTACTTAGTATAGTTGATTCCGTCCGATCAGATCACCTACCTCGGTTATCGAAATTTTTAAATTGTAAGAGTGTAAAAAGTTAAAGAAATATTTTAGCTTTCTGTTGTTTAAAACAAAAAATAAGAAAAAGAGAGCCAAAAGTCCTGGGATTCAATCCGTGTTCTCAAATGACAATCTAGCACTTAAGTAGCCGTGGGAGCACACAAATATAGAAGGAACCAGAAGCAAAAAATAAAAAATAAAAAATAAATAAAAAATAAAAACCAAGATTCAAACGCTTTCCAAATTATTTTACCTTACGAATAAAATTGAAAATAATCAGTGATGATTTACTGCTCCAACAACATTCACAACAATTTTTTTTTTTAGCGAAAACAACTATAGAAGTGAACAGATGTAGATATATAAAAGTGAACATTTATACGCACAAGATGTGGAAACATTATGCAAACTTACCAGAGTTATGGAACCAAAACAAACAGCAACAAAAAAAATTTCCCACGAAATCAAAATCACACATCGATAAGTTAAAAGAACCATTCTGACCCAAGTTAGTTTGATCTAAAAAAAAGTATGGAATTCATTACTGCATTAAATACAGAATGTAGAATCAAACACTGAAAATTGACACTATACTGAGCACTCATCTTCTCAGGATACAAATGGTTCACTTAAACCTAAATGACAATCAGCCACCTTCCTGGGCCTAGTTCACCTAGTTCTTGGCTTTTGCAGCTTGTCTCTTTTTTACACCAAACTTGGCAACCTTAAGGCTGCGATGAACCACACTCAGGCGTGCAAGAGCTGCTTTGGTTAGATCAGATCTGTAGTAATTATCTGTAATCTGCAAACAGAAGGAAAATATCAGAAATTTGTGCAATTGCATTCAGAAAGGGTAATGAATAGTCCCAATGCAGAAAAGTGCATGGACGATCATAAGTTCAATGCAGAAGCATAAAAAAGCACGATGGAACAAATAACTTAGGCTTCCAAAGGGGGATTTAACAATGGTTAAGAAGACTCTAGAGAAATTTGAGAGTAAAGATAGGCTCAGGAGCTTACATGCTAGCAGCTCATCGTAGCAATATTTTAAAACAACAAAAGCGAAAGAAAACTAAATAAATAAAATGAACAAAACTAAGATGAGATTTAAAAACAATAAAACATTTCAAAAAGAATTGCATAACAAAACTAAGCTCAGAAGCCAAGCGTAACAAGCAAATTTCATTGGAGACCAATCAGCTGAGAGTTCTCCTGACATGTTAGCAGCTCATCATAGCAACATTTTCAAATAATAACAAAAGCAAAGAAAATAAATAAATTATTTAAATGCAAAATAATGAAATGACAGTGAAATGTTCTCCAAGCAGAATAAGTCAATTTGATTCGTCAAATCAAATGAAAAACACAACTTACTGATACAATGTAAAAAAAAAAAAACTATTTCTAGATAACAAAAAGTGAAAACTATCAATTTGAATTGTCTTTTTACTGAAAATATAAAAATATGACAATTACATAATAGACAATTCAAATGATGTTACAGTAAATCATCAGCTGTGATAACATAATCTCATGTAATAGGACATTTGGCCTAGGCATACAACATCAAAATAGTAAATTCTCTTGCATCAATAACAAGAAAAAAAGGCATAATTTTTTTTTCCCTTGACTATGAAGATGCACGCATCACAAGTTAAGCTACAAAAGAACTATATACAGCTTGAAGAATAATCATGTACCAGTAGGAAACAAACAGAGATTATAAAATGAGAAAATTGACAAGCATTAAAGCTGATAGGTAACCTTTTGACCAGTAGAGCAAATAATACAAATTTACCAAACTACAATAATGAGTATAAATATATGCTCATGATACAGAATTAAATACAATAGAAAAATGTGGCTGGATATACACAAAGCAATGATCAGAACAATCACAGAAAGTAAGAACATGTAGAAATGCCAAATTTTATTAGAGTTGATGATACCTGACTCTTGACGATTTTAGCCATCTTGAAGAATTCCTTTTTCAGTTCTGTTCTGTTGTGCAAGCTTGCAGGCTTGTTCTGTTTCTTTGTCTTGGTAGTGGCAAGGACAACATTGAGGTCCTTCTCTCCTGGTAGAATGGTTACAGTCTTCTTGTTCGCCAAGCCTGTGAATTTTCAATCAGGGTACTGACTCAAGAAAAAAATGCACCAAACAATTAAAACCAGATATGGTTCCAAAAGCATTTCAAATGGCAAAGCTATATATTTACCTGAGTGCTTGTAGGAATGGAGGTTGCATAGATTGTTAGGCTCTCTACTGAACACCACCTTGTTAGTGCCACTGCCATACTGCTTAACAAGGAAAGAATTGTTCTTCTTCACGATCTCCCAGATGAGCGGTTCAGGGATAGTAGCCATTTGCACTGCAATATTATACAACAAATGATTTATATCGTATGACTCACGTATGACTGAAAATAAATAAAATCTCACATTCTTCAGAGAGACTAAATTTAACCTGGAATATAGCTAGACAATGCAACACGAATATCAAGGATCAACAATTGTAATTAAAACCAAACAGGTGAGCATCTGGAGATGCAAAAGTTGTGTGTAAGAGCAAGAGAATGAAGACATCTGAAAGCCCCAGAGCTCCAACTTGTAGATCTACAAATCTAATCATTTCGGATGACATAGAGAAATGACTGGAATACCCCAACTAAACTTTGTATTTGACTGGGTTGGTTCAATTCAAATTTGAAGGGCCATAAGCAAATCCTTGACCTACAATTGCGCCAATAAAATAAGGCCTTCTGATCCATATCTGAGCAATAATATTGTTACAAGTGTTTCTTCAAATACAAATGGATGATGGCAGTCACTACTCATGGCATCCAATCAGCTTTAGAAAATGTGCCTTCAGCCAAGGTGGCCCTTCCCTACGGAGGTCACTAGCCAAGCAGGAGCATTATATTGTATGATACTTGATTGATTGGTTGATTCTCACTGACAATGATGCTCATTTAGAGGACACCTCAAAGTGCAATTGACTCGATTGATTATATGCTAGTTTGCTCCAACCTACGAACTTCATTGGACTTAGCCACTGACTCAAATCACTTGAGGATCTTAGGATCTTCCCAACTGAGCATGTGTATACATGACAATTTATCTAGTAATAATTTAAATCACAAATGTAAATATATAACAAGTAATAAGAAGCTGAATGTTTAATTTATTTGGTTATTAACTCGTTTCTTCAATCATTGACATACTCAAGGAAATTGAAATGGCTTTCACTAAAATGTCCTATAAATATCCATGAACCGTTGAACTTGACCAGATTCAGGATAAGCATTTAAAAAAAAAAAGATAATATATATATATATATATATATATATATATATATATATATATATACATAGAGAGAGAGAGAGAGAGAGAGAAATCTTATATGGCAGGGATTAAAACTACAACTTACTCAAGACCGATAGAACAGTGGTTAGTTTCAAAATCTAAGGCATGAACAATTAGCTCTAATAAGCTAATATGAACTTTCAAAACGATGAATGATCTAGATATACAAGTGAATAGTTATTCATCGTAATATAAAAATATCACTAAAGTAGAATAAAATATAACTGGCCTCGATGGAGAAGTTTACCAAGCAAATGTGTTGCAGCCAATAGTTAAAACCAAAATTAGCAGAAAGTACACAATCCTCAGAATAAAACATGAGAGGAAAGAGATGAGAAGGAAACAGAGATACCTTGCCCTGAGGCGGCCCCCGCCAAGCGTTCGAACAAATGCACAGAAGGTGACGATGCGAGATATTTATAGAATGCAGAAGATAATCATGGCCGTTCATTTTAGGGCGCACTGGATCTCTCATTTAGCTATTGATATGGGCCCTTTTTAATAATTGGGCTGGGCGTATCGTGGTGACTAAAAGACCTTAAAATTTAACAAGTACTTTGTTTATAGAAAAAATGTGGAATCGCCGCACGACCCCTACACGATAATCTCATGTCGATGGAAGGAGGTCTATCAAGAGCACAAGTGTTAAGTACATGGCGTGATGAACTGATGTCAGACAGGATAGCAATTATTTTACAGACTGACGAGAAAAAAAATTGAGGAGAAGGCCATGAGAGGAATCTAAAAAAAAAGAAAACTTTTATTAAGAATAGAGGATCATCCCTCAATAATTAAACATGACTCTTATATACACCACAATCTAAGAACTAAATAAAGGAAAAAAAATTATAATTTTGTAAAGAAAGAAATAGATCTGAAAAGGAAAATAACTAATATTAATAGATATTAATTTCAATATGGTAAAGAAAGGAAATAGGTTTTTTATTAAAAAAAATAACTTAATGACTTTAACTCAAATCAGAACATGAATTAAGACAAATTCTCTTTAATAAATACCATGAATACGAAAATTATCCTAAATATTTCCAAAAATAAAAATTATCAAAAATAGTAAAAATGTCTGAAAAGAATTTAAATGATAGAATTTGTGATTGAAATTAAACTCGTATTGGGCTTCAACATAGGTTGAATCTGCATCACGAACACAGGCGATGTATTCCTTGGGACTTGAACCCTGTTCACTACGTATTGAGTGCATGGCAGGATGAACACATGTGATACATTCTATAAGACTTGAACTCTACCCACTATAGGTAAACTACCTTGCACTTATCATTTGTGTCAATCTCTCTCTCTCTATATATATATATATACACACACACGATCATGGGTGACGACAGACGTGGAGACTTGACGTGTCCCTCTCTCTTCTGCAATTCTATATGCAATTTCTCTCCTATAATTTTGCATGCACGACATGACGTTGTTTTGAAAAAAAAAAATAGCACTATGTGGTGTTGTTTAAAAAAAATAGTACTACGTGGAGTTATTTTTTAAAAAAAAAGTACTACGTGGTGTTCACTACTAGAAATATAGCGTATTACGACACTTTCTTCATGGCATTTAATTTTAAATGTCACTATAAATATTTTTTAATGACATTTATCAAAAAAAATTATTTTAAATATAAAAATATCATTTTAGACAATATATAGTGACAAATTTCATCAATGTCATCATATATCACCCTAATAATCACTTAATAATTAAGCATCTTTTGTTTTTCGCCCTGACCTAGCCCTCACACGTCGATTTATTCCCTCACGCCGATTCTTCATCATTTTGTTTTCGCCCTAACAGCCTCTTCTCTGTTCTCGTTGTCTCGCCACTCACAAAGCTCAAGCGCCGCTCCGATCTTCTCCCTTTCTCTTCCCTATTCTGTTCTCTTCGTCGTCCCTGTCTCGCCGCTCACGAAGCTCAAGTGTCGCTGCTTCCCAATAGCTCAAGCTGATTCTATTGGATCTTCTCCCTTTACTTCGTCGCTAGAACTGTCAGACGGGTCAACCCATGGCGGGGCGGGTCGGCCCGTGGCGGGCCAACCATTTGGCGGGGACGGGGCGGGGCGGGCCGTCAACTTGGCGGGTTGGGAAATTTCCAACCCAACCCAATTTAAGGCGGGTCGCGGGTTTGGCGGGCCAACCCACGGGCCTATCAAATTTTTAAAAAAAAATTAAAAAAAAATAGTTCATATCTTCAATGTTTTACTTTGAAAATATTTTATCAATCAAATGTATTCATAAACAAGTATTTTAAATATAAATAGACATAAACAAGTACTTATATGTTGGGTCAAAAGTACTATTTTTATTTTTAAATTATAACAAAGAAAGATAATAAACTCGCATAAAATTGTGCAACGAAGAGGAATAGTAATTAGGACTCCTGGTCGTGCGTCGAGCAGTTTAGATCAATGGTACCTTGGTTGTGCATGCGTAAACGAATCAAATAAGAAGGACATCTACTTTTAAGAAGACCATCTAGTTTGGGTATACACACCAAGCTCTTCATTGTGCATAATGTATGTTTCAGATTTATCCCATAAATGAATCAAATAAGAAGGTCATCTACTTTTAAGATTAATCAACTTTGTGTGCATATATATTTCTATAACTTTTGTCTATCACATTCAACTTCACAAGTATGAGCTTTTCCTAATTAGTATTCCTCTCAACGAAGAAGATAATGAAATGCTACAATTTAACCCTTGGTATTCTCGTAGTTGCAGCATTGACTACTGATATAAACTGCTTACATGTGTTTCTCAACCCGCGGGCCAACCCAAGCCCATCTCGGGTCGACCCGCTCGGGTCGCGGGCCTAGGCGGGTCGGCCCGCGGCGGACTTGGGTTGATAAAATTCCAACCCAACCCGCTTAAATTGTTTGACGGGGCGGGTCAACCCGACGTGCCTAACCCAAATTGACGGCTCTATTCGTCGCCGCTCCGATCTTGCTCCTTTCTACAGAATCAAACAGGTATGATAATAGTTTTAAGTTTCAGTGCTTATCTAACAAGCTTCACTTGTATGTGTGGTTGGTTTATTTTCTTGAATCTGTGGTTAGTTTTAATATCTTGAATCTGTCATTGAACAACAAGATATTAGAGAGAACATAATGAATTGCAGAAAACATGAGAGCATATGAAGTCTTAGATCATCGTCGCATGGACCCTAGTGTTAAGGGGAAAATGTATTAGTTTCATTAGATTAACCATACTATACAGGTTAGATATTAAGCATTAACGAAACAAGACATGCAAAAACAAAATGACATTAACTTGTACACATCCTTGCACGTATTTAAAAGTAATTGAACTATGATTTGGTGAGAAATCAGAATGTTGTGTTTATTAGCAGAACATGAGCCTAGATTGACTCAAGACTTTTGTTTAGCAAGAAGCAATCATGAAAAACAAACAATCAAATTAATTCAAATTGTTTAAACCTATAACAACAAAATTATCAAATAATGAATAAGCCACTAGCAAAAAGAATTATGTTTTCTATAGGTTTAATCCATCGTTACATTCCAGTGGCAATCACAAATTTCAAGCTCCAATTGAACCAGGAATAATAAAAATGAAATTCAAGCAAATACTTATGAACAGGTAAGGAAATATACCTATTTCAAAATCACTTCCCAGTTCCTTTTCTAATTTATCAATGATGTTAAGAGCACCTTGACATTTTCCACCTTGTAGAGCAGGAGATTTCAAACCATAGTATAGATTGTTGATTGCTATGCTTGCACTTATATTTGACTTAACAACTTGAGAGTGGTAGAAATGAGATCCTCTCATGCAATACCTTATCCTTTTGTCCTAAAAACTTTGATTATGTATTTCACAACTATGTACAGCCAAGCATGGAGTTATTTTTTTGTACTGTTGATTTTTCTTAGATGAGATAAATTATAAAATACTATAGATTATTATGTTGTATCCTCTTGAGTCCTTGTGTTATAAAGATTTCTCTATATCTTGAATTCTCTACCTTGTGAATTCCATTTGTGATATAGTTCTTTATTTATAAGTATACATGCATTTTAAAATTTAACAATACATCATAATGTTAAATTAATTTTAATAAGTTTTTTTTAGGATCATTATGGATAAGAGTTGGATGTTTTTACCAAGACAAACTGAGGAGTATAGAAATGGTGTTCAAAATTTCTTACATTTTGCATTTTCTAATGCAAATATAAATGGAATGATTTTATGTTCATGTATACGGTGTAAGATTGGTATATTTGTTTCAAGAGAGGTTGCCTTTGATCATTAGATGGTTGATGGATTTATCAAAGATTATACTCATTGGGTAGCTCATGGAGAGATATCATATAGTACATCTACAAACTCTGCTTCTGTTCCATCTAAAAATTATGCAGATGATATGCAAGGTTTAGTTTATGAGGAATTTGGGATCTCAGACAATGATAATATAATTAGCACATCAGAATTTGAAAATGATAACGAGATTCCAACGGGAGAGGCTGAGAAATTCTATAAATTAATTGATGATTCACAAAAAGAATTATATCCAGGATGCAAGAAATTCTCAAAACTTGCATTCATGATTCGCTTGCTTCACTTAAAGTGTCTAGGCAAAATTAATAATAAGATTTTTGATATACTTTTAGATTTGTTGAGAGAAGCATTTCCTAATGCAATGGATGATTTGCCTAAGTCACACTATGAAGAAGAGAAATTGATGAAGCAAATAGGACTTGGTTATGAAAAGAATGATGCTTGTCCTAATGATTGCACTTTGTACTGGAGGTTGGATAAAGAAAGAATTCAATGTGAAACATGTAGTGAGCCCAGATGGGAAACATCCGAAAATGATTCTACCGATGAAAAGAGAAAAATTCCACGTAAGGTTTTATGGTATTTTCCAATAAAGCCTAGATTACAACGGTTGTTCATGTCATCCAAAACAACATCACATATGAGATGACATTTTGAATCTCACACAAAGGATGGTTACATGCGACATCCAGCTAACTCTCCAGCTTGGCAAACATTTGATCATAAACACTCAAAATTTGCAAAGGATCCTAGGAACATAAGGCTTGGTTTAGCATCAGATGGATTTAATCCATTCAAAAATATGAGTGTGACACATAGTACATGACCGGTCATTTTAATGTCATATAATCTTCCACCATGGATGTGTATGAAGCAACCATACTTTATGTTGTCATTATTGATACTCGGCCCATTTGCTCCATGAAATAACATCGACGTCTACTTGCAAACTCTTATTGCAGATTTAAAGGATTTGTGGGAGACAGGAGTGCAAACATATGATGCATCAACTAAACAAAATTTTCAATTGCATGTCGCATTACTATGGACAATAAGTGATTTCCCTGGATATGTAACCTTATCAGGATGGAGCACTAAAGGACAGCTTGCATGCCCAGTATGTCATAAATTTACACATTCACAATGGTTAAAAAATGATGGAAAATACTGCTATATGGGCCACCATAAGTTTTTAAATAGTGATCATGTGTTTCGAAAAAATGCTCAATTGTTTGATGGTACGGAAGAATTTGGAAGACCACCACCCATACTATCAGGAGACATGGTGATGGATGAGTTGAAAATTTTAAAATTTACATTTGGGAAAACAATTAATGATAATTCAGCACTACCATTTAATTGGAAAAAATTGAGTATTTTTTTATTTACCATATTGGAAAGATAATGTGATATGTCACAATCTTGACCTTATGCATATTGAAAAGAATGTTTGCGAAAATATTTGTGGGACATTGCTGAATATGGAAGGAAAAAACAAAAAATAATCTTAAATCACGACTTGATTTGCAAGAAATGGGGATAAGAACAACACTTCATCCTATTGAGAAAGGACCAAAGAAAGTTTATTTACCTCCAGCATCTTTTTTAATGGGGAAAAAAGAGAAGAGCATGTTTTGCAAGGTTTTAAAGCAAATTAAAGTTTCAGATGACTATGCATCTAACATATCACGATGTGTTCAAATGAAACTGCCAAAATTAATTGGTCTAAAAAGTCATGACAATCATATTTTGATGCAGCAATTGTTGCCAGTAGCACTACGTAGAACCTTATCTAAGTCAGTTTGAGTTCCGTTGATTAGATTAAGCAGATATTTTCAAGAGTTATGTAGTAAAGTAATCTCTCCTACGGATATGACTCATCTGAGGAGAGATATTGCAGTGATCCTTTGTGAGTTGGAAACGATTTTTCCTCCCTCATTTTTTGACATAATGGTTCATCTAACTATTCATTTGGCTACTAAAATACAACTTGCTGGCCAGTTCACTATCATTGGATGTATCCAATTGAAAGGTAATATATACATCTTTTTAATGTTATTATATTTATAATATATTATTTGTTAATGGATACTAATTGTTATGTTTTTGACATAAGGTACCTAGGGACATTGAAGTCCTATGTTTGAAATAAAAATAGGCCAGAAGGATCTATTGCTGAGGGGTATTTGGCTGAGAAATGTTTTGACATTCTGCTCCTAATATTTAGCAGATTATGTAGAGACAAGATTTAATCAACCATCAAGAAATGATAATGCAAATATTGACTCAACATTTGCATTAGATGTGTTTAACATATCTGGCTATGCACTTGGAAAGACCATTGCTACTAAGTTTGATACTGAGATATTAAAGAATGCACATCAATATGTGTTATTCAATTGTCATCGCTTACAATCTTATATAGAGTATGGTTTTATATAATTCATGTTGTTCAAATATATAACTATTTAGTCATCATTATTTATGAAATTAATATTACTAATTTGCAGTGAACATCGTGGAATTGTGCAACTTAGTCATTCTCGTCTTCCGCTACACCAAATTGAACGTATACATAGTGAAACTTTTGCCTCATGGTTTGCTAATCATGTAAGTTGTGTTGTAATAGTTATTAAAAATACATATTATTTTTTTTCCAAATATAAATGAGTAAGTCCTTCTTGTATGATAGATTGAAGAAACAAATCTTCCAGAAGATGATCTTGTTTCAAATGATTTGAGATCACTTGCTAGAGGCCCGAATATCATTGGGATACAATATCATTAATTCGTTACAAATGGATTTAGGTTTCATACAAAAGAAGTGGAATGTAAGAGGAAAACTCAAAATTATGGTGTGACTGTTAGGGCAACTACTTTAAGTTATTCAAGTATAAAAGATCACAATCCAATATTAAGTGAACTTGATTATTATGGTATTTTGCAAAATGTGATTGAGTTGGATTATGGGGGAGGTCGAAAAGTTGCTTTATTTGAATGTGAGTGGGTCTCCAAAGGCAAACGACTAAAATTGGATGAAGATGGTTTTATGTTGGCCAATTTTAAAGATGTTAGGCGTCATAATGAGCCTTATATTTTAGCATCTCAGGTTATGCAAGTATTTTATGTGGAAGATCCAAATGATTGTGATTGACATGTCATTATCACGACTGATGCACGAGCAAAGTATAATATGCAGCCTATAACAGATGTTGATACATATCTTCAAAGTTATATTTGTAATTCAGAAGATTGCAATGAACATGAAGAAGTAGTCTGGGTTCGTGATGATATTGCAGGAGTAGAAATTGATACTGATTTATGAAGAGATTGGAAGTCTAGTTTATGCATTATGTTTAGTCAATTATCATTGTAATAACAGTAGAATAGATTCTTACTATATATGTTTGGATGATATATGGTGATATGTATTTCCTTTTCATTTTTAACTATCGACTTTTTATAATTTATAATATGTTACTAATTATTATTTGTAGTAGGGATGACTCCTAAGCGCCGAACTAAAAGGAAATCTCATTTTAAACTTCAAAATGAGATAGATATGCAACCACCAAGTATAAGTAAAAATCACACGGATCATGAACAAGGTAATATCTCATTTTATGCATGACAAATTTAGTGACTGATTGTATTTCTTCATATTTATTTTTTCTTAATGGAATCAATATTTTTACAGATGGTCAAAACATAGAAGGTACCTTGAATAACCAAAGAGATGTAGTTTCAAATCAACTACATGTTGATGTGCAAGGTAATGTCCCACTTGTTAAACATTAATGCTATCAGTATCTTCATCAATTGTAGTTCCACAAAATGTTTTGTCATATTGATGAATCTTATACTACTTGTATGTTTGGTTTTGAGATTCATTGTTCATGTAGCTTTGAATTAATTCATTGTTTGGTTTTGAGAAACAAAATGTTTCTATCCGAATTGTAGTTCCACAAACAGTAGCTACATGTAGCTTTTAATTCATTGTTTGGTTTTGATATTCATTGTTCATGTAGCTTTGAATTAATTCATTGTTTGGTTTTGAGAAACAAAATGTTTCTATCCGAATTGCAGTTCCACAAACTGTCACGCCCCCAGAGGAGTCCCTGTCCGAGAAAATTTCGGTAGCATCTCCCCTGTACGGTGGACAATCTGAAACCTTTCTACATCTCATATACCTCAGCCACAGGCGACTGGAATAATAACAGTAAATAAAATCAATCACCACGCAGTTTCTATATATATGTATTCAGCCTCTGACTGTCACAACCACGCAGTAAATAAAATAAATAACATAGTAATACTCTGACTCGAAATCAACCCTACTCAACTACACTCGTAAAGCCCAAAATCCGATTTTTTCTTACCTCTTCTGCCGTCCAGGCAGGCATGTAGTAGAGTAAATCCAAATCATACTAAAAGTCCATCCAACGGAAAGATTCCATACAATATCCATATGTAAGTCCAAAACAAAACTAAAACAAAGTCTGATAACGAAAAACTAAAATAAAACAACTACTCAAAAACCAGCAGAGGAGTAGCACTACGTGCAGTGGGGACTAGCGACTGGAACTCCCTCCTGACAGCATCAACCTGAAAATAACAACAATGGAGGCGGGGTGAGTCCAACACTCAGCAGGTACAATTGATATACAAAGTAGGGAAACAACACCTAGCACTAATCATGCGTACAGTCTCCTGATAAGAAAGATAAAAATGCATCTGAAGTAAACAGGAGAATACTGTACTAACCAGGTCCTGAGTATAAGGTCAAACAGTCCGAGGGATAAGGAAATCCTGTATGCATGTCAAACATAGGTATCCAAACAATATGCAGCATATAAATGCAGCAAACACAAACACAAGCAATAAATGCATCATGCATATGATGCCAATGATGCGTCCTGGTCACCCCTGACGCCAGTCGATCATCTCATACAAAAGTGAGGCCGAGTGGGTAGAGCTGTGACAACCGTGCACTCTGTCATCACTACTCCTGATGAGTGACCGAGTGGACGGGATACTGTCGGAGTACACCTATCCTCCTACCCCAAATCATAGATGGGGGAGCGCAATACTCTCAACTCTCGGTACTCAAAGACGGGGAGGAATTCCTGCCGGATAACATGTTGTGTCACACTACCCATGAGCGGACCAACGGTGCCTAACAGAGTCCCTGCTGCAACACACTCAGCCTGAATCGACACTAACCCATGAGTGGTGGTGTGTGCAGATCCATGTAACTGGCGATGTGCTCAACAATAATGGAGCGGACTATCGCACAGCATGCAATCATGCAAATGATGCATGGCAATAACCATATAAACATCCTGACCTAATCCATATATATAGAAAAGTGCACCCTAGGTCAACGAACCATATCGAATCAAAGGTACACAGAAGGTATAAAAACCTAGGTCCTGAACATGGTGAAGCATGGTATATCACTACCCCCTATAAGCATGTATAAACAAATAAAGTATACATGGGATGCAAATCAAGCAATCAATCAATCATATATCAGATAATGGGTAGTGACTAACCGAAAGAAATAAAGGACATAATTAATGCAACTTGTTAAATTCACTACTATGTATATCAAATGACAGGAGTCAAAAGTACCCGCCTCCGATAAGAAAAGTCCAATCTGGAATAGATCCCTCGTCGAGACACTGTCTCGAATCAAAGTCTTGTACCAATCAATATATATTTTTATTTAGCTAAAATTCATAAGAATTTAAATAGCTAAAGAAAATCCACGAGACTAAATTAGGGAAAACCCTAATCCACATAATCATTTGCCTACCTAAATTAAATCTAACAATTAACTAGGGTTAATTGTCTTAACCCTAATCGTTCCATTAGATTAATTTTAAACCAACCCAACCTACAACAAGGATCCATTACCCTAATTCAAATCTACACATGATCATGTAATCAAAGCCCTACATAATACCTCAATTCGTATGTATCACTGTTGATCCAAAAATCAAAGATGTTGGCTGCCGAAACAAGATCAGAACCGCTGCTAGGGATCACAAAGTTACTGCCCAAACAACACATGTTATGCTAATACACTGCATAAACATCTCAAGATTTCAAGATGAATCAAATTGAAGCCCAACTTTTCATACCTAAATCCCAAGCTCCTGTTGACGCTCAACTGATCAGAAAACCAATTTAGCCGCAGCAGATTAAAAACCCTATTCTTCCATATAAACCAAATCCAAAACACTTATCAATTCCTCCACAACAAAATCTGAGAACTGAACCACAATCTAATTCCAATCACAGTTAGGGCACAGAGTCTAAGACCTGTGATGAAACGAACCTGTGGCCGGCGGCAGAGCAAGGGCACAGCTTCAGCAGGGCTCGGCTAGGGCATCGGTGATCGAAGTAAGCGTCGGGCAGTGAAGCTAGGGCATGGGCCGGTCGGCGGTATGCGAGCACAGGGGGAAGAGAAGACACTCAATCGTCGACTCTCTACTCCCTGGCGTCGTCGGCGTCGGGCAGAGGAGAGGAAGGCATCGGGAAGGAGTGGCAGCGACGCGGCTAAGGATCGGCTCCGGCGCTCGTTCTAGGGCACGGCTGGGCGGAAATGTTGCCGGCACTTGGAAGAGAAGAGAAGAAGAGGAAGTGGGTGGCGGCGAGGAAGAAACCGTCGCGGCCGGCGGTTAGGGCTCGGAGGCGTCGGGCGCAAGGCTTGGTGTCGGGGGAGAAGAGGTGAACGGCGACACAAATAAAAACCGAAGAAACAAAATAAATAAAGAAAAAGGAATTAAGAAATTCAACTTTTCCTCTTTTAAATAGGGTAGCCAAAACAGGCTTTTCCGGGCCCCATTTTGTCCCCGTTAACTCGTCCATACGAGCTCTGAAAAATTCCCGGAAAATTTCCAAAAATTCCGAAAAATTCCCTTATTAATATTTGCCTATTTTCCGGTATTTTACATTCTCCCCCACTAATAAAAATTTGGTCCCCAAATTTCGTTATCTACCATCAGCAAGTACTAACAACAGATATAGAGTATATATTCTGAACGGCAAATAAATCACATACCTCAAGTGAAAAGATGGGGATATTGAGCTCGGATCGTATCCTCGAGCTCCCAAGTAACCTCCTCATCCGAATGATGCTGCCATCCGATTTTAACCAGCCGGATAGTCTTGTTCCGCATTTGACGCTCTTTCCGATCTATAATCCATACCGGAATCACCTCACAAGTGACGTCAGGCTAAACGGGAACTGAGATATCTGTCAGCACATGTATCAGGTCAGGTACGTATCTCCTCAGCATAGATACGTGGAATACATCGTGAACGCCTGCCAAAAACGGCGATAGTGCCAACCGGTAAGCTATCGCTCTAATCCTTTCCGAGATCTGGAAAAGTCCAATATATCGCGGAGTTAGCTTACCTTTGAGGCCAATCTCTTCACCCCTTTCATGAGTGAAACTCGCAAAAATACATGGTCGTAAATGGAGAACTCTAAGAGTCTCCGACTCCGGTCAGTATAACACTTCCAGCAGTCTTATGCCTCTGTCATCCTCTGTCCGATAGTAAGGACCACTCTGCCTCGCTAAGCTCTATGAGGTCCCAACAACTAGGCTTCTCGGATTCTCATCCTGATCGACGACTGAGCAATTATGGTAACGAGACTACCCTGCTCGGTCTGTCCCTGCTCCTCAAGGTCTAACACAGAGAAATCCTGAATCAAATTTGTGACCACAACTCGATGGCAAGCTAAAGTCCCTCTGAACCTCTAGCTAAGTGCATCGGTAACCACATTAGCTTTTCCCAGGTGATAGCTAATGGTACAATCATAATCCTTCAGGACTCCATCTATCTCCTCGGTCGAAGATTACGTTCCTTCTGAGTGAACAGATATTTGAGACTCCGATGGTTAGTGAGAATCTCAATGTAATATCATACAGATACTGCCGCCAAATCTTTAGGGCAAAAATAATAGCGGCCAACTCCAGATCATGAACTGAGTATTTTCTTCTCAGGCTCCCTCAACTATCGAGAAGCATATAAGAATACTCTAACATGCTGCACCAGAACAGCACTCATACCCTGTAGAGACGCGTCGGTGTAGAGGACAAATTCGTCCTCTTCCGAAGGTAAAAACCAAAAATCAAAGCCGACACTAGTCTCCGCTTTAGCTCCTAGAAGCTGGTCTTGCAATCCTCAGTCCAAGTAAACTTCACGCCTTTCATGGTTACGCGTGAAAGTAGCATAGCTATGCGAAAGCAACCCTCGACGAAAGGTCTGTAATATCCTGCGAGTCACAAAAGACTGCGGATCTCCTACACTGATTTCAGCTGCTCCCAACGGTAACAACCTCTATCTCCTGTGGAACCACGGTACACTCCTACTAGTGACCGTGTGTCTCAAACATCTCACAGAAGACAATCAAAATACGCACTACTGATCTTCACATCTAGACGTTTCCATTGAAACATCTCTAGAACTATGCAAAGATGATGTGCGTGACTCACCGTGGATCCAAAATAAATCACAACATCGTCAACAAAGACAATGGAAACCGATCCAAACATCCTGGGAATACCAAAATCATCCAGTCTCTGAAAACATCTAAGGCACTGTAAGCCTATATGGCAAAAACCAAGACACATAATGTCCGTATCACAGACATTCCCATCCATAAGATCTCTGACAATAAGTATGAAATATGATCACCAACGATAAAAATCACCTAAGCATAGATCCTCCAGTGTGAGAGCAACGCTCCATCACAGAAAATACCACATATGGGGGAGCAACGCTCTACCACAAGAAATCCTCAATATGTAGGAGTAACACTCCACTACAAATAATCCATAACATGTATCTGCAATAGATATGGGAGCAATGCTCCGCTACAAGCAATCCGAAACATGTGGGAGCAACGCTCCACCACAAAACAATACCTAAGTACCCCAAGACACCTAACTATCCAGCTAGAGACTGTACAAGATCTCTCTACCACAATTCGCTGTGGTTAGCCTAGGATATAACAACCTAGTAACTAATCAAATCCATCATCAACTCTATCAGCATCCTAGTGGGTCATCCACTGATAGGAAAATTAGTTGATGGGTTAATTCAACAAATGACATAATGCAGTCACTCCACATTCTGCATTCAGTGTAAGTAGAATCATCATACTGCTACCAATGTATACACCTAGCACACATGCTCACACAACATATGTATGATCAACAAAATCCTTCAATTATTATACACCAAGCATACTCACAACTCAGGTATATTCAGTATGATACCTCCAACAATACATACCGAACACGTGTGCAAAATCAATGTAGGTAAAATCAACAATACACCTAAAAAAAACACTCACATGACATATCTTCACCTATGCCAAGAGTATAACCAACATATACTTCCAATAAAGCATCCTAAACCCAGGTGCACTCACAAATCAAACATAATCAAAAAGTTACCTCGGATACCACACCAAACACATATGTACATATCCCAACTCAGATTAAATCGACAAAATGCCTCCATCAAAACACCTCCGATGTACTTATACTACATCTCGGTTTTAATCAACAAGATATCTTCAATAATACATCCAGATACATACACCGAACTACATATCTATAATCCACATGGAACCTTCAAACCATATCAGAACATGGATACATATACTACTTGCAAATGGACAGTCTACCACAGGACTCCTACAACACATAACAATCATAATATACATGCAAAATCAGCATACCAGCTCAATCAAAGAGACCAACCTTATGCTACCAACACTCATGGGTTACCGGTATATCTAAACAAAATTCATGCATATGTATCAAGCATGAATACATCAATCAAAAACAACCCAAAATAAAGCAGCCTAATCATCCAGTAACAACCCTGCTCTAGGTTCAAAGGAAACTGGTATCGGACAAGAAAAATATACACACCGTGGTATAACATTGCCAGTCAATGTCATACACTACCAAGACTATATCCAATGGGAAAAATTTTTATCATCATAAATCCAAATGTACTCTTCCAGTTTACACTAGTAACGATTGTATCCCATAAGTGTTAAGCAATTAGCTCTACACTTCCTTACATCAGCGGGGTCACATATTCCAATGCACCCTCTAAGTTATCCCACCAGGTATATACAATTCACGGTCAAAGTCTTCATGGAATAGAATACATCGATCCTTTATAAACTATCCAAGCTGAAAATGATTTCTGACTAAATCAGTCCTTCCCACGTCAGTACAAAACATGTACTCAAAGGTGCTCTAGATACATAACTAAGCACAAATAAGCTAAAGGTTCGAACCTCTAAAAATAGATCATGGCAATCCTCTACTGATCAACCAACAAAACTAAATCATTCATCTACTAACTAATCAAGAATACCTTAATCCTCCACAAGAAACTAAGGTATATCCAACCACATAATATCATATGTATAAATGTGTACGACCCAAATAAAATCAGAATTTAAGAACATCAAGACACTCTCATCTTCATCCTCAAAAACATCAACCCACACAATATCAGATGAATAAATCTCTACTCCCCATGAGGGCAAGTTAGCATTCAAAATATCAATCATTATTTATCCACATATTCCCATATCAGAGGAAGCATATATCAATTTTTTTTTTTTCATCCTGTTAACTATCCATAACCAACCAGATTTATTAAAATCTCATAGGCACATTCAACCGTAAACTCTCCAACACCCAATTTATAATCTGATCACCAACCATAATCATCAAACCTGTGAATATCATAAATGACACTCACTATGTCACCATCAATGACAACCCAAATATAAATCATCAAAATAGTTATCCACTAATAGATCATCAAAACAAATATCTAGTAATTGATCATCAGACAACCACATAACATTTACTCTCATAAATCATTAGAAATCAACATATCATAATATCTGATCTCACAATATCCCTCAACCTCAAATCATTCTCAACAATGATCAAACATGGTAACCCCCAATGATCAATTTCCATCGTACCTGGTACCCTAATATCCAAAAGATATGAGTATAAAACTCTCCTGGCTAAGTCAACAGGAATATGTAGGTATCATCCACTACCCAGCTAACAATAGCAGAGGCTAGTATGTGCCTCCATCTCCTACGAGTAGTAACAGAAGCTAACACTACTGATGGTATGATAAGAAATATCACCAGAGATTATAATCCTTTATCTCTATTAAGGTCAACCATCCTCAATGGCTAACCCATCACAAGTAATATGTGCTACAGTAACCAGACAGGTACTAAATAAAGAATGCTAATACCTGTCTTAACTATCATAAAATAAACATCATACCTATTTGGCGTCTAGAGATGTTCCATCGCTGTCTAGTCCCCAACTTCTGACCTCAAAATTCCGAACAAGAAAATCGCCGGAAATCCATATAAATCCGAAACGAAAATCCGAAACATAACCATATCGAAAATCCGAAAATGCCCAGTTTGACTCGCAAACCTGGCTAACCAAATATCCAGAATACCAACAACAGGTATCCGATAAATCTCCAGAACACCAAAAGCAGGTATCATAACCCGCTCTGATACCAATGAATTGGTATCAGATAAATCTCGAAAATCCATAATACAAAAATCCAACAAGTATCGCCAAACTTGGCGCTCTGATACCAAATAAATAAATTGGTATCAGGTTATCCCAAACATCAAAAATACGAAAACAAAAGATCGTATACCTGTGCTCTGATACCACTAAATTGTCACGCCCCCAGAGGAGTCCCTGTCCGAGAAAATTTCGGCAGCATCTCCCCTGTATGGTGGACAATCTGAAACCTTTCTACATCTCATATACCTCAGCCACAGGCGGCTGGAATAATAACAGTAAATAAAATCAATCACCACGCAGTTTCTATATATATGTATTCAGCCTCTGGCTGTCACAACCACGCAGTAAATAAAATAAACAACATAGTAATACTCTGACTCGAAATCAACCCTACTCAACTACACTCGTAAAGCCCAAAATCCGATTTTTTCTTACCTCTTCTGCCGTCCAGGCAGGCATGTAGTAGAGTAAATCCAAATCATACAAAAAGTCCATCCAACGGAAAGATTCCATACAATATCCATATGTAAGTCCAAAACAAAACTAAAACAAAGTCTGATAACGAAAAACTAAAATAAAACAACTACTCAAAAACCAGTAGAGGAGTAGCACTACGTGCAGTGGGGACTAGCGACTGGAACTCCCTCCTGACAGCATCAACCTGAAAATAACAACAATGGAGGCGGGGTGAGTCCAACACTCAGCAGGTACAATTGATATACAAAGTAGGGAAACAACACCTAGCACTAATCATGCGTACAGTCTCCTGATAAGAAAGATAAAAATGCATCTGAAGTAAACAGGAGAATACTGTACTAACCAGGTCCTGAGTATAAGGTCAAACAGTCCGAGGGATAAGGAAATCCTGTATGCATGTCAAACATTGGTATCCAAACAATATGCAGCATATAAATGCAGCAAACACAAACACAAGCAATAAATGCATCATGCATATGATGCCAATGATGCGTCCTGGTCACCCCTGACGCCAGTCGATCATCTCATACAAAAGTGAGGCCGAGTGGGTAGGGCTGTGACAACCGTGCACTCTGTCGTCACTACTCCTGATGAGTGACCGAGTGGACGGGATGCTGTCGGAGTACACCTATCCTCCTACCCCAAATCATAGATGGGGGAGCGCAATGCTCTCAACTCCCGGTACTCAAAGACGGGGAGGAATCCCTGCCGGATAACTCGTTGTGTCACACTACCCATGAGTGGACCAACGGTGCCTAACAGAGTCCCTGCTGCAACACACTCTGCCTGAATCGACCACTAACCCATGAGTGGTGGTGTGTGCAGATCCATGTAACTGGCGATGTGCTCAACAATAATGGAGCGGACTATCACACAGCATGCAATCATGCAAATGATGCATGGCAATAACCATATAAACATCCTGACCTAATCCATATATATAGAAAAGTGCACCCTAGGTCAACGAACCATATCGAATCAAAGGTACACAGAAGGTATAAAAACCTAGGTCCTGAACATGGTGAAGCATGGTATATCACTACCCCCTATAAGCATGTATAAACAAATAAAGTATACATGGGATGCAAATCAAGCAATCAATCAATCATATATCAGATAATGGGTAGTAACTAACCGAAAGAAATAAAGGACATAATTAATGCAACTTGTTAAATTCACTACTATGTATATCAAATGACAGAAGTCAAAAGTACCCGCCTCCGATAAGAAAAGTCCAATCTGGAATAGATCCCTCGTCGAGACACCGTCTCGAATCAAAGTCCTGTACCAATCAATAGATATTTTTATTTAGCTAAAATTCATAAGAATTTAAATAGCTAAAGAAAATCCACGAGACTAAATTAGGGAAAACCCTAATCCACATAATCATTTGCCTACCTAAATTAAATCTAACAATTAACTAGGGTTAATTGTCTTAACCCTAATCGTTCCATTAGATTAATTTTAAACCAACCCAACCTACAACAAGGATCCATTACCCTAATTCAAATCTACACATGATCATGTAATCAAAGCCCTACATAATACCTCAATTCGTATGTATCACTGTTGATCCAAAAATCAAAGATGTTGGCTGCCGAAACAAGATCAGAACTGCTGCTGGGGATCACAAAGTTACTGCCCAAACAACACATGTTATGCTAATACACTGCATAAACATCTCAAGATTTCAAGATGAATCAAATTGAAGCCCAACTTTTCATACCTAAATCCCAAGCTCCTGTTGACGCTCAACTGATCAGAAAACCAATTTAGCCGCAGCAGATTAAAAACCCTATTCTGCCATATAAACCAAATCCAAAACACTTATCAATTCCTCCACAACAAAATCTGAGAACAGAACCACAATCTAATTCCAATCACAGTTAGGGCACAGAGTCTAAGACCTGTGATGAAACGAACCTGTGGCCGGCGGCAGAGCAAGGGCACAGCTTCAGCAGGGCTCGGCTAGGGCATCGGCGATCGAAGTAAGCGTCGGGCAGTGAAGCTAGGGCATGGGCCGGTCGGCGGTATGCGAGCACAGGGGGAAGAGAAGACACTCAATCGTCGACTCTCTACTCCCTGGCGTCGTCGGCGTCGGGCAGAGGAGAGGAAGGCATCGGGAAGGAGTGGCAGCGACGCGGCTAAGGATCGGCTCCGGCGCTCGTTCTAGGGCACGGCTGGGCGGAAATGTTGCCGGCACTTGGAAGAGAAGAGAAGAAGAGGAAGTGGGTGGCGGCGAGGAAGAAACCGTCGCGGCCGGCGGTTAGTGCTCCGGCGGTTAGGGCTCGGAGGCGTCGGGCGCAAGGCTTGGTGTCGGGGGAGAAGAGGTGAACGGCGACACAAATAAAAACCGAAGAAACAAAATAAGTAAAGAAAAAGGAATTAAGAAATTCAACTTTTCCTCTTTTAAATAGGGTAGCCAAAACAGGCTTTTCCGGGCCCCATTTTGTCCCCGTTAACTCGTCCATACGAGCTCTGAAAAATTCCCGGAAAATTTCCAAAAATTCCTAAAAATTCCCTTATTAATATTCGCCTATTTTTCGGTATTTTACACAAACAGTAGCTACATGTAGCTTTTAATTCATTGTTTGGTTTTGAGATTCATTGTTCATGTAGCTTTGAATTAATTCATTGTTTGGTTTTGAGAAACAAAATGTTTATATCCGAATTGCAGTTCCACAAACAGTAGCTACATGTAGCTTTTAATTCATTGTTTGGTTTTGAGATTCATTGTTCATGTAGCTTTGAATGAATTCATTGTTTGGTTTTGAGATTCATTATTTGGTTTTGAGATTCATTAGTTTTGAGATTCATTGTTCAATTTGCTTGCATCCCTGCCCTCTCCACACCAATTAACATTTACTTTTCTCTTTCAATTTTTCATATGTGATTGCTTAATTAAAGCAAGTGATACAGTGGCATTGATTGTGAAATCACTGATCTAACAACACTAACTTCGAGTTCTTGCGTGCTAATCTGCTAGTTCTAGCTTTATAAAGACATGATTGAGTTATTATTTGAAATCTTAAACCATTAGTATGAATCTCAATTTATGTACTTATTATCTGACAATATCAATTGAAATAGAGATTTGATGGTTTAGGTTACAAAAACTTACAGCACACAAACAAAATGAAGCAAGCTTTATTCTCTTCAATGGAATTCAGATACCTCTCTCTATATATCAAACGATTTATATATACCTGCAAAAATCTATGGCGCACACCTGTTATGACAACTTTTTCTTTCTTTCTTTCTTTCTGGTTCCAATATCTGCATATTTAAAGCTGAGGAGGAGGAGGTTGTATATCATGCCAAGAGCCAAAGCCGCTGGCTGAGAATACATGGCTTTCTTCTTTGTTTAATGATCCATGCAAGCCATGGGTTTGGCTCTCACAGTCGTTTTTGGATATTCTGACCATTTCAATTCCTTTGGCTCACCATTGATGTGGATCGGAACACCTTTGTTGGGCAGCAACTCCATCCATTAGAGGGTGCCACCGTCAAAAAGAACACCAGAGCTCTGCAAGTCAAACGCACTTCCGCAGGAATTGCTAGCCCCCAACTCATCATTCTTGGGAATTGCTACAAGTTGATTACCTATTTAACTACATGCTTATTTTTACTATATATATATATTTGGATGATAAATGGTGATATATATTTCCTTTCCATTTTTAACTATTGACCTTTTATTATTTATAATCTGTTACTAACTATTATTTGTAGTAGGAATGACTTCTAAGCGTCGAACTAAGAGGAAATCTCATTTTAAACTTCAAGCTGAGATAGATATGCAACCACCAAGTATAAGTACAAATCACATAGATCATGAACAAGGTAATATTTCATTTTATGCATGACAAATTTAGTGACTGATTGTGTTTCTTCATATTTATCTTTTCTTAATGGAATCAATATTTTTACAGATGGTCAAAACATAGAAGGTACCTTGAATAACCAAAGAGATGTAGTTTCAAATCAACTACATGTTGATGTGCAAGGTAATGCCTCACTTGTTAAAAACATGTCTTCAGTTCCAGACCAGAATGATGATATGAACCAGGAATATAATGAAGGTAACATATATGAAGAATGCAATAATTTAATTGAATCATTATTTTAAAGTTGTATTATAACTTTTTTTTGTACAGCTAGTGAGAATGAACATAATGCTAAGAGGAAAAAAAAGAGGTCCTACATTTATCAAAGAAATTTGGGTCCGACCTAGCACACTACCATGCATTAAAATTCTATGTGATGATATGGGGCGTCCTATAGGAACCAAAAATAAATAAATTTACTGACTTCTTGGGTTCTTTAGCAAGGAATGGTAAGTATTGTCCAATTGATGTAGAAAATTGACATAAAATGCTAATGGACAAAAAGAAAGACATGTTAAATGTTATAAAGGTAACTGAATTACTTTGTATAATTTTAGTATTTAAAACTTTTAATTTATACAATAATAATTTGTCTATTTTTTTTTTACAGGATAAGTATGACCTTCCTTTAGGAACAGAAAATTGGACATTATGCTCAATAGCAAAAAAAATGGAGAAATTGGAAGTCTGAACTAAAAAGAAAGTACTATGAGTTGTCAATTCAAATTCTTTTACAACAAAGAGATGAAAGAGCTCAAGTAGAACAATATATGAGACTAGTTGCTTTTTAGAACACAGAAAAATCAAAGGTATGTATTTTATTTATTTAGAATATAATGATAGTAGACTTTTATTTTATATATTATGTGTAATTTAATATATTAGGAAAGAAGTGAAAAGAATAAAAATTTTAGAAAGTAAAGAATAATGAATCAGATCACGGGAAGGACATCTTTTTCTCAAGTGCAACAAACATTGGTAGATATTTTTATCATATTATAATTTTATGTGCATTTGATTATAGAAATTAGTAGGCAAATATATTTTCAGGAAAAAGAAAAGGGGCATCCTCCAACACGAGTTGAATTATTTCATGCCTGTTTTACTCATGCTAATGGAAGTCCCTCAAGTAATATCGTAAAAGAAAGATTGGTAAGATACTTTATACTCTTCATTTATTTTATTTTAAAGTAATTTTTTAATTATCATTATGTATTAACTAAGTATTAAAATGTCTTGAAGGCTGCAATGAAAGAACTAGAAAATAAACTTTCTGAAGATTACAATGATCAAGTGAGCCCAATGATATATTTGCTCAAGTCATGGGACCAGATAGGCCTGGTCGAGTACGTATGCTTGGTGATGGTATTAGCCCATCTGATTTATGGGGAGTAGTTCCTAGTCGTGGCACATGCAATCGACTAGTTATGGAACAGAATGCAAAGTTAGAACAGATGAATGAACAAATCAAAAAGCAAGGTCAACATATTACAATGTTAGAAACAAAGATTTCTGAACAATCAAGCACAAATCATCTTTCAAATTATAATAATAGTCAACATACTTCATCGAGTAGTAATCCACAAGGTTCTATTCCATCTCATCCAATCTTATGGGTAAGATTTTTTTTTTTATTTCTATTTTATTATATATTCTACACATCTTGAAAAATTTTTGCTATATTTTTCACATTCGTGTAGATTAGAAGTTCTATCTTGATCAAAAGTTTATTTGATTCAACAAAAATTGTGGCAAAAGGAGTGCTCCTCAACATGGATCCAAATAATATAGTAGGGAGACAAAAATTAGGACCAAATTGGTGAGAAATACAAGTACTAGTTGTCCTAGAACCAGAAGAAAATTTAATTAGACCGTATGATGTTTTACAAAGGTTTGAGGATACATTTGGAGCACTGATAGCTTGGCCTTGTCATTTGGTATGATTTAAATATTTTAGTGAAATATTATTAATTTTTTATATTTATAATATTATTAAAATTTTAAATCAACATGAAATGTATTTGCAGTTGGCAATAAGTGAAGATTTTTATTAGTGCATATGAAATGATACTTTATCTGCTTCTCATTTGGTATGATTTTTAATCTTTTAAATTATGTTTATTAGGTTTATATTTCTATTATTTAATTTACTTATACAAATTTATTGATTGTATTTGTAGGTGACAAGTACTTGGATTTTGCATATGATGGTTGAAGATGGTTGATAGTAAATTAGTTGGTTTTTATTTTATAAGACTTTTATTTTATTTAGTTAGCATTGGATTCAATACTTTTACATTAGTAATGCATTTGTACTTTTGTGATGATGGGATGAATTGTGATGATATGGTGAATAAATTGGATATTTTGGATATAAAACGTTTCTATTTTTATTGCGATGAATTGTGATGATGGTTAGATTGTGTTGATGTGTAACTTTTTCTATTATGTGATGAATGTTTTGTATTCTGAATAAATATTAGTAATTTATCGTGGTGTATTCTAAATATTTCTATTTAATGTTTTTATAAAATATTATAATTGACATTTAATAATGTCATTATAGATTATATAAGATAACAGTTTAATATATCCTTATAAATTATCATTACTAACACATTTTATTGTCCTTATATAAAAATTTAAAACATTTATAATTGTCAATATAAATTAGTTTAGGTGACATTTATATTTGTCCTTATTTAGATAATAAAAAGGCATGCATAAATGTCCATGAAATATTTTTTCGTGACATTTACGATTGTCATTATATTTCTATATTTAAGACATTTTTGTAGTTAGCATAAATATTTTATAATGACATTATACAAATGTCAGGAATACTAGAGGGTCTATGCTAACACCGAATTTCAATACATTTTTTGGTGATGTCACCATAGCTTTAGTGTCACTAAAAGTATACTATAAAGGCGTTTATGTGTGTCCTTAAAGACCTTAATTCTAGTAGTGGTTGTTTAAAAAAAATCACCACATTGAAAATAATATCACCAACATTATACTATTTTTATGAAAACAACACTACGTGTTGTAAAAAAACAACACTATGTGGCACTGTTTTTATGAAAACAGTGTCATGTTGAAAAAAATAGCACCACATAATGCTATTTTTTTTTAAAACAAGACCATGTAGCGTTATTTTTATAAAAATAATAACATGTTGAAACAAACAGCACAACGTGGTACTATTTTAAAAAAAATAACACTGCATGGTGCTGTTTTAATAAAAATAGTGTCATGTAGTGCTGTTTAAAAAAATAGCAATACATGCGTGATGCTATTTTTTCAACATGGAGTTGTTTTTATGAAAACAACACCACATAGTGCTGTTAAAAAAAATAGTACTATGTGACATTGTTTTTATAAAAATGATGTCACGTTGGAAAAAATGGCGTCGCGTTAAAAAAAATAACACTACGTAGTGCTATTTTAAGAAAAAACAGCACTATGTGGTGCTGTTTTCAAAAAACAACACCACATGGAATTGTTCTACATGGTGCTATTTAAAAAAAAAATAGTATTACGTACGTGGTATTATTTTTTCAATGTGGCATTATTTCTATGAAAATAGTGGATAAAAATAATGTCACATAGTGCTATGTGTGTTTATTAAAACAACACCACGTTAGCATTGTTTTTTTCAACGTGGTATTAATTTTTAAAACAACACCACGTAGTGCTGTTTTTTTTAAAATAACACCAGGTAGTGTTGTTTTTTCAAAATAGTACCACACCGTGTATGTAGAATTGTAGGAGAGAAATTACATATAGAATTACAAAAGAGAGAGGGATACGTCAACTCGCCACGTCTGCTATCGCCCATGCACATCATCCTTATAAGGGTGTGAAGGCTAACATTCTTTTCTTTTGTATGTGTATATATATATTGATGCGGTAGTAAGAGTGGAGTCCCGTGCGGGATAGAGGTCAATGACACGGAGGTAAAAGCCAAGTCAACCAAAAGTTGTGGCCGACCGGAATGCCACCAGGCCGATCGGCCACGACCGCGCCCGAGGCGGCGCAGAAACAGCTTGGCCGCGGGCCGGGTTTCCGACGCTCATGAGTCCGCCTAGGAAAGTTGAGGCGCCGAGCGGCCTGTTCGCTCGGACAAGTTGCGAATCAACGAAGACTCCCGTCCGAGCATGTGGCCGGCGCGACCTCCCTGCTCGGACCAATACACGTCCCCTCCCGGACGGCAGTGGGTCTCTGCATCTCTCCCGGCCAGGCTAGCAACAGACAAAAAGGAACAGAAAAGGACAAAGGAGACAGCCGGTGATATCCCTCTTGAGACATGAGTCACCGACAAACAACGTTGGTTGGCGGCCGGACTGGACAGAGAATCGTACAGTGGAAGTTTCCACTGTCACGTCAGAGATATGCTCGGACGGTTGAGGTATGACGTTAGACGTACTTTTCTGACACGACCATTTCTAGATATACTTTGAGGAGCGTGGACGCTTCGAAGAGCGTGCACGCGCCTCCAGAAAGTCCTATATAAGAGCCTCCAACCTTCGATGGAGGTATGCATTCTCATCTACTGTAGCTCTTGGACTCGTTATGCTGTTTCGATTTCTTCTCGCTAGAGCTGACTTGAGCGTTGGAGGGTCGTCGTCGGGAACACCTTCCCGACTCGGTTTTGTGTTTGCAGGTTCTCACCGGAGGCTCACACCAGTCGGAGGTTCATACGTCGTCAACAAGAGCGCCACGTCCCCAGCGTCCGTCGACTCAGCGCCCGGACATGATCATATATATTAAAATATTTTATTTTAAAATACTTAAAAAGATATTGGACATGAAAAAAACGAAGCTTGTAAAATATATCTTTTGGTATTTATAAATGATGTGATTTACGAAAAAATAAATAAAAATTAAATCCCTGGGTTGAAAGTTCTATACATTACATTTTGTAAAGCAGTGTAGGTTTAGTGTAGAGCTGTTAGACGGGCCAATTCGTGGTGGGGCGGGTCGGCCCGTGGCGGGCTAATCATTTGGCGGGGCGGGGCGGGCCAACCCGCCAACTTGGCGGGTTGAGAAATTTCCAATCCAACCCATTCTAAGGCGGGTTGCGGGTTTGGCGAGCCAACCCGCAGACCCATCAAAAATTTTTAAAAAAATTAAAAAATATTTCATATCTTCAACATTTTACTTCGAAAAAGTTTTCTACAATTCAATGTATATATAAACATGTATTTTAAATATAAATGAACTCAAACGAATACTTATGTTGGATGAAAAGTACTATTTTTATTTCAAAATTATAACAAACAAAGATAATAAATTGGCCTAAAACTTAACTTACATGTGTTTTTCAACCCACGGGCCGACCCAAGCCCGAGCGGGCCGACCCGTGCGGGTCGCGGGCCTAGGCGGGTCGGCCCACGGCGGACTTGGGTTGATAAAATTCCAACCCAATCCGCTTAAATTGTTTGGCGGGTTGGGCTAATCCGACGGGTCCAACCCAAATTGACGGCTCTAGTTTAGTGTAGGCCAGTTGCTGCAAATAATCAGATGACCAAAAAAAAATCAATATTGACTTGGCAACCTAGACGTTGTAGAATTGTGTTTTAGTTTTTTTCTTTCTTTTTTTGAAAAAAAATATTTTAGAAACCTTCCTCAGGTTCATATTTGACGTTTGACAATGTCTGAAAACCCATTTGAATAAATAATTTTTTGACCATTTGACTAAATAATATTGACAATTTATTCATCTAAATCAAGAATTGTTGATAAACACAATGACTATCAGGACTTTGAATGATGATTACGATGTACAACCAAACATGCATGTGGCTGAGGTGGACTGAGGGAGCATCTTGATTATGGTGCCCAAGACGATGCTAATATTAGATTTGGTGGTGCTAATATTAGATTTGGTTTGTTAGTTTGGGACTCAATTATGTATTATTGAAATGTCCTTCTCATTTTATTTGTCTTCGCATAAAATTACTAGAAATCATATGAATCATAATATAAAGCATAGCATCCATCTTCTTCTCGCCTGGTTTTTTAAGATATCCGTTAATAAACTATGAACCGGTCGTTACGTTGTATCACTGAAAAGTCATCACATCATTCTGAACAACCTTCTTACGCTTCTTTTAATTTTCATAGCTAGCTAATTCTTTGCTGCTGTCAAATTCAAGGTCAAATAGAGGAGCACAACCTCCAGTCTCAATAAAGACTCGTACGTATTCTAAATTTATTTAATTAAGGAATTTGAAAAGATCAATATTTTATTATCGTAAAATCTATCATCCTAACAATTTCACATAATCAATCAACGGCAATATGTGAAGAGATAAATCAGAAAAATGGAGGAAGATTTTTTTTCCTCAACTCTACTAAAATTTGAATCTTTACTTATTCTGTAGTAGTAATTCTGTTCTTAAAAAAAATCAATTTTTTAGCTACTATCTTCTATTGTTGTGCAATCATAGAATTAAAATAAAAAAAAATTAGTGCTACGCCCGCATACTATAATCATAGAATTTAAAAAAAAAATAGATTTATTATTTTAACGATTCTCTAGAGTTGACCCTACATATATGAAGGAAGATTTATATAGATATATAAGCGTTGAGCACATAATGAAATTGATGAAAGATTGACCTTTGATTATTACACTAGATTTATCATACGTTCACACGGTCTGTCTTTCACCTTAGGGATTACAATCATAGAATTAAAGACCAGATGGTACCTGGCTATATAAATATTGGTTAGCAGCTACGGCCTACGGATCGAGCTATTAAATTCACAGGCAGATATTGTTTGCGGAGTCGGAGATCAAATCGAAAGAATGCTTAAGCTGCTATATATTTCTTTGTGATCTCAGTCTGATTCATCTTCTGCCATGATGTTTCCAAGAATTAGATGCATTTTTCCTCTTCTTCCTCTCCTCTTCAATCTGTGCTCTGCAGCTCACACCATCTTCGCCAACAGCTCTCTTTCGGGGAAGCAAATCATCACCTCCTCCGGCGGTAACTTCGTGCTGGGTTTCTTCGCGCCGGGCAACTCAGATCGATACTACGTCGGCATATGGTACGGCAAGATTCCCAAGCTCACCTCTGTGTGGGTCGCCAACCGGGAGACCCCCGTAGCCGACCCGTCCACTTCTGTGTTCAAAATCTCAACCGACGGCAACCTCGTCCTCCTCGACTCTTCCAACGCCCTCGTCTGGTCCACCGACGCCAACACCACCACCAATTCCACCGTCGCTATGCTCCTCGACTCAGGAAATCTCCAGCTGTGCGACGCCTCCAATCCCTCTCGGGTAGTGTGGCAGAGCATGGACCACCCCACCGACACCTGGCTCCCCGGCGGCAGACTCGGGCTGAACAAGCTCACCGGCGTGAGCCAACGCCTGACGGCCTGGAAGAACAACGACGACCCTACGCCCGGGATCTTCAACCTGGAATTGGATCCCAACGGGACCAGCCAATACTTCATAATATGGAACTCAACCTACTCGTACTGGACCAGCGGGACTTGGAACGGGCAGTTGCAGATCTTTAGCCATGTTCCGGAGATGAGGTCGAATTATAACTACGACTTCCAATATTTCAACAACTCTGTGGAGAACTACTTCAACTACTCGATGAAGTCCTCCGCAATCATCTCCAGGTTCGTGATGGATGTCGATGGGCGGATCAAGCAGTTGACGTGGCTGGATGACAAGCAGTTGTGGACCCTTTTCTGGCAGAAGCCGGATAAGCCGTGCCTGGTTCACTCTCTATGCGGAGCTTTCGGCAGCTGCAATGAGAACGCCATGCCCATCTGCCAGTGCGTCAAGGGCTTCCGCGTCAGGAGCCAGAGCGACTGGGACTTGGGCGACCAGAGCGGAGGCTGCACCCGGAACACGCCGCTGCAGTGCGTCGATCGAGCCCACTTGTCCAACTCTCAGAGGGACAAGTTCCTCGCCATGGACAACATGAGGCTGCCGGTGAACAGTCAGACTTTGAACGGCATCGGACGCGACGAGGATTGCAAATTGGCCTGCTTGAACAATTGCTCTTGCACGGCCTACTCCTTCTCCGGCAGCAGGTGCTCTGTTTGGCACGGCGAGCTGTTCAATCTCCAGGATCAGTTCGACGAATCGGGCGCCAGCACGCTTCAACTTCGTCTGGCCGCCTCGGAGCTGTCGAACCCCAGGAGCAACAAGACGCTCGTAACTTGGGCCGTTGCCAGTGCCGCCGCCGCAGTCGTGGCTTCTTTGGCTCTCATTTTGTTCGTGACGTGGCGCCGACGGAGGTCGAGGTTGATGGGAGAATCCAAAGCCGTGGGCAGCGGGATCGTTCCGTTCCGGTACAGCGAGTTGCGACACGCGACTAAGAATTTCTCGCACAGGCTCGGCGGCGGCGGTTTCGGGTCGGTGTTCAAAGGCTCATTTCCGAACTCGACCGCCATCGCGGTGAAGAGGCTTGAGGCGCTTCGCCAGGGGGAGAAGCAATTCCGCACCGAAGTGGGCACCATTGGCACGATCCAGCACGTCAACCTGGTCCGCCTCATCGGCTTCTGCTCGGAGGGAGCTAACAGGTTGCTAGTCTACGAGTTCATGCCTAAAGGCTCACTAGACACTCATCTCTTCAGCGCCTCTGCCACCGTTTTGAACTGGAAGACGAGGTACCAAATCGCGGTCGGAACCGCAAGAGGATTAACCTATCTCCACGAGCAATGCAGGGACTGCATCATCCACTGCGACATTAAGCCGGAGAACATTCTGTTAGACGATTCCTTGACTCCCAAACTGTCGGACTTCGGCCTGGCTAAGCTTATGGGGCGAGACTTTAGCCGGGTCCTGACGACGATGAGAGGGACAAGAGGCTACCTCGCGCCGGAAATGATTACCGGCTTGCCGATCACGGCCAAGGCCGACGTGTACAGCTACGGGATGATGCTGTTCGAGATTGTGTCGGGGAGGAGGAACCTGCAGGAGAAGACGGAGGAAGGCAACACTGCAGGGTTCTTCCCAACTCTGGTGTTCAGCAAACTCATGGAGAAGAACATCGGGAGCTTGCTGGATCAAAGATTGGAAGGTGATGCGGATTTGGAGGAACTGAACAGAGTATGTAAACTTGCTTGTTGGTGCGTCCAAGACAACGAGATTTGCCGGTCGACGATGGGGCAGGTGCTTCAAGTTTTGGAAGGCTTTCTTGAAGTCTCCATGCCGCCAATTCCACGATCTCTCCAACTTCTTACTGAAACGCCGGAGAACATCAATTTTTTCTATCAAAGTCTCTCCGCGAATCAAGGTTCGCAGAGCAGCAGTGACACCCCAAGCGGCTGGCAGACCAGAAGCAGTACGACGAACAATTCCAGTGCATGAAGGTTTTGAGGTCTGCAAATATATAATGTTGTATTTGTTTGTCAGTTTAGTAAAATTGTAACACCCGATATTGTTATTAAAGTTTAAATTCAATAAAATGATCTAATTTATATTTTAATTATGGATTGAATTAACGTATATGTAAAGGTATTTGCTTTGGATCTCCATTTGTTCTTGCAATATTAAAATATGACAATAATATAAGATGACAGATGACTCTTGATTCAGATTCGATTTACATTAATTCATCATTCCTGATTTTGTTTATACTCTACATCAATACTGAGATCCTAGTTTAGAGTTGCTTCAATAGATAGATTTTAAGATTAATTCTTAAGGGATATAAAATATTTCATTGATGGTATGATCTCTTCAAATAAAAAGTCACTATATATAAAATATTCTAAATAATTTATCTGTCAATATCTAACCGAAGGATCCACACATTGAACCTTGTGAATATTATCAATTTTTTTTCTTTTGTTTTCAATAGTTTAGAATTATTTAAATTTTTACGGATTCATGTACGGTGTATCAATTAGAATTTTTTTAATAAAAAAACCCACTCGAGAGATCCCTAACGAGCACGTGTACATTCTTTGATAAATTATTACTTAGGGATCTTCCCAATTTAGCAAGTGTATACATGACAATCTTTCTTAAAAAAAGATAAAATATCAAAAAGAAGCTTATACGGCAGGGATTAAAACTGCAACGGGCTCATGACTGATAGAACAGTGGTTAGCTCCAAAATCTTAGGCGCCTAACAATTAGCTATAATTGTTAGAAATAGGGATAGTGGGGAATGTGATTATGTTTCCCACTATTCATAATGGAAAAGTCCATTATGTTCTAAACTAACTAATTCCCTTGGGTCTGATTCTAATTAATCGGACTTAAACCAATGGACATTGGTTTGATCAAACGGACCTGAGTTTGATCAATAAGTCTGAAATGGGTAGAAATAGACTTAGAGAAAAAGTAACAGAACATAGATACAAAAATCCCTGTCCAATTAGATTAGTTCTAATTAAGGACAATGGACTGAGCTTAGGATCTGGATCCCTAATCAACCGATCCAATGAGTTTGACCAATTAGATTAGTTCTAATTGTCGATTTGAACTCTTGAAAATCGAGAAGATTTGTTTTTCTTGATTTATTATGTTGGTACTATGCCTGTATAAATTGAAATAAGCCGGTTTTGTACTGGTTAGTCGGTTTTGCACTGACTTATTTATTTTCAATTTTTCAGATGGCACGGACGATTACCACATTGACTCGTCGCGAAGTGCGACGAAATCAGCTCAGGGAGGAGATTCAGGAGATAGAGTATAACTCTGCTTATGGAGTCGACGGACACATTGGACGACTTGATGATCTGTTTTGGAAACTTGAGCGAGAAGAGTTTTCAGTCCTGGACAGTTATAGGATTTGGGCTTTGATGCAATCATTGCCAGAAAATCCTAGGATGATAGCAGACTATATTTGGGGGCGTCATCAAGGACGCGTCACATATTCTGTATTATGTGAGGAGCTGCTTCATCATATGACTGAAGAAGATCCGGAAGAGTTCGAAGAGGATCCGAAAATGATCGAGGAGGAACCAGAAGAGGATCCAATTGTGGATCCAAAAGAGAACCTTGAAGCTGTCCTGCCTGTGATTACCCTAAATGAGTCCAGGCTGAGAGGGATTATTTTGGTCACTGCACTAATGTCTGTCCTAGTGGGAGTGGTAGTTGCCTATCTAGTTTATTAGAGTTCTGTTATTTTTATTGTCCTTTTTTATGAACAATAGTTAGTCCATTTCATTCATGTCAGTTAATTATATGTTAACAATTTGCAGCATAATTTTATATTAATGATATGTTCATTTAGTTATGCTGTTTGCTTGACATGATGCATGATTAGTTCATGATGTATTAAATGATTAGTTCATTTAATTAAAAAAAACATGATATATTAAATGATTAGTTTATTTAATTAAAGAATTCATGATATGATAAATGATTAGTTCATTTGTTGGGATGTATGTAATAGAATTGATTAATATTAATTTGATTGGTCATACGGATGATGAGTGAAAACATAGTTGTCACTTGATTTTGTAAACCAATTCAAAGTAATATTAAGTCAATTATAAATTGCATACATATGATTTACACTGAATACTAAATAATGTGTTTATTTATGATAGATTATGGCAACCAAAAACATAATAGCTGAATTCAACAAAGGTTAAAAACTTAATGGGGATAACTACAAGATCTGACACCTCATGATACAATATGTACTTGAGGAACAAGAAGTTCTAGAGGCTGTAAATCAGGTTATGGAAGTACCTATAGATGGTCCCACTGCACAACACAGACGAGATCTTGATGCCTATAAGGCATGAAAGAAAAAGGACTCCACTGCAAAGGGTATATTGATTAGTTCAATGGTAGACGACCTAACTTTTGAGTATGAGTTATATCTTACGGCTCATGCAGTCTGGGTAGCCCTTAAAGAAAAATACAGTGGAGTAAGTCTGAGCAAGCTTCGAAAGCTGATAATCAAGTTTGACAGCTACAAAAAGCGTCCGAATGTGTCAATGGTTCAACACCTCAGGGAGATGTCGAACATGATTCGGGAGCTTAAAACTGCTGGTCATGAGTTGACTGATGAACAACAGGTTCAAACAGTTATTCGTTCACTTCCAGATTCTTGGGAGACCATGAAGCAGACCTTAACTCACAGTGAGAGTATCAAGACTTTCACTGATGTCTCACGCCATGTAGAATTGGAGGTGGAGAGAGTTGAATCCGCAAGGATTTCTGGACAAGCTTTTGTGGCTGTAGGTTCTACTGGATCATATGGATCCAAGAAAAAGAAATGACTTAAGAAAGGGAAGGGAAAGAAGAGGGAAGCTGCTGTTGTGGGACAAGGCTCAATCAAGAAGATAGTCAAGAAGACTGGAAAGAAACCTAAAAACAAGTTGACTTGTTTTAACTGTGGCAAAAAGGGCCACTTTGCACGAGAGTGCACTGAGCAGAAAAAGGTAAATCCAAGTGTGTCTTCTTTTCAAGAGCATTTTGTTGCTAGTTCAGTGTTGTTAGCTGATTCTTATCTTTTGTGGATTATAGATTCGGGAGCAACCAACCATGTAGCTCGGGAACGAGTTACATTTGTTGAGTACCGTCGGGTACCAGCTGGCAACAAGTGGATCTATGTGGGAAATAATGCAAGAGTTGAAGTCAAAGGAGTCGGCACTTGCAAACTCAACCTACGTGGTGGTAGAGTTTTATTTTTAGATGATGTCCTGTATGCTCCTGAAATTCGACGAAATCTTGTTTCCGTTACGTGTCTTCTTGATTTAGGGTATTGTATTAATTTTTACAGTCGATCTGTTGAACTTAAGATTGACTCAGTGTCAATCGGATATGGTTTTTTAACAAATGGTTTTATGGTTCTTGATGTAGAACCAGATGTCAATTATGCTATTGATGGTTGTTTTTCAAACATTGCTTTAACTAGTGATGCAGATATAACTGATGCGGGTTGGCATGCTAGATTAGGACACATAGGACAAGAACGTATGAATCGATTAGTTAGAGAGGACCTATTGGGCACTCGGGCTAAGATTCAATTGTCTATATGTGAGCATTGTCTTGCTGGAAAAGCAACTAGGAAACCATTTGGTAAGGCTATTAAATCTGAATCAACATTGCAGTTAATTCATTCGGATATTTGTGGTCCAATGAATGTAAAGGCTAGACATGGAGCTTCCTATTTTATTACATTCATTGATGATTTCTCTAGGTTCGGTCATGTGTATTTGATTTCTCACAAATCCGAAGCATTAGATTGCTTCATTCGTTATATGAACGAAGTTGAGAATCAAACGGAACGTAAAGTTAAGACTTTACGCACTGACCGTGATGGGGAGTATTTGTCTGATATGTTCAAGACAATATGTAATGATAGAGGGATTATTAGACAGCTGACAATCCCTGGAACTCCACAGCAAAATGGGGTAGCTGAAAGAAGAAATAGGACTCTTCTTGAAATGGTTAGGTCTATGATGGCGCAAGCTAATTTGCCAATCTCCTATTGGGGAGATGCATTATTAACTGCAGCCTATATACTTAACAAAGTGCCTTCAAAGTCAGTTCCATCTACCCCATATGAACGTTGGACAGGCAGAAAACCAGATTTGAGTAATCTGAGACCTTGGGGGTCAGCTGCTTATGTTCATGATAGTTCTCACAAGTATGGAAAACTAGGGCTTAGAGGTAAGAAATGTATCTTTATGAGATATCATGAGACCTCCAAAGGTTATGTTTTCATAGGTGAGCAACTAGATGGAACCATCTCCGAAATAGACTCGAGAGATGCGACTTTTCTCGAAACAGAGTTCCCAATCAGAGGTGATGTTGATAAAAATGTTCCTCTATTTGAGGAGGATGAAATATTATCAACAAGAGAGGTGTCAAAAGGGATACCTGAGTCTAGTCAACCGAGTGGGAGTGATATGTCAAGTCATGAGTCGACTTCTCAACCGCCCAACTTACGGAGAAGTGTTCGTAAGATCAAACCTAAGAAGAGGTTTGATATTGAGAATGAGGCATTGGTTACACTTCCAATTAACGACAACGAGCCTCAATCCATTGAGGAAGCATTGGGATGTAGAGTTAGAGAAAAATGGAAGCTGCAATGATTGAAGAGATGGAGTCCATGATTCAAAATCATGTTTGGGACTTAGTCGATCTTCCTCCGGGCCGAAGGGCTATTGGGAATAAATGGATTCTCAAAATAAAGAGGAAAGCAGATGGATCGATTAACAGATACAAAGCTCGTTTAGTTGCAAAAGGATATACCCAAATGGAGGGTATTGACTTTGAAGAGACATTTTCTCCCGTAGTGAAATTTGTATCAATAAGAGTTATTTTGGCCTTTGTGGCACATTATGACTTAGAATTACATCAAATGGATGTAAAAACCGCTTTCCTTAACGATGATCTTGACGAAGAAATCTATATGGTTCAACCAGAAGGTTTCATTGCTGAAGGCCAAGAGCAAAAAGTATGTAGACTTAGAAAGTCTATATATGGGCTAAAGCAAGCGTCAAGACAATGGAACATAAGATTTAACGAAGTCGTTTTATCTTATTGTTTTGAGATGATCAATGAGGATCATTGTGTTTTCCTGAAACAGGAAAAAGGAAAGTATGTCATTTTATCATTATATGTTGATGATATACTGATAGCTGGAAATGACATAGGATATGTGAATGAAGTCAAGAAGTGGCTGTCATCACAATTTGATACAACAGATATGGGAGAAGCTGAATACATCTTAGGGGTGAAGATCATAAGAGATCGTTCTAAAAGACTTTTAGGTTTGTCACAAGAGTCTTATATAAATAAGATGTTACATCATTTCAGTATGTCTAATTGCAACATAGAACATACACCTATTGTGAAAGGTACTGTGTTGAGCAAGAGTATGTGCCC
The DNA here is from genome assembly GCF_018446385.1 of Zingiber officinale. Taxonomy (NCBI): domain Eukaryota; kingdom Viridiplantae; phylum Streptophyta; class Magnoliopsida; order Zingiberales; family Zingiberaceae; genus Zingiber; species Zingiber officinale. Next base: position 36,383,068 of record NC_056004.1, on the reverse strand, counting down.
TAAAACTCCAGAGGAAATAGCTGAGATGAATAAAAAACCATATGCCAGTGCTATTGGTAGTTTGATGTACACTATGTTGTGTACACGTCCCGATATTAGCTATGTTGTGGGCTTGGTCAGTCGCTTCCAGTCAAACCCAGGACCGAAACACTGGAATGCAGTAAAAAGGATATTCAGATATCTGAAGGCGACAACAGATTATTGTCTCTGTTTTCAAGGATCAGAAATGAGTCTGAAAGGTTATTCAGATGCAGATTGGGCTGGAGACCTGGATGATAGAAAATCCACATCAGGCTATGCATTCTTGCTGAATGGTGGCGCCATCTCCTGGAACAGCAAGAAACAAGCTTGTGTAGCTTTGTCGACTATGGAAGCTGAATATATGGCATGTTTAGCAGCTGTGCAAGAAGCAGTCTAGTTGAGAAGGTTTCTGAAGCATCTAAAAATTACTGAGGATAGTGGGAGTCCAGTAACTGTCTACTGTGACAGTCAAGCTGCAATAACTTTTTCCAAGGATCCCAAATATCATAGCAAAGGCAAGCATATAGAAATTAAATATAATTTTGTAAGGGATATTGTGGCTAAAAGAAAAGTCATTCTTGAGTATGTCCCTACACGTGTTATGCTTGCAGATCCTTTTACTAAGCCAATGACTAAAGAGTCATTTAAAGAACATGTAAAGTCTTTGGGACTTCGTAGAATGTAACAATATTAAAATAACAATCAAACTTTGTGTTATGATTATGTAATTTGCCATAATTTATTCAGTGTATATGTTGTATTTGTTACATTCAGGTAAGATCTCGGTGAGCATGTTGGCAGGTAGAGATTGGTCCACTCACATGGACAATCATCTCTGTTTGTTAAGTACAAATAGGGGTAAGACCGTTACTTATGAAACAGCTTACGTAGCTGAAATTATGAAATTAGAGACAGATTCATAAGTTGAGGTCGCCTTGATAATTGTGTCAAGATGAGATCATTTATGTGTAAATAATGATCGAAGTAAATGAACCCACCATTTACTGAACATGTTGAAAGCCAGATTAGAATTCATATGTTGAATTCAGGATTAGACGTTAGGTATTGTTAGGACCTTCGGATGCGGCTAGAGAGGGGGGATGTGAATAGCCGACCCCAAATTCTCGTTTCTTCCTACAATTTGAGTTAGCGCAGCGGAAATAAAAGATAGAAACGAAACGGAAGAATATCAAACCTCAAATGCGACGATATAACGAGGTTCGTAGATGATACTCCTACTCCTCGGCGTGTCCGTAAGGTGGACGAATCCTATCAATCCGTCGGTGGATGAGACCCCGAAAATCGGCTAATAAAAACTCCTTCTGAGTGGAGAAACCTCGCCACAATCTCTCTTGCAACAGCAAGATCAGAGTACAAGAAATACAGCAAGAAGCCAAGAACAATATGAATGTAAAAACACTAGTTTGCTTGCCTTCTCGTCGACTGTTGATGAAGCAGCAACTTCACGGATGCCAACCACAGCAGCAACTGTTGTTGGAGACCCAGCCGAGGGAAGCTCACACGAAGCTTCAGCAGTAGAGAGCTCAACAAAGCTCAGATCGCAAGGAGGAAGAAGAAGAACAAGAACAACGTTCTGTAGAGGCCCTCCACCTCGTTATATAACTTGAACCTGCGAAGAAGAAGACAGAAATCTAGCCATTGTGTCTCAACGGCTAGGCCTGGACCGATCATGCCATAGCCTGATCGGTCCAGGAAATCCCTGATCGGTCTGTGGACTGATCAGGCCCTAGTCTGATCGGTCCCCAGACCGATCCCAACTCTTCACAGTGAGGGGTTGCCGAGCCCTGATCGGTCTGTGGACCGATCAGGCCATAGGTGGTTCGGACCACAGGCCGATCCCTCATATTCCTTCTCCCAATCTGTTTGGTTACTGATCGGTCACCAGACCGATCAGATGACCCACAGTGAGAATCAGTGCATCACTGGATCGGTCAGCAGACCGATCCAGATACCCATAGTATCACTGGATCGGTCAGCAGACCGATCCAATTTCCCAGCCTTAAACCCTAAAGCCTTCCCGATCTAGAGAATGAGCTATCGAGCCCTCTCTGACCTAGTCCGGAGAACGAGCTACCGAGCCCTCTCCGACTTCCACGTCCGGTCCAGAGAACGAGCTACTGAGCCCTCTCTGACCTAGTCCGAAGAATGAGCTACCGAGCCCTCTCCGACTTCCACGTCCGGTCCAGAGAACGGGCTACCGAGCCCTCTCTGACCTAGTCTAGAGAACGAGCTACCGAGCCCTCTCCAACTTCGTCCGGTCCAGAGAACGAGCTACCGAGCCCTCTCTGACCTAGTCCGGAGAACGAGCTACCGAGCCCTCTCCGACTTCCACGTCCGGTCCAGAGAACGAGCTACCGAGCCCTCTCTGACCTAGTCCAGAGAACGAGCTACCGAGCCCTCTCCAACTTCGTCCGGTTCAGAGAACAAGCTACCGAGCCCTCTCTGACTCCATCCAGTCCAGAGAACGAGCTACCGAGCCCTCTCTGACCTCCCATGCCAAGCTTCCATACTTGGACTTTTCCCGTGCCAAGCTCCCTGCTTGGACTTTTCCCGTGCCAAGCTCCCTGCTTGGACCTTTCCGTGCCAAGTCTCCATACTTGGACTTTTCCCGTGCCAAGCTCCCTGCTTGGACCTTTCCGTGCCAAGTCTCCATACTTGGACTTTTCCCGAATCAGGTCAACTCAAGTCGGGTCAACCAGGTCAACCTTGACCAAAGGTTGCACCCACAATCCCCCAAGTTCCTATTCTTGTCAAACATCAAAATATAACTTCTCCATTCTTGTCAAACATCAAAATATACCTCGAGTCAGGTCAACTCGAGTCGGGTCACCCAGGTCAACCTTGACCTAAGGTTGCACCAACAGGTATGTCTAGATCAAAATTTGTACGATGTTAAATTTGAAGACAACATGTACTCTTTTTAGTAAAGAGAATAACATCGTAGCATGTGATTCATACCACATGTGCTATTGCGACAATAAAGGTAGTAGGAGAATGAATCCCCGTTTCTCTACTATGTGAGATCTTTGAGATTATATATTAATCTCAATTTTTTGCCTTAGTGACTATTTAGTTGTCTACTTGAAGTTTTAATCAGTGTCTGCTACTTTAGCGTGTATCCTATGGCTATGAATGATTCGGTCTATGGAGCATAACTAGGAAAGCGACTGATTAAAATGAATTGATTCTAGCTAAAAAGGAAGATTAAATATATTTACATCTTTTGTTGTTATTCACTGGTCGACCCATTTATGTTATGTACGGAAATGAATGTGAATATTGGATATGGAATATGCTCATGATATAATGGTCATTATAAGGGATTAGAGATGTTCATATCGATGTAAATGAAAATTATTTAATCTGGGTAAATAGCAAGACATGGATATCTTCAAGATAATGGCTATGTGTCACTTGAAGATTGGATGAATTCTGGATAAAGGCTATGTGCCACCAGGAAAGAGGCTATGTGCCATGAAGAGTGTGTCTCTAATTTATTTGAGCAGCTAAGTAAAGTGTAACAACTTTATTAGCATTGATTGCTCAAAGAGCGGCTAAGTCAAGGTGTAACAATCTTCTTAGCAACTATCGCTCAGTGTGCTTGCTGTCGCATGAACCATTTTCTCTAAGTATGGATTGGATGTTCTCATATGATCTATGTGACCAAACTCTCTAATAGTCTATGTGACTTATTAAGTCTTTGTGACTTACCTGAATGAATTAGTCTTAGTGACTTATCTTGGACGAGTGGGAGATGTTGGAAATGAGGATAGTGGGGAATGTGGCCATGTTCCCCACTACTCATAATGGAAAAGTCCATTATGCCCCTAGTGTATTTCCCTATATAAAGGGGGTCTGTCCAAGGCTCAGGGTGTGTGAAAATTGCTATTGTGCAACGACGAGAGTAAGAGGAGAAGATCCAAGGCGGCGGGATTTGGTTTGTGGAATTGCGGAGGGCTTTCCGATCCTGTGATCGCTCTTCCGACAGCAAGTTTCGTCATTTCCAATTGCAGATCTGCGGGAGATCGCTGTAAGTTTTTACCGCATTTAATTAATTCGTCTATCATGCATTTAGAATAGAATTTCTACACTAATAAGTTAATATTATGGTAAAAGATGAATATATTCATCTCTAGTATCCCTGTGATCAATCTGTCTCAAGATCAATACGGAGGAAATAAATTACGGACGGTTACAAGTCTTTGGAATAGTGACTAGTACATAAGGGAGGTATTTACCCCGGCTTTACCGAGATTTGAATCTCAGACCTCATTATAGCAACATCTTATGCATTAGTCACTAGATCCATCCGAGGGACAGCTCTAATAAGCTAATATTGTGGCAAAAAGCGAATACGCTCGCCCCAGCACCCTCGCCAACCCGTCTTAAGATTAACATAGAAGAGGTAAATCATGGATGACTATTAATATTTTAAAATAGTAATTAATATATAAGGAAAATATTTATCTCGGTTATCTAGTAAGTTAATATGAACATTCAAAACGATGAATGATGCAGATATACATTTGAATATTTATTCATCATAATAGAAAAAATAACACTAAAGTAGAAAAAAATATATATAACTTGATATGCGAGTACCTATTTGACGTATAACTGGCCTTGATGGAGGAATTTAACAAGCAAATGCGTTGCAGCCAATAGTTAAAACCAAAATTAGCAGAACGTGCATAGTCCTAAAAAAAAATAATATTACGATGCTAAAAGGAAAAAAAATAACGAATCATTAAAAACTCTTCTGCCCCAGAAATAGGTCTTGTTTACAGTGAACCGAATGTAGGCGACAAAAAATTTAAAAGGGACTCTAAAAAATTTAAAAGCGACAAAAACGCTTCTTTCACTTTTAAAGGGTAAAAATTTAAAAGTATAATTACTAAACTAGAATAAAATATTATGTGTTTTGTCATTAATTTTTTTATCATTCATATATTCTCGTCTTGAAAATATCTTAGAGAAATTATTTGCAATTCAATCATGAGTATGAGCCATTGAGTTTTTGTGTTAGATCTTCCATGAGATACATAACTAAGGAAATATTTATAATGTTTGCTAAATTTTTTCTCAAACAAAAGTTAATCAAGTTGAACCCACCAAACCAGCTAAGTATAATTTGATGAAAGAAAGGTCTGTGCAAGTCAATGGAGAGAAGGAGAAAAAACATATTATGAACTGGTTAAATTCCTGTGAGTAATTTAAAAAATTATTCATGTATACCCTTGATTTAGTGGATGACAGTTAAATTCCTGTGACGATTATGCAATTTATTATTATTAGTGATGCGATGATAAAGAGAGGTCCATCTTGAGAAAGATTTTCGTCATAACGGAGGTTAAAGTTAAAGCGGTCAATGCCCTCCTATCACTGACCGGGTGGGTGAGTGGTTCGCCCAATCGAGATATAAAAGGTCCGATCCGACATTATCACTAGCTCGACCACCAGCTGAGTTAGGATGCCCAAGACAGGAATGAACGCCAAGTGTCTGTAGAAGCAGGCTGAGCAGCTACCCCGCTCGGCCTTACATCAAGGTTTAGATTAGTGGAGTAGAGTCATGGCCTAGCAAACCACACGCGGACAACACTACTACAGTCGAGCGACTATCCCGCTCGGTCAAGATACACGTGCAACAACCAGACAGTGGAAGTATCGACCGAGCGACTACCCCGCTCGACAAAGTAGTGGACTCATTAGCAAGATAACGAACTCCCGGCGAGCGACCATCCCGCTCGGCCCAGCAATGGATGACACATGGACAGGGGACTCCCGGCTGAGCGGCTATTCCGTTCGAATGAGGAACAAACAGCAGTATATCCTTCAACATCCTTTTGGGAGTAAGTGCCGTCGACGGGCGGTGTGGTCAGACAGGGGATCGTACGACGGAAGCTTCCACTGCCACTTTAGAGATATGCTTGGCCCGTTAAGGTACTATGTCAGGGACACTTTACTGACATGTCTCTTTAGGGAAGGTTCAAGATTGCGTGCCCGCTTTATGAAACGTGCACATACGCTACAGGAGCCCTATATAAAGGGGGGGTCCAGGTATCGTCGAAGGTATGTTTTTCTCACGATATCTACCGTTACGCTATAGTTTCCTTTGCTTCTTGCTCCGTCGGAGACTGACTTGAGCGTCGAAGGGCCATCGTCGGGGACCCCTTCCTTAGCTCGGCACTGATGCTGCTTGTATTGCAAGCAGACACAGAGTCCCTAGTAGGTCAGCAAGAGCGCCACACACTACAACAAAAATGACTTTCAGCAGCGCATCATCAACAGCGTGTAATTAAAGCATGTCGTTAATAATAGTTTTTATGGCGTGCCTAATTATGTGTGCTGCGGATAATATAATATTTATACAAATGACAGCGTGCAGAAAAAGTATGCTGTTAATACACCTTTCTACGGCGTGCAAACTGCACTGTTAATAATTATTATAGATATAAATAATGGCGTACAAAGAAGTATGCTGTGAATAGATATTATTTACGATGTTAATAAACTTTTTCTACGACGCGCAAAGTGCGCTGTTAAAACTTAATATTAACAGCGTGCAGAGCGCTATTAATAATTATTATATATAAATAAATATTAGAAAATATTAGCAGCATGCAACATGCGCTGTTAATAATCTTCAAAATTTTCTAAATATTTAACCAAAAATTTATCGCTGAAACAAACCTCCCGCGAATATTTTTCCGCGCATCCTCATCTGCCCGCGAAACATCTCCTCACACCCGAAACATAATCTCACGCCCGAACTGCCCAAAAAGCCTAAAATCGCGACCACCTCCTCACTCGTTCGTCGGAACCTCCCTGCCGCAGCTGCTCTCAGCCAACATCTTCGCCCATCTTCTCTTCGTTGAAGCCCTCTCCGGCTAAATCCTCTCCGGCGAAGCCCTCCTCCTCAACCGAAGCCCTAGCCGAAGCCCTCCTCCTCAGCCGAAGCCCTCCTCCTCAGCCGAAGCCCTCCTCCTCAACCGAAGCCCTAGCCGAAGCCCTCCATCCCAGCCGAAGCCCTCCTCCTCAGCCGAAGCCCTCCTCCTCAGCTGAAGCCCTCTTCCTCACGCGAACTCTCTCCGCCAAAACCTCTCTGCCGCAACCCTAACTCCTCTCTACCGAACATCTCCGCCCATCTTCTCTCAGACGAAGAGCTCTCCGGCGAAGCCCTCTCATCCGAAGCCCTTTCGTCCGAAGTTCTCCACTGAAGTGAACATCTTCTTCGATCCTTCCGTTTCTCAGGTTGAAATTTCTTTTTGTTTTTCTTGTTTTATGTTGAACATCTACAACTCTTTCTTGTATTTACTTTCCTTCCTCTTCCTGGCATTCTCCATCTTAGTAATGGGACTCTAATTGATTTAGTTGCATTGGCTTTCATTGGCTTTAGTTGTAGAAGATAAATAACATTACCTTCTTGTACTCTTTTGTTGAAACAACATGAACATAAAGGTTCTGTGCATCTATTTTAGAATAGAATGAAGTTGATCCTTTCTATATTTTCCATTATCAAATATAGATGCACAGAACTTTCATGTTCACATTGCTTCAACAAAAGAGTACAAGAAGGTAATGTTATTCTAACAAAGGATCTTGATGCACATAACCTTTGATAATGAATCTTGACCCACTTTCCATTATCAAATATAGATGCACAGAACCGTAGCATCTTGATGAACCACACTTTGCAAACTAACAAAGTTTTACCTTGGCGAACTAGTTGCTGGTACTTGTCTTATGTTAATGTCTATCTGTTGTCTCCCTTCCAACCTAAACCAGCCAAAAACCCCTCAGGTCTCCACTTTCATCCACTTGATCAGTTGAGCCTTCTCTATCGATCATTCACTCCGTTCCTTGGAATACAATTTAGAATTTAAACCCTCCCTCCCTGGCCTGTAATACGTGACCCACTTAGTTGGTATATGTCTTACCTTGGCGAATGACCCACTTAATATGCCTTTTTTCACCTTCAATATTGCAATTTGCACTCTCCCCATTTTGTTTTCTTTCAACTTTCATTTTCTTTTATGTATATTAAATAAATATATAAATCTTATTTTGTATTAAACATGAAATATTTGTATGTTAGGGTTTGGGTCATTTACGAAATGGATAAGGAATGGATACATTTGCCTTCAAGGCTTGTACCTGAGTATGAAGAAGGTGTACAAAAATTTCTTACACAAGCTAAGAAATATGCCAAAACACGTGAAGTAATCTTATGCCCTTGCAAGCATTGTAAAAATAAAAAGTATATGAAATTTGACCAAGTGTACGATCACTTAATTATTAAGGGGTTTGATCCTTCTTACACTATTTGGGTCTTCCATGGAGAAACTTATAACCGACAATATCAAGGTGAAGGTAGTTCAGGAGAATTTCAGAAAGATGATGAAAGTAGAGAGGCATATCACTTATATAAGGATGCCTTTGTGCCAGAAGAAGAGGTTGGATACACTATGTCTGAGGCAAAAGATAACGACTTTGCTAGTTTATTAGAAGATGCAGAAACTCCCCTCTTTCCTGGTTGCACAGCTTACACAAAGTTATCAGCAGTCGTCACATTATACAATTACAAGTCTACTAATGGTCATACAGACAATAGTTTTAATGAGCTCCTTAAGATCTTAGGTGACATGCTTCCAAAAAAAAACACACTTCCAGAAACTGTTTACTCGATGAGAAAATTGTTAAAACCATTTGATTTAGGATATGAGAAGATTCATGCTTGCCCAAATGATTGTCGTCTATTTCGAAAGGAGCTTAAAAATCTGGATACGTGTCCAAAGTGTGGTTCATCAAGATGGAAGGTGGACAAAGTCACCACCAAAGTTTTTAAAGGGGTTCCTGAAAAGGTGCTACGGTATTTTCCAATGATACCAAGATTTAAAAGGATGTTTAAATCAAAAGAAAAAGCTGAAGAGTTGATTTGGCACTCCAACCACAAAAGTCAAGATCACATGATGCGTCATCCAGTTGATTTAGTAGCTTGGGATACAATAAATCACAAATGGCCAGATTTTGCATCAAATCCTAGAAATCTGCGCCTTGGCCTTGCAACCGATGGATTCAACACTTTTGGTGACCTTAGTGTAGGACCGTGATCGTTCGATAGAGGGGGGGGGGGGGGTTAATATCGATTCGAAAATTCGAGTGTAAAAGTACGCAGCGGAAAAGTAAATGAACACAGTTGATTTTACTTCGTTCGGAGCCTGTGACGACTCCTACTCGAAGGCCCGTGGTCCTTGACCACTTTCGTTGGGCAATCACTAGCAATTCGAATATGATTACAAAAAGAGTACAAGAAATGCTAATGAAACAAAGTGATATCGACAAGGAAATTAACCAAAGAAGAAGGAGCACTTTGTCGGAGCTTTGTTAGTGTCGTAGGAGCATAGAGCAGCAGGGTAAGCAGTCGAAGAGTTCTCAGTTATGTTTGAAGCTCCACCCCTGGGGCTTCTTTTATATGCTGCTCCGGGCGCCTGGATCCCTTCCGGGCGCCCTGGTGCGACGTGGCAAGTCCAGTCAGGATGCTCCACGTAGTGTGGCGACGCAGAGGATAAAAGTTGCCTCCGAGCGCCCGGATCCCCTCCGGGCGCCCGGACCACCTTTTTCCAGAGATTCCTTCTCCTGCAAAACAAGGTTAGTCCGAGGCAAAATATACCCTGCAACACAGATTGTTAGCACAATTTATAAAGTATGAATTAACAGAAAAAGTATGACTTAGATTCCGTCTTTCCGAGACCGGAATCTAGTCACGATCTCGACTTAGATTTTCGAAATGGAGCTAAGCCGAATCGACGCCTAATGTTCCCTTCCCGGGAACGCGTCCTCGCAGTCACTCCCCTCCAGTGACTTACCTCACTTACCTGCCAGACGTCCGGTCAGCCCTTCGACTCGTCTGGACCTTTCGCCAGCTATCCGGTCAGCCCGTCGACCTAGATGGACTTCTTTCCAAGCGTCCGGTCAGCCCGTCGACCCGCTTGGACTTCTCGCCAGCTATCCGGTCAGCCCGTCGACTTAGCTGGACTTCGTGCCAGACATCCGTTCAGCCCGTCGACCTGTCTGGACTTCTCCTGCACACTCGATCAAAGTGTCAGACAATAACAAAACTAACTTAACCTATTTGTCATTCATCAAAACCTAAGTTAGACCGTTAGTGCTAACCGCACCAACAATCTCCCCCTTTTTGATGGAATGACAACCTGGTTAAGTTAGTGAAAAGACGTAAAAAATAAATAAAACAGGTACATGGTTTTTAAAGTTAGTTTTAGTGTTTTCAATTTGGTTTAGCCAATTTGGTTAAGCTAAATTAACCACCTAACCCTCCCCCTTTGGCATTCAGCAAAAATAGGTAAGGGTAAACAAGCATAGTGTAGAGTTACTGTTAAGAAACAACTAATTTTGGAAAATATTTAAGTTTGATTCAAAATTCAAAGATACTGATAAAAGTACAATTTTAAAACCAAGTTAAAAAGATAGTCAAGTTGACTTGGGGGATTTAAGTTGAATTGAAAAAGTATACGTTTAAAGTTAATCAAGTTTAAAGTTAATCTAGTTTTCAAATTTGATTTTTCAAAACAAAGCAAAAAAAATTTTAATTTTTTTTTAAAAACAAGTAAAGTCTTAGCCAAAATAAATTTGTTAAGGCTAATTTGATAAAGCTAAGTTTTGGAAAGTTTAATTTTCAAGCATATGTTACAAAACTGAATAAGTTTAAGTTTGTAATGATTTTCAACTTTAAAATCAAGTTTAAAATTTTGGTGGGATTTTTAAACTTCTAATTTTTCAAACACTCAGTTAATTTTAACTTTTTGAAAACTAGTGTTAAAAAATAAGTTAGTTTTAAAATAGATGTACAAAAATATACAAAATTTTAATTAATTTCTCCCCTTGAACTTGACACTTAAAATTAAACAGCTGTCTAACCAATTAGGTACTAACTAACTATCAGAAGATAGTAGCTTTCACTTGGTTAGTCAGATTAAGTTGATTATATGCAGTCAGTGTTTGACTTGACTGATGAACTTAATCTGATTAATGTCTGATTTGTATTTAACGTCCAGACTTATGCCGATGCACTGAAATAAGCATCTTAAGTCCAGACAGTTGGCCTATGCATCTCACTCCTTTCTATGTTTGTCAAACACAAGCAAGGTAAACCTAAGGTGTTGGTGAGATGCTCAAAAACTAGTCCTATGGGTACATGCTTTCTAAGGATTCAAAACTAGTCTAAGGCCAAAACTGTTTTTGAAAATCTAAAAATGGAAAGTTTTAAAAACAAACAAGTTTAACTTATAATTTGAAAATAATTATTTTTTAAAACAATTTTGAAAAATCCTAGTCTATTAAACACATCCCTAATTTTCGACGTAAGTTGCTAAATTCACTTTCAGGGAGTGGTTTTGTGAAAATGTCAGCTAAATTTGATTTGAACTCAATGTATTTGAGTTCAATATCACCTTTAGTAACACGATCCCTGATAAAGTGGTGCCTAATTTCAATATGTTTGGTTCTTGAATGATGCACAGGGTTCTTGGTTAAGTTAATTGAACTTATATTGTCAATTAATACTTTTACATTTGTGATATTTAAGTTGAAATCTTTTAGAGTATGCATCATCCATAATAATTGTGCAACACATTCGCCTATAGCTATGTATTCTGACTCAGTTGTAGATAGAGCAACACAATGTTGCTTTCTACTAAACCAGCTAACAAGTGATGAACCTAATACTTGGCATCCACCACTTGTGCTTTTGCGGTCTAATTTACATCCAGCATAATCTGAGTCAGAATACCCTATTAGTTCAAAATTATTTGTCCTAGGATACCAAATTCCTACATTTGTTGTTCCCTTAAGATATCTAAAAATTCTTTTAACTTGAGTCAAATGGGATTCCTTAGCACAAGTTTGGTATCTAGCACACATACTAACTACAAATAAAATATCAGGTCGGCTTGCAGTTAAGTACAGTAGGCTACCTATTGCACTCCTATAATATTTTAAATCAACTGGTTTTCCATTTGGGTCATTATCTAAGATTGTGTTTACTGCCATAGGTGTTTTTATTTCTTTTGTATTTTCCATTCCGAATTTTTTAAGTAATTCTTTAGTGTATTTGTGTTGATAAATATAATTTCCTTCATTTGTTTGTTTGATTTGTAATCCTAAGAAATAAGTTAATTTTCCTACTAAGCTCATTTCAAATTCTTTTTCCATTAGATTAATAAATTCTTCTAAAAAATCTGAATTTGTTGAACCAAATATTATATCATCTACATATATTTGTGCAATAAATATGTCTGTATTTAATGATTTAACAAACAAGGTTGGGTCAATTTGACCTTGGTTGAATCCTTTAGATGTTAAGTAAGATGTTAGCCTTTCATACCATGCCCTGGGTGCTTGTTTAAGTCCATATAATGCTTTCTTTAACTTAAAAACATAATCAGGGTGTTCTAGACTTTCAAACCCAGGAGGCTGACCTACATAAACTTTTTCTTTAATTAGTCCATTAAGAAAGACAGACTTAACATCCATTTGGTATAGTTTGAATCCCTTATGGGCTGCATAACTTAGTAACATTCTAATGGATTCTAATCTGGCTACTGGGGCATAGGTCTCATCATAGTCAAGTCCTTCAACCTGACTAAACCCTTTGGCAACTAGCCTAGCCTTATTTCTAGTAATTTCCCCAGTTTCACTTAATTTGTTTCTGAATACCCATTTTGTTTATATTATTTTCTTATTCTTAGGTGGTGGTACTAGGTCCCAAACTTCATTACGCTCAAATTGGGCTAGTTCTTCTTGCATAGCTATAATCCAGTCTGGGTCTAGTAGGGATTCATCCACAGTTTTGGGTTCAATTTTTGAAATTAGAGAAATTTGACTTAGGTTTCTAAAGGATGATCTGGTTTGAACTCTCAAGTTTGGGTCACCAATTATTTGATCAGTTGGGTGATTTGGGTTAACCCTTATTGTTCTAGGGGGTTGACTCTCTCGATGTTGTTCCTCTTCTTCATAGTCTAGGGTTTGATTGGTTTCTTCAGAATTATTAATTTCAGTAGGTTGAAGTTGAGTTTGTCCTTGGGTTTCTTCAAATTTTACATTTGTGGTTTCCTCGATTTTTAGCGTAATTTTATTATATATTCTGTAACCCCTATTGTTTAGAGAATATCCTACAAAAATTCCATCTTCTATCTTAGAGGCGAATTTTCCTAAATGTTCTCTAGTATTTAGGATGAAGGCTGGACACCCAAATACTTTAAAATATTTTATGTTAGGTTGTTTGTTATAAAATATTTCAAAGAAGGTTTTATTATGTCTTTTATTTAATGTTGTTCTATTTTGCACATAGCAGGCTGTGCTAACAGCTTCTGCCCAGAAATATTTAGGTAGGTTATATTCATTTAACATAGTTCTAGAGGCTTCTAGTAAGGTTCTATTTTTTCTTTCTACAATTCCATTTTGTTGGGGGGTTTTAGGACATGAAAATTCGTGATGGTAGCCATTTTCAAGATAGAATTTGTTAAAATTATGATTTTTAAATTCTCCCCCATTGTCACTCCTAATTCTTTTAATTTTAAGATCTTTTTCATTTTCAATTTGTTTGCAAAAGTTTGTAAAGATTTCAAAAGTTTCGTCTTTATGTTTTAAGAATTTTACCCAAGTAAACCTAGAATAATCATCTATTATGACTAAACAGTATAAGTTTCCATTTATGGATTTGACTCCATGGGAGTCAAAAAGATCTAAGTGTAGAAGTTCTAATATTGAGTTGGTTTGTGGCTGATTTATTGGTTTGTGAGTGGATTTAGTTTGTTTGCCTTGTTGACAAGCATTACATATGGTTGAATCTATGTTAGGTAATTTTGGTAAGCCTCTCACTATTCCATTTAATTTGCTTATATTTCTAAAGTTGGTGTGAGACATTCTTCTATGCCATAACCATGTTTCTTCTTTTTGTGTTAAATAACACTTAATGGAAGAAGTGGTTAAGTTGATGGCATAGATGTTGTCTTTTCTAAAACCTTTTAGGCTTATGGTAGGATTATTTAGATGTTTAATTAAACACTCTGTGGATAGAAATTTGACCTTATACCTAGTATCACATAATTGACTTATACTCAGAAGATTATATTTAAAATTTTCAACAAGTAAAACATTTGTAATTATAAAGTCTATTTTTAATTCAATATTACCTATACCAATTACCTTGAGTTTGCCGTTGTTTCCAAAAGCAACTGTTCCTAAGCTTTTGTAAGTGAGTTGAGTGAACTTGGTGTGATCTCCAGTCATATGTTTGGAGCAACCACTGTCCAAAATCCACTTGGTTTCCTACAGTAAGTAGAATTTAAAGTTAGTCTTTTTATTTTTTTAGCAGGCATTATTTAAGTTAGTTTTAAGTTTTAAAAATTAAAGTTTTGACATTAATTTTTAAGTTTGAAATTAATTTTTAAGTTTAAAATTTTGAAATTAATTTTTAAAATTAAGTTTAAGATTAAAATTTTGAAATTAATTTTTAAGTTTAAAATTAAAATTTTGAAATTAATTTTTAAGTTTAAAATTAAAATTTTGAAATTAATTTTTAAATTTAAAATTAAAATTTTGAAATTAATTTTTAAGTTTGAAATTGAAAAATTTGAAATTAATTTTTAAGTTTGAAATTAAAATTTTGAAATTAATTTTTAAGTTTGAAATTAAAATTTTGAAATTAATTTTTAAAATTAAGTTTAAAATTAAAATTTTGAAATTAATTTTTAAGTTTAACATTAAAATTTTGAAATTAATTTTTAAGTTTGAAATTAAAAATTTTGAAATTAATTTTTAAGTTTAACATTAAAATTTTGAAATTAATTTTTAAGTTTGAAATTAAAATTTTGAAATTAATTTTTAAGTTTAAAATTTTGAAATTAATTTTTAAGTTTAAAATTAAAATTTAAGCCTTATTCATCTCACCTGATCTATATTATCGATCAGGGAATCCTATGATTTTGTGAGATGAAATTGGATTGTTAATTATGGAGTTTTGGTTTAACTTGTGTTAGATTCAGCTTTAGCTTTGGTTTCCACAAATAGGCAATCTTCGGATAAACTTCTACGCTTGGTGAGTCAGATGGACGTCATTAGAAGTAACCAACCTTTCGAGGTTTTCCGAATAGTCCTATCCACGGAGCTTAGTACTAAATCTTGGTCTAACTGGTTAGGATTCATTTAAGGGTAGCTTCGGTGATCAGTTCCACTTGGCCAAATGCACCAGATCAAAACCATATCTTTCTAGACATGCGATGCCCAAGTTTCCCTAACGTACTATCATCCAAAAACTTCACCAGTACCATAATTCAAGTTAAACTTGGTCTCTAATCCTAATTACCCTGCCGGGTTAGTTTGTTTTAGTTTACCCTGTCGGGTAAGTTAGTTTTGGAGGTGCCAGCTATTCTGGAGCCTCCCCCTGAATTATTGGTCTTTAATTTAAGATTTTTGTATAATTAGAGTTGGTTTTAGTTAAGTTTTAATGTTTAATTTGTAATTTAAATTTAAGTTTTTAATTTTGAATTAATTAAATTGGTCAAATTATCTTTTTTTAAGAGAGTGTATTTAATATTTGAATGTTCTTTCAATTTCAATTTTATTGGGTTAATTGAATTATCTTTCTTTAATAGCTTTTTATTAATTGTTAATTTTGAAATTTCTAGATTATTTTTGTTTAATATGTTATCTTTAACATTTAATTTTAAGTTTGTTTTGATTTTATCAAAGTATTTGATTTTATCCTTACATTTTCTTTGCCTTTTAAATTGATATGGTTAATTGAATTTATTAGATTAGTTTTATCTTTAAAGTTTAATTTTTTATTAATTAAATTATCTTGGTTTTGGATAGCATTTTCTAGACTGATTTTATCTTGATTACTAAATATTTTATCAAGGTATTTATTGATTTTATCCATTTTCTCATTTTTAGCATTTAAATTCAAATTTATTTTAATGTTTGACTTATTTATGTCTAAATGCTCACCTAGTTTTAAATTTTCTGAATTGATTAAATTATTTGAATTGATTTGGTCATTGTTCTGTTTGACCAAGTCAAGGTTAATGCCAAATTGATCAGAGTCTTGATTGACTTGATCAGAGTCTAGATTATTTTGTGATTTTGAATCTAAATCATTTAAATCTAGATTATCATGCACCATACTTGGACTAATTTCATACCTATCATCATGCTGATTATTTAAACTACTATTAGCAGGGGTATTTTGGTAAATATTACTAACCTTGAGCACAACCCCTAATTCTACTTCTCCGTTGGATTTGACTCGAGTCCATATTTGACTTTAACTTGATCTTCTAGCTCCATCGACGTCTCGTGAAGCTTGAACAACTGGGTCCACAGCTCATATGCATTTTTGTACTTTTCTAATCTGCATAAAATATTGTTAGGTAAAACATTACAAATAATGTTACTTACCTTTTTGTTCAGTTCCGAGTTTTGAGAAGGTTTCCTCAAAATTAGCATATAATCGATGTCTACGCTTTCTAAGAAGCATTCCATTAATCGCTTCCAGTAGTTGAAGTTGTAACGACCACCCTTCTTAACTATTCTATTACACTCTAAGGATGACCGTTACTTATCTACTAACTCTACTTAACCGGTATAATTAAAATCCTCGAAGAAACCCTACCGAAAAATTTCGACAAAATCTCCCCTATACCGGTGACCATAATCATTAATACATGACATAATATACACGGCTGGATCACATATCAATCAACCACGCAGTATAATAAATCCAAAATAAAGGAAACAATACCACAACTCATCACACCATATCACAATTCTTCTACTATGTCCTAATCACATCAAAATAACAAATGTTATCTCAAATACTCCTAACATAGCAAAAGACAATGGAGACTAAAATAAAACTTCTTTCCTAGTCCCAAGGCTTCCATAGTCCTGACATCACACATCCTTCAAACACCTCCTTGTCGCCTTCCTTTCTATATCTTTTCCTTTCCTGTATCTGCAGTAAGAGGAAGTGCAGTCTATAAGCAAAATTTGCTTAGTAAGCGCTATCTAACTCACAAAATCTCGATATGCATGTATATAAATAAAAACATGCTAAAACTGAATGCTAACATGTAAAGCTACTCATGCTCATACATAGCAAAGGAATCATACTAACTGAAATACTAAACATGTATAGCTAATCATGCTCATAAATAGCAAAGAACAGTAAACTAACTCATGCTCTTCTATTAGTAAAGAAACATACTGAAAGGCTAAATATGTAAGGCAAGTCTATACTATCATGCTTGCATAAAGAACTTAACTTACTGAATTCTAAACACCTTCTGTATCTTATTTCACTTGCTTAAAGCCTTATTCTTTAATACTTATGTGAAACTTATTTTTTTACTTGTTCAAAAGCTTATACTTTTAATACTTCAAAATAATAATCAACTTCTTCTTGGGCCTATGCATAGTACCATCTTATGCGCGTTCCCTAATAGGTTGGGGTAGCGAGCCACCAATCCTAAAAGAGTAGACCTTGGTCTACCAGGGCCAAGACCTTGGAATTGGACACCTGGATTTGTTTAACGACAACCTTGTGAAATCGGGTACTAGCCTCTTCTTAAAAGTAAAATACTTATAATCTTAATTACTTCTTCTTTAAATGCCTTGGCATTTTAATAGACACCTTGTGTGCCAAAAATCCCTAAAGTCTTGACTTTGGGATCTACTTAAGGTCTTGGCCTTCTTCTTTCTTTTCTTTATCTTTCTTATACTTTTCTTAAACTCAAAATACTGTTAGGGTATTTTTCCATATGCATCTATAAGTGAAACTAACTATGTAACACATAATCATGCATAGAATACAAAAGAAATCTGCACATACAATACTTATCAAAAATCTGCACTAATGCTTAACAGAAATCTACATACTAGCTTAATGAAAATCTGCATAATAGCCTAACAGAAATCTGCATACAAGTTTAAACAGAAATCTGCATATTAAGCTTAACAGAAATCTGCATATTAAGCTTAACTAAAATCTGCATACTAAGCTTATCTAAAATCTGCATACTAAGCTTAACAAAATCTGCATACTAAGCTTAAAAAAATCTGCATACTATGCTACTAAAATTCTGCTTATTAATACTTTATAGAATCTACATTGATCAACATGTAAATCTCTTTTCTCATCTTCTAAACTAAACTTTTATTCTGAACTTATTACTTGCATAACTAAATCACTCACATACTTCTCACCTTTAGACTAAACTAACCTCAATAATCGATACAGGAATTATCTTCCTAAATATAGAACTCACTTGATCTCTTGAATAAACTAGTATAACAGAATGTTATATCTTACAGACATCTGATCATATGTAGTGAAACCCCATTGAAATAAATCATATAATCTTCTACCCAGCAGCTCTAATGCATGGACTCTTAATCTAGAAACATAGCTTCAAGTTGTCCCTCTGCTTCAAACCTTTTCAAAGCATAATCGATATCCTGCAAACAAAAGGATTAGGTTCTCTTCACTCTTCTTAATCCGCTGATTTAGTTCTAAAATCTCCATCAAAATATCAATCATCAAGCTAAATGCACCGACAGAATCTATCCAAGATTTTGGAAGCTCTCTAAAGAAACTAAACCATATACTCGTGCATATCTAATAGCAAAGAAAACTGATCATGCCCCACTCATAGCAAACATAACCAGAAAATATACTCTTATTGAAAATCTGCATTCGCTAAAGAACTAAACTAAATCTACACTTAATGAAGAACCAAACTGCACCACTAAAGAACAAGATGGAAAATTCTGCACTTAAACTCTAAAGGGCTGTTCGTGACATTTACACCATAATATTCAGCACTTAAACTCTAAAGGGCTGTTTGTGACATTTACACCATAATATTCAGCACTTAAACTCTAAAGGGCTGTTTGTGACATTTACACCATAATATTCAGCCAGGAGGTTCCTCTCAAAGGTTTGGCAGGTGAAACATACGAACATAGTTGAAGGTATGATTGGAATTAACACCAATTTGGCATGTACAACTTCTAATGATAATAATGATTCCTAACTCATTGCCTTTAATTAATTATTAGTGCAAACACTATAATTGTCTCAAATTAACTTTCAAGCTTACTGTCATCATGGCAGCAACAACAAGTAATCCGATCTTTGGGTTACTTGTCTAACTCATTGCTGCACCACTCAAATTCCTAACTCATTACCATCAACGACAAAATCATTTGTGCAAACTAAAGGCTCCAAATTCTAAACCATTTCTGTCCAAAGTGCTAACCCCTCAAAGCATGAACCCAAATCAGAGAGAAAAAAGGAACTTAATCTTTACTACCTAACTTCAAACAGTGCATAGACAACTTAAGCATCTTGAGGTCGTAATGAAAGATCAACTATTTTGAAAGTGTCAAAACAGAATATCATCTAATTTAACCCACACGGTTAACCTATACCATTTATTCCCTTTCTTTGAAATTCACAGCAGCAACCTAAGGAAACAAACCTCCTTAATAACATGCTGCAAAATAAAAAAAAAAAAAAGAAACTAATGGACAACATGTTCATCTCTAAATCTAAACAAATTAAACTCAAATTTGTGGCAACCAGCATCCAGATAAACCGAAACTAGGATTTTGCAGCCACCTACACATGAATTTGTTGCGGCACAGAACAAACCCCACCACAAACACACGCATGAAGGTATAGCAAGCACAACCCGAATTCCTCAACAAGACTTAAGCAGAATACAAAGCTTTAAATATGCAAAACTAGGGTTCAATGGCTAACTCAAACTTCACAGCAATAAAGGAGAAAATCACGGTAAAACTCAAGAAAAACAAGAAAACACCAAAGCAAAAATCGGAGCAACTCTTACCGCAGGTGAGTAGCGACTTACCTTAGGCTTTTCTTGGACTTACAGCCGGAGAAGAAGCTTCCAATGCTTCTAGGGCTTGCGGAGGATCTCGCAAACTCGCCCTCTTCCTCGTGCCTACTGTTCCTTCTTGACGAGAGGAGCTCGAATCCGAGAAGAGCTCGTGGAGAAGTCCCCTTTTGCCGGCCGCCGAAGAGAAAACCTTAATCTCTTCTCGGCTTCGTTTTCGCCCGAGCCCGCTGTCGCACACGCAGAAGAGGAAGAAGGAAACAAGATTTTAGGTCACGGGAAAAATTAATCCCTAAGTTCTCTCTTATAACTCAATATTCGGTTCACTTATTTAAATAATTTTACTATCTATTCTTAAACAAAACCGCCCGCAGCACACTTGGTTAGCCAGATTTTAACCAAGTCAGAGATCTTGGCTTCGATTCCTCAACTGCGCACTTTTATTTCCAATTTATTTTACTGTTCTTAACTACTAGTTAAATATATATCGCTCTTTATATGATTAACAAATCGAGCGCAGCTCGGTTGGTTGGGCCGGTTTTGCTTGGGTCCGGGGTGCTGGGTTCGAAACCCAGCTTCTACAATTTTTTTTTTTAGTTTATTTTTAAAACTTATTCTCCTTGGTAAAATACCAAACGAACTCCAAAAATTACATAAAAATACTCTAAAAATTTCTAAAATTCTCTAGAATTTTTCTATAGCATTTCTAAATATTTTTGAATTATTTTTGGGGCTCAAAATGAGGAAATTTGGGTCGTTACAGAAGTCTTCATGATCGTATGGTGGAGGTTCGTGAGGGTTCCGTCCTTCTAGAAGAGTCATTATTCTTGCACACATAGAAACAAACAAAAAAATCCCAAGACTTGGTCTTGGATTAGCAGTGCTGGAAAAAAATAATATTTCACTATTTTCGAAAAAAGTAATAAAATATTATTAAAATATTAATAAAAAAATATTATTTCAAAATTTTGAAAATGTAATATTTTGTCAATACTAAGCAATGGTGAAGAGATGGCGATGTATTTTTCAAAAACAGTTTTGGAGGGGAAAAACGAAAGGCGTAAGGTTTTATTTTAAAGACAAACGATATCTAATTTTTCTTTCAAAAGGTCCCCCCTTTGCCTGATTGGTGGTTGCACCAAATCAAAGCGGTACCTGCTCTGATACTACTTGTAGGACCGTGATCGTTCGATAGAGGGGGGGTGAATATCGATTCGAAAATTCGAGTGTAAAAGTACGCAGCGGAAAAGTAAATGAACACAGTTGATTTTACTTCGTTCGGAGCCTGTGACGACTCCTACTCGAAGGCCCGTGGTCCTTGACCACTTTCGTTGGGCAATCACTAGCAATTCGAATATGATTACAAAAAGAGTACAAGAAATGCTAATGAAACAAAGTGATACCGACAAGGAAATTAACCAAAGAAGAAGGAGCACTTTGTCGGAGCTTTGTTAGCGTCGTAGGAGCGTAGAGCAGCAGGGCAAGCAGTCGAAGAGTTCTCAGTTATGTTTGAAGCTCCACCCCTGGGGCTTCTTTTATATGCTGCTCCGGGCGCCCTGGTGCGACATGGCAAGTCCAGTCAGGATGCTCCACGTAGTGAGGCGACGCAGAGGATAAAAGTTGCCTCCGGGCGCCCGGACCACCTTTTTCCAAAGATTCCTTCTCCTGCAAAACAAGGTTAGTCCGAGGCAAAATATACCCTGCAATACAGATTGTTAGCACAATTTATAAAGTATGAATTAACAGAAAAAGTATGACTTAGATTCTGTCTTTCCGAGACCGGAATCTAGTCACGATCTCGACTTAGATTTCCGAAATGGATCTAAGCTGGATCGACGCCTAATGTTCCCTTCCCGGGAACACGTCCTCGTAGTAACTCCCCTCCAGTGACTTACCTCACTTACCTGCCCGACCCGCTTGGACCTTTCGCCAGCTATCCGGTCAGCCCGTCGACCTAGCTGGACTTCTTGCCAAGCGTCCGGTCAGCCCGTCGACCCGCTTGGACTTCTCGCCAGCTATCCGGTCAGCCCATCGACCTAGCTGGACTTCGTGCCAGACATCCGGTCAGCCCGTCGACCTGTCTGGACTTCTCCTGCACACTCGATCAAAGTGTCAGACAACAACAAAACTAACTTAACCTATTTGTCATTCATCAAAACCTAGGTTAGACCGTTAGTGCTACCCGCACCAACACTTAGTTCTAGATATAGTTGTTGGCCCGTTATTTTGGTAAATTATAACCTTCCTCCATTGATGTGTATGATGAAAGAAAATCTTATGTTGACATTACTAATTCCAAGTCCAAAGCAACCGGGAAATGATATAGATGTATACTTGGAACCCCTTATAGAGGATTTAAAGGAGTTGTGGGAGACAGGTATAGAGACATATGATGCATTCAGCAAGTCAATGTTCAATCTAAAGGCTATTTTGATGTGGACAATCAATGATTTTCCAGCTTATGAAAACCTAGCTGGATGTGCCACAAAAGGGAAACTTGGTTGCCCAATATGTGGGGAAGACGTATGTTCTATGTGGCTTAAGTATAGCAGAAAGTTTTCATATATGGGCCACAGAAGATTTCTTTCTCCTAATCACCCATTTCATCAGAAAAAGAAGTGGTTTAATGGAAAAAAAGAAAGAAAAGGGAAACCTAGACCTTTGAATGGGTTAGAAATTCTCAATGCAATGATGGATATTGAAAAGGACTGGGGTAAAAAGAAAAAGGATGTGAATGTCAATACTTCGGGGAAAAAGAGGAAGAAACAAGATAGTTCAAAAGAAATGCAAAAATCTGTTCAACAGTGGAAGAAAAAGTCAATTTTTTTTCAATTTACCATATTGGAGTGTAAGTTATTTTGCACTCTATTCATTAGTTTTTGTCCACAAATTGTTTTAAATTTCCATAACTAACATTATGAAACATGTTGATGGTTACTTGTAGGGGCTCCTGTTACATCATAACTTAGATGTGATGCATGTTGAAAAGAACGTTTGCGAGAATATCATAGGCACATTATTAAATCTAAAGAAAAAAAATCCAAAGATGGTGTGAATGCTCACAAAGATTTGATGCACTTAAACATTAGAAAAGAATTACATCCTCAAGAAAAAGGAAAAAATAAATATCACTTGCCTGCTGCACCGTACATGTTGTCTAAAAAAGAAATGGATGTATTTTGCTTTAGGTTGAAGAAAATAAAGTTACCCGATGGCTATAGCTCAAATATTGGTAACTGTATTTCCTTAGAAGAGCGTAAGCTTAATGGGCTGAAATCTCATGATTATCTTGTTCTAATGCAACAATTGCTATCAGTAGCATTGAGAAATCTTCTACCGAAAGGTCCACATAATGCTATCTTTTTGCTTGGTTCATTTTTCAATGAATTATGTCAAAGAGTGTTAGACAGGAATCATTTAGAAGCACTAGAGGAGAATATTGCTGAAACTTTATGCATGTTGGAAAGATATTTTCCACCTGCCTTCTTTACCATCTCAGTTCATTTGACAATTCATTTAGCAAGAGAGGCTCGCTTGTGTGGACCAGTCCAATTCCGTTGGATGTATCCATTTGAAAGGTAATAAATAATAATTTAGTTTTGTTATCAATTGTTCTTTCATGTAATTTTTTTTTTTATGATTTAGATTTATGAAAACACTAAAAGGGTATGTGAAGAATCGAGCAAGGCCAGAAGGTTGCATAGCTGAGTGTTATCTCGCAGAAGAACGAATGATGTTTTGTAGCGCTTATATAAAAAATGCTTCTAATATTGGTGTCCGTTCAAATTGGAATGATGATTTGAAAAATGGATTAGTGGAGGGTCGTCCAATTTCTCAAGGAAAAGAAAATATTTTAGAAGATGACATGCTGCAAATTGCACATCGATACGTGTTGTTTAATACTGCAGAAGTTGAACCTTACTTGCAGTGAGTGTAATTAATTGCATACTATATTAGTCTTGATGTATTACATATCTTGTATATCCTAATATCTACATTCAATGATTTTCAATAGGATGCACATCGAGGAGCTTAAACAAACAGATAGTCATTTCTTAAGTAATGAAACATTGTTACAAAAGCAACATATGGAAACATTTGCTGAATGGTTATCAAAACATGTTCCTTTTAACTCTTCAGGCCGAATTCAATGGCTAGCATATGGTCCAAGAAAGCATGTTACATCTTATACGGGTTATATTATAAATGGACATCGGTTCCACACAATTGATGTTGGAAGGTCGACACAAGATAGTGGAGTTTCGATTGAAGCTGATATTGTTTGTCAATCTAATGCTAATGATTATTCACATACAGTAGAAAGACTATCATACTATGGAGTTATACGGGACATTATTTTACTAGACTACTATTCTTTCAAAGTACCTATTTTTAGGTGCGATTGGGCCAATCATGGAAATGGTATCAAAATGGAGGATGGATTTACACTGGTTAACTTACACCAAGGACTAAAAACTTTTGAAAATGATCCTTTCATTTTAGCATCACAAGCCAAGCAAGTATTCTATTCTAGGGACAATGATGAATCAAATTGGTATGTGTTGCTAAAAGCACCGCCTCGAGGTATTCATAACATGAATGTGGTTGAAGCAGATGCCTATACATCATCAACACCTCTTGACGTGCCCCAACTTGAAATTAACATTACCGAGAAAGAACCATATGCAAGGAATGAGTGTGAGGGAATTGATGTGATTGAGACATGACTGAAATTTTGAGATGTAGATTTTAAAGTTATTTATTTCAATTGGTAAATGTTTTTTTTCATAGTTATATAACTCTATATTACTGTTGCAATATATTTTTCTACATAATTATTGTGTTTGTTTATATTCATTATGTCATATTATATGTTTGCTCAATTCATTACATAGCATTCAAAAAGATGGGCAAAAAGAGCAAAAAGCATAGCTTAGCATCTCCAAATGAAATTCGGTGATATTTTACTCTTTCAAAAATCTTAGTTTTAGTAAATAAACTACACTTGTACATTTCAATATATATTTTTGTTATTTTACAGGAAACTATAGCATCACATGATTTGCATGGCGAAGAACAAATTAATGATGGCAAACCTCATAAGAAAAAGGGAAGGGGTGCGTCCAAACTGAAAATGGTTAGTGGCCAAGACAAGTGCAAAGAGCTGGAGCGTAACGAGTTAGGACAACCGATTGGAGATAATTCAGTAAAGTATGCTTCTTTTCTAGGGTGCATGATTAAGGAATTTGTTCCATATACATTGGATGGATGGAATGAAATAGGTGAAGAAGTAAAGGATAGGATGTGGAGTTGTCTTCAGGTAATATCTTCAGACACTACATTTTTCATTTCCGTTTCTATAACAAAATGTATATAGATTTTCATGTTTATTAATGTACAGCTGAATTATAAAGTTGAAGATTGGGAAAAGAAAGTAATTTTTCAAAAGTTAGCTAAATTGTGGCGTGATAGAAAATCCAAATTGCAAATACTTATACGAGAAGTTAATACAGGTCGAGCGGCTTCACGAGATCTCAATCTTTTGAAGCCTGAATTTATGGAGCAAAATCAATGAGACTTGTTTGTGAAGAAGACACTATCAACTACCTTTCAAGTAAGTATTTATTCACTTTAAATAGTTTTTTGAAGGAGATGTATAAGCTAAGCTTAAATCTGGATCTTGGTTGTCCATGCTCATGTAAGAGAAGCTTAAATCTGAATTTCATACCTTTGTCATCTCATCACTAGGCCTAGTGTTATATCATTATATTAGTATGTCTAATTCATATTTCATTCATCATTGTTTTTCACTTTTGGTTGCTTTGTGTTTCATTCATCATTGTTTTTCACTTTTGGTTTCATACATGTTGTGTTTTTAAAACTAGACTGGACATTGAACAGGTGAAACTGTTGGTTTATTGGTTTTCTGGTCAAACTGGAAGATTTAAAAATAATAATATAAATATTCTAATCCTTTCTTTTATAAGTATAAACATTTAATATTACTTTATTTCACTTGATATATATTGGTTTTCTGGTCAAACTATAAGATTTAAAAATAGTAATATAAATATTCTAATCCTTTCTTTTTACTTCACTCTTAAACTATTGGCGTGTGCTTGAATAGGTGACACCAACATATGGCTTATACTTCACTCTTAATATGTATTTGTATTTTTTCGATATATATCATCATTAATTAAAGTTTTTAATATATATAACATTAATATAATATATGATTAATTAATATATTAATATGATATATCATAAATCATTATTTTACCAGTTAAATAGTTAGATCAGTCAATTATTTTTTTAAAAAAGTTCGAAAATTAGAAAAGAAATTGTAATTGCAGTTGGGGTTTTAACTACCATCACCTATTAATAAGAAATCACATACAACTGAGATAAGAATTCTGTTTGTCTTAAGCATTTCTTGGTTTCAGTTTTATACTGGTTGAGTTTGTTTTTACTAATTTGCTTAACACCCAATTTTTCAGTCAAACTGGTCTAAATTTTTCACTGGCATCCTGTATAATCAGTTAAACCAGCTGGCTTGGATGGGTTTTAAAGAACTGCTATTATGTTTACAGCAGTTTCCCCTTGCATGGTTCAAATATTGGAATATGTCCAGTCTAGTTTCCTAAAGAACAGCTATTACGTTTACTGCTATTGTATCGAAACATCACTAGACTATACAATTTTTCAAATATTGGAATATGTCCAGTCTAGTTTCCCCTTGCATGGTTTCAGGAATATGTCCAATATTGGAATTTTTCAAATATCGAAACATCATTTCCCCTTGCATGGTTCCAGGAATATGTCCAATATTGCAACACAACCATGATGTGCTATTCTTTTGGACCATGTTAGTGTTGGAGATTGTATATCTTGTTATAATAGGGGGTTTTCTCTTTTTGAGTTCATTTCTGGTTTGCCAGGTTGATTTATGGTTCATTTCAAATTTGGAATAGAACAATATGTTAAATGTTCTAGAGTGATACTATGATTTATGATGACCAAAATTACTTGTAATAAATGTCTTATTAATGCTAAATGTAAAATAAATGTCTTGATTTGTTTGGTAAATGTCAGGAAAAGAGTGCGAAATTTAGAGCAATGCGAGAAAAACAAGACCACATTCACACGATGAGCCGGAGAGGTTATGCTCGTTTAGCTCACATTATGGTAAATATTATTTTTTATACTTCTAAATTAATTATTGAATATTGTTTCTAACTTTTTTTTCTAATATTTCTATATCTAAGTCAAAAACAAGTCCGCCAGATACACAAATTACAAGATCACAAGTTTGGATTGAAGGTCACAAGAAAAAAAATGAGGAACCTAGTACTCAATCAGTTGGAGAGAAAATGGTAATAAAATTATGTCTTTTTTATTTGAAGAAGCTCATAAGAAAAAAGTTGGGTAACTTAAATTTGTTATTTTTTTTAAAATTTAACTTTTTTATTTGCTGAAAGAAATACAAGAATGTCCGCCAGAATCTCAAAAGACTACTAACATGGTTGATGCAATTAGCATTGTGTTTGGCAAGGAAACAAGAGGTAGAGTGCGTGGATTGGGCTTTGGAGTTACACCATCAAAAGTTGGAACTTCTGTGCAACAAAATCAAACGGTTAAACAACTCCAAGCTATGGTACATAACCTTCAACAAGAAATGCAAGAAATGAAGTCTATGTTTTTACAAAGTATGAGGCAACAGAATCAACAAGAACAGGTTAGTAATTAAACAACATACATAAAATAAGTTAATTTGGAATCTACACTTATATGTTGCCATTGTTTGACACAATTTATTTGTAAAATTAGGTTGACAGTGGTGGCATTGGTAGTGGTATTGGGAACGAAGTTGGTAGCAATTGTGATATCAATGATGCTGCAAAAATAATTGGTGATTTTCATAATGTTAATAAACATTTAGCTACTTCTCAGGTAAATATCTTCACAATATGCATTTTTAAACCACAAAATTATTACAAAAATTGGCATGATAGAATTAATAACTTGTATTGTTTTTTTTACAGTCAAATTTGAAGAATGTGAGTCGTGGAGATATCTGTGCTAACACTAAATGCAAGTTGCTTCATTGGTGTGTTGATGGATTATTTGTTGCAAAAGGTCGAATTGCATCCACAGATCCAAACACAAAAGTGCATCATGTTGTTCTTGGTGGATCTTGTTGGAAAGTTTGGGTTGACAAGATTTTGGTGGAGAAGGTTGATCTAATTCGACCAAATGAGGAAATGCAGTTTCTCGATGATGCAATAGGAAGCACAGTCGCATGGTTATCTAAATTTATAGTCTTGTGTGATTGATATAGATTATACTGAATTATGGATTGAAAGTTTTTAGCTAGTTTGTGAGAGATTATGCATCTTGTTTTTGTATTGAATCTTTCTGTTTGGATTATAAAAACTAGTGACTTTTATTCTGTTTTATCTTTAGCCATTTATTTCTATTTAGTTTTATTTTTTAATTTCACATTTTGGGTTTGGGTTTATTTTGTTGAAGTATTTGTTAAATTGGAATTCAAGATTATTTGATATGGAGCTGTAACAATTTTCAATAGCGTGCAACGCATGCTATTGATGATTGTTTTCGCGGCGTGCATTGCACGCTGTGGATACATGTTTCAACATCGTGCATTGCATGCTGTGAATAGTTGTTTTATTAGTTTTCGTAGCGTGCATTGCTTGCTGTGGATAATTGTGTTTGATAGTTTTCGCAGCGTGCATTGCTTGCTGTGGATAGTTGTTTTTGATAGTTTTCGCAGCGTGCATTGCATGCTGTAGATAATTATTTTTGATAATATTTGCAGCGTACATTGCTTGCTGTGGATATTTGGTTTTCACGGCGTGCAAGGCATGCCGTCGATAGTTATTTCCACGGTGTACATAGTACGCTGTCGATAGTTATTTCCGCGGCATGCAATGCATGCCGTCAATACTAATGACTTTCAACCGCTTTAAACTATGCAGCGTGCATTGCACGCCGCGGAAGGTGATTTTGCACGCTGCGAAAAGTCATTTTTGTTGTAGTGACATCCCCAGCATCCACCTCCTTGACTTTCGGGCAGGATCATATTTGGCGTCGTCTGTGGGAACGTCACCTGAATCCGAGCTGAGGAAATGGAAGACACTGGACGACTAACTACTGTGACGCTCACGCAAGAGGAGTTGGAGATGCTCGTGCAAGCACGAGCATCAAAAAATGATGGAGCAGCAACAACAAACGATAGCCGATCGACCCGCACTGCAACTGGCGACCTTAGCGGCCAATCGGCGAGCGAGGCAAGAAGACCAAGCAGAGCAACTCTCCGTATGGGGACAAAATTGTAGGCCGACCTGTACCCAAGGGGAAGGGCCACCCGCGCCGATCTCCTTCCATCGGGCTCTATTCCAAACCCCCTCGGAGATAGCTCAAGCTCATCAGGAGCGGGGGTCATCTTCTGATGAGGCGCTCGTGCCGGATGCGAGAAAAGGAAAAGCACCCCGGAACGTCGCATCCCCTGAACGGATCAACAGACAATTCTCAGAGGAGATCTTACAAGACCCTTTGCCTCAACACTACACCCCGTTGGCGATTGGGACGTACAATGGGACGACCAACCCAAATGATCAGCTAGATCAGTTCGACAATGAAGCCACGCTCACCAGTACACGGACGGAGTAAAGTGCAGAGTCTTTCTCACGACTCTTTCCATATCGGCATACCGATGGTTCAAAAGGCTCCTGGACAGCTCGATAGGAAGTTTCAAAGACTTCCGAGTCGCCTTCCAACACCACTTCGCCAGCAGCCGATGCTACCAAAAGACAAGCGTCAGCATCTACGCCCTGAAACAAGGGCCCAAGGAAGCTCTCCGAGCGTACATCCAGCGCTTCAACCAGGTGGCCATGGATATCCCCTCGGTCTCGTCCGAGACCATGATGAATGCCTTCACCTAGGGACTCGCCGAAGGAGACTTCTTTCGGTCGCTCATACAAAAGCCGCCCCGAGACTTTGACCACATGTTGAAAAAGGCCAATGAGTACATCAACGTGGAAGAAGCCCAAGCGGCCAGAAGGAAGGAGGCACTAATCGAGCATTCGGCGTCGACGTTCGCACCGAACGTCGACCAACTAGCAGCCATATGCCGCCCAAAGGACCAAGGGTTGAAGGATCACGATTGCATCAAGAGACTAGAGCACACGCCGTGCAACACGTAGCGTTTGGTCGACCCAAGGCATCCAAGGGCAAGGTATGGACGCCTATGTTTTGCTCGTTCCACAAGTTGGCAACGCATAACATGCGAGATTGCCGAGGACTGACGCTGATCGTCAGCTGACTGGCCCCTAGGGGATATCCCCGTCACTCTCAGTCTCCCGATCAAAGGGATCACCATCGCTCGACTGAGTGGCGAGAAGAGAAAAGAGAGCCCGAGCGCCATCACCATCAGCGGAGGGAGGAAACCGATCCCTCTAGAATCCCGTCCGTGCGTAATAGGTCGTCCGCCCGGGAAGAGGAAAACAGAAACAACGCTTCCCAGGAAGAGATAGGCATGATCGCGACGGGGGGGGGGGGGGGGAAACCGATGGAGACTCCAACCGGGCCAGGAAATCGTACGCTTGACGGTTGGAGATCCATGCCGTCGGATGCAGCAAGGAGAAGGCTGAAGGACCTCAGATCAGTTTCGATCCCAACGATCTGGAAGGGGTCGAAATCCCTTATGATGATGCTTTGATCATCTGAGTGGTGATCGTCAACTTCACCATTCACCGGACCTTCGTAGACACGGGGAGTTCGGTGAACATCATTTTTAAGAATACATTCGATCAGCTGTAGATCGATCACAGCGAACTGTTGCCCATGGCGACTCCGCTTTAAGGGTTCACGGGAAATGAGGTCTTGCCGATCGACCAAATAAGACTAGCCATCTCGTTGGGAGAAGAGCCGTTGAGGAGGACCCGGACCACCAACTTCATAGTTGTGGACGCACCATCGACCTACAACGTCATTTTGGACCGACCAGCCCTCAACGAATTTTAGGCGGTAGTATCCACTTACTGCCAGAAGATAAAGTTCCCAGTAGACGACTAGGTGGGCGAGGTTAAAGGCGACCAACTGGCCGCTCGACGATGCTATGTGGAGATGGTCAAGGCTGAGGCTAAAGCAGCACGGAAGGCTCCATGACTAGAGGTAAACGCTATTATTGAGAAACCTTCCACCTTAGTATATGAAGAAAAGGAAGAGGTGCAAATCCACCCAAGTTGGTCGGAAGCCACGACTTTTGTGGCTGCTGACCTAGAGGAGAAGCAGAAGGCGGAGCTGATCGCCTGCCTCAAATAGAATCACGATGTGTTCGCTTGATCGACACATGAGCTACCCGGCATCTCCCTAAGCATGGCTCAGCACGAGCTTCACATCCGACCGGATGCTCGACCGATCAAACAAAGAAAACAGGACTTCAGCGCCAAGTAGAACGTGATCATCCGAGCAGAGGTAGAAAAGCTATTGGAGGCCGACCACATCAGGGAAGTCCAATTTCCGAGCTGGCTAGCTAATGTGGTACTAGTTTCCAAGTCGGGCAACAAATGGCGGGTCTACATCGACTTCCGGCTTTAGTGAGGCAACTTGTTTAATGAACATGTCATTGGATCGACTTTAGTCAGGCAAAGCGGCCAAGATCAGCAACCTGTATATTTTCTGAGTCATATATTGAAGGACGTTGAATCTCGCTACACCGATCTCGAAAATTTGGCCTATGCACTGGTACTCGCCGCACGGAGGCTTCACCCGTACTTCCTAATGCATTCAATAATAGTCATGACTAACAACGCTCTAGGAAGAGTTCTCCTCAATCCAGAAGCCTCCGGACGGCTAATCAAGTGGACGACCGAACTTAGTGAGTTCGACATCCAATATCAACTCCGCGCGGCGATCAAGGCTCAAATGTTAGTAGATTTTGTTATAGAAGTCCACAGTGATGAGCCGTCGGCAATATAGAAAATATACGTGGATGGTTCGTCCACTCGGTAGGACAGTGAGATTGCCTTAATCCTCATCTCACCTCGGGAAGATCGGATGTAGCTCTCCGTCCGGCTGGAGTACCGAGCTACCAACAACGAAGCAGAGTATGAGACATTGATAGCTGACCTACAAGCAGCTCGGCACGTGGGAGCGGATAGAGTCCTCATCCACTCGGACTCCCAGCTTGCCGCCTAGCAACTATTCGGGACCTTTGAAATAAGTAGCTCGCGATTAAGGCTCTATACAGAGGGTTTTGAAAAGTTGAAGGCCAACTTCCAAGAGATGGTTATCCAGAAGATCCCTTGATCGGAGAACCAAGCGGCGGATGAGCTAGCAAAGCTGGTTAGTTCGTTAACACCGATCATTATAAGTCAGCCGATCGAGCAAGTTTCACTAGTGACCCACATCGACCGAATGGAATAAATCATCTTCTCGAACGACTGGAGGACAACCCTAGCAGAGTTCTTGCGTACGGGAACTGTACCTGCCGATCCGGAGGATGCTCGCCTGATAAAAAAGAGGGCCAGTCAGTTCACACTGGTTGGCGACCAACTCTATAAGAAGGCTTTCGCCCGTCCCCTATTTAAATGTGTCGAATCGGAAGACGTCGATTACATTCTGAAGGAGGCACACCAAGGCACTTGTAGGGGTCATCTGGGCGGCCACGCACCGGCTTTAAAAATACTTCTGGCCGACCCTCCAAGAGGATGCCGCTCGGACGGTGGCCACTTTCCTATTTTGCCAGAAGTACCACAACATGCCGCACCGACCGACTGAGGAAATGAAAGCGTCCACGGTATCGTGCCCATTCGACCAATGGGGCATGGATATTGTCGGGTCTTTCCCTATGACAACCGTGTTAGGACCTTCGGATGGCTAGAGAGGGGGGTGTGAATAGCCTCCTCTAAAACTTAAACAATCTTCTCACAAAAGTTTGTTAGCACAGCGGAAATATGCAAAAGAAAAACTAATACAAGGAAAAGAAACAACCCAAAGCTAACACAAGTATGTACGAGGTTCGGGGATAACTTGCCCCTACTCCTCGACGTGTCCGTAAGGTGGACGATCCCTTGATCTTTCGGTAGATCACACCCCGGATAGATTCCGGCTAAGAATTTCTCCTTCTCGGTGGAGTAACCTCTCCACAAAGTCTTAGAGAATATTTAAATGAAGCACAAGACTTACAGGGATTAGTGGCTAAAAGGAATGAAAAATAAGCTTACAGCCACGATGAAAGCAGAGCGCAAAAACCAGAAGAAGTTCCTTAGTCAAGAGCTCAAAAACATGCAGCACTCTTGCTTGATCGACCGAGAGTTTTCCTTTTAGTTTCTTGGGTTATCTTTTATGAACATCTCATACTCCTTATGCCTCTACCTTTGCCATTGCATTTGCCTGTATCGAATCACTGCAACCTGCACCGAATCGCTGCTGCCAACTCAGGCGTCGCCAATCACTTTTCCTCCTCATCTGGTTCTCTGAACTCACACCAATACCATCCATGGTCTTCACTGGTGTCTCTAAGCTCGAACCAATAGCCAGGAGTCAAGCTGATTACAACCAGAACACAGCCAGATCGCCAGTAACCGTTGATGCTCCAATTGCACCATTTGCAGCCAAACCCAGTAGAAAAACCACTTTGTCTTATTCCTCTGATAGACCTTAATTTGAACTTAAGCACTGGCATGATACCTGCAACCTGAAACGTAAAAAGCTCACACCAGATGGTTAAATCAGACGAATCCAAAGTTGCAGAGAAACATACAGTGTTGTGGATCGGTCAGCAGACCGATTCATAGCCCTCTGGACTGATCAGGACATACCTTGATCGGTCTGGGAGGCTTCTGATCGGTCTGTGGACCGATCAGCCTATAGGTGGATCGGTCCACAGATCGATCCCCTTATTGTCCTCTGAATCGCATCGCTTCCTGATCGGTCTATAGACCGATCAGATAACTTACAGTGAACTACTGTTTGGTTATTGATCGGTCATCAGACCGATCAGATAACCCACAGAAAATACTGTTTGGTTACTGATCGATCACCAGACCGATCAGATAACCACAGTATCACTGGATGGATCGGTCTGTTGACCGATCAAATATCCATAGTATCACTGGATCGGTCAACAGACCGATCCAATGCCTATGTAAGTAGGTTTAGAGCTTCCCAGCCCTAAACCCTAAAGCCTTCCTGGTCTAGAGAACGAGCTACCGAGCCCTCTCTGACCTAGTCCGGAGAACGAGCTACCGAGCCCTCTCCGACTTCGTCGGTCTGAGAGCGAGCTCCGAGCCCTCTCGACCTAGTCAGGAGAGCGAGCCCTCTCCGACTTCGTCCGGCCCAGAGAACGAGCTACCGAGCCCTCTCTGACTTCGTCCGGTCCAGAGAACGAGCTACCGAGCCCTCTCTGACCTAGTCCGGAGAACGAGCTACCGAGCCCTCTCCGACCTAGTCCGGAGAACGAGCTACCGAGCCCTCTCCGACTTCGCGTGCCAAGTTTCCATACTTGGACTTTTCCCTTCCACCTGATCAACATTGATCAGTAATCAATCTAAGTTTAATTAATATCTGATACAAACTTAAATCAGGGTCAACATCAAAACAACAGCCAGGTCAGACCGTATCAACAATCTCCCCCTTTTTGTTGTTTGACAACACGATTTAAGTTTAGATCAGAAATGCTCATATTTCCCTCATTTTAGGGGAATCAAGATCTTCCCCCTAAGACAAATACAACACTAAGGTAGTCAATAATCCTCAAGGTTATCCTCTCCCCTAAAATCAAAACTTTATTCATCTCTAAACTTAGTCATCTTCTCCCCCTTTGTCAAACACCGAAAAGGTGCGAATTAGGTAATAAGACTCAAAAGACTCCCCCTTAACCCATACTGTCTCTTTCTTAATCCACACAGAATTCCCTCTAAGTGTAATATCGGACAGTAAATAAGAGACAATCAAGATATGGCATATGAAAAGCATATAAATAGTCAATAAGAACTGAAAAATAAGGAGAAGCAAGTAATAGAAAAACGAGTAGCATAAACAGCTAATATCCAGGTCAGACATAGTATCTATCAAACAGTATCTGAAACATAGGCAGTCAAAATGACCAACATAAAACAAGGTGTATCAATCAACATCCTCAAGATGAGGAGCAGCATCATCATCTGCTGGAGGAATGGATCCCTGAGGCGGCATGCTCGAGGGTGGATAGCCCGAGTAATACTGCGGAGGTGGGTAGCTGGCCATCCATCCCAGAAGCACCTGCTGCGTCGCTAACTGCTGACTGTGTAGATCATCGTAACGCTGGTCAATTCGAACGTGCAACCCATGGAGCTCAGCAGCCAGTAGCTCATCGTGCTGATCAATGCGGCTCTCCAGCTCAGCAATCTGCCAGCGCAGATCAGGATCTGCCTCTCCATACTCAGCAGCAGCAAGAGGAGGAGCAGCATCAACCTGTCGCTGAGGTGCCCGTGGTAACTCACCCAGTGCTCTCCCGTCCTTCCAACGAACCGCCTCATTCTGTCCTATGATGTCAGACTTGGAAAATGCACATTTTCCAAGTTTGCAGTCCTGCCTCACCATCTTAACTATCCTCCCCTTGGAGACATCAATCTGTAGGGTCTCGAGCCATTCCGTAATTATATGCCCATAAGGCATATAAACTGTGAAGCTGTTAGGCTCACTATAGGAGATGATAGAGGAGTAAATGCTCGACATGATGTCAAAATCGAGACACCGACGCAAACCATAAAGCATCAGGCAGTGATATGGTCGGATCTCTGACAAGGGTTTAGATGTGATTGGCAGAAGATAATTCGTGACAATCTTAAAGAGAATGTAATCTGGGGCAGCTAGTCTTAGGGCTGTAAAGGTAGGAAAATCAACATCTAACTCATCTAGTTCACCTGGTCTAGGATGTCCGAAGAAATACTCAAAAATGGAGTCAGATGAGACATCAAAAGGAGAAGGTAAGGGGTCTGGTAAATCAGGATATATAGAAAAGACATTTCTTGAACACCTCCGGCAAGCTAGATAATCAAAGAAAGCCGAGAAACTGAAATCAATAGTCTGCTTAGCAACTCTAGTTTTATAACTAACATCATTAGTTTGATGAAGATTATTATAAAACTCAGATACTAAGTCGTAATTGATGTCCCGTTCTAAGTAGACTAGAGAATCAAGTTTGTAATAGGCAATTATTTTTGACACAGATGGACAGAATTCATCCATGAATTTTCGATCCACAGACCTACAAGGAAGCAGTTTAAAGGTTCTTTGTTTAAAGGCTTGCTCAAAGTGACGGTTTGGAAATCTTCCAGAAACAGATGGTTGAGGTCGGGAGGGAGCCTTAGATTTAGATTTCTCAGACGACTTAGAGGTTCCTTCACCCACTTGTTTCTTCCTAAGGTTTAATAATGTGACACAATGGGGCAAATATGTGAGCACCGGAGCCACCAACAACCGATAACCAAAACAAAATACACAGATACGGTGAGAAATGAAACTGAAATGCCAATGTGAGTAGCGCTAGAGGAGTATGAAGTTACCTTGGTGCCATTGATGTATCTTTCAGCTAGGACTTTGGCTAGGGCTTCGACGTGCAAAGAGAGGAAAAAGAGTTGAGGTGTAGGAGGGTGTCGGCTAGGGCTTCAGCGTGAAATGAGAAGAGAAGGGATCGGGAAGAATTAAGAGAGATGGGTGTCCAGATGTTGAAATGATCGGACGGCTGTCCGATCAGGAGATATCAGGAACCTCCTGATCGGTCCCTGGACCGATCTAGGAACCTCCTGATCGGTCTGTAGACCGATCAGAAGACGATCAATAGCCCCTCGTACCAACCAGACTAACCTGATCGGTCCCTGGACCGATCAGGTATCAAATTTGAAGAGTTTTTGGATCGGTCGACAGACCGATCCACCCTCTCCTGATTGGGCTGTAGACCGATCAGTGTCTGACACTGGAGTCTCTCAGTAACTGAAATTCGTAGAAGTGTTCGATAATTCAGAACTCAAGAAGTCCAGAAACTTCCAAATTCAGTACTTAGAATCTGAAGAATCTACAAGCATAACTATTTCCTAAAGATGAACTCTTATGGTCTGAAATTGTCTATAGCCCAAGAGTTTCAGACGTTTAAAAGAACACAGACAACTCAAGGCTTCAAAAACTGAAATTTTTGACCTTGTTATGTTCAGTTTCAAGTTTGTCAAAATATATCCAAATTGCTATCATTATTTCAACGACTTGTCCTAGTTTCAATCAAAAACATGAAAGGTATCGATCAAAGTATCAAACAACACATTAACCAAATTTAGATAAATTCTAGGTAAAGGTCCAACCAAGTTTCCTTGGTTGGAATATATGAGTAAGATCTAGGAACCAAACACACATGAATTATGTAATGGTCTTCCCCATACTCAATTTATGTCTCTTCAACCTAATTATTCAAGAGATGCATGATACATTTTGAATAATTTGGCTGATCCTAGCATCTCACCCCATTTCTAGCAAACAAAAATAATTTGTTAAACCTTATAGTTTTTGTGAGATGTCCCCAAGTTGCCTAAGTTAATTTCCCAATTTTTCTTGTCGTTTTAATTGTCCTTATTGATCATGATGAAGTCCTAATGGCCTATTGAGCCAAACACATTCCCAATTCTCTCCTTAAATGACTAAATTCATTTTCCGGAAGGGGTTTGGTGAAAATATCAGCTAGGTTTGATTTTGACTCAACATATGTGAGTGCAATGTCTCCCCTAGCTACGTGATCTCTAATGAAGTGATGACGCACTTCAATGTGTTTGGTCCTTGAATGATGGACTGGATTTTTCGTTAGGTTTATTGTGCTGATGTTGTCACACAGCACTTGCACTCCCTTATATGAAAGCCCATAATCTTCTAGGGTGTGGATCATCCACAACAATTGTGATACACTCTCTCCCATGGCAATGTATTCAACCTCGGTCGTGGAGAGGGCAACGCAATGTTGCTTCCGACTTGACCAACTAACCAATGATGAACCTAAAAATTGGCAACCCTCACTAGTGCTTTTCCGATCCAATTTGCACCCAGCATAATCGGAATCGGTATAACCTATCAAGTCAAAAGACTCCGTACGAGGGTACCATAGACCTACTCTAATTGTGCCCTTAAGGTATCTCAGGATTCTCTTAACTGCAATTAGATGAGATTCCTTGGCACATACTTGATATCTAGCGCACATGCCCACAGCAAAAAGTATGTCCGGTCGACTAGCTGTGAGATATAGAAGACTACCGATCATGCTTCTATATTGCGTTAGATCAACTGGTTTTCCATTCTCATCATTGTCAAGGCGAGTGTTTGTCGCCATTGGAGTGGATATTTCCTTAGAGTCACTCATTTTGAATTTCTTGAGCATCTCTTGAGTGTACTTCGTCTGATGGACATAAATGCCATCTCGAGTTTGTTTGATTTCAAGTCCAAGGAAGAATGTCAATTCTCCCACCAAACTCATCTCAAACTCACTTTCCATGTGAGTGACAAATTCATTCAAATAGCCCTTGTTATTTGAGCCACAAATTATGTCATCGACATACACCTGGGCTACAAATATGTTTTCACCATATCTACGCAGAAATAGGGTTGGATCTATTTGACCTCTTACAAAACCCTTTTCTAGTAAGTAAGTTGACAACCTTTCGTACCAAGCTCGAGGTGCTCGTTTAAGCCCATAAAGAGCTTTCTTGAGCTTGTACACGTGGTTTGGAGCTTCGGTATTCACAAACCCCGGTGGTTGTTCAACATAGACCTCTTCTTTAATGAAACCGTTTAAGAAGGCCGATTTAACGTCCATTTGATAGAGCTTGAAGCCTCTATGTGCAGCAAAAGCTAGCATCAAACGAATGGACTCTAATCGGGCCACGGGAGCATAAGTCTCATCATAATCGAGACCTTCGACTTGACTATAACCCTTGGCTACAAGTCTTGCCTTGTTTCTTACGACTTCTCCCTTTTGGTTTAACTTATTTTTGAAGACCCATTTGGTTCCAATAATGGTGGTCTTCTTAGGTCTAGGAACTAAGTCCCACACTTGACTCCTTTCAAATTGACCTAACTCATCTTGCATAGCTATGACCCAATCAGGATCGTGCAATGCCTCTTCAACTAATTTTGGTTTGATTTTTGAGATCAAGGCGACCTCATTAGACTCATTTCTAAAGAATGATCTAGTCCTAACCCCTTGTTGGATGTCTCCAACAATCTGGTCTTGGGGATGACTAGAGGCTATCCTGGATTGCCTTGGCGTCGGCGGTGCCTCATGAGTGGTCTCACTAGGCACAGGCAAAGACTCAGTATCAAGCAAAGGATCAGCCTGAGCCCTTTGTTGCCTTTGCTCATCGTCATTGGAGTCAATTTTGACCCTTTCTATGTTTTGATCATTTAAACTTAGATTTCTAAGTTCAAATTGAATTTCTCCTATATCCCTTGATTGATCATTTGATTTAGGAATTTCTTTAAATGCTACATCCGAGGATTCTTCAATCAATTTAGTCCTATTGTTGTAGACTCGATAGACTTTGCTGATGAGAGAGTACCCGACCAGTATTCCTTCATCAGCCTTAGCCGTGAACTTTCCAAGATGATCCTTGGTGTTCAAGATAAACACCTTACAACCAAACACCCTAAGATGTTTAATTGTAGGGGGTTTTCCAAACCAAAGTTCATGGGGAGTTTTTCCTAAAAACCTATGTATCAAGACTCGGTTTTGCACATAGCAAGCTATATTTACAGCTTCAGCCCATAAGTAGCTCGGTAGTGAGTACTCATTGAGCATGCTTCGTGCAGCTTCTTGCAAGACTCGATTCCTTCTCTCCACAACCCCATTTTGCTGTGGGGTCCTTGGAGTAGAGAACTCATGCCTATATCCTTTTTCTTAACAAAATTCTAAAAATCTATGATTTTGAAATTCTCCACCATGATCACTTCTAATTGTTTTAATTGTTGTTGATTTTTCATTTTCAGTTCTTCTACAAAAGGAAACAAAAATATCTATGGTTTGATCCTTATTTTTCAAAAAGAAAGTCCATGTATATCTAGTAAAGTCATCAATGATCACTAAGCAATATCTACTTCCATTCAATGAAATGACATTACTACAATCCAATAAGTCCATATGCAATAAATCTAAAGCAGTAGAGGTACTTACAACGCTTTTACCTTTATGAGACGCTTTTGTTTGCTTACCCTTTTGACATGCATCACATAATTTTGTCTTTTGGTACTTGATGCTTGGTAGGCCTCGCACTAATCCTTTGTTGGCTAGCTTTCGAATATTCTTCATGTTCACATGGGCCAACCTCCTATGCCAAAGCCATGATTCTTCTTCTTTTGACATGAAACACTTAGCAGAGGCATTAGTAGCACTTTTAAAAGATACTTGATAAATGTTATCTACCCTTGTGCCTACTAGTACCGTGTCAAGTGTGTCAATGTGTTTGACCAGACATTGATTTGAATGAAACTCAATTGTGTAACCCGTATCACACAATTGGCTGACACTTAGGAGATTAAAGGTCATCCCCTTGACTAGAAGGACATTTTTGATTTGAAGACATTCGGATATATGAATATCTCCAACTCCTATAACCTTAAGGCTACCATTATTACCAAAAGACACATTACCTCTATTTTTGTTTTGAAGGGTAGTGAAGAGTGACTTGTCCCTAGTCATGTGCTTGGAGCATCCACTATCAACAAACTAAGTTGATAGATGCTCCCCCTTGACAAATGCCTACAAGACACGAAAGATAGACGTTTTAGGTACCCAAATCTTGGGACCTAATGCATCTACAATGAAAGACCTAGGAACCCATGCCTTGGTCACACCCTTCCTAGTCTCATGAACCCTAGAAGCATGTGATCTATGAAATTGGGTTCTAGACACTAGTGAAATGAAACTAGACTCCTTAGGTTGATATCCTAACCCAGCCTTATTGTAGACCGCCCTTTGGGCATTTAGAATCATATCTAAGGTCTTAGAGCTAGTTGAGAATTTTTCAAGCATTTTCTTGAGTTTCCAACTTCACCCTTTAAGGCTTTGTTTTCATCCTCAAGGACCTCTAGATGCAGGTCATCAACCTCATCTTCCCTAAGGGCCTTCAAGTGCTCTACTTCATCTTTTAATGATTTAATTTCAGTTTTTTATTTCTTAAGCAAAGTAGATAAATGTGCAATAGTTTTATAACATTTCTCTACATGCGGAGAGGTTACCTCTTCATCATCCGAAGATGATGAAGCCGCGGTTGAGGTGTCACTTGTGTCACCATCACTCCCGGAATCCGGTTCCTCCCTTGCCATGAACGCTAGTTAACGTGTGCTTTTCTCCTTCTTCTCTTCCTCCGATGAGCTTGAGGAGGATTCATCCCAAGTAGCCTTGAGAGCTTTCTTCTTCTTGGCCCTTTCCTCCTTCTTCTTGAGTTTTGGACACTCGCTCCGATAGTGTCCTTTCTTGCTACACTCATAACAAGTAACATTAGTTTTATCAACATTTTGATCGATAGGTTTACCTTTCCCTTTGTATCTCCGACTTCTTCTCATGATTCTCCTTACAAAGTTGGCCATCTCGCTTGATGATGAACCACCTTCATCATCGGACTTGGAGGAGGATGAGGATGAAGGAATCTCTTTTTCCTTCTTCTTTTCCTTCTTCCTTCTTCCATCCTTGCTCTTTTCTCCTACAACTAAGGCAATACCTTTCTCTTTTTGACCCTTGTTAGCAAGTTCATGAAGTTCCATTTCATAAAATAATTCATCTAATTTAACAATTGAAAGGTCCTTGGAGACCTTGTAGGCATCTACCATCGATGGCCACAAGGCATTCCTCGGAAAGGCTTTGAGAGCATACCTTACAAGATCGCGATTCTCTACGCGTTCATCTACGGAATGAAGACCATTGATGATTTCTTTGAACCTTCCGTGTAGTTCACTTACCGTCTCGTTCTCCTTCATGGTGAGGTTTTGTAGTTGGTTTAGGAACAAGTCTCTCTTGGCGATCCGAGAGTCTCAGGTTCCTTCTTGGAGCTTGATGAGCTTGTTCCTTGGCTATCCCACATTGTAGACGAGTTGATCCTTGGCTATCCCACATTGTAGAGTGACCACCGCCTTGG
Source organism: Zingiber officinale (assembly GCF_018446385.1). Taxonomy (NCBI): domain Eukaryota; kingdom Viridiplantae; phylum Streptophyta; class Magnoliopsida; order Zingiberales; family Zingiberaceae; genus Zingiber; species Zingiber officinale. The sequence continues at coordinate 36,340,917 of NC_056004.1, read as the reverse complement.
CATCGGCTTGTCCTTTGCGAGTTTGCTCGATGGACCACCTTGATGAGTCAAGTTCCTTACCTTCTTCGTCCTTCGGAGGTGTAAACCCTTCCTTGACAGAGAACCACATGAAGATTTCGGTCTTGAGATAATATTCCATGCGGCTCTTCCAATATTGAAAGTCCGCTCCGTGAAATTAGGGTGGATGATTGGTGCTAAACCCTTCCTTCATAGCCATCTTCTTGCTCTTTAGGGTGTTAATCCGGATGAAGAGAACCAACCTCTGATACCACTTGTTAGGACCTTCGGATGGCTAGAGAGGGGGGTGTGAATAGCCTCCTCTAAAACTTAAACAATCTTCTCACAAAAGTTTGTTAGCACAGCGGAAATATGCAAAAGAAAAACTAATACAAGGAAAAGAAACAACCCACAGCTAACACAAGTATGTACGAGGTTCGGGTATAACTTACCCTTACTCCTCGGCGTGTCCGTAAGGTGGACGATCCCTTGATCTTTCTGTAGATCACACCCCGGATAGATTCCGGCTAAGAATTTCTCCTTCTCGGTGGAGTAACCTCTCCACAAAGTCTCAGAGAATATTTAAATGAAGCATAAGACTTACAGGGATTAGTGGCTAAAAGGAATGAAAAATAAGCTTACAGCCACGATGAAAGTAGAGCGCAAAAACTAGAAGAAGTTCCTTAGTCAAGAGCTTAAAAACATGCAGCACTCTTGCTTGATCGACCGAGAGTTTTCCTTTTAGTTTCTTGGGTTATCTTTTACGAACATCTCATACTCCTTCTTCTTATGCCTCTGCCTTTTCCATTGCGTTTGCCTGTATCGAATCACTGCAACCTGCACCGAATCGCTGCTGCCAACTCAGGCGTCGCCAATCACTTTTCCTCCTCATCTGGTTCTCTGAACTCAACCAATACCATCCATGGTCTTCACTGGTGTCTCTGAGCTCGAACCAATAGCCAGGAGTCAAGCTGATTGCAACCAGAACACAGCCAGATCGCCAGTAACCGTTGATGCTCCAATTGCACCATTTGCAGCCAAACCCAGTAGAAAAACCACTTTGTCTTATTCCTCTAATAGACCTTAATTTGAACTTAAGCACTGGCATGATACCCGCAACCTGCAACGTAAAAAGCTCACACCAGATGGTTAAATCAGACGAATCAGAAGTTGCAGAGAAACAGACAGTGTTGTGGATCGGTCAGCAGACCGATTCATAGCCCTCTGGACCGATCAAGACATACCCTGATCGGTCTGTGGACCGATCAGCCTATAGGTGGATCGGTCCACAGACCGATCCCCTTATTGTCCTCTGAATCCCATCGCTTCCTGATCGGTCTACAGACCGATCAGATAACTTACAGTGAACTACTGTTTGGTTACTGATCGGTCACCAGATCGATCAGATAACCCACAGAAAATACTGTTTGGTTACTGATCGATCACCAGACCGATAAGATAACCACAGTATCACTGGATGGATCGGTCTGTTGACCGATCAAATATCCATAATATCACTAGATCGGTCAACAGACCGATCCAATGCCTATGTAAGTAGGTTTAGAGCCCTAAACCCTAAAGCCTTCCTGGTCTAGAGAACGAGCTACCGAGCCCTCTCTGAGCTAGTCCGGAGAACGAGCTACCGAGCCCTCTCCGACTTTGTCCGGTCCAGAGAACGAGCTACCGAGCCCTCTCTGAGCTAGTCCGGAGAACGAGCTACCGAGCCCTCTCTGACCTAGTCCGGAGAACGTGCTACTGAGCCCTCTCCGACCTAGTCCAGAGAACGAGCTACCGAGCCCTCTCCGACTTCGCATGCCAAGTTTCCATACTTGGACTTTTCCCTTCCACCTGATCAACATTGATCAGTAATCAATCTAAGTTTAATTAATATCTGATACAAACTTAAATCAGGGTCAACATCAAAACAACAGCCAGGTCAGACCGTATCAACAAACCGGTCAACGGAAGTTTCTGCTGGTGGCTGTGGACTACTTCTAAAAATGGGTAGAGGCCGAGCCGCTTGCAAGAATCACCGAGAGGATGGTTACCCAATTTATTTAGCAGAACATTGTCTACCGGGTCGGGATCCCACGCCAACTCGTGTCTAATAATGGGAGGCAGTTCGCCGGTTGGGAGCTCAAAGAATGGTGTGAAGGCTATGACATATAACAGTCCTTCACCTCAATGGCCTACCCCCAAGGCAATGGGCAAGCGGAGGTTACCAATCGAAAGATCCTTAGGGTCTTGCACGCTCGGCTTGACCACATGGGAGGCAGCTGGGTCGACAAGCTCCCCAGTGTGTTATGGTATCTTCGCACGACCCTGAAAGAGGGGACCGACATAACTCCATTTCAGTTGGTATACGGCGGAGAAGCAGTTGTCCCCGTAGAGGTCACGGTAGAGTCCGATCGGGTGCAGCACTACGATGATGGGAACATCGAGCAGAGAATGATGGAGCTTGACTTGGTGGATGAAACAAGGGCAAAAGCCATCGTTTGACTAACAACCTTTTCACTTGAGGTATGTGAGTTAATTTTTGTTTAACATTTATACTATCTATCTGTTGTTAGTACTTGTTGATGGTAGATAACAAAATTTGGGGATCAAATTTTTTATTAGTGGGAGAGAATGTAAAATACCAAAAAAGGGTGAATAACCATAATAGAATTTTCCAAATTTTTTAGAAATTTTTCGGAGCCCGTATGACTTAGGTTATGGGGATAAGTATTGAGCCACAGGAAAACCTGTTTAGGCTACCCCATTTAAATGAGGAAAAGTTCATTTTTTTTCCTTTTTCTCTTTTTCTTTTTCCTCTCTTCCTCGTTCCTTTCCTCGACACCGCCCTCTCTTCATTTCGTTGGTTTCACTTCTGCTCATCTTCCCCAAACCAACATCGCCAATGATTCTTCTTCTTCCCCCGAGTACAAAGCCCTCTCCTCGTTCCCAAGCCGATCGCCTTTCACTCACGACGCCACTACCCTAGCCTCTCCACCGCCACACACTCCCCTTTCCTCTTCCCCTTCGTTGAGCTCGCGCCACAGCCGACGCCGCTCTCTCCTCTCCCGAACTCTCCTTCTTCCTCTCCCTGTTCTCTTGCAGACGAGTCGAAGCCGACGGACCTTCGGCGATCGTCGAGGTCGCCTGAGGAGGAAGCCGCCTGAGCTCAGATCCGGCCGACGCTTTTCTTCTCCGGGCTGCAGACCTTTGCGTCTCCTAGCGCCGACTGCTGACACCACTGGAGCGAGCGAGATATAGGATATTGAGCTCATTTGATTGAGTGAGTCTACTTGGAGTTCAAGATTTAGATTGATTAGAGGATGACACGGTCTATGCCTCACATTGATTAATCTAGATGTCTAGGATAGAAGGACACTTGTCAAATATTGTGAGGAGTCACAATTAGTAGTCACATGGTGATGTTGGATCTCAACATTCTTGTAACTTGGGTAGTAATGATGTATTGCTAGATACCGCTCATTACTTATGTTTCTAAATGAGTTTAGGGGCATTGCCAACGTTACAAGAACCTATTGGGTCACACACAAAGAACAAGTGGATGGAGATTAGGTTCATATGATGAACCAAGAGGATTAGATTCATTTGATGAATCAAATTGGATTAAGAGTAATCCTAATTGGGCTAATTGAGTTGGACTCAAGTTGATTCATGTGTTCAATGAGTCTAATTTAGATTATGACTCATTGAATCAATTTAATTAAATGAATTAGATTCATTATATTAAATTGGCTTGAATTAAATGGTTGGATTAGATCAACCATGAGAGAGATTAAGTCAAGTTTGACTTGACTTGAGAGGAAGATGAAGAGTCAAGTTTGACTTGACTTATGCCACCTCATTGGTGAGTTGGCATTAAGTGGACCAATGATGATGCTCCACATCATCATGGTTACTTAAGTGAAGTGCCACCTCATGGGAGTTACCAAGAGTTGTGACTCTTGGTATCCCATGGACGTTACAAACCACTTAATTAGATGAAAAGAGTTTCATTTTGCAAGTGTAACTCTCATTCAAGTGATCTTCCTCCTCCTAAGCTCTCTTCTTGCTCCTTCTCTTCTTTTGGTCGTGGGTTTCAAGCAAGGGAGAAGAAAGGAGAGTGAATCTAATCCAAGAAGAAAGGTTAGTGAAAGTCACTTAGAGATTTTAGAGGAGTGTGTTCTCTTCTTTTCCTTTCTTCTTCTTCCAATCCTACCCGAGAGCCCTAGAGAGTGCTAGCACACTTGTGGTGCTCTCTTCTCCATCCTTGAGTGTTAGAGAACACTTCTTGTTCGTGTGGATATCACTAGAGAGTTGTCTACGTTGACAACTTCGAGATCCGGCGTACCGTTGGACGAGCGGGATTTACGAGGGCACACATCAAAGGTATAAAATATTTTTCCTTTGTAGATCTACTATAGATCATAGTTTGAAACTCATACTCATATTTTTGAAATCTATCCTTCGCACGAGATCCAGTGGCATGGGTGATTCGGGGTTTTCGCGGTCCGAAAATCCCAACAGTGGTATCAGAGCCACGTGCGAAGCTTGTATGAGTTTAGTTTTTGTTTTTATGAAAAAAATTCAGTTCTTTGATATTCTGTAATTTTATGATTTTTATAGATTTTATGGGTATTTTTCTCGTAGAAGCGAAGCACAAGTGTTTCGGCACTTGTAGGCTTCGACTACCGAGAAGAATTTTTCAAAACGGCAATGTTTCGCCCCAAAAATTTTTGGGACAGCGGGCTAAGGCACTCTTGGATCGCTTAGGAGCAACTCGCGATGGTTAGATCGCGGGTAGGGGTACTGCCCCTAACCCCGCAAGGGGATTTGCTCTGCGATTGCGCCCGAAATCGCTAATCGGGACTGCCGGGAAAAATTTACTCATAAAATCTGTAAAATTATAAAAAAAATTACAGAAAATTATAGAAATATATAATTTTGAATTATATATTAATTTTATGATAGTCATGGCCCAAACGACCCAAATTGGATTTGGAAATGTGTTGTAATTCATAATACGGCCTGCGTGCCGTTATGTGATGTGCGTGCTGCATTTATTTTATTTTTATTTTATTTTCACGGTCTGCGCGTCGTGCCTTTCTCTTATATTATGGTTGTAAATTAGATTAGACTCGAATGTAACTCGAGTTTCAAAATTGTAATGTAATTTTGAAGCGGTGGAAGGTCCACACGAGACGGAGTTACGAGGAGGGCGCGAGCAACACAAGGTGGTCAAAGGAAGAAGCTTGAGAAGCTGTTGACCTTAGGTTGACCATCCGATCTTCTCATTGGCTTGAGAAGATCGTAGTAGGGCCATGACACAATCACAAAATAATTTAATTAATTGCTTATATGTATGTGATGCATGTTTAATTAAGTAGTTAATTAGTGCCTAGCGATTAGATTAGATCTAAATCGTACACATGATGCACCCTTCGATTAGATTAGATCTATCGGGTATATGATACGCATCATCATTTAGATTAGATCTAAATCACATCAACTCGTAATGCCTACCCTGCCGTGATACCTACCACTACCTCGATCGCATGTTGTTGTTGAATATACTAAAGCAGAGCAACACATACTACCTTGGTAGGGTATGGAGGGACAATCTTGGTCCCGCCTATCAACGCATGGGTGAGTACAACTCAATTAGATTGAGTATTCCTAGGTAACTCGGTTGGACCGAGTATAACTATAGGCATTCTTCCAACGGTTGGAAAGATAGGTCAAAATCACATATATATTAACTCTCGGGCGTATTAGCCAAAGCTAACTCGAGTTTTAACATAAATGCGGGTTTTGATCCTATAAACAAGAGTTGCATAGAGATGCAATTGGTAATCGTTACCTACCGATCATACTAAGTCTTGGGCGTATTAGCCAAAGCTAACTCAAGGGTTAGTATGATGTGGATCTTGTCCCACATGAATTATAGAATTCAGTGGGAGCATCATTTAGTTAAAGGCCTAATTAAATGATTAAGAATATGATACTTATTTCTGCATTTATTTCTGTTGTAGAATTGCCATGACGTCAAATACGAACACTTTCTCTCTGCGATCTGTCCTTAAGAAGGACAAGCTCAACGGAGCAAATTTCCTGGATTGGTACAGGAACCTGAGAATAGTTCTCACCCAAGAACGTAAACTGTACGTTCTGGAGCAGCCCATTTCGGAGGCTCCTCCTGCCACTGCCACGCGAGCAGACCGAGATGCTTACAAGAAGCATCAAGATGACGCATTAGATATGTCATGTCTTATGCTTGCAACCATGAACTCTGAGCTTCAGAAGCAACATGAGTTGATGGGCGCTTATGATATGGTTGAACATCTTTGTCACCTATATCAAGGACAAGCAAGGCACTGGAAGAGGAACTCCAAAGAATACCTGGAAGATCTTAAGAAGAAGAGAAATAAGATTTCTACTTCAGGTATAAATGGCTAGAAGCCATGAGATCCGAAATGGAATCCATGTACACCAACTAAGTATGGACTTTGGTCGATTCACCTGAAGGGGTAAAACCCATTGGGTGTAAGTGGGTCTTTAAGAGAAAGACTGACATGGATGGACTTATTTATAAAGGTCGCTTGGTAGCTAAAGGTTTCAAGCAGATTCATGGTATTGACTATGATGAAACCTTTTCTCCAGTAGCGATGTTTAAGTCCATTCGGATCATGCTTGCTATTGCAGCCTACCATGACTATGAGATATGGCAGATGGATGTCAAAACCGCGTTTCTGAATGGAAACCTACTCGAGGATGTGTACATGACACAACCTGAGGGTTTTGTAGATCCACAGCATACTAGTAGAGTATGCAAGCTGCATAGGTCCATTTATGGACTAAAGCAAGCTTCTCGGAGCTGGAATCTTCGTTTCGATGATGCAATCAAACAGTTTGGTTTCATCAAGAACGAAGATGAGCCTTGTGTCTACAAGAAGGTTGTAGGAGACATAGTTGTCTTCCTCATATTGTATGTGGATGACATACTACTCATTGGGAAGGACATCCCTATGCTTCAGTCTGTCAAGACCTGGATAGGGAGTTACTTCTCAATGAAGGACTTAGGTGAGGCATCCCGCATTCTAGGGATTCAGATCTATAGAGATAGATCTAAGAGATTGCTTGGCCTAAGTCAGAGTACATACATTGATAAGGTATTCCTTCGGTTTGCCATGCAGAACTCCAAGAAGGGATTTCTGCCGATGTCACATGGCATGAGTCTTTCGAAGACTCAAAGTCCCTCTTCTAGAGAGGAGAGAGACCGCATGGATCAGATCTCTTATGCCTCAGCCATAGGATCGATCATGTACACCATGCTATGTACTCGACCTGATGTCTCGTATGCTTTGAGCATGACGAGCAGATACCATCGATCCAGGGAAAGTATTTGGATAGCGGTCAAGAATATTCTTAAGTACTTAAGAAGGACTAAAGAATATTTCTTGATATTTGAGGCAATGATGAGCTAGCTGTAAAGGGTTACGGTGATGCTAGCTTCCACCGACCGGGATGACTATAGATCGCAGATCGGGGTTAGTATTTTGCATTAATGGTGGTCTTGTCACTGGAAGAGTTGACGGGATCGATGGTGATTCTACAATGAGTACATTCGCATCGAGGCAAAGGAGGTAGTTTGGATCCAAGTTCATCTGAACTTGGGGTGGTTCCTAACATCGCTGATCCGGTTGAGCTCTATTGTGACAACAATGGAGCTATATCACAAGCGAAGCTCGCTCACACCAATGGACCAAGCACATACTACGGCGCTTCCATCTCATTCGAGAGATTATCGATAGAGGAGATGTGAAGATTTACAGAGTACCTACAGAGGCTAACATCGCAGATCCCTTGACCAAGGCTTTGGCACAGAGAAAGCATGATGGTCACACTAGGTCATTAGGCCTTAGAGCCTATACTGATTGGCACTAGTGCTAGTGGGAGATTGTTAGTTAGAGCCCTAGAGCCAATCATTTGATGATTGTATGGACTCATGTATATCATATTTTTGTATATTAATAAAGGCATTGGTTTTTGGTTATTATGCTTATTTGTATTAGTGTAAGATAGACTAAGTATAATAGCGTCCTTGAGTAGAAGGTTCATACCTATATCAATCGATTAGTTGAATCGATAGTGAGATGATATAGGGAACACTACTCTAAATCATTCCTAGTCGAGTATTAACATTCAGGGACAATGTTAATACAATAAGACTAGCATGTAGGTCAGCTCGATGACTTGATCTCACAAGTCATGGATATAGAGATATCAAGCTGACACATGGGTATGCATTAGAGAATGTATACTGAATGACCCGCCATGAGAAAGTATCATAGATCGTTATATGAGTGTCATATACTTTCTCATGTGGCTATTAGTATGACTATTAGTCCTTAGACCTGAAGTCACCATGGATCCCTACATAAGGAGTTATGTACTTTAGTTTCGTCAAACGTCACCCGTAACTGGGTGGACTATAAAGGCGATTACTGGGTATATAACAAATTATGCAGAGGGATGTGAGTGATGTAGATGGGATCTATCCCTCCTATATGACGGGAGAGACATCGATATTCTTGATAGAGTGAGACCACGAAGTGTATGACCATACCCAAATGAGTCAATATGAGATATTGAGCTCATTTGATTGAGTGAGTCTACTCGGAGTTCAAGATTTAGATTGGTCAGAGGATGACACGGTCTATGCCTCACATTGATCAATCTAGATGTTTAGGATAAAAGGACACTTGTCACATATTGTGAGGAGTCACAATTAGTAGTCACAAGGTGATGTTGGATCTCAACATTTCTTGTAACTTGGGTAGCAATGATGTATTGCTAGATGCCGCTCATTGCTTATGTTTTTAAAGGAGTTTATAACATTGCCAACGTTACAAGAACCTATTGGGTCACACACAAAGAACATGTGCATGGAGATTAGGTTCATATGATGAACCAATAGGATTAGATTCATATGATGAATCAAAGATTGGATTCAAATTAGACTTATTGAGTTAGACTCAATTAGATTCAATTGTTGAATAAGTCTAATTTAAATTTGATTCATGAGTCAATTTATATTAATGAATTGAGATTCATTAAATTAAAATTGACTTGAATCAAAGCTTGGATTTAACTCAACAAGGAATAGCATTGGTCAAGTTTGACTTAACCAAATAGAGGTTGACACATCAAGTTTTGACTTGATGAATTGACACATCATGAGGATGACTCATCCTACATGGCATGCCACATCATCCCCTTATATAATGGTGTGCCACCTCATGGAGGTTACACACCATTAATCCTCTTAATGTGGCCGGCCACATTAATGTGGGGGTTACACATGTGGTGGCCGGCCACACTAAGTGAGGAGAGGGTTTCATTTGGTGGCAATTGAATGGTGTTCAATGCTTCTTCTTCCTTGGGTGCTTCTCCCTCTCTCAAGGCTGCTGATGGTCATGGTTTCAAGGTGGAGAAGAAGTGAGAGTTGATTCCAAGCAACTAGGTGGTGTGAAGGTCACAAAAGGAGAGTACCTAGAGGAGTGTGTGAGTTCCTTTTCCCTTCTCTCCTTTCTCACCTTTTAGATCCAATCCGAGAGCCCTAGAAAGTGATAGCACACTTGTGGGTTCTCCTCTCCATCTTTGGGTGGTAGAAGACCACTCCTTGTTCATGTGGATACCGCTAGAGGACCGTTCGCTTGACGGTCTCGAGATCCGGCAACCTTTGGACGTTGCGGGATTGCGAAGGGCACGTATCAAGGGTAAATGTTTTTCCCTCGTAGATCTAAGAGTCGATCGTGTTTTAAACTCGTACTCGTATTTTTCGAAAGTTTTACCTTGCACGAGATCCGTGGCTTGGGCGATTCGGGGTTTCATGACGTGGCGATTTTGTGAAAAAAATGATGGTATCGAGCCACGTGCAAGGCTGTCTGAGTTTGTTTTATTTTATGAAAATAAAACCTTCTATGATTTTCTGTAAAATTAGTTTTTATGATTTTATGGGTAATTTTTCCGTAGAAGCGAAGCACAAGTGTCTCACTTGTAGGCTTCGACTACTGGAAAGATCTTTCAAAACCGGCTGTTTTACCCCAAATCCGTTTGGGACAGCGGGCTTGGGTGCCATTAGATCGCAAAGGAGCAACTCACGATGGTTAGATCGTGGGTAGAGTACTGCCCTAACCCGCAAGGGGATTTGCTCATGATCGCACCGAAATAAACGCGAACCGGGGAAGATTTTTCGAAGCGGCAATGTCTCGGCCCAAATCGTTTTGGGACAGCGGGTTTAAGCGCTGTTGGACTAATGAACCCTCGCGATGGTTAGATCGCGGGTAGAGGCGCTGTCCCTGGGCCCGAAGGATCCGTTCATGATTGCACGAAACCGCTAAGCAGGACCGCGGAAATTTTACTCGTAAAAATTGTAAAAATTATTTTTTAAAATTATAGAAAATTATGAAAATATATAATTTTGAATTATATATTAATTTTGTGATAGTCATGGCCCAAAAACCCAATATGATTGGATTGTGTTGTAATTCATAATACGGCCTGCGTGCCGTTATGTGTTTGCGCGTGTTGTATGTTTTTATTTTTCCGCGACCTGCGCGTCATGCCTTTCTCTTATATTCTTGTTGTAAATTAGATTTAGACTCGAATGTAACTCGAGTTTCAAATTGTAATGTACAAATTGGAGCGGTGGAGGGTCCACACGAGACGGAGTTCCGAGGCGGGCACGAGCAACACAAGGTGGTCAAAGGGAGGAGCTTGGAGAAGCTGTTGACCCTAGGTTGACCAATCGGTCTTCTCATTGGCTTGAGAAGATCGTAGTAGGGCCATGACTAAATCACAAATAAGTTAATTAATTGTTTGTGTATGTGATGCATGTTTAATAAGTAATTAATTAATTAGTGCCTTACGATTAGATTAGATCTAAGTCGTGCACATGATGCACCCTTGCGATTAGATTAGATCTAAGTCGTGCACAAGATGCATCCTTTTCGATTAGATTAGATCTCGATCGAACCAACTCTAAATGCCTAACCGTGCCGTGATACCTATCACTACCTCGATCACATGTATTGTTGAATCTGCCAAAGCAGAGCAATACATATTATCTTGGTAGGGTACGGAGGGACAATCTTGGTCCCGCCTATCAACGCATGGGTGAATACAAGCTCAATTAGATTGAGTATTCCTAGTTACTCGGTTGGATCGAGTCAACTATAGGCATTATTCCAACGGTTGGAAAAGATAGATCCAAATCACATCTATATTAACTCTCGGGCGTATTAGCCAAAGCTAACTCGAGTTTTAATATAAATGCGGATATTGATTTTATAAACAAGAGTTGCATAGAGATGTAATTGGTAATCGTTACCTACCGATCATACTAAGCCTTGGGCGTATTAGCCAAAGCTAACTCAAGGGTTAGTATGATGTGGATCTTGTCCCACAAGAATTATAGAATTCAGTGGGAGCATCATTTAATTAAAGGCCTAATTAAATGATTTTAAAGAATATGATATTTATTTCTGCAAATTTTTCATTGTAGATAACCATGACGTCAAATACGAACATTTTCTCTGCGATCTGTCCTTAAGAAGGACAAGCTCAGCGAACAAATTTCACGGGTGATGCAGGGAACACGAGAATAGTTCTCACCCAAGCGTAAGCATGCGTTGCAGGCGGCCTATTCGGGGCTCCTCACCGCCATTGCCACTGACGGGAGATGCTTACAAGAAGCATCAAGATGACGCATTAGATGTGTCTTGTCTTATGCTCGCAACCATGAACTCTGAGCTTTAGAAGCAACATGAGTTGATGAGCGCTTACGATATGGTTGAACATCTTTGTCACCTATATCAAGACCAAGCAAGGCACTGGAAGAGGAACTCCAAAGAATACCTGGAAGATCTTAAGAAGAAGAGAAATAAGATTTCTACTTCAGGTATAAATGTTATAGAAGTCAACCTCTCTATTTCTTCATCGTGAGTATTAGATACCGGATGTGCTTCGCACATTTGTACTAATGTACAAGCGCTAAGGAATAGCAGGGCATTGACGAAGGGTGAGATAGACCTACGAGTAGGCAATGGAGCACGAGTTGCTGCTATTGCTGTAGGAACTTATCATCTATCTCTTCCCTCTGGGCTTGTACTAGAATTAGATGATTGTTGTTATGTGCCTGCCTTGACTAAGAACATAATTTCCGTTTCTTGTTTGGACAAGAAAGGATTTTCGTTTATAATAAAGAACAAATGTTGTTCCGTCTATTTAAACGATATGTTCTATTGTAGTGCACCTCTGATGAACGGACTCTATATTCTAGATCTAGAGAGCCCTATCTATAACGTAAATACCAAGAGGTTCAAGTCAAATGACATGAACCAAACATACCTCTGGCACTGTCGCTTAGGTCATATAAATGACAAGCGCTTATCCCAGCTCCATAAGGATGGTTTGCTGGACTCATTTGATTTTGAATCATATGAGATATGCGAGTCATGCCTACAAGGCAAGATGACCAAGACTCCCTTTAGTGGGCACAGCGAGAGAGCAACTGATTTGTTAGGACTCATACATAGTGATGTATGTGGCCCTTTCAATGTTGCTGCTAGAGGCGGTTATAGATACTTCATCACATTTACTGATGACTTCAGTAGATATGGTTATGTGTACTTGATGACACATAAGTCTGAATCCTTTGAAAAGTTCAAAGAATTCAAGAATGAAGTACAGAACCAGCTTGGAAAGAATATTAAGATACTTGATCAGATCGAGGTGGTGAATACTTAAGCCATGAGTTTAGTGACTATTTAGCCGAGTGTGGGATTCTATCCAACTCACTCCTCTGGAACACCACGGTGGAATGGTGTATCCGAAGGAGGAATCATATTTTATTAGATATGGTACGGTCTATGATGAGTCACACGGATCTGACATATCTATGGGGATATGCTCTAGACACGGCAGCTTTCTCAACCGAGTTCCATCAAAGGCGTGATAAAGACACCATATAGGATATGGGCAGGGAGAGATGCCGGTGTCTTTCATGAGGATTTGGGGTTGTGAGGTTTACGTCGACGTCAAGTCTCGGACAAATTAAGACCCAAATCCGACAAGTGCTATTTCATCGGATATCCCAAGGAAACTAAGGGATATTACTTCTACATTTCCAGTCAGTACAAGGTAGTTGTGGCAAAGGGGGGTCTTTCTAGAAAGAGACTTTGTTTCTAGAAAGACTGGGAGATCGTTCGATCTTGAAGAAGTTCAAGATGCGAACAGCATGATGCCTCGATGGAAATTGATGGAACCACAAAGTGTTGTGGATGATGTTGTTCCACAAGGTTGAGGAACAACAACCGATTCAAGTAGACATACCTCTTGGCAGGTCGATAGGGCGTCGTCACCTGAGAGATACTTATTTCTCTTGTCGACCATGATGACGTTATGCTCATAGAGGATGAGTCTACCACCTGTGATGAGACCAGATTCAGAAATGGCTAGAAGCCATGAGATCGAAATGGAATCCATGTACACCAACCAAGTATGGACTTTGGTCGATTCACTGAAGGGTAAAACCCATTGGGTGTAAGTGGGTCTTTAAGAAAAGGACATGGATGGACTTATTTATAAAGGTCGCTTGGTAGCTTAAGGTTTCAAGCGATTCATGGTATTGACTATGATGAAACCTTTTCTCGATGGCGATGTTTAAGTCCATTCGGATCATGCTTGCTATTGCGACCTACCATGACTATGAGATATGGCGGATGGATGTCAAAACCGTGAATGGAAACCTACTCGAGGATGTGTACATGACACAACTGAGGGTTTTGTAGATCCAGACATACTAGTAGAGTATGCAAGCTGCATAGGTCCATTTATGGACTAAAGCAAGCTTCTCGGAGCTGGAATCTTCGTTTCGATGATGCAATCAAACAGTTTGGTTTCATCAAGAACGAAGATGAGCCTTGTGTCTACAAGAAGGTTGTAGGGGACATAGTTGTCTTCCTCATATTGTATGTGGATGACATACTACTCATTGGGAAGGACATCCCTATGCTTCAGTCTGTCAAGACTTGGCTAGGGAGTTGCTTCTCAATGAAGGACTTAGGTGAGGCATCCCGCATTCTAGGGATTCAGATCTATAGAGATAGATCTAAGAGATTGCTTGGCCTAAGTCAGAGTACATACATTGATAAGGTATTCCTTCGGTTTGCCATGCAGAACTCCAAGAAGGGATTTCTGCCGATGTCACATGGCATGAGTCTTTCGAAGACTCAAAGTCTCTCTTCTAGAGAGGAGAGAGACCGCATGGATCAGATCCCTTATGCCTCAGCCATAGGATCGATCATGTACACCATGCTATGTACTCGACCTGATGTCTCGTATGCTTTGAGCATGACGAGCAGATACCAGTCTGATCCAGGTGAAAGTCACTGGATAGCGGTCAAGAATATTCTTAAGTACTTAAGAAGGACTAAAGAATATTTCTTGATATTTGGAGGCAATGATGAGCTAGCTGTAAAGGGTTACAGTGATGCTAGCTTCGAGGGCGGGATGACTATAGATCGTGATCGGGGTTAGTATTTTGCATTAATGGTGGTCTTGTTAGGTGGAAGAGTTGAGCGAGGATCTGATGGTGATTCTACAACGAGGTCATACATTCTTGCATCGAGGCGTGAAAGGAGTAGTTTGGATCATGAGTTCATCCTTGAACTTGGGGTGGTTCTAACATCGATCCAGTTGAGCTCTATTGTGACAACAATGGAGCTATATCACAAGCGAAGGACACACCAGTGGACCAAGCACATACTACGGCGCTTCCATCTCATTCGAGATTATCGATAGAGGAGATGTGAAGATTTGCAGTATATAGAGGCTAACATCGCAGATCCCTTGACCAAGGCTTTGGCACAGAGAAAGCATGATGGTCACACTAGGTCATTAGGCCTTAGAGCCTATACTGATTGGCACTAGTGCTAGTGGGAGATTGTTAGTTAGAGCCCTAGAGCCAATCATTTGATGATTGTATGGACTCATGTATATCATATTTTTGTATATTAATAAAGGCATTGGTTTTTGGTTATTATGCTTATTTGTATTAGTGTCAGATAAAATAAGTATAGTAACGTCCTTGAGTAGAAGGTTCATACCTATATCAATCGATTAGTTGAATCGATAGTGAGATGATATAGGGAACACTACTCTAAATCATTCCTAGTCGAGTATTAACATTCAGGGACAATGTTAATACAATAAGACTAGCATGTAGGTCAGCTCGATGACTTGATCTCACAAGTCATGGATATAGAGATATCAAGCTGACATATGGGTATGCATTAGAGAATGTATACTGAATGACCCGCCATGAGAAAGTATCATGGATCGTTATATGAGTGTCATATACTTTCTCATGTGGCTATTAGTATGACTATTAGTCCTTAGACCTGAAGTCACCATGGATCCCTACATAAGGAGTTATGTACTTTGGTTTCGTCAAACGTCACCCGTAACTGGGTGGACTATAAAGGCGATTACTGGGTATATAACAAATTATGCAGAGGGATGTGAGTGATGTAGATGGGATCTATCCCTCCTATATGACGGGAGAGACATCGATATTCTTGATAGAGTGAGACCACGAAGTGTATGGCCATACCCAAATGAGTCAATATGAGATATTGAGCTCATTTGATTGAGTGAGTCTACTCGGAGTTCAAGATTTAGATTGGTCAGAGGATGACACGGTCTATGCCTCACATTGATCAATCTAGATGTTTAGGATAGAAGGACACTTGTCACATATTGTGAGGAGTCACAATTAGTAGTCACAAGGTGATGTTGGATCTCAACATTTCTTGTAACTTGGGTAGCAATGATGTATTGCTAGATGCCGCTCATTGCTTATGTTTTTAAAGGAGTTTATAACATTGCCAACGTTACAAGAACCTATTGGGTCACACACAAAGAACATGTGCATGGAGATTAGGTTCATATGATGAACCAATAGGATTAGATTCATATGATGAATCAAAGATTGGATTCAAATTAGACTTATTGAGTTAGACTCAATTAGATTCAATTGTTGAATGAGTCTAATTTAAATTTGATTCATGAGTCAATTTATATTAATGAATTGAGATTCATTAAATTAAAATTGACTTGAATCAAAGCTTGGATTTAACTCAACAAGGAATAGCATTGGTCAAGTTTGACTTAACCAAATAGAGGTTGACACATCAAATTTTGACTTGATGAATTGACACATCATGAGGATGACTCATCCTACATGGCATGCCACATCATCCCCTTATATAATGGTGTGCCACCTCATGGAGGTTACACACCATTAATCCTCTTAATGTGGCCGGCCACATTAATGTGGGGGTTACACATGTGGTGGCCGGCCACACTAAGTGAGGAGAGGGTTTCATTTGGTGGCAATTGAATGGTGTTCAATGCTTCTTCTTCCTTGGGTGCTTCTCCCTCTCTCAAGGCTGCTGATGGTCATGGTTTCAAGGTGGATAAGAAGTGAGAGTTGATTCCAAGCAACTAGGTGGTGTGAAGGTCACAAAAGGAGAGTACCTAGAGGAGTGTGTGAGTTCCTTTTCCCTTCTCTCCTTTCTCACCTTTTAGATCCAATCCGAGAGCCCTAGAAAGTGCTAGCACACTTGTGGGTTCTCCTCTCCATCTTTGAGTGGTAGAAGACCACTCCTTGTTCGTGTGGATACCGCTAGAGGACCATTCGCTTGACGGTCTCGAGATCCGGCTACCTTTGGACGTTGCGGGATTGCGAAGGGTACGCATCAAGGGTAAATGTTTTTCCCTCATAGATCTAAGAGTCGATCGTGTTTTAAACTCGTACTCGTATTTTTCGAAAGTTTTACCTTGCACGAGATCCGTGGCTTGGGCGATTCTGGGTTTTCGCGACGCGAAAAGCGGTTTTCGCGGCCCGAAAAATCCAACATTCCGTGACTACCTAGCCGAGTGTGGGATCCTATCCCAACTCACTCCTCCTGGAACACCACAGTGGAATGGTGTATCCGAAAGGAGGAATCGTACCCTATTAGATATGGTGCGATCTATGATGAGTCACACAGATCTTCCGACATACCTTTGGGGTTATGCTTTAGACACGACAGCTTTTATACTCAACCGAGTTCCATCCAAGGCCGTGATAAAGACACCATATAAGATATGGACTGGGAGAGATGCCCAGGTGTCTTTTATGAGGATTTGGGGTTGCGAGGCTTACGTTCGACGTCAAGTCTCAGACAAATTAGGACCCACATCTGACAAGTGCTATTTCATTGGATATCCCAAGGAAACTAAGGGATATTACTTCTACATTCCTAGTCAGCACAAGGTAGTTGTGGCAAAAACTGGAGTCTTTCTAGAAAGGGACTTTGTTTCTAGAAAGACTAGTGGGAGCGCGTTCGATCTTGAAGAAGTTTAAGATGCGAACAATAGCACTGATGCCTCGATGGAAATTGAACTGGAACCACAAAGTGTTGTGGATGATGTTGTTCCACAAGGAGTTGAGGAACAACAACCAGTTCAAGTAGACATACCTCTTCGCAGGTCTGATAGGGTACGTCGTCAGCCTGAGAGATATTCATTTCTCTTGTCTGACCATGATGACGTTATGCTCATAGAGGATGAGCCTACCACCTATCAGGAAGCTGTGATGAGACCAGATTCCGAGAAATGGCTAGAAGCCATGAGATCCGAAATAGAATCCATGTACACCAACCAAGTATGGACTTTGGTTGATCCACTGAAGGGTAAAACCCATTGGGTGTAAGTGGGTCTTTAAGAGAAGGCCGACATGGATGGACTTATCTATAAGGGTCGCTTGGTAGCTAAAAGTTTCAAGCGATTCATGGTATTGACTATGATGAAACCTTTTCTCGATGGCGATGTTTAAGTCCATTCGGATCATGCTTGCTATTGCGACATACCATGACTATGAGATATGACAGATGGATGTCAAAATCACGTTTCTGAATGGAAACACCTCGAGGATGTGTACATGACACAACACGAGGGTTTTGTAGATCCACAACATACAGTATGCAAGCTGCATAGGTCCATTTATGGACTAAAGCAAGCTTCTCGGAGCTGGAATCTTTGATTCGATGATGCAATCAAACAGTTTGGTTTCGTCAAGAATGAAGATGAGCCTTGTGTCTACAAGAAGGTTGTAGGGGACATAGTTGTCTTCCTCATATTGTATGTGGATGACATACTACTCATTGGGAAGGACATCCCTATGCTTCAGTCTGTCAAGACTTGGCTAGGGAGTTGCTTCTCAATGAAGGACTTAGGCGAGACATCCAGCATTCTAGGGACACAGATCTATAGAGATAGATTTAAGAGATTACTTGGCCTAAGTCAGAGTACATACATTGACAAGGTACTCCTTCGGTTTGCCATGCAGAACTCCAAGAAGGGATTTCTGCCGATGTCACATGGCGTGAGTCTTTCGAAGACTCAAAGTCCCTCTTCTAGAGAGGAGAGAGACCGCATGGATCAGATCCCTTATGCCTCAGCCATAGGATCGATCATGTACGCCATGCTATGTACTCGACCTGATGTCTCGTATGCTTTGAGCATGACAAGCAGATACCAGTCAGATCCAGGTGAAAGTCACTGGATAGCGGTCAAGAATATTCTTAAGTACTTAAGGAGGACTAAAGAATATTTTTTGATATATGGAGGCAATGATGAGCTAGCTGTAAAGGGTTACAGTGATGCTAGCTTCCAGACCGACCAGGATGACTATAGATCGCAGTCGGGGTTCGTGTTTTGCATTAATGGTGGTCTTTGTGGTGGAAGAGTTGAAGCGGGACATAATGTGATTCTGACCGAGTATATTGCTGCATCAGAGACAGCAAAGGAGGCAGTTTGGATTCGCAAGTTCATCACTGAACTTGGGGTGGTTCCTAGCATTGCTGACCCTATTGAGCTCTATTGTGACAACAATGGAGCTATAGCACAGGCGAAGGAACCTCGCTCACACCAGCGGACCAAACACATACTACGACGCTTCCATCTCATTCGAGAGATCATCGAGAGAGGAGATATGAAGATTTGCAGAGTACCTACAGAGGCTAACATCGCAGATCCCTTAACCAAGGCTTTGGCACAGAGGAAGCATGATGGCCACACTAGGTCATTTGGGTTTAGAGCCTACACTGATTGGCACTAGTGCTAGTGGAAGATTGTTAGCTAGAGCCCTAGAGCCAATCATTTGATGATTGTATTTTGGACTTATTGTATCATATTCTATATAAATAAAGGCATTTGGTTTTTGGTTATTATACTTACTTGTATTGGTGCCAAATAAACTAAGTATAATAACGTCCTTGAGTAGACGGTTCTCACCTATATCAATCGGTTAGTTGAACCGATAATGAGATGATATAGGGAACACTACTCTTAATCATTCCTAGTCGAGTATTATCATTCAGGGACAATGTTAATGCAATAAGACTAGCATGTAGGTCAACTCGATGACTTGATCTCACAAGTCATGGATATAGAGATATCAAGTTGACACATGGGTATGCATTAGAGAATGTATACTGAATGACCCGCCATGAGAAAGTATCATGGATCGTTATATGAGTGTCATATTGTAATGACCCAAATTTCCTCATTTTGAGCCCCAAAAATAATTTAAAAATATTTAGAAATGCTATAGAAAAATTCTAGAGATTTTTAGAAATTTTTAGAGTATTTTTATGCAATTTTTGGAGTTCGTTTGGTATTTTGACCAAGGAGAATAAGTTTTAAAAATAAACTAAAAAAAAAAAAAGGGTTGTAGAAGCTGGGTTTCGAACCCAGCACCCCGGACCCAAGCAAAACCGGCCCAACCAATCGAGCTTTGTTAATCATAGATGGAGCGATATATATTTAAGTAGTAGTTAGGAATAGTAAAATAAATTGGAAATAAAAGTGCGCAGCTGAGGAATCGAAGCCAAGATCTCTGACTTGGTTAAAATCTGGCTAACCAAGTGTGCTGCGGGCGGTTTTGTTTAAGAATAGATAGTAAAATTATTTAAAGAAGTTAACCGAATATTGAGTTATAAGAGAGAACTTAGGGATTAATTTTTCCCGAGACCTAATTTTCTTCCCCCTCCCTTATCTCGCGCGGCGTCGTCCTCTGCTCGGGTGGAAGACGAAGAGAAGCTAGGGCTTCTTTCGACAGCCGACCAAGGTTCTCCAAGGGATTTTCTTTACTATCACAATCCCCTCTTCGAGGAGATTTCGTGGACACGAAGAGGAGCCGAGATCTTCACTTCTCCGGAAACTCTAGATCCTTCCCCTTCGGCTGTGAGTCCAAGAAACCGCTGTAAGTTGCTTACTCACCTGCAGTAAGATAGTTTCGAGCCTTTTGATTAGAGTTTTTCTTGTTTTGTGAATGTGCCGTGAGGTTCTTGTTTTCGATTGAGGGATTCTGTGATGATCTTGATTTGTTACCGTGTTGATTTTTTTTTTAGCTTGCTGCTAGGGATTTCAATTCTTGTTGTTGATTCCTTTTTGGTTTTATTTGCTGTCGTGAGCCCTAAAGAAAGAAGAGAAGGATGAGTTTAGTTTAAGCATGAAGAACAGGAGGATTAGTTTCGAGTTTTAGTTTCCTTCTTTGTTTCAGATTTTTGTTCTTCTTGATCTTTGAAGCATGCTGTGAAAAGTGTTGTTTCTGAAGTTGCTGCCGTGAATCTCTAAAAAAAAAAGAAATAAAATGTATAGGTTAGGCATATGGCTTGGATGATTGCAAGGTCGCTTTAATGTGTTATTAGACTGGGTTCTGGACAGGGTTGATAGTAGTAACTCTTTATTTGGTGTGTTCCAGTTTGTTGCAACAGAATTCGACCATTAAGAAATTAAAGAAAGCATTTGATTTATAAAGTAGCATGCACTGAGATAACAACATTCCATGAACTTACGAGGAATTTCCGTATGAACTTAAAGCATTTGATTTATAGAAAGTATTTTCCCTCGAGTTGCTATAGCAGATTTGGGATTTTATTGTAGAGTTTTGGGCTCGATTGGTTGTTCTTGGCGGGAGGTCGTGCCGAGCGGGCAGAGGTCATGCCGAGCGGACTGGAGGGCCGACCAAACGTCCGGCCGACCGAACATCCAGCCATGGGTCTCCACGGCCGGACGAAAGACAGCTCGACTAGGGGTCGGGTTTCTGATGCTCAAGGTAAAAGAGTCTCTGTGCCGAGCGGACAGGCCGCTCAGCCGAGCCACAAGACAATAGGGCGCAATCCCATCCGAGCACATGAGCGGGGCTCCCCCGCCCGGTCCGAGGTACCGGAGCATGCCCGGAGGACATGAGCGCCGAGCTGCTGGTCCGCTCAGCACGGGAACAGGCAATTGGCGCAAAGGGACAAAAGGGACAATTGGTAACATCATCCTCAAGACACCTGCCGCCGACAAACAGCATGGTCGGCGACCGGAGCGGACAGAGTATCGTACGGTAAAAGTTTCCACTGTCACGTCAGAGATATGTCGGACGATTGCGGAATGGAGTCAGGCATGCTTTTCTGACACAACCCTACTGAGGTATGTTTAGGGAAGCGTGCATGCATCGAGAAGCGTGCCCACATCTCCCCGGGGTCCTATATAAGGACCCCCAGACTTCGATGAAGGTATGCAATCTTGATCACTGTAGCCACAGTAACGTTACTCTGCTTATTCGTTGCCTGACTTGAGCGTCGGAGGGTCGTCGGCGGGAAACCCCTCCCGGCTCGACTTCTTTGCAGGTCCGCCAGAGATCCACACTACCAGTCGAAGACAGCAGAGAGTGTCACGCCCCCAGCGTCCGTCGACTCAGCGCTCGAACATGATCAAATTGGCGCCGTCTGTGGGAACGCACCTGAATCCGAGCAAAGACGATGGAAGAAGCTGGACACCAACTCACGGTGACACTCTCTCCCGAAGAACTAGACGCGCTCATCCAAGCGTGGGCGGCCAAGATAGTCGAGCAGCAGCAAAAGGCTCAAGCCGAGCGGATAGCGCAACAGGCAACGTCGGCATCAGGAGGTCGGGCGGTACTAGAAGACCGGCCGGAGCAACTCTCGATATGGGGCCAGAACAAGGGCCCGACCGGCACTCAGATGGAAGCCCCGCCCGCCCCGATACCGTTCCATCGAACTTTGTTCCAAACACCCTCGGAAGTCGCGCAGGCCAACCTCGGCCGAGGCTCTTCGTCCGATGAGGCGCCCCTCCGCGATGCAAGGAAGGGCAAGGCGCCAAGGACAGACACATCCCCCGAGCGGATCAATAGACAATTCTCCGAGGCAATCCTGCTTGACCCACTACCACGACATTACGCACCCCCGGCGATCAGGGAATACAACGAGACCACCGACCCGGACGACCATCTGGGTAAGTTCGATAACACAGCTACATTGCATCAATATATAGATGGTGTGAAGTACGGGTGTTCCTCACCACCCTCTCGGGATCGGCGCAACGATGGTTCCGGAGGTTGCCGGACGGATCGATCACCCGCTTCAAAGAGTTCCGCACGACATTCCTCCATCACTTCGCGAGCAGCAGACGCTACCAGAAGACCAACGTCAGTCTGTTTGCCATCAAGCAAGGCGCAAAGGAGTCGCTCCGAGCTTACATCCAACGCTTCAACCAAGTGGCCACGGACATCCCAACGGTCACCTCGGAAACCATGATGAACGCGTTCACACAGGGGCTTGTGAACGGTGAATTCTTCTGATCGCTTATCCGAAAGCTACCTCGCAGCTACGACCACATGCTGAACAAAGCCAATGAGTACATCAACGTGGAAGAAGCTCAGATGGCGAGAAAAAAGGAAGCACCAGCCGAGCCACCAGCTCACGCCGAGCGGAAGCTGCCTTCCAATTATCAACCACCGAGAGGACCCCGCGCAGAGATAGCTCGTCCTCACCAGCAAGCAAGACCGCACGCTGTTCAACAAGTAGCGGCCGATCGGCCTAAGCCCAGGGGGAAGGTATGGAGTCCCATGTTTTGTTCACTCCATCAATCAACGACTCACCTTATCCTACGCCAAGGAGCTATCGCCGTCGATCGCCTTCGCCGAATCGACGACGTCAGCACCACAGTCGCCGGCGTGTAGAAAGAAAATCCCCCGAGCGGCAACATAACCAGCAGCACAGGGCCATTCCTCGGGCATCACATGAACGACCCCGACCATCCGCTTGGGAGGAGGAAAATCGAGGCAATGCGTCGAGGGGTGAAATCAACATCATTACCGGAGGCGACTCCAACAGGGCACGAAAGGTGCATGCAAGGCAACTCATGATCCATGCGGTTGGCTGCAGTCAAGAGCGGGCGAACGAGCCTGAGATCAGCTTTGGGCCTAGGTACCTCGAAGGAGTCGAAGTCCCGCATGATGACGCCCTCATCATCCGAGCGGTAATAGCTAACTACACTATTCACTGCATCTTTATTGATACAGGCAGCTCGGTCAACATAATCTTCCGGAAGGCATTTGACCAATTGCAAATCGACTGAGCCGAGTTGCTGCCGATGACAACCCCCCTCTACGGATTCACCGATAACGAAGTTTTGCCGGTCGGACAAGTTCGGCTGGCTATCTCGCTGGGGGAGGAGCCACTCAGAACAACGCGGACTGCCAACTTCATCGTGGTCGACGCTCCCTCCGCGTATAATGTTATCCTGGGGCGACCGGCTCTCAACGAGTTCCGAGCGGTCGTCTCCACCTTCTGCCAGAAGATCAAGTTCCCGGTGAAAGATCAAGTTGGGGAGGTCCGAGGAGATCAGCTTGCAGCCCGGCGATGCTACGTAGAGATATTCCGAGCCGAGGCTAAATCCGCTCGAAAAGTGCCACGAGTCGAGGTAAACGCTATAACCAAAAAGCTGCCTTCTCTAGTTTATGAAGAAAAGGAGGAGGTACAGATCCACCCTGCCCGACCGGAGGCCACGACTTTCATAGCAGCCGACCTGAAAGCAAGTCAGAAAGAGAAGCTGATCGGATGCCTCCAGAAAAATCGCGACATTTTCGTTTGGTCGACCCACGAGCTGCCAGGAGTCTCGCCGAGCATAGCGCAGCACGAGCTTCACCTCCGACCGGATGCTTAGCCGGTAAAGCAAAGGAAGAGGGACTTCAGTGCCGAACAGAATATCATCATCCGGGCGGAGGTGGAGAAGCTCTTGGAGGCCGACCACATAAGGGAGGTGCAGTTCCCGAGTTGGCTCGCAAACGTGGTGCTGGTCTCCAAACCAGTCAACAAATGGAGAGTCTGCATTGACTTCTGGGATCTGAACAAGGCTTGCCTGAAGGATTTCTACCCTTTGCCCTGGATCAACCAACTAGTAGACTCCACAACCGGGTGCGAGCTGATATGCATGTTGGATGCTTATCAGGGCTACCATCAAGTGCCGCTCGCCCGAGAAGACCAAGAGAAGGTCAGTTTCGTCACTACAGACGACACTTACTGTTACAACGTAATGCCGTTCAGGTTGAAGAACGCAGGAGCCACCTACCAACGGCTGATGAACAAGGTATTCCGGGAGCAGATCGGGCGCAACTTGGAAGTATACATAAATGATATACTTATCAAATCCTTCCGAGCGACGGACCTTTATTCGGATTTAGAAGAAACTTTTCAGACGCTGAGAAGATACGGGGTCAAGCTGAACCCCCAGAAGTACTTGTTTGGAGCAAAAGGCGGACGTTTCTCGGGCTACATTATGACCGAGCGGGGCATAGAGGTGAACCCAAGCAAGGTAAAAGCATTGCAAGATATGCCTCCGCCTAGAAATCTTAGAGAAGTACAGTGCCTCACCGGTCGGATAACGGCGCTATCACGATTCATCTCCCGAACGACCGACCGAAGCCTCCCTTTCTTCAAGATTCTGCGCAAAGCTACCAAGTTTCAATGGGACGAGGAATGTGATCGGGCGTTTGAGGAGCTGAAGACTTATCTCAATTCTTTGCCCGTACTGGCCAAACCGGTTGTAGGAGAGCCACTCCGTATTTACTTGTCTTCGACCGAGCATGTTGTGGGCTCGGCATTAGTGAGGCCGAACAGCGAAGAGCAGCCCGTGTACTTCTTAAGCCACATTCTAAAGGATGCTGAATCTCGCTACATCGGCCTCGAGAAACTGGCTTTTGCCTTGATCCTCGCCGCTCGGAGATTGCGCCCATATTTTTTGGCGCATACAATAATCGTGATGACGAACAACCCATTGGGAAGGGTGCTCTTGAATCCAGAAGCGTCCGGGCGGCTCATCAAGTGGACAACCGAGCTGAGTGAATTCGACATTCAGTATCAACCCCGCTCGGCGATTAAGGTGCAGTCCTTGGTAGATTTTGTGACCGAGGTGCAAAATCCTGAGCCCGAAGCTATATGGAAAGTATTTGTGGACGGATCGACCACTCGGCTCGGAAGCAGAATTGGTATCCTGTTACTTTCCCCTCAAGAAGAGCGGATGCACCTGTCCGTTCGGCTCGATTACCGAGCGACCAATAATGAAGCGGAGTACGAAGCCCTCATAGCCGGCCTGCAGGCCGCGCGACACGTGGGAGCCGGCCAGGTGACGCTATTCTCAGACTCCCAGTTGGCCGCTCAGCAACTCTCAGGGTCCTTCGAGATAAACAATGCGAGGCTCAGGCTCTACGCGGAGGCCTTTGAAAAGCTCAGGACCAACTTTATAAAAGTTGTCATACAGAAGATCCCTCGAGCCGAGAACCAGTTTGCGGATGAGCTAGCCAAGCTCGCCAGTTCGATATCACCGGTCGTCATCCAGCAACCAATCTAGCAAGTGTCCCTGGTGGCGCACATCGACCAGATGGAAGGTCTCACATTCCCGAGCGATTGGAGGACATCCATAATAGAATTTTTACGATCGGAGGCCACACCGTCCGATCGGGAGGAAGCTCAACTATTGACAAGGAGAGCCGGCTGGTTCACGCTCATCGGGGACCAACTCTACAAGAAGGCATTCTCTCGACCGCTGCTAAAGTGCGTCAGCTCGGAGGACGCAGAGTACATTCTCCAAGAGGTACACCAAGGATCTTACGGAGGTCATCCGGGTGGCCGGTCTTTGGCTAGGAAGATTCTGCTGGCCGGATACTTCTGGCCAACTCTACAAGAAGACGCCGCTCGGACCGTCACTACCTGCCTTTCTTGTCAGAAGTTCCACAACTTCTCCCATAGGTCAACGGAGGAGATGAAGGCGTCTGCTGTGTCTTGCCCGTTCGACCAGTGGGGTATGGATATAGTGGGACCTTTCCCTATGGCGACCGGGCAACGGAAGTTTTTGTTAGTGCAGCGGAGGCCGGCAAGAGGGGGGTGAATTGCTGAAAACACAAAATAAAAATACCCTCCTCGGATTTCAACTCAATTAATGCAATAGTAAATAAAGTAAAGGCAGAAATAAAATTAAACCAAGCAAGGAAATAGAAATTAAGTAGAAAACAGGATTTAACCTGGTTACAACCAAGGAGGTTGTTAATCCAGGGCAGTAAGAAAAAGCTCAGTAGAAAAATCTCCTTTGCTGAAGGCGGAGAAGCCTTTTACACTTTGGAAGCTTAGAACTATTGCTAGGAATGGCTACACAATGATTGCTTGAGTTGTTGTTGAATTCCTAGCTCCAGGGGCCTTTTTATAGCTCCTGGAAAGTCTATCTCGAGGGTCCAAGGCGCCTCCAACAAGGTTTAAGGCGCCTCCAACTCGATCTGCGGATAAAACTTTATCCGCAGCGCAAACGGTCAAACTGGACTGCTCAAGGCGCCTTAAACAATCATTCAAGGCGCCTTCAATGTGTTCAAGGCGCCTTCAATGTGTTTAAGGCGCCTTCAAGGTTACTGCTACAGTAATTTCTGCTACAGTAATTTCAGCCTCTTTTGTCTTCTTTTCTTCTCCTCTTTAGCTTTCGAAGCTCCGTTCTTTTAGGTGATTGCGACCAACCGGAATAGGGCTCACCCGAACCCAATTCCCGGCCTTCTCCTCGAGCAGCCTTCCGTCCCGGCTTAACGTCCCTCGAACGCCGCGCACGCTCTTCACGCCCACCGGAGTACTCTTCCGCAGCTCTCTCGTCCTTCGGACGCACCGAGCCCGTCGGCTCCCTTCCCGTGCCGTCCTTCTCGCTAGCTGCGTCTTCCGCTCGACTTCCTGTGTTCCTAAGCTCCTGCACACTCAGACACAGGGATCAAACACAGCAGGACCTAACCAACTTGGTTGATCACATCAAAACTACTACGGGGTCCAACAATCTCCCCCTTTTTGATGTGCATCAACCCAAGTTCAAGTTAGGGTTAAAATAGACATAAAAAGTAATTTTAAAGAAAAAATTACTAAACTAACAAGTTAAGCATAATTTTTTTTTTTTGCAATTAGTAAAATTGCAACACTTTTTATAATAACAGAAATTTCAAAATTTTCTAACTCCCCCTAAACTTGTATTTTTCTCTCCCCCTTTGATCACAGCAAAAATGGGGTTAAAAAAAAAATAACCTAAGTTAAGTGAAATGTATAGAATTTAAAAAAATTCTAATTCAAAAAACGAATTTTTCCAAACAAAAAAATTCTAAGTCAATTTTTTGAATTTTCAAAAAAAATTTCTAAGTCAATATGAATTTTTCCAAAAAAAATTTCTAAGTCAAATTTTTAAATTTAAAAAAAAAATTCTAAGTCAATAAAAAAAATTTCTAAGTCAAATTTAAATTTTTGAATTTTCACAATCTGACTTTTTAGAATTTTAAAATGATTTAAGAACTTTTAAAGCATTATTTAATTCTAGTTTAATGCTTTTTTAGAAAGTTAATTAAACATTTTTTTTTTCAATATTTTAGCTTCCAGGTCGTGGCGAGGCACTAGGTCTTCTTGGTTATTGGAGCAACAACCACTTCCTTAGACAAAGCTTTAATAAACTCAAAAGACTATTTAGAGTTTAGGGCACGTACCTTACTTACCTCATCTTGCGATGTTCCCCCTTCATCATTGCTTTCTCCTTCAGATGTTCCTCCCCCTTCATCTATGCTCATTTCTGAGCTAGACATTTCTTCTAGCTGATGGTTGGCCATCAGTGTTAGTCCCGAGAATTCTTCGATGTCTGACTCGGAGGATGATGAATCTGACCAAGTAGCCTTCAGGTTCTTGTGCTTGGAGGATTCTGGTTTCTTGCTTTTTGATTTTTCCCTTTCTTTCTCCTTTCTCTTTAATTTCGGGCAGTCATCCTTGATGTGCCCTTCTTCGTTGCAGTTGTAGCAGTGAACCGTCCTTTTTCTTTGTTGATGCCTCTTTTTCTGCAGTCTAAATTTATTAGAATTAAAAAACTTATTGAACCGTTTTACCAGTAGTGCTGCTTCGGATTCATCGACCGAGACTTCGGAGTCAGACCCGATTACTTTTGCCTTTAGAGCTATGTTCTGACCGGTCTTCTCTACTCCATTTGGCTCTGAAACTCGAGATTCGTGAAGTTCAAAAGTCGAAAATAACTGTTCTAACGTACTTACCTCGAGGTCCTTAGAGATGTAGTATGCATCTACTAAGGAGGCCCACTCTGGAGTTCTCGGGAAGGCATTGAGCGCGTCTCGGATAGAGTCCGGTTAGTTACCTCTTCTCGAGGTTGTTAGTTGCATTATCGGCTCCTTGATTCTCGCTTGGAGTTGCGCTACCTTCTCACCTTGGTTCATCCGGAGGTTCGTCAGTTGGTTCCGGAGGATGTCGTCTTGCTAGCTTCGGAGGTACCTTCGTGAAGAAGGTTAGATAATTTTCGCGAGATAAAATCTTATCCTAGTCCAAGCGCCCAAAGTACCTCTAGGCGACCAAAGTAGGTCCGAGCTCCCAGAGCATTCGAGGGCCTTTACTTGGTCCAGGCGCCCAGACAGTCAACATTTCATAGACTGTCCGCTTCTTCTAAAATTCACCTCCATTCGCTTGGGTGATCTCAGCCATTCAGAATGGATGCTTGGCTCAGCCATCATCTTGGTACTTCAGTTGGCGGTTAGTCATTCTAAGGCGATTAGGCTCTGATACCCAACTTTTGGTAGCACAGAGGCCTGCAAGAGGGGGTGAATTCTCTGAAAAACAAAGATAAACCTTTTCTCGATCTTTGGACTTGATTAGTTATGCACAAATAATTAAAATAAACAACAACATAAAAGGAAAGAAGCTACAGAATTTACTTGATTACAATCTAGTTGGTTGTTAATCCAAAGCAGATGAAAAGCTCTAAAAAGATCTCTTTCTTTGAAGACGAAGAAACCTCTTACACTTTTTGAAAACTCAAAAAAAGACTAGGAATGAATTACAAAAGTTGTTGTTGAAGTTGTGTTTAATTCCTAGTACCAGGGGCTTTTTATAGCCTCTTGGGATCAAGTGGTTGTTGGTTTTTGTCACTTGGAGGTGCCTCCAAAGAGGTCCAAGGTGCCTCCAAGAGGATAAACTTTATCCTTTATCTGCTGGAGTTTTTATCATTCAATGTGTTCAAGGCGCCTTCAATGTGTTTAAGGCGCCTTCAAGGTTACTGCTATAGTAATTTCTGCTACAGTAATTTCAGCCTCTTTTGTCTTCTTTTCTTCTCCTCTTTAGCTTCCGAAGCTCCGTTCTTTTGGGTGATTGCGACCAACCGGAATAGGGATCACCCGAACCCAATTCCCGGCCTTCTCCTCGAGCAGCCTTCCGTCCCGGCTTAACGTCCCTCGAACGCCACGCACGCTCTTCACGCCCACCGGAGTACTCTTCCGCAGCTCTCTCGTCCTTCGGACGCACCGAGCCCGTCGGCTCCCTTCCCGTGCCGTCCTTCTCGCTAGCTGCGTCTTCCGCTCGACTTCCCGTGTTCCTAAGCTCCTGCACACTCAGACACAGGGATCAAACACAGCAGGACCTAACCAACTTGGTTGATCACATCAAAACTACCACGGGGTCCAACAGTTTTTATTGGTGGCGGTCGACTATTTCTCCAAGCGGGTCGAAGTTGAACCACTGGCCAAAATAACCGAGCGGATGGTCAAAAAGTTCATCTGGCAACATATAATCTGTCGGTTCGGCATCCCTCATCGGCTCATTTCGAATAACGGGCGACAATTCGTTGGTCAGGAGCTCAGAGAATGGTGCAAAGGATACGGCATCGAACAACACTTCACTTTCGTAGCGTATCCTCAGAGCAACGGTCAAGCCGAAGTAGCCAATCAGGAGATCTTGTGAATACTTCAGGTTCGACTCGATCACATGGGAGGAAGCTGGGTGGACGAGCTGCCGGGCGTGTTATGGGCCATCCGCACAACCCCAAAGGAGGGAACGGGGGTAACACCGTTCCACTTGGTGTACGGAGGCGAGGCGGTCGTCCCAGTCGAGGTCGGAGTAGAGTCTGATCGGATTCAAAGCTACGATGGGGACAATGCCGAGCGGAGGCAGCTGGAGTTGGACCTGGTGGACGAAGCAAGAGCTAAAGCAGCCGTCCGGCTGATGGCGTACAGGCAGAGAATGAAGCAGAATTACAACAGGCATGTAATTCCCAGAACATTCCAGGTCGGTGATCTTGTGTGGAAAAAGGTGAATCCGGTCGGTAATGTAAGCAAGATGGCAGCTCCTTGGGAGGGGCCCTTCAGAGTCGTCGAGAAGCTTCGATCGGGTGCATACTACCTGGAAGATGAAGACGGACGGCGGCTAGATCGACCATGGAGCGCAAACCACCTCCAGCCATATTGTTCTGGATAAGAGGTGCACCAATGTAATTCATTTCATGTATGTCCAGTGTATCTGTACCCTTTGGCTGCAGGTTTGAAGATAAGAAAATTGTAAGAATCTGAGCGTCATTCGCCGAACAGCAAAATACTTGAAGACCGTCGAGCAGCGACGTTAAACTCTAGAGTCAGATCGGCGACTATAAACCCCCCGGCTTGAAGACCGTCGAGCGGAAACGTTAAACTCTAGAGTCGGCCCCGGCGACTATAAACCCCCCGGCTTGAAGACCGTCGAGCGGAGACGTTAAACTCTAGAGTCAGATCGGCGACTATAAACCCCCCGGCTTGAAGACCGTCGAGCGGAAACGTTAAACTCTAGAGTCGGCCCCGGCGACTATAAACCCCCCGGCTTGAAGACCGTCGAGCGGAGACGTTAAACTCTAGAGTCGGCCCGGTGACTATAAACCCCCCGGCTTGAAGACCGTCGAGCGGCGACGTTAAACTCTAGAGTTGGCCCAACGACTTTGAAGACTGTCGAACGGCGATGTTAAACTCTAGAGTCGGACCGGCGACTATAAACCCCTCGGCTTGAAGACCGTCGAGCGGCGACGTTAAACTTTAGAGTCGGACCGGCGACTATAAATCCCCCGGCTTGAAGACCGTCGAGCGGCGATGTTAAACTCTAGAGTCGGACCGGCGACTATAAACTCCCCGGCTTGAAGACCGTCGAGCGACGACGTTAAACTCTAGAGTCTGATCGGTGACTATAAACCCCCCGAATGGGACAACGCCGCGCAGATATACTGACGCCCAACATTTAGGGCCGATGATCAGCAAGCCTTGATCCTAAGGACAGGGAGAAAGCAATGGCATGCTCTTACCAGCGCCGATCAACGAAAAACTAACAGAAATTCCATACGGAGGGAAGGCCGATGGACCGAGCGGCGCGGTTGAAAAGGACACGAACAAAAAACTAACGGAAGTCCCGTACGGGACAAAGGTCGTTTGACCGGGCGAGGAAGTTAAGAAATTACATAGTGGGAAAAGGGTCGAGCGACCGGTCGGCATAGTTATAGGAAGCACTCAAACGAAAGGCTAACAGAGCAAAAGTTGGCATTCCAAAATTACATTTAAAAGCTCGCCGACCAAGGGCAAAGTTACAGATGTCATTCATTAAATTAAGGCTGTTTAAGTCGACTAGGAGAAGTACAGAAAAAAGAAAGCAAGTCTTCATTAAAGGTAAGGCTGTAGGAGCCGACCGGAAGAATTACAGAAAATATTTTCACTCAAGAACGTCAAAAATGGGCTCGCGAATGTGCTCCAATAACCCGGCC
The DNA here is from genome assembly GCF_018446385.1 of Zingiber officinale. Classification (NCBI taxonomy): domain Eukaryota; kingdom Viridiplantae; phylum Streptophyta; class Magnoliopsida; order Zingiberales; family Zingiberaceae; genus Zingiber; species Zingiber officinale. Next base: position 36,308,913 of record NC_056004.1, on the reverse strand, counting down.
AGATCCTTGGGGGGGATAGAAGCCGCCTCCGAAAGCTGGCCCTTAGCCTTCAAGTACGTAGTTGTGGCTTGGATGGCTTCTTCAAAGTCAAGGACCAGCCGATCGCTGAACTTATTACCAAAGTCATCCGACCGGAAGTAGTTGTGCCTCATCGTCGCGAAGCGCACTGGTTCGCCATCTTGGTATTCTTTGAAGGCGGCTCGAGTGGCTTCTAAGGCATCTTGGAGATCTTTTGTGTCTCCTCAAAGTTTAGCCTCAGTAGTCGATCGACCCTTTTGCTTAGTGGAAAGCAGATCGGCTAACTCCTGGACACGCTGCTCCAGCGCTCGGGCCTGCAGATTCTTGGCCTCTAAATCAGAGATGGCTGTATTCTTTCTATTGGTCGCTAGCTTCATCTCCCGGTCGTGAGACTTGACCTGGGCTTCAAGGCCAGCTACCCTGGTCTCCAAGCCAGAGGACTTGTGCCCTCAGCCTCGAGTAATTTCTCCGATTTGCTCAATTCGGCTCGGAGTGTGGCATATGATGGCCCCTGAGCTGGCGCCCCTCCAGAAATTTGAAGATTTTTTAATTCTTCCTCTAGGGCAGCCAGGCGATTGCTGACCGCAATGTTCTACACCCAGTTCTGTTCGGATAGAATAATGTCAAGAACTAGGATTAAGCATACAGTAGGTTAAAGAGCATACCCTGGTTGCTTGTTGTAGATGGCTGTCGTCGAGCTGCCCGGGGGTCATCAGGGCAACGCGAGCCCTCGCATCTTCCCATAGTTTGGCGAGCGGTCCTCGGTTAGTGATATGATGCTCTGGTGCAGTTAGCCGATCAGCAGCCAAAAGGAACTCTTCAGTGGGGAGATGGAGGACGGCCTTGATCGTTCGACGCCCGCTCGGATCGGATTGAGAAGAGATGGATCGACCGGATGACTCGCCGAGCGAAGCAATAACTATTCCTGAGCGCCTAATCCGAAGACGAACCCGGGGCAGGGAACTAACGGGTCGCGCTTCGAGGGAGGCCGCTGGTTGGTCGAGCTGGGAAGGAGTTCGGTCCGAAGAGATGGCCTCGGTTGAAGCAGGGATCGGGTTGACTGCTTCAGAGGGGGCGTCAACTGGATTGGTCACTGATTCCACAAATGTGAGATCCGTTCGGCGCCGTTTGCGTATTATCAAGGGGGAGTCGCCGGCCGACTGCCCCACGTCTTCGGAGGTAGGCTGACGAGATATCATCACCGATCGCTCTGGTTGCAGGGATCCGACCGGTAGACTCTCGGGCCTCTATTGGAGCTTCTTCGCTCTCACCCTCATGCGAGCCGACCGGCGCGATCCCCAGATTGGCAATCTCCTTAGCCGTTGCTGCTTCTATTTCGGTGACCTTCAATTTCATCCGCTCGGTGGCCTTGGCGCGCCACATGATGTCAGCTGCATAAAAGAAGAATAAATCAGTTAGACCAAAAGGAGCGGGGACAGGGAAAGCATTTACCCATGCTGCTCGGAAGCTTCGTTCGGATCGGGCTCAATCCGAATATGTACAACACCCCCTCGTGAAGTAGCTTATTGATATTGAACCTCTGGCTGGCTAATAGATTGGCTCCATGAAGATAATCCGGCTGGCTCTTGTATTTACCGAGGTCCGGCGGGCTCGGCACAGTGGTCTGCCATTTGGTGCGAAAGCATGGCCGTTCGGGAAAGCGAAGGTAAAAATAATTTTCCTTCCAATGCTTGTTCGAGGTCGACATCTTGTCGAAAAAGACAAGACCGATCCGCGATTGAAAGAGGAAAGTACCCCACTCGGACTGTTTGGGATAGTAAAAATAATGGGAAACTCTGGGGACTAAGGGAATGTCGTGCAGCTTGAAAAGGACCACTACGCCGCACAACAACCTAAAAGAGTTGGGGACAAGTTGGCCGAGCGGGAGGCGGAAATAATTACAAACCTCATGGATAAAAGGATGTATAGGAAAGCGTAGACCGGCCACAAATTGGTCGCGAAAGAAACAAACAGTGTCGGTCGATGGATTGTGGGTCCGATCGGAAGAGGTGGCCAAAATTAATCTATGGTCAGGAGGAAGTTCGAATTCGCGAAGGAAGCGTACTGCATCACCCTCGTCAAACCGGCTTACCATGGTCATATACCATAGGCCAGGAGAAGGATCAGAAGGTTGCGAGGTGCTAGCCATCGCCGGGACAGTACCGAGGAAGAAAGGACCGAGGGAAGAACGAAAGGGTTGACGGAGGAGGTCGGAACTGTATTGAACGGGCGCAAAGGCCACCAGAATGGAGAACACAGAAGAAGGTAAAGATAGGAGAAGGCTTACTGGGAGGTGAAGCGTGAAGAAGAGGGAGGTCGAAAGTTCGTTGGGGCGCCGAGGCAGCGAACGTCGGGAAGCTGGACACGAGAGGAATCACCAAAAGCACGAAGGCAAGAACGATAGAAGGAAGATCAGCATTGGCGTTTCATAAACCCGGGGCTCAGTCCACAGCAACCGTTCGATCTAGGTCATCGAAAGGAATGTTGGCATCGGATCGTCGGATTTGAACCGACGTCTGTCCCATCGAAGCTGATGCCCTCACCGTACGATGACGACGGACTTGCCAAGTGGCGATCAGTGATTGGGTAGCATTTAATGAACATCATTACTCGCGCGTGGGCAACTTAATGAGGATTGGCACGGACTATGAGGAGACCCGACGACTCCGACCGTCCTTAAAGCGGTAGCGCGACAAGCGGCGAATAGAAATCTAAACTACTGAAGGCATAACCATCAACTCGCCAGTCGGCCGAATGGGCCTCCCTAGAGCCGAGCGAAGTTACACTTTCAGGAGCGGCAGAGTGGATGTCGCTCGACCAAACTCATTGTCCAGTCAGTCGGACTTAGAGCCTCCTTCGACTAGACTTGAGGGGGAGGCATGTGATCCGGTGGTAAGAACGGGGGACCCTCGTTGGCGGGAGGTCAATGACACGTGGAGGGCAGTGGTCAAGAGGGTCAACCCCAAGGTCATGCCGAGCGGGCAGAGGTCATGTCGAGCGGACTAGAGGGCTGACCAAACGTCCGGCCGGCCGAACATCCAGCCATGGGTCTCCACGGCCGGACGAAAGACAGCTCGACCAGGGGTCGGGTTTCCAATGCTCAAGGTAAAAGAGTCTCTGTGCCGAGCGGACAGGCCGCTCGGCCGAGCCACAAGACAATAGGGCGCAATCCCATCCGAGCACATGAGCGGGGCTCCCCCGCCCGGTCCTAGGTACCGGAGCATGCCCGGAGGCCATGAGCGCCGAGCGGCTGGTCCGCTCGGCACGGGAACAGGCAAGTGGCGCAAAGGGACAAAAGGGACAACTGGTAACATCATCCTCGAGACACCTGTCGCCGACAAACAGCACGGTCGGCGACCAGAGCGGACAGAATATCGTACGGTGGAAGTTTCCACTGTCACGTCAGAGATATGCTCGGACGATTACGGAATGGAGTCAGGCATGCTTTTCTGACACAACCCTACTGAGGTATTTTTAGAGAAGCATACACGCATCGAGAAGCATGCCCGCATCTCCCCGGGGTCCTATATAAGGACTCCCAAACTTTGACGAAGGTATGCAATCTTGATCACTGTAGGCACAGTAGCGTTACTCTGCTTCTTCGTTGCCTGACTTGAGCGTCGGAGGGTCGTCACCGGGAAACCCCTCCTGGCTCAGCTTCTTTGCAGGTCCGCCGGAGATCTACACTACCAGTCGAAGACAGCAGAGAGTGCGACGTCCCCAGCGTCCGTCGACTCAGCGCTCGGACAGGATCATATATAAACATATGCTTAGATGATGTTTAGAACATGTTATTTTGATATTGAATCAATTGGTTTCTCTTAAGTCACGTCATGACTACATCTCTTTTTCTTTACGCTTTTGATTTTACAAAAGGTTTAAGCCTAATTTAGGCTATTCCCCTTTTTTTGTTACTTCTCTCTTATTTTCTTGTTAATCCCTCTATAACTTCATGTCCCAGAATATTATACATATTATGCTCAGCGTCAGTTGATATCAGAGTTTATTAATATCTAATAGAGGGTCATCGTGGACGTGGTTGTGGTCGCAACAGACATGTTTTGAACGAGGAAGCCCAACACCGTGATCGTAATATCTAGGATGTAATGATAATTAAGGATTTGTAGAAGCAAGTTGCGAAATTAACCTAGCGTTTAGCAGCACAGGATTTTGAAGATTGTAAGATCTTTGATCGTAACTCTGAGTCTACTTTTGAGAATCCATATTACCATCGTACTATGTACAACGAACACCATGGTTGAGAGGAACGATACGGGGACTTTGGTTTCCGATTTGATCTGTTAGAGTGTATACTAAAAGTCTAGCTTTTGTATAAACATTTAAGAATCACATTGGTCAAATGCCTACATTTATATGCTAAGTGTAGTTGTTCAATTAATTTATATTGTAGATAACATGGTGTGTGGTGTCACACACAGAAAATCATATTATCAATTCCTTATAAATTATAAACAGTAGCTCACGACTAAGATGGAAAGGAACAAACAATTGGAATAGTCGTAGTGCAATTAGGTATTAGTTTATCTTGACTAATAAATTATACTAGTACACTATGAGTGTATTGAGTAGGACCATTTCAGGTAAGTTCTTTCTATACTGACTGAATAAAAGAACAAGACCTTTGTTATTATGGAAGTGCGTGCTCTTAATCCTGATATAATAACAAGCACATATATCTAATATTTATTTCTTTGACTTATCAATGGGTGTGATTTAGTTCGCTAAATTAATACACCCGATAAGTTGGGAAATGATATTATTTATAGTGTATGTTGTTGATTATAGAAGGATATTGTGTCCTAGTAATCTAGGTTGATAATGTCCCCAAGAGGAGCTCATAAGGTTTGTCATGTTAAACCCTGCAGGTGGACTTAGTCTGACATGACGATAAGGTTAAGTGGTATTAAAGCTTTAATTCTTGTGTTAAAATTTCCGAAAATAAATTAGGAAGTTTTAATTCTTGTGTTATTAAAGCTTTCCTTGCTTGGAGCTATGAGGTGGGCGACCATGTGAATTAAAAAAAAAATTGGTTTTAATTAATTAAATTTTCCTTTTCATGGTAAAGAAAATAAGGAAGTTTTTATTTAAATTTTCCTTATTTGTCAAGACCAAGGATTATAAAAGAGGGGGTGGGGGTGCCTTCATGGGTAACAACTCTATTCTATTTTTCTTTCTTTTCTTCCTTGGTGTGGCCGGCCATCCTCTTCTCTTCTTCTCTCCCTTTTGGTGGTCGAACCTCATCACTCTCAAGGAGACTCTTGTGGTGGCCGGATCCTACTTGGAGAAGAAGAAGAGGAAGGAGTTTCTACATCCCTTGGAGCTTGGCGGTGGTGGCCGAACCTCTACATCCTTGGAGGAGTTTTGGTGGCCGAAACTTGGTGAAGAAGAAAGAAGGGCTTGGGTGGTTCTCATCTCGGTAGATCGTTGCCCACACAACGTCCGAGATAAGAAGAGGAATACAGTAGAAGATCAAGAGGTTGTTGCTTACAAATAAAGATATAACTAGTAATTATTTTCCGCATCATACTAGTTTTTCTTTGTATGAATTCCAAACACAAGAGACATATAATTCTAGGTTTCGAATTTGTGATTCGAGTTTGTGTTTTATTTGTTTTTTGAATTTGTGATTCGATTGTTCTTTTTGGTTAGACCTAGAGTTATATAAGGAAATTAAATATTAGATTTTATTAAAAGGCTTTGTCTAGGAAGTGGTGGTTGCTCCCATATCCAAGAAGGCCTATTGCCTCGTCATGTTTAACCTGGAAGTCGATTTCTGAAATTAATATTTAATTGAATTTATAACGTAGGTGGATTTGGATTAATAATGTTAAGCATCGTTTGCGATCCAAGTCTAAACCACTAAGAATAGATAAGTTAAATCTGGAATCAATAATGTTAAGTTCCGTTTGCGATTCCTAATTTAATTTCTAAATAACACGATAGGTTGTTAGGAAAGGTTCGACACTTGTATAAAGATTTTGTACAGTGGAACCAGTACGATCTTCCTTGGACCGACCAACATGATCTTCCTGATTTTTTTGGCATATTACAAGAAGAAGGCTTCATCGATAGGCTCAACAAAGTAGAGAGGATTTTCTAGTATAAGGAAGTACCTTATCACTTCAAAGTAAAATTGGTCGTTATTAAGTTCAAAGATCGAGCCTCAGCATGGTGGGAGCAACTTTGGTGATCACGAGAGAGATAGGGTAAATCTAAAATCACCAATTGGGAAAAATTAAAAAAACTTATGAGAACCCACCTTCTTCCCTTTGGCAACACGCAAATGTTGTTTCAACGACTTCATACATTGAGGCAAGGGGTTAGAATCGTCAATGACTATACGGAGGAATTTTATCAACTTATTGCTAGGAATGATCTATCTGAGATTTGCTAGAGTGTATACTAAAAGCCTAGCTTTTGTATAAACATTTATTTAGAAATAAAGAATCACAGTGGTCAATATCTACATTTATTTGTTAAATGTAATTTGTTCAATTAATTTATATAGTAGACAACATGGTGTGTGGTGTCACACATAGAAGATCATGTTGTCAGTTATTTATAAATTATAAACAGTTACTCGTGACTAAGATGGAAAGGAACAAACCGTTGAAGTAGTCGTAGTGTAATTAAGTATTAGTTTATCTTAACTAATAAATTACACTGATACACTCCAAGTGTATTGAGTAGGACTATTTTAGGTAAGTTCTTTTTGTACTGACTTTATAAAAGAACTATACCTTAGTTGTTATGGAAGTGTGTGCTCTTAATCCTAATATAATAACAAACACATATATTTAGTATTTATTTCTTTGACTTATCAATGGGTGAGATTTAACTCGATAAGTCAATAAGCTCGATAAGTTGGGAAATGATATTACTTATAGTGTGTGTTGTTGATTATAGAAGGAATATGTGTCCTAGTTATCTAGGTTGAGAATGTCCCCAAGAGGAGCTCATAAGGATTGTCATGTTAAACCCTACAGGTGGACTTAGTCCGACATGACAATGAAGTTGAGTGATACTACTCTTGGAGCTAGATATTAATTAAGTAAGTTGTCAGTAACTTACTTAATTAATGGACATTTGTAATCTTAAATACAGGGAGATTAACACACTCATGATAAGAAGGAGCTCATAATGTAATTTGGGATTGGTGCGGTATTGCGATAATAACTCTCTAGTAGAATGAGTTATTATCGATGAACTTGAGTTGTGTGTTCGGGGCGAACACGGGATACTCAAGCTCATCAGAAGGTCAAAACTAATTTCTCCTCTAGGTCTCTGTCGTAGCCTCATTAAACCCTCAAGTCCATCCAAAGAAAGGCCCATGTTGGTGTCCAAGAAGGGGCCCGGTCCATTGCTTGGTGACCAAGCAATGGCTGACCACATCTCCTCTCAAGAGGGCCGGCCCTATGCTTGGTGTCCAAGCATAAGAAGGGTAGACCACAATATTTCAAATAGGAAGGGGTGTTTTGAATTTTTAAAACCTTCTCTTTGTAGAAAACTACAAGTTTTAAAAGAGAGATTTAAAATTTAAAAACTTTCCTTATTTGAATTAGGCCACATGTTTTAAAAGAAAATTTAAAAGTTTTAAAACTTTCCTTTTTTAACCATCCTCATGGTTTTAGAAAAAGGAAGAGAAGTTTTAAAATTTAAATTTTTGAAAAGATGTTAAAAAAGGAAATTTTTAGAAGAGAAGTTTTAAAAACATGGTTTTAATTTTTAAAACTTTCCTTTTTAATATCCACTTTAGGAAATTAAAAGAGAGCTTGTAAAATTTTATAAGAGTTTATAAATTTTTACAAAAGATATTTTTTTTTCTTTCCTTATAGGGGTCGGCCACCCTTGCTTGGTGCCCAAGCAAGGGGCCGGCCAATAGGATTAAATCATCATCCAATCAAATTAAAACTAATCTATGATTGGTGATTGATTCAATCAAGAGGAAAGAAAAGGAAAAATAAAAAGGGAAAAGGAAAAACATGAGGAAGGTTTTAATTTTTTGTAAAAAGTTTTTCCTTATTTGCCTTGGGCAAGTATTATAAAAGAAGAAGGAGGAGAGGCTTCATGGGTTAATGAATTCTTTTTCTCTCTTCTCTCTAGTCTCCTCCTTAGGGTCGGCCCCTAGCTCTTTATCATGCTAGGGCGGCCACATGTTGCTTGTGGTTCCTTTAAGTGGTCGGATACAAGGAGGAGAAGGAGGAGAAGAAGAAGAAGAAGGAGGCATCTAATTCTAGTCTCTTGCTTATGCTCTCTCATGATGGCCGGATCTCTCCCCTTCCCTTTCCCTTGCTCTCTTTGATTCCTAAATTGGTGGTGGTGGCCGGATTTTAGAGGAGGAAGAAGAAAGCTCTTTGAGTGGTGTTCATCTTGGAGGATCGTCGCTCACATGACGTCCAAGGCGAGGCGAGGAATACGGCAGAAGATCTCGAGGTCATTAACATACAAAGAGAAGGTATAATTAGCAATTGTTTTCCGCATCATGCTAGTTATTTCTTTTTGTAAGAATTCCAAACACAAGAGGCATTAGATCTAGTATTTCGAATTAGTTTTTTAAATTTGTGTTTTCTTTGTTTTCGAATTTATGATTCGATTGTTCTTTTGGTTAACCTAGAGTTATTTAAGAAAATTAAATATTAGCTTTCCTTAAAAGGCTTTGTCTAGGCGGTGGTGGTTGCTCCCATATCCAAGAAAGCCATGTGCCTCGCCATGCAGTCCTGGAAGCCAATTTTGGAAATTAATATTTAATGAAATTAATAACATAGGTGGATTTGAATCAATAGTGTTAGGTTTCGCTTGCGATCCAAATCTAAACCATCAAGAACAGATAAGTTAAATTTGGAATCAATGATGTTAAGTTCCGCCTGTGATTCCTAATTTAACTTCTAAAGAACACAATAGGTTATTTAAGGAAAGGTTCGACACTTGTACAAAATTTTTGTACAGTGAAATCGATACGTTTTTCCTAGGACTAACCAACACAAGGAGCAGAAGACAACATGATATTTAGGGGGATTACAACAACCCTTACAAGATTCACTGAGTCTCCACTCACTCTGGACTATTTCTGTCACGCCCCAGGTAGTCCCTGTCCGAAGAAATTTCGGCAGCATCTCCCCTGTACGGCGGACAATATGAATCTCAGTATACATATATCTATACCTCGGTCACACTCGGCCGGAACAATACACACAAATAGTAAACAATCCACGCAGTTATATTCAACATTTCTACACAGATATAATATGAACAATCCACGCAGTTATATAAAGAAAAGATGATATAGAAATCAACGAAGATATACGTACACATCCTACTCCACTACAACGAAGAAAAACAAAATCCACGAAGTAATGAAAATATATCCGCAGTGGAAAAACCAAAAGTAGTAAAGCCAAGTGGTCGATATAAAGTCCACAATACAAACCCACATCACAAGTATACGTATAAAAGCGAATATAGAAAACGATATCTAGAAATTCCTCGCGACAAAGGGGCTAGCGACTGGAATCTCTCCTGACGGCCTCAACATGAAAAATAGTAACAACGGGGTGAGTTCAAAGAACTCAGCAGGTAATCCAATAGATATGTACAGCAACATATAAGTACCAGTAATATCCTAAGGTACAGTCTCCTAAACCATAGGACCTACAGTACAGTCTCCTAACAATATAACAGGTATGCATAGCTGAATAAACTGTAATGAGTAACCAGAAGCATGTAATACAGTTTACAGCAAGAATAATAAGAAATACATAACTGAAATAAACTGTACTCACCTGCGAAGCTTGGGCGAATGACTGTGGACATACACAGATAAAGATAGTCAGAACAAATACGCATGTATCCTGTATGCATGTCAATCATATGCAGTCACCCAAGTGCATCATCCAATATGCAACAATCACAATAAATGCAATCTGTGCATATGATGCAATATGACATGGTCACCCCTGACGCCAGTCTGTATCTCACACATAATGGTGAGACCGCGTGGGTAGGGCTGTGACACCGTGCACTCTGCCGTCACTACCCCTGAAGAGTGACCGAGTGGACGGGATGCTGTCGGAGTACACCTATCCTCCTACCTCAAACATATTGAGGGAGCGCAATGCTCTCAACTCCCGGTATGCGATGACGGGGAGGGATCCCGGCTGCAACCCTGCTGTATCGTGCTACCCATGAGCACCCCGGCGGTGCACCACCGAGCAACCTGCCATACACACCCTGAGTGTTGTGCCACTACCCATGCAGTAGACACGTTGTGTGCAGGCCCTCATGTAGCCGGCCGACGAGCTCAACAATAATGGAGTCGTCCATCGCCCAGCATGCAATCATGCGGTATGGTGCATGCGGCTACAGAATGTCATACCTGAACGTATCCTCCTCCATATACGTAAGTGCCAAAAAGGTAAACACAGATATATAACAGAGATATAAACAACATGAATCCAACAATATATAACAAGTATCTCCAGCATCTAATCATGGGTAGATAAGCACTATAAGTAATCATAACCACGAACACATATACACACGGCAAGAGATAAAAGTAAACCAGACTAATGTAAAGCATCTAACAGTAGAAGCATGCGATAGGTATCAACTAAGCTAAGACCAGGGAAGAAATAAATCTACCATCTATCACTAGTAACTATATATAAACTATACATATCATAAGACAGTACCAAAAGATAAGTCAAAGGGTACCCGCTTGCAGGTATCGAATAAACTATAACCAGGGAAGTGATAAATCTACCAATCACTAGTAAGTATATATAAACTGCACATATCATAAGACACTATCAAGAGATAAGTCAAAGGGTACCTGCCTGCAGGTATCGAATAACTATAACCAGGGAAGTGATAAATCTACCAATCACTAGTAAGTATATATAAACTGCACATATCATAAGACACTATCAAGAGATAAGTCAAAGGGTACCCGACTCAAATAGAAGGTACAATCCCAAATCCGAAGTCAACGTCGAGACGCCTGTCTTGAATCAGAATCCTGTGTCAAACAACATATATATTTTATTTAGCTAAATCCAAATGAAATAGCTAAATAAAATTCCCAAAACTAAATTAGGGCAAAACCCTAATCACCACAATCACAACTTATCTAGTAATCATGTCATCTCCAATTCAAACCTACACATAAACCTAATTCATCCACAATAGGCATAACCATCTAAAATAACCAAACTACAGGATGATCTACAACTAAGATCATTTATCCTAACTAATCATAATCCAAAACATACCTAATTCTACACACTGCTGTTGATAGCTGGAACCAGAAGAGCTACTGGATGAGGTGGCTGTCGTAACCAATAGAAACCCCACAGAAACAGGACCTCAATTCACTGCCCTGATTGTAGATCTACAGCAGGGATTGTTGTTGCCAGTAATAGGATAAATTGCTGGATCAAAGAACTCACAGCATTCAATTTGAAATCCACAAAATAGATCCTCCCTGGAATCAATCGGATCAGGCAATGAATCAAACCGGAATTCATTAATCAACTAAGATCGAAGATCACATATCAAAGAGGAGATCAAACAATGGAAATCAAAGATCACACACCCTAATCTTACCTCAACAGATTAGCCAGCAGCAAGGAAGAAGAAATCACCCAATTGGAAGATCATCACTGATCAATTACAAACCACAGCTCAAGAAACACCTCTTCAACTGAATCCCTATAGAATAGAACTTCACCGGAATTAATCGGATCAAGAAGAAATCAAGCAATTCAAGACACCAATCAACCCTATAGAGATCAGTAACCCCATCACAGATAGTGTTAGGGCACAGGGCTAGAGAGGATCAAGAGAAAAGACTCAAGAGTCTACCCTTTCCATTGGCGACAATGGTGTCGACGCAAGCTCCCGGCTCCCAGCGATCTAGGGCACAGGTCCGCAAGAAGATAGCTCGGATGAAGCTAGCCCCTCTCTCAAAGCTCCGGTAGAAGACCCTCGTCGGTGATCGGTTTGGCACTTAATCGATCCAATGGCGCCGAACCAACAAATCCTCTCCCAGATCTGGTGGACGGTGGTTGAAGGAGGTGCTCAACCGCCGGCGATCAATTCCCTTGGGGCGTCGTCGGCGTCGGAGAAGAGAAAGGGCTTGGCAGAGGGAAGAAGCGCGTGGGATCGGGGAGAAGGCAAGTAGGGATCGGCGATTTGGGGGAAAGGAAATAAGGAAAAAGGAATTATATAAATAAGCATTTCCTCATTTAAACGGGTATCCCAAACAAGCTTTATTCGTACCCGTAATTGATCCCCTCAAAATCCATCGTACGAGCTCCGAAAAATTCCCAGAAAATCTCTAAAAATTCTGGAAAAATTTTATAAGGCTATTTCTCAAATAACCCTATTTATTTTATTTTTCTGAGATCTCACATCCTCCCCTACTAATAAAAATTTGGTCCCCAAATTTCTCTATAACTAACAGCAAACACTAAAATATAACCAAACAGTATAAATGCTGAAAGGAACTCTAACCCACATACCATAAGTAAAAAGATGAGGGTATCGAGCTCGGATCGTATCCTCCAGCTCCCAAGTAGCCTCCTCATCAGAATGATGCTGTCATCCGACTTTGACCAGTCGGACAATCTTGTTCCGTAGCTGACGCTCTCTGTGATCCAGAATCCGCACCGGAACCTCCTCGTAAGTAACATCAGGCTGAATAGGAACAGATATATCTGACAAAACATGTGCCGGATCGGATACGTATCTTCTCAGCATAGATACATGGAATACATCGTGAATGCCAGCTAGAGATGGTGGTAGCGCCAGACGGTAAGCTACTGCTCCAATCCTCTCCAAGATCTGGAATGGTCCAATATATCGTGGAGCTAACTTACCTCGAAGACCAAATCTCTTCACCCCTTTCGTGGGTGAAACTCTCAGAAATACATGATCACCAATGGAGAACTCCAGGGGTCTCCGTCTCTGATCAGCATAACTCTTCTGACGGTCCTGAGCCTCAGACATCCTCCACCTAATAGTACGAACCAACTCTGCTTCCCGCTGAGCTCTCTGAGGTCCTAACAACTGAGCCTCACCAACCTCCTCCCAGAGGGTGGGTGTCCGACACGGTCTACCATACAACGCCTCAAACGGTGCCATCTGGATAGTCGAATGATAGCTGTTGTTGTAGGCGAACTCCACTAATGGCAGGTGGTCCTCCCAACTGCCTCCGAAGTCCATGACACAAGACCTCAGCAAGTCCTCCAATGTCTGAATAGTCCGCTCTGACTGCCCATCTGTCTGCGGATGGAATGCCGTACTGAAACGAAGCTGTGTGCCCAAGGCCTGCTGCAGACTCTGCCAGAATCGGGACGCGAACCGTGGGTCTCTATCAGATATAATGCTCAACGGAACTCCATGCAATATGATAATCTCTCGACAGTATAACTCAGCTAATCGATCCAGAGAATCAGTCTTTCGGATCGCTAAAAAATGTGCGGATTTGGTTAATCGGTCAACGATTACCCAAATCGCATCATGGCTCGACGAGTCATAGGCAAACCAACCACGAAATCCATAGTAATGTGCTCCCACTTCCACTCGGGAATAGGGATCCTCTGAAGTAATCCAGCAGGTCTCTGGTGCTCAGCCTTCACCTGCTGACAGACAAGACATCTGGCTACAAACTCCGCGATGTCTTTCTTCATACCGTTCCACCAATAGGAACGCCTCAAATCACGATACATACGGGTCCCACCTGGGTGGATAGCAAATCTAGAACGATGAGCCTCCTGAAGTAACTCCTCCATGACCGGGTGAGACTGAGGTACACATAATCTGCCTCGGAAATAAACAATCCCCTCATCGTCTCGTGTAAACTCAGTCTGCTGTCCGGAAGCTATCTGGCTGCTAATGAACTGTAAATGCTGATCTCCGGCCTGGGCCTCTCGAATCCTCATCCTGATCGACGACTGAGCAACCATGGTAACAAGAATACCCTGCTCTGTCCGTCCCTGCTCCTCAAGGCCCAACTCGGAGAATCCCTGAATCAAGTCCGTGACTGTAACTCGATGACAAGCTAAAGTCCCTCTGGACTTCCTGCTCAGTGCATCAGCAACCACATTAGCTTTACCCGGATGGTAGCTAATAGTACAATCATAGTCCTTCAGGAACTCCATCCATCTCCTCTGTCGGAGATTGAGTTCCTTCTGTGTGAAAATATATTTGAGACTCTTATGATCAGTAAGAATCTCAAAAGTAATACCATAAAGATGATGTCGCCAAATCTTCAAAGCAAAGATAATAGCGGCTAGCTCTAAATCATGTACTGGGTAGTTCTTCTCATGCTCCTTCAACTGACGAGAAACATAGGAGACTACCCTACCGTGCTGCATCAAAACAGCGCCCAAGCCCTGAAGAGATGCGTCTGTGTAAAGTACGAATCCGTCATCACCAGAAGGTAAAACCAAAACTGGTGCTGATACTAATCTCTGCTTCAGCTCCTGGAAGCTGGTCTCGTAAGCCTCTGACCACGTGGACTTCACACCTTTCCGGGTCAGACGTGTCAATGACATAGCAATGCTGGAGAAACCCTCAACGAATCGTCGATAATATCCAACCAAGCCCAAGAAACTGCGGATCTCCTGGACTAACTAAACTGTCCTCTCGGAACAGAAACTCTGGACGCTACATGCTGAGCCTTCAGCGAATAGTTTCGGCTCAAGTGCCCAGGCAGTTTGCAATAATAGCAAACTGACTGTCCCAGGGTGCATGCAGAGGTGATGTGATCTGGGGATCCATATCAAGTGCATTAAGAGTCACCAGTAGACTGTTTCCGGTTCTGCTGAGAAGACTGGGAACGTCCTGCTGAAGATCGTCCTAATTTCCAGGGGCGTCCAGATAACCCAGAAGTACTCTGGCCCATCTAGGTACGACTGCTTTATTGCTGTCCCGAAGTCTGTGGCTGTTGGATTTGTCCGGAAGTCCGATCAGTCTGCTTCATCTTCTTGTCTACATTCACTCTCTGATGAGCAGACTCAATCATAAGCGCACTATCTAGTGCCTCTGTGTATGATACTATACTAAGACCGACAATCTTCACCTGAAGATGCCCGTCCAGTCCCTGGACAAACTGAAGCATACGAGATCTACCCTTGACAACTAACTCAGGACAGAATCTGGCCAACCAATTAAATTCGGCATTATACTCCATCACTGAGCGATTATTCTGTCGAAGACTCAGAAAATCCTGCCGACGTGTCATCTGATACGCCAGGGGAAAATACTGACTCTCGAATGCCTCTCTAAATCTCACCCATGTAATATGTTGCTCGTTATAATCGAGCGCTGCGTGTCCCACCAGATCTTTGCCTCATCTCGTACCTCAAGTACGCAGTAGTAGGCACGACTGGAGGGGGTGCCGAGTATACTGAAGGTGATACCACTGGTGGTACAGTCGAGGTATGTACCTCTGAAGTCGGAACTATCGGGGTCTGATAATCCGACGTGCCTATAATATCCTGACGAGTCTTTCCCTGACGGACAGGCTCGACCCTAGCAAATCTCTCTGGAGACTCTGTCTCCGGAGAATCTATCGGCATCTTACATGGACGACCATGTCTCGATACCGGAATATGTGTATGTGTCATATCTGTAAACAAAATGTTACCCAGATATCACTATAGGTATAAGAACTATAAAATTACCTAAATTTACCTGTTTACCGTATGAAGATGTCCTGTCGCTGCTTAGCCCCCAATGGAACCTCGTCAAAATACCTCGAAATTCCGAAACGAGTAAGTCGACGAAAATCCGTACAAATCAGAAAACACCCAGATAAACTCGTAGACTCCAGAACACGAGAAACAAGTATCAGAAATCCGCTCTGATACCAAAAATATTGTCACGCCCAAGGTAGTCCTTGTCCGAAGAAATTTAGGCAGCATCTCCCCTGTACGGCGGACAATATGAATCTCAGTATACATATATCTATACCTCGGCCACACTCGGCCGGAACAATACACACAAATAGTAAACAATCCACACAGTTATATTCAACATTTCTACACAGATATAATATGAACAATCCACGCAGATATATAAAGAAAAGATGATATAGAAATCAACGAAGATATACGTACACATCCTACTCCACTACAACGAAGAAAAACAAAATCCACGAAGTAATGAAAATATATCCGCAGCGGAAAAACCAAAAGTAGTAAAGCCAAGTGGTCGATATAAAGTCCACAATACAAACCCACATCACAAGTATACGTATAAAAGTGAATATAGAAAATGATATCTAGAAATTCCTCGCGACAAAGGGGCTGGCGACTGGAATCTCTCCTGACGGCCTCAACCTGAAAAATAGTAACA
This sequence comes from Zingiber officinale, assembly GCF_018446385.1. NCBI lineage: Eukaryota > Viridiplantae > Streptophyta > Magnoliopsida > Zingiberales > Zingiberaceae > Zingiber > Zingiber officinale. Next base: position 36,292,515 of record NC_056004.1, on the reverse strand, counting down.
ACGGGGTGAGTTCAAAGAACTCAGCAGGTAATCCAATAGATATGTACAGCAACATATAAGTACCAGTAGTATCCTAAGGTACAGTCTCCTAAACCATAGGACCTACAGTACAGTCTCCTAACAATATAACATGTATGCATAGCTGAATAAACTGTAATGAGTAACCAGAAGCATGTAATACAGTTTACAGCAAGAATAATAAGAAATACATAACTGAAATAAACTGTACTCACCTGCGAGGCTTGGGCGAATGACTGTGGACATACATAGATAAAGATAGTCAGAACAAATACGCATGTATCCTGTATGCATGTCAATCATATGCAGTCACCCAAGTGCATCATCCAATATGCAACAATCACAATAAATGTAATCTGTGCATATGATGCAATATGACATGGTCACCCCTGACGCCAGTCAGTATCTCACACACAATGGTGAGACCGCGTGGGTAGGGCTGTGACACCGTGCACTCTGCCGTCACTACCACTGAAGAGTGACCGAGTGGATGGGATGCTGTCGGAGTACACCTATCCTCCTACCTCAAACATATTGAGGGAGCGCAATGCTCTCAACTCCCGGTACGCGATGACGGGGAGGGATCCCGGCTGTAACCCCGCTGTATCGTGCTACCCATGAGCACCCCGGCGGTGCACCACCGAGCAACCTGCCATACACACCCTGAGTGTTGTGCCACTACCCATGCAGTAGACACGTTGTGTGCAGGCCCTCATGTAGCCGGCCGACGAGCTCAACAATAATGGAGTCGTCCATCACCCAGCATGCAATCATGCAGTATGGTGCATGCGGCTACAGAATGTCATACCTGAACGTATCCTCCTCCATATACGTAGGTGCCAAAAAGGTAAACGCAGATATATAACAGAGATATAAACAACATGAATCCAACAATATATAACAAGTATCTCCAGCATCTAATCATGGGTAGATAAGCACTATAAGTAACCATAACCACGAACACATATACACACGGCAAGAGATAAAAGTAAACCAGACTAATGTAAAGCATCTAATAGTAGAAGCATGCGATAGGTATCAACTAAGCTAAGACCAGGGAAGAAATAAATCTACCATCTATCACTAGTAACTATATATAAACTATACATATTATAAGACAGTATCAAAAGATAAGTCAAAGGGTACCCGCTTGCAGGTATCGAATAAACTATAACCAGGGAAGTGATAAATCTACCAATCACTAGTAAGTATATATAAACTGCACATATCATAAGACACTATCAAGAGATAAGTCAAAGGGTACCTGTCTGCAGGTATCGAATAACTATAACCAGGGAAGTGATAAATCTACCAATCACTAGTAAGTATATATAAACTGCACATATCATAAGACACTATCAAGAGATAAGTCAAAGGGTACCCGACTCAAATAGAAGGTACAATCCCAAATCCGAAGTCAACGTCGAGACGCCTGTCTGGAATCAGAATCCTGTGTCAAACAACATATATATTTTATTTAGCTAAATCCAAATGAAATAGCTAAATAAAATTCCCAAAACTAAATTAGGGCAAAACCCTAATCACCACAATCACAACTTATCTAGTAATCATGTCATCTCCAATTCAAACCTACACATAAACCTAATTCATCCACAACAGGCATAACCATCTAAAATAACCAAACTACAGGATGATCTACAACTAAGATCATTTATCCTAACTAATCATAATCCAAAACATACCTAATTCTACACACTGCTGTTGATAGCTGGAACCAGAAGAGCTACTGGATGAGGTGGCTGTCGTAACCAATAGAAACCCCACAGAAACAGGACCTCAATTCACTGCCCTGATTGTAGATCTACAGCAGGGATTGTTGTTGCCAGTAATAGGATAAATTGCTGGATCAAAGAACTCACAGCATTCAATTTGAAATCCACAAAATAGATCCTCCCTGGAATCAATCGGATCAGGCAATGAATCAAACCGGAATTCATTAATCAACTAAGATCGAAGATCACATATCAAAGAGGAGATCAAACAATGGAAATCAAAGATCACACACCCTAATCTTACCTCAACAGATTAGCCAGCAGCAAGGAAGAAGAAATCACCCAATCGGAAGATCATCACTGATCAATTACAAACCACAGCTCAAGAAACACCTCTTCAACTGAATCCCTATAGAATAGAACTTCACCGGAATTAATCGGATCAAGAAGAAATCAAGCAATTCAAGACACCAATCAACCCTATAGAGATCAGTAACCCCATCACAGATAGTGTTAGGGCACAGGGCTAGAGAGGATCAAGAGAAAAGACTCAAGAGTCTACCCTTTCCATTGGCGACAATGGTGTCGACGCAAGCTCCCGGCTCCCAGCGATCTAGGGCACAGGTCCGCAAGAAGATAGCTCGGATGAAGCTAGCCCCTCTCTCAAAGCTCCGGTAGAAGACCCTCGTCGGTGATCGGTTTGGCACTTAATCGATCCAATGGCGCCGAACCAACAAATCCTCTCCCAGATCTGGTGGACGGTGGTTGAAGGAGGTGCTCAACCGCCGGCGATCAATTCCCTTGGGGCGTCGTCGGCGTCGGAGAAGAGAAAGGGCTTGGCAGAGGGAAGAAGCGCGTGGGATCGGGGAGAAGGCAAGTAGGGATCGGCGATTTGGGGGAAAGGAAATAAGGAAAAAGGAATTATATAAATAAACATTTCCTCATTTAAACGGGTATCCCAAACAAGCTTTATTCGTACCCGTAATTGATCCCCTCAAAATCCATCGTACGAGCTCCGAAAAATTCCCAGAAAATCTCTAAAAATTCTGGAAAAATTTTATAAGGCTATTTCTCAAATAACCCTATTTATTTTATTTTTCTGAGATCTCACATCCTCCCCTACTAATAAAAATTTGGTCCCCAAATTTCTCTATAACTAACAGCAAACACTAAAATATAACCAAACAGTATAAATGCTGAAAGGAACTCTAACCCACATACCATAAGTAAAAAGATGAGGGTATCGAGCTCGGATCGTATCCTCCAGCTCCCAAGTAGCCTCCTCATCAGAATGATGCTGCCATCCGACTTTGACCAGTCGGACAATCTTGTTCCGTAGCTGACAGTGGTGTCGACACAAGCTCCCGGCTCCCGGCGATCTAGGGCACAGGTCCGCAAGAAGATAGCTCGGATGAAGCTAGCCCCTCTCTCAAAGCTCCGGTAGAAGACCCTCGTCGGCGATCGGTTTGGCACTTAATCGATCCAATGGCGCCGAACCAACAAATCCTCTCCCAGATCTGGTGGACGGTGGTTGAAGGAGGTGCTCAACCGCCGGCGATCAATTCCCTTGGGGCGTCGTCAGTGTTGGAGAAGAGAAAGGGCTTGGCAGAGGGAAGAAGCGCGTGGGATCGGGGAGAAGGCAAGTAGGGATCGGCGATTTGGGGACGTAATTGATCCCCTCAAAATCCATCGTACAAGCTCCAAAAAATTCCTAGAAAATATCTAAAAATTTTGGAAAAATTTTATAAGGCTATTTCTCAAATAACCCTATTTATTTTATTTTTCCGAGATCTCACAATTTCAGAGGCTTATCAGTCAACCTTGACTATTGAAAAACAATTAAACTACAGACAAACAAATAGAAGTGATGCAAACAATCGAGTTATTCACCCTCAAAAGCTACGCCCTTCCAATCAACCACCACAAGGTAACTCTAAGACCTCTATTAAGTGTTTTCGATGTGGTGAATAGGGGCATAGAGCTTCAGATTGTAAAAGATCCCTAATTAAAAAATAAAACCCTACTAGTTAAGGAAGACATATACTTTGACGATATTCTTATTTATAATCCGACATGGCTTTGCACCTTGATCAACTCCAAACTATTTTTGAGAAGCTAAAGGTGGAATACTTGTTAGTTAACAATAGGAAGAGTTCTTTCTTCATGACCTCAGTTTCATTTCTTGGAGTTATAGTGACTACTAATGATGTTCGTGCAGATCCATCAAAGATAGACACAATCTTAGAGTGGTCATAGCCAAAATCAATTCACAACATCCGAAGTTTTCATGGATTGGTCTCTTTCTACCTCCAATTCATTTAGAATTACAATGCCTTGATTGCTCCTATCACTAAGTGTCTCAAGGGGTGTGAGTTCAACTGGACTGAAGCAGCTATGACTAGTTTTCAATTGGTAAAGCAAAAGATGACCAAAGCACTCATTCTAACACTTCCAGTTTTCGACAAACTATTTAAAGTAAACTGTGATGTATCTAGTATTGGCATTGGCGGTGTTCTAAGTCAATTGGGATTCCCTACTGCCTTCTTCAGTGAGAAACTATCTGGTGCCAAGAAAAATTACTCTACTTATGACCTAGAATTCTACGCTATTGTGCCATCCTTGAAGCATTGGCACGCCAAGTTGGAATTTATCTCATGTAAAAGGAATTTATCTTGTTCACTGATCATGAAGTTTTGAAGTACAACAACGACCAACACAAGCTAAGTAGTCGACACGCCAAGTGGGTAAACTACTTGCAGGAGTTTACCTTCACGTTGAAGCATCAATTTGGGAGTCTCAATCGTGTTACATATGCTCTAAGCCATTGTTATTCCCTACTTACTATTGGGATGTATACTAAAAGCCTAGCTTTTGGTGTAAAATATTTATTTTGAAATGAGAATCACATTGGTCATGTATGCATTTAGTTAAATGCAGTTGTCTATTTAATTTATATTGCAGATAACATGGTGTTTGGTGTGACATATCATGTTATCAGTTCCTTATAAATTATAAATAGTAGCTCACAACTAAGTTGGAATGGGGCAAACCATTGGAGTGGTTGTAGTATAATTTGGTATTAGTTTATCTTGACTATAAAATTACACTAGTACACTATGAGTGCATTGAGCAAGACCATTTGAGGTAGTTTCTTTTTATACTGACTACATAAAAGAACAAAACCTCTATTATTATGGAAGTGCGTACTCTTAATCATGATATAATAACAAGCACGTATACTTAATATATTTATTTCTTTAATTTATCAAAGGGTGAGATTTAGTTCGTTAAATCAATAGGCCCGATAAGTTGGGAAATGATATTATTTATATGGTGTGTTGTTGATTATAGAATGAAACTGTGTCCTAGTAATCTAGGTTGATGATGCCCCCTTGAGAAGCTCATAAGGATTGTCATGTAAACCCTGCAGGTGGACTTAGTCCGACATGACAATAAGGTTGAGTGATACTACTCTTGGAGCTAGATATTAATTAAGTGAGTTGTCAGTAACTCATTTAATTAGTAGGCGTTCGATATCTTAAACACAGGGAGACTAACACACTCATGATAAGAAGGAGCCCATATTGTAATATGGGATTGGTGCGGTAGTACAATAATAACTCTTTAGTAGTATGAGTTATTATTGATGAACTTGAGTTGGGTGTTCGGGGCGAACACGGGAAGCTCAAACTCATCGGGAGACTAAAACCAATTCCTCCTCTCGGTCCCTGTTGTAGCCTCTTATTTATAAAACCTTATATCCACTTAAAGCCAAACTTCTTATCCATCTTGTTGTGGCCGGCCAAGCCAAGCTTGGAGCCCAAGCTAGGTGGTTGGCCACATAAAATTAAAAGGGTATTTTAAATTTTAAAATCTTTCCTTTTGTGGAAGCCATGATTTTAAAAGAGAGTTTTTAAATTTTAAAATCTTTCCTTTTATAGCTATCTATAAAGGATTAAGAAAGAGGTTTGATATCTTTCCTTATTTGTAGTTAAAAGAAAGATTTTAATTTTTGATAAAACTTTCCTTTTTTTGTAACCATCCGCATCTTTTAAAAGAGAGATTTTAATTTATGAAAATTTTCTTTTATAACCAACAAGGGATTTAAAAGAGAAATTTTTATTAAAATTTCTTACCGGAAACAAATAAGGAATTTTTAATTTTATGTTTAAAACTTTCCTTGTTTGGAGCACAAGTATAGGGCCGGCCATGACAAGCATTAAAGGAAGTTTTAATTTTTTATTTTAAAACTTTCTTTTTTAATCATTGGCAAGGAATATAAGGAAGTTTTAATTATGTTTAAAACTTTCCTTTTTTGCCAAGACCAAGGATTATAAAATAGATGGAGGGGTGCCTCATGAGATAACATATCTTCTATTCCTCTCTTCCAATCCTTTGGTGACCGACCCTTATCCTTTTCTCTTTTCCTTTTGTTTTCTCTCTTGGAGGCCGGTGGCATCAAGCATTGCTTTCTCTTGGTGGCCAGTTGCTTGAAGGAGAAGAAGAAGAGAAGAAAGCTCTCTTGTCTAGCATCCCTTGGAGGTTAGTTGGCGGCCGGATCTAGGAAGCAAAGGAAGAAGCTTGGGTGGATTTCATCTTGAAAGATCGTCACCCACACGACGTCCAAGAGAAGGAGAGGAATACAACAGAAGATCAAGAGGTCTATAACCTACAAAAGGTATAACTAGTTATTAGTTTCCGCATCATAACTAGTTTATCTTTTGTATAGATCTTAAAAAACCAAACACAAGAGGTTATCAGTTTTAGGTTATCATTTTTGTTATCAATTTTATTGTTCGATTTCATGTTTCGATATTGTGCTTCTATTGAGGTCTCTATAGTTAAACCTAGTTTACTGTAAGAAGTTAAATATTCGATTTCTTTGAAAGACTTTGTCTAGGAAGTGGTGGATGATCTCATACCCAAGAAGGCCTAGTGCCTCGCCATGTTTAACCTGGAAGCCGATCTTTGAAATAGATATTTGATTAACTTCTGTAATATGGTTTAACTTAGGAAGATCATATCGGTTAAACTTGGAGTAAAAATATTAAGTATCATTTTCAATCCAAGTTTAACTTCTGAAGGACAATTTGGATTAATAATGTTAAGCATCGTTTGCAATCCAAATTTAACTTCAGGAGAGCACATGGGTAGCTAGATAGTTCTATGCTTGTACAAAATTTTTGTACAGGAGAATTAGAATGGTATTCTGAGTAGCAACCAACACTTACTACCATGAGCATTAGGGTTTCTAGATTTAGATATTTTCTCATATATGTCTTTTGCTGATCCCTCCTTCAACAAGATATTTCAAGAGGTAATTAATGGGCTTCGCAATAATTTTTTTTACACAATGGTTATTTATTTTATGGACTACGATTATGCATTTCGGACTATTCCTTAAGGCAGCACATTATTAGTGAATTGCTTAATGAATGACACTTCAACCGAGATAAAACATTAGCCCTCATCTCTTCCGAATTCTACTGGCCTAAGTTAACCAGAGATGTAGCTCATTTCGTGGGTCGTTGCTTTTTTTGTCAATAATCTAAGGGAACCCTCACCAATTCTGGTTTGTATACTCCTTTACCAATTTCTAGGGGTGTAAATGAACCAAGCCGCTCATGAGCTATTCGAAGCTCGATTCGATAAAAGCTCATTTGAACTCGTTTAATGAGGCTCGTTAAGATAAACAAACCAAGCTCAAGCTTCACAATATTTGGCTCGTTAGCTCATGAACATGTTCGTTAAGCCCATAAATCAACTTTTAAATAAAAATAATAATAATTTTGATATTGAATTTATAGATTTTACACTCTACTTATGAAAAATATAGACAAATATATTAAATTTATTTATTAGAATAAAATTATAAATTTTAACAAGAATATTATAATTTTTTTAAAATATATAATTTAGTTTTTAATGAATATTTAAATTTATAATTTATATTTATTAAGCTCGCTTAGGCTCGATAAAAGCTCGAATAAGCTCGTGAGTCATGAATATATTCGTTAAATAAAGCTCGAGCTCGGCTCGATTATAAACGAGTCAAACTCAAACATCCAAGAGTTCAGCTCGGCTCAGCTCGATTACACCCCTACCAATTTCTGAAGCCCCTTAGTGCGAGGTTAACATAGATTTCGTATTGGGTTTACTCCACACCCAATGGACTGCAGATTATATTCTAGTTGTCATGGACTGATTCTCCAAGATGGATCACTTTGTAGAATGCAGAAAACCATAGATGCTATTTGCGTTGCCACCCTCTTCTTCAAAGAGATTGTGTATTTACATGGTATTCCTTAAACTATTATTTCATATCATGATACTAAATTTGTCAATTAATTTTGAAAGACTTTATGGGGAAAGCTAGGGATAAAACTAAACATCAAGAAACCCCTATCACCCTCAGACGGATGGTCAAACCGACGTAGTGAGCTAGAAATTGAAAAAATCTTCTGAGATGTTTCACAGGAACCAAACCAAAGCAATGAGATCTAGTTTTACCTCAAGCAGAATTCACATACAACAGATCAAAGAACAGGACCATTAGTTTGAGTCCTTTTAAAGTTATTTATGGACAAAACTCATCCAGGGTACTATATTTAGTCCCTATTTCGCGCTCAGGACAAGCTAACCCCAAGGATGAGGAGATGGCCGAGCATCTTCGTGTCATTCATGAGTAGGTTAAGCAAGCTATTCAGGAAAGCAACATTGAGTACAAGATCAGGGTAGATCGACATTAACTTCAAGTTCTTTTTTACGTTGGTGATATAGTTTGAATTGTATTAACTCGTGGTCGTTTCCCTATTGGTGAATACAACAAGCTTAAAGATCGAAAAATTGGACCTTGTGAGATTTTAGAAAAGATTAATGGCAATGCCTACAGATTGTCATTTCCTAGTCATTTAAAATTTTTTGATGTTTTTAATGTGAAACACCTGAGTTATTGTGCTGTGGAGCCGAATACACCCATCCTAAACTCGAGGAGGAGTTCTCTTCAACTCCAAGCAACTGTTGAAGGAGGGAATCTAAAGTATTCAGATTTTCATATTTTAGGTTTTTTTAATAAATTATCCGTTAATTAAGTTTAGGTTATTTTTTCTTAATCATATTTAATTTTGTCCTAAATCTTAGAGGAACTAAGTTTTGTTAATTAATTTATCCTAAATCTCAGGGAATAAGTCTTGTTAGTTATTTATCCTAAATCTTAGAGAATCAGTCTAGTTGATTATTTTTCCCGTTTAGATTTTTTTGAGGGTTTTGAGAGCTATATAAACATATGCTTACATGATGTTTATGACAAGTTATTTTAATTTTGAATCAATTGGTTTCACTTAAGCCATGTTACGGCTACATCTTTTTTTCTTTACGCTCTTGATTTTATAATAGGTTTAAGCTTAATTTAGGCTATTCTTTTTTTTGTTACTTCTTTCTTATTTTCTTGTTAATCCCTTTGCACCTTCATGTCTAGAATTATATACATATTCTGCTCGATAACACTTTCCTTCATGATTAGTCATTTCGATCTTCTTGGACTGTCGGGAGTTTCGTCTATTCTGATTTTCTTTACATGGTATTAGAGCTTCGATTATTTCATGAGGAAGGTTATCGCTCTCTCAATATGGAAGGAACCGGTTGTGTAGCGGGACTTGGTTTGGAATTGTTGAATCAGTCTAACTACAAGATTTGGAAGATGTGTATGGAGTCGTATCTTATTGATGAAGATTTGTGGGGTGTCATTTCCACTAATGGAGTTGTCGCTTTAGAAAATGTCACCGAGAACGCAGAAGCGTTTAAGAAATGGAAGCAATAAAATGCCAAGATAGAATTTCTTTTGAAGAGATCCATTTCTTATAAAATATATTGTATGTCATCCAGTCCAATGCACTTAAGTAAAGGGAGAGAAAAGACCCTTTTGTATAGATTATCCTTGATCAAAATGAACTGACCGGCTCTCTTCTTAATCATACGTGCCTATTCCCGATCTGCTAGTAATATTCCTTGTTGAAGAAACGATATTAAGGGCATTCTCCAATCACTTTGTATTTCTAAGTCAGCCTGCCTCTAAATGTGGGCTACTAACAACATTTGCTTCACGAGGTTATCCAAGGTCCATAAAACTATAGAGGAAGCCAACTTGGCTAAGTTGTCTGCTTTTTGATTCTTCGATCGGGGAACTTTCTGGAAAGTAACCTCTTGTAATCCTACCTTCAATTTTTCGAATGCCTCTGCATATAACTTGAGTTGTTCATTATTAATTTTAAAATTACTCGATAATTGCTGAGCGACTAACTGGGAATCTGAATAGATTAAGACTCGGGTTGACCCTACATTTCTTACAGCCCGCGGGCCAGCTATCAAAGCTTCATGTTCTGCTTCATGATTGGTAGCCTAGTAATTTAGCCGAACATACAACCACATTCTGTCTTCCCTGAGCGATATCATAAGAATTCTTAGTCCACTACCTTGACGGGTGGATGATCTGTCTATATATATCTTTCAAGTTTCTTCCAGCTCTGGGCTTCGGATCTCCATTATAAAATCAGCTAAACCCGAGCCTTGATGGTTGCTCGAGGTTGATATTATATATCATATTCGCTAAGCTCCATAGTCCATTTGATCAATTGCCCTGAAGCTTCTAGATTGATGAGCACTTGGCCCAAAGTGTTATTGGTTAGTACGATGATTGGATGAGAAAGAAAATAAGGGCGTAATCTTCAAGCATCTAAAACCAATCCATAAGTCAACTTCTTGAGTGTGATATAGTGACACTCAGCACCCTTTAATAAATAACTTAAGAAATATACATGTTACTACTCCCGCCTCACTAACACTGAGCCAACAACACTCTCAGTAGCGAACAAGTATACCCATAGGGGCTCCCCTATTATCGGTTTAGTGAGTACTGATAGGGAGGACAAATATTCTTTCAATTCTTCAAATGCCTTGTCACACTACCATTGAAATTTGGTAGCCTAGTGGAGTACCTTGAAGAATGATAAACTTCGATCGACTGACTTTGATATGAAGCAAGATAATGTCGTAATCCGTCCAGTCAATCGTTGTGCCTCCCTTAAGTTGCGCCGAGGGGGGGGGCATGTCCCATAGAGCTTGCACTTTACTCGGGTTAGCTTCAATCCCTTGCTCTGTAACTATGTAGTCCAAGAACTTCTCACTTTTGGCTCTGAATAAGCATTTGCTAGGATTAAGCTTGAGCCCGCACTTCTATAATGTTTGGCAAGTCTCATCTACATCGGTGTACAGGTTGATCGCCTAGAGTGACTTGATCAGAATGTCATCTAAATAGACTTCCATATTTTGCATGATCTACTTTTGGAGCACCTTATTCATAAGCCATAAGTATGTAGCTCCTTTATTTTTTTAATCCAAATGATATAATATTATAGCAATAATTTCCTTCAGTAGTGACGAAGCTAACCTTTTTCTAGTCGTCCTTGGTTATGGGGACTTGATGGTAACCTTGATATGCATCTAGTATGCATATTAGTTCGCAGTTAGAGGTTGAATCTACCACCTGGTCGATGCGTGACAATGAATAATAATCTTTGGGGTACGCCTTATTTAGATCCCAAAAATCAATACAGACTTGCCACTTATTTCTTAGCTTAGATATTAGGATCATGTTAGCTAGCCAGCCCAGGAATTACACTTCATGAATATAACCAGCCTCCAACAGCTTGTCTATTTCTGCCTGAATAATCTTATTTTACTCGGCTCCAAAATCCCTCTTCCTTTACTTGACCGGTCGAGCATCTGGTTGGACTTGAAACACATGCTCCATAATAGTCGGCAATATGCCAGTGATTTCCTTGGGCTCCCAAGAAAAGACATCATTGTTGAGTGTTAGACATACAACAGACTCTGCTTTAAGCACTGGGACAGGTCGACTGCTATTTGAGTAGTAGCCTCTGATCGACCCAATAGAATTTGCACCTCTTCTTTCTTTTCATAAATCAGAGTTGGGGATGCCTCCCGAATCGTGTTAACTTCTAGCCGCCGACTCTTCCAAGCGGCGTTGGTTTCTATTTTAATAATATCAGCATAACACTTGTGTGCTACCAGTTAATTTCCTCTAACTTCCCCTACATGGTCATCTAAGGGGAATTTTATTTTCGGACAGGAGGTTGAAACGACTGTTCGAAATTCATTTAGGGCTGGCCCGCCCAAAATGACATTGTATACTGAGAGGGTATCTACCACAATGAAATTCGATCGACGCATCCTCATAAAGGGCTCCTCCTCTAAAGATATGGTCAGCTTAATCTGGCACTTAGCTCTATCTGCAGATGCTCAAATGTCTTCTTGAAGATGATGTTGATAGAGCTATTTATGTCAACAAAGGTGTGATATATGTTATAATTGGCTATAGTAGCCTTAATAATCAAACCATCATCGTGCCCAAAACTAATCTCGGGCCCTTGTGCCTGCTCTTAGCTATAATCGACAGCGTGGATCTCCAGTCGACGAGCATGAGACTTCCTCACCCGATTGGAGTTTCCGTCGGTTAGGCCTCCAACGGTCATGTCGATATCCCCCCAACAACATTGTTATGATTTTCCTCTTGTCGTATAGGGGGATGATCCTGCTATGGTTAGTCAGGAGCTTGGGCCCTATTCTCTTATTGCTAGGGCATTTTTTGGCGCCGCTTGGCACCTTGATATTCTCTTTGGGGTGGTCCATTCAGCCTCTGATAACAATAACGATTGGGAGACATCAACCGATGGCAGAATGCTTGGTTGGCCACCTGACGCGCCTCCCAATTGTAATAATAGCAATCCTGAGTGTTGTCCGTCCCTAATTGATGATATGTATAGAATTTTAGTGGAGCCCATCTAGAAGGCTCGAGGAATCTTCTCTACTCGGCCTCCATGTGCTATACAGCTTGAAGCTATGGTTCTTGGTGATGATGCTAAGAACCCGCTCAGGGTCCTTTATGAGAAAGAGGCGGGGAAGGAGCTTGGTGCTCCACAACAAGTGATGGAGTGGGTGCAGTAACCTCCTTCTTCCGAGCAGATTGAGCTTCACCAGGCCAAGTAGATGATTGAAGTCCCTTGGGAGCTTCTTAACCAGAGAATAAAAAATCTCGTTATCTGCGAGTCTTTGAGAAAAGCATTTGTTAAAATCTCAAGGGTGGCTAAGGGAACATCCATGGCCACCTGGTTGAACTTTTTGATGTATGCCCTAAATGTGTCCTTGGGGCCCTACTTGAACGAAGAGAAGCTCAGGGTGGTTTTATGGTAATGGTGGCTACTGGGGAAATGGTGGAGGAAAGCCTTGTGAAAATCCTTAAAACAACAGATGGATTAGACCTGTAGTTGTTTGAACTACCTCTATGCCGAGCCAGAGAGTGTGGTGAGGAATACTCGGCACTTCATACCATCCGTGTACTGATGAAGGAGGACAGTATTTTTAAACTTAAGGAGGTGATCTTCTGAATCAGTTGCCCCTTTATATTCCCCTATCGTCAAGGGTTGATAATGTTTTGGCAGCTTGTCTTCCAATATTTCATGGGAGAATGGCATGCTTATCTTCTTGGGAGAGTCATTAACCCTCGTGGCTTTCCCCTTGCACAAATCCCACACGAGCGCATACCCAGAAGATGATACTTGGGGCCTTTTTCTTCTTAGCCCATCTGCTCAAAAGGAGTGCAGAATAGTGCCCGGTGATGTGCTATCAGGGATGATGGCATAGGTGACTGGTTGATTGGTTGGATGTGTAGTTGTATGAAGCCAGCCGATGGTGGAGAAACTGGCTGAAACCTAGTTGGGCCTTCTACTCGAGTCCCTCTTTTAGTGTGAGGACACATCCTGGGCTCGGCCAGATAGTGCGGCAATGTACCAGCGGCAGCTGCTTGCTGCTATTGCATTAACTTTTATGCCTAAGATACTACCAGCAACTTGAAATCTTCTTGAGATAGGGTGACGATGGTTAATCGTCTAGCTTCTTCCATCTCTACGTTTCAGATTCAGGTGAAAGTTTCTACAGATAGCACCACATTTGATCCTATTTGAAAGCTATAGAGATGATACGCTAAGAAAGGTGCTGCTGTTGTTAACATAGAGAAGACTTCGCTAGGGAGAGACGATGACACCTAGCGCTCCTTTCAGCTCGTTTCTGCGCACACTCGAAAGAGCTAACAAAACGTTAGCGAAAAAATTAGGAAAGGGTTCCTTAGCGTAGGTCCTCCGACGCTCAAGTCAGTAGATGACCGAGTGAAAAGTGAGGAAGAACTACAATAAAATTGAGTGAGCATACTACAAATTGATGTTACATAATAATCTGTAAAACATACCTCTCTAGTGGAGAGAACCCTCCCTCCCCCTTTTATATCACCTCTCATAACCTCTGCAATAATGAGGCGACAAGGAACATTCGGTGTCAGAAGATGTCAGATAATGGAAGATGTACAGTTTGGAATTTATACAGTTATCCACCGAAGAATCTTCTATTATATGTATATGAATAATTTCATGTAACCGCCATAATAATGATTAAAATTGTATAGTCACCTTCATAAAAAAGGTTCCATTGAATACATATGTTATAACCGAAGAATATTATCTGACGAATAGCTATTATTCTGACAGTCTGTTACGATTCTTTGACAATATTGTCTCCTGGAATATTTCCCGGCCGGATACTTGGACGAACGGGGTATGCCGACCATCTCTATGTCCGACCGGATTTGTAATGAGAATTACCCATGCATTTTACCTTGAGCATTCATATATGCAGCGAGAACAACGCATCATAAACTCTATCAAACTTATAAATAGGAGCGTCGTACCTTTGAAAGGGGAGTTGAATCCCATAAGTTCGACTAGTCGTAAGTCTAGTCGGCAATATGCTCATAGGCTCATGCTAAAGATCTAACAAGTAATGATCGCCAAGTCTTGTAGGTCTAATCAGCTCTAGGATAAACCGATCGTATGATGGGAGATTGATTATTGGATAACAAGGCGCTTAGACTCATAAGTACGATCAACCTTGTGACGGTCTGATTTATACTAAAGGTTGTACTATACTGTAGGACTGAATCTGTAAGTTGGAAGTAATATTACAGAAGTAGAGAACTGAACCCCCTATTCTTAATCGACTTTGACACCATTTAGATTTAGTCTATATGTATTGGCACTGAACGGAGAGATAGGTCTATTAAGCCTGCCCGACTCTAAGGATGTTCGACCATATATTGAGAGCAAGCACTAAGCTTAGATACTCTCGGCCAACCTTTGAGCCGGACGAATATATAGAGTTATGTAATGCAGGTCATTGTTTCGATCGACCTTTGTGCCGGCTGGTTGTTCACAAATGGAGGATTAGATCCTTCAAGAACGACCGACTATTTGGACGGTCGCCCTTATACCGAAGGACTTAGCGCTGAGTGAGGAGTTAAGCCCTGATGAGGGTGACGCGCGTCCTGTCTACCACCTCATCTTGACTTTAATTATCATATCATCTTAATTTTGACTTCCACGTCATCTATGGGTCTCCTCATGAGATCCCGTATTAATGTGCAAATAAAATGATGAATAAAGATGCAATAAGTATTTTTTTTTTATTTCAAGGATTAGGCTGCATGCATCATTTAAAATACCTTCATAATAGAACATATAAATAACGGTTAAAATTAACAATTACATATACCCCCAAACTGAACCACTGTGATTTGAGCCCATGAATTAACCAACCAATATAAATAAATAAAAAGCAGAATTGATAAACACATACGAATGCATTCACAATTTGTACACATTTTCCTTTCTTTCTTAATTGTTCGTCATTAACATACTTCTGTGCTTCTGTACGTATCGTCTTAATTACTCCCATTCTTGTTTAATTATATCGTAACCTCTGTATGTATGTACTTGAACGTTCTACATGTAGTCAGCAAGATCAAACAAATCCGGAATCTGGAACTCCAAAAAATCGCTGCAGCTCTCATCCTCAGCACTGCTATTATTATTGTTGACGAATGTTGAAGTTGGAGAGTTCATATTATTCGAATCTGATGCAGTTGCAGCAGATGCCAAATTACTGCAGTTGATTTGGTCATCAGTAAACCCATCGAAGCAACTGAAGCTCTCTGTAGTCAACTGGGGAAGAGAATATGGGTCCACGTTGCTACTGCTAGCAATTCCTTGCCCATTCACGAGTTCATTAGCGTCTCCAATTTGTGATAGCACGCCATTCCAAAAGTTTGTGTCCTCACCTTGTTGAAACTGGACCTCATCGTCACCAAGTCGAGCATTTTGAGTGGTGAGGAGAACTTGATCTTGTATCTGATTCTGAAGCAGACCTTGTTGAGAAACGAGTGTTTGGCCAATGAACTGTTGGTTGTTTAACACTCGGCTGCCAACATTTATGCTTTGGTTAGAATTTTGAGGTGATGAGATCAGATTTGCGGCTATTATATTCACGAGCTCTCTATTGAGCAGAGGCTGAAGGCCTAGTAATCGGTACAAGTTCATGATCAACGCAGATGGATTGCACAAGGAGAGCTGATCAAGTTGACAATTGTGAGTACCCAAATGGTCAACCCTCATTCTAGCAAGCCTTTTCCTAATGTGTGTGTTCCAGTAATTCTTGATCTCGTTGTCGGTTCTTCCAGGCAAATGAGAAGCGATTGTTGACCACCTGGTCATGAAAATCGATCGATTGTACGTAGTAACCGTAAATCAGTAAAGAAAAATAAAAAACTCGGTCTGTCTGCTCAATGTAAAATACATGTCTATACAATCAAATTAATTAAGTCTTACTTGTTGCCCAAAATCCTATGTAATTGGATAATTGTCTCTTCTTCTTCAAAGGAGAACCTTCCCCTTTTAATGTCAGGTCTCAGATAGTTTATCCATCTAAGCCGGCAGCTCTTGCCACACCTTGCAAGGCCTGCAGAAATTCAAATACATGACTATTTGCTAGCTGCTTCAGGTATATATGTATAAGATCAATATTGAGTGAGAGTAATTTTACCAGCATTTTTGGGAAGAGAACGCCAGCTTCCATGCCCATGCTTTTGTATGTAGTCGATAAGCTTTTGGTCCTCTTCAGCCGTCCATGGCCCCTTCTTCAACCCACTCTTATCGCAACAAGGTGTCCTTCCCATTAGTGCAATCACAATCTTGAACTGATGATAGATCTCTGCACTTGTTTAATTTCCAAGATGGTGAACAAAAACAGATCACGCAGCAAGTGTTGAAGAATAGCTGCGACATTATATAGACACGGAAGATTCTTATTTT
Source organism: Zingiber officinale (assembly GCF_018446385.1). NCBI lineage: Eukaryota > Viridiplantae > Streptophyta > Magnoliopsida > Zingiberales > Zingiberaceae > Zingiber > Zingiber officinale. Next base: position 36,275,495 of record NC_056004.1, on the reverse strand, counting down.
AAAAAGTCAAAAGTATTTGGTGCCGGCCTTGGCATCCATGTCAGTGCCATAGGCTACGTGTCTTTAGTTTACTTCTGATAGGCGCTCCATATAACCATGCGAAGAAATCAATTAGTTGTAGCTAATTTTTATGTAGACCTTTTTCCCTTTGCCAATAATTGTAGAGCCGTTGACTAAGGGATTTGAGCTCCACGTAGCCAGTTGAGAGGCAATACAATAATGATATATGGACGTAGGTATTGGCTGGCCATGGTTTTATATATCTTGCATGGCTTTGCTCGCGCAGACTGCGTCCTCATGACTCGTGTCGCCTTTGCATACGAAGGGCCGTTGCTCGCTGATCCTTCACATGGAAATGATGTATCTAACAAGTCAACCTGCCACGGAAGCAGCTGTTTGGTTTTGGGGTATACATTTATTTTGTTTTCAGACAAAAAAAAAAAAAAAGCTTGATATACATAATGGCTATATTAGTCAACGTCGTAGATATGAATATCGATGTACTTGTTGCATGCAGGGCTCTATATTCAAAATAGGATAGTCAAACATTAATGACAAGGGAAGTTTGCTAGTGTTCCTTTCATTAACCATCCCTTTAACTAGTTGGTGAAACATTAAGGGGGACTCTGTTTATCTTCCAATAACAAATAAGTTTGGATATATAATTTTGGAACACTTTTTCGTGATAATATGATTAAAATCGTGTATTTATATAAACATATTTCAAGTTTGTTGGCTGATAGAGCAACCAATTACTCTAATTTAACATTTCTTTTGTTTTTGGATGAACTCTAGAATCTACATCCATCGGGCTTTAAAAATTATAAAAATATTACGTTATTTAACTAAAACAATCAAGAATGCATTTTTCTTGGACACTTGCCACAATGCCATTTTTCTTGTTAATTAGTCACGAATGCACATGTAGCAATTAATTATATTAATCGCTTGAAACCTCGATCGAGAAGATATTAATTGTCAGTCTAAGACTCCCATGAATTCTAGCTAATACAAAGTAATTAGTTGAAGATGTAAAGAACTAGAGGGTTACGATCAACTTAACGATTCATAATATAATTAATCACTAATTAGTTACTACCTAGCTAGTTCTTATAAACTAATTATGAAGGCGATCGGCTTCCAGTTTCACATGCATGGAATTGGGTGATGACCGATGAAATAGCGTGCCACGGCAACTGATCGCTGGCCTAATTAACTGAGTGCTGTATACGCCTCACAATGAAGCTAATTGACAGAGTCGTAACTGAAGACAAGTCCTTAAGAAAGAAGAAAAGGAAAGAAACTAATTAGATAGATAGCAAAGGTTGCCCTTTTCAACCCAACGTGGACTATTTATCACACACACCTATAATATAATATTTTGTTTGTTATTTGTTATATTTTTCTAAAAGTATATTATTATTATTAATTAATTAATTCTGCGTGCTTTGCTCAGATTGTGAGAAATGGACCGAGAAACAGGGCTCCTGTCGCTGGATCTCTTCCATTTGACCACGCAACTTAAATACTAGTTGTTTATCTGACTAAAATATTTTATGATTTTAATTATAATATTATTTATAAATCTTGTGCACTGATTAGATTTCGATGTGGTTATAAAATATATATACACACACTAGAAGTTTCTGTGGCACATCACATGTGTTATTTTAAAATACGAAATATCAAATATATACTTATTACTTACAGCATGGTTGAACTAACTAAGATTTTGTGACGCCGTCGCCATGTCATTGGACTAGTCTTCTCATCCTTGTTTAATTAATGGTAATTAACTGGTTTTCTACTTCTGACATCTGTAGTTACCTTCTATTCTTCTGGGCCAGATCGATCGAGTCAGGTTGCTTGTGATATTGAGCCGAGTCAAAGTACTTCATAATTGATTGAGGTGAACATCAAAGTACTATTAAAGGAATTGATCTTTTATTTATAAATTTGAAAATCTGATAATTATTAATTTTATCATTTAATGAATATTATTTTATTATTAATTATCTTTCTTGACTGACTTGAAATGACAACGGCTTATATCTTATATATTAATGGCTAGCCGTGACCATAAAAACTAATCAACAAAACACTAACTGTGCTATGTGAGTAATTCTTTTACCTAGACCGATTCGATATTATTTTTAACGCCGTGGATCACTCGCACACATGAGTCAATTGAATTTAGTGCAATCTGGATTTGAATTTAATTTGCATCTTACAGATAAACTTATCCATTTATTTTAATAGCATTTTTAATTTATGATTTAATATAAATCAATCTCATTCTCATTGTGATGAAACTTCAATTCAGGACTACTTCTCATTTATATTGAAGCCAATTTTATCCAATTCCATTCACTTTTCTAACCCATTGCTTGCAATTAGGATTGTAAATGAGTCAAGTCAAGTCGAGTTGAGTTTTGCAATGTTTGAGCTTGTTTGATAAGATAACTGAGTCAATCCAAGTTAAGTTTAAAGTGAACTAAGTCGTTGAAATGATTATTCAAGCTTGGTTTGATTTTTTTTTTTTTTTTATGAGCTGGAGCTTGATTCAAGTTTAGTTTGAGTTTGGTTCATTTAGATGTTATCAAGCTCTCAATTCAAACTTGTTTTATTTTTAAAAACTTTTGCATTTTAAGTTTATTTTTATTGATTATTGAATTTGATAATATAAACATGTTTGTTCATTTTTTATTTATTTATTTAGCATGTTGATAAGAGTTTTATTGATGAACATAGTTTACGAATATTATTCATAAACATTAACAAGTTAAACACATATGTGTTCAAATTTATTCGTTTAATTAGATGAGTTGTTCAAATTTATTCATTTAATTGATCTTGTGTTTATTAAACGAACGTAAACAAGCTCTTACAGGAGCATATTTACATGTGGACTAGAGGAGGGTCACGACCCACCAGTTCACATGTCACTACAACAAAATTGTTAAAAGGCAACTGTGAAAAACCATTGTAAAAAGCCCCAAAAATCTATTGTAAAATCGATGCATTGAGAAAGATAGGGCCCTCAAATGACAACGGATAAAAATCATTATCGTTTTAAGGAAAAGACAATGATTTTTAACTATTATTTTTTGAGGGCCCTATCTTTCTCAACGCGCCGATTTATAATAGATTTTTGTGGTCTTTTACAATGGTTTTTCACCATTGTGTTTTAAGTAAAAAGATAACAGGTTATAACCGTTGTGAGCACCCTATCTTTCTCAACGCGTTGATTTACAATAGATTTTTAAGGCCTTTTACAATAATTTTTCACTATTGTGTTTCAAGTAAAAAAACAAGGGGGTTATAACCATTATCTTTGAGCGCTCTATATTACTCAACGCGTCGATTTACCATAGTTGTTTTGGATCATAGAAACGGTTTTTTAACCATTGTCGTTTATATTGAAATCATTGTCATTTTAATCGTCATTGTTTCTCAACACACATTAAAGAACAATAAACCATTTAAAATCTGATTACCTTACTAAATTAATATCCATCATACTGATGGTTGCTACTCGGAATATCGTACCGGTTCCCCTGTACAAAAATTTTGTACAAGTCCTGAACCATTTCTAACAACCTATTGTGTTCTTTAGAAATTAAATTTAGAATCACAAACAGAACTTAACATTATTGATTCCAAATTCAACTTATCTGTTCTTAGTGGTTAAGACTTGGATCGCAAACGATACTTAACATTATTTATCCAAATTCACCCATGTTACAAATTCAATTAAATATTAATTTCAGAGATTGACTTCCAGGTTAAACATGGTGAGGCACTAGACCTTCTTAGGTATGAGAGCATCCACCACTTCCTAGACAAAGCCTTTCAACGAAATTCAAAATTTAATTTCCTTATAGTAACCCTAGGTTTAACCAAAAAGAACAATCGAATCACAAGTTCGAAAAACAAAAGCAACATAAAATCGAAAACATAAATTTGATAACCTAGATTCATTAGCCTCCTGTGTTTAGTATTTCAAGATCTAAATAAAAGGATGGACTAGTTATGATGCGGAAATTAATAAATAGTTATACCTTTTATAGCTTATAGACCTCACGATCTTCTGTCGTATTCCTCTTCTTATCTCGGACGTCGTGTGGGCGACGATCTACCAAGACGAGAATCCACCCAAGCTTCCTTCTTCTTCTTGTAAGTTTCGGCCACCAAGAGTCTTCTAGAGATGAAGAACTTTTGCCACCAACCAAGCTCCAAGGGATACTAAGAAACAATGGCTCCTATCTCTTCTTCTTCTCCAAGCAAAACTGGCCACCAAGATCTCTCCAAGAAGATGATGCCGCCGGCCACTTAAGAAGAAGAATAAGGGAAGAGGAAGAAGAGGGGACTGACCACCACAAGGAAGAGAGGAATAATAGAAGATAGATTGTTATGAGGTGAGACACCTCTACCCTCTCTTTTATATTCCTTGATTTTGACAAATAATGAAAGTTTTAATAAAAACTTCCTTATTTTCCTTGCCAATGAAAGGAAAATTTAATTGATAAAAAAAATTTTCCTTTTCTCTTATTAATGTGGTCGACCATATCAAATCCTCCAAGGAAGGAAAGTTTTAAACACAAAATTAAAACTTCCTAATTTGTTTCCAGAAATTTTAAAATAAAAATTTCTCTTTTAAAAATTCCTTTCATTGTTGGTTATAAAAGGAAACTTTTATAAATTAAAATCTCTCTATTAAAACATGTGGATGATTTAAAAAAGAAAATTTTTATCTAAAATTAAAATCTTTCTTTTAACTATAAATAAGGAAAGATATCAAACTTTTTTCTTAATCTTTTGTAGAAAGCTATAAAAGGAAAGATTTAATTTTAAAACTTTCTTTTAAAATCATGAGGATGGTTACAAAAAAGAAAAGTTTTATCAAAAATTAAAATCTTCCTTTTAACTACAAATAAGGAAAGATATCAAACCTTTCTCTTAATCTTTTGTAGAAAACTATAAAAGAAAAGATTTAAATTTTAAACTCTCTTTTAAAACCATGACTTCCATATAAGGAAAAATTTTAAAAAATAAAATCCTTTTAATTTATTGTGTCCGACCACCTAAGCTTGGGTTCAAACTAGGGCCGACCACCTACTTGACTCATCTAACCTTGGTTTGGCAGGCCCTAGCTTGGGCTCTAAGCTAAGCTTGGCCGACTACCTTAAGGTGGGTATAACACTTTATAATTAAGAGGCTACGACAGGGACCGAGAGGAGAAATTGGTTTTGATCTCCCGATGAACTTGAGCTTCCCGTGTTCGCTCTGAACACCCAACTCGAGTTCATCAATAATATCTCATTCCATTAAAGAGTTATTATTGAACTACCGCACCAATTCCATATTACTATATGTGCTCCTTCTTATCATGAGTGTGTTAGTCTCCCTATATTTAAGATATAGAATGTCCACTAATTAAATGAGTTACTGACAACTCACTTAATTAATATCTAGCTCCAAAAGTAGTATCACTCAACTTCATCATCATGTCGGACTAAGTCCACCTGCAGGGTTTACATGACAATCCTTATGAGCTCCTCTTGGGAACATCATCAACCTAGATTACTAGGACACAGTTTCATTTTATAATCAACAACACACCATATAAATAATACAATTTCTCAACTTATCGGGTCTATTGATTTATCGAACTAAATCTCACCCTTTGATAAATTAAAGAAATGAATATTGAGTATATGTACTTGTTATTATATCATAATTAAGAGCACACACTTTCATAATAACAAAGATCTTGTTCTTTTATGCAATCATTATAAAAAAAACTTACCTTAAATATTCCTGCTCAATACACTCAGAGTGTACTAGTGTAATTTTATAGTAAAGATAAACGAATACTAAATTACACTACGACTATTCCAATGATTTATTCCTATCCATCTTAATCGTAAACTACTATTTATAATTTATAAGGAATTGATAACATGATCTTCTGTGTGTGACATCACACATCATGTTATCTACAATATAAATTAATTGAACAACTACACTTAGCATATAAATGTAAACATTTGACTAATGTGATTCTTTATTTCAAAATAAATATTTATAAAAAACTAGACTTTTAGTATACACTCTAACACATACAACATCAAAAAGAATTATTGAAAACATATATACAACACCAATAGCAATATGAAGTACAAACTCATATCATCCTATTTTAAATGATCACCCTTAAAAACAGATAACACACATAGAGAAGGTGTCATAAAGATGAAATTTACAATTTTCTAATCACAAGCTACTATACGTCACAAATCTAACGAAGCAAACCTTAAGAAAAGTTGGATGTTGCTTGCACAAGATCCTCGTGGATGAATAGTCTACAAAATGATAAATAATTCTCTTGAAGCATTTGCAACTCCTCGTGTGATTTACCTTCAGTGTTCGTGATAAGGGAGAGTTGCTATAATGCCACAACACCAGTCTCTTGATATTCTAAGCTTTCACCTGAACCAGAAGCATCAATTCTGCACTTCCTCATACTATTGTTAACTGCTAAAAGTATGCACAAATTTGAATCAGAGAAATAATAATAGATGAAAACAAGTAATCTTAAAAGTATCAAGCTCAATATTGAAGCAAAAATATTAAGAGACAATCATAAAAAAATAGTCAAATCTAAGCGACAAATGAACCGTCAAAATAAAATAAATAAATAAATCATACTTTTTCTGAAAACAATATTTTCCATGTAAAATTGAAGCAAATTCACTTGCCTATCCAATAAGTTGATCTAAGATTTGAAGGTTTTTCTAATGGCAACTACATTCTGATTCAACTTTCAACACCAATTATCTAGGTTATATCTAATTTTAAAATAAAACAAAGAAGTTCCACAATGAATTTGACATAGGTATATCATTACAATAAGTCACTGCAAGGTCAACCTTTGTTGTTGAGCATCGACAACAGTCATTGCTACTACAGCTTGTTTGCCTAACACTACCATGCTTGATTTAAGTTCTTGTACTTTGTTTTAGTGGCTTCCAATTTTAAACTATTGTCAACATTACCGTGGCCTTCCCTTAGTCTCATCTGATGCTTTGAAACTTCAATGCTGTATGTAAGTGTAGATGTGACACTATGTCTTATTTAAATAAAGTAAAATACTAAAAAAATAAAACAATAAGATCAATAGCATAGTATTGGTATCCCAAGATTATTTTGATGTAATCAAAAAAGTTAAGTTAAGTCATGTTGTGTTTAACATTGTGTCTAAGTGTGCAGGAACTTAGAGCACAGGAAGTTGAGTAAAAGATGCAACTAGCGAGAAGGACAGCACGGGAGAGAGTCGACGGGCTCGGTGCGTCTGAGGGACGAGGTGCTGCGGAAGAGTATGTGGGCAGACGAGAAGGAGGAGCGCGGTGTTTCCGACAGACAAGAAGTCGGAGTGAAAACTTGCTCGAGGAGAAGGCCGAAAGTTAGGTTCGGGTGAGCCCTATTCCGGATGGCCGAAATCACCCTAGCAAGCGGAGCCGGAGCAGAAGGCCCGGATTGGAAAAAGTCAATGTGGTTGACTTTCCTAGTCCGGGCACCCAGAATTGAAGTTTATCCGGATCGCGTTTGACTGTGATCCATTGCGAAGGGGATAAAGTTTTATCCCCCTCCAGGTGCTTGAAACCCTTACAAGCACCCCGACCAAGGCTATAAATACAGCCTTGGTCCAAGAAGCTAAAAACAACAAGCATTCTTGCAACAACACTTGTACGCTTCTAGTTTTCATTTAGCTTCTTCTTTTTGTGCGATCATTGCTGTAAAGAGGCTTCTCCGCTTAAAGGAGATATTAGTGCGCCATAGTTCATTGGATTAACAACCTCCTCGGTTGTAACCAAGTAAAAACTTATGTGCCTCTGTCTTTTGATTTCTTTATCATTTCTTATGCAAGTGTTTTATTTTAAGTTATAAGCTGAGAAAGGTTCTTTAATTTGATTTTGTGCAGGGGCTATTCACCCCCCTCTAGCCGGCCGCCAGCGGTTCTAACAAGTGATATCAGAGCCAGGTTCGTTTCAGGAGGATTAATCATCGAACGAAGCACACGAGATGGCCGGATCAAGCATCTACCTACCAAAGTTCGAGGGGGAGTCGCGAGCTGGAAAAAGAGAATGTATGGCAAGTCATCAAGAAGACGAACATGCAGAAAACTCGTCCGAAATGAGTATCGAAAGCATCAATGAAGGGGAAGTGTCACCAGAAGAAAGCAACAATTCAGGGGGAGCTATAAACAACGAGATCGACAAGGTAAGTCAAGTACGATCTCTTCTACCTGATAAGTTATTTAAATGTATTAAATTATTAACTAAAGATTGTTGCAAACTTGAAAAAGAAAATAAAGAGTTGAAATTAATTCTAACTAAATCTTGTCCATTAGAAGAATTTGACAAAATAAAATTAGAAAATGATATTTTATAAAAAGAAATAAAGAACTTGAAAAAATCATGCATGCACATATAATATAAGTAGTAGAAAATTTAATGGTCTAAATTGGTATTTTTATTACCACAAAGGACAAATTAGAAAAATTTCTCAAAAATATATACCAAAGAAATTTGTAGTTAATCCAGTTGGAAGGAACCTATATTGGGTTCCAAAAATTTGTCTAAATTAAAGTTTAATTAGACCTAGGGCTTTTAGAGAGTACATTAAATATTTGATTTCATTATGAGGCTTTGTCTAGAAGTGGTTGATGATCCAATAACCAAGAAGGCCTAGTACCTCGCCACAGTCTGGAAGTCGATTAATGATATTAAATATTTAATTGACTAACTGATAAACATTTAATTATAATTAAAAAATACTTTAAATAGTTACTCATTCTTTTTAATCTTTTTAAACTTAGAAATTTTAGCTTAAAAGTTTTTTTTAGGTATCAGTTTTATTTTTTCCAAAATTATCTCTACAAAATTAGTTTTTGCAAACTTAGAAAAATATTGATATTTTTTTATGATATCAAAATAATTTTCAAAAGTTTCATAGTTTTTCAAAATATTGAAAATCAGTTTTTTTTTTTTTTAAATTTAACCCTTAGATTTAAGCCTAGGGGAGGTAGTAATTTTAAATTTCACTTTTTTGTACTTTAATTGCAAAATTATTGCTTTTATTTTATGTTGGTTTACCCTAACTTAACTTGAGTTGCTCACATCAAAAAAGAGAAGATTGTTGGTAACCCAAGGTTGTTTTGATGTGATCAAACAAGTTAAGTTGTGTTTAACCCTGTGTCTAAGTGTGCAGGAACTTAGAAGCATAGGAAGTCGAGCAAAAGACACAACTAGTGAGAAGGGTGGCACGAGAGAGAGCTAACGGACTCGGTGTGTCTGAGGGACGAGGTGCTGCGGAAGAGTACGCGGGCAGACGAGAAGGAGGAGCGCGGCATTTCCGAGAGACAAGAAGCCGGAGTGAAAGCTTGCTCGAGGAGAAGGCTGGAAGTTAGGTTCGGGTGAACCCTATTCCGGATGGCCGAAATCACCCAAGTGAGCGGAGCCGGAGCGGAAGGCCTGGACTGGAAAAAGTCAATGTGGTTGACTTTCCTAGTCTGGGCGCCCAGACTCTGGGCGCTCGGAATCGAAGTTTATCCAGATCGCATTTGACCGCGATCAGTTATGAAAGAGATAAAGTTTTATCCCCCTCCAGGAACCTGGAACCCTTCCAGGCACCCCGACTAAGGCTATAAATATAGCCTTGGTCTAAGAAGCTAAAAATAACAAGCATTCTTGCAACAACACTTGTATGCTTCTATTTTTCATTTAGCTTCTTCTGTTTGTGCGATCATTTCTGCAAAGAGGCTTCTCCGTCTGAAGGAGATATTAATGCGCTATAATTTCTTACATTAACAACCTCCCCGATTGTAAACAAGTAAAAACTTCTGTGCCTCTGTCTTTTGATTTCTTTATCATTTCTTATGCATGTGTTTTATTTTAAGTTATAAGCCGAGAAAGATTCTTTTGTTTGATTTTGTGCAGGAGCTATTCACCCCCCTTTTCCCCTTCTAGCCAGCCGCCAGCAGTCCTAACACATAGAAGATTACAAATACACATAATGCTCCAAGTAGTATTTTGTTGCCAAAGAGAATATGTAAATGTAGATAGTATAATCCAAGTAAATACTTAACAACCATGACAAATTATATCACAACTAAAACTTAATTTTGCACTATGAAACCACTACACTAGTGTTGATTTCTTTGTTCAAAGTGCCTTGAGCATACAAAATAAATCATTTGAGATAGGGGTGTGTACTAATTACATTTTATAAATGTTTAATATTTTGTTCAACATAGTAATACTAAATGATCATAAAATCAAATAATGTGTCTTTAACAAATTTTAGATTTTTATTCTAACAAACCAAAAATCTTGAGAGTTGCTTCTAGCACTTCTAGTGTCTCCATCTATCCAAAGTCTTCTAAGGTATTGTTTAGAAGTTCTATAAAGGTGATTCCTTTAGACAAGGAGTAACTAACTTGCAAATTAGATTCTTCCATAACAATTAAGAAACTGATGTGAGCACATCTAAAGGAAAAGAACACGAACATACCATGAGGCCACTACAAGTACTTTGATGAACAAACTGTCAAAATTATAAAGGTGTAAAGAAAATCTGTGTCATATTTAAAGTCAGGCAGATTATCTCAAGTTAAAAAAAATCATTAAAGATTATTTCACAATAAACTATGTTCTAAAATCAGTAACACAACTATTTTCCATGCTCGTTACTTGGCGAGGCAATGTGCTCACCAACTTAGAGAAGAGTAGTCGCATGACTCACTAGAAATAGATACATTAGGATAAGAGCATAACAATAATTCTTAAAGAACCAAAATAGCCAAAGAAAATTGGAAGTAAATCAACTAGTTCAAAGTAAGTTCTCCTTGATCCAACTCTCATTGTACCTCCCATGTGAGTTTTGGAACCCTTTTATGTTATACAGTATAAAAAGATCATGAAAGATTATCTCAAAAAAAATAGGATGGAAAATGCATAAATTGAGAGTTACCTCTAGAATAAAAACACCAATAGGAGTTACTATATCAAGATCAAACTCTGTGCTATTTGCATCCCTCAAGTTCACGACTGAGCAAGCATATGCTATGATAGCAATCTGCATCCTGGGACAAATACCTAGGTACGGGACTTGATTTTCACGGGCATATTTAGCATCAAGAATTTTACCCTCCACCCCTTTGTCTCCAAAACCTTCTAGGACTAGTATGCCATCTGCACTCTGTAACAAAAGATTGTTAACATTGCTAAAAAAAGTAAACTATATTGGAGTGAAACAAAAGTTAAGAAGATGAAAATGCACATTAAAATATTTGGCATCGATTTCTAAGTAAAAACAAGTTCACCTTCAAAAGCCTCCATGCTGCTGTGTATGCATCGAGAGTCTGTGCCGATAAGAATTATTGTAAATTTTGAAACAAGAAAAATGCTAACAAGAAATTCAAGGGAAGAGGTTTTAGAGTATCATGAAAGCATACCTCTTATGCAAAAGTTTGGTCAAGATCAGATGAGGGCACCCAATTTATGACAAGTTTTTTTGGGCAACCAACAGAAGCATGTAAAAGAGCCTACAATTTCACAAAGGAGACTATAGTTAGTAGGGGATAGTACACATGATACTCACAAAATCAGTGAAAACACTCCTTTTTATAAGAACACACACTGAAGGGTTTCCAATTCCAGCAATGACAACCCTAACGTGCACAAAGCTTCAACTATCAATGGAAATTATTATATCTTAGAAGAACAAATTGACATCAACATTCACCTTCAGTACAAAGAGATAAGAATCAGGAAGACCAATATACATTCCTACAATAGCAATCTTCACCTGAAAAAATAAATCATTTAATTAGTAAGTATTTTTTAACTCCCATTGGAACAAATAAAAGAATCAGAGAGAAAAGAAGAAGAGTCATAGGAACATGCAACATATCATAGAGTTTAGCTATAGCCATCCATTCTACCAGTAGAGGTTCCTTAGTGCATCTATACAAGTTAAAGTTGCCTTAAGAGAAAGGGAACAAGTGACCATATTGCAACATAATAAACTTTATAACAAAATGACCTTTGAAGGTTTAATTACTCCAAAAGAGCTTCATTAGTCTTTTGCTCCTGTAGAGATCATGAAGGATGTTCATATAAATGCTATAATAGCTAGAGAAAATTTTTGAAATGAAGAGTAGTCAATGGTATTGTCAAAAAGCAAAAAAAATAACACACCCCTCAAAATCAATGGAATGTGCCAGATGTTTGTAACATCATGGAGTGTAATAACATTTGCCACCTGAAGGAAAAAAATAGTTGATGGATACAATAAATTAGCACACTTATCTTAGAATAAACAACAGAGAAAATATCTTGATGAGTAAAAGTGTAAAAGACTATTGGAATGTGGCAAAAGTGAGTTTTTCTTTAACATTTACTTCAAGGGGCTGCAAAAAATATCAAATTGAACTTTAATATATGAATAATTATAAAGGAAAAGAAATTAGTGGCAAAATACAAGAGACTAAAAATGATGAAATGAGAGTTTAATAGGGACCTTCTCGCTGTGGCAAGCTAAAATATGTGGGGTTACCCCAAGTCCTCTTAATCCCCTAATGCTATGTTGTGTCAGTTTAGTTTTCTATAGGAATAAAAAGAAAGTATTAGCCGTGATGATTCGGAGAAATACATTCAGCTACAAATAACTTTGTAGTCATTACTGGTTTTCCGACTGATACGAGCTCGAGTGTCATACTATGGGAACTTATCAAATTACAATTAAAGTTACCGAATCCCTTCTACACTAAGGTAATATAGAGGTGACTCAGGTCATCTCATAAGGAATATAACAATAGGATCATAACTTCAGGATTGATTATTGCTTTTGGGGTTTTGATATGAAACTGGAGGATTTGGATTTTGCATTCTAAGACTAGGAAATGAAATAGAAAAGTAAGTATGCAATCTAATCATAATAAATGAAAGACAATGCAAGTTAAGGGAAACTATTCTAACCTAAACTATGATTGCAAGAAAATTAAAAGAAACATAAAGTAAAGCACGAATGAAACCTATACTAATCTAATCTAATTGCATCTGAACAAAAACAGGGACTTACAATAATAGAAAGATACAAGACATGCAAGAATTAAACTAACATAATTGTAACAAATGAAAAAATACAAGTGATTGGGGAAATTCAACGAACACCTAATATGCATCTATCAATTCAAACCTAAAACATGCAATTTTAAACATGGGGAGCAAATTCCATTGCAAGCATTCAATCAATTACATGTTAACTCAAAGAAAGATAACCAACAATAGTCAACAAGTATAACCATAATGAAGAGATCAACCCAACATATTGGAGATAGATAACGATGGTTGCAAGGGAGCTTCGGATGCGGCTGCTGTCGGAAATTCGAAGGGGCTACGAACTTGGCCAAGAGGGGGCTGCTAGATGTCTGTGGACTAATGAAGATCTCTCCTCTTCTAACCCGAAGAGGAGAGGTGGCTGTGAGCTCTTGATGGAATTGCTGGAAGTGGGAGCGCTTCCCTTCTAGCCCGAAGGAAAGATCTCTGTGGATGGTCGGAGATGCTGCTGGAGAAAATGGTCAGCCTCCTTCTAACATGAAGAAGGGGCTAACGGCGTGGTTGGGTGGACGAAGAGGAAGGAAGAAGCTCTCCTCCTCTTCTAACCTGAAGAGGAGGTGGGGAGCTTCGGTGGTGTTGGCGATGGGTGGAAGAAGAAGAAGATGAAGGAGTTCTGATGTTGGGTGATTGGCATTGAGAGTGTGTCCATGTGAGAAGAGAGCTTTTGTGTTGCCGTCGAGTTGAAGGTTAGGGATGATGGTAGGTGCTTGAGAAGATGAGGTGTAGTGAGGGCCGACTGGCAGTGGAGATGAGGTGGTCGCTAGCCCTTGGGAGTGGAGGAGATGGATCGCAAAGGAGGAAGAAGAATCGCTACGTTGATATGGCTGGGGATGTCGCATGAAGTGCCCCCATTCCTGTTTGAGAGAAGGGATGGAAGGGTTTTTCTTCCTCTGATCTGAGCCGCCAAGGGGACAGGGAAGGCAAAGACTAAGGACTCGAAGTAGGAGAAGGGGAAGAGACGAGATCGAAGGGGAGGAATCCAACCATGACAAAGGAGGATGGAAACTTTACTTTTCCCGAACAGGTGCACCGAGGCTAAAAAACTTTTGCTGTCCAACAGTTATAATTTCATTGACAACGATTACAAATCATTGTGAATCCATTTCTGACGCAAGTTTTGAGTTGGGAAAAATACATGGCTTATAATTTCACTGACAATAGTTTATAATTGCTGTCCCAACCGTGGTAAATAAAAAAAATTCTCTTAAAAGTAATAATTTTAGAAATTCATTGTAAAATGTGTTGTTATTTAAAAAAATCATTACACTAAGGCTGCGTTTGGTAGCATGTAATCTATCTTGTAATGTAATCCAGATTACATTATAAAGTCGATTATTTTGTTTGGTTTGATTTAAAACTTGTAATGTAATGCAATCTGGATTACAAAAGGTAGTGAAGATTTGTAATCTGGATTACAAAGCAAAAGCTATGTAATCCGATTACATTACGAGGTCATTGTTTCACCAAAGTTTAAATGTCGAATATACCCCTAGTTTGTTGTCGACTGCCGCCCGCCACCGGTCGCCGACCTTCGTCGCCGGCCGCCCGCCGCCGGCCGCCGGTCGTCGCCGGTCGCTGCCGGTCGCCGCCGGCCGCCGGTCGTCGCCGGTCGCTGCCGGTCGCCGCCGGCCGCCGGTCGTCGCCGGTCGCTGCCGGTCGTCGCCGGCCGCCGGTCGTCGCCGGCCCCTGGTCGTCACCGGGCGCCGGCCGCCGCCGGTCGTCGCCGGTTGCCGCCGGTCGCCGGTCGCCCGCAATCGGCCACCACTGTCGCTGCCAATCGTCGGCCGCCGATCACCGTCCGCCACTGTTGCCCGTTGGTCGTCGCCCGCCTGCCGTCACCCATCGCCGCCGATTGGCGAAGACGGTGGCCTGCTGCAGCGACCGACGGTGGCGGCGGTAGCTGGTTGCCGATGGCTGCCGCAAACTTCGGCAGAGGTGTGGCGACCGCCGATAGAGGTCACAGGATATTTTTGTCATTTTATAATAATATGAATTACATTCCTTATAAAAAATAATGGATACCAAACAAAAGAATGTAATCACCTTTGTAATCAAAGATTACATACATTACATTACCAAACGTAGTTATGTAATCAAGATTACATTACATTACATTACAAATTTGATTACACTACAAACTAGATTACATTACACCCAATCAAACGTAGCCTAAACAACAATGGATAGTGTCAAACCGTTATCTTTTGGGATAACTGTTGTATCAAAGATAACTGTTTTGTCAAAAAAAAAAAAAAAAATATTGTCTTTTGCCAAATTTATAATGATTTTTTTCTAAAATCATTATCTTTATGCTATTATCTTTTAGAAATTTTGTTGTAGTGTGTATTAATATAAACTAATTTTTGAGAAAAGAAAATACGACTTTGAACGAGCCGGTAGCCCTAGGGATGGTAATAGGACAGGGTGGGGGCGGATCTGTCATTCCTATCCCCACCTCCATCCCCACTTTTTCGGGTTCAGGGAATCCTTGAACCATTGGGGATCAAATCTTCATCCCCGCCCCATCCCCACTTCCCTTCCCAAATTAATTTTATATTATTATTATTTTACTATTAATATTAATTTTATCATTAATATTTTATTTTTTAATATTAATATTATTATCAATATTATTATTAATATTTTTTTTAAAAAAATAATAATAATAATAATAATAATAATAATATCCGCATACTCACCCCGAACTCACCTCATCTCCGAAAAAATCTCCGAACCCATCTCTATCCCCGAAAAAATTAGGGATCCCCATTCCTGTTTCGGGTTTTCCCCGCGGGGCCTCAAACTCGTGAGGAAAATTGTCATCCCTAAGTGACGTGTAATTACTAGATGTTGGATGTAGAGGTCTCTTGCGACGAGAATATTGTTAAGCCTGATTCGAACGAAAGGTACAATTTCACTCTACTCCTTACTCCTTAAGGTTTTGAAACCCTTAAAACTAAGAAGGGAAAAAGAAACAAAATCATTTTTTGGTGTTTCCATGTTCATTTCTACCACACTATGAAGCTTAGCACATATTTATACCTTCATTTATAGCTTCTTTTTCAAAAACAAAGAGGTCTAAAATTCATAATTTTGCTAGATTCCTTGATTTTATTTATTTTTCTCCTGTTTGTTACATGCCTTGATTTTGTTTGTTTTTCTCTTACCGAAATGATTAATTTTAGATATTTTAATCAAATCTTATGATTTTAGAAATTAAAATGCCTAAATGGTTAAATAGTTGAAGTTGAAATTGTTGATTTGATATTTGATGAAATGATAAAAAGTTTGATTTTTTTTTTTTGATGATGTTATTGTTATTATTCACTTTTTAACACTCACTTAATGTTTGGTTTAATATTGTTACTATTAATTATTATTCACTTACTTGAAATAATCCAAGTTTTTCATTGTTAAAGGCTTCATATATTTCAATTGGTAAAATCCATTATGATTGATAAGTTTTTTTCAAATGAAGAGAACAAATAAACTAGATCAAGTTACTCCTATAACCCCATCAATAAGATCAAATAACAATAATTTTTCATCTAAAATTCCTCCTAAAAGATTCAAAATTATAGAAATTGAACAGATTGATATCAATTCTTAAGAGTGAGATCCAAGATTGCGTCGACAAATTTTAGAATATCATCCTAACCAATGAGAGGTGATTCATCGAGCTTATTTGAATATGAAGGCTTATCAACTTATTTTTCGAGAATATTGGTAACCATGATTTTACTATAATATTTTGATTCATAATGCATGCTTTTAATAATCTTCTCATAGGTTAAACTCATATTTACATTACATTTCATAAATTATATTTAATCTTGGACTTAATTACAAATTGACTTATAATCATGATATTTGATGCTAATATTTCGATATATTCTTTGTAGGCATCAAAAGAGTCATGAACTTGATCAAATCAGACGAAATTTGGGCTCAAATCAGGAGCTAATCAAGGAGAGCCAATCCAGGACTAATTTGGACCGTTCATCAAGAACAAGAGAGATCTGAATCATTCATTGATGATCTGATCCCTCCTAGTCAAGGGGAAGTAGATCACAACATGTGATCAAGATCCGAAGCTTTTGATCTAAATCTGAATTTATCCAGCCGTTAGATGAGATCTGAAGTATTTTTATCCATTGATTGAGATATGATGAGATTTAAAAGGCGTGAGAATCTACGGTGATAACGGAGCTCGGGTGTTTTTCTCTTCTTGCGATTTTGGCACTGTTCATCTTCGTCCTCATTGCTCCCGTTCATTCCAGATCCAAGATTCGAGATACTTCATCAGCGGCGAGCTTCAAGGAGTGCCAGCGATCATCGAACGAGCAACAGAATGTGACGACGAGGAGGTATCCGCATTGCTATTCTGATTTCGCGTTCCACCATCGTGCGCTGATTGGAGGGAGTTCCCCCCATCTGCGTTTTCCACCAGCAATGGAGGCGTCTACGGAGTTTTCCTGGTGATTCTGATCCATTACCATTTCCCATTTCACTCGTGTAACTCGGATCGATAGATCAATCGATCGGGGCGATCGCTTACTAGAAATCAGAGCTCTATTCCTCACGCGGTGAGTTGTTTTAGAAGATCACGAGCTTGAAGGGAGGTTCCTAGGAGTTGAGCGATTCATCTGGAGTACAGCTAGAAGCTTGAAGATCTGTCGCTGGTCATCTGAAGGGAGTTCGCCAAGGGTGGTTATGCTCGTCGATAGAAAGATGGATCAATCGACAATTTGTGTTGTGAATGTCTTCTTTATCTTAGATTTAGCTTTTTAATTGTTCAGATCTTATGATATGATTTCCTTATTCTGTAAATTCCCTTTAGAATTGATTTGTTTCAATTATTTGCTGCATTTCATCCATTGCTTTACTGAGAATAGAAACTCTTGATGTTTAAATTCGAATCGTGTTAGGTTTTAGTTCACATAAATGGATCATGTTTAGTTGAGAACATCCCTTCTTTGATCTTATTTTTGATTGTACTAGTGTACTATTGAGAATTAGATGAATTCAATTCGTAATGTGAATATAATGGAAGTGCCAAGTTTACCTTGTTGATGTAAGTATTTAATTTGAATAGAGTCTAGAGTACTCACACACTTATTAGTTATCCTTGAAAAAAAATATGACTTAGGACTCCTTACTACAACTCTTCTTTTGAGTTTAATGAGTTTCCAATCTTTATTAATTTTGAAGTGCCACGTGACATGTAAAATGGCAAACATCAAAATTTGGCGCCGTTGTCGGGGAACCATAACTAATAGTGTGTGTTTATTTTAGATTGTGCATTGGTTGATTTTCTTTGTTAGCATCTTTATTGATTTGATTACTTATCTTTTTATATTTTCATGCTGACTTATTCTTGAATTGTCAAGTTCTTTAATGTTCAGATATCCATGTGTTTAAAACTATATGCTCTTGAATCTTCTAATATTGATTGTTAGTGTTGTAGTGTAAGAACAGGAGATTTATTTTAATATGGATCTATATTTTCAGTATTTTAAAGATGGAATAGAGAGTCAGTATTTTCAGCCTGAGCATCAATTTTATCCAACCATGAATCAACAAAATATGTATGAGTCATTTTCTAATACTTATAGTGCTAATTGGGGGGATCATTCACATTTCAGGTATGAAAATGCACAAGGACCATTTTTTGAGCCAGATCCAGCCTACCAGAATTTATATGGGGTTCAGGAAGTTTCAGCATTTACTTGGCCACATTCTTTTCAACAGAATGATCGTCAATTTGGAATGTCAATATGGGTTATGTAGCAAATGAGAGAGCATCAAGAGCAAAAATTTTCAAGGATGCAGAATATACAGATTCAATTAGATCAAATTACGTCATCCATCAACCAACTACAAACACAAAATTCTAGTGGGGAGATGGAAAGTAGAGATTTTGTCAGGCCTAACCATACTTCCATTACTTCACAAGATTTTTCTAGTATTTTTTGTGATGATGATGTAGTTGTACAGATTTATGATTCTTCTGATATTGTTGTTGTAGATGTTGTGAATGATTTAGGAACTGAACATTTACTTGTTGATGATATAAGTGTAGGGGATTGCACATTGGAAGCAATACCCCAAGAATCATCTAAACTAGATGTTGATGATATAAGTGTAGGGGATTGCACATTGGAAGCGATACACCAAGAATCATCTAAACTAGATGTTGATGATATAAATGTAGGAGATTACACATTGGAAGCAATACCCCAAGAATCACCTAAACCAGAGTTTGAACCATTGATGATGAGGTACCTTTCAACATGACTAGGTTAGTGTTTCTTGTGACTTTTTAGTAAATTTCTTTAAGGTGCAGTTTTTGAATTTATAGAATGTGATGCTCATTTTGATGCATTTAGTGTTAAGATTAATTATACTTCACTATTCTCTTATCATGAAAGTGTTCGAGAGGGGTTATTTTTATTTACTTTTGCAAGACACAACAGATGTTTAAAATGGTTAATTATTCTGAACCGCCTCCAACCTCTAGAAAAAAATTTCAAGGGAAAAATTATGAGTAAAAAGGATTTGATTGTAACCATAATTACTCCACTACCGGCGTGGATTCTCTTATTAAATCTTCTTCAACCACCGGAAAGGTCCATTCCACGACCGGCTTGGCTTCTACTTCTAAATCTCCTACAACCATATGGAAATAAGGGGAGTTGGTTCTTTGCTTTTTCATTTTTCTTTACACTTTCTTTTACTTTCATACTTTACATTTGCATTTTGCTTCCACACTTTGCATGTTGTTTAGTCTACATAGCATTACATTTTGAATAAAACTCTCCATGAAATTGTTCTAGTAATACTTTTAAGATGGGAAAAGTTTCTTAAATTTGACCATCAATTTTAGGTCATTTGACATGATTGGATGCCTTACTTGCATGTTATTAGTTAGTATGGTGGTGGATTCTAATTTGATGAATTAAGTTTGATTGCCAAGATTACCTAGTGAGGACTACCACAAGCCTAATCTCTATTATCTTTTTGTGTGGCATGCACTCATGACAATTGAACTCTAGAACTTGCTTTGCTTCTTTTTAAAATCACAATAGCATATGTATGCATGGAAATGAAGGATATTTTTCATTCTTCTTCCCTCATAATTTTCAATTTCTTTCCCCATATTTTTCTTAAAACATTCTCATCTAGCATTTTATCCCTTGATCATCTTTGCTTGTCATTCTTTTATTGAGAGTTTTGGTTGAATCCTTGATGAGTTAGATTTTCTGAGATGGACAAAGTTCTAAGTGTGGGGGATTACATATGCACAAAGTTCATGGAGATTAGGAATTTTGAGATTAGTGTGTTGGTTTGAATGTGCCAAGTAAAATTCAAGATTGGAAAGTTAACAATTCGGCTGAGAGGCACAATTTGGTTCGTTTTCTTGAATGATACATCAATTGTTTTGTTGGGAGGCAGTTGAAGAGTTGTTTCTATCATCAACAAATCAAAATTATTGAAAAAAAATAGATATGAAATAGAATTGGTTGATGTTGTGTCATGTTCTCTAAAAATTTTCTAGATAGTGATTGATGCCAAATTAGGATTCCTATGTTGTCATAGTATTTGATGATTCATCTTTTCCATGAAGTTCACACTTTATTGATAGAATTTTAAAAAAAGAACCTACTGAATTTCAGATTTCAGAAATAGAGTTTGAGATGTTAACTTTATTTGATTCTCTATCTATGCAATTTGAGCTCAAGTCTGTTGCTACTGGAAACTAAATTTTTTATTCCCAGCATTCAAAAGTTAGCAGTCATTTGAAGTTTGAATTTCTATATTGAAAAAGGAAGGGGTTATCTAGAAATCAAAATTTTGGAAGTTGAAGTCCGTGATATTTCAAGTTCTCAACTTGAATCTGGATACTTTTGTAACTGGAATTACAGCAGCTAGATTTTAATGTACGCAATTAAGATTGAGTGGAAAACTTGTATGCTCATCTTATGCTTTGTAGCTTCTACAATTTCATTGAAGTTGAATCCTTAAGTTGAGATCTGAAATGACATATTTAAACTTGATACACTGAACTTGGGAATTTGTTACCAAGCTGCATATCCTTAAGCTGAAGCTGAATCAATGCAAGCACTGATTTGCAAGACTTAATACCAAATTCCTCTGCAGCTACTAATGTGATTATTCTTTCTAGATATGTCTTTTCTTAACAATTAATATCACTTGAATAAATCTGAATATCTGACTATAATCGATTTCTGAAAACAGAATTCATCCTTCTGCTGAGTTATTGCTTAAGTTCCTATTGCTGGGACTGAAAAACTGCTGAATCTGAGTTCAAAAAATTGCTGAGTAGCTGAATCACTTCTATGGGTTTTTCATTCTTTTGCTATTTGGCTGGAATTCAAAGAAAGAAAAAAAACTGTTGAAATTATACAGGAACAGAATTTTGAAAAGGGCTACTAGAAACAAGCAAATTGGTTCAGAATTCTCTTTGATTAAATTGTCTAAATACATGTAGCAATAATCTTACCAAGTGTTTCGCTTCATGATGAAGAACAGTGGCAAAAAGGGAGCAACAACTGAATCAATGGTAGTCTTTGACAATGACAATTTCAATTGAAGCTCAACTTCTGCATGACTCAAAGTATGCAACTTCCTTAGACCTGACTACTAAGCATTACAGAAAGCACTACTAAGTATCAACTATTGTATGCCACATTGCTCTTGCGATTCTTAAATCAATGAAATGCTCAAGAATTGATGAAGTGCAGTAATGCAATGGTGCCAACCTTTCAACCCATTTTCTGATCAGGAATAGGTGAATTCAATTCCCTATTAATGTAGTGCTAAATGATGTTTACTCCAAGCTTAACTCTTCTTGAATCCGGCCAAGATCTCCTTGAATTCTAGACTCTGAAACTAAGGTTCAGAAAATCAGAATTCATAAAGGGCAACTTCAATTCTAAGTTCTTTGGATTGATTTCTGAATTTGATCTATGAATTCATGAATTGCAGAGATTAACTCCATTTTAGAGACCTTGTAGCTGATGTTGGTAGCATTACTGATGAAATGTCAAGTTGTTTCAGCAAATAAAAAAATAGGGATGATCCTGTCCGAACCGGGAATCAGTGGACGCTGGGCACGTGGCGCTTCCTGCTAGATCCTCGAATGCTCCGGTGAACCTGCAACGAAACCGAGCCGGGAGGGGTATCCCGACGATGACCCTCCAACGCTCAAGTCAGGCGAGGAATAACAAAAAGGTGGCTTCAAAATGAAGATTTTTCATACCTCCAGTGGAGAAATGGAAGCCTTATATAGATCTCTCAAAGAAGTCTGGGCGTGCCAATCAAAGCAACCACCTGCCTTTGACCATGCCCAGGTATGGGTCTGTCAGAAGGGCCATGTCTAAATATGGATCTGTCAGGGAGACGTCCATGAGACCATACTGCTACTGTATCAGCCTCTCCATGATGTGACGGCAAGATCGTGCGATCTTGTGTATGGCCTAATCATTAGACATGCTTCGGCTGACATCTCATATCCTAAGTCGAGCGCATAGGCCGCTCGACCCCCTTTATACCCTCGCCCCTATTTTGGCCGAACGGACAACCCCCTCAGCCCTTCGGTCTTCCTGCCTTGGCGTCGGAAACATGAGCCCATGGATGGACTTATCTATAGCTCCGTTCGGACCTACCCACCCGCTCGGCTCGGCCATCCACCGCACAGCCTTTCATCGGTTCTCAGGCTGAGACCCTTCAAGAAGTGGGTCCCCCCTTCTTACGGTCGGATCACTTGCCTTCCCTTCAAGTCTAGTCGAAGGAGGCAGTGAGTCCGACTGACTGGACTATATGTGTCCGAGCGGGCGGTCGCCGCTCCAAATTCAGCCGCTCGGCTCTTTATTTTGGTTGTCTTGTCGCTTAATGTTGACATTTGCTTGTCTAGATCTCCTCGAAAATTATGCAAATCCTCTCCATTAAGTCGGAGCATGCGCGGTATGGGCGCATTAATTACACTCGGTGACAGGGCGCCACGTGTCGACCCTTGTGTGGCGGCGGCGTCACTTACGATGGGACGCACCCGTTTGAAATGGACGGCCCGATGGCGTCCTTGTTTCTCGTGACCTGGATCGGACGGCGGAGGCTGACCGGCCTCGGCCGTATAAAGCCTCCGTCCCTTTTTTGGCCGTATATTCGCTCGCGCGTTGCCTTCTGCTGCGGCCTCCGGCGATCTAGTGTCTGGTTTTTAGGCGGCGATCACCTCATCGGTGATTCTTTCCACCCGTTTCCTTCCCAGTGAGTCCTCTGCCTTCACTTAATAGGTTTTCCCTGCGCATTTCGCTCCTTTCGTTTCCCTTCCTCTGATTTTTTTCTGAGATGGCGAGTTCCTCCGAACCCGCTGTTAACATTTCGGGCCCCTGGTACCTGACCATGGAGAGCCGATTCGATGAGGAGCATGCCCAGCGCCTTGTTCGGACATACGGGCTTCCTGATGACCACGAAATAATTATAGCCGGCCCGACCGACCGTCCACATGACCCGCCGATCGGCTCCATTTGTTTCTTTTTAGACCAATTCCAGGGCGGCCTTAGATTTCCTACCCATCCATTTATTCTGGAGGTTTGTAATTACTTCCGCATCCCGCTCGGCCAGCTTGTGCCGAATTCCTTTAGGTTGCTGAGCGGGATGGTCGTCCTCTTTAGGTTGCACAGTATTCCTCTTGACCCTAAGATATTCCATTTCTTCTTCTACCCCAAACAATCCGAGCCGGGCACTTTTATCTTCCAAAGTAGAATAGGCTTTAAATTTTTTGATAACATGCCGACCTCCAACAAACACTGGAAGGAGTTTTTCTTCTTCATCCGACTTCCCGATCGGCCAGCCTTCCGCACCCAATGGCAGACCGCCGTGCCGACCCAGCCGGAGCTTGGCAAGTTCAGAAGTAATCCAGCCTATCTTCATGCGGCGAACTGGTTGTCCGGCCAGCGATACAAGATCGACCAGTTGCTCCTGAAGGGGGTGCTATATATTTTCGGATTATCTCCCGTTCGGGCGAATCTCCCTTCCGCATGAGTAAGGACTCTTTACTCTCTTAGTCTTTTTTGTCTAACTGATTTTAATTTCTTTCACTGCAGCTGACGTCATGTGGCGATCCAAGGCTACCGCTCACTTGAAATTGAAGTCTGTAGAAATTGAAGCGGCCACCAAAAAGGAGCTCGCCGAGCGGGGTTTAATCCCTAGCCGCCCGGCAGGTGCAGGAGAGGGAGGGGCACAGTCCGCTCCTGAAACAGAAGCTGCCTCATCCGCTTCGGCGGCGGTTGAGGCGGAAATCGATCCTGTTTCCTCGGCTCCCGCCGAGCTGGGCGTTCCCTAGGTTGAGATCCGCCTTTGGAGGTTAGGCGGAAACGTCGAAGAGACCGTCACTGATCGGGACCCCTATGGCTTCGCCTGCCGCACAGTCTTCTGGCTCTCCTCCTCGACCTCGCCGCCGCTTACGTCGGTTGGGCGAAACTTCCACCATAGGGGAGTCCTCGCATCAGGCGGCCGCGACTGAAGAAGCGCCGTCCGGCCACCCTACTATCAAGACTACTCTCCGATTCCCATCGGAGGAATATTTGCTGTCTGCCGATCGGCCATCGAGCCCCGTTCATGAAATAACCCTGACTGGTCCGCTCGCCAAGCTCTTCGAGGACGCCCGGATGCAGGTGGCCCTTATGACGCCCAAGCAGCTCGGCGATAACAATATGCAGCAGGCCACTCAGGTAAACCCATCTTCATTCCCGTGTCATGCTCTTGTTTGATTCCTGACATTATTATTTCCCTTACAGCGCTGGGCTGAACAAATTGCCACTAGCCGTCGGCTAGCCGAGTTGGAGGGCCTTCTGGAAAAACTCCAAGTGTCGGAAGGTCCCTCGGCCGAGCGGGAGAAACAAGCTCTTGAGGTCGAACAGAAGAAGGCTGCCGACCTGGCTGTTGAGGTAGCTCGGCTAGAGGACTTGGTGAAGAAGCGTGACAAAGAGGTGAAGCGCGCCGGTAGCCGGAAGAGGCAGGCGATCGCTGACCTGGACAGAATGAAAGTAGATGTCCATGCGCTAAATCAGCGATCTAAGGATCTGGAGACCCAGCTGAACGCCGAACGGGAGGTCCGTTCGGCTGAATGCACAAAGGCTGAAGCAAACTTGAAGGCCCTCCAAGATTCCTTAACTGCTTCCCGGGCGTTGCTCAAAAAATACAAGGAGGGAGAGCCGAGTCGCCTAGCCGTAGCGCGCCAAGAATACATCCGCTCAGAGCGATTTGGCGAAAAGTTTGGTGGCAACGTCTCCTCAACTTTCCTCGAGGCGGTCAAGGTCACCACGGCGTACTTCAAGAAGGGGGGGCATCTTCCTGCTGACCTGAGCATTCCCCCTCCCGAACTGGCGGCCATGATCGACGACATCCCGGACACCTTTTTTAATTTTGAGGATCCGGAGTGATGTGGGTTATTCAAGCACTTTTTGTACTTCCTCCGCTCGGCGGATGTGAAATTTTTGTACGTGCCGTTCGGCATAATTTTTCTTCTAATGAAACGATGTCCCTTTTCCTGTCTTCTTACTCATTGTCCATAATATTCTTCTGTTTGCTTAACATTAATGCTTGTAAAATTTTCGCCAGTCGTGCTCTTAAGCTTTCTCCCTCACGCGTCCGATCGGCTTGGCTCATTGCATAAAGTGCGAGTGAGCAGACCTACTCGCTCTGCACGCATCCTGCTTGCGTGGAGTCAACCGACGCCGAGTGTCGAAGGACCAACCCCCCTTCGGGCCTGAATGCTTTAATATTTATAGTTTCCGCAGTTTCTTACTCCGATATTCGTTCTTCCGCTTGGTATATTTATAGCCGATCGGCGCGGCTCTCGATTTTTAACGACGGTGCTCGTCGGCTTTCCGCTCGGATTATTTATAGACGCCGGCCCGTCTCTCGATTTTTAACGACGGTGCTCGTCGGCTCGGATATTTATAGCCGGTCGGCGCGGCTCTCGATTTTTAACGACGGTGCTCGTCGGCTTTCCGCTCGGATTATTTATAGACGCCGGCCCGTCTCTCGATTTTTAACGACGGTGCTCGTCGGCGCGGATATTTATAGCCGGTCGGCGCGGCTCTCGATTTTTAACGACGGTGCTCGTCGGCTTGGATATTTATAGCCGGTCGGCGCGGCTCTCGATTTTTAACGACGGTGCTCGTCGGCTTTCCGCTCGGATTATTTATAGACGCCGGCCCGTCTCGATTTTTAACGACGGTGCTCGTCGGCTCGGATATTTATAGCCGGTCGGCGCGGCTCTCGATTTTTAACGACGGTGCTCGTCGGCTCGGATATTTATAGCCGGTCGGCGCGGCTCTCGATTTTTAACGACGGTGCTCGTCGGCTCGGATATTTATAGCCGGTCGGCGCGGCTCTCGATTTTTAACGACGGTGCTCGTCGGCTTTCCGCTCGGATTATTTATAGACGCCGGCTCGTCTCTCGATTTTTAACGACGGTGCTCGTCGGCGCGGTTATTTATAGCCGGTCGGCGCGGCTCTCGATCTTTAACGACGGTGCTCGTCGGTTTTCCGCTCGGATTAGTCGATCGGCGCGGCTCTCGCTTCTTACCGACGGTGCTCGTCGGCCCGGATATTTATAGCCGGTCGGCGCGGCTCTCGATTTTTAACGACGGTGCTCGTCGGCTCGGATATTTATAGCCGGTCGGCGCGGCTCTCGATTTTTAACGACGGTGCTCGTCGGCTCGGATATTTATAGCCGGTCGGCGCGGCTCTCGATTTTTAACGACGGTGCTCGTCGGCTTTCCGCTCGGATTATTTATAGACGCCGACCCGTCTCTCGATTTTTAACGACGGTGCTCGTCGGCTCGGATATTTATAGCCGGTCGGCGCGGCTCTCGATTTTTAACGACGGTGCTGGTCGGCTCGGATATTTATAGCCGGTCGGCGCGGCTCTCGATTTTTAACGACGGTGCTCGCCGGCTCGGATATTTATAGCCGGTCGGCGCGGCTCTTCGGTTTAATGTCTGGGCTAGACGGCTTTAGGGCTAACTCCTTACCAGGTCGAGCGACCTTGGCCTTCCGTTTCGCAGAGGATACCCTGTGCTATCATCCCTCTACTTCCTGCATCGCAAGTGCATAGGCGACCGAGGAGTATATACAGTTACATTTAGCGCACCTTTCACTCAGTGTGGAGAACGTATTCCTGACCGAACGGCTCAGGGTCTGCTTTGTCGAGCATTTTTGCTAAGATAATTTACCGCCGTCCGAACGGTACAGGGCCTTCGACCCACGATCATGTCTCATTTTCGCTCTTTTGACTCTTCATTTCTGCATTTCAAGCATTCAGTCGAAAAATGAAGTACACCGAGTGATTTACAGTGATACACCTTTCATCCCGCCCGGTAAGGCTGGAGGTGGTTCGCGCTCCACGGTCTATCTAGCTGCCGACCGTCCTTGTCTTTGAAGGGGCCTGCCCATGGAGTTTCAAGCTTGCCGACGTCGCCGACCGGCTTGACTTTCTTCCAGACAAGATCGCCGACTTGGAACGATCTGGGAATTACGCGCCGGTTGTAGTTTTGCTTCATCCGCTGACGGTATGCCATCAGCCGAACGGACGCCTTTGCCCTCTCCTCTGCCGGTCGGTGGATGAAGTTATGATACTTCTGGCATGAAAGGCATGTAGATACTGTCCGAGCGGCATCTGTTTGTAAGGTTGGCCAAAAGTATCCGGCCAAGAGGATCTTCTTGGCCAACGAGCGCCCGCCCAGATGTCCCCCGCATGATCCTTGATGTACTTCCTGGAGGATGTAAGCTGAGTCTTCCGAGCTTACACATTTCAGCAAAGGACGCGAAAAAGCTTTCTTGTAAAGCTGATCTCCGATGAGTGTAAACCGACCGGCTCTTCTTCTGAGGAGCCGGGCTGCATATTCCTCAGATGGTGTGGTGCCCGAACGGAGGAATTCTATAATAGGTGTCCTCCAGTCACTTGGAAACGTGAGGCCTTGCATCCGGTCGACATGCGCTACCAGCAGTATTTTTTCAATTGGTTGCTGAAGGGCGACTGGCGTTATCGAGCTCGCAAGCTTGGCTAACTCATCGGCCGCCTGGTTCTCCGTTCGGGGAATCTTCTGAATAAGCACCTCTCGGAAAGTGGCTTTGAGTTTTTCAAAGGCTTCAGCGTAGAGCTTAAGCCGAAAGCTGTTGATTTCAAAGGTACCAGAAAGTTGCTGAGCGGCCAACTGTGAATCCGAATAGAGAGTCACCCGACTGGCACCCACATGCCGGGCTGCCTGCAATCCGGCTATGAGGGCCTCATACTCTGCTTCATTGTTGGTGGCCTTGTAATCTAGTCGGACGGATAGGTGCATCTTTTCTTCCCGAGGTGAGAGTAGTAATATTCGAATCCCACTTCCAAGCCGAGTGGAGGATCCATCCACATATTCTCCACATAGCTTCTGGCCTTTGCACTTGGTCACAAAATCAGCCAAGGATTGGGCTTGTCGTCCGGGGCTGATATTGGATGTCAAATTCACTTAATTACGTCCACTTGATAAGCCGTCCGGACGCTTGGATTCAACACTCTTCCAAGTGGACTGTTTGTCCGGACAATAATGGTATGAGCCAAGAAATACGGTCGAAGGCGCCGAGCGGCTAGAACTAAAGCAAAGGCCAACTTCTCGAGCCCAGTGTAACGAGATTCAGCATTTTTTAAAATGTGGCTTTGAAATTCGCCCTCACAAGTGCTGAGCCTACAGCATGCTCAGTTGACGACAGATACATATAAAGTGACTCACCCCCGACCGGCTTGGCTAACACTGGTAGAGAATTAAGATATGTCTTCAACTCTTCAAATGCTCGGTCACATTCTTCATCCCACTGGAATTTAGTAGCCTTGCGCAGGATCTTGAAGAATGGCAGGCTCCGGTCGGCGGTTCTGGAGATGAATCTCGATAGAGCGGTTATCCGACCGGTCAACCTTTGCACTTCTCTTGTATTTCTTGGGGGCGGCATGTCTTGCAGTGCTTTAATCTTGCTGGGATTTGCTTCAATTCCCCGCTCGGTCACTATATACCCCAAGAAACGCCCTCCTTTGGCTCCGAACAGGCACTTTTGGGGATTTAGTTTGACTCCATATTTGCGCAGCGTTCGGAAGGTTTCTTCCATATCCTTGAAAAGATCGGCCGCTCGGGCGGATTTGATAAGAATGTCGTCCACATAAACTTCCAGATTCCTCCCGATCTGCTCCTTGAACACCTTGTTCATCAAGCGTTGATAGGTGGCTCCGGCATTCTTCAATCCGAACGGCATCACATTGTAACAATATGTGCCGTCAGCAGTTACGAAGCTTACTTTTTCTTGATCTTCCCGGGCGAGCGGTACTTGATGATATCCTTGGTAAGCGTCAAGCATGCAAATTAGTTCGCAGCCGGCCGTGGAGTCCACCAGCTGATCTATCCGGGGCAGAGGATAAAAATCCTTGGGGCATGCCTTGTTCAAATCTCGAAAGTCGATGCAGACCCTCCACTTGCCGCCCGGCTTGGAGACCAAGACTACGTTGGCCGGCCAGCTCGGGAACTGCACCTGTATGTGGCCGGCCTTCAGAAGTTTTTCCACCTCCGCCCGGATAATGGCATTCTGCTCGGCGCTAAAGTCCCTTTTTCTCTGCTTCACTGGCCGAGCGTCCGGTCGGACATGCAATTCATGCTGCGCTAGGCTTGGGGAAATTCCAGGTAATTCATGTGTCGACCAGACGAAGACATCATGATTTCGTTGGAGGCATTGAATCAGCTTCTCCTTCTGTTCTTTCTCCAGATCAGAGGCGATAAAAGTCGTGGCCTCCGATCGGGTCGGATGGATCTGGACTTCCTCCTTTTCATCATAAATTAAAGCAGGAGGTTTCTCGGTTATGACGTGTACCTCGATTCGAGGCGGAACAAGCTTCTGCTCGGATCATCTCTATATAGCACCGCCGAGCTGCTAGCTGATCTCCCAGCACTTCTCCTACTTTGTCCTCCACGGGGAACTTTATCTTTTGGTGGAAGGTTGAGACAACCGCTCGGAATTCGCCGAGCGCCGGTCGTCCCAAAATGACGTTGTAAGATGACGGAGAGTCGACCACCACGAAGTTTATTGTCCTGGTCCTCCTGAGCGGCTCTTCTCCCAGCGAGGTGGCTAGCCGAATTTGTCCGACCGGCTGAACTTCGTTGCCCGTAAACCCGTAGAGCGGGGTCGTCATGGCCAGCAGCTCGTCTCGATCTATTTGCAGCTGATCGAACGCCTTCCTGAATATGATGTTGACCGAGCTCCCTGTGTCAACAAATATGCGGTGAATGGTGTAATTTGCTATTACCGCTTTAATGAGCAGAGCGTCGTCATGGGGCACTTCTACTCCTTCTAAATCTCCGGGCCCGAAAGTAATTTCTGGTCCACTTGCCCGCTCTTGGCTACAGCCGACCGCGTGGATCTGCAGCTGCCGAACGCCCGCCTTTCTGGCTCGGTTGGAGTCTCCTCCGGTCGGCCCTCCAGCAATAACGCTGATCTCGCCCCGGGAAGTATTACTCCTGTTTTCCTCCTCCCGAGCGGACGGTCGTGACCGTTCTCTGGACGCCTGGCGATTCTCCCGTCTTGGGGATCGGTGCCGATCGGGCGTCTGGTGATGTCGCCTCTCGGTGCGGGTCCGGTCAGCTTCATAGGTCCTTTGTCTTCTGTCGATGGGAGGAGACCGTCGTTCGGCTCTCCTGGGAATGGGATTAGTCACGAAGGGAAGACTTCGACAATCCCTCGTGTTGTGCGTATCCGACTGGTGGAAGGAGCAGAACAGAGGGGTCCACTTCTTCTTCGGTTTGGGCCGAGCGGCAGCCACCTCTTGTACATGTGATCTGGCGTGGGGGGATCGAATTGCTTCGGCCCTCGAACCTCTAGGTGGCTGCTGAGTGGCGTGCTGTTTCCGCTCGGCCTGAACAGGTGCACGCTCGGATAGAGTTTCCTTTTTCCGAGCGGCTTGCGCTTCTTCCACGTTTATGTATTCGTTGGCCCGATGCAACATGTGATCATAATCTCGGGGCGGCTTTCGGATGAGCGACCGGAAAAAGTCACCATCTACCAGGCCTTGTGTGAAGGCGTTCATCATCGTCTCCGATGTGGCCGTTGGGATGTCCATTGCCACTTGGTTGAATCGTTGGATGTAAGCCCGAAGCGATTCCTTTGGATCTTGCTTGATGGCGAACAGGCTGACACTTGTCTTCTGATAACGCCGACTGCTAGCAAAGTGGTGGAGGAAGGCCGTTCGGAAATCCTTGAAGCTTGTGATAGATCCGTCCGGCAACCTCCGGAACCACCGTTGAGCCGATCCCGAGAGTGTGGTAAGAAAGACGTGGCATTTCACTCCATCGGTGTATTGATGGAGCGTGGCCGTGTTATCAAACTTACCCAGATGATCATCCGGGTCCGTTGTTCCGTTGTACTCGCCGATCGTCGGAGGCACGTAGTGCTTGGGCAGAGGGTCTCGTAGAATAACCTCCGAAAATTGGCGGTTGGCCCGCTCGGGAGATGAATCCGCCCGGGGAGCCTTACCTTTTCTGTCATCCCGCCTTGGTATTTCGTCCGAAGAAGAACCTCTATCTCTTCGAGCTGGTGCGGCTTCAGGGGTGCGAAATAAGGCCCGGTGAAATGCGACGGTAGCTGGAGGTGCTTCCGCTCGGCCACCAGACGCAGATGTCGCTTGTTGCTCCTGTCGTTCGGTCGCTGCTTTCTGTTTTTGTTCAACAAGTTTGGCAACCCTTATCTCGACCAGAGCGTCGAGCTCTTCCCTCGAAAGCGTCACCGTGTTTTGTCGTCCAGCTTCGTCCATTGTTACCGATCGGATGCAGGAGCGTTCCCACAGACGGCGCCAATTTGATCACGTGGCGCTTCCTGCTAGATCCTCGAATGCTCCGGTGAACCTGCAACGAAACCGAGCCCGGAGGGGTATCCCGGCGACGGCCCTCCAACGCTCAAGTCAGGCGAGGAATAACAAAAAGGTGGCTTCAAAATGAAGATTTTTCATACCTCCAGTGGAGAAATGGAAGCCTTATATAGATCTCTCAAAGAAGCCTGGGCGTGCCAATCAAAGCAACCACCTGCCTTTGACCATGCCCAGGTATGGGTCTGTCAGAAGGGTCATGTCTAAATATGGATCTGTCAGGGAGACGTCCATGAGACCATACTGCTACTGTATCAGCCTCTCCATGATGTGACGGCAAGATCGTGCGATCTTGTGTATGGCCTAATCATTAGACATGCTTCGGCTGACATCTCATATCCTAAGTCGAGCGCATAGGCCGCTCGACCCCCTTTATACCCTCGCCCCTATTTTGGCCGAACGGACAACCCCCTCGGCCCTTGGCCCCTGCCGAGCGGACTCCCGCTCGGCCCTTCGGTCTTCCTGCCTTGGCGTCGGAAACATGAGCCCATGGATGGGCTTATCTATAGCTCCGTTCGGACCTACCCATCCGCTCGGCTCGGCCATCCACCGCACAGCCTTTCATCGGTCCTCAGGCTGAGACCCTTCAGGAAGTGGGTCCCCCCTTCTTACGGTCGGATCAAGGGACAACAAGACTGTTACAAGTTGTTGTAAGTTGAGTTAAGGGGTTGTTGATGTTTCAAAGACTTGGTTTTGTTTCCGTACTGATGAGAGGTGAATGCAACCCTCAAGAAATGCATGAATTATGTGTTAGATGAAGAAATCAAGTTGATATTATAGAAAATCAACTTAGATTTTCAATTCCAGAAAATTTGAGTCTGCCGTTAGTTTTTCAAACTGTTTCAATTAGATTAGAGGCGAAATCTAGTGTGATCTTGAGGAAGTTTAACTACATAAAATTGAATGATTTAATTGTTGAATTGCAACCAGATATTGAAGTGTTGAAATTATATTGTTTGAATCTTGCATGAAGAAAAAAAGGAAAAAAAATAGAATTATGAAATTGAGTATCAATCTGATTTGTTGTGTGCCAAACCATTATGCTGTTTTTGATTAGTTACATCATAAATTCAGTCTCTTTTCATTCCAAAATCAATTGATACCCTTAGCCTAGCTGAATTCTATATGATTTAACCTTAAGCTACCTTAGGTTTCCAATTCTGAACCTTATGCATCAATTCTGAACTCTTCCCAAATCTGATGTGGTTAAGTTAGATCATTGAATTTTCAAACTGAAGTTGTTTTATGTCCAAGGCAAGAACTTGATATTTGCTGTGGCTGAGACATGTTAAGGGAGAGTATCAAGTATTTGGATAGCATGATGTGTTGCATTGTCCGAGATGGATAATATTTTAAGTGTGGAGGAATGCATGACCTTTTCTTCATAAGGTGATTTGAGATTATTTTAGCTTCCAAATTCTGGAATTGAAGTGTTTAAAATAAAACAAGCAATGAAGAGTATCAAATAGAGAGGATGGTGTGCCAAGATTCTGTGGTAGTGATCAAATTGAAAAAGATCTTAGCTTGATCTTTTGTTTTGGCATCGACAAATGGTGTACTTCATTCCTCATGATAAATTCTTTGATACATCTCAAATTGGTCAACTCATCAAGTATATTCCTCCAATACTCTCAATTCTTAGTTGA
The DNA here is from genome assembly GCF_018446385.1 of Zingiber officinale. Taxonomy (NCBI): domain Eukaryota; kingdom Viridiplantae; phylum Streptophyta; class Magnoliopsida; order Zingiberales; family Zingiberaceae; genus Zingiber; species Zingiber officinale. The sequence continues at coordinate 36,241,698 of NC_056004.1, read as the reverse complement.
TTCCTTTTCTTTTGCCTATTACATTCACTTCACTAGTTCTTTTGATTCTATTTTAGTTCTTGATAAAAACCTTTTGATTCATGTATGCTATGTTTTATAGTGGTGGAGAACTAGAAAATAAGCAAGTTTATGGTAGTGAAATGTTGTGACTCGTATTGAGTTGAGCTCCACTTATATGCATGTTTGAGTGTGAGAGTTAGAATAGGTGAATACCTTGTGAGATTACATCTTGCTTAGTTTTTCAATTGTATTAAAATCACCATACCTATTGATTATTATTTGGATTGAATTCATGATTGTTTGTGATCTTTAGATGGTCTTAGTTAAATTCCTTTTACTATCTTCTAGGTATTACTAGGGAATTATTATGGAAATGATTTTTAGTCGATTCTTAGGTTTTCTTGACTTGCACGAGACGTTCAAGACTAAGTGTGGGGGGTTTGATAACCATGATTTTGCTACAATATTTTGATTCATAATGCATGCTTTTAATGATCTTCTCATAGGTTAAACTCATATTTACATCACACTTCATAAATTGCATTTAATCTTAGACTTAATTGCAAATTGACTTATAATCATGGTATTTGATGCTAATATTTCAATATATTCTTTGTAGGCATCAAAAGGATCATGGACCCGATCAGATCAGACTAAATTTGGGCTCAAATTTGGGGCTAATCAAGGAGAGTCAATCCAAGACTAATTTAGACCGTTCATCAAGAACAAGAGAGATCTAAACCATCCATCCTAGTCAAGGGGAAGTAGATCACAACCATTGATCAAGATTCGAAGCTTTTGATCCAGATTTGAATTTATCTAGCCGTTAGATGAGATCTGAAGCATTTTCAACCGTTGATTGAGATCTAATGAGATTTGAAAGGCGTGAGAAGCTACAGTGATAACAGAGCTCGGGCGTTTTTCTCTTCTCACGATTTTGGCACTATTCATCTTCGTCCTCGTTGCTCCCGTTCATTCCAGATCCAAGATTTGAGATACTTCATCAGCAACGAGCTACAAGGAGTGTCGGCGATCATTAGGTGAGCAGCAGAATGCGATAATGAGGAGGTATCCGCGTTGCTATTCTGATTTCCGCATTCCACCATCGTGCGCTGATCGAAGGGAGTTTCCCGATCTACATTTAACACCAGCAACCGAGGTGTCGGCGGAGTTTTCCCGGTGATTTTGATCCACTACCATTTCCCATTTCACCCACGTAACTTGGATTGATCGATCAATCGATCTGGATGATCGCTTACCGGAAATCAGAGCTCTGTTCCTCGCACGGTGAGTTGTTTCAGAAGATCATGAGCTTGAAGGGAGGTTCCCAGGAGTTGAGCGATTCATCTAGAGCATGACTGGAAGCTTGAAGATCTGTTGATGGTCATTTGAAGGGAGTTTGCAAGGGATGGTTCTGTTCGTCGGTAGAAAGAAGGACCGATTGACGATCTGTGTTGTGAACGTCTTCTTCATCTTAGATTTAGCTTTTCAATTATTCTGATCTTATGATCTAATTTCCTTATTTTGCAATTTCCCTTTAGAATTGATTTGTTTCAATTATTTGTTGCATTTCATCCATTCCTTTACTGAAAACAGAAACTCTTAATGTTTACATTTGACTCGTTACAATTTGAATCGTGTTAGGTTTTAGTTCACATAAATGGATCATGTTTAGTTGAGAACAACCCTTCTTTGATCCTATTTTTGATTGTACTAGTGCACTATTGAGAATTAGATGAATTCAATTCATAATGTGAATCTAATGGAAGTGCCAAGTTTACCTTGTTGATGTAAGTATTTAATTTGAATAGAGTCTAGAGTACTCACACAGTTATTAGTTATCCTTGAAAAAAAATATGACTTGGGACTCCTTACTACAACTCTTCTTTTAAGTTTAATGAGTTTCCAATCTTTATTAATTTTGAAGTTCCATGTGACATGTAAAATGGTCAACATCAAATATCCATTAAATAAAAATATTAAATACACTAAAAAATTCCAATCTGCTTGGTATGAATAATTTCCTTGGTTAGAGTATTCACCGGTTAAAGATAAAATATATTACTTTCTATGTTTTATCTTCAACAAGCCATCACGATGCTTAAATCAAACTGCATTTACTGTTGATGGATTTGATAATTAGAAGAAAGTTTGAAATGAAAAAGCTTGTTCTTTCCCAGGTTATATAGGGAAAGGTAATGTAGCTTCACCCATTGTAATGTTGAAAAGGCATGTGAGGATTTGATGAACCAACCATGACATATATCAAGGATATTCGATAATTTTAATGATGAACAAGTCACAAACAATAGTCTTCAGTTAAAGGCTCACACACATGTGTTGTTGTTCTTGCACTTGAAGGAATTTCGTTTAGACACCATGATGAGAAATCTAGTTCATCTAATCATGGTAATTTTTGTTAGGACATGTAGAGAGCTATAGGAGAGCGGGTGAATAGCTTTGATTGCTTCTTTGAACTTGATTTGCAATCAAAAACTTGAAATAATGCTAACACCTTCATTTTTACTTGGTTTCCACCTTCTTGAAGTAACTAATCAAGGGTATGGCTCTCACTATCTCATCCACTATGAAATCCCTTTTTCTTAGAAACTTTCCAGAGGCAGAGAAGTCTCGTACAAGCTCGAAACAAGAATACAACAAGAATACAATAAGAATAAGGAAGTAAATACACAATATAATAAAAACCTTACTTGCTTGATCTCTTGTTGCTCGAAAATGCCTCTTGTTGGCTCGAAAATGCCTCTTGTTGACTCGAAAATACAGTAGCACTTCATCTCAGAATCCCTAAGAACTGGTGTGAACAACTATGCTTCCAATCTTATGAAAACCCCTTTTCTAGAGTCACTTCGATGCCTCCTAATCAGTTAGTCTTGCCCCTAATCAATTGCCACGTCAGCTCGATCATTCAAAACCTGTAGAATGACTATTTTTTGCTTGACTAATCAATTGATAAGCCATACCAATCAATTTAGTATCTTCTAATTGATTGTCCAATTGATTCAGAAGCTTTTTGTTCTCACAAGAATCTCTCAATCGATTCCAGCACCTATTATGCTCTCGTGAATAGGCTTCAATTGATTACCTTATTCAATTACCCCTAATCAATTCCAAGCCCTTTTATTCTCATATGAAAATATTCTTAATTGATTACCCTAATTGATTAACATAAGACCTAATCGATTCAAAGCCTTACCATGCTTCGCAAAAAAACGTAAGCCTAAATGATTGCCTAATCGATTGGCCTTGGACTAATTGATTGAGCTAATCGATTGTCCAACCCTAAACTCTGAATTTGAGTTTAGGGTTCCTTCGCCCAACTCTAAAGTCATCCATGACTCGGGACTTCTTGTTGCCTAGCATCTGATCCTTAATTGATTACCCTAATCAATTAACATAAGACCTAATTGATTAGCTAATCGATTCAAAGTCTTATTGTGCTTCGCAAAAAATTAGCCTAAACAATTGCCTAATCAATTGGCCTTGGACTAATTGATTGAGATAATCGATTGCTCAACCCTAAACTCTAAACTCAAGCTTAGGATTCTTTTGCCCAACTCTAAAGTCATCCGTGACTCGGAACTTCTCATTGCCTAACATTCGGTCACCCTTGACCTGTCAAAGCTTCTTCACCAAGTGTCGGTCAACCTTTAATCCACTTGAATTTTTCATCTCATCCCAACTCTCATTGGACTTCAGATCACAAAGTGTTCGGTCAACTTTTGACCCACTTGGACTTTTCCCTTACCTAGTCCCGCTAGGATTTCCACTGTTTAATTAGTATCTTCTAATTGATTGTCCAATCGATTCAAAATCTTTTTGTTCTCGCAAGAATCTCTCGATCGATTCCAGCACCTATTATGCTCTCGTGAATAGGCTTCAATTGATTACATTATTCAATTACCCCTAATCAATTCCAAACCCTTTTGTTCTCATATGAAAATATTCTTAATTGATTACCCTAATTGATTAACATAAGACCTAAATGATTCAAAGCCTTGCTATGCTTCGCAAAAAAACGTAAGCCTAAATGATTGCCTAATCAATTGGTCTTGGACTAATTGATTGAGCTTATCGATTGTCCAACCCTAAACTCTGAACTCGAGTTTAGGGCTCCTTTGTCCAACTCTAAAGTCATCCGTGACTCGAGACTTCTTGTTGCCTAGCATCTGATCCTTAATTGATTACCCTAATCGATTAACATAAGATCTAATCGATTAGCCAATCGATGCAAAGTCTTATTGTGCTTCACAAAAATTAGCCTAAACGATTGCCTAATCGGTTGGCCTTGGACTAATTGATTGAGATAATCGATTGCTCAACCCTAAACTCCGAACTCAAGTTTACGGTTCTTTTGCCCAACTCTAAAGTCATCCCTAACTCAGAACTTCTCATTGCCTAGCATCCGATCACTCTTGACCTGTCAGAGCTTCTTCACCAAGTGTCGGTCAACTTTTAACCCACTTGAACTTTTCATCTCATCCCAACTCCCATTGGACTTCAGATCATGAAGTGTTCAGTCAACCTTTGACCCACTTGGACTTTTCCCTTACCTAGTCCCGCTAGGACTTCCACTGTTTAGTTCCCAACTAGGTCTTCACTACCTAGTTTTGCTAGGACTTCTACTACCTAACTTCACTCACTAGATCTTTTCTGTCGGCTAATCTCCAGTTAGAACTTTTATTACCTAGCTTCACTCACCAGAGTTTTTTCATTGCCTAACCTCTAATTAGGAGTTTCTATTACCTAACCTCTAGTAAGGACTTTTTCAGACAAGTATTATGTCCTCCCTTAACCGACTTGACTTGTCTCTCACATATTGTCAAACATTGAAACTCATACTCAAGCTAACTCAAACTAGTTAACTTTCACCCAAGAACAATTGCACTAAAAATTTTCTTGAATTTTTGGATGTGCTAACTATGTATAATGACAAACTTTCAAAGGCAATTGTGAAAACTCCAAAAAATGCCAAGTATACAAGTCACAATATTTAGAAATAAATACTTCATGCGCTTTCAATGAGAGTGAAAAATACAATTCATGAAGAAATTGGAATTGCCGAGTATTGCATAATTGTTAATGAAGTTCGAGATGAGTAAAAAGGAGAGCAATGTCTATAATATTGAGCTTCATGAATACTAATGGATTCCTTTAAGAACCTTTTTTTTTGGGTTTGTTAATGTATCTTATTTTGTGGCTTTGACTTTAAAGGGTGTTATATATTCTTCTTTGGCTCACTACAATTTGAATGTTTAAAATATTAGAGATCAAGACTATGATGGTGCTAGTAATATGAGGGATGATTTTAATGAATTTCTAGCTTTGATTATAAAAGATTGTAAAAGTACTTATTATGTTAATTGCTTTTCTCATCAATTGCAATTGGCTTTAGTTGCATCATCAAAAAAATATGATACTCATTCATCAATGTTTTGATAGATTAACTTTGATAGTTAATATTATTGGTTTTTCATGTAAGTATATATAATGATGAGTTGAAGAATGTTCATACAGATGACATTGCACATTTGATTACTATTAATGAACTCAAGATAGGGCGTGGACTTAATCAAATAGTACTTTACAACAAGATGCTGATATATACTAGAATTCTCATTTGAGATCGTTGAAAGACCTAATTAATATATTTAGTATGTCGTGTACAATATTTGGTCAAGATAATGGATTTTAGCTTTCTTCTCAACAAGTAGATGCAATATCTATTTATGATGAAATGACTTCTTTTGATTTTGTATTTGTCTTGCATCTTATAAAAGAGATTATGGGGATCACAAATATCTTTTGTTAGACTTTACAAAGTAAGACTCGGGATATTATAAATTAATGCAATGGAGCTTATATTATCTATCAAGAATTTACTTCAAACATGAGGGATAACTAGTGAGATGATTTGCTAGTAAAAGTGAAATATTTTTGTAAACTTTAAAATTGTGATATTCCTGATTTCAATGCTCTATATATTAATAGACGAGATTGAACCTGTGCTCGTGAAGACAATTTCACCATTGAACATCATTATCAGGTAGACCTCTGTTATGCTTTGATAGATTCAAAGTTGCAAGCAATTAATGGGCTCTTTAGTGATGATGTTATAGAATTGCTCATTTTTAGTAATGCCTTAAATCCTCAATATGCGGTAGATTCTTTTAGAGTTGTGGATATATGTAAATTAGTTGAAAAGTTTTACACCCAAGATTTTATAAGAGATGAATAAAAAGCAATTGGAGATGCAATTGAAGCATTACAAGTATAATGTAGTCAAAGTGTCCGACTATAAAAATCTTTCAACCATTTTAGAATTATGACAATGGTTGGTACAAACTAACAAGTCTGTTACATACAACCACATTTTTAGAATGATCATACTTGTGCTTACTCTTTTAGTTTTGACTATTACTATAGAATGATAATTTTCTATGATGAATATCATGAAAACAAAGCTTCAGAGCAAAATAGAAGATGTTTTTCTCTAAGACACATTAATTGTATATATTGAGAAAGACATTGCTATAAATGTGAGCATAGAAACTATCATTGAAGACTTCAAAAATTTTAAAAATGTTGAATTCCTTTTAGTTAGAAAATTATATTTGATACTTAATTTAATGTACACTAACTTCATATTTCTGAATGATAGGTCTTTATATACAACCAAACATATTCATTTTAGTAATAATTTACATATTTTGAGAGAAGCATCACACAACTATCTAAGAATAGCAAATAGAATATGGGGACAAATTTTTGTTACTGTTAGTGAACAAGTGCTGGTAGGTCATTGTGATTCTGACTCTGAAATTTGTACCCGTTCTTACAAGGAAGAATTTAGTAAAACTGCTAGTGAAATAATAGAAAAATGTCTAATGACTACAATTAAGGTTAGCAACTCTTTTTTATCCTAAATACCCTTGCATTTTTGCAACTCCATCTAAGTAAAAGAACTATGATTTTTCATTGTCCACACTTTCACACAATGCCATGGAATGAATAGATTTCTTGAATGTATGTAAACTCAACATGTTCAACATGTCCATCTATGATCTATGTAGGGAAGAAGTCTGTGGTAAGGATTAACAATGCAATGTTATAGTAAAGACAAGGACATTGCTTTGATCTCTCTTGAATTATGGTGAAAATTAAGATGTTGTTATTGTGACTTTTTTTTCTTTAATTTATCCTCTAATACTATATTAGTTAGGATATTTACAGGGATATTCTGAAGCAATTCTACAACATGATATATATTATTAAAAGCCTTTAAAACTTACAACGATCTCCTGCAGATCCGTAATCGATGATGACAAGACTTGCTGTCGGAAGAACGATCACAGGATCAGAAAGTTCTCTACAATTCCACGAACCAAATCCCACCGCCTCATATGTTCTCCTTCTCTCTTTCTTATCTCTCCTCAAAAACTTGCCAAATGATCCTTGGACGCACCACTTATAAAGGGAAATAACCCAGGGGTATAATGGACTTTTCCATTAAGAGTAGTGGGGAACGTGGGCATGTTCCCATGCCCCAACTTTCCCCATATCCTACATCTCTCACTCGTCCAAGGTAAGTCACTAAGACTAGTTCATTCAGGTAAGTCACAAAGACTAGTTAGTCATAAAGACATAATAAGTCACACAGACTATTTGAGAGTTTGGTCACAAAGACCATAATAGAACATCCAATCCATACTTAGAGAAAATGGTTCGTGCGACAACAAGTACACTGAGCGATAGTTGCTAATAAGATTGTTACACCTTACATAGTCACTCTCTGAGCAATTAATGCTAACAAAGTTGTTACACTTTACTTAGCCGCTCAAATAAATTAGAGAAACACTCTACATGACACTTAGCCTCTTTCCTGGTGGTACATAGCCTTTATCTAGGATCCATCCAATCTCCCAGTGGCACACAACCATTATCTTGGAGATATTCATGTCTTGTTATTCAATGAACATCTCTAATAATTTATTATGACCATTATGTCAAGAGCATTTCCATATCTAATATTCACATTCATTTCTATACATAACAGAAATGGGTCGACCAGTGAATAACATCTAATGATGTAAATATATTTAATCTTCCTTTTTAGATAGAATCTATTCATACTAATTAGTCGCTTTCCTAGTTATGTTCCATTGATCGAATTATACATAGCCATAGGATACATGCTAAAGTAGCAGACACTGATTAGAACTTTAAGTAAACAGCTAAATAGTCACTAAGGTAAAAACTGAGATTAACTTATAATCTCAAAGGTCTCCCATAGTAGAGAAATAGGGATTCATTCTCCTACTACCTTTTTTGTCGCAATAGCACATGTGGTATGAATCACATGTTACGATGTTATTCTCTTTACTTAAAAGAGTGCATGTTGTGTTCAAATTTAACATCGTACAAATTTTGATCTAGACACACCTAATGTCTAATCCTAAATTCAACATATGAATTCTAATTTGGCCTTCAACAGGTTCAGTAAATGGTGCGTTCATTTACTTCGATCATTATTAACACATAAATGATCTCATCTTGACATAATTATCAAGGCAATCTCAACTTACGGATTTGTCTCTAATTTCAGCTGCATAAGCTATTCCATAAGTAACGGTCTTACCTCTATTTGTACTTAACAAATAGAGATGATTGTCGATGTGAGTGGACCAATCTCAACCTGCCAACATGCTCACTGAGATCTTATATGAATGTAACAAATATAACATATACACTGAATAAATTATGGCAAATGATATAATCAAATCACAAAGTCTGATTGTTATTTCAATATTGTTACATTCTATGAAGTCCCAAAGACTTTACATGTTCTTTAAATGACTCTTTAGTTATTGGCTTAGTAAAAGGATTTGTAAGTATAGCACGTGTAGGGACATACTTAAGAATTACTTTTCTTTTAGCCACAATATCCTTCATAAAATTATATTTAATTTTTATATGCTTACCTTTGTTGTGATATTTGGGATCCTTGGTGATCCTATCCGAACGCTGAATCGATGGACGCTGGGCACGTGGTGCTCTTTCAACTGATGATGTGGATCTCTGACCGGCCGTATGGATCTCCGACAAACCTGCAAAGAAGTCGGGTTGGGAAGGGGTTCCCGGCGACAACCCTCCGACTCTCAAGTCAGGCAAGAGGAAAATGATGAAGTGGCTTCGAAGACGAGAGATCGCGTACCTCTGGCGAAGTCTGAGGGCTCTTATATAAAGCTGTGGGAAGGCTTGTGCACACCTACCGAGGCGTACACGTGTCCTGTACCATACCTTAGTATGGGCTTACCAGAGGAGCATGCCTGACACCATACTGCTACAGTCTGAGCACCTCTCTGATGGGACAGCAGAACCTTCCGTCGTACGATTCTACGTATGGCCTGGTCGTCGGACATGCCTATTATCAGAAGATGTTTTCCAATGTCCCCTTATCCTTGTCTCTTTTTTCCCTGAGCCGAGCGTCCATCCGCTCAGCAAGCATCGGCCCGACCGGACGAAGGTCCGACCGGGTGCTCGGCTGAGAGGGTTCCACAGCATTGATGCTTTACGCCTCGGTCGAGCGGGCCACCCGCTCGGCCGGCGACCCTGTTCACCATGAGCGTCGGAAACCCGACTCCCCGTCGGGTTGTCTTTGATTCCGCTCGGACTCGTTCGGTCGATCAACCCACCCCATCTCCGATGGGCCGAACCTCATGCTGACCTTTTTGACTTTTGACCTCCACGTGGCGTTGACTCCTCTCCAGAGGGTCCCCCGACCTTACTGCCGGATCACTTGCATCCCCTTCAAGTCTAGTCGAAGGAGGCGATTAGTCCGACTGATTGGACTGCCAGTCACGCCGAGTGGCGTTTGTTAAACTATCCTCTGCTCGGCCCCCACGGGGATAGTTATAACCTCAGTCAACGCCGCCATTCCTTGGATCTTTTTGAAATTTGCGCCAATCTTCGACATTAAGGATGGGCATGCGCTTTGCACCTCATGAAGGCGCTCATTAAGTGCTTTCTAGTGGTTGAATGCCACGTGGCGCCGCTGTCGTCATCGTACGGCGGCGGCGTCGTGGGCGACGAGACCGAGGCAGTTTGAAATGGACGGCCTGATGCATGCTTCAGTTCCCGTGACCTGCATTGGACGGTTGAGGCCGATCGTGCCCGACCTTATAAAGCCCTTGCCTTCTTCCTTCGCCCATTTCTACTCTCGCGTGCCCAGAAACTTCCTTTGGCGTTTTAGTGCTCCGGCGGCTTCGGTTCTCCTCTTTCCGGCGATTCCGTGTTCCTCGTTGATCTTCATTCTTCCCTGTAAGGCTCTTCTTCTTTTCTATCCTTGATTCTTGTGTTCTCTTTGCGTTTCTTTCCCGAGTTTTGGTCCTCTGGGCACTGTTTCGTTTGTCGTCCTCTTCTTTGTATCATCTGCATTTCTTCTCGCCTTTTGTGATTTCATCCGTTCGGACAATGGCCAGTTCTTCTCAGCCTCAAGACCAATCCCTCGGCCCGTGGTATACTACCATGGAGTCGTGCTTCGATCGGCGCGATGCCGATGTTCTGATGAACAATTTCGACATCCCCTCTAATTTTGAAATTATCTTACCCTCCCCCTCCGCTCGGCCACACAAATCGCCGCGCGGAGCTTTCTGTGTTTTCCGCAACCAGTTCATAGCCGGTCTGCGCTTTCCAATCCATCCCTTCATCGTAGAAGTTTGTAATTTTTTCGGCATTCCGCTCGGAAGCCTAGTCCCTAATACTTTCCGCCTTCTATGCGGCGTTGTCGTCTTGTTCAAAATCCACAACATTCCCCTCCGACCGGAGGTCTTCTACTATTTTTATTACCCCAAACAGTCCGAGCTGGGCACTTACATGTTCCAGGCTCGGCCCGGTTTAGTTTTCTTCAATAAACTGCTCTCTTCCAATAAACATTGGAAAGAGTATTACTTCTATCTACGTCTTCCCGAGTGGGCCGCTTTCTGAACCCAGTGGCAGGTCGGACCGCCAATCTCCCCTGAGCTTAAGAGGTTCAAGACCCGACCGGATTATCTTCACGCTGCCAACATGCTAGCCGGTCTGAAGTTTGACATCAACAAGTTCTTACCTGAAGGGGTCATGTACATATTTGGCCTGAGTCCGATCAGGACCCCCCTCCCGAGCGGCTTCGGTAAGAATTTTACTTGTGCATTCGCTTTGATTGCTAACTGATTTTCTCCTTTTTCCTTTGCAGCGGACATTGTCATGGAGTCCGTGATGGCCGGCATTTTGAAGAGGAAAGCGGCGGCACTCGAGGCCGCAGCTGCCAAAGAGATGGAGCAACTGGGCATCACACCGGTCGGCTCTAACGAAGGAGAGAGCGAGACGAATGCGGGGGAGTCGGCCGCTCAGGCTTCTCTCCCAGAGCCGGCGGTTAGCATAACTTCTAGCCGAGGTCCTTCCGTCTGGGACGAAGGCTCCGCTCAGGAGGAAGACCACCCTCTACGACAAAAGAGGCGTCGAGCGGAGACACCCCTTCGATCGGCCACTTCCGCGATCCAGCCGTCCGAGCGGACCACTGCCGATTCTCGCGGCAAGGCCCCAGTGGTGGAGGCAATCTCGTCCGATCGGACTCCGTCCCAACTAGACGCGTCCGCGGACCCCCTCGAGGTCGTGCCTGTTAGCGCCCTTCCGCCCGCTCCCCGTCAAGTCCAATGCTCGGCGATTTTGTCCCAGTTTTTGCGCCGGCCTCCGATCCTTCGCCAGCTTCCGCCCAGACGACTCCCGGTCGGCACGGTACCATCAGGGTCTCCCTGCATCTCCCCACCGAAGAGCTGATGGCCGAATCCGATCGGTCGACCGCACCCGAGCACATGATCACCATGAAGGGGCCCCTAGCCGAAATGTGGGCCGACGCTCGGGCACACGTCGCGATGATTCCCCTCAGTAATCTGGCCAACAGCCACATGCAGCAGGCCACTGGGGTAAGTATGTTTTCTTTGAAGTCTTTTACGCATTCTTTCCGATCGGTCATTAACGATTTTGCTTATGCCAGAGATGGGTAGAAGAGATCGCCGTCTCCAACCGCCTGGCCATGGCGGACGTAGAACTAAAAAGGTTAAAGAGTTCAGGCGGTGCGCCCTCCCAGGGTCCTTCATATGCCGAGCTATAGAAAGAGCTCAAAAAGACCCAAGATCTACTGGCGGCCGAGCAAAAGAAGACGGCCGATCAGGCCTACACTCTGGGAGAACTTGAAAGGCAGGTGAAGACGCTTGATCGGAAGATAAGTCTTGCTGCTGAGTGGAAGAAGACGGCTATCTCCGATCTGGAGAAGAAGAATGTCGAGGCTCGGGGTCTGGAGCAAAAGGTCAAGGAGCTGATGGATCAGCTGGCCGGCGAGAAGGCGGGACGCTCGGCAGAGGCGATTAAGCATAAGGATGAACTGAAGACTTTGCAGGAGTCTCTCGAGGCTTCCCAAGCTGCCTTCAGGGAATATCAAGAGGCGAAGCCCGGCCGAGTTGCAGCCCTGAGGCTGAAACACATCCGCTCGACCGAATTCTCAGAAAAAGTATGCGAGCGGATGTATAATACCTTTGAGCTGGTCATCACCGTTACAACGGACTACCTGAAGTCCAAGGCTCAACTTCCTGACTCCGCCAGCATCCCGGCCCAAGATTATGCGGCGCTCCTCAGCAAAATTCTTAAGGACCTTTATGATTTTTTGGAGTAGAAGTCTTCATGTAATTCGGCCGTTCAACCAAAAAACTTTCCTTTTTGCAATTCGGCCGCTCGGCCTTGATTACTTTAATTTCCATGAAAATTTTATCTTTGTGCAACTTCGTTTTTACTTGGCCTGCTTGTGAGTGATTGGTCGGGGACACACAACTCGGCTAACTAGGCCTCCCGAGCGGACGTAGGTGGCATACGACTTGTCACTTTTTTCCCTCGCCGCTTATCTTCACGCGTCTTTCGTTCCGGCCGGAGGGTTTATAGTCGCTGGCTCGACTCTCAATATTTAACATCGGAGCTCGACGGTTCTTCCGACCGGAGGGTTTATAGTCGCTGGTACGACTCTCGATATTTAACGTCGGAGCTCAACGGTTCTTCCGACCGGAAGGTTTATAGTCGCCGGTATGACTCTCGATATTTAACGTCGGAGCTCAACGATTCTTCCGACCGGAGGGTTTATAGTCGCCGGTACAACTCTCGATATTTAACGTCGAAAGCTCGACGGTTCTTCCGGCCGGAGGGTTTATAGTCGCCGGCGTGACTCTCGATTTTTAACGTCGGAGCTCGACGGTCTTCCGCCCAGAGGGTTTATAGTCGCCGGCGCGACTCTCGATTTTTAACGTCGGAGCTCGACGGTCTTCCGACCGGAGGGTTTATAGTCGCCAGTACGACTCTCGATTTTTAACGTCGGGGCTCGACGGTCTTCCGACCGGAGGGTTTATAGTCGCCGGTACGACTCGATTTTTAACGTCGGAGCTCGACGGTCTTCCGACCGGAGGGTTTATAGTCGCCGGTACGACTCTCGATTTTTAACGTCGAAGCTCGACGGTCTTCCGACCGGAGGGTTTATAGTTGCCGGTATGACTCTCGATTTCTAACGTCGGAGCTCGACGGTGTTCCGACCGGAGGGTTTATAGTCGCCGGCGCGACTCTCGATTTTTAACGTTGGAGCTCGATGGTTCTTCTGGCCGGAGGGTTTATAGTCGCCGACGCGACTCTCGATTTTTAACGTCGGAGCTCGACGGTCTTCCGGCCGGAGGGTTTATAGTCGCCGGTATGACTCTCGATATTTAACGTCGGAGCTCGACGATCTTCCGGCCGGAGGGTTTATAGTCGCCGGTTCGACTCTTGATATTTAACATCGGAGCTCGACGGTTCTTCCGACCGGAGGGTTTATAGTCGCCGGCGCGACTCGATATTTAACGTCGGAGCTTGACGATCTTCCGATTCGGCTGACGATGCCCCATACTTGTGCTAATTTTCTTATTTTTTACTCCTGCATTTCAAGTATACAGCCGAACGGAAAGTATACAACATATATTACATCGGCGCACCTTTCACCCAGCTCGATACGGCTAGAGATGATTTGCGCTCCACGGTCGATCCAGTTGCCACCCGTCTCTATCCTCCAGATAATAGGCACCCGAGCAAAGCTTTTCGATGACTTTGAAGGGGCCCGCCCAAGGAGCCTCCAGCTTACCAACGTCCCCGACCGGCTTCACTTTCTTCCACACTAGGTCGCCAACCTGGAATGCTCTAGAGATCACGCGCCGGTTGTAGTTCTGCTTCATTCTCTGCCGGTACGCCATCAGCCGGATGGACGCCTTGGCTCGCTCTTCGTCGATCAAGTCCAACTCCATCGCCATGCGCTCGGCATTGTCATCATCATAGTTCTGGATCCGGACGGACTCTACGCCGACTTCAATTGGGATAACTGCTTCGCCGTTGTACACTAAATGGAACGGCGTGACGCACGTTCCCTCCTTTGGAGTCGTGCGGATAGCCCATAGGACGCCCGGCAGCTCGTCCACCTAGCTTCCTCCCATATGGTTGAGCCGAGCCCTAAGAATGCGAAGAATCTCCCGATTGGCTACTTCGGCTTGATCATTGCTCTGGGGATACGCCACGGAAGTAAAGTGTTGTTCGATGCCATAACTTTTGCACCATTCTTCAAGCTGTTTCCCGACGAACTGTCGCCCGTTATCAGATATGAGCCGGCGAGGAATGCCGAACCGACAGATTATATGCTGCTAGATAAACTTTTTGACCATCTGCTCGGTGATCTTGGCCAGTGGCTCGGCCTCCACCCATTTGGAGAAGTAGTCGACCGCCACCAGTAGAAACTTCCGCTGATCGGTCGCCATAGGGAACGGACCCACGATATCCATTCCCCACTGATCGAACGGACAAGACACTGTAGATGCTTTCATCTCTTCCACCGGTCGATGGGAGACGTTGTGGTATTTCTGGCAGGAGAGGCACGTCGCGACGGTCCGAGCGGCGTTTGCTTGTAGGGTTGGCCAGAAGTACCCGGCCAGCAGGATCTTCTTAGCTAGCGATCGTCCGTCCGGATGTCCTCCGCACGATCCTTGGTGCACTTCCTGTAGGATGTACTCTGCGTCCTCCGAGCTCACACATTTCAAAAGTGGGCGAGAGAAAGCCTTCTTGTAGAGTTGGTCTCCAACGAGTGTGAACCGACCAGCTCTCCTCCTCAATAGCTGGGCTTCTTCCCAATCGGACGATGTCGCAGCTGAGCACAGAAACTCCATGATGGCTGTCCTCCAATCGCTCGGGAATGCGAGGCCCTCCATCCGGTCAATGTGCGCCACCAAGGATACTTGCTCAATCGGCTGCTGGATGATGACCGACGATATTGAACTTGCGAGCTTGGCTAACTCATCTGCCGCCTGGTTCTCTGCTCGGGGTATCTTCTGGATAATGACTTCTCTGAAGTGGGCCTTGAGCTTTTCGAAGGCCTCGGCGTAGAGCTTGAGCCGAGCGTTGTTAATCTCAAAAGTGCCCGAGAGCTGCTGGGTGGCCAGCAGGGAGTCTGAATGGAGTGTCACCCGACCGACTCCTACATGCCGGGCGGCCTGCAAGCCGGCTATGAGGGCCTCATACTCTGCTTCATTATTTGTGGCTTTGTAATCCAGCCGGACGGATAGGTGCATCCGTTCTTCTTGGGGAGAGAGTAATAGCACACCAATCCCGCTCCCGCGCCGAGTGGATGATCCATCCATAAATATTTTCCACATCGCTTCGGGCTCGGGATTTTGCACTTCGGTAACAAAATCTGCTAAGGACTGCGCCTTTATCGCCGAACGGGGTTGATACTGAATGTCAAATTCACTCAACTCCGTTGTCCATTTGATGAGTCGTCCGGACGCTTCTGGATTTAGCAGCACTCTTCCCAATGGGCTATTTGTCCGGATGATGATTGTATGTGCCAGGAAATAAGGACGTAATCTCCGAGCGGCGAGGACCAAAGCAAAAGCCAGCTTCTCGAGCCCAGTGTAGCGAGATTCAACATCTTTTAAAATATGTCTCAAGAAGTACACGGGTTGTTCTTCACCGCTCGTCCTCACTAATGCCGAGCCTACTGCCCGCTCGGTTGAGGATAAGTAAATACAGAGCGGCTCACCTACAGCTGGCTTGGCTAACACGGGCAAGGAGTTCAGGTATGTCTTCAGCTCCTCAAACGCCCGATCGCATTCTTCGTCCCAATGAAATTTAGTAGCTTTGCGTAAGATCTTGAAAAAAGGGAGACTCCGGTCGGCAGTCTTAGAGATGAATCTTGATAATACAGTTATCCGCCCGGTCAGGCGCTGTACTTCCCTCAAATTTCTTAGGGGCGGCATATCTTGCAACGCTTTTACCTTGCTGGGATTTGCCTCTATGCCCCGCTCGGTCACTATGTAGCCCAAGAAACGCCGGCCTCTTGCTCCGAACAAACATTTCTGAGGGTTCAGCTTGACTCCATACTTCCTCAGCGTTGCGTTCTTCAGTCCGAACGGTATTACATTGTAACAGTAAGTGTCATCGGCTGTGACAAAGCTGACCTTCTCTTGATCTTCTCGGGCAAGCGGCACCTGATGGTAGCCCTGATAGGCGTCTAGCATGCATATCAACTCGCACTCGGCCGTGGAGTCCACCAGTTGATCAATCCGAGGTAAAGGGTAGAAATCCTTTGGGCATGCTTTGTTGAGATCCCGGAAATCGATGTAAACCCTCCACTTGTTCCCCGACTTTGAGACTAGCACTACATTTGTGAGCTAGCTCGAGAACAGGACCTCCCTTATATGGCCGGCCTCCAGGAGCTTCTCGACCTCCGCTCAGATGATGGCGTTTTGTTCGGCGCTAAAGTCCCTCTTCCGTTGCTTCACCGGCCGAGCGTCCGGTCGGACATGAAGCTCATGCTGCGCTATACCTGGCGAAATTCTCGGCAGCTCATGCGTCGACCAAATGAAGACGTCGCAGTTTCTCTGGAGACATTGGATCACCTCCTTTTTCTGGCTTGCCTCCAGATCGGCTGCAATAAATGTGGTGGCCTCCGATCGGGTCGGGTGGATTTATACTTCCTCTTTTTCTTCATAACCCAAAGAGGGTGGTTTTTCGGTTATGGCATTTACCTCGATCCGTGGCATCTTCCGCGCGGCATTAGCTTCGGCTCGGACCATTTCGACATAGCATCGTCGAGCCGCCCGCTGATCTCCCCGTATTTCTCCAACTTTGTCTTCAACCGGGAACTTAATTTTTTGGTAGAAGGTGGAGACGGCCGCTCGGAACTCACTAAGCGCTGGTCGCCCCAGGATAACATTGTATGCTGAGGGAGAGTCGACCACGACGAAGTTGGCAGTCTGCGTTCTTCTGAGCGGCTCTTCTCCCAGTGAGATAGCCAGTCGGACCTGTCCGACCGGCAGAACTTCATTGCCCGTAAACCCGTAGAGAGGGGTTGTCATGGGCAGCAACTCAGCTCGATCAATTTGCAGTTGGTCGAAAGCCTTCTTGAATATAATGTTGACCGAATTGCCTGTATCGATGAAAATGCGGTGAATAGTATAGTTAGCTATTACCGCTTTAATGATGAGGGCATCGTCATGTGGCACTTCGACTCCCTCAAGGTCCCTGGGCCCGAAGCTGATTTCGGGCCCGCTCGCCCGTTCTTGACTGCAGCCAACCGCATGGATCTGGAGATGCCTGACACTCGCCTTCCTTGCTATGTTAGAGTCACCTCCGGTCGGTCCGCCAGCGATGATGTTGATTTCACCTCGGGACGTGTTGCTTCTATTTTCTTCCTCCCGGGCGGACGACCTAGGCCACTCCTTAGATACCCGGGGATTGTCCTCGTGCCTCTGGGGATGATACCGCTCGGGGGACTTTCTGATATCCGCCGATCGGCTTCATGGTGTCGCTGTCGCCTGTCGGATGATGGCGATCGACGGTGGCCACTCCGAGGAGCGGGGTGGGCGATCAGGGGAAGGCTTCGGCAATCTCGTGTGTTATGCGTGTCGATCCGGTGGAACAAGCAAAACATGGGGGTCCATACCTTCTTTTTTGGTTTGGGCCGCTTGGCAGCTATCTCTTGAACGGCGTGGGACCTTGCGTGGTGAGGGCGGACTGCTTCGGCTCGAGGTCCTCTAGGCGGCTGGTGGCCAGTGAGCGGCTTCCGCTCGGCAGGGGCTGGCCGCTCAGTTGGAGCTTCTTTTCTTCGGGCCGCCTGGGCTTCCGCCACATTAATGTACTCATTGGCCCAGTGTAACATATGATCATAGTCTCGGGGCGGCTTTCGAATAAGTGAACGGAAGAAGTCACTGTCCACGAGGCCTTGCGTGAACACATTCATCATTGTTTCTGAGGTGGCCGTTGGAATATCCATGGCCACCCGGTTGAATCGTTGGATATAAGCTCGGAGCGGCTCCCTGGGCTCTTGCTTGATGGCAAATAGACTAACACTGGTCTTCTGGTAACGCCGACTGCTCGCAAAATGATGGAGAAAAGCGATGCGGAACTCTTTAAAGCTGGTGATGGATCCGTCCGGCAGCCTCTGGAACCATCGTTGCGCCGATCCCGAGAGGGTGGTAAGGAACACCCGGTATTTCACTCCATCTGTGTATTGATGTAGTGTAGCTGTGTTGTCGAACTTTCCTAGATGGTCGTCCAGGTCGGTGGTTTCGTTATATTCTTCGATCGCCGGGGGCACATAATGCTTGGGCAAAGGGTCCCGCAAGATGGCCTCTGAAAATTGCTGGTTGATCCGCTCGGGGGAGGCGTCCGTTCGGGGAGCCTTGCCTTTTCGGTTGTCTCACATGGGCACCTCGTCGGATGAAGATCCTCGATACGGTTAGCTGTTGCGACTTTAGGAGGCGTACGGAATATGGCCCGATGAAATGGAACGGTGGCAGGCGGTACTTCTGCTCGGCCTCCTGACGCTGACGTCGCTTGCTGCTCTAGCCGCTCGGCTTGCGCCTTCTGTTTCTGTTGCTCCATAAGCTTAGCTGCTCTTGCCTCGATTAGAGCGTCGAGCTCCTCCTGGGAGAGCATCACAGTGTGCTGTCGTCCAGCTTCGTCCATCGCTTCTGCTCGGATGCAGGTGCGTTCCCACAGACGGCGCCAATTTGATCCTGTCCGAACGCTGAATCGATGGACGCTGGGCACGTAGCGCTCTTTCAACTGATGATGTGGATCTCTGACCGACCGTATGGATCTCCGGCGAACCTGCAAAGAAGTCGGGCCGGGAAGGGGTTCCCAGCGATGACCCTCCAACGCTCAAGTCAGGCAAGAGGAAAATGATGAAGTGGCTTCGAAGACGAGAGATCGCGTACCTCTGGCGAAGTCTGAGGGCTCTTATATAGAGCTGTGGGAAGGCTTGTGCACACCTACCGAGGCGTACACGTGTCCTGTACCATACCTTAGTATGGGCTTGCCAGAGGAGCATGCCTGACACCATACTGCTACAGTCTGAGCACCTCTTTGATGGGAAAGCAGAACCTTCCGTCGTACGATTCTACGTATGGCCTGGTCGTCGGACATGCCTATTATTAGAAGATGTTTTCCAATGTCCCCTTATCCTTGTCTCTTTTTTCCCTGAGCCGAGCGTCCATCCGCTCGGCAAGCATCGGCCCGACCAGACGAAGGTCCGACCGGGTGCTCGGCTGAGAGGGTTCCACAACATTGATGCTTTACGTCTCGGCCGAGCGGGCCACCCGCTCGGCCCGGCGACCCTGTTCACCATGAGCGTCAGAAACCCGACTCCCCATCAGGTTGTCTTTGATTCCGCTCGGACCCGTTCGGCTGGTCAACCCACCCCATCTCCGATCGGCCGAACCTCATGCTGACCTTTTTGACTTTTGACCTCCACGTGGCGTTGACTCCTCTCCAGAGGGTCCCCCGACCTTACTGCCGGATCACTTGGAAAAAGCTATTATAGCTTGACTGTCATAGTAGATAGTTACTGGACTTCCACTATCCTCAGTAATTTTCAGTGTTTTAGGAACCTTCTCAACCAGACTGCTTCTTGTACAGCTATTGAACATGCCACATATTCAGCTTCCATAGTCGATAAAGCTACGCAAGCTTGTTTCTTGCTATACCAGGAGATGGTGCCACCATTCAGCAAGAATGCATAGCTTGATATAGATTTTCTATCATCTAGGTCCTCTGCCCAATCTGCATCTGAATAACCTTTCAAACTCATATCTGATCCTTGAAAACAGAGACAATAATCTGTCGTCGCCTTCAGATATCTAAATATCCTTTTTACCGCCTTCCAGTGTCTCGGTCCTAGGTTTGACTGGAAGCGACTGACCAATCCCACAACATAGCTGATATCGGTACGTGTAGATAACATAGTGTACATCAAATTACCAATAGCACTAGCATATGATTTTTTATTCATCTCAGCTATTTTCTCTGGAGTTTTAGGACACATACTCTTACTCAAAATAGTATCTTTCACAATAGGTGTATGTTCTACGTTGCAATTTGATATGCTGAAATGATGTAACATATTATTTATATAAGACTCTTGCGACAGATTCAAAAGTCATTTAGGATGATCTCTTATGATAGTCACTCCTAAGATGTATTTAACTTCTCCCATATCCGTTGTATCAAATTGTGATGACAACCACTTCTTGACTTCATTCACATATCCTATGTCATTTCTAACTATCAGTATATCATCAACATATAATGATAAAATGATATACTTTCCTTTTTCCCTTTTCAGGAAAACACAATGATCCTCATTGATCATCTCGAAACTATAAGATAAAATGACTTTGTTAAATCTTATGTTCCATTGTTTTGACGCTTGCTTTAGCCTATATATAGACTTTCTAAGTCTACATACTTTCTGTTCTTGGCCTTCAGCAATGAAACCTTCTGGCTGAACCATATAAATTTCTTCGTTAAGATCACCGTTAAGGAAAGCGATTTTTACATCCATTTGATGTAATTCCAAGTCATAATGTGCCACAAAACCAAAATAACTCGTATTGACACAAATTTCACTACGGAAGAAAATGTCTTTTCAAAGTTAATACCCTCCATTTGGGTATATCCTTTTGCAACTAAACGAGCTTTGTATCTGTTAATCAATCCATCAACTTTTCTCTTTATTTTGAGAATCCACTTGTTCCCAATAGCCCTTCGGCTCAGAGGAAGATCAACCAAGTCCCAAACATGATTCTGAATCATAGACTCCATCTCTTCAACCATTGTAGCTTTCCATTTTTCTCTAACTCTACATCCCAATGCTTCCTCAATGGATTGAGGTTCAGCGTCGCCAATTGGAAGTGTAATCAATGCCTCATTCTCAATATCAAACCTCTTCTTAGGTTTGATCTTACGAACACTTCTCCATAAGTTAGGCTGTTGAGAAGTTAACTCATGACTCGGCATATCACTCCCACTCGGTTGACTAGACTTAGGTATCCCTTTTGACACCTCTCTTGTTGATAATATCTCATCCTCCTCAAATAGAGGAACATTTTTATCAACATCACCTCTGATTGGGAACTCTGTTTTGAGAAAAATTGCATCTCTCAAATATATTTCGAAGATAGTTCCATCTAGTTACTTACATATGAAAACATAACCTTTGGAGGTCTTATGATATCTTATAAAGATACATTTCTTACCCTAAGTCCCAGTTTTCCATACTTGTGAGAACGATCATGAGCATAAGTAGCTGACCCCCAGAGTCTCAGATTACTCAAATATGATTTTCTATCTGTCCAACGTTCATATGGGGTAGATGGAACTGACTTTGAAGGCACTTTGTTAAGTATATAGGCTGCAGTTAATAATGCATCTCCCCAATAGAAGATTGACAAATTAGCCTGTGACATCATAGACCTAACCATTTCAAGAAGAGTCCTATTTCTTCTTTCAGCTACCCCATTTTATTGTGGAGTTCTAGGGATTGTCAGTTGTCTTATAATCTCTCTATCATTACATATTGTCTTGAATATATCAAACAAATATTCCCCTCCATGGTCACTGCGTAAAGTCTTAACTTTACATTCCATTTGATTCTCAACTTCGTTCATATAATGAATGAAGCGATCCAATGCTTCAGATTTGTGAGAAATCAAATACACATGATCGAACCGAGAGAAATCATCAATAAATGTAATGAAATAGAAAGCTCCATGTCTAGCTTTCACATTCATTGGACCGCAAATATCTGAATGAATTAACTGCAATGTTGATTCAGATCTAATAGCCTTACCAAATGATTTCCTAGTTATTTTTCCAACAAGATAATGTTCACATATAAATAATTGAATCTTAGCCCGAGTGCCCAATAGACCCTCTCTAGCAAGCCGATTCATATGTTTGTGTCCTATATGTCCTAATCTAGCATGCCAAACCTCATCAGTTATATCTGCATCACTAGTTAGAGCAATGTTTGAAAAACAACCATCAATAGCATATTTGGCATTTGGTTCTACATCAAGAATCATAAAATCATTTGTTAAAAAAATCATGTCCGATTGACACTGAGTCAATCTTAAGTTCAACACACCGACTGTAAAAATTAATATAATACCATAAATCAAGAAGACATGTAACGAAAACAAGATTTCGTCAAATTTCAGGAGAATATAGGATATCATGTAGAAACAAAACTCTACCACCACGGAGGTTGAGTTTGCAAGTGCTAACTCCTTTGACTTCAACTCTTGCATTGTTTCCTACATAGATCCACTTGTTGCCAGTTGGTACCTGACAGTACTCTACAAATGTAACTCGTTCTCGAGCTACATAGTTGGTTGCTCTCGAATCTATAATCCACAAAGGATAAAAATCAGCTAACAACACTGAGCTAGCAACAAAATGCTCAAAAAATGAAGACATATTTGGATTTACCTTTTTCGGCTCAGTGCACTCCCGAGCGAAGTGACTTTTCTTGCCGCAGTTAAAACAAGTCAACTTGTTTTTAGGTTTCTTTCCAGTCTTCTTTACTATCTTCTTGATTGGGCCCTGTCCCATAGCAGTAGCTTCCCTCTTCTTTCCCTTCTCTTTCTTGAACCATTTCTTTTTTATGGATCCAGATGATCCAGCAGAACCTGCAGCCACATAGGCTTGTCCAGAAATTCTTGCGGATTCAACTCTCTCCACCTCCAATTCTATATTATGTGAGACGTCAGTGAATGCCTTGATACTCTCACTGTGAGTTAGGGTCTGGTTCATGGTCTCCTAAGAATCTGGAAGTGAACGAATAACTGCTTGAACCTCTTGTTCGTCGGTTAACTCATGACCAGCAGTTTTAAGCTCCCGAATCATGTTCGATATCTCCCTGAGGTGTTGAACCATTGATACATTCGGACGCTTCTTGTAGCTATCAAACTTGATTGTCAGCTATCGAAGCTTGCTCAGACTTACTGCACTGTATTTTTCTTTAAGGGCTACCTAGACTGCATGAGCCAAAAGATTCAACTCATACTCAAAAGCTAGGTCATCTACCATTGAATTAATCAATATGCCCTTTGCAGTGGAGTTCTTTTTCTTCCATGCCTTATAGGCATCAAGATCTCATCTGTGTTGTGCAGTGGGATCATCTACAGGTTCTACCATAACCTGATTTACAGCCTCCAGAACTTCTTATTCCTCAAGTATATATTGTATCTTGAGGTGCCAGATCTTATAGTTATCCCCATTAAGTTTTTCACCCTTGTTGTTTTCAGCTATAATATTTTTTGTTGACATAATCTATCATAAATAAACACATTATTTAGTATTCAGTGTAAATCATATGCATGCAATTTATGATTGACTCAATATTAATTTGAGTTGGTTTACAAAATCAAGTGACAACTATATTTTCACTCATCATTTGTATGACCAATCAAATCAATATTAATCAATTCTATTACACACATCCCAACCAATGAACTAATCATTTATAAAATCATAATTTCTTTAATTAAATAAACTGATCATTTAATAAATCATGATTACTTTAATTAAATGAACTGATCATTTAATAAAAATGAACTAATCATGCATCATGTCAAGTAAACAACATAAATAAATGAACATATCATTAATATAAAATCATGTTGCATATTGTTAACATATAACCAACTGACATGAACGAAATGGACTAAAATTGTTCACACATAATGAAAATAACAATAATATAACTCTAGTAAACTAGATAGGCTACTACCACTCCCACTAGGACAGACACTAGTGTAGTGGCCAGTATTATTCCTTTCAGCCTGGACTCATTTGGGGTAATATCAGACAGGACAACTTCAGGATTCTCTATTGGATCCACAATTGGATCCTCTTCTAGATTCTCCACACACTCTCCTGGATCCTCTTCTGATTCATCAGGATCTTCTGAATCCTTCTCAGATTCATCTGGATCCTCCTCTGGATCTTCAGGATCTTCTGAATCCTCCTCAGATTCATTTGGATTCTCCTCTGGATCTTCAGGACCCCAATAGAAATGAAGTAATTGTCTGCATATCTCTGAATATGAGATGTGCCCATCATAATCATCCCAAAGTTGGAATGCTATCTGCCTAAGATTTTTCAGCAGTGAATAGACCAGAGCCCATCTTCTATGTGTGTCTTGGACTGAAAACTCTTCTCGCTCGAGTTTCCAGAACAACTGATTGAGCCGACCAATTAGCCATTCGAGTCCTTGAACTGGGTCAAAATCAAGCTCCTTAATCTCCTCTCAAAGCTCATGTTGTCGTAAATCACGACTAACCATATGAAAAATTAAAATTAAATAAGTTAGTACAAAATCGGCTTAATTCAATTTATACAGGCATAGTACCAACATAATCAATCAAAAAAAATAAATCTTCTCGATTTTCAAGAGTCTAAGTCGACTGACTCATTGGATTGGTTGATTAGGAATCCAGATCCTAAGCTTGGTCCATAGTCCATAATTAGAACTGATCTAATTAGATAGGGATTTTTGTACCTATGTTCTATTACTGTTTGATCTAAGTTCATTTTAGCCAGTTTCAGACTTATTGATCAAATTTAGGTCTGTTTGATCAAACTAATGCCCATTGGTTTAAGTCTGACCAATTAGAATAAATCTAATCAATTGATTAAAACTGACCCAATAGAACAAATCTGATCATTTGATCATATTTGATCCAAGCCCAATTAATCAACCCAAATTGATTTGGGTTTGGATCAAATTAGTTCGATTGAATCAACTAATGATTTAAACCTGAACCAGATATAAATGGACCAAAACTGATCTACTCCATTTGTCATAAATGATAAATTAATTGAGCTCATTTCTAATTAATTACCGCATGCACACAAATTAAAATGCTACAGTTGGCATACATTAGCATGGTACAGTAGGCATGTATTAGCATATTTCGTCGATGCACAAATTTTTTTTATTATTATTATGCATTAACAAGTCAGAGTTTAATGCAGAAAAAACTTTTTAATAAAATTTCTATCAAAGCCTTATAGTCGGAACCTAGCTTTCTCTACGTTTTATGTTGTCGCCCCAAATCTGTCGTTTGTCTTCGCACGATCCTCATGTCGCAGACCATCTCAACAGCAACAAACACAGTCACCAGCCACGACGGCCAGTCACCGGCGGCCATGAGCACGCAGCCGGCCAACAAACGAAGACAAACCCCGTGGGTGTTCACTCGAGGCCTTATTACAGTCGCTGATCGCGGTTGCTGTCGGCAGATCGCGACATGGACATGATCTTGCTTGGATACGGAAAAACAAAATCGGAGACAAACTCCGTTGGGGTAATGATTTTACTCAGCAAACAAAACAAATGGAGCCAAGCCATAACATGGATTTTACGGAAAAGTAAGTTATGTTCTACTAACAATAACATCTCATGTTTCATCATGCTTTAGAATGCATGTGCTCTGATACCATTGAAGCAATTCTACAACATGATATATATTATTAAAAGCCTTTAAAACTTACAACGATCTTTCGCAGATCCATAATCGGTGGTGGCAAGACTTACTATCGGAAGAACAATCACAGGATCAGAAAGTTCTCCACAATTTCATGAACCAAATCTCACCGACTCAGATGTTCTCCTTCTCTCTTTCTTATCTCTCCTAAAAAACCTGCCAAATGATCCTTGGATGCACCTTTTATAAAGGAAAATAACCCGGAGATATAATGAACTTTTCCATTAAGAGTAGTGGGGAACGTGGGCATGTTCCCACTTTCCCCATTTCCTACATATTCCTCATAATAAACCAATGTTACAATTACTCTATGACTTTTATCTTCCTAAATAAGGCTTTATACTAGGAAATTTAATATGCATGACTCATCTCACAATATATGAACTAATAGTCAGTTTTTTTTGAACCTTCACAATACTACCAACAGTTTGATGTAAACATTTCCACGTTGATCATGCATTCAACCAAGCATAGTTTGTTCTTTAACTAGGAGACTAATTTATAATTAGTTATACTATCATTCCATCTGTTTGAAACAAATATGATACATCCCTTCAATATTCATGTAGATTATATTATGCTATGTTAGATTTTTTATTAAGGATTATAAATACTAATTTAGACTTTGATCATTCTTTTTCTATTTTAATCATTCAAGTGTTTAAGGTTATGCTTCGGTCCTTGACAAGTGTCTTAGGGCAGTTTCAACATTCAAAAGAGTAGATGATTTTCAATATGCGAGACCCCCCCCTCCCCCCAACTTAAGATCCTGGATCCACCCTTGAGCATTTACCGAGCCAAATACAAAGTTTAATGACGAATGTTGGTTAATTTACAGCCCTACCTACAATATCTCCCACACTAAAAGTTTAATTGCCGCAAGTATGTATAGTCAACACTGTTCGTATACCAATATATTGTCTTCTCTATTATTTCCAATGAGGTTAAATGAAGAATAATGAACCACTTTGGTTAATTTTATATGTAGTCAAATTATGCAATGAACTAAATTGATCATGTTGGTATAGGGAGTACCAAATAGTCAAATCTAAATTTTAATATTGGAAAAGGTTCAAAGTTAAGTTTCATTGTGATCTAATTATGTTAACTAAGTGTGCAGATAGTTCAACTAGAAAGCCCTAGAAGATCAAGTTGACTAGATACTAGGCAAGGCAAAAATCCTAATGGACATTAGACAAAGAGAAATCCTTAGAATAACCCCTTTTATAGGGAGAAGACATACTCGTATGGATTTTGAGATTCAAGACTCTTTTAGGAAGAGGATAATACTCGTGTGGATTTTGGAATTCAGAATTATTTTAGGAAAAAAACAACAACATGAATAAGTTTTAGATTATTTAAGAAATTAAATAATGATAACGTGAGGAGAGAGAAATAAGGAAAATATATGTTTTCTCCCTATAAAAGGTAGCCCTTTCCGACATCTAAGGTATACTCACATATATACATCTAAACCCTAATACTTATCTTCCTCTTCTTCATTCTCTGACTTGAGCGTCAGAATGGCTATCCCGAGGAACCCCTAGTCATCATTCTAACCCTCTTCTTATTGTCTACTTTCGCCTAGGCTTGCAGAACTACGTCATCATCCTCATTGTAATTTAGAAATTAGCGATCAAGTTATCATCAAAGTCAACTTATCGATGATTCACTTATTGACGTTCACAGGCAGGATCAATTTCTATTATTTATTCACTTAAATTTTCATGAGAATTTGCGTTCTCTTTCAAGAAACTATCCTAAGTTCTCTTGTGATATCTTTAAATTTTTCATCGCCCATAATAAATATCATTAATAAATTTTGTTAGGCCATAATCACAAGGAAACCATTTATCAAATGGTTTTATCAACTTGATAAGATTTTATATCCTCTACTACTTAAAACAAACAAGATAAAGAATAGATACAATGTATAAATTTAACAAGATAGATGCAATCAACACAACTCGGCGGCGGTGCAACTATAATAGTGCGGGGATGGTATCATTGGCAGCAATGGTCTTAATTTGGTGACAGCGGCATGTGACGTGCGGCAATAGCGATGTACGGTAACAGCGACGCGACAAAGGGTTTGAGGGTGCACAAATGTGGGTTGAGGAAGATTAGGTTTATGGAGGTTTTAAAAGAAAAGGGAAAGAAGAGATCACGGAGGAGAGAAAAGTTAAGCTAAGACTTTTTAATTGCACTTTTGTTTAAAAGTCTAGTAAATTGTAGAATTTTTTAATTTATTTTTCAATGATATAATAGATTCTGCTGCAAGTAGTTTTCTTTTAGCCTCATCAAATTTCTGTTCGGCTTCATTCATCTTTGTCTGAGTTTCTATAAATTTGTGTTCATATTCAACCCTTCTTTCTGCAGATTCCACTAGATTCTCGTGCAAAGTCTTCTCAATCTACGATGGCTACTGGGTGGGATGTGAATCCCGAAGGACATTAGCCGATTATTTTGGTTGCTCTTGAGCTTCCGATTTTGTGATTTTTCACCGACTAGAGAACGTTGGAAATTTACATCCCATACCAATACATGTAGGCGCTAAAACAAGCTTTGAAGTAATCAAATAGAAGATCGAATATGATCTTTTATTTTATTTTCCATTTTCTCCTAATCAATAATCTTGATTTTGCTCTTGTGACCATCATAACTATTCTTATCATGCCGATGCTCAACTTTTAAGTCTAATAGCAATCAACTTCATTTTCATTTGATATGGAACTTTCTTATATTCACAAATACTCTCCACTTTATTAATCCAATCAATGAAGCCCTCTACTTATAATATACCAGAAAATTTAAGCAGATCAATCCAAAAATCAAAGTCTCAATAATGCTCCTCTTGACCATAACATTTCCGATGTAGGTGCAAGGAGTACCGGATAGTCGAACCCAAAGTTTTAATATAGGTAAGGTTCAAAGTTAATTCATTGTGATCTAATGACTTTAACTAAATGTACAAAAAAAGTTCTACTTAAGACTAGGTAAAGAAATCCTGGTTGAGTAGATTGGGCAATAAGTCCTGGTCGAGTGGATTGGACAAAGAAGTCCTGGTCGAGTGGACTGGGTAGAAGTCTTGGCAGATCGAGAATGTCCGACAGAAGTCCTAGGGGTCAAGGACACTAGGTGGGAAGCGCTGGGGGTTGCGTACACCGAGCAAAAGTCTAAGCGGGTCGAGGATCAGACGCCTAATGGGAAGAAGGTCAAGATTAGATGTCGAGCACAAATATGATAAGAGAATAGGATGTTTAGCAACAGATAAACTCTCTTGATAGTAGTAAGTGAGGACATGTTCTCATTGAGGAAATAGTAGGCGTCGGTCTAACTTAGGATTCTAGCGAAATATGAAAGTCATGACCGGACAGTTTCAAAACTATCTAATTTTATACTTATATTTTATATTATGTTGTGCTAACTCTGTGATTTAGAAAATCAAAGCTAGAGTTAAGGAATTTCAGACCCCCGGAATGGATCCAAGCACCTGGAGGTCCGAGCAACCACAAAGGATTCAGTTGCCCGGAATGACCCAAATATAATAAGGTAAGTAGGTGAGTTGGCATACCCTAGTTGGTTGGTACACGTCAGACTCCAAGCACTTGGAAGGGATCTAAGCACCCGTGAATGGATAGAGACGAATTGGATAGAGGTTCGCTGAGGTGTAGCCACGTCAACAGTTCAGGCCCCTAGAAGGAATCAAGGCGCTCGGAGGTGGATAATCGCCGACGGAGTCAGATCAGATCAAGTCAACTCTAGGCGTCTGGAAAGGATCCAGGCGCCCAAAGTGCCTTATAAAAGAAGTGCCCTATGAAAGAAGACTTCGACTAGCGACTCAAAAACCATTCTTCTACACTCCAACAATGCTCGTGCTACTCCGAAACTAAGCTACAACACGGAAACGCAACTCAGACAACAACCTTCAAGTCTATACTCCTTCTGGGTTGTCGATCTAATTTGTCATTCTTTTATGCTTCATCTCATTACTAGTAATCAAATATATATTGTACTTATCGAATTATTAGTAAATTGTCTAATGAAATCTCTCAACAAGTGCGGGCCTTGGACTAGTAGTCGTCAGGTTATGAACCAAATAAAAAAATAAAGATGTTAGCCTTATGTGTATATTCATTTTTTTATTTCCATTACGTATTCTCGTGTTTTCCAAAAAGTGAAGAAACGACGAGCGCTATTCACACAACACTGTTTTCGATCCTCACCCGGTAGTAGCATAATGGTGATATAGATTCTCGAAAGTAGACTCGGATTCATAATCTAAGATTTCACGATCTTCAAGATTTTGTGTTGTTAAACACTAAGTTAATTATGTGACTTGCATCTATAAATCTTCAAAGATTTCATTTTGGATTCTATGATCATTGGTATGAGACTTCCTCAACATAAATATATTTGTCACAACCTTGATCATCTACAACAACCATCTATGAGATCTAGAGACTTTGATACCAATTATTTTGCCCCCAAGGCGTAGCGCAGACGGTGGGCGCATGGTATCTCTGGCGTAATGGTCAGGGGTCGATTCTCAGGAACTGACGAGCTGGGGTTTACCCTGCCATGCGCCTATGGCCTGTGTACCTGCATGAACCTCTCTCCATATCCGTGGGGCAGGCACTAGGGAGGCCGCTAAGGTAACGGATCTACCTTTTTTTAGAGACTTTGATACCAATTAATGCTGAACAAAATAATGATTATCTTACCGGCTCTATTGATTCCGCTGATTCAACTGTGAATGTTAAAAATCATCTTCTAAAATCTATTGATTCGGAAGAATATCATAAAATAAGAAAAAAAATAAATGACATGATCAAAAATATTATTCGTCCAAAAAAGTTGCCCTAACATAAGCTAAATGATTATTTAAATAGATTCAAAATCCTAATATGCAAAGAAAAGAAAAAAAATCTAACAGAAAAAAAATAAGACGCAAAATCTAAAAAATCCTGAAACAAACGTGAAATCCTAAAATACAAAAAGAAAAATAACTAAAAAAAGACAATTTTGGGAACCTACTGCATCACATTTTTGCAATATCTCCCGCACAAAAATAAAGTTTTTTTTGTTGTCCATAATTTATCTCTTACGTGTTGATCTTGAAACGAATTGATAGAGATACTAAAAACGAACGTATTCATCTTTTACCACTATTTTAATTGCCACAAGTACGTATAGTAGTCGCTATTCATATAACATTATATTATCTTTTCTGTTATTACCAGCGACGTTGAATGAAGGATAATGAACCAATTACTCTCTAATTGTTATATGTAATCTAATTATTTAATCGACTGAATTGATCACAAGAGGGGGGCATATTGAACTAAATCAGGCCAGCCATGGGCTTCTTGATCAGTATCCAAAAAGCTTCTTCGGGCCCAATATATGACGTTTAAAGTCCATCAAACGGAGAGTGAAATCCAATAATTAGAGGATTTATAAATTTATTTGTGTTATGAATACTCATTGTCATTTGAATCGAGGCATCTATTCTAGTAAAAAGGTGGAATCCACTATTCAGCAACCCCATACAATTAATCCTATGATCATCTATGAGGAAGTAAATTAGAAAGTTGTAGTTGACTAGTGTAGGGGAGAGCTTTTTCCTCGACTTTGCCGAGATTCAAACCCTTAGGGTGTGTTTGGTTCAGGGTTATCCTTGATAACCTTGGTTATCCATACAAGGTTATCAACGAAAATCTTATTTGGTTTAGATAATCGATGATTCCTGAGTAATGTTCCATGCTCGATACGTCAGCAAAAGAGTCATGTAACCCGGAATCGGAAAACCTCAGAAAACATCCCGGGGTTTACGAATTTTTTTACCAAAAATATTCCCCCGATAAGAAAAAATGTGAAAAAAGAGAAAAAATGTAAAAAAAATATGAAAAAAGTAAAAAAAAATAAAAAATGTTTAAAATTTAAAAAAATAAAAAATTTTAAAAAATTAAAAATAAATAAATAAAATAAATAAAATCTAAAAAATTTAAAATTTTAAAAATATAAAAATTTTAAAAAATTTTAAAAATTTAAAAATAAAAAATAAAAATAATAAAAATAAAAATTTTAAAAAATAAAAATTTTAAATTTTAAAAACAAAAAAATTTAAAAATTTTAAAAATAAAAAAAATAAAAATAAATAAACAATAAAATTTTAAAAATGTAAAAAAATATAAAATATAAAAACATTAAAAAATAAAAAAACACATAACAACATAAAAAAATATACAGAAAACAAGAAAAGTAAAAAAATATAAAAGAATTAAATAATAATAATAATAATAATAATAATAATAATAATAATAAGTATAAGTTGGTTTTGTAACTAAGGGTAATACAATAAAATATTAAATTAGGGTTGATCCTGTCCGAATCGCTGAGTCAACGGACGATGGGCACGTGGCGCTCTCCTTGTCGCTGACGTAGATCTCCGGCCGGCCGCACGGTGCTCCGACGAACCTGCAAAGAAATCGGGCTGGGAAGAGGTTCCCGGCGACGATCCTCCGACGCTCAAGTCAGACAAGTGGACAACAAAGAAGTGGCTCTCAATATCAGAGAGTGCGTACCTCCGGCGAAGGGTGAAGACCCTTTATATAGAGCTGTGAAGAGGCTCGGGCACACATACCGAGGTGCATACGTGTCCTCTGTCCATACCTCGGTATGGGCTTGTCAGAAGGGCTTACCTGACACCATACTGCTACAGTTCGAGCACATCTATGATGGGACAGCGGGATCCTCTGTTGTAAGATCTTGCGTATGGCCTGGTCGTTGAACATACCCGCTGTCAGGAGATGTTCCCCCGATGTTTCCTTTGTCCTTTTGTCTCTTCTGTTCCCGCGCCGAGCGGCCAGCCGCTCGGCAGGCATAGGTCCGACAGGGCGTAGGTATCGGTCCGACCAGGTGCTCGGCTGAGAGTGTTCCACAGCAACGATGCTTTATGCTTCGGCCGAGCGGGCTATCCGCTCGGCCAGGTGACCCTTTTCACTATGAGCGTCGGAAACCCGCCCATGGTCGGGTTGTCTTCTGTCCGGCCCGGGAAGCTCCTGGCCGAATGTCAGGTCGGTCCGGCATCCTTCCGTTCGGTCTGACATCCTTCCGTTCGGCGCGAACTTGGGGTTGACCTCCACGTGTCTTTGACCCTCCGCCCATGAGGGTCCCCCGTCCTTACCACCGGATCACATGCCTCCCCTTCAAGTCTAGTCGAAGGAGACGCATAGTTCGACTGACTGGACGCCCGTAGTGCCGAGCGGCGCATCCAAGAAACCATCCTCCGCTTCCCCTCGTTAATCGCCTCTCATCCCACTTCTCTTGCGTTTTGCAAGGGATTTCTCACGAAGTATTTTGTATAGCTAGTTCGCTCGGCTGAATATATCTCGTTTCGCAAATGGGATTTTCGTCAAATGTTTACGAGGTACTCATGGTAACCCGCCCGCTTGCACACTTGGTCCGCCGGACTCGCTTAGTTGAATACATGCATGGCTTTAACTGGAATTTTTGCTAAACAGCATTACTTCCGGCCGGAGGGTTTATAGTCGCCGGTCCGACTCTCGATATTTAACGTCGGAGCTCGACGGTCTTCTGCTCGAAGGGTTTATAGTCGCCGGCTCAACTCTCGATTTTTAACGTCGGAGCTCGACGGTCTTCCGGCCGGAGGGTTTATAGTCGCCGGTCCGACTCTCAATTTTTAACGTCGGAGCTCGACAGTCTTCCGCTCGGAGGGTTTATAGTCGCCGGCTCGACTCTCGATATTTAATGTCGGAGCTCGACGGTCTTCCGCTCGGAGGGTTTATAGACGCCGGCTCGTCTCTCGATTTTTAACGTCGGAGCTCGACGGTCTTCCGCTCGGAGGGTTTATAGACGCCAGCTCGTCTCTCGATTTTTAACGTCGGAGCTCGACGGTCTTCCGCTAGGAGGGTTTATAGACGCCGGCTCGTCTCTCGATTTTTAACGTCGGAGCTCGACGACCTTCAAGGCTAATTTCAACACGGTTCGAGCGGCACGTGGTCTTCTATAGTCGGCCGTTCGGCCAATAATTCCAAAATGCGTTTTATCACTTTGCCTCCTGCATTAAAAGGACACAGGCGACCAAGACATACATAAAATGAATTACATCGGCGCACCTTTCACCCAGCTCGGTACGGCTGGAGGTGGTTCGCTTGGCCATCCTCTTTCCCCTTGAATGTCGATCAGATCGTTATCTTGGCCCCTTGGTGAGATGTTCTCCGGTCGAAACTCGGCTTCCGCTCGGCCTCCTGACTCTGACGTCGCTTGTTGCTCCATCCGCTCGGCTTGCGCCTTCTGTTTCTGTTGCTCCACAAGCTTAACCGCTCTTGCCTCGATCAGAGCGTCGAGCTCCTCTGTGGAAAGCATCACCGAATGTGGTCGTCCAGCCTCGTCCATTGCTTCCGATCGGATGCAGGAGCGTTCCCACAGACGGCGCCAAATTGATCCTATCCGAATCGCTGAGTCAACGGATGCTGGGCACGTGGCGCACTCCTTGTCGCTGACGTAGATCTCTGGCCGGTCGCACGGCGCTCCGACGAACCTGCAAAGAAATCGGGCTGGGAAGGGGTTCCTGACGACGATCCTCCGACGCTCAAGTCAGGCAAGTGGACAAGAAAGAAGTAGCTCTCAATATCAGAGAGTGCGTACCTCCGGCGAAGGGTGAGGACCCTTTATATAGAGCTGTGAAGAGGCTCGGGCACACATACCGAGGTGCATACGTGTCCTCTGTCCATACCTCGGTATGGGCTTGTCAGAAGGGCTTACCTGACACCATACTGCTACAGTCCGAGCACATCTATGATGGGACAGCGGGATCCTCTGTTGTAAGATCTTGCGTATGGCCTGGTCGTTGAACATACCCGCTGTCAGGAGATGTTCCCCCGATGTTTCCTTTGTCCTTTTGTCTCTTCTGTTCCCGTGCCGAGCGGGCAGCCGCTCGGCAGGCATAGGTCCGACCAGGTGCTCGGCTGAGAGTGTTCCACAGCAACGATGCTTTATGCTTCGGCCGAGCGGGCTATCCGCTCGGCCAGGTGACCCTTTTCACTATGAGCGTCGGAAACCCGCCCATGGTCGGGTTGTCTTCTGTCCGGCCCGGGAAGCTCCTGGCCGAATGTCAGGTCGGTCCGGCATCCTTCCGTTCGGTCCGGCATCCTTCCGTTCGGCGCGAACTTGGGGTTGACCTCCACGTGTCTTTGACCCTCCGCCCATGAGGGTCCCCCGTCCTTACCACCGGATCACATGCCTCCCCTTCAAGTCTAGTCGAAGGAGGCGCATAGTCCGACTGACTGGACGCGCGTAGTGCCGAGCGGCGCATCCAAAAAACCATCCTCCGCTTCTCCTCATTAATCGCCTCTCATCCCACCTCTCTTGCGTTTTGCAAGGGATTTCTCACGAAGTATTTTGTATAGCTAGTTCGCTTGGTTGAATATATCTCGTTTCGCAAATGGGATTTTCGTCAAATGTTTACGAGGTACTCTTGGTAACCCGCCCGCTTGCACACTTGGTCCGCCGGACTCGCTTAGTTGAATACATGCATGGCTTTAACTGGAATTTTTGCTAAACAGCATTACTTCTGGCCGGAGGGTTTATAGTCGCCGGTCCGACTCTCGATATTTAACGTCGGAGCTCGACGGTCTTCTGCTCGGAGGGTTTATAGTCGCCGGCTTGACTCTCGATTTTTAACGTCGGAGCTCGACGGTCTTCCTACCAGAGGGTTTATAGTCGCCGGTCCGACTCTCGATTTTTAACGTCGGAGCTCGACGGTCTTCCGCTCGGAGGGTTTATAGTTGCCGGCTCGACTCTCGATATTTAACGTCGGAGCTCGACGGTCTTCCGCTCGAAGGGTTTATAGACGCCGGCTCGTCTCTCGATTTTTAACGTCGGAGCTCCACGGTCTTCCGCTCGGAGGGTTTATAGACGCCGGCTCGTCTCTCGATTTTTAACGTCGGAGCTCGACGGTCTTCCGCTCGGAGGGTTTATAAACGTCGGCTCGTCTCTCGATTTTTAACGTCGGAGCTCGACGGCCTTCAAGGCTAATTTCAACACGGTCCGAGCGGCACGTGGTCTTCTGTAGTCGGCCGTTCGGCCAATAATTCCAAAATGCGTTTTATCACTTTGCCTCCTGCATTAAAAGGACACAGGCGACCAAGACATACATAAAACGAATTACATCGGCGCACCTTTCACCCAGCTCGGTACGGCTGGAGGTAGTTCGCTTGGCCATCCTCTTTCCCCTTGAATGCCAATCGGATCGTTATCTTGGCCCCTTGGTGAGATGTTCTCCGGTCGAAACTCGGCTTCCGCTCGGTCTCCTAACTCTGACGTCGCTTGTTGCTCCATCCGCTCGGCTTGCGCCTTCTGTTTCTGTTGCTCCACAAGCTTAACCGCTCTTGCCTCGATTAGAGCGTCGTGCTCCTCTGTGGAAAGCATCACCGAATGTGGTCGTCCAGCCTCGTCCATTGCTTCCGATCGGATGCAGGAGCGTTCCCACAAACGACGCCAAATTGATCCTGTCCGAATCGCTGAGTCAACGGACGCTGGGCACGTGGCGCTCTTCTTGTCGCTGACGTAGATCTCCGGCCGGTCGCACGGCGCTCCGACGAACCTACAAAGGAATCGGGCTGGGAAGGGGTTCCCGACGACGATCCTCCGACGCTCAAGTCAGGCAAGTGGACAAGAAAGAAGTGGCTCTCAATATCAGAGAGTGCGTACCTCCGGCGAAGGGTGAGGACCCTTTATATAGAGCTGTGAAGAGGCTCGGGCACACATATCGAGGTGCATACGTGTCCTCTGTCCATACCTCGGTATGGGCTTGTCAGAATAGCTTTCCTGACACCATACTGCTACAGTCCGAGTACATCTATGATGGGACAGCGGGATCCTCTGTTGTAAGATCTTGCGTATGGCCTGGTCGTTGAACATACCCGCTGTTAGGAGATGTTCCCCCGATGTTCACTTTGTCCTTTTGTCTCTTCTGTTCCCGCGCCGAGCGGCCAGCCGCTCGGCAGGCATAGGTCCGATCGGGCGTAGGTATCGGTTCGACCAGGTGCTCGGCTGAGAGTGTTCCACAGCAAC
This sequence comes from Zingiber officinale, assembly GCF_018446385.1. Lineage (NCBI taxonomy): Eukaryota > Viridiplantae > Streptophyta > Magnoliopsida > Zingiberales > Zingiberaceae > Zingiber > Zingiber officinale. The sequence continues at coordinate 36,204,655 of NC_056004.1, read as the reverse complement.
GATGCTTTATGCTTCGGCCGAGCGGGCTATCCGCTCGGCCAGGTGACCCTTTTCACTATGAGCGTCGGAAACCCGCCCATGGTCGGGTTGTCTTCTGTCCGGCCCGGGAAGCTCCTGGCCGAATGTCAGGTCGGTCCGGCATCCTTCCGTTCGGTCCGGCATCCTTCCGTTCGACGCGAACTTGGGGTTGACCTCCACGTGTCTTTGACCCTCCGCCCATGAGGGTCCCCCGTCCTTACCACCGTATCACATGCCTTCCCTTCAAGTCTAGTCGAAGGAGGCGCATAGTCCGACTAACTGGACGCCCGTAGTGCCGAGCGGCGCATCCAAAAAACCATCCTCCGCTTCTCCTCGTTAATCGCCTCTCATCCCACCTCTCTTGCGTTTTGCAAGGGATTTCTCACGAAGTATTTTGTATAGCTAGTTCGCTCGGCTGAATATATCTCGTTTCGCAAATGGGATTTTCGTCAAATGTTTACAAGGTACTCTTGGTAACCCGCCCGCTTGCACACGTGGTCCGCCGGACTCACTTAGTTGAATACAAGCATGGCTTTAACTGGAATTTTTGCTAAACAGCATTACTTCCGGCCGGAGGGTTTATAGTCACCGGTCCGACTCTCGATATTTAACGTCGGAGCTCGACGGTCTTCAGCTCGGAGGGTTTATAGTCGCCGGCTCGACTCTCGATTTTTAACGTCGGAGCTCGACGGTCTTCCGGCCGGAGGGTTTATAGTCGCCGGTCCGACTCTCGATTTTTAACTTCGGAGCTCGACGGTCTTCCGCTCGGAGGGTTTATAGTCGCCGGCTCGACTCTCGATATTTAACGTCGGAGCTCGACGGTCTTCCGCTCGGAGGGTTTATAGACGCCGGCTCGTCTCTCGATTTTTAACGTCGGAGCTCGACGGTCTTCCGCTCGGAGGGTTTATAGACGCCGGCTCGTCTCTCGATTTTTAACGTCGGAGCTCGACGGTCTTCCGCTCGGAGGGTTTATTAACGTCGGCTCGTCTTTCGATTTTTAACGTCGGAGCTCGACGGCCTTCAAGGCTAATTTCAACACGGTCCGAGCGGCACGTGGTCTTCTGTAGTTGGCCGTTCGGCCAATAATTCCAAAATGCGTTTTATCACTTTGCCTCCTGCATTAAAAGGACACAGGCGACCAAGACATACATAAAATGAATTACATCGGCGCACCTTTCACCCAGCTCGGTACGGCTGGAGGTGGTTCGCTTGGCCATCCTCTTTCCCCTTGAATGCCAATCGGATCGTTATCTTGGCCCCTTGGTGAGATGTTCTCCGGTTGAAACTCGGCTTCCGCTCGGCCTCCTGACTCTGACGTCGCTTGTTGCTTCATCCGCTCGGCTTGCGCCTTCTGATTCTGTTGCTCCACAAGCTAACCGCTCTTGCCTCGATCAGAGCGTCGAGCTCCTCTGTGGAAAGAATCACCGAATGTGGTCGTCCAGCCTCGTCCATTGCTTCCGATCGGATGTAGGAGCGTTCCCACAGACGGCGCCAAATTGATCCTGTCCGAATCGCTGAGTCAACGGACGCTGGGCATGTGGCGCTCTCCTTGTCGCTGACGTAGATCTCCGGCCGGTCGCACGGCGCTCCGACGAACCTACAAAGGAATCAGGCTGGGAAGGGGTTCCCGACGACGATCCTCCGACGCTCAAGTCAGGCAAGTGGACAAGAAAGAAGTGGCTCTCAATATCAGAGAGTGCGTACCTCCGGCGAAGGGTGAGGACCCTTTATATAGAGCTGTGAAGAGGCTCGGGCACACATATCGAGGTGCATACGTGTCCTCTGTCCATACCTCGGTATGGACTTGTCAGAAGGGCTTACCAGACACCATACTGCTACAGTCGAGCACATCTATGATGGGACAGCGGGATCCTCTGTTGTAAGATCTTGCGTATGACCTGGTCGTTGAACATACCCGCTGTCAGGAGATGTTCCCCCGATGTTTCCTTTGTCCTTTTGTCTCTTCTGTTCCCGCGTCGAGCGGCCAGCCGCTCGGCAAGCATAGGTCCGACCGGGCGTAGGTATCGGTCCGACCAGGTGCTCGGCTGAGAGTTTTCCACAGCAACGATGCTTTATGCTTCGACCGAGCGGGCTATCCGCTCGGCCAGGTGACCCTTTTCACTATGAGCGTCGGAAACCCGCCCATGGTCGGGTTGTCTTCTGTCCGGCCCGGGAAGCTCCTGGCCGAATGTCAGGTCGGTCCGGCATCCTTCTGTTCGGTCCGGCATCCTTCCGTTCGGCGCGAACTTGGGGTTGACCTCCACGTGTCTTTGACCCTCCGCCCATGAGGGTCCCCCATCCTTACCACCGGATCACATGCCTCCCCTTCAAGTCTAGTCGAAGGAGGCGCATAGTCCGACTGACTGGACGCGCGTAGTGCCGAGCGGCGCATCCAAAAAACCATCCTCCGCTTCTCCTCGTTAATCGCCTCTCATCCCACCTCTCTTGCGTTTTGCAAGGGATTTCTCACGAAGTATTTTGTATATCTAGTTCGCTCGGCTGAATATATCTCGTTTCGCAAATGGGATTTTCGTCAAATGTTTACGAGGTACTCTTGGTAACCCGCCCGCTTGCACACTTGGTCCGCCGGACTCGCTTAGTTGAATACATGCATGGCTTTAACTGGAATTTTTGCTAAAGAGCATTACTTCCGGCCGGAGGGTTTATAGTCATCGGTCCGACTCTCGATATTTAACGTCGGAGCTCGACGGTCTTCTGCTCGGAGGGTTTATAGTCGCCGGCTCGACTCTCGATTTTTAACGTCGGAGCTCGACGGTCTTCCGGCCGGAGGGTTTATAGTCGCCGATCCGACTCTCGATTTTTAACGTCGGAGCTCGACGGTCTTCCGCTCGGAGGGTTTATAGTCATCGGCTCGACTCTCGATATTTAACGTCGGAGCTCGACGGTCTTCCGCTCGGAGGGTTTATAGACGCCGGCTCGTCTCTCGATTTTTAACGTCGGAGCTCGACGGTCTTCCGCTCGGAGGGTTTATAGACGCCGGCTCGTCTCACGATTTTTAACGTCGAAGCTCGACGGTCTTCCGCTCGAAGGGTTTATAGACGCCGGCTCGTCTCTCGATTTTTAACGTCGGAGCTCGACGGCCTTCAAGGCTAATTTCAACACGGTCCGAGCGGCATGTCGTCTTCTGTAGTCGGCCGTTCGGCCAATAATTCCAAAATGTGTTTTATCACTTTGCCTCCTGCATTAAAAGGACACAGGCGACCAAGACATACATAAAATGAATTACATCGGCACACCTTTCACCCAGCTCGGTACGACTGGAGGTGGTTCGCTTGGCCATCCTCTTTCCCCTTGAATGCCGATCGGATCGTTATCTTGGCCCCTTGGTGAGATGTTCTCCGTTCGAAACTCGGCCTCCTGACTCTGACGTCGCTTGTTGCTTCATCCGCTCGGCTTGCGCCTTCTGTTTCTGTTGCTCCACAAGCTTAACCGCTCTTGCCTCGATCAGAGCGTCGAGCTCCTCTGTGGAAAGCATCACCGAATGTGGTCATCCAGCCTCGTCCATTGCTTCCGATCGAATGCAGGAGCGTTCCCACAGACGGCGCCAAATTGATCCTGTCCGAATCGCTGAGTCAACGGACGCTGGGCACGTGGCGCTCTCCTTGTCGCTGACGTAGATCTCCGGCCGGTCGCACGGCGCTCCGACGAACCTGCAAAGAAATCGGGCTGGGAAGGGGTTCCCGACGATGATCCTCCGACGCTCAAGTCAGGCAAGTGGACAAGAAAGAAGTGGCTCTCAATATCAGAGAGTACGTACCTCCGGCGAAGGGTGAGGACCCTTTATATAGAGCTGTGAAGAGGCTCGAGCACACATACCGAGGTGCATACGTGTCCTCTATCCATACCTCGGTATGGGCTTGTCAGAAGGGCTTACCTGACACCATATTGCTACAGTCCGAGCACATCTATGATGGGACAGCGGGATCCTCTGTTGTAAGATCTTGCGTATGGCCTGGTCGTTGAATATACCCGCTGTCAGGAGATGTTCCCCCGATGTTTCCTTTGTCCTTTTGTCTCTTCTGTTCCCGCGCCGAGCGGCCAGCCGCTCGGCAGGCATAGGTCCGACCGGGCGTTGGTATCGGTCCGACCAGGTGCTCGGCTGAGAGTGTTCCACAGCAACGATGCTTTATGCTTCGGCCGAGCGGGCTATCCGCTCGGCCAAGTGACCCTTTTCACTATGAACGGCGGAAACCCACCCATGGTCGGGTTGTCTTCTGTCCGGCCCGGTAAGCTCCTGGCCGAATGTCAGGTCGGTCCGGCATCCTTCCGTTCGGCGCGAACTCGGGGTTGACCTCCACGTGTCTTTGACCCTCCGCCCATGAGGGTCCCCCGTCCTTATCACTGGATCAAGGGTATTCATTAAAACTTCAAACAAACAAGTTTTTGTTGCGTTACCTTGTTGGAGCAATATCCCTTAGGTCAAGGTTGACCTGGTCGACCAAGCTTGAGTCTTGGTCATGGTTTCAATGTTTGACAATACATGAATAATGCATGTGCAGTTGTTCATGTGGGGAGATTGTTGGTGCAATTCTCCTCTGATCAGGGTCTGATCAGGTTAGTTGAAGAAGAGTCAAGTAGGTCAAGGTTGACCGGATACTTGACTGGGAAGTCCTAACTGGGATGTTAGGAAGAAGGAAAATCCTGGTGAGTGAAGCCAGGTGAAAGACCTAGTGAGTGAAGCCAGGTGAAAGACCTAGTGAGTGAAGCTAGGCAGAAGGAAAATCCTGGTGAGTGAAGTCAGGTTAAAGACCTAGTGAGTGAAGCTAGGCAAAAGGAAATCCTGGTGAGTGAATCCAGGTGAAAGTCCTAGTGAGTGAAGCCAGACAGAAGAAAATCCTAGTGAGTGAAGCTAGGCAGAAGGGAAGTCCTGGTAAGTGAAGCAAGGCACGGGGAAATCCAGATGAGTCAAGGTTGACCAGACATCTGGTGAAAGTCCAAGTAGGTCAAAGGGATTGACCGGATACTTGGCAAGAGGAGAAAGACCAAGTAGGTCAAAGGGATTGACCGGATACTTGACAAGAAAGGAAAAGTCCAAGTAGGTCAAGGGAGTGACCGGATACTTGGCACGATGAGGAAAAGTCCAAGTGAGTCAAAGGGATTAACCGGACACTTGGTGAGGATGAACCAACAGGTCAAGGATTGACCGGATATTGGTTTGGGGGGCTTATGACTTGGTTTTGGGCAGAAACCAGCAGTTGGATCGATCAGCCGATCGATTGGCTGGAGCCCAATCGATCGGTCGATCGATTGGGAAAGCCCCCGTGACAAGCCTCGAGTGGGCAAGTCGCAGAGCGCACAGAATGCCTCTGGATCGATCAGTGGATCGATCCAGAGACCCCCAATCGATCAGTGGATCGATTGGGGTGGCGCGTTTTGACGCGATAAAGGCTGGATCGATCAGCCAATCGATCCAGGCTTTTCCTGCAGAGTACAGAGGCACTCTAGATCGATCAGTCGATCGATCCAATGCCTCCCCGATCGATTGGGAGAAATCTAATCGATCGAGATTCGACCATTGTGTCGTATTTAGGTTGCTAGCGAGCGTCTTCTTCGACAGAACTTACACAATTCATCTCCGATCCTTTTCTGCGATTTCAGCTCTTCTCCACAGGGTTCTCACCGCCAGTTCTTGAAGGTTCCTGGAGATCTTCCAAGTCAAGAGGCGGCTCTACAGCTGAGGAAGAAAGCTAGGGTTAGGGTTTTTCTATACTCATTGTAAGCTTTTACTTGTATTTGTGTATCCTTTCCCTTTCTTCTTGTAGTGTGAACTTGTAGGGCTTCTCCGCCTTCGGTAGTTACCGAAAAGCAGTGATTTCTTAGTGGAGGGTGCGTGAGTAGGTGTGGATCCTTGGACTAGTCACCCTTGTGAGGTGGATACCAAGTAAACCATCCTTGTTAGCATTGTGTAGTTTGTTTTCTTGTATTTCCGCTGCACATCATCGCAAGAAACAAGCTGCAACGAGCATTGAGCACGCGACGAGCTATTCATCCCCCCCCTCTAGCTACTCTTCGGTCCTAACAAGTGGTATCAGAGCGAGGTCGCTCTTCACCGGATTCATCGCCGGAAGGGAGAAACAAAACAAGAAAAGCTAGAGGGTGAAGAAGTTGGAGCAAATTCATCAAAGTCAAAGAAATCAAGAAGCTCAACTTCAAGATGCAATTCCAAGATGGACTTGGATTTGACACAAGGGTGGCTCCACCGTACACATCTACAAGCTTCGATCTTTGGAAATCAAGGATCGAAAACTTCTTAATGGTGGAGATAGAGCAATGGTTTGCTCTCATGGAAGGTTTCGAAGCTCCAAAGAACTCCAAGGGAAAAGTCCTCAAGAAAAGCAAATGGAGCCAAGAACAAATTCAAAGGAGTGAGGCAAATGATAAAGTGATCAAGCTTTTGGTCAACTTATTGCCTAGCCACATTTTGGCTCAAATTGGAGAATTCAAGGACGCCAAGGAGCTTTGGAGCAAGTTGGCAACTATTCATGAGATCCCCTCCACTGTACCGAATCAAGAGGAATCCAAAGAGGGCGACTCATTGGAGCAAGACCGAGAGGAGGACTTCGAAGTTGAGAGATGCTCAACTTTCGAAGAAGAAGTTCAAGAAGAAGCTTCATCTTCGAGGGAATGCAATGAAGGAAACAAGGAGGGAGCATACTCCTTGTTCCATGTACAAGATGATGAAGCCTCCACCTCTAGGATTGAGGGGGAGCAATTTTTGGTGACACCGGATCAAGAAGAAGGAGAAGTCTCCACATCCAGGTCAAGGAGAGAGGAAGAGGATGAAGAAGCTTCCACCTCCACAAGTCAAGTCAAACCTAATGGAGGAGCATCACTATCGGATCAAGAGGAAGCCTCTACATCCACATCACATGGAGGACCAAGTGTCATCCCTACATGTGAAGGTAAAAATATCTCAATTAATAATAAAAATCATATTATATGTTTTGAGTGTAGGGAGAATGGGCACTACAAGAACAAGTGTCCCAACTTGGCCAAGAAGAAGAGTCAAGTGGCACCCAAGGGCAAGGAGAAGCCCAAGGAGACCATCCCCACAACAAAGAAGAGCAAGGAGCATATTGTGTGCTTCTTGTGCCAACAAAAAGGGCATTACCGAAGTAAATGCCCTAAGGGGAAGAAGGTGGTCAAGGCTCAAGGAGGAAGCTCAATTCAAGGGGGAGCCTCCAAGGTAAAAAGGAAGGTATCATTCATTGAGCCTATTCCCTTAAATAATGGTAAAAAGCATGATAGTTCTAATTTATATCATTTTAATGCTATTTACCATGAGAATAGGAGGCATGATAAAGTTAAGGAAAATCATGTAGCTTATCATGCTAAAACCTCTCAACCTAGGTTTAGAAAGGTAGATAGGGATTTAGGCAAGAACCCTAAGGATTCTAGGTATTTGCCTAAGAAGAAGAAAAATCAAGGTTTTAGTGAAAAACCTAAGGTTGAAGAATTATGGAAGGAAAATCAAGTCTTGAGGTCAATACTTGATAAATTAGAGAGGACTCTTTGAAAAATCACAAATATGACACAAGGGTCCAAGAGTCAAAACCTAGGTCTAGGAGTACAACAAAGGTCATCCAATGACCATAGAGGTTTGGGATACAAACCCAAGTCTAAGAATGATGTAACTTCTTACCATAGGGTTCTTTATAGCTATGGAACCGAGTCTAGGTCTAAGGGGCAAGCCAAAAATTCTAGGGAGGTCATCCCTAAGAGTATTTTTGCAACAAATGTGACCAAGACTTCTAAGAAGTCTAAGAAAGTCACAAAGAAAGTCACAAGGGAAGAAATCCCTAGAGTTGACCTAGAAAAAGTGACCAAGGCTTTTAAGAAGCCAAACAAGGTCACTAGGAAGGTATCTAGGGAAGTTATCCCTAGTGAATACCTAGAGCATCCAAGGAGCACCCATAGGTTTTGGGTTCCTAGGAGCATTTTCTCTACCCCATAGATGGGTTAGAGAGTGTCAACTCTAAGAAGAAGGGTAGTTAACCCAACTTTGAAGAAATTGACACTCAAGGAGCATTTTCAAGGTTATTATTAACCTTTGAAAATGAAATGGATTTATGATTTACTCTTTGAAAGAGTAAAATGTACCAAATTTGAGAAGTATTGATTTTATTTTAAAAATGGCACATATTAGGAAAACATAAGGAAATACCAAGTTGGGATTTTGGTATATTCTTAGTTTTACTCTTGTGGAAGAATGAAATATGCCAACATTTGAGGAATAAGCTTAATTTCAATTGGCATAAGTTAATCAAGAGAACTAGAAATGCCAATTTAGGTTTTGACATTTTCTTGGAGTATTTAGAGGGCAATTTAGGTTTAATTTTTAACTTAACTAAGGTTTAAGGACACTTAGATAGGTAATCTAGGTATTTTACTTATGCTAAACCTTGTCATGATTGCTTGCCCATCAAATGTCATGACATCATATTTATTTATTTGTGTTTGCACTCATGTCTTATTATGAAAAACATAAAAAATACCATGTCATGACATACATACATCATGTAGTTATAAGAAATTTTCTTTTGAAAATTATTTCTTTTTGATGTATGTCATAACATTATCACACATTATGTTTATTTCCTTAAAATTAAGGACAAATGACATTTATTAACAAGTGGTACAAATTTATCAACAAATGACATTTATCAACAAGTGACATTTATCAATAAATTTATTAACAAGTGGTACAAGTGTATCAACAAGTGACATCCTAGGTGGATGTTCAATATCCACAAAATGGCTAAATAGATATGCATGATCTCTAGATTAGGACAAAACCAAATTTTACATCTCATAAAGACATATAAGATGACTTGTATGTGTTTTGTGCACATTAGATACAAGTGAGATGTTAGGATGATGAACAAAACTCAACATGTTGATTTAGTGCATTTCCTTGAGTTTTAAGTTCATCAAAACACATAATTATGTGTTTTACCATCATTGGAAAAGCTAATGTACAAATCATGTGCATTAAGCCCAAGGAACATGGTGGGATATTGGTTTTAAAAATATTTTTAAAATGATTTTGGAAAACCTTGGTGAAGGCTATCTTCTAATAGTAATCAACATTGAATAGTTAGACACAAACTTGAAGAAAACACTAAAGCTTTTGTAAGTTTTCGAGTTTGTGTCCATCTTTGAAAATATGATGTATTTTCTTAGAAAACTATTTTTCCATGATAAAGTATACCCTAAATAATGTCTACACAAATTTTCACGATTTTTGGAATTTTGTAGATTTTTCTAGGGGTTTCTGAAATTGGCTGAAATTGAATTTCAGCAATTTCAGGTCTTTAATCGATCAGTGGATCGATTGGAGTGCCTCAATCGATCAGACGATTGATTGAGAAGACATTTCTCGCGAGCAGAAGCTCGCTGGATCGATCAGTCGATCGATCCAAGCATACTGAATCGATCAGTGGATCGATTCAGCAGGGTTCAATCGATTGGAACCCAACTCCAATCGATCGAAGATGCTGATTTTGGCTAGGAAAGCTTATTTTTAGCATTTTAAACTTATTTTAGTCTAGGTAACCATTCCAAACCCCTCAAAATATATTTGTATACATAAATAGGATGTTTTCATGTTGAAAACAAGGATGGATTGGATAAGGAAGACTAAATTGAAGTTTAGGTTGAGGTTGATTCAAATTTTGAACTTTTGAACCTCAAAACTTTTAAATTTGGGCTTCCTAAAGGTTTAGGGATTCCAAGTCATTGTTGGTGCAATGACAGAAGGTATAACCATGTCTTTAGGGGGAGGTACTCTTTAAGGACATGAAAATTATTTTTCATAAACCTTGGAAGGTGGTTACCCTTCTTTAGTAAAAATGCTCAAGGTTGAGCATTGGATTATAATGAAGAGTAGATATCTTCATTGTTTAGGTTATAAATGCTCAAGGTTGGGCATTTGTCTACATTGGGGGAGAATGTAAGGTTAAAGGAAAATGAAGGGTATGAGACCTTCATTTGGTTATACAAGTGTTATTCAAGTGGTTAATGCTCAAGGGTGAGCATTGAGGATAAATGAAGGGTATGAGATCTTCATTATCGTGTTGATCACAACAAGTGAAGTTGTGAACAACGATGAGTAACTCTTCAGGGGGAGAGTCTCAAAGAGGAGAGTTTTCAACAAGTAAATTTGTTGATGTGTGCCAATAGGGGGAGAATGTAGGGTTTAAGTTAGACCTTCATTATCTAAGAGGGAGTATGCCTTCTTAGAGGGAGAATGTAGGTTGTAACTTACGCTCTCATTACCTAGTGGCATGAGAAAGAAGTTTGAGGCTATGGGACTAGCCTAACTTAAATGTATTGTCAAACATCAAAAAGGGGGAGATTGTTGGAGCAATATCCCTTAGGTCAAGGTTGACCTGGTCGACCAAGCTTGAGTCTTGGTCATGGTTTCAATGTTTGACAATACATGAATAATGTAGGTGCAGTTGTTCATGTGGGGAGATTGTTGGTGCAATTTCCCTCTGATCAGGGTCTGATCAGGTTGGTTGAAGAAGAGTCAAGTAGGTCAAGGTTGACCGGATACTTGATTGGGAAGTCCTGACTGGGATGTTAGGAAGAAGGAAAATACTGGTGAGTGAAGCCAGGGGAAAGACCTAATGAGTTAAGCTAGGCAGAAGGAAAATCCTGGTGAGTGAAGTCAGATGAAAGACCTAGTGAGTGAAGCTAGGCAGAAGGAAATCCTTGTGAGTGAATCCAGGTGAAAGTCTTGGTGAGTGAAGCCAGGCAGAAAAAAATCCTAGTGAGTGAAGCTAGGCAGAAGGGAAGTCCTGGTAAGTGAAGCTAGGCACGGGGAAATCCAGATGGGTCAAGGTTGACCAGACATCTGGTGAAAGTCCAAGTAGGTCAAAGGGATTGACCGAATACTTGGCAAGAGGAGAAAGACCAAGTAGGTCAAAGGGATTGACCGGATACTTGGCAAGAAGGGAAAGTCCAAGTAGGTCAAGGGAGTGACCGGATACTTGGCACGATGAGGAAAAGTCCAAGTGAGTCAAAGGGATTGACCGGACACTTGGTGAGGATGAACCAACAGGTCAAGGATTGACCGGATGTTGGTTTGGGGGGCTTAGGACTTGGTTTTGGGCAGAAACCAGCAGTTGGATCGATCAGCCGATCGATTGGCTGGAGCCCAATCGATCGGCAGATCGATTGGGAAGGCCCCTGTGACAAGCCTCGAGTGGGCAAGTCGCAGAGCGCACAGAATGCCTCTGGATCGATCAGTGGATCGATCAGAGACCCCAATCGATCAGTGGATCGATTGGGGTGGCGCGTTTTGATGCGATAAAGGCTGGATCGATCAGCCGATCGATCCAGACTTTTCCTGCAGAGTACAGAGGCGCTCTGGATCGATCAGCCGATCGATCCAAAGCTTCCCCGATCGATTGGGAGAAATCCAATCGATCGGGATTCGACCATTGTGTCGTATTTAGGTTGCTGGCGAGCGTCTTCTTCGACAGAACTTACATGATTCATCTCCGATCCTTTTCTGCGCTTTCAGCTCTTCTCCACAGGGTTCTCACCGCCAGTTCTTGAAGGTTCCTGGAGGTCTTCCAAGTCAAGAGGTGACTCTACCGCTGAGGAAGAAAGCTAAGGTTAGGGTTTTTCTATACTCATTGTAAGCTTTTGCTTGTATTTGTGTATCCTTTCCCTTTCTTCTTGTAGTGTGAACTTGTAGGGCTTCTCCACCTTCGGTAGTTACCGAAAAGGAGTGATTTCTTAGTGGAGGGTGCGTGAATAGGTATGGATCCTTGGACTAATTAATCACCTCTTGTGAGGTGGATACCAAGTAAACCATCCTTGTTAGCATTGTGTAGTTTGTTTTCTTGTATTTTCGCTGCACATCATCGCAAGAAACAAGCTGCAACGAGTACTGAGCACGCGACGAGCTATTCAACCCCCCCCCCCCCACCCCCCCTCTAGCTACTCTTCGGTCCCAACATACCTAAGTTGAATCAAACAACATTTGATTATGTTTTATTACTCATAACCTTGATTATGTGATTACCAGGTAATCACATAACCAAGGTTATACATAATAACTTGAACCAAACACACCCTTGCACTATTGTAACAACTCTACCCCGCACTAGTCAACTCAACCTTGTCCTAGGGACATCTAATAAGCGCATGTAATTAATATCAATAATGACCAAGAACATCTAATCGACAAGCACACTATGAATGGGGGACCCTGGCTCCCTCCTCCCCCCCCGGCCTGAGGTAGGAGGCATGCCGCCCAACAGGCCGACGAACGTCGAGCGAAAGTGGCACACCCGCCATGAGAAGAGGGGGTGGGATTTTGACTGCTACTTTGGATCCGGTTCACAAATAAAATTGATAAAACTTAAGAGACAGAATCTGAATAAACTTTCTTTGGCTGGGCTGGGCATATTCCCGGGCTGAGTCCAGCCCACAATTTATTAATTTTTAATTATGTTTTAACCCTTTTAACTTTATGAAATTATGTCAAAATACTTCTTGTAATTTCTCACATTTTCAGAAGGCACCACATAAATTTAAATTTAATAAAAAAACTCAAAACATTTTAAACTGGTAACATCTTTTCTCATAATTATCAATGTCATACGCTCATGGTTTACACTGTATCGCCTCGGAAACTCGAACTGAAACGGCGTTCAACGCTACCCACCTCCCCTCCTCCCTCTTCTCGCCCTTTTTCGCTAGCGATGGTCGATGGAGGACATGGATTGGGACGTATCTTCCTTTTCTGGCATAGCGGCATCAAGGTCAAGGAGGACGATCCCTGCCTCAGCGCCTCTACTGCGACTCTTGCGACAACACCGACTTCGCAAATGCCAAGCGGTCAGAAATAAATTGTATTGCTTTGCAAATGATCCGTCAAGTTTTTTTTATTATTATCGGGTCGAATCATGTTTATACAAAAGACTTGGTAGGAGCGAAAATTGTGAATAAGTTAGGGTTTGGGGCCATCAGCATGTACCATGAGCTTTTTCACTCTGTTAGAGGAGGTCGTTGGTCGCTATTTTCATTCCGATTTCCGTATCTAATAGCTCCCTTCTATTTCTTTCGTTATTTCGACGTCTAATCTTCGCACAAAGGTAAGAAATAAGATATCTTTCTTAGTGTCTATTGAAACTTTTAGTAGATTTTATGATCTTTTATGTGTCAATCATACTTCTCGAACTTCCCTAATCGCTTCTAAAGGCCGCTCAAGGTCATCCCATGATAACTGGTAGGCAATTCAAGCGATTATCTTTCCTTTCTCAATTGTAACTTTTCAATGCGTTACAAATTTGCAGCATCAATAGACTACTAATATGTCACACTATCACTTGGTGATTACTTAATTTCGATGTGAGTCATGTGACCCACATCACAATCGAAAATGTTATTGTTGGATTTAACGAGTTATGCTATATGAAAATGTATCTTATTTGTTAACTACCTAATCTGTGTTATAATTTTATAAAGTACATGAGTAATTTTATAATTTTATTGGTGATTCAAACTTGAACAATCATTTTTTTTTTGTAGATGAAAAAATCATAAATAATTGATTTGTTCTTCAAAAGAAAGAATGATGAAATTCAAATATCTCAATCAAATCTAGCTACAGATGTTAATCATTTGAATTCTGAAGGTAGCCTTGCAAAATTTTTTAGAGTTGAAATCAATGACAGATTTAATATTCAAACATTATAACGTGATCCAGGATTGCGACCGAGAATATGGGAGTACCCCATTGAAAAGTGTGATGAATTTAGAAGAGCTTATATTAAAGCTGGTCCATATCAATGTATGCTTTCAAATTATCCAAAGTTTGGAGAAAAACATCTTCGCAATTTTCAGACATCATGGTTTAAGTTATTCCCATCTTGTTTAAAATTTTATCCTAGTGCAGATGTAGCATTTTGTTTACCATGCTATGTATTTCATACTCAAGATGGACCTTTTGGATTAGATGCATTTAGTATTAACGGGTTTCGTTCATGGAAGAAGAAGATATGGGAAAAATTGTGCATTTTTGGCACATATTGGAAAAGATCTAACTTCTCCTTATCGAAAAGATGAGAACGCATGTGAAGATCTCATGAACCAACAATCACATATTTTGCAAAGTTTTGAGAAGTTCACTTCTCAAGAAATTAATGATAATAGACTTCGCTTGAAATCTTCAATTGAGGTGACTAGATGGCTTGCATTTTAAGGATGTTCTTTCAGAGGTCATGATAAGTTCATAACATCAACTAATCGTGGAAATTTTGTAGAACGGTTGAGTTTCATAGTCTCTTACAATGACAAAGTAGCAGAAGTTTTGGACAAAGCTCCACGAAATGCATCATATACATCACCAACAACACAAAAACAAATTTTACAAGTCTTGGCAGCTAAAGTCAAGAATGTCATTCGAGAAGAAATTGGTGATGCAAAATTTTGTATCATTGTTGATGAAGCTTAAGATGAATCTAAAAGGAGCAAATGCCAATTGTCTTGAGATTTGTTGACAAAGATGGTTATGTGCAAGAGCATTTTTTTGGACTTATTCATGTTAAAGACACTGTTGCATCAACATTGAAAGAGGGTATCTTTTCTGTCCTACCTCGTCATACACTTGACATTCAAAATATTCGAGGGCAAGGTTATAATGGTGCAAGTAACATGTGTGGTGAATGGAATGGATTGCAAGCTTTAATTTTAAGTGAATGTCCTTATCCTTACTATATTCATTGTTTTGCACATCGTTTGCAATTGACACTAGTTGCTACGTTGAAAGCAGTTATCCGTGTCTATCATGTTTTTACCAAGTTAAGCTCTATTATCAATGTTGTTGGTGCCTTGTGTAAGAGTAATGACCAATTAAAAGCAACTCATGCATCAAATATTGCTCATTTACTTAATATTAATGAGCTTGAAACTGGGAAAGGACTTAATCAAATTGGTTCTTTACAAAAGGTAGGTGATACATGTTGGAGTTCTCATTTGAAATCTATATCTAGTTTGATAAAGATATTTAGTGCAACATGTGAAGTTTTATTGAATATCATTGAGGATGGAAATGCACTCGCTCAACGTGGAGATGTTGATGCAGCTTATGAGATGTTAACTTCTTTTGAATTTGTGTTTATTTTGCATCTTATGAGGAAGATTTTGGAGATTTCTAATCTACTTTGTCAAGCTTTTCAACTTCAATCTCAAGATATTTTGAATGCAATGCATCTTGTTTCATCTACTAAGTTGCTTATTCGGAATTTGAGAGATGATGGATGGGATGAATTGGTTGTAAATGTGAAATCTTTCTGTCAAACAGTTAGTATACCTATGCCGGATTTCAATGCTTAATATATTGCAAGAAGAGGAAGGGCACACCATCAACAAGATGAAATTATAGTAGAACATCATTACAAAGTTGATCTTTTTAATGTTGTGATAGACTCTCAATTGCAAGAATTGAACAATAAATTCAATGACAACACGGTAGAGTTGATTATTCTTAGCTTAACATTAGATCCAAGAGAGATGCACACTTCATTCAGATTTGATGATATTTACAGACTGGTACAACAGTTTTACCTTAAAGACTTTGCAGAGCACGAGATGCCACAATTAAGAATCCAATTTGAGCATTTTGATCATGTTCGACAACTTCCTGATTTTAGAACATTGACAACTATTTCTGATTTATGCCAATGGTTGGTGAAAGTAGAAAGTCAGAAATTTATCCGCTTGTGTTTAGAGTCGTAACACTTATTCTCATGCTTCCAGTTTCTATGGCTATCACAGAGCAATCTTTTTCTACAATGAATATAGTGTAGCCTATACTTCGTAATAAGATAGATGATGAATTTATGAATGACTATTTGCTAGTGTATATTGAGAAGCAAACTGCTAAACAAATCAATATAGATTCAATTACAGATGATTTTCGTGATATGCAAGAGACGTTATAAATTCTAATAGATTTGGGAATTGGGAGTAATGATGTATTTTGGAAACTTTGAGAGTAATGATGTATTTTGGAAAGTTTGATAGTGGATATTGCATATTGATGTATTATTTGATGTAAATATGATATATTTAAATTTTACTGTTATATATAATAAATAATTGATGATTATTAAATTTGTTATTGGCCCCTGAATATCTAGTACTGGCTCCTCCCTTTAACCGGATGAGAAGAGAAGGCTTCCTCTCTTTATTATTCATTTCACTAGTTCTTCCTTCCTCTAACAGTTTAAGTTCTTAACCTCCCGTGCTCTTATTCATGTGAAATTAAATGGTAAGATGATTCATAATTTGCACTTAAATTTTTTTTTAAATAACTAATTTAACCTCTTCAACACTTAAATAATGCATTAGTTTTCCTTATGTCTTATTTCTTTTTTTTTTTCTTTTTTTTTTTTCTTTTTGATTGGTTATGCAAGCCAGGAGATAACCAGTCAGATAAAATGAAGTGAGCTGGATATGCTCCAAATCTAACGGAGCTCTCTCATTGGCCCTATCAAAATCTAGAAAATCTCCACCTCGCCCTCGTGTCCACATCGCTCGCCACTCCCGTGCTCTTACATACGCCTACCACACCTTCTGTTCCTTCCCAATTCCACCACAAGCCCCGCCACAACTGCAACCGCAGCACATCCGCAGATGGCAGCAGCAACTCTCACAGCAGCCACCGTCGTCGGCACCTTCCTCGGCCAAGCCCGGCCATCAAATGGCCACAACCCCCTCAGGGATTTTGTCCCCATGGGAAAAGGAAAGTTCACCATGGTAAGCTTAAGCGTTCGATCGATCTAGCAAGGTAATTGGAATTGTCACAATGTACAGATGCCTAACAATGGTGAATCGCACTCAGGGGAACGATCTGTGGTACGGCCCGGACCGTGTCAAGTACCTGGGACCCTTCTCAGCTCAGACACCTTCCTACCTCACCGGAGAGTTCCCCGGCGACTACGGGTGGGACACGGCGGGGCTCTCCGCCGACCCGGAAGCCTTCGCCAAGAACCGCGCTCTGGAGGTGATCCACGGGAGGTGGGCGATGCTGGGGGCGCTGGGGTGCATCACGCCGGAGGTGCTGCAGAAGTGGCTGCGGGTGGAGTTCAAGGAGCCGGTGTGGTTCAAGGCCGGATCTCAGATCTTCTCGGAGGGCGGCCTCGACTACCTGGGCAACCCCAACCTGGTGCACGCGCAGAGCATCCTCGCCGTGCTGGGTTTCCAGGTCATCCTCATGGGGCTGGTGGAGGGCTACCGCATCAACGGCATCCCCGGCGTCGGCGAGGGCAATGACCTCTACCCCGGCGGCACCTACTTCGACCCGCTGGGCCTCGCAGACGACCCCGTCGCCTTCGCGGAGCTGAAGGTGAAGGAGATTAAGAACGGGCGGCTGGCCATGTTCTCCATGTTCGGATTCTTCGTGCAGGCCATCGTGACGGGAAAGGGGCCGCTGGAGAACCTGTTGGATCATCTGGACAATCCGGTGGCCAACAATGCCTGGGTTTACGCCACCAAGTTCGCGCCGGGCTCTTAATTTCTACGCATGCCTTGTACTTTAATTCAACTGCCCCGCAATCTGTCACTTGTAAGAAACAGAGGATCTAGTTGCAATTGTTGTAGAACAATGTTCATTGTATTTATCTTCTTCTTCTCTCGATCATGCACGGATGCTACTTCGTCGTATGCTTTAACTCAAATAAAAAATCTGTTTATAGAAGCTTACTTTCAAAGCTCTAAACTATTGCAATATTGATTCTTTAGCTTCAATTAGCAGTTTTCCCTTTATATCTCGAACATTAATTCTGTCGAAGTAATTTGTAAAAACGTCTGTAGAAAGCACCTCAAACGCGTAGTAACGAGACCGTGTTCTATGCAAAAGCCCATTAATTGGCCGGCCCATACATACGCCGAATCGTATTGCCGTTCATGTTAATAAAATCTTAAATTATATATATATATATATATATATATATATATATATATATATATATATATATATATATCAACTGTATATATATGAAAGTCCATTCATGCATGTGGTATCTATACGCCTGTTTGTTATAATAGATTTTAGAGTTAATTTATGGTGAATGTGAAAAATACTTCAATCAGTGTTAGATCTCTCGGTTACTATGCTAAACAAATGTTGCTTATGATTTATTCCCTTTTAAAGTCTGTGGGCCGGGGACATCTTGGAGAAGCATTTAAGGTAACTGTTTTATATTTTGCAATAATTCTTAGGAATGAAAATTTTTTTAGTTGTCATTAGATATTTAACTTATGACCACTAATCCTAAAAATAATCGAATCAGTCTTATAAAAAAATTTTATTGAGTACCAAGTAAATTAAAAAGTTCTCGTAACAAGCGACCCATCAATTAGCATTCTTAGATCATCGTTCATTAATAAAAATTTATCCACCAATTTATAGAAACTAAGATTCAATAGGAAAATTTGTGTCCCAACGTTTATTGTTCATCAACTAGAAAATCATGGATATAGCCCCTTCTAAAATATATATATTTGATTTCACATAATTTTTATTCTAAAAATCAAGGAAAGGTTACAATTTTTTCTAAAGTACTTAGCTTTATACGACAAACAAAATACAAATTATTAAATACTAAGAGTGATTGAGTGTTTTTGAAAGGGGATGGCTAAAACATAGGATGTCATGTGAAGAGAGAAGTGCTATATGACTAGGGGTGTAAATGAATCAAGTTGCTCATGAGCTATTCGAAGCTCGATTCGATAAAAGCTCATTTGAGCTTATTTAATGAGGCACATTAAGATAAACAAACCTAACTCAAGCTTCACAATATTCGGTTCGTTAGCTCATGAACATGTTCGTTAAGCTCATGAATCAACTTTTAAATAAAAAAATAATAGTTTTGATATTAAATTTATAGATTTTACACTTTAATTTACTTGTGAAACATATAGACAAATATATTAAATTTGTTTATTAGAATAAAATTATAAATTTTAATAAGAATATTATAATTTTCTCTAAATATATAATTCAGTTTTTAATGAATATTTAAATTTATAATTTATATTTATTAAACTCGTTTAGGTTCGATAAAAGCTAGAATAAGCTCGTGAGTTATGAATATATTCGTTAAATAAAACTCGAACTCGACTCGAGTATAAATGAGCCAAACACAAACATTCAAGAGTTTAACTTAGCTCAGCTCGATTACACCCCTATATATATATATATATATATCCATGGTAGACGATCACTGTAAGCGCCTCTTACATGAGAGGTGCATCGCATGTGAGATGCACCCACAATGGTTACTCATCGTTGGTGCTCAGGCTATCAAAGCCATATATATAGAATGATTTTAGCCTGGGCGATGCACGTGGATGCCTCATTGCATGGGTGGTGCCTTCATTCACTAGAAGCACCTCCCGTACAATGAGGCGCCCACGTGCGTCTCTCAGGCTATCAAACCTATATATATATAGAAATGATCTATCTGAATATATGTGAGTCATGAATAAGAGTTGTGGATGGAAGTCGGACACCCTATTATTGTTATTATTATTATTATTATTATTATTATTATTATTATATATATATAGAGAGAGAGAGAGAGAGAGAGATTGATTGATTGATTATGTGAAATACAAATTTAAAAAATAAAAGTATACATACAGGGATTTAATAATGTGAATATAGATTAGAGAATGCCCCATGCTTTCATGTGTAGGGCATAAATTATTACAAAAGGAGCTATCTTTAAAATAATAACAAGGGCTCAAGATAGTGTGCAAATAATTGAGGTTAACAAATTGTCGTTGTCCTATAAAAAATACTTTTTTATATCTTGATATATGTGAGACTAAGGTCATAAGTGGAGAACAACACATGTTAGATATTATGATAAATCATATATAGACCTTGTCTTACAGATTAGGCAAACCTGATTTCATTAAGCTGATTCTCTTCAAATGGTAATTGAGAGAGGTCTCGATAAAATTGACATTTGTAGATAGGCCGAGCATCTTCTTGCATGTTTGAATTATTGTATTCTCTTGTCCATAATATATAGACATGACTTTTCATATAGACTTAGAGGTTCACAAGTAAATTCCCTTCTCCTTCTTTCTATTTTTTAACTATAAGAGATGAAGCTCTCTTTCAGGCGTAAAGTGATATTGTATTAAAGATAAATGATTAGATAGAACAGTTAGCATCATTCAATTTTATAATAGATCATGAATTAAATATTAACTTAATTCTATATAGTTTATCAAAAAATTATTCACAATTTGTGATGAACTATCGGATGAATAATTTGGAATTGACCATCCCCAAGATAATAAATGTGCTCAAGACTGTGGAGTCTTCTGTTAAAGATGAACAGAAAACTGTGATGTTAGTAAACTCCTCCAAAAAAGGTTCTAAGAAGAAGCCAAAATATCAAGCTAAAGGGAAGAGCAAAAAGGCCAAGACAGTAGGATCGACACAAAGGGCTCATGCCATCATTGTGGCAAGATGGGACACTAACGAAGAAACTGGAAGATTTATCTTGAGTCTGTAAAGAAGAATAAGGTATCCTATGCTCCATCCTCTTCAGGTATTTTTGTTATTGATTGTCATACTATTTCCTTAAACACTTGGATATTGGATACTGGGTGTGGCTCACATATATGTAATGACATACAGGGGTTAAGGAATAACAGAAGACTCGTCAAAGGAGAAATAAGTCTATGAATTTGGAATAGAGCAAAGGTTGTTGCAGTCGCCATCGGAACATACTTATTAAAACTTCTTAGTGGACTTGTCTTAGAATTAAATAATTATTATTTTCCAGCATTAATAAAAAACATTGTTTCTATTTCTTTCTTAAATAGAAAAGGTTTCAATTTAACTTTTAGTAACAATTTTTTTTATATAACCTTAAATGTCGTTCTTTACGGCATTGAAACTTTATGCAATGACATCTACGAGTTAGATATATCTAGTGACGTACTCAATATCGAAAAGAGCAATAAATGTACCCCGAATAGATAATCAATTAACCTCTTACTCGTGGCATTGTTGACTTGGCCATATAAGCAAGAAATACATGTCTGAATTGTAAAAGATTGCAATTCTCAAATCATTTGAATTAGATACATTTGATACATGTGATTCATGTTTAAAAGGCAAGATGACAAAGTTACCTTTTTCTCGAAAGGGTGAACGAGTTGATGAGTTACTTGGGCTCGTATTTACCGATGTATGTGGACCAATGACAACTCATGCATTAGGAGGTTATAGCTACTTCATTACTTTCATTGATGATCACTCTCGTTATGAGTATGTGTATTTAATGAAACACAAGTTTGAAGCTTTTGAAAAGTTTAGAGAATTCAGAAGTGAAGTAAAAAAATAACTTGGTAAAAATATTAAGATACTTCAATCTGATTGAGTTGGTGTATATTTAAGCTAAAAGTTTCTAGATTATCTAAGGAATAATGGTATATTATCTCAATGAACTCCGCCTTACATGCCACAACATAATGGTATATCAAAAATGCGTAATTGAATCTTGTTAGACATGGTTAGATCAATGATGGATCGTGCAAATCTTCCCAAGACCTTTTGAGGTTATGCACTCACGACAACTATTTACTTGCTAAACAGAGTCCCGACGAAGACAATCTCAACTACTCCATATGAGGTATGTATTAGTAAGAAACCTCTCATATCTTATTTGAAGATATGAGGATGTCCTGCTTATATAAAGAGAACTATATTAGACAAGTTGGACGCCAAGTCTGTTAAGTGTTTATTGATTGGATACCCTAAGGAAACTAAGGATTACTAATTCTATCACCCCTTGGAACAAAAGGTGTTTGTTTCGAGGCATGCTACCTTCCTAGAGAAAGAATTTCTCTTACAGGAAGCAAGTGGGAGTATGGTTGAACTTGATGAAATTCAAGAGACTCTAATAAACACTAATGAGATGTCTAGTCAAGAACCACAACCAATTATGACACAACCTCCTCATAGATCAGGTAGGACATGCAATATTCTTGAGAGATATGGATCTCTTGTAAGAGAATCGAATGATGTGTTACTCATTGAGAATGAGGAACCTACTGATTATAAAGAGGCTCTGAATAGTTTAGAAAAGGACAAGTGGCTTACAACCATGAAGTCGGAAATGGATTCCATGTACGAAAACCAAGTTTGGAACTTGGTGGACCCACCTAAAGGCATTACGCCTATAGGGTGCAAATGAGTTTTAAGAAGAAAACTGACATGGATGGTAATTGATGCGGTGATGATGAGGGGCCCCACCCCGCTGCCACGGTGGAGGTCAAAGTCAAGACGATCAACGGGTGGACGGTGTTGGCCGGCTGGACGAATCATACTCTGACCGAGGATTAAGCACCAACCCACCGTCTTTGACATAGGGAGTAATCAAACTGACGTTCAAGGGACATCAGAAGCCAAGCCGAGTGGCTCTTTCGTTCAGCCTAGCAACAGACTCGACATCAACCAAGCACACGGACAGTGAACTGCCCGCCGAGTGGTTATCCCACTCTGCCAAACAATAGAGAATGTGGACAGGGGGCTTCTGGCCGAGAAGTCATCCCGCTTAGCACAGCAACGGACGACACTTGTACAGGGGACTTTCAATCGAGCGATTATCCCACTCGACACGACAGTGGACTTTCAACCGGGCGGCTATCCCACTCGGCTTGAAAATAGACAACGCAGGGATAACAGAATTTCGACCAGATGACCATTCCGTTCGGCCAAGAAATAGAGACAGCAGGACATCTTTGGACATCCTTTTGGGATCTAGTGCCACTGACAAGCGGCATGGTCAAACAGAAGATCCTACGACAGAAGCTTCCACTATCACTTCAGAGATATACTCGGCCCATTAAGGTACTGTGTCAGGGACACTTTACTGACACGTCTTTTCAGAGAAAGCTTCGAGATGCATGCTCACCTAGGGAAGCATGTATGCACGCTTCCAGAGCACTATATAAAGGGGATTCAAGCATCAACGGAGGTATACTTTACACGTGATTTCTATTGTTGCGCTATAGTTCTTGCTTCTTCTTGCTTCATCAAAGACTGACTTGAGCATCGGAGGGCCATAATTGGGGACCCCTTCCCTGGCTCCGCATTGACACTGCTTGTGTTGTAGGCGGGAATGAAGTCCACCAGAGGTCAGAAGGAGCGCCACATCCCCAGCGTCCATCTCTTCGACTTTTGGACAGGATAATATTTGGTGTCGTCTGTGGAAACGTCACCTGAATCCGAGCTGAGAAGATGGAAGACGCTGGATGACTAACCACTGTGACACTCACTCAGGAGGAGCTGGAGATGCTTGTGCAAGCACGAGCAGCAAAAATGATAGAGCAATAACAACAACAAGCGCTAGCCTATCGGCTAGCATCGTAGCCTGCAACATTGGCGATCGATAGGCAAGCAGGGCAAGAAGACCCTCTGCCCCGATACTACATCCCATTGGCGATTGTGACGTACAATGGGTCGACCGACCCAGATGATCATCTGGATCAGTTCGACAATGAAGCTACGTTGCACCAATACACGGACGAAGTGAAGTGTAGAGTCTTTCTCACAACTCTCTCTGGATCGGCGCAGCGCTGGTTCAGAAGACTGTCGGATGGCTCAGTATGAAGTTTCTAGGATTTTCGAGCCATGTTCTAGCATCACTTCGCCAGCAGCCGACGCTACTAGAAGACAAGCGTTGACCTCTTCACCCTGAAGCAGGGGCCCAAAGAAGCGCTCCGAGCATACATTCAACGCTTCAATCAAGTGGCCATGGACATCTCCTCGGTCTCATCCGAGACCATGATGAATGTCTTCACCTAGGGGCTCGCCGAGGGAGATTTCTTCTGGTCACTCATTCGGAAGCCGCCTGGGGACTTCGACCACATGCTCAAGAAAGTCAACGAATACATCAATGTGGAAGAAGCATAGGCGGCCAGAAGAAAGGAGGCGCCGACCTAGAGTATGGAATCGACCGAGCGTCGACCGGTGAGCAGTCATTTTCCACCCAAGGGGCCGAGAGCTGAAGAAGCACGGTCGCACCAGGAGACCAGGGCACATGCTGTACAGCATGTGGCATCCAGTGGGCCTAAGGCATCGAAGGGCAAGATATGGACTCCTATGTTTTGTTCATTTCACCAGTCGGCGACACACAACACGCGGGATTGCTGGGGACTAACACTGATTGTCAACTGATCGGCTCTAAGAGGATACCGTCGTCGATCGCCTTCGCCCGATCAGCAACAATGGCACAGATCTGCTAAGCATCGGGATGACAGAAGGGCGCCTAAACGCCATCATCATCACCAACATCAGCGGAGAGAAGACACCAATCCGTCCTAAATCCCAGCTGAGCAAGATAGACCATCTGCTCGGGAAGAAAAAAATAGGAACAACGTTTCTCGGGGAGAGATAGGCATGATCGCCGGAGGGGCGACCGGTGGTGACTCTAACCGAGCCCGGATGTCATACGTTCGACGGTTGGAGATCCATGCCGTAGGATGCAGCAAGGAGAGGGACGAAGGCCCCCAAATTAGCTTCGGCCCCAGAGATCTGGAGGGTGTTGAGGTCCCTCATGATGATGCTCTGATCATTCGAGCGGTGATCGCCAACTACACCATTCACCGGACTTTCGTCGACACGGGAAGTTCAGTGAACATCATTTTTAAGAAGGCGTTCAATCAACTGCAGATCGATGTAAGTGAGCTGCTGCCTATGGCGACCCCGCTATACGGATTCACAGGTAACGAAGTTTTGTCGATCGGCCAAGCAAGGCTGGCTATCTCGCTGGGAGAGGAGTCGTTGAGGAGGACCCGGACCACCAATTTCATAATAGTGGACGCACCATCGGCCTACAACGTTATCTTGGGCCGACTAGCCCTCAACGAGTTCCGGACGATAGTGTCAACTTACTATCAAAAGATAAAGTTCACAATGGACGATCAGGTGGGCGAGGTCAAGGGTGACCAATTAGCTGCTCAGCGCTACTATATGGAGATGGTCAAGACTGAGGCCAAAGCCGCTCGAAAGACGCCGCGACTAGAGGTAAATGCTATCGTCGAAAAACCTCTCACTTTAGTATATGAAGAAAAGGAAGAGGTCCAGATCCACCCGAGTCGGTCGAAAGCCACAACCTTCGTCGCCAATGACCTGGAGAAGGAGAAGAAGACAGAGTTGATCACCTTCCTCAAACAGAATCATGATGTGTTCACTTGGTCGACACATGAGCTACTTGGCTTCTCCCTGAGCGTGGCTGCATGAGCTTCACGTCTGACCAGACACTCGTCTGGTCAAACAAAGGAAAAGGGATTTCAGCACAGAGCAGAACATGATCATCCGGGTGGAGGTAGAGAAGCTACTGGAAGTCGTCCATATCAGGGAAGTTCAATTCTCGACTTGACTTGCCAACGTTGTGCTAGTCTCCAAGATGGGCAACAAATGGCGGGTCTGCATCAACTTCCGTGACTTAAACAAGGCATACCCGAAGAACTTCTATCTGTTTCCTACGATAGATCAAATTGTGAACTCGATGACGGGCTACAAGCTTATCTGCATGCTCGACGCATATCAGGGATACCACCAAGTACCGCTCGCTCGGGAGGATCAAGAGAAGGTTAGCTTCATCACGATCAAAGGGACATATTACTACAACATCATGTCATTCAGACTAAAGAATGCCAGAGCCACCTACTAGAGACTAATGAATAGGGTGTTCCGGCGGTAGATCGATCGTAATATGGATGTATATGTCGATGACATACTGATTAAATCCCTCCGAGCTACTGACCTATGCGCTATATCAACGAGATTTATAGGACGCTAAGGACATACGAAATAAAGCTGAAACCAAGCAAGTATCTATTCGACGTGAAGAGTGGACGTTTCCTGGGCTACATTGTAACCGAGCGGGGCATCGAAGCCAATCCGAGCAAGGTCCAAGCTTTGCAGAACATGCCTCTGCCTCGGAACTTGAAGGAAGCTCTGACCGGTCGGATCACGACACTATTCAGATTCATATCCAAGTCATTTGATCGAAGCCTGCCACTCTTTAAGGTGCTTCACCGAGCCACGAAATTCCAATGGGATGCCGAGTGCGATCGAGCGCTGGAGGAGTTGAAGGAGTATCTAAACTCATTGCCTGTGTTAGCCAAGCCAGTTGTGGGCGAGTCACTCTGGATCTACTTGTCATCCAATGAGCATGCAGTCGAGTCAGCTCTTGTTAAGCAGAACGGCCAAGATCAGCAGCCTGTATATTTTCTGAACCATATATTGAAGGATGTTGAATCCCGCTACACCAGTCTCAAAAAACTCGCATACAGTTTGATTTTAGCCACTCGGATGCTTCGCCTGTAACGCCCAGCAATTTCATATGAATTTATTTTTTTTAAAAAGAAAGAAAATAGAACCAAAAAGAAGCATGGTCAAGGTTTGAACCTTGAACCTTTGGTAGGTGACAAGCTTTAAGTAGAATGGGATAACCAATAGCTCAAGAGAAAGTATTGTTAGGAAGGAAAGGGAAGTTGTAGTTAAGGGTAGGGAGGGTGAAGGGACACCTTCCACTTAGATGAAAAGTTTATCTTTTCTTTCTCCCTCCACTTAGAATGATTCATTTTTACTTCTTTCTTTATAGAAATGAATGGAAATAAAGAGGTAAGAGAAAGAAAAGTTCATTCTTTCTTCTTCCTTTTTCATGTAGAATAAGAAGGAAGAAAAGGGCAAGGGAATTTGGTTTCTCCTTTCTTCCTTCTTCTTCTTCTTCTTCTTCCACCGAAAACTCCAAGCTTCCTCCACTATTGCCGAATTCAAGCTAAGAGTTTTCTCCCTAGGGAAGCTTCACAAAGGGAAGTTCTTGAAGCATACTTCTCATTACAAAAAAAAAAAAAGAAAGGGAAAGGAAATTCTAGAAGCGAAAAGGGTCTCCTTCTTCTTCTCCACCAAGGGTATTCTCTTAGTAAACCAAGCAAGAGGATGTAAGTATCCCCCTCACCTACGGTACAAGTAGTTACGAGTGTTTTTCCATGATATATGTTGCTTGAAAACCTAGAAATCATGTTTATAGGTTTCGGCCAAGAAGAGATTTAGGGCTTAGGAAAGTTTAAATTCCATTTAGGTTGCTCATGTATTTTCCTATGATGCCTAATAAGTTAGATGATGTTATTAAGATGTTATTCATGATATATGTTGCTTGAAAACCTAGAAATCATGCTTATAGGTTTCGGCCAAGATGAATTAAAAGGACTAGAGGAGTCTAAACTCAAATTGTCTAGCTTATGTTGTTTTCTTATGATATCTAATATGTGATGTGATGTTATCAAAAGGTTATTCATGATTTATGTAGCTTAAAAACCCTAGAAACAAGCCTTGTGAGTTCGGCTAAGAAGAAAATGAAAAAGGTTTAGGGAAGTTGAACTCCAACTAGATTTGCTTAGGTTTTCTTCTATGTCATGCTATGTATCATATGGTATTAGTTTAAGGTTCATGCTTAAAATAAAACCCTAGATTCATGCTTATATGTTTCGGCCATGACTTGGAAATTAGGGTTGGAAACTTCATGTATGCTTGCTAAGGGTCTCACTTGTTATGCCATGTATCATGTGATCTTAATTTAATGTTTCATGCTTAAGGTTGTTTAGAAGAAAACCCTTGATTCATGCTTATATGTTTTGGCCATGACTTGGAAATTAGGGTTGGAAACTTCATGTATGCTTGCTAAGGGTCTCACTTGTTATGTCATGTATCATGTGATCTTAATTTAATGTTTCATGCTTAAGGTTGTTTAGAAGAAAACCCTAGATTCATGCTTATATGTTTCGGCCATGACTTGGAAATTAGTGTTGGGAACTTCATGTATGCTTGCTAAGGGTCTCACTTGTTATGCCATGTATTATGTGATCTTAATTTAATGTTTCATGCTTAAGGTTGTTTAGAAGAAAACCCTAGATTCATGCTTATATGTTTCGGCCATGACTTGAAAATTAGGGTTGGAAACTTCATGTATGCTTGCTAAGGGTCTCACTTGTTATGCCATGTATCATGTGATCTTAATTTAATGTTTCATGCTTAAGGTTGCTTAAAAGAAAACTCTAGATTCATGCTTGTATGTTTCGGCCATGACTTGGAAATTAGGGTTGGAAACTTCATGTATGTTTGATAAGAGTCTCACTTGTCAAATTAATATTTCATTCTTAAAGTTGTTTAAAAGAACCCTAGAACCTTGCTCTATAGGTTTCAGCCAAGATGAATTAAAAGAGACTTGAGAAAGTTTTAAAACTTAACCTATGCTTGCTTATGATTCCTTATGGTATGTGATCCACTATATGATGTTAGCTAAGATTTTCATGTTTTAAAGTTGCTTGAAATTTAAGAACATGTCCATGCAAGTTTTGGCCAAGATGTGAATTCTGATTTTTGGAAAGTTCAAAACCCTAACTATGCATGACAATGACTCTCTATGTTATGTTATGTGATATGTGAACTTTATGTCACCATGTTATGCTTATGAAAAAATTATGTATGATGGAATGTATAAGAGATGCTTCCCTTTAAGTTGGGACTAAGAGCACTCTTCATGATATGACAAGAACATGATATGCTTCATGATATGACAAGAACATGATATGCTTCATGATATGACAAGAACATGCTATGTTTCAAGATATGACAAGAACATGATATGCTATTTTACTTTTGTATTGGCTTGTACCGGACCCTAAGAATGGTCCATGGGATGGGCTCCTAAGTTGCCCCTAGGTCGATGGTCAAGGAAACGGGCCTAGTTCCTAGTAGGTTCGAAATTAGCTACCTCGGATTTATTTAGGATGCGCGCAATTCATGTATGTGGTACAATGTCGAGCCCTCATGTTGAGATTTATGTTTAAGTACATCTACTATATATGTTTTCAAAAGGACATCTTGCATATATTGTTTCATGCTATATGATTTTGATACATGTTTTCAAAAGAACATCTTGCATATATATGTGATTTCATGTTATGTGATTGTTATGCTTTAAGGAAGGTGCTCTCTTGAGATATGCCTATGATACCTAGAAGAACATGCTACTACATTATGCTTATGCTTTCTTATACTATGTTATGATTTGCCTAATGAATATGACACTACCTCATGCTAACATGAAATGTTAAATCTAGATCCTGGTTAAATGAATATATCACTACTCTATATTAATTCATGATTTATGACTTTTGTGAGTAGGAAAGGATCTTACTAAGCCTATGTGCTTATAGTTTTATTTCCCTTGTATTGTAGAAAAGGGTAAAGCATGGTTAAACTGAAGGGAGCAGCAGGAAAGGCAAAGATATGTGGCAGTGGCATGGTGGAAGAGATCTGTTTTGTGTTTTCAGGACTTATATATGTTTTAAGCTTTTGCATGTGAACTATTTCTTTATTGCTACTTTAGATGATGTTAGCTTGACTTGTTGGATGTTTTATACTTAAGGTGAACTATACTTACCCTTGCTTCCATGATACCTCAAAATGCTAAGTACTTATTCATTTAGAGAATTGTTAGTGATCATGAGCTCTAGAGAGCAGTATACATGTTTAGTTTTCTTCTTATCTTAGTACACTTTATGCTTTAGTTAGACAAGCATGTATCATGTTTCAAGTAATAGATAGTAAATAAATTTTTATATACATGAATGCTAGCATGTTCACATGTTTTGGTTATATGATTAAGTTTTAAGTTGTAAAGAAAAAAAAGAACAAAATTTTTCTTCCGCTGCAATGATTTCTTATGCATGTATGTATGCTCGCGTAGCCCCGCCCCGACCATTAGTAGGGGAAGGGCGAGCGTTACATCGCCCGTACTTCCTAGCGCACTCAATAATAGCGATGACTAACAGCACTTTGGGAAGAGCCCTCCTCAATCTGGAGGTGTCCGGATGGTTGATTAAATGGACGACAGAACTTAGCGAGTTCGACATCCAGTATCAACCCAGAGCGGCGATCAAAGCTCAGGCCTTGGCATATTTCATCATAGAGGTCCAGAGTGATGTGCCAGCGGCAACATGGAAGATATATGTGGATGGATCGTCCACTCGGCAAGATAGCGAAATCGTCATATTTCTTATCTCACTACGGGAGGACCGGATGTAGTTGTCCGTTCGGCTGGATTACCGAGCCACTAATAACGAAGCAGAGTATGAGGCGTTGATAGCCGACCTACAGGCGGCACGACATGTGGGAGCAGTTAAAGTCCTCATCCACTCGGACTCTCAGCTCGCCGCCCAGCAGCTATCCAAGACATTCGAGATAAGTAGCGCACGACTGAGGCTCTATGCAGAGGCTTTCAAGAAGCTGAAGACCAACTTCCAAGAGGTCGTTATACAGAAGATCCCCCGATCAGAGAACCAAGCGACGGATGAGTTGGCAAATCTAGCATGTTCGCTAACGTCGATCGTCATAGGTCAACCAATCGAGCAGGTCTCACTGGTGGCTCACATTGATCGGATGGAGGGAATAACTTACCTAAACGACTGGAGGATGACCTTGGCAGAGTTCTTGCGTTCGGGAGTTGCACCTACCAATCCGGAAGAAGCTCGCTTGTAAAAGAAGAGGGTCAGACAGTTCACATTAATCAACGACCAGCTCTACAAGAGAGCCTTCTCTCGGCCCCTCCTCAAGTGCGTCGGACCGGAGGACGTTGAGTACATCCTAAAGGAGATGCACCAAGGCTCTTGCGGAGGTTATTTGAGCAGCCACACATTAGCCTGAAAAATACTTCTGGCCGACCCTCCAGGAGGATGTCGCTCGGACGGTGGCGATCTACCTGTCCTACCAGAAGTATCACAATATGCCGCACCGACCGACCGAGAAAATGAAAGCATCCACGATATCATGTTCGTTCGACCAATGGGGCATGGACATCATCGGGTCTTTCCCCATGGTGACCGGTCAGTGGAAGTTTCTACTCATTGCGATGGACTACTTCTCGAAGTAGGTAGAAGCTGAGCCGCTTGCAAGAATCACTGAGCAGATGGTCACCAAATTTATTTGGCAGAACATTATTTGCCAATTCGGAATCCCACGCCGACTAGTGTCCGATAATGGAAGGCAGTTCACCGGTCGAGAGCTTAGAGAATAGTGTGAAGGCTATGACATTTAACAAGCCTTCACCTCAGTGGCCTACCCTTAGGGCAACGGACAAGCCGAAGTCGCCAATCAGGAGATCCTCAGAGTATTACACGCTCGGCTCGATCACATGGGAGGCAGCTGGTTCGACGAGCTCCCTAGTGTATCGTGGGCTCTCCACACGACTCCGAAGGAGGCGACCGGCGTAACTCCATTCCAGTTGGTATACGACAGCGAGGCAGTTGTCCCCATGGAGGTCGGAGTAGAATCCGATCGTGTGCAGCTATACGATGAAGGGAACATCGGGCAGAGGCTGATGGAGCTCGACTTGGTGGAAGAAGCGCGGGCAAAAGTCGTCGTTTGGCTAACGGCATACCGACAGTGAATGAAGTAGAACTACAATCGGTGAGTGATCCCGAGATCCTTTCAGGTCGGCGATCTTGTCTAGAAGAAAGTGGGTCGACGACGTCACCAAGCTTGAGGCACCATGGGCAGGACTGTTCAGGGTCGTGCAGAAGCTCTGTTTGGACGCCTACTATCTGGAGGAGGAAGAAGGGAGGCAGCTCAAGAGGCCATGGAGTATGAATTATCTACAACCCTACAGGGCAGGATGAGAGGGGCGCATGTGAATCTTGTACTTTGTAGTTATTGTATGTTTGCCGAACGCAAGGCAAAGTTTGAATAAAAAAGCAAAGGCATCTCTAAGTGCATCTCCACCAACGGTCGAGCGGTGACCTTAAGCTCGGGTGTACGAGTTTATATATCAACAGTCGAGCAACGACCTTAAACCCATATTTACAATGATTGAAGTCTACAATAAATCATCGAGTGGCGACGTTAAATGCAAGTTTGCAACAAATCATCAAGCGACGACATTAATCTCTTGTCTCCACCAATGGTCGAACGATGACCTTAAAACCTAGTCTCTGTTAGCGGTCGAGCGACGACCTTAAACGTGTGTTTGCATTAATCGTCGAGCGGCAATGTTAAACTCTTACCTCCACCAATGGTCGAGTGACAATCTTAAAACCTTATCTCTGTCAAGGGTCGAACGGTGACCTTAAACGCATGTTTGCATCAACCAACCAGCGGCGACATTAAACGCGAGTCTCCACCAAACTGTCGAGCGGCGATGTTAAACTCTTGTCTCCATCAGCGGTCGTGCGACGACCGTAAAATTATGTATACATCAAATTGTCAAGCGGCGACGTTAAACGCGGGTCTACATCAATGGTCGAGCGGCGACCTTAAACTCAAGTCTTCACGAATTCTTCAACAGTAGTCAAACGATGACCTTAAACTCAAGCCTTTATCAAAAGTCAACCGGCGACTATAAACCCTTGAGTCAGAGACTCCCAGGCTGATCGGCTGGGTTTAAGTTACAATTGAGCCACAGACTCAAAGTATGTAGAATGCAAAAACCGTTCGACGCTAGCCTTTGGAGCATGCCCTGGGCCGAGCGGGAGGCCACACAAACATGGACTCTGGCTACTAGAGGGTCGGTCGGCTAATAGAAAAAGTATGAGCGGAGCTAGGAGCTTTGACAAATAATTAGAAGTCGAAAAACATGCAAGGAGTAAGAGCTCGTCCGAACGGACGAGCATGCATTAATACTTCAAAATTTACAAAAGAGAGATTACAAAGATAGAGCCCTCAGCCTCACTCAAGGTAATCCAAGGCGTCTTCGGGCAACACGGCTGTAAACTTATCCTGGCTTATGACCTTGCTAGTCAGAGCGGGCGGCAGGTGGCCTCCCTCGTGAAGCTGATCGATCGTCCCTTCGATTGCCAAGTCGAATAGTCGGAGGGCTCGGTCGGTGACTTAATCACAAAATGCATCCAAACGGATGTAGGTTTGCTTCATGGCCTCAAACATACTCCTCTCGGCATCCTGATAAATCCTCAATACCGCCCGGGAGCCCTCCAGCTCATCCTTGGCGGTGGTAATTTGGTCACAAAGGGTCGTCTCTTCGACCGAGCGGTGGTGCCGCTCAGCGACCAGGAAGTTTTCAGCTTCGTTCAGCTTCTGGGTGAGAGCTCGGGCCTCCTTATTCTTCTCGTCCAGGTCGACGATGGCCCGGTTCTTCCTCACGTTCGCCGACTCGATCTTGTTATCAAAGGTGCCGATCTGCTTATTCAGCCGCTCCAACATGGTGGCCTACCCAGCACTCTTTGCTCATTCGGTCTCGAGCAACTTCTCACTCTTCTTTAGAGTGGCTTGGAGTCGGGCCACCTCGGCGTCTGTCTTTTCTTGAGAGTTGGAGGATTGGCCACTCGACGCCTTCAGTTATTTTACTTCCTCCTCCAAAAACGTGAGCCTGTGGCACATGGCCAGGCTCTCCACCTAGTACTGCGGACAAGCAAAAAAGAGTTCGTGAGTGCCGATCGGAGGTACATTATGAATTTACATTAAAATACTCACTCCAATAGACATTTGAGTGTGGTTGTTCGCAAGGGCGCCCGGAGGCATCATCACCTCATGACCTCGTGCGTCCTCCTAGATTTTGGCGAGCGGTCCCTGGATAATGATCTGATCCTCAGGGCCTCAATACCCAAGACTCGGCTCGCTGTACTCTTCGGTGGGCAAATGGAGGATCGTAGTGATATAGCGCTAGCTGCTCGAGGCCGACTGCGCGAGGTTGCTCGATCCGAGGGGTGAGACACCGTGGCCGGACGGATGCAGGACTTATGAACCTTGGAGGGCTTCGAAGTCGGTGGCATGAAGGCCACTAGTGGTGAGACAAGAGTCCCTTGTGGCAGCTCGGCAAGGGACGACGTTTGATTAGACGACGCGGAGGCCACCGTTTGTTGAACCGGAGTAGGGGTCGAAGTTTCGAACCACTCAGCTGACTGCGCCCCTGAAGTGGCGGAATGCGAGAGGGTCCGGCTCGGCACCTCTTGCGCCTGTTCAGTGGCACATCAGAGGAGACCGAGCCCGATGACTCCTCAGCGGGAATAATGGGGCGTCGCTCGACTGGAGGCTATGAGCCCGGGGCGACTCCTCCACTCAGCGTGTGGTTGGCCTCGCCTTCGCCCACAACAACAAGCGTCTCCTCACTCACGTCGAGCGGATCATCATGTGAGCCGACCGGCTGCAGGCCTTGGCTCGCTAGTTCTTCACTGGCTACCACATCGATCGCGGCATCCTGGAGCTTAGCCTTGCCGACCATACATGCTCGCATCATGACTTCGGCTGCAAGAGAAAAAGAAAAATCAGTTAGCATCAAAGGAAGAGGTAAAAAAGCTTCATACCAAGGCTGGTCGGCAGTCAGGTGCGGATCGGACTCAAGCCGAAGATGTACAAGACGCTCTCCAGCAGCAGCTTATGGATGTCATACTTTTGACTGATTAGCATGGAGGTTGCGTTCAAGTAGTCTGAGCGGCTCTTGTAGCTTTTCAGAGGGGGTTGAGGTGGCACTTTGAGCTGCAAGCTGGTCGGGAAATCTGGCCGCTTAGGAAGGCGAATGAAGAAAAAGTATTCCTTCCAGTGCTTATTGGAGGTCGGCATCTTGTCAAAAAAGACTAGACCGACTCAAGACTGGAAAAGGAAAGTCCCAAGATCAGACAGTTTGGGATAATAAAAATAATGAAAGATCCGGAGGGTAATAGGGATGTCGTGCAGCTGAAACAAAATAACAACGCCGCACAACAGTCGGAAGGAGTTCCGCATGAGTTAATTAGGGGAAATGCAAAAAGATTTACACACTATGGGAATGAAGGGATGAATGGGAAACCACAGACCGACGATAAATTGGTCTCAGAAGACACAAATGCAGCCAGTCGGCACAGAGTTGGGCCGATCAGACGAAGAAGGTAGAATGATCTGATGATCAGAAGGAATTTTAAAAGCCTCGCGCAGGCTCTCAACATCGCCCCCATCAAACCTAGACTCCATGGATGAGTACTAGAGTCCAGGGACGGGCGCAAGCGACTGAGAGGAGCTGGTCATCGCAAAAATAGAAGAAAAAGGGGGTAGAAACGCGATTGAAAAGGAAGAAAGGTCGCTCGAATACTGTCAGAGCAAAAAAGAAATGCTGAAAAGGAGCGAAAGCAGACGCGAGGGGGAGAAGGCTTATGAAAGAGAGGTCACTGGGAAAGTCGAGATCGTTGGAGAAGAAGCACTGAAGATCGCCGGAGATCGAAGGAGACAGGAACTCGAACGCTAGGGAACTCGCATGCAAAGTGTGCGAAGCAAGCGGCGCAGCAGGCTTATAAGGCCCAAGCTCGACCAACCGGAACCGTCCGATCTAGGTCGCGGAAACCCATGCCAAGATCTCACCGTTGAATTCAAACCATTAAACGTCACATCACGCTTGTCACGTCAGACGTGTGGCGGCGGTGAGCGTGACACGTGGCACACCACCACAGGCCAGGAATTAAGGAAGATGTGGGAACATGTTCAGCCTTAATGAGAGGGGATTTGCATAATTCCCAAGAAATTTGAGTGACGTCAACCAAGCTCGGGCTCGCCCGAGATAGCCTAAGAAAAAAATTCTACAAGTGCAAACCTTCGTCCGTCCGATCGGATCGAGGGAGCATGCTTATGATCGAGCGATAAGCTTCAAAAGGTCGATCGACGAAGATCAGGCCTATCCTAATCAAAGTCCATACAGTGATGAAGGTCGATCGAGAGGGAATCTGCTCAACAAGTGTCTAGTTAGTCAGACTATAGCCTCCTTCAACTAGACTTGAAGGGGAGGCTTGTGATGCGGTGATGATGAGAGGCCCCACCCCGCTGCCACGGTGGAGGTCAAAGTTAAGACGGTCAATGGGTGGACGGTGTTAGCCGGTCGAGCGAATCATACTCCGACCAGGGATTAAGCACCGACCCACCGTCTTCGACATAAGGAGTAATCAAACCGACGCTCAAGGGATGATCAGAAGCCTAGCTGAGCGGCTCCTCCGCTCGGCCTAGTAGCTGACTCGACATCAACCGAGCACGCGGACAGTGAACTACCCGCCGAGTGGTTATCCCACTCGGCCAAGCAATAGAGAATGTGGACAGGGGGCTTCCGGCCGAGCGGTCATCCCGCTCGGCCCAGCAATGGATGACACTTGTAAGGGGACTTTCAACCAAGCGACTATCCCGCTCAGTGCGACAGTGGACTTTCAGTCGAGTGGCTATCTCGCTCGGCATGACAGCAGATAGTGCAGGGATAGCAGAATTCTGATCGGGCGGTCATTCTGCTCGGCCAAGAAAAGACACAGCATGATATCTTTGGACATCCTTTTGGGAGCTAGTGCTGCTGATAGGCGACATGGCCAGACAGAAGATCGTACTGTAGAAGCTTGCACTATCACTTTAGAGATATGTTTGGCCCGTTAAGGTACTGTATCAGGGACACTTTACTGTCATGTCTTTTCAGGAAAAACTTTGAGATGCGTGCTTATCTTGGGAAGCGTGCACATGCGCTTCTGGAGCTCTATATAAAGGGGGTCCAAGCATCGGCGGAGGTATGCTTTGCACATAATTTCTACTATTGCGCTACAATTTTTGCTTCTTCTTGCTTCGCCAGAGATTGACTTAAGCGTCGGAGGGCCATCGCTAGGGACTCCTTCCCTGACTCAGCACTGACGCTGCTTGTGTTGCAAGTGGGAGCGGAGTCCACCGGAAGTCAGCAGGAGCGCCACACCCCCAACATCCATCTCTTCAACTTTCAGACAGGATCAGTAATATTATTATCTACAAGGTAAGGTTGGTGGCGAAAGGCTATCGTCAAAGAGAAGACATTGACTATGACGAAACTTTCTCACCTGTGGCCATGCTTAAATCCATTCGGATACTCCTGGCCATATCAGTTCATCATGACTATGAGATATGGCAGATGGATGTGAAAACAGCTTTCCTTAATGAAAATTTGCTCTAGGATGTGTATATGACACAACCCAAAGGCTTTATATCTTTCAACAAAAATAAAGTATGCAAGCTTCAACGGTCCATTTATGGACTAGAGCAAGCATCCAGGAGTTGGAATATCCGTTTTGATGAGGCAATCAAATAGTTAGATTTCTCACAAAATTCAGACGAACCTTGTGTGTATCAAAAAATTAGTAGGAGTGTAGTCGTATTCCTAATATTATATGTTGATGATATATTGCCTATAGAAAATGATGTGTCAGTTCTATAGTCAGTTAAAGTTTAGTTATCCAGTACGTTCTCCATGAAAGATATGGGAGAAGCAACTTACATCCTCAGGATGAAAATCTATAGAGATAGATTGAAAAGGCTGCTTGGTCTTTCACAGTCGACATATATAGACAGAGTGCTAAAACGGTTTAGCATGTTTGAATTCAAGAAAGGTTTCATACCTATGAGGCATGGAATTCAACTTTCGAAGTCTATGTGTCTATGCACAAAAGACGAGAGAATTTGCATGGACAAGATACTTTATGCGTCCGCAATAGGATCTATCATGTATGTTATGTTATGTACAAGACCCAATATATCATATACTCTGAGTGTTACAAGTAGATACCAGTCTAATCTAGGAATGGATCATTGGGTGGCTGTTAAGATAATCCTTAAGTACTTAAAAAGAACTAAGGATATGTTCTTAGTTTATGGAGATGGTGATATGACCATACGCGGATATACAGATGCTAGTTTCCATACGGACAAGGATGACTACAAGTCCTAGTCTGGATTCATATTCATATAAATGGAGGTGTAGTTAGTTGAAAAAGTTCCAAGAAATACACTGTTGCAGATTCTACCTATGAGGTGGAATACATTGCAGCTTCAGAAGTAGCAAAGGAAGTGATTTGGATCAAGAAGTTCGTTACTGAACTTGGAGTGGCTCCATCAATTGTTGAAGCACTATTTGTTTACTGTCACAACACTGGAGCCATTGCATAAGAAAGGAATTGAGGTCTTATCAGTGATCAAAACATGTGCTTCACCGTTATCATCTGATCAGGGAGATCGTTAGTAGGAAAGAAATACAACTCGAGAAAATTCCCACTAAAAGGAATCTAGCGGATCCTTTGACAAAGGCTCTACCACAAAGCAAGTTTGAGAGTCACGTATGTGCTTACGGTTTAGGACACCATGGCAATTGGCTTTAGGTCAAGTGGGAGTGTTAGAATTTGAGGGATGTCCTAAGGCAATTGCCTTACATTTTTTTTTTCTATTTATTTGATAAGTATAGATTCACTATTTGAGTACATATTATATGTTTGATTGTCTTAAACTCATTTACTGAATGTTCATAATATAATTCATAGCATGAGAGAATTTGTGATTGGATTGTAACTAGTGATTATCTCTACATGTAATTATGAATATATTAAAATTTCCCTAGTCGTCGAATTGATGTATTCAGACACCATCAATTCTATAAGACTAGCATGGGTTATACTCCTTGGTTTGGCCAAGCAGCTGTTTTCTCACTAGCTGGAGACATTGGGATTTCGAGAGTCAAACGTGGATGCTGATTATGGTAACTAGTGCATTGGAATGACTCGATGTAAGACTTTATATGATTCTCTACATATATATAGATATGTCTGTGAAGTTCTTATTGCAACACGAATGCAAGTTTCCTTCGACTTGAGGTATACAAGTCATCTTGGTCATGGAGACTTATACATTGACATCTTAAGCAAGCATCTCATTAAGGTGTAGACCAAGATAATTGGGTATAAGTTAAAGTGTCTGAAGGTATTTGAATAGCCCATAGAGGATTCACTACTCCTTGTGAGGAGACGTATACCCTATGACGACTCATTAGAATTATTACTCAAACTCTTTGGCCAAAATGTCACATGTTAAGAGTGCGAGACTCTTGTACACATGTACAAGTAATTTGAATCCGTAGAATGAGGAAGTATTACTTGGGCTAGGTGTGACGTAGTCAGCCTAGTGGGGACAAGACATATATACCATGTCCTGAATCAAGTGGGTATAAGACAAGTGAAAGGAACGAGGCACAACTCACTATAGCTACTGAGGAGTTTAGAATTAATTCTAAGATCAACTATGATTTTTCGGCTAATTGGGGATCATGATATAATACTAGATGTCACTCA
Organism: Zingiber officinale; assembly: GCF_018446385.1. NCBI lineage: Eukaryota > Viridiplantae > Streptophyta > Magnoliopsida > Zingiberales > Zingiberaceae > Zingiber > Zingiber officinale. The sequence goes on along the minus strand of NC_056004.1, from coordinate 36,165,463 downwards.
TAATTGTTCTATAATTAAGTAGTTAATTATGGACGACCAAGATAAACTGGGAACCTGTTGGGTCACACGCACTAACGAGTCTCTAAAAGACGTAAAATAAGTTAGAGAATAGGATTCATAGACCAAGAGATAAATATTTGGTTGGACCATATATAAGACAAATATGAAAATATTTGTCGCAATGGAAGCACGGATGAGTCACATCTCTTATGGAAGAGTTGGACCATATTTGGTTTAATCATGAATTAGTCATAAACCAACTTGGTTTAGTTGTGAACCAAACCAAGGGGTTAATGGGCTAATTTTTGGTTAACGGATAATGGGTTGGATTTGGGCTTTCTAATCTAACTCATTAATGAGGACTATATATTGATATGGTCGATAGAAAATTATACACATGAGATCATTAATTGGCTTGTAAGATTTTTGGAAATCCTTAACCCAATTTCTGTTCTCCTCTCCCCTCTCTCTTTGCCGCCACCAACAAGGGGAAGCCTTTCCCCTTGTTGTAGTGATCACCACAAGGGAGAAAACTCTCCTTTGTGTGCTTCTCTTCCTCTTCCTCTTGATATCTCTTCTTCGCTCATGGCTAGTAACTTCCGAAGGAGAGGCTTGTACTCAAGGAGTTGTCTTAAGGAGCTTGTTGTGGATACGAACAGAGGCGAGGTTCGACAACATCGCTACGGTTGATGCCCTCATAACAGGTCATCCGTAAGGTACACATAGCGTAAATTTACTTTCCATAAAAATTTAATTATGCGATCATGTTTGGCATGTTGTATCCTTGTATGTGTATGATGCGTGTGATGTAATAATTTAGGAATTATTATTATTTTATTTTCTGCTGCGCATGTTTACGAAATATGTTTTAACACACATCACATCGGGCATATCCCAACAATTTGTGTGTTCGGTATTAAGTGTCTAATCTCGAGTGAGAGTGAGATTTCCATCTAAATGAGGCATCTTTGACATAGGAGCCGGATATGTAACTTGACTGAATAGTTGGAGATAGAATTCTATCTAAGTAGTCGATGATGAGCTTCCAATTGAAGAGTAAACGATGAAAATCTGACCAAGAAGTTGATAATGAAAATTTGACTGAGAAGTAGATGACAAAAATCTAACTGAGAAGTCAATGATGAATTTTTGACTCTCACTTGTGTATCCAAGTAGTCCTAAGTCAAATCATACACTAATGGGAAAGAGGCACTTTACCTTCACTCGAGCTGAGGGACATTGGACCTTGAGGAGGGTAATTGAGCTTGATTTGTGACCATTTCCAAGTTATGGGATATTGGATCCGAAAAGGGTAATTATTGATGGACGCTACTAGTCCATGACCGGGGGATATAGAGGCTCAATTTGTAACTATGTCCTAGTCAGAAGAGATTAGACCCTGAGAAGAGCAATTGCTGATGGATGTTGCTGGTCTGAGACCAAAGGGATATAAAGACTCGATCCATAAGTCGAGAGAGATTGGACCTTAAAAAGGACAATTACTTATGAACTTCGTTGGTTCAAGACCAAGGGATATAGGGGCTCAATCCATGATTATGTTCAAGTTGAGAGAGATTGGACCCTAAAAAAGATAATTGCTGATGGACACCGCTAGTTTGAGACCAAGGGATATAGGGGTTCGGTCCGTGACTTTGTCCAAGTCAAGAGAAATTGAACTTCGAGAGGATATGCTAGCTTGAGGAGAGCTTTTCCATTGATAAAAAAGAGCATGTACAATCCAATAGCACTTCAGCATATCAAAATAGTATATAAAAAAAATACTTAGGCTTCCTATGCCCAATAGGGTTGTAAGTGGGTAGCATTCCATAGTCGGATTAGTACCTTTCCTTCAAGATCTTGCAAGTAGTAAACATTCAAGTTATGTTTGCGAATGAACTGGTAAGGCCCTTCCCATTGAGGCTTTGTTTTTCCAACAACACCTATAGGTTTAATATTTTTTCAAACCAAGTCACTGAATTGGAAAGTGCGGGGGATGACTCTCTTGTTATAAATTTGACACATTCTCTGTCGGTAGGCCATTAGCCAAGTTGTTGCCCTTTCTCTAGTCTCACTTATCTTATCAAGTTCAAGGAGTCGATTGTCGAGGTTGTCTTGGTCATAGGTGCTTTGCCGTGTTGTCACTTACCTCGATTGGGAGAACAACTTTTCCTCCATAGACAAGATGAAAATGTGTCATTTTTGTGCTTTCCCATGCGTGGTTCAATAGGAAGAAAGGATGCTTGACAATTCTTCCACCTAACTACTGTTAACATGGTTAAGCTTAATCTTAAGCCCTCGGACTATTTTTCTATTGGCCACTTCAGCTTGTTTGTTGCTTTGAGGATAGATGACTAAAGTCAAAGCTTGCTAGATATCAAAACCCTCGCACCATTCTTTTAGTTTGTGCCCTTGAAATTGCCAATCATTATCAGATATAAATTTATGAGGAATATTATACCGATATATGATGTTCTTCCATAGGAATTTGAGGATAGCATCTTCTATTAGATAAGTTAGGGCTTCATCTTCCACCCATTTGGAGAAGTAATCGATCGCCACTAGGAGAAATTTCTTGTGGTTGGCTTCTATTGGAAAGAGGTCGACGATATCCATCCCCCACTGGTCAAAAGGGCATGAAATGGTTGAAGTCTTCGGGAGCTCAGTGGGATGCTTGGTGAGGCTCTAGTGTTTCTGATAGTGGACACATGTGGCAATGAGACGAGTGATGTCAGCCTACAAAGTTGGTAAGAAGTAATCGGCTAGTAGAACTTTTCGAACAAGTGGTCGGCCCTAACATGGTTTCCACAACAAACTTGATGAATCTTCTACATGGAATATTAGTATCTTCAGGGCCAAGGCACTTATGAAGAGGGCATGAGAAAGTCCTTTTGTATATGCTATCCCTGATCAGTGTAAAGCAAGTAACTCTTCTTTTAAGTAGTCGAGCCAGTTCCAGTACAATGGGTAAAGTTCCTTGCTAGAGAAAGGAAATGAGAGGAGTTCTCCAATCAACTCATTTTTCTTGGCTCAATACTTGATTAATTTGAGCAATCAAAAAGACTTGGGCGACCGAATCTTCCAAGATCCAGGTAGTCAATGCACTTGCCATTTTGATCAATTCATCTGCCTTCTAATTCTAAGCTCAGGAGATCTTCCGAAGAATGACTTCCTGAAAATAGGCTTTTAGTCTCAAGAAGGCTACATCATAACGTTGAAGTCGATTATTTTTTTATCTTAAAGTTTCCTTTCAACTGTTGGACGACTCACGATGAGTCTGAGTGGATGATGACTCGATAAGAACAGACTAGTTTGGATGCTTGGAGGTCCACAAGTAAAAATTTATATTCGACTTTATTATTGGAGGCCTAAAAATTCAACCAAATAGATAACTACAGCACATCTTCCGGGGGTGAGATACCAACTTCAATACCTTGCTTGGACGTCAATCAATCCACAAAGATCTTCCATGTTCCCTCTGATTTTTGACCCAGAGTTTCAATTACAAAGTCGACAAGGGCTTAAGCTTTAATAGCCATTCTGGATTGATATTAAATGTCATATTCACTTAGCTCCATGATCTATTTGATTAATCTTTCTTAGGCTTCAGGTTAATCGACACTTGCCTCGAGGTGCTATTAATGAGGGTAGTGACTGGATGAGATCAGATGTAAGGCATCAATAGGTGAGCTGTTAAGACTAACCCAAGATTAGCTTCTCGAGTGTGGTGTATCTGCTCTCATCATCCTTCAATAAGTGACTTAAAAAATAAATAGGGGGTTATATGTTACCCATTTTTCGTAGCAAGACCAATTCGATTGTCCCCTTAGTGGTGGACAATTACACCTAGAGTCTCTCCCTTGCTACTAGTTTAAAAAGGAGTGGCAAGCATGTCAGCCATTCTTTGAGATCTGCAAAAGCCTTTTTACAACTCGAATTGAGAGGCCTTTCAGAGCACTTTAAAGAATGACAAGCTCCGATTGACCCATCGGGAAATAAACCGAGAGAGGGTCGTGATGCAGCCAACTAGCCTTTATGCTTCTTTGAGATTGCAAGGAGGGGACATATTTTGGAATGCTTGGATTTTCTTTAGATTATACTTGATTCCCCGTTCGATCACTATACAGCCGAGGAACTGACCACTCTTGACTCCAAATAGGTATTTGTTGGGTTCAGCTTTAGCCCATATTGCCTTAGTGTGCTGCAAGTCTTTTCCATTTCTGAGGTCAAATTCTTGGCGTAAGTAGTCTTGATTAGGATGTCATCCGCATATACTTTAATATTTCTCCCAACATAATGTTTGAATACTTGGTCTATTAGCTATTGGTAAGTTGCTCCTATTTTCTTTAGTCTGAACGAGATGACATTATAACAAAAATTCCATCAGAGGTGACAAAACGAACCTTTTCTTGATATTCTGAGGCTAAAGAAATTTGGTGGTAGCTTTGGTATGCATCTAGTATGAAGATCATCTCATATCCGAAAGTTGACTTGTCTAGTTGATCAATGTGAGGAAGAGGATAACAATCTTTAGGGCAAGCCTTATTTAGGTCTCGGAAGTTCACATAGACTCACCATTTGTTTTCTTGTTTAGGCACCAACACCACATTAGCTAGCTAAGTCAGGAATTAAACTTCCTGAATATGCTTGACTTATAATAATTTGGTGATCTTTGCTCAGATTATCTTATTATTATTGGGTCTGAAGTGTTTCTTCTGTTGGATTGGCCAGGCATTCGTAGGTGTGTTCAGTTGGTGCACCATCACTATTAATGATATGTCGGTGACTTTCTGAGCCGACCAAGTGAAGACATCATGATTACATGAGAGACATGAAATTAGTTCTTGCTTGAACTTTGGGTGAACATCCGCAGCCACCCAAGTAGTTCTATCTGTAAGTACTCCGAATTAGTTTTGATGTGGTCAACCAAGTTAAGTTAGGTCATGTATTATTTTGATGCCTTGATCTAAGGGTGTAGAAACTTATGAACATAAGAAGTTGAGCAGAAGATGTGACAACTGAGAAAGATGGAATGAAAAATGAGTCGATAGACTTGGTGCATCTGTGGGATAAGAAGTTATAGAAGAGTACACTGGTGGATGAGAGTACACAGGTGGACGAGAGTACACAGGTGGACGAGAAGTTAGGAGAAAGTATACGCGAGGAGAAGACCTGAATTGAGTTCAGATGAGCTCAATTCTAGATGGCCGGAGCATCACCCAATCAAACACGGGGAAAAGAATGGTTAATACAACAATTGACCATTCGGATGAATAGTGCTCGAGGCGCCTTCAATGGCTTTGTAGGCGCCTTGAGCTTCGACAGCAAAGTTGTCGCATTCAGGACCTAAGGTGCCTCCAATGTGCCTGAGGTGCCTTGGATGAATAGTATTGAGGCACCTCTAATCATATTGAAGGCGCCTTCAACGAAACAAAGCCATTGACTAACCGTTGTAATGTGGATAAAATTGTATCCACTTGGAAGCACCCTGAATGACTTTAGAGGCACCTCCAAGCCACGTTAGTATAATAGTAACTTTTCTCAAGAGGCTATAAATAGCCCACTAGAGGTAGGAATTAAATAACAATCATTGTATTCCATTCCTAGTTAGTTTAATTTATGAGCTTTCAACTCCGCTTTTATGAAAGAATTATTTTAGTGAAGTTTTTTTAATTATGTTAGATTAACAACTATTTAGATTATAATCAAGTAAACTCTTGAGTCTTCTTACTTTTTTTCTTATATTATTCTCTTGAATGTTATTTTTGATTATCTAATATTGTGTCCTTTTAAAGTTCAAAAAGCAAGAGATTCTTCTAACTCTTTTTAAGGGCTATTCTTTCCCCTCTAGCCGGTCACCAACGTCCCTACACCATCCGGATACTTGTTACGATTCTACAAATGCATGGATTCGTCGTCAGTAATAAAGATTATCGATCCCACGAGGACTGGTTATAAGCACTAGCGATGATTCACTTAGGATTAGCTAAACTATCGATGGTTGTAAGTTATCTAAAGAAAATAGATTGGGAAGCGGAAACGAGAACTAGTGAAAAGAGAGTAATTAACTTAGTTTATGAAGAGTTCTAGGAGTTCGGTTTCATTGTGGTGGTATTGATGTATCACATTCTATGCTTTACTCATTGTCCATCAGCATGCATTCGCGAGAAGCTAAAGCATCTATCCTTAAGTACCAAATAGAAAAGACCCCTATGAAATCCTATTACGGTTAACCCTTGTCAATAGGGCGCCTCGGTAGATCACAAGAACGCAACTCTAATGGGTGTCATTAAGGATAGAAATAAGGAGCTTAGTTTGGTCTCTTATTTCCTTGTGGAGAAGTTGCCTCTCATTTCAATGAAGTACCCTAGATGTCCGTGAACAGGTTACCCCTGTCACTAGGGCCCCTCGGGTATACGATCTAAGATACTCTCTCTACTAGGTTAGCAATTCCTACACAATCAATTAATACGCAACAAGCATGCATAATAGTTGAAACAAAGCAAGCGAAATCATCCAATGAATAGAGGCATAAATATGAGTCTTACATCAAAATCAATCCACAACTACTCTCTTATCCTAGAACAAGGAATCTACTCCATGGACGTCGGAGAAAAACCCGAAGACATAGTGTAATTAAGCATACAATTCTTGAACACGAAGAGAGGAAGAGAAAAGAATGTTTATCTAACAATGACGAGTGATCTTCGGATCCAATCCTTTGCTTCTGGAGTTGATGAGGTGATGAAGCGTGGAATGGCACCAAGGTGATTCTCCCTTTGACGACTCGCTTCCCCCTCCCCCCCGAGGAGAAGGGTTAAAACCCTTCTTATAGGCTAGGGCACCGCACTGCATGGCCGTGCCAATATGGCACGACCGTGTCTTCTTTTGTCTCTGGCTGTGCTACACGACCGTGCCAATTGGCACGACCGTGTGAATATGGGGCTCGACTCCTAGGACACGGTCATGCACTGCTTGGCTCCGGTCATGAGGGGTACTGCCGTGTAGGATTGCACAGCCATATGCAAAGATTTGTCTCTGGTTGGCCGCACGACCGTGCAAGAGTTACACGGCCATGCACTTCTCTTCTGCTGTTTGGCCACACGACCATGCGAGGTTGCACGGCCGTGTTCTCTGCCTTGTTCCGGTGCGTCGACAATCGTTGTTTTTGCTCTGAAAGTTATCCCTGTCAACACAAAATCAAACAAAGAGCAGATATCCGAACAAAAGAGTATTTATGATGAGTATATGATAAAAGAGACGATCATACAAAGAATATATACGTATAAAGCAAGTGAATGTGCGTTAAAACATGCATAAATGATCATAATATTTACGCACATCACACCCCCAAACTTGAACCTTTGCTTGTCCTCAAGCAAAACGCTGCAAACTATGTTCATGAGCTCCTGGCAGTGTTTCATAATCCCTAGTACATTCGCCTAACTCTATCAACTAGTTTCATTGATAAGCACGATTGTGGAGTAACCTAAGTATGACCTAATCATAAGTTCTTGTGCTCAGTGCAATAAGTAACTCAAACTCTTCAAGTTTCAATTCTCTGTCCTAGTTAAGTCATCATACAATTGAGTTCCTAATGTTCCCAGTGATAGGCACTTACCTGCCACACACTTTGTTCGTTTTCCTTAAATTACACAAGGTCTTAAAGGATACTACTCGGAATCAAGAGAAACATAACATTCATTTCCCCAATAACCTAACTTGGTCTCCAAAGGGTGAATTGTTAGTTTCCACTTACGACAACTATATATATATATATATATATATATACATATCTATATATGTGTGTGTGTGTGTGTATGTTGGGATTTAGATTTTTCCAAATGAACTTCCATGATCTGAGGTCATCTAGTAACCAAAATGTAAATAAGAAATCACTATGAGAACAAAAGTACTAAATAATTTGGATGAATCATAACTATTTCAAAAATATTTCTTCTATTCAAGTTTAAGTACTTAAGTGTAGTGAAAATAAGATCCTTAAGGTTAGGCCAAGACTTATACCAAACTCCATACAATACTTAGCTTATTTCATGCTACTAAAGATAGAGAAAAGAGATACACCAAACATACTAACACTATCTTGACAACACATGAACTAAGAAAATGCTAGTCATTTTGCTATCGGATAAGTAGTAGAAAAAAGTAGAAGGTTTGATGTTTTCAAATATGTCTCAAAACTATTTTTTTTATTTTTTTTTAGGTAAGAAAGTGCAAATGAGATGTAAATAGAAATATGAAACTAATAAAATGTGAATAAACAAAGCAGACTAATAAAATATGCAAAATAGAAAAATAAAATATGCAAAATAGAAAAATAAAATATGCAGAAAGAAAAGAAAACTCGACTCGACTCGACTCCGGTTGTGCAGACACAACAGACCTAAACTTTTCATCGTCCCGATGAAATCAATACGATGGCGAGGGTGGGGGATAAGGGGGTCCCCGATGTGTGCCGGAGGGAAATCTAGGCATACCAGGAAGATGACCAAGGTATTGATGATATTGATAAAGGACATCTACTTATTGTCTAGTAATATCCATATCATTCATAAAATTTCTCATTCTTTCCTGGTCAACCTCATAGTCCTGAACGAACCCTGACGCCTGACTATGGAAATCCCTAGTAAACTAAAAATGATCCTGTACCTCCCTAAACTGGTCGTCAGATAACTTGAAACGACCCTCCAACAATCGTTGTTGGGTATTTTACTTCTCATGAAGGGAGTCTAAGGAGGCACAGAAGTCAGAAAAATCAAATCTAGAAGGTCCCGTACCATAGGCAAAAGAGTGCCTAGGAGGTTCCGGATATCCAAAAGGTTGCGGGAATCCTGATGATGAGAGCTCTTGGTGGCACTCGGTTTCTTCTATAATGGAGGGAATAGTTTCGGGGATTAAGTCAGTAATCACCCAGTTTATGGGATTATGAACTGAAGTGCGCTCGGGGCAAGGAAGGGGTAATGGAAAAGTTCCTAGGGAAGGCAAACTCATTCTCATCCCGACAAATCATCTTCATTGCAAGACAAGAATCGATGTCGATCTTGTCATTACCATGAATAGCCTCTAATCCATCAAGCTCACAATCCAGATTGAATACTATTTGGGTGATCAATCTACTAAACACTATCATCCCTAAAGATAATTTAGCTGCTCTCAATAAATTTTGTAAGAAATGAAATCCGGAATCAAAATCCACTTTATTCAACATCGCCCAAAGAGAATAGAGCTATACTTTTCTAACCACCCCATCACTCTCTCCTCGACCAAAAATCGTTTTGCTCATCACTCGGTGAAGGTATCTAAAGGTCGAGTTTTGTATTCGGGATGCCTTAGCTCTAGAGGGTTCATAAGGGTCCTTTGATCTGGTTATTGATGTCCAAAATTCATTCCATCTAATCTCATCATCAAATCCACGGGCACCACCAATGGGTAAACCAAAACAATTATTAAAATCACTAAAAGTCCACCAAACTTCTTTATTCATCATCCTAAAAGTTATGAGCCTTACGTAGTCATCCTTAGATGAAAATTTAACATCAATCGAGCTAAAAAATTCAAGGACTAGGCGGGGGTAAGTCGGTGAATGAGCATACATAATATCATTCCGGTTTAAAGAACTAATCACCCAATTTACGTCATCCATAATTCCTAACATATCCAAAGTGGTGGGATCCATATATCTAGTGCATATAATTTTTCTAACGACAAGGATATCATATCTAGCTTTATGTTCATGATTTCTAAAAATAATATTAAACTCGTTTTTATTACCTTCGTCGCGTGCCACCCTTTTTCATTTTCCTTTTAAAGAAGAAGTCTTCCCTTTGCCTTTGTCGCCTCCCGGCGCATCTCCTTTGCCAGATCCATCGCTTCCTCGACGAAGTCTCTTCAATATTTGCGACATAATGTGCAAGGCTTTGAGGAATTACTTATGGAGATGGATCTTGAGGATGGAAGAGAAGGAGAAGGAAGAAAAATAGGGGAGTTGCTTCTCTCTTTCCGGATTTGTGGCTTGAAGAAGTGTTAGATCTAGATGTAGATCTAAGTAAAGATGAACTCTAGAGGTGGGGATTAGGGTTTGATGAGGTGTAGTGGGGAGGAGAAGACTTTTGGGAGAGCAGGAGATTAGGGATTTTTAGAGGGGTGGGTGGCACACACGGGTAGGGGCACGACCGTGTCTTATAGACACGGTCGGGTAGGTAGGTTTTTCTGCACAGCCATGCCAATTAGCACGACCCCCTCTCTTCTCCCTTCGGCCAAAGTCGTACGGTCGTGTCAATTTGCACAGCCCGTGCCTTCTTCTTCTCTGCATTGATCGCACGGCCGTGCCAATTGGCACGACCAGTGTATCTTTCTCCACTGGTTCTCTTGCATGGCCGTGCCAATTGGCACAGCTGGTGTCTTTCTCTTCTCTACACAGGCCACACGGTCGTGCAAGGTTGCACGACCCATGGCCTTTGTCCCTCTGTCGGCTTTGCACGGCCATATGGGGTCACACGACCGACTCCTTTAAGCGCACGGTGACTCGCCTTTCACCATTTTGGTTCCTCTGACGCCTCCACGCCCATGAAACACTCACGGTCAGCTCGTGGAGGCTATGCACATCCGGAAAACGAATACCCAAAAATAAAGAAATAATAAAAGTACTCTACTTGAACTTACTAGAGAAATAAAATGACAAACGGGATGATGAACTAAAATGAAAAACTCTTGGGTTGCCTCCCAAGAAGTTCTTGTTTTAGGTCTTTAGCTCGACCCCGTTTCAGTTAGTGTGGACTAAACCCATGGAAGCACGGCTCTCCTCCTAGGGTTAATGCTCCAGTCTGCACTTTTAGTTTCGCTCGTGCAAGACAAATGTACTTCTTATTGCTCGCTGGAGGGGACCTCTCATGGAAACTGCACTCCTCGACTTTGTGTATGCTCATCTTGCTAGAATTTCCTTGAGAAGAGGGGTCGCTGATAGAAGAATCAGATAAATCAAATTCAATCCTTTCTTTGCCGATCTCCAAGGATAACTTGTGACTTTTCACATCAATGAGAGCTCCAGCTGTGGCAAGGAATGGTCTTCCAAGGATGATCGGTATCTTGGGATCCTCCTCTATATCCAGGATAATGAAATCTGTGGGGATGATGCATCCGCCTACTTCTACTGGCACGTCTTCCACTATTCCCATTGGGTATCTACATGAATGGTCAGCTAATTGCAATGTCATAGTAGTCAGTTTAATGTTCTGAAGTCTCAGCTTCTTACATAACGAGTACGGAAGTAGGCTAACGCTGGCTCCCAAGTCACAAAAAGCTTTCTGTATAAGTTCAGACCCAATTTTACAAGGTATGGAAAAACTCCTTGGATCCTGAAGTTTCGATGGAATATTTGCCATAAGTAGAGCGCTGTAATTTTCTATTAATGCTACGGTCTCGAAGTCGCCCTTCTGCCTCCTGTTAGATAAAATACCCTTTAAGAATTTTGTGAACTTTGGCATCTGGTGCAGTGCATCTATCAGTGGTACTTCTACGCAAATTTCCTTAATCTTCTTCAGAAATCGGTTGAACTCTTCATCCTTTTGGGATGTTATTAGTTTATGAGGGGAAAGGAATTGTCTGACTTCGTGGGGAGAATTTGAAGAGTTCCTTCAACTTTCTTGGTGATCTCCTCTCTATCCCTGTTCAGGATCTGATTGGGCATTAGGGGAGAGGGCTCTTCCTCTGAGTCAGGTCCTTTTTGAGTAGTGGTCTGGGGGTCTCCCAAAGTTCTTCCGCTCCTCAGCTCAATTTGGTTGTAGTGTTCCACCGGGTTTATATCGGGTTTTCTTGAAAATGTTCCCTGTGCCCTTGAGAAAGACTGGACTATCTAGGCTATCTGGCTGTCTTGCATCTTCTGATATTTTTCTTAATTTTCCAATCTTTGAGTCAATTGCTTAATCTCATTCTTCATCTCTTTTTACTCTGAGAGAGTGTCTTCGAGCATCTTTTCGATTCTGGACAGTTGTGAAGGTTGCTGTTGTTGATATGTCTGTTGTCCAGATGGGTAGCTCTATTGCCCAGGTTAATAGCTTTGTTTTGCTAGCCCTTGGTCCTGATTATTCTAATATGAGAAATTTGGATGGTTCCTCCATCCAGGGTTGTATGTATTGGAGTACGGATTGTTTTACTTCTGGTTGTAACTGACTATCGCATCGTATTGCTCAAGTTGGTTTATCTATGCTTGTATTGGCCCTAGGGGAAAGTATCTTGAGCATGATCTGTACTTCCGCAAGTTTTGCAAACATAAACTATTGCATTGGTCATGTTGTTTCCCATGGCCTCAAGCTTCTTGGTCAGAGCGTCCAGCTTTGCAGACATGAGTGTGACTGTATCTACGTTAAATATTTCTGACGCTTTTATTGGATTCCCTGAGAAAGAACTACCAGATCTTTCGGTTGCCCACTGATGGTGGTTCTGTGCCACATTCTCTATGGTCTCTTTAGCTTCATCAAGGCTCTTGTTCATTAATACTCCTCCTACTGCAGAATTGAGGGATACCTTCGTGTGATAGTTGATTCCATTGTAGAATGTGTGTAGAACCAACCATTTCTCAAGGCCATGATGGGGGCACTGTCTCAGCATACTTTTGAATCTGTTCCAGGCTTCAAATAATGATTCTGATTCTATCTATTTGAAGCTTGTAATCAAATTCCTCATGTGAGCAGTTTTACTTGGCGGGTAGAATTTGTTCAGAAATTTTTGCTCACACTGCTCCCAAGACGTTATGTTGTTTGCTGGAAGAGAATTTAGCCACTGCTTGCTCTGTCTTTTAGGGAGAATCCAAAAAGAAGTAATCTGACTGATTCTGGAGGGACCCCATTCACTTTCATAGTACTACAAATCTCGTAGAAAAGCTCTAAGTGATAGTTTGGATCGTCGTGCGATCCTCCACCGAATTGATTCTGCTGAACCATGTGGATCACTGCAAGCTTGATTTCAAAATTATTGGCTTCGATTGGGGGTCGAGTGATGCTAGACTGAACCCCTCGTGCATAAGATGATGCGTAATCCTTCAATAGTTTATCAGTCATCTCTGAAAATTCTTGTGCTGCTTGAAATGTTTTTTGTAAGTTTCTTCTTCTCAAGAAAGTCCTATCGATCTCTGGATCGAATGGTAGAAGTTGTCTTGAAAGATTAGCTCTTCGTATGCAAAAACAAGATATGGAATATAGTAAAGAAAAGAGTGAAACAATATTATTTTTTTTAGGCGTTTTAATAAAAAAGCAGAAAATAAAGAAAAATAAAAATAAAATTATTTATCTCTAAAATGCAGAATATTAGAAAAAGGAAAGATAAAGGGAAAAAAACTAAGTCTAGTCTAATCTAATCTAATATGATCTTCGATAATGTTATAGAAGCAGTCCCCGGTAATAACGCCAAAAACTTGTTACGTTTCTGCAAGTGCACGGATTCGTCGTCAGTAATAAAGATTATCGATCCCACGAGAACTGGTTATAAGCACTAGTGATGGTTCACTTAGGATTAGCTAAACTACCGATGGTTGTAAGTTATCTAAAGAAAAGAGATTGGGAAGCAGAAACGAGAACTAGTGAAAAGAGAGTAATTAACTTAGTTTATGAAGAGTTCTAGGAGTTCGGTTTCATTGTGGTGGTATTGATGTATCACATTCTATGCTTTACTCATTGTCCATCAGCATGCATTCGCGAGAAGCTAAAGCATCTATCCTTAAGTACCAAATAGAAAAGACCCCTATGAAATCCTATTACGGTTAACCCTTGTCAATAGGGCGCCTCGGTAGATCACAAGAACGCAACTCTAATGGGTGTCATTAAGGATAGAAATAAGGAGCTTAGTTTGGTCTCTTATTTCCTTGTGGAGAAGTTGCCTCTCCTTTCAATGAAGTACCCTAGATGTCCGTGAACAGGTTACCCTTGTCACTAGGGCCCCTCGGGTATACGATCTAAGATACTCTCTCTACTAGGTTAGCAATTCCTACACAATCAATTAATACGCAACAAGCATGCATAATAGTTGAAACAAAGCAAGCGAAATCATCCAATGAATAGAGGCATAAATATGAGTCTTACATCAAAATCAATCCACAACTACTCTCTTATCCTAGAACAAGGAATCTATGTTGGTGCGGGTAGCATCCGATGATCGACCGTTGTTTTGATAATGGCAAAGGAATTCAAAGTTAAGTTGTTTTGTGATCTAATGCACTTGATTGAGTGTTTCAGGAAAGTCCTAGCTGCGGTTAGGCAGGTGAAAAATCCTAGGGGGTGGTAACCTTAGGTCATAGGGGGTGGTAACCCTATGTGAAAAGTCTTGGCGGGTCGAGAGCTTCAGGCAAAAGTCCTAGGGGGGTAACCCTAGGTGGAAAGTCCTGGTGTCGCGAACCAGGTGAAAGACTGGACCAGCTGGGAAGTGGAAGCCCAGCAGAAAGTCCGGAAGCTTTGAACGCTGAGCAAAAGTCCAGTCGATCTGGAGGATCGCACTAGCAACAGGTAAATCTCCTGAGTGGAGTAGGTGAGGACGCGTTCCCCGTAGAGGGAACAGTAGGCGTCGGGTCGACCTAGGGTTTCTGGTTGGAAATCCGAAATCAGACCCGGACAGTCTGACGATTGTCAAGTCTATCTATAATATTATTTCTGTGCTAAACTTTCTTTTGCAGGGTTTGTGTTTGGGACTAACACAATTTGCAGGAACAAAGGAGCAACTCAAACCTTGGATGAACAGTGTCCGACGCGCCTCCATGGGGCTTGGAGGTGCCTCGGGTGCTAGCCGAAGCCAGCTGTCCAGAGACACTGGAGGCGCCTCGGAGGAAGCTGGAGGCGCCTTGGACCAAGCGTTGGAGGCGCGTTGGAGGCGCCTTGGAGCAGCTTGGAGGCGCCTTCAGAAGGATGAGGTACGACCAGGTTTGCGCTGATCCACCCGTGCGACTCGGCGGCCTGGAGGCGCCTCGGACAGGCTTGGAGGCGCCTCCAGCACTGTTTATAAGGGGACTTCGAACAGCAGCTCAAGACAATGATTTCTGAGCCTTCTTTCTTCAACGTGCTGCTTTAAAAGATGCCCAGAAGTGCTGCTACAAGATCCTGACGACCCGAAGCTCTGAAATACTGTTCTTGTCGTCGGTATAATTAGTCTTATTGTTGCTTTCACTTCAATTGTACTTCAAAGCTGTAATTCTTCTTGCGATACTATAGTTGCTACCCACCGAAAGCGGTCAACGACCGCGGGCCTTCGAGTAGGAGTTGAGATAGGCTCCGAACGAAGTAACCTCTCGTGTCTTCTATGTGTTTGTGCATTTTACTATTTCCGCTGCTTTATTACTTGTGTTTTACGAAATCGACTGTGAAAGCCACGAGCGCTATTCACCCCCCTCTAGCGCTTTCGATCCAATAATTAGTATCAGAGCGGGGTCGCGTTGATCTGGTGCAACCACCAATCACGCAATCTTTTTTCGTGGTATTTTTAGTTTTACGGAATCAATTAGAATTAGCGAGTTTCGTAAATTCTTAACTTTATTTCCCGCACTGCTAATCCAAGACCTAGTCTTGGGATATTCCTTTTTTCTTTTGTTGTTGCATATCGCTAAATGGCCCAACAAGAAGGGCTCAGCACCGTTCGCCCCCCACTTTTCTCCGAAGAAGACTTCGGATATTGGAAGGGGCGAATGGAAACATTTCTCAAGACACAGTTCGACACGTGGATGATTATCAAGACTGGACTAAAACTGCCATCCGACGAAGATGGCAAGCCGACACCATGCGAAAAATGGGAACCGACCCTAATCAAGAAGGTGGAAGCTGATGCCAGAGCAACCTGCACCCTCCAGAGCGGACTGACTAAGGAGGAACTCAATAGAGTTGGACCATTCTCCAGCGTAAAAGAACTTTGGGAGAAGCTGATCAAACTCCACGAGGGCACCTCCGACACTAAGGTAAGCAAGAGAGATCTCTTGTTCAATAAATTATATAATTTGAAAATGCAAGAAGACGAGACGGCCAGCCAACTTCACGCTCGTATACAAGACATCCTAAATTCCCTCCACGCGATAGGGCAAAAGGTCAAGAACAGAGACATAATAAGGTACGCACTTAATGCTTTTCCAAGGAGCACATTGTGGGCATCAATGGTAGATGCCTACAAAGTCTCCAAGGATTTATCTTCAATTAGATTAGATGAATTATTTTCTGAATTTTAACTTCATGAGCAGACTAATACACAACCACCCGAGAAAGGTGTAGCTTTACTTGCAGGTACCAGTAGAACACGCGAACCAAGATCACGAAGAAGAACCGAGCAAGAGTCGGAACCAGAACCAAACTCAGACGATGAAGAAGACGAACTAACAGCCAAACTCATGAACTTGGTAAAGAAGCTCTACAAGAAAAAGAAGGGCTTCAACAAGAAAGACCTAAAGAAGACAGTCCAATCAAAGGAGGGCCAACCGAGCTCAAAGGTCAAATTTGAGGTGACCTGCTACGGATGCAACCAGAAGGGGCATATCAAGGCCAACTGTCCCAATCAAAAGGATGCAAAGAAGCAAAGAAAGAAGAAGGTACTAAAATCAACCTTTGAAGAATCTTCAGAAGAGGATACCGACGACGAGCTCGAACAGACGAGCCTTCTTGCCCAGATGGCCCGAGACCAGATCAATGTGTCCGAGAGCGAGAGCGAGA
Organism: Zingiber officinale; assembly: GCF_018446385.1. NCBI lineage: Eukaryota > Viridiplantae > Streptophyta > Magnoliopsida > Zingiberales > Zingiberaceae > Zingiber > Zingiber officinale. Next base: position 36,148,775 of record NC_056004.1, on the reverse strand, counting down.
GCGAGTCAGAAGCAGAATCGGAAAGAAGCCACCGATCCGTATTCGTTTCTGAAGGGCCCGATTCCTCTATAAGTATCCCTCGGCTTAACAACCTAGTTAATTATTTGTTACGAAAATTAACTAAGTCTATTCTTAGAATTAAGTCACTTCTAAAGGAAGTAGCTGTCCTTAAAGAAGTGACTAACTCCGAATCTTTGACTGAACCAGTTCAGACTGGAAACTCGACTCAAGTCCAAAAACTTGAGGAAGAGAATTCCAACCTGAAAACTCAGGTCAAGGATCTGGAGAAAACATTAGAACGATTCTCTTTGGGTTCCAAGAACCTTGACCTACTTCTTGGAACACAAAGGGCAATTTATCATAGAACTGGACTAGGATTCAAGTCGAAAAAGAAATATAAATCATATTTATCACTTATACAAAGAACAAATAGAAAAATGATCCAAGCATGGGCCCCCAAGTCCAACCTGATCAATCAAGTTAGACTTGGACAATATTGGGTCCCTAAGGATCAAATACATTACCTCGATAAACTATATCGAGGCTATGATCCAGGGGGAGCTAAAAGAAAAATAATAAAAATAAAACTAGATTAAAATTAAATTAAATTCAAACTAAATCAAAATCCAAAGGAAGGCTCCAGAATAGCTGGCACCTCCGAAATTAATCCACCCGATAAGGGTAAACAAGAGTAGACTACCCGGCCGGGTAATTAAGGTTAGATTAAAATGGGCTAGGTTTAACTTGACCCACGGTACTGGTGAAGTATTGGATGATAATACGTTGGGGAAACTTAATCATCGCATGTCTAGGAAGATATGACTTCGACTTGGTGCATTTGGCTAAGTGGAACTGACCGAAGCTACCCTTTATGGATCCTAACCAGTTAGACCAAGGTTTTGTATTAAGTTCAATGGGTAGGACTATTTAAAAACCTCGAAGGCATGGTTACTTTAATGATGTCCTTGTGACTCACCATAGCCCATAAGTTTATCCAAAGAATGCCTACTTGTTGAACCCAAAGCTAAACCTAAATCTAACACAAAGTTAAACTAAACACTAAAAACAGAACCATAATTCATCTCACAACAATTATAAAATTCCCTGAATGAAAATTTAGATCAGGTGAGATGAGTAAGGAATTAAAATTAATTCAAAATTAAATTCAAAAATAATTCAAAATTAAATTAGTAATTAAAATTAATTCAAAATTAAATTCGTAATTATATTTAATTCAAAATTAAACTCGTAATTAAATTTTTTTTCTAACTTAAATTTATTTAAATTAAATTAACTTAAACTATTTTTTTTAACTTAATTTTTTTTAAAATTAATTAACTTAAATTATTTTTTCAAACTAATTAACTTAAATTATTTTTTAAAATTAATTAACTTAAATTATTTTTTCAAACTAATTAACTTAAATTTTTTTCAAATTAATTAACTTAATTTTTTTTTCAAACTAATTAACTTAAATTATTATTATTTTTTAAAATTAATTAACTTAAATTATTTTTTTCAAATTAATTAACTTAAATTATTTTTTAAAATTAATTAACTTAAATTATTTTTTAAATTAATTAACTTAAATTATTTTTTCCAAATTAATTAACTTAAATTATTTTTTCAAACTAATTAACTTAAATTAAAATTTCAAATTAATTAACTTAAATTATTTTTTCAAAATTAATTAACTTAAATTATTTTTTCAAAATTAATTAACTTAAATTATTTTTTCAAAATTAATTAACTTAAATTATTTTTTCAAAATTAATTAACTTAAATTATTTTTTCAAAATTAATTAACTTAAATTATTTTTTCAAAATTAATTAACTTAAATTATTTTTTCAAATTAATTAACTTATATATTTTTTTAAAAAATTAATTAACTTAAATTTTCAAATTAATTAACTTAAAACTAATTAAAATTATTTTTCAAAATCAATCAAATGAAAATTATTTTTCGAAAATTAAAATATGTGTTACCTTAAAATTAATTTTTTAAAAAATATATAAAATAAAATAAAATAAGATAAAATAAGATAAGATAAAATATATAAGCAGGGGACACGTAAGCGCCCAGCGGAGGCGCCTCCCACAAGAGGGTGGCACCCTTATTCACGGTGGGAATTTTCCCGCCGCCTTAACCAAAGGCACCTCGGATGATCTCCGAGGCGCCTCTAACTTCCCCTTGGAGGCGCCTTAGGCACCTCATAAGGCGCCTCCAACACGAGATATCAGAAATGAACAGAAGCTTCTCTGTTCGTTCTGTCTCGCAGCGTTTACCTCTCCACTTTCGTGCGATTTCCTCCCTTAAGGCGCCTTTAATCCCTTCCAACACCTCCATCCCGCTACAATGACTCCTAGGTATATTTTTCACCTTCCTATTGTCCTAATTTGTAGTCACTATGCATTTTTTTATATATATTGTCAAAAATAGGAAGCGTCGCATTGTGGATCCTACACCGGCTAGGGCCCCTTCCACGGACCCTAGATTCCCCTCGGAGCAACATAGGATAGATTTTGCGAGGTTCACCTTCGAGTCCATTAAACCTAGGTATATTGGTAGGGAATATTTTGCCCAATTTTGTCTCCCCACAGTCCAGATGATAGACTACTATCATCTAGCCAAACTGGTTGACTGCACCACTACAGTGAATCAAGACATGTGTGCCTAGTTCTATCACAACCTTGAAAAGGTTGATGATAGCACCTATTCCACCAGAGTTGGTGGCACTGACCTTCAGTTTACTCCCTCCCTGCTTCGCACTAGCTTAGAGCTTAGGGAGTCTCGGTGTACATTTTTGTGTTACCCGAGTAGGGAGCTACCTTTCGGTGATCCCTATTCCCACATTACCTTAGATGACATCTACATGCATTTTTTTGGGGAGGAGAGACCCTTTGGCCTGACTGAGTTCAGGTATACTCTTCTTCGAGTTCAGGACTATGTTATGTACAGAGTCCTGACAGCATGCATCCTACCCATCACATCTCGAGACGTCTCGAAGATGCGACCATCCCACTCATTCTTTTTGTACGCTCTTAGCTAGCGCCTAGATATAGACATTACACTGCATATGTTTCATAACATCATTCAAGCATCTAGTACAGCTACAACTGGAGTGATCCATATGCCCTACTGCCATATCCTGACCCAGATTTTCTCCTCCTCTAGGATAGACACTACCAGAGGGACTCTCATACCACTTACTATATATGATGAGTTAGGTCAGCGTAGTCTTAGATTAGCAGGTGCAGAGGTCACTGCCGAGGGGATTCTGGCCTGGAAGGGCCGGCCACTGCCAGTCGCTACTCCTGGTGCTCCATAGGCCGAGGACGTACCAGGTGAGGGTGAGGAGTGGCCCGACTTCCTGGCGGAGGAGTTTTTCGCAGATCCTTCCACCTCTGCCGAACCCTCCACATCAGCCAGGCCTTTGACTTCGGCTCCTCCTTCCGTCGAGGACAGACTTACTCGGCTCGAGATCCAGTCCATTCAAGCGCGACGGACTATGCTAGACAGCCATCGCTTCCTCCGATCTCTCCGTTCCGAGATAGCTGCAGGGTTTGCATCTCTCCAAGGTGAGATACGGCGCCAGGGACAGCCTCAACCGGCACCCGAGCAGCCTCTTGCACCACCTCCAGCTGACGACCCTCCAGCTGATGATCCTGTTCTAGATGATCCTGCCTTTTGAGACTATCACTTGATGTATCTTGGATAGACACCTATTTGTCTTCTCTGATTGTATTAGTATTTGGTTAACTTCTACTTACTCATGTTTATTAGTTTTTAGTTGGTTACTGAATTAGGAATGTGTTGGGTAGAATAGGTTCTGATTTTCAAATCAACTTCGTACAGTTTTCAAAATCATAATATGCTTTTAAAATTCTAGGAAAATATTATTTTTAAAATTCCAATTTTACTAGACTTTCAAAAATATGGAATTAGCTTAGGCTCTACCCTAGAAATCTTGCTCCCCTAGAATTCAGCCAGAGCATCTCACAAACACCTAGGCTTACCTGGCTTGTGTTTGAAAAACATAGAATGGCGTAAGATGCATAGGGTACAGCCTGGACTCAAGAATGCTTATATCTGTGCATCAATATGAGTCTGGGCGTTAAACACCTAGTTAACATTAATCAAGTCAAGTCTTCCAGCACTAGTCAAATCTAACTGGATCTATTGACTTAACTTGACTAACCAAGTGAAAGCTATTGCCCTCTAGGTAATCAGCTAGTAGCTAACTGGTTAGACATGTGGCTACGAACCCAAGTTCTTGGTTTTTAAATTTTCTTTGGCATAACATTAGGGCTCGGATACCTTACTTAAAGCAAAATTAACTAATTAACAATCAATCTAACCCAACTCATGCTTGGACATTAAGGATTAAAGCTCCTCCCTTGCTCTCAAAAGCTTTAAATTAATTATTTAACTAAAAGAAAACTTCTTTAAAAACTTTAAGCTAAGTTTTCAAAACCTTAAACTTTCAAATCATTTTTCTTATACTTCTTTCAAAATTCAGGCTAAGTATTTTTAGACTAAGAATTCAAAATTCTGACCATTTTAAAAAGCTAAAGTATTTTGAAAATTTAACTAAGTACTTTTCAAAGTCAACTTTTTAGCTTTTTTTGCTCCTTAAACCTTGGTTTCACTTAGCTAAAGAATATTATACAAAACCAAGAGTTACCTTTGTCTCTTATTAAAAGCCTAATGGTTCAAAATTGCTTAAAATTGTTTTTGCTATACTACAAAAGAAAACTCTTTCTCCAACAAAATTAATTGATAAAGTTTTTTAACCAAACTTCGAACTCAAATTGTTTTAACTTAGTGAATTTGACGTTGCTTTTAGAAAGTTCAGATTTTTCTCTCTCCTAAAAATCTCAGATTTTTTCAAACATGCTTAGTTTTTGATGAATGACAAAGGGGGAGAGTAGGGAAATTCAAAAGAAAGGTTAATAAAAATTTGTTAAGAATGCCTTTATTAAGAGGGAGCCTGACAAAGTTTAAGTGTTTAGCTTAACCATGTGTGCATTCAAAATCAATTAAGCTTGCTTACTTAAACTTTATGTATCTATTTTACTTAGCTTTGAATTTCAGTTGTCATAATAAAAAAGGGGAGATTGTTGGTGCGGGAAGCATCCGACGATCGACCGTTATTTTGATAATGGAAAAGGAATTCAAAGTTAAGTTGTTTTGTGATCTAATGCACTTGATTGAGTGTTTTAGGGAAGTCCTAGCTGCGGTTAGGTAGGTGAAAAACCCTAGGGGGTGGTAACCCTAGGTCATAGGGGGTGGTAACCCTATGCGAAAAGTCTTGGCGGGTCGAGAGCTTCAGGCAAAAGTCCTAGGGGGTAACCCTAGGTGGAAAGTCTTGGTGTCGTGAACCAGGTGAAAGACTGGACTAGCCGGGAAGCGGAAGTCCAGCAGAAAGTCCGGAAGCTTCGAATGTTGAGCAAAAGTCCAGTCAATCTGGAGGATCGTACTGGCAACAGGTAAATCTCCTGAGTAGAGTAGGTGAGGACGTGTTCCCCGTAGAGGGAACAGTAGGCGTCGGGTCGACCTAGGGTTTCCGGTTGGAAATCCGAAGTCAGACCCGGACAGTCTGACGACTGTCAAGTCTATCTTTAATATTATTTCTATACTAAACTTTGTTTTGCAGGGTTTGTGTTTGGGACTAACACAATTTGCAGGAACAAATGAGCAACTCAAGCCTCGGATGAACAATGTTCGAGGCGCCTCCATGGGGCTTGGAAGCGCCTCGGGTGCTAGCCGAAGCCAGCTGTCCAGAGACGCTGGAGGCACCTCAGAGGAAACTGGAGGCGCCTTGGACCAGGCGTTGGCGCCTTGGAGCAGCTTGGAGGCGCCTTCAGAGGGATGAGGTGCGACCAGGTTTACGCTCAGAAAGGCTTGGAGGCACCTCAGACAGGCTTGGAGGCACCTCCAGCACTGTTTATAAGGGGACTTCAAACAGCAGCTCAAGACAACGATTTTCAAGCCTTCTTTCTTCAACGTGCTGCTTCAAAAGACGCTCAGAAGTGCTGCTACAAGATCCCGACGACCCGAAGCTCTGAAATACTGTTCTTGTCATCGGTATAATTAGTCTTATTGTTGCTTTCAGTTCAATTGTACTTCAAAGCTGTAATTCTTCTTGCGATACTATAGTTGCTGCCCACCGAAAGCGGTCAACGACTACGGGCCTTTGAGTAGGAGTCGAGATAGGCTCCGAACGAAGTAACCTCTCATGTCTTCTGTGTGTTTGTGCATTTTACTATTTTCGCTGCTTTATTACTTGTGTTTTACAAAATTGACTGTGAAAGCCACGAGTGATATTCACCCCCCCCTCTAGCGCTTTCGATCCAACTATCTACTCCATGGACTCCGGAAAAAAACCTAAAGACATAGTGTAATTAAATATACAATTCTCGAACACGAAGAGAGGAAGAGAAAAGAATGCTTATCCAACGACGACGAGTGATTTTCGGATCCAATCCTTTGCTTCTGGAGTTGATGTTGTGATGAAGGATCGCTGAACGGAGGTCCTGGATGGCATGGAATGACACCAAGGCGATTCTCCCTTTGACGGCTCGCTCCCCCCGGGAAGAAGGGTTAAAACCCTTCTTATAGGCTAAGGCACGACGCCGCACTGCACGCCCGTGCCAATATGGCATGGTCGTGTCTTCTTTTGTCTCTGGTCGTGCTGCACGGTCTTGCCAATTGTCATGACCGTGTGAATCTGGGGCTCGACTCCTGGGACACAGCCATGCACTGCTTGGCTGCGGTCGTGGGAGGCACGGCCGCGCAGGATTGCACGGCCATGCAAAGATCTGTCTCTAGTTGGCCGCACGACCGTGCAAGAGTTGCACGGCCATGCACTTCTCTTCTGTTGTTTGGCCACACGGTCGTGTGAGGTTGCACGGTCGTGTTCTCTGCCTCATTCTGGTGCGTCGAGAATCGTTGTTTTTGCTCTGAAAGTTATCCCTGTCAACATAAAATCAAACAAAGAGCAGATATCCAAACAAAAGAGTATTTATGATGAGTATATGATAAAAGAGACGATCATGCAAAGAATATATATGCATAAAGCAAGTGAATGTGCATTAAAACATGTAAAAATGATCATAATATTTACGCACATCATTACTCAGGATGGATTGTATCTCTTCTTGCTCGTCTATCAATCAGGACATGGGTATATCTTGCACAATTTATACTTTAGTTCCTTGAGTTCTTTGGGTCTTATGCAAATCTATCTTGACCATCTCCTCATAACACTTTCTGGTTGTCTCTTAGTCTCGTTTGACTTTGCTGACTTGATTTCCTAGGGAGAACTTCATCTTTTGATGGAAGGTGGAGACCATAGCTTGTAGCTTGAAATGAACTCAAGGTCGTTCGTCTTAAGATGACATTATATGTAGAGGATGTATCAACTATTGTGAATAAGGTGTGTCATGACTGTAGCAGGGGCTCTATTCCCAAAGATATTGCGAGGATGATTTGACTGAACGGCTATACTTCACGTTCAATGAATCTAAACAGGGAGTAACCATGGGCCGAAGCTCTTCACTATCTATTTGCATTTGATTAAGAGACTTCTTAAAGATGATATTAATCGAACTACATGTATCAACTAAAACCCTGAACATATTATAGTTAGTTACGGTCATATGAATTACTTGTTGGTTGCTACTCGAAAAACCTATCGGTTCCACTGTACAAAAATTTTGTACAAAGGTTTGAACATTTTCCTGGCTACCATGTGTTCTTTTAAATTAAACTTGGATCACCTGCGGAACTTAACACGTTTGATCCTAAGTTTAATTTATTTGTTCTTTTAGGTTTAGACTTGGATCTCCTGCGGAACTTAACACGTTCGATCCAAATCACCTAGGTTATTAATTCCATTAAATATTAATTTCCAAAATTGGCTTCCAGGTACTGCATGGCGAGAGGCATGACCTTCTTGGATATGGGAACAACCACCACCGCCTAGACAAAGCCTTTTAAGGAAAGCTAATATTTAATTTCCTTAAATAACTTTAGGTCAACCAAAAGGAACAATCAAATCACAAGGAAAAGAAAAACAAAAAAAAACACAACATCAAAAACTAATTCGAAATACTAGAATCGCATGCCTTTTGTATTTGGTATTTTTACAAAGAAATAGAACTAGTATGATGCGGAAATTAAATACTAGTATACATTTTCTTTTGTAAACAAAAACCTCTAGGTCTTCTACCGTATTCCTCTTCTAATCCTGGACGTTGTGTGGACAACGATCTTCCGAGACGAGAACCACCAAGGCACCTTCTTCTTCCTTCCTTCAAGTTTTGGCCAAGCATATCTTCTAACGGATGAAGAATTTTTTTCACCAACCAAGCTCCAAGGGATGCAAGCTTTCTCTCCTTCTTCCTCAAGCTAGATCCGGCCACCTCCTCAAAGTTCCAAGAGATAAAGGATTTCAGCCACACAAGAGGAAGAGAGAAAAGGAGAAGGGTCGGCCATACCAAGGAAGAAAAGAGGGAGAAAATAGAATAGAGTCGTTCCCCATGAAGCCTCCTCTACCCGCTCTTTTATAATCCTTGGTCTTGGCAAATAAGGAAAATTTAATAAAAACTTCCTTAATTCTTTTGCCATTGAAAAAGAAAATTTATTTAATTAAAAACAATTTTCTTCTCATCAATTATAATGGCCGGCCATATTAAAGCTATAAACAAGGAGAGTTTTAATTAATTAAAACTTCCTAATTTGTCTCCGGAAATTTTAAAAATTTCTCCAATAATTTTCATCCCTTCATGATTGGTTAATAAAAAGGAAATTTTATAAATTAAATCTTTCTTTTTAACATGTGGATAAAAAGAAAGTTATCTCTAAAAATTAAAATCTCTTTTAATCTACAAATAAGGAAAGATATCAAATCTTTTCTTAATCTTTTGTAGAAACTTATAAAAGAGAATATTTAATTTTTTAAACTCTCTTTTAAATCATGAACATGGTTAAAAGGAAAGTTTCCTTAAAATTTAAAATCCACCTTTTAATCAACAAATAAGGAAAGATTTCAAATTTTAAACTCTCTTTTAAACATGTAGATGATTTACAAATAAGGAAAGTTTTTACCAAAAATTAAAATCATCCTTTCAATCTACAAATAAGGAAAGAGATTAATCTCTTCTCTTAATCTTTTGTAGAAAGCTATAAAAGGAAATTTTTAATTTTTAAACTCTCTTTTAAAACCATGATATCCATATAAGAAATAATTTTAATAAAAATCCTTTTTAATATTCTAGTGGCCGGCCACCTAAGCTTGAGACCCAAGCTTTGGCCGGCCACCAACTTGGCTCATCCACTTGGTCTTGGCTAGCCCTAGCTTGGGTTCCAAGCTAGCTTGGCCGGCCCCATTGGATGGGTAAGAAGGTGGATATGTGGTGGATATAAATCTCTATATACAAGAGGCTACGATAGGGACCGAGAGGAGGAATTGGTTTTGATCTCCCGATAAAATTAAGCATCCCATGTTCGCCCCGAACACACAACTTAATTTTATCAATAATAATTCATTCCACTAGAGAACTATTATTGAACTACGGCACCAATCCCAAATAACATTTTGGGCTCCTTCTTATTATGAGTGTGTTAGTCTCCCTGTGTTTAAGATGTCGAATATCCACTAATTAAGTGAGTTACTGATAACTTATTTAATTAATATCTTAGTCCAAGAGTAGTACCACTCAACCTTATTGTCATGTCGGACTAAGTCCACGTGCAGGGTTTAACATGACAATCCTTATGAGCTCCTCTTGGGGACATTCTCAACCTAGATTACTAGGACACAGTTTCCTTCTATAATCAATAACACACACTATAAGTGATATCATTTCCCAACTTATCGGGCTTATTGATTTATCGAACTAAATCTCACCCATTGATAAATTAAAGAAATAAATATCAAATATATGTGCATGTTATTATATTAGGATTAAGAGCACACACTTCCATAATAACTAAGGTCTTTGTTCCTTTATAAAGTCAGTATAAAAGAAACGACCTCTAATGGTCCTACTCAATACACTCTAAGTGTACTAGTGAATTATATAGTTAAGATAAACTAATACCTAATTACACTACGACCTTCCAATGGTTTGTTCCTTTCCATCTTGGTCGTGAGCTACTGTTTATAATTTATAAGGTACTGATAACATGATCTTCTGTGTGTGACACCACACACCATGTTATCTACAATATAAATTAATTGAACAACTACATTTATCATAAATGTAAACATTTGACCAATGTGATTCTTATTTCTAGACAAATGTTTATACCAAAAGCTAGACTTTTAGTATACATCCTAACAATCTCCCACTTATACTAAAAGACTAAGCTGCTATATCTGCTGCTATACATCTGATTCCCAACCCTTCAACATGCCCATCAAAAGCTCTTGCCTTAAGGGCCTTAGTGAAAAGATCTATAGGTCATCATCTGATGCAATCTAGGCAGCAACAACTTCTCCTCGTTTATACGATTTCTCGTATTGGGTGGTACTTGTGCTCTATTGTGTTTACTTGTCTTATAGACTCATGGTTTCTTCGAGTTTGCTACTACACCACTATTATTACAATTGTAATAATCTTTGGACAAATCAGAAATCATATCTAAGTCTATCTTAAGGTTATCAAGTCATTCAGTTTTTATGACTACCTCAGAGGTTTGTCATATACTCAGCTTCTATGGTGGAGTCCAGAAAAACACCTATGCTTATCACTCTTCCATAGTTATGACTTTACCTCTTAAAGTAAACACAAAAACCCGAGGTTGACATACTATTGTCCCTATCTGACTGGAAGTCAAAATTCGTGCAACCCACAGGGACCAAATCAACTGCCTTGTAAGCTAGCATATAATCTCTAGTGCCTCTAAGGTACTTTAATATATGCTTTACTGCAGTCCAATGCCCTTGTCAAGGGTTACTTTGATATCTGCTAACAATGCCCTTGGCAAAACAGATTTTTGATCTCGTGTATAGCATACATTAGACTTCTGACAGCCGAAGCATAAAGAACTGTCTTCATTTTCTTTATCTCCTTTGATGTCTACGGAGACATCTCTTTAGATAAAGTTACTCCATGCTAAAAAGGTAAGAAACCTTTCTTGGAGTTTTGCATTCTTAAAACGAGCAAGGATTTTTTCGATATATAAAGCTTGGGATAAGTAAAATATTCTTTTCTTGCGATCCCTTATTACTTTGATCCCAAGAATATATACATTCTCCTAAGTCCTTCATATCGAATTGTTTGGACAACCATACCCTTACTTCTGACAACACTTTGATATTGTTTCCAACTACCAAAAATGTTATCTATGTATAGTACAAGAAATACTACCACGTTTCCATCACACTTTTTATATACACAAGACTTATCCGGTTACTAAATAAATCCATAGGTCTGGATTACTTTGATAAACCAGATGTTCCAAGACCTTGAAGCTTTGCCTCAGTCCATAGACTGATTGAGCTTACACACAAGATGCTTTTTGCCCTTTGCAATGAACCCATCTGGTTGCTTTATATGGATGTTTTCTTCAAGACTTCCATTAAGGAATGTTGTCTTGACATCCACTTGCCAAATAGATAAAAGAATCCGAATAGACTTAAGCATGGCTACCAGTGAAAAAGTTTTCTTTTTCATCAAGCCTTGCTTTGAAAGTTTCCACCTTCCTGTCTATCCATCTTTTCCTATTGTAGACTTATTTTCACCCAATGGCTTTTACACCATCTGGTGGTTCTACAAGCTTCCAGATTTTATTAGAATACATATATTCTAATTCTATATTCATTGCTCTTTGCCAAGATGCTGCATCTTTATCTTGGAATGCTTCGTCATATGTCAAGGATCAGGCTCATGTTCATTTGGGATCAAGTCCAAAAACTCTTCCAAAACATGAACATTTTAGGTTTGCTTGACAACCCTCCCACTACGATGAGCCACTGTCTATAATTGTATATCATTATGATACGTGTTGCAGTTTCTTGTGATATTTCATCTTGTACAGTTGGTACTAGATTAGACATGTCCTTTATAATTTCTTTAAGAACAAATTTACTTATGGGCTTGTGGTTTATTACATAGTCCTTTTCTAAAAATCGATCATTGATGCTAACAATGACCTTCTGATTTTTAAGACTATAAACCTACTTTCATTTCTCTAGGATAACCCACAAAAAAGTGAATTCCTGTCCTACTTTATCAGTGTCTCTCATGTGCTAGACCTCCCAAATTCGAATATTCTTCAGACTAGACTTACGCCCAATCTGCAATTCTATAGGAGTAGAGAGTTCTGACTTAGAAGGTACTATGTTCACTTCCGTTTCCAGTGTATATCCTTAAAACAAATTTGGTAATTTCCTGAATAACTCATCATCGATCTAATTATTCCATAAGAGCTTTATACCTTCTATCTACTACACCATTCTGTTGGGGTGTACCAGGTGCAGTTAGTTGAGATTAAATCCCGTCTTATGATAAGTGACTCCTAAATTCTCCTAAGAGGTTCTCGCCACTATGATTTAACCGTAGTGTCTTGATACTTTTACCTTTACTCCACATCAGCCTAGTACTCTTTGAACTAATCAAAGCACTTAGACTTGCGATGCGTCAAGTAAATGTACCCTTATCTCGAATAGTCGTCTATAAAATAGACGAAATATTCGAAACAACCTCTTGCCTGGATAGTCAAAGGTTTACACATAATTAGAATGAATCAATTCCAACATATCTTTGACTCCTTATCCCTTAAACTTAAAAGCTTCTTGGTTATTTTTTCTTCCAAATAAGACTCGCAGGTTGGAAAGATTTCCACTACCAATGAACCCAAGAGTTCATTGGTTATTATCCTTTGAATCCTACTCAAGATAATATAACCTAGCCTTAGATGCCAAAAATATGATTGGTTCATTTCCGAAGGTTGCTTTCTCTTATTAAAGTTAGAAGATGTGTTAAAATTTCCATTTATTGTATCGTGGGAGTTATTGGATTATAAATTGTCAACCAACATACCAGAATAGATAACTTCTCTATTTTTCTTGATAACAACTTTGTTATCAAAATAGACACAATATCTATTAATAGTTTAGAAATTGAAATCAGGTTCTTTCTAAACTTAGTACATAAAGACAATTACTAATAATCTATATTTTATTCCTATTAGAGAATAAACCTCTCCCACTGCAACAGCTGCTACTTTTGCAGTAGTGCCCATGCAGACAGTGTTTTCCTTTTCATATAGTTGTCGGGTTTCCTGGAACCCTGCAATGAATTGCAGACATGATTAGTGGTATATGTATCTACACTCCAGGTACTGGTAGATAACACCACTAAACATGTTTCAACAACAAATGAATTAAATACACTCATATTGCTCTCAGTTCTAAGAAGACAGTTTACCTTAATGTCCAAGTCCTATTTCCAATTATTACAATTGGGACTACTAAGTCTTTTCTATAGTATAACATCTAGGGAATTGACAAACATTTTAAATCATAAGAATCACAAAAATATTTGATCAAGATCAATTCCTTAAAATCCCCATGAATTTTGTATGTCACGATAGTGTGAACGTATACAAAATCAAATCAAAGAAGAGATTTTATCCATTAATTTTATTATCTCGTCAACTTTACTTTATGACGAATAAAATTAATAGTTGATCTGTCTTTGATCAAATATTTGGTCAAACTTTTGAATTTAAAATAACATTGATTCCTCAAACAATTTTATTTAAATTCACCAACACCTCAAACACCGTGAATTTTACATGTCACGATAGTGTGGACGTATACAAAATTTAAACATTTGTAAGAGGAGGGTTTTACCCATTAATTATCTTCTCAATAAATCTTTATGACAAAATAAAATTACCTCAAACACCGTGAATTTTGTATGCCATGATAGTGTGGACGTATACAAAATCAAACATTTGTAAGAGGAGTTTTTAATTTTATTATCTTGTCAACATATTTATTTGACAAATTAATAGTTGGTTTTCTTCGGTCACACAAATAATAGCAGTGACTCCGATGAGGAGGATACTATTAGACGTGCCTAAGTGTATACCATTACTTGACACTAAGTCCATTAATAAGATTGTGCCCCTTCCGATGGGGAAGATCACACGCTCTTAATTAACTTTCTATAGTCATCCAAAATGGAAGTTTAATCTAGTGATCCACAAACAAGCTCATCCGATATGGAGGAAGGCACTCAGAGCCAACGCGCAAGCTTGTTGCATCACTTATAAACCAATAATGGAGACCGTGGAATTTATTTAAAAAATAAACTCCTCTCCCACTTAGTTATTTAAAGTGAGGAATTTTGACTATGCTAGCCTACTAAACATGCATACTAACAAGCACACACAGCACAACATAAAAAGCAATAAATTAAATAGAAAAACTAATTTTCAACTATTATGGCTTTTATCTATTACTGTCCTCCGTGTGTCGCCAACCCTAGCTGCTGCCATCTTTGGCCACCGCCACAGGGTCTAGTTGTCGCATCCATCTTGCTCCTTGTTCCGCTGCGCCTCTGGTCCTCAAAAGGTTCCACGCCTTGCAAGATTCGATCCGCGACATAAATAGAATTTTACATTTTTCGATCCTATATTCCTCGAAGAAATGTACATGTAAACTAGATCGAACATAAAATAAAATTTACATCCATCGATCATATATTCCTAAAAGGAATGTACATGTAACTAGATCAAAAAATAAAATCCTAATAAAACTAAATACAGCTCCTGCTTTATTTTATAATACAATCATGCACACGCAATAAAATGCCCTTGACATGTCCAAGGGTCCAATCACACACACAATATCTATAAGCCATAATAGTTGGATCCTGTATCCACAAAGTTAGCACATCCTACTATTATCCTGCCTAAATGATGTATGACATGTGCATAATTAAACTAATACCAAATACACAGAGGCAAAAACCCTAGCTCTGATACCAATTGTTGGTTGCTACTCGGAAAACCTATCGATTCCACTGTACAAAAATTTTGTACAAAGGTCTGAACCTTTTCCTAGCTACCATGTGTTCTTTTAAATTAAACTTGGATCGCCTGCGGAACTTAACACGTTTGATCCTAAGTTTAATTTATTTGTTCTTTTAGGTTTAGACTTGGATCTCCTGCGGAACTTAACACGTTCGATTCAAATCACCTAGGTTATTAATTTCATTAAATATTAATTTCCAAAATTGACTTCCAGGACTGCATGGCGAGGCACATGGCCTTCTTGGATATAGGAACAACCACCACCGCCTAGACAAAGTCTTTTAAGGAAAGCTAATATTTAATTTCCTTAAATAACTTTAGGTCAACCAAAAGGAACAATCAAATCACAAGGAAAAGAAAAACAAAAAAAAACACAACATCGAAAACTAATTCGAAATACTAGAATCGCATGCTTCTTGTATTTGGTATTTTTACAAAGAAATAGAACTAGTATGATGCGGAAATTAAATACTAGTATACCTTTTCTTTTGCAAACAAAAACCTCTAGGTCTTCTACCGTATTCCTCTTCTAATCCCGAACGTTGTGTGGGCAACGATCTTCTGAGACAAGAACCACCAAGGCACCTTCTTCTTTCTTCCTTCAAGTTTCGGCCAAGCATATCTTCTAAAGGATGAAGAATTTTTTTTCACCAACCAAGCTCCAAGGGATACAAGCTTTTTCTCCTTCTTCCTCAAGCTAGATCCGGCCACCTCCTCAAAGCTCCAAGAGATAAAGGATTTCGGCCACACAAGAGGAAGAGAGAAAAGGAGAAGGGCCGGCCACACCAAGGAAGAAAAGAGGGAGAACATAGAATATAGTCGTTCCCCATGAAGCCTCCTCTACCCCCTCTTTTATAATCCTTGGTCTTGGTAAATAAGGAAAATTTAATAAAAACTTCCTTAATTCTTTTGCCATTGAAAAAGAAAATTTATTTAATTAAAAACAATTTTCTTCTCATCAATTATAATGGCCGACCATATTACAGCTACAAACAAGGAGAGTTTTAATTAATTAAAACTTCCTAATTTGTCTCCAGAAATTTTAAAAATTTCTCCAATAATTTTCATCCCTTCATAATTGGTTAATAAAAAGGAAATTTTATAAATTAAAATCTTTCTTTTTAACATGTGGATAAAAAGAAAGTTATCTCTAAAAATTAAAATCTCTTTTAATCTACAAATAAGGAAAGATATCAAATCTTTTGTAGAAACTTATAAAAGAGAATATTTAATTTTTTAAACTCTCTTTTAAATCATGAACATGGTTAAAAGGAAAGTTTTCTTAAAATTTAAAATCCACCTTTTAATCAACAAATAAGGAAAGATTTCAAATTTTAAACTCTCTTTTAAACATGTAGATGATTTACAAATAAGGAAAGTTTTTACCAAAAATTAAAACCATCCTTTTAATCTACAAATAAGGAAAGAGATTAATCTCTTCTCTTAATCTTTTGTAGAAAGCTATAAAAGGAAATTTTTACTTTTTAAATTCTCTTTTAAAACCATGATATCCACATAAGAAATAATTTTAATAAAAATCCTTTTTAATATTCTAGTGGCCGGCCACCTAAGCTTGAGACCCAAGCTTTGGCCGGCCACCAACTTGGCTCATCCACTTGGTCTTGGCCGGCCCTAGCTTGGGTTCCAAGCTAGCTTGGCCGGCCCCATTGGATGGGTAAGAAGGTGGGTATGTGGTGGGTATAAATCTCTATATACAAGAGGCTACGATAGGGACTGAGAGGAGGAATTGGTTTTGATCTCCCGATAAAATTAAGCATCCCGTGTTCGCCCCGAACACACAACTTAATTTTATCAATAATAATTCATTCCACTAGAGAACTATTATTGAACTACCGCACCAATCCCAAATTATATTTTGGGCTCCTTCTTATTATAAGTGTGTTAGTCTCCCTGCGTTTAAGATGTCGAATGTCCACTAATTAAGTGAGTTACTGACAACTCATTTAATTAATATCTTAGTCCAAGAGTAGTACCACTCAACCTTATTGTCATGTCGGACTAAGTCCACGTGCAGGGTTTAACATGACAATCCTTATGAGCTCCTCTTGAGGGCATTCTCAACCTAGATTACTAGGACACAGTTTCCTTCTATAATCAACAACACACACTATAAGTGATATCATTTCCCAACTTATCGGGCTTATTGATTTATCGAACTAAATCTCACCCATCGATAAATTAAAGAAATAAATATCAAATATATGTGCATGTTATTATATTAGGATTAAGAGCACACACTTTCATAATAACTGAGGTCTTTGTTCCTTTATAAAGTCAGTATAAAAGAAACGACCTCTAATGGTCCTACTCAATACACTCTAAGTGTACTAGTGTAATTATATAGTTAAGATAAACTAATACCTAATTACACTGCGACCTTCCAATGGTTTGTTCCTTTCCATCTTGGTCGTGAGCTACTGTTTATAATTTATAAGGTACTGATAATATGATCTTCTGTGTGTGACACCACACACCATGTTATCTACAATATAAATTAATTGAACAACTACATTTATCATAAATGTAAACATTTGACCAATGTGATTCTTATTTCTAGATAAATGTTTATATCAAAAGCTAGACTTTTAGTATACATCCTAACATTACTGAGGCATCTTTATGAGAGGCCTCCACTCCCTCTAAATCTCGAGGCACAAAGCTTATTTGAGTGCCTTCTTCTTGTCCTCTTCTGGTGCTGACGTTATAGCTCTTGAGTCGCCGACCATGGATATTTTTTGCCAGATTTGAATCTCCATCTGTTGAGCATCCGAAGATCATATGGATATCCCTTTGAGGGGCATTATCTTTGATTTCGTCTCGACAGGCCTCTTGGTGGATCGAGATGTCTCTCGGGATCTATTAGGTGGAGAACAGACTAGCCGATCTGGCTGTCGGGGAGTGTTATCTCGCCGATCGACCCTAGAAGGAGAGCACTGAGAAAGATCGGGGGATGAATGACTACTCGAAGGCCAAGTGGTTTGGAGAAGAGAGCTTCTGTTCAACGAACACTGCTCAACAACTTGACGGAGTTCTCCAGTGTATTGGTGGCATTCTTAGGTAGAATGGCCTGTCGACTTATGAAAAGTGCAAAAATGACCCATCTTCTTAGGGAGCCATTGACCTGACTCCCCAGTCAGCATCAAAGTGGCTTTTATTGCCTACACTTTCTCTCCCTCTCAAATCAATGCCTACTGATGGCATGGGTGTGACTCTCTATTTTTCAAGGGTGGTGGACTAAGTGATTGCAAGGGTCAGAGCACTAAGCTCTTTTCTTTTGACGAATTGGGTCTCATCCATATTAACATACTTAACTGCTTGACTCAACAAGTTGCCAAAATCTATCAAGGGATTCTTCACCAAGGATCGAAAGAAATTCTCTTCCACCAGCTCATGAGAGAAGACGCTCACCAATACTTTGGGAGTGGCAAAAGGGACATCTAGAGCAACCCAACTAAACTGCTAAATATACTCCTTCAAGGTCTCTCGGGGCTTCTATTTTAGGGAAGATGAATTGAGTGGAGTTTTATGGTACCTTTTGCTACTGGTGAACTGATGTAAGAAGATGATCTTGAAATCTTTGAAAGACAAGATGGAAGAGGTTAGGAGTAGGCTAAATCATCGCTCAGCCGAGTAGGAAAGCATCGTCATGAAAACCTGACACTTTATACCATCAGTATACTAATGCAACAAGACTGTGTTTTCGAATCGGCACAAGCGATCTTCTAGGTCTGATTCTCCTATGTATTCCCTAAACTGCGATAGTAAAAAATGACGAGTCAGTTCATCTTCAAGGATGCAATTGGAAAATGGAATGCCTCTGGAGTCCTTCGTTCTATTAGTGGAAGACCCTTTATCTTGTAAAAGGTCTCGAGGAGGTGTTTTTCTTGCTAAAGATTTTAGGGACCGCTTGCATCTGACTAATGTTCCAACAGTAGTCGAGATTGGAGCTTGAGGCATTTTAGTCGGTCATAGCGACCTCTAGTATGGCACTTGAGGTAACTCAATTGATGTAGAAGACATCTTTAAAGACGAAGGGTTTACCACTTGCTGCTTCTACAATACCACCTATACTATAGCCGCAACAAGCTTGTTGAAATCCTCATGTGTCATGGTGAGGGTGGCGGGGTTTTCAGTGTCATCCATCTTAACGTCTCAATATATAGGATCTTAACTCAGTGTTCCCATATACGAAGTTAATTTGTTCCTACTTGAGACCTTCGAAGGATGAGCTACTGATGAGTTGTCTTTTTCATTGATGATGTTGTCGGACACCAAAGGAGTTGGACCGTCAAGATGGCCTACAAGACTCGAGAGAGAGAGGAAGAGGAAGAAAGAGGAATAGAGGTTAAGGGTGCCTTGACTTAGCTACTCCGACATTCAAATTAGTCTTTGACAAGAGAGATGGAAAAGAAGAATTGTAAAAAGAAGATGTTGGTGGTGGTTTGTGAGTGGTTAAGTGTGTGTTCCTTTACTTGGGGGAGCATGCTCCATTTATAAATCACAGAAGGACATGGGATATCATATTTGGTAGGGAAAGTGTCACATCACCATACCTCCGAGGTCATGCCATCCACCTGTATTATAGAAGATCGTGTGGGGTTATGCTATATCGATCATGTCATTCCATGTGCTCTGGCAATCTACGTGTTGCTCCACGTGTTATCCCATGTGCTATGTTAATCCATGTGTTGTGCTAACCCTTATGTTATCCCACGTGCTATTAACCAACTCGTGTAGTTGGGCTGAAGGGAAAGATGTCAGATTGATAGAGCCAAGAGGAGATAAGCAGGAGTGTTCGGTCGGTGGGGCTGAGAGGAGATGAGTAAGACTTGGTTTGGTGAGGACGCGTGGACATTAGCAAGTGTCGGGTCGGTGGCGCTAAGTAGAGATGAGCAGAGTGTCGTGTCGGTGAGATCGAGCGGAGATGAGCAAGTCATTGGGTCAGCGAGGTCGAGTGGAGATGAGTGAAACCTCGGGTCAGCGGGGTCGAGCGGGGATGAGTAGAGTGTCAGGTTGACAGGGCAAGAGAAATGATGAATCTTCTTGTCTCAGATAGGTTAAGCAGAATGAAAGAGTTTCTCGTCTTTCATTAACCGAGTTGAACGATGGATCCTCTCATTTTAGGTTAGATGACCTTGTTGACCTATTTTAATTTTACCCTCCATCTCTATGGCCTATTAAGTACGCATAAAGGCTTCTAATACTTTCCTTATCAACCAGCTTGAGGTCTTGAACAGTATGCACGGCTATTAACACTGCATTGTCTTTATGAATTGATTACTACTCTCAAGGAAGTTACATGCTAGATATCTTACAAACGTCGAACTTTGCAAATTTGAGGAAAAGTTTGGGTCATGGTTTCATTCTTGCATGCATTCTGCAAATGACATACCAACCTGGCCCCAAGAAAGCATCTCTAGGAATCAATCCCCGTAGTGCTCACCACGTACTCCCTTCCTAATCTTTTCCATTTTATATTCGAGGCCTAGCGTTGCATTTTATAGATGTTATAGGTCTACGTATGTTTTTCTTACATGAATGAAGATGAGCACCAGGAATAGCGGAAAAAAAAACTAGCAGATATATACACAAATATCGTCAAATACATCTGATCAGTGGTGCGCTAATTCAAGGTAAGCAATATGATGAAATCCAAGCGTACAAGGACAGATTCTGCCTGCTCAAAAACTCTAAATTTTTTCTCATTCTGACGCTTCCATGTACTTCGACGCCAGGATTGACGGGGAGAGAGAGAGATGCATTTTTCGATGGATAGATCGGATATCTATCTTATACAGAATCATATTCCTGATCTAATGAAGGGACATTGTTTAACTGAATAGAACGCTGGTGACGGAGAAGATTAATGGTTCTTCTTGCGCAAACCGTGTTAACAAGGACATCATCTAAAGTCAGAAATGGAGGGAAAGAAAAGGGGGAATTAAGTTTACATGTTGGAAAAGACGTGGAAGTCAATGGTTCTCGTTGTCATTCTTTGAGTCGTCCTATAAATTGGTTCTACATTTTAATTCAACCTTGGTGGCTCACCAACCGTAGAAATCACTCATCTGGAAATTAGGCACGCTTCTAAATTACAATTCTAGGTGAGCAGGTAACATCCCTGCAGACTAAACTAATGAGTAGGAGGCTTCACGCGGATTCGCGTGAAGTCGCCTTCGTTTAGGTTGGTTCAATTTACAGGTAAGGCTCTTGCTTATCTTATGGAATCAATCTTTGTGACTTATTATTATTTTTCGTATTTTGATGGAAAATAAGTAACATTTATTGACTTTGTTTCTTTCTTGTGAATGATGATTGTAAGGAGAATAAAGGCATGAACTTTGCTGTGGCCCAAAATCGGCAACAACAATAGCAGGGGCCACTGGTGCTGTAGCAGTAGGGGAGAAGTACGGACTTTTTCCTTATCATTTTGCTTTCTATTCCATTTCTTTTTTTTCTCAATTCCAAACTATATTTTCCACTTCATTTTGCAACCGAGGCAGCTTGTTCTTGTTTGGAGTTCGATGGCAATAGATAAAGTGAGTTTACTGAGGTTGATCGGGTACTAAAGCCGTGTCTTTTTACTGATCTTTGAGGTTAATTTTTGCAGTACTTTATTCTCGAAGAACGCTTCAATCAATCACGGACAGATAAGATATGGTTCTTCATGTCATGTCCTGCAAGAGATTGGAGACTGATGCCAGCTCAACGCACAACATTACAATAGCAGTGTTAATTTCAAGCGGACCTTTTGTGTGATTCCCAAAGTGTTCCTCCTGTTCTCCAGTTTCGACGCCTCTGTCCTTATTATTAAAGGAACACCATTCTCCGTCTCTCCCTCTCTCTCCCCCTCCATCTCGCTCACTTGCGTTACAACTCAAGATTTTTCCCCCTGGCGGCAGGCTCTGACGGAGGTCACAGTGGGGTGAGGAGCGGAAGGAGAGGAGTTTGGGCCTCCAATGGGCAAGATTTGAGTTCTGGAAGGAGAGGCGGGCGAGCCGTGTTGTATTTCCTTTTCCCATCGGTTTATTAGGTGGAGGCGTGCTTGATGCGGTTCATTTCGATGGATCCTTTTCCTAGTAGGGCCTCGGTTCGTGCCGTGACGCAGTAACCCTCCGGCGCATAAAGGCGGCGCATTTGCTATTCTCCTGCTTGTTTTTCTGTGAGTTCTTTCTGCCGACGAGGTTTCGGCATCTGGTTTCAGTTCCCGACGTCATTCTGCCCTAAGAATCTTAGATCTCCATCCGCGGACCTTGCAAAACTCTTCCTTTTTGCACTTTGGAATTCTTTTGGCTAGTTCTCTTCGTCTCGAATTGCATTTTGGGTGATTCTCTTCCTTATTTCTCGTAAGTTTCGAGACGCCTGGACCCATCTGGTTCTTCACTGGGCTTACGCTTACGCTCGTGGTTTTTGTATTAAAGAAAGCGTCTTTGATGCGGCTTCTGTGTTTTCTTCTTATAGAGGACGAGAGAGATGGCCACTGGTCAGGGAAGAGAGGCCGCCTTTTTGTTCGCCGACGAGGAACTAAGCGAGATGAGCGGGTTGAAGAAAGGCACCGACTTCGTCGAAGTTTTGTGCGGGTGCACGAGCCACCGGTACGGGGACGCGGTTGGGCGGCTTAGGGTTTTCGCCTCCGGCGATCTCGAGATCAGCTGCGAGTGCACTCCGGGATGCCAAGAAGGTGAGTTGGATGATTTGATGCGCTTTGTTTTGACCGGTTTTGGTGCTCCATTCGTAAATGTTGGCAAGCTCGCAGATTAAGATAATGTCCTTCCCCATGAAAATACTGGTTCTTGTTTCGAAAGAGGAAGATCCAGTTTTCATGAAACACGTTATTTGTTTCTGGACTGTGCTTGTTAACTCGAGATAAGTTCGTTCATGTACGCATGATTGTTATTTGCTACCCATGCAAGTTGTTCTTTATCTCGTTCGTATGGAGACTTAATTATATATCCTCGTCTGCATGCGGTGTTTATCTGTCCTTCTGGGATTTGTCATGTTACTTTTTGTGTCTACTTCAGTTGGTCTGTCTGGTTGAGTATTTGTCTGACTTCAGATCTATTATCTTAACAGTTCGATCGCCATTCTCTGGGCTTCCTGGTTTCATGGTTTTTTGGATGACAATTAATACAACATGTGTTATCTAGCTAAAGTCTGTAGAAGACTCTCTCCTTGTCCTTTTTCAGTCGCATTTTCTTCTGCTGAACTCAGTCGAGGATAATGTTCATTTATGTTATTCTTTCTTTTCCATCATGTGAACTTTTTGGTCTTGCTTTGGTATGAAGTTTGCAGTAGTAGTTTGTAACGACCTCTGTTCTTCAATATTCCATGACCATGGTGTTCAACGATTTTGTTGAAAGCAGTATAGCGAATCAGCTTGCAGCCATTTTTTAGTTATGTCACTAGTGTGTCCCAATGCATTCATGGCGATGTGCATTCAAACATTCCATAAGATAACTAAAGAATATATTGTACAGGAATTCCCGAAGGTAGATGCCTTTGCAATCCTTTCTTGAGGTAAGGATTAGGGGATGCAGTACGAGGATAGTATCATAGAATGAATTAGATTCCCAATGGATTGAAGCTTAATTGTTTTATTGAATTTACCAAATTTGCTTTTGAGTTCATACCATTTTTCTTTTAAAACTTTCTCCAAATTTGCTCTTGTGTTAGTAAGACCCAAAAGACTTCTCGGTCATCTATTTTCTTCAAATGAAGTAATTATTTGCCTTACAAAAGGGTTTTGTTTGAGTATGCTTTTATGCCAAAGCATTGAAGGAACATAAACATGCTAGCTGGTGGTTTTTGAATTCAATGCTTTCTAAATTACTACTTAGATTGGCCACTTTTATGTAACACACACAGTAAAAGTTGTCTAGCTATCAATGTAACTTTAATAAACTCAATCGTAATGGACATAGTTTATTCGTCTCAAGTAATCTGTGGCTGATGAAATCTTCAATCAACAATTTCCACTTTATGCTGTTCTTGCAACAACTGGTTCTAGTTATCTTCTTTCTGATTGTCAGATAAATTGACACCAGCTGCTTTTGAGAAGCATTCTGGTAGAGAGACTGCAAAGAAATGGAAAAGCAATGTGTGGATCATAGTCAAAGGAGACAAGGTTCCACTTTCAAGAACAGTGTTGCTTAAATACTACAACCAGGCATCAAAAAGTGCTAATGGTTCACATAAAGGTTCCAATGGACGGCTGTCTCACCGTGATGAATTCATTTGTTGTAAAAGATGTGAGAAGGAACGTAGGTTTCGTTTGCGTAATAAAGAAGAATGCCGCAGCTATCACGATGCCATGAGAAATACAAATTGGGAATGCTCTAACTTTGCATTTGACAGGTAAGAATCTTATGCTGTTTGCAAGTAGTTACTTCCTCATCCACTCAATTATTAACAACCATACAGAGTCAGACTGTTTAAAGGTGACACTTAAAGAATCATTGCATTAAAAGCTAGCTATGAATGTTAATTTGACCTAAATAACTAACTTATTAATGATTATTATGAAGCCAATTTCAAGATACTTGATTTTTTCTCCAAAGTGAAATTTCAAAGACAGATTGTTGGTTTTCTGATTTGATATGGTTTCCTATAGATCATGTTTTTTTACAAACTTCATAATTTTCTGATTTCATATGGCCTCTATGATTCTTACTCTTGAGGTGAAAATACAGAGGCAAGAAGACATCTGACCTCCATTATATGTTTGTATCAATCAAACTTGTTACCCTACTTGTTTTTTTCTAAAGAACTTAGCCGCTTGTGATGCTACCTAGAAGGTACAAATTGCTTGATATATTTATCTGGTGATAGTTTAATTTGTGAAAATCAAGATTTCAAATATGATATCCAGAATTCAGTACACGAGGCAAGAGCTCAAGTATCCATATGATTTGATAAGATGTTTGTTTGAAAAGAAATATATATATATATATAGATAGATAGATAGATGTAGAATTTGGTGGACTGATAATTGAATGTATCAGATCTCAGTTAGCAGAGGTATCTAACGTTCCGAATGGCAAATGTTTTTGAAGAATACATGCATTCCACAGTTAATATTTACAGAATATGTAGGTTAGTAATTTGAACTGATAGGCTTGAAATGTGCCAATCAGAGAACTTGTGACATTTCATTGCACAAGAGGTTTTGAATTTTATAGTAAATGGCATTTATCTATGTGTGTTACTATATAGAACTAAAATTTGTTGTAAGTATCTGGGTTCTTTAGATCTGTTTGAATGTTAGCACGCATGCACTCATACATGTACCAACTCAGTTTGATTAATACTTCCAACATGTTACAACCAATTTCTCATGTCCTCGTCATCTTCATCTAGAAGTCATGTTGGTCTCAACTATTTGGATTCGGCTATATTCAGATATGGCAATATGAATGCTTCTTTGCCATTGAGCTCTATGCACTATGTCAATAGTAATGATGATGATGCAAGGCTAAATCGTCGAGAACAGATCCTCTGGATTGCAATATTGATTGGTTGATTTACATGGATCCCACCTACTAAACAGGTGGGGTCCATTCAATTCAACCAATAAACTTTGTGGTCCATCCTCTGGTCCGCGAAGTGCGAACTAGAGGATCTTGCTTGTAAATCATCATTGTTCTCATGCAAATCATGTTTGCCCATGTTACAAATCACTTTTCTTTGGCTGTCATTTATTTTGGCATTGGGTTATTCTTCAAAGATGAGTAGCTTCAACACATTGTTCTTTCTCTGTTTCCGTGTGCATTTATATCCTTTATAACGTTTGCCATATTTGTGAAGTTCTTGTGACCTGATGAACTTAGTATAGGCATTGTTATGTTTTCTGGATTCTTATACTACATTATCTCTTGCACCAGGATCACCTGTGAAGACGAAGAGGAGCGAGCGAGTCGCAAAGTCCTAAGGGGATGTTCGCGCTCTCCCTCATGCAAGGGGTGTACTACATGCGTGTGTTTCGGGTGTGACATTTGTCGTTTCTCTGATTGCAGTTGCCAGACCTGTCTTGATTTCACTAGCAATTCCACAAGCTAAAGTTGGCTCCACAAACTCTTATTTATTAACCGTTTCACCATCAATAGGTTAATTGTCTCCATTGTTCTTCCAGACTGGATTTGGCAGAGGCAGATCTCCTTTTTTTCCTCCCTTTAATGATCAACCAGATTTCATGACTGCTAAGAGATTTGCCAAACGTGAATTTTCTTTTATATTTATATATATAATATTTACTTTTTTTCATGCTATGGACGATGTATGGAACATTGGCAAAGGGATCTGTATTATTTGGTACATTTTTTACAAGGTCTCTTCGTTCTTGATTATTCAGATATTATTCGCATGTGCTATTTGGTACCCTTTGCTTCCTTTATTAAAAAATAAATTATCAGAAAGGGAGATTTGCACAATGGTAGAGTTGTTGTTATATGATTTAATAATTACGAGTTTGAGTTTACCAATTGATTACGATGGTTTGTCTTTGATTATGTTCTCTGACAGATGACATGAACGTCTTCTTGTTAGATGAAATGAATTAGGTCTGCTACCGACCAATTAGTCAGTGTAACCCCCACAGTAATTAATTGTGGAAAATGATAATTAAATAGTGGATTAATCGAGAATCATGCACAAGCTAATAGTTATGACTTAATTAAGATGCTGTGGCTCCTAGTGCTATCGAATTTAAGCTTTTGTAGTTGTATGTGAAGTTTGTTCCATCAACTTATATTCAAAATAATATTAATATAAATATTTGAAATATTTTTTTTATCTTTGTATAAAATTTCAATTTCTTATTATATAATTAATCATTTTCCAAAATCCAACCCACATTAATTTCTTTTATTTATCATCTAATGAAATTTGCATCTTTTTACTTTTAGATATTAATATATATATTTTTATAAGTTACTCTACACATTTATTTTAGCATTTTTTTTTACAAATTATGTTTTTTTTTTTGTTAATTCTTGTTTAACTATGGAAATTGTATTTTATTTATTCGAATTTTATTCTATTCATTTGAAATTTTTCAAAAGTTTTTATCCACCATTCAGATTTCAAATATAATCTTATTAGATCCTTATCAGTTAAAGATAACATAGTTTCTAAACACTTAAAAAAAATATCTCGAACCTGATTGATTAGTCGATACACGAACCCTATAGAATCAGACTTGTCCACAATATGACAGTAAAACTATTAAATTTTTTATTATAAAGGGCAGTTTGTGCACGAAACTCCCATCATGCAGGGTCTCGGGGAAGGATTCATTGTACGTAGTCTTATTTTACTGTTTGCAAGAGTTTGTTTCTAAAATTCAAACCTGTGACATTTTAGTCACATGACAATAACTTTATTATTACACCAAGGCTTCCCTTCAAATTTCTTATTGTAACATTATTTAAATTTTTAATTAATTTGTTTTTTTAATCTTTAATTTATTAAATTTATTAATCTTATTTAATTTTTGTAAGTTACTTATAAATGTTGTTATTTTTTTATCCATTGAATACCTAACTTAATTGAGGTTATAGAGACTTAGATTTTTATGATATTTCAATAATAGTTTATCGAATATATAATTAATTCAATAATAAAATTTATATATATAGTGAGGATTATTATCAAACTTATAAAATTATCAAAAGATATATATAACTTATATGAATTATATATCTCATCTGTGTTTGTGAAAAAAACATATCAGTATCTAAATGTGAAATAGTGTTACATGATACATTATTACAATAAAAGCGAAGATAATTATAAAATAGTCATATGATATATATATATATATATATATATATATATATATATATATATATATATATATATATATATATATATATATATATATTAATTTTAGTGAAATGGATAATTATATATTTTATAATGATGACAGAAGAAAATCCAAAGTTACCATATCCTCTCTATTATAGTAAAAAGATTTAATTTGTTCGGTA
Organism: Zingiber officinale; assembly: GCF_018446385.1. NCBI lineage: Eukaryota > Viridiplantae > Streptophyta > Magnoliopsida > Zingiberales > Zingiberaceae > Zingiber > Zingiber officinale. The sequence goes on along the minus strand of NC_056004.1, from coordinate 36,120,715 downwards.
TCAATCATTGATATAGAGTAAATATTTAATTTCAAAGTTTATATCTTGACATTTTAGAAAGAAGCTCAAATTACTTGATGATTGATAAAAAGAATATATAGGAATATAATTTTCAAAAGACAAGAAATTTTGATAATAAAAGAACTAATGGACTAGATGTACTTTAATTCCTTTTATTTATAAAAGAATACATAAACAACTTAAATAAATCTGAATGTTTTTTTGTTTTTCCATATTTATAAATTATTAAATATTTTAAACTATAAATAATAATCTTGAATAAAGCTATAACCGACAATTATCAACTGTCGTAACCGCCGAGTTAAAATTAAGAGACAATATTTTTCCAACTGTTGAGCAAACAGTTGTAACTTCCGAACCGTCCTTGGGACTACTTAGTGTTGCCGTTAGTTATATAAGAAAAGTCAGCTGTTTTCTTGCAAGCTTCACTTTATGTAAACTAAAAGCGGCCAGCAAAGTGAAGAAAAATGAGAACATATTTCTCGAGCATAACAGAAATTACGATTGGATCAAAAACAGTATGAACACTTGATCTCTCGAGGTAAAACGGTAAGCAGAGCCGGATCAGAGCATAATTTTGAGAGACATATGTCTCAGGTCTTATTATCTTAGGGGGTCTTAAAAAATATGATATGTTATATATACATATATTTTATCTTGAACTTTTGTATTAAGTGATCTAGAAAAAAAGTATTCAGTCCTTCTATATATTTTCTTAGTCAGCTCACGTATGTAATATTCTGCCAATGTAATTAACAAATTAAAATATGAAATTCTTTTTAGTTAGTCTTAAATTAAACGTTTCAACTTTCAACCATCTCGTCTCTCATCTCTCGGTCTTCAAACATTTACAATCAGTGAATGCGATTATGTTTTGCAAATTGTGGATGATCATCGGACTCGGACAGCAAATGACAGAACTCAAAAGGTCATAATAATTTACAATCAATTAGTATTTTACTTTGTATTTTATAGGTATTAATGAAGAAAACTTTTGATTAAGAAAAATTAATCGCATAATGTGAGGGAGCCCAATTTTGAAACTTTGACTCAGGCCTATGAAAACTCAAGTACGACCCTGATAGTAAGGAGCACTGCAATGATTTTTATCTAATGATGTGGGTATATGAGATTTCCTTCTTTTAGGTTGGTCTAAGATAAATTGGTAAAAACACTAAGGGCTAGCGAAAAAAAATCGAATTATAATATGTAACCTTTACTTGATTTCATGCGGCCATACATGAGCAAAATAATTCAAATACACTTGCCTGTATCCATCACGTATGACATCACCCCATATCTTAACCATCGCATGGTGCATAAGGTGGTAGTTAATGTCATACATAATAATATGATGATAAAGAGGAGTCCACTTTATCATACATAATAATCCGACCTTACTACTTTGACCCACTTTTGAGTGGACTCCTCTTTATCATCATATTATTATGTATGACATTAACTACCACCTTATGTCATACAATTTTGACCGTTTGACTTTGATATTCAAAGTAGTAAGGTCGGATTTATCCATCACGTATGACGTGAATATCAAAGTCAAACGGTCAAAATTGTAGGGTCGGATGGACCACAAGATTGAGGACTATGGATCAGACAAGGTTAACCGAGCGAGTCGATCATACATGAAAGGTCGACCAGACCATCCGAACAGTCATCCTCCGCAACTTGTAGCTGAGGTTAAGAGTCAAATACTAAGTTACCCAGCCCACCATCCGTGCTGATCGGACTTTAGGGTCGATCGGACACAGTGCACCTCTACGACGACATGAAAGTTGAGTGAAGAACAAGTCAATAGCTGCACTCTGTAAGACCGAGCCAGATATAAATGGTCGAGTGACCGTCGGTCGACCTATAATGGAACTTACATATCAGCAATATATAGAAGTTTGTGCTGGAAAGGACAAAGAAAATCCCACTGGTAAATCGTCCTTTAGAAGCTTCCAACCTGTTAACTCAGCGATTTGTGGGCTCATTTGAGGAAAATTGTCAGAGACACTTTATGACCTGTCCTTTCTCAGGAAAGTTTTGGGAAGCGTGTTAATACTTTGAGATGCGTGCACAAAACAATAGTGACACTATAAAAGGGGTCTCCATCTACAGGCGGAGATATACGATGCTCCATATTTTGATACGCTCATTGCAGCATTGTTCTACTACTTTTTTCTCCTCCAAACTTGTGTACTGACTTGAGCGTCGGAGAGCCAACGTTGGGGACCCCTTCCCTGGTCGGCACTAACGCTCCATGTGTTGCAAGACCGCTAGAAGTCTTCATCCAATCAATAGCAGAGTCTCGTTTCCAGCTCATCGCCTTCACTGCTTTCGGACAGGACTGCAAAACTTTGAGCACCATTGAATTTGGTTTTAACATAGCTGATTACATAAAAGATGGATCAAAATGAAAGTACTTGAAATCCTATGTTGTATGAATTCTAAGAACCAAACAAGAATTCTAATAAGAAAATATAAGTACATGAACAAGATCTTATTTCTACGAAATCATGGCATAACAAAATAAAACATAAACTGTAACGAAGAACCTGAATGCAGCAGAATTGACATTGTTCTTCACGTAGTATTCATCGATTCGGCGATATGCTGTAGATGAAGAAGAAGGTTAATCTTCTAAGAGGCTTAGGGTTTGACGGCACTGAATCCTCTTCATCTTATGGGGAACGAAGAGTCGTTAAGAGATGATCCCTAGTTCTTTGGGAACCAACCCTATATATATAAGATAATCCAATTCGTTATCAACTCATAGATAATAACGAATCAGACTAACGAGTTCTATACAGTAAATCCACATCTGATAACCCAAAACCCAATGAACTTAAGTTTGATCACTTAAACGGATTCGGTTTGTATTCATATGTACAACTTACAAATAAACTCACCTAATAGGAAATATCTCACAATCTCACTTAAGTTATGTGCTAGGATATGTCTGATGCGGTGTGTGCTAAAAACACATTTCGTAAACATGCACAGCGAGGACTTAATGATAAATAAACTAATTTATTACATCACACACATCACACACATACAAGATAAAATCCGTACTTCCAAATAAGGTCCAACTCTTTCATAAGAGATGTGGCCCATCTGCGCTTCTGTTCCGACAAATATTTCCATATTTGTCTTATGTATGGTCCAACCAAATATTTATCTTTTGATCTGAGAATCATATTCTCTAACTTGTTTTACGTCTTTTAAAGACTCGTAGTGCTTGTGATCCAATAGGTTCCCGGTTTATCTTGGTTATCCATAATTAACTATTTAATTATAGAACGATCATGAGTGGTACATAGTAGTACATCATTATCCCTAATTAACTGAAAAATCATAGTTAATCTCAGAACTAATTCTAAACCTTACAACAGCTACAGTGAGTCGTGCATCGTTCTTTTCACTCATCTTATACCCACTTGGTTCAGGACATGGTGTATGTGTCTGCCCCCACTAGGCTGACTACATCACACCTAGCTCATGTAATACTTCCTTGTTCTGCATATTCGAATTACTCGTACATGTATACAAGAGTCTCATACTCTTAACATGTGATGCTTTAGCCAAAGACTTTGAGTAATAATTCTAACGAGTGGTCATAGGGTATACGTCTTCTCATAAGTAGCGATGAATCCTCTATGGGCTATCTAAACAACTTCGGGTATTTCAACTTATACTCAATCATCTCGGGTTCACACCTCTAATAGATGTTTTCTTAAGATGTTAAAGTATAAGTCTTCATGACCAAGATGACTTGTATACCTCAAGTTAAAAGAAACTTACACTCAAGCTGCAGTAAGAACTTCATAGACATATCCATATATGTAGAGAACCGTATGAAGTCTTGCAGCAAGTCACTCCAATGAAGTAGTTACCATAACTAGAATCCACGTTTAACTCTCGACATTCTAATGTCTCCATCTAGTAAGAAATAGTTGCTTGGTCGAACTAAAGAGTATAACCTGTGCTAGTCTTACAAAATTGATGATGTCCGAATGCACCAATTCAACGACTAGAGAAATTCCAATACATTCATAATTATACATGTAGAGATAATCATAAGTTGGGATCCAATCACAAATTCTCTTATACTATAAATTATGTTGTGAACATTCAGTAAATGAGTTTAAGACTATTCAAACATATAATATACACTTAAATAATGATTCTATATTTATCAAATAAATAGTAAAATCATAAGGCGAATAACTTATGACATCCCTCAAAATCTAGCATTTCTCACTTGGCTTAATGCCAATCATCATGGTATCGTAAACCGTAAGCATAGACATGACTCTCAAACTTACTTTATGGTAAGCCTTTGTCAAAGGATCCGCTAGGTTCCTTTCAGTGAAATTTTTCTCAAGTTGTATTTCTTTCTTACTAATGATTTCCCTGATCAGATGATAGTGGCGAAACACATCTTTGGATCGCTAATGAGACATAGGTTCCTTTACTTGTGCAATGGCTCCAATGTTGTCACAGTAAACAGGTAATGCTTCAACACTGGATGGAACAATGTACACTAAGTTTGGTAACGAACTTTTTGATCCAAACTGCTTTCTTTGCTATTTTCGAAGCTGCAATGTATTCCGCATCACAGGTAGAATCTGCAATAGTATCTTTCTTGGAGCTCTTCCAACTAATTGCGTCTCCATAGAATATGAATATGAATCTAGACTGGGACTTAGAGTCATCCTAGTCTATCTGAAAACTTGCATCCGTATACCCGCATATGATTATATCACGATCTCTATATACTAAGAACATATCCTTAGTTCTTCTCAAGTACTTAAGGATTGTCTTGACAACTTTCCAATGATCTATTCCTGGATCTAACTGGTATCTGTTCATAACACTCAAAACATATGATACATTGGGCCTTATACATAACATATCATACATGAAAGATCCTATTGCAGACACATAAGGTATCTTATCCATGCAAATCCTCTCGACTTTTGTGCGTGGGAACATAGACTTCAAAAGATGAATTCCATGCCTCATATGTATAAAACCTTTCTTGGATTTAGACATGCTAAACCATTTTAGCACTTTATCTATATATGTTGACTGTGAAAGGTCAAACAATATTTTCGATCTATCTCTATAGATCTTCATCCCTACGATGTAAGTTGCTTCTCCCATATTTTTCACTTCCACTAACCTTTTGATATACATAAGGTTCATTTGGATTTTATGAGAAATCAAACCCTTTGATCGCTTCATCAAACTAGATATTCCAACTCCTAGATGCTTGCTTTAGTCCATAAATGAACCATTGAAGCTTGCATACTTTATTTTTATTAATGTCAGGACCAAAAGGAATTTAGATATCTCCATAATGGTATGATATTATCCATTTTGGGCTTAAACCCTTATGATTTTATTTTTGGACTCTACTCAAAAGGTCTCTTACTAATGGAGATATCTTTCTCTTATAAATATATGATCTTTCTTATGTATTTTCAATATGGGACTTTGTTTGTAACCTTGCAACCCAACAATCCCCCCCTGAAATGAAGGACATGGGAAGCATGTGGTCCTTCATTTAAGGAGGGGATTGTTGGGTTAGAAGGTTGCAAACAAACAACCCCCCTTCAAACAAAAGACCACATACTTCCATCTGGTGTCCGCGACCCCCAGGATTTTCACCTAAAGTTCTCAACTCTAGGATTTTACTTAAAGTCCTTAACTCGCCAAGACTTCGTCCAGTCCCCTAGATCAGGACTTCATTTCCTAACTGTAGCTAGGACTTTCCATAACCTAGGGTTACCACCTCCTAGGACTTAAAGTTACATCCCCCTAGGGTTTTCTACCTGCCTAGAATCCACTAGGACTTTTGTCTAAGAACACTTAGGACTTTTCTACAAGCTCAATCACACTTGTTAGATCATAAGGCATCTTAACTTTTGAAGCTTTTGTCATAATCAAAACTCAAGTTCGATCGTGTAGTGCTCCCTGCACCAACAATCACCCCCTTTTTTATTTTGACAACTTGATTCAAAAGTTAAATAAAACATATAGCAACATATAGTAAAAGTGCAACATATAGCAAAAGTTAAGAGATTCATTCATAAAGAGAAGAATTAACTTGTTAGTGTTGGTACAATTGACCTCTAGGTTTTCGATGTTTGACAATATACCTAAGTTTGGTCAAATTGACCAAGCGTTGATCCAAACAAGACTTGATGTTTGTGTTAGAGTATATACTGAAAGCCTAAGCTTTTGTAGACATTTATTTTGAATAAAGAATCACATTTGGTCAAATTATCTATATTTATTTGTAGTTGTTCAATTAATTTATATTGTAGATAACATAGTATGTGGTGTCACATACAGAAGATAATGTTATCAGAACCTTATAAATTATAAATAGTAGCTCACGACCAAGATGGAAAGGAACAAACCATTGGAAGGCCGTAGTGTAATTAGGTATTATTTTATCTTAACTATATAATTACACTAGTACACTTGAAGTGTATTGAGTAGGACCATTAGAGGTCATTTCTTTTATACTGACTTTATAAATGAACAAAGACCTCATTATTATGGAAGTATGTGCTCTTAATCCTAATATAATAACAAGCACATATATTTGATATTTATTTCTTTAATTTATCAATGGGTGAGATTTAGTTTGATAAATCAATAAGCCCGATAAGTTGGGAAATGATATCACTTATAGTGTGTGCTGTTAATTATAAAAGGAAACTGTGTCCTAGAAATCTAGGTTGAGAATGTCCCCAAGAGGAGCTCATAAGGATTGTCATGTTAAACCCTGCAGGTGGACTTAGTCCGACATGACGATAAGGTTGAGTGGTACTACTCTTGGACTAAGATATTAATTAAATGAGTTTTCAGTAACTCACTTAATTAGTGGACATTCGACATCTTAAACACAGGGAGACTAACACACTCATAATAAGAAGGAGCCCAAAAATGTAATTTGGGATTGGTGCGGTATGTAACGCCCCGCCCCTCCTGCTAAGGCGACGGGGGTTACTTGCGACACATACTTAACACAGCGGAAGTCTTACTTAGAGAATTTAAAAACCTTTTCTTACTTAAAAATCACCATAGACATCAAAGAACCACATAGCATACCTATCATAATTTTTTTGAGTCTTAATACTCAAACACATACTTAAGGTCATGGAGTTATGAAATAAAAACATCAACATGGCATATTTCTTATTAAACAAAAAGCAGGTCTTTTCCTTTAGCCAGTCCACTACCGCACACATCCTTCTAGCCCCTCCTGCTGCTCCCCTAGTACAACCATTCCTTGCCTTTATCTGTGGTACAAGAAAGTAAGCTGTGAGCACTCATGGCTCAGTAAGTTCCTTTCCTACTCACAAAACCGTAAAGCATATTAAAATCACAAGTCATAAGGCATAAAGACAAATGTATCATGTCAAGAGCATATCATGACATATCGTAACATAACATAAAGTATCATGGCATAACATAACATGATCATCAAACGTATCCTGTCATAGCATAACATCATCATAACTATCATGGCATAATCATAAAGTATAAACATGGTAAACTCCTAACATATATCATGCAACATATGCATCATGTCTTTTGAAAACTTATACAATACATACTTAAACATAATTTCAACATGATTGGGGCCCCGGCTTGTACCACATAAATGCATGCGTCCTATGTAGGTCCAAGGTAGCAAGTCTTGAACCCTACAAGGCATACATACTAGGCCCGTTTCTTAGTCCATCGACCTAGGGGCACTTAGGAGCCCATCCCTAACGAGGCCCGTTTCTTAGTCCATCGACCCCGGGGCGCTTATGGAGCCCACCCTTGGTACAAGTCATACATAAAGTAAAGTAGCATGTCATACATATCATAGTTCTTATTCTTTCATGCATATCATATTTCTTGACATATCATAAAACATGCATTTTTTTTTTGGGCACACAGCACATACATGAATCATAGCATACAACATGAACATATCACTTATCATATCATAAAGCATGCATATTTGGGCACACAGCACATGCATGAATCATAAGCTTGCATAATGAACATATCATTTTATCATATCCTAAAGCATGCATGATTGAACACATAGCACATACATGGATCATAAGCATACATAAAAGAGCATATCACTTATCATAAAAAGACATAACCATTCATGGAATCATTAAATAACATCTCTTGATTCATTCATAGCATGTGAGGTACATCTAGGTCACTAAACCCATATGGCCGAAAGTCATGAGTAGAGGCATGATCTCTAGACAACAAACAAACATAAAAATCTCCTGCTATCTTCACATACTAGCATAAGAAAGGTCATAAGCATGTTAACCTAAATTTTTAAGCCCTCCTAGGTTTCCAATTCTTCCATGGCCGAAACCTTTCATGAAGAGAAATCAAGTTCTAAGCAACATGCAAACATGTAAACCCTAAACCCATATCATATCATATTTCATAAGGAACTACTTAAGCATATTTAGTTTGGGTTCTAAGTTCCTTAAGCTCCTAATCTTATCATGGCCGAACCCTAGCATGTCTCATTCTAGGTTACAAGTAGTATGGAAGTGTTGAACCTTAAGCCAATATCTTATACATTTTCATGAGGAACAACATAAGCACATTTGTTTTAAATTTCAAACTTCCTAGACCCCTTAACTTGTAGTGGCCGAACCATATCTATCATGGAACTAGGTTTTTAGTGGCATAAGAGCATGGAAAACACAACTATATTTCATAGCATACATCACAAGACATCATAAGCATATATAAGTTGGGTTCTAAATTTTCTCTAGGCCTTTAAACTTGTAGTGGCCGAAACACATCAAGCATGAAACTAAGTTTCTAGTGGCATAAGAGCATGGTAACCACAACTACATTTCCTAGTACTTATCACAAGAAACATCATGAACATATGTAAGTTGGTTTCAAAATTTCTCTAGGCCTTTACACTAGTATTGGCCGAAACCTATCAAGCATGAAGCTAAGTTTCTAGTGGCATAAGAGCATGGAAACCACAACTACATTTCATAGTACTTATCACAAGAAACATCATGAACATATATAAGTTGGGTTCTAAGTTTTCCTAGGCCTTTAATCCAAAGGTGGCCGAAACATGTGAGCTTGGTTTTGTTTTTCATATGGCCTAAAAGCATGGAAAACCCTACACAATTTTCATGGCATCATAACAAGGAACAACATGAGTAAACTTAGTTAAAAATCTACACATCCTAGCTTTAAAACTTAGTGTGGCCGAAAGTTACATGTAACCAAAATTCTATGTAACAAGCAACCATAAAAATATCAACTAGTTTCATATCATTTATCAAGAAGGTCATGAGCCTCCTAGCCTTGGTTTAAACTTTCCTAGACTTCAAATCTCATCATAACCGAATCTTCATAAGCATGAAATAAGATTCATAACTAACATACAATCATGGCATAACATTTTAGCTTCATGTCTTGTCTTAGGAGAAATCTTAGCATGCTTAGTTTTTTAGGTTTAAACTCTCTTAGGCCTTTAGTTCTTCTATGGACGAACATTCATGAGCATGGAAATGGAGTTTCAAATAACATACAAGTAAGAGGAAAGGTTAACAACATCATTATCATAGGGTACATAATACAAGAATAAGGAAACATGCTTAGTCGAGTCTTAAGCTTACCTAGTCCTCTTGTTCATGCTTGGCCGAGAGTCTAAGGTTCATGGATCTAAGTTTTCATTATTTACTCTAGTATGGAAACCTTAGATTAACCTCTTACATAAAATACATGTCATAAGAAAAATCATAAGCATAAATAGTTACAAATTTCTTAGACTCTTCTTCTTGTTTTTGGCCGAATTTTCATAAAGCAAGTCCTAAGTTTTTAAGCTATCTCTCTTCATGGAAAACCATATAAACTATTGTACCACAGGTGAGGGGAAGCTTACCTAGTGTTCACTTGTTAATCTTTAAAGAATTGGTACCCTTGGTGAAGAGGAAGAAGGGAGCTTCTTCTTCTAGCACTCCTTTTGATTTCTCTTGCTTGGAAGGGTACACCTTGAAGGCTCCTTCTTGTAGTTTAGTTTTCTCTTAGGGAGAAACCTAAACTTGGCTTGTGGAGATGAGGGAGGAGGCTTCTAGTTTCGGCAATGGGGGGGGAAGGAAAAAAATGAAATCCTTTAGTTCCTTTCCTTGTTACAAAGATGAACTTTGCTTCCTTTCCTCCTTAATTCATGCATGTATTTTTCTAATGAGAATATGTCCTCATTCCTTCCCCTTAACTCTTCTCTTCATTGTTCTCTTAAACTCCACGAAAATAGAGAAGAAAAAGGAAGAAAGACAACTTGTCTTTTGCTACTCCTTTTCTTAACCAAGAGGTAAACAAGGGGAAGAAAGTTACTTGATTTTCTCTTGTTCCCTCACTTAATTATATCTTTACTTTTAACTACAATTCCCATCATTTCCTATTTACATGTTATTCATTATCCTAGTGGTTATCATACATAATTTTATTTCCATCCTATGTGAGAGGTTCAAGGTTCAAGGTTCAAACATTCACCTCTTCTTTTATTTTTCTTATTTCTTTTTCTTTTTGATTCTTCTAACCTTTATGCTCTAAAGCAACTAACACTCATATACTTATCTCATAATTTTGTTGGTGTTACATGGTAGTTCAATAATTGTTCTCTAGTGGAATGAATTATTATTGATAAAATTAAGTTGTGTGTTCGGGGCGAACACGGGATGCTTAATTTTATCGGGAGACCAAAACCAATTCCTCCTCTTGGTCCCTATCGTAGCCTCTTAGTTATAGAGTACTATACCCAGCTATACCCACCTTCATACCCATGATGTAGGGGCCGGTCAAGCTAGCTTGAGGACCAAGCTAGGGCCGGCCAAGCCTTGGTCCATGGGTGGCCGGCCCTAGCTTGAACTCAAGCTTAGGTGGCCGACCCTATTAAAATAAAAAGAAATTTTAATTTTAAATTTTTCTTATGTGGAAGATATAATTTAAAAGAGAGATTAAAAATTAAAATATCTCTTTTATAAGTTTCTATAAAAGATTAAGAAAAGTGATTAAATTCCTTTCCTTATTTGTAGATTGAAAGGATATTTTATTTTTCTTCTTTGTAAATTATTCACATGTTGAAAAATTAAAATTATAGAAATTTCTTTTTATCAACCATGAAGGGATTTTAAAGGGAAATTTTATTTTTTAAAAATTTCCGGAAACAAGTAAGGAATTTTAATTGGTTGATTGAAAATTGCCTTATTTGCTCTTCTATGAGGTGGCCGGCCATGACATGGGTGATTAGGAAATTTTATTTAATTTTTCTTAATTAATTCATGTCAAGGAAAGTTAAGGAAATTTTATTGTAATTAAATTTCCTTATTTGCCAAAGCTAAGGATTATAAAAGAGGGGGTTGGGTGCCTTCAAGGGGAACAACCTCTATTATTTTTCTCCCTCTTTTCTTCCTTGGTGTGGCTGGCCTCTTCCCTTTCTCTTCTCTTCATCTTTGTGGCCGAACCTCTTCATGCTCTTGGAGTTTTAGTTGGTGGTCGGATCTTAGCTTGGAGAAGAAGGAGAGAAAGCTTGTATCCCTTGGAGCTTGGTTGGTGGAAAAAGATCTTCATCCTTTGGAAGTCTTGCTTGACTGAAACTTGAAGGAAGAAGAAGGAGGTGCTAGGTGGTTCTCGTCTTGGAAGATCGTTGCCCACACAACGTCCGAGATTAGAAGAGGAATACGGTAGAAGATCAAGAGGTCATTATCTATTAAGAAAGGTATAACTAATATTATTTTCCGCATCATGTTAGTTTTATCTCCATGTAAAAATACCAAATACAAGAGGCATGCGATTCTAGTTTTTCGAATTAGTTTTCGATGTTGTGTTCTTTTATTTTTTCTTTTCCTTGTGATTTGATTGTTCTTAGAGGTTAACCTAGGGTTACTATGGGAAGGTTAAATATTCAATTTCTTTAAAAGGCTTTGTCTAGTCGGTGGTGGTTGCTCCCATATCCAAGAAGGTCATGTGCCTCGCTATGCAGTACTGGAAGCCGATTTTGGAAATAGATATTTAATTATCTTCGTGACCTAGGTGATTTGGATCGAACGTGTTAAGTTCCTCAGGAGATCCAAGTCTAAACCTAAAAGAACAAATAAATTAAACTTAGGATCAAACGTGTTAAGTTCTGCAGGCGATCCAAGTTTAATTTAAAAGAACACATGGTAGCTAGGAAAAGGTTCAGACCTTTGTACAAAATTTTTGTACAGTGGAACCGTTAGGTTTTCCGAGTAGCAACCAACAATTGGTATCAGAGCTAGGGTTTTGCCTCTGTGTATTTGGTATTAGTTTAATTATGCACATGTCATACATAATTTAGGCAGGATAATAGTAGGATGTGCTAACTTTATGGATGCAGGATCCAACTATTATGGCTTATAGTTATTGTGTGTGTGATTGGACCCTTGGACATGTCAACGGCATTTTATTGTGTGTGCATGATTGTATTATAAAATACAGCTGGAGCTGTATTTAGTTTTATTAGGATTTTATTTTTTAATCTATATACATGTACATTCCTTCAAGGAATATAGGATCGAAAAATATAAAATTCTATTTATGTCGCGGATCGAATCTTGCAAGGCGTGGAACCTTTTGAGGACTAGAGGCACAGCGGAACAAGGAGCAAGATGGATGCGACAACTAGACCCGGTGGCGGTGGCCAAAAATGGAAGCAGCTAGGGATGGCAACACACGGAGGACAACAATAGATAAAAGCCATAATAGTTGAAAATTAGTTTTTCTATTTATTGCTTTTATGCTGTGCTGTGTGTGCTTGTTAGTATGCATGTTAAGTAGGCTAGCATAGTCAAAATTCCTCATTTTAAATAACTAAGTGGGAGAGGGATTTTAAATAAATTCCACGGTCTCCATTATTGGCTTATAAGTGATGCAAACAAACTTGCGCGTTGGCTCTGAGTGCCTTCCTCCATATCGGATGAGTTTGTTTGTGGATCACTAGATCAAACTTCCATTTTGGATGACTATAGGAAATTAATTAAGAGCATGTGATCTTCCCCATCGGAAGGGGCACAATCTTATTAATGGACTTAGTGTCAAGTAATGCTATACACTTAGGCACGTCTAAAAGTATCCTCCCCATCGGAGTCACTGCTATTATTCGTGTGACCAAAGGAAACCAACTATTAATTTTATTTGTCAAAAAGTTAAGTTGACAAGATAATAAAATTAATGGGTTAATCCCTCCTTTTTACAAATGTTGAATTTGTATACGTCCACACTATCGTGGCATACAAAATTCACGGTGTTTTGAGGTGTTGGTTAATTTAAAATAGTATTGTTTGAGGAATCAATATTATTCTAAATTTAGAGTTCTGACCAAAAGTTATTTGTGATTCTTAGGATGACTTTCAACCCACTGGCCATCATACTAAAAGAGAACAGACTTACTGGTCCTAACTACATAGATTGAAAAAGGAACCTGGACATTGTTCTTACTGCTGAAAGCTATAAGTTTGTACTGACTGAGTCTTGCCCTGATGCACCCACTGGTGAATCTACCCAAGAGGAGATTGAATATCATAAGAAATGGGTAAAAGCAGACGAGATGGCGCGGTGTTACATTTTGACTTCAATGTCAAATGTATTGCAACATCAGCATCAAGATTTACCAACAGCTTATGATATTATGAATAATCTCAAAGAACTCTTTGGTCACCAGGATCGGGCCTCTAGGCAAGAAGCCATGAGAAAGATAATGACAGCCACCATGCAAGAGGGTACTCCTGTGAGGGATCATATCCTAAAGATGATAACTTATCTAAATGAAATACAAATCCTGGGAGGAGAAATTGATGGGGAAACCCAGATCAATATGATCCTCCAAATGCTACCAAGAAGTTTTGAGCAATTTCGCCTGAATTATATATGAATAAAAGGGTATATTCATTGGCGGAACTACTGACAGAACTTCAGGTGGCAGAAGGTTTGTTTCGTATAATTCTCAGATTCACTATGCTGAAAATGGTTCTACTTCTAAACCGAAAGGAAAGAAGAAGAAGAAACAAGTTAGCTCAGCAAAGAATGTGAATAAATCTCATAGTACAGGACCTAAAGCTGGAGTGAAGAAGCCGAAGGGCAAGTGCTTTATCTGCAAGCAGACAGGGCATTGGAAGGCGGACTGTCCTCGTAGGAATCAAAACAACAAAGGTATATCTCATGCTCTAGTTGTTGAAACATGTTTAGCGGTGTTATCTACCAGCACCTGGTGTGTAGATACGGGAGCCACTGATCATGTCTGTAATTCTTTGCAGGGGTTCCAGGAAACCCGACGACTATATGAAGGAGAGATAACCGTCTACATGGGCAATGCTACTAAGGTGGCGGCTGTTATAGTGGGAGACGTCTACTTATTTTTTGATAGGAATAGAAAATTGGTTTTAAGAAATTATCTTTATGTACCCAGTTTTAGAAAGAATTTAATTTCAGTTTCTAAACTGTATTTGGATGGATATTCTATTTCCTTTAATAACAATGTAGTTATAAAGAGAAATAAAGTGATTATCTGTTCTAGTGCATTAGTTGGCAATTTATATAGTTTAAATCCAATTTCTCCCACAAAGCAAAATATGGAAATTTATAACACGCTAATAAGAGAAAACAACCTTCGGAAATGAACCAAGCGTATCTTTGGCATCTAAGGCTTGGTCATATTAACTTAATTAAGATTCAAAGGCTTATAGCCGATGGACTCTTGGGTTCATTAGAGTTGGAAAATTTTCCAACTTGTGAATCCTGCTTAGAAGGTAAAATGACCAAGAGGTCTTTTAAGGCCAAGGGGTATAGAGCCGAAGAAGCATTAGAATTGGTTCATTCTGATTTGTGTGGTCCTATGTCAATCCAGGCAAGAGGTGGTTTTGAATATTTTGTCTCTTTTATAGACGATTATTCAAGATATGGATACATTTACCTAATGCGTCGTAAGTCCGAGTGCTTTGATAAGTTCAAAGAGTACAAGGCTGATGTGGAGAAACGACTAGGTAAAAGTATCAAGACACTACGGTCTGATCGTGGTGGCGAATACCTCTTAGGAGAGTTTAGGAATTACTTATCAGAGGCCAGGATTCAATCCCAATTGTCCGCACCTGGTACATCCCAACAGAATGGTGTGGCAGAACGAAGGAATAAGACTCTTATGGAAATGGTTATATCGATGATGAGTTATTCAGAATTACCAAATTAATTTTGGGGATACGCTCTGGAAATGGCAGCGCACATTCTGAACTTAGTACCTTCTAAATCAGTATCTTCTACTCCCACAGAATTGTGGAATGGACGAAAGCCCAGTCTAAGACATATTCGGATTTGGGGTAGTCCAGCACATGTGCTGAAACCAGATGCTGATAAGTTAGAATCTCGTACAGAAGTTCACGTGTTTGTGGGATATCCCAGAGGAACGAAAGGTGGTTTATTTTATAGTCCTAAAGATCAGAAGGTCATTGCTAGCATCAATGCCCAGTTTTTAGAAGAAGACTATATAATGGATCACAAGCCCAGTAGCAAAATTATTTTAGAAGAACTTAGAGAGGACACGTCTACTTTAGTACCAACAGTACAAGATGAAGTACCACTAGAGACTGCAGCACGTGTCACACATGATACACAACCACAGACGGTGCCTCGTCATAGTGGGAGAGTTATGAGGGAACCTGAGAGATTCATGTTTTTGGGAGAGTCTTCGGACTTGATCCCAGGTAAACATTAACATGATCCCCAAACATATGACGAAACACTCCAAGATATAGATGTAATATCTTGGCAAAAGGCAATGAATTCTGAAATAGAGTATATGTACTCTAATAAGGTCTGGGAGCTTGTAGAACCACCTGATGGTATAAAAGCCGTTGGATGCAAGTGGATCTACAAAAGGAAAAGAGGGACAGATGGGAAGGTAGAAACCTTCAAAGCAAGACTTGTTGCAAAAGGGTACACTCAGAAAGAGGGAATCGATTATGAGGAGACCTTTTCACCGGTAGTCATGCTTAAGTCTATCTGGATACTCTTATCCATTGCCGCTCATATGGATTATGAGATTTGGCAAATGGATGTCAAGACAGCTTTCCTTAATAATGGAAGTCTTGAAGAAAACATCCATATGAAGCAACGAGAAGGGCTCATTGAAAAAGGCAAAGAGCATCTAGTGTGCAAGCTCAATCAGTCCATTTATGGACTGAAGCAAGCTTCAAGGTCTTGGAACATCCGGTTTAATGAAGTAATCCAGTCATATGGATTTATTCAGTGTCCGGATGAGTCTTGTGTATACAAGAAGTGTAACGGAAACGTGGTGGTATTTCTTGTACTATACGTAGATGATATTTTGTTAATTGGCAACAATGTCAAGGTATTATCAGACGTAAGGGTATGGTTGTCCAAACAATTTGATATAAAGGACTTAGGAGATTGTGCACACATTCTTGGGATCAAAGTTATAAGGGATCGCAAGAAAAGAATGTTGTGTCTGTCCCAAGCTTCATATATAGATACAATTCTCGCTTGTTTTAGCATGCAGAATTCCAAAAAGGGTTTCTTACCTTTTAGGCATGAAGTAGCTTTAACTAAAGAGATGTCTCCAAAGATGTCAAAGGAGATAGAGGACATGAAAGCAGTTCCTTATGCTTCGGCTGTAGGAAGCCTTATGTATGTAATGTTGTGTACGAGACCTGATATATGTTTTGTCGTTGGCATGGTTAGCAGATATCAGAGTAACCCTGGACAAGGACATTGGACTGCGGTAAAGCATATATTAAAGTACCTGAGAAGGACTAGAGATTATATGCTAGTTTACCAATCAGACGATTTGCTCCCTGTGGGTTACACAGATTCATATTTCCAATCAGATAGGGACAACAGTAAGTCTACATCAGGTTATGTGTTTACTTTAGGAGGTGGAGTCATTGCATGGAGGAGTGTTAAGCAGAAATGCGTTTCGGACTCAACCATGGAAGCTGAGTATGTGGCAGCCTCTGAGGCAGCTAAAGAAGCAGTATGGCTCAGGAACTTTCTAATGGACTTAGATGTGATTCCTGGTTTGCCCAAAATCATCACAATTTATTGTGATAATAGCATTGCAGTTGCAAACTCGAAGGAACCACGAGCCCATAAGGCAAGTAAACATATAGAGCGCAAGTACCATCTGATACGAGATATCGTGAAGCGAGGAGAAGTTGTCATCGCCAAGATTACATCAGCAGATATCCTGGCAGATCCTTTCACTAAGGCCCTTCCAGCAAAAGCTTTCGATCGACATGTGGAGGGGATGGGAATCAGATGTATGGCAGCAGATATGGTAGCTTAGTCATTAGTATAAGTGGGAGATTGTTAGAGTGTATACTGAAAGCCTAAGCTTTTGTAGACATTTATTTTGAATAAAGAATCACATTTGGTCAAATTATCTACATTTGTTTGTAGTTATTCAATTAATTTATTTTATAGATAACATAGTATGTGGTGTCACATACAGAAGATAATGTTATCAGAACCTTATAAATTATAAACAGTAGCTCACGACTAAGATGGAAAGGAACAAACCATTGGAAGGTCGTAGTGTAATTAGGTATTAGTTCTATCTTAACTATATAATTACATTAGTACACTTGAAGTGTATTGAGTAGGACCATTAGAGGTCATTTCTTTTATACTGACTTTATAAAGGAACAAAGACCTCAGTTATTATGGAAGTATGTGCTCTTAATCCTAATATAATAACAAGCACATATATTTGATATTTATTTCTTTAATTTATCGATGGGTGAGATTTAGTTTGATAAATCAATAAGCCCGATAAGTTGAGAAATGATATCACTTATAGTGTGTGTTGTTAATTATAAAAGGAAACTATGTCCTAGAAATTTAGGTTGAGAATGTCCCCAAGAGGAGCTCATAAGGATTGTCATGTTAAACCCTGCAGGTGAACTTAGTCCAACATGACGATAAGGTTGAGTGGTACTACTCTTGGACTAAGATATTAATTAAATGAGTTGTCAGTAACTCACTTAATTAGTGGACATTCGACATCTTAAACATAGGGAGACTAACACACTCATAATAAGAAGGAGCCCAAAAATATAATTTGGGATTGGTGCGGTAGTTCAATAATAGTTCTCTAGTGGAATGAATTATTATTGATAAAATTAAGATGTTTGTTCGGGGTGAACACGGGATGCTTAATTTTATCGGGAGACCAAAACCAATTCCTCCTCTCGGTCCCTATCGTAGCCTCTTAGTTATAGAGTGTTATACCCACCTATACCCACCTTCATACCCATGATGTAGGGGCCGGTCAAGCTAGCTTGAGGACCAAGCTAGGGCCGGCCAAGCCTTGGTCCATGGGTGGCCGACCCTAGCTTGAACTCAAGCTTAGGTGGCCGGCCCTATTAAAATAAAAATAAATTTTAATTTTAAATTTTTCTTATGCGGAAGATATAATTTAAAAGAGAGATTAAAAATTAAAATATCTCTTTTATAAGTTTCTACAAAAGATTAAGAAAAGAGATTAAATCTCTTTCCTTATTTGTAGATTGAAAGAATATTTTATTTTTCTTCTTTGTAAATTATTCACATGTTGAAAAATTAAAATTATAAAAATTTCTTTATATCAACCATGAAGGGATTTTAAAAGGAAATTTTATTTTTTAAAAATTTCCGGAAACAAATAAGGAATTTTAATTGGTTGATTGAAAATTACCTTATTTGCTCTTCTATGAGGTGGCCGGCCATGACATGGGTGATTAGGAAATTTTCACTACAAGAAAAAAGCTAAACAACAACGCTTTTTTGGCGTTGTCGTATGTACTTAAAAAGTGATGTTGTAGATGGTGTTGTAGAAAGTCATATCAAAGACAACGCTTTAAAAGCGTTGTGGTTGGTCAAAAAGACAACGCTTTTTAAGCGTTGTCTTTTCGTTCTTAAAAAGCGTTGTTATAGATGCTGTTGTAAAAATGCACATATCAAAGACAACGCTTTAAAAGCGTTGTGGTTGGTCTCAAAGACATTGTTTTTTAAGCGTTGTCTTTTATTACTTAAAAACGTTGTCTTTTTAAATTTATAAAAAATAGTGTTTTTCTTAATTAAATAGCAAAAATTATAAAAAATACTCAAAATTTACATATAATTGAATATCCACAACCACAATCATTTTTATAATAAGACTATTTAACAAATAAATAAAACTTTATATTATACAAACAAAATGTATACATATTGATCCACAAATTAAATTTGTATCATACAAGTTATCCTTAACTTCATGACAATAATTTTTCAAACACACAAGTTTTACAAAACCTCATCATTGACTAACCGCTGTTTTAAAATTCACTCGTGAAATCGCTAAACCTAGAACAAGATCCAATAGTAGACTAGTAGTGGCAGAAGGAAGAATGAAGTTAAAACTGTCAATTTGGTAATGGATCTTTTCCGTCCGCAATGTGCTATAAGCCAACCCATTTCACCCATGTGAACATACGTCCGATTCTGAAAGGCAAGCCGTAGTCTTTGGTAATGGCTGGTTCCCTTTTTGCTGCCTCTGGTTCAGACCAAACATATACTCCACGTTCTTGACGGCTCCCAGGAACAGTGTTGTCAAGAATAAATGCAACAATAAATGCAATCACCATGTGAAATGAAAACAAAGTATTCAGAACATAGTTCACCTGAAATTGTCACACATATCAGTAATCAGATCTATTCTAACTTCAAACTCCAGAAAGATCCTATGAACTAGATTATCTATCACTGATTTGTCAAAGGGAATATATTCAAGAGTATAATTATGTGGGCATCATACCCCACGTAACTTCTAAGTGCTAACTTGATATTTCAAGTCTAAACACTAATATAAGGTCACATGGGTAATAATCAGCACAAACATTGTAGGAGAAGAAGAAGACATACCCCTCGAGAACTTGTATGAATAGGTCCATGAGATGCAACAGCATATGGTTGGAAGTAACTTGGAACGGATGAATTTGAAGATGGAATAAGTCCATATTGCTGGAAGTAGGCAGGTACTGATAATGAGAGAAACAATGAGAGGCCAATTATGATATTATTCCTGGAGCTTCCAGTCTCGCTGTATCGCAGGTTTGACAAGCCCAGAGCAGCAATCATGGCCCACATACAGCAAAGAAGACCAGCCACCATGACATCTGGGATAGAAGCTATAAATCCTCCTATTTTCCCTGATCAAAAATTGGGATGGCAACAATTGCTAGATAACAGGAAGAAAAAAAAAGTAACAAGAATTCTTTCTTTTGATGTATAGCGAGGAGAAATAGCATTGGTGCTTACCAACAAAAGATAACAGAATGAGAATGACAGCACCGAGCTCAATAGCTCTCCGACTACCCATTTTAGTTGTAGCAATAGTGTGAATATTCTCAGTGAGAGTGGTTGAAGCGACTCCTGTGCCCCAAAGTGCAGCCAAGACACTAGAGATGAACCAATATTAAATGACATACATTCATCATCCGAAGAGTCATTCATGAATCCTCCAATATTCATGCTCCAGATGACCATACATTAGATTATAAGTCCAATTAATTTGATTGCAAGGTTGTAAACAGTCCTTGAGGGCTATTGATAGTGATTCCAGTACGTACTGGAAAATAATGGAACAAACCTATGAAACAACTATCAAGGGATTCACTTCAACTTTCCTAAACCAAAGAAGAAACAGATGGATTACAAAAGAAAACAATTTGCACCATCAAACTGAAACTTATAATAAGCCTTAATAAATTAATGAAAAAAGAATTGTTTAGAAGTTCACTGAGAAACATATGAAAATACAACAAATGCAACTGCAAAAAAAAAATAAAAAACTAGTATCCAATTAACTTTTTTTATACTTTCAGATCAAAAGGTCAAATTTATATACTTTGGTTCATGTTCAAGCAAGAGGATAACAATCTCATCGACAGTTAGTATTTCCTTTTAATATAGAACACTAAAAAGAAGGAATATCAATGATGAAACAAACCTGAAAATGCGAGCTACTGAGGCAGCGAGCAATCTGCTTGAACAAGGTAATCATGCAGCGTTGGAACTCTGTCGTGAGCATCAAAGACCAAATATTACCAAATATTAAGATCACTGACAAACCAAATAATACCTTATTTTTAACAGCTATCTAGAGGATCTGGCTTTTTGACTTGAAGCTGGTTCAAAGAAGACAAATCAAATATACAAATACTAAGATGAAAGCATAATGAAGTAGTTAACTTTTTCTACTTTACCTGATTATAAGATCTACAGCTTCTTGCTCAGTATTTTGTTGCACGAGTAATTATTAGAAAAACAAACCCAATAGTGGAACAAAAGCTAGATAAAGAAACTAGATAATTTACACTGACAGAACTTTACAGAATAACATATAATACAGTGCTTTGTACTTGCATATTAATCCAGAAAACATCCTTTCACCTAAGTGACAATTTTTCCAAAACATCATCATTCACAAAACATCATCATTCACTAAAAATTTTCACAAGTTTTTAAACTTCAGTGACAACTTTTCTTTGGGGTCAACTGCTCAAGGTCGATTTGGTAACTATGCACTGCATCAAAAAAATTGGCATTAACTATGATTCCACCAAAAAAAACCACCATTCCATGAACTTAAATCTAAATAGAATTATGGCAACTATCATTCCATACCTATTCATAAATATGATCTTGTATGCACTCCGCCAACTCGGACCGAACCTCATCAATTTGTTCACGAGAGTACCCTATTTTTGTGAACTGTGAGCATACACAATTTATGTTAATGGAAAAATAATCAACACTGATCACTTTGCAATTTTAAATAGTTTATGTCAAATAATTTGAGATAAGCTAAATAATGTTACTATTGATTGCAGCGAATCTCTCTCAATAGTCTCAACTTCTTCAATAATTTCTCTCATAAATCGCATCACAAAAAAACCACATTGTTTCGCATCCGGTTGTTGAGGAGCCTATATATAGTAATTAGAGTCAAATTGTTAATGAAAATTATACACATTACAATATATGTTAAACAAAAGTACACATACCTTAACTACTTCCCACTTAACATTTTTCCTACCTTTCCTTCCCTTGGTTGAATTAAACAATTTTAAGGCCCTTCATACGTTAAGAATATTTGTTAAATAAGATTTTTATTATAATAAATATTTACTAAAAGAAATCTGAACTCACATTTCCATTACGTATTTTGAATCATCATCGCGAATGCGGCAACTTAGGGAATCCAGCAGGTAAATAGCATCCTTGTAAGGTTCAATAACACTAAGATTCCAATGGAAACTAGGCAAATACATAGGATTAGATCATAAAATTGAATAAATTATCGAAAGGAAGCAATTGAAAGTGATGTTTTACTTCTTGCTTACCCGACATTACATGGCACTAACACTAGTTGATCTGTTGATGCACTTGTCAGCTTATCTGCTAAAAGAGTTGCCCTTTGATTCAGGGTTTCAAGCTTAACTGATTTGTCTTGTGCCGTTTTTGCCAGATATGGGAGTTTGTGAGGATTCATAAATCTGAATTTCTTTGTCTTGGTATCTTTCACCATCTTTTTATACAGACACCTATCATTGCAAAGAAAAAAAATATTTAGATACTAAATAATAAAATTTAGATACAAAACACTCATAATAAGTTGGAAAAAATAATGATCACTCATAACACTAAGTTATGGTTGATGATAGTAACATCCATACATGAGAACTTACTATGAACAGTCTTGCATATTAAACATACCAGAAATGTATACATGCAAATTCTTTTATTTCTTGAGGACAAGCACATTTAAGATACTTAAAAATATACAAGAAAAAAGATATGAGCAAAGTACTTCCTGTCTAGAAGAACAAATGGCAGAAGGCAAACATTAAGGGTCGGTTGAAAATGAATGAGCTATATTTATGTAAAGTGTACCACATCAATTGATATTAGTAAACCTCTCAATAGAAATGATGAACTATTAACTTAATGAGAATAACATGGTATGAGAAAATTACTAGAAGTTGAATTTTTCAAGAGTAAACTTGTTCACACAACAATATTAGTAAACTTCTTGCAGTTCAAATCAGGGATTTTCTGTCTTGCTAGATATTAGAATTTCCCAGCAAACATAAAGCAATGCAGTAATTTCCCAGCATAAGTAAAGCAATGCAGTTGCAACTGAGAAAATAATATTTAGATACTAAATAATAAAATTTAGATACAAAACAATCATGTGGATTAAAAAATAATGATCACTCATAATAAGTTGGTGAAATTGTAACAATAAACCATAATAAGTTGCTAAAATTGGGAAGCAAACATGTGATGAAAAAGTTGCTGAAATTGCTTAAATAAACTTACTTACCATATGTAGGCAACGATCAAATTTCCTGAAATTGACTCCAAATGATACAAAAAATTGATGTCCTCAAGGTCAAGAAAAAGTTCACAATCTTCATCAAACACTTCATTATCTAAGCACATTGATATACATTTTCCTCCATCTAGAGCATGCTTACTGTAACAATATAACATATGTAATGCTCTTGGGACACTTGTTGACAAAGTAGGTTTTGATTTTTTTCGTTCAAACTTCTTCCTTCTAGGCTTCTAATAATTTCAAATATAAACAAGTTAGATAGCTAGGTTGAATAATAATAAAGTGGCAATATAATTAGAAATATAATAATAAAGTGACAATATAATTAGAAATATAATATCTCATATACCTCATCTTGCTTCACAATCTGCTGTTCAGGCCAAGCCACAACAGTTCCTATGGCATCACCAATTACTTCACATTCACTTGGAATTGGATATGGCAAAGGAGCGGATTTGTCCACTTGATCAATGGAGACTCGAATGCAATTCTTGGGAAATGGAATACCATGAAGCATTTTTTCCATGCCATTGAAACAAACAATTGTACCATATGCAGCAATATTTGAGCAAGATTCCAATGTCAATGCAACTGATTGACCCTAAAATATTAAAAAAAAACATGTTGATTATATTTAGTTTATAATGCTATAATAATAATGAATATCACTATAAGACAAGGTAAGCCACCAAGGAACTTCCTAATTCAATAAAACATCAGGAATTAATTATAACGATCCTTTTGCTATATAAAATGTTTGGAAGAGTAAGCTCCTGAATGCATTGCCAAAACCTGAACAATGGTCAATTCATTCGATAGAGGTGTACCCAGTTACCCTCACTATGTACCTCTTTTCAGAAGTTTAACGCCCCTACTCCCAATCCATCCCAAACCAATTCCATGATTGCCTTCATCATAGGAATTCAATTTGTAACCAACATAAAAAAGGACAACTTTAACTAAATCAAACAATAACTTTCTCCGGATTCACAGACCTATAGTGCAGGAACTTCCCCTTGTGGAGGGGGAAAAAACAAGGAGCTTAGGACAAGAGAGGTTACACGATTTTCGCCACTAGGGTAAAGCAAAGCGCAGGAAGACCACATAAGACATCAAATAAATGAATAAGAACAGTACAGGGCGAAAAGAAGGATGACGACTTACAGAAACCAGTGTGGATCATGAATACCTCCATGGACGCTCCGATCAGCGCCGATACCGCGCCAATCTTCAAGTACCAATCCAGAAACTTCATTGCCTAAAAGATTCGAAGACAAAAACAGAAATGACAAAATCGAAGCCTCAGCGTGGATCCGCAAGTCAACCAGCCGCAACGGCGACGCGAAACAAAGCAAGAAACGAGGGACCAAGAATCAAAGAGAACACTACAGGCCGCCGCTGAGAACAGGAAGTCCGTGGAGCGCCGTTGTGGCTCCGGCGGCGGATGCTCCGTCAACGCGTCAGCGTGCAGAGGGAAAAGGGGGCAGCTCTGGCGGCGGATGCGGTGGCTTCGCCCAGAGGTAGCGGCTAGATCTGCCGTCAGAGATGGCGTCGGCCGGCGTCAGAGATGGTGGCGGATTAGGAAGGGTAAGCTGACTTTGATTGAGGAGATGGGGAAATGCGAGATTAGGGATCTCGACTTGGAGGAGTTGGGCCGGCGTGAGGAGTTTTGCGTGAGGAGTTTGGGTCGAGATTAGGGTTCAGAGGAGATCACGCGGCAAGGAGAGGAGAAGGCGCTCGTGGAGAGGAGAAGGCGCTCGTGGAGAGGAGTGGAGAGGAGAAGGCGCTCGTGGAGAGGAGAAGGAGAGGAGAAGGCACTCGTGGAGAGGAGTGGTGAGGAGAAGGCGCGCGCGCGTTGAGGGTTTAGAGTTTAGCAAAGCGAGGGCTGCGAATTTATTTTAAGTGAGTTTAGGGGAAACATACACAACACTTTAAAAAACGTTTTTTAAAAAAATGTTGTCTTTGACCATAAACAACAACACTAAAGACAACACTTCATTAAAAACCGTTGTCTTTAGTAAAAAGTAAATACCATAGACAACGCTTTTCACTAAAAGCGTTGTAAAACAAAGAACGACAACGTTTTTATTAAAAAGCGTTGTCTATTGGGTGTTGTTGAATGCAAAAATTCTTGTAGTGTTTATTTAATTTTTCTTAATTAATTCATGTCAAGGAAAGTTAAGGAAATTTTATTGTAATTAAATTTCCTTATTTGCCAAAGCTAAGGATTATAAAAGAGGGGGTTTGGGTGCCTTCAAGGGGAACAACCTCTATTATTTTTCTCCCTCTTTTCTTCCTTGGTGTGGCCGGCCTCTTCCCTTTCTCTTCTCTTCATCTTTGTGGTCGAACCTCTTCATGCTCTTGGAGTTTTAGTTGGTGGTCGGATCTTAGCTTGGAGAAGAAGGAGAGAAAGCTTGTATCCCTTGGAGTTTGGTTGGTGGAAAAATATCTTCATCCTTTGGAAGTCTTGCTTGGCCGAAACTTGAAGGAAGAAGAAGGAGGTGCTAGGTGGTTCTCGTCTTGGAAGATCGTTGCCCACACAATGTCCGAGATTAGAAGAGGAATACGGTAGAAGATTAAGAGGTCATTATCTACTAAGAAACGTATAACTAATATTATTTTCCGCATCATGTTAGTTTTATCTCCATGTAAAAATACCAAATACAAGAGGCATGTGATTCTAGTTTTTCGAATTAGTTTTCGATGTTGTGTTCTTTTGTTTTTTCTTTTCCTTGTGATTTGATTGTTCTTAGAGGTTAACCTAGGGTTACTATGGGAAGGTTAAATATTCAATTTCCTTAAAAGGCTTTGTCTAGTCGATGGTGGTTGCTCCCATATCCAAGAAGGTCATGTGCCTCGCCATGCAATACTGGAAGCCGATTTTGGAAATAGATATTTAATTGTCTTCGTGGCCTAGGTGATTTGGATCGAACGTGCTAAGTTCCGCAGGAGATCCAAGTCTAAACCTAAAAGAACAAATAAATTAAACTTAGGACCAAACGTGTTAAGTTCCGCAGGCGATCCAAGTTTAATTTAAAAGAACACATGGTAGCTAGGAAAAGGTTCAGACCTTTGTATAAAATTTTTGTACAGTAGAACTGTTAGGTTTTCCGAGTAGCAACCAACAGTTTGGGAGAGAGAAGTCTAGTCAGGACTAGATGACTAGTAAAGGTAAGTCCTAACCAAAGGTTAGGCAAAGTAGAAGTCCTAGTGAGTGAAGCCAGAACCTAGTGAGTGAAGCTAGATGGTGGAAGTCCTGGTGAGTGAAGCCGGGCCCTAATGAGTGAAGCTAGGTGGTGGAAGTCCTGGTGAGTGAAGTCGGGCCCTAGTGAGTTAAGCTAGGTGGAGGAAGTCCTAGTGAGTGAAGTCATGCAATGAAAGTCTTAGTGAGTAAAGCTAGGCAACCGTAGGGAGAGATAACCCTAGGTTATACTTGAATTCTATTAACATTGTTTTACCTTATCATTTTATCTATTGTGCTAACTCAGTGTTGCAGGGAAGTTAAGCTAGGTCGACGGGCTGACTAGATAGCTGGCAGGAAGTCCAGACAGGTCGACGGGCTGACCAGATGTCTAGCAAATGGTAAGTGAAGGTAAGTCACTAGAGGAGAGTAACTTGTCAAATGAGTGAAAGCCACGAGCGCTATTCCCCCCCCCCCCCCCCCCCTCTAGCGCTTTCGATCCAACACATAGGCAAGCCAGCCTATTGAATTTCTTCACGGCTTCATCAACTGATAATCTTCCTTGCTGGAATTCCGTGAATTCATCATAATGTTTGTTCGTGACTCACATATGGAAGAATTCTTTAAAGAACTCAGTCTCAAAGTCAGACCAGGTCATTTGATTTACTATTCTTTTTGCCTTGACCCGTTCCCACCACATTCTTGCATCTCCAGTGAGGCAGAAGGAGGAACACTTTATCTTTTCTACCTCTGGCCAATCCAGTAGCTCCATTATGCTCTCCAGGATTTTGAACCATGCCTGAGCATCCCACGATTCGTTGGTGCCAGAGAAGTTCTCTAGTTTCAATTTCTGCCACTAGATAAGGTATGTTTCCTGCCTCACTACCCTTGCAGGGGCTGCAGGTGTAACTGGTGGAATCTCGGCTGTAATATGTGCCACTATATTGGCTATCGGTGGGACTACCGGAGAAGCTTGCTGATTAGCGGTCAAGGTGGCAATAACCTGCTGTTGCTCTGCCACTTATCTCTGCAGCTGAGTTACTAGTTCCAAAAGGTTGGGCGGTGGTGCAGACTCATTCGTCTCTGGTTGAGGTTCATTAACTCTTGGCTATCTAGCATGTCATCCTCTGGCCATCTACATATTCACAAACCAACCAGTGAGACAATGTGTCAACCCATCTTCATTCCTACTTGCTATTATTAGCACTTTCATGTATAAGCATGCTCTCATTCTTACTTGCTATCATTAGCACTTATTAGCACTTTCATGTATAAGCATGCTTAATCTTAACAACAGTTCTTACTAATCATAACAAAAATAAAATGCATAAAAGTCGTGAGAAGGTACTTTCTTACTTGGAATCTGCAGGATCAATGCTCGATGTGTGTGACGGAAGGATGGAACTTGGCTCTAATACCAAACTGTAACACCCTCCCTTCTACAAACCTTAACTTATAGGGCAGACATTACCCTTAGCTGTACACTTTAAATTTTGTCATTCTTACACATTATGTACTGCTCAGCCCATAGGTCTACTCTAACTTGTTCGACTGATAGGACATGACCTAGAGCCAAGCAAAGCTACACGACCGTGTGAACCCACACGACTGTGTCCCCTTGGTCGAGAGAGAGGTACACAGCCGTATGAATCCACACGACCGTGTCCCCTTGGCCAAGGGAAGAAGTGTACGTCCATGTGAATCTGCACAGCCGTGTCACCTTGGCTAAGGAGAAGAAGTGCACGGTCGTGTGAATCCACACGGCCGTGTCACCTTGGCAGAGAGGAAGGGGTGCACGGCCGTGTGAATCCACACGGTCGTGTCCCCTTAGCCGAGAGGAAGAGGTGTACGGCCGTGTGAATCCACACGGCCGTGTGAATCGACACGGCCGTGTCACCTTGGCCGAGAGGAGGAGGTAGGGGGTCGTGTGAATCCGCACGGTCGTGACACAGGTCGTGCGGAGGTCACACCCCACTCTACAAAAGGTTTGTCCTCCCCTTTTGTACTTATCATTGTCACTCCAATTACTGCCAAACCGATAAATTTATCCTAAGCCACTAATGATAGCATTTCATGTAAAGCAGAAAGGAGAAAGATACTTTAGCATCGGTTCTAACATATTCAGATGTTCACATGTAAAATACTAAAAATAGGCAAATATTGATAAGGGAATTTTCCGGAATTTTTGGAAATTTTTCGGGAATTTTTCGGAGCTCGTACGGACAAGTTAACGGGCACAAAAACGGGGTCCAGAAAAGCCTGTTTAGGCTACCCCATTTAAGTGAGGAAATGTTTATATTTACATTTCTTTTTTCTTTTATTTTCTTTATTTTCTATTTTTCTTCTCTGCCTCGCCGAAACCTCGTGTGCCCGAGCCCCCCCCCCCCCTCGCCGCGACCATCTCTGCCCTAATCGCCGCGCTGCGATTTCTTCTTCTTCTCTCCTTCGACAACCTTCTCGCCACTGCCCGAAGCCTTCCTCTGCCGCCGCCGCCTCACGGGAACCTCGTCGAACCCGAGTTCCCTCTTCTTTTCCCTTTTCTTCGCCGCTGAGCCCTAGCATCTTCGCCGAAGTGCCGGCATCCGAGCCTAGCCGCCGGCGACGCACGGAGCAGCGCCGCACCCCTCGGTGCCCTAGCGTCGATCACCACGCAGCGCCTTTTTTTCCCTCTGCCCTAGATCTTTGCCGCCGGCCATCACGAGCCCTAGCTGGCCATCGGCGCCCGTCGTCCCTTGCCGTGGAGATCCTCACAGCCACCGCCCCTCTCCGATCTCCTCTGTGCCAGCCACCAGGTCCGACCCAGCGTTGGCTGCCGGCTGATTTTCTGTGCCCTAGGCGCTGCTGTGAGGTTTGAGTCGACCAACAGATTCACTACCGCCACCTTCGGCCAAATTCCCTCACCTGTGCCGCTGATCTGGAGCAACTACTGTCGTGCTTCTACTTTGTGTGTCGCCGGGAGTCGAGAGCTCGAGAAGGCGACAGAGGGCAGCAGTGATTCAGCAGTGGGATTTAAGGTAAAGGTTTAAGGTTTGATTTTCGATTTTGTACTCTGATTCTTGTTGTGTTGTGAGCAGCACTTGTTTTGGGTGGAAGATCATGCTAACTAAGTATAGTGATCTTTAATTGTAGATTCATTTCGCTGGTAGTGTATCGGGGTTCCACAGCAGCTGTGATTTTTCCGGCCATAATTTTCAGCAACATCCTTGCTGTGAGAAGTGAGGTAAGGAATAGGGTTTTGATCATGTTGTTGACGATTGATAGATAGGTTAATAACTAACGTTAACCTAGGTACATGTGTTAATTAGGGTTTGGCCCTAATTTAGTGTCAGGGACTTTTATTTAGCTATTTATAGGAATTAGCTAAATAAAATCTATATATATATTGCTGACACAGGACCTGACGCGAGACGAGTATCTTGGAGTCAGATTTGTATCATTTTATCGGAGGC
The DNA here is from genome assembly GCF_018446385.1 of Zingiber officinale. Taxonomy (NCBI): domain Eukaryota; kingdom Viridiplantae; phylum Streptophyta; class Magnoliopsida; order Zingiberales; family Zingiberaceae; genus Zingiber; species Zingiber officinale. The sequence goes on along the minus strand of NC_056004.1, from coordinate 36,090,591 downwards.
GGGTACTTTTGACTTATGTCATTTGATATACATAGTAGTGAATATAACAAGTTGCATTAATTATGTTTCTTATTTGTTCCGGTTAATCACTACCCAATACTTGTTATATGATTGATTGATTGCTTGTTTTGCATCTCATGTATTCCTTACCTGTTGATACATGCTTATAGGGGTAGTGATATACCATGCTTCACCATGTTCAGGACCTAGGTTGTATACCTTCTGTGTACCTTTGATTTGATTTGACTCATTGACCTATGATGCACTTTTATATATATATATGGATTAGGTCAGGATATTTTGTGGTTAGTGCCATGCACCATTTGCACGATTGCATGCTGTGCGATAGTTCGCTCCATTATTGTTGAGCACATCGCCAGTTACATGGATCTGCACACACCACCACTCATGGGTTAGTGGTCGATTTAGGCAGAGTGTGTTGCAGCAGGGACTCTGTTAGGCACTGTTGGTCCGCTCATGGGTAGTGTGACACAACGTGTTATCCGGCAGGGATTCCTCCTCGTCATCGTGTACCGAGAGTTGAGAGCATTGCACTCCCCCATTTATGATTTGGGGTAGGAGGATAGGTGTACTCCGACAGCATCCCGTCCACTCGGTCACTCATCAGGAGTAGTGACGACAGAGTGCACGGTTATCACAGCCCTACCCACTCGGCCTCACTATTGGGTGTGAGATGATCGACTGGCGTCAGGGGTGATCAGGACGCATCATTAGCATCATATGCATGATGCATTTATTGCTTGTGTTTGCTGCATTTATATGCTGCATATTATTTGGATACCTATGTTTGACATGCATACAGGATTTTTATATCACTCGGACTGTTTGTCCTTATACCCCGGTCCTGGTTAGTACAGTATTCTCCTGTTTACTTCAGTTTGCATTTTCCTTTATTACATCAGGAGACTGTACGCATCATTAGTGCTAGGTGTTATTTCCTTACTTTGTATATCAGTTGTACCTGCTGAGTGTTGGACTCACCCCGTCTCCATTGTTGTTATTTTTCAGGTTGATGCTGTCAGGAGAGAGTTCCAGTTGTTGGGATCTTAGATGGCTAGAGGGGGGTGAATAGCCTCTTAAAAAAAAACTTAGACAGAGATTTCTACACAAAAATTAGTTAGCACAGCGGAAGTGGAAAAACTAAAACGAAGGAAGAAAAACACATACACAGCAGACACAAAGATATACGAGGTTCGGGGATAACTTGCCCCTACTCCTCGGCGTGTCCGTAAGGTGGACGACTCCTTGATCTTCGGTAGATCGCACCCCAGATAACTTCCGGCTAAAGATGTCTCCTTCTCGGTGGAGCAACCTCTCAACAGAGTCTCAAGAAAGATCTAAATTAAAGCACGAGACTTACAGAAACTCGGTGGCAAAGGAGAATAGGAGTGCTTACAACCACGCGAGAATTAGTAGCAGAAAACAGAGATCGCAGTTCACCCGAGAGCGCAAGAACTTCGCACAACAGCACACACTTTTCTTTCAAGCTTTCTTTCCGTGTTCTGTTCTTGTTCCCCTCTCGTTGTTTTTACTGCTTCTCAAAACCTGATCTCTGCTGTCACAAATCTGGTCCAAACTGCAAACCAGTAACTGTCCAAATCAGCAAATCAGTACTGCGATAATCCTTTTCCTCCTTCTCGATTCTCGAACTCACACCAATGATATCACGATCAACCTTTGGCGTCTTGAGCTCGAACCAATCCCGGGAGTTAAGCGGATCGCGGCGGATCACGCGATGTCCGTTGATGCACGAAATGCACCATCGCCACGAAACCAACAGAAAGACCATTTGTCGCATTCCTCTTACGAACTTAATTTGAAATTAGGCTTGGAATGATACCGTTAACCTGCAAACTCAAAAGCTAACGGCACAGAGGATTACATCACATAAATGAAAGATATATCAAAAGCGGTGAAGGAATCGTTGATACAACGAACAAATCGAGTGTGTGGATCGGTCACCGGATCATCATCCTTGACCGATCGTGCAGCGGCGATCGGTTCGAGATATTCCGATCGGTCGTAGGTGACCGTCAGTTGAGTGTGATCGGTCCACGCACCGATCCACCTCTTTCTTTCTTTGCAGTCTCTTCTCCCGATCGGTCTCTCGACCGATTCCCAACTACCTATCGAGTGCCGATCGATCTGCAGATCGATCGAAGCTATGGGATTTCAGAGTGTCGATCGGTCATCGGACCGATCCGGGGAAGGCCTGATCGATCTGCCGACCGATCCACCGATTCTTGTGTCCGGATCGGTCCAACGACCGATCCAATGTGCCATTGAAAGTCCTCTTTCGACTTAATCCGGAGAACGAGCTACCGAGCCCTCTCCGACTTCATCCGGTCCAGAGAACGAGCTACGAGCCCTCTCCGACCTAGTCCGGAGAACGAGCTACCGAGCCCTCTCGGCCTAGTCCGAGGCGAGCTACAGCCCTCTCCGACTGTCCGGTCCAGAGCGAGCTACCGAGCCCTCTCAGACCATTCGTGCCAAGTCACCATACTTGGACTTTTCCGTGCCAAGCTCCATACTTTTCACCGATGTCTTGACCCATCCGGATTTCCCTTGCGCTTCACTCACGGGACTTTCCTCCCAGATCAACCTCGATCGGTAGTCATTCGAGTTTAAACACTATCGATATAAACTTAAATCGGTGTCAACATCAAAACAACGGCCGGTTGTATCAACAATCTCCCCTTTTGTTGTTTGACAACACGATTTAAGTTTAGATCAAAATTGTTCAAATTCATAATTTTAGGGGAATCAAGATCCTCCCCTAAGACGGATACAACACTATGTGAGGGTCTTCACATTTGCATTCATCTAAACTTAGTTATCTTCTCCCCCTTTGTCAAACACCGAAAAGGTGCGAATAAGGTAAGATAACTTAAAGAACTCCCCCTTAACCCTTACTGTCTGGTTCTTAAAGCACTGAGAATCCCTCTAAGCGTATTATAAGACAGTAATAAGGAAATAAAAGACAAACAAGACATGCAAGTGAACAGCATACTAATAACGGATAGAAAATGAAATATAATAAAGAGCAAGTAAATATAAAACTGAGTACCATAAATACATGAGTAGCATCAGAAGTGCAAACATCCAGGTCAGTCATAAAGACTAACAAATAACATCCAAAATACAGACAGTCAACAAACAAACTGTATCAATCAACATCCTCACACTGAGGAATATCACCATCATCGGCAGGAGGGGTGAAATCCTGAGGCAGCATGCCGGAGGATGGATAGCCTGGGTAAGACTGCGGAGGCGGGTAGCGTGCCATCCATCCGAGTAGCAACTGCTGTGTCACCACCTGATGACTGCGCATATCATCGAAGCGCTGGTCAATATGCCCGCGCAGGTCATCGTAGCGCTGGTCAATCCGTATGCGTAGTCCATCGAACTCAGCAGCCACCATCTCCTCGTGATGATCAAATCGGCTCTCCAACTGAGCGATCTGCCAGCGCAGGTCTGGATCCGCCTCGCCAATGTCAGCAGGAGGAGCAGCAACAGTAGCAACCTGTCGTGGAGGTCCCCGTGGTAACTCACCCAAAGCTCTCCCATCCTTCCACTGAACACCCCCATTTTGTCCAATGATGCCAGACTTGGAAAATGCCCGTTTCCCAAGTCGGCAATCCTGCCTGACCATTTTGACTACCCTACCCTTAGACACATCAACCTGAAGGGTCTCGAGCCAATCAGTAATTATATGCCCATAAGGCATATAAACAGTGGAGCCGCTGGGCCGAGAATATGAAATGATCGAAGAGTAGATGCTGGACATAATGTCAAAGTCGAGACGCCGACGTAACCCATACAGCATCAAACAATGATAGGGTCGGATCTCAGCAAGAGGTTTGGATGTAATTGGAAGAATACAGTTTGTGACTATCTTAAAAAGAATATAGTCAGGGGCAGATAGTCGTAGGGCAGCAAAAGTGGGAAAGTCAACATCTAACTCATCTAGGTCATCTGGTCTAGGATGACCGAAGAAGTACTCATAGATGGAGTCAGGTGAGACATCAAGTGGAGGACGTAATGATTCTGGTAAATCAGGATAAATTGAGAAAAGATCCCCCGTACACATCCGGCAGCCTAGATACCCAAAAAATTCTCTGATGGAGAAATCGATAGATCTTTTAGCGACTCGGGTTTTATAAACACCATCACTGTTCTGATGAAGATTGTTATAAAACTCAGAAACTAGGTCAAGGTTGATGTCCCTCTCTAAGTAGACTACCGAGTCAAGTTTAAAATAGGCTAGGGTTTCGGACACAGAAGGACAAAATTCATCCATATACTTGCGATCCACAGATCGACATGGAAGCAGCTTGAATGTCCTCTGTTGAAATGCTTGCTCAAAATGGCGGTTTGGGAATCTACTAGAACCAGCTGGTTGGGGTCGAGAGGGAGCAGGAGACTTGGTTTTCTCAGCTGGGGACTTAGAAGAACTCTCACCGGCTGCTTTCTTCCTAAATAGATAAAGATTTGGACACGGTCGGGGCAAATGGGAGTCCACGGGAGCCACAAAGAGAGAACCGAGACAACACACATAGAGAAAATGTGATAAGAAGCTAAAATGCTAAGAATGAACAAATCTCGGAAGGAAGAAGAGTTACCTGGGCGCCATTGTAACCTTCGGCTTTTAGAAGATGATGGGTCGAGAAGACGGGAGAAAAAGAGGGGCGTCGGCTAGGTTATGAGTCGGTCGGCTAGGGTTTTGAGAAGGAAGAAGATCAGGAAGAGAGTGGGTCGGGAGGTGTTAATGAGGGGATAGTGCACAGTGTGATCTGATCGGACGGCTGTCCGAACAGAGAAATCCTGACCGATCAGGAAACATCCTGATCGGTCAGTGTTCATCCTGATCGGTCGTGGAGACCGATCAGGGATCTTCCTGATCGGTCCTTGGACCGATCAGATGTGGATCAGTGTGCTGCGATCTGTGCCGGTGTCTCCTGATCGATCCCTGGATCGATCAGTGAACTGTCAGGAATTTCCTGTCCTGATCGGTCGTGGAGACCGATCAGGGAACCTCCTGATCGGTCCCCGGACCGATCAGAGGTCGATCAGTAGCTAGCGATACGTTTCAGAACCCCTGATCGGTCTGCAGACCGATCAGATATCGAATGAACTCTACTGATCGGTCGTAGGGACCGATCAGATATCTTCCTGATCGGTCCCTGGACCGATCAGTGTCTGATGCTCCTGAAATTCTGATTTCAGTAACTGAAATTTTTGAGCCGTTGTTGATCGAGAATTCTGAGAAGCTCAACAACCAAGAATTCAGAACCTCCCAAATTCATAACCTAGAACCTAAGGATCAACACCAACAATTGTGTTCAAAAAATGAACTCTTATGGCCTGAGCTTGTTTAGAGCCCGAAAGTTTCAGACTTCAAAACCCAAAAACTCAGACATTTGGAATCTTAGAGTTCCAATCTTAGAGAACCTTATAAAACTATTACCTATAGTGAACCAAGGTATTAGTTAAGACCTAGGATTGCTATGATCAGTTTCAAGTTTGTCAAAATATAACCAACTTGTCCTAATTTTCAATCAAGGCATGTTAAGTATCAAGCAAAAATATCAATCAACAAATCAACCATCAACTATAATTGGATAATTTCTAGGCAAAAGTCCAACCAAGATTCCTTGATTGGAATATATGAGTAAGATCTAGGAGCCAAATACACATGAATTATGTAATGGCCTTCCCCATACTCAATTTATGTCTCTTCAACCCAATTATTCAAGGGATGCATGATACATTTTGAATAATTTGATTGATCCTAGCATCTCACCCCATTTCTAGCAAACAAAAATATTTTGTTAAACCTTATAGTTTGTGTGAGATGTTCCCAAGTTGCCCAAATTATTGTCTCAATTACTCTTGTCATTTTAATAGTCCTTATTGATCATGATGAAATCCTAAGGACCTAAGGAGCCAAACACATTCCCAACTCCCTCCTTAAATGACTAAATTCATTCTCCGGAAGGGGTTTGGTGAAAATATCAGCTATATTTGACTTTGACTCAACATATGTGAGTGCAATGTCTCCCCTAGCTACGTGATCTCTTATGAAGTGATGACGCACTTCAATGTGTTTGGTCCTCGAATGATGGACTGGATTTTTAGTTAGGTTGATCGTGCTAATGTTGTCACATAGCACTTGTACACCCTTATAAGAAAGTCCATAATCCTCTAGGGTGTGTATCATCCACAACAACTGTGATACACTCTCTCCCATGGCAATATATTCGGCCTCGGTCGTGGAGAGAGCAACACAATGTTGCTTCCGACTCGACCAACTAACTAAAGATGAACCTAAAAATTGGCAGCCCCCACTAGTACTTTTCCGATCCAATTTGCATCCAGCATAATCGGAATCGGTATAGCCTATCAAATCAAAGGACTCCGTACGAGGGTACCACAGTCCTACTCTCATTGTGCCTTTGAGATATCTCAGAATTCTCTTAACTGCAATTAAGTGAGATTCCTTGGCACAGACTTGATATCTAGCGCACATGCCCACAGCAAAGAGTATGTCCGGTCGACTAGCTGTGAGATATAGAAGACTACCAATCATGCTTCTATATTGCGTTAGATCAATTGGTTTTCCACTCTCATCATTGTCAAGGCGAGTGTTTGTCGCCATTGGAGTGGACACTTCCTTAGAGTCACTTATATTGAATTTTCTAAGCATCTCTTGAGTGTATTTGGTCTGATGGACATAAATTCCATCTCGAGTTTGTTTGATTTCAAGTCCGAGGAAAAATGTCAACTCTCCTACTAGACTCATCTCAAACTCACTTTCCATGTGAGAAATAAATTCATTCAAATAGCCCTTGTTATTTGAGCCACAAATTATGTCATCAACATATACTTGGGCTACAAAAATGTTTTCACCATCTCTACGCAGAAATAGTGTTGGGTCTATTTGGCCTCTTACGAAACCCTTTTATAGTAAATATGTTGACAACCTTTCGTACCAAGCTCGTGGTGCTTGTTTAAGCCCATAAAGTGCTTTCTTGAGCTTGTACACGTGGTTTGGAGCTTCGGTACTTACAAACCCCGGTGGTTGTTCAACATAGACCTCTTCTTTAATGAAACCATTTAAGAAGGCAGATTTAACATCCATTTGATAGAGCTTGAAACCTCTATGTGCAGCAAAAGCTAGCATCAAACGAATGGACTCTAATCGGGCCACGGGAGCATAAGTCTCATCATAATCGAGACCTTCGACTTGACTATAGCCCTTGGCTACAAGTCTTGCCTTGTTTCTTACAACTTCTCCCTTTTGATTTAACTTATTTTTGAAGACCCATTTAGTTCCAATAATGGTGGTCTTCTTAGGTCTAGGAACTAAGTCCCACACTTGGCTCCTTTCAAATTGACCTAATTCGTCTTGCATAGCTATGATCCAATCAGGATCGTGCAATGCCTCATCAACTAATTTTGGTTCAATCTCTGAAATCAATGCGACTTCATTAAACTCATTTCTGAAGAATGACCTAGTTCTAACCCCTTGTTGAATGTCTCCCACAATTTGGTCTTGGGGATGACTAGAGGCTATCCTAGATTGTCTTGGTGTTGATGGTGCCTCATGAATGGTCTCACTAGGCACAGGCAAGGACTCAATATTTGGCAAAGGATCAGATTGAGTTCTTTGTTGCCTTTGCTCATCAACATCAGAGTCAACTTCGACTCGTTCTTCATTTTGATCATTCAAACTTAGATTTCTAAGTTCAAATTGAATTTCTCCTATAGCCCTTGATTGATCATTTGAGTTAGGGATTTCTTCAAAAGCTACATCAGAGGACTCTTCAATCAATTTAGTCCTATTGTTGTAGACTCGATAGGCTTTGCTGGTGAGTGAGTACCCAACCAGTATCCCTTCATCACCCTGGCCGAAAATTTTCCAAGATGGTCCTTGGTATTTAAAATAAATACCTTACAACCAAACACCCTAAGATGTTTAATTGTAGGTGGTTTCCCAAACCAAAGTTCATGGGGAGTCTTTCCTAAAAACCTATGTATTAAAACTCGATTTTGCACATAGCAAGCTGTATTCACAGCTTCAGCCCATAAGTAGCTCGGTAGTGAGTACTCATTGAGCATGCTTCGTGCAGCCTCTTGTAGTACTCGGTTCTTTCTCTCCACAACCCCATTTTGCTGTGGGGTCCTTGGAGTAGAGAACTCATGCCTATATCCCTTTTCTTGACAAAACTCTAGAAACCTATGATTTTGAAATTCCCCACCATGATCACTTCTAATGGTTTTAATTGTTGTAGATTTTTCATTTTCAGTTCTTCTACAAAAGGAAATAAAATATCTATAGTTTGGTCCTTATGTTTCAAAAAGAAGGTCCATGTGTATCTAGTAAAATCATCAACGATTACCAAGCAATATCTACTTCCATTCAATGATATTACACTACTGCAATCAAATAGGTCCATGTGCAATAAATCTAAAGCAGTAGATGTACTTACAATGCTTTTACCTTTATGAACACCTTTTGTTTGCTTACCCTTTTGACATGCATCACATAGTTTGGTCTTGTGGTACTTGATGCTGGGTAAGTCTCGCACTAATCCTTGGTTGGCCAACTTCCGGATGTTCTTCATGTTTACATGTGCCAACCTTCTATGCCATAGCCAAGACTCTTCTTCTTTCGACATGAAACACTTAATCAAAGCATTAGTAGCACTTTTAAACGATACTTGATAAATATTATCAACCCTTGTGCCTACTAGTACTGTGTCAAGTGTGTCAATGTGTTTAACCAAACATTGACTTGAATGAAATTCAATTGTGTAACCCGTATCACACAATTGGCTGACACTTAGGAGATTAAAAGTCATCCCCTTGACTAGAAGAACATTCTTGATGTGGAGACATTCGGATATATGAATGTCTCCAACCCCTATAACCTTAAGACTACCATTATTGCCAAAAGACACATTACCTCTATTTTTATTTTGTATGGTAGAGAATAGTGACTTGTCCCCTGTCATGTGCTTGGAGCATCCACTATCAACAAACCAAGTTGATAGACGCTCCCCCTCGACCAATGCCTACAAGACACGAAAGACGGATGTTTTAGGTACCCAAATTCTGGGACCTAATGCATCTACAATGAGAGACTTAGGCACCCATGCCTTAGTCACCTTCTTCCTAGTCTCATGAACCCTAGAAACATGTGTTCTATGAAATTGGGTTCTTGACACTAAAGAAATAAAGCTAGACTCCTTAGGTTGGTATCCTAATCCAGCCTTGTTGTAAACCGCCCTTTGGGCATTTAGAATCATGTCTAAGGTCTTAGAGCTGGTTGAGAATTTCTCAAGCATTTTCTTGAGCTTCTCAATTTCACCCTTCAAGATTTTGTTTTCATCCTCTAGGGCCTCTTGATAAAGGTCATCGACCTCATCTTCCCTAAGGGCCCTTAATTTCTCTATTTCATCTTTTAGCAGTTTAGTTTCTGTTTTTGATTTTTTAAGGGAAGTAGACAAATGTGCAATTGTTTTATAACACTTTTCTAAATGGGGAGATGTTACCTCTTCATCATCCGAAGATGATGAAGTCACGGCTGAAGAGCTTGAGTCCTCACTCTCGGACTCGGACTCCTCTCTTGCCATGAGGGCTAACTGCCGTGTACTCTTCTCCCTCTTCTCTTCCTCAGATGAACTTGAAGAAGACTCATCCCATGTAGCTTTTAGAGCCTTCTTCTTCTTGACTCTTTCCTCCTTCTTTTTGGCTCGTTCCTCCTTCCTTTTTAATTTCGGACACTCGCTCCGATAGTGTCCCTTTTTGCTGCACTCATAACATGTAACATTAGTTTTGTCAATATTTTGTTCACTAGATTTACCTTTCCCTTTGTATCTTCTGCTCCTTCTCATGATTCTTCTCACGAAGTTGGCCATCTCGCTTGATGATGATTCTCCTTCATCATCGGACTCGGAGGAGGATGAAGATGAAACAATTTCTTTCTCCTTCTTCTTTTCTTTCTTCCTTCTTCCCTCCTTGCTCTTTTCTTCTGCAACCAAAGCAATACCTTTCTCTTTTTGCCCTTTGTTAGCAAGTTCATGTAATTCCATTTCACAAAAAAATTCATCTAACTTAACAATGGAAAGATCCTTGGATACCTTGTAGGCATCCACCATAGATGACCACAAGGCATTCCTAGGAAAAGCTTTTAGAGCATACCTTACGAGGTCACGGTTTTCTACTCGTTCATCCACCGAATGGAGACCATTGATGATCTCCTTGAACCTTCCATGTATCTCACTTACAGTTTCATTTTCCTTCATGACAAGGTTCTGTAGTTGGTTTAGGAACAAATCCCTCTTGGCGATCCGAGAGTCTCGAGTCCCTTCTTGGAGCTCGATGAGCTTGTTCCATAGATCCTTCGCACTTGTGAAAGGACCAACCTTGACAAGTTGATCCTTGGCTATCCCACATTGCAAAGTGACAACCGCCTTGGCATCGGCTTGTCCCTTGCGAGTTTGCTCGGTTGACCATCTCGATGAGTCAAGTTCCTTACCTTCTTCATCCTTTGGAGGTGAGAATCCCTCCTTGACGGAGAACCACATGGAGATATCGGTCTTGAGGTAATACTCCATGCGGCTTTTCCAGTATTGAAAATCTGCTCCATCGAAATAAGGTGGTCGATTTGTGCTGAAGCCTTCCTTCATAGCCATCCTTGTTTGCTCTTTGGGTTGTTAAGCCGAAATGAAGAGCACCAGGCTCTGATACCACTTGTTGGGATCTTAGATGGCTAGAGGGGGGTGAATAGCCTCTTAAAAAAAACTTAGACAGAGATTTCTACACAAAAATTAGTTAGCACAGCGGAAGTGGAAAACTAAAACGAAGGAAGAAAAACACATACACAGCAGACACAAAGATATACGAGGTTCGGGGATAACTTGCCCCTACTCCTCGGCGTGTCCGTAAGGTGGACGACTCCTTGATCTTCGGTAGATCGCACCCCGGATAACTTCCGGCTAAAGATGTCTCCTTCTCGGTGGAGCAACCTCTCAACAGAGTCTCAAGAAAGATCTAAATTAAAGCACGAGACTTACAGAAACTCGGTGGCAAAGGAGAATAGGAGTGCTTACAACCACGCGAGAATTAGTAGCAGAAAACAGAGATCGCAGTTCACCCGAGAGCTCAAGAACTTCGCACAACAGCACACACTTTTCTTTCAAGCTTTCTTTCGTGTTCTGTTCTTGTTCCCCTCTCGCTGTTTTTACTGCTTCTCAAAACCTGATCTCTGCTGTCACAAATCTGGTCCAAACTGCGCAAATCAGGTCCAAACTGCGCAAATCAGCGCTGCAGCCAATCCCTTTTCCTCCTTCTCTGATTCTCTGAACTCACACCAATGATATCACAATCAACACTGGCGTCTTCGAGCTCGAACCAATCCCCAGGAGTTAAGCCAAATCACAGCAGTATCCGTTGATGCCTGAAATGCACCATACGCCGCTGAAACCAACAGAAAGACCATTTGTCGCATTCCTCTTACGAACTTAATTTGAAATTAGGCTTGGAATGATACCTGTTAACCTGCAAACTCAAAAGCTAACAGCACAGAGGATTACATCACATAAATGAATGAGATATATCAAAAGCGGTGAAGGAATCGTTGATACAACGAACAAATCAGAATGTGTGGATCGGTCACCGGACCGATCACTGCCTTGGACCGATCAGGCAACAGCCTGATCGATCAATATCGATCGGTCGTAGTGACCGTCGATTGAGTGTGGATCGGTCCACGGACCGATCCACCTCTTTCTTTCTTTGCGATCTCTTCTCCCGATCGGTCTCTCGGCGAGTCAGTTACCTCGATGTGCTCGGTGTTTTCGATCGATCTGAGGCCGATCAGATTCACTCGATGTGCTCGGGTGTCATCGATCGGTCATCGGACCGATCCGGGGAACTAGTTTCACTGGATCGGTCTGCCGGCCGATCCACGATTCTTAATGCGGATCGGTCCAACGACCGATCCAATGTGCCGATGAAAGTCCTCTTTCGACTTAATCCGGAGAACGAGCTACGAGCCCTCTCCGACTTCATCGGTCGAGCGAGCTACGAGCCCTCTCGGCCTAGTCCGGAGAACGAGCTACCGAGCCCTCTCTGACCTAGTCCGGAGAACGAGCTACCGAGCCCTCTCCGACTTCGTCCGGTCCAGAGAACGAGCTACCGAGCCCTCTCCGACCATTCCGTGCCAAGTCACCATACTTGGACTTTTCCCGTGCCAAGCTCCCTGCTTAGACTTTTCACCAGATGTCTTGACCCATCTGGATTTCCCTTGCCTGGCTTCACTCACCAGGACTTTCCCTCCCAACTGATCAACCTCGATCAGTAGTCATTCTGAGTTTAAACACTATCTGATATAAACTTAAATCAGTGTCAACATCAAAACAACAGCCAGGTCAGACTGTATCAACACCAGTTGCTAGTCCCCTGCTGATCACGAGGGCTTAGAAATCTTTTGGTTTTCTTCTTTATTAGTCTATGTTCAGACTTATTCTGTTTTTAATACTATGGATTTTTGATACTATGGATCTGGTATGAATTTTATGTGTCGAGGGATTTTATTTCGATATGTTTTATTACATGCCTGCCTGGATGGCAGAAGAGGTGAGTAAATCGGATTTGAGCTTTACGAGTGTAGTGGAGTAGGGTTGATTTCGAGTCAGAGTATTATTCTTCCGTTTACTTGTCATATAAACTGCGTGGTTGTGTCAGCCAGAGGCTGAAATTGATATTAACTGCGTGGTGATGGCTTTATTATTGTTATTATTCCATCCGCATGTGGCTGAGGTATATAGTGTTTGTAGAAAGTTTCAGATTGTCCACCATACAGGGGAGATGCTGCCAAAATTTCTTCAAACAGGGACTCCTCCGGGGCGTGACAATTTATTTGGTATCAAAGCCAGGTTTGCGAGTCAAACTGGGTATTTTTGGATTTTCATTATGGTTATGTTTCGGATTTCCATTTCGGATTTATATGGATTTCCGGCGATTTTCTCGTTCGGAATTTTGAGGTCAAATTGGGGACTGGATAGCGACGGAACATCTCCAGACGGCAATTAGGTATGATGTTTATTTTATGATTGTTATATTGGTGCTAATATCTGTAATATAACTTAACAGATATGAGGAGGTCTACGCGTATTGCGGTGAGACGTGGTGCTGGACGACCACGTACGAGGACCACGGAATCTCTGGATATGCCAGAGATGCCTATTGTTGATGAGCTTGTCAGTCAGGGACAGACGCAGCATACTGCGGGCGCGTCGGGCTCTCAGACCCCGACGGCTCCTATAGAGGTACCTACCTCGGTTGTGCCGAGTGTACCTATCCCTACCGTATTCCCGGTACCACCAGGGGTACCATTGGTATACCCGACATCTGCTACAGCGCAGCCTACAGCGTATTCAGTACCACCGCCACCTGGACCTACAGTGTACCCGACACCAGTGGCATTTGTGCCCCAGTGCCTACAGTAGCAGCAGCTGCTCCACCTCCGGTATCACTACCTACTGTACCTCCAGTCGCAGCCACTTTTGTTCACCAGGCAGTACCACCGACGGCTTATGCTCCAGTTTATTCAGCAGCGCCGGGAGTACCTCCTCCGGTTTATTCCGCGGTACCACTTGTAGCACCAGTTCCAGTGGTTCCGCCAGTTCCTGCAGCCGTCCCGACACAGCTCACTGATATTGTCGCAGCACGAGCTAGGATTCCAGCATTGGCTGAGTCGATGAAGACTCGATTCACTCTCTTCCGAGGAGACCTCGATCCGGGTATGGCCCTGTCATGGATAGAGACTATGGAGCAGACTTTCTTCTACATGGCTTGCTCCGAGTGGGAGAAAGCAGAGCTGGCCGCTTTCCATTTACGGGATGAGGCTAACGCCTGGTGGATTACACAGCGTTCTATCATCGGCGAGCGGAACGTTACTTGGGCTAGGTTCAGAGAGGCTTTTGAGAGTCGTTTCTTTCCATTATCATATCAGATGGCTCGCCGACAGGATTTCATGAGTCTGCGTCAGAATAATCGCACGGTGACAGAGTATAATACTGAATTCAACCGGTTGGCTAAGTTTTGTCCAGAGTTAGTTGCGGAGGACAGATCTCGTATGATGCAGTTTATACAGGGACTGGATGGTTATCTGCAAGTAAGGCTTGCCAGTTTAGGTATCGTATCTTACTCAGATGCACTGGATCGAGCTTTGATGATAGAGTTAGCTCAGCAGAGAGCATTTCCGGACAGGAAGAGGAAGCATACGGGTCAGGCATCCGGACAGATCCAGCAGACACCGGCGACAGGACAGCAGCAGAGTAGTCACAGTCGGTTAGGTCAGGGTACTTCTGGGGTATCTCGTAGGCCTCAGAAGTCAGGGCGGTCTTCTTCAGGACGTTCCCGGTTTTCTCAGCAGAACCGGCAACCACCTTCCAGCGATACTCACTATTTCCGATGTGGATCCAGAGATCACCTCACCTCAGCTTGCTCTCTGGGACAGCCAGTTTGCTTTTATTGTAAATTGCCTGGGCACCAGAGCCGAGATTGTCAGCTGAAGGCTCAGTATACGGCTTCCGGAGGGTCAGGTCAGAGGGGACAGTCTAGTCAGACGGGAGCATATCGAGGAGGGCAGAAAGCCCAGTCTTCACATCGTCAGCAGGGGACAGTTTCACCTGCAGCAGCGGCATTTGGCATGCTTGGACAGGAGTACTCCAGTGCTTCCATAGCACCCCAGAGTTCCGTTCCAGGAACTTATTATCCGATGCAGGGCCAGTATCAGATGCAGCCTCAGCCTCGAGGCCAGTACCAGACTCAGTCCCAGTCGTCGGCACAGTATCAATCACCATCCTCTCAGTCTCCTCTGGCACATTATCCAGCACCGCCTCAGTGGCAGGCTTCTACCCAGTCGCTGGCAGCGTTACCACCTCCTCCTCCGCCAGAGACTGGACGTGTTCATGCGATTACCAGAGAGGATGCGCAGCGAGCCGACGGATCCGTTTTCTGCGGTATGATTTCCATTTATGCATTTTTCGCTGATATATTGATTGATACTGGTAGCTCGCACTCTTTTATATCCCGTACCTTTATGCGGGAGATTGGTAGATTACCTACTTTTAGACTGCAGCGATTGACCGTCTCCCTACCGTCTGGTGATACTTTAGACGTCACCCAGGAGGTCAGAGGTTGCCCGTTAGACTTTGGCAACACGATACTTACGGTAAATCTTTTAGTATTGGAAATGATCGAGTTTGATATCATTCTTGGTATAGATTAGCTGTCAGTATATCATGCTACCGTTGATTGCCAGACGAGGGTGGTCACTTTCCGGCCTCCGAACCAACCCTCGTGGAGTTTCACTGGCATCAGAGACGACGGCATCTCGATTATCTCGGCGATTCAGGCGCAGAAGCTGCTATCTCACGGCTGTCATGGTTTCTTATTATCTCTGATTAGTACTGAGGACAGCAGTAGTTCGTAGCTCTCCGACGTTCCTGTAGTCCGGGAGTACCCAGATGTATTTCCAGAGGAGCTGCCAGGTTTGCCTCCCAAAAGGCAAGTGGAGTTTGCTATTGAGCTGATTCCGGGGACCGCACCGACATCGAAAGCTCCTTATCATATGGCACCAAAAGAGTTGAACGAGCTGAAGGTTCAACTCCAAGAGCTTTTAACAGGGGATTCATTCGCCCTAGTGTTTCTCCATGGGGTTCTCCGGTATTATTTGTCAAGAAAAAGAACGGCACTATGAGGTTATGTATTAACTACAGACAGTTGAATGCAGTGACCGTCAGAAATAAATATCCTTTACCATGGATTGAGGATTTGTTTGATCAGCTCAGAGGTACATCAGTGTATTCTAAGATTGATCTGTGATCCGGATATCATCAGTTGAGGGTCAGAGACTCAGATATCCAGAAGATAGCTTTCCGTACGAGATACGGTCATTATGAGTTTTTGGTAATGCCATTTGGGCTTACCAATGCTCCAGCTGTGTTTATGGACTTGATGAACCACATCTTTCTGGAGTATCTGGACCAGTTTGTTATCGTTTTCATTGATGACATATTGGTCTACTCGCATTCCGATGAGGAGCATGCTCATCATCTTCGCATAGTCTTGGAGACTCTTAGACGACATCAGCTATACGCGAAGTTCAGCAAGTGTGCATTCTGGTTATCCTCAGTCAGTTTTCTGGGATACGTGGTTTCTAGCAGAGGTATTTCAGTTGATTCTCAAAAGATCGAGGCTGTCACCGGTTGCGAGGAGCCGAAGTCAGTTCAGGAGATCCCCTTTCTTCGCCGCTGAGCCCTAGCATCTTCGCCGAAGTGCCGGCATTCGAGCCTAGCCGCCGGCGACGCACGGAGCAGCGCCGCACCCCTCGGTGCCCTAGCGTCGATCACCGCGCAGCGCCTTTTTTTCCCTCTGCCCTAGATCTTTGCCGTCGGCCATCACGAGCCCTAGCTGGCCATCGGCGCCCGTCGTCCCTTGCCGTGGAGATCCTCACAGCCACCGCCCCTCTCCGATCTCCTCTGTGCTAGCCACCAGGTCCGACCCAGCGCTGGCTACCGGCTGATTTTCTATGCCTTAGGCGCTGCTGTGAGGTTTGAGCCGACCAACAGATTCACTGCCACCACCTTCGGCCAAATTCCCTCACCTGTGCCGCTGATCTGGAGCAACTACTGCCGTGCTTCTACTTTGTGTGTCGCCGGGAGTCGAGAGCTCGAGAAGGCGACAGAGGGCAGCAGTGATTCGGCAGTGGGATTTAAGGTAAAGGTTTAAGGTTTGATTTTCGATTTTGTACTCTGATTCTTGTTGTGTTGTGAGCAGCACTTGTTTTGGGTGGAAGATCATGCTAACTAAGTATAGTGGTCTTTAATTGTAGATTCATTTCGCTGGTAGTGTATCGGGGTTCCACAGCAGCTGTGATTTTTTCGGCCATAATTTTCAGCAACATCCTTGCTGTGAGAAGTGAGGTAAGGAATAGGGTTTTGATCATGTTGTTGACGATTGATAGATAGGTTAATAACTAACGTTAACCTAGGTACATGTGTTAATTAGGGTTTGGCCCTAATTTAGTGTCAGGGACTTTTATTTAGCTATTTATAGGAATTAGCTAAATAAAATCTATATATATATTGCTGACACAGGACTTGACGCGAGACGAGTATCTCGGAGTCAGATTTAGATCATTTTATCGGAGGCGGGTACTTTTGACTTATGTCATTTGATATACATAGTAGTGAATATAACAAGTTGCATTAATTATGTTTCTTATTTGTTCCGATTAATCACTACCCGATACTTGTTACATGATTGATTGATTGCTTGTTTTGCATCTCATGTATTCCTTACCTGTTGATACATGCTTATAGGGGTAGTGATATACCATGCTTCACCATGTTCAGGACCTAGGTTGTATACCTTCTGTGTACCTTTGATTTGATTTGACTCATTGACCTATAATGCACTTTTATATATATATATGGATTAGGTCAGGATATTTTGTGGTTAGTGCCATGCACCATTTGCACGATTGCATGCTGTGCGATAGTTCGCTCCATTATTGTTGAGCACATCGCCAGTTACATGGATCTGCACACACCACCACTCATGGGTTAGTGGTCGATTTAGGCAGAGTGTGTTGCAGCAGGGACTCTGTTAGGCACCGTTGGTCCGCTCATGGGTAGTGTGACACAACGTGTTATCCGGCAGGGATTCCTCCCCGTCATCGTGTACCGGGAGTTGAGAGCATTGCGCTCCCCCATTTATGATTTGGGGTAGGAGGATAGGTGTACTCCGACAGCATCCCGTCCACTCGGTCACTCATTAGGAGTAGTGACGACAGAGTGCACGGTTGTCACAGCCCTACCCACTCGGCCTCACTATTGGGTGTGAGATGATCGACTGGCGTCAGGGGTGACCAGGACGCATCATTAGCATCATATGCATGATGCATTTATTGCTTGTGTTTGTTATATGCTGCATATTGTTTGGATACCTATGTTTGACATGCATACAGGATTTCCATATCACTCGGACTGTTTGTCCTTATACCCCGGTCCTGGTTAGTACAGTATTCTCCTGTTTACTTCAGTTTGTATTTTCCTTTATTACATCAGGAGACTGTACGCATGATTAGTGCTAGATGTTATTTCCTTACTTTGTATATCAGTTGTACCTGCTGAGTGTTGGACTCACCCCGCCTCCATTGTTGTTATTTTTCAGGTTGATGCTATCAGGAGAGAGTTCCAGTTGCTAGTCCCCTGCTGATCACAAGGGCTTAGAAATCTTTTGGTTTTCTTCTTTATTAGTCTATGTTCAGACTTATTCTATTTTTGATACTATGGATTTTTGATACTATGGATCTGGTATGAATTTTATGTGTCGAGGGATTTTATTTCGATATGTTTTACTACATGCCTGCCTGGACGGCAGAAGAGGTGAGTAAATCGGATTTGAGCTTTACGAGTGTAGTAGAGTAGGGTTGATTTCGAGTCAGAGTATTATTCTTCCGTTTACTTGTCATATAAACTGCGTGGTTGTGTCAGCCAGAGGCTGAAATTGATATTAACTGCGTGATGATGGTTTTATTATTGTTATTATTCCAGCCGCATATGGCTGAGGTATATAGTGTTTGTAGAAAGTTTCAGATTGTCCGCCATACAGGGGAGATGCTGCCGAAATTTCTTCGGACAGGGACTCCTCCGGGGCGTGACATCACAAGTTCTCAAATCTTCTTCCATTGTTCCGTCACACACACACAATGCACCGCTCCTGCTACCTCCTCCTACTCGAGCTTCCCTTTACCTTTATCTACAGTATAAGGAAATGCAAATCTATAAGCGAATGCTTAGTAAATACCATCTACTCACAAAACGATGCATTTAAAGAGAACATGCTTTTAAAACTGCTTGCGGAAAGCACAAAATTTACACTTGACCGTAATTCACGCCAAAACGTATAAATCAGAGTTATATACATAGCATGCATTTTTAAATAGGTTGATCATGCAAAACATCAACTCAAACCATGCTAGTAATAGAATGAAAACAGGAATCTTGGCATATTATAGAGTTCATCAATGCTGCACTTTATAACTCAAGTTCTCAAACTTAGGAAACTTCTACTAAGACAAATCATGAAGTTTGAAAACTTTATATTACATAACTAATGAAAATAGTAAACAACTTGCTTTGGGCCCAGTATTGTACCACTTTGCGCGCATTTTTAATAAGATCTGAGGTAGTTAATCCCGAACCCATTAAGGTACTACTAAGCAATCTAGGAGCCTAGGGGCGATCTAGAAGCCCACCCATGGACCTTGTGTCCAGTACATGCCTTTCTAAAGTAAAATACTTTCTTTTAACTATTGATTTCTTGTACTTGCACTTGCTTGTCATTTAAATAAACACCTTATGTGTGCTTAATTCCCCTCACACTTATAGGGAAGCATTTTAGGGCACTTGAATCTGCTTCTTAACCCCAAAACTAAATGGGAAGCAATTCAAGATGCTCTACACATGCTCTTAATCCCCAAAACTTTAGAGGGCATCTTACATAACATGACATGCATCTTTATTAACACGTCTAAAACATATCTCAACATGTATCTCCTAAATCATGCATAAAAGACATTACAAAATACATCTTCGAAGCAACTTATACTGCAGGTGAGTAGTACTTACATCTTTTCGCTAGATCTTACTATTATATGGTGTAGGGAAGACAATCCTTTCTTACACGCTTTAATCTCCAAGACACCCTTCCTCGCGCGAACTACCTCCTTGGGAGATACCCTCCCTTTAGATTCTCCCCTTGAAAAGCCTTAAGATTTGGAGCCCTAGGGTTCTTGGCCGAAACTTGAAAGGAGGAAGGAGAAATTTCGGCTAGAGGAGAAGAGGAAATGAAAATTAGGATTTTGATCTCATCCATCCCCTTTTATACTAAGTGGAAATTGAAGCATCTCTTCACACATAATCTACATATAATGAATTATTTTATATTGCTCATGTGATGCTTTACCACCACCTAATGTTTACTTAAACCAATCTTAAATAAAATGTCTTGGGTTTAATTCTTAGCCCGGGCTATTTATGAATATATTTTTATTTCTTTTCTCTTCTTCTATTTCTTTTTGCTCTTTTGGAGGAAAGGAAATTTACGGGTGTTACAATTAATTCAAAATTGTTGGTTCTAGGATATCAAATTCCTACATTTGTTGTTCCTTTAAGGTATCTAAAGATTCTTTTGACTTGAGTCAAATGAGATTCTTTAGCACAGGTTTGGTATATAGCACACATACTCACTGCAAATAAAATATCGGATCGACTTACAGTTAAGTACAGTAGGCTACCTATGGCACTCCTATAGTATTTTAAGTTGATTGTTTTTCCATCTGGGTTGTCGTCTAGAATAGTATTAACTGACATAGGTGTTTTTATTTCTTTAGTATTTTTCATCCCAAATTTTTTAAGTAATTCTTTGGTATATTTTTGTTGATAAATATAATTTCCCTCATTTGTTTATTTGATTTGCAATTCTAAAAAGTAAGTTAATTTTCCTACTGAACTCATTTCAAATTCTTGTTCCATTAAGTTTGTGAATTCTTCTAAAAATTCTGAATTAGTTGAGCCAAAAATTATATCATCTACATAGATTTGGGCTATAAATATGTCCTCTTTTATTAATTTAATGAATAGGATTGGGTCAATTTGACTCTGGTTAAACCCTTTGGATATTAGGTAAGAGGTTAACCTTTCATACCAGGCTCTGGGTGCTTGCTTAAGTCCGTATAAGTCTTTATTTAATTTAAAGACATAGTCAGGGTGCTCTAGACATTCAAACTCAGGTGGTTGGCCTACATAGACTTCCTCTTTGATCAGCCCATTTAGAAAGGTAGATTTCATGTCCTTTTTATACAGTCTGAACCCTTTATGGCCTGCATAACTGAGTAACATTCTAATGGACTCTAATCTAGCTACTGGGGCATAAGTTTCATCATAGTCAAGTCCTTCAACTTGACTAAACCCCTTAGCGACTAGCCTAGCTTTATTTCTGGTAATTTCCCCAGTTTCGCTTAATTTATTTCTAAACACCCATTTTGTTTCTATTATTTTCTTATTTTTGGGTGGTGGTACTAAGTCCCAAACTTCATTACGCTTAAATTAAGCTAGTTCCTCTTACATAGCTATGACCCAGTCTAGATTAAGTAATGATTCAGCTACGGTTTTGGGTTCAATTTTTGAAATCAGAGAAATTTGACTTAGGTTCCTAAAAGATGACCTAGTTTGAACCCTTAAGTCTAGATCACCAATTATTTGGTCAATTGGATGATTTGGGTTGACTCTTATAGTTCTAGGCGGTTGATTTTCTAAAGATTCTTCTTCTTCTTCATGATCATTGGTTCCTTCTTGATTAATATTTTCTTGAATAAATTCAATTGGTTGAAGTTGGGTTTGTTCTAGGTTTTGTTTGGATTCCTCAAATTTTACATTAGTAGTTTCTTCAATTCTTAATGTAACCTTATTATATATTCTGTAACCCCTACTATTTAGGGAGTATCCTACAAAAATTCCATCTTCTATTTTAGAGGTGAATTTTCCTAAGTGCTCTCTTGTATTTAAGATGAAGGTTGGGCACCCAAATACTTTAAAATATTTTATATTGGGTTGCTTATTATAATATATTTCAAAAAAGATTTTGTTGTGTGTTTTGTTTAGTGTTGTTCTATTTTGCACATAGCAAGCTGTATTGACAGCTTCTGCCCAAAAGTACTTGAGTAAATTATATTCATTTAGCATAGTTCTAGAAGCTTCAAGTAAAGTTCTATTTTTTTCTTTCTACTATTCCATTTTATTGGGGAGTTTTAGGACACGAAAATCCGTGATGATATCCGTTTTCAAGACAAAATTTATTAAAGTTATGATTTTTAAATTCTCCCCCGTTGTCACTCCTAATTCTTTTAATTTTAAGGTCTTTTTCATTTTCAACTTGTTTGCAAAAGTTTGTAAAAATTTCAAAAGTTTCATCCTTATTTTTTAAGAATTTTACCCGAGTGAACCTAGAATAATCGTCTATTATTACTAGGCAATATAAACTGCCATTTATTGATTTGACCCCATGAGAGTTAAATAAGTCTAAGTGTAGAAGTTCTAGTATTGAGTTGGTATGAGTTTGATTAGTTGGTTTGTGAGTAGACTTTGTTTGTTTACCTTGTTGACAAGCATTACATATTGTTGAGTCTAAGTTAGGTAATTTTGGTAAACCTCTAGCTAATCCATTTAATTTACTTGTATTTCTGAAATTAGTGTGTGACATTCTTCTATGTCATAACCAAGTTTCTTCTTTTTGTGTTAAATAACACTTAATTGAAGAAGTGGTTAAGTTAATAGCATAGATGCTATCTTTTCTAAACTCTTTTAGACTTATCGTAGGATTATCTAGGTGTTTGATTAAGCATTCCGAAGATAAGAACATAACCTTATACCTAGTGTCACATAATTGACTGATACTTAGGAGATTATACTTGAAATTTTCAACAAGTAAAGCATTTGTAATAATAAAGTCAATTTTAAGCTCAATATTATCTATACCAATTACCTTGAGTTTGTCATTATTTCTAGAGACAACTGTTCCTAAACTTTTGTAGGTAAGTTGAATGAATTTGGTTTGATCTCCAGTCATATGTTTGGAGCAACCACTGTCCAAGATCCACTTGGTTTCCAACAATAGGTAGGAATTGAGGGTTAGTCTATGTTTTGATTCTAATTTTGTTTAGGTAATAATAGTAAAATAATCATTATTATTATTATTACTATTATTTTTATTATTATTATTATTATTATTAAAAGAATTTTTAAAATAAAGTTTTTAAAAGAATTTTTTAAATAGTTTTTAAAATTTAAAAATATTTTTAAAATATTTTTTACAGTTTTTAAAAGAATTTTA
The DNA here is from genome assembly GCF_018446385.1 of Zingiber officinale. Lineage (NCBI taxonomy): Eukaryota > Viridiplantae > Streptophyta > Magnoliopsida > Zingiberales > Zingiberaceae > Zingiber > Zingiber officinale. The sequence continues at coordinate 36,067,596 of NC_056004.1, read as the reverse complement.
AAGTAATTTTTAAAATAGTTATTTAGAATTTTTAAAAGAATTTTAAAATATTTTTATTAAATATATTTTAAAGTTTTTAAAAGAATTTTTAAAATAGTTTTTAAAATTTTTAAAAGAATTTTTAAAGTAGTTTTTAAAGTTTTTAAAAGAATTTTTAAAATAGTTTTTAAAATTTTTTAAAGAATTTTTAAAATAGTTTTTAAAAAATTTTAAAGAATTTTAAAATAAAGTTTTTAAAAGAATTTTTAAAATAGTTTTTAAAATTTTTAAAAGAATTTTAAAATAAAGATTTTTAAAAGATTTTTTAAAATAGTTTTTAAAGTTTTAAAAAGAATTTTATAAGAATTTTTAAAATAGTTTTTAAATTTTTTAAAAGAATTTTAAAATAAAGCTTTTAAAAGATTTTTAAAAGAATTTTTAAAATAGTTTTTAAAATTTTTAAAAGAATTTTAAAAGAATTGTTTTAAAAAATAGTTTTTAAAGTTTTTAAAAGAATTTTTAAAATAGTTTTTAAAATTTTTAAAAGAATTTTAAAATAAAGTTTTAAAAAGAATTTTAAAATAAAGTTTTTAAAAGAATTTTAAAATAAAGTTTTTAAAAGAATTTTAAAAATAGTTTTTATAATTTTTAAAAGAATTTTAAAATAAATTTTTTAAAAGATTTTTAAAATAATTTTTAAAGTTTTTAAAATAATTTTTAAAAGAATTTTTAAAGTTTAAAAGAACTTTCAAATATTTTTTTTAAATTTTTTTTTGAATTTTAATTTAATTTCATTTCATTTCATTTCATTTAATAATTAAATTTTATTTAATTGAGTCCTTAGTCATCTCACCCGATCTATGTTTTCAATCAGGGAATCCTATAATTTTGTGAGATGAATTGGGTTCAGTTTTAGTGTTTGGTTTAACTTTTGTTAGATTTAGGTTTAGCTTTGGGCTCAACAAATAGGCATTCTCTGGATAAACTTCTGGGCTACGATGAGTCACTTGGACATCATTAGAGTAACCATACCTTCGAGGTTTTCTAAATAGTCCTATCCACTGAACTTAATACAAGACCTTGGTCTAACGGGTTAGGATCCATAAAGGGTAGCTTCGGTTAGTTCTACTTAGCCAAATGCACGAGGTCGAAGTCATATCTTCCTAGACATCCATAGACTAAGCTTCCCTAACATATTATCATCCAAAATTTCACCAATATCATAGGTCAAGTTAAACTTGGTCCCTTTCTAACTAATCCTAATTACCTTGCAGGGTAGGTTATTTTTGAAGGTGTCAGCTATTCTGGAGTCTCCCCCTGAATTATTGGCCTTTATTTTTTATTTTTAGTTCTTGGTTTATGTCTGTTCTTTTTATAGTTATAATTGACTTGATGATATTCTAAGTCTTGGTTTGGTGGAGTTTAAAATATTTAGATTTTGAATTTGTTGGTCTAGGTTTGTATTTTGGTTTTTGATTTTATTTATTTGATTTTACATAATATATTTTTCCTTTGGGTATGTAGTATTGGTTAAGTCCTACTTGCTTGGTTAAGCACGCTTTCGGAACCCAAGCTTTACTTGATTGTTTGTGTTGGGTTATTAATGATTTAAATATTTTATTTGAACTTGACTTGCAGTCAAGTCTGATTTTGTTGTAAGTTACTTTTTGGTTATTTAAAATTAGATCTAAATTCTTAGATCTTGTTGTAAATTTTTCTAAGAGATCTTTTAATTTATTAATTTCTACTTTTAGTAATAAATTTTCCTCCTCAAGTGTTAGGTCTTGAGTTGGATTTGTGATTTGTTCCTTGAGGTTTTGATTTTCCTCAAGGAGCTATTTATTTTCTTTTTCTAATGTAATTAATTTACTATTTAAACATGCAATAATTTTAAAAAACTTTCTATTCAAATTAAAGTTTATCTCTTCGGGACCTTCGGAAACGAGTACGGACTCGTGGCTTGATTCGGGTTCGGACCTGTCTTCCGATTCGTCCTCCGACTCTGCTTCGAGAGCCATCAATGCGATGTGACTCTAGTGCTTCTGGTCTTCGACCTCCAATTCGTCTGAGGAAGAGTCGTCCCAAGTCGCTTTGAGAGCCTTCTTCTTGGAGGTCTTTGTCTTGTCGCTCTTCAGTTTCGAGCACTCGTTCTTGTAGTGGCCCTTCTTCTTACATCCAAAGCAGGTCATATTCCTCGGTTCGGTTGGGGGGTTGATCTTTTGCAGGTCCTTCTTGCTAAAGCTCTTCTTCCTCCTGGTGAACATTTTCCTTACCAGGTTCATCAGGTGTTCTTCATCTTAAGAGTCCTAGTCAAACTCATCCTCAACCCCAGGCTTATTTTTCGTCCTTTCCTTGGATGAACCTGCAAACAAGGCTATACCTTTCTCAGTCCCAGTGTTAGTTTGCTCATGTAATTCTAATTCACAAAATAGTTCGTCTAATTTTAATTTAGATAAATTTTTTGAAATCTTGTAGGCATCCACAATGGATGCCCACAAGGTGTTACGTGGAAAGGCATTTAACGCATACCTTATTAGATTGTGGTTCTCCATTTGATGGCTTATTGCGTGGAGTCCGTTGAGGATGTCCTTGATCCTCACGTGAAGCTGACTTGTCATTTCTCCTTCCTGCATTTTAATATCAAATAACTTATTTAAGAGGAGGTCGTGTTTTGTTACCTTAGCGTTGCTAGTTCCTTCGTATAGCTCGATCAATTTGTTCCATAGCTCTTTCGCATTTTGATGTGGTTCTACCCGGTTTAACTCTTCCTTTGTTAGTCCGCATTGTAGGGTGTTGAGGGCTTTGAAATCCGTTGACGACTTTTTCTTCATGTCCGGAGTTCACTATTCCGAGTCCAGTGGAATTCCAGAGTTGTCGATCGACACCTTGTAGCCTCTGGTGACGCTGAACCATTGGTCGAAGTCTGTCTTCAGGTAGACTTTCATCCACTTCTTCCAGTACGAAAAATCATCCTCATTGAATAGGGGAGGGCGTACTATGCTGAAACATTCAATTTGAGACATTTTTTTAACCTGCACACGAGTAAAGAAATAAACAAGGAAAATCCCAAGACTTGGTCTTGGATTAGTAGTGCGGGAAGAAATAAAAATAATATAAGAGCTGAATTGGTGTTGCACTACCAGTTTGGAATATAACGAAAAAATTGAAAATCGAAAAAAAAATTGAAAAAGGTTCCCCCCCCCCTTGTCTGATTGGTGGTTGCACCAAATCAGAGTGGTACCTGCTCTGATATCATTTGTTGGATCGATGAGTTTCGCTAAAGGAGGGTGAATAGCAATTAAAATTTTAACAAAAGTACGCAGTGGAAAAATCGAAAGCAGAAAGAATGACACAAGTAATTTTTACTTGGTTCGGAGCCTGTGTCAACTCCTACTTCAAGGCCCGCACTCGTCGAGTGCTTTTGTTGGGCAATCACTAATAATTCGAATAATTGTTACAAAAAGAAGTACAGGAATTAATTAGTAAAAGAAAACCCAACAATAAAAAATAAGACAGAAGATGAACTTGTCGGAGAGCCTTCGCAGCGTTGCAGGAGCACAAAAGAGCATATCGTGAGTTGTTCTTTAGCTCCAGCCTTTACCCTCCTTATATAGGAGGTTCGGGGCACCTGGATCCTTTCGGACACCCTGAATATGACGTAGCCGAGCCAACCAGGGCGCTCCACATGGCGAAGTGACGTTGTGGATAAAACTTGCATTCCGGGCGCCTAGATCCCTTCCGAGCGTCCGGACTCTATTTTCCAACAACTTCATTTCCCTGCAAGAAAATGTTAGTCCGAAGCATAAATGCAAAATATCCTGCAAAACAAAGTGTTAGCACAGTTTATGATAAAAGAGAGATAGTAATTAGATTCCGTCTCCTCGAGACCGGAATCTAGTCACAATCTTGACTTAGATATCCGAAATGGATCTAAGTCCGATCGACGCCTAATGTTCCCTTCCCAGGAACGCGTCCTCACGGTCACTCCCCTCCAGTAACTTACCTCCACTTACCTGCCAAACGTCCGGTAAGCCCTTCGACCCGTTTGGGCTTCGTGCCAGCTATCCGGTCAGCCCATCGACCTAGCTGGACTTCATGCCAAACGTCCAGTCAGCCCATCGACCCATTTGGACTTCGTGCCAACTATCCGATCGGCCCGTCGACCTAGCTGGGCTTCGTGCCAGACATCAGGTCAGCCCGTCGACCTGTCTGGACTTCTCCTGCACACTCGGTCAGAGTGTTAGATAACAATGAAACTAACTTAACCTATTTTGTCATTCATCAAAACTTGAGTTAGACTGTTAGTGCTAACCGCACCAACAGAAGGCACTTTCAAAGGGGTCCAAGGTACCTTCCATCAGATAAACTTTATCCCCCTAAGGATAAAACATTATCATTAGGTAACTGCTAGGGAAGGCACCTTTTATGGCTGGAAGATGCCTTCACATTATTCATCGAAGGCGCCTTCCAAGTCATGGAAGGCACCTTCCATAAGGCATATCAGCTCCCATAAGCTGATCTCTTTGCATGGGTGATGCTCCAGCTAACCGGAGTTGAACCCACCTGAACCCAACTCCAACCTTCTCCTCGAGTAGCCTTCCTACCCGGCTTCTTGTCCATTGGACCATCGCGCGCGTCCATCTCGTTTGCCGGTGTACTCTTCCGTAGCACCTCATCCTTCAGATGTGCCAAGCTCGTCGGCTCATTTCCCATGTCATCCTTCTCACTAGCTACGTATTCTGCTCGACTTCTTGTGTTCCTAAGCTCCTGCACACTTAGACACAAGGATCAAATACAACATGACCTAACTTAACTTGGTTGACCACATCAAAACTACCACAGGGTACTTACATAAACTTTATTCAAATCAAAAATAAAATCAATACCAACCACCATTATTTTTATAAGAGATCTAACCCTTATTTAAATAACCTAAAAAATAAGAAAAAGTCACAATAGAAAAAGAAAAAGTAAAAAGAACTAATCTTACAAAAAAAAATAAAGTCTAAACTAAGTTAAAAAAAAAAAAAAAATTAATCCTAAAAAAGAAAGAGATAAAATCTATATTAATTTTTAAAAAATAAAACTAATTTTAAAAATTTGAAACAAATAAAGAAAAAGTCAAAAAACCAAATCTAGAGTTTTGATCATGACCTAGTTAGCTGATTCCATCTCGTTCAGACTTCGAATAGAGTGCAACCATGTTAGGAGGCCACAAACTCATCATCTTCCTTGTAAGTAGTCTCGTTCGTCCTTTTTCTAGATCCAAAAGGGAGGTTGGTAGCCTCATTTTCTTCTAGTAACAGTTCGAAGGGGAACATAGCCGTGTTAGATGATATGAGATGATTGTATCCTTAGATGCTCCTGCATTAGATGCTCAAGTTGAAAATAACTCATCCTTGAGTTCAAAATAACATCTTAAATATCCATAGTCTCCCTTTTCTTTGCATTGTCTTCCAATACAACATGAACTGCATCTTCAAATAAGATCAAAATCTCACAATCATCACCATAAAGTACCTCGTCAACTTCATCATCAAATACCGATTCACCAAGTGCCTCAATCTTGTATTCGTCATAGATTGGATCATCGATTATTTCAATCTTGTTGTCCATATCTTTCTCAACAAAATTTTTATCCAAATTAGAACAAAAGAACTTGCAACCTTTAAGATTTTGAACACTATGATCACATTGTGAGACTTCCTCAATCGAAACCTATCTATCACAACCTCGACCATGCACCTCACTATCTTCAAGATCTTGCGCCACTAACTAGACGCTGGAATAACTCCGTGACTTGTCTCTGTAGATCTTCAATTAGCTCATAGGATATGATTCGATCCTGGTGTAAGACTTCCTCAGTCAGAACCTATCTTTCATGACCACAACCTTGAATACAATGATCATCCATGGATCTAAGGCTCTGATACCAACTGACACAAGGAAGAAACTCCATATGAAAATTTGGAATCACAAGTTTGCAGAGCAAGACATAGAAAGATAATTTGTAGAAAAAGAGAAGTTGCCTTTAGGTTTAAACAAAAATAAACTTTATTCAAATCAAAATCAAAATCAATCACCATTATTTTTACAAGAGTCCTATCCCTTGTTTAAATAACCTAAAAAATAAGAAAAAGTCTCAACAAAAACTTTGCAATAGAAAAAGAAAAAGTAAAAAAGAACCAATCTTAAGAAAATATAAACTAACTTTAAAAAGGAAAATTAATCTTAAAAAAGAAAGAGATAAAATCTATATTAATTTTTAGAAAATAAAACTAATTCTAAAAATTTGAAATAAATAAAGGAAAAATCAAAAGACCAAATCTAGAGTTTTGACAAGCTAGTTAGCTAATTCCATCTCATCCGAACTCCGAATAGAGTGCAACCTGTAGGATTTTTATGCACGTGAGAGGGGGAGTGAATCATGTAGCTTTAAAAATCTATCTTTTTCAGTTTTAAAAATGAGTACACAGTGGAAAAACTAAGTAAAATAGAAATAAAAAAAGCACAATACGCGAGGAGTTACTTGGTTCGGAGCTTTCGGCGACTCCTACTCCAAGACCCAGGTCCTGCGGGCCTATTGATGGATAATCCACTAATGACCTCTTCTAGAATTGCCAGAAAAACAGATCGAGTATAATAAAAAGGATAGGATAAGTGTAACAAGCTACATTTTCCTTTATGTAGTAATTAAGTACATAGAAAAACTTCGTTACCCAACACTTGTAGATTTAAAGCATTGAGCTCAGTGTTGGACGGCTCCTCAGCAATAGTCGAACGCAGCAGAGTCATAGCAAAGCAGTAGCACAAAGTCAGAATAGTCAAAACGTCGCCCAATTACATAGAAGCTCGTAGAAGAAGTGTGTTTGAATCTTTGGTCGAGTAGCCCTGTCAGGGGGATGGAAGGCACCTTCAACACCACTAAAGGTGCATTCAACACCAATTTTTATCCCCCCAAAATCGACTCTTATCATCAATGAAGCCTTTTGCCTTATCCGATCGAAGGCGCCTTCAAGCCTCTCCAAGGCACCTTCTATTACCTAACTCAAGGCGCCTTCCTTCATATAGAAGGCACCTCAGGTACTGTTCACCCGAGATATTATGTGCTCCTTTCACCCTATAAAATGTATTAGTCCAATAAAATAAAGTGTACCCTGTAAGCTGAAGTTAGGACAATAAAAATAAGCAGTATTAATTAGATCTTATCTATCTGAGATCATAATCTAGTCAAGATCTCAATTTAGGTTTTCAAAATGGACCTAAATTAAACATGCACCTAAAGTCCTCAAATAGGACTCATCCTCACTGAAACACTCTTTTCCATTAACTTACCTTACTTACCAAGTAGAATCGTTTGGCTCCTTCATGGTCCACCAGGTCTTCCCGCTAGTTGTTACCGTGAGTTGTTAGGTCCGTAAACCTAACTGGACTTCAGCTAGCTATCAGGTCTCGGGGACATAGTCATATTTTCAGCCAGATATCATATCACTTCTTAACCTATCTGGACTTCTACACCAGCTATCAGGTCCTCCAGACCTAGCTAGATTTTAGCCTGGTGTTAGACTAGTCAAATCTTGTACATTTGGTAGAAAAGGTTAGATCAAAACACATCTAACTTTAATTCACTTGTCATTCATCAAAACTTAAGTTTAATCATTAGTGTCAAATGCACCAATAATCTCTCCCTTTTTTATATAATGACAACCTAGGTTAAAGTTAGAAAAAAATATGCAAAAATATATAGCAATAAAAATGATGTAAAAAATTCTAAATGGTTTTCATTTTTTGTCTTGATCATTTTAGGGTTAAGTCTTTCATATTTTCTTAGAAATCTCTCCCTTTGGCATTCATCAAAAATTATGCATATAGGTAAGTGTAAGCAAATAAAAGGGAGAATGTAGGTAAAACAAGCAAGTAGGCAAATCAAGTAACAAATTTTTCAGAGATAAAGTTTTTTTTTTTATAAAAACTTGCAAGTGTATTTCTAGGAGGAGTTAAAAAAAAATTAAAGTATTTAAGAAAATTTTAAATGGAAAAAACAATTTTCAAACTTAAGGTTTTCAAAATTTTGAAAATTAAAATTTTCAAAAATAAAACATTTTACAAAGATAAACTTTATAAGAATTTTGCAAATCTTTTTCAAGACAATTCCAAAACACTTTTCAAAAGTAATTTTTAAAGTTTAATTTTCAGGACAACTTTTGAAAATTAATTCTTAAAGTAATTTTTTAAAACACTTTTCAAAAGTAATTTTTAAAGTTTTAATTTTCAAAGTAACTTTTGAAAAAAGGTTTTCAAATTATTTTTCAAAATATTTTCAAAGCAATTTGCTAAGGAAACATTGTAAAAATGTATTTTTCAAGGGTTTTTCAACGCAAATTTAAAGCAAGTTTTTGAAGAAGCTCTACAATTATTTTTCAAGTATAAAGTAATTTTCAAAACATGTTTCAAAAAATTTTCAAAGAAATTATATTCATAATTTTGGAAATATTTGCAAAATACGTTTTAATAAAGTTTCGAACAAATTTATAAATCAACAGTTTGAAACAACTTGAAAAAAAATCCGTTGAAAACAATTTTCAAATATCCTCCCCCTTAACTTGATATTACTTTAAAAATAATATTCATCTACAAATTATTCTTAAATATCTAACCTTTAATTACTAATTAACTACCAGAAGATAAAGATAGCAGCGTTCACTTGATTAGTTAAGTTAAATAATAATGTCGAATTAGAAATTTGTTGAAAAAGGACTACTTAACTTGATCACTATATTTTTATATTTTTTGCCCAGACTTATGTTGATGCACTGATATAAGCATCTAAAGTCTAGTCAAGAGACATACGCATCTCACGTCATTCTAAGTTTTTGAATACACAATCAAGGTAGACATAGTGTGTTTGTAAAATTCTCATTACCTAGATCTATAGGATCATGCTTTCTAGGGGTTTATCCTAGACTAAGGCTAAAATAAATTTTGAAATACTAGAAAAATTGGAGTTTGAGAAAGTTGAATTTTTCCTAAAATTTGAAAGTTGTTTAAGGAGAAACACTTCCTACTCTTAATTAAATTTTCAAAAAGAAATTTACTAGATTATCCAAAATAGTCAATAATAACTAAATAGATAGATCAAGTCAAGCAAACAAACAATATATACAAGTACACTGAATAAAATCATATCTAGTCATCATCCTTAGGTGGAGGTAGGGGTTGATCATTTACTCAAAACGCTTGAAGTATAACCTGTATCTATAGGTCTAGCTGCCTAAATCTAGCTATCATCTCCCCTCGAAGAGAGGTGATTCCCTTTGAGACTGACTATTAGATTTGTGTGAAAGACTCCTCAAGTCTAACAAGGTGATCCTCTATGACAAGTGAGGTCTAGGGCTGGGTCAAGGTCGGAAGAGGTGTAAAGAGCTCATCAATCGTAAATGCTGGCATCTCCTCTCCCATGGTTGCAACTGCCTCGTCGACCTCGGCCAGAATGATTGGTGGGATATCCTCCTCGGCCTCGTCTGGAACGGCTGGCTGAGGACCCACTATCCAAGCTAGTCCTCCCTGAGTGGTAATTTCTATATGCACTAATACAAGCTGACGTTGACCAATCTCATCATATGCGCTAAGGGAAGTAAGTGTATCCTAGGTCATATCTACCCCTATGTTCAAAAATATGAAAGTCAGAATGTGATAGTAGAGCATATGAACCTATATTCGAATGCATTGAAGGTGCCTTCACTAGGTTTGGTGGGAGTTTTGCAGCCCTTTAGTGGGACGCCTCCTATTCTATCGGAGGTGCCTTCGATACTAGGTTTTTTTTAATTGGATTTAAGGTGTTAATTTTTAAATTTTAAATTCAATTTTAGGTTAAGTTTAAATTTTAGTTTGATTTTAATTTTAAATTAAGTTTAAGTTTAAAATTTTAATTTGATTTAAGTTTAAATTTTAATTTGATTTAATTTTAATTTTTAAGTTAAGTTTTAATTTTAATTTTAAGTTTAAGTTTTAATTTAAGTTAAGTTTTAAGTTTTAATTTCAGTTTCAGTTTTAAGTTTTAATTTAAGTTAAGTTTAAAGTTTTAATTTAAGTTTCAGTTTTAAGTTTTAAATTAAGTTTAAGTTTTAATTTAAGTTAAGTTTTAAGTTTTAATTTAAGTTTAAGTTTTAAGTTTTAATTTAAGTTTAAGTTTTAATTTAAGTTAAGTTCATTTTAATTTTAATTTTAATTTAATTTAATTTAATTTTTATTTAATTTTAATTTAATTTTAATTTTAATTAAATTTAATTTTAATTTTAATTTATTTTAATTGAATTTAATTTTTTTAAAATTTATTTTAATTTATTTTAATTTTAATTTAATTGTTAAGTTTTAGGTTTAATTTTAAATTTTATTGATCTAATCATCTCATTCAGTCTATGTTTTCAGACAAATGTATCTTATTATTTTATGGGATGAGTTAAATAAGATTTTTAGGGATTAGTTTAACTTGGGTTAGATTCAAGTTTAGCTTTGGGTTAATCAAGTAAGCATTTTTTTTTAATAAATTTCTAGGTTGTGGTGAGTCACACGAACATCATTAGAGTAACCACGTGCTTTGAGATTATTTTAAATAGTCCTGCCCAAAGAACTTAGTATAAAACTTTAGTCCAACCAGTTTAGATTGGTAAAGAGTAGCTTCAGTTAGTTTTATTAAGCTATATACAACAGGTCGAATACATATAATTCTTCCTAAACATGCATAGAAAGAGCTTCCCTAACCTTCTATCATCTCAAACTTCTCTACTATTGTTTGTCAAGTTAAATTAGTCCCTAATTTAACTAGTTCTAATTACTCATCCAGGCAAACTATTATTTTGGAGGTGTCAACTTATTTGGTGTCTCCCCCTGAATTATTTGTAGGATTGGAAAGAATGTTAGAGGAGGGGTGAATAGCGATCATCGAAAAATTTGAATTAAAACTAAGTTACGCAGTAGAAAATAGAAGAAACAGACAACGCTAACACAAGTTGATTTCACTTGGTTCAAACCCTTCAACGACTTCTACTCCAAGGCTCACACTCGTCGAGTGCTTTCGTTGGATAATCCACTAATAGTTCATAAAAATGTGTTACAAGATAAGTATAAGAACTAAAAACACAAGGTTACCGACAACAAGGAAAATATGAAAATCTGAGTCGCCGGTTGTTGGAGGAGCTTCACAGCATCGCAGGAGTTTTTTCGGAGCACCGAGCAAGAAGAAAACTTGTCACAATTGTTGTTCTGAAGCTACAGGTCGAAGGGCTTTAAATAGGTCCATTTCGGGGCCTGGAACCCCTTCGGGCGCCTAGACCATGTGGCTTAGTCAATCAACACGCTCCACGTCAAATTATGGATGATTTTTAGGGTCCAAGCGCCTAGACAGAGTCCAAGCGCTCAAATCGCTTGGATGCCTATGGCCCGCCTGAGCTAGCCTGATCTGGGCGCCCGGATCCCTTCTGAGCGCCCGAAGTCCTTTTCTTCAACAACCTTCTCCTTGCAAGAAAAGGTTAGTCTAGGCAATCAAAGGTTATATCTACCCTGTAAAACAGAGTTAGCACAACATAGAAGATAGGATAGTAATTAGATCTTATCTCCTCGAGACCAGGATCTAGTCAAGATCTCAACTTAAGCTTTCCTAATGCACCTAAGTTGGATCGACGCCTACAGTTCTCTTAACGGGGAATGCTTCCTCACTGGATCTCTCCTCCAGTTTCTTACCTTCACTTACCAATTGCAATTACTTGACTTGCCTCTAACCCACCAGGTCTTTCTACCAGTTATCAGGTCTGCTAATCTAACTAGACTTCGACCGGTTGTTAGGTCCTTTGGGTCCAACCAAACTTCTCACCAGATATCAGGCCCCACGGACCTATCTGGACTTTCCACCAGCTATTAGGCCCTCAGATCTAGTTAGATTTCAGCCTGGTGTAAGGTCCCTCAAACCAGTCAACTCCTACACACTTGGTAGACTAATTAGACAAATAACACATCTAACTTTAACCTATTTATCATACATCAAAACTAGATTATTAGTGTAACCTACACCAACAATCTCCTTTTTGATATAATGACAACCCGATTTAAAGTTAGAAAAAAATACAATAAAGCAATAAAGCATAAAATGTTTAAAGTAAGTAGATTTTTCTAACCTAACCCACTATCCTCCCCCTTTGGCATAAAATGTCACATGTCTCCTTGAGTGCATTTTTCTTTCTGGTTGGTTTGGGTTTGTCATCTTTCATCTTTGGATACTCGTTCTTGTAGTGTCCTTTATTGTTGCACCCCTAGCATGCGATATTTGCCTTCGAGTCACTTGACTTGATTACCTTTTGTAGGTCCTTCTTCGAGAAATTGTTCTTTCTTCATGTGAACATTTTTTTGACCATGTTCACGAGTTGTTCTTCTTCATCTTCTAAGTCAAATTTAGATTCTAGCTCTGGTTTGTGCTTGTGTTTAGCTTCTTTTGAGGGACCTGTAAAAAGAGCAATACCTTTCTTGACCTGCTTTGAGTTAGTCTATTCATGGAGTTTAAGTTTACAAAAAACTCATCTTGTTTTAATTTAGACAAATTTCTCAAAATTTTCTAGGTATCCACATGGATGCCCATAGTGCATTTCGAGGAAATACGTTTAGTGCGTACCTTATAAGATCACGGTTCTCCATTTGGTGGTCGATTGTGTAAAGTCCATTGAGGATGTCATTTATCCTCGCATGTAGTTGACTTGCAGATTTTCCTTCCTACATTTTGATGTTAAATAGTTTATTTAAAAATAGATCCTTTTTGTTATCTTTGCATTGTTGGTTCCCTCGTGCAGTTCTATGAGTTTGTCTCATAGCTCCTTCACATTTTCATGTGGGCCGACGCGGTTCAATTCTTCCTTCATTAGCCCCCATTGGATCATGTTGAGAGCTTTGAAGTCGATCTGAGCCTTCTTCTTCATTTTTGAATTCTAATTTTCTTGGTCCATTGGAATTCCGGCGTTGTCAACGGGCGCCTTGTATCATTTGGTGACGCTGAACCATTGGTCGAAGTTGGTCTTCAAATATACCTCCATCTGTTTCTTCCAATATGGAAAGTTATCACCATTAAATAGGAGAGGATGTACGGTGGAATATCCCTCATTTTGGGCCATGAACCTTGCACACAAAAGAGGAAAAGGCAAAAAAAAATCCCAACACTAGGTCTTGGATTAGTAATGTGGGAGAAGAAGAAAAAAATATTAAGACTCGATTGGTGTTGCACCAATTTAGAGTCATTTGCAATGAAAAAAATATCCAAAAAGGTAATTGTACCAGTCTAGACTATACTAAAAAAGCTCAAAATTTGAAAGAGAGAAAAAAAATCACTCCCTTGCCTGATTAGTGGTTGCACCAATTCAGAGTGGTACCTACTCTTATACCACTTGTAGGATCAGAAAGAACGCTAGAGGGGGGTGACTAGTGACCGTCAAAAAATTTGAATTAAAACTAATTTACATAGCGAAAAATGGAAGAAACAAACAACGCTAACACAAGTTGGTTTTACTTGGTTCGGATCCTTCAACGACTCCTACTCCAAGGCCCGCACTCGTCGAGTGCTGTCGTTGGGCAATCCACTAATAGTTCACAAAAATATGTTACAAGAAAAGTACAAGAACTAAAAAACAAGGTTACTGACAACAAGGAAAATATGAAAATCTGAGTCGTCGGTTGTCGGAGAAGCTTCACAATGTCGCAAGAGCTTTTTCGGAGCACCCAGTAAGAAGAAAACTTGTCACAATTATTGTTCTCAAGATCTAGGTTGAAGGCCTTTAAATAAGTCCATTTGAGGCTCCTAGAATGCCTCCAGGCACTTGGACCATATGGCTCGGTCAATCAACGCGCTCCACGTCAGCTTGTGGATGATTTTTCGAGTCTGAACGCCTGAACTGAGTCTGGACGCTCGGATCGCTTGGGCGCCTATGGCTTGCCTGGGCCAGCCTACTCTGGGCACCTAGAGTCCTTTTTTTCAACAACCTTCTCCCTGTAAGAAAAGGTTAGTCCGGACAATCAAAGGTTATATCTACCCTACAAAATAGAGTTAGCACAACATAGCAGATAGGGTAGTAATTAGATCCTGTCTCCTCGAAACCAGGATCTAGTCAAGATCTCAACTTAGGCTTCCCAGATAGACCTAAGTTCAATCGACGCCTATAGTTCCCTCAACGGGGAACGCGTCATCACTGGATCTCTCCTCTAGTTACTTATCTTCACTAACCAACTACAATTACTTGACTTGCCTCTAACCCACCAGGTCTTTCTGCCAGTTGTCAAGTCCACCGACCCAATTAGATTTCGGTCGATTGTCAAGTCTCGAGGACCCAACTAGACTTCCCTCCAGATATCAGGCCTCGTGGATCTATCTGGACTTCCCACCAGCTATCAGGCTTGCAAACTTAGTTAGATTTCAGCCTGGTGTAAGGTCTCTTAGACCAGCCATCTCCTGCACACTTGGTAGAGTAGTTAAACAAATAACACATCTAACTTTAACCTATTTGTTATACATCAAAATCAGATTATTAGTGTAACTTGCACCAACATTATTGAACTCATGTTTATTTTAAGTTTTTGGTTTATGTCGATTTGTTTTATAGTTATAATAAACTTGATTATAATTTGAGTTTAACTTGGATTTATAGTTATTTGATTTAAATTTAGGTTTTTGATTGGAATTTGATTTATTTGATTTAGTTTTACATTTTAGGTTTAGATCTGAATTAGTAGTTTTGACTTTTATTTTCATGTTTGAATTTGAATTACTTGGTTTATTTTGATTTGGTGTTATGTAGTGGATTTTATTTTTAGGTATATAATATTGATTGAGTCCTATTTTCTTGTTTAGACAAGCTTTGGAACCCAAGGTTTTATTTGTTTCTTAATTTGGATTACTAGTGATATGAATGTTTTATTTGTCGAGCTGGACTTATATCCGAGTCTGGATTTGTTGTACACAGCTTGTTGTGATCCAAATATCATATCTAGGTACTTGGATCTTGTTGTGAATTTTTCTAAGTTATCTCAATTCAACAACTTTACTTTTTAATTTGGAATTTTCCTCTTTAAGTTTTGCAACTTGAGTTGGATTTTCAAATTAAACTGGTTCAGTTGTTGAGTTTGATTTTAGTTGTTCTTTTAGATTTTGATTTTCATTAAGGAGTTGATTAATTTGAGTTTCTAATACTGATTTTATTAATTTTCTATTCATGCATGCTATAGTTTTAAAGAAGGCAATAGACAAGTTAGAATTTACCTCGTTGGGACCTTCAAAAATGAGTATAGACTCGTGGCTTGAATCGTATTTAGACTCGTCATCTTGATTCACCTCGCTTTTTGATTCTGGTATGGAAGTCATCAGTGCGGGGTAGTTGTGTTGCTTTGGTTCTTCAGCATTTGATTCTTCTGAAGACGACTCGTCCCAAGTAGCTTTGAGTGTCTTCATTCTTCTGGTTGTATTAGGTTTGTCCTCCTTCATTTTTTGACACTCATTTTTATAGTGTCCTTTCTTATTACACCTGTAGCATGTGACATTGACCTTGTTATTGTTGGAGGTAGACTTTATCTTTTGCAGATCCTTCTTGGAGAAATCATTCTTTTTCCTAGTGAATATTTTTCTTACCAAGTTTACTAGGAGTTCTTCAGTCTCTGATTCTGAGTCAGATCTAGCTTCTGGTTTAGGTTTTGTTTTAGACTTGGATTCTTTGGATGAACCTGCAAGAAGAGTGATTCTTTTCTTGACCGATTTGGAGTTAGTTTGCTCGTGTAGTTCTAATTCGTAAAATAACTCGTCTAATTTTTACTTTGAGAGGCTCCTAGAAATTTTATAAGAATCCACAATAGATGCCCATAACGTATTCTGAGGAAATGAGTTTAGGGTGTACCTGATGACGTCTCAATTTTCCATCTATTGGTCGATCGTGTAGAATCCGTTGAGGATGTCCTTGATCCTCGCATGTAGTTGGTTAGTCATTTCTCTTTTCTGCATTTTGATATTAAATAACTTATTTAACAAAAGATTATGTTTTGTTACCTTGGCATTAGTCGTTCCTTTGTGTAACTTGATGAGTTTGTCCTACAGTTTTTTTGCATTCTTGTGTGGGCTGACATGGTTCAGTTCTTCTTTCATGAGTCTGTACTAAAGTGTGTTTATGACTTTGAACTCAATTTGCGCCTTCTTCTTCATCTCTGGGTTCCACTTCTCGAGTCGAGAGGCGCTTTTGTAGCTTCATCCATTGGCACCTTGTATCCTCGTCGAATCAAAAGCCACTAGTCGATGTCGGTCTTGAGGTACACTTCCATTCGCTTCTTCCAATATGAGAAGTAATGTTCGTTGAAGAACGAGGGACGAACGATACTATATCCTTCGCTTTGGGCCATGTGATAACTGAGAGAAAAACCTAAACAAATACCAAGATTTGGTCTTGGTGTAAGTAGTGTGGGAGAAGAAAGAACAATAATAAAAAAAACTCGAGGAAATTAAGGAGAAAGAAGAACAAGAAAATAAACTCTCTGCTTGATTAGTGGTTGCACTAATTCAAAGCTAACAGGGCTCTGATACTATTTGTAGGATCGTTATGCACGTGAGAGAGGGTGAACCACCTAGTTTTAAAAATTTATCTTTTTCGATATTAAAAATGACTACGCAATAGAAAAACTAAGTAAAACAGAATTGAAAAGCACAATACGAGAGGAGTTACTTGGTTCTGAGCCTTCG
The DNA here is from genome assembly GCF_018446385.1 of Zingiber officinale. Taxonomy (NCBI): domain Eukaryota; kingdom Viridiplantae; phylum Streptophyta; class Magnoliopsida; order Zingiberales; family Zingiberaceae; genus Zingiber; species Zingiber officinale. The sequence continues at coordinate 36,050,867 of NC_056004.1, read as the reverse complement.
ACGACTCCTACTCCAAGACCCAAGTCCCGCGGACCTATCGATAGGTAATCCACTAATGACCTCTTTCGGAACTGCTAAAAGAAGGGATCGAGTACAATAAAAATGATAGGATAAGTGTAACAAGCTACACTTTCCTTTTGTAGTAATTAAGTACACAGAAAAATTTTGTTATCCAACACTTGTATATTTAACAGATCGAGCTTGGTGTTGGATGACTCCTCAGCAATAGTCGAACATAGAAGAGTCGTAGTAGAGCAGCATCACAAAATCGAAACAATCGAAACATGGCACGATGACGTAGAAACTCGTAGAAGAAGTGAGTTTGAAGCCTTGGTCGAGTAGCCTTTTTAAGGGGGATGGAAGGTGCCTTCAACACCACTAAAGGCTCCTTCAACACCAATTTTTATCTCCCAAAACTGACTCTTATCGTCGACGAAACCTTCTACTTTATCCGACCAAAGGCACCTTCAAGCCTCTCCAAGGCACCTTCCATTGCCCAACTCAAGGTGCCTTCCTTGGCATCGAAGGTGCGTGGGGAACTGTTCACCCGAGGCATTTTATGCTCTTTTTTCCTTATAAAATTTGTTAGTCCAACAAAACAAAGTGTACCCTACAAGACGAAGTTAGCATAATAAAAGTAAGCAGAATTAATTAGATCCTATCTATCCGAGTCCAGAATGTAATTAGTGTTTCAATTTAGATTTCCAATATTGAATTAAATTGGACCTACGCCTAAAGTCCTCAAATAGGACTCTTTCTCACTGGAAACTCTCCTCCAATAATTTACCTTACTTACCACGTATAATCGCTTGACTCCTTCATGGTCCACCAAGTTTGCTCGCCAATTGTCAGGTTCCTAGAGCCAACTGGACTTTGGCCAGCTGTGAGGTTCCGCGGACCCAGCCGAACTTTTCGCCAAATATCGAGTCACTCCTTTACCTATCTGAACTTCTATACCAACTATCAAGTTCTCCAAACCTAAGTAGATTTTGGTCTGATGTTGGACCAGACAAATCCTACACTCTTGGTAGAAAAGGAAGGTTTAACTTTAACTTACTTACTATTCATCAAAACTTAGGTTTGATCATTGGTATCAAATGCACCAGCACAACTATGTTAGAAGGTCACGAACTCATAATCTTCCTTGTAATTAGCCTCGATCGTCCTTCTTCTGGATCTAAAAAGGAGGTTGGTAGTCTTATTTTCTTTTTATAATAGCTCGAAAGAAAATATAGTCATGTTGGATGATATGATATGATTGTGTCCCTGAATGTCCTGCATCAATCTCCTATTAATTTCCATCGTCAGAATATAGTCTTATGTGCTAAAATTGTTACTCTATGAACCAAAGGAATGCACTAATTCTAATCTATTCTATACCCCTTGGAATAACTATTTTATTCTTGTCAATTCCCTTCATTAACTTAATATTCTATTAGTGAGCATATTTTTATTTGATTATTAGTCCATTCGTAATGACAAACACAAGCACAATTGATGAATAAATAAGATTATCAAATAATATAATGAATGGAGTATTAAGCTCCCAATCGATAATCAGTCCCTCACAAGTCACAAGCACACACTGTCTCAAACGACATTACAAACACACTTTTGTAGAAACTTCGGTTATTCATATTATTCTAAATCCTACATCAACACTTTTCTAGAGACTATCATAAGTTAGTTTCTAAGTAAATAGAAATACTTGCCCTTTTCTCTCTGTATATTTTTTGATTGTATAGGAAATAAATAACATTTATGGTTGATATTCAGATTCCAGATATGAAATAAAATGCCACCTCATATTCTTCTCTTAGTCATCCTGTTTCAAGATGTTGGCGCCTGCTATGTATATAGAAACTATATCATGTTTATATACGATACTGTTGAAGAATTCATGGCCCATTAAATTAGCAGAATATCATCCCTGACGAATATATCTCTATTCATAAAACCAGAATGTGAACATTTTTTATTCTTCTACTTACCATCAAAAGCTAAACAACAACATACCCCAAAAAATTCATACAATGAATTTTAGTGCATCAGTGGAGACAATCACAAGCACCTCCTGCATTTCATCGATCATTTGCTTTTGGAGAGAATATAATTTGTTTATTATTTATTAATCTTTAAGACTTCTTTTTTTCAGCATTCAGTGGTAATTATTTACTTCCCGGCCCGGTCTGTTATCGATCGAAATAAGTCACTTTCGGCAAATAGATCTTTACAAATTCAGCTCTTCGTCTTCATCAACAAACCAAAAAATTTACCGACAAGTAGATAAAAACAAATTACCTGCCTAAAACCAAATCAGAACTTGGTGCAATTCACGGGTAGGCCCGTGCTATGATCGACTCCGACGACCTCCACTTCGGTACAATTGATGACATCCTGTCCCAGCTTAGCCCCCGCCGCCCTCAGCCCCTTCAGAGACACCGCCTGGTTGAACAGATTGATCACCGGCAGCCTGGACGCCGGCGGCATCTTCCCCGCCGGCAGCAGGCGCGTGAAGTCGTCCCTCATGAGCGGCACCTCGAAGTCATCCTTGTTGTGCTTAACGGCGTTGTCCTTGGCGCTGATGTGTGCTCCGGGCTCCATGTGGTTGGTGGAGAAGCTGGCCTGGCTGGGAAAGTTGGGGTAGAGGCTCACGTAGCCGCGCAGGTACATCATGTCGATGAGGAACTTCTTCCACGACGCCTGCCACCCGTTGGTCCGCGACTTGGGGATCTGCACGGGATTCTGCTTCGCGTCTTCAGTAAATCGCGCGCCCATGTAGGCGTAGAACTCCCGCCAGTGCTTGGGGAAGAAGACGGAGCCCCAGCTGCAGGGGAGCTGGTGCAGGTACGGCGTGTTGGGGTGGATCTGCTTGAAGAACTCCGTCGCGATCCATTTGGGCCGCTCCTTCACCACCTCGATGAGTCGCGGGGTGTAGAGCGAGATGGATGAGAGCTCCGGGAGCGACACCTGCGGGTCGTAGTGGTAGGCGAGGAGGGCGTACTTGATCCACAGGTAGTAGTAGGGGGACACCTCGATGTCGTCCTCGAGGAGGAGGCCGAACTCGTCGTCGTCCGACGGGTACCAGCTCTCGCTGACGGCGCGGATGAGGCCGCCCTGGATGATGCGCCGCCGGATTTGCTTGGGGCCCTGGGCCCACGGGTAGGAGCGCACCAGCTGGAGCGTCGCTACGTCCACCTTGCTGTCCATGTTGAAGGTGAGCCGCACCTCGTCGCCGAGGTAGTACGCGTTCTGCAGCGACAGCAGGAGCCGCTGCAGGGAGGTGGCGCGGTTCTGGGTGATGATGTTCACGGTGATCCGCATCCGGTTCCAGTCTGCAAAACCACAATTCCAGCTAATTATGCTTAATTCTTAATTCAAAAATAATATATTTTTAAAAAAATTTAATAAATGCAGGCGCTTTTTAATTACGCGGCAATGCTGAGGGTCGTAGATCGGCCATCCACAGAACCTTCGGCACCGCTGGCCTCGGAAGAAGAACGAGGGACGTCCCGTTTGCACTCCCCTCGCACGCATTTTTTAGCGCATTCTTAACATTTTGATCAATGTCATCGACAGCGATCAGCAAGCTGGGATTGTGAATCTTGAGAAGCCCCTTCAAGCTCGAGTACACTGCCTGCACCACTGGGACATCCGAGTTCGATACGCCCGAAATGGCTCCGACTTGTAAATCAAAGATCCTGAACCTTCTTTCCTTGCATACATTCTTGGGCCACTTGAGAACAGAGACTGTCTCCTCGCAGGAGCAGTAACTGCCGCCGGAGACGACGATGTAGGATTTCCTTCCGACAGTGGTGCGGAACTTCTCGAGGAGCGGAGCGAGTGCTCTCACTTCGTCAGGAGAGTGAGCGTAGAAGAGGACATCTATCTTTTGCGGGTACATGGCAGCCCACTGAGTTACGTAGCCGGTGGACAGGGCGCGCCACCATTGATCGTCGCGGACTTGGACGACGTCCTTGAAGATGACGGTGGTCTCAGAAACGTAGGCCAGTCTGTGCTCGCTGTCGCCCCATGTCTCCTTGTCATTTGGATCGACGGGGAGGACGTAGGAGCCTGCGTTCCTGTACTTCTGAAGCTGATAACTGCACATTTTAAATACATCTCAGATCTCTTTTCGTCATCTTGTGGAAAATTTTTAGATAACGAAAGATTCGATTTGATTAATTTGTTACCTGAGGTGTAAATCTTCGCCTGTCATAAAAGTGAACGGCGTCTCCACGAACAGAGTCTTCACCAAATCCGCAGATAAAAACCAGGAACTCGACAAGAAATCCACCTGCACAATCCTCTCAACTGTGATATCGTAAGCCGGATCCGGCAGGTACAATCCGGCCTCCTTGGAGCGGAACTTGCGATAGCTCGGGAATGTGAAGTCCTTCTGCCGGAACGGCAGAATCCGGCCAATGCTCCCTAAAACAGAGTTCTTATACTTCTCCGTCCCCCCGACATGCGTCAGAATCTCCAGCATCCGCCGGCCGGGAATCATGTCGTCGTCGAGGATGTAGACGAAATCGGACTCCGTCTGCAGCGCCATCTGGAACCGTCCGTAGTACTTGAAGTCGTAGCTCGAGCTGATGAAGCTGATCCTAGAATGGTTGTAGCTCTCCACAATCCGCCGGAACACCGCCTCGTTTGGGCTGCCAAAGGACAGCACCCACAAGTGGTGGAACGGCAGCGTCTGGTCAAGCAGCGAGTCAAGCTGCGCGCAGAGCGTCCTCCGCTTGAAGTGGTTCAGAATCACCGTCACCCTCCGGGAATTGTTCCCCGCCTGGCTCCACCGGGACGGCATCTGAAGCAGCTCCGGCAGAGTCTCTGTTCCGGCGTTTTTGCTCTGGAACGCCAACACCTCGTCGTAGAGCTCTCGCTTAAGCTTGATCATGACAGCGTCGTCGGACTTCTTCTGCACGAACTCGATTCTCTCCGACTCGCAGACGTCGGCTGGGGTGAAGTCGGCGGCGAGGGCGGAGGACGCGACGGCGTTGGGTTTGACGATTAAGTGCTTCCATTGGTGCGCGATGCGGGTGGCCCAGGAGAAGTCTGCGCGGGAGCGGAAGTCGACGGAGGGGCTCATGTAGTAGAGAAAGAAGGTAGCGTAGATGACGAAGCAAAACTGGAGGCAGGTGACGGCGGGGAAGAGGCGGGAGGAGGCGAGCTTGTGGACGGCGCGCGTCTTTCCGGCCGACGACTTGAAAACCACGTGGTCGTTGTTCGTGCCTTCGACGTCGCAGCCGCTCCGAGTGCTGGGAGAACGGAGGAGCTCCATCGTCGACGACGAACCAATGGAAACGGAGAAGGGGATTTTAGAGCAAAAGGTTTGCGGAATCGAGATCAATAAAGAAAGTTAATTTTGATCAATATTTTGCCAGATTTAACTCGATAATTTACCGTACAAGAAATTCTTAATTATCATAATATTTTATTTATATATAAAGTAGCTACTATACAATGCTCTCTGATCAGTAAAATCAATAAAAATAGGGAAGAAAAAGAAACTATATATTATCATTCTTAAAAGAAAGACGGTCTTTTGGTAAAAGATTAAAAAAAAGGAAAATGGTGGAAATTAAAGATGGATGGGGAATATTAGAACCTTGCCTTTTAGCAATTATAACAAATATGAATAAGGAAAGAAATGTTGAATACAAGGCGAAACTAAGGAAACCAAAATCTGTGTAAAGAAAGATATCGGATTGATTGATCAGAATATGCAATGATTGTCGAATAAGAGAGAAAAGGAAAAAAATAGTAGGTATAAATAGATTGTAATCTCTCATTAAGTATTGTCCTTTTTGTTAAAAAACGGAAGGCAAATACCCACCATATGCCAAATTATTGAATCTTGGAGACGAGCATTAATTTTCAGACTTTAACTTGATTTCAATAAAACGATTTATATTTGGCAGGAGGAGGAAAAGTGGAAAGCGCCACAATCAGCAACTGTTTATAACCATTAATTAAGCTAATTTACGATAGAGGCTTAAGAAAGGGTCCGACGAGAAAAAAAAAAAGGATTTGATCTCGAGCCAAAGCAAAGCTCATGCTTATATATAGCTTAGAATGATGTGCACTGAGATTAAGAAAGGATTGTCTGCCAAGGTTCACATGATTTGAGCCATCGCTGCGTTATCTTCACTTCATCTCACAGTGGCACGCCATTAAAAGCCGGTTTTGGAGCCGCAGACTAAGGGAAGCACAGCCATTGACAACATCACTTGTCACCACCCTCATGCCTTGAACGCTGTGCTTGTCTTGGATCAAATTAAGCCCTCTGTCGTTCTTTTGTTTTCTTCTTCTTGAGGTTTATTTGATGAGAAATGCAGCAAAAAGAAGGTACTGAAAACTCAAACTTGGAGAGTTAAAACATTGAATTTGTACCTTCACGAAGGGAGAAAGAAATGGGTTTGCTTTGTGGTCAAAAACAGATCGAGCAGCAGCAGAACCTTAATTTATCTGATCAATAAAAGTTCCAAATTAATCCCGAAACGTCTCGATTAATTTTTCTGATAGCGCGAATCCACACCGTGTGAAGAAGGGTTAGTTTACGGATTCCCAAGCACGGATGCTCATTGTCAAATCTTCCGAACACGGAGAAAGGGTGGAAGCTTCATGCGCGTTAATGACTGCCATATTTTGAAAATGGTGATGAGAAGCGAAGGTACGTAATTAAGGTTGAAGGAAACAGATAAGACTAAATCTATGCGGCCACTGGTTCCTGCATTATCTACAAGATAGAGGCCCGATGCAATCGTTGACTTGATCGATGAATAAAAACTACAGGAGAAGGGAACGGATCGTTAAAACGTTTTCGCATCTCTGTTCGGTACTTTCTGCCAAACGAGGCAAGTGGGGACTCGAACTACTCTGGTTCGGTGTGTAAAGGAGAGGCCTGATCAAATGAGGAGGTCAATAGTTAAAAAAATATGATAGTCAATAATTAAGGGGTTATGATAGTTAACAGTTAAGAAAAAATAGGAGTCAAACTGCTTCGTGTCATCAGTCGTATAATTCTTGGTCGGTCATAAATATGTCAGATCCCCAAATCTAAGACGTATAACGTAGCCTGGACTAGTTCCTGGCCTGCTCCCGACTGATCAGATTGCCCTAGCTCAGGATTTATAGATGGTCTTGGTCCTTTTACTAGGATAACTCCCGACTGACTCTTCAGCGGTCAAATCGTTAAAGATGAGTCCCTCGTCACAGTCTCAGATAAAGCCCAGTCAATTCACCATAACTCATCATCAAGGCCTAATCATGGTAGCACATCTGAGTGGTCGTCTCAAGCTGGCTGTAGCTGAACCTGGGCGGGACGAAAAGCACTAAGCGACAATCATGTCAAAGAATCTTAACATCCTGACAGATAATAACTGTCAGACGTCAGGGAATATTATAGTGGTCTACCACTCCCTGAGAGTATAATCTGTTGGGGTAATTTTCCTAGGTCAAGTTTGACCAGTTTGACTAAGCTTGAGTTGAGTCAAGCTTGAGTCGAGATTTGAGTTTTGATGTTTGACAATATATAGAGATTGCTAGGGCAATCGTCCAGTTGTGGAGATGGTCAAAGAGTTGACCAGGTTGAGAAGAAGACAAGTCAAGTAGGTCAGGGATGACAGGAGATATGACTGGGTAAGTCATAACTGGAGGTTAGGTGTCTGGAAGTCTTAACTGAAGGTTAGACAGTGGAGAAGTCCTAACTGGAAGTTAGGCAGTAGTGAAGTCCTAACTGGAGATTAGGAAATGGTGAAGTCCTAACTAGTGCTTAGGCTGTAAAATACCGTAAAATTTAAATAATAAATAATATTGGACGAAAAATCTTATTGGATTTTTCCAGAATTTTTAGAAATTTTTCAGGATTTAAACGGAGTCCGTATGATCCGTTTTGAGGAGATGGATTCGGGGAACAAAGGAGACATATTTGGATACCTAATTAAGTGGGAGTTGATTTAGGGATGGACTTAGACTTTAATTAATCAAATCTAGGTTTAAATCCCAATTTCCCTAATTTTTTCCCCCGATTCTTATTCTCTTCCTCCCCGATTTCCTTCTGCCCGAAACTCCCCTTCCTCTCTCGCGCTCTCTCCTCGCCCGATCGCCGGTCGCCGCGAGCCCATCGCCGGCAACAATCTCTTTCTCCAGCATGTCTCGACTGAGCCTTCTCCTCCTCTCGCGACTCTGCCCTAGATCACCGACCGCGCCTCCTCACGCCATCGCCCGACGCTATGCCACAGCAGTCGCCGGTGAAGCTCGGTGTTGCGATTATCCGAGGGTTGGCTTACCATATCTCTCTCTCCCTCGATTTATTGGCCGTGCCCTAGGTGTTCTTGCGTCGTTTCTGCCCAATTTCGGTGGACACCGCCCGATGCCGTGCCGCTGTCGTCGGAGGAAGGATCGACGCAAAGGGGAGGTTAGGGCTAACTCTCCCTCTCGCTTGGGGACCTCGATCAGTGCCGCTACCAGTAGGGGTGGCATCTCCTCTCCTCTCTCGGCTACGGAGCACTGCAATCCATGGTGTTGATGCTGTAAATCGCCAGCACTGATCCACACCAACACCCGAGCCCTAACTGCTTCCTTATCATCAGATTCTCTTTGGATCAACGAGGTCCATTGCCCTAGTTCCTTCCTCTGATCAATAAGTCATGCCCTAGCATTGCCGCTGCCCTTCCTTGTCCTGGATCAACATCACAGTAGTTGGAGGGATCTTTCTTTGTGTGATTTCAGATCTGGACTTAGGGTAAGTACGTAGATTTTGATTGATAGCAGGAGGAATTCTTTCTTGGTTATCTTGTTGGGCTGATTTCATGTCCTGGAATTTCGGTGGCAGATTTAAGGGGGGCTGGATTTGCTGTGGCGATTCTTCTTCAGCTGAGGATTGAATGAGGAAGGCTATTAAGGTTAGTTTTTATGGTTAACATTGATCCGGTCAATGAATATATTGATACTAGTTTTAGTATGTGTTATTATGTGGTGGTTTGGTTAGTTGTTGATGGTGATATAGGTATATGTGGATTTATGGTGGAGATTTGATTTCTATGATAGATTATTATGGGTGCTTGGATAAATTGTGATCGGTGGATTTAGAAGGGGTTTATAATGAGGTTGATTAATGGATGAATTAGGGTAGGTTGTTATGTTGGATTTAATATCGTATTGGATTTGGATCACTAGGTGGAGTTAAACATGATCGTTATTGGTATGTGTTGGATGGATTGAGGATTGTTTGGAGGATTAATCAGAGATCAGATTTAGTTGGAGTGATCCTAATTGGGTTAGGGATTTTATTTAGCTATTTAATCATATGAATTTAGCTAAATGAAATATATGTATTGATTTATGCAGGACTTTGATATGGGATGTTCATTTCGATATGGGCGGTTCTGTTGATACGAGATATATCAAGGCGGGTATTTCTTCCTTGGCCTCTTTATAGTTTCTTTGAAACTTAGTGCATGGTTATTATTGGATGAACTAGGCTGCTTTGTCTTATATCATGATCGGTTGCTGTTTTTCCTGCATGATACTTATGCTTGACCCTTGTGATGATCTATTTAATTCATATACAGTCTCCACTCTTGATATCTACTCTATTGTGATTACACGTGTAGAGTATGTCTTGTAGGGTTTGTCGGGTTGTTGGTATCACCATGCAGATTGGGTATATGATGTGGACTGTACATTGGTGGGTATGTGTTATAGGAGTCATCTTGTTGACCGTGCATTTACATGTGGTGTGTACATACGTATTTGTCAGGTGCTTTTTGAGGAGTTGTATGGATTGTATGTTTGGGATATATACACATGTCTGTTGTGTTTTATTGGAGGATACATGTTGATTGTACTTGTATTTGGTGTACATGTGTCTAGTGGGATTATTGGAGATTTTTGGTTGATTATACATGTGTAGTGTGTACATATGTTTGGTAGGATACGTGGAGGTATCATGATGATTATATTCATGTTGGAGGTATTTATGAGGTTTGGGGTGTTGCATGGATGATGATTATATATATATATATATATATATATATATATATATCATGTTCATCATTCATTGCATCTGATGACTATTGTCTCCCTTGTGGTTGAGAGAATCATCGGTTTGGTTTAGTGCCGCACACTCGGCCACTCATGGGTAGTGGTATCTGGAGCAGTTGCCGCTCGTCCTGTCGTGCCACCCGGTCACGAGGTTTAGTGAGATCCGGCGTTGTGAGCAGTCAGGGACCCTGATACTATGTAGCTAGATAGTTACTAGTGGACTGTCCGCCTCGACCACTATATAGTGGGCTGGAGGGTAGTACAGTCGTCATAGACCCAAGCCTCTCGGTCATACAGGGGTCGTGGTGTCTGGAGAGGTGGCGGGGTGACCATGGAGCATGCATACGCAGTTATTATTCTTGCATTTGATGCGCGGTGCATCTGTATTTGCATACATGCCTAGTAGATACTAGTTGCATGTGATTGTCGTTGTTGCACTTGTTTGAGATATGGTTGTTGCATTTGGTTGTCATACTGCATACATGTCATTTATTTTACATGTATATGCAGTCGTATTTATATTGCACAGGTGTCACGGGTATATCTGTTGCAGATCCAGTGAGTTTACTGATCATTGTACCATGTGTCGATTCCAGATTGGGTATGTATCTGTTATTATGTTAGTTGTGGTTTGTACAGTTTATATGTCAGGTTATTATGTCAGATATGTTTAGGTGCATTGATTATGATAGTATGATCATGTTCTTTATTCCCTACTGAGACTGTATACTTGTGATCTCCATGTTTTATTTATAGACCATGCACTATCCTGTCTATTACCCGCTGAGTTACCTATACTCACCACCGCATGTATACATTTATGTTTTCAGGTAGCTTGTAGATGATTGGTGTCGCTCGGAGTATCCTGTCTGCCAGGTCCTACGTCACATCCGAAGATCGTGCTTGTTTTCTTTTGTATTCCCTTTTCTTATTTTTGGCATTGTATTCGTGTATAGCCATGTGGCTATCTTATGGTTTTGGTGTTGTATTTGTGTTTAAGCCGTGCCGGCATGCATTGTATTTATTTGGTTTGTGTGGGCTTTCCTTTGTTTTCCGCTGTGTTTTAGTACAGCCGTGTGGGCTGTTTTATATATAACTGCGTGGTTGTGATTGTTTCATTCCAGCCGAATGGGCTGTTATTATAACTGCGTGGTTGTGTATATAAATATTCCAGCCGCATGTGGCTGATGTATATTTTGTTTGTAGTGATGCTTCATATTGTCACCGGTACAGGGGAGATGCTGTCGGATTTTTGTCTGGCAGGGACTCCTTTAGGGGCGTGACATAGGCAGTGGTGAAGTTCTAACTGAAGGTTAGGCAGTGGAGAAGTCCTAACTGAAGTTTAGGTGTATGGACTGGGTAAGTCCTAACTGGAGGTTAGGTGTCTGGAAGTCCTAACTCGAGGTTAGATAGTGGAGAAGTCCTAACTGGAAGTTTAGGTGTCTGGACTGGGTAAGTCCTAACTAAAGGTTAGGTGTCTGGAAGTCCTAACTGGAAGTTAGACAGTGGTGAAGTCCTAACTGGAGATTAGGAAATGGTGAAATCCTAACTAGTTGTTAGGCAGTGGTGAAGTTCTAATTGGAGGTTAGGCAGTGGAGAAGTCCTAACTGGAGGTTACGCAGTGGAGAAGTCCTAACTGGAGTTTAGGCAATGGGAAACTCCTAACTAGAGTTTAGACATCTGGGGAAGTCCTAACTAGAGGTTAGGCAAGAGAGAAGTCAAGTAGGTCAAGGTTGACAGGAGATTTGACTGGGAAAGTCCTAATTGGAAATTAGGCAATGGCAAGTCCAACAGGAAGGTTGGCAAGAGTGAAAATCTAAGTAGGTTAGTGTTGATTAGACTTGGTGGTGAAAGTTCTGATAAGTGAGATCAGACAATTGAAAAGTCCAAGTGTGATCTTGGCAAAGGGAGAAAGTCCTGGTAAGGAGCCAGACAATTGGGAAAGTCCAAGTGTGATCTTGGCAAAGGTTGAAAGTCCAAGCATGTGGTCTTGGCAAGGTAAGTCCTAGTGTGACTTGGCAAAGAGAACTCGATAACTAGGATAAGGCCGAAAGAAACTCCTGAAGGCAAGACGTGAAGGATGGGAGATATCCGAGGGACGCAAGGCTGATAGAGGAGGCTAGAAGGCTAGTTCGAGGTTGATCGAGTGTGGTGTATAATCCGACAACTAGGATGAGGCCGAAGGAAGCTCCTGAAGGCAAGGCATGAAGGATGGGAGATATCTGAGAGACGTAAGGCTGATGGAGGAGGCTAGAAGGCTAGTTCGAGGTCGGTCGGGTGTTAGCCAAATGCTAGCCATGGATACCCAACAGATCATGGTTGACCGGGAGTTGGGTTTGAGACCTTAAACTTGTGTTTGAGGCAAGTTTAGGGTGTTCAATTGATCGGTCGATCAATTGAACCAGTGTCCAATCGATCGGTCGATCGATTAAACCAGTGTCCAATCGATCGGTTGATCGATTGAAATTTGCTGCGAGTGTGGGATGACTCCAATCGATCGGCCGATCGATTGGGAGCATTACTCGCAAGTACAGAAGCTTTCCCAATCGATCGGGCGATCGATTGGGATCTACCAATCGATCGGTCGATCGATTGGGGAGGAGAAGCTCTCGCGCGGACGCGAGAGCACAGAATGAGTTTGAATCGATCGACCGATCGATTTAGATGGTCCCAATCGATCAGTTGATCGATTGGGAAGTGACCGTTGAGCAGGAAACGAGCGATGGACGGCTGGGATTGTGCAGATGTGACGTGGCAAACGATTGGGACTAATTTGGATCGATTGGGAGCACTGTATAAAGCCTGGGCGGAGTGTTTTCTTCACCAGAACTTTGCGTTCTTTCCTGCGACTCTTCTGCGACATTCACAGCGATCTTCTCCAAGCTTGCAACGCTAGTTTTTGAAAGTTCTTGGAGGCACGTCCAAGTCAAGAGACGAGTTACAACAAGAAGAAGAAGCTAGGGTTAGGGTTTGGTGTACAAATCTTGTAAAATTTCCCTTGTATCTGCTTCTCTTTGTATTTGTGCTGTATTGTGAGCTTGTAAGGCTTCTTCGCCTTTGGTAGTTACCGTAAAAGAGTGATTTCATAGGAGGGTGTGTGAGTGTGTGGATCCTTGGACTAGTCACCTCTTTTTGAGGTGGATACCAAATAAATCCCTAGAGTTAGCGGTGTTTGTGTTTGTATTATATTTTCCGCTGCATATCAAGACGAAGCAAGCACAAGCGCGCGACGAGACGCTATTCACCCCCCCCCTCTAACGGGAATATCGGTCCCAACATAACCTTCCTTCCATCAATAGGAGGCTACCGTACAACCTCTCTCACCCGACAGGCCCCGACACCCGGCATTCTCTGGCAATGGTCAAGCTCTAAAGGTATGCAGCTTCATATAAAAGGAGAGGTCCTCTTCCTTGGCCAGGTACACACACATACACACTCATCTTCAACAATTCTTTTTTCCATCGTATACTGATTTTTCAGGGAAAAAGTGTCACGCCCCAGGTAATCCCTGCCAGAGAAAATTTCGGCAGCATCTCCCCTGTACCGGTGACAATATGAAATTTCCTACAATACCCTCAGAGCCATATATACCTCGGCCAACATGGTCGGAACAATTATAATATATAACAGTACAAATATAACAAACATCCACGCAGTTTAATAGTAACAACTAAACTAAAACAAATATAAGGAAAACATCGCAAAAATCCTACTCATCTACACTCATAAAGCATAAAATCGATATCCTACTCAACTACACCCATAAAGCATAAAACTGATATCCTACTCAACTACACCCATAAAGCACAAAACTCCAGCATACATCCAAATGAAAATCCATCGCCAAATAACAAAACCATACAATATTCATATGTCAAAGTTATAAGTCTGAAAACATAGTATAATATAATAAGAAAATCGTAATGTGCGAACTCGTCGCGACGCGCAATGGTGGGGGACTAGCGACTGGAACCTCCTGAACAACCTCAACCTGAAAATAATGGGGTGTGAGTCCAACACTTAGCGAATACCTAGTTGACATGCATAGTAAACTATAACAAATAGCAATAACTATGCGTACAGTCTCCTGACATAACATATAGAAAGTGCAAAATTGTAAGATAAGGGGTAACTGTACTAACCAGAACCTGGATATAGGGATATCAAGGCCGTCAGACCCAAAGTATCATAAATTTTGTATGCATGTCAAACAATACATTCATCCAATATGCAGCATATAAAGTGCAACAACCACAAGTAATAAATGCAAATAATGCATATGATACCAATAACATGTCCTGGTCACCCCCTGACGCCAGTCAACCATCTCACACACGATGGTGAGATTGAGTGGGTAGGGTTGTGACAACCGTGCACTCTGTCGTCACTGCTCCTGATGAGTGACCGAGTGGGCGGGATGCTGTCGGATTACACCTATCCTCCTACCTCAAACATAGTGAGGGAGCGCAATGCTCTCATCTCCCGGTACGCGATGACGGGGAGAGATCACTGCCGGCTACCACGCTGCGTCACACTACCCATGAGCGGATCAACGGAGCCAAATAGAGCAACCTGCTGCAACACACCCTACTTGAATAAAAACCACTAACCCATGAGTGGTTGTGTGTGCAGATCAACAATAATGGAGCTGTCAACCGCTCAGCATACAATCATGCAAGATGGTGCATGTTACTAAGCTGTGAAATATCCTGATCCTATCCCTCTCCATATAATGTGTACCAAAATATGAGGATCAAATAATATGATCTAGGTACACATGTCAAGTAGGGTATCTAACCAGTCCAATATATCATAAAGCATGACATGTCACTACCTCTATAACATAAATAATAAACAGGGGCATGAAAACTAATCAGATAACAAACAAAACATGCTCAAAAATAAATAGTGACATGCCGATGCAGATATAAACATAATTATTACTACTTGTTAAAAAGCTACTAAACATATCAACAAGATGTATCAAAATAGATAGGTCAAGATACCCGCCTAAAAAATGGAGATCGAGCTAGACAACCTCTGTATCGAAGTGCTCGTCCCAAATCAATGTCCTGTAATAGCCATATTTAATTTAGCTACATATATATATCACATAGCTAAAATAATTTCTTAATTACCATAATCCTATTTCGTTCATTTATTCTCGATTAACTAACAATTCGGATATAACCGCAACTTAGATTAGACCCGACCCTTTAACCTTAAATCAAAACTATCATCACAAGATTACATCCAACACAATCTACAACATGTATCAACTAAATCCCTATACCTTACCTCGATTTAGCCGCTGTTGTGGCTACTAGAACAAAGTGAGCTACTAGATGGAGTTGCTATCGGAACCAAGAACACCTCACAGCACCCAAATTTCCAGATCCACCAAACAGTACAACCTACTGGAATCAATTGGATCAAGAAGCAATCAAGCAGGAAGATTATTGATCAAGCACAAAATTGGAGATCACGGATCAAATCCACAGCTAAACAATTCGCCTACCTCAAATATCGCCACTAGGACACAGCTTCGTGCGACGACAATTGATCGGAGCCGAAGGTAGAAACCTAGGGCACAAGTGCAAAACAGAGGAAGGACAGTGAGCATAGAGGAAGATCTAAGCCCAAATACTAACCTAGGTAAACACGTACCTTCAAGATCTTGCTAGGGCACGGTGAGAGATTGGTTTGGGAACCTCGGTGGAGGAGAGGAAGTCGCGCCCGACAGCAGGGCTCACGACAGTGCTTGATGCCTAGTCCGGCAAAGGGCTATTGACCGACGATCGGCTGAGAGGGGCGAGGATGGAGACGACTAGGGTAGAGGGTACGACAGTGCAGCGGCTAAGGTAGAGATCGGGAGAGAATAGGGGTTCAATTTGGGGCTTGCCCTTGGCCAAGGGCTTTTGTACGCGGGGAGGAGAGGCGTTGCGAGCGTTGGCCACGTCAGCGCGTCTGTTGGGCGGCATCGGCGCCGCAGGGCACGGGTCGGGCGAGGAATCGGGGCACGAGCATGCAGGGAAGGAAACAACACAATAGAGGAACGGAGGAAAGGAAATAAATAAAAATAAAATTCAACTTTTCCTCATTAAAACGGGATAACCTAATCATAGTTTTTCCTGGGGCCCAGTTTTATCCCCGTAAACTCGTCCATACGGTATCCGAAAAATTTCAGAAAAATTTCTAAAAATTCCAAAAAATTCCCTTATCATTATTCATCATTTTTCAGTATTTTTCATTCTCCCCCACTAATAAAAATTTGGTCCCCCAAATTTCGTTATCTACCATCAGCAAATACTAACAACAGGTAAAGAATATAAATACTGAACGGTAAATTAAATCACATACCTCAAGTGAAAAGATGAGGGTATAGAGCTCGGATAGTATCCTCAAGCTCCCAGGTAGCCTCCTTGTCCGAATGATGCTGTCATCCGACTTTAACCAGTCGAATAGTCTTGTTCCGCAGCTGACGCTCCTTCTGATCCAGAATCCGTATCGGAACCTCCTCGTAAGTGGCGTCAGACTGAAGGGAGACTGGTATATCAGACAACACATGAGCTGGGTCAGCTATGTATCTCCTCAGCATAAATACATGAAATACGTCGTGTACACCTGCCAGAGCCGGTGGTAGCGTCAGACGATAAGCTACTGCTCTAATCCTCTCCAATATTTGGAAAGGTCCAATATAACGCGGAGCTAGCTTACCTCTGAGGCCAAATCTCTTCACCCCTTTCGTGGGTGACACTCGCAGAAAAACATGGTCATCAGTAGAGAACTCCAGGGGTCTGCGTCTCCGATCAGCATAACTCTTCTGGCGGTCCTGCGCCTCTGACATCCTCCGTTTGATAGTACGGACCAAATCTGCCTCTTGCTGAGCTCTATGAGGTTCCAACAGCCGGGCCTTCCCAACCTCATCCCAGAGGGTGGATGTCCGACAAGGCCTACCATACAACGCTTTAAACGGTGTCATCTGAATAGTCGAATGAAAGTTGTTATTGTAGTCAACTCTACCAATGGCAAATGGTTCTCCCAACTGCCTCCAAAATCCAATACACAAGATCTCAGCAAGTCCTCTAGAGTCTGAATGGTCCGCTCTGACTGTTCATCTGTCTGCGGATGGAAAGCGGTACTGAAACGAAGTTGAGTGTGTAAGGCATAATGCAGACTCTGTCAGAATCGAGACGTGAACCGAGGGTCTTTATCCGAAATAATAGTTAAAGAGACACCATATAATCTGATGATCTCCTGATAATACAGATTTATCAATCGATCAAAGGAATTAATCTTCCGGATCGAATAAAGAATAATCCCATCGAGATGGTTATAACAAAGAGATCTGTAAGTAGGTCTGCCAATGCTTTTATGATTATTCTATGCTACTATTAATGCTGCGAACAATTTCCGAAGGATCTTTGCTGTAACTCTTTTCTTGATGCCAACAGTGATTCGTTTTTTATTCATGAAATTCAGAGTATTAACATCCCTTGAGCATTGGAACATTAACTAAATTTTCCTTTGTAGTCATAGAATTCTATGCTAGAGTTGGTTACCGTTGTGAATTCATTTTCTTACTAAAGATTCTATGTTTTGCTATAGGGTTGTGACATTAACCTCATAGAGAAACTATCTTGATTTCTCAGGCAGAAGCTGAGAAAGACAAGGAACACGATAAGGAGAAACGAGGAAAGAAAAGGCACAAGAGCCATCATCACACTAAGTCAAAGTCCCAGGTATACTTCAGCTTCAAGGAGGCAAATTGAAAGTGACGAAGAGGATAAGAAAAATCGTTCGCTGTTTGAGCATCAACAACAAGATCATCGAAGGGGTGATAGACACTCATCCAGAGTCCATTCTTACTCAAAATACAGTCACCAGGATGATTCTTCATTTTAAATCGTTCTGCATATGAACATCACCAGCCTGATTCTGAACGAGGAATGGAAGACAAGCACATGGAATTGAATTCGCTGTCTGGCAATAGTCATCGTCAAGGTGTGCCAAGATGTCTGAGGAAGAAATGGAAGCTCGATTAAGAGAGATGCAGCTGGATGCGGAGCTCCATGAAGAGCAAACGGTTGAAGAGAGCAGCAGAGGGAGATAGAGTGGAAGCGAGGAGATCTGGCTTTTCAAGAGGCAAGCGGTTAAAGAAAGCAAAAATGCCTTTGATAGGAAGAGAAAGGATGAAGAAATCACTTTCATTCTATACTTGTTTATTTTGATAAAAAAAGTTAGATATAATTTTGTAAATAAAAAATAATACATACGTTATTTTTTAATGTATAATTTTATAAGTTAAAAGAATATATACATCAATTTTTTTAATATATATAGTTTTTTTTTTCTATCCATTATTTTTCTATCTGATTTTAAGATATTGATTTTTTCTAAAATTATCTTTGATAAATTGTATTTCTTTTTTCTAAAAATTTTAATAAAATCAGGACGAAAATTTTTTCACTCATTTTTTTTTTCATAATTTAACTTTATGTTCTACCAAGTAAACTGACCTGGATGGTTTCCACGAGCGCGTGACATTCGGGCGGACAGTACATAACGTAAATCCAGTTCAACGATCCTCATCGATAGCTCCTCCACCAATCACAACAAAGCACACGGATCGCGTGCTTTCCCAAATCAAAATCATCTGTTAGATTCACGTGAGTACCAAACCAAATCGTCCTGATCTTCCTTATATATTTCCCCCATAATCATCCAATTTTTCATCATATCTCGTTAATTGGAGTATACGTCCTCCTGAAACCCTAACTAACCTTTTTCGATCTCCGACCTATGGCTCGTACGAAGCAGACCGCCCGCAAATCCACCGGCGGTAAGGCGCCCCGGAAGCAACTCGCCACCAAGGTGCTTATTTTCCCGATCGATTACCCGATTAAGTGTTTGTTTCTGTATGGTATTTTAATGTTTGCTGAGATCCCTTTTGTTGATCCGACAGGCGGCTAGGAAATCGGCCCCTACGACCGGCGGCGTGAAGAAACCCCATAGGTATCGTCCCGGGACGGTCGCTCTCCGTGAGATCCGCAAGTACCAGAAGAGCACGGAGCTCCTCATCCGTAAGCTGCCATTCCAGCGGCTGGTTCGCGAGATCGCACAGGATTTCAAGACGGATCTGCGCTTCCAGAGCCATGCTGTTCTGGCGCTTCAAGAAGCTGCGGAGGCGTACCTGGTCGGGCTCTTCGAAGACACCAATCTTTGCGCCATACATGCGAAGCGCGTGACGATCATGCCAAAGGATATTCAGCTCGCTCGCCGGATACGAGGCGAACGCGCTTAATTTGATGTAATCTTTTAATTTTCGGGAAAACTTAGTATTAATATCTGTTATCTGGAAAACAATAGTGGGGTAGACCTTGTCACGTTATGTTAGATTGTTTGTAATTAAATTCGTGGGCCTGTTGTGCTTATTATTTAATTAATCGGCGGTGTCTTGCTAGTTCTTCTACCACATGCGATGGTTAATTTCGTTTGAGAATGTTATTATTCTGTTGAAAGATTTGGCTGTCGCAATTCTTGCGTGGTGGTATCAGAAACATTCAAAATGTTCGTAATCTTCGTTGAGTTCCCTTTATTCTTATTTTTCTTGCGTGTTTATTTTCTATTTGGTGATTTCATATAGACCATGTATTCTTTATATTATATTAAAAACGACTATAATATTTACGAAATTAAATAATCAAACGCAATTACGAATTAAATTAAACAAATTTTGCAAGCGACAAGGGAGGATGGAAGCTTATAATACAGTGAAAAATGGCTTATCAATATTAGAAATAAAATTACTTCTTAGTCGGCATGCCAACGCAGTGGTTCGTGAATACGCTTATATTTCCCTCGACTATGATAATGCTCCAACATGCACATTGAGTTTCGTGCAACGAGATTAAAGTGGCACGGTAAAGCCAAGATACAAATTTATAAAAGCGAAATATAATCGACATGATATACGAGAATTATAAAATAATTTCATTCGAAGAATGCTATGAATTCCGTAGCCTAATCTTTCAGCAATATCAGAACGAACGACAACGAAATCAATCACAGCCATTGAAAGACTTGATAATTAATAACATTCTACCGAACGCAATTGGTCCACACAGCAAACTACGATAATAATTAATTTAACAATGTATTCTAAGTATTTTATTTTTTCACATAAACAGATATCATATAGGTTACGTTCACCTAACAATGAAAGATCGCATCCGATTAAGCGCGTTCACCGCGGATCCGGCGAGCAAGCTGGATGTCCTTTGGCATGATCGTCACGCGCTTCGCATGGATGGCACAGAGATTAGTATCTTCGAAGAGCCCCACCAGGTACGCCTCAGCAGCTTCCTGAAGAGCCAGGACGGCGTGGCTCTGGAAACGCAGATCCGTCTTGAAATCCTGCGCGATCTCGCGAACCAGGCGCTGGAACGGAAGCTTACGGATGAGCAGCTCCGTGCTCTTCTGGTACTTACGGATCTCACGGAGAGCGACCGTCCCGGGACGATACCTATGGGGTTTCTTCACGCCGCCGGTCGTAGGGGCCGATTTCCTCGCCGCCTGTCGGATTAACAAAGGAGATCTCATCAAAGATTAAAACACCAAAAAACAAAAAACGCCTAATCGAGCAATCGGCAGGGAGGATAGGCACCTTGGTGGCGAGCTGCTTCCGAGGCGCCTTGCCGCCGGTAGACTTGCGGGCAGTCTGCTTCGTACGAGCCATGGATCGATGTCGCAAAAAACGGCTAGGGTTTGAAGGCGACCAAAACTGCAACTAACGAACGGAAAATACGATGTTGGAAATTATGGGGCATATATATCGGGAGTTCGGAACGGTTTCGTTTGGTACTACCGCGAAGATAGCGAGATTGGTTGGGAGAAAGCACGCAATCCGTGTGCCTTGTTCTCATTGGTGGATGAGGATCTTTGACATGGATGCCCATTGAATGGTTGTGATTGGTTAGGATGGATCGAACGATTTACAATTAAAAGCAGACTTTTGTCTTGCAAACTACACAACTAGAGGCGTCAACTACGCCCCAAGGTTGGGCCTGGGCTCATAACTAACCCTTTAGAAGCTCCAACCCATGAATCATGCTTACCATGACCCACATCTAAAGCATGGCATATTTTAAGGGAGTTAGGGAGATGTTTTAAAAAAAAAATTATTGGCAATTGACATGAAAATAAAAGTAACAGTCGATGCTGCTGGTACCACCTCACAGGACCTTCTCTCCAGATCTCCGGTGAGTCTGCATGGTCTCTCCGATGATCATCGCCGGCAGCACTTGTGAAGAAAGCAAAGAATGTAAATAGAGTATAAAAGATAACACAAAAAAAAAAAAAGAGAGAAAGAGGAAGTCATACAAGAGGTTAGTAAATTATATGGTAAAAACTTAGGTTACAAAGAAAATGAAAATATAAATAGATAATTAAATAATAACAAAAGATTAATATAAAAATAATTTATCATATATTGATATCCTCTCAAACTCACAATGTACTGACAGAAAATATTGAAACTTTGTTAATTAGAAATTAAAATCGTACAGTGGAATGCGTCTTAGTAAGCAAGTGTGTAATTTACATGGAAGATGAGACAAATAATAAAGTAATGGTGTTATTTTGATAATTATGACGAGTGAATGACAATCAATTTTGATATACTTGGTGCGCTCATGAAACATAGAATCACGAGTAATTTAAATAGCATTGAAGTTGTCAAATGCAAAGGGGTAGGATTCGAGAGAAAAACACTCATATAAGTAAGTAGCAATGTAACCAAACAAATTTCAATAGTAGTAGAGATCATACTAAGATATTTTATTTCGGAAGAAAAACGAGAGACAGTATCTTATTTTTTACTCTCATAAGAGATAAGGGAATCTCCCAAGAAAACACAAAAATCCTGTGGTAGACTTACGATCTGTAGAATCATCATCCTAATTTGCATCTGAATAGGTGTACAACTCTAAGGTAGAAGTAAAGGATAAAGAAGACTATGAAACTGGGTACCTCGAAGATATTGAAGGATATGAAGCACATCTCCCCAATGTATTTAAGTGGGAGAAGTAACAAACTAGCTGTTAATATGTACAGCATAACAATGTCAGGTCTAAGTGATGGTGAGATATACTAGACTACTAACTAGAGTGCGATATAAAGATGGATCAGGCAAAGGAACACCATCAATAGAAGAGTACCGAGCATTAACCTTAAGCGGAGTATCAACAATGTAAGTGTCGAATAGATGAGGTTGCTCCAGAATATCAACAATATATTTGGATTGAGAGAGAAGATAGCCACAAGGAGAATAAGCTACTTTAAGTCCCAAAAATTAATACAGAGGACCCAAATCTTTCATATCAAACTCATGAGCCAAATGTAATTTCAACTCTTCTATTTCACTTAAATTATCCCTTGTAATAATTATGTCATCAATATAAAGAGAGGGTAATGTGGGATCCAATGAACGAACAAAAAGAGCAGAATTATACTGGCTAGGAAGAAAGTCAAGAGATCCAATCACAACAAAGACTTGTCAAACCAAGCTCTAGGAACTTGTTTAAGGCCATAAAGAGTCTTTTTTAGTTTGCAAACTTTACCAGGTCTGTGAGTGATACCTGGCGAAGGCACTAGGTAGATTTTTTCTTGAAGATTTTCATTTAAAAAAGTATTTTTAACATATATCTGGAAAATAGACCACTGACAAACTGATGCAACTACAATGAAAGAACGGATAATAACAATTTTGGAAAATGGAGCAAAGGTTTTCTTATAATCCATATCATATTGTTAGGAAAATCTTTTAGCAACCAAATGAGTTTTATACTACTCAATTGATCAATCAAATTTAGTCTTAAATACTCATTTGTGACTATTCCCGAGTGGCAATACCTTGGACTCTCGACTGGCAATGTCCAAGTTCTCTTGAGCAGTTATGCCTTTGATGTGAACGGTTCCATTAGACTGATAAATCTATCGGTATGTAATAGCATTGAATAGGTTGAAGATAAAAAAGTTGAGGACATTAATGGAATTAGACATTAATGATCATTATCATTAGATATTAATTATAAATTATTAATAACCATTAAAACATCATGAAAGTGTAAAGTCAATCAGATAAATGAAGGACCATTAATAGCGATAAGATAAGAAGTCATTGAGGACAATATAAAAAAAAGGATGAACAGAAGACAATTAAGTTTTTTTTTTCTAATTTTAAAAAATAACTTTTAACTATTTATTATTTCTACTTTGTTCCCCTCTTTAACTAAGTTTAACTTGGACACAATATTAGGCATTTTAGTGCTAATTTAATTTCTAGTTTCAGTCTATTATTTTTTCAGAGAAAAAATTCTCCTAGAGTAATGGTTCCTCTCTTCCTTATCTTTCCTTCGACAGTTGCAACCGTCAATATACATTCACGGCGGTGGATCTCCCTCTGAAAGTCTGGGGCAGGAATAGGATCACTTAGATTTAAAAAAAAGACATAGTTTTTAAATTTGTAGTTTGGTTGATGTTTCAGAATGTGCCCTTTCGCCGCTAAGTTGCGAACTGCTAACGGAGATGTGTCGCCTTGTCGTTATATGGATGTTTACTTTGTCTCCGTTTAAGGCAAAAGTATGCTTTCCCATAAAGTGGAAGGCAGAAACAAACAAACACCATGATCGAAGCAAAAGAAAGTGACACATTGCTTGCCGACTGCCGAGCTGATCCAATGAATGTGATAGTTCCCTAAATATTCCACCATCTACCAAAGAATTTGGCAGCTGGGCAGGTTACCTGAAAATTTTAGGGGAATTTACGCTATTTGTCGTCCTCATCTGACTATTGCAAACTTTCAAGAACTTTTGAAAATAAACATTATTTGTCTCAATCGTAAGACGCTTCAAAGTCAAGATAAAGAGAGACAAGTATATTCCGTCACGTCATAATGTACAGTGGAACAACAGATAGTGTTTTTTTTTCTTTGTTCATCTTATCTTATGTTTATACACGGTGACAATCTCATCTCATGTTCACACAGGGGTCAGATTTCTCTCTGTTTTCCCCTATCTTTAATTGTTCTATTTCTTTGGTTACAAATTCCTATGATATGGATGATCAGGAGAGCGCAACAAGTAACAACCTCATAAAATACAAGCTCCAACACGAAGGAAGCTTTAATCTCAACCTCTCAAGAGTGATCCTCTGGATCCAAACATTTGCTCCAGAAGTATCACTACAGCCATTGCTAGAGACGAGTCAAATTCTAACTCCACGATTAGTCGGAAGACATCAAGGCCGAGGGGAATGCCTTGGGCAGATTCCTTCCTCTTGATCTCTGCCATCTTCTGTCTGTCGTTGTCATAGATGGTGCAACATCGCTCCGAGTAGGTGCCCTCAATGTCATAGGTGAGGCATGCCTTGGCGCCAGGAGTGCATGGGGTCACTCGTGCCATTGCTTTGGAGAGCCAGAAGCTCGTCTGCTTCTTGATGGCAAACTGAGGATTGGTGCTCTCCTCGCCATTGTAAATCAGCCAGCGATCTCCAAGACTCAACTTCTGCATGTTATAATGATGCCAGAATCCATAACTTTATATGAAAGTTGAATTATGCAGTTCTGATCAACTTAAGATACTATGAACACAACCATATATATATATTTTTTAAAACGCACCAAGATAAATTTCATGATCACACCATACATTGCTGGTGTAAAAAACATATCTTTTGAACTACTCCACAAGAGCTATCAAAATTGCAACTTTGGGTTAACAATTGGTTGGTAGGTGGGGAGAAGCAAATTTGACCATCTACATAGAAGATTATTTGGCCAATACATCCAGAATCTGATCTCCTGAAGCAAAGGGCAAGCCATGGTAGTTCTTAGACTATCCTTGTCGTTGTGAAACTTAGGATAAAAGACAAATCCAATGATCTCCTTCAAACCCGCCAGACATCTGCCTATTCATCAACGTAATAACGTCCATGCATACACAAAAATAGTCCAGGTATTTTTCGGGAACAGACTAAAATTCTGAAAAGCACAAAAGCCACCTGAGAAATTCTTGGCGATTTGTTGGCCTTTTGTGCTCAGTATCCATGAATATAGAACATGCTGTTGTACAAGATGCTCTGTTTGCTTGACAGATCCAACAAGAAATAGTTCTGGGATTCGTCTCGCTCTCTCTTCTAAGTGTTCAATCGATTTTAGTTGTCAGTATCCATTAATTTATTGAATTTTTGCCCCCACGGACTGGATCAGCTGGTAAGTTGTCTGGTTATTTGCTCAAATGGCCAAAGGTCGAGGGTGTTGCACATGGGAATAATATTCCTAATCTGCTGGTCAAAAACTCCTAAGACCCCAGTCAACTTTTCAGCCCAACACTCACCGTGATTTATTCCCTCTGAAATCCTGGGGGGCAGACTCAGGGGCCGCTAGGGTACGGTTCCTCTTTTTTTTTTTTTTTTTTTTGGCTCAGATTTTAGTAATTCAAATGTTGCAATGCGACCACCAAAAAGACTAGAAGCTGAAGCCATAGATAATCATTTTATTGAAATCATACTTTATCAAAATTCAAATTTCCGAAAAATAAATCAGTTGAAATAAAATCCCCATTTACAGATAGGAAATCCCTTCCATACCTTTCTCCGGATGGTGAGCAACGGCTTGCCGGCGGCGTCCATGAGAACGATCTCATTCCCACTCCCCGACGAGTAGTTTTCAACTCGAAACACCAAATTTCCCTTTGCGTCGAACACCGTGAACCCATTCCCATTGAAGAGGAGAGATTTCCGCCACACGGTAAAGACTACCGCCTCCCCCTCCTTTCCTCCGCCTCCACAGGAAGATTTAGATTCAGATCTGATAGGATCCGCCGGAGAGGCGTTCGGGTGGACCTTCGTCATCGCCGCGGTGCTCGGGTCTCCAGTCGACGAAATCGTGACGGCGAAGACTTGGGGGCGAGGGTCTGCTCTGCGACGGTTGCACGGCAACGCCGTCGCGTGAATTTATAGACTGACACTTCGACCGAAATGCCCCCTCCGAGACAGGTGATGATGACGCGCCGACACGTGCGGTGTGCGTGAGTATGACGTTGTCGGTAGCTTCGGAGGATTAACTTTTTGATAATGACACATTAAAGGGAGGATTAGAATGATAACGACGGGATTGGCAGAGTTTATTTTGCTAAGTTGTGGCTCAGCGTCGGCCACGTGGCGAGAGGAAAGGGACTGCTTGTCTTCTATTCGCCTTGTTAGGAGTAGAGCCGAAATAACAACAGTTAGTTTAATTGCTCGCCGTTAATATTGATGAAAAGTTAAATAGGTGTCAGGGCGTCTTTTTTATTTTTTAGGCATAATTAAATTTCAGTCCAATTTTTTTTAATAGGTAATTGATTAAAAAATACTTAATGGATGATCACTCCAAAATTAATGACATAAACGGAATACCTTATACCAATTAAAAAATAAATACATAAAAAATTAATTTAATCAATAATATTATATCGAATTGCAACAAGCCATCCAACCAGTTGTTGAGCTTAGCAGTGGTTTTCAAATGTAGATAATGTGAACGAATATCCATTAGGTATGGTTCTATGCTTTCAGGTGTAAATAATTAATTAAGATCTGTAATTTAAGATATAATAGTTAAAATATTTTTAAGAATAAAATTATTATAAGTTAAGAATATTATGATTTTTTTTAAAAAAGTCAATCTCTTAAACCACTCTGAGATTAAATTAATTCTAAATAAAGAAACGATCGAGATGTTCCACGCCAAATCTTTGTTTTTTTTTTTGCTAGTTTAGTCATATTGCTATACTTTTTATTATTTTATAGTTTTGATATAAATTAGCGTGATAATTAAATTTATTACAGTTCAATAATATGCGATGAATATATATAGCAATGTTCGAAGCATACAATATATTTTAGAACTCATAAAGTACTTTATATGTTTTTATTTAAAAGAAACCCTATATTACATATGATATTTCTCCATTATTTAAAGTTAATTTCTGTCTTCTTCATTTCGTCGTTAACATCAGCTAGCCTGGAAGACCTATATATAATACTATCTATCAAAAAGGAGAACTACAAGCTACGCACTTTACTCTTTGTCTTGCACGCACGCTTAGCTTGGCTTATGGTAATAATATACGGCCAATGGATGTAGTACATGTTCAATACTGTCAACTTTAAAATGTTTTGCTTATACGTGGCACGTTACCATGGAACTCCATTTTTCAAAAGCAAAGCACAAGATTCCTTACGATCATGACAACAAAGGCTTAATTATATTTGGGTTGCTTCATTTCAGCTCTTAAACTCTTGTATTGTACTGGAAGACTATTATTAATTTATATATAGTCATCTTATAAACAAATAGATAAACTTGTAGGATAAGTACTAGCATGCAAACGAAGTTGTCAAGCGAGGTGGATTCGAACTTTATAAATTTCAAAAGCAGAAGCATGGTGTCAGGATGGTATTGGTGCATGGATGCAATGCATGGGTCGTCCTCACTGCACGCTTCACCGCCAGTGTTGTTCAGATAAGGAAATAATGTCGCAAAAGACACACAATGGTCGGGGAGAGGATGAGGACGGATAGAGTCGGAGGGCGGTGCAGATATGG
Organism: Zingiber officinale; assembly: GCF_018446385.1. NCBI lineage: Eukaryota > Viridiplantae > Streptophyta > Magnoliopsida > Zingiberales > Zingiberaceae > Zingiber > Zingiber officinale. The sequence goes on along the minus strand of NC_056004.1, from coordinate 36,023,171 downwards.
AAATTTAAATGAATGTTAAAAATGGTCTGCGCGCATGCCCTCCCCCTGTCCCCCACTCAACCCCTCTGCCTGTTTTTTTTTTGCTGTACCAGAGAGCTTCTACTGCTACTGGATTAGATTTGTGTTTGTTTTTTAAAACGTTGGAACTGAATATGTTCATTAATTATGGAGATGGCGGATTCAGTTATGGAGATGGCGGATTCAGTTTTATAGAATTTTTTTTAATTGATATTAGAGATTTAATTTATGTCGATTAATTCTAGAGGTGATCGATTCAGTGCAATGCAAATTTTCTACTGATTATAATGATAAATTAGAAAGTGTTTGCAGTGGACAACCCATAAGGTCAGCGTTCTTAGGTCAGTCGCTCATTAAAAACAAATTATCTGATCCTATCTGGAATCTGAGTCGGACGAAGGTCGGATGAACTGTCGCTGGTGTTGACGGAGAGGCGACTAGAACACCTTTATCGTGCGTGCCTTAAGAATGGACCCCCACGTGGCGCTAACGGACGATGGTAACTAAGCTGGCGGTACTTGAATTTTGCGCATACTCAGATAAGCACACGGAACGTTAGAGGCTAGAAACCAAGGAAAAAGTCCTCAGAACAGACCCTCCGACACTCAAGTCAGGTGCTTTTTTCCCAGAAGAACAGTGTACAAAAAGAAAGAAAAGTAGAAGACAAGTGCGAATTGCAAGAGAGCGTACCTGCTCAAGGGAGAGGACCTCCCTTTTTATATGACAGTGCGTACTGTTGGGTGTTAGGACTTGTCTAGTGATGGAGGGCGCGTGACACCCTTTTGTAAACTGGAAGAAGGTTCCATTCGCAGATGACCACAGACCATTGGAATATTCCCTGACATACAGTAATTATTTTTTGACAGACGGTTACGATTCTCTGACCTTGTTGTCGTGTAGCCCCTTCTGTCCCACCCGGATATGACTAGGGGCAGATCGGGATAATCTGTCAGGTATAACATCTGGCCTAAGTCTTGAGGGGCAGGGAGAGCTGTGGTGAGATCGCTTAAGAGCTGATCATAAATTGGCCTACCGCGAGAATCAGACCTGGATATAACCGAGCTGTGAAAACTCGACCAGTCGGAGCAGGTCAGGCATCACCCCGATTGCACATCCTGATTCAAATCTGAGATCCTGATCTGTAATAGAGCCGTCAATTTGGGTTGGGCCCGTCGGGTTGGCCCGCCCCGCCAAACAATTTAAGCGGGTTGAGTTGGAATTTTATCAACCCAAGTCCGCCGTGGGCCGACCCGCCTAGGCCCGCAACCCGCGCGGGTCGGCCCGCTCGGGCTTGGGTTGGCCCGCGGGTTGAAAAACACATGTAAACTAAGTTTTAAGCCAATTTATTATCTTTCTTTGTTATAATTTTCAAATAAAAATAGTACTTTTCATCCAACATAAGTACTCGTTTATATTCATTTATATTTAAAATACATGTTTATGTATACATTTAATTGTAGAAAACTTTTTCGAAGTAAAAGGTTGAAGATATAAAATATTTTTTAATTTTTTAAAAAATTTTTGATGGGCCCGCGGGTTGGCCCGCCAAACCCGCAACCCGCCTTAGAATGGGTTGGGTTGGAAATTTCCCAACCCGCCAAGTTGGCGGGTTGGCCCGCCCCGTCCCGCCAAATGGTTAGCCCGCCATGGGCCGACCCGCCCCGCCACAGGTTGGCCCGTCTGACAGCTCTAATCTGTAAGCACCCGATCAGGCATCCTGTGTCTGACGACACCAGGCAGTCCTACCTCTTCCTTCCCTAGTTGCCGACTGTCACGTCCTCCTAACTGTTGATTGTCACGTCCTCCTGACTATTGACTACCAAGTCCTCCTGACTGTTGACTGCCACATCCCCTTGACTTCTGACTGCCACGTCTCCTTGACTTCTGACTGTCACGTCTCCTTGACTTCTGACTGTCACGTCTCCTTGACTCCCAACGATCGGGTCCTACCATTATGCACCATATCACAAGCCTCCCCCCAAGTCTAGTCGAAGGAGACTCAGGTCTAACTGACTAGACCCAGTCCCTGATGTCATTTACCTCACCATGATAACTATACATGCTGCTCCTTTCCTCCATAGTGCTCTCTTTCTTTATGCCGATCCCAAGTGGTGGTTTAATGAAGGCTCTGCTTGGTGATAACCCGCTCGGTGTTGAGAGTCTAGAGTCTGGAGGTGTGAGAGCATGCTCACTTATAACTCGTGATGGGGCGAGATTCTGGAGGCGTGAGAGGATGCTCACTTATAACTCGTGCTGGGTCGAGAGTCTAGAGGCGTGAGAGGATGCTCACTTATAACTCGCGCTGGGGCGAGAGTCAGGAATCCCGACCGAGAGGTCATTGGGCGTGAGAACAAGCTCACTTATAACTCGTGCCGGGGCGAGAGTCTGGAATCCAGACCGAGAGGTCGTTGGATGTGAGAGCATGTCGTTGGACGTGAGAGCATGCTCACTTATAACTCGCGCTGGGGCGAGAGTTTAGAATCCCGATCAAAAGGTCGTTGGGCGTGAGAGCATGCTCACTTATAACTCGCGCTGGGGCGAGAGTCTAGAATCCTGACCGAGAGGTCGTTGGGCGTGAGAGCATGCTCACTTATAACTCGCACTAGGGTGAGAGTTTGGAATCCCGACCAAGAGATCGTTGGGCGTGAGAGCATGCTCACTTATAACTCGCGCTGGGGTGAGAGTTTAGAATCCCGACCGAGAGATCGTTGGGCGTGAGAGCATGCTAACTTATAATTCACGCTGGGGTGAGAGTCTGGAATCCCGACCGAGAGATCGTTGGGCGTGAGAGCATGCTCACTTATAACTCACGCTGGGGCGAGAGTCTGGAATCCTGACTGAGAGGTCATTGGGCGTGAGAACATGCTCACTTATAACTCGCTCTAGGGCGAGAGTCTGGAGTCTCGACTGAGAGGTCGTTGGGCATGAGAGCATGCTCACTTATAACTTGTGCTGGGCGAGAGTCTGGAGGCGTGAGAGCATGCTCACTTATAACTAGCGCTGGGGCGAGAGTTTGGAATCTTGACCGAGAGGTCGTTGGGCGTGAAAGCATGCTCACTTATAACTCACGCTGGGGCAAGAGTCTGGAATCCTGACTAAGAGGTCATTGGGCGTAAGAGCATACTCACTTATAACTCACGCTGGAGTGAGAGTCTAGAATACCGACCGAGTGGTCGTTGGGCATGAGAGCATGCTCACTTATAACTCGCGCTAGGGCGAGAATCTGAAATCCCGACCGAGAGGTAGTCTAGAAAAGGTAGATCCGCTACCTTAGCGGCCCCCCTAGTGCCGACCCCATGGATATGGAGGGAGGTTCATGCAAGTACACAGGCCATAGGCGCATGGTGGGGTAAATCCCAGGTCGTCAGTTCCTGAGAATCGACCCCTAGCCATTACGCCAGAGATACCTCGAGAGGTAGTCTAGAAGCATGACCGTGAACTAGGCTGGAAGCTTAATTGGGAGTTGGGAGCTTGACTGGGAGCTGGGAGCTGGGAGCTGGTCTGGAAGCTTGACTTGGAGCTAGTCTAGAATCCTGAACTACACATGGTCTGAAGACCTGACCGGGAAGTGGTCTGGCATCCTGAACAACACATGGTCTAAAGACCTGACCGGGAAGTGGTCTGGCATCCTAAACGACATGGTCTGAAGACCTGACCGGGAAGTGGTCTGGTATCCTAAACGACACATGGTATAAAGACCTGACCGGGAAATGGTCTGGCATCCTGAACGACACATGGTTTGAAGAGCTGATCGAGAAGTGGCCGGGCTTTGGAGTAGGAGTCGTCCCAGGCTTCGAATCAAGTAAAAAACTTGGTGTCTGCATTATTATTTACTTTTCCACTACATAATTACTCAAAAGTTTTCTGAAACAAAGTGAAAACCATGAGCGCTATTCACCCCCCTTCTAGCGCTTTCGATCCAATAAGCTCTTCATCCATTGGTATGCAAGAGTTATGCCTAGAAAATCAAGCATTAAAGGATTAATTCACAACAGTAGAGGCATCGATAGATGATCGGGTCAGATTTGTAGTAGAGCAGTATGAGCGATCGATGGATGATCGAGTTAGGTTGGCAGTAGAGCAGTCTGAGCGATCTATAGATGATTGGATAAGGGCGGCAATTGAGCGACAAATACGAAAATTCTTTGATGGCTATTCAATAATGAGTCATTCTGCTTTTCCAACGCTGTATCATTTTGATTCACAAGAGACTCAAGATCCAAACCCTCCTGATAAATAGATATTCTAAGGTGTGATGACCTTCAACTTCTTTTTTGTATTTAATTGAGTAATTAAATATTAAAATTTGTTTTTGGAAGAATAATTTCTGCTTCATAATCTGAATTTAGTTTTAATTTATATTGAGCATTTTATAACTACTTGCCTGAAATAAAATGTGTTTATCTTCACCTTCATATACAACTATATTATGTATTTATCAATTCTGAGGTTAATTTTCATGTTTTTAAATAAAATTTGTTTGATTATTTTTTATAGTATATTCAATTCTGATAATATTGTAGTACTATATCCTGTTTATTGCTTCTATTTTTTGTTTGTGCATTATTCTGAAAATCTATCATATTCTACTTGATATAGGATTGACTTATGTGGTAAAAGATGATTCGTTCGCCCCCAGCGTCTCTGTCAATTCGTCCCTAGGTCAATACAGAGAAGGTAAATTACGGGTGACTACTAGCCATTAGTACAAATGACCAAGACATGGGGGACGTTATGCTCGGTCACGCTGAGTTTTAACCCCAAGATCTCATGTGGCAACATAACACTCCATGTCTTAACCATCGCACCACCCCGAAGGGACAATGCAAGATTGACTTATGCACTTTAGTGTGATATTATTTGATCATGATATGATTTGATACTATATTTTAGAATTAAGATATGTATTCTGATACGCTTTATTATTTGTGAATCATTCTGATACTATATTCTGTATTTATTTTATTTAATAATATATCATATTCTACTTGATGTAGGATTGGACGATGAATGTTGATATTGTATTTTGAGTATGTTGATATGTTTGTCATAACCATTTGGATATGGTTCTATCGTGGATTAGAGGTTTGATGTTGTCATTTGTATTATGGATACGATTTGTGTCGTACACTTTATCGTTTGGCATTTGTTTGTGTAAATATTGTTGATATGGTTTAAGTTTGATGTTGAAGTTTATTATATTGTTTGTATCGTATTTTTTGGTTATGAAGTTTGGATATTGATCTTGTCCATGCACTGAGTCGATGGAACTGGAGACGTGACGCTCTCTGTTGCTCCCCGGTGATCTTCACAGCGACGTAAGCCTCCGATGAACCTGCAACAAAGTCGGGCCTGGAAGAGGTTCCCGGCGACGACCCTTCGACGCTCAAGTCAGGCGACGACGAGAGGAAATAGAGGCAGAATAAAGACTGTGGCTACAGTAGACGATGATAGAAAATCATACCTCCGTCGAAATCCGGGGGTCTTTATATAGGACCTAGGAGAGGCGCGTGTACGCTTCCCGAGGCGTGCACGTTCCTCAAAGTATACCTTGGGATAACTGTGTCAGAAAAGCATGCTTGACGCCATACCGCAATTGTCCGAACATATCTCTGTCATGTCAGCGGAAACTCCCTCCGTACGATCCTTGGTACGGCCCGGTCGCCGACCATGCTGCTTGTCGGCGGCAGACGTCTCGATAATGACATCACTAGCTACCCCTTTTGTTCTCTTCTAAGCCCCTTGTCTCTAATTGGGTCGGTCGGGCTGGTCGCTTGGTTTCCCGAGCGCCCGGATGTACACGTACCTCTGACCGGGGCAGACGTCCGCTCTGTCACACACTCGGATGGGGCATCGACTAGTCGTTGGGCAGTTCGGCCGAGCAGCTTAGCTACTCAGCATAGCGGTTTCTCTATAAAGAAGCTTGTGAGCGTCGGCAGCTTGACCCAGGGTCGAGCTGTCTTCGTGCCAGCCCGGGATCTACCCAGGCCGGTCGGCCGAGAGATTCCTCCCTGCTCGGCCGAACCTTTGACTTCCTCCCAGCTCGGCCGGACCTTTGACTCTCTCGCGCCATTGACCCCTTTCTCTGTGGGCCCCCGCTCCTTACCACCGGATCAGATATGTATATGAAGTGTGGTGGTTGTGAGTTTGTGATATTTGTTTGTTGGTTGTGAAGTTTGGATACTGGTTGTGAAGTTTGTGATATGTTCTTTGTTCGTGGTTAAGTTTGGATGTTTTTGTTATAAACAGAATAAAAATAAAGAAAACAAAATGAAATGCTATTTAAATTTTAAGGAAATTAATTTTGATCGCTAATTTCTGAACCTGAAATTAAATTTCAGTCCATGATTTTAATTTCTGTTTCATAATTTAGCGACCGAAGTTTAATTCAGTCACTAAACCGTACTACAACATAAAATTCAATAGTATTTTGTTTCGGTCGGTAATCGGTCCTTAAATGGATTTAGCAATTGATTAGAGACCGAATATTCAGTTGCTAAAGTTGGATATTTTTGTGGTGGCTGGCTCATACGAGAATGATGAACAAGAATACAACGTCTGACATGAAGATGTTTTTCTAACAATTATATAAACCCTAGTGAAGGTAAATGTGTTCAAAGGATTTTGGCACTAAGCTCCCTCGTTCTTTTCCTTCCTCCTCTGATTTCATATCTCAAGTAAATTCTAATTTGAGCGTCGGAGTAGTTTATCAAAATCTTTATTCGATGTCATTCTAGCTCTCCATTGAAATACTTTTCAAATCCTTTCACTTTTCTTATGGACAATCTCCGGAAAAACATACATGTCAATCCGTTTGCTCATTGGTGAGTTGATTATTCATGATATTTAGTCGGAATCGTCGTTGATCCGGTGATAACCTAGGAGAGCCCACCTCCAAGGAAGTTCAACGCTTGGGTGGTCGTCAAAGTCAAGAGGGGGTCAACTAAGAGACTAGCCGAGCCGAATTCCCCACAACCCGATCGGCCGGAAGAGTTCAGAGAAGGTGGGCCAAGCCTATAACCCAATCGGCTGGAAGAAGAAGAGGGTTGGCTGAGCCTACAATGCCCCGAGACCAAGGGCACTCACGCTGATCGGTCTAGATATACTCATAGGAGGTCAAAGAGTTGGCCGGCCGGATCGATCAAGGGAAGTCCAATCAGAATAACAACCGACAACTAAGATAGGGGATACGTGCCAACATCCTTTTGGGAGTCGATGTCGCCGGCTGACGGCGCGGATGAACAGAAAATCGTACGGAAGAAGATTCCGCCGCCTTGGCAGAGATGCGTTCGCCCCGTTATGGTAAGATGTCAGGGATCCTTTCTCGATGTTAGCTTTTGGGGAAAGTTTGAGGATACGCATCCGCCCGGGAAGCATGTAGTCAGCTCGTTGAAGCTCTATATAAGGAGAGAAGTAGCCATCTGCGGAGGTACGCGCATACATCTTTTGGCACCACCATTCACTTCTTTGCTTCCTCGATTCTCTTCACTTGCTAATATGTGACTTGAGCGTCGGAGGGCCGTCACGAGGAACCCCCTCCCGACTTGACACTAACGACTTGTGGTTACAGGAGCGAGGGAGCATCAGTGTAGACGAAGAGCTACCTCAACGTTATTCCTCGATGGCCATTTATTCAGCTTCAGGACAGGAATCAATCACCATTACATGGAGCCAAGGTTATTTATTTAATAATCAGACTAAATATAATGTTGAAGTTGGTGCTGTAATTAAAACTATTGCTGAAGACATGCATGACTAACTTCATAGCAGGATGAGTATTCGGTTAATTGATTAATTCGATTAATTTAGTATTAATTTTATATAAATTTTATATTATTTTTTTAAATAAATTAGATTAATTCAGTATTAATCGATATAATTTATTTTAAATTTAATTTGGTTAATCCGATTATAACAAAACTTTACTTCGATTAGATAATATTAAATTAATTTTCAATTAATCCAATTAATTTATATACGAAATTAATTAAATATTCATCCTAGCTGCCAGGGCCAACGCATGCAAACAGGGGATTTTTCGAGTAGTTTTCCTTCGGTCATTCGGTGGTGCGCAGGAAAAAAAAAAGCAAAAAAAAAAAAAAAAAATAGAGTCGGTAGGTTTCCATTTGCCGTCGAAATTAATAAAACATAGCATCCAGAAGGGTCGGCTGACGGACGACATATAAGGAAACTTGACTGTGACAACAAATGTTATGTTATATTGTTTTGTGCTTTGCCAAACTCACCAAATTAGGATGACGGCAGAAGTTAATATGGAGTTTATATTTCCAGAATCAAGATGTTCAATTTTTTTAAAATATAATCAAATAATCCTTTGAATGATAAACCATGTTCACTTATTACTAGTCAAGGGAATGAACTAATCCCATTACAATATGATTCAAAGGAATTCTTATTTCTTGGTGAAAAGTGAAGAAATAGATTCATCATCCCATATGATCAAAAATGAGAGAATGAACTAATATCCTATTTTGATATTTCAATTATTTTTGTTTTTTTTTATGATCCATATTCTATATAACTAAGTATGACACTGTAGAGGTCAGTTCAATTATCAAAAAAAGGATTTAATTGAGTATACAGGATCTCTGTCTAGAAATTCAATATTTTTTAATTACGCATTCTATTTAGAAAAAAAATCTCTACAAATATATTATAATTGAAGATCGAACCGTGAGTACTTGGATGATAAGCTGAATGTCCAATCACGACACCATATAATCAAATAATCCTTTAAAATTCTTTGGTGAAATAGTTTAAATGAGTTAAAACGCTAATTAACTGCATAAATAAATTTAATTTTTTTTAATATGATTAGCTTATTGTTCATTTAGTCAAGTAATTAATTTTTTTGACTTAAAAAACAAAATTTAATATCAATCATTTTCAAAAATTGCATTTCCCTTCTATTTTATAGAACTCCATAATTTTATATTAGTGATCGCGTTGTTTTAGTAAAACAATTTGAGGGACCTAATTTATGTGTTACATATGAAACAGTGGAGCCCGATTCGAGTTTTGTGTTATTGGAAATTAAAAGAAAAATTACAAATTGGAACCATTCATTAATATTCTTACTTATATATAGATGCAACTTACATATTCTCTTATGAAACAATGCATATGTATGTAAGTATTTGATCCATTGATGTAAATCACTTAATTAGTTTGGACATGTTATTAATACACAATGCGATTTTTAATATTGAATCAAAAGTAGTAGCACTTTCTATTTTTCTCTAATTAATTAATACACTTCTTATTCCACTAGGTATTGTTTATAGCTTCAGTTAGTGGACTCTCTTGTCCTCATCGACTTATCAATCGATTTCCACAATTCGTGTTTTTTCCCGACTAAAAGAAAATTAATGCAGTTTTACCAGCGTTGAATTTAATTATATATATATTAACGAAAAATTTCAAGGGTTAAAAGGCCAATGTTTTGAACATTAGATTGAAGATCATGAAATTATTGCCCGTGTACTTAATTTAAAATAAATTTTCAAAATTAATGAAAGGATTCGAAATGCATTTCAAGAATTATTTATGTTTTAAAAAATTTAGAGAAATTGGCTATATGTCACTGAATTGTTATATGTCAGTGGCCAAGCTTTTTCTTGAAATTAATCCTTCCATTATTTGAAATTAGAGAAAAATCTTCTCTTAATTTTAGTGCGACAGCTTTGACCTACAAAAAATAAGTTCATATAACAATTTATGCTTAATTGCTAGGGAAATTTTAACCATTATATATATTTTTTTTTAAAAAAAATTGTCTATTTAAACTTTTATGCACTGTCAGAGAGACAACAACGAATCTATTTTAAAGAAACAATTTTAATACTTAATTGCTAGGGAAGTTGGCTAGCTATAGTGAGAAATACTGGACCTCAAGGCATACTGAGGTTAATTTGAGAAAGAAATGATAGTTCTTAATATGAATCTCTTCGCATCAAGAAATTCGTTTTTTTTTTATATTTTCCTACAGTTGTACAGTTCTATTACATTTTAGCACACAGATTACCAGCAAAAACTTAGTATTGTCCTTGTATAGATTTGCTAATCTGCAAGGCATAAGCTCTGTCACTTGGGTTCAGGTTTTGCAGAGAATGAGTAGGCACCACTATAATCGAAGGCACCCTCACTCGGATCCTTCCTTGAGCCAGAAATGGTAGATGACTGTGAGTGTGCGCTTAGATCATTAGATTGCAGCAGCATCTCAATTTCCTTCACGACATCACTCATCGTTGGACGATCTGCAGCTAGTTCTTCTAGGCATCTCAATGCCAACTCTGTGTACTTCCTGAATCCTATGAGATTAGTTGCGATTTGAATTACAGGATCCATTAATTCCTTTAGCCCATAGAATTCTTCATCGCTAGAATCTATCGCCATCTTCACCTCACGAACGATGTATTTTCCTTTCACAATTGGTTGCTTGGCAGTGATCATCTCCAGCATCACCACTCCGAAGCTGTAAACATCACTTTTGTCTGTCAACTGTTGTGTCATATAGTATTCAGGATCAAGATATCCCTGTAAAGGAAGAGCATTAATTAAGCTGTTGAGTTTATGCACTACTACTACACAAATCAATTTTTAGAAATAACATAGGTCCTATATAATCTGCATTTAAGCAATTCTTCATGATCAATCATATGCTATCACTATAATGATGCGATGTAAGCACTAGAAAAATGTGATGCACATATTATGAAAGAAACTCTCATACTACCATTGTTCCTTTTACTTGAGTGGAAACATGGCCCTTTTCATCGTCCGATATCAACTTTGAAAGGCCAAAATCTGCGACCTTTGCATTCAAGTTTTCATCCAACAGGATGTTACTTGACTTAACATCCCTGTGTATGATTGGAGGATCAGCTAGTTCATGAAGATATGCCAATCCTCTAGCTGAACCAAGTGCAATTCGCAGCCGCCGCCTCCAGTCTAGCAGTATCCCACTTTTTCCTGAAATTACAAGTTAAGGAAAGGCTCATGTATGACAGGATGAAATTCAAGGTGTCGAGCTTACCAGAGAGGCTCTCTCTTAGTGTTCCGTTGGGAACGAATTCATATACCAACATCTGCTCCCCTTGATCAAAGCAGAAACCCACCAGTGATACAAGGTTTTTGTGATGAACTCTTGATAGCAACTCGATCTCTGTCTTGAATTCAAGTGCACCTTGTGTTGATCCTTGCTGCGCCCTCTTGATTGCAACTATTGGCCCTCCTGGAAGCATTCCTCTATAGACCTGAAGGGAGTCAAGTAATAGAATGTCATTTCTAGAGTTTGTTGCTCATAGAAGTTTGACATAGGATACTGAACAATGACCTTGCCATAACCTCCAGAACCAATCTCATTAGACACTGAAAAGTTATTGGTGCATCTTCTAAGTTCTTCATAAGAGAACCATCTTACTCCCTTCAACTGTGGTGCGTCACTGTTTTCTTCTCCGCTGCGTGTCCATGATCCTGTAAATTTCCGAATGTAAAATAGATTGTATCTGCATGATGCCCTTGTTTTAATATTACAACGAAAATGCAAATATTTTCTTCTGTTTTTGGCTAATAATTTTTCTTTCCCTCTGAGGTCCAAATCAATGAAGCACTTTAGCATTCTCTTGTACTTGTTGAAAGTTTAAACATGGACAAGATATAGAAGGAAACAACAGTTATGACTTACCAAAAGGCTTGCTTCGTTCGATGGTCCTTTCTCCACGTCTTCTGTGTCTCAAGGCATAGATAGTTACAACAAGGAGTCCAATAACCAGAAGTGCACAACAAGCTGCTATTCCAATTTTCAATCCAACACTCATTGTGGATCTTCCTTCAACGGCTAAATGATTTCATTGAGTCAGTAAAGGAAAGAGTTTTAAATGTGCTACAAAAGGTGGAGTGATCACCTTGGAAAGGGTATGTGGATGCATTGAAATAGTAAGGACCAAACAATATTGAAGGATGATTGCTCAGGCTGAACCCAATCTGTTGGATCTGAGACCTACTGAAGTACATTCCAGTGGATGGGAAAATTTTGACCTGTATGTGCATATAAGAGTCGCTGTCTAAAAATGGATTTTGCAAGAATACTGATCCAGGTGCTAGACCAAGTATTTTCTGCAACTCATTTTCCAGTTCTTGGAACAGCCCTTTGTTCGACACATCTAGGAACAAAGGTACTTTGAAGTACATCACTCCCTGGAATGGGTAGGCACAGCTGCAACTCTGAGGATTAGGACTCTCATCCGGGGGGCACAAGTTAGACACACAATTAACACTGGTTGAGTAAGGAACTGGTGACTGTTGGCTAAGAGTGCAGTATTTTTCATTTGATGACTCATTGCAAACAGGATTCCCTAGGAGTCTGGAATAAGCGATGGATTACTGAAAGTTTTGATGAATAAATTGAATTGAAACATAATGAACAAATTTATATATCAGTGTTCTCACATCAGGGATTCATTGTAATTGCCCGTCACTCGGAGTCTTGAGAGACTATTATTTTTGAAGCTCACAAGATTTAGTTTCTGGCTGACAGACGTGCCCAGTCGAAGGGTGCCATTAAAATGATTGTAATCCAGTATCCTGTGAAAAGGATGGATTTCACTATTTGTTGTAAGAATAATATCTTTTTCCAATGAATGCCCTGGTGTGACACTTACACTAGACGTAACTGAGGAAAACTGAAAAGTGTTTCAGGTACTTCTCCGAAAAGCCCTCCTGATTGTATCACTCTGGAGCAATCAGCATGGAAACATTAGTCCAGGTTATCAACTACATTGCTTGATTCATAATCATGATGGATAGTTGTTGAACTAACAGTGCAGTGAGCGATGTAAGCTCCGAGAACCAAGCAGGTGTTTCTGAGGGATCAAAGCTGTTGTTGCTCAAATCCCTGAAAATCGTACAGTTGGTGTTCGAGGGTTAAATCAAAGTTAATTTAGTCAACTTAGGGAAGTGCCCAAGGAGATTCTGTGAAGCCTTACACATAATTGAGGTGATTCATTCCACTCAGATCTGGTACTAAACCTGTTAGCTTGTTATTTGCTAGGTTTCTGAAAAAAGATTGAGCAGGAAGTGAATTATTCTATTGCATTGATAAACTGCATCTGATGATGCATGCTAAACCACATATCAAATTTATGAAGATATACAATCTTTGTTCGCCATTGCATTGTTCTTATATTGTTCTCCTTATTTGATATCCTAGGATGTTTATGTAAGACTTGTAATACATCATATATAAACTAAAAGATGTATCTACAACATGATCTTGCTTCTATCAATCTCTAAAGCATAATAGAAAACGAGACAATAGCTCATGAATGGTTGAACTGATTCCATCGCAATGCTATAGCCTCTTACTCGTCACCGGAATATCCCGCGAACGCAACGGATGTTTTCCACAGGATCGAGCCGACGAACACCACGTTTCTTCTTAGTGGGGGAGAAGAAGGTAGAAGAGGAGAGTTAGGTTCAACATGCTCTAATGAACCTTATATCTTCCCTTTTATACCTGGCACAACCTATGGGAACTATCCACCATAAAAGCTCATTCATCATTAACAGTCCATCAATGTTAATGAACTGAGTTATTGGATCTACAAATTAAATCCACATCCATTTAATCCAAATCTTATTTATATGCATTAAGTATTAGATCACTTAATTAGATTTAGTCGCTTTAATGACAATTAGATGTGTGTGTGTGTTAATCAAGTGTAAGTCCACCTTATGGAGATTAAGTTTACCCATGTGAACTCAATTGGATCTAGTCCACCCATGTGGTCTTAATCCTACAATCTCTCACTTGGGCTATACTTGATTCTTTATACACCACACAACCTCTAAGTTGAGCTCAACATGCCAAATTTTATGGGTTAAATACCCCTTTAAACACTCTCATCCATTAAATCAATTAGTACAGAACTAAAGAAGTCATAGCTACTATAACTGTAATAGGACCTAACAGTAATCACAATACTAATATCATTAACGACATAGATCAAATGTGGATGTGTAATACAAGAATGACACGAAATGTGATCTACAAGTGTCCATTCTCATAAGTCCTCTTTATGACCCAAACAGATCCAAATCATATTTACCAGAACCTTATGCTAAACTGCAGTGGTGAATTATGATTCAACTTTATGACTCCAAAAGAAGTCCACATCATATTTACAACAACCAAATGCAAAACTATAATAGTAAATATGACATCCATATGTCAAAGAAAGTCAAAATCATATACACATATAAGAAAAACTGCAGTATATATAATGAGCCAAAAATATATGTTTATGAACATAAAGCATCACACAAAATACAGATTCCTACACAATAGGTATTTCGTCAAAAGGAAGAACCCCCATATTTAGCATATGCTGATAAAACACCTTGGGTGGCAAACCCTTGGTGAGTGGATCCGCTAACATGGAATCTATCCTTATATGCTCTATCATTATTTGACCATTCTGAACTCTTTTTTTAACCGCCAAAAACTTTATGTCAATTTGTTTAGACTTCGACGAACTGTGGTTGTTTTTGGAATATAATTCTACAACTTTATTATCACAGTTGATTCTCAATAGCCTGTCAATATCTTCAATGATTTATAATCTTGTGATAAGGTTCCGCATCCATATCTCGTGGTTGTAAGCTTCATAGCAGGCTATAAACTCTGCCTTCATAGTGAAAGTGGCTATTAGCGTCTGTTTGAGACTTTTCCATGATATAGTCCCTTCCGCCAACATGAAGATATATCATGTGGTAGATCTCCTGCTATCTAAGCATCCAGCAAAATCGGAGTCTGAATATCCAATGATCTCTAGATGACTCGATCTTCGATATGTGAGCATGTAATCCTTCATATTTTACAAATATCGCATAACCCTCTTTACGACTTTGCAATGCATTTGTCCAGGGTTACTCAAATACCTGCCCAACAACCCCACAATGTACGCAAGATCCGGACGTGTACATACCTAAGCATACATCAAACACCCTACTACGGATGCATAGGAAAATTGCTGCATTTCTTTGATCTCTTGTTCATGATGTGGGCATTGTTTCAAGCTAAGTCTATCACCTTTGTTGTCACAGTGTCACCGGGAGCACAATTCTGTATGTCATACCGAATGAGCACCTTTCTATATAAGCTTTTGTGATAGTCCAAATGTGTACCTTAAACGATCACGAACAATTTGTATACCTAAGACAAAAGATGCTTCACCAAGATCCTTTATTTCAAATTTACTGGATAGAAATGACTTGGTTTCTAGCAGCAGACTCGTATCATTGCTTGCAAGCAATATATCATCCACATAAGAACAAGTACAATGAACTTACTCCCACTGAACTTGATATACAAACATTGATCAACCAGATTCTCCTTGAAACCATATAAAGAAATCACTTGATCAAACTTCCGGTACCATTGACGAGATGTTTGCTTTAAATCATAAATGAACTTCCTTAGTTTACATACTAGGTACTTTGAGTCATCTGACTCAAAGTTCTCTGATTGCACCATGTATATAGTTTCTTTAATGTTTTCATTGAGAAACACAATCTTAATGTCCATTTGGTGTAACTCTAGATTATAATGAGCTACAAGGAGTCTTTCATTGAAGCCGGTGAAAAAAATCTCCTTATAATAGATGTCCTCCTTTTAAGTGAATCCCTTAGCGACTAGGCGTGCTTTATACTTTTCGGCATTGCCATGTGAATCCTGTTTTGTTTTAAATATCCATTTACAACTAACGAGTTTCACACCTTCAGGCAATTCTACAAGTTCCCAAACGTCGTTATCCGCCATAGACTTCATCTCTTCCTTCATGGCATTGATCCATTTTTCTGGATGAGGACACTGTTTCATTTCTTGGAATGATGTGAGATCATCTTCTAACCCAATGTCAAATTCATACTCTTGAAGATAAACATAATCACGAGACATCGTGGATCTCGTCTCTTTAATAGATTTTCTTAGTGGCACTTGATCTTGAGGTGATTGGGAGTCATTCTCAACCATAGGAGAGAATACCTCTATTTGAGATGGCACACCTTCCAAATGAATTGGAGGTGACATGGGACTATCATGGCCAACTACTTCTTTCGGTTGTGTAGCTTCAACAATATGTGGAATCATAATCATTTCACTAGCAGCTGCATTAGTAGTTATCATAGTAGGATCACTAATGTTCTCCTCAAATGATATTTTCTTAGCTTTATCACTCCCACCATCCTCAATGAATTTGACATTATCCACCTCAAAAAAGGATCTATTCAAGGGGTTATAGAACTTGAAACCTCTTGAGTTTTCAGAGTATTCTACAAAATGATAACTAACGATTCTTGAGTCCAATTTCCTTTCCTTAGACCTATAGGACCTAGTTTCAGTTGGACAACCCAGACATGTAGATGCCTAAGACTATAAGCTCTACTTGTCCATAACTCGTATGAGGTTTTTGTTACTACCTTACTAGGAAGTCTGTTGAATAGGTAAACAATAGTTTTGAGTACTTCACCCCACAAGGACTCCAATACAGAAGAAAAATGCAATCATACTTCTCACTATGTCCTTGAGGGTTCGGTTTCGTGGCTCTACTATACCATTCTGCTGAGATGTCCCAGGCATGATGTATTGCACCACAATACAACACTCAGCAAGGTAATCTGTAAATGGCCCAGGACGTTGTTCACCTAATCCGTCAGATCTACCATAGTATTCACTACCACACTCTAATCTTACCGTCTTAATCTTCTTACCAAGTTGATTTTTAACTTCGACTTTGAAGATTTTGAACATGTCCAGGGATTGCGACTTTTCATGAATAAGGTACAAGTATTTATATCGGGAATAATCATCTATAAAGCTTATAAAGTATGATTGACTATTCCAAGAAGCCTTAGAGAATGATCCACATATATCCATATGTATAAGCTCTACGACTCCATTACTTCGCCTTGAACCCTTATTACTTTTATGAGTTGTTTTCACCTTGATACACTCAATGCAGATTTCAAAATCTGACATATTAAGGGAATTGAGAATTCCTAGTAACATTAACCTTTCTAGGCGTTGTTTAGAGATATGCCTAAATGCCTATGCCACAATATGGATGAATTCTCATTTGTCACTCCACGCTTCACACCTATACTATGCATCATAAAATTATCCGTATGAGTTTCAGTGCCCAATCTATATAGCTTGTCAATCAAGGAACCAGTACCACACAAGATAGAATTTCGAAAAATACTAAACTTTTCATTTCCAAATGAACAAGTGTATCCGAATGTGTCCAAACATGAAATAAAAATTAAGTTTCGTTTAAAAGACAACACTACAAAAGTATTTTCCAAATTTAAAAGTATATTGTTCTCCAAACAAATTCTAAAGACACCTATTGCCTCAACTTTTGCCTTCTTGTCCGTTCCGATATAGATGAATCTTTCAGGATCAATTGGCATTAGGCTCATGAGGCAACCTTGCATAGTTTTACTTATGTGAGTAGTTGCATCAGTATCTATTCACCAAGTATTATTAGGTACAGTAGGTAGGTTAACTTTTGAACTAACAAAGTTGAGAAGTATATCTTTCTTGGCATGTCAGTTGGCGTATCTAGGGAAATCCTTCTTTAGATGACCTTTCTTTTTACAAAAGAAATAAGTTGAGTCCGAATCTTATTGCTTTTGCACCTTATACCCTGAATCCCTAGTCACTACAAGTTGTTTACCCTTACTCTTACCATTACCCTTCTTCCTTTTCTTGTTCAAATACTGAGATGAGGATGCATAGTGAGCACTTTTAGATATTTCACCTATGAATCTCTCTTCTTCTTGTACATACTAAGCTATGAGCTCATTTAGTGTCCATTTCTCTTTTTGAGTATTATAGCTAATCTCAAAAGGAGTGAACTGTGTAGACAGAGAGATTAAGATGAGGTTCACAAGGATACTTTCAGACATGTCTAACTTTAGCGTCTTAAGCCTTGTGACCAAGTTAGACTTCTCCATGATGTACTCCCTAATGTTACCCTTCCTTGTGTACCACATGGACACTAACTTCGTGAGAAGTGTAGTAGTCTTAACCTTTTAGTTTGAGGCGAATCGGTCTTCTAATTCCTTAAGGAAGGTTTAGCATCCTCCTTCTCAGTTATTGAACCCCTTGTGATTCCAGAATTGACATTCTCATGATCATTAGACTCATGTGATTAGATTGCTCCCACTTGTCAAAGTTCACCTTTTGGTCTGTAGTCGAATCATCAGGCAAAGGTGCACGGCGATCATGTTTAAAGACATAGTCCAGATCCATGCAGCCCAATAAGACCGTAATATGCTCTTTCCATTATCCAAATTTTGTGCCAGTAAGTATGGAGATATTATTCAAATTAGCAGACATTGAGAATACTATATAAACAAAAATAAAGAACATAGCTTAATTTAGCAATGAAGACATGTATCTTTATAGTTGTGCAATAACAAAATGCAACAAATAAAATATGCTACTATATGGGCATTAATATGGATATCTAGTGTAACATTACATTAAGTGTTTGGACTAAATTGTAACTTGCTATTGATACGCTCTAAATGACTCACGATCACCTTCATCTGCCACATAACTCGTCTTCCTTTGGGCCGATGCATTATGCGCATGATACTTTATTCATAAGTTTCCTTAGTTAGCTTTTGTTTTCTAACATCACTCATAATGCTTCTAATTAACCACACAGTGCCCCTTCCTTTGGGCCAACACACCATGTGCATGATCAAGAAGTTTAACTTAATTTATGAGCTTCCTTAAACATATATCTGACATAAGAATAATTTTCCTTTGGACCAATCACCTTTAGCATGGATATACATCCCTCTACACTAGTACTCCTAGCCTCCCCAATAGTTCTCGCTTTGGCAATAGTATAGGTTCAACTAGGTAGCAAGAGCGAAGAAGAATTCAGGAAGAAATTATTGAAAACTGAGCTAAATTCAGTTATCAATTAATTGGTATTGGATATCAATTGATTGACACTCCTTTTGATTGATCAAAAATGGATGTGAATTGATTCACACATGTGTCAATCCATTGATCAATCAATTGAACACACATGAATCGATCCAGAAAGCTTCTATTCGTTCGTTTATCCACCCTAGTTGATCTGCTGATCGATTGACTAACACCAATCAATTAACCGATCGATTCAGAAATCTTCTATGGATAACTTAGCGAACTCCAATCGATTAGCTGATCGATTGATGAATCAATTAGCCAATCGATCCAGAAGCTCTCTGTTGTCTTCTTACGATATTCAATCTGTTGATTGATCGATTGATGAACCTCAATTGATCAGTTGATCAATCCAAAAGCTCTCTGTTTGATTCTTATGAACTTCAATCGATTGATTGATCGATTGGTGACCCCAATCAATATCGATCCAGAGGCTTTCTGTTGGATTCTTGCAACTTTCAATTGATTGACTGATCGATTGATGACCCCAATTGATCAGTCGATCGATCCACAAGCTATCCTTTGGATGCTTGTCGCAAACGGCAGTTTGAATCGATTGATTCCTCATGCTAATCGATTGAGAAATACCAATCGATCAGCTGATCAATTCCGGACCCTTCTGTTCGCGAACTTGAGTATCCTAATCGATCAGGTCTTACTCCAATCGATTGGTAAGCACCAATCGATCAACCGATTGATCTAAGAAGCTTTTGTTCGTGAATCCGCGACTCTCAATCTATTCGGAACCTTCCCAATAGATTGATATAAAAAGAATGTCATTTTTGAACATGATTTTCTGCCCTAAAATCGCACTGACAATCTTGTTATTCATAGATAATGTGAAAAACTTGATTCAAAGGTTAAATCCTAATCTATCCATGCTACATTCAACGAATATGCATCAATTTCACTCATCCATATGGAATCAAATGCAAAGATTGATGTATTTGTGCCAAAACGTTGAAAAATAATCCTTACGCCTTAAAATTGATAATAAACTAATCCTGAGCTATGATACTAATTGTAAGACTTGCAATACATCATATATAAACTAAAGGATGTATCTATAACAGGAATCTTGCTTCTATCAATCTCTAAAGTATAATAGAAAACGAGATAATAGCTTCCATTGCAATGCTATAATCTCTTACTCGTCACTGGAATATCTCGCAAATGCAGCAGATGTCTTCCACAGGATTGAGCCAACGAATACCACGTTTTTTTAATGAGGGAGAAGAAGCTAGAAGAGGAGAGCTAGGTTCAGCATGCCCTAATGAACCTTATCTCTTCCCTCGTATCCCTAGCGCAACCTATGAGGACTATCCATCATAAAAATCCATCCATTATTAACAGCTCATTAATATTAATGAACCGGGTTATTGGATTTACACATTAAATTCACATCCATTTAATCCAAACCCTGTTTATATGCATTGAAGCATTAGATCGCTTAATTGGGTTTACTCACTTTAATGATAATTAGATATGTGTGTCAATTAAGTGTAAGCTCATCTTATGGAGATTAAGTCCACTCATATGGACTCAATTGGATTTAGTCTACCCATATAAACTTAATCCTACAATTCCTATTCACGATAAGGACATAGATTGTTGGCTTACATCTTTTGTAGTTTGGTTGATGGTTGAAGTTAGTATGATTTTACTTGAGGGGAAGTCTTATACTAAATCCATTAGCTGGAATCTTCCGCAACATCTTAAGTTGTTCAAATATGTGGTCAATTTGCCCATTTAAAATTTTAACTAGCAGAATATGTCATGTCATACAGTTCATTGATCTTTGTAAGATTGCTGATATTGGATGGCACTGTGCCATTTAGTAAATTCCTGTCCAATCGCCTGCCATGGAAAGAATTAAGCAGTTACTACCGAAGATCAGTTATAATTTAGGTTGGATTGAAAGATACTTACAGAACCTCAATGCTTTGCACTAGACATATGGAATCTGGAATTCCTCCCGTCAATGTGTTTCCATCAAAAAGTCTGCCAAATGTAGAACAATCGGGAGTTAATTTATTTCAAGTTTTTTCAAATTGTAGATGAAATGTGAATCTACAAAGTTCAACTTACACATGTAACAATGTCATTTTTAAGTGGAAGAGTTTTTCCGGGATGGAATCAGATAATTTATTTTTGTTGAAATGGCTGACAAGCAGGCATGGAAAGAAGGAACATTAATAGAAAAGAAAAGAAATTAAATGAACTATGGTATTCAACAATTCTTGCAAAAGTCGATCTAATTAACTTTCATTGCTTTCTACCCTTTTGGAATAACCTACAAATGTTTTGCGTTGTGAAGCAGGTCTAAGCCTGGCTCTCTTTCATTGGAGACTGGAAGGGGTCCACTGATCTGGTTGAAGGAGATATCGAACCAGAAAAGCTTGGAAAGCTTGCCCATGGACGATGGGATTTTGCCAGTGAACTGGTTTGAGTTTAGATCGCTGGGGAAATAACAGATCAAAGTGAGTGAGCATTCGAGGCTCGGCATTCCCAACCAGAATGATTTTGCTTACAGATATGTGAGGTTTTGTAGAGATCCTAGTTCATCTGGGATACTCCCAGTAAAGCTGCAACCAGCTAAGATTCTGCAAGATAGTACGCATTTTATCAGGTCTAAAACACTGCATAATGGACAGTTGAAAATGATTTGAAGCGAGTGAGTTCTTGTTATAAAAGGAGTTCTGCCTCACAGGGTGCTCAGCTTCATCAAGTTTCCAATGTTCGGAGTTAGTGGACCACCAAGCTCACTGTTGAATGATAAAACCCTGCAAGTTTCCAATGTTGTTTCACCGAGCTTGACATTTTTAAATGAAAAATCACAGAGCAGAGTTTATCAGTATGTTGAAGATGAAATGGAAGCTAAGTATTGGACTTCTGGAGCCAAGTAATGGGTATGCTGTAATTTGTTTAAATAATCAGAGAATCAATAATGTTCTTGGCAAAGGTCCGTTGTGATTTCAAAAAAGCTACACCGAGTTTACATCTGCCATGAGGTAAGACTGCAAGTGAACTTACAAAATTGTCAATTCGCTGAGTGTTCCGATGTCTGCGCTCAGTCGGCCCATGATCTCCATGGCTGACAATTCCCTGAAATTTGCAAAAATCAGGTCGAAACTCGTGGCAACAGAAACTAGAAACTAGTTTCAGTTTCAGAAAAGATGCTCACAGACTGGTGACTTTAGAGTCTTTGCATGAGACACCCTCCCAAGGTGTTTCACAAGGATCGTCGGTTGTCCCCCAGCTTGGAGGCGGGTTCTGCCACTCGCTCATTAGAGCCCGCAGAGCAGCAGCTGTAAAGGGAAGATGAGAAACATTTGTTAAGCGTACAACAAGAAACATCCACTCCCGTCTCCAATCCTTTTCCAAGTTGATACTACAACTCTAATTCATACAAGAAATTATCAGAGATAAACAAAAGGATACCATCTTGAGAGTCTGTGCTTCCAAAACCGGTCTGAAGACTCGCAACGAGTGCACACAGGATGAAGATAAGAGTTCTCATCTCTGTGCTCTTGCTGAACACGTACTGTGAGCGGTTCACTCCACTATCGGAAGCTCAACTCTTCTTTCTGTCACCCTACACTTCTACAGAATAGGTTACAACTGACCTACCTGCCATGATTCACCTCATCATTCCACCTGCAGCAGCACTCCAGTGGAAGAATAATCATAAGAACGGGCAACCAGCAAAAGAAGCCTATTAAAAAAATGCCCTGCTTTGACTTCAATGGACTTCAAAGTCAATGTCACAAGATGGAGTCTGTTGAGCTATTGAAAAAGTGGCAGTGATGAAAAGAAGATGTAATGCACTAGTAGCTCGGTTTGGTCGGATAGTCGTCGTCGTCGTCGTCGTCGTCGTAGCAGCTTGAAACGGTTATTGTATTTATTGGATTTGCTTTAGTTGGGAAGCAACTTGGCTAAGATATTATTAGCTCTCGACACAGTTCGATATGCTGATTACTCTTGATCGAGTGGTTTTGTCATGTGGCACATGTCAATTTATCCCCGCCTTTAATGATAACAAAAGAATAAATTGATGTCCTCGTGGATTAACTGTATAGATGTTTATTTTAATAAATTTTAAGGATTAATTTTTAATAGATGTAAAATATTTTATTAGGTGTATTTCTTCTAATTTATACATGTATTTTATCGTGGAACCGATAATACTGGAGTAATATCACATTTTATTCTAAAAAAATAGAATAAATTGAGCAACATGCAAATGCTCCCCTGAATATAATTGAGTTGGTATTTAGATAGTAAATTATCACATGAGAGTAATGTTTACAGACATGATCAAGTTAGTAGTTAGATAATAGATTATCATATGAAAATAAAGATTGAATCCTCATAAAAATAATTTCTTACAGGATACAATCTCTCCTGCTGAAAAGATTGCTATTATTTACCCTTTTCATGGTTGGCGAGAAGGCTAACATCAACGATAACCGAGTTGGTACAATTCGTGGTTGGCTGGTGATGGACAATCCAAAGGGAAGTTGGTTCGCCCCACACTTAAGTTTTTTAGATTTCTCGAAAAAGTGAACCATGTTTTGATATTTACTAAGGATGTACCTAATTTTTAAAATATCCTTTCCATCTATTTCAGTCATAAATTAAAGTAAGAATTAATTTTCAAACCGAACCAAATAAAAAACCCTTAATTATTTCAATACGAAATTTCATACGAAATCACTGACGACCAAAAAAACTTAAATATCTGTAAAATTTACTTCAATATATATATATATATAAAATTTTTAAAAATATAAAAAGGTTAATAAAAAAGAGAAATTATAAAATTAAAAGAATGTTAATACAAATAAAAAAAAATATTTTTAAACTTTTTTAATAGCTAATTATAAGAGAGAAAAATGAAATAAATTTTAAAATTCTAAATAAAAAAAATTGTTAGTATCAAAGACTTCACGTATATCCATAATGATGTAATATTGTCTCGTTTAGGTATAAGTACTCATAGATTTATTTTAAGATTCTATTTAAAATAAAATGTTTTAATATCAATAAAAATATTTTTAATCTTATCAACTCATCTTATAAATTCATATATTCCAAATAATTCTCTTCCCAAATAAAAGATAGTCATAATTCTCGTGGTCCGGACCTCTCCTCAAACATCCAATTACTATTAACCTACTCTGAGCCCCCCTTAAGTATCTGGTCACTCTTCTCCTCTAAAACTTTCTTACCATCTACTTTTTCAGGATTTCCATCAAACATCCGACCACTTTTGACATACTTACTTTTCGCTTAGAGTTCACTCTCCCACCTCTTTCGTTCAAGGCCACTATTCCATTCATGGTCTAAGCCTCCCTTAAGATACCAATTTTTATGACTACAAAAATTTATATATCTTTATAATGATATGATATTATCCAATTTGAGTTTGAGCCCTCTTGAATTTATTTTTGAACTCTATCTAAAAGTCTGATTATCAATAAAGATATCTTTCATCTTACAAACTCATCTCTATATATTTCTAATACGAAATTTTAATTATATTCCCTACTATAATTAATTTGGTATTGATTTAGTCCAATATCACCATGCTATTCGTTTTTATTTTTTTCCCCTCTTGTAATTAACTATTAAAATGATAGAAAATAAAAATATTTTTTTATTTACTTATTAATGTTTTTTAAAAAATTTATAATTTTTATTGACATTTTAAAAAGCTCTATTTAAAAAAATATATGTCAATTTTATATTTTTTTTATCTAATTTGATTTGATTCAATTCAATTTAATTTTACTTAAATAAAAAAATTATTTATTTATTTTAATTCAGGGTTGAAATAAATAGGAAAGATATTTTAAAAATTATATGGCCCTTTGATAAAAATTGAAATATAATGTGCCTTTTAGAAATTTAAAAAAGTGAGTGTGACTTTGGGTAAATATCGAATAATGAATGACACTGATGGACGGTATCAAGTTTCGATTGGATTTCTTTGGATCTTATTAGATTTTTTTAGTGTAAATTGGTGTCGGTTATGGTAGTGACATTTGGGCAAACGCTCTTGACAATTCTTCGATGGAAACTTGAATTCAAGTGGCCTGCACAAATACGCTGCTGCCGCTGTTGATTGATGTGCGTTGAGAGCAAAGCTGATAGCGTGCCACCGGCCCCCATGCAAATTAATGCAATAAAAATCCTAATTTAATGACCCGCATTCATCAATTTACCTTTCGAGAGTGCTTCAACATCTCTCAGGGACTGGATCTTTTGGTCTACTTATTCTGATTGGTTTTTGGATCGAGACAAGAGGATTGATGGAAGATAATGATCCCTACCTATTAACAAGTGAAAGGTCATTGTACTCCACCAATATAAAAATTGGACCATAAATTAATTCAATTTTTACGGATTAGAAAATCCGTCTCTCATCCCTCGGGCCAATGGCGGCGTCAGGTGATTTGCCTGGATTGATCCCGGACTGTGGCCCACATGTTGACGTCGATGTTGTTATCCAAGGTTAAAGTCCAGAGAGGCGTTAATACGGCTCCACGACATGATGCAGTAGTAAGACATGATTTGAAATTAACTGAGGCAGAGACAGATTCTATAATGAATTTTTTATTATGAAATCCAGGTCGAATTGCGACGAACATTTTCGGATTTATATGAATTAGGAAATAACTGTTTAAATTAATTAGCTAATCTAAGTATTTAGATTATAAAAAAGAAAAAGGAAAAATACTCCAACATTTAGAAGATTTTGGTAGACCAAATTAATTATATTAGAAGTTTTAAAAGTAATATATATATATATATATATATATATATATATATATATATATATATATATATATATAATAACATGATATTTAGACATAAGTCCTCATGATTTTATTCTTAGGCTCTATCCAAAAGAGTTTATGTCAATGGAGATATCTTATTCCTTTTGAACACAACAAATGGTATCAGATCCATGGTCCAGACCAGATGTCATGTGGGATGACTTTGAACGAAGTTCTGGGGAGGCATGAAGCTAGTCAGGATGACCGAATAATCACGGGGAAGTCTAGAACAAGTCAAGAGTGACCGGATGTGGATGTTTGTGGGGAGGTCTGAGGTAGGTTAGGGTGACCGGATGCTCGCGAGGAGGCCCAGAGTATGTCAAAGTGATCGGATGGTTATGGGGAGGTCCGCAGCAGATCAAGAGTGACCGGATACTTGTGGGGAGACCCGAAGCAGGTCAAGATGACTAAGTACTTGCGGGAAGATCCGAAGGAAATCAAGAGTGACCAAATACTCACAGAGAGGCCTGGATCATGAGAGTAATGATGGTCCTTCATTTTAAGAGAGGATTATTAGAATTCAATCAAAGTCCCACATTGAAAAGATATGGTAAAAAATCATGAGTTTAAAAGGATGTATGATATTTTCATTGACATGAGTCCTTTTGGTTAGAGCCCAAAAACAAATTCATGAGGGCTTAGGTGCAAAGTGAATAATATCATATCATTATGGAGATATATACATTTCTTTGGATACCTCTCTCATGTGTGGGTGCGTAGGAGGTGCAAATTCAGGGCCCAGATTACACTGAACCAAGTTGACCCATGTGCTTGGTGGCGAATGCAACAGAAGCATTAATATGAATTAATGTCGATCCCGTAACCTCTCGCCAATAATAACTGATTAGTAATGGCAGATGACTGTCATTAAACCTAGCATTGAGTCACCATAGCTCGATCATTCATTGTAGCCAGGGGTGAGCGCTCATATAAAAGGAGGTCGTGAGTAAGAGTAGAAGAAGCGAAAGCAATAACAAAAGAATTCCTTCACCTTTGTTTCCCAAGTCTTTGCTCTAAGCTTTGTATCTACTCTGTTGAACTACTCATGATAGCACTTGGGTGCATTCTTAGTTCACCGTGATCTACCAGTGCTTGGTGGCGATCACGATCTACTACTGTATCCTGGGAAATAGATGACCCGAGACAACCTCGAAGCATAGCCGGAGGTGAGGCAAACCTATTTCAAGGAAATTCCGTGAATGCAAGCCTTGGCATCTCCCTCTAATTCCCGATTCCGCGACTCCGACTCCTGACTCGGTGATTCTGTCCCTGGCTTGGCTACAATCAGCATCCACTTGGCTTTCACTTGGGTACCACTCGACATATGATCTGTGGCTTCCTTCCTGACTTAACATCTACTCGGGTGATACTACGACTTCTCCCAACTTGACACTCGGACTTGACTGCCACTCGGACTCGGTGATATAAGACCAACAACCTAAGATTATTTGCTCAGGTCATCCCAATAGATAATTTGAAATTGATTTTGTGTAAATTCAATTCATCTATCTCCGACAACAGATTGTCCAACAATCTTCAATCTTGAAATAGAGTCAATTTGCTGAGATGGCCACAAAAGTGTTGAAGTGGAACAGACTCATCACGTGAAGGTCTCCTTTGCCCCGATTGGAAATGTTCTAATCAACTATGGGTTAAGGTCAAAGAAGTTCACTAGGTTGAACTTCAAGTGATAGTAGTAGAAGATTCTTTTTTACTTGACCATGCTCAATCAAGCTTGGTTCTTAACCGATGACCCTCTCAAGCATGCTAAGGATGCTGATGTTTAGACCATTAGTACAATGGAGACTTGGACTCATAACAAGTATCTATTGGATTAGGTGGACCAGCTAGAGGGGGTGAATATCCCTGCAAATATAAATTAACAATTTCTTTTTCTTTATACTTAGCAAGGACACACTAATTAATTAAACAAAAATAATATAAAGGATGCAAGGGATTAAGAATTTACTTGATTACAACCTAGGTGGTTATTAATCCAAAGCAAATAAAAACTCACTAATGAACTCCTTTTTTGCAATGTCGGAGCCGGAGAAGCTCCTTACAGCTGTTG
Source organism: Zingiber officinale (assembly GCF_018446385.1). NCBI lineage: Eukaryota > Viridiplantae > Streptophyta > Magnoliopsida > Zingiberales > Zingiberaceae > Zingiber > Zingiber officinale. The sequence goes on along the minus strand of NC_056004.1, from coordinate 35,995,210 downwards.
GAAGCTCAAAATGAAATTACACAAATACAGAATTAAAAAGTAAGTGTGTTATTTGAGTTAAGAGAACAAGACCTCTATTTATGACATTCTAGTCAAAATGACCGTTTGCTGACGTGGCCGACTAGAGATGCCTCAGTGCCAATGGAGGTGCCTCAGTTCCATCGGTGGACCTCGATTCCAACGGAGGCACCTCAGTTTGGCTAAAGTGTTATCTATTTCGCCAACGTTTCGTTGACTTGGTAGCATTGGAGGTGCTTCGATCATCGGAGACACCTCGAGTGTGCTGACATGGATTCCTGCTCTTATATACCTTGTAGAGGCTCCTGGGCATTAAGAGCGCCTCAATTGATCTAAGGCGCTTTAGTTCCTATTCATTTGAGGCACCTCTAATTAATTGAGGTACCTCAGGTCTTCGAATCAACAAGGTGTCTCTAGTGTTAGGATCCTTCGTACGGCTAGAGAGGGGGTGTGAATAGCCGACCCCAATTCGATCGCGTTTCTTCCTACTATTAGGTTAGTTGCAGCGGAAATACAAGGAAGAAACTAAGAAGAAGAAAGCAAACCTCAAACGCAAGGATGTAACGAGGTTCGGAGATGAACTCCTACTCCTCGGCGTGTCCGTGAGGTGGACGAGCCCTATCAATCCGTCGGTGGATGAGCCCCCGGAAAACCGGCTAATACAATATACTCCTTGTGGGTGGAGAAACCTCGCCACAAACGTTTGCAACAGCAGACTAGAATACAAGGAATACAAGTATAAAGACAAGAACAATGTATAAACACTAACTCGCCTTCTCGTCGACTGTCTGTGAAGCAACAACTTCTCGGACAACAGCAGCAGCTGACCGTCGACTGGAAGCTCACACGAAGCTTACTGGGGAGAGCTCAACAAAGCTCAGATCGCAAGCAGCAGCAAGCTAGAAGAAGAAGTATCCCAGCAGAATCTCGGCCACCTATACCATAAACGAAGAAACTGGCGTTCGCGCCTGGATCGGTCAGCTGACCGATCAGTGACACGAACCACTCTGATCGGTCCGCGGACCAATCAGGAGCCTCTGCTTTCGCGTCCCTGATCGGTCCATGGACCGATCAGGAAACCTCCTGATCGGTCCACAGACCGATCAGGGAACCTCCTGATCGGTCTACGGACCGATCAGGCTTCTTTCTCCGCTGCCACTGATCTCCTTCTGATCGGTCTCCAGACCGATCAGATAACCATCAGTAGCATACTGATCGGTCACTGATCGGTCACCAGACCGATCAGATGAGCCATGTATCATTGGATCGGTCTGCAGCCCGATCCAAACTTTTCAACCCTAAACCTAAGGCTTCCACACCAACATCCGGTCAACCTTGACCTGTTGGTACATCATGCCTAGCATCCGGTCACTCCCTTGACCTGCTAGCACTCCCCGCTAAGTGTCCGGTCAATCCCTTTGACCCACTTAGACTTTTCAACACCAGAAGTCCGATCATCCCTGATCCATCTGGATTTTCCCTTGCCTGGTTTCACTCACCAGGACTTTCCAACTGCCTAACATCCCAGTTAGGACTTTCCCACTGCCTAACATCCCAGTTAGGACTTTCCCACTGCCTGGTTTCACTCACCAGGACTTTCCACACTGCCTAACATCCCAGTTAGGACTTTCTCACTGCCTGGCTTCACTCACCAGGACTTTCCAACTGCCTAACATCCCAGTTAGGACTTTCTCTCGTGCCAAGCTCCCTGCTTGGACTTTTCCAGTACCAAGTCTCCATACTTGGACTTTTCGCGTGCCAAGCTCCCTGCTTGGACTTTTCCAGTGCCAAGTCTCCATACTTGGACTTTTCCAGTGCCAAGCTCCCTGCTTGGACTTTTTCCCGAATCAGGTCAACCAGGTCAACCTTGACCTACGGTTGCACCAACTATCTCCCAAACATCTATTCTTGTCCCACATCAAGAATAGAACTCTCTCACGAGTGTCAAACATCAACATGCAACACAACTAGGTCAACCTTGACCTAAGGTTGCACCGACAATCTTCCCAAGTCAAACATCAAAATACAACTCGAGTCACGTCAACTCGAGTCGGGTCAACCAGGTCAACCTTGACCTAAGGTTGCACCAACAATCTCCCCCTTTTTGATGTTTGACAAAACCATAATCAAGTTAGGTTAACCCGATAACCTAACTTAGGTTTTCAATCATCTTCCAATGTCCAATGTTCTTTCCTTGAACATTCTCTGGACATTCTCCCCTTAGGTTAACCCAATAACCTAACTTGGGTTCTCCAATAATTCTCCCCCTTTTTTGACACACATCAAAAAGTATTCCAATGTTCTTCCTCGAACATTCCTTGACATTCTTCCCCTAGCTTAGGTTAACCCGATAACCTAGCTTGGATTCTTCAATAATTCTCCAATGAACACTCTCCCCTTTTTGACACACATCAAAAAGAAAAAGGAGGGTATCAAGGTCAAGAGTTTCTTCCTAATGAAAGTCTCATACCTTTCATTTGAAACTCTTAATTTCCCCCTTGATACTAAACTCAACAATCAACTTAGTGATAATCCCATATCACTAATCCTTAAAAGTCTTTTGGAGTAAAAACTCCCCCTAAAAGTCAACTCCCCTTGACAATTAGGTAAAACTTCCCCTAAAGGTCAACTCCCCCTTGACCATTGCACCAACAATGTCTTGGCGAGTTTCAAACCTTTAGAAATCCACAAAACCCAACTTCCAGCTGAAATTTCAGACCAACAGCTGAAAATCAGAAACTGGCATGCACTGATCGGTCCCCAGACCGATCAGAATCCCCATGGATCGGTCCCCAGACCGATCCATGCTTCACTGATCGCACCGGATCGATCAGCCTTCCTCGGACTAGTGACCGATCGGAAAGCCCTGGATCGGTCCAGTGACCGATCCAGACCTGATCGACAGATTTCTGGATCGGTCCCCGGACCGATCCAGCCACTGAAATCAGAATTTCTGATTTCCCCTTCCGGAAATTCAGAAACTCCTAATAAATTCCAGAAAATTCCAAAAATCGTGAAATTTTGAGGATACATTTCTCATAACATACACTATCATGGAAAAATAGTTTTCTATGAAAATAGTTTCTATTTTCAAATCTTGATACAAAATTCGAAAACTTTGAAATAGTTCAAAGTTAAGTCAATTTTGTATCACAATGTCCAATGATGAATGCTATCACTAGGAAAGCTTCATCAAGGTTTTTCAAATCAATTTTAAAATGATTTCAAACCCTTTAATTTGGGACCACAATCTTAGGGCTATATGTACATGACTTGTACACAAGCTTTCCCTATGATCCCCCATATCTTGAATTAGGCTTATCTAGGTACAAGAGCTATGCACCTTGATCCTAATTCATGATCCTAATATCTCACACACATCTAGAGTGTATCAAGCACATCCATGTCAATTTTGATGTGAGATATGAGTTTAGGTATCTTAGGCTAAGGTCTCATGCATTTTCTAAACACAAATTTGATCTCAATATCAAAATGTGTTTTTCATCCTTAAATCAATTTAATTGATTATTAATGCAAGAGATGATGACATGGCATAAAATGGTATCATAAATAAAAACATGTGCCAATGTCATGATGTCATGGCATAAAGTTTGAAACTAAACTAACACATGACATATAATAACCTAAGCATTATCATGGCATTTCAAATGATCATAAATTAAATATGATGTCATGACATGGCATATGGCAAACAACCATGGTAAGTTAACACAAATAAAATACCTAGATTACCTATCTAAGTATCCTTAATCACTTAGTTAACTTAAATTCTAATCCTAGATTGCCCAAAGTGCTCCAAGAAAATGTCAAAACCTAAATTGGCATTTCTTGATCTCTTGTTTGATTTATACCATTTTAAAAATTTTACAAGAGTAGCACTTCTAAATTAAGGCCCGGATTGCCTTGATTACCTAAGAGAATATCAAAAATCCCAATTTGATATTTCTCTAGGTTTTTCCACATTGTGTCAATTTAAAGTAAGATTAATATATTCTCACTTTGGCACACTTTACTCTTCCAAGGAGTGAATGATAATTCTTTTTCATTTTCAAAGGTTATCAAAACCTTGAAAATGCTCCTTGAGTGTCAATTTCCTCAAAGTTGGGTTAACTACCCTTCTAATTGGAGTTGACACTCTCTAACCCATCTATGGGATAGAGAAGATACTCCTAGGAACCCAATACCTACTTGAGCTCATTGGGTTCACTAAATATTCACTAGGGATGACTTCCCTAGCAACCCTCCTAATGACCCTCTTAGGCTTTGAAGCCTTGGTCATTTGGGTCTCATCAAGGTCAACTATAGGGGTGACTCCCCTTGTGACCTTGGTAATGGTCTTCCTAGCCTTAGGTTTTGTTCCATAATCGAATGGAACATTATGATAGGTGGGCTTGACCATTTGGGACTTAGGTTTGTGACCCAAACCCTTTTTGTCCTTGGACATTGGTTTTTGACCCTTAAACTCTAGAGATGACTTCTCCAAGTTCTTAAGAGCATTTTCCAAAGTATCAAGTCTTGACCTCAAGACTTGATTCTCCTTCTCTAGTACCTCAATTTTTGATTTGTCATTTTTCTTTGAGGCATTCCTAGGCATGTGTCTAGTTGATTTGGGATTCCTACCTAGGTTCTCCTTAACCTTAGATGAGGTAATTCTAGGGTTGGCTTTCCTAGTATTATCCTTATCTAGGCTCACATGTTTGGCACCTAAGCATGTGTATCGATTTCTAATGTTATCATGCTTATCATTATTGACTAGTGCAATAAAATTTCTAGCATGCATCTTACTAGTATTGCACGAATGAGACTTAAATGATACCTTAGGGTTTGCCTTAGCTCCCCCTATAGAAGTGCTCGGTCTCTTGCCCTTGTGAGGTTGCCTCCCCCTCGGACAATGACTCCGATAATGTCCCCTTCGCTTGCATTGGAAGCACACCACGTGCTCCTTGCCCTTGCGTGTCGGGACTCCGGCTACCTTGACCTTTGGCGCCGGTGGAGTCTTCCTTACCCTCTTTGGACACTTACTCTTGTAGTGCCCAAATTCCCTACACTCAAAACACATTATATGCAATTTACTTGAACTTAAAGTGTTTGAGTTACCTAGGGTTGAGGATGAATGGATGCTCTCTTCTTCATCCCTCCCGGAGGTAGAAGCTTCTTCTTCGTGCTCCGATCTTGAAGAAGAACTCACTTCCTCTTCTTCTTTAGATGTTGAGTAACCCTCAACTTCCAATTTGCTCTCTTCATGATGTGAGCTACTTGGCTCACTAGGCTCCTCTTCATGGCTTGAAGTGGAGCTCTCTTCATGGTACTTGGCCAAGTTATCCCATAATTCCTTGGCATTGTTGTAACCTATCTTACACAAGATGTTAGTAGGCAATGAAAATTCAATTATTTTCGTTACCTCTTTGTTGATTTCGGATTTGTGAATTTGTTCTCTTGTCCACTCCTTCTTCTCAAGTGGTTTTCCTTCCTTATCCACCGGAGGAGTAAATCCTTCTTGTACACAAAACCAATTCATTATGTTAGTCATAAGAAAATACTTCATCCTTACCTTCCAATACGCGAAGTCGCCGCATTCGTAGAAGGGTGGAATGGTGACATCTTCTCCATAGAGATCCATTCTCTAGCTTTGCTCCCACGGGTGTTGATCCGATGAAGAGCGAACCTGGCTCTGATACCACTTGTTAGGATCCTTCGTACGGCTAGAGAGGGGGTGTGAATAGCCGACCCCAATTCGATCGCGTTTCTTCCTACGATTAGGTTAGTTGCAGCGGAAATACAAGGAAGAAACTAAGAAGAAGAAAGCAAACCTCAAACGCAAGGATGTAACGAGGTTCGGAGATGAACTCCTACTCCTCGGCGTGTCCGTGAGGTGGACGAACCCTATCAATCCGTCGGTGGATGAGCCCCCGGAAAACCGGCTAATACAATATACTCCTTGTGGGTGGAGAAACCTCGCCACAAACGTTTGCAACAGCAGACTAGAATACAAGGAATACAAGTATAAAGACAAGAACAATGTATAAACACTAACTCGCCTTCTCGTCGACTGTCTGTGAAGCAATAACTTCTCGGACAACAGCAACCGAGGGAAGCTCACACGAAGCTTCGGGAGAGCTCAACAAAGCTCGGATCGCAAGAAGCTAGAAGCAGGAAGAAGTAGAAGAAGAAGTATCCAGAAGCTCTCGGCCCTTTATACTGCGAAGAAGAAATGAAGAAACTAGCCGTTGCGTCAGCAGCTAGAACCTAATCGGCGTGGACCGATCAGTAACATCCCGATCGGTGCCGGACCAACGTGAGAAGAAGCCTATGTCATTGTTTCCCCGATCGGTCCATGGACCAATCAGAAACCTCTGATCGGTCCGCAGACCGATCAGAACCTCTGATCGGTCTACGGACCGATCGGGCTCTTCTCCGCCATCGATCTCCTTCGATCGGTCTCGCATCCGATCGATAACCATCGAGCATATCGATCGGTCACCGATCGGTCACCGGCCGTCGGATGAGCCATATGTCATTGGATCGGTCTGCGGCCCGATCCAAACTTTTCGACCCTAAACCTAAGGCTTCCACACCAACATCCGGTCAACCTTGACTGTTGGTACATCATGCCTAGCATCCGGTCACTCCCTTGACCTGCTAGCACTCCCGCTAAGTGTCCGGTCAATCCCTTTGACCCACTTAGACTTTTCAACACCAAGTCCGATCATCCCCGATCCATCTGGATTTTCCCTTGCTGGTTTCACTCACCAGGACTTTCCAACCGCCTAACATCCGTTAGGACTTTCCCACCGCCTAACATCCCGCTTAGGACTTTCCCCTTTGGTTTCACTCACGGGACTTTCCACACCGCCTAACATCCCAGTTAGGACTTTCACTGCCCGGCTTCACTCACGGGACTTTCCAACCGCCTAACATCCCGCTTAGGACTTTCTCTCGTGCCAAGCTCCCTGCTTGACTTTTCGATCCAAGTCTCCATACTTGGACTTTTCGCGTGCCAAGCTCCCTTTTCCGTGCCAAGTCTCCATACTTGGACTTTTCCAGTGCCAAGCTCCCTGCTTGGACTTTTTCCCGAATCAGGTCAACCAGGTCAACCTTGACCTACGGTTGCACCAACTATCTCCCAAACATCTATTCTTGTCCCACATCAAGAATAGAACTCTCTCACGAGTGTCAAACATCAACATGCAACACAACTAGGTCAACCTTGACCTAAGGTTGCACCGACAATCTTCCCAAGTCAAACATCAAAATACAACTCGAGTCACGTCAACTCGAGTCGGGTCAACCAGGTCAACCTTGACCTAAGGTTGCACCAACATCTAGTGCATAGAAGGCACCTAGAATGGTCAAGTACATATTTGACCATTCCTTCTTTCGCTCACTTGGGTGATAGTTCGGCCTTCCGGAGTTGAGCTCACCCGAACCCAACTTCGACCTTCTTCTCGAGCAAACTTCCTCCTGGCTTCTCATCCCTCGGATGCATCGTGCACATCCTTCTCACTCCACTGGTGTACTCTTCCACAACTCCTTGTCCCTCGGATGCACTGAGCCCATTGACTCCCTTCCCATGCCATATTTGTTTATTGCGTCTTTCGCTAGACTTCTTGTGTTCCTAAGTCCCTTCTCACTCGCACTATGTGAAAATCGACAATAAACTTCGGATATTATCCGAAGTAATAGGTAGATAATTACTGAAGTAGACGCACGTGAAGTAAAAGGGTCAATTTTTTACTTCGCCACACATTTACCGAAGTCTATCACCGGTCCAAAACCGGTTCAAAATCGGGCCGTTTTCGAAGTAAAAAAACTCTATTACTTCATCAAGACCAGTAAAATGACCGAAGTAGTTGATAATATATTACTTCATAGGTTTCGTTGTTTGACGAAGTAAAATAGGTATACAACTTCACAATTTTTAAATTCTGGTGTAGTAAAATTTAATTTTACTTCTGCATAATTTATCTTGTGATCCTGTCCGAATCGCCGAACCAAGGGACGCTGGGCACGTGGCGCTCTCCTAGTCGATGACACAGGCCTCCGAAGCTCCGGCGATCCTGCACAGAAGTCGGGCCGGGAAGGGGTTCCCGGCGGCGACCCTCCGACGCTTAAGTCAGGTAAGTAGTGGAAAAAGGAGCTCCCAAGCTTGTAGAATGCGTACCTCCGGCGAAGTCTACGGTTCTTTATATAGGGCGATGAAAAATCTCCTACACGCCTATCGAGGCGCGTGCGTATCCGCAGCCCATGCCTCGGTGTGTGCCTGTCAGAAAACTTACCTGACGCCATACTGCAACAGTCCCATCGCGCCTTCGATGGGACAACAAGAAACCCCGTTGTCAAACTAGGAGTATGGCTTAGTCATGTGACTTGACGGCTATCAGGAGATGTTCCTGTTCTCCTTTACCACCGGTCGGGACGTACGTCCGGCCGGCTGGATGGAGAACATTGTCCGGACGGCCTTCATCCCCTGCGCCGGCCGGACGACACGCCCCTCACATCTCGCCTTTCGCTTGTGCTGAGATGCCGGGGAGACTTCCTCTCGGCTCTGAGACATTGTTTCATTGAGCGTCGGAACCCCAACCCGGTCAAGGCGCCTTTTACTATCGAATGTCCATTGGTCGGCCGATCGGCCTTATCCATTTCTTCCAAGTCCGGTCGGCTCACCCTTCTCCGGCGGGCTACTTGGCCATTTGACCTCCACGTGGCGTTGACCCCTCGTTAGGGGGTCCCGGGCTCTTACCACCGGATCACTTGCCTTCCCCTAGAGTCTAGTCGAAGGAGGCGAAGTCCGACTGACTGGACTGCCGATCTGACAGAACAACGATAATTGCATTGGGCCGCTCGGCCAGGTCTAATGATACTCGCCCGCTCGGCGATATCTGGCCCGTGCCTTGTGGTCTCTTGGACTCCATGTCCTATGCTCTCCCCTACTATTCATCACGTGCACTGCGCACGGTAAGGGGAGCTCATTAAATGCGGCCAGTATCCAGCTGACACGTGACGATCATGCGTTTGTCAGAGTATGGCGGTGGCGTCACTTCCGATGGGACAGCCGCCGTTTGAAATGGACGGCTGGATGATGACCTCGTTATCGACGACCTGGATCGGACGGTGGAGGTTGCTCCCGGGCGGCGATATAAAGCCCGCGACTCCGTTTCCGCCGCCTTGTTGCTTCATCTTCCTCCGGCGCTCCTCTGCTCGTTTTTTTCTCCGGCGACCTCGCCCCTCGATTCTTCGGCAAACCCCAGGCCCCCGTCGATCATCTTTCTTGCTCGTAAGCCCCTCCTTCTCGTTCCCAACGTTTTCTTCTTTCTGTTAATCGTTTCCTTCAGTCGGTTTTCCTCCATTCCTTGCTTGAGCCTCCCCTTTTGGTCTCGTATCCTTGTCTGTCGACCATGACTAGCACCTCGCAGCTGACCGGCGATGCTCCGAGTCTTTGGTATTCGAACATGGAAAGCCGGTTCGACGAGGAGGACGCCTTGCGCCTCACTCGAGCCTATGACCTGCCGACCGACCACCAAATAGTGTTGGCCACACCAGCCGATCGGCCTCACGATCCGCCGCCCGGCACTGTTCTTTTCTTCCGAGACCAATTTCTGGCCGGACTGCGTTTTCCACCCCACAAGTTTTTCTTAGAAGTTTACAATTATTTTCGCATTCCGCTCGGCCAGGTAGTTCCCAACTCTATTAGGTTGCTGAGCGGAGTGATAGTTTTATTCAAATTGAACGGCATCCCCTTAGAACCAAAAATTTTCCACTACTTTTTTTTATCCCAAGCAAGCCGAGTGGGGCACCTTTGTTTTCCAGTCTAGGATAGACTTCGTCCTTTTTGACAATATGCCGAGCTCCAACAAACATTGGAAGGAGCACTTTTTCTATATACGTTTTCCCGAGCGGTCACCTTTTCGTACCAAGTGGCAGACGGCGATGCCAGCACAGCCGGAGCTCGGCAAATTTAGAGGCGACGCGGCCTACCTTCATGCAGCCGAACGGCTGGTCGGCCAACGATATCATATCGACAAGCTACTTCTCCCGGGAGTAATGTACATATTTGGCTTGTCTTCTACCCCGGCCGATCTGCCCTGCCGCATGAGTAAGTCTCCTTATCTTCCCATTTGTTTTGTTCTAACTGATTTATTTTTTGCTCCTGCAGCTGAAGTCATGTGGCGCGTCAAAGCTACCGAGAAGCTCAAATTGAAGGCCGCTCAGATTGAGGCGGTGACGAACAAGGAGGCCGCCGAACAGGGCCTTGCTCCAATTGATCCGGCCGGCGAAGCAGGTGAGGGGACACCAACTGTCCCCGAAGGCTCAGACGCCCCTGCCTCTCACGATGAGGCCGCGGGCGACATAGAACCTCCTACCGAAGCCGAGGTGGAGGGTCGTTCGGCCGATGATGTGCCGCTACGCGCTCGGAAACGCCGACGACCGGAATCCGCATCTGCCCCGACTACACTTGATGAGCCACAGCCCGAGCGGGGCGCGGATGCACCGGTGCTGTCCGGGACGGTTTCCCTCGAGGGTACTCCGACCCCTCATGGTTCTCCGAGGGCCAGCTCTGAGGTGCCGCCGTCCAGCCCTTCAAGAACTTTGCGCCGTATCAGGCACTTGGGCGAGCTTCCCTCCTCGTCCACCGGTGGGCCGTCCGGTAAGGCCAATGTTTCTCAGGGCGAGCCGAGCGGCAAGAATTTAATTAAAACTGTCCTGCGCCTCCCCTCAGAGGAGTACATGGCAGCTGCTGATCGGCCAGTGGTCCCCGAGCAGCAGATCACCTTGACAGGCCCTCTTGCACAAGTTTGGGAGGACGCTCGGCGCAGAATAAAAGCGATGACTCCCGGACAGCTCGGCGACAGTAACCTTCAGCAGGCCACGGGGGTATGCTCTTTTTCTCTGTTCGCGTATTTGAGTTAAGTTTTTTGAACCTGTTTACCGTTGCTCGCAGAACTGGGTGGAGCAAATTGCCGTTAGCAATCGGTTGTCCGAGCTGGAGGATGAATTGAAAAAACTCAAGGCCGCGGGAGACAGCCGACAGTCGACGGCCGCTCTGGAGAAGGCCAAAAAATCGCTGGAAGCCGAACGGAAACGAGCTACTGATCTAGCAAGCAAGGTAGTTCGGCTCGAAGCGATGGTCAAACAAAGAGATAAAGATATCAAGACGGCGACCTCTCGGAAGCTCCAGGCCATCGAAGACATGGACCGAATGAAGGTGGAGATCAGAGGGTTGGAGCAGCGCATTAAGGATCTGGATGCTCTGCTGGCCACCGAGAAAGAGGGCCGCTCGGCCGATCTCCTTAGGTTTGATGGAGAGTTGAAGGATCTCCAAGCTGCCAGCGACGCTGCCCACACCGCGCTCAAAGAATATCATGAGGGGGAGTCGGCCCGTTCGGACGAAGTGAGGAAGGCGTATCTCCGCTCGGAAGATTTCAGAGAGAAGTTCACTGACAAGATATCCCTCACTTTCGAAGAAGCAATCAAGGCGGCGGTAGATTACCTGAAAACTAAGGGCCACCTGCCCGCCGAGCTGGCCATCCCCCCCGAGGACCTTGCGACCGTAATGGGCGCCATCCCAGACACTCTTTTTGACTTTGACGCGTGATAAGCGTTTTTTGCACTTTTTTGTATTACAGCCGTTCGGCTCAACTTATCTTTGTAGTAACTTTTTTGGTTCACCCAGTGCATAATAGATAATCTTTTCTATTTCTCCAACTTCCGCTTTGACAAGAAATTTTTCTTTCATCACATTTTAAGTGTTCTTTATAACTCCTCCGCTCGGCTTTACGCTATAACGTGGACTCAAGCGGCTTGCCTTCAATAACATCTTTCGCCATGCAACTAGGTAGCCGCTCGGCGCTCGAACGTCATTCGTTCACTTGCTCACATTTTTAATTCTAATTAACCATCTCTAGCTTTGCGCCTTGTCTCAAAGGGGTTTGCATTAGATTCTTGCAATGCGAGCCGCTCGGACGTTTATAGACGCCGGCTCGTCTCTCGATATTTAACGTCGGAGCTCGACGGTCTTCCGCTCGGACGTTTATAGACACCGGCTCGTCTCTCGATATTTAACGTCGGAGCTCGATGGTCTTCCGCTCGGACGTTTATAGACGCCGGCTCGTCTCTCGATATTTAACGTCGGAGCTCGACGGTCTTCTGCTCGGACGTTTATAGACGCCGGCTCGTCTCTCGATATTTAACGTCGGAGCTCGACGGTCTTTACGGCTAACTTTTAACTGATTATATACGCCCTGCCGAGGGGCGAGGGGCCTTCGTTATCGAGTGCGCGGCTCGTACAATATACCTCCGGCCTAACGATCCGGGGCCTTCGTCATCGAGCCTTCGGCTCGTATATTTATATGCCCCGGTCGAACGGCAAGGGGTCTTCACATAGTAAGCCGTTCGACGGAGAATGCTCAATGTGTTTTCATCTTTTTGCTTCCTGCATTACAAGTACATAGGCGACTAGCATATACACAAAAATGAATTACATTCGTGCACCTTTCATCCAGCTCGATAAGGCTGGAGATGATTCGCACTCCACGGTCGATCCAGCTGCCGCCCGTCCTCATCCTCCAAATAGTAAGCGCCAGAGCGAAGCTTTTCAATAACCTTGAAGGGGCCCGCCCACGGTGCTTCTAGCTTGCCAACATCGTCGACCGGCTTGACTTTCTTCCAGACAAGATCGGCGACCTGGAATGACCTGGGGATTACGCGGCGATTGTAGTTTTGCTTCATCCGCTGCCGGTACGCCATCAGCCGAACGGACGCCTTGGCTCTTTCTTCTTCGACCAAATCCAGCTCCATGTTCCTCCGCTCGGCGTTGTCCTCATCGTAATTTTGGATCCGAGCAGACTCGACGCCAACTTCAACAGGGATGACCGCTTCGCCGCCATACACCAAGTGGAAAGGCGTGACGCCCGTCCCTTCTTTAGGAGTTGTTCGGATGGCCCATAAGACGCCCGGCACTTCATCAACCCAACTTCCTCCCATGTGATCGAGCCGAGCGCGCAGAATGCGAAGAACTTCCCGATTGGCTACTTCGGCTTGACCGTTGCTTTGGGGATAAGCCACGGACGTGAAGTGTTGCTCGATGCCGTAGCTCTTGCACCAATCCTCCAGCACCTTCCCTGTGAATTGTCGTCCGTTGTCGGAAATCAGTCGGCGAGGGATGCCGAACCGACAAATGATGTGTTGCCATATGAACTTTTTGACCATTTGTTCGGTGATCCTGGCTAGCGGCTCGGCCTCCACCCACTTGGAAAAATAATCTACCGCCACTAGTAGAAATTTTCGCTGTCCGGTCGCCATAGGAAATGGACCGACGATATCCATTCCCCACTGGTCGAACGGACACGAGACTGTAGATGCCTTCATTTCCTCTGCCGGTCGGTGGTAGAAGTTATGGTACTTCTGGCATGAAAGGCACGTCGACACGGTCCGAGCGGCGTCTATTTGTAGCGTCGGCCAAAAGTACCCGGCCAGGAGGATCTTCTTGGCCAACGATCATCCGCCCGGATGTCCTCCACACGATCCTTGATGTACTTCTTGGAGGATGTAAGCCGAGTCCTCCGAGCTCACGCATTTCAACAACGGGCATGAGAAAGCCTTTTTGTAAAGCTGATCGCCGATGAGTGTGAACCGACCGGCTCTTCTCCTTAGCAGCTGAGCTTCATACTCATTGGATGGTGTGGCGCCCGAGTGGAGGAACTCTATGATGGGTGTTCTCCAGTCGCTCGGAATCGTGAGGCCTGCCATCCGGTCGACATGCGCCACCAACAATACTTTTTCAATTGGCTGCTGAATGGCGATCGGCGTTATTGAGCTCGCGAGCTTGGCTAACTCATCGGCCGCTTGATTTTCTGCTCTGGGTATCTTCTGAACAATAACTTCTCTAAAGTCGGCTTTGAGCTTTGCGAAGGCTTCAACGTAGAGCTTGAGTCGAGCACTATTGATTTCGAAGGTACCCGAGAGCTGCTGAGCGGCCAACTGCGAGTCCGAGTGGAGTGTTACCCGACCGGCTCCTACATGCAGGGCAGCCTGCAAGCCAGCTATGAAGGCCTCATACTCCGCCTCATTGTCGGTAGCTTTATAATCCAGCCGGACGGATAGGTGCATCTTTACTTCTTGTGGGGAGAGCAGCAATATTCCAATCCCGCTTCCGAGCCGAGTGGACGACCCATCCACATATATTCTCCACATAGCTTCCGGCTCCGGCCTTTGCACCTCAGTCACAAAATCGGCCAAGGATTGCGCTTTGATCGCCGAGCGGGGCTGGTATTGGATATCAAATTCACTTAACTCCGTCGTCCATTTAATGAGCCATCCGGATGCCTCCGGATTTAGTAGGACACGTCTGAGCGGGTTATTGGTTTTGACAATAATGGTATGCGCCAGGAAATATGGACGAAGGCGCCGAGCGGCGAGGACCAGAGCGAAGGCTAGCTTTTCGAGCCCAGTGTAGCGAGATTCAGCATCTTTTAAAATGTGACTAAGGAAATACACAGGCTCCTCTCCGCTCGCCCTCACCAATGCTGAGCCGATTGCCTGCTCGGTCGAGGATAGATAAATACAAAGTGGCTCACCAATAGTCGGCTTGGCTAATACCGGGAGCGAATTCAGATATGCCTTCAAATCTTCGAACGCCCGGTCGCATTCTTCGTCCCAGTAAAATTTTGTAGCTTTGCGTAAGATCTTGAAAAAAGGAAGGCTCCGGTCGGCCGTTTTGGAGATGAATCTGGATAAAGCGGTTATCCAACCGGTCAAACGCTGTACTTCCCTTGTATTTCTTGGGGGCGGCATGTCTTGTAGGGCTTTCACCTTGCTGGGATTTGCTTCGATTCCCCGCTCGGTCACTATGTACCCCAGAAAACGCCCCCCTTTTGCTCCGAACAGGCACTTCTGGGGATTTAGCTTGACTCCATATTTGCGCAGCGTTCGGAAGGTTTCCTCCATGTCTTTGAAGAGATCTGCCGCTCGGACGGATTTGATGAGAATGTCGTCCACATAAACTTCTAGATTCCGCCCGATCTGCTCTCTGAATACTTTATTCATCAAGCGCTGATATGTGGCCCCCGCATTCTTCAATCCGAACGGCATCACATTATATCAATAAGTGCCGTCGGCCGTCACGAAGCTGACCTTTTCTTGATCTTCACGGGCGAGTGGCACTTGGTGATAGCCCTGGAAGGCGTCGAGCATACAGATTAATTCGCAGCCAGCCGTAGAGTCCACCAGCTGGTCTATCCGGGGCAGGGGATAAAAATCTTTAGGGCAAGCTTTGTTGAGATCCCGAAAATCTATGCACACTCTCCATTTGTTGCCCGGTTTGGAGACTAACACTACGTTAGCCAACCATCTCGGGAACTGCACCTCGCGTATATGGCCGACCTCCAGAAGTTTTTCCACCTCCGATCGGATGATGGAATTCTGCTCGGCGCTGAAATCCCTTTTTCTTTGCTTTACTGGCTGTGCGTCCGGTCGGACGTGGAGCTCATGCTGCGCGATACTTGGTGAAATCCAAGGCAGTTCGTGTGTCGACCAAACGAAAATATCATGGTTTCTTCTGAGGCATTGGATCACCTCCTTTTTCTGATTCGCCTCCAGATCGGACGCGATGAAGGTCGTGGCTTCCGGTCGGGTTGGGTGTATCTGCACTTCCTCTTTTTCTTCATAGATTAAAGAGGATGGCTTTTCGGTGATGGCATTTACCTCGATACGGGGCGCCTTCCGAGCGGAGTTGGCTTCTGCTCGGACCATCTCTATGTAGCATCGCCGAGCTGCTAGCTGATCTCCTCGTACTTCTCCCACTTTGTCCTCCACAGGGAATTTGATCTTCTGATGGAAGGTTGAGACGACCGCTCGGAATTCGCTGAGCGCCGGTCGTCCCAGAATGAGGTTGTAGGACGAGGGAGAGTCGACCACCACAAAGTTTGTCGTCCTTGTCCTTCTGAGCGGCTCTTCTCCCAACGAGGTAGCCAGCTGGATCTGTCCGACCGGCTGAACTTCGTTACCCGTAAACCCGTAGAGCAGAGTTGTCATGGGTAACAGCTTGGCTCGATCAATTTGCAGCTGATCGAACGCCTTCTTGAATAAGATGTTGACTAAGCTCCCTGTGTCAACAAATACGCGGTGAATAGTGTAATTGGATATTACCGCTTTGATGAGCAGAGCATCGTCGTGGGGTACTTCAACTCCTTCCAAGTCCCCGGGCCCGAAACTAATTTCGGGCCCTGCCGCTCGTTCTTGGCTACAGCCGACCGCATAAATCTGGAGCTGCCGGACGCTCGCCTTTCTAGCTCGGTTGGAGTCTCCTCCGGTCGGCCCGCCAGCAATAACATTGATCTCGCCTCGGGAAGTATTACTTCTATTTTCCTCTTCTCGAGCGGACGGTCGAGACCGTTCTCTGGACGCTCGGCGATTCTCCTGCCTTAGAGAACGATGCCGATCGGGAGTCTGTTGTCGAGGCCTATCAACTCGCGTCCGATCGGCCTCATGAGTTCTCTGTCGCCTGTCGACTGAGGGAGACCGTCGTCCGGCGTTCCGAGGAACAGGATGAGCCACGAAGGGAAAACTTCGACAATCCCTTGTGTTGTGCGTATCCGTCCGGTGGAAGGAGCAGAACATCGGGATCCATCTCTTCTTTGGCTTGGGCCGGGCGGCAGCTACCTCTTGCACATGAGACCTGGCGTGGGGGGATCGGATTGCTTCGGCCCTTGGTCCTCTAGGCGGCTGATGAGCGGCGTGCTGTTTCCGCTCGGTCGGAGGGGCCCGCTCGGCCGGAGTTTCTTTTTTCCTGGCCGCTTGCGCTTCTTCCATGTTGATATATTCGTTCGCCAGGTGTAGCATGTGATCATAGTCCCGGGGCGGCTTTCGGATGAGCGATTAGAAGAAATCCCCATCCACTAGGCCTTGTGTGAATGCATTCATCATCGTTTCCGAGGTGGCCGTTGGAATGTCCATCGCCACTTGGTTGAACCGTTGGATGTAAGCTCGAAGCGATTCACGGGCTTCTTGCTTGATGGCGAACAGGCTCACGCTCGTTTTCTGGTAGCGTCGACTGCTTGCAAAATGGTGGAGGAAGGCCGTTCGGAAATCTTTGAAGCTTGTGATGGATCCGTCCGGCAATCTCCGAAACCACCGTTGAGCCGAGCCCGAGAGAGTGGTAAGAAAAACTCGGCACTTTACTCCATCTGTGTATTGATGGAGAGTAGCTGTGTTATCGAACTTACCCAGATGATCATCCGGGTCGGTTGTTCCATTGTACTCGCCGATCGTCGGAGGCGCGTAGTGCTTTGGCAGAGGGTCTCGTAGGATAGCCTCTGAAAATTGGCGATTGATCCGCTCGGGCGATACGTCCGCTCGGGGGGCTTTCCCCTTTCTGTTATCTCGTCTAGGCATTTCATCCGAAGAAGATCCCCTATCCCGGTGGGCTGCCACGGCTTCAGGGGTGCGGAACAGAGCCCGATGAAATGCGACGGTGGCAGGTGGTGCTTCCGCTCGGCCACCAGACGCTGAAGTTGCTTGCTGCTCCGGCCGCTCGGCTACTGCCTTCTGTTTTTGATCCACAAGCTTGGCGGCCCTTATCTCGATCAGAGCGTCGAGTTCCTCAGTCGAAAGTGTCACCGCGTGTTGTCGTCCAGCCTCGTCCATTGTTTCCGATCGGATGCAGGAGCGTTCCCACAGACGGCGCCAAATTGATCCTGTCCGAATCGCCGAACCAAGGGACGCTGGGCACGTGGCGCTCTCCTAGTCGATGACACAGGCCTCCGAAGCTCCGGCGATCCTGTACAGAAGTCGGGCCGGGAAGGGGTTCCCGGCGGCGACCCTCCGACGCTCAAGTCAGGTAAGTAGTGGAAAAAGGAGCTCCCAAGCTTGTAGAATGCGTACCTCCGGCGAAGTCTACGGTTCTTTATATAGGGCGATGAAAAAGCTCCTACACGCCTATCGAGGCGCGTGCGTATCCGTAGCCCATGCCTCGGTGTGTGCCTGTCAGAAAACTTACCTGACGCCATACTACAACAGTCCCATCGCGCCTTCGATGGGACAACAAGACACCCCGTTGTCAGACTAGGAGTATGGCTTAGTCATGTGACTTGACGGCTATTAGGAGATGTTCCTGTTCTCCTTTACCGCCGGTCGGGACGTACGTCCGGCCGGCTGGATGGAGAACATCGTCCGGACGACCTTCATCCCCTGCGCCGGCCGGACGGCACGCCCCTCACATCTCGCCTGTCGCTTGTGCTGAGATGCCGGGGAGACTTCCTCTCGGCTCTGAGACATTGTTTCATTGAGCGTCGGAACCCCAACCCGGTCAGGGCGCCTTTTACTATTGAATGTCCATTGGTCGGCCGATCGGCCTTATCCATTTCTTCCAAGTCCGGTCGACTCACCCTTCTCCGGCGGGCTACTTGGCCATTTGACCTCCACGTGGCGTTGACCCCTCGTTAGGGGGTCCCGGGCTCTTACCACCGGATCATCTTGGTTGAAGTATTTATTATTGTATTACTTCATCATAGTATAGGAGTAATAGAGTATATTTTACTACAACAAAAAAATCAATGTAGCGAAGTTATTTATACGAACTACTTCATAAATTTGATCAGTAGTGAAGTAATTAGTTTCTTTAACTACACCACTATTTATATTTAGCGAAGTCTTTTTTGTTGTATTACTTCATCATTTATTTATAGTATCAAAGTAATTGATCATATTTTACTGCAATATAATTTTAATTGATAAAAATTTATATTATAATATTTTATTACAACACAATATTTTTTACTACCAAAATTAAACAAATATATCACAAATATGTATCAAATACAATCCAAAAGTATATTTATAAAAGACATGTTTAACCATAACCCAAAAACCTTTGTACATAAATCTCTAAATACATGTCTAAAATTTATATCACAGCCTACACTTAGGCACCCACATAGAAGTAGACGAATTCGCTCCATTCACTTCTGACTTCATCATACTGAGATTGATTGTAATACTATTTATTTTTTGATGCTGCAAACTGAAACATTAACAGAAGTTTGAGGATCAATAAAAAATAACTCAATATTTTATAAAGAAAATATTTCATAAAGAAGAAATTCACCTTTCTCTCTAATTGTGGATATTCATCTAAAATTATCTCTTTCATATACCGCATCACACAATATCCACATTTAACACCACCATTTTGTTTAAGATTACCCTAATGAAATTGAAAATGTCATACAAAAAGTCATAATCCAAATAATAAAAATTATTAATTGTTGTATAAATACATAGTCATAATACATACTGTCAATTGTTTAAAACCTGGTCCTTTTGAAAGGCAGTGGTTAACACATCATTCATCCCAGAAGATTTGAACTCTCCTTTGACTTTCTTTTCCAACAAGTCATCCTACAATATGAGATTGAAACAAATCAATCCAAAATTTCAATATTATTTAGCAAGACAATATGAAAATTAGATAAAAAAAATGTTTACAAATTTTTCAGCAACTTCTGCTATCTCCATATTTGTTATGTTGCCAGATTTGTACTCGAGGGCTTTACGCCAAAGTATCGATCTATCAACTTCCTCATTTTCTGCAATTAATTTTTTCTCCCTCTATAATTCCAAAAATGATTAGTTACATAATATTAAATACTTGCTTGAAAATGATAAATATAATGCTTCGAAACTTACCAACTCAGCCTCTAAGCCAATGTAACCCTTGCGAGACAGTCTGTGATGATATTTATAATGCATCGTTCGTTCTTTTTGCTTTTTATGAATAACCTACATAGAAGATACATTCATAAACACTTGTATACATTCATAAACACTTGTATGAATAATTGCATTTGGTGGCTGGTCAAGAATGGTTGTTCCAATCAAGCAGTTAAAAATCACAGAAGTTAAACAACCTAACATTGGGGAAGTCAAACCAGCTTCTGTTACTGCTGAAGTGACTTATAGCATTGCAAGTTATAGAGCACATATCAGATTAGAATGGGATTCTCTTAAAGAACATGATGTCTTGTTTTTACTATCAATTAGGCCCTCTGTTGAACCTCTTAGTCCAGAGGAAGTCACCAAGTCATCTGTCCCACAGAGGCTTGGCCTTCAATATGTACGTGGATGTGAAATAACTGAAATCCATGATGAAGAAGGTGTTCTTTTGAAGCCACCTAAGGGTGATCTTCGTACAGTGACAATTGCTCTGGACACATCACAGTATCACATGGATATTACAGATTGCTGAAAAAGGTGCAGAAGATGAATATGGAACATTTAACATTTTGATGCGGAGGAAGCCTAAAGAAAATAATTTCAAAGCAATTTTGGACTCCATAAGAGACCTTATGAATGAGTCTTGCATAGTTCCTGATTGGTTACATAACATCTTTTTGGGTTATGGTAATCCTTCTGCTGAACAATGGCATAACATGCCTGATCTTTTGGACGTAGTGGATTTTAAAGACACTTTTCTTGATGGCAACCATTTGACGGATAGCTTTCCAGATTTTCAGGTAAAAATTATGGTTTGAATATTTAGTAACTTGACACCATTACGGGTTGCAATCCTTAACTATAAAGACTTGTAAGCAAACAAATTATATTCCATAGAATTGCAAATGCAAACCAATCCTTAACTATAAAGACTTGTAAGCAAACAAATTATATTCCATAGAATTGCAAATGCAAACCAACAACACAATCAGTAAATGCAGGAACTTGCAAATGCAAAAGAATAAACAACACTATACTTTAAAAGAGTTGCTACAATGCTTAACAACAATACATACAGACTTGCAACTTGTATTAGTGGATAATGAAGGTAACTTGCAACTTCGAAAAGCAATTATATTTGAAAATATATGTATTATTGGATAATGAAGGTAACTTGCAAGAAATTGGTTCCCACTCAAATAATGATATACTTGGATTATCAAGAGACTGAAACTAACCAGTAGACTACCTCAGAAAAGATGCAATTTCCTTCCAGAAACTTCTCCTCAGTTAATATAGTAGAAACAAACTTAGTGACTAGATTGTTTCCTTTATCTAAATAGACCTCTTCCTTGGTCTCTCCATACAAATAATTTGTTGCCCGGAAGATAGTCTACTTTCTTTCTGCATTCTACTCAGTGCTAACCTCTAACCCAAAAAAACACAAGTAGTTGGAAGATTTAACAGTTGACTGTGAATGCATGAGACACATCAAACAAGGGTGTAAAGCATTCCAACTTATCTAGCTGCAAATATATACTAAGCACTGACATCTTTGTCATAAACTTGGACATTTTTATTGCCCAACACTTGTTAGGACAACCACTTGCAAAGAGTATTCTGATAGTTATCAACAATTATATCAATCTATTGGGCTTAATCCATAAATGATTTTCTATATACAATAGAATAAAGAAACCGTATATGTGAAAAACACATTTAAGGTTTTGTTCCAACAAGTGATCTCAAGGAAGGTTAATTAAATGATCTAGAAACTTGCTTCAGCTAGTTGACAAAGAACTTCTACTATCTGATAAAGTCTAAAACTTATCTATTTAATTTTTAAACAAGTAATAAAGTTAAAAAAAATGAATTCTGACAAAAACTTACATCAAACAAAATATGCAGTTTTCATAATTTTCAAGATTAACAAGAGTTGGGGATAGAGTAAAGTGTTTTTGCTCTACCTAACCTTGCCTATCCCACCTCGGTTGTCTTGTTTAAATACATAACTTGTTACAATTATCAACTTCAAGTCACTAGAAAAACAAGAGATGCCAGAAACTAACCTAGTTGACGAGTTGATAGGGCTGCAGGACCAGATCTATTAGGGACAACGATCTCTAGCTTAAACTTCAACAAAGAATTTGCCTTCTTCCCGTGGCCAAGAAACCTCAAAGAGGGCGACCTATCGAAGGTCAATTCCCTCTGACAGTGCTGCAAAGATGAAGAACACTAAGGCATAATAGAAAGTAAAGGAAAGATGGGGGTGGAGAAGGAAGAAAATCCTTTCGTTAGGGGGAAAGGGGAAGGAGAAGCTGCCGTCAAGGGGGGACGGGAAGGAGAAGCTACTATCGGCTACCGTCGTTTGAGGGGAACGCAAAGGACAAACCTGAGTTTATTTTCGACGAAACAACGCTGAAGGAGAAGGCTTCTGTCACGCTTCAGGGAGAAAACGTCGAAGGAGAAGGCTGCCGTCAGGGGTGAACACGAAAGAGAAGGTTGCCGTCGAGTGGTCGTCGCGTGTCGGGGAGAAAAAGTGAGGTTGATCGTCGGGTGGTCGTTGCGCGTGAGGATAAAACGCGAAGGAGAAAGGTGAGATGGGATCAAAGCTTTCGGCAGAATTAGGTTTTAGCAGGGGTTGGGAAAAAAGGTAAACCGGTTCAAGCCCTAGCTACCACAAATTTTAATCCATTCACTTATTACTTCAACACTTAGCTATATAAATTTTATTTTATAACGTATTACTTCATCGAATATATATTTTGAAGTAAAATATCAGATAAAATTAAAAATGAGACCAATATTTTTAAACCTACGAAGTCTAAAATCAAATTTACTTCATCGAATTTGTTATCGAAGTTGATTATCATATATTACTTCGTCATTACTAATTTCCGAAGTAACCATTGGCGAAGTCTATTTCACATTTTCACATAGTTTAAGGCCTAACTTAACTCGATTGATCAACATCAAAACTAATCTAAGATACTTATGATTTCTCCCTTTTTGATGTGCATCAATCCGAATTAAAGTTAGGGATAACAAACAAAAATTGATTTATGATTTATATTAAAACAATTTGAAACGATTTAATGAAATTTTGCAATTAGTCCTACCCTTAATTTAATGCTACTCTCCCCCTTTGATTACATCCCAAATATATAAAAAAATAAAAGGTAGCATAGAAAAGATTTAAAATATTTTTTAGGGGTTTTAAATAAATGATCAAAGGTATTGCATTTTTACTAAAATTATTTTGCAAATAAAATAATTTTTAAGAACTAAACCACTAAAAATAATTTTTACATTTTTAAAAATTTTGAAAATTTTTGTTAATGTCAAACAGAATCAATCTGATCATAAATAAAATTTTCATGAGAAATCTTATTTTTTTATAAAAAATAAATATTTTTTAAAGAAGTAGTTATTTTTGAAATTAAATATTTAAAAATGGATTGATACATTATGATAACTTGCTAATTTTTTGAACATGTAAAAGACAATGTTCATCTATAGAAAAAAAATCAAGTTTTAAAAAATTATTCTTTGAAAAACATTTTAATTTTAAAAATTTATTAAAAAATTATTTAACGGTCATCAAATTTTTAAATATTTTTAACTAATAGATAACAAATTTATTTTTCACAAAAAATTAAACCTAAAGAAAATCAAATAGAAAGTTTACAAAAAAAAAATATTTTTTTACAAAATATTAACAATTAAAATAAATTAATTTTTAGCATGCAAAAGAAAATAAATTAATATGCTAAACATGTTTTTGGAACCCAATATAAATTTCTACATAGTGGATTTATCAATAATTTTCTTTAAATATTATTTCTCAAAATCTCTGCAATTTGATCCCTATGGTTTCTTAAATACGAATTTAAACTAAAGTGGTGCACAATTGAAGTTGAACATGCATAATTTTTCCTTAATTTCAATGCTTCTATTTATTTATTTAATTTTGCACTTTCAATCTTAAGCTTATCAAAATCTTCTAGTAGATATGCATAGTTTTTCTTTGCATTTATATATTTGGTTCTAGTTTTATATAAGGTTCTAGATAGCATTTTTATAGTATCATATATTTAGTTAGAGGGTAAGAGTTGTACCTCATTTATCATGTTGGATTTGTACATGGATGCTCCCCCTTCATCAATACTTTCTCCTGAAGTACCTTTGTCGTCTTTTTCTTTGTGGTTGGCTCTCCTGATGATGACTCATTCCAAGTTACTTTGAGATTCTTTTATTTGAACCTTCTTGACCCTTTGTTCTTTTCTTTTTCTTTGTTCTTCAATCTGAGGCAGTTGTCCTTAATGTCTTCTTCATTGCAGTTGTAACAATTTACTTTTCTTCTTCTTCGTAAAGCTTCTTAACCCATGTCTTATCAAAATTGTTAGAATTAAAAAACTTTTTAAATTTTCTTACCATGTACGCTTCTTTATTTTCATTGAAAGATGAATCCGAATCTAATTCATTTTTCTTGGATTTTAAAGCGATGTTGTTGTTTGACTTTTCTATATCTTTAGATCCTACACATTGAGATTCATGTAATTCAAAAGTTGAAAATTACTCTCTAAAGTACTTACCTCCAACTCTTTCAAGATGTAGTAAGAATCTACTATTGATGTCTACTCTTGGGTTCTCGGAAAAGCATTTAGCATGTAGCTGAGTGAGTCTCTATTCATTACTGTTTCTCCAAGGTTGGTAAGTCCAGTTATCAGCTCTTAAGCTTTGCATGTAGTTGAGCTACCTTTTTCTCCCTTCATGAAGCTCCAGAAATTTTTCCCAGAGTTCTTTGATAGAGTCATACGTATACACTGATTTGGTCGACTTTTTATGGCCGTAGTACACTCAGTAGATGAAACTCTACCTTATCATTGAACACAAAGTTGGTTTGCTACTTCTCGTTCCATGGATGCTCTTCTTTTCTTCTCTATTCTCATCCTTAGGTGTTTCAAAACCATATTTAATCATTAAAAGTATATCAAAATGGGTTTTAAAAAATACCTCTATTCCGTGATTCCAAAGCGTAAACTCTCCCTCGAACTTTTGTGGATGCATGTTTGATCCTACCATCTTCTTATTGCTTTAGTTCATAGTTAGTACTGTTGGGGCAATTTCCCTAGGTCAAGTTTGACCAATTTGAGTAAGCTTGAGTTGAGTCAAGCTTGAGTCGGGATTTAAGTTTTGATGTTTGACAATATAAGGAGATTGCTGGAGCAATCGTCCGGTTATGGAGATAGTCAAAGGGTTGACCAGGTTGATGAGAATACAAGTCAAGTAGGTCAAGGTTGACAGGAGACTTGACTGAGAAAGTCCTAACTAGATGTTAGGCATTTGGAAAGTCCTGGTGAGGAGCCATACAACAGGAAAGTTCTAGTGAGGAGCTAGGCAGGAGAAAGTCTAAGTGTGATCTTGGCAAAGGAGAAAGTCCTGGTAAGGAGCCAGGCAACGGGAAAGTCCTAGTGAGGAGCTAGGCAAGAGAAAGTCCTGGTGAGGAGCCAGGCAGTTGGAAAGTCCAAGTGTGATCTTGGCAGAGGAGAAAGTCCTGGTGAGGAGCCAGAAAATTGGAAAGTCCAAGTGTGATCTTGGCAAAGGGTGTAAGTCCAAGCATGTGGTCTTGGCAAGGTAAGTCCTGGTATAACTTGGCAAGGAAGAACCCGACAACTAGGATGAGGCCGAAGGAAGCTCTTGAAGGTAAGGCGTGAAGGATTGGGAGATATCCGAGGGATACAAGGCTGATGGAGGAGGCTAGAAGGCTAGTTCAAGGTTGGTCAGATGTGGCCAAATGCTAGGCATGGAGACCCAACAGGTCATGGTTGACCGGAAGTTGGGGTTCGAACTTTGGACTTGAGTTTGAGTCAAGTCCAAGCTGGTCAATCGATCAGGCGATCAATTGAACCAAGGTCCAATCGATCGACTGATTGATTAGAGTGTGTTGTGATTGTGGGAAGGCCCAATCGATCGGTCGATCGATTGGG
Organism: Zingiber officinale; assembly: GCF_018446385.1. NCBI lineage: Eukaryota > Viridiplantae > Streptophyta > Magnoliopsida > Zingiberales > Zingiberaceae > Zingiber > Zingiber officinale. The sequence continues at coordinate 35,969,474 of NC_056004.1, read as the reverse complement.
ATGAGGAATCGTGAGCATAGAGGCTTTCCCAATCGATCGGGCGATCGATTGGGAGCTGCCAATCGATCGGTCGATCGATTGGGCAGCAGAAGCTCTCATGCGGATGCGAGAGCACAGAAAGGTTCTGAATCGATCGGGCGATCGATTCAGGAAGTCCTAATCGATCGGTTGATCGATTGGGAAGTGACCGTTGCGTAGGATGCAGGTGATGGATGACTGCGATGGAGCGGTGCTGACGTGTCAATCGATTGGGGATGAATTCGATCGATTGGGAGCACTGTTTAAAGCCTGGGCAGAGCATTTTCTTCGCTAGAACTTTGCATTCTTTCATGCGATTCCTCTCCGATTTTCACAGCGATTTCTCCAGATCTTCACAGCTAGTTCTTGAAGGCTCTTGGGTTTCATCCCAAGGTTCAAGAGGCTACTACAAGCAACAAGTAAGCTAGAGGAAGAGTGTATTCATTTGTATTTGCCTTTCTTCTTCTTGTTGAAGTGTTGTGTTGTAGTGTGAGTTTGTACGAGGCTTCTCCACCTCCTGCTGTGATCGAGAAGGAGTTGTTCATAGTGGAGATAGCATGTCGTGTGTGGATCCTTGGAATAGTCACCTCTTCTTGAGGTGGATACCAAGTAAACCCTAGGTGTTAGCGTTTTGGTTTGTTGTGTCTTTCTTTCCGCTGCATATTATCAAGATAACACAACCAAAGAGCAAGCGACGAGAAGCTATTCACCCCCCTCTAGCTGGATACATCGGTCCCAACAATTGATATCAGAGCGAGGTCACTCTTCTACGGACTACTCGCCAAGAGAGCAAGAAGCTAGAGGAAGAAGATGGAGTCTGAAGGACCACTCGGATGGGATATCCGAATTCCACCTCCATATGACAAAGAAGATTTCAACTATTGGAGGACGAGGTTGGAAATGTTAGAGTGTATACTAAAAGCCTAGCTTTTGTAAACATTTATTTTTAAAATAAAAGAATCACATTGATCAAATGTCTACATTTATTTGTTAAGTGTAGTTGTTCAATTAATTTATATTATAGATAACATGGTGTGTGGTGTCTGTTGTTACCCCAAGGTGTTTTGATGTGATCAAATAAGCTAAGTTAGGTCATGCGTTTGTTTAACCCTTGTATCTAAGTGTGCAGGAGCTTAGGAACACAGGAAGTCGAGCGGAAGACGCGGCTAGCGAGAAGGACAGCACGGGAGAGAGCCGACGGGCTCGGTGCATCTGAGGGACGAGGTGTCCGCGGAAGAGTACACCGGTGGACGAGAAGAGCGTGCGCGGCGCTCGAGGGACGAGAAACCGGGAAGGAAGGCTGCTCGAGGAGAAGGTCGGAACATGGGTTCGGGTGAGCCCTATTCCGGAAGGCCGAGATCACCCAAGCTAGCGGAGCCGGAGCGAACAGACCCGGACCGAGACTGGGACTTAACGGAGAAGTGATCCCGGACAAAAAGTCAACTGCAGTTGACTTTTTGCTCCGGGGCGCCCGGAGCATGATTTTGACCAGGATCGCGATTTTCGCAATCTGGCCGTTGGGGGATAAAGTTTATCCCCCCGGGGGCGCCCGGAACCACTTTCAGGCGCCCGGACCAGTACTATAAATAAAGTACTGATCCGTACATTAAGAACAACTACTTGTAATCCAGTGCTTTCATTTGTGTTATTTCTTTCTGTGCTTTCAACGCTGTAAGAGGCTACTCCGCCCAGAGGAGAATCAATTAGTGCGCCTTCTTTGCCTTGGATTAGCAATCCTCTGATTGCAAACCAAGTAATTCCTCTGTGTCTATTTTCTGTTTTAATTAATCTCTGCCTTTTTAATTACAAGTTCTTTTAAATTAGTTGAATATCTGAGAAGGGTTTTTGGTTTTATTTTGTAGGGCAATTCACCCCTCCCCTCTTGCCGGCCTCCAAAGGGACCTACAAGTGGTATCAGAGGCAGGCACTTCAGGAGGACTAACCGCCGATCGAAGCAACAAGATGGCCGGACCAAGCATCGTTCCACCAAAATTCAAGGGGAACTTCGCAGACTGGAAGCGTCGTATGGAGGTATTCCTAAAAACAGATTTTGTAATTCGGTTTATTATGAAATATGGTTTTATAGCTCCAATAGATAAAGATGGAAAAGACAAAGAAGAGAGCGATTGGACAAAGAAGGAGCAGAATGAGTCGGTAGCAAACAGCCGTGCGGAACATCACCTGCTGAGCGTGTTACCGCCTCAAGAGGTCAACCGCATCAGAAACTATGCATCTGCTAAAGAACTTTGGGAGAAGTTCTTGGAACTCCATGAAGGAACGTCTGAAGCAAAGCTCGCTAGAAGGGACATCCTCCGCAACAAACTGATGAACATCCGTCTGGAGAAAGGTGAGAAAGTAGCTGGTTTACACGCAAAGGTAAAAGAACTAGTTACTGGTCTCGAGAACCTCGGTGAAACGGTAACAAACCGGGACACTATACGCTACGCGCTTAACACGTTTCCAAGAACTCCGGAATGGACATCAATCGTCGACGCCTACTACATCTCAAAAGACCTGGAGGTAAGCACTTTAGAAGAGTTGTTTTCTACTCTTGAATTGCATGAAACCAGGTATGCAGGAACGACAAAGGATACAACCCAGACTATGGCGCTAAACGCAACCCAGAAGGATGAACCCAGAAGACTATGTTGGTTGCTACTTGGAAAACCTATAGGTTCCACTGTACAAAAATTTTGTACAAAGGTCTGAACCTTTTTCCTAGCTACCATGTGTTCTTTTAAATTAAATTTTGGATTGCCTGCGGAACTTAACACGTTTGATCCAAAACTTAATCTATTTGTTCTTTTAGGTTTTGACTTGGATCTCCTGCGGAACTTAACACGTTCGACCCAAGTCTCCTTAAGTTATTAATTCCATTAAATATTAATTTCCATAAAAGGTTCCCAATACTGACGTGGCGAGGCACATGGCCTTCTTGGATATGGGAGCAACCACCACCGACTAGACAAAACCTTTAATAGAAAGCTAATATTTAATTTCCTAAAATAACTTTAGGTTAACCAAAGAGAACAATCAAATCACAAGGAAAAGAAAGAACAAAAGAACACAACTTCGAAAAAACATATTCGAAATTCTAGAACGTAAGCCTCTTGTATTTGGTATTATTTCCATAAATAACTAGCATGATGCGGAAATAGAAATTACTAGTTATACCTTGTAGAAAAACCTCTTGATCTTCTACCGTATTCCTCTTCTAACCTCGGATGTTGTGTGGGCAACGATCTACCGAGATGAAAAACCACCAACCACCTTCTTCTCCTCCAAGCAAGGTTCGGCCACAAAAGAAAAGCTTCACCAAGGAGAAAAACCAAAATACTAACCAAGCTCAAAGAGATACTAGCTTTCTCTCCTTCTTCTTCTTCTTCTCCAAGTAGTATCCGGCCACCACAAGAGCTCCAAGGAAGGGAGAGAGGTTCGGCCACCACAAGAGGAAGAGAGGGAGAAGATGGCCAGCCACACCAAGGAACAAGAGAGGGAGAGGAATAATAGATGTTGTGTCTCTTGAAGGCACCCTCACCCCTTCTTTTATATTCCTTGGCCTAGGCAAATTAGGAAATTTAATTACAATAAAATTTCCTTAATTTTTCTTGACATGAATTAATTGAGAAAAATAAAACAAAATTTCCCAATTAACTTGAGATGGCCGGCCACATCATTGAAGAAAAAAAAGAGACAAGTTTTAATCAACAATTAAAACTTCCTAATTTGTTTCCGAAATTTTAAAAATAAAATTTCTTTTAAAATCTCTTCATGGTTGATAAAGGAAATTTCTATAATTTTAATTTTATCAACATGTGAATAATTTTAAAGGAAAAATAAAACATCTCTCCAATCTATAAATAAGGAAAGAGATCTAATCTCTTTCTTTAATCTTTGTAGTTTTTTTACAAGAGAGATATTTTAATTTTAATTCTCTTTAAAATATATCTTCCACATAATAATAAAAATTAAAATTAAATTTCTTTTAATTTTATTTGGCCGGCCCTACTAGCTTGGGTTCAAGCTAGGGCCGACCACCCAATTTGGCCGGCCCTAGCTTGTTCCCAAGCTAGCTTGGCCGACCCCTACTGGGTATGAAGGTGGGTATAGGTGGGTATAGAACTCTATAAATAAGAGGCTACGATAGGGACCGAGAGGAGGAATTGGTTTTGGTCTCCCGATAAAATTAAGCATCCCGTGTTCGCCCCGAACACACAACTTAATTTTATCAATGATAATTCATTCCACTAGAGAACTATCATTGAACTACCGCACCAATCCCAAATTACATTTTTGGGCTCCTTCTTATTATGAGTGTGTTAGTCTCCCTGTGTTTAAGATATCGAATGTCCACCGATTAAGTGAGTTACTGACAACTCATTTAATTAATGTCTAAGTCCAAGAGTAGTACCACTCAACCTTATCGTCATGTCGGACTAAGTCCACCTGCAGGGTTTAACATGACAATCCTTATGAGCTCCTCTTGGGGACATTATCAACCTAGTATCTCTAGGATATAGTTTCCTTCTATAATCAACAACACACACTATAAGTGATACCATTTCCCAACTTATCGGGTTTATTGATTTATCGAACTAAATCTCACCCATTGATAGATTAAAGAAATAAATATCAAACATATGTGCTTGTTATTATATTAGGATTAAGAGCACACACTTCCATAATAACTGAGGTCTTTGTTCCTTTATAAAGTCAGTATAAAAGAAACGACCTCAAATGGTCCTACTCAATACACTCTGAGTGTACTAGTATAATTATATAGTCAAGATAAACTAATACCTAATTACACTACGACCTTCTAATGGTTTGTTCCTTTCCATTCTGGTCGTGAGCTACTGTTTATAATTTATAAGGTACTGATAACATCATTTTCTGTATGTGACACCACATACTATGTTATCTACAATATAAATTAAATGAACAACTACAAACAAATGTAGATAATTAGACAAAATGTGATTCTTTATTCATAATGAATGTTTACAAAGCTTAGGCTTTCAGTATACACTCCAACAGTTTCCAAGAACTCCGGAATGGACATCAATCGTCGACGCCTACTACATCTCAAAAGACCTGGAGGTAAGCACTTTAGAAGAGTTGTTTTCTACTCTTGAATTGCATGAAACCAGGTATGTAGGAACAACAAAGGATACAACCCAGACTATGGCGCTAAACGCAACCCAGAAGGATGAACTCGAGTCAGACTCCAAAGACGATCAAGAAGCATACATGGTAAGAAATTTTAAAAAGTTTTTTAGATCTAATAAATTTAAAATGCAGAATAAAAGGAATCAAAAAGGTGGAAGAAAGGTGCGGTGCTACCAGTGTCAGAAGGAGGGACACCTAAGAGAAGACTGCCCAGAACTCAAAAAGGCTAAAAGGAAGTCTCCCAAGAAACACAACCTAAAAGCAACTTGGGACGACACTTTTTCATCCGAATCAGAAGCTCAAGAATATGCCGGAATAGCACTAATGGCAAGCTACGATAGACAAAGTATATCAGAACCTAGCATCGATGAAGGAGATGGAAGTAGCGAAGCAGGGGGAGATTCAGGCTTCAAGTCTGATATGGTAAGTGAGGTATGCCTCTTACCCCCTGATGAACTTTACTTTGGTATCAAAGCTATGACTAAATCAATGTATAAATTAGAAAATAAAAATGCCAAATTAGAAAATGAAATTTTAGAAACAAAGAGAATCTTGGCAAAATCATGTCTTATAGAGGATTTTGATAAATTGAAAATTGAAAATGAAAAACTAAAAGAAGAAATAGAAAGATTGAAAAGATATAAAAGTACAAATATTTTTACTTTTAGAAATTATAGAGGTTTAAATTGGTATTATAGATTTCATCAAAGTCAAATTAGAAATATATCAAAAATCTATATACCTAGGAAATACTTGGTTAATCCTGTAGGTAGGAACCTTTACTGGATTCCAAAAACTTGTTTAACTTAAAATTAAAGTCAGACTTAGTATTTTCAGCAAGGAAATTAAACAACTAATTTCTTTATGAGGCTTTGTCTAAGGAAGTGGTTGTTGCTCCAATAACCAAGAAGGCCTAGTGCCTCGCCACGACCTGGAAGCCAACTATCGAAATGAAAAGTTTAATTGACTAACTGAAAAAGCATTAATTTAAATTACTTAATGCTTTAAAAGAGTTATTCAATTTGTGTTAGAAAGTATTTAAAAACTTTCTAACTTAACTTAGAAATTTTTTATTATCTTAGAAATTTTCAAGAAAATTGACTTAGAATTTTTTTTTAAAGGTTAACTTAGATTTTTTTAAAAATATCGCCTTATCATTTTTTTTTGACTTAGAATTGTTTCTTATGAATTTTCACTTAGATTTTTTTTAAAAAAATTAGAAATTTTTTTTTGGGAATGCTGAGATAAGTTTTAAACTTAAATTTTTTTAACACTTATGACTGTTCTTATCTGAAAAATATTTTTTTTAAACGAAAAATTCTGAAGAGTGTCTTTACTAAATATTTTACACTTAAAAGTTCTTGTTTGAATTTACCTTAGACTTGTCTATAACCCCAATTTTTATGTGATCAAAGGGGGAGAAGTATGTTAAGTCTAGGAGGAGGTACTATAATTTTTCAATTGAAAAATATTTGGACTTATTTTAATATAAATTGTTTTTATTGCATATGGTTACCCTAACTTAACTTGGGTTGCTCACATCAAAAAGGGGGAGATTGTTGGAACCCTAAGGTGTTTTGATGTGATCAAACAAGCTAAGTTAGGTCCTGCGTTTGTTTAACCCTTGTGTCTAAGTGTGCAGGAGCTTAGGAACACAGGAAGTCGAGCGGAAGACGCGGCTAGTGAGAAGGACGGCACGGGAGAGAGCCGAGCCCTGAAGTCCATCGACTGAGGTCACGTCTGGCTCCTGAGACAGAATTGGGCCCAGAGAAGGTGTCGATCGCCGAGGAGAAGGGAACATCTGCAAAGGAGCACAGGAGGAGAAGACGAAGAGATGAGAACAAGGAGAAGAAGCAGGCAGTCGTGGAACGAGAAGAAGTCATGGCTGACAAACTGCTCCGGGACTTGGACGAACCTGAAAGTCCGGAGCATGATTTTGCCCAGGATCGCGATTTTCGTAATCTGACCGTTGGGGGATAAAGTTTATCCCCCCGGGGGCGCCCGGAACCACTTTCAGGCGCCCGGACCAGTACTATAAATAAAGTACTGATCCGTACATTAAGAACAACTACTTGTAATCCAGTGCTTTCATTTGTGTTATTTCTTTCTGTACTTTCAACGCTGTAAGAGGCTACTCCGCCCAGAGGAGAATCAATTAGTGCGCCTTCTTTGCCTTGGATTAGCAATCCTCTAATTGCAAACCAAGTAATTCCTCTGTGTCTATTTTCTGTTTTAATTAGTCTCTGCCTTTTTAATTACAAGTTCTTTTAAATTAGTTGAATATCCGAAAAGAGTTTTTGGTTTTATTTTGTAGGGAAATTCACCCCTCCCCTCTTGCCGGCCTCCAAAGGGACCTACAGTGTCACACACAGAAGATCGTGTTATCAGCTCTTTATAAATTATAAACAGTTGCTCACGACTAAGATGGAAAGGAACAAACCATTGGAATAGTCATAGTGTAATTAGGTATTAGTTTATCTTGACTAATAAATTACACTAATACACTCTAAGTGTATTGAGTAGGACCATTTAAGGTAAGTTCTTTTTATACTGACTTAATAAAAGAACAAGACCTTAGTTATTATGGAAGTGTGTGCTCTTAATCCTAATATAATAACAAGCACATATATTTAGTATTTATTTCTTTGACTTATCAAAGGGTGAGATTTAGCTCGATAAATCAATAGGTCCGATAAGTTGGGAAATGATATTACTTATAGTGTGTGTTGTTGATTATAGAAGGAAACTGTGCCCTAGTCATCTAGGTTGAGAATGTCCCCAAGAGGAGCTCATATGGATTGTCATGTTAAACCCTGCAGGTGGACTTAGTCCGACATGACAATGAGGTTGAGTGGTACTACTCTTGGACTAAGATATTAATTAAAATGAGTTGTCAGTCAATTAATTAGTGGACATTCGATATCTTAAACACAAGGAGACTAACACACTCATGATAAGAAGGAGCCTATAATGTAATTTGGGATTGGTGCGGTAGTGCAATAATAACTCTCTAGTGGAATGAGTTATTGTTGATGAACTTGAGTTGTGTGTTCAGGGTGAACACGAGATACTCAAGCTCGTCGGAAGGCCAAAACAAATTTCTCCTCTAGGTTCCTGTCATAGCCTCATTAAAGCCTCAAGTCCATCCAAATAAAAGCCCATCTTGGTGTCCAAGAAGGGGGTCGGCCCAAGGCTTGGTGACCAAGCCAAGGGCAGGCCACCATCTCCTCAAGAGGGTCGGCCCTATGCTTGGTGCCCAAGCAAAGGAGGGGTCGGCCACAATAATTCATAATAGGAGGGATGTTTTGAATTTTTAAAATCTTCTCTTTGTAGATATCTACAAGTTTTAAAAGAGAGATTTTAAAATTTAAAACTTTCCTTATTTGAATTAGGCCACATGGTTTAAAAGAAAGTTTAAAAGTTTTAAAACTTTCTTTTTTTTAACCATCCTCATAGTTTTTAGAAAAAAGGAAGAGAAGTTTTAAATTTGAAACTTTCTATTTTTGTAACTATGTTAAAAAAAGGAAATTTTATAAGAGAAGTTTTAAATTTTAAAACTTGGTTTTAATTTTTAAAACTTTCCTTTTTTAACATCCACATAAGGAAAGAGAACTTGTAAAATTTTATAAGAGGATTTCTTCTTTTATAAAATTTTATAAAAAATTATTTTTCTTGATGATGATGTGGCCGGCCACCCTTGCTTGGTGTCCAAGCAAGGGGCCGGCCATTAAAAGCATCCAATCATCCATGATTCAATCAATTGAATCAATGATTGATGATTGAATCAATCAAGAGGAAAGAAAAGGAAAAATAAAATGGGAAAAGGAAAAACAAGAGGAAGATTTTAATTTTTGTAAAAAGTCTTTCCTTATTTGCCTTGGGCAAGTAATATAAAATAAGGGGAGAGGAGACCTCAATTATTATCAATTCTTATTCTCATGTTGGTGCTCCCTCTTGTGGCCGACCCTCTCCCTCTTCTTTTCCCCTTGCTCTCTTTTGTTCTCTTGTGGCGGTGGCCGGATTTTAGAGAAGGAGAAAGAAGGCTTTTGGGTGGTGTTCATCTTGGAGGATCGTCACCCACACGACGTCCAAGGTGAGGTGAGGAATATGACAGAAGATCTCGAGGTTATTAGCATACAAAGAAAATGTATAACTAGTCATTGCTTTCCACATCATGTTAGTTATTTTTCTTTGTATGAATTCCAAACACAAGAGTCATATGATTCTAGAATTTCGGATTTGTTTCAAAATTGTGTTTTTTTTTTTTTTTTCGAATTTGTGATTCGATTGTTCTTTTCGATTAAACCTAATGTTATTTTAGGAAATTAAATATTGAATTTCTATTAAAGGCTTTGTCGAGGCAGTGGTGGATGATCCCATACCCAAGAAGGCCTAGTGCCTCGCTATGTTTGACCTGGGAGCTGATTTTAGAAATAAATATTTAATTAACTTTATAACATAGGTGGATTTGGATCAATAGTGTTAAGTTCTGCTTGCGATCCAAATCTAAATAATTAAGAACAGATAAGTTAAATTTGGAATCAATAATGTTAAGTTCCATTTGCGATTCCTAATTTAACTTTTAAAGAACACAATAGGTTGTTTAGGAAAGGTTCGACACTTGTACAAATATTTTGTACAGTGGAACCAGTATGATCTTCCTAGGACCAACCAACAATTGGTATTAGAGCTAGGGTTTGCCTCTGTGTGTTTTGGTTTTCAAATAGATTATGCACATGTCATACATAATTTAGGCAGGATAATAGTAGGATGTGCTAACTTTATGGTTGCAGGCTCCAACTATTACGACATATAGATATTGTGTGTGATTGGACCCTTGGACATGTCAAGGGCATTATTTTTGTGTGTGCATGATTGTATGTATCAAATACAGCAGGAGCTATATTAGTTTTAGAATTTTACTTTTTTGTTCGATCTAGAATACATGTACATTCCTTTGTGGAATATAGGATCGATATTGTAAGACCGTTAGATTCGATAGAGGGGGGGGGTGAATATCGATTCGAAAATATCGAGTATAAACGCAGCGGAAAAGTAAAATAGACACAATGGTTTTACTTCGTTCGGAGCCTGTGACGACTCCTACTCGAAGGCCCGTGGTCCTTGACCACTTTCGTTGGGCAATCACTAGCAATTCGAAATGATGATTACAAAAGAACCGTACAGGGAATGCTAATGAAAATTGAAAACAAATACCGACAAAAAGGGAAAAGAACGGAGCGTAGTGTCGGAGCTTTGTTGGCGTTGCACTGAACGTCGAGCAGCAAGACCAGCAGTAGAAGAGTTCTCAGCTTGATTGATTGATTCTGAAGCTCCTGCCTGGGGCTTCTTTTATATGCTGTTCCGGGCGCCTAGATTCCTTCCGGGCGCCTGGAATGTGACGTAATTGCTCAAACCGAGATGCTCCACGTGGCGACGACTTGGCTGGATAGAATTCGCCTTCCGGGCGCCCGGATCCCTTCCGGGCGCCCGGACCTCCGGGCACCCGGATCCCCTCCGGGCGCCCGGACCACCTTGTTCCATAAAACTCCCTTTTCCTGCAAAACAAAGTTAGTCCGAGGCAAATATACATCCTGTAAAATAGATTGTTAGCACAGTTAAAGTTCAACAGATGGATAAAAAGAGTATGACTTAGATTCTGTCTTTCCGAGACCGGAATCTAGTCACGATCTCGACTTAGACATCCGAAATGGATCTAAGCCGGATCGACGCCTAATGTCCCCTTCCCGGGAACGCGCCCTCACAGTCACTCCCCTCCAGTGACTTACCTCACTTACCTGCCAGACGTCCGGTCAGCCCGTCGACCTGTCTGGACTTCTCCTGCACACTCGATCAAAGTGTCAGCTATCCGGTCAGCCCGTTGACCTAGCTGGACTTCGTGCCAGACATCCGGTCAGCCCATCGACCTGTCTGGACTTCTCCTGCACACTCGATCAAAGTGTCAGACAACAACAAAACTAACTTAACCTATTTGTCATTCATCAAAACCTGGGTTAAATCGTTAGTGCTAACAACACCAACAATCTCCCCCTTTTTGATGGAATGACAACCTGGTTAAGTTAGTGAAAACATATGCAAGAAACAACATGCATTTATGTGGTTTTAAAGTTAGTTTGTATTTTTAAATTGGTTTAGCTAACTTAACCACCTAACCAATTTTTAAATTGGTTTAGCTAACTTAACCACCTAACCCTCCCCCTTTGGCATTCATCAAAAAATAAGCAAGGGTAAACAATCATAGTAATCAAATTTTGAAACATATCTAAGTTTGGTTCAAAATTGAAAGATAAAAGTACAATTTTTAACACCAAGTTAAAAAAATAGTCAAGTTGACTTGGGGGAGACAAGTTGAATTTTGAAAAGTATAAGTTTAAAGATAATCAAGTTTAAGTGTTCAAAAAAAATTTCAAATCAGGTTTTTTTTTAATTTTACTTTTCATGTTTAAGTAACATTTACTTTTCAACAAGGTAAATTTTCAACTTCGATTTTTAAAAACAAAGCAAAAATTTTAAACAAGTAAGAATAATTTTTCAAGAAGTAAGATATTTGCCAGAATAAATTTTTAAGGATAATTTGATAAAAGCTAAGTTTGGAAAGTTCAATTTTCAAGCATATATGGAAGTAAAATATTTGCCAGAATAAATTTTTAAGGATAATTTGATAAAAGCTAAGTTTGGAAAGTTGAATTTTCAAGCATATATGGAAGTAAAATATTTGCCAGAATAAATTTTTAAGGATAATTTGATAAAAGCTAAGTTTGGAAAGTTGAATATTCAAGCATATATGTCACTCAACTTTTAAAATCAGGTTTTAAAAAAAATTAGGTGGGATTAAACTTAGTTAATTTTAACTTTTTGAAAACTGGTGTTTTAAAATAAGTTAGTTTTAAAACACATTTTTTTTTAAATATAAAAAGTTAATTTCTCCCCCTGAACTTGATACTTATCTTTAACCAGCTGTCTAACCAATTAGGTACTAACTAACTATCAGAAGATAGTAGCGTTCACTTGGTTAGTCAGATTAAGTTGATTATAACCAGTCAGTGTTTGACTTGACTGATGAACTTAATCTGATTACTGTCTGATTTGTATTTAACGTCCAGACTTATGCTGATGCACTGAGATAAGCATCTTAAGTCCAAACAGTTTGCCTATGCATCTCACCCCTTTCTATGTTTGTCAAACACAAGCAAGGTAAACCTAAAGTGTTGGTGAGATGCTCAAAAACTAGCCCTATGGGTGCATGCTTTCTATGGATTCCAAGCTAGTCTAAGGCCAAAACTGTTTTTGAAAGTCTAAAAATGGAGAGTTTTGAAAACAAACAAGTTTAACCTATTAGTTAAAAAAATATTATTTTAAAAATAGTTTAAAAAGAATCCTAATCTATAGAACATAATTGATGTAAGTCTAAAATATCACTAGATAGATTCAAAATATTTTACAGGTAGTGTAGCTACAGAAGTGAGTCATAACTAAATCTACTGAGATGATGAAGGGGGTGGTCCATATCCCAAGGATCGGAGAAGCGCCATCAGCTCAGTGTGTCGGGTATTCCCGGCAGCTCGTAACTCGGCTATCTCTCGCCGAATGTCCCTGGAGACTCGCCATAGCTCTCTCTAGTCCGGTCATACGGTCGGCTAGAGTGCGGGAAGCGTGTCGTGGTGCTCGAGCTCGGGGCGGTGGTGGAGCCGGTGCGGCTTCCTCTGGAAATAGTGCGAGCATGAACTCGTCCATCTGTGAATCTGGATCGGGCTGGTGCTGTGCCCCCCTCCGCCAAGACATAGTCCCGTCATCTCTATCTATTTGGATACCGGCTAGGGAGAAGTTCCGAGCTGCTATAACATCGAACTCGGTCATATGGGCAATGTCTCCTCTAGTGACATCAATGTGCAACGAGGACATATAGGCTGTCAGAATGTGACCAAATGGCATATGGACTCATTTATCAGTCACGAATCCAGCTGAGTAGATAATGGTGGAGAAGATATGTAGGCTGATGTCAATGTCCAACCTATGAATCAGGGCATAGAGTAAGAACGAATGGAATGAGCGCATCACAGCGATGTCCCGAGTAGTCAGTGGTAAAATGCAAAGGACTACAACCCTATAAAGAGCGTAGTCCTGGACCTGAAGTTCTACTGACCTAAACTGTGTCACAGTGGGATCTCTCTCTCCCCCGAAAAAATACGAATAAATCGTATCGAGAGTAATATGTGAGTAGGGATCTCCGAATGGTAGATCCCTCGGAGGATAGCACAAAGAGGAACAAGTAGATGGACGCAACTCTAAAAACTCTCGGATAGTCGTAGGGGAAAATGTGATATCAGTGCCTGCTGCCCTAGTGGTATAGGTGAGATCGTCTACTTTCACTAGGTTATTGCAAAATTCGGCACACAGACTTATGTTTATTGGACTGGTACATTCGACAAGGTTCCTTAAATTATAGTGGCCTATAACCTCTAAAGTGGAGGGACATGACCTTAGAAAGAACGATCTATCTATGCAGGTAGTCCTAATGGCCTTATAAATGGTTGACTCAAACTTAATCCTAAGTGTTAGGACCAAAAGTAGCTAGAGGGGGGGGGGGGGGGGGGGGAATAGCTCGTCGCGTGCTCGTTGCTCGGTGTTGCTTGTTTCTTCAAGAATGCGCAGCGGAAAATACATAAACAAACACAAACACAAACACGCTAACACTAGGAGTTTACTTGGTATCCACCTCCAACGGAGATGACTAATCCAAGGATCCACACCACGCACGCACCCTCCACTATGAAAACACTCCTTTTCGGTAACTACCGAGGGCGGAGAAGCCCTACAAGACTCTCAGTACAAGAAGAAGAAAGGGTAGTAAAGAATAAGCAAAAGCTTACAAGAAATGCAGTAAAAACCCTAGCTTCTTCTTCTTCTCGTTGCAACTCGCCTCTTGACTTGGATGAACCTCCAAGAACCTTCAAGAACTGGCGGTGAGGAGCTTAGAGAGTGCTGGGGAGGAGCTGTGTTGAATCTGGAATGAATCAGTGAAGTTCTGCTGAAGAAATCGCACGCCAACAGCTATAAACAACGCCAACGGTCGAATCCCAATCGATTGGATTGCTCCCAATCGATTGGGGAGGCTGATCGATCCACGGATCGATCTCGAGCGCCTGTGAAAAACTTCGGATCGATCCACGGATCGATCCAAAGACTTATCGCTAACAGCGTCCCAATCGATCCATCGATCGATTGACTCTCGATCGATCCACGGATCGATCCAAAGAGGTTCTGCTCAGGGGACTCACCGGATCGATCGGTGGATCGATCCAGATCTTCTGGATCGATCCACTGATCGATCCAAACCTGCTGGATCAATCCACGGATCAATCCAAACCTGCTGGATCAATCCACGGATCAATCCAAACCTGCTGGATCAATCCACGGATCAATCCAAACCTTGGTTTTTGCCCAAAACCAAGCCCAAAGCCCCCTAAACCAACATCTAGTCAACCATGACTTGTTGGTACATAAGACCTAGCATCCGGTCACCCTTGACCAGCTAGGACTCTCTCACCAAGTGTCTGGTCAATCCCTTTGACCCACTTGGACTTTTCTCTTCTTGCCAAGTATCCGGTACCTCCCTAAGACCTACTTGGACTTTTCTTCCTCGTGCCAAGTATCCGGTCAATCCCTTTGACCTACTTGGACTCTCACCAGATGTCTGGTCAACCTTGACCCATCCGGATTTCTCTTGCCTGGCTTCACTCACCAGGACTTTCCCAATTGCCTAGATTCACTCACTAGGTCTTTCACCTGGCTTCACTCACCAGGATTTTTCTCCTGCCTAGCTTCACTCACTAGGACTTCCCAATTGCCTAGCTTCACTCACTAGGTCTTTCACCTGGCTTCACTCACCAGGATTTTCCTCCTGCCTAACATCCCAGTTAGGACTTCCCAGTCAAGTATCCGGTCATCCTTGACCTACTTGACTCTTCTTCAATCAATATCTTATTGTCAAACATCTAAACCCAAACCAAGACTCAGCTTGGTCAACCAGGTCAACCTTGACCTGAGGGATGTTGCACCAACAATCTCCCCCTTTTTGATCTTTGACAATACCACAATAACACTTACAATGCCACATGTAAGTTAGGCTAATCCCATAGCCTCATTCTTCATGCCACTAGGTAATGAAAGCATAAGTTAAGCTTTTCATTCTCCTAGGGAAAACTCCCTCTTAGATAATGAAAGCCTAACTTACTCCCTTTCACACGTCCTTTCATTCTCCCCCTATTGGCACACATCAACCCATGCCCCCTCTTTGGGCACACTTCAACAAATCCATTTGTTGAAAACTCTCCCCCTGAAGAGTTGCTCATCATTGGTTACAACTTCACTCGTTGAACCAACATGATAATGAAGGTCCCATACCCTTCATTTATCCTTAACTTCTTCCTCAATGTAGACAAATACCCAACCTTGAGCATTTTCTAACATCTTGAGTTCCCACTTGAAATAATGAGGATATCCACTCCCCATTTCAAGTTCAAAAGCTCGTCCATGAGCATTTTCTTTAAAGAAGGTTAACCACCTTCCAAGGTTCATGAAAAATAATTTTCATGCCTTTAAAGAGTCCCTCCCCCTAAAGACATGGTGGTAACTTCTGTCATTGCACCAACAATGACTTGGAATCCCTAAACCTTTAGGAAACCCAAATTTAGAAGTTTTGAGGTTCAAATGTTCAAAATTTGAAACAAACCTCAACCTAAACTTCAATGAAGTCTTCCTTAACCATTCCATCCTTGTTTTCAACACGAAAACACCCTTTTTATGTATACAAATGTATTTTAAGGGTTTGGAATGGTTACATAGACTAATCATGGTTCAAAGATGCTGAAATCAGGCCTTCCCAGCCAAAATCAGCAACTTGGATCGATTGGAGTTGGGATCCAATCGATTGAACCAACTGAATCGATCCACTGATCGATTCAGTATGTGTGGATCGATCCACTGATCGATCCAGCGAGCTTCTGCTCACGAGATTTATCTTCCGAATCGATCCACGGATCGATTCAGACACTCCAATCGATCCATGGATCGATCGGAGTTCTGATAGTTGCTGAAATTCCATTTCAATCAACTTCAGAAACCCCTAGAAAATTCTACAAAAATCCAAAAATCATGAAATTTCGTGTAGACATTATTTAGGGCATACTTAATCATGGAAAAATAGCTTTCTATGAAAATACTTTATATTTTCAAAGATTGACACAAACTTGAAAACTTGCAAAAACTTTAGCGTTTTCTTCAAGTTTGTGTCTAACTATTCAATGGTGATTACTATCAAAAGATAGCCTTCACCAAAGTTTTCCAAAAACATTTTAAAAACATTTTCAAAACCAATATCCC
Organism: Zingiber officinale; assembly: GCF_018446385.1. NCBI lineage: Eukaryota > Viridiplantae > Streptophyta > Magnoliopsida > Zingiberales > Zingiberaceae > Zingiber > Zingiber officinale. The sequence goes on along the minus strand of NC_056004.1, from coordinate 35,952,884 downwards.
ATCATGTTCCTTGGGCATAATGCACATGACTTGTACATTAGCTTTCCCAATGATGGGAAAACACATAACTATGTGTTTTGATGAACTTAAAACTCAAAAGAATGCACTAAATCAACATCTTGAGTTTTGTTCATCATCCTAACATCTCACTTGTATCTAATGTGCACTGAAACACATACAAGTCATCTTATAGGTCTTTGTGAGATGTAAGATTTTGGTTTTGCCCTATTCTAGGGATCATGCATATCTATCTAGGCATTTTGAGAGGTAGACATCCACAAATGATATTACTTGTTGATTTACTTGTTAAACAAATGTCACTTGTTTAACTAATGCCATATGTCCTTAATTTTTAAGGAAATAAACATAATGCATGATAATGTTATGGCATACATCAAAATAAAATAGCTTTCAAAAGAAAGATTCCTATAACTACATGATGTATGTATGGCATGACATGGTATTTTTATATTTTTCATGATAAGTCATGAATGCAAAATACAAATAAGATAAAATATGATGTCATGGCATATTATGAGCAAACAATCATGGCAAGATTTAGCATAAATAAAATATACCTAGATTACCTATCTAAGTATCGTTAATCTTAGCTAATCTTAAAACTTAAACCTTAGATTGCCCAAAGTGCTTCAAGAGAGTGCCAAAACCTAAATGGGCATTTCTAATTCTCTTGATTAATTTATGCCAATTGAAATTAAGCTTATCCTCAAATGTTGGCATATTCCATTTTTCCTCAAGAGTAATCACATAAATCAAGGCCCGGAGTGCCTTAAAATTTATAAGAGAATACCAAAATCCCAACTTGGGATTTCTCTAGGTTTTCCCAATTTATGCCTTTTTAAGATAAAATCAATTTTCCACTATTAGGCACATTTTACTCTTTCAAGGAGTAAATAATAATTCCATTTCATTTTCAAAGGTTAACAAAAACCTTGAAAATGCTCCTTGAGTGTCAATTTCCTCAAAGTTGGGTTAACTACCCTTCTAATCAGAGTTGACACTCTCTAACCCATCTATGGGGTAGAGAAGATGCTCCTAGGAACCCAACACCTATTGGTGCTCCTTGGATGCTCTAGGTACTCACTAGGGATAACTTCCCTAGATACCTTCCTAGTAACCTTGTTGAGCTTCTTAGAAGCCTTTGTCACATTTTCTAGGTCAACTCTAGGGATAGCCTCTCTTGTGACCTTGTTAGTGACTTTCTTAGACTTCTTAGAAGTCTTAGTCACTTTGGTTGCAAAGATACTTCTAGGGATATCTTCCCTTGTATCTTGGACTTGACCTCTAGACTTAGGGTTTGTTCCATAGCTATATGGAACCCTATGATAACTAGGCACATCCTTTTTAGCTTTGGGTTTGTATCCCAAACCTCTATGACCATTGGATGACCTTTGTGCTCCTAGACCTAGGCTATGCTCATTTTGGCCTAATAAGATATTTTCCATCCTTCTTAGGGTCTTTTCCATTTTATCAAGTCTTGACCTCAAGACTTGATTTTCCATCACTAAGTCCTTAGTTTTGGTTTTCCATTAAGTCCATGAGTATTTTTGTTTCTAGGCTTGTAGCTACAATCCTTAGAGTTCTTGCCTAAACTTTTACCTACATTCCTAGCCTTAGGTGTAGTAGTTTTGGCATGTAGGGCCACATGCTTTTCCTTAAAGCCCTCATGCTTCCTATTCTTATGGTAAATCGCATTAAAATGATAAAAATTAGAACTATCATGCTTTTACCATAATGTAAAGGAGTAGGCTCAATAAATGTTACCTTCTTCTTTACCTTGGAGGCTCCCCTTGACTAATGCCTCCTTGAGCCTTGACCATCTTCTTCCCCTTGAGGCATTGACCGGTAATGCCCCTTTGATTGCAAGAGAAGCATATGATATGCTCCTTGCTCTTCTTTGTTCCGGAATGGTCTCCTCGGCTTCTCCTTGCCCTTTGTGCCACTTGACCCTTCTTCTTGGCCAAGTTGGGACACTTGCTCTTGTAGTGCCCACTTTCCTACACTCAAAACATATTATATGATTTTATTTTTAATTGAAACATTTATACCTTCTTGTGTAGGGATGGCACTTGCTCCTCCATTTGCTATTTCTTGAATTTCGGAGGTGGCACCATCTTCTTCTTCTTCACTTGACCCGGATGTAGAAGCTTCTCCTTCTTCTTGATCCGGCGTCACCAAGGATTGCTCCCCCTCAATCCTAGAGGTGGAGGCTTCATCATCTTGAACATGAAACAAGGAGTATGCTCCCTCCTTGTTCCCTTCGTTGCATTCCCTTGAGGATGAAGCTTCTTGGATTTCCTCTTCTTCGGAGGTTGAGCATCTCTCAACCTCGGAGTCCTCCTCTTGGTCTTGCTCCAAAGAGTCACCCTCTCTGGATTCTTCATGATCTTGTACAGTGGAGGGGATCTCTTCATGAAGCTTGGCCAATTTGCTCCATAGCTCCTTTGCATCTTCAAACTCTCCAATTTTGCAAAGGATGGTGCTTGGCAATAAATTGACCAAAAGCTTGGTCACTTTGTCATTTGCCTCGCACCTTTGGACTTGCTCCGGGCTCCATTTGCTTTTCTTTAGAACTTTGCCCTTTGAATTTCTTGGAGCCTTGAAGCCTTCCATTAGAGCAAACCATTGCTCTATCTCCATCATAAGAAAATTTTCGATTCTTGATTTCCAAGAATCGAAACTCGTAGAAGTGTATGGTGGAGCCACCCTTGTGTCAAATCCAAGCCCATCTTGGAATTGCATCTTGAAGTTGAGCTTGATAAAGTCTTGAACTTGAAGAATTTGCTCCAACTTCTTCACCCTCTAGCTTTTCTTGATATGCTTGACCCTTCCGGCGATGATTCCGGTGAAGAGCGGCCTCGCTCTGATACCACTTGTTATGACCAAAAGTAGCTAGAGGGGGAGTGAATAGCTCGTCGCGTGCTCGTTGCTCGGTGTTGCTTGTTTCTTCAAGAATGCGCAGCGGAAATACATAAACAAACACAAACACGCTAACACTAGGAGTTTACTTGGTATCCACCTCCAACGGAGATGACTAATCCAAGGATCCACACCACGCACGCACCCTCCACTATGAAAACACTCCTTTTCGGTAACTACCGAGGGCGGAGAAGCCCTACAAGACTCTCAGTACAAGAAGAAGAAAGGGTAGTAAAGAATAAGCAAAAGCTTACAAGAAATGCAGTAAAAACCCTAGCTTCTTCTTCTTCTCGTTGCAACTCGCCTCTTGACTTGGATGAACCTCCAAGAACCTTCAAGAACTGGTGGTGAGGAGCTTAGAGAGTGCTGGGGAGGAGCTGTGTTGAATCTGGAATGAATCGGTGAAGTTCTGCTGAAGAAATCGCACGCCAACAGCTATAAACGACGCCAACGGTCGAATCCCAATCGATTGGATTGCTCCCAATCGATTGGGGAGGCTTTGGATCGATCCACGGATCGATCCAGAGCGCCTCTGTGCTCTGGAAAAACTTCTGGATCGATCCACGGATCGATCCAGCACTTATCGCGCGAAGCAGCAGCGTCCCAATCGATCCACTGATCGATTGGGACCTCTGGATCGATCCACGGATCGATCCAAAGAGGTTCTGTTCGTGGGGACTCACCGGATCGATCGGTGGATCGATCCAGATCTTCTGGATCGATCCACTGATCGATCCAAACCTGCTGGATCAATCCACGGATCAATCCAAACCTGCTGGATCAATCCACGGATCAATCCAAACCTTGGTTTTTGCCCAAAACCAAGCCCAAAGCCCCCTAAACCAACATCTAGTCAACCATGACTTGTTGGTACATAAGACCTAGCATCCGGTCACCCTTGGCCAGCTAGGACTCTCTCACCAAGTGTCTGGTCAATCTCTTTGACTTTTCTCTTCTTGCCAAGTATCCGGTCACTCCCTAAGACCTACTTGGACTTTTCTTCCTCGTGCCAAGTATCCGGTCAATCCCTTTGACCTACTTGGACTCTCACCAGATGTCTGGTCAACCTTGACCCATCTGGATTTCTCTTGCCTGGCTTCACTCACCAGGACTTTCCCAATTGCCTAGATTCACTCACTAGGTCTTTCACCTGGCTTCACTCACCAGGATTTTTCTCCTGCCTAGCTTCACTCACTAGGACTTCCCAATTGCCTAGCTTCACTCACTAGGTCTTTCACCTGGCTTCACTCACCAGGATTTTTCTCCTGCCTAACATCCCAGTTAGGACTTCCCAGTCAAGTATCCGGTCATCCTTGACCTACTTGACTCTTCTTCAATCAATATCTTATTATCAAACATCTAAACCCAAACCAAGACTCAGCTTGGTCAACCAGGTCAACCTTGACCTGAGGGATGTTGCACCAACACTAAGTTTGTCTGTGGGAAACCTAGGGTCTGTACTAGCATTGGAGGGTCCAGCACTAGTATTTGTTCGTTTCCTACTGTATATATATAATAAAACATTCTAAGAAACAAAATAAGAGACCAAATTCTAATAAAATTTTTAGGGAGGGGAAGAATTTTTTTACCGAGGAGCCATCGACAAATAAAGATCTGACGACCTCGGTTGAATCGCAACAACGTCTTCACCGCAAGAAAATTTTGATTTAGAGTACTTTCGCACTGAGGTTCGGAGTGAACCTTGGCAAAAGTGAGAATTAGTGGTGCAAAGATTGGGGGCGCCTGCTGCCCCTTATTTATAGGGGACTCCGGGCGCCCGGATCCTCTTCCGGGCGCCCCGGAGGGGAATACCAGGGGCGCCCGCCCCTGGTTTTTGACTGCATTTTTTTTTTTGTTAGAGTTTTAGGTTTTGGAGTTAAGTTTTAAAATTTTGTAATTAAAGTTTTGAATTAAATATTTTGAAACTGAATTTTTAAAAAAGAGTTTTGAAATTAAAATTAAAATTTTGAAATTAAAAGTTAAAATTTTAAAATTAGTTTAAGTTTAAAATTTTGAAATTAATTAAAATTAATTTAAGTTTAAGATTAAAATTTTGAAATTAATTTTTAAGTTTAAAATTTAAAATTTTAAAATTAATTTTTAAGTTAAAATTAAAAATTTTGGAATTAATTTTTTAAGTTTAAAATTTAATATTTTGAAATTAATTTTTAAGTTTAAAATTAAAATTTTGAAATTAATTTTTAAGTTTAAAATTTAAAATTTGAAATTAATTTTTAAGTTTAAAATTAAAATTTGAAATTAATTTTTAAGTTTAAAATTAAAATTTAATTTTTAAGTTTCAAATTAAAATTTTAAATTGATTTTTAAGTTTAAAATTAAAATTTGAAATTGATTTTTAAGTTTAAAATTAAAATTTGAAATTGATTTTTAAGTTTAAAATTAAAATTTGAAATTAATTTTTAAGTTTAAAATTAAAATTTAAAATTAATTTTTAAGTTTAAAATTAAAATTTTAAATTAATTTTTAAGTTTAAAATTAAAATTTGAAATTAATTAAAATTTGAAATTAATTTTTAAGTTTAAAATTAAAATTTGAAATTAATTTTTAAGTTTAAAATTTAAGCCTTATTCATCTCACCCGATCTATATTATCAATCAGGGAATCCTATGATTTTGTGAGATGAAATTGGTGTGATTACAGAGTTTTGGTTTAACTTGTGTTAGATTCAGACTTAGCTTTGGTTTCCACAAATAGGCATTTTTCGGATAAACTTCTAAGCTTGGTGAGTCACATGGACATCATTAGAAGTAACCAACCTTTCGAGGTTTTCCGAATAGTCCTATTCACGGAACTTAGTACTAAATCTTGGTCTAACTGGTTAGGATTCGTTTAAGGGTAGCTTCGGTCAGTTCCACTTGGCCAAATGCACCAGATCGAAGCCATATCTTTCTAGACATGCGATGCCCAAGCTTCCCTAACGTACTATCATCCAAAAACTTCACCAGTACCATGAGTCAAGTTAAACTTGGTCTCTTTTTAACTAATCCTAATTACCCTGCCGGGATAGTTTGTTTTGGGTTACCCTGTCGGGTAGGTTAGTTTTGGAGGTGCCAGCTATTCTGGAGCCTCCCCCTGAATTATTGGCCATTAATTTAGATTTTGGTTTTAGGTTTGTGTCGATTCTTTTTATAGTTATGGTTAACTTGGTGATAATTTTGTTGATTTTTAAAATGTTTAGATTTTGAATTTGATTTAGGTTTGTATTTTGGATTTTGGTTTGGTTTATTCGATTTTATATAATGTATTTTTTCTTTAGGTATATAATATCGATTAAGTCCTACTTGCGTGGTCAGACACGCTTTCGGAATCCAAGCTAGATTGGTTGATTTATATTGGGTTATTAATGATTTGAAGGTTTTATTTGAATTCGACTTATATCCTAGTCCGGTTTTATTATAACATGCTTTTTGATTATTTAGGATTAAGTATAGATTTTTTGATCTTGTTGTGAATTTTTCTAACATTTCTTTTAAATTATTAATCTCATTTTTTAATGATAAATTCTCCTCCTCAAGTGTTAGATCTTGAGTTGGATTCGAATTTTTTAATTGTTCCTTGAGGTTTTGATTTTCCTCAAGAAGTGATTTGTTTTCATTTTCTACTTTAGTTAATTTACTATTTAAACAAGAAATGATTCTAAAAAACTTTTTGTTTAAATTAAAATATACCTCATTCGAGCCTTCGGAAACGAGTACGGACTCGTGGCTTGTTTCGGGTTCAGACCCGTCTTCATCTTCCGACTCATTTTCTGTTTCGGCTTCGCGGGCCTGTTTCTTCTCTTCTTCCTCCGATTCGTCCGAGGAGTCGTCCCACGTTGCTTTGAGTGCTTTCTTTTTGGTTGGCTTTGGTTTGTCGAACTTCAGTTTTGGGCATTCGTTCTTGTAATGTCCCTTTTTGTTGCAGCCGTAGCAAGTCACGTTCTTTTGTTCTGAGGGAGAGCTGATCTTTTGAAGGTCCTTTTTGCTGAAGCTCCTCTTTCTCCTGGTGAACATTTTTCTTACCAAGTTCACCAGGTGTTCTTCGTCTTCGGAGTCTTGGTCAGATTCTTCAAATTCAGGCTTGCTTTTCTTTTCTTTGGAGGAACCTGCAAATAGAGCTATACCTTTCTCGGCTCCAGCATTAGTTTGTTCGTGTAATTTTAATTCACAGAAAAGCTCGTCTAATTTTAATTCAGAAAGATTCTTAGAAATTTTGTAGGCATCCACTATTGATGCCCACAAACTATTACGTGGAAAGGCGTTTAATGCGTACCTTATTAAGTCTCTGTTCTCCATCTGGTGGCCTATCGCATGAAGCCCGTTGAGGATTTCCTTGATCCTCGCGTGGAGTTGATTCGCTGTTTCTCCTTCCTGCATTTTTATATTAAAAATTTTATTTAAAAGCAGGTCTCGTTTTGTTACCTTAGCGTCGCTCGTTCCCTCGTGCAGCTCGATCAACTTGTCCCACAGCTCTTTAGCGTTTTTGTGTGGACCGACTCTGTTCAGTTCTTCTCTTGTCAATCCGCACTGTAGAGTGTTGATCGCTTTATTTTCTGTTGATGCCTTTTTTTTCAGATCTGCTGTCCAGTCTTCAGGATCCACTAGATTCCCGGAGTTGTCCACTGGAGTTTTGTAGGGTCTCGTAATGCTCATCCACTGGTCGAAGTCTGTTTTGAGGTAGACCTCCATGCGCTTCTTCCAGTACGGGAAGTCGTCCCCGTTGAAGAGTGGAGGTCGCACTGTGCTGAATCCTTCTTGTTGGGACATTCTGTGCACAGGTAAATAACCAAAAAATATCCCAAGACTTGGTCTTGGATTAGTAGTGCGGGAAGAGAAAAATAGAAAAAAATCTAGATTCGTGTTGCACTAATTTAAGTTAACGATACACCAGTTTTAGAATTAATTGAAAGAAAAAAAATTCACCCCCTGTCTGATTGGTGGTTGCACCAAATCAGAGCGGTACCTGCTCTGATACCACTTGTAAGACCGTTAGATTCGATAGAGGGGGGGGGGGTGAATATCGATTCGAAAATATCGAGTATAAACGCAGCGGAAAAGTAAAATAGACACAATGGTTTTACTTCGTTCGGAGCCTGTGAGGACTCCTACTCGAAGGCCCGTGGTCCTTGACCACTTTCGTTGGGCAATCACTAGCAATTCGAAATGATGATTACAAAAAGATGCTAATGAAAACTGAAAACAAATACCGACAAAAAGGGAAAAGAACGGAGCGTAGTGTCGGAGCTTTGTTGGCGTTGCACTGAACGTCGAGCAGCAAGACCAGCAGTAGAAGATTTCTCAGCTTGATTGATTGATTCTGAAGCTCCTGCCTGGGGCTTTTTTTATATGCTGTTCCGGGCGCCTGGATTCCTTCCGGGCGCTTGGAATGTGACGTAACTGCTCAAACCGAGATGCTCCACGTGGCGACGACTTGGCTGGATAGAATTCGCCTTCCGGGCGCCCGGATCCCCTCCGGGCGCCCGGATCCCCTCCGGGCGCCCGGACCACCTTGTTCTAGAAAACTCCCTTTTCCTGCAAAACAAAGTTAGTCCGAGGCAAATATACATCCTGTAAAATAGATTGTTAGCACAGTTAAAGTTCAACAGATGGATAAAAAGAGTATGACTTAGATTCCGTCTTTCCGAGACCGGAATCTAGTCATGATCTCGACTTAGACATATGAAATGGATCTAAGCCGGATCGACGCCTAATGTCCCCTTCCCGGGAACGCGTCCTCACAGTCACTCCCCTCCAGTGACTTACCTCACTTACCTGCCAGACGTCCGGTCAGCCCGTCGACCCGCTTGGACTTCTCGCCAGCTATCCGGTCAGCCCGTCGACCTAGCTGGACTTCGTGCCAGACATCCGGTCAGCCCGTCGACCTGTCTGGACTTCTCCTGCACACTCGATCAAAGTGTCAGACAACAACAAAACTAACTTAACCTATTTGTCATTCATCAAAACCTGGATTAAATCGTTAGTGCTAACCGCACCAACAGATATATGTAAAATTATATTTTTATCGCGGATCGTATCCTTACGAGGCGTGGTGCTATTAGAGGACCAAAGGTGCAGCGGAATAAGAAGCAAGATAGATGCGATGACTAGACCCGATGGCGGTGGCTAAAGATAGCAGCAGCTAGGGTTGGAACACACGGAGGATAGTGATGGAAAATGCCATAATAGTTGGAAAATTAATTTCCAAATTTATTGCTTCTATTTACTGTGATGTGTGTGTGTGTGCATGTGATGTATGCTTGCATAGGTTAAAATTCCTCACCTTAAATAACTAAGTGGGAGAGAGATTTTTAAATACATTCTACGGTCTCTATTACTGGTTTGTAAGTGATGCAAACAAACTTGCGCGTTGGCTCTGAGTGCCTTCCTCCATATCGGATGAGTTTGTTTGCGGATCACTAGATCAAACTTCCTTTTTGGATGACTATAGGAAATTAATTAAGAACATGTGATCTTCCCCATCGGAAGGGGTACAATCTTATTAATGGACTAAGTGCCAAGTAATGATATACACTTAGGCACATCTAATAGTATCTTTAGGGATCGGACGACCGGCTTGAAGGGGGGTTGGATAGATAACACCCCTAAATCCTTGCTTCCTACACTTGTTAGCTTGCGCAGCGGAAATACAAAACAAACAAGCTAAACTAAAGACAAGAATAAGAAGAATGCAAACCGCTAACAAGCTCGTTTACGTGGTTCGGAGATAACTTGCTCCTACTCCACGGCTGTCCGTAAGGTGGGCGATCCCTCAATCCGTCGGTGGATTCCGGAAACTCCGGCTAGCACAATCCTCCTTGTCGGTGGAGAAACCTCGCCACAACTCGATCAATTACACTTGGATTGCTAGGGCACTAGTTGACTACTAATTAGAGGTTACCCACCACTAATTTCGTCAACTATAACCAAGCTCCCAAGCTTTGGTTATATAGGCCGCGGGTTGAAAACCCCGCCTACCAGTCGACTGCCAAAACATGCAGTCAACTGCCCTCTGTTGAAATTCGACCGTTACATCCCAACGACTCGATACCAGTCGACTGCTAAAACATGCAGTTGACTGCTCTACACTGACCGAACGAACAAAACCATTCTGTTCGCACCCAGTCGACTGCGCGGTCGACTGCACCAGTAGACTGCTAAAACATACAGTCGACTGCTATAGTACTGCTACAGTAACACTACAGTACTGCTACAGTAACGCTGTAGTAAAACCCTAAAACTAGGATTTTACTCCGAGTACAATCTCTCGTGCACTCGTACCCTCACCCTTATGGCTCACTTGACGCTTCTTTGCAGCCTTGACCTCTTGTCTTCAAGCCTACTTCCTTTGGCTCTCGTCCCTCGGATGTATTCAAGCCCGCGGCTCGTCCCCAATGCCATCCTTCGCGTATGCCTCGAAATCGCTTCCCTCGGCCCTTGTCTTCGCTGCCTTGTCCATGGTCCCTCAGATGCTCCATCCTTCACCGGACCCGAAGCCATCAACCTGAGTCACATGTGTATCTTGCATACCTGCACACTCACATACACATATCAAATACAAGGGTGAACCTAACTTAAACCCTTTGCCCAAACACCAAAACACATGGTCGCACGGACCATTGGGATTGCTCGAACAATCTCCCCCTTTTTGATGTTTGGCAATACGTTTAAGTTAGGGAAAACATAATAGCAAAACAATATGCTAAAACAAATGGACTTACGTTGCCAAGGCTACACACTTGGACTTACACCGCCGAAACAATGTATCATGCATTGGAACCTATCCCAAGGCTCCCCCTACACCTATGCTCCCTATTGAGCTAGGAATTTTCCCACAGAGATTTTTAAGAACCTATCCCAAGGCTCCCCCTATGCAAAGGCACTAAGGTTTTCTCAACTAAACCTTACTTCTCCCCCTTTGCCTAACATCCAAAATACTTTCGAACAATATCCCAATTGTTGAAAACTTATCATCTAATTGACTATAAACTCATGTATTTATCCCCCATGGATCCCATACATCTATACGAGCTGACCCGGTCAAAATCCAGTGTTGAAAATAATTTCAGACTGGTATCAGTCGACTGCAAGAAGTACCAGTCGACTTCCCCATGAAAATGAGCTTACAGAGACATTCTGTGCTAAAAAATAGTGTTACCAGTCGACTGGTACACTATTCATGAAAAATTAACCTTTTCTGGCCAACTTCAGAAATGCGCCAGAAATTCCACAGATCTCCAAAAAATCTCAAATTTTGTGGAGAGGTCTATTATATCAATGTCTACTTGGGAAAAATATATATAAAAATATATTTATCACAAATCCCAAGATTGACACAAAACACAAAACTAGATAAAAAGTTCAATTGAACCTTGACCTAAAGTCCTAGTTTTGGCTTTCTCTTGATGTATTTGCCCATACTAACCCACAATGCATCTCTAGTATTGGTTTATATGGAATCTATACATCCAAAACCAATTATCATGCTATATAACCCCAATGTCATATTTCTAAGCATGAAACATAACCCAATTGTGCCAAATCCCAAGGTTTGAGACTCAAGTCCGTCTCCAAACCACTTGGCACATTCCATGACCCAATCTAGACTCCCAAGTAGTACCCACCTGAGATCCATTGGACATGGGCCCCAATTTGACTCTTAGAGCTCCCCCTAGAGCTCTTAACCTTAGTCACCTCCCTAGGTGATTCATCTACAATAACTAGGCCACATTGGTGCACCTACGGTGACACTTGGCCTACAAATCTAACCTTCTTAACCTTGGACACCTTGTCTTTGATTAATTTCTCCTTACTTTTAAATGACTTTCTCTTGTCATTTCTTGACTTCTCCTTGCTATAGTCATATGCAACCCTAGCATAAGACTTTCCCTTAGCTTTGGAGGACTCTCTCTTGCCATGATCATTTGCCACCCTAGTATATGATCTCTTATTAGTCTTGGAGGGACTAGATCGGTATCCCAAGCCCGATCTATCATGGTTGGGTCTTTGGCTGCCCAATACCATATTTAATTCCTTAGATCCAACATTGAATCTCTTAAGGAATTGTTCTAACTTATCAAGCTTTCCTCTTAAGGCTTGATTCTCCTTCTCTAGGTTCCTAACCCTAGAGTAAATTTGTCCAAATTGGGCATTCCTAGACCTACCCTTTCTAGACATATGTCTCTCCTTCTTGGGATTAATGCCTTGGGTCTCCCTAGGTCTATTGTTTCTAGTTTTTTCATGCATAGATTTCCTAGGATTTTGATTGACAATTACCCTACTTCTATCATGATATCTAAATCCAAAATTTTTCATTGCTACATGATGATAATCATTATTTTTCCTAGCATGCATGGAGGAATTTAAATTTGACTTTAAATTTAAATTAGGGTTTACCTTACCCTTTACCTTTGGAGCTCCCCCTTGACATGAGCCTCCATTCTTCCTCCACTTCTTTTCCTCCTTTTTCATGTGTGTCAACTTTTTGATCTCTTTCTTCTTTGGGCATTTGGTGTGGTAATGACCCCGCTCACCACACGTGAAGCACACTATGTGCTTTTTCTCCTTCTTCTTCCTACAACTCAAATTAGATTCAAAATAAATTGAATTGAGTTTAGGAGATACCTTCTTCTTACCCATAGGACATCTACTTTTGTAGTGTCCCTTTTCATTGCACCCGAAGCACACAATGTGATCTTTTGACTTTGTTTTGGTGGAGGTGCTCACTAGGTTGACCTCTTCCAAGATTTCTTCTTCACTTGTCTTGGATTCTTCTTCAACCTTTGAGGATGTAGATGCTATATCTTCCTCATCCACACTTGTGGATGACCTTTCTTCATCCTTTTCCTCAAATGTGACCAAATTCACTTCCTTTTCTTCTTTTGATGTTGAATTGGTCTCCACATTCGATTGGTTCTTCTCTACTTGAGCTTCTTCATCCGTTTCTTTGGATTTTTCCTCCTCTTGTGTAGACAAAGGTTCTTCCCATGGGACCTTCTTTATCTTGCTCCACAAATCGTGGGCGTTCTCATAGTCACCTACATGGCTCATCAAGTTATTAGGCAAAATATCAATTAAAATCGATATTACCTTTGAATTTGCCTTTGACCGTGAGGTTTTCTCTTTCGTCCAATATCGCAGTCGGAGTTTCTTCCCTTTCTTATCCTTCGGGACTTCGAACGGTTCATTTACCACTATCATGGTGTCCCAATCTGTGTTGAAGAAGATCTCCATCTTCATCATCCAATAGGTGATGTCCCCAAGGCTTCCTCCTTCAAACTTTGGAGGTTCAATCAAGCCGGTCATCTTCTTATATTTGCTCTTCTCGACGATTAGTCCGGTAAAGTGCGACCTTCGCTCTGATACCACTTGTTGGGGATCGGACGACCGGCTTGAAGGGGGGTTGGATAGACGACACCCCTAAATCCTTGCTTCCTACACTTGTTAGCTTGAGCAGCGGAAATACAAAACAAACAAGCTAAACTAAAGACAAGAATAAGAAAGAATGCAAATCGCTAACAAACTCGTTTACGTGGTTCGGAGATAACTTGCTCCTACTCCACGGCTGTCCGTAAGGTGGACGATCCCTCAATCCGTCGGTCGATTAATCCCCGGAAACTCTAGCTAACACAATCCTCCTTGTCGGTGGAGAAACCTCGCCACAACTCGATCAAGAGCACTTGGATTGCTAGGGTACTAGTTGACTACTAATTAGAGGTTACCCACCACTAATTTCGTCAACTATAACCAAGCTCCCAAGCTTTGGTTATATAGGTCGCGGGTTGAAAACCCCGCCTACCAGTTGACTGCCAAAACATGCAGTCGACTGCCCTCTGTGGAAATTCGACCGTTACATCCCAACGGCTCGATACCAGTCGACTGCCAAAACTAGCAGTCGACTGGTGCAGTCGACTGCTAAAACATGCAGTCGACTGTTAAAACATGCAGTCGACTGCTAAAACATGCAGTCGACTGCTCCACACTGACCGAACGAACAGAACCATTCTGTTCACACCCAGTCGACTGCGCGGTCGACTGCACTAGTCGACTGCTAAAACATGCAGTCTACTGCTACAATACTGCTACAGTAACGCTACAGTAAAACCCTAAAACTAGGATTTTACTCCGAGTACAATCTCTCGTGCACTCGTACCCACACCCTTATGACTCACTTGACGCTTCTTTGCAGCCTTGACCTCTTGCCTTTAAGCCTACTTCCTTTGGCTCTCGTCCCTCGGATGCATTCAAGCCCGTGGCTCGTCCCCAATGCCATCCTTCGCTATGCCTCGAAGTCTCTTTCCTTGGCCCTTGTCTTCGCTACCTTGTCCATGGTCCCTCAGATGCTCTATCCTTCACCGGACCTGAAGCCATCAACCTGAGTCACATGTGTATCCTGTATACCTGCACACTCACATACACATATCAAATACAAGGGTGAACCTAACTTAAACCCTTTGCCCAAACACCAAAACACATGGTCGCACGGACCATTGGGATTTCTCCAACAGTATCCTCCCCATCGGAGTCACTGCTATTATTTGTGTGACCGAAGGAAAATCAACTATTAATTTTATTTATCATAAAGTTAGGTTGACAAGAATAAACTTAATGGGTAAAACCTCCTTTTACAAATGTTTGATTTTGTATACGTCAACACTATCGTGGCATGCAATATTCACGGTGATTTGAGGTGTTGGTTAATTTAAAATAGTATTGTTTGAGGAATCAATATTATTCTAAATTTAGAGTCTTGACCATAGTTTATTTTGTGATTCTTAGGATGACTTTCAATCCATTGGCCATTATTTTGAAAGAGAATAGACTTACTGGTCCAAATTATATAGATTGGAAAAGAAATCTAGATATTGTCTTAACTGCTGAAAGCTATAAGTTTGTACTATCAGAGGTATGCCCAGATACACCTAACAGTGATTCTACCCCAGAGGAGATTGAGTATCATAAGAAATGGGTAAAAGAAGATGAGATGGCGCGGTGTTATATTTTGGCTTCAATGTCAAATGTATTGCAACATCAACACCAAGATTTACCAACTACTTATGATATAATGAACAATCTCAAAGAACTCTTTGGACACCAGAGTCGGACTGCTAGGCAAGAGACAATGAGAAAGTTAATGATAACCACCATGTTAGAGGGGACACCCGTAAGGGATCATATCCTCAAAATGATGGCTTATCTGAACGAAATACAAGTCCTTGGAGGTGAAATCGATGGGGAAACTCAGGTCGATATTATTCTCCAAACGTTGCCCAGAAGTTTTGAGCAATTCTGCCTTAACTATAACATGAACAAAAGGGAGTATACGTTGGCAGAACTTCTGACAGAACTACAGGCAGCAGAAGGTATATTTCATCACAGTTCTCAGATTCACTATGCTGAAAATGGTTCTACTTCTAAGTCGAAAGGCAAGAAGAAGAAGAAACAGGTTGTTTCAGCAAAGAAGGTGAATAAACCTCTAGGAAAAGGACCAAAAGCTAGAATAAAGAAGCCGAAGGGAAAGTGCTTCATCTGCAAGCAGTCAGGACATTGGAAGGTGGACTGTCCTCGTAGGAATCATAACAATAAAGGTATATCTCATTCTCTAGTAGTTGAAACATGTTTAGCTGTGTTATCTACCGGCACCTGGTGTGTAGATACGGGAGCCACTGATCATGTCTGCAACTCTTTGCAGGAGTTCCAGGAAACCCGACGACTATTTGATGGAGAGATAACTGTCTACATGGGCAATGCTACTAAGGTAGCGGCTATTGCAGTGGGAGACATCTACTTATCTTTTGATAGGAATAGAAGTTTGATTTTAAGAAATTGTCTTTATGTACCTAGTTTTAGAAAGAATTTAATTTCAATTTCTAAATTGTATTTGGATGGATATTATGTTTCTTTCAATAATAATGTGGTTATAAAGAGAAATAGGGTTATTATCTGTTCTGGTGCATTGGTTGTCAATTTATATACTTTAAATCCAATTTCTCCCTCAAGGCAACAAATGGAAATTAATAACACATCTTCTAATTCTAATAAGAGAAAAGAACCTTCGGAAATGAACCAAACATATCTTTGACATCTAAGGCTTGGTCATATTAACTTTAGTAGGATTCAAAGGCTTATAGCCGATGAACTCTTGGGTTCATTAGAGTTAGAAAATTTTCTAACCTGTGAATCTTGCTTGGAAGGTAAAATGACTTGTGTGGTCTTAATCCTAATATAATAATAAGCACATATATTTAGTATAGAGCTAAAGATGTGTTAGAACTGGTTCATTCTGATTTGTGTGGTCCTATGTCTATCCAGGCAAGAGGTGGTTTCAAATACTTTGTCTCTTTTATAGATGATTATTTGAGATACGGATACATTTATTTGATGCGTCGCAAGTCTGAGTGCTTTGATAAGTTCAAAGAGTACAAGACTGATGTGGAGAAACGTCTTGGTAAAAGTATCAAAACACTACGGTCTGATCCTGGTGGTGAATACCTTTTAGGAGAGTTTAGGAATTACTTATCAGAGGCCGAGATTCAATCCTAGTTGTCCGTACCTGGTACACCCCAATAGAATGGTGTGGCAGAACGAAGGAATATGACTCTTATGGAGATGGTTAGATCGATGATAAGTTATTCAGAATTACCAAATTCATTTTGAGAATACGCTCTGGAAATAACAACACACATTCTGAACTTAGTACCTTCTAAATCAGTACCCTCTACTCCCACAGAATTATGGAATGGGCGAAAACCCAGTCTAAAATATATTCGAATTTGGGGTAGTCCAGCACATGTGCTGAAAGCAGATGCTGATAAGTTAGAATCTCGTACAGAAGTTCATGTGTTTGTGGGTTATCCTAGAGGAACAAAAGGTAGTTTATTTTATAGTTCTAAAGACCAGAAGGTCATTGTTAGCACTAATACCCAATTTTTAGAAGAAGACTATATAATGGACCACAAGCCCAAAAGTAAAATTGTTCTAGAAGAAATAAGAGAGGACACGTCTACTTCAGTACCAACAGTACAAGATGAAGTACCACAAGAGACTGCAACACGTGCCACACATGATACACAACCGCAGACAGTGCCTCGTCGTAGTGGGAGGGTTGTGAGGCAACCAGAGAGATTCATGTTCTTGGGAGAGTCTTCGGACTTGATCCCGGGTAAACATGAACCTGATCCCCGGACATATAACAAAGCACTCCAAGATATAGATACAGTATCTTGGCAAAAGGCAATGAATTCTGAAATAGAGTCTATGTATTCTAATAAGGTCTGGGAGCTTGTAGAACCACCAGATGGTGTAAAAGCCGTTGGATGCAAGTGGATCTACAAAAGGAAAAGAGGGACAGACGGGAACGTAGAAACCTTCAAAGCAAGGCTTGTTACGAAAGGGTATACTCAGAAAGAGAGAATCGATTATGAGGAGACTTTTTCGCCGGTAGCCATGCTAAAATCTATCCGGATACTCTTATCCATAGCCGCTCATATGGATTATGAGATTTGGCAAATGGATGTCAAGACAGCTTTCATTAACGGAAGTCTTGAAGAAAACATCCATATGAAGCAACCAGAAGGGTTCATTGAAAAAGGCAAAGAGCATCTAGTGTGCAAGCTCAATCGGTCAATTTATGGACTGAAGCAAGCTTCAAGATCTTGGAACATCCGGTTTAATGAAGTAATCCAGTCATATGGATTTATTCAGTGTCCAGATGAGTCTTGTATATACAAGAAGTGTAACAGAAACGTGGTGGTATTTCTTGTACTATATGTAGATGACATTTTGTTAATTGGCAACAATGTCAAAGTGTTATCGAACGTAAGGGTATGGTTGTCCAAACAATTCGATATGAAAGACTTAGGAGAATGTGCACACATTCTTGGGATCAAAGTCATAAGGGATCGCAAGAAAAGGATGTTGTGCCTGTCTCAAACTTCATATATAGATACAATCCTTGCTCATTTTAGCATGCAGAACTCCAACAAAGGTTTCTTACCTTTTAGGCATGGAGTATCTTTATCTAAAGAGATGTCTCCAAATACATCAAAGGAGATTGAGGACATGAATGCAGTTCCTTATGCTTCGGCTGTGGGAAGCCTAATGTATGCAATGCTGTGTACGAGACCTGATATCTGTTTTACCGTGGGCATGATTAACATATATCAGAGTAACCCTGGAAAAGGACATTGGACTGTTGTAAAGCATATATTGAAGTACTTGAGAAGGACTGGAGATTATATGCTAGTTTACCAAGCAAATGATTTGCTCCCTGGGGGTTACACGGATTCAGACTTCCAATCAGATAGGGACAACAGTAAGTCTACATCAGGCTATGTGTTTACTTTAGGAGGTGGAGCTATTGCATGGAGGAGTGCGTATCAGATTCAACCATGGAAGCTGAGTATGCGGCAACCTCTGAGGCATCCAAAGATGCTGTATGACTCAGAAACTTTCTAATGGACTTAGATGTGATTCTTGGTTTGCCCAAAATCATCACAATTTATTGTGATAATAGCGGTGCAGTTACAAACTCGAAGGAACCACGAGCCCATAAAGCAAGTAAACATATAGAGCGCAAGTATCACCTGATACGAGACATCGTCAAGCGAGGAGAAGTTGTCGTCGCCAAGATTGCATCAGCAGATAACCTGGCAGATCCTTTCACTAAGGCCCTTCCTGTGAAAGCTTTTGATCGGCATGTGGAGGGGATGGGAATCAGATGTATGGCAGCAGATGTGGCAGCGTAGTCTTTTAGTATAAGTGGGAGATTGTTAGAGTGTATACTAAAAGTCTAGCTTTAGTAAATATTTATTTTTAAAATAAAAAAATCACATTAGTCAAATGTCTATATTTATTTGTTAAGTGTAGTTGTTCAATTAATTTATATTGTAGATAACATGGTGTATGGTGTCACACACAAAAGATCGTGTTATCAGCTCTTTATAAATTATAAACAGTTGCTCACGACTAAGATGAAAAGGAACAAACCATTGGAATAGTCGTAGTGTAATTAGACATTAGTTTATCTTGACTAATAAATTACACTAATACACTCTAAGTGTATTGAGTAGAACCATTTAAAGTAAGTTCTTTTTATACTGACTTAATAAAAGAACAAGACCTTACTTATTATGGAAGTGTGTGCTCTTAATCCTAATATAATAACAAGCACATATATTTAGTATTTATTTCTTTGACTTATCAAAGGGTGAGATTTATCTCGATAAATCAATAGGCCCGATAAGTTGGGAAATGATATTACTTATAGTGTGTGTTGTTGATTAGAAGGAAAATGTGTCCTAGTCATCTAGGTTGAGAATGTCCCCAAGATGAGCTCATAAGGATTGTCATGTTAAACCCTGCAGGTGGACTTAGTCCGACATGACAATGAGGTTGAGTGGTACTACTCTTGGACTAAGACATTAATTAAAATGAGTTGTCAGTAACTCAATTAATTAGTGGATATTCGATATCTTAAACACAGGGAGACTAACACACTCATGATGAGAAGGAGCCCGTAATGTAATTTGGGATTGGTGCGGTAGTGCAATAATAACTCTCTAGTGGAATGAGTTATTGTTGATGAACTTGAGTTGTGTGTTCGGGGCGAACACGATATACTCAAGCTCGTCGGAAGGCCAAAACCAATTTCTCCTCTAGGTCCTTGTCATAGCCTCATTAAAGTCTCAAGTTCATCCAAATAAAAGCCCATCTTGGTGTCCAAGAAGGGGGCCGGCCCAAGGCTTGGTGACCAAGCCAAGGGCCGACCACCATCTCCTCAAGAGGGCCGGCCCTATACTTGGTGCCCAAGCAAAGGAGGGGCCGACCACAATAATTCATAATAGGAGGGGTGTTTTGAATTTTTAAAATCTTCTCTTTGTAGATATCTACAAGTTTTAAAAGAGAGATTTTAAAATTTAAAACTTTCCTTATTTGAATTAGGCCACATGGTTTAAAAGAAAGTTTAAAAGTTTTAAAACTTTCATTTTTTAACCATCCTCATGGTTTTTAGAAAAAAGGAAGAGAAGTTTTAAATTTGAAACTTTCTATTTTTGTAACCATGTTAAAAAAGAAACTTTTATAAGAGAAGTTTTAAATTTTAAAACTTAGTTTTAATTTTTAAAACTTTCCTTTTTTAACATCCACATAAGGAAAGAGAGCTTGTAAAATTTTATAAGAGGATTTCTTCTTTTATAAAATTTTATAAAAAATTATTTCTCTTGATGATGATGTGGCCGATCACCCTTGCTTGGTGTCCAAGCAAGGGGCCGACCATTAAAAGCATCCAATCATCCATGATTCAATCAATTGAATCAATGATTGATGATTGAATCAATCAAGAGGAAAGAAAAGGAAAAATAAAAGGAGAAAATGAAAAATAAAAGTGGAAAAGGAAAAACAAGAGGAAAATTTTAATTTTTGTAAAAAGTCTTTTCTTATTTGCCTTGGGCAAGTAATATACAAGAATGGGAGAGGAGGACTCAATTATTATTCTCAAGTTGGTGCTCCCTCTTGTGGCCGGCCCTCTCCCTCTTCTTTTACCTTGCTCTCTTTTGTTCTCTTGTGGTGGTGGCCGGATTTTAGAGAAGGAGAAAGAAGGTTTTTGGGTGGTGTTCATCTTGGAGGATTGTCGCCCACACGACGTCCAAGGCAAGGCGAGGAATACGGCAGAAGATCTCGAGGTTATTAGCATACAAAGAAAAGGTATAACTAGTAATTATTTTCCGCATCATGTTAGTTATTTTTCTTTGTATGAATTCTAAACACAAGAGGCATATGATTCTAGAATTTTGGATTTGTTTCGAAGTTGTGTTTTTTTTTTGTTTTTCGAATTTGTGATTCGATTGTTCTTTTTGGTTAAACCTAATGTTATTTTAGGAAATTAAATATTGAATTTCTATTAAAGGCTTTGTCGAGGCAGTGGTGGATGATCCCATACCCAAGAAGGCCTAGTGCCTCGCCATGTTTGACCTGGGAACCGATTCTAGAAATAAATATTTAATTAACTTTATAACATAGGTGGATTTGGATCAATAATGTTAAGTTCTGCTTGCGATCCAAATCTAAACCATTAAGAACAGATAAGTTAAATTTGGAATCGATAATGTTAAGTTCCGTTTGCGATTCCTAATTTAACTTCTAAAGAACACAATAGGTTGTTTAAGAAAGGTTCGACACTTGTACAAAATTTTTGTACAGTGGAACCGGTACGATCTTCCTAGGACCAACCAATAGGAAACTCGGTTCCAAATGGATTCGAATCAATGGGTTGCATTGGAAGATCCATTTGAGCCTCCAAAGGATAAAAAGGGGAAGCGCCTCCGACCTCAACATTGGACCGAGGAACAATGGGAGCAAGCGGAGGCGGATAAGGAGATAACAAAAATATTATTAAATTTATTACCTTCTAATATCATTGTTAGTGTAGGTGAATGCACGAGTGCAAGTGATCTTTGGAAAAAGGTCATTGCCTATCATGAGAATCCCATGCAATTTCAAGGAGTGGATGAGCCTAAGGAGGAGGGCTCATTGGTCCAAGAAGATAAGGACCAATCCGATGTTGACATAAGGTCAACATTCGAGGAGAAGAAGGAAGAGGAGGAGAAGGAAGAAGATGAGAGATCTTCTACATCTTCAAGAGAGGAAGAGGTGGAAGCATCCACATCCTCAAGAGTTGAAGAGGTGGAAGCACCCACATCCTCAAAAGGAGAAGAAGAAGAAGATGATGCAACTGTAGGTGCAGTGGAGGCCGACAAGAGGAGGGTGAATTGTTTGAAAAATAAAAATAACCCTCCTCAAGGCTTTCAACTCAAAATTAAAGCAGCTATACTAATAAAACAGAAAATAAATAGAGAAGACTGGGATTTTAACTTGGTTACAACCAGGACGGTTGTTAATCCATGGCGGTGAAAGAGCGCACTAAGAAAGTCTCCTTTACTGTAGGCGGAGAAGCCTTTTTACACACTGAGAAAGCTCACAAGCTGCTAGGAATTGATTACAGAGTTGATGATTGAATTGATTTTTAATTCCTAGGTCCAGGGGTCCTTTTATAGCCCCTGTAAATTCTATCTCGGATGTTTAAGGCGCCTCCAACAGAGGTCCAAGGCGCCTCCATCGAGTAGGCGGATAAAACTTTATTCTAAACGCAAACGGTCAATTTGACCAGCTCAAGGCGCCTTCAATGAGTCATGAAGGCGCCTTCAACGAGCCTATGAAGGCGCCTCCATGCTTTGTTCAAGGTGCCTTGAGCTTGAATTCCATCTCGCTGTTTCCTTCGCTTTGACTTCCGAAGCTTCGTTCTTTTGGGTGATTTCAGCCAACCTAAATAGGGCTCACCCGAACCAAATTTTCGGCCTTCTCCTCGAGCAACCTTCCTTCCCGGCTTAACGTCCCTCGAATGCTGCACATGTTCTTCTCGCCCACCGGTGTACTCTTCCGCAGCTCTCTCGTCCTTCGGACGCACCGAGCCGTCGGCTCCCTTCCTGTGCCGTCCTTCTCGCTAGCTGCGTCTTCCACTCGACTTCCTGCACTCCTAAGCTCCTGTACACTCAGACACAGGGATCAAACACAAAGCAGGACCTAACCAACTTGGTTAATCACATCAAAACAACCACGGGGTCCAACAACAACCTCCACAATGCAAGATAAATCAAATGGAGGATCAAGCATCATCCCTACACATGAAGGTATAATGAGCTCAATTAAAAATAAAAATTATATCATTTGCTTTTAGTGTATGGAACATGGACACTACAAGATTAAATGTACAAAATTGGCCAATAAGAAGGGCCAAGTGGCAACCAAGGCTAAAGAGAAGCCTAAAGTGGTTGGTCCCATGGAACACAAAAGCAAGGAGCACATTGTGTGCTTCTCATGCAAACAAAATGGACATTATCGAAGCCAATGCCCAAAGGGGAAGAAAACAACCAAAGTCAAAGGAGAAAGTACAAGTCTAGGGGGAGCTTCTAAGGTAAAAACCAAGGTATCATTTAATGAATCCATTCCTTTGACACATGATAAAAAGCATTCTAGAAATAATTCTTATCATCTTAATGCTATTTATCATGAGAATAGGAGGCATGATAGCCTTAAGGATAAATATATTCCTCCTCATGCTAGATTTACCACACCTAAGGTTAGGAAGGTAAATAACAACTTAGGCAATAACACCAAGGACTTTAGATATATGCCTAAAAATAGAAATGCTCAAGGATTCAATGAAAAACCAAAATCTAGGGATTTATGGAGTGAAAATCAAGTCTTGATAATTTAGAAAGGACCTTAGCAAAAATGGAAAACATGCTTAGGGGTCAAAATGAGCATATCCTAGGAAAAGCTAGACAAGAGTCATCCAATGACTATAGGGGTTTGAGATACAAACCTAAAGCTAAGAAGGGTGTGACTTCCTTTCATAGGGTTTCATATAGCTATGGTGCCAACCCTAGGTGTAGAGGTCAAGTAAAAGATACTAGGGAAGGAATCCCTAAGAGTTCTTTTGGCAAAACCAATGTGACTAAGACTTCTAAGAAGTCTAACAAAGTCACAAAGAATGTCACAAGGGAGGCTATCCCTAAAGTTGATCTAGTAAATGTGACTAAGGCTCCAAAAAGGCCTAATAATTCACAAAGAATGTTACAAAGGAAGTTATTCCTAGAAGTGACCTAGTAGAAGTGACCAAGGCTTCTAAGAAGCCTAGAAAGGTCCTTAGGAAGGTATCTAGGGAAGTCATCCATAGTAAGTACCTAGAGTATCCAAGGAGTACCAATAGGTTTTGGGTTCCTAGGAGCATATTCTCTACACCCTAGATGGGTTTAGAGAGTGTCAACTCTAATTGGAAGGATAGTCAACCCAACCTTGATGAAGTTGGCACTTGGAGAGCATTTTCAAGGTTTTACTAACCTTTGAAAATGAGAAGGATTATTAGTGTTACTCTTTGAAAGAGTAAAATGTGTCAAAATTTGAGGAGTTGAATATAATTTAAATTGACACACTTGAGAGAAGCAAAAGTAATGCCAAATTTGGAATTCGGCATCTTCTTATGGAATTAAGGGAAATGTAAACCTTAATCCAAATTGTCACTCTTGGAAAGAGTAACATGTGCCAAATCTTAAGGAATTATGTTTGAATTAAATTGACACAATTTGGAGAATCATATGAACTACCAAGTTGGGATTTTAGCATGTTCTTAGGGAGTCAAGGGCAATCCGGGCTTAAAATATAAGGTGATTACTCCTTTGGAAGGATAAATATGCCAAAATTTGAGGAATGTGCTTAATTTTAATTGGCATAAATAAATCAAGAGATTAAAGAAATGCCAAGTTGGGGTTTGGCATTTTCTTGATGAAATTGGGCAATCTAGAATTTAATTTCAAGATTAGCTAAGGTTTAAGGACACTTAGATAGGTAATCTAGGTATTTTATGTATGCTAATTTGTCATGCTTTGTTTGCCCATCATATGTCATGACATCATATTTATTTTTGCATTCATGATTATTATGAAAAATACAAAAATACCATGTCATGTCATACATACTTCATGTAGTTATAGGATTTTTTTTTTGAAAATTATTTCTTTTTGATGTATGTCATAACATATCATGCATTATATTAATTTCCTTGTAATTAAGGACAAAAGACATTTATCATGAATGGTAAATATCTCAACAAGCGGGATGATAACAAGTAACATCCCTGGCGGATGCTCATAACCATCAAAATGCCTAGGTAGATATGCATGATCCTTTAGTTTAGGGCAAAACCAAATATACATCTCACAAAGAACCATAAGGTGACTTGTATGTATTTTAGTACATATTAGATACAAGTGAGATGTTAGGATGGTGAACAAAACTCAAAATGTTGATTTAGTGCATCTTGTTGAGTTTTAGGTTCATCAAAACACATAGTTATGTGTTTTCCAATCATTGGGAAAGCTAATGTACAAGTCAGGTGCATTGAGCTCAAAGAACATGGTTGGATATCGGTTTTTAAATTTTTTTAAAAGGCTTTTGGAAAACCTTGGTGAAGACTATCTTTTGATAGTAATCTTCATTGAAAAGTTAGACACAAACTAGGAGAAAACATTGAAATTTTCAAGAGTTTTTAAATTTGTGTCACTCTTTGAAAATAAGAAGTATTTTCATAGAAAATTATTTTTCCTTGATAGAGTATACCCTAAAGAGTATCTACATGAATTTTCATGATTTTTGAAATTTTGTAGAATTTTTTGGGAGTTTCTAAATTTCCCTGAAACTAAATTTCAGAAAATCAGAAACCCAATCGATCAGCCGATCGATTGGGATAATTTTAATCGATCAGTCAATCAATTAGGAAGCCAATTCCTGTGAACAGAGAGTCAGTGGATCGATCAACCGATCGATTGACCCAATATGGATCGATCAGTCAATCGATTCAGAGGGAATTTCTGCAAACAGAAGCTTGCAGAATCGATCAATAGATCGATTGAAGTAGCTTCAATCGATTGAGTCCCAACTTCAATCGATTGGGAAGTCTGATTATGACTGGATAAGCCTGATTTCAGCACATTAAGTCACTTCAAGTTCCAATGACCATTCCAAATCCCTTGGAATATATTTGTATATATTTAAAGGGAGTTTTCTTGATGAAAACAGGTATGGGTTGGTTAAGATAAATCAAAGTGAAGTTTAGGATGAGGTTTAGTTTCAATTTCAAATTTTGGAACCTCAAAACTTCAAGTTTTGGCTTTCAAGGGTCATTAACCATTCCTAACCCTTTGGAATACACTTGTATACATTTAGGGGGAGTTTTCATGATGAAAGCAAGTATGGATTGGTTAAGGTAGACTTAGGTGAAGTTTAGGTTGGGGTTTAGTTTCATTATTGAATTTTGAACCTTAAAACTTCAAGTTTTGGTTTTCTTAACTATTTAGGAACTCCAAATCATTGTTGGTGCAATGATAGAAGTTTTACCATGTTTTTATGGGGAGTTACTCCTTGAATGCATGAAAATTTACTTTCAAGGACCTTGGAAGGGGGTTAAACCTTCGCGATGGATAATACTCAGGGTTGAGTATTGGGGAATAATGGAAGATTGGTTATCTTCATTGATAGGATGATAAATGCTCTCAGATGAGCATTGTGGAGTAGGTTACTACTCAAGGGAGAGCATTGGATTAATGAAGGGGATCAGACCTTCATTGGTAAAGTTGAAAATGCTCTCGGATGAGCATTATGAAGAAGATTACTGCTCAAAGGGGAGCATTGGATACAATGAATGAGAGTTTCATTGGGAAGTTGATGCATGCTCTAGGATGAGCATTGTGAAGTGCAGTAGAGCTCAAGGGGGGAGCTTTGGCGGTAATAAATAATATGAGATCTTCATTGTGGGGTTGTTAACAACATATGAAGTTGTAAACAACGTAGAGTTAACTCTTTTGGAAAAGAGTTTGTTTTCAGTTTTTGATGTGTGGCAAAGGGGGAGAATGGAAGGTTAAGTTAGGTATTCATCCCAAGCAGGGGGAGTTTGCCCTCTAGGAAAGGGAGAGAATGAAGGAAACCTTCATTCATGTCTTGTCATGAAAGGTTTAAGGCTATGAGATTTATCTTTGTGATAAAGAAGAGGTTAAGGCTATGAGATTTAACCTAACATAGAGGTATTGTCAAACATCAAAAAGGGGGAGATTGTTGGGGCAATTTCCCTAGGTCAAGTTTGACCAGTTTGAATAAACTTGAGTTGAGTCAAACTTGAGTCGGGATTTGAGTTTTGATGTTTAACAATATAAGGAGATTGCTGGAGCAATCGTCCGGTTATGGAGATGGTCAAAGGGTTGACCAGGTTGATGAGAATACAAGTCAAGTAGGTCAAGGTTGACAGGAGACTTGACTGGGAAAGTCCTAACTAGAGGTTAGGCATTTGGAAAGTCCTGGTGAGAAGCCAGGCAACGGGAAAGTCCTAGTGAGGAGTTAGGCAGGAGAAAGTCCAAGTGTGATCTTGGCAAAGGAGAAAGTCTCGGTGAGGAGCCAGGCAACGGAAAAGTCCTAGTGAGGAGCTAGACAGGAGAAAGTCCTGGTGAGGAGCCAGGCAGTTGGAAAGTCCAAGTGTGATCTTGGCAAAGGAGAAAGTCCTGGTGAGGAGCCAGGCAATTGGAAAGTCCAAGTGTGATCTTGGCAAAGGGTGTAAGTCCAAGCATGTGGTCTTGGCAAGGTAAGTCCTGGTATGACTTGGCAAGGAAGAACCCGACAACTAGGATGAGGCCGAAGGAAGCTCCTAAAAGCAAGGCATGAAGGATGGGGAGATATCCGAGGGACGCAAGGCTGATGGAGGAGGCTAGAAGGCTAGAAGGCTAGTTTGAGGTTGGTCAGGTGTGGCCAAATGCTAGGCATGGAGACCCAATAGGTCACGGTTGACCGGAAGTTGGGGTTCAAACTTTGGACTTGAGTTTGAGTCAAGTCTAGGTTGGTCAATCGATCAGGCGATCAATTGAACCAAGGTCCAATCGATCGACTGATCGATTGGAGTGTGTTGTGATTATGGGAAGGCCCAATCGATCGGTCGATCGATTGGGATGTGGAATCGTGAGAACAGAGGCTTTCCCAATCGATCGGGCGATCGATTGGGAGTTGCCAATCGATCGGTCGATAACTCCCAATCGATCGATTGGGCAGCAAAAGCTCTCACGTGGATGCGAGTGCATAGAAAGATTCTGAATCGATCGGGGCGATCGATTCAGGAAGTCCTAATCGATCGATGGATCGATTGGGAAGTGACCGTTGTGTAGGATGCAGGTGATGGATGACTGCGATTGAGCGGTGCTAATGTGGCAATCGATTGGGGATGAATTCAATCAATTGGGAGTACTGTTTAAAGCCTGGGCGGAGCATTTTCTTCGCTAGCACTTTGCATTCTTTCCTGCGATTCCTCTCCGATTTTCACAGCGATTTCTCCAGATCTTCACAGCTAGTTCTTGAAGGCTCTTGGGTTGCATCCCTAAGGTTCAAGAGGCTACTACAAGCAACAAGTAAGCTAGAGGAAGAGTGTATTCATTTGTATTTGTCTTTCTTCTTCTTGTGGAAGTGTTGTGTTGTAGTGTGAGTTTGTACGAGGCTTCTCCACCTCCGGCTACGATCGAGAAGGAGTTGTTCATAGTGGAGATAGTGTGTAGTGTGTGGATCCTTGGATTAGTCACATCTTCTTGAGGTGGATACTAAGTAAACCCTAGGTGTTAACGTTTTGGTTTGTTGTGTCTTTCTTTCCGCTGCATATCATCAAGATGACACAATCAAAGAGCAAGCGATGAGAAGCTATTCACCCCCCCTCTAGCTGGACACATCGGTCCCAACAAGTACTTCTAAGATGGTTGGGCTTCGATAACACTATTGGATCAGGTGGATTAGCTAGAGTGGGTGAATAGCTCTACAAATATAATTTAATAATTTCTCTTACTTTCTACTTAGCAAGAACACACACTAATTAATTAAACAAAAATAACATAAAGAAAGTAGGGGACTAAGAATTTACTTGGTTACAACCTACATAGTTGTTAGTCCACGAAAAATAGAAGCGCACTAATGAACTCCTTCGACTACATCGGAGGCGGAGAAACCCCTTATAACAGTTGGAAGTTCAAAACGAATCACACGAATACAGAATTGAAAATCAAGTCTATTATTTGAAAGAGGACAATGCCTCTATTTATAGCATTCTAGTCAAAATGACCGTTTACTGACATGGCAGACTAGAGGCGCCTTAGTTCTATCGGAGGTGCCTTAGTTCCAATGGAGGTGTCTTAGTTCGGCTGAAGTATTATCCGCTTCACCAACGTTTAGCTGACTTGGAGGCATTGGAGGCCCCTTAGATATCGAAGGTGCCTCGAGTGTGTTGGCATGGATGCATGCTCTTATCTACATTGCAACATCTCCTGGGCTTTGGGGGCACCTTAGTTGATTTGAATACAACCTCATTATCGCTCATTATCGCTCAAGGGTTTGTTCCTTTCCAGAACACGACCTCATTATTGTTCTTCTCCAGTTGCTTACCTCAACTTACCTGCCAAACATGGTCCTCCAGACTTGTTTGGACTTTCTCTGCTCAGTGTCTAATCTCTAATCCACTAAGGCTTTTCCTGCAATACTACATTAGCCAATAACAATAATAGTAATACAGAACACTATGGTAAAACTAAACTTAGATTTACCAAGATCTGCTAGTCTGGTCGACCACGCGCGGTAGATCAGAAACCATCCGATCAACCTTGCTTGGAGTTTCCTCTCATTACCTAAGGTTACCTTCCCCTAGGATTTTCTCCATCTGGTTTCACTCACCAGAACCTAGAGTTACCTCCATCTAGGGTTTTCTCCACCTGACTTCACTCACCATGACCTAAGGTCACCACCCTCTAGGGGTTTCTCCACTTGGCTTCACTCACCAAGACTCAGCATTGGATCGGTCCACCAGGGATTCGATATCGGGTCCTCCAGACCTATCGAATCCACCTGACTTCCATGATCTACCAAGATTTTCCTTGCCTAGCCAAAACTAGGACTTTCCTTGCCTAACCGCAGTTAAGACTAGTCACTCAGTTGACTTCTCACCCTTTCCTAGCCGCGACTAGGACTTCCCTTGATCAAGCCATTTAAACATATTTGTCGGACATTAAAACCTTGGAGGTCGATTGCACCAACAATCTCTCCCTTTTTGATGTTTGACAAATATGTTTAAGTTAGGTCTATTCAAAAGATTTAAGTTTCTAACTTAAACCCTTCTTCTCCCCCTTTTATCACTCATCAAAAATAATCTTTCATAAAATATCTTTGATTTCTACGGTATTCCCTAAGTTTTGCACCAACAATGATGAAATACCTTTCTTAAAAGCACTCTCAAGGTATTGCCTAAGATATTCTCTTACCATTTTAAAAGACAAATAATAAGATGAATTTAGGGTTTTAAAATGAACATCAATCAAACATCTCTTAATAATTTCAAAAAAAAAAATTCAAACATTTTGCAATATCATTTTCAAATATTTTCAAGAGACTTTTGAAAATAATTTTCAAAAATATTTCCAATCTAATTTAAAAATATTTTAATATTTTTTCAAAATCAAGATATAGAATAATTAATGTTTTCAAAAATTTTCAAGTAATTTTGTAATAGTCATTTTAAAAAATATTTGATAAGATTTTAAGAGTTCTCAAAAATAATTTTTTAAAAAGATTTTCAAAGAATTTTTATCAAGCATCTTTTTCAAATAGTTTTTCAAAGGAATTTTCAAAGTATTTTTTAAAATGATATTTCAAGACATAAAATACTTTTTCAAAACCAAGATGCTTCCAAAATAATTTTTTAAGTAATTTTGTAAGAGTGGTTTTAAAAATATTTGACAAAAAAATATTTTCAAACTATTTTTATCAAATATCTTTTCAAAGAGTTTTTCAAAATATGTTTTCTAAAGTATGATTTTGAAGAAAATGTTTTTAAAGAGAATGTTTGAACTCAAAATTTTTCAAACCCTTTTTGAAGATATATTTTCAAAAATATTTCATTTTAAAACTATTTTTTTTAAAAAAAATATGTCTTTCAATATAGTCTCTCCCCTTTAACCAGACACTCTTTTGGATATCCTTATTACCCATAAGGAAGACATTCCTATACGTGTCTAAGGGTCATGGTTGACTTAAAAAATCTAAAGACCTAAGTGATAATCAATAATAGTTTATATATAATACATATAATCAATCATCAATCAAAATTTTAAACATAGATTTATAAGTTTTCAAAAGTCTTTTCAAAAATATTATATTGACTTTAGCATCTCATACATTCTAAATTTTCAAATATGGTAATCCTATAGTTGTGTGAGATGATTTTATTGATTTAGAGTTGTTATTTGAATTGAGTTAAATTTGAGTTTTAATATTGTTTATTAACTTATGTTTAGTTTAGAAATTTTAAGGTTAATTGTTAAAGATAGCTAATTAATTAAGAATTAATTTATGGTTAATTAAGTTGATTTATAATTTAATGATTATTAATTGATTTAATAATTAATTATAATTTAATTTTAATTGTAATGGTAAATTTATATAGGTTGATTTTTAGATTAATGATTATTTTTACTTTAATTTTTTTAATTAATTAAGGATTAAAAATTTACTTTATAATTGTGAGATTGCTTATTTCAATTAAGGTTGATTATTATTTTAATTGTTGATTAAAGTTTCATAATTAATTAGTTATGATTTAATTGATTATGAATTATTAATTAAGAATTAAATAGTTTCCTAGGAATTAATTTGGTAAAGATTTAAGAATTAGTTTTATTAATTTTAAAATTTTAGTTTTGTTTAAGGTTAAAGTACTTTATTTGTTAATTAAAGTTAAGATTTCATAATTATGTGTATTAAGTTAAATTTTAATGATTAATTTAATTAAGTTAAACTTATTTAGTAATTAATTTAGTTTTCAAATTGGGTTTTATTATAGAATATGAATTACTTAAAAATAATTTTAGTTTAAATTACTTTGAATTTGTTTAATTGTTAAATTTTATATTATTGATATTAGATTCAATAAGTTGATTAATATAGTTAATAAATAATTAATTTAGTTATTAAGTTAAGTTAAGTTTTAATTTTAAGTTTATAATTTTAATTAATTTTTAATTTATTTTTTAAATTAATTTTAAATTTAAGTTTTTTTATTAATTTTAATTTAAGTTTTTTAAAATTTTTAATTAATTTTAAATTTATGTTAAGTTAATGAGTCAGATTTACGTTTTAACTTAATTTAAAGTAAAGTTAATAATTTTTGTTTAAGTTTTAATTAAATTTTCAATTTTGTTATGGTTAAATTAATTTTAATTATAAGTTTAAATTTAAGTTTTAATTGATTAAGTTAAATTAATTCTAGATTTAAGTTTGAATTTTAATTTTCTCAGAATTAATATTGATTAAATTTGAACTATCTCAAAATTAAAGAATTAATTAATTTTGATTAACTTAGAATTAATGTTTTAATTAGGTTAAGTTAAAATTGATTCAACTTATTAAAATGCTTGCTTAACTAATGTTAGATTCAAACTTAGCTTTGGATTAATCAACCAAGTTTCCTAGGGATAAATTTTCAATCAGTGGCAATGCATATGGTCTTCTTGTGTATCAACAGTGGACTACTTTCTGAATACTTTCTAAAATTGTCATGTCCAAAGAACTTAATACTAGATTTTGGTCTAACTAGCACATGTTTGACTAGGATAGCTTCGGTCAGATCTACTAGGTCTAGTGCACTAGGTAGAATGCACATGATTCAGCCTAGACATGCCTTCAACAAAGTTTCCTTGACATACTTGTAATGATCTAGTGCGCTAAACACGCAAAAAGCGCAGCGAAAAATTTACTAGATCCTCTCTAGAAGATCCATACAAAGAAAAAACTATCATATACTAAGTTTGATTAGAGGGTTATACCTTTGATGTGGCCACTCGATTTCCTGACAGCTAGGATCTCAACACGATCACGTGTACATGCCTTTACGGTATCCATACGAACAAGCCTTCGTTTGTCTCACAAAATCACAAAGTGGAGAAAGAAACAAACTTTGGTTGTGCTAGCAACCACCTAGGATGTTTCGGCCAAGATAGGGAGGAAGAAGATGATCGAGGAGTAAGAATCTCAATGGACACAATAAGTTTTCATCTAATGAAAATCCATTCATAAATCATATTTATATCCATCTAAGGAATATCAAAGGTCATGTGTCTTTTGATCTTCCTTCATGAATTAATCTTAATCATCTTTCATGAAAAAGTCTTTTAGTCTTCCTTCTAGAATTCAAATCAACATTTGAATTCTTCATGAGTCAATGGTCATTTTTGAAACTGACCTTTCATCTTCTATAGTGAATTCAAATTCATCCAATGAGTCTAACTCAATAAACCTCATTGATCTAAATTGACTCCATGAACATCAATCCAAATTGCCTCCATGAATCTAATTCAAATTAGACTCAATCCAATAATTGGATCCAATAGAGTCTAACTCAATGAGTCTAATTTGTATTAGATTTAATCCAATGATCCATCATATTAACCCATCTCCAAATCAACTTATTCTTTGTGTGTGACCTAATAAGTTTTGGTAATGTTGGCAATATATCCAAATTAACATTTTAGATACATAAGCAATGAGTGACATCTAGCAAGACATCATTGCTACCCAAGTGACAAGAATGTCGAGATCCGACTTAACCTTTTCGTGGCTATTATCTTGTATGATTTGGTCCTTCTATCCATGATATTTAGATTGATCAATGAGGCATAAATCATGTCATCATATTATCAATCTTTGTGTTTCTTAATTTTTAAGTAGACATACTCAATCAAATAAGCTCAATATCTCATATTGACTCATTTGAGCATGGTCATGCTTTCTTGTTCCTACTAATTAAGGGGACCATAGATATCACTTCCGTCATATGGAAGGGATAAATCTCATCTACATCACTCACATCCCTCCGCATAAGTTATTGCATACCCAGTAATTGAATTTATAGTCCACCATATTACAGGTGATGCTTGTTGATACCAAAGTATACAACGCCTTATGTAGGGAACCATAGTGACTTCAAGTCTAAGGACTATTCATACCAATAGTCATATGAGAATGTTTGTGACACTCACATAATGATCCTGTTGGAATGTATACTAAAAGCCTAGCTTTTGTATAAACATTTATCACATTGGTCAAATGTCTACATTTATGTTTAAGTGTAGTTGTCCATTTAATTTATAGATAACATGGTATGTGGTGTCACACAGAAGATCATGTTATCAGTTCCTTATAAATTATAAATAGTAGCTCACAACCAAAATGAATTGGGGCAAACCATTGGAATGGTTGTTGTGAGATATCGAAAAAAATTTTAAATAATACGATTATTTGAGAAATATCCTTATAATTTTTTTTTATTGTAACGACTCGGCCCCTCGACCCCTTGGGCGGCCCATTTGGCGGTCCCTTGGGTAGCCAAACTAGCGACCCCTTATATCGTCGACCGAAGACCCTCGGCCGTGCCGTTACTCACTAGGTCTTCCCACCCCTGGCCAATGGATTTTTGTCTTCCCCAGGATTCAAACTCTAGACCTCCAGGCTAAGTACTAGAGTTTATGAATCGTGGTAGACAAGTGAGCGCCGCTCACTTGGCTACCAGGATTCATAAACTCTAGTACTTAGCCTGGAGGTCTAGAGTTCGAATCCTGGGGAAGGCAAAAATCCATTGGCCAGGGGTGGGAAGATCTAGTGAGTAATGGCACGGCCGAGGGTCGTCGGTCGACGACATAAGGGGTTGCCAATTGGGCCGCAAGTTGGGCCGCCCAAGGGACCGCCAAGGGGCCGCCAAATGGGCCGCTAGTTGGGCCGCCCAAGGGGCCGAGGGGCCGAGTCATTACAGTTGTAGTGTAATTTGGTATTAGTTTATCTTGACTATAAAATTACACTAGTACACTATGAGTGTATTGAGCAGGACCATTTGAGGTTGTTCTTTTTATACTTACTGCATAAAAGAACAGGACCTCAGTTATTATGGATGTGCGTACTCTTAATCCCGATATAATAACAAGCACGTATACTTAGTATTTATTTTTTTGACTTATCAAAGGGTGAGATTTAGTTCGTTAAATCAATATGCCCGATAAGTTGGGAAATGATATTATTTATATGGTGTGTTGTTGATTATAAAAGGAAACTGTGTCCTAGTAATCTAGGTTGGTGATGTCCCCTTGAGGAGCTCATAAGGATTTTCATATAAACCCTGCAGGTGGACTTAGTCCGACATGACAATGAAGTTGAGTGGTACTACTCTTGGAGCTAGATATTAAGTAAGTGAGTTGTCAGTAACTCATTTAATTAATGGACATTCGATATCTTAAACACAGGAAGATTAATGCACTCATAATAAGAAGGATCCCATAATGTAATTTAGGATTGGTGCGATAGTTCAATAATAACTCTTTAGTGGTATGAGTTATTATTGATGAACTTGAGTTGGGTGTTCGGGGCGAATACAGGAAGCTCAAGCTCATTGGGAGACCAAAACCAATTTCTCCTCTTGGTCCCTGTTGTAGGCTCTATAAAGTCTTGTATCCACAAAGTCCACTTCTTACCCAAGTAATGGGCCGGACACATCCTTGCTTGGAGCAAGGGGGCCGACCAAACATTATTTTGGAGCTCATGTAGTGGTCGGCCAAGCCATGCTTGGTGACCAAGCATGGGGCCTGCCATAGGTAAAAGGAAAAGGAAGTTTTGTAAACAAAATTTTGTTAAATCTTTCCTTAATTGTAGTAATCTACAATGGTTAAAAGAGAGATTTTTATTTTGTTAAAATCTTTCCTTTTTTGTAGTTATTTACAATGGTTAAAAGAAAGATTTTAATTTTATTAAAAACTTTCCTTTTATAGCCATCCTCATGGATTTAAAAGAGAGTTTTAAAATTTTAAAATCTTTCCTTTTATAGCTATCTACAAAGGATTAAAGAGAGATTTTAATTTTGTTAAAATCTTTCCTTATTTGTAGTTATCTATACTGTTTAAAAAGATATTTTAATTTTTGATAAAATTTTCCTTTTTTGTAACCATGATTTTAAAAGAGAAGTTTTAATTAATCTTTCATTTTTTGTAGTTGTCTACATGTTTAAAAGAGAGATTAATTTTAAAACTTTCCTTTTGTTGCCATGTACAATAGGAAATTTAAAAGAGAGAGATTTTAGTTGTTGTTAAAATTTCCTTTTAAAGGGAGGCCACAAATAAGGAAGTTTTAATTATGTTTAAAACTTTCCTTTTTTTCCTTGACCAAGGATTATAAAAGAGAAGGAGAGGGTACCTCATGAGGCACACAACCCTATTCTCTCCTCTCTTTGCCTTGGTGTGGCCGACCCTGTCCTCCCTCTCTCTTTTCTCTTCCTTAGGCCGGCGGCACGCCATCCTTTATTCTCTTCCTTTCTTCTTTCTAAGGTCGGCACTCATCTCTTCTTGGTGGCCAAAACTTGAAAGAATTGGAGAAGACTCTATCTTGGTGGTCGATTATTTGGAGAGGAAGAAGAAGAGAGAAAGTTTCCTATTTTGGCATCCCTTGGTGGCTCGAGATTCTTGGAGGACAAGAAGTGGTGTGAGTGGATTCCTTCTTGGTAGATCGTTACCCACACAACGTCCAAGAGGAGGAGACGAATACAACAGAAGATCAAGAGGTCTTTAGCTAAAAAGAAAGGTATAACTAATTATTTGTTTCCGCATCATAACTAGTTCATGTTCTTTGTATAGATCTTGAAAAACTAAACACAAGAGGCTATCGATTTTATGCTATCATTTTTGTTATCGATTTTATATTTCAATTTCATGTTTCGATATTGTGCTTCTATTGAAGTCTCTGTAGTTAAACCCAGTTTACTGTAAGAAGTAAATATCTGATTTCTTTGAAAGGCTTTGTCTAGGAAGTGGTGGATGATCCCATACCCAAGAAGGCCTAGTGCCTCGCCATGTTTAACCTGGAAGCCGATCTTTGAAATAGATATTTAATTAACTTATGTAATATGGTTTAACTTAGGAAGATCGCATCGGTTTAACTTGGAGTAAAAATGTTAAGTATCGTTTCCAATCCAAGTTTAACTTCTGAAGAGAAACTTGGATTAATAATGTTAAGCATCGTTTGCAATCCAAGTTTAACTTCAGTAGAGCACATGGGTAGCTAGGTTAAGTTCTATGCTTGTACACATTTTTGTACAGGGGAACTATAACGGTATTCCAAGTAGCAACCAACAGATCCATGAAACATTCTCATAACGGGTCATTCAGTATATATTCTCTAATATATACCCATGTGTCAACCTGATATTGCATATCCATGACTTGTGAGATTAAGTCATTCATTAACCTACATACTAGTCTCAACACATTAATATTGTCCTTGCATATTAATACTGGACTAGAAATAGTTAAGAGTAGTATTCTATGTATATCTACAATATATCACTATCAATTCAACCAATTGATATGTTGTAGATTAGATCCTCCTACTCTAGGATATAATTATACTTATTCATTCGACACTGAATTGAAATAAATATAATAACCAACTTTATCTTTTATTAATAACGAAATATGATACAAAATGAGCTCTTTATAATCATCTCATAATTGGTACTAGGGTTAATACTAGCAATACTATCATCCCAATCTATTCTGATGCTATATTATTAGGGTTTGATAAACCTTTTTAACTAACCATTTTAAATTAACAGTATAAGGATGGAATGCATGACATGGTATATAATAGGTAAATATGCGTGATTATGGCAAGTCAATCAATTCAAACAAGTTATATTATTTATTATTATTGTTGTTGTTATTGTTGTTATAATTATTATTTTTATTTTTGTTTTATTATTATAATTATTGTTGTTGTTGCTTTATTATTATTATTATTATTATTATTATTATTGTTGTTGTTGTTGTTGTTGTTGTTGTTAGTATTAGCCCTAGTATCAATTATAAGATGATTGTAAAGGGCTCATTTTGTATCATATATCATTATTAATAAAAGACAAAGTTGGTTATTATATTTATTTCAGTTCAGTGCCAATTGAATAAGTATAATAATATCCTTGAATAGTAGATTCTTATCTACAACATATCAATTAGTTGAATTGATAGTGAGATATGTAGATATATATAGAACACTACTCTTAACTATTTCTAGTCAAGCATTAATATACAATGACGATATTAATGCGTTGAGACTAGCATGTAGGTCAACGGATGACTTAATCTCACAAGTCATGGATATGGGATATCAAGTTGACACGTGGGTATATATTAGACAATATATACTGAATGATTCGCCATGAGAATGTTTCATGGATCATTATATGAGTGTCATAAACATTCTCTTGTGACTATTGGTATGAATAGTCCTTAGACCTGAAGTCACTACGGTTCCCTACATAAGGAGTTGTGTACTTTGGCATCGGCAAATGTCACCTGTAACAAGGTGGACAATAAAGTCGATAACTAGGTATGCAATGAATTATGCGGAGGGATGTAAGTGATATAGATGAGATCTACCCCTTCCATATGATGGAAGCGATATCAGTGGGCCCCTTGATTAGTAGGATACAAGAAAGCATGGTCATGTGCAAATGAGTCAATATGAGATATTGAGCTTATTTGATTGAGTGTGTCTACTTAGAGATCAAGAAACACAAAAGTTGATAAGAGAATGCCACGGTCTATGCCTCATTGATCAA
The DNA here is from genome assembly GCF_018446385.1 of Zingiber officinale. Lineage (NCBI taxonomy): Eukaryota > Viridiplantae > Streptophyta > Magnoliopsida > Zingiberales > Zingiberaceae > Zingiber > Zingiber officinale. The sequence continues at coordinate 35,914,676 of NC_056004.1, read as the reverse complement.
TCTAGATATCAAGGATAGAGGGATCATGTAACGACCCACCTTCTACACTACTACTACTCTCTAAAGGTGGACGCTACTTAACTACTAACTCTACTTAACTGGTATGATTAAAAATCACATGGAAACCCTACCGAAAAATTTCGACAGAGTCTCCCTTGTACCGGTGACCATAAACCAAGATACAAGCATAGTATACATCAGCCACAGGCGTCTGAAACATTTATCAAACACCCACGCAGTTAAATAAGTATCAAACACACAAATATCTATTGAACTCATCCTACATGCAATCTAAACAGAATAATCTCAAATGACATGCACTTAAAATACAACTCAAATGTTTACAATAACTAAAATGCGGAAACTAAAATTAAAACTTCTTTCCTAGTCCCAAGGCTTCCATAGTCCTGGCATCACACATCCTTCGAACACCTCCTTGTCGCCTTCCTTTCTATATCTTTCCCTTTCCTGTATCTGCAGTAAGAGGAAGTGTAGTCTATAAGCAAAATTTTCTTAGTAAGCGCTATCTAACTCACAAAATCACGAATGTGCAAGTATATGAAAAGAACTAGAAACTATATGCTCTAAAAAGAAATAAAGCATAAACATAACTGCTCATGTCAAACTAATAGCAAAGAAAAGCTAAGGAATCTACTCATGTAATTCTAATAGTTAATCATGCTGCTCATCTAATAGGTAAACATGAAAACTACTCATCTACTAGATAAACATGGTAGAATAAAGAACTAAACTTACTGATTTTTAGAACTATATGAAACTTATTTCATTTGTTCTAACTTAATCTTTAATACTTTATGTTTATAAAACTCGTTTTACTCGTTCAAAAACTTATACTTATAATACTTCAAAATAATAATCAACTTCTTCTTGGGCCCAGGCATAGTACCATCTTATGCGCGTTCCCTAATAGGTTGGGGTAGCGAGCCACCAATCCTAAAAGAGCAGACCTCGGTCTACCAGGGCCAAGACCTCGGAATTGGACACCTTGATTTGTTTAACGACAACCTCGGAAGTCGGGTACTAGCCTCTTCTTAAAAGTAAAATACTTATAATCTTAATTACTTCTTCTTTTAATGCCTCGGCATTTTAATAGGCACCTTGTGTGCCAAAATCCCTAAAGTCTTGACTTTTGGGATCTACTTAAGGCCTCGGCCTTTTCTTTCTTTTCTTTATCTTTCTTTTACTTTTCTTTATCTTTCTTATACTTTTCTTAAACCCAAAATACTGTTAGGATATCTTTTGTATGAATCTATGAATGAAACTAACTATGTAACACATAATCTTGCATAGAATACAAAAGAAATCTACACATATAATAGTTATCAAAAAAATCTGTACTAATACTTAACAGAAATCTACATACTAGCTTAATAAAAATCTGCATACTAAGCTTATCTAATCTGCTCACTATACTAACTAACTTCTGCACTTGAAAGCCGAATAAAATTCTGCATATTAAGCTTAATAAAAAATCTGTTTTATTAAGCTTATCTAAAATCTGCATACTAAGCTTAATCAAATTTGCATACTACTAACTAGGACAAAGCTGCATGCTCATAATACATGTATAGAAACTATGTAAAGCTTAAGCTCATGATCTATGGACTGTTCTTGTAATAACACACCTCTAACTGCATCCATGCTAAACCTAACTATTCTTAAACTAACTGTTCATGTCAAGTCTGATCATCCTTGATTTACTTGGTTAAATTATATCCATAAAGTATCTTATCAATCTTAACTTACTTAACAAATGATATCAACTTTGGAAATCCACTAACCTGTCCATAGAGAAAGGAAATTCTGAAATCATCAAAATGTGCAGGAGCCTTAGATGAATTCACACTTCACCCTATAGATCTACTACCAAAACTATAACAAAAAAAAAACTACAAGACCAATTACAAGCCAATCATGCACATTAAGGCTGCACTGCTCATTAATTACAAGCTGATCATGCCTAGAAGAAATAAATCTTCTACAGCATGTTCTGAAAGCAAGGAAAAGGACTAAATCCCAACAATACTTCAACTTAGCCTTTCTTAAAGCACAGCTACTTAAACAATTATGACTTTCCAACATGAACAATACAACTCGAATCCTCAGATCGCAGTTTAATAAAACTCATCAACCTCATAACATTCCAACTAACAATCCTCTTCTATCGCTTAACCTCACTATCCGAATCTCATACTCAAGTAGCTGGAATGTAATTGCAATGCTAATTACAAGGGCTTCATCTATACCATTTAATTATTTTCTTTTCTTTTTCTTTGTGGTTCACGGCAACTAAGTCTGTTCATGCTTGCTAGACATGATAACAAACTAAAATCTGTTCAGGCTAATAAGCATGTAAATCTGGCAGTTTATTTAAGGTCAATAATTCAACACAAAACTACATGCTTAATCTAACCACTTTCCTCCTTTGCAATCCAAAGAAAGAATCAACAAACAGGAATTAAAATCCCTAGCGGCAAGCTTCAAGAATCAACACAGCAGCAAGCTTCGGAAATCATGAACACAAAAAGATCCGAAAACTGAAACCACAAGAAAATTCATGCAAAGCTTCGGAAACAAGAAAAGAACAAGGAATAAAACCTCGGAGCTATCCTACTGCAGGTGAGTAGCAACTTACCTTGGGTTTCTTGGACTTACAGCCGAAGAAGAAAGCTTCCAATGCTTCTAGGGCTTGCGGAGGATCTCGCAAACTCGCCCTCTTCCTCGTGCCTACTGTTCCTTCTTGACGAGAGGAGCTCGAATCCGAGAAGAGCTCGCGGAGAAGTTCCCGTTGGCTGATCGTCGGAGAAGCCCTAGCTGCAGCTTCTGCGTTTTCGCCCGCAACGCCGTCGCGAGAGAGGAGAGAAAGGGTTTCGGGAGAAAATTAATTTCTCTCTTAACTTATCCCTTTTTATAACCTAGGGTTATTTCTGTTATCAACTATACCTTAAATAATTTTACTATCTATTCTTAAACAAAACCGCCTATAGCACACTTGGTTAGCCAGGTTTTAACCAAGTCAGAGATCTCGGCTTCGAATCCTCAGCCGCGCACTTTTATTTCCAATTTATCTTACTGTTCCTAACTACTACTTAAATATATATCGCTCCATATATGATTAACAAAATGAGCGTAGCTCGGCTGGTTGGCTGCGTCCGGTTAAAACCTGGTTTGGGTCCGAGGTCTTGGGTTCAAAACCCGGCTTCAACATATATATTTTTTATTATTTTTTTTAAACTTCTTCCTCTTGGTAAAAATACCAAACGAACTCCAAAAATAGCATAAAAATACTCTAAAATTTTTTAAAAATCTCTAGAATTTTTCTATAGCATTTCTAAATATTTTTGAATTATTTTTGAGGCTCAAAATGAGGAAATTTGGGTCGTTACAGATCAAGTCATACAAGATAATAACCACTGACAGGTTAGGTCGGATCTTGACTTTCTCGTCACTTGGATAGCAATGATGCCTTGCTAGATGTCACTCATTGCTTATGTATCTAATTGTTGATTTGGGTGCATTGCCAACATTACGAGAACCTATTGGGTCACACACAAAGAATAAGTAGATTTAGAGATGGGTTCATATGATGAATCATTGGATTAAGTCTAATCCGAATTGGATTTATTGAGTTAGACTCAATTGGATCTAATTATTGGATCAAGTCCAATTCAAACTAGACTTGAGGAAGTCAATTCCAATTAATGAAATAGTGATTCATTGAATTTGAATTGTATGAGAATTAATTGAGTAAGACTCGATTGAATTAGACTTGAGTTAGACTCAAGTGAGTTAGACTTGAGTTAGACTTAAGCGAGTTATAGTTGAGTTAGACTTAAGTGAGGATAAATGAGAAGACATTCATTAAATTTTCAAAATTCAATGAATCATTATGTTCAATTTTTGAAATTGAATGAAAAATGAGGAGTTTCAAAATGGCCCTTAATGGAGAGTGAATACTCATTAAGGCTCATTAATGGAATTAATGGCATTAAGTGTTTTCATTGGATGAAAAATACTTAAGCCATTTTACTCTCATTTTTCCTCACTTTTTTCATTATCCTTCCTCTTCTTCTTCTTCTCTTGGCCGAAATCACTCTTGGTTGCTAGCACAACCATAAGTGTTTTTCTTCTCCATCTTTGTGAGTTTGTGAGACAAACGGAGGAACACTTGTTCGTGTGGATACCGAAAGAGGCACGAATGCTTGATCGTGCTGAGATCCGAGCTGTCGGGAGATCGTGTGCACGCTACAAAGGTATAATTTCATGCTCTTAGAAACTTAGTATATAATTTTGTTTCCCTTCGCATGGATCTTTTAGAGGAACTAGTATTTTTCGCTGCGCGTTTGCGTGTTTAGCGCAACTAGTTCTTGACACTGGTATCAGAGCCACTTGTGAAGGGATATACTAAGTTGTTAGCAATTTTATATGCCATATAGAAAAGCATGATAGGTTTATTATGATCTACAAAATTATGAGTTTCGACCAAAAATTAGTGTTTTGTTAAGAATGAAACATAGTTGGTTTGTGACCAGCAAGGTCTCGACCAAAGGTGTTTTGTTCAGAATGAAACATAGTCAGTCTTAAGGGTAGTAGGGTCTCGGGCATGGCAGCAACTCATAAACGAGTATGCAAAATTAATTTTGTTTCGGGGGTGCTGCCCCTAACCCCGCAAGGGGAGCTGCCCCTTGACCCCGCCTCCTAACTGGCTAGCGAGACCGCCGTGGCGTTGCAGCTCATAATTTGTAGTTGCAATCATAGTAAATTTATGTCGTAGGTATATTGTGAATATAAATGACATGGTGCATGGTTATGACCCTTGAACCCCAATGTGATTGTGTGTGCTTGTTGTAATTCATAATACGGCTTGCGTGTCGTGCCTTTATCTTTTCATTCCTGTCGTAATTTTAGACTACACTCGAATGTAACTCGAGTTTCTTTAGATTTTGTAATATATAAATTAGGAAAGGAGTTAGTCTACTAGATGACGGGTGAAAAGGAAGGAAGGACAACAACACACAGCGACCAAGGAAGCACTTAAAGAAGCTACTTTGACCTAGGTTGACTCATCGCTCTTCTCATTGGCTTGAGAAGATCGTAGTTTATGGAGGTCATAACCATGTCACGTTTTAATTATGCATATATGTGATGTGTGCTTGATTGTATTCAATACATGTCTAGTTTAAAATAATAATAATTAGGTCTTTTAATATATGCCTACCAAAAGTTTAATACTCACTCCTAGCTCGATCAATTGTAGTCAGGTTTTGCCAAAGAAAAATGACTCAATTTATCTTGCTAGAGTACGATAGGACAATTGTGATGTCCAACTATTAAACTTGTGTGCAAATTAACTAAGTTGTCTCATTTAGATTGAGAGCTTAGAAGCATATCCCATAAGATGGAATTCATATTGTACTAGTCTTGGGCAATTAGCCAAAGCTAACTCAAGATGAGCTATAATATGAATTTCATAAGATGGGCAAATGAATAAATAGTATTGTTGATCTAGCTATACAAGAGTTGCATTTGATGCAATTAGTATAAGATGCCTACCTACATTATATGAGTCTTGGGCGATTAGCCAAAACTAACTCAAGATGAGATATAATATGGATCTTGTCTCACATGAATATTATCGCGATTGGAATTGGAGCTAGTAGTGTGGGTAAAACCACAACCATGACTTGGTCCTACCAAGATTTATAATTCTATGGGAGAATCATTTAATTAAAGGTCTAATTAAATGATTAATATATGATACTAAGTTCTGCATTATGTTGTTGTAGATAATCATGTCGTCAAATACGTCGAACACTCTCTCTTTGCGATCTGTCCTTGATAAGGACAAGCTCAATGGAGCTAACTTCCTGGACTGGTACAGAAACTTGAGAATAGTTCTCAAGCAAGAACGAAAATTGTACGTCCTAGAGCAGCCCATTCCTGAGGCACCCCTCGCTACTGCCACTAGAGCTGATAGGGATGCTTACAAGAAGCATCAAGATGATAGGGATGTGTTCGCCACCATGAACTCTGAGCTTCTAAAGCAACATGAGAATATGGATGCTTATGATATGGTTGAACACCTTAGACAACTATATCAAGGACAAGAAAGGCATGAGAGATTTGAGATCTCTAAAGCACTATTTCAATGCAGAATGCAAGAAGGAAGTCTCGTAGGGCCTTATGTGCTCAAGATGATCGGGTATGTGGAGAATCTACAAAGGTTGGGATTCCCACTAGGCCAATAATTGACCACTGACCTTATTCTGCAGTCATTGCCTGATAGTTATAGTCAATTTGTAATGAACTACAACATGAATGAAATTGACAAACCAATGCCTGAAATGTTGAGCATGTTGAGCACCGCTGAACTCAACCTTAAGAAGGCAAAGCCTAGTTCCATATTGATGGTGTCTAAGGGCAAAAGCAAGTGGAAGCCTAAAGGTAAGGGTAAGACCCAAACCAAAGTCAAGGGAAAGACTCATGCACTGAAACCCAAAGGTGGAGTTGCTAAGGAAGGAACTTGCTTCCACTATGGTGAGACCAGACACTAGAAGAGGAACTACAAGGTATACCTAGAGGAACTGAAATGGAAGAGAAGTGAGACTTCTGCCTCAGGTATATATGTTATAAAAGTCAATCTATCTATTTCTTCTTCATGAGTATTAGATACCGGATGTGCATCTCACATTTGTACTAATGTGCAGGGGCTGAGAAATAGTAAAGCGTTGACAAAAGGCGAAGTGGACCTACGAGTAGGCAATGGTGCAAGAGTTGATGTTGTCGCTGTAGGAACATATTCTTTATCTTTGCCCACTGGGCTTATTTTAGAACTAGAAGAGTGTTGTTATATGCCCGCTTTGACAAAGAACATTATCTCTATTTCTTGTTTGGACAAGAAAGGTTTTTCATTTGTAATAAAGGACAAATGTTGTTCCGTTTATTTCAATGACATGTTCTATTGTAGTGCACCTCTTATGAATGACCTCTATGTTCTAGACTTTGAAAACCTAATCTATAACATAAATACCAAACGGTTCAAGTCTAATGATTTGAACCAAACATATCTCTGGCATTGTCGCATGGATCACAAAATGAGAGTTACATATCCCAACTCCATAAGGATGGACTTTTGGACTCATTTGATTTTGAATCATATGAGACATGCGAATCTTGTCTTCAAGGCAAGATGACAAAGACTCCATTTAGTGGACACGGCGAAAGGGCTAATGCTCTGTTAGGACTCATATATACAGATGTATGTGGCCCTTTTAGAATAGCTGCTAGAGGAGGCTATTATTACTTCATTACCTTCACTGATGATTTCAGTAGATACGACTATGTGTATCTGATGAGATACAAGTCAGAATCCTTTGAAAAGTTCAAAGAATTTAAGAATAAAGTACAAAATCAACTTGGTAAGAGTATTAAAATGCTTCGATCAGATCGAGATGGGGAATACCTTAGCCAAGAGTTTCATGACCATCTCATTGAGTGTGGGATCATATCTCAGCTCACTCCACCTAGAACACCACAATGGAATGGTATATCAGAAAGGAGAAATCACACCTTATTAGATATGGTACGATCGATGATGAGTCATACAGATCTTCCTACTTCCTTCTGGGGGCATGCTCTAGAGACGATCGCTTCACACTTAACCGAGTTCCATCTAAGGCCATCATAATGACACCATATACGATATGGACTGGGAAGAGTCCCAAGATGTATTTTATGAAGATTTGGGGTCGTGAGGCTTACGTTCGATGACAAGTCTCAGATAAACTTGGACCCAAATCAGATAAGTGCTATTTTGTAGGATATCCCAAGGAAATAAAGGGATATTACTTCTATAATCCCATAAAAGGTAAGGTGTTTGTTGCAAGAACTGGTGTCTTTCTAGAAAGAGAATTTATTTCTAGAAATACTAGTGGGAGTGAAGTCGATCTTGAAGAAATTCAAGATACACAAACTAGCACCGATGCCTTGATAGAAATTGAACAGGCACCACAAGAAGTTGTGGAGCAACAACTTGTTCAAGTAGCACACGCTCTACGCAGATCTGATAGGACCCGTCGTCAACCTGAGAGATATTCATTTATCTTGTCTGACCATGATGATGTAGAGCTTATTGGTCTTGATGAGCCTATATCTTATCAGGAAGCTGTACAGGGCCTAGATTCTGAGAAATAGCTAGAGGCCATGAGATTTGAAATGCAATCCATGTACACTAACCAAGTATGGACTTTGGTTGATCCACCCGAAGGGATAAAACCCATTGGATGTAAGTGAGTCTTCAAAGTGAAGATTGACATGGATGGACATAAGCATACCTATAAAGGTAGATTGGTAGCTAAAGGTTTCAAGCAAATTCATGGTATAGACTATGATAAAACTTTTTCACCAGTTGCGATGCTTAAGTCCATTCGGATTTTACTTGCTATTGCAGCTTACTATGATTATGAGATCTGACAGATGGATGTCAAAACCACATTTCTTTACAGAAATCTACTCAAGGATGTGTACATGACACAACCTGAGGATTTTGTAGATCCAAAGCATGCTGGAAAGGTTTGTAAGTTGCAAAGATCCATTTATGGATTAAAGCAAGCTTCTAGAAGCTGGAATCTTCGATTCGATGATACGATCAAAATGTTTAGTTTCATTAAGAATGAAGATGAACCTTGTGTCTACAAGAAGGTTAGTGGGAGCACAGTCATCTTTCTCATATTGTATGTAGATGACATACTACTCATTGGAAATGATATCCCTACTCTTCAGTCAGTGAAGACTTGACTTGGGAATTATTTTTCAATGAAAGACTTAGGTGAAGCAGCCTATATTTTAGGCCTTAAGCTCTATAGAGATAGATCTAAAAGATTGCTTGGCCTAAGCCAGAGTACATACATTGACAAGATGCTTAAACATTTTGCCATGGAGAATTCCAAGAAGGGATTCTTGCCTATGTCACATGGTGTGAGTCTTTCGAAGATTCAATGTCCTTCTTCTAAGGTAGAAAGGGACCGCATGGATCAGATTCCTTATTCATCTGCTATAGGGGCTATCATGTACGTCATGCTTTATGCTCACCCAGATGTCTTGTATGCATTAAGCATGATGAACAGATACCAGTCAGATCTAGGTGAAGGTCACTGGACAGTAGTCAAGAATATTCTTAAGTACTTGAGAAGGAGTCAAGATTATTTCTTGATCTTTGGAGGCGATGAAGAGCTTGTTGTAAAGGGTTACACTGATGCTAGCTTCCAAACAGATAAGGATGATTACAGATCGTAGTCAGGGTATGTGTTTTGCTTAAATGGTGATGCTGTGAGCTGGAAGAGTTCGAAGCAGGACACAGTCGCTGATTCTACAATAGAGGCCGAGTATATTGCTGCTTCAGCTGCAGGAAAAGAGGTTGTTTGGATCAGGAAGTTCATTACAGAGCTTGGTGTTGTTCCTAGTATAGCGAGTCCAATAGACCTCTATTGTGATAACAATGGGGCTATTGCACAGGCTAAGGAACCTTGCTCTCTTTAGAGATCCAAACACATACTACGATGATTCCATCTCATTCGAGAGATCATCGATAGAGGAGATGTGAAGATATACAGAGTACCGACCGATGTTAACATTGCAGATCCTTTGACCAAGGCTTTGGCACAGAGAAAGCATGATGGTCACACTAGGTCAATGGGTATTCGATATCTCAGTAAATGACACTAGTGCTAGTGAGAGATTGTTAGTATTAGCCCTAGTATCAATTATGAGATAATTGTAAAGGTCTCATTTTGTATCATATATCATTATTAATAAAAGGTAAAGTTGGTTATTATATTTATTTCAGTTCAGTGTCAATTGAATAAGTATAATAATGTCCTTGAGTAGTAGGTTCTTATCTACAACATATCAATTAGTTGAATTGATAGTGAGATATGTAGATATATATAGAACACTACTCTTAACTATTTCTAGTTAATCATTAATATACAAGGATGATATTAATGCATTGAGACTAGTATGTAGGTCAATGGATGACTTAATCTCACAAGTCATGGATATGGGATATCAAGTTGACACATGGGTATATATTAGACAATATATACTGAATGACCCACCATGAGAATGCTTCATGGATCATTATATGAGTGTCATAAACATTCTCATGTGACTATTGGTATGAATAGTCCTTAGACCTGAAGTCACTACGGTTCCCTACATAAGGAGTTGTGTACTTTGGAATCTACAAACCTCACCTGTAACAAGGTGGACAATAAAGTCGATCACTGGGTATGCAATGAATTATGCGGAGGGATGTGAGTGATGTAGATGAGATCTATCCCTTCCATATGACGGAAGCGATATCAATGAGCCCCTTGATTAGTAGGACACAAGAAAGCATAACAATGCGCAAATGAGTCAATATAAGATATTGAGCTTATTTGATTGAGTGTGTCTACTTAGAGATCAAAAACACAAAGGTTGATAAGAGGATGACACAGACTATGTCTCATTGATCAATCTAGATATCAAGGATAGAGGGACCAAGTCATACAAGATAATAGCCACGGACAGGTTAGGTCGGATCTCGACTTTCTCGTCACTTGGGTAGCAATGATGCCTTGCTAGATGCCACTCATTGCTTATGTATTTAAATGTTGATTTGGGTACATTACCAACGTTACGAGAACTTACTGGGTCACACACAAAGAACAAGTAGATTTGGAGATGGGTTCTGGGTTCATATGATGAATCATTGGATTAAGTCTAATCCGAATTGGATTTATTGAGTTAGACTCAATTTGGATCTAATTATTGGATCAAGTCGAATTCAAACTAGACTTGAGGAAGTCAATTCAAATTAATGAAATAGTGATTCATTGAATTTGAATTGCATGAGAATTAATTGAGAAGACTCGATTAAATTAGATTTGAGTTAGACTCAAGTGAGTTAGACTTAAGTTAGACTCAAGTGAGTTAGACTTGAGTTAGACTTAAGTGAGGATAAATGAGAAGACATTCATTGAATTTTCAAAATTCAATGAATCATTATATTCAATTTTCAAAATTGAATGAAAAATGAGGAGTTTCAAAATGGCCCTTAATGGAGAGTGAATACTCATTAAGGCTCATTAATGGAATTAATGGCATTAAGTGTTTTCATTGGATGAAAAATACTTAAGTCATTTTACTCTCATTTTTCCTCACTTTTTTCATTATCCTTCCTCTTCTTCTTCCTCTCTTGGCCGAAATCACTCTTGGTTGCTAGCACAACCATAAGTGTTTTTCTTCTCCATCTTTGTGAGTTTGTGAGACAAACAGAGGAACACTTGTTCGTGTGGATACCGAAAGAGGCACAGACACTTGATTGTGCTAAGATCCGAGCTGTCGGGAGATCGTGTGCATGCTACAAAGGTATAATTTCATGCTCTTAGAAACTTAGTATATAATTTTGTTTCCCTTGGCATGGATCTTCTGGAGGAACTAGTATTTTCCGCTGCGTGTTTGCATGTTTAGCACAACTAGTTCCTGACAGTTGTTGTTGTTATTGTTGTTGTTATTGTTATTGTTGTTGTTGTTGTTTTATTATTATTATTATTGTTGTTGTTGTTTTATTAGTATTATTATTAATTATTTTAAGGGTACATGATTATAATTAAGTTTGGAATGTTTAAAGTTTAATTTTGTTTTAGATTTAGCTTTGATTTGTAATCTAGATCTAGATTTTGTGAGTTGATAAAATTATTAATAATGTTTTCTAGTTTATCAATTTTATTTTTCAAGAAGTTATTTTACATATTTAATTTTCTTATCTTTGAATTTTTAAATTTTGAAAAATTATTTTCTTTGTTATTTAATCTTAAGGTGAAATTTTGATTTGAAAATTTATTTTCTAAATTCTTATTTTTAAAGTTTAAGGAATTATTTTTTATTAAATCTTTATTTTATTTTCTGAATTATTAACTAAATTTTATTTATTTTAAGTTATTTTTAAATTTTTATTATCCAGGTTTAAATTAAAATTTAATATATTTAAATCTATGTTTTGATCAAATAAATTAAGGTTAATTTGATTAAGTTTAGTTACATTTAAATTAGCTAAATTTTTATTAATTAAATTATTTTTGTTAAACAATGTTGATTCAGAATATGCATGCATTTCTAGTTCTTCAGTATAATCTAAACATAAAAGATCTAAAGCATGCAAATCTTCATGTAATTTAAATTGATTTACCTTAATTACTCTCTCTTGATCCTTGGGTCTTCTTTTCAGACATTAAAATTTGTAATGACCCATTCTTTTGCACTTAAAGTATTCAATGTGGTTCTTCCTTTTCTGGACTCCAGGCATCAATTTCTCCTTTGCCTCCAGTTGTGCGGATCGGTTCATAGGACATTTACTTTTGTAGTGTCCTTTTACACTGTACTTAAAACATGTTATGTGATCCTTAAATTTTGAATTGACAAAGTTACCTTTTGAATCCTCGATAGCATTCCCCTCTTGATTGTTGTCATCTCAGATTCGGGCTTGAGTGTTTGGTCGGACTCGGGTTAGGATCTGTCTGCCTCCTCAACGATTAGTGCCATGAAGTTGATTTAGTCTTGATCTTCTAAATCTGTCTCTAAGGATAGCTCTCTGGATTCGGACTCGGATTCGAACTCACTTTTTCCTTAATCTTCTAGCATCGATGGAGTCTCGTGAAGCTCGATCAATTTGGTCCACAACTCGAATATGTTATTATAATCTTCTAATTGACACAAAATTTTATTAGGCAAAGTATTAATTAATATATCCATTACCTTTATATTTGCTTCTAAGTTTCGAGATGGTTATCTCAGTGCAATCTAGTTGTTGAAAATGTTTCTTCCTACAAAGCATTCCATCATATCGATTCGTAAAATGAATATCAAAGCAGCAGCGGAAAAAGTAATACAAATTACACAAGTTGGTTACTTTGTTCGGAGCCTACATCGACTCCTACTCTAAGACTCGTAATACTTGATCGTACCGTTGGGCAATCCACTATAATTTTTCTTTCTGAATCTTCGAAAAGAAGCAATGCATACAAATATAAGTAGAAAATAGTAACAAACTACTATCTTCTTTCAAGTTAAATACAATGCAAGCTTAAATAAATATACCGACAAGAATAGAAGATGAAGCTCGGTCGGCACTTCTGGATGGAGTAGCTCACTTGAATATGAGAAGTAGAGTAGTAGCATGAATAGATACTTTGCACATAGTGTTGGTTAGTCCTAGGAAAACGTACCGGTTCCACTGTACAAAATTTTTTGTACAAGTGTTGAACCTTTCCTTAAATAACCTATTGTGTTCTTTAGAAGTTAAATTAGGAATCGCAGATGGAACTTAACATCATTGATTCCAAATTTAACTTATTTGTTCTTAATGGTTTAGATTTGAATCACAAGCGGAACTTAACACTATTGATTCAAATCTACCTAAGTTATTAATTTCATTAAATATTAATTTCCAAAATTGGCTTCCAGGACTGCATGGCGAGGCACATGGCCTTCTTGGATATGAGAGCAACCACCACCACCTAGACAAAGCCTTTTAAAGAAAGCTAATATTTAATTTCCTTAAATAACTCTAGGTTAACCAAAAAGAACAATCGAATCACAAATTCGAAAAAGAAGAAAACACAAACTCGAAAAATAAATTCGAAAAACTAGATCTAATTGCCTCTTGTATTTAGAATTCTTACAAAGAAAATAACTAGTATGATGCGGAAGAAAATTACTAGTTATACCTTCTCTTTGTAAGCTAATGACCTCGAGATCTTCTGCCGTATTCCTCACCTCGCCTTGGACGTCGTGTGGGCGACGATCCTCCAAGATGAACACCACCCAAAAGAGCTTCTCCTTCTTGTAATATTCGGACACCACCACCACAATAGAAAAGAGAGCAAAGGGAGAAGAGAGGGAGAGAGGGGCCGACCACCAAGAGAGTCTCCAAGCCAAAGAATAAGAGTTGTGTCTTATGAAACCCCCTCACCCCTTCTTTTAGATTACTTGCCCAAGGTAAATAAGGAAAAACTTTTTACAAAAAATAAAATCATCCAAAAGTTTTTTCTTTTTTCTTTTTATTTTTCCTTTTCTTTCCTCTTGATTGAATCAATCACCAATTTTAATTTTGTGATGATTTTAATTAATTTAATATGGCCGACCACTTTCTTGGGCACCAAGCAAGGTGGCCGACCACCTCATCAAGGGGAAAAAGGAAATATAATTTTATAAAATTTTACAAGAAAAACTCTTATAAAATTTTACAAGCTCTCTTTCCTAAAGTAGGAGTTAAAAAAGGAAAGTTCTAAAATTTAAAACTTCTCTTATAAAATTTCCTTTTTAACATGATGATAGAAAATTTTAATTTTAAAACTTATCTTCTTTTTTTTTCTTAAACCATGAGGATGGTTAAAAAAGGAAAGTTTTAAAACTTTTAAAACTCTCTATTAAAACATGTGACCAAATTCAAATAAGGAAAGTTTTTAAAATTAAAATCTCTCTTTTAAAACTTATAGTTTTCTATAAAGAGAATATTTTAAAAATTCAAAAACAACCCTCCTTGTTTGAATATTGTGGTCGGCCCCTTCATGCTTGGTCACCAAGTAAAGGGCCGACCACTACAAGAAAAAAGCCTAACAACAATGGTTTTTCACCGTTGTCGTAGCCCATTTTGAACTGTTGTTAAAGACCGTGTTGTTAAAAGGGGTGCCCAAAGACAACAGTTTTTAACCGTTGTCTTTGAAGGAAAAGATAACATTTTTACAACAGTGAAAAACTGTTGTCTTTTCCTTCAAAGATAACAGTTTTTCACCGTTGTCTTGAGCGTCTACCTTTAATAACAGGGTCTTCAACAACAGTTTTAAACTATCTACGACAACGGTGAAAAACCGTTGTCTTTTTTAGAAAAAAATAAAAAAAATTAATACACAATTTTCCAATATTATAAATCATTCAAAATACTAAATTTCAAAATAAAATTTAATATATAATTTTCTAACATTCAAAAATAATATCTATAACATTCTGAAGAAATTTGATAAGCAACCAATAAATTTTCATAAGCAATCAACAAAATGATAACACTATTAAAACAAAGGTAGAACAATATAACACAAGATTTTCTACTTAGATGTCGGTGAAGAGGAGGGATTGCAGCTCCTAGTGCTCCTTAATTTGTTAAAGTCTCTTCATTTTTTTAGCTTGTCGGCATTCTTCCCAATACTCTTGAGGACACCTATTCGAATAAAGATATATATTACAAATTAGCAACTAAACTGTACGTGTGATTCTAATTGCACTACATAAATGTTACATAACCATAAAAATCATTTGATATAGTCATCTAATAGAAGTGCAAAAAGCGTTATCTACGTAACATAAAAGGTAACCTCTTGAAACAATATGGTGGCTCTTAAATTTCTTATTAAGCAGAATTTTCATTCTATGTCACTGCATACAAAGCTTCTATTATAAATCATGCAAACATTATTTTTCCCAGTGATCAAGCAACATTAATTCTAAAAGGTACAATCTAATGCAAACGTTCCCACACAAGTCCAAGAATGTGACATGGAGCAGGGAACAAAATAACTCAGAATGTGACACAAGTCCAAGAGTTTACATACTCAAACCAAAAGGGCAAAATAATATTTTTTTGCATATTATTCAGAATTAATCCAAAAAAAATCCAATATCATTGAATATTAATTATGAGTACTTGACAGAAAAAGTAATAACTTAGTTAACACACAATGAGATGGAAGAGGAAGAACTGTGAACTCCTTTTTATCTAGATTTTGATTAGCTACTAATTTATAACTATTTCAACACAATAGGAACAGCTCTTGCCTTATCAATCAGCAACCAATTCATCTCTATACATGAATTACATGTCTAGTTGCAATCAATACAGGAGCATAATGAGAGGTAGAATTAACTCCAAAATTCAAACACAAATAGATGAGTTGAGAAGAACTTTGCTAAAAAGATTTTGCGATCACTGTTACATCTTACAAGTAAATCCTACACAAAAAATAAACCTGAGTAACTTGGGTAAAGTACCTAGCCTAAGGATGAAAAGAATACACTCCGCTACTTTCTTTAAGGTGAAAGCATAAACGGAAAATGTGCAAGTGAACATACAAGATCAAAATGATTACCAAGAGACGTTGTCTTTCCCCCTCCATTAACACCAACAATCATAATCACTGCAGGTTTTCTGGTTGCACATGGAAATCAAAGGCTTTGCAATTGAGTCCAGCTTGGACGAAAGACCAATTGGATAAAAATACATGAAGAATAATTCAAAGTCTAGAACCTAAATCCCAGCTGAAGCTCTGTCTTATTGCCCTTGCTTGTCAACAAATGGAGCACGCTCGTCTTCAAAGCCTCCTAGATATTTGTTAATGAGCATTAACTTAGGCAGTTATTGAAGGGGAAAAACCTACAAGGAAGATGCTGAAGAAAGAAAAAGTTCACCTTTATCTCACTTCCAGACTTCAGCTTCCCCGCTAGTATATCTTCCCGAAGGCTGTCCACGATCTTGAACGAAATTTTCGGGCCGAAATTAGACACTAAAAGTGCCTACAAGAAAAATTCGAATGAAAATCAAAGTCAACTCTTCCCACTGCATGATCATCCTTTTTTTAGCCACCTCTTCAAGCTCATCCAGAACTCGGTCGGTGTCGGTGAGGTTCCAGTAGAGGAGGAGCTCATCCACAATGGAGAGACTCTCACGCGTCTTGGAGAATCCGGAGAAGAGCTTATCAACATCGCTCTTGGCCTTCTCCTTGATGAGGCGACCCAGCCGGGTGAAGAACCCGGTTTGCCCGGTGGCGCACCGAAACCGAGCTGACGAAGAGACTCCCCTGGAAACGAAGACAGAAAAGGACGTCGCTGAAGCAGGAGAAGAGACTCCCCTGGTAATCATTCTTGGACAATTTATAACATTCTGAGTTATAAATTTTCATTCTATTTGTACAATCTAAAAGGTACAAATAGGGGACTGAAATGGGGTGGCCAATGTTCCCTGCTCCGTGATATCGATCTGGGACTCCTGTCCCCAACTTATAACCCGCGTAAACGTGATTGCCTGCTGATCAATACCCAATTCTTGTAGTTTCCCTTGAGATAGATGAAGAAGACATCTACCAAGAACAGCTCTCGATCCCTTTGCATGGCCATGGCCTGCAAAGCATCATGGCGCAGCTTCTACGCTCTGCTTCTGCCGCTACTCTTCCTCCTCCTGTCCCAGGCTGCTGTTACAGCTACGGGGCAGCAGCAGTAGCAGTGGAGCCAAGAAGCTTGTGCTCCCTTCTCTTGCGGTCTGTTCCACGACATCAGCCACCCATTTCATCGAACAACTGATCCGCCTCAGTGTGGGGATCGGATGTACGAGCTCACCTGCGACGGCGACAAAGCCACCATCTCCATCGGCTCCACACACTACTTGATCACTCAGCTATCTTACAAAAGCGGCACGATCCGCTTGGTGGATCCGAAGTTTGAGAGCGGAAGCTGTGGCCTCCCTTCCCAATCTTTGTCACCCTCCGATCTTTCAAGCTCTGACTTCGACCATTACCCAAATGGTTGGTGGGCAAGTTTCATGAGTTGTAGGAGAAGAATCGAGGCCCAGAGTTTGTATCAGCTTGTTCCTTGCTTGAGCAACAAAAACAACACTTTTGTCTATGTCGTTGTTGCAGATAAAGGAAATAGTTTGTCGTACCTTTATCCATCATGTCATTTTGTGTCGATGATTCCAGCGGCAGAAGTGAGGAGGCACTAGTGAGGAGGCAGCGAAGATGGATGAAAGTCGAGGTGGCGAGGAGGAGGCGCTGGTGAGAAGGAGGCAACAAAGATGGCTGAAAGTCAAGGCGACGAGGAGGAGGCGGTGAAGATGGCTGAAAGTAGAGGCCGCGAGGAGGAGGTGGCGAGGCCGAAAGTTGAGGCGACGAAGAGGGCGGCGAGGAAGGAGGCAGCGAAGAGGGTGGTAAGGAGGGAGGCGGCGAAGAGGGAGGCGGCGAGGAGGGAGGCGGCGAGGGAGGCGACGAAGAGGGTGGTGAGGAGGGAGGCGACGAAGAGGGTGGTGAGGAGGAGGCGGCGAAGAGTAGGGTTTTGGGAAAGAGACAAAAAAACAAGGCATAAACAACACTTAATAGACAGAAAAATGACGAAGGAGAAAAAGTGGCGAAAGAAAAAACAATCGCATTCAACAATACTTAATAGACAACGGTTTTTAAAAACCGTTGTCGTAATCCCAAAAAAGCGTACATAGACAACAGTTTTAAAAAACTATTGTTGTACCCTTTAAAAACCGTTGTCATATCCCAAAAAAAACATAAATAGACAACAGTTTTTAAAAACCGTTGTCATAGGCCAAAAAAATTACTAAAAGACAACAGTTTTTGTTAAAACCGTTGTTAAAAGGCAAAAAGACAACGGTTTGGTATAAAACCGTTGTCGTTTGAGTGTTGTTGAATGACGTTTTTCTTGTAGTGGACCCCTATAATGAGGATGTGGCCGACCCTTGCTTGGTCACCAAGCATTGGACCGGCCCACTTCTTGGATACCAAGAAGAGCCTTACATTTGGATGGACTTGAGGCTATAATGGGCTACGACAGGGACCTAGAGGAGAAATTGGTTTTGGCCTTCCGATGAGCTTGAGTATCCCGTGCTCGCCCCGAACACATAACTCAAGTTCATCGATAATAACTCATTCCACTAGAGAATTATTACCGTACTACCGCACCAATCCCAAATTACATTATAGGCTCCTTCTTATTATGAGTGTGTTAGTCTCCCTGTGTTTAAGATTAAGAATGTCCACTAATTAAGTAAGTTACTGACAACTCACTTAATTAATATCTAGCTCCAAGAGTAGTACCACTCAACTTTATTGTTATGTCGGACTAAGTCCACCTGCAGGGTTTAACATGACAATCCTTATGAGCTCCTCTTGGGGACATTTTTAACCTAGATAACTAGGACACAGATTCCTTCTATAATCAGCAACACACACTATAAGTAATATCATTTCCCAACTTATCGGGCATATTGATTTATTGAGCTAAACCTCACCCTTTGATAAGTCAAAGAAATAAATATTAAATATATGTGCTTGCTATTATATTAGGATTAAAAGCACACACTTCCATAATAACTAAGGTCTAGTTCTTTTATTAAGTCAGTACAAAAAGAACTTATCTAAATGGTCCTACTCAATACACTTAAAGTGTATCAGTGTAATTTATTAGTCAAGATAAACTAATACTTAATTACACTACGACTATTCTGACGGTTTGTTCCTTTCCATCTTAGTCCTGAGCAACTGTTTACAATTTATAGAGAACCGACAACATGATCTCCTGAGTGTGACACCATACTCCATGTTATCTACTTTATAAATTAATTGAACAATTACATTTAACAAATAAATACAGATATTGACCAATGTGATTCTTTTATTTCAAAAATAAATGTTTATAAAAGCTAGGTTTTTAGTATACACTCCAACACATAGATGAATAGAAAACTTCATTCCTACCTCAGGCCTCAAGCTCTGTTTTTATAATAATAGTTCGGTCGACTGATAAACCCTTCAGTCAACTGATCTATTCGGTCGATCGAACCTCCTATCGATCAACTGAACCCTGGGTTTTCCTTCTTCACTGAGATCCGATCTTTGCACATTAATGAGCTTTAATGGTTTGGTCGACTGATCCCCTTGATCGGTCGATTGATCAATCTGGTTTCTCAGTTCGTCGAGATCCTCCATTAATGAGCTTTAATTGCATTTAATGTTTTGACAACCGATCCTTGTGTTCGGTCGATCGATCAGGCTGACTTCCAACTTTGCTTCTAATCGATCTGGTTTGTGCCACATTGACTAGGTTCAGTCGATCGATCCACTGGTTCAATCGACCAATCAATTGTTTGATGGGACTTTGCTTTAGTCTAAATCTTGATCTGAGTCGACCTAGTTCGATCAACCGATCCCTAGGTTCGGTTGACAAATCATGCCAGTTCCTTCAAAATAGAGTTAAACAGAATATCCCTGCAAAACAAAGTTAACACAGTATAATATATGAGTAGTAAGATGCATGAGTAGTATTTGACAGTAGAACTGTCCTAATCTTAACATGGAAATCTTCTCGATTTCTTCAATTGGATCAACGACCTAGGGTTTGTTCCTTTCCAGAACACGACCTCACTATCGCTCTTCTCCAATTGTTTACCTTAACTTACTTACCAAACATGATCCTCCAGATCTGTTTGGACTTTCTCTACTCAGTGTCTGATATCTGATCATTAAGGCTTTTCTTGCAATATTACATTAGCCAACAGCAATAATATAGTATGACAAAACTAAATTTAAATTTACCAAGATCTGTTGGTCCGGTCGACTGCGCACGGTCGACCGGAAACTATCCGATCAACCTTGCTTGGAGTTCCCTCCTCCAAGACTTCTCATTACCTAAGGTTACCTTCCCCTAGGATTTTCTCCATCTGGCTTCACACACCAAAACCTAGAGTTACCTCCCTCTAGGGTTTTTTCCACTTGACTTCACTCATCAGGACCTAAGGTTACCACCCCCTAGAATTTTCTCCACTTGGCTTCACTCACCAAGACTCAGCATTGGATAGGCTCACTGGGGATTTAATATCGGGTCCTCCAGACCTATCGAATTCACTTGGCTTCCATGATCTACTGAGATTTCCCTTGCCTAGCCATAACTAGGACTTTCCTTATCTAACCACAGTTAGGACTAGTCATTCGGTTGACTTCTCACCCTTACCTACCCGCGACTAGGACTTCCTTTGATCAGGCTCATTTAAACATATTTGTGGGATATTAAAAGCTTAGAGGTCAATTGTACCAACAGTTAGTACGCAGCGAAAATACAAAATTAAACACTAACAAGGAAGCTAAACCCTAAATAATACAAAGACAAGAAATACAAACTCAATGACACGTTTATGTAATGTGGTTTGGAGATTAAGGCTCCTACTCCACGACTGTCCGTAATGTGGACGATCCTGATCCATCGGTGGATGTCTCTCTGGAAAGCTCCGGCTAGCTCAAGTAGCTCCTTATGGGTGGAGAAACCTCACCTCAATCTTACACAAGCACGTTTGATCACACGGGAGCTTGGAAGACTCTAATAATATTAATCACCTCTATTTCCAGCAACCTTAGCCAAGCACCCCGAGCTCTCTTAAATAGAGTTTGAGAGGAAACACCTAGTTGGATGTGTTTCCCACCACCAGTCGACTGGTAAAATCACTAATCGACTGGTCCTCTGTAGAATTTGATTGTTACATGACAACGACTCAATACCAGTAAACTGATGAAAGTACCATTCGACTGCTATAGTATCGGTTTACTATTTTCGTAGTCGTTAGACATAGAAATATTCTATGCACTAGCCCAGTCGACTGGTACACTTGCTATTTGACTAGTAAAATCCTAAACCTCAGGTTTTGACCCCCCCTCCCCCCCCGAGTACATTCACTCAGCAATCGCCCTTGCCCGACCAACCTAGACCTAGCCTCCTCCATTAGCCTCGCGTACCTCGGATGTCTCCTCATCCTTCACTCTTTGCCTTCTGGAGCTTCCTTCGGCCTTGTCCTAGCTGTCAGGCCTTCCTTTTCCAAGAGGCTCCTCACCTCCGAGACTTCAACTATTACCAAGTCACACTCGGACTTACATTATCAAGACTAAATACTTGGACTTACACCGCCAAGACTCCTCTTGGACTTTTCTCCTTTGCCAAGATCACACTTAGATTTTTCTTATTGTACCTATATCCTGCACACTCATAATGCATATCAAATACAATAATAAATCTAACTTAAACCTTTGCTCAAACATCAAAATTTAGGGCACCTAGATTACTCCAATAATAAAAATTATGAGGAGTCAAAGGAATGTCATATAGGAAAAATAAAATGAACATCCCACACATACTACGGAATGCATTAGGGGCAAACTGTGAGAGAGGGATGTTAAAGTAAGGCTTATCTCAGAAAGGAAATGTGAGATTAGAAAATGCAAACCCCGCTTTAAGTTGGTCTTTAAAGAATGTAACAAAGCTAAAAAGAGGGAGATGAAGGTTATCCTGGGAAGTTGGAAGGCGAATGCGGTGGTTTTTAGGGGTTTCAAACGAAAGATGAAGAACTTCTCAATCGCTATGGTTGAAATTTGAATGAGTGAAAGTGTACCAAGGAGCGACAAATTCTTAGGCCATGAGAGAATGTAAGAAAAATAGCAACGAGTCTGATGAAGAACTTACTGATTCAGATCGAGGGAAGGACAAGCTTGCCCAAGGAAATTGCCAAAGAGAGGATTGAAGAAGACGAAGCGCAAAGTGTCCTGTCTCTATGCCACTTAGGGTTTTTAAACATGGGCCATGAGTTAAGGCCCCACCACAACCGTTTGATCAAAATAGCATGCTCATTCATAACCATTGATTTGCAAAGGGGAAAGTGCTATTGATTCGTACGAAAAGACGTACGTCAACAGTCACTTCAAAGAATATGCTAGTGGGGCATATGACATTCACCCATAAATGGGCATTTATGATATATAGGATAGCCGAATTATTATGCTAAAAGATGTCTTCCCACGTATCAATAGTACACCACTAGGCATATCGATCCTCCGACATGCAGTTCTTTAAAAAATATGACTATGTGTAGCTATAACAGATGAGTGGACACATGTCCATCCGGTCAAGCCAATAAGTTGGTCGATCAAGCAGGTACCGAACTTGAGTCTAGTCAGTCGACCATAAGCTTCCTTCGACTAGACTTGAAGGGGAGGCTAGTGATACGAGATGTTACGAATGGATCCAAGTATGACGAGGTAGTTAAAGTTAAGGTGAGGTGGTGGTCAAAGTCAAAGAGAGGTGGTGGCCATCATGTCATTAACCCGCAGGGCTTCGCTTCTCACCCAGTGATAAGGCCCACGATCCAAGGATGATCGGCCCACGAGCCGACAGGACTCGAGGGACCTAGTGTGTCGCTCCTATGCTAAAACACTTAGCATATAACCAATCGTCCCTAAGTAGTACAAGTTTAAGAGAAGACCAGCCTGCCACAAGGCCGTCTGGGAGTATATTCGGCCAAGTCCCGGGGACCCAACCTTCCACTCTCTGAGCACGACTTAGTATACAATTGGTTGATATGATAGTCAATCAAACATATGAGCTTTCACTGTTCATTCTCCCGTCTTCTTGCATATGGACAACCAATTATAAAGTTGATCAGAGGTACACGGCTCAGTATCCTTATCTCCACAAAGTGAACCTACAAGGTAAATCTTAGATATAATCTGACCGGACTTCTAAAGCTTAGGATATCATTTCCAGGGCAAGCATCCAAGTACAAAGACGATTGACTAAAAGCACCAATTAATCTTCTCGGAGGTTAATTCCTCATTCTTCAAAAGTAAATATCCTTGTATATGATCAATCGATCGTAGAATTGTCCGAGCCTATAGGACTATTCCCATTTGTAATTCTTTTTCTCCGATTAAAAGTTTACTCCTGATCAATAGCTCAACTTCCTATCCAACACGTCATTTCTATCCATTTCAAATAACATCATTGATCAAAATTATTTTAATTTTATTTAGTTAACTTTAAGTAAGTTATATTAATTTTGATTAAATTAGAATGACTTTAATTAATATTTAAACAGATTTAAGCAATATTGATATAAAATATTCGGCAAGACGTGCCTCCGTGACTTCTTAGTCATCTTGCTAAGTCACCATGTGTCACATTTCGACAAGGTGCTGAACTAAGTTGAGCCACCGAGAAAGCTAGCTATCGATGTAGACTTGTCAGCTAGCCTAATTTATTAATTGTATGCCCCTGAGCAGCAGTCCCTGGTCGGCCTTAAAAAAAAAAAAAAAAAAAAAAAAAAATTATATGATAATTTCAATTAATTTTATTTATTATCTTTGAAGATGATCGATTTGATCTTTGAAAATTTTTTACCGGCCATCAGGATAAATCGAGAAGCACGCGTAGCAGTCAACCTAGACGCCCAACATCTTTTGATTGCGTTCCTTATTTAGAAAAAAATTCCTACAAATACATCGTAGCTAGGGATCGAGCCGTGAGTGTCTGAGTGACAACCTAAATATCATACCACGGTACCATACCCCGGGACGAGTAAAGGCCTTTAAAGACCTATGCTTACTGCCTTAATTTTATTGGCACCTAAGTTTTTTATATTTTATATTTTTTATATTATTTATATTTAATTAAAAAAACATTCACTTTAATTTTAGATCAATTTTAAAAAATATTTATTTTTAATTTTAGATTATTTTAATTTTATTTGTTATTGATTTTTTTAATTATATATTTATTTAATTTAATTGATTCCTCCTTTTCTGCATTGACTCTAAAATACGTGCGCTCTCATAGTTGTCAATGATCTCGTGCTCATCAATGTTTATATGCTCTTTTCCCTCTTGATTGTCCATTGATTCGTATCTTTCTTCTTCCTTATTAGTGATACTCTCAAAAGGATGTTCTTTTCCTCTATGATCTTCCTTACTCGTTTTTTCTCTCTCTTTCTCAATTAGAACAAAAAGTAGGGTTCTTCACTAGTCATTGTAAAACAACATGTTAATTTTTTAAATATCAAATTGATTTTTTTTTTTAATTACATACCACTTTTAGTTTCTCCTCTTGTTTTTATATGAATTTTTTTTACAGTTAGCATATTTGTCATGATCTGATATGCTATTGATAATTTAGATTTATTTTCAAAATTAAATATTTTAAAAGAAATAATAAATTCATAATTAAAAACATTATTTGAGATATTAGATCTAATAAAAAATAATTTTATTTCCAAATACATAAATAACTTATAGAATATTATTGACCTTAGCATATTTAGAATAGATTTTTTAAATTAAAATTAATAAAGTTTTTAATAATGTCTAAAAATTAAATAGTTTAGTAATTTTATTAATTAAAAAAGTTTATTATCAAAAGTTGAATATAAAACTTTTTTTAATAATTTTACTTCTCACAAAAGAATATATATATATATATATATATATATATATTAAAAATTAAATATATTTTTTATCTAAAAGAGTTAAGATGACCCTCTTACTAATCCGACTTATAGATTTAGTCTCACCTACTGATCTAGTTCAATCTGCCAACCTAACCTGATTTATCGAGCTAGTTTAATCTACGGAGCTGTCATTGAGTGAACGAATCTATTTTAAAGAAAGTATGACAATTGTTGGATATTGTGGCCTTAAATGGACCAAAACGATTTTGAGGAAGGAAGTCATCAATTGTTGAAAGTCGTAATTGACTTCAAAATTGAAATCTACGATTCGCGTAGATAGATTTAGACTATTAATTTGCTCAAAATCGATTAAGGGTGAATGAGAAATTAATGTTTAAAGTCGGCCCAAAATAACATTTATTAAAGTGCATGGGAGAATAGTCCCACATCGGAAATTCTCGATGTGTATTCTCTACTTATTAATGAAGATGCGTTCATGGAGTTAACACAAAAATAAAAGGACAGGTGCTCCCTTAGCCTAGGGCGAGCAGGTGCTCGCACCTGTGAGCCCGCCACGTGCGCAATGGGCGCTTTGTAGGCACACTTCGCATCGTCGCGAGGAGCATTAAGGAGCTTAAATTTATGCTCCAGGTGACATTGCAGTGCCTACGTGGCACTCGGGTGACGTGTCAGGCTCGTCCCTGACGTGGCAGCACCTATGCAGCATCCTCGTGGGCAAAGGGAGATGACTGGACAGTTGACTTAGGGAATGGATGACTACCGTTGATCAACGTTGATCAAATAGGTATGATGGATCGCTTGTGATGCGATCTAGAGCGTTGGATCGCAAAGAGTAACGATCTGACGGCTTGGGATGAGACTTGATCTGAAGCATCGAATCAATGGATCCAGATCCGATGGCCGATGACAATAGGCGGGATCTGAGGGTCACAACTCCTCAGATCTGATGGATGAGATTGAAGTGGGCTTGGAGAAGGGTTACAACCCTTTAGAATGGATGATCTAGATTGATCCAGCCCAAAGAACACATCCACTCACCCAAAGGACACTCAACCTCTTCTTTCAGTATAAATAGAACCCTCCAGATGATGGAATATGAACTCAATCCTCTCTTCTCTTCCTCAAGCATTCATCTCATCTTGTGCATTCAAGAGTCCAAGAAGTCTACTAGAAGGTTCGCTAGTCTCGGAAGTCGGAGTGCTACGATTCCGAGACGTTCGTCGTCGTTGTATCTTGGGAACGAATTGCAACAATCCGTTAAGCACCGTAGCGGAGCAATATCGTTTACGGAGATAGTGTCGAACACTAGCCTCGACGATCAGTTTGCATACTCCAGAAGCTACCCGGGATAAACAGTCGTAAACGATATTTCGTGCAAACTGATATGGCTACCAACGACATTCCGACGGCCATTCCGACCGTCATTCCGACCGCCATTCCGACAACCATTCCGCACGGAGAAAAGCCGGAGAAATTCACCGGAACTGACTTCAAAAGATGGCAGCAGAAGATGCTATTTTATCTAACAACGCTAAACCTTGTACGGTTTTTGCACGAAGACACGCCAGCCGCTACGGAAGGTAGTAAGGCTGCTAGCGATGAGTGGTCTCACGGAGATTTTTTGTGCCGCAATTATATACTCAACGCCTTGGACAACACGTTATATAACGTATATTGTTCTCTGGAGACGGCAAAATCTTTGTGGGAATCCCTTGAGAAGAAATACAAGACCAAAAATGTTGGATTGAAGAAATTCATCGTTGGTCGGTTTCTAGATTTCAAGATGGTGGACTCAAAAAGCGTCTCATCTCAAGTCCAAGATATGCAATTAATACTGCATGATCTGGACGCCGAAGGCATGAAGCTGAACGAGACATTCGCAGTTGCTGCGGTAATTGAGAAGCTCCCTCCGTCATGGAAGGATTTCAAGAATTACCTAAAGCATAAGCAAAAGGAGATAGGGCTGCAAGACCTGATCCTGAGGCTACGAATAGAGGAGGATAATCGAAAGTTATCCGACTCCAGAGGAACCAAGCGGACTATAGACGAAATGTCCAACCTGGTCGAGCCGAACGCTAAAAAGCCGAAGCAGTTCAAAAAGAAGGCTCAAGCAAAGAAGTTCAAAGGCTCCTGCTACAACTGTGGAAAGGCAGGACACCTGTCCAAGGACTGCAGACGCCCAAAGAAGCCAACCAAGGGGCCAAAGGATGCTGCGAATCATGTCGCAACCTCTCTTGAGGACTTGGATCTCACTGCGGTTGTATTTGAAGCCAACTTGGTGGATACCAACCCGAAGCAGTGGTTCATTGATACTGGAGCAACTAGTCATATCTGTTCCGATAAGGCGATGTTCTCCAAGTATACTCCGATAAATGGCAGGAAGCTCTATATGGGTAATTCCACGACGTCGCCAATTGTTGGACTCGGAAAGGTTGTTCTGAAGATGACGTCCGGAAAGGAGGTAACACTCATTGATGTACTCCATGTTCCCGACATCAGTAAGAACCTAGTTTCTGGAGCGGCATTGGTCAAGGCCGGATTTAGGCTAGTGTTCCAGTCAGACAACTTTGTACTTACGAAGAATGGTGTCTTCGTAGGAAAGGGGTACCTAGAAAAGGGTCTATTCAAAATGGTTGTAATGCCTGTACTCTGAAATTTTGATGGTAATAAAATAAATGCTTCCAGGTATGTTGTTGAGTGTTTTAATTTATGGCATGATCGACTCGGACATGTGCATAATAATACTCTCAAACGTCTCGTCAAATTAAATTTATTACCAAACGTCAATGTTGACGGAACACACAAATGTGAAGTGTGCGTGGAAACGAAAATGACAAAACTACCTTTTCATTCGGTGGAAAGGACAACAACTCCTCTAGAGTTAATACATAGTGATCTATGTGACTTGAAATTTGTGCAAACTAGAGGAGGTAAAAAATATTTTATTACTTTTATCGATGACTGCACAAAGTTCTGTTATGTCTTTCTTTTAAGAAGTAAAGACGAAGCCCTAGAGGCGTTCAGAACCTATAAAACAGAAGTTGAAAACCAACTTGACAAACGAATTAAAATAATTCGAAGCGATAGAGGTGGAGAATATGGTGCACCGTTTGATGAATTTTGTACAGAATCTAGCATTATCCATCAAACAACGGCGTCTTACTCACCTCAATCAAACGGTGTTGCCGAACGTAAAAATCGGACACTAAAAGAAATGATGAATGCCTTGTTGATAAATTCAGGCTTACCTCAAAACTTGTGGGGGGAAGCAATATTATCGGCAAATCACATTCTCAACAGAATCCCTCATAAGAAAAATGATAAAACTCCATATGAACTATGGAAAGGCCGCGAGCCATCGTACAAATACCTGAAAGTGTGGGGGTGCTTGGCAAAGGTCGAAGTACCTAAACCAAAGCAAGTAAAGATCGGACCTAAAACGTTCGATGCGGTATTTGTCGGATATGCCCATAATAGTAGTGCATATCGTTTCCTAGTTCACAAATCAGACATTCCTGATATACATGTGGGAACAACCATAGAATCTCGGAATGCGATATTCTTTGAAAACGTATTCCCAAATAAAAAGGGAAACGTTGAAAGTGATAACAACGGAAGTTCAAACAAAAATGACGTTACCGAACTTAGCTGTTATAAAAGGACTATTGACGATCAAAGTGAAGAGCCACGTCGTAGCAAACGGGCTAGAGTTGAGAAATCGTTCAGGGCCAGATTTCATGACTTTCATGTCAGAAATGGAACCAAGAACATTAAGTGAAGCTCTCTCTAGACCCGATACTCCAATGTGGAAAGAAGCTGTCAATAGTGAAATTGAGTCTATCATGAATAATCATACTTGGGAATTAATAGACATTCCTTCTGGTAATAAACCATTAGGTTGTAAGTGGATACTAAAACGTAAGTATAAAGATGATGGATCAATTGACAAGTATAAGGCCAGACTTATAGCCAAGGGGTACAAGCAAGAGGAAGGCCTTAATTACTTCGATACATACTCACCGGTGACAAAGATTACGTCCATACGAGTGCTAATAGCCATTTCAGCACTGTATGACCTTGAAATACATCAAATGGATGTTAAGACTGCGTTCTTAAATGGTGAGTTGGAAGAAGAAATTTATATGGAGCAACCCGAAGGGTTCATGGCCCCTGGAAATGAGGAAAAGGTGTGTCGACTTGTTAAGTCGTTGTACGGACTTAAGCAAGCGCCTAAACAATGGCACGAAAAATTTGACAAAGTAATGCTGTCAAACGAATTCAGAATAAATGAATGTGACAAATGTATTTATGTCAAAAACACACCTGAAGGCTATGTAATTGTCTGTCTATACGTAGACGACATGCTAATAATGGGCAGTAATCATGATGTAATCATGACTACAAAGAAAATGTTGACCAGAAATTTTGATATAAAAGATATGGGTCAAGCAGATGTTATATTAGGAATTAAAATTTTCAGGACATCAGAAGGGATAGTTTTAACACAATCCCATTATGTAGAATCTGTATTGAAAAAATTCAATGCGTACGATCTCTCTACAGTGAAAACACCTATGGATCTATGTCAACACTTAGCGAAAAATCATGGTGAGACCATATCGCAATTGAAATATTCTCGGATAATAGGCAGTTTGATGTATCTCACAAACTGCACACGTCCGGATATTGCCTGTACGGTCAACAAACTGAGTCGTTTTACGAGTAATCCAAACGACACCCATTGGAAAGCATTGATGCGAGTTCTCAGATATTTGAAATATACTATGAACTATGGATTACATTATAGAAAATATCCCGCTGTGTTGGAAGGATATTCTGATGCTAATTGGATATCAGATACAAAAGACTCCAAATCCACTAGTGGATATGTATTCACGATCGGTGGGGGATCAGTATCTTGGAAATCCACTAAGCAGACTTGCATTGCTCGATCAACTATGGAATCCGAGTTTATAGCACTAGACAAAGCAGCTGAGGAAGCTGAATGGCTGCGGAATTTCTTGGAAGATATTCCGAGCTGGATGAAACCTGTGCCTGCCGTACTAATCCACTGTGATAGTCAATCGGCGATTGGAAGGGCACAGAGTAATATGTATAATGGGAAGTTACGACATATACGTCGTAGACATAATACCATTAGGCAGTTGATCTCGAATGGAGTGATTGCAATCGACTGCAATCGACTATGTTAAGTCCAAAGATAATTTGGCAGATCCTCTAACGAAGGGGTTGAATCGAGATCAAGTATACTGCTCATCAAGAGGAATGAGATTAAAAATCTACAACTGAAAACGACTGTAGCGGTAACCCAACCTTGTTGACGGGAGATCCCAAGATCTTGGTTCAATGGGACAACGAAGTTATAGAAGTTGTGGTCCAGCACATTAGATAGTTTATCTCTATCCCAATCCTAGGATGAATTTGTGCTGTCCTACCTCATGTAGTGAGGTTAAGCTTATGCTTTTAGTGACTTCTATACCTGATAAGGTAGAGTATGGTAGGATACTCTTGATAGAAGTGTCACCTATGTGAGTGTGAAGACAGGCCGCTTCAATGAAACACTCATGAATCCAAGATGGTATCCATGGACGAAACAGAACCAACCATGAGAACCTAAAGTAGGTGAGATAGATCTCTGTGTGGGTGTTATTGTCTAAACACCTGAGCAGTTCAAGACATCACGTTCACTGCGCAGCCTAGTATACTCGATAGCATTTCACTACGGAAGGTTCAAAGCCACAAGCTACCTCTCCCGATGCAGTGACTTATCGATTGGACTCTTGTAAAGTGTCAGCATGCATACACGCATTGCATTAATTTCCATTCATATGGGGGATTGTTAGATATTGGAGCCTTAAATGGACCAAAACGATTTTGAGGAAGGAAGCCATCAATTGTTGAAAGTCGTAATTGACTTCAAAATTGAAATCTACGATTCACGTAGATAGATTTAGACTATTAATTTGCTCAAAACCGATTAAGGGTGAATGAGAAATTAATGTTTAAAGTCGGCCCAAAATAACATTTATTAAAGTGCATGGGAGAATAGTCCCACATCGGAAATTCTCGATGTGTATTCTCTACTTATTAATGAAGATGTGTTAATGGAGTTAACACAAAAATAAAAGGACAGGTGCTCCCTTAGCCCAGGGCGAGCAGGTGCTCGCACCTGTGAGCCCGCCACCCGCCACGTGCGCACGTGCACACGTGCGCACGTGCGCAATGGGCGCCTTCAGAATAGATGATCTAGATCGATCCAGCCCAAAGAACACATCCACTCACCCAAAGGACACTCAACCTCTTTTTTCAGTATAAATAAAAACCCTCCAGATGATGGAATATGAACTCAATCCTCTCTTCTCTTCCTCAAGCATTCATCTCATCTTGTGCATTCAAGAGTCCAAGAAGTCTACTAGAAGGTTCGCTGGTCTCGGAAGTCGGAGTGCTACGATTCCGAGACGTTCGTCGTCGTTGTATCTTGGGAACGAATTGCAACAATCCGTTAAGCACCGTAGCAGAGCAATATCGTTTACGGAGATAGTGTCGAACATTAGCCTCGACGATCAGTTTGCATACTCCAGAAGCTACCCGGGATAAACAACAATCACATGCATGATTAATCTTTAATAAAGCAAACCTGCCAATGTCTTGAAGTCTATGGTGCAAGTAGAATATTGCCCTTGGGATGGATTGGCAGGGGCGCTGGGGGCGGAGCGTATTCATCTTTTTTTTTGCCATCACGTAGGATATGGTGCCGCGGTAGAGGCGCTCTAGTAATTCTGAAACACATATGATTTGATTCTCAACTACGTTATATTATAGGATATTTTCTTCCAGTGAAATAAAAAATTTGGAATGTTGGCTGCTAGGTGAGAAACCACGTACTTTTGGATTTATTCTAGTGGCTAGAAAATTTTCGTTGGCCAAACTGGTCATTTTTATATATTTTTTTTCTGTATTTAGTTTTAATTTTAGTTTTCTCCTAACAGATTGCTTAGCAAATGATTTAAATTTGAACTGAAATTTGTAAAGTCCGTTTACAATTGAAATATGAATTTTAGGATGTTTTTGAAATGTAAGTTCATTGATCTTTAAG
Organism: Zingiber officinale; assembly: GCF_018446385.1. Lineage (NCBI taxonomy): Eukaryota > Viridiplantae > Streptophyta > Magnoliopsida > Zingiberales > Zingiberaceae > Zingiber > Zingiber officinale. Next base: position 35,882,448 of record NC_056004.1, on the reverse strand, counting down.
TCTGTATAAGTAGTCATCATCCAGTTTAGTTAGTGTTTTTGGAATCAGATTGGATCAGCGGATTTTCTCGATTAAACTGTACAAATTAATTAAATAACTAAAACCTAATAAAACTATACAAAACTAAGTTTGTGATCTAGTTATCTGCTCTTCTCCAATTGGTGGATGCTTATGTTTATCTATATAGATAGGTCATAGATCAACTTTGCATAATTTTATAAAGTTTTAATAATGTATCATTAACTAAAGGTTATATGCAATAAATAGGTTTACAATATACATAATATTACCTCTATAAAGTCATCTTGGCGCTGCATGGGCTACTTAGAAACAAAACTGACATTTCCTCTCACTGCTAAGCAGTGTCCAGGATCAACAAATGAACCAATCAAAAAACTATTCTAGTTTCTATCATTGTGTCCATTTCTCAAACAACTATGCCTGAAAGAGGGGTTTTTTTGTTAACAAAGCATACATGTATTGTCTTGGGAATGCTTAAATCTGTCTCTGTATATGAAAGGAGAAAAAAGCATGGGATTCACATTCTTTTGCTCCCCATTGGTTTCCTGTGAGAGCCTTGTGCACTTACTGTGTTCCTTTCTTGTAGTGTTTTTTGGAAGATGTCATACTGCAGTATGGTAATTTGGGAGTTCTTTTGTTCCAACCAAATCATATAAAGGCGCTTATTGTGTTAGTTTTATCGAGCATGGAGATTGAGTGCCAATAGAGTGGTTGATGAACACTCCCTATTGCATCTCTTCTTCGACTTGCATCTCCATAAGTTGATGAATACTAGTTCCTTCAAAGTGTCCCGAAGCCATGATGGTATCTAACTTTTTCAGAATCAAGTGCTCAAGCCAAGATTTTCCTGGTTGAATCAATTTTTAAGAGAATAATTAACAAGAAGTTGGCTATAGTGAGAAATACTGAACCTCAAGGGATACTGAGGCTAATTTGAGAAAGAAATGATAGTTCTTAATATGAATCCATTCTCACCTAGAAACACGTTTTTTTCTACAGTTGAACAGTTCTATTACATTTTAGCACAGATTGCCAGCTAAAAATTAGTGTTGTCCTTATATAGATTAGATAATCTGCAAGGAAGTGCTTTGTCACTTGGGTTCAGGTTTTGCAGAGAATGAATAGCCACCACTATAGTCAAAGTTATCCTCACTCACATCCTTTCTTGTTCCAGAAATGTAAGGTTGGGAGATAACACCTTTTGAATTCCTGATATCTGTGGCAGATGAAGATGCTGATTGTGAGTTTGTGCTTAGACCAGCAGAATGCAGCAGCATCTCAATTTCCTTCACGATATCACTCATCGTTGGACGATCTGCAGCTAGTTCTTCTAGGCATCTCAATGCCAACTCTGTGTACTTCCTGAATCCTATGAGATTAGTTGCGATTTGAATTACAGGATCCATTAATTCCTTTAGCCCATAGAATTCTTCATCACTAGCATCTATCGCCATCTTCACCTCACGAACGATGTATTTTCCTTTCACAATTGGTTGCTTGGCAGTAATCATCTCCAGCATCACCACTCCGAAGCTATAAACATCACTTTTGTCTGTCAATTGTTGTGTCAAATAGTATTCAGGATCAAGGTATCCCTGTAAAGAAGAGCATTAAGCTGTTGAGTTTATGCACTACTACTACACAAATCAATTTTTAGAAATAAAATAGGTCCTATATAATCTGCATTTAAGCAATTCTTCATGATCAGTCATATGCTATCACTATAATGATGCGATGTAAGCACTAGAAAAATGTGATGCACACATTATGAAAGAAACTCTCATACTACCATTGTTCCTTTTACTTGAGTGGAAACATGGCCCTTTTCATCGTCCGACATCAACTTTGAAAGGCCAAAATCTGCGACCTTTGCATTCAAGTTTTCATCCAACAGGATGTTACTTGACTTAACATCCCTGTGTATGATTGGAGGATCAGCTAGTTCATGAAGATATGCCAATCCTCTAGCTGAACCAAGTGCAATTCGCAGCCGCCTCCTCCAGTCTAGCAGTATCCCACTCTTTCCTGAAATTACAAGTTAGGAAAAGGCTTATGTATGACAGGGTGAAATTCAAGGTGTTGAGCTTACCAGAGAGGCTCTCTCTTAGTGTTCCGTTGGGAACGAATTCATATACCAACATCTGCTCCCCTTGATCAAAGCAGAAACCCACTAGTGATACAAGGTTTTTGTGATGAACTCTTGACAGCAACTCGATCTCTGTCTTGAATTCAAGTGCACCTTGTGTTGATCCTTGCTGCGCCCTCTTGATTGCAACTATTGGCCCTCCTGGAAGTATTCCTCTATAGACCTGAAGGGAGTCAAGTAAAAGAATGTCATTTCTAGAGTTTGTTGCTCATAGAAGTTTGACATAGGATACTGAACAATGACCTTTCCATAACCTCCAGAACCAATCTCATTAGAAACTGAAAAATTATTAGTGCATCTTTTAAGTTCTTCATAAGAGAACCATCTTGCTCCCTTCAACTGTGGTGCCTCACTACCTTCATCTCCGCTGTGCCCGCGTGCCCATGATCCTGAAGGTTTTCGAATGTAAAATAGATTGTCTGCATGATGCCTTTGTTTTATTACAATGAAAATGCACATATTTGGACTTTTGGTTTAACCATTTTAACCTCTTATATGAATTTGCTTTTGTTTTTGGCTAACAATTTATTTGTGGAAAGTTTAAACTTTAACAAGACATAGAAGGAAAATACAGTTATAACTTACCAAAAGGCTTGCTTTGCTCAATGGCCCTTTCAGCGCGCCTTCTCTGTCTCAAGGCATAGATAGTTACTACAAGAAGTCCAATAACCAGAAGTGCACAACAAGCTGCTATTCCAATTTTCAATCCAACACTCATTGTGGATCTTCCTTCTACGGCTAAATGATTTCGTTGAGTCAGTAAAAGAAAGGGTTTTAAATGTGCTACAAAAGGCGGAGAGATCACCTGGGAAAGGGTATGTGGATGCAATGAAATAGAAAGGACCAAACAATCGTGGAGGCTTGAACGTTTGATTGCTCAGATCGAACCCAATGTCTTGGATCTCAGACCTACTGAAGTACATTCCAGTGGATGGGAAAATTTTGACCTGTATTTGCATATAAGAGTCGTCGTTGAAAAATGGATTTTGCAAGAATACTGATCCAGGTGTGAGATCAAGTGCTGTCTGCAATTTATTTTCCAGTTCTTGGAACAGCGTTCTGTTTGACACATCTCTGAAAAAAGGTGCTCTGAAGTACATCACTCCCTGGAATGGGTAGGCACAACTGCAACTCTGAGGATTAGGACTCTGATCTGGGGGGCACAAGTTCGACACACAATTAACAACGCTGGTTGAGTAAGGAACTGGTGGATCTTGGCTCAGCGTGCAGTATGTTGCAGTGGGTAACTTAGAGCAAATAGGATTCCCTACGAGTCTGGAATGAGAGATGGATTACTGAAAGTTATGATGAATAAATTGCATTGAAACTAAATTAACAAATATGCATGTCAGTGTTCTCACATCAGGGATGTAAGGTTATAACCGTTTGTCAGTTCGATGCCTGTGAGATTATTATTTTTGAAGCTCACAAGTTGTAGTTGTTGGCTGACAGAATTGCCCAGTCGAAGGGTGCCATTAAAGTGATTGTAATCCAGTATCCTGTGAAAAGTATGGATTTCACTATCTGTTGTGAGAATATCATCTTTTTCCAATGAATGCTCTGGTGAGACACTTACACTTGCTGTAACGGAGGAAAACTGAAAAGTGTTTCAGGTACTTCTCCAAAAAGCCCTCCTGATTGTATCACTCTGGAGCAATCAGCACGGAAACATTAGTCCAGGTTATCAACTAAATTGCTTGATTCATAATCATGATGGATAGTTGTTGAACTAACAGTGCAGTGAGCGATGTAAGCTTCGAGAACCAAGCTGGGCTTTCTGAGGGATCAAAGGTGTTGTTGCTCAAATCCCTGAAAATCATACAGTTGGTGTTCGAGTGTCAAAATCGAAGTTAATTTACTCAACTTAGGGAAGTGCTTAAGGAAATTCTGTGAAGTCTTACACATAATAGAGGCTATCCATTCCACTCAGATCTGGTAGTAAACCCGTTAGCTGGTTATTTGCTAGGTTTCTGAAAAAGATTGATGCAGGACGTGAGTTCTTCTATTGCATTGATAAACTGCATCTGATGATGCATGCTAAACCACATATCAAACCATAAAGATATACAATCTTTGTCCGTCATTGCATTGTTCTTATATTATTCTCCTTGTTTAGTAACCTAGGATGTTCCTATTCATGCTAAGGCCATAGATTGTTGGCTTACATCTTTTGCAACATCTTAAGTTGTTCGAATATGTTGTCAATTGCCCATTTAAAATTTTAACTAGCAGAATATGTCATGTCATACAGTTCATTGATCTTTGTAAGATTGTTGATATTGGATGGAACTGTGCCATTTAGTGAATTCCTGTCCAATCGCCTGCCATGGAAAGAATTAACCAGTTACTAACGAAGATCAGTTATAATTTAGGTTGGATTGAAAGATACTTACAGAACCTCAATGCTTTGCACTAGACATATGGAATCTGGAATTCTTCCCGTTAATCTGTTTCCATCAAAAAGTCTGCCAAATGTAGAACAATCAGGAGTCAGAATTTATTTGAAGTTTTCTCAAGTTTTAGAGGAAATGTGAATCTACAAAATTCAACTTACACGTGTAACAATGTCATGTTTGAGTGAAAGAGTTTTTCCGGGATGGAACCAGATAATTGATTTTTGTTGAAATGGCTGTCAAGCAAGCAGAAAAGAAGGAGCATTAATAGAAAAGAAAAGAAATTAAATGAACTATGGTATTCAACAATTCAAATTTGCAAAGGTTGACCTAACTTCCATTGATTTATTCCCTTTTGGAGTAACTTACAAATGTTTTGCGTGGTGAAGCAGGTCCAAGCCTGGTTCTCTTTCATTGGAGACTGGAAGAGGTCCACTGATCTTGTTATCGGCGATATCGAACCAGAAAAGATCGGAAAGCTTGCCCATGGATGATGGGATTTTGCCAGTGAACTGGTTTGAGTTTAGAGCGCTGGGGAAATAACAGATCAAAGTGAGTGAGGATTGAAGGCTCGGCATTCCCAACCAGAATGATTTAGCTTACAGATATGAGAGGTTTTGTAGAGATCCTAGTTCATCTGGGATGCTCCCAGTAAAGCTGCAACCAGCTAAGATTCTGCAAGATAGTACCCATTTTAGCAGGTCTAAAACACTACATAATGGACAGTTGAAAATGATTTGAAGCGAGTGAATTCTTGTTATAAAAGGAGTTCTGCCTCACAGGGTGGTCAGCTTCATCAAGCTTCCAATACTCGGAGTTAGTTGACCACCAAGCTCATTGTTGAATGATAGATCCCTGCAAGTTTTCTTGTCTGTAAGATCTCTTAAGTAATGGCTATTCTGTTTGTTTAAACAATCAGAGAATCAATAGTGTTCTCGGCAAAGGTTTATGATTTCAGAAAAGCTGCACCAAGTTTACATCTCCCATGAGGTAAGACTGCAAATGAACTTACAAAATTCTCAATTCGCTGAGTGTTCCGATGTCTGCGCTCAGTGTGCCCTTGATCCCCATGGTTGACAATTTCCTGATATTTGCTAAAACCAGGTCGAAACTCGTGGCAACAGAAACAAGAAACTAGTTTCAGTTTCAGAAAAAGATGCTTACAGAACGGTGACTTTAGAGTTGTTGCATGAGACACCTTCCCAAGGTGTTTCACAAGGGTCGTCGGATGCCCCCCAGCTCGGAGGCGTGTTCTGCCACTCGCTCATTAGAGACAGCAGAGCAGCAGCTGCAAAGGGAAAATGAGAAACATTTGTTAAGCATACAACAAGAAACATCCACAAACATCCACTCCAATCTTCGTACAAGAAATTATCAGAGATAAACAAAGGGATACCATCTTGAGGGTCTGTGCTTCCCAAACCGGTCTGAAGACATGCAACGAATGCACACAGGATGAAAATAGGAGTTCTCATCTCTGTGCTATTGCTGAACACGTACTGTGAGCTGCTGACTCCACTATCAGAAGCTCAACTCTTCTTTCCGTCACTCTGCAGAAGAGGTAACAACTGACCTACCTGCCATGATACACCTCATCATCCCCCCTGCAGCACTCCAGTAGAAAAATGATCATAAGAACTTGCAACCAGCAAAAGGAGCCTATTCAAAAATGCCCTGCCTTGACTTCAAAGTCAATTGCACAAGATGGAATTTGTAGCTAACTTCCAAACTTGGGCTACTGAAAAGGTCGCAGTGATGAGAAAGAAGAAGATATTATGCTTCCAATGGGAAGGGTAGTTGGCTGCGGATTGTCAATTGTGGACCTTCATCATTGAGCCTTCTCTTCCACTACTTTTAGCACTCAATTAAGAACTCACCCAACTTGCAATGGTCTACAAGACCGAGGCATGCCCATTTGCACTTGCTTGTGCAGTTCAATCAATAGGAAGTAGGAACACTGTCGGGGGCACTCGGTTGGATCGGCGACCACAGTTATTTAATGTGCTCAAAGTTGGCACGGCCACTGGACCTCAAGAGGTAGATTGTGATGGGTTCCGCTACAATGATGGATTTAAATATACCAATAATGCTTTTGAAAATCAAATCAAATTAAAATGGGAACAATGACACAAAAGATCATGTTTTTTTAGCGGAGCCAACTCAAAGTACAGTTAATTGACATGAACTAAATATTTAATCGAAGCTTTGATGGTAATAAATTAGTGAAATGTTTATTGAAATGTATCCAAACCTAAAAGTACACAACTCCCAGTCTTCTAGTCTTGCTGACTGACATCAAATGGCAGTCAGTGATCTGGAGTTGAGACAAAGTTAAAAAGAGGTTGCGGCAGTTGGCGACCAGTTGTTTAATTCACGTGATCTGTAGGTATGTTTTCATATGCTATTGTATTTGTTACGACCAGTTGTTTAATATGATTCAGATCTCGATTAGAGACTTGCAGCTGTGTGCACAAACATTGTCGAATACGACGGAGACAGAGTAAATTAAAGCTTGTCTTGGTTCGCCTGAAGTCTACATGGGCCATCCCAAAGGTAGCCTAGGGGTTGTCGTTTGGTTGGATAGTCTGAGTCGTTGCGATGTAGCAGCTTGAAACGGTTAGTCTTTATTGGATTTGCTTGAGTTGGGAAGCAACTTGGCTTAGATACTAGCTCGAGTTGGTTCTGCCAGTGTCACGATGCCAATTTGTCTCCACCTTTAATAATAACAAAGGGATAAATTGATAGCACATAAAATTATGAAAACACAAAAAAGAAAAAATTGTGGTTTTTCAGCACATAAAATAGCAACACTTATAATAAAATTACAATGATCAGACTATGGAAGATATATTTAAGGGATAACGACACATGTTGATGGACGTTATTATCAAACTTGGGTTAGATTTCTTTGGATCTTATTAGATTTTTTTCTGTAAATTGGGTGCCAGTTATGTAGTGACATTTGGATAAACACTTTTACAAGTCTTCGGTGGAAAATTGAATTCCCGCACAAATACGCTGCCGCCGCTGTTGTTGATTGATGTGCATTGGCACCAAAGCTGATAGCGTCGCACAGTTCATGAAAATTAATGAAATAAAATTCAAAATTTAATGGCCCGAACTCAATCAATTTACCTTTCAGTGTAAAATTAATTTATTCTAATAGGAAGATAATTCTGGAATGTGAAAGGGAGACCGACGAGTCGTTGTATTTTCGGATTTATGTTTTTGATCGATACAAAACTGTCATGGGACGGATCGGTCAACTAAAAAAACATTTGGTAGATTTTAGCAGACCAATTTAATTAGCTGCCATCTGAAATGACACTTAAACATCTGGCACGCAAATATTACACACAAATGTTTTCACGATGAAAAATATTTCAGATGCCAAAGAGTCACTCTCCCCTAGCTGGCTCCTGTGTAGCTGGCTCCGTGCATTTAAGTTTTCGTGTCTATCTAATTTTAAAATGGTTGGTTTGCTTTTATAAAAAAATTTTATCGCCCATCTAAATAAATTAAGAAAATACATATAAAGATTTATCCTCCTAGTCGATATTCTCAGATCCATTATCTATTAAAAAAGAAAATTCTCTATAATATACTACAGTTTAATTTCAAAATTTAGATATATAGATTATTACTAAGAAGTCTAACTATCACACCATCTTCTTACCAGCAAATCATTACTATAACTTGAAAAATTAAAATGCTACCAATTAGACCAATTAACGATAAAAAAAAAGTTGGAATAAAACTATATAAACATGGTTAAAATTTTTAGTGTTTCCTAATTTTAGGCTTTCCATTTTAATTATTATTATTATTATTATTTTTAATATAGATATTTAACACTTCAAACGGACTAATAATCGATTTGATGCTATAAAAATTTTCTATTGCTCACTCGTGTAAATCAAAAATTACTCATAGAGATCTATCACTAAAAGTAAAATCCTCTGCAATGAATCAACTTAAACCTTAAATCCATTAGCAATCTATTGCACCACCGTTGTCCCGGGACCGTCTAAACACTTCAATAGTAAAAAAATAAATAAATAAAACTTATCATTTTTCCCAGATGTAGACACTTATAAAGCAATGTATACGTAATTTTACTAAATAATGAATAATACTTTAATATTTATTCGATATTATATTTGTTCTTCAAAATATTCCAAGAACTAAAGCAGGGTTAATTTAACATAAATACTTTTTAGTCAAAAGTATCCTATAAAGTTCATAATCCAAAAAAATAAAAATAAGGAATACTAAAGTTGCAACAAAGTTTTTTATATAATTTTAGTAAAATAAATTAACCGCATTGAACGTGTATTTCAATATATAGGCTATTAATTAAGAAATAAAGTACTTAATAAACTTGCTAAGTAATTAATATATACCTTTAACTAATTAAATCATTAAATTAGTTCACTTAATAATAAATTAATTAATTCAAATAATAAATTTTATACTGATAAATAATATCAACATTCAATTAGTCATTTGAATTATTATTTTAATTTGTTGCATAATTAATTAATTATTTTAAACTGGACGCGAATACTTAAAATTTAAAATAAATTATTGATTTATTTCCTAATTAATGACTGTTGTAAGGGAAAAAAAATAGGGAAAGGAATTATTATAAGGACGTCGTCCTTTAATTATTATCATTTTCATCAAAACGGTGCCCTTTATTATCATTTCATCAAAACGATGCCCTTTCTTATCATTTTCAAAGATCAGAAAGAATACCGGGTTTTTAAAAAATATTAAGATAACAACCATCATATTTCTCATATTTAAAATATTCTTATCGTCCATGATTTACCTCCTCCGTGTTGACCTTGGGACGAGTTGGCGGGGGCGTTAGGGGCGAACGTATTCGTCTTTTACCACTAATATTTAAAACATTCTTAGTATTGTTGTAAGTAACTACCACATACAAAACCTATAATCATAATTGCTATTAGTCTGAGTTAGTCACTGTATAATAGAGTTGTAGAATGAAGTAAGGATTGTTCTCAGTAAAACTGAGAAAATTATCCTTCTATGTGATGGTTGATATGAGCACTCGTACGTTGTACTACGGATGTATCAAATTATAATTAAAGTTACTGAACATCTCTACGCTAATGTAGCATAGGGATGACTTGAGTCATCTTCACGAATATAATGGTAAAATGATAATTCTTAGGATTGATTTATTGCTTGAGGTTTTGAAGTTTAAATGGAGAGTTTGGATTTAAATGCTAAGACTAAGAAATGAAATCAAAAAACGAGCATGAAACTAAATCTAATCAATGAAGGACAATGTAAATAAATGACATATAGCTTAACTTAAATTATGATTGCACAGGAATTAAAAATAACATCAAGTAAATACTAAAGGAAACAAAACATTTAATAAGTCTAGAGTATATAATATAATTTAAGCTAATCTACCCTAATTACATTCAAAGGGCATAAACAAAATAGATTCAACACTAACACTAACAAACTATGCAAACAACTAACTAAATAATTTATCAAACTAAAGTCTAAGGGCATCTCCCATTGTGACGTGTCATCTCAAGAAAGAACTCCCTCCCATAGTGGGAGGGAGCTCTTTGATTTTAACGAAGGAGTGGCTTCGTTTATTTTTTTTTTAATATTAATTTTTTTTTCAATTTCTATTTTAAAAAATAAAAATAATAACAAATTTAAAAACTAATGTGGAATCCGTACAGAAGAGTTGTTAAGAGAATTTTTTTATAATAGAAAAATATATAATGATTTTTACTTTTTGACGTGAAACAGATGTGATAATGAAAGAGCTGAGTTCTAATCATTACGGATGCTCAAACTATTTAAGGAAAACATTCCATTGAACTGCAGTATCATCCAATCAAAACTCACTATATGAAATCCTAATCATGGAACTGAATCAATTACAAGCATTCAAACATAAATTCATTCAACGCATCAAGTAGTATTTGGGAAAATTTATCTATAACACTTAGCAAATGTCAAACAATTCAAACTTAATACATGTCATCTTAGCCATGAAACGTTGGATCTATCAAATATGGAGATCAACTAACAACCAAATGAAACGAAGCAACACAACAAACAACCAAATCCAAGCTTGCCGAAGAAGGGATATTACGAAACGTGGACAACGACCACCGGCCGTTGGTGGAGGAGGCAGAAGGTGGCGTCGATGTCGGCGTCGGGTGTGGATTCCCTCCTGAAGGAGATGAGGAAGAGATTAAACATTAGGGTACTTTTCACAACCATTGAATTGACGGTTAGGATTCTGATCTAAATGAAAAGAGAAGATATGGATCTGGATTTTGGACAGGTGAAATAAGATTCAAATTTATTAGAAGATGTGGATTCATTAAAGAGTGAAATTGGACTTTGGAGAATGGGTTCTTCTTCCCCTGAATGAATTAGATTTCTTGAATCCAAATTGAGTTGGATGAAGTGAACCATCTTCATTTGTATTGAACCAAACCTTCAATTGAACCAACTCTTCTCAAATTATACCATGCTTAAATTAAACCAAGCTCCTCAACTTTAGCACTGAGTTCATTTGATTTGATTCAAGCCTTAGTGTATGGTTCATCTTCAATTCCCTATAAAATCATAAAATAATACAAAAAATTAGGAAAAAATTATAAAGAGCTCAAAAATAAATCCGGCTCATAAAGCATGATATAAAAAAGAATTTAAACATACGAGAGTATAAAAATATTAAGTATAAAAACTAAAATAATACATCAAAAATACTAATTATCAATGATTTACTTGATTTTCTGATTTAACTCTCTATAAATGAATGTAGGGTCAATCGTATGGGGTGTCCGAGTACCTATTCGCATAATATAATCATAATTGCTATGAGGTATTAAAATAAACAAGATCAATATTATTATACATCATTTTTTCTTTTTAATTGGGTCAAAATTATTATATATGGAGCAATTAAAGCTATAGTTATGACTTTAACTCAATAATTGTGGAAGTTAAAGGCCTTTTTTTATGAGTTTATATAATTTAAATTAAACTGAATAAAAATATTTTAATATAATAGTGCTTGTTAATTTAAATAAGTTTGAGCAATTTTACTTATGTTATAATAGGTATGGCAAGATATCTAAAATAAACATATTTTCAGAATGGAAAAAATATCATAGGATATTGTTTTGATTTTTTTTAAATACCCTTTTAACAAAAATGATAATAAGGAATGCCTTTTTAATTTTTACTAGTGTCATCGTGCACACGCAACGCGTGTGTAATATAATAATATATAAATTATTTAATTTGGGTCTTTGAAAATTCGAATTGTTTAGATTTTCTAGTGCCACCCTTATAAACCAAGAATTAATTATTTGGATAAAATTTTAGAGAATCCCAGCAACAAACTACTGTAACGGGCTTCCCTATGAAAAAAATTATTTTATTTTAATATTATACTTGTTGATCCTGTCCGAACCAGAAGTCAACAGACGCTGGGCACGTGGCGCTCTCTAGCTCGCTGATGTAGATCTCCAACTGGTGGCGCGATGCTCCGGTTAACCTGCACAGAAGTCGAGCCGGGAAGGGGGTTCCCGGCGGCAACCTTCCGACGCTCAAGTCAGGTAAATTGCGATGAACAAGGTGGCTCCCAAAGTTTCAGAATACGTAGAAAAAAATCTTACCTCCGGCGAAACCTGAGGTGCTTTATATAGAGCTGTGAAGGGTTTGGGCACGTGTACCGAGGTGCATACGTGTCCTCTGTCCTTTCCTAGGTATGCGGCTGTCAGAAAGCTTACCTGTCCTTTCCTAGGTATGCGGCTGTCAGAAAGCTTACCTGACCCATATCGCTACAGTCAAAGCATGCCCTCGATGGGACAGCAGAATCCCCTGTCACAAGATTTGGAGCATGTCACACACGTGAAACCTACCCGTTGTCAGAGAAGAAATCCTCGGGTCTTTTCCCTTGCTCCAAACTTGTCGTCCGAGCGGACAGCTCCCTCAACATCCAACCGGAGATCCGCAGTGGTTTACTTGTGCTTTGTGGAGACTAATAAACAGGGGTGCTTTATGACTGTGGTCGGTCAAAAGGTCAGCTCGGTCCATGACCTTTTTAACTGAGCGTCGGAACCCCGATTTGACAGGGTGCCTTCCAACCATAAGTGCGAGCCGGCCGGACCCATCCGGGTATTCGATTCCATTGGCCGGCCGGCAGTCCGGTCGGACCGGCCGTCTACGGTCATCCGTCCGGTCGGACCACACTCTCCCCGGATGGGCGGCTACTCCGGTGACTTCCACTTGGCGTTGACTTTGCAAGAGGGGGGGCCCGCTCTTACTACCGGATCACTTGCCTCCCCTTCAAGTCTAGTCGAAGGAGGCGAATAGTCCGACTGACTGGACTGTGAGTCTAGCCGAACGACTCCTCCATGCTAATACTCTCCGCCCGGTCAGCAGCAGAGATATCCTTGAATGAATCAGTGATGGCCTTCACCGGATCTCCTCGCGTTCTGCGCCAATCTTCGACATCAAGGTTGATCATACCTTCATTAAATGCTCCGAATGATTGACTGCCACGTGGAGCAATGCCATCATGGTACGGAGGCGGTGGCATGATATTTTGATGTGATCGAAGCAATTCGAAATAAATGGCTAGATGCATGCTTCGATTCTCGTGACCTGGATCCGATGGTGGAGGCCGTCCGGCCCTCACTCTATAAATCCTTCGTTTCCTTCTCACCTTCGCACGCCTCAGTTACCTCTACTGTTGCTCTCTGCACTTTGGAGCTCCGGCGATCTGGTTTCTGCCCCTTGACGCTCTCCGGCGCCTTTCCTCGATCCATCTTTCCTCAGTAAGGTTTTAGATCTTTCCTCCTTCCTTTCCGGTATCTAATTCGCATTTCTTCCCCTAGCTCCCGTCTTTGAAATTCCATTTCTTCGTCTTTGGAACTTCCTTTTTTGATTTCTTCTATCCGGATCATGGCCAGTTCCTCTCATCCCGAAGAACAATCCCTAGGCCCATGATATACTACCATGCGGTCCCGTTTCGAACAACGGGATTTTGATATTTTGGCTGACAATTTCGAAATCCCCGAGGATATCGAAGTTCGCCTAGCTGGTCCCGCCGCTCGGCCACACAGACCGCCACGCGGCGGTTTCTGTGTCTTTCGCGACCAATTTACCGCCGGTCTGCGATTCCCCGTGCATCCTTTTATAGCAGACGTCTGTAATTATTTTGGCGTGCCGCTCGGAAGTTTAGTACCAAATACCTTCCGTCTCCTCTGCGGTGTTGTCGTTTTGTTTAAGATTCACAACATTCCCCTCCGACCGGAGGTCTTCTTTTATTTCTATTATCCTAAGCAAGCCGAGCCGAGCACCTTTATGTTCCAAGCTCGGCCCGGTCTGGTCTTCTTCAATAAACTACCTACTTCCAATAAACATTGGAAGGACTATTATTTCTACATCCGCATGCCTAGTCAGCCAAACTTTCCGACCCAGTGGCAGGTCAGTCTGCCTCCTACTCCCGAGTTGAAGAAATTCAAGACCCGACCGGATTATCTTCACGCCGCAAATGTACTAGCCGGTCTGCGGCTTGACATCAACAAACTTCTTCATGAGGGAGTGATGTACATTTTCGGGCTGAGTCCTATACGGACCCCACTTCCGACCGGCTTCGGTAAGAATTTTGCTTGGGCATTTGCTTTAATTGCTAACTGATTTCTTCTTCTTTTCATGCAGCTGACATCGTCATGGACTCGGTGATGGCCGGCGTTCTAAAGAGAAATGGAGGCGCTGGGTATTCAGCCGGTCGGTTCTCACGAAGGAGAGAGTGGCACCCAGGCTGAATCGGCCGCTCCGGCCTCTCAACAGCAGGCGGCCAGCGGAGCTACCCCCTCCAGGGAACCAACGACCCCCGAGGAAGGATCCGTTCGGGAGGAGGAACAGCCACTGCAAAAGAGGCGCCGGGTGGAGACTCCGCTGCGCTCGGCTACCTCCGCGGTCCAACCCTCCAACCGGGCCGCCGTGGCTGCTAAAGGCAAGGCGCCTGTGCCCGAGACCATCTCGTCCGACCGGACGCCTTCTGACTGTGACGAGCTGACTACTCCGGTCGAGGCCACTCCGGTCGACACTCTCCCCCTGCTCGCCGTTCAATCCAACGTTCGACCATCCATTCGCGATTTTCTGCGCCAGCTTCTGATCCCGGTCGGGCGATCCCTGGTCACGACCGCACAATACGAGTTACTCTTCATTTTCCAACTGAAGAGTTGCTACCAGAAGCCGACCGGCCCACCGTGCCCCAGCACACCATTACTTTGAAAGGGCCCCTCTCCGAGATGTGGGCCGACGCTCGGGCGCGAGTAGCAATGATCCCTCTCCAGAACTTAGCCAACAGCCACATGCAAGCGGCTACGGGGGTAAGTTTTTTTTTTTTTTTTTTTTTTTTGAAGTTTTGTCTGAATATTTCCGCCTGGCTTTTAACAACTGCGCCTTCTTGATTCAGAGATGGGTGGAAGAGATAGCAGTTTCTAGTCGCCTGGCTATGGCGGACGAGGAGATAAGGCAATTGAAGGCGGCAGGCGGTCCGAGCGGCTCCCAAGGCCCTTCCTACTCCGAGCTGCAAAAAGAGCTGAAGAAAGCTCAAACTTTGCTGGCTGCTGAGCAGAAGAAAACAGCTGACCAGGCCCACGCCCTAGCCGAGTCCGAGCGACAAGTCAAGTCGCTTGACACAAAGATAACTCTGGCCACCACTCGGAAGAACACAGCCATCTCCGATCTGGAGAAGAAAAACGTGGAGGCCCGGGGCCTGGAGTTGAAGATAAAGGAGCTGACGGAGCAGCTCGACCGGGAGAAGGCAGGCCGTTCGGCCGATGCGGAGAAGATTGAACGTCTGAATGAGGCCCTCACAAGCTCCCAGGCGACCTTCAAAGAATACCAGGATGCCGAGCCGAGCCGAGTTGCCGCTCTCCGACAAAGCCACATCCGATCGCCCGAGTTCTCGGAGAAAATTTGCGAGCGGATGTACTCGGCTTTCGACTTGGCCATTACGGCCACTATGACCTATCTGAAGTCGAAGGGCCTTCTTCCGGAGTCCACCAATATTCCGGCCGGCGATCAGGTGGAGCTCCTGAGCAACATTCCGAGGGACCTCTACGACTACATCGAGTAATTCTTGTAATTCCGCCGCTCGGCTGAACATGAGTCTTTTTGTACTTAGGCCACTCGGCCTAAGGTTTTAATTTTAATGAAATGCTTTCCTTTCGTGTACTCTATCTTTTTGCACTGTCCACTTGCTAATACTTGTGCTGTCTGCTCGTCCGCTATCACCCCTTTGGCATTCGAGGTGCATTCTTGCAAGTGTTTTCCCCAGCCCTTCCGTTCGGCCGAATATCATTCTGTGTTGCTAGCAAGACTCGCTCGTTATAAGCCGATCAGAACCTTTTATACCTCGAGTCTGAGCGGAACTTAGCGTCGGTCTAACAATATCGGCTGAGAATACAGATAATTGCAGTGTCGACGATATTCCGCTCGGATTATTTATAGATGCCGACGCGTCTCTCGATGTTTAACGTCGGAGCTCGACGACACGGATATTTATAGCCGGACGGCGCGACTCTCGATCTTTAACGACGGAGCTCGTCGGTTCGTCCGCTCGGATTATTTATAGACGTCGGTTCGTCTCTCGATCTTTAACGACGGAGCTCGTCGGCGCGGATATTTATAGCCGGTCGGCGCAGCTCTCGATCTTTAACGACGGAGCTCGTCGATTCGCCCGCTCGGATTATTTATAGACGCCAGCTCGTCTCTCGATCTTTAACGACGGAGCTCGTCGGCGCAGATATTTATAGCTGGTCGGCGCGGCTCTCGATCTTTAACGACGGAGCTCGTCGATTCGCCCGCTCAAATTAATTATAGACGCCGGCTCGTCTCTCGATCTTTAACGACGGAGCTCGTCGGCGCGGATATTTATAGCCAGTCGGCTCTCGATCTTTAACGACGAGGCTCGTCGTTCGCCCGCCCGGATTATTTATAGACGCCGGCTCCTCGATCTTTAACGACGGAGCTCGTCGGTCTTCCGCCCGGAGGGTTTATAGGCGCCGCTCTCGATCTTTAACGACGGACTCGTCGGCGCTGATTATTTATAGCGACGCGGCTCTCGATCTTTAACGACGGGGCTCGTCGATGTTTATAGCCGGACGGCGCGCTCTCGATCTTTAACGACGGAGCTCGTCGGTTCGCCCGCTCGGATTAGTCGGCTCGTCTCTCGATCTTTAACGACGGAGCTCGTCGGCGCGGATATTTATAGCCGGTCGGCGCGGCTCTCGATCTTTAACGACGGAGCTCGTCGATTCGCCCGCTCGGATTATTTATAGACGCCGGCTCGTCTCTCGATCTTTAACGACGGAGCTCGTCGGTCTTCCGCTCGGAGGGTTTATAGACGCCGGCTCGTCTCTCGATCTTTAACGACGGGGCTCGTCGGTTCGCCCGCTCGGATTATTTATAGACGCCGGCTCGTCTCTCGATCTTTAACGACGGAGCTCGTCGGTTCGCCCGCTCGGATTATTTATAGACGCCGGCTCGTCTCTCGATCTTTAACGACGGAGCTCGTCGGCGCGGATATTTATAGCCGGTCGGCGCGGCTCTCGATCTTTAACGACGGAGCTCGTCGATTCGCCCGCTCGGATTATTTATAGACGCCGGCTCGTCTCTCGATCTTTAACGACGGAGCTCGTCGGTCTTCCGCTCGGAGGGTTTATAGACGCCGGCTCGTCTCTCGATCTTTAACGACGGGGCTCGTCGGTTCGCCCGCTCGGATTATTTATAGACGCCGGCTCGTCTCTCGATGTTTAACGACGGGGCCCGTCGGCACGGATGTTTATAGCCGGACGGCGCGGCTCTCGATCTTTAACGACGGAGCTCGTCGGTTCGCCCGCTCGGATTATTTATAGACGCCGGCTCGTCTCTCGATCTTTAACGACGGGGCCCGTCGGCACGGATGTTTATAGCCGGACGGCGCGGCTCTCGATCTTTAACGACGGAGCTCGTCGGCACGGATGTTTATAGCCGGTCGGCGCGGCTCTACGGTTTAACGTCTGAGCTAGACGGCCTTTAAGGCTAACTCCTTACCAGGTCGAGCGACCTTGGCCTTCATAACTTATCTCGGGATTGAACAGTTTTTATGCCCTGCCGAACAGCACGGGTCATTCGCTTGCGAATCTAATCAGCTAAGGGGCCTTCGCTATTCGGGCGCTTGGCTCGGATAATCCATATGCCCCTGCTGAACGGTAAGCCGTTCAGCGGAGAATACTTAATATGTTTTCATCTTTTTGCTTCCTGCATCGCAAGTACATAGGCAACCAAAAAGTATATAAATTTATATTTAGCGCACCTTTCACCCAGCTTGGAGAACGTACGCTTAGCCGAACGGCTCAGGATCTGCTTCGTCGAGCACTTTGGCTCGGATAATTTCCCTCCGTCCAGACGGTACGGGGCCTTCGATACTCGCGCGCTTGGTTCGACCCTTTTACTGTTGGTGCAACCTTAGGTCAAGGTTGACCTGGTTGACCTGACTCGAGTTGACCTGACTCGAGTTGTATTTTGATGTTTGACTTAGGAAGATTGTTGGTGCAACCTTAGGTCAATGTTGACCTAGTTGAGTTGCATGTTGATGTTTGACACTCGTGGAAGAGTTGTATTCTTGCTATGGGACAAGAATAGATGTTTGGGAGATTGTTGGTGCAACCTAAGGTCAAGGTTGACCTGGTTGACCTGATTCGGGAAAAAGTCCAAGTATGGAGACTTGGCAACGGAAAAGTCCAAGCAGGGAGCTTGGCACTAAAAAAGTCCAAGCAGGGAGCTTGGCACGCGAAAAGTCCAAGTATGGAGACTTGGCACGGGAAAAGTCCAAGTATGGAGACTTGGCACTGGAAAAGTCCAAGTATGGAGACTTGGCACGGAAAAGTCCTAACTGGGATGTTAGGCAGTGTGGAAAGTCCTGGTGAGTGAAGCCAGGTAGTCGGGAAATCCTGGTGAGTGAATCCAGGTGAAAATCCTAGTGAGTGAAGCTAGGTGAAGGTGAAAGTCCTGGTGAGTGAAGCCAGGCATTCGGGAAAATCCTGGTGAGTGAAGCCAGGTGAAAATCCTAGTGAGTGAAGCTAGGTGAATGAGAAAGTCCTAATTGGGATGTTAGGCAATGTGAAAGTCCTGGTGAGTGAAGCCAGGCAGTGAGAAAGTCCTAACTGGGATGTTAGGCAGTGTGGAAGTCCTGGTGAGTGAAGCCGGGCAAGGGAAATCCAGATGGATCAGGGATGATCGGACATCTGGTGTTGAGGAAAGTCCAAGTAGGTCAAAGGGATTGACCGGACACTTGGCGGAGAATTCTAGCAGGTCAAGGGAGTGACCAGATGCTAGGAATGATGAACCAACAGGTCAAGGTTGACCGGATGTTGGTGTAGAAGCCTGAGGTTTAGGGCTGGGGAGTTTGGATCGGTCTGCAGACCGATCAAATAATACACTGGATAGCCTGATCGGTCACCAGACCGATCAGTAACCATCCAGTAGCCTACTGTAGGTTATCTGATCGGTCTGGAGACCGATCAGACAACGATCAGGAGGTGCAAAGAATTCGGGAGAAGAGAAGCCTGATCGGTCCGTAGACCGATCAGGAGGTTCCCTGATCGGTCTGTGGACCGATCAGGAGGTTCCCTGATCGGTCCATGGACCGATCAGGGACGGAACAGAAGCGAAGGCTTCTTCCCTGATCGGTCTGCAGACCGATCAGGATGTTGCCTGATCGGTCCATAGACCGATCAGGGTTCTAGCCGTTGTGACGCAACGGCTAGTTTCTTCGCTGTTTCTTCTGTTGATACAGTCTGACCTGGATGTTGTTTTGATGTTGACACTGATTTAAGTTTGAATCAGATATTAAATTAACTCAGATTAATTACTAATCAAGGTTGACTTGGTTAACCTGATTGACCTGATTGGGAAAAGTCCAAGCGAGGAGCTTGGCACGGGAAAGTCCTGGTGAGTGAAGCCAGGCAGTGGGAAAGTCCTAACTGGGATGTTAGGCAGTTGGAAAGTCCTGGTGAGTGAAGCCAGGCAGTGGGAAAGTCCTAACTGGGATGTTAGGCATTTGGAAAGTCCTGGTGAGTGAAGCCAGGCAATTGGAAAGTCCTGGTGAGTGAAACCAGGCAATTGGGAAGTCGAAGTGTGGAAGCTTGGCATGTATGGTCGGAGAGGGATCGGTAGCACGCTCTCTGGACCGTCAGGGGTGAGGGCAGCAAGCTTGGAAGCTTGACTCGAGACTCACAGCTTTGGATCGGTCCCGATCCGGACCGATCGGTGCAGACCGATCCAGGGCATGATCACCGATCGGTTCAGAGATCGATCCGGTTCGATCGATCCGCATCGATCGTGCAAAACTCGAGCACATCGAGTGTATACCGATCGGTCCGGACCGATCGTAAAACTCGAGATCGAACCGATCGAGTGTATACTTGATCGGTCCGGGACCGATCAAATAACACTCGAGCACATCGGATATCGATCGTCCGGGACCGATCAAATGATCCTCGATGGCGAGTGAATCCGATCGGTTTTACGGACCGATCGAGTCCCGATCGGTCCGCACCGATCGTGCCGATTCGCGTGAAGGGTGGATCGGTCTTGGGACCGATCGAGCACCGATCGGTGATCGGTCACCGACCGATCAAGACATACGTGGATCGGTCTGACCGATCCACAATGGCTTGTTTTGCATGCGCTTTCTCTTATTGTTTCGATTCGCAATTGCTTTTACCTATTTCGTTTCTAACCATCTGCAAGCTTTCTGGTTACAGATTACTTGATGTTGGGTGAATTCAAATTAAGGATCATTAGTAGAAGGCGACGAAAAAGCTTTTGTTGTGTCTCATTGCGGACAAACCAGTTTTGGTAGCAACGTCTCGCTTGGCAGCCGTTTGGTCGAAATCAGCTTGACTTGTGCTGATAGGTTCAAGCTCAGAGGTACCAGTGGAAACGAGGATGCCATTGGTGGGAGCTGAGACAATCAGACAAGGAAGAAGCGTGATTGGCGACGTCGTGGACGGTTGCAGGGATTTGCAGGGATTTGCTGCAGGTTTGGCAGAGATCCGTTACAGAGCAGAGAGGCATATGAAGGTGGAGAGGAGAAGCTCTCGTGACAATGCTTTTTGTGCTCTTGCTGTGAAAAACACTGTGGTGAAAAAACTCTCTGGAAGATTGAAGCAGTGTGCTTGTTCTTCGCTGATTGTGGCTGTGAGCTTCCTTTGATCATTTCACTTGAGCCACTACTGTAAGTCTTGTGCTTAATTTCTTACTGCTGTTAAAGACTTTGTGGAGAGGTTACTCCACCGAGAAGGAGAATCCTTTAGCCGGATAGCTTCCGGGGTGTGATCTACCGAAAGATCAAGAGGATTCGTCCACCTTACGGACACGCCGAGGAGTAGGGGCAAGTTATCCCCGAACCTCGTAAATCTCTGAGTTAGTGTGCTGTGCTTTCTTGTTTTAGTTTTCTAATTCCGCTGTGCTAACAAAGTTCTTGAAGAAATTTGTGTTTAGTGTTTTTCAAAGAGGCTATTCACCCCCCTCTAGCCATCTAAGGTCCCAACAAGTGGTATCAGAGCCTGGTGCTCTTCATTTCGGCTTAACAACCCAAAGAGCAAAACAATGGCCATGAAGGAGGGATTTAGCACCAACCGTCCACCTTACTTCGAAGGAGCAGATTTTCAATATTGGAAGGGCCGCATGGAGTACTACCTCAAAACCGACATAGCCATGTGGTTCTCAGTCAAGGAAGGTTTCACACCACCAAAGGATGAAGAAGGTAAGGAACTCGAGTCGTCAAAGTGGTCTACCGAACAACTCCGCAAAGCACAAGCCGATGCCAAGGCTATGGTCACCTTGCAATGTGGAATCGCCAAGGACCAACTCGTCAAGGTAGGTCCGTTCTCAAGTGCAAGAGACCTATGGAACAAACTCATCGAGCTCCAAGAGGGAACTCGAGATTCTCGGATTGCCAAGAGGGACCTATTCTTGAATCAGCTCCAAAATCTAACCATGAAGGACAATGAAACGGTGAGTGAACTTCATGGGAGATTCAAGGAGATCATCAATGGTCTCCACTCCGTGGATGAACGGGTAGAAAACCGTGACCTAGTAAGGTACGCTCTTAAATCTTTTCCTAGGAATGCCTTGTGGTCATCCATGGTAGATGCCTACAAGGTATCCAAGGATCTTTCCATTGTTAAACTAGATGAATTTTTCTGTGAAATGGAACTTCATGAGCTTGCTAACAAAGGTCAAAAAGAGAAGGGTATTGCTTTATTTGCAGGACCAAAGAGCAAGGATGGAAGAAGGAAGAAGGAAAAGAAGAAAGAAAAGGAGATTTCCTCATCCACCTCTTCTTCTGAATCCGATGATGAAAGTGGATCATCATCAAGCGAGATGGCGAACTTCGTAAGAAGGATTATGAGAAGAGGCCGAAGATACAAAGGAAAAGGTAAAACTAATGATCAAAATTTTGATAAATCTAATGTTACATGTTATGAGTGTAGCAAGAAAGGACACATTCGGAGCGAGTGTCCGAAACTAAAGAGGAAGGAGGAACGAGCCAAAAGGAAGGAGGAAAGAGCCAAGAAGAAGAAGGCTCTCAAGGCCACTTGGGATGAGTCCTCATCAAGCTCATCGGAGGAAGAAGAGAAGATGGAAAAGAGCACTCGGCAATTGGCACTCATGGCAAGGGAAGAGTCAGAATCCGAGAGTGATGACTCAAGCGCTTCAACCACGGCTTCATCATCTTCGGATGATGAAGAGGTAACCTCTTCTCATATAGAAAAGTGTTATAAAACTATCACTCACTTATCTACATTGCTTAAAAAGTCAAAAACA
This sequence comes from Zingiber officinale, assembly GCF_018446385.1. Classification (NCBI taxonomy): domain Eukaryota; kingdom Viridiplantae; phylum Streptophyta; class Magnoliopsida; order Zingiberales; family Zingiberaceae; genus Zingiber; species Zingiber officinale. Next base: position 35,859,978 of record NC_056004.1, on the reverse strand, counting down.
GAAAATAAATTGTTGAAAGAAGAAGTAAAACCATTAAGGACACTTAGGGAAGATGAGGTCGATGACCTACATCTAGAAGTCCTTGAGGATGAGAACAAGGCCTTAAAGGGTGAGGTTGAGAAACTCAAGAAAATGCTTGAGAAATTCTCAACTAGCTCTAAGACTCTAGACATGATTCTAAATGCCCAAAGGGCAGTTTACAACAAAGCCGAGTTAGGGTATCAACCCAAGGAGTCGAGTTTCATTTCTCTAATGTCTAGAACTCAAAATAGTAGATCACATGTTTCTAGAGTTCATGGAACTAGGAAAGGTATGACCAAGGCATGGGTTCCTAGGTCTTTCGTTGTAGAAGCATTAGGTCCCAAGATTTGGGTACCTAAAACCTCTATTTTTCGTGTATTGTAGGCATTGGTCGAGGGGGAGCATCTATCAACTTGGTTTGTTGATAGTGGATGCTCCAAGCACATGACTGGGAACAAATCACTGTTTACTACCATTCAAAACAAAAGTAGAGGTAATGTGTCTTTTGGTAATAATGGTAGCCTTAAGGTTGTAGGAATTGGAGACATTCATATATCCGAATGTCTTCATATCAAGAATGTCCTTCTAGTCAAGGGGATGACTTTTAATCTCCTAAGTGTCAGTCAATTGTGTGATACGGGTTACACAATTGAATTTCATTCAAGTCAATGTTTGGTTAAACACATTGACACACTTGACACGGTACTAGTAGGCACAAGGGTTGACAATATTTATCAAGTATCATTTAAAAGTGCTACTAATGCTTTGATTAAGTGTTTCATGTCGAAAGAAGAAGAGTCTTGGTTATGGCATAGAAGATTGGCACATGTAAACATGAAGAACATCTGGAAGTTGGCCAACCAAGGATTAGTGCGAGGCTTACCAAGCATCAAGTTCCACAAGACCAAACTATGTGATGCATGTCAAAAGGGTAAGCAAACAAAAGCTGTCCATAAAGGTAAAAGCAATGTAAGTACATCTCTGCTTTAGATTTATTGCACATGGACCTATTTGATTGCAGTAGTGTAATATCATTGAATGGAAGTAGATATTGTTTGATAATCGTTGATGATTTTACTAGATACACATGGACTTTCTTCTTGAAACATAAGGACCAAACTATAGATATTTTATTTCCTTTTGTAGAAGAACTGAAAATGAAAATCGACAACAATTAAAACCATTAGAAGTGATCATGGTGGGAATTTCAAAATCATAGGTTTTAGAGTTTTGTCAAGAAAAGGGATATAGGCATGAGTTCTCTACTCCAAGGACCCCACAAAAAAATGAGGTTGTGGAGAGAAAGAACCGAGTCCTACAAGAGGTTGCATGAAGCATGCTTCATGAGTACTCACTACCGAACTACTTATGGGTCAAGTGTGAATACAGCTTGCTATGTGCAAAATCGAGTTTTAATACATAGGTTTTAGGAAAGACTCCCCATGAACTTTGGTTTGGGAAACCGCCTACAATTAAACATCTTAGGGTGTTTGGTTGTAAAGTGTTTATCTTAAACACCAAGGACCATCTTGGGAAGTTCACGGCTAAGGCTGATCAAGGGATACTGGTCGGGTACTCTCTTACCAGCAAAGCTTATCGAGTCTACAATGAGAGGACTAAATTGATTGAAGAGTCCTCAGACGTAGCATTTGAAGAAATCCTAAATCAAATGATCAATCAAGGGATGTAGGAGAAATTCAATTCGAACTTAGAAATCTAAGTTTGAATGATCAAAACATTGGAAGAGTCGAAGTTGACTCTGAAGATGATGAGCAAAGGCAAGAAAGGGCTCAATCTGATCTCTTGCCTGTGCCGAGTGAGACCACTCATGAGGCACCGCCAACTCCAAGGCAATCTAGGATAGTCTCTAGTCATCCACAAGACCAGATTGTGGGAGACATCCAACAAGGGGTTAGGACTAGATCATTCTTCAGAAATGAGTCGAATGAGGTTGCTTTGATCTCAGAAATCGAACCTAAACTAGTTGATGAGGCATTGCATGATCCTGATTGGGTCATAGCTATGCAAGATGAGTTAGGTCAATTTGAAAGAAGCCAAGTGTGGGACTTGGTTCCTAGACCTAAGAAGACCACCGTTATTGGAACTAAATGGGTCTTCAAAAATAAGTTAAACCAAAAGGGAGAGGTAGTAAGAAACAAGGCAAGACTAGTAGCCAAGGGCTATAGTCAAGTTGAAGGCCTCGATTATGATGAGACCTATGCTCCTGTGGCACGATTGGAGTCCATTCGTTCAATGCTAGCTTTTGCTGCACATAGAGGTTTCAAGCTCTATCAAATGGACGTTAAATCGGCCTTCTTAAATGGTTTCATTAAAGAAGAAGTCTACGTTGAACAACCACCGGGGTTTGTGAATACCGAAGCTCCAAACCACGTGTTCAAGCTCAAGAAAGCTCTTTATGGGCTAAAACAAGCACCTCGAGCTTGGTACGAAAGGTTGTCGACTTATCTATTAGAAAAGGGTTTTGTAAGGGGTCAAATAGACCCAACACTATTTCTTCGTCGAGATGGTGAAAATATTTTTGTAGCCCAAGTATATGTCGATGACATAATTTGTGGCTCAAATAACAAGGGCTATTTAAATGAATTTATCACTCACATGGAAAGTGAGTTTGAAATGAGTCTTGTGGGAGAATTGACATTCTTCCTTGGACTAGAAATCAAACAAACTAGAGATGACATTTATGTCCATCAAGCAAAATACACTCAAGAGATGCTTAAGAAATTCAAAATGAGTGATTCTAAGGAAGTATCCACTCCTATGGCGACGAGCACTCGTCTTGACAATGATGAGAGTGGAAAATCAGTTGATCTAACGCAATATAGAAGCATGATTGGTAGTCTTCTATATCTCACAGCTAGTCGACCGGACATACTCTTTGCTGTGGGCATGTGCGCTAGGTATCAAGTCTGTGCCAAGGAATCTCACTTAATTGCAGTTAAGAGAATTCTGAGATACCTTAAAGGCACAATTAGAGTAGGTCTTTGGTACCCTCGTACTGAATCATTTGACTTGATAGGTTATACCGACTCCGATTATCTGGTGCAAATTGGATCGGAAAAGTACGAGTGGGGGTTGCCAATTTTTAGGTTCATGTTTAGTTAGTTGGTCAAGTCGGAAGCAACATTGTGTTGCTCTCTCCACGACCGAGGCTGAATATATTGCCATGGGAGAGAGTGTATCACAGTTGTTGTGGATGATACACACCCTAGAGGATTATGGACTCTCTTATAAGGGTGTACAAGTGCTATGCGACAACATTAGCACAATCAACCTAACTAAAAATCCAGTCCATCATTCGAGGACCAAACACATTGAAGTGCGTCATCACTTCATAAGAGATCACGTAGCTAGGGGAGACATTGTGCTCACATATGTTGAGTCAAAGTCAAACCTAGCCGATATCTTCACAAAACCCCTTCCGGAGAATGAATTTAGTCATTTAAGGAGGGAGTTGGGAATGTGTTTGGCTCCTTAGGTCATTAGAACTTCACCATGATCAATAAGGACTATTAAAATGACAAGAGTAATTGGGAAACTGATTTGGGCAATTTGGGGACATCTCACACAAACGATAAGGTTTAACAAATTGTTTTTGTTTGCTAGAAATGGGGTGAGATGCTAGGAACAACCAATTTATTCAAAATGTACTATGCATCCCTTGAATAAGTAGGTTGAAGAGACATAAATTGAGTATGGGGAAGGTCATTACATAATTCATGTGTATTTGACTCCTAGATCTTACTCATATATTCCAACCAAGGAATCTTGGTTGGACTTTTGTCTAGAAATTATCTAATCATGATTGATGTGTTGATTGATACTTTGGATTGGTATCTTTAATGATAAGATGAGTTGATAATGTAAGAATAGTAATTTAGGATATATTTTGACAAATTTGAAACTAAACATGACAGGGTTGGATATTTCAGGTTTTGAAACTCTGAAATGTCTGAAACTAACTTGTAACTTAATAAAAAAAAAAACCTAGAATGTTAGGACTTTCAGAGCTTGCAATTAGGAAATGTTCTTGTTCGTAGATGTTTAAGTTCTGTGCTCTGAATTTGAGAAGTTCTGAATTTTCAGAATTCTCGAGAGAAACGACTGCGAAATCAGTTGCTCGAATTCAGATATCAGAAATCTGAATTATCAGACACTGATCGGTCTCACGACCGATCAGGAGACTCTCTGATCGGTCCACAGTCCGATCAGGGGTCCTCCAGATTTTTCTGTTGGCTCACTGATCGGTCCAGGGACCGATCAGGAGGTTCTGGCACGCGACAATCACAAATGATCGGTCCAGGGACCGATCAGGAGGATCTCACGCGACAATTCACATCTGATCGGTCCAGGGACCGATCAGGAGAGTCTCAACCTCTTCAACCTCTCATCTCTGATCGGTCCAAGGACCGATCAGCTCTCTATGGTTCGCAGGAAGGCCCCTGATCGATCCGAGCACCGATCAGAGGGTTTCCTGATCGGTCAAGGGGACCGATCAGACCCTTTTTGTGCGTTAAAATCGATCCTGATCGGACAGCCGTCCGATCAGATTACACTGTGCGCTACCCCTCATTAAATCCTCCTGACCTCCTCTCTTCCCGATCTTCTTCTTTCTCACAACCCTAGCCGACCAACGCCCCGACGCCCCTTTCTTCCTCCCGTATTCTCGACCCATCGTCTTCTAAAAGCCGAAGGTCAAAATGGCACCGAGGTAATCTCTCGATCTCTAATCTCTACTGTTATTGTCTTTGGCAGTTCACGTTATCATGTTTCTTACGGTGACTGTGGTTTGTGTTTGGTGGTTTGCCCATGGCCGGTGCTCTCTCTTTGTTTCCCATTGTCCAAATGGTTAGGAAGAAACCCACTAGTGGTGAGGGTACCTCTAAGGAACCAACCGAGAAATCCAAATCTAAGTCCAAAGCTCCTGCTACCTCCCGACCTCAACCGGCTAGTTCGGGGAGATTCCCCAACCAACAATTTGAAAAATCATTTAAGGAGAGGACTTTCAAATTACTCCCTTGTCGATCTGTTGATAAGAAGTTCATGCAGGAATCTTGTCCCTCTATTTTAGAAACCATTGCCTACTACAAGCTCGATTCTTTGGTTTTTCTAGAAAGGGACATCAACTTTGATCTAGTATCTGAATTCTATAACAACCTTCATCAGACTCCTGATGGTAGTTATAGAACAAGAGTGGCTAAGCAAAACGTTGATCTCAACATAATTGCCTTCTTTGAGTATTTAGGTTGTCGTTTGTGTTCAGGGACGGTGTTCTCCATCTATCCTGTTTTGCCTGAACCCGTACCTCATCCTCTTAATGTCTCTTCTGACTCAATCTATGAGTACTTCTTTGGTCATCCGAGACTGGATGGTTTAGATGAGTTAGATGACGACTTTCCTACATTTGCAGCCCTTAGACTCTCTGCTCCTGACTACATCCTTTTCAAAGTTGTCACACAATGTCTTCTACCTATCACCTCTAAACAGTTGGCAGACCACTGTCTGATGCTTTATGGGTTACGTCGACGTCTAGATTTTGATATTATGTCGAGTGTCTATATGTCTATCATATCCCATAGCGAACCGAGCGGCGACAACATCTATATGCCTTTTGGGCATATAATTACTGGTTGGCTCGAGTCCATGGGTATTGACGTCTCTAGGGGGAGGATAGTGAAGATGGTCAGGCAGGATTGTCGACTTGGGAAACGTGCATTTTCCAAGTCCGGAATCCTAAGTCAGGATGGGCCGGTTAGGTGGAAGGATGGGAGGGCACTGGGTGAGCTACCACTTCCACGACAGGTTGCTCGTCCTCCTGCTGCTGCTGCATATGGCGAGGAGGATCCAGATCTGCGCTGGCAGATCGCTGAGCTGGAGAGCCGGTTTGACCGCCACGAGGAGATGGTGGCTGCAGAGTTCGATGGCCTGCGCCTCCAGATTGATCAGCGCTTCGATACTCTACAGAGACAGCAGTTGGCGACACATCAGGCATTTCTAGGATGGATGGCCGGCCATCCACCTCCTCAGCACTCCGCGGGCGAGCTACCCTCAGGCAGCAGCATGCCTCTTCAGGATTCCACTCTTCCAGCTGATGCTGCGGATGATCCTCTTGATGAGGATGTTGGCTGACATTCTCTATGTTTTGATTGTTTTGTTGATACTATGTCTTTGATACATTTATCTGAACTGGATGTTAGCTATGTTTCTTATATTCATGCTATTTATGATGCTTCACTATTCATGATACACTTATGATGTTTCATATGCCATTGTTTTTCATATACCGTATTTTTTTTGTGGATTAAGATTGAGGCGTTATTGGTTAAAAGGGGGAGGTGCTTGTCAGTCTTATTCATTATTTTACACCTTTTCGGTGTTTGACAAAGGGGGAGAGAATAATTAAGTTTAGAGACGATTTGACCTCTTTGAATCAATAAAAAAAAGAGGAGAAGGTAACTGAGTTATATCCATCTTAGGGGGAGATCTTAATTTCCCTGAAATTATGGATATGAGAGTTTTTCTGATCTAAACTTAAATTGTGTTGTCAAACAACAAAAAGGGGGAGATTGTTGATACAGTCTGACCTGGATGTTGTTTTGATGTTGACACTGATTTAAGTTTGAATCAGATATTAAATTAACTCAGATTAATTACTAATCAAGGTTGACTTGGTTAACCTGATTGACCTGATTGGGAAAAGTCCAAGCGAGGAGCTTGGCACGGGAAAGTCCTGGTGAGTGAAGCCAGGCAGTGGGAAAGTCCTAACTGGGATGTTAGGCAGTTGGAAAGTCCTGGTGAGTGAAGCTAGGCAGTGGGAAAGTCCTAACTGGGATGTTAGGCAGTTGGAAAGTCCTGGTGAGTGAAGCCAGGCAATTGGAAAGTCCTGGTGAGTGAAACCAGGCAATTGGGAAGTCCAAGTGTGGAAGCTTGGCATGTATGGTCGGAGAGGGTTCGGTAGCACGCTCTCTGGACCGTCAGGGGTGAGGGCAGCAAGCTTGGAAGCTTGACTCGAGACTCACAGCTTTGGATCGGTCTGCAGACCGATCCAGTGGCACGGCTGATCGGTCTGCAGACCGATCCAGTTGCCTGATCGATCTGCAGACCGATCAGGCAACACTCGATCTGCAGACCGATCAGGCAAAACTCAGTAGCACACTGAGTGTATACTGATCGGTCCGGGGACCGATCAGATAACACTCAGTAGCACACTGAGTGGATACTGATCGGTCCGGGGACCGATCAGATGATCCTCAGTAGCGCTGAGTGAATACTGATCGGTCTTACGGACCGATCCAGCTGAGTCCTGATCGGTCCGCAGACCGATCAGGCTTCGGTGCCAGATTCGCGTGAAGGGATGGATCGGTCTTGGGACCGATCAGACAAGCACCTGATCGGTCACCAGACCGATCAGTGACGATAAATAGAAGCGTGGATCGGTCTGCTGACCGATCCACAGTATGGCTTGTTTTGCATGCGCTTTCTCTTATTGTTTCTGATTCGCAATTGCTTTTACCTATTTCGTTTCTAACCATCTGCTGCAAGCTTTCTCGAAGTTACAGGTTACAGATTACTTGATGTTGGGTGAATTCAAATTAAGGATCATTAGTAGAAGGCGACGAAAAAGCTTTTGCTGTGTCTCGCTGCGGACAAACCAGTTTTGGTAGCAACGTCTCGTTTGCGATCTGCTGGCAGCCGTTTGGTCGAAATCAGCTTGACTTGTGCTGATAGGTTCAAGCTCAGAGGTACCAGTGGAAACGAGGATGCCATTGGTGGGAGCTGAGACAATCAGACAAGGAAGAAGCGTGATTGGCGACGTCGTGGACGGTTGCAGGGATTTGCAGGGATTTGCTGCAGGTTTGGCAGAGATCCGTTACAGAGCAGAGAGGCATATGAAGGTGGAGAGGAGAAGCTCTCGTGACAATGCTTTTTGTGCTCTTGCTGTGAAAAACACTGTGGTGAAAAAACTCTCTGGAAGATTGAAGCAGTGTGCTTGTTCTTCGCTGATTGTGGCTGTGAGCTTCCTTTGATCATTTCACTTGAGCCACTACTGTAAGTCTTGTGCTTAATTTCTTACTGCTGTTAAAGACTTTGTGGAGAGGTTACTCCACCGAGAAGGAGAATCCTTTAGCCGGATAGCTTCCGGGGTGTGATCTACCGAAAGATCAAGAGGATTCGTCCACCTTACGGACACGCCGAGGAGTAGGGGCAAGTTATCTCCGAACCTCGTAAATCTCTGAGTTAGTGTGCTGTGCTTTCTTGTTTTAGTTTTCTAATTCCGCTGTGCTAACAAAGTTCTTGAAGAAATTTGTGTTTAGTGTTTTTCAAAGAGGCTATTCACCCCCCCTCTAGCCATCTAAGGTCCCAACATCTTCTTCGCAGGTATAAGAAGACGAGGGCATCTTCTGTGCAATTACTCTCGATCTTCTTTTCTTCTAGAACTTCTGTTCTTCTGCTGCTGAAGCTTCTGCTTCAACTGAGCTTTGATTGAGCTCGCCTCCGAAGCTTCGCGTGAGCTTCCAGTCGTCGACCAGCCGCTGTGTTAAGGTTTGATATTCTTCCTTTCGTTTCTAGTATATTTTTCCGCTGCGCTAACGAATTGTAGGAAGAAACGAGCGATTTGGGACGGCTATTCACACCCCCCTCTCTAGCCGAGTACGAAGGATCCTAACATTTACCTCCGGCCGAACGGCGCGGGGCCTTCGTTACTCGTTGACAATGCCTTATATTTGTTCTCTTGATTCTTCATTTCTTTCATCCCGCCCGGTAAGGCTGGAGGTGGTTCGCGCTCCACGGCCTATCTAGCTGCCGACCGTCCTCATCTTCCAAATAATACGCGCCCGAGCGGAGCTTTTCGATGATTTTGAAGGGACCTGCCCACGGAGCTTCAAGCTTACCGACGTCGCCGACCGGCTTGACTTTCTTCCAGACAAGGTCGCCGACCTGGAATGATCGGGGAATGACGCGCCGGTTGTAGTTTTGCTTCATCCGTTGACGGTACGCCATCAGCCGAACGGATGCCTTGGCACGCTCTTCAACCAAATCCAGCTCCATATTCCTCCGCTCGGCGTTGCCTTCATCATAACACTGGACCCGGACGGACTCGACGCCGACTTCAACCGGAATGACCGCTTCACCGCCGTACACCAGATGAAAAGGTGTAACGCCCGTTCCTTCCTTAGGAGTTGTTCGGATGGCCCATAAAACGCCCGACACTTCATCCGGCCAACTTCCTCCCACGTGGTCGAGCCGAGCGCGCAGAATACGGAGAATTTCCCGGTTGGCTACTTCGACTTGACCGTTGCTTTGGGGGTAAGCCACGGACGTGAAGTGTTGCTCGATGCCGTAGCTCTTGCACCAATCTTCCAGCACCTTCCCTGTGAATTGCCGCCCGTTGTCGGAAACCAATCGGCGAGGGATACCGAACCTACAGATGATGTGTTGCCAGATGAATTTCTTGACCATCTGCTCGGTGATCTGGGCTAGTGGCTCGGCCTCCACCCACTTGGAGAAATAATCGACCGCCACCAGCAAAAACTTCCTCTGCCCGGTCGCCATCGGAAATGGACCCACAATATCCATTCCCCATTGATCGAACGGACATGAAACGGTTGATGCTTTCATCTCCTCTGCCGGTCGGTGCAAGAAGTTGTGATACTTCTGGCATGAAAGGCACGTAGATACTGTCCGGGCGGCGTCTATTTGTAAGGTCGGCCAAAAGTATCCAGCTAGCAAAATCTTCTTGGCTAGTGATCGCCCGCCCGGATGTCCTCCGCACGATCCTTGATGTACCTCCTGGAGGATGTAAGCCGAATCTTCCGAGCTCACACACTTCAACAACGGGCGAGAGAAAGCCTTCTTGTAGAGCTGATCACCGATAAGTGTGAACCGACCGGCCCTCCTCCTGAGCAGCTGGGCTTCATCCCGATCGGCCGGTGTGGCTCCCGAGCGGAGGAACTCTATGATGGGTGTCCTCCAGTCGCTTGGAAACGTGAGGCTTTCCATCCGGTCGACGTGCGCTACCAGCAGTACTTTTTCAATAGGTTGCTGAATGGTGACCGACACTATAGAACTTGCTAGCTTGGCCAAGTCATCTGCTGCCTGGTTCTCCGTTCGGGGAATCTTTTGAATAAGGACCTCTCGGAAAGTGGTTTTGAGTTTTTCAAAAGCCTCAGCGTAGAGCTTAAGCCGAACACTGTTGATTTCAAAGGTACCAGAAAGTTGCTGAGCGGCCAACTGTGAATCCGAATAAAGAGTCACCCGACCGGCTCCCACATGCCGTGCTGCCTGCAATCCGGCTATGAGGGCCTCATACTCTGCCTCATTGTTGGTGGCTTTGTAGTCCAGCCGGACGGATAGGTGCATCTTTTCTTCTTGAGGTGAGATCAACAATATTCCAATCCCACTCCCGAGTCGAGTGGAAGACTCATCCACATATATTCTCCACAGAGCTTCCGGCTCTGGCCTCTGCACTTCTGTCACAAAATCAGCCAAGGATTGCGCTTTGATCGCCGAGCGGGGCTGGTATTGGATGTTAAATTCACTTAGTTCTGTCGTCCACTTGATGAGCCGTCCGGACGCTTCTGAATTCAACAGCACTCTTCCTAGTGGACTGTTCGTCCGAACGATGATGGTGTGAGCCAAGAAATATGGTCGAAGGCGCCGAGCGGCTAGAACCAAAGCAAAGGCCAACTTCTCGAGCCCGGTGTAACGAGATTCAGCATCTTTCAAAATGTGGCTTAGGAAATACACCGGCTGCTCTTCGCCGCTCGCCCTCACAAGTGCCGAGCCTACAGCATGCTCAGTTGACGACAGATACATATAAAGTGACTCACCCCCGATCGGCTTGGCAAGTACAGGCAGAGAATTTAGATATGTTTTCAATTCTTCAAATGCTCGGTCACATTCTTCATCCCACTGGAACTTAGTAGCCTTGCGCAGGATCTTGAAGAATGGTAAGCTCCGGTCGACGGTTTTGGAGATGAATCTGGACAAAGCAGTTATCCGACCGGTCAACCGTTGTACTTCCCTTGTATTTCTGGGAGGTGGCATGTCTTGCAGAGCTTTCACCTTGCTGGGATTGGCTTCAATTCCCCGCTCGGTCACTATATATCCCAAGAAACGCCCCCCTTTTGCTCCGAACAAGCATTTCTGAGGATTTAGCTTGACTCCATATTTGCGTAGCGTTTGGAAGGTTTCTTCCATGTCCTTGAAGAGATCGGCCGCTCGGACGGATTTGATAAGAATGTCGTCCACATAGACTTCCAGATTCCGCCCGATCTGCTCCCTGAACACTTTGTTCATCAAGCGTTGATAGGTGGCCCCGGTATTCTTCAATCCGAACGGCATCACATTGTAGCAATATGTGCCGTCGGCAGTCACGAAGCTAACCTTTTCTTGATCTTCACGGGCGAGCGGCACCTGATGATAGCCTTGGTATGCGTCGAGCATGCAAATCAATTCGCAACCGGCCGTAGAGTCCACCAGCTGATCTATCCGGGGCAAGGGATAAAAATCTTTGGTGCATGCTTTGTTCAAGTCCCGAAAGTCAATGCAGACCCTCCACTTGCCGCCCGGCTTGGAGACTAATACCACGTTAGCCAACCAGCTCGGGAACTGCACCTCGCGTATGTGGCCGCCCTCCAGAAGTTTCTCTACTTCCGCCCGGATGATGGCATTCTGCTCGGCACTGAAATCCCTTTTTCTCTGCTTCACTGGCCGAGCGTCCGGTCGGACATGCAACTCATGCTGCGCTAGGTTCGGCGAAATTCCGGGCAACTCATGTGTCGACCAGACGAAGACATCATGATTTCGTTGGAGGCATTGGATCAGCTCCTCCTTCTGCTCCTTCTCCAGATCAGAGGCGATAAAAGTCGTGGCCTTCGATCGGGTCGGATGGATCTGAACCTCCTCCTTTTCATCATAAATTAAAGCAGGAGGTTTCTCGGTTATGGCAAGTACCTCGATTCGGGGCGCCTTCCGAGCGGAACAAGCTTCTGCTCGGACCATCTCTATATAGCACCGCCGAGCTGCTAGCTGATCTCCACGTACTTCTCCTACTTTGTCCTCCACGGGGAACTTTATCTTCTGGTGGAAGGTTGAGACAACCGCTCGGAATTCGCCGAGCGCCGGTCGTCCCAAAATGACGTTGTAGGACGAGGGAGAGTCGACCACCACGAAGTTTATTGTCCTGGTCCTCCTGAGCGGCTCCTCTCCCAGCGAGGTAGCCAGCCGGATCTGTCCGACCGGCTGAACTTCGTTGCCCGTAAACCCGTAGAGCGGGGTCGTCATGGGCAGCAGCTCGGCTCGATCAATTTGCAGCTGATCGAACGCCTTCTTGAATATGATGTTGACCGAGCTCCCTGTGTCAACAAATATGCGGTGAATAGTATAATTTGCTATTACCGCTTTAATGAGCAGAGCGTCGTCGTGGGACACTTCTACTCCTTCTAAGTCTCCGGGCCCGAAAGTGATTTCCTGTCCACTTGCCCGCTCTTGGCTACAGCCGACTGCGTGGATCTGCAGCTGCCGGACGCCCGCCTTTCTGGCTCGGTTGGAGTCTCCTCCGGTCGGCCCGCCAGCAATAATGTTGATCTCGCCCCGGGAAGTATTGCTCCTGTTTTCCTCTTCCCGAGTGGATGGTCGTGACCGTTCTCTGGACGCCCGACGATTCTCCTGTCTCGGAGATCGGTGCCGATTGGGTGTCTGTTGATGTCGCCTTTCGGTGCGGGTCCGGTCAGCTTCATGGGTCCTTTGTCTCCTGTCGATGGGAGGAGACCGTCGTTCGGCTTTCCTGGGAACAGGATTGGCCACGAAGGGAAGACTTCGGCAATCCCTCGTGTTGTGCGTATCCGTCTGGTGGAAGGAGCAGAACATAGGGGTCCACCTCTTCTTTGGCTTGGGCCGAGCGGCAGCCACCTCTTGTACGTGAGATCTGGCGTGGGGGGATCGGATTGCTTCGGCCCTCGGTCCTCTGGGCGGCTGCTGAGCGGCTTGCTGTTTCCGCTCGGCATGAACAGGTGCCCGCTCGGTTGGAGCTTCCTTTTTCCTGGCGGCTTGCGCTTCTTCCACGTTTATGTATTCGTTAGCCCGATGTAGCATGTGATCATAATCTCGGGGCGGCTTTCGGATGAGCGACCGGAAGAAGTCCCCATCCACAAGGCCTTGCGTGAAGGCATTCATCATCGTCTCCGATGTGGCCGTTGGGATATCCATCGCCACTTGGTTGAATCGCTGGATGTAAGCTCGAAGCGATTCTCTCGGCTCTTGCTTTATGGCGAACAAGCTGACACTTGTCTTCTGATAACGCCGACTGCTGGCGAAGTGGTGGAGGAAGGCCGTTCGGAAGTCCTTGAAGCTAGTGATGGATCCGTCCGGCAACCTCCGAAACCACCGTTGAGCCGATCCCGAGAGAGTGGTAAGAAAGACTCGACACTTTACTCCATCTGTATACTGATGGAGCGTAGCTGTGTTATCGAACTTACCCAGATGATCATCCGGGTCTGTTGTTCCATTGTACTCGCCGATCGTCGGAGGCACATAGTGCTTGGGCAGAGGGTCTCATAGAATAGCCTCCGAAAATTGACGATTGATCCGCTCGGGGGAGGAGTCCGCTCGGGGAGCTTTCCCCTTCCTGTCATCCCGCCTTGGCATTTCATCTGAAGAAGATCCTCTATCTCTTCGGGCTAGTACGGCTTCAGGGGTGCGAAATAAGGCCCGATGGAATGCGACGGTGGCTTGAGGTGCTTCCGCCCGGCCACCAGACGCAGATGTTGCTTGTTGCTCCGGCCGCTCGGCTGATGCTTTTTGTCTTTGCTCCATAAGTTTGGCGGCCCTCATCTCGACCAGAGCATCGAGTTCTTCTGTTGAAAGCGCCACCGTGTGTTGTCGTCCAGCCTCGTCCATTGTTCTTGTTCGAATGCAGGAGCGTTCCCACAGACGACACCAAATTGATCCTGTCCGAACCAGAAGTCAACAGACGCTGGGCACGTGGCGCTCTCTAGCTCGCTGATGTAGATCTCCAACTGGTGGCGCGATGCTCCGGTTAACCTGCACAGAAGTCGAGCCGGGAAGGGGGTTCCCGGCGGCGACCCTCCGACGCTCAAGTCAGGTAAATTGCGATGAACAAGGTGGCTCCCAAAGTTTCAGAATACGTAGAAAAAAATCTTACCTCCGGCGAAACCTGAGGTGCTTTATATAGAGTTGTGAAGGGTTTGGGCACACGTACCGAGGTGCATACGTGTCCTCTGTCCTTTCCTAGGTATGCGGCTGTCAGAAAGCTTACCTGTCCTTTCCTAGGTATGCGGCTGTCAGAAAGCTTACCTGACCCATATCGCTACAGTGAAAGCATGCCCTCGATGGGACAGCAGAATCCCCTGTCACAAGATTTGGAGCATGGCACACACGTGAAACCTACCGGTTGTCAGAGAAGAAATCCTCGGGTCTTTTCCCTTGCTCCAAACTTGTCGTCCGAGCGGACATCTCCCTCAACATCCGACCGGACATCCGCAGTGGTTTACTTGTGCTTTGTGGAGACTAATAAACAGGGGTGCTTTATGACTGTGGTCGGTCAAAAGGTCAGCTCGGTCCATGACCTTTTTAACTGAGCGTCGGAACCCCGATTTGACAGGGTGCCTTCCAACCATAAGTGCGAGCCGCCCGGACCCATCCGGGTATTCGATTCCGTCGGCCGGCCGGCAGTCCGGTCGGACCGGCCGTCTACGGTCATCCGTCCGGTCGGACCACACTCTCCCCGGATGGGCGGCTACTCCGGTGACTTCCACTTGGCGTTGACTTTGCAAGAGGGGGGGCCGCTCTTACTACCGGATCGTCTTAGTAAAAAAAACTAAAAAAAGTATATTTTTTAATATCATCTGTCCAAAATATTTATAGAAGCTTCTTTATCATAGTATTGTCAATTCTAAGATGTGGGACTAAAGAGAACTATATTTTTTTATATAAAACAACCAGAGAAAATTAATAAAGAGAAAAATTCATAATAATATGTCGCAGCCGAGTTTCGAACTCTAGATCACTGATTGTTTCGCTTGTGGAATTACTAATAAACCTTGAAATTATTTTTAGTTTAAATAGAAAAAATGACATTAACGTAAATGCATTTTAGGCTTCACTAGAGTTAGTTAGTAAAGGGGAGAGATTTTTAATAAAATAGTAAGATTATTTTTAGTTTAAATAGAAAAAAGGACATTAACGTAAATGCATTTTAGACTTCACTAAAGTTAGTTAGTAAAGGGGGGAGATTTTTAATAAAATAGTAAGATTCAATACAATAAATAATAATTTTAAAATTAATTAATAATTAAATTATCTTAAATAATTAGTATTTTTGACTTATTTAGCAAATAAATTTATTTAATTAACAATTTAATAAATCATATTTATTTAACTAATACTTAAATAAATAATTCTTCTAATAAACATTCAATTAACTTCAAATTAGTGTTAAATAATATATTACTGCACTCCCAAGTTCCCAACGTTTACTTATGTTTGCAGATTTTGAGTTCTACAAAGCAGTTAAAATTTTTAACCACATATATTTGTAATAAATATTGTACTTTCAATATTCTATTATTATTATTATTATTATTATTATTATTATTATTATTATTATTACAAAAGCTGCTCCTATAACTACAGAAGCTTAGATTCTATTCAATTTTAGTTAACTACTCTGTCTATATTGTTGTAGTTTAAAATATTTTGATTGAAATTATAGTAATTTTAATCAAAATTACTTTAATAGTATTTAGTTAACTTAAATAAGTTAGATTAATTTTGATTAAATTAGAATGACTTCAATAATATTTAAAGAATTTTAATCAATATTAAAAGTTTTGATCAAAATTATTTAAAATAATTTTAAGCATATTGTTAACCGAGTTGCTATAAAGTAATATGGATCTTTTGAAAATAGATAAATATGTGATATTCTTGTATCTCCTCCCCTCATCTCTTCACCCCTTCCCCCTTCCCCTTTCCCCTTCCCCTTCCCCCTTCCCCCTTCCCCCTTCCCCCTTCCCGTCCAAGTTAACAAGGGCCATCATCATTCATCTTACAAGGGAAGACTGCAGACTCTGGATGACATTAACTGCAATTTTTCATGGCATTAATTGCTCTTATAATTTGATTTGGTGTGTGGATATTGCCTGCTGTTCTAATACAATTTTAATTTCGACTGGCTACTCCAATCCCTTTTATTTCCCCAACAAGCCACCACTCACTGCTTTTTTACATCAAACCTCGCCAAGTTAGTCAACCCACGATGTTAGGAAAATCAATATTTTAATGAACCATAAAAGTAGGTTTAGTATTATTTATTTTGTTGAACTTAATCTCTATATAGGTTAACATGTTAATCATTGTCATACTGCAGATTTTGTCATTTTGAAGAATCCCGTTAAAATGATCTAATTTGTATCTTGATTGTGAGTTGTATATTATTAGTTATAGAGTTGTATGTATAGAACTCATTAGCCTGTTACTATTAGCATTGATGGGTAGCTAACAAGTTTGAGCCCATTATATTCATGAGTGTGATCCCCATAGCAGAGGGGTGTGGTGATCTAACCCTGATGGCTATCTCATTTTCTCCATCAGATTGAGATTGCGGAGCTGTCGCCCTCACACCTATGGAAGAACATACCCTGTGGCTAATTGGTGTTTTGTTCTTCAAATTTTTCCATTGACAAAAAGGATGAGAATGTCTCTAGATTCAGGTGTGTGGATTTATAGCTTATGTCTTTATGCTTCCGTTTTTATTTTTCACATATTAGTTGTAAATAATCTTCAACAAGATCTTGTGTTGTGTTGGATCGTTAAATCGTTTTCTTAATGATTATATATTGTTGCACCACCCTAAATAGGGAGAAATCATTATGTTAAACATGTGCCGACAGTATCAATTTTCATGAAGAATGACATGATTTTTCTGTTTTAGCATGGTTTTTCTTTGAAGAACATGAAGAAGAGCATGACCGCCGCTATTTCCCATGAAAATCGTCGCATCTAATCCATGAATAGAAGGTTTAGGGTTTTGTCGTAATGTGACATGGTTGTGGTGGTCAGCATAGCTAGGTCGTGTCGTGCGCTAGGCGTTTCGCCGTGTCGCACAACGACCGTGTTGCCCAACACGGCTTGCTCATGTTGAACGTTGTGAGGCCGAACGTGGATGTGTCAAATGACATAGCCTGACCATGTTTGGCGTTGAACGCACCAACACAGTCATGTGTTGGGTGCCCAACACGGTCGTGCTGCCCTATACGATTGTGCTTCCTAACATGGCTAAGCCATGTCAGGGGTTGTAAGCTTCGACGCGGCTAGGCCATGTCAAGGGCTATAAGCTCCGACATGGTCATGCATTCCAACACGGTTAGGTCATATCAGGGGCTGTAAGCTCTAACACAGCTGTGTCAATTGACACGACCAAGCCATATGATGAGAATCACGTTGTTGCTCTACCGTTTGGATTTCCACTCAGGATCACTTGGGAATTACTAGTGGAGCAAATAACTTCTGTTCAATTTAATTTTTTAGGATTTTCTTGAATCTATCTACACACATGCTATTTAATTGAACTATTGTGGCTAACCCAATATTAGACACCAGGTGAAGTGCATATGGTGTCGATAGATGTATATATATGTTAAGAGTAATTGACTCAAAGAAAAGTCATTCTTAGCTAGATATATGTTTAAGGTAGCTCACTATACACTTAGTATTGTGTGGATCATGAGCATAATATGTTGGCCTAAAATAAGACATGTTATGTAGTTGATTAAGATAATAGTGAGCTAGGATTATAATTCAAGTAACCAAACCTAGCCTTTTTTTATAATATTTATAAATCATATGCATAATATGTCGGCCAAAATGAATGTGCATTGTGTGGATGACTACATTTTTGAGCTAGGATTCGAGAGTGTCACTAATAAATTGTAATTTAATCCAAAGATTTATTGTAATAGTGCGCTTGACATCTTATAAAGATCCATTTATATGCATATATTTAAGTTAGTTTTTTATTTTATTGTTTAAACAACTATATATGCATGTTTTATTGATAATGTGAGCATTTATTGTTTTTCTACGGTCTGTAATAGCATATTTGATATATGCAAATAAGGATAACATCTTAGTATTTTTTGACACTAAACATACAACATAAAGAAGGACTAAGGATACTATCAAGGGTAATAAAACTGTAGTGTCTAAAATTAAACTTCTCAATGTTGTTAGTTTAAAAGTTAATTTAGCTATAGTACACAATAACACTTGACGTATAGATATTGGAGCTACCAGTAAGTGTTATTATACAAGATTGTATAAGTAGTCGATTGTTAAGTGATGATGAAAGATATATCTATACAAATAATGACAAGAAGGCTAGAGTGACAATTATAGGTGTTTTTAAGCATTGTCTTAGAAACGATGTATTTCTGAATTTAAAAAATATATTTATAGTACTGTCACTTAAATGGAACTTAGTTTCCATTTCTTGTTTGGATAAGTTCAGATACTCTTATTCATTTGGTAATAGAACATTTAGTATTTTTTAAAATTCAATTTTGATTGGTATTCATTCCTTGATTGAAAAGTTGTTCAAGTTAAATACCATAGCTCTTATGGACAACTTGATAATGTATAGTATAGGTACAAAATATAATTTGACTAATGAGAATTCATCAATGTTATGGCATAGACATTTAGGACATCCAAACAATGCATAGAAAGATTGATATCACAAGAAATTCTCAATTCACTTAATATGTCAGACTTTGATGTCCACATAGACTGTGTTAAAGGAAAGACAATTAACAAGAAGAATAGAGGTACAAATCGATGTAATAGTATCTTAGAACTGCTTCATATGGACATATATGGGGCATTCCCTAAGACATATTAGAATTGTCATACAAACTTTATCAGTTTCATTGATGACTACTCTTGATATGCTTATTTGTACCTTTTGTATAAGAAGTCTTAGTCTTCAAAGTGTTCAAGATTTTCAAAGCTGAAGTTTAAAATCAACTATGCTAAAGCTATCGGATCTGACCATGGAGGTGAAATATTACAGTTGGTATAATGGATCAGATGAACAATATCTAAGACCTTTTACAAATTCTCTTTCTAAGTGTGGGATAGTAGCTCAGTACACCATGCATGTTACTCTTTATTAGAATGGTGTAGTCAAGCATAGAAATTATACCCTTATAAAGGACATGGTAAGAAGTATAATGACATTTTCTTCTTTACCGGAGTTCTTATGGGGTGAAATACTCAAGACTACTATTGGTACCCCAAGATTTTTTTGATGTGATCAAACAAGTTAAATGAGGTCCTATTGTATTTAACCTTGTGTCTAAGTGTAAAGGAACTTAGGAGCACAGGGTGTCGAGCAAAAGACGCAGCTAGCGAGAAGGACGACATGGGAGAGAGCCGACAAGCTCGGTGTGTCTGAGGGACAAGAAGCTGCAGAAAAATACACGGATGAATGAGAAGGAGGCGCGCGACGTTTCCGCGGAACAAGAAGTCAGGATCGGAAGCTTGCTCGAGAAGGCCAGAAGTTGGATTCGGGTGAACCCTATTCCAGATGACCGAGATCACCCAAGCAAGAGGAACCAGAGCAGAAGACCCAGACCGAGGAGAGCGAAACCTGAGCGGAAGACCCGGACTAAAAAATTCAATGTGGTTGGCTTTCTAGGTCCAGGTGCTCGGACTCAGTCTGGGCGCCCGGACTCCGGGAGCCCGGAACCCTTCCAGGCGCCCAGAATTGAAGTTTATCTGGATTGCGTTTGACCGCGATCCGTTGAGAAAAGGATAAAGTTTTATCCCCTTTCAGGTGTCTGAAACCCTTCCAGGCGCCCCGACCAAGGCTATAAATACAGCCTTGGTTTAAGAAGCTAAAAACACAAGAAGCATCTTGAGAAACAACACTTGTACGCTTCTAGTTTTCGTTTAGCTTCATCTTTTGTGTGATCATTACTGTAAAGAGGTTTCTCTGCCCGAAGGAGATATTAGTGCGCTCTACTTCCTTGGATTAACAATCTTTCCAGTTGTAACCAAGTAAAAATTTCTATTCCTTTGTCCTTTTGATTTCTTTATCATTTCTTATGCAAGTGTTCATTTTGTTTAAGTTATAAATTTGAGGAATGTATTTTTGTTTAATTTGTACAGGGGCTATTCACCTCCCCTCTAGCCGGCTGCCAAGGGTCCTAACAAGTGGTATCAGAGCCAGGATACTTTAGGAGGACTAATCGTCGATCGAAGCATTGAATCGATGGCTGGACTGAGCATATACCCACTAAAGTTCGAGGGGAAGTTCGCGAGCTGGAAAAAGAGAATGCAGATATTCTTTAAAACCAATTTTGAATTGCTTTTAATAATGAAGTTCAATTTTGTAGTACCCGAAGGTAAGGAAGAATACCAGTGGACGAAGAAAGAGCAGGCCGACTATGTGGCAAATGGTAAAGCAGAGTTCCATCTACTAAGCATCCTACCACCACAAGAAGTCAACAGGATTGGCACCTACAACTCAGCAAAGGAGCTTTGGGAGAAGTTTCTTGAGCTACACTAAGGGACGTCCGAAGCTAGGCTCGCAAGACGGGACTTACTTCGCAACTAGCTCACTAACCTTCGATTTGAAGAAGACAAATCCATTGCACACCTTCACTCACGGATTAAGGAGCTCATCACCAGACTTTCGAATTTCAGAGAAAAGGTAAGCAACCGAGATTCGCTAAGGTACGCTCTAAATGCTTTCCCTAGAAATACAAAATGGGCATCATTAGTAGATGCCTACTATATCTCTAAGGACTTAGAATCTGTTACCTTAGAAGAGTTATTTTTAACATTTGAAGTCCATGAATCGAGATGTACAGATTTAAAGAAGGAGCCAAAGCAAAATATTGCCCTCAAGGCGAAGATGGATGAACAAGAGTCAGAATCTTCTTTCGACGATGAGAAAACGACGATGATGGTAAATCAATTTAAAAAGTTATTTAAATTTAGAAAAACTAACCATCTGCAGGGTAGAAAGAGAAGAAAAATCAGATGCTACCACTGCAATAAAGAAGGACACGTTAAAGACAACTGCCATAAATTGAAGAACAATGACAAAGGCAAGAACAAGTAGTCCGTCCAAACGAACAAACACAAAAACATGAATGCTACGTGGGACGAAACATCGCCCAAATAAGAGATTGAGACTTTCTCCGGACTCGCATTAATGGCAAGCTATTAAGACGACGAAAACGAAGCAAGCTCGTCCGAAATGAGCATCTAGAGCATCGATGAAAGGGGAGCGACATCGGAAGAAAGCAATACTTCAGGGAGAGCTACGAATAACGGGATCGATAAGGTAAGTTAGGTACGATCTCTTCATCCTAATAAGTCATTTAAGTTTATAAAATATTTATCAAAGAATTGTTGCAAGCTAGAAAAAGAAATTAAAGAGTTAAAATTAATTATAGTAAAATCTTGTCCATTAGAAGAATTTGATAAAATAAAATTCGAAAATGACAATTTACAAAATGAAATAAAGAACATGAAAAATCATGCATGCTTGAATGTTAGAACTCAAAATTATAATAGACTAAGCTGACATCTTAGATTTCATAAGGGACAAATTAGAAATATTTCAAAGAAATATATTCCTAAAAATTTCTTAATTAATCTAGTTAGCTGAAACCTATATTGGGTTCCAAAGTCTTATCTAACTTGAATTTTAATTAGACTTGGCGCTTTCAGTGAGAAAATTAAATGTTTGAATTTCCTTAAGAGACTTTTATCTAGAAAGTGGTTGTTGCTCCAATAACAAGAAGGCATAGTGCCTCACCATAGCCTAGAAGTCGATTAATGAAATAAAATATTTAATTGATTAATTGATAAAGCATTTAATTATAATTAAATAATACTTTAAATAGTTATTCAATTTTTTTGGTCTTTTTAACTTAGGATTTTTTTAAAAAAAATTATTTCTACAAAATTAGTTTTTACAAATTTGTTTAACTTAGGAAATTATTGATATCAACAATTTTTTAAAAAAAAATTCTAAAATTATTTTAAGTGCTATCAAAATAATTTTTAAAAGTTTCAGAGTTTTTCAAAAAAAAAAACTTGATAAGTTCTTCAAAATGTTGAAAAACTTATCAAAATGTTGAAAATTAGTTTTTTTAAACTAAAAACTTTCCTATTCTTTTTTTTTTAAAGATTAACCCTTAGATTTTTTTTGGTACCTCATTTTTTATGTGATCAAAAGGGGAGAAGGGAAGATTAAATCTAGAGGAAGGTAGTTTAACCCTTTTTAATTTTTTTCACTTTAATTGTAAATTTATTGCTTTTACTTTATGTTAGTTTACACTAACTTAACTTGGGTTGCTCATATCAAAAAGAGAGAGATTGTTGGTACTTCAAGGTTATTTTGATGTGATCAAACAAGTTAAGTTGGGTCCTTTTATATTTAATCTTGTGTCTAAGTGTACAGGAACTTAGGAGCACAGGGCGTCGAGCAAAAGACGTAGCTAGCGAGAAGGATGACACGGGAGAGAGTCGACGGGCTCGGTGCGTCCAAGAGACAAGGAGCAGCAGAAGAGTACGCAGGAGGATGAGAAGGAGGCGCGCAACGTTTCCGAGGGACGAGAAGCTAGGAGCGGAAGCTTGCTCGAGAAGGCCGGAAGTTGGGTTCGGATGAACGTTATTCCGGATGGCCGAGATCACCCAAGCAAGAGGAACCGGAGCAGAAGACCCGGACCGAGGTGAGCGAAATCGGAGTGGAAGGCCTGGACTGAAAAAGTCGGCATCGTTGACTTTCCAGGTCCGAGCGACCAGACTTCGGGCGCTCAAACTCCGGGCGCCCAGAATCGAAGTTTATCTGGATCGCATTTGACCACGATCCGTTGCAAAGGGGATAAATTTTTATCCCCCTCTAGGCGCCTGGAACCCTTTTAGGCGCCCCAACCAAGGCTATAAATACAACATTGGTCCAAGAAGCTAAAAACAATAAGCATCTTGAGAAACAATACTTATATACTTCTAGTTTTCATTTATCTTCATCTTTTGTGCGATCATTGCTATAAAGAGGCTTCTATACCTGAAGGAGATATTAGTGCGCTCTACTTCCTTGGATTAACAACCTCCCCGATTGTAACTAAGTAAAAACTTCTATTCCTTTGTCTTTTTTATTTCTTTATCATTTCTTATGCAAGTGTTCATTTTGTTTAAGTTATAAGTTTAAGAAAGGTATTTTTGTTTAATTTGTACAAAGGTTATTCACCCCCCTCTGGCCGGCCGCCAAGAGTCCTAACAACAATAGTATACTTCTTCAACATAGTACCAATAAGGCACTGAGTAACACTCAATATGAGCATTGGATAGGTAAGAAGTCTAGTATTAGGCATTTACACTTGTAGGGTTTGTAGGGTTTGTAGGGGATCGGTGGCCGGCTTGAAAGGGGGTTGGATAGACGACATCCCAAAATACTTGCTTCCTACACTTGTTAGTTTGCGCAGCGGAAATACAAACTAATATGAATACAAAGAAAGCTAAAGACAAGAAAGAAATCAAACCAAGCTACACAATCATTTAACGTGGTTCGGAGATTGCTTGCTCCTACTCCACGGCGCGTCCTTGAGGTGGACGATTCCTATCCATCGGTGGATTAGCCCTCGACAAATTTCGGCTATCTCAAGTCACTCATTGTGAGTGGAGAAACCTCACCACAACACCAACCAAGACTCTTGAGACTAGTAGACTACTAATTAGGGTTTACCACCACTAATTTTGTCAACGTCTACCAAGCTCTCAAGCCTTAGTTATATAGGCCACGGGTTGGAAACCCCGCCTACCAGTCGACTGCCAAAACCATCAGTCGACTGCCCTCTTGTGGAAATTTGACCGTTACATCCCAACGGCTCGGTACTAGTCGGCTGGTAAAAATACCAGTCGACTGCTCCACACTGACCGAACGAACAGAAGCATTCTGTTCGCTCCCAGTCAACTGCCCGGTCGATTGCACCAGTCGACTGATGAAAACATCAGTCGACTGCTACAGGAAAATCCTAAACCTAGGATTTTACCCCGAGTACAATCTCTCAGCACTCAGACCCTCACCCTTAGACTCACTTGATGCTTCTTTGCAACCTTGACCTCTTGCCTTCAAGCCTACTTCCTTTGGCTCTCGTCCCTCTGATGCATACAAGCCCGCAGCTTGTCCCCAATGTCATCCTTCGCGTATGCCTCAAAGTCGCTTCCCTCGGACCTTGTCCTTGCTGCTTTATCCACGGTCCCTCGGATGCTCCATCCTTCACTGGACCCAATGCCGTCAACCTGAGTCACATGTGTATCCTGCAAATCTGCACACTCACATACACATATCAAAAACAAGAGTGAACTTAACTTAACCCTTTGCCCAAACACTAAAACACATGGTCGCACAGACCATTGGGATTGCTCTAACAATCTTCTCCTTTTTGATGTTTGACAATATGTTTAAGTTGGGGAAAACAAATATCAAATAAACATGCTAAAAATAATGGACTTACGTTGTCAAGGCTACACACTTGGACTTACACTGCCGAATAGACTTACGTTGCCAAGGCTACACACTTGGACTTACACTGCCGAATGGACTTACGTTGCCAAGGTTACACACTTGGACTTATACTGCCAAATGAACTTACGTTGCCAAGGCTGCACACTTGGACTTATATTGCCAAATGAAAAATAATGCAACATGCATTGGAACCTATCCCAAGGCTCCCCCTACACCTGAGCTCCCCATTGAGCTAGGATTTCCCACAAGGATATTTAAGAACCTATCACAAGGCTCCCTCTACGCAAAGGCACTAAGGTTTTCCCAACTAAACCTTACTTCTCCCCCTTTGCCTAACATCTAAAAAGCTTTCCAACAATATCTCAATTGTTGAAAACTTATCATCCAACTGACCCTAAACTCATGTATTTATCTCCCATGGATCCCATACATCTAAACAAGTTGACACGGTTAAAATCCAGTGCTGAAAATAATTTCAGACTGGTATCAGTCGACTGTCATAAGTTCCAGTCGACTACCCCATGAAAATGAGCTTACAGAGACATTATATGATCAAATCCACTGTTACCTGTCGGCTGGTAACTGTACCAGTCGACCGGTACACTATTTCTGAAAAAATCAACCTTTTCTGCCCAACTTCAGAAATGCACCAGAAATTCTACAAACTTCCAAAAATTCTCAAATTTTGTGGAGAGGTCTATTATATCAATCTATACTTGGAAAAAATATATACAAAAATATATTTATCATAAATCTCAAGATTGACACAAAACTCTAAACTAGCTAAATGGTTCAATTGAACCTTGACTTAAAGTCCTAGTTTTGGCTTCCTCTTGATGTATTTGCCCATACTAACCCACAATGCATCCCTAGCATTGATTTATATGACATCTATACATCCAAAACTAATTATCATGTTATATGACCTCAATGTCATATTTCTAAGCATGAAACACAACCTATGTGTGTCAATTCCCTAGGTTTTAGACTCAAGTCCGTCTCCAAACCATTTGGCACACTCCATGGCTCCTCTAGACTCTCAAGTAATATCCACTTGAGATCCATTGGCCATGAATCCCAACTTAACTCTTAGAGCTCCTCCTAGAGCCCTTAGCCTTAGCCACCTCCCTAGGCGACTCATCCACAATCACTAGGCCACTTCGGTGACACTTGGCCTACAAACCTAACTTTCTTAACTTTGGACATCTTGTCCTTGGTTAATTTCTCCTTACCTTTAAATGACTTTCTCTTGCCATTTATTAGCTTATCCTTGCTATAGTCATATGCAACCTTAGCATACAACTTTCCCTTAGCATTGGAGACACTAGATCGGTATCCCAAACCTGATCTATCATTGTTGGGTCTTTGACTACCCAACACCATACCTAAACCCTTAGATCCAACATTGAATCTTTCTAGGGGTTTCTCCAATTTATCAAGCTTTGCCTTCAAAGCTTGATTTTTTTCCTTTCTATGTTCCTAAACCTAGAGTCTCCACCATGGACATTCCTAGACCTACCCATTTTTCTAGGCATATGTCTCCCCTTCTTGGGATTAATGCCTTGGATCTCCTTAGGTCTATCATTTCTAGATTTATCATGCATTGCTCTCTCAGGGTTATGATCTATATTTACCCTATTCCTATTATGATATCTAAATCCGAAGTTATGCATGAGCAAATAATAAGAATTATTTCTAGCATGCATAAAGGAATTTAAATTTGACTTCAAATTTAAACTAGGGTTTACCTTACCCTTTACCTTTGGAGTTCCCCATAGACATGAGCTTCCATTCTTCCTTCACTTCTTTTCCCACATCTTCAAATGTGCCAACTTCTTGAGCTCTCCCTTCCTTGGGCATTTTGTGTGGTAGTGTCCCATTTCTCCACATGTAAAGCATCTAATGTGCTTCTTTTCCTTCTTCTTCATACAACTCAAATTTGATTCAAAATGAATTAAATTGAGTTTAGGATATACCTCTTTCTTATCCAATGGACATCTACTCTTGTAGTGCCCCTTCTCATTGCACCCGAAGCAAATGATGTTGTCTTTTGACTTTGCTTCGGTGGAGGTGCACACTAAGTTGACCTCTAAGACCTCTTATTCGCTTGTCTTGGATTCTTCTTCAACCCTTGAGGATGTGGATGATGTCTCATTTTCCTCATCCACACTTTTGGATGACCTCTCTTCATCCTCCTTCTCCTCGGACATGACCGAATTCACTTCCTCTTCTTCTTTTGATGTTGAATTGGTCTCCACATCCAATTGGTCCTTCTTCTCCTCTTGGACCACTTCATCCTTTTCTTCGGATTTTTCCTCTTCGTGTGTAGACATGAGTTCTTCCCATTGAACCTTCTTTATCTTGCTCCACAAATTGTGAGCATTCTTATACTCACCTACACACCTCATCACATTAGAAGGCAACATATCAATTAAAATTGATATTACCTTATTGTTTGCCTCCGATCTTAACGTTTGCTCCTTCGTCCAATATCGTGGTCAGAGCTTCTTCCCTTTCTTATCTTTCGGGACTTCGAACGGTTCCTTGATCACCATCATGGTATCCCAACCCATAAGCCTCCGCCTTCAAACTTCGGCGGTTCAATCAAGCCGATCATCTTCTTGTATTTGCTCTTCTCGGTGATTAGTCCGGTAAAGTGCGACCTTGGCTCTGATACCACTTGTAGGGGATCGATGGCCGGCTTGAAGGGGGGTTGGATAGATGACACCCCCAAATACTCGCTTCCTACACTTGTTAGTTTGCGCAGCGGAAATACAAACTAATATGAATACAAAGAAAGCTAAAGACAAGAAAGAAATCAAACCAAGCTACACAATCATTTAACGTGGTTCAGAGATTTCTTGCTCCTACTCCACGACGTGTCCTTGAGGTGGACGATCCCTATCCGTCGGTGGATTAGCCCCCGGTAAACTCCGACTATTTCAAGTCGCTCCTTGTGGGTGGAGAAACCTCACCACAACACCAACCAAGACTCTTGAGACTAGTAGACTACTAATTAGGGTTTACCACCACTAATTTCGTCAACGTCTACCAAGCTCTCAAGCCTTGGTTATATAGGCCACGGGTTAGAAACTCCGCCTACCAATCAACTGCCAAAACCATCAGTCGACTGTCCTCTTGTGGAAATTTGACCGTTACATCCCAACGGCTCGATACCAGTCAACTGGTAAAAGTACCAGTCGACTTCTCCACACTAACCGAACGAACAGAAGCATTTTGTTCGCTTCCAGTCGACTGCCCGGTCGACTGCACCAGTCGACTGATGAAAACATCAGTCGACTGTTACTGTAACTGTTATAGTAATTGCTATAGTACTGCTACAGTAACTGCTATAGCAAAACCTTAAACCTAGGATTTTACTCCGAGTACAATCTCTCAGCACTCGAACCCTCACCCTTAGACTCACTTGATGCTTCTTTGCAATCTTGACCTCTTTGTTGGTTAGTCCTAGGAAAATCGTACCGGTTCCACTGTATAAAAATTTTATACATGTGTCGAACCTTTCCTTAAATAACCTATTGTGTTCTTTAGAAGTTAAATTAGGAATCGCAGACGGAACTTAACATCATTGATTCCAAATTTAACTTATTTGTTCTTAATGGTTTAGATTTGAATCGCAAGCGGAACTTAACACTATTGATTCAAATCCACCTATGTTATTAATTCCATTAAATATTAATTTCCAAAATTTGCTTCCAGGACTGCATGGCGAGGCACATGGCCTTCTTGGATATGGGAGCAACCACCACCGCCTAGACAAAGCCTTTTAAGGAAAACTAATATTTAATTTCCTTAAATAAATCTAGGTTAACCAAAAAGAACAATCGAATCACAAATTCAACAAAGTAAAAAAAACACAAACTCGAAAACAAATTTGAAAACTCTAGAATCTTATGCCTCTTGTGTTTGGTATTTCCAAAAATAACTATATAAAGAAAACTAGTATGATGCGGAAAACAATTACTAGTTATACCTTTCTTTGTAAGCATATAACCTCTTGATCTTCTACCGTATTCCTCTTCTAACCTCGGACGTTGTGTGGGCAACGATCTTCCGAGATGAGAACCACCAAGCACCTTCTTCTTCCTTCTAGGTTTCGGCCACCAAAAACTCCTCCAAAGATGAAGAGGTTCGGCCACCACCAAGCTCCAAGGGATGCTAGAAATATCGCCTCCTTTTCTCTTCTTCTTCTCCAAGCAAGATCCGACCACCTCAAGGACTCCAAGGAAGAGATGAGGTTCGGCCACAGGATGGAGAAGAGAGAATGAGGAGGGGCCGACCACACCAAGGAGGAAAAGAGAGGAAGAAAAATAGAATAGAGGTTGTACCACATAAGGCTCCTCTACCTCCTCTTTTATAATCCTTGGTCTTGGCAAATAAGGAAATTTTAATAAAAACTTCCTTAATTCTTTTGCCATCAAAAGGAAAATTTATTTAATTAAAAATCAATTTCCTTTTCATTATTTCAATGGTCGGCCACTTTAAAATCTCCAAGCAAATAGAATTTTAAACACAAATTAAAACTTCCTTATTTGCTTCCGGAAATTTATAAAAAAATTTCTCCAATAATTTTCCCTTCATGGTGGATTATAAAATAGGAATTATATAAATTAAAATCATTCTTTTAAACATGTGGATAATTTCCAAAAGGAAAGTTATCTTTAAAAATTAAAATCTCCTTTTAATCTACAAATAAGGAAAGATATCAAATCTTTTCTTAATCTCTTGTAGAAACTTATAAAAGATATATTTAATTTTAAACTCTCTTTTAAATCATGAACATGGTTTAAAAAAGAAAAGTTTTCTTAAAATTAAAATCTACCTTTCAATCTACAAATAAGGAAAGATTTCAAATCTTTTCTTAATCTTTTGTAGAAAGCTATAAAAGGAAAGATTTAAATTTCAAACTTTCTTTTAAAACTATGATATCCACATAAGAAATAATTTTAATAAAAATCCCTTTTAAATATGATGTGGCTGACCACCTAAGCTTGGGCTCCAAGCAATTGGTCGGCCACCTTAAGGCTCAACCTTTAGGCTTGGCCGACCCCTATAGGTTGGTAAGAAAGTGGGTATAGGTGGGTATAATTCTCTATATACAAGAGGCTACGATAGGGACCGAGAAGAGGAATTGGTTTCAGTCTCCCGATGAAATTAAGCTTCCCATGTTCGCCCCGAACACACAACTTAATTTCATCAATAATAATTCATTCCACTAAAGAACTATTATTGAACTACAGCACCAATCCCAAATTACATTTTGGGCTCCTTCTTATTATGAGTGTGTTAGTCTCCCTGTGTTTAAGATGTCGAATGTCCACTAATTAAATGAGTTACTGACAACTCACTTAATTAATATCTTAGTCAAAGAGTAGTACAACTCTGTTGGTGCAGCGGAGGCCGGCAAGAGGGGGGTGAATTGCTGAAAACAAAAATTAAACTATACCCTCCTCGTCCTTTCAACTCAATTAGTGCAATAGTGATAAATTAATAAAGCAATAAAAACTAAATAAAGAAATACAGAGAAGATCAGGATTTTAACCTGGTTACAACCAAGGAGGTTGTTAATCCAGGACAGTAGAAAAGAGCGCAGTAAGAAAAATCTCCTTCTCTGAAGGCGGAGAAGCCTTTTACACTTTTGAAGCTCACTAGTTGCTTAGGAATTGCTTACAGATTGATTGCTTGAGTTGTTATTCAATTCCTAGCTCCAGGGGCCTTTATATAGGTCCTGGAAATTCTATCCCGAGGCTCCAAGGCGCCTCCAACGAGGGTCCAAGGCGCCTCCATGGGAGTCAGCGGATAAAACTTTATCCGCGCGCAGAACGGTCACTTTGACCTGTTGAAGGCGCCTTCATGATGGAGGCGCCCCCAAGCCTGCTGGAGGCGCCTCCAAGCTGGCAGCCTACTTTTCAACCTGGTTTCTTCAGCTTCCGACGCTCCGTTCTTTTGGGTGATTGCGGCCAACCGGAATAGGGCTCACCCGAACCCAATTCCCGGCCTTCTCCTCGAGCAGCCTTCCGTCCCGGCTTAACATCCCTCGAACACCGCGCACGCTCTTCACGCCCACCAGAGTACTCTTCCGCAGCTCTCTCGTCCTTCGGACGCACCGAGCCCGTTGGCTCCCTTCCCGTGCCGTCCTTCTCGCTAGCTGCGTCTTCCGCTCGACTTCCTACGCTCCTAAGCTCCTGCACACTTAGACACAGGGATAAAATACAACGTAAGACCTAACCAACTTGGTTGATCACATCAAACCTACCACGGGGTCCAACAATCTCCCCCTTTTTGATATGCATCAACCCAAGTTCAAGTTAGGGACAACATAGACATAAATATAAATTTTAAAGGTAAATTACTAGACTAACAGGTTAAGTATAATTTTGCAATAAATAAAATTGCAACACCTTTAAAAAAAAATTTGCAATAAGCAAACATTTAAAATTTTATCTCCCCCTTGTTTAACTTCCCCTTGAACTTGTACCTTTCTCTTCCCCTTTGATCACAGCAAAAATAGGGTTAAGAAAATATGAAACAAATAACTTAAGTTAAGTGAAATGTATAGAATTTTTAAAAAAATTCTAAGTTATAAATGAATTCCAAAAAAAAATTTCTAAGTCATTAAAAAAAATAATCTTCTAAGTCAAAATTAAGTCAAAACGAATTTTTCCAAACAAAATTTCTAAGTCAAATTTTTGAATTTTCAGAAAAAATTTTCTAAGTCAATAAAAATTTCTAAGTCAATAGTAAATTTTTTTTTTTAATTTT
The DNA here is from genome assembly GCF_018446385.1 of Zingiber officinale. NCBI lineage: Eukaryota > Viridiplantae > Streptophyta > Magnoliopsida > Zingiberales > Zingiberaceae > Zingiber > Zingiber officinale. Next base: position 35,828,588 of record NC_056004.1, on the reverse strand, counting down.
CACAATCTGACTTTTTAGAATTTTAAAAAGATTTAAAAACTTTTAAAGCATTATTTGATTCTAGTTTAATGCTTTTTCAGAAAGTTAATTAAACATTTTCTTTCAATATTTTAGCTTCCAGGTCGTGGCGAGGCACTAGGCCTTCTTGGTTATTGGAGCAACAACCACTTCCTTAGATAAAGCTTCCATAAAGAATTTCAATGTTTAATTTTCTCACTTTGAGCTTTTAATTTTTGAAAAATTAATTAAGCACAGATTTTGGAACCCAATAGAGGTTCCTTCCTACAGGATTATTCAAAAATCTAGGGGGTACATAGTTTCTTGGTATTTTTCTAAGTTGACCTTGATGCTTCCTTATATACCAATTTAATTTACCATAAGTTCTAATTTTTGACTTTGGAAATTTCTTTAAGCATGCATCATTTTTCAATTTTTCAATTTCTAATTTTAAATTTTCATTTTTTGATTTTAGATGATCATACATTTCTAACGGGCATGCTCTTGCTAAGTTCAACTTTAGTTCAGCATTCTCTTTTTCTAATTGATCTAACTCTTTAGAAAGAGACTTGATAAATTTGAAAGATTGAGTTGGGGTTAGATTGCGTACCTTACTTACCTGGTCTGGTGACGCTCCCCCTTCACTGCTGCTTTCTTCTTCTGATGTTCCTCCCCCTTCATCGATGCTCATCTCTGAGCTTTTCTTCTTCCAGTGCTAGTCCCGAGAATTCTTCGACTTCCGATTCGGAGGATGACGAATCATCCCACGTTGCCTTTAGGTTCTTGTGTTTGGAGGGTTCTGCTTCTTGTATTTTGACTTTTCCCTTCCTTTCTCCTTTCTCTTTAGCTTTGGGCAGTCATCTTTGATGTGCCCCTCTTCGTTGCAGTTGTAACAGCGAACAGTCCTCTTCTTTCGATGATGCCTCTGCGATTTAAATTTGTTGGTACTAAAAAATTTATTGAAGCGTCTTACCAGTAGTGCCGCTTCGGATTCGTCGACTGAGGCTTCGGAGTCAGAATTGTTCATCTTTGCCTTTAAGGCAATGTTCTGACTTGTCTTCTCTACTCCGATGGGTTCTGAAACTCGAGATTCGTGAAGTTCAAAAGTGGAAAATAATTGTTCTAAAGTACTTACCTCGAGGTCCTTAGAGATGTAATACGCATCTACTAAGGAAGCCCACTCTAGAGTTCTAGGGAAGGCGTTGAGTGCGTACCAGATAGAGTCCCGGTTGGTTACCTCTTCTCCAAGGTTCGTTAGTTGCGTTATCAGCTCCTTGATTCTCGCTTGGAGTTGCGCTACCTTCTCACCTTGGTTCATCCGGAGGTTTGTTAACTGGTTCCGGAGGATGTCGCGCTTCGCTAGCTTCGCTAGCTTCGCTAGCTTCGCTTCGGAAGTACCTTCGTGAAGCTCCAGGAATTTCTCCCAGAGATCTTTCGCTGAGTCGTAGCTTCCGATCCGATTTACCTCCTGCGGCGACAGCACACTGAGCAGGTGGAACTCTGCCTTTCCGTTGGCGACGAAATCGGCTTGCTCCTTCTTACTCCATGTGTTTTCTTCTTTGTCTTTCGGCGCTGCAAAACCATATTTCATTGTAATAAAAATATCAAAATCCGTTTTAAAAAATACCTCCATTTTGCGCTTCCATGTGGCGAAGTCTCCGTCGAACTTCGGGGGATGGATGTTAGCTCCGGCCATCGTCTTGATCGTAGTGCTTCAGTTGGCGGTTAGTCCATCTGAGGCGATCAGGCTCTGATACCACTTGTTGGTGCAGCGGAGGCCGGCAAGAGGGGGGTGAATTGCTGAAAATAAAAATTAAACTATACCCTCCTCGTCCTTTCAACTCAATTAGTGCAATAGTGATAAATTAATAAAGCAATAAAAACTAAATAAAGAAATACAGAGAAGATCAGGATTTTAACCTGGTTACAACCAAGGAGGTTGTTAATCCAGGACAGTAGAAAAGAGCGCAGTAAGAAAAATCTCCTTCTCTGAAGGTGGAGAAGCCTTTTACACTTTTGAAGCTCACTAGTTGCTTAGTAATTGCTTACAGATTGATTTCTTGAGTTGTTATTCAATTCCTAGCTCCAGGGGCCTTTATATAGGTCCTGGAAATTCTATCCCGAGGCTCCAAGGCGCCTTCAATGAGGGTCCAAGGCGCCTCCATGGGAGTCAGCGGATAAAACTTTATCCACGCGCAGAACGGTCACTTTGACCTATTGAAGGCGCCTTCAACAGGGTTGAAGGCGCCTTCATGATGGAGGCGCCTCCAAGCCTGCTGGAGGCGCCTCCAAGCTGGCAGCCTACTTTTCAGCCTGGTTTCTTCAGCTTCTGACGCTCCGTTCTTTTGGGTGATTGCGGCCAACCGGAATAGGGCTCACCCGAACCCAATTCCCAGCCTTCTCCTCGAGCAGCCTTCCGTCCCGGCTTAACGTCCCTCGAACGCCGCGCACGCTCTTCACGCCCACCGGAGTACTCTTCCGCAGCTCTCTCGTCCTTCGGACGCACCGAGCCCGTTGGCTCCCTTCCCGTGCCGTCCTTCTCGCTAGCTGCGTCTTCCGCTCGACTTCCTGCGCTCCTAAGCTCCTGCACACTTAGACACAGGGATCAAATACAACGCAGGACCTAACCAACTTGGTTGATCACATCAAAACTACCACGGGGTCCAACACACTTAACCTTATCGTCATGTCGGACTAAGTCCACCTGCAGGGTTTAACATGACAATCCTTATGAGCTCCTCTTGGGAACATTATCAACCTAGATCGCTAGGACACAGTTTCCTTCTATAATCAACAACACACACTATAAGTGATATCATTTCCCAACTTATCGGGCTTATTGATTTATCGAACTAAATCTCATCCATTGATAAATTAAAGAAATAAATATCAAATATATGTGCTTGTTATTATATTAGGATTAAGAGCACACACTTCCATAATAACTGAGATCTTTGTTCCTTTATAAAGTCAGTATAAAAGAAATGACCTCTAATGGTCCTACTCAATATACTCTAAGTGTACTAGTGTAATTATATAGTTAAGATAAACTAATGCCTAATTACACTACGACCTTCCAATGGTTTGTTCCTTTCCATCTTGGTCGTGAGCAACTGTTTATAATTTATAAAGAGCTGATAACATGAACTTCTGTGTGTGACATCACACACCATGTTATCTATAATATAAATTAATTGAACAACTACATTTATCATAAATGTAGATATTTGACCAATGTGATTTTTATTTCTAGATAAATGTTTATACAAAAAACTAGGTTTTTAGTATACATCCTAACAATCTCCCACATATACTAAAAGATTAAGCTACCATTTCAGCTGCCATACATCTGATTCCCAACCCTTCAACATGCCCATCAAAAGTTCATGCCTTAAGGGCCTTAGTGAAAGGATCTTCCAAGTTATCACTTGATGCAATCTAAGTGGTAACAACTTCTCCTCGTTATACGATTTCTCGTATTGGGTAGTACTTGTGCTTTATTGTGTTTACTTGCCTTATGGACTTATGGTTTCTTCGAGTTTGCTACTGCACCAAATTATTTTGGGCAAACCAGAGATCATATCTAAGTCTATCTTGAAGTATCTGAGTCATACAGCTTTTATGGCTACCTCAGAGGCTGTCATATACTCAGCTTCTATGGTGGAATCCGAAAAAGCACCTATGCTTATCACTCTTCCATAGTTATGACTTCACCTCCTAAGTAAACACAAAACCCCGAGGTTGACTTACTATTATCCCTATCTGATTAGAAGTCAAAATCCGTGCAACCCACAGGGACCAAATTAACTGCCTTGTAAGCTAGCATATAATCTCAAGTGTCTCTAAGGTACTTCAATATATGCTTTACCATAACCCATTGTCCTTATTCAGTGTTACTTTGATATCTGCTAACTATGCCCTTGGTAAAACAGATTCCTGATCTCGTGCATAGCATACATTAGGCTTCCGACAGCCGAAGCATAAGGAACTGCCTTCATTTACTTTATCTCCTTTGATGTCTTCGGAGACATCTTTTTAGATAAAACTACTCCATGCTGAAAAGGTAAGAAACCTTTCTTGGAGTTTTGCATGCTTAAAACGAGCAAGGATTGTAGAAGCTCGGGATAGGTACAACATTCTTTTCTTGCGATCCCTTATATCTTTGATCCCAAGAATGTATGCACATTCTCCTAAGTTCTTCATATCGAATTGTTTGGACAACTATACCCTTACTTCCGACAACACTTTGATATTGTTTCCAACTACAAAAATGTCATCTACGTATAGTACAAGAAATACCACCACGTTTCCATCACACTTCTTGTATTACACAAGACTTATCAGGTCACTGAATAAATCCATAGGTCTGAATTACTTCATTAGACCAGATATCCAAGACCTTGAAGCTTTGCTTTAGTCCATAGACTGATTTAAGCTTGCACACAAGATGCTCTTTGCATTTTGCAATAAACCCCACTGGTTGCTTTTTTGTATGCTTTCTCCAAGACTTCCATTAAGAAAGCTGTCTTGACATCCACTTGCCAAAAAAAATCCGGATAGACTTTAGCATGACTACCAATAAAAGGTTTCCCTTTTTCAACAAGCCTTGCTTTGAAAGTATACACCTTCCCGTCTGTCCTTCCTTTTCTATTGTAGACCTATTTACACCCAATGATTTTTACACCATCTGGTGGTTCTACAAGCTTCCATATTTTATTAGAATACATATATTCTAATTCTGTATTCATTACTCTTTTCCAAGATAACTCCGCCCATGATGACCGGTCATGGCCGGTCCCAAGCTCGGATAAAGGAGGAGGGTTGCGTTAGGTTGCCAGCCAGTGTCAAACTATGGCAAATATTTCATGAATGAATCCATTAAACTATTGTGCTAATGCTAGGTTGTTCCCCAGAAGGAACGCGTTGCAGGGTCCGACTGTAACGTCTCGGCAAGGACCGCTACATCTCCAGAACTCGGGTGTAGTGATAAATATGCAAGAGTTCGCGTTACAGGGTCCGACTGTAACGTCTCAGCAAGGACCGCTACATCTCCATGAGAACTTGGGTGTAGTGTTAAATAGGCAAGAGTTCTCACACCATAGGTTAGATAAGAACAAATATGATAGGAAAACTAATAATCTAATATTTGGAACATGGAACATAGGAACTTTCACTAGTAAATCAATGGAGGTAGTAGATATGATGATTAGGAGAAAAATTAATATTTTATGTGTACAAGAGACAAAATGGACAGGTGAGAAGGCGAAGATGATAGAGAACTCGGGTTTTAAGTTATGGTACACGGGAAAGAGTAAAATAAGAAATGGAGTGGGTATTATTGTAGATAGTTTGTTAAAGGATGAAGTTGTAGGAGTAGTTAAAAAAGGGGATATAATTATAACCCTTAAGATAATAGTGGCGAAAGAAATTATGAACATAATTAGCGTATATGCACCACAAGTAGGATTAGATGAAGCTACCAAATTAAGGTTTTGGGAGGACTTAGGTGAAATATTACAAAATATTCCACCAAATGAAAGGATTTTAATAGGAGGTGATCTAAATGGGCATGTCGGAGTAAAAAATGAGGAATATGAGAGAGTACATGGGAGTTATGGGTTTGGAACGAGGAATGAGGAAGAGAAAACTATATTAGATTTTGCGATAGCATATGACCTTATATTAGCTAATACGTTTTTTAAGAAAAGAGAAGAACACTTAGTCACATTCAAAAGCGGAAATAATAGATCGCAAATTGACTTTCTTATGGTTAGGAAGAAGGATAGAAAGATTTGTAAAGATTGCAAAGTCATCCCTGGAGAAAGCTTAACTACCCAACATAGGGTAGTAGTGTTGGATATACGCCTCAAACATAGTATCAATAGAAAGAAAATATATACAATTCCTAGAATTAAGTGGTGGAAGTTAAAGGATGGGAAACAACATATATTTAAAGAGAAGGTAGAAGTACAAGCATTAGGTGAAATATACGATGACTCTAATACAACATGAGATAAGATGGTATCAAAGTTTAAAATAGTAGCCAAGAGTGTCCTCGGTGAGTTAAAGGGGCATGCACCGCTAAGTAAAGAATCTTGGTGGTGGAATGAGAAAGTACAAGAGAAAGTGAAGGAAAAACGAATAGCTTATAAGGAATTATATATTTGTAAGAACGAGGAAAATTTAAAAAAATATACAATAGCCAAGAAAGAAGCTAAGAAAGTAGTGAGTGAAGCAAAAAATGAAACTTTTGAACGGTTATATCAAAAATTGGATACAAAAGAAGGGGAAAAAGACATCTATAGAATAGCTAAAGTGAGAGAAAGAAAAAACAAGAGATCTTAGCCAAATAAAATGTATTAAAGATGAATGTAATAGGGTATTAGTAAGCAATGGAAAAATAAAAGAGCGGTGGAAGAGGTATTTTCATCAACTTTTTAATGAAGGTTTAGGAGACCAACTTAACTTAGGTAATTTAATTAAGTCAAATGAGCATCGAAATTTTAATTTTTATCGTAGAATTCAAACTTCAGAAGTAAAATAAGCTTTAAATGAGATGCACAATGGAAAAGTCGTTGGACCAGATGATATTCCGATAGAGGTATGGAAGTGCTTAGGGAAACAAGGTATTGAATGACTTACAAAATTATTTAACATGATATTAAAAACGAAAAAAATGTCTGATCAATGGAGGATAAGTACTCTAGTTCCCTTATATAAGAATAAGGGAGACGTACAAAATTGTGCAAACTATAGGGGTATTAAACTAATGAGTCATACTATGAAACTTTGGGAAAAAGTAATAGAAAAAAGATTAAGGAAGGAGACCATAGTGACAGAAAATCAATTTGGGTTCATGCTTGGAAGGTCGACAATAGAAGCTATACATCTTCTTAGACAATTAATTGAAAAATATCGGGAGCAAAAACAAGATCTACACATGGTATTCATTGACTTAGAAAAGGCATATGATAGAGTCCCAAGAGAAATTATATGGAGAATTTTAGAAAAGAGAGGTGTTAGCGTAACATATATTGAACTAATTAAGGATATGTATGAGGATGTAACGACCAGAGTAAAGACTTCAGGTGGAGTAACTGAAGCATTTCCAATAAAGATAGGGTTACATCAAGGATCAGCTCTAAGTCCCTATCTTTTTACATTAATTATGGATGAACTCACTGCACACATTCAAGACACAGTACCGTGGTGCATGTTGTTTGCAGATGATATTATTTTGGTAGATGAGACACGTGAAGGAGTAAATGCTAAGCTAGAATCTTGGAGGGAAACACTAGAAGGGAAAGGTTTTAAGCTTAGTAGATTAAAGACAGAATATATGGAATTTAAGTTTAGCAATATTAGAAGTAATGAAACAATTGTTAAGATAGGAGAGGACGAGTTGCCTGGAACCGAGAGATTTAAATATTTAGAATCATTTTTACAAAATGATGGAGGGATTGAAAGAGATGTCTTACATAGAATACAAGCAGGATGGGTGAAATGGAGGGGAGCGTCGAGTGTTTTATGTGATCGTAAAGTACCTCTTAAACTTAAAGGTAAGTTCTATAAAATCGTAGTTAGACCTGCTATGTTATATTGAGCTGAATGTTGGGCTATGACTCGAGCACATGAGCAAAAGATGAGAGTTGCAGAGATGAGGATGTTAAGGTGGATGTGTGGACATACGAGGATGAACAAAATAAGAAATGAGAGCATTAGAGAGAAAGTAGGAGTTGCATCTATTGAGGAAAAACTCAGAGAGACACGTTTAAGATGGTATGGACATGTACTTAGATGACCAATAAATGCTCCAGTTAGGCGATGTGAAACTATGATAAACATACATATAAAATGAGGAAGAGGAAGACTAAAAAAGACTTGGTTAGCAACAATAAAACAAGATAAAATTTATTTAAATATAGATGATGATATAATAGGGGATAGAGCTCAATGGCGTAAAAGGATTCATACAGCCGACCCCACCTAGTGGGAAAAGGTTTAGTTGTTATTGTTGTTGTTGTGCTCTTTGCCAAGATACTGCATCTTTATCTTGGAGTGCTTCGTCATATGTCTGGGATCAGACTCATGTTCATTTGGGATCAAGTCCAAAGATTTTCCCAAAACATGAATCTTTTAGGTTGTTTGACAACCCTCCCACTACGATGAGACACTGTCTATAATTGTGTATCAATTGTGATACGTGTTGCAGTTTCTTGTGATATTTCATCTTGTACATTTGGTACTAGATTAGACGTGTCCTTTATTAAGAACAAATTTACTTATGGGCTTGTGGTTCATTATATAGTCCTCTTCTAAAAATCAGTCATTGATGCTAACAATGACCTTCTGATTTTTAAGACTATAAACCTACTTTCGTTTCTCTTGGATAACCCATAAACAAGTGAATTCCTATCCAACTTATCATTGTCTCTCTTCAGCATATGTGCTGGACTACCCGAATCCAAATATGCTTCAAAATAGGCTTACAGCTATTCAGCAATTCTATATGAGTAGAGAGTTCTGACTTTGGAAGGTACTATGTTCACTTCCATTTTCAGAGTATATCCTTAAAACGAATTTGGTAATTTTCTGAATAACTCATCATCAATATAATTATTTCCATAAGAGTCCTATACCATTCTGTTGGGGTGTACCAGGTGCAGTTAATTGGGATTGAATCCCGACTTCTGATAAGTGACTCCTAAATTCTCGCAAGAGGTACTCGCCACTACGATCTTACTATAGTGACTTGATACTTTTACTTTGACATTTCTCCGTATCATCCTTGTACTCTTTGAACTAATCAAAGCACTTAGACTTGCGGTGTATCAAGTAAATCTATTTGTGTCTCGAATAGTTGTCTATAAAATAGACAAAATAATCGAAACTACCTCTTGTCTGGATGGGACCACACAAATCAGAATGAACCAATTCCAATATATCTTTGGCTCCATATCCCTTATACTTATAAAGCTTCTCGGTTATTTTTTCTTCCAAGTAAGACTCGCAGGTTGGAAAGATTTCCACTACCAATGAACCCAAAAGTTCATCAGCTACCAATGAATCCTACTCAAGTTAATATAACCTAGCCTTAGATGCCAAAGATATAATTGGTTCATTTCCGAAGGTTGCTTTCTCTTAAAGTTAGAAGATGTGTTATAATTTCCATTTGTTGGATCGTGGGAGTTATTGGATTTATAAATTTCCAACCAACGTACCAGAACAGATAACTTCCCTCTTTTTCTTGATAACAACTTTGTTATTAAAAGAGGTAGAATATTAAGTTCTTTGAATAGTTTAGAAACTAAAAACTAGTTCTTTCTAAACTTAGTACGTAAAGACAATTACTCAAAAATCCATGTTTTATTCTTATCAAAGGATAAACATCTCCCACTGCAACAGTTGTCACTTTTACAGCAGTGCCTATGTGGATGGTGTTTTTATTTTCATTTAGTTGTCGGGTTTCCTGTAACCCTGCAATGAATTACAGACATGATTAATGACATCTGTATCTACACTCCAGGTTCTGGTAGATAACACCACCAGACATGTTTCAACTAATGAATTAAATACACCTATATTGTTCTTAGTTCTAAGAAGACAGTCTACCTTAATGTCCAAGTCCTATTTCCAATCATTACAATTGGGACTACTAAGTCTTTTCTATAGTATAACAACTAGGAGATTAACAAACATTTTAAATCCTAAGAGTCACAAAAATATTTGGTCAAGACCAACTCCTTAAAATCCCCATGAATTTTGTATGCCATGATAGTGTGGACGTATACAAAATCAAAGAGGAGATTTTATCCATTAATTTTATTATCTCGTCAACTTTACTTTATGACGAATAAAATTAATAGTTGATCTATCTTTGATCAAATATTTGGTCAAAACTTTTGAATTTAAAATAACATTGATTCCTCAAACAATATTATTTAAATTCACCAACACCTCAAACACCATGAATTTTACATGCCAAGATAGTGTGGACATATACAAAATTGAACATTTGTAAGAGGAGGGTTTTACCCATTAATTATCTTGTCAATAAATCTTTATGACAAATAAAATTACCTCAAACACCGTGAATTTTGTATGCCACGATAGTGTGGACGTATACAAAATCAAACATTTGTAAGAGGGGTTTTTAATTTTATTATCTTGTCAACCTATTTATTTGACAAATTAATAGTTGGTTTTCTTTGATCACACAAATAATAGCAGTGACTCCAATGGGGAGGATACTATTAGACGTGCCTAAGTGTATACCATTACTTGACACTAAGTCCATTAATAAGATTGTACCCCTTCCGATGGGGAAGATCACATGCTCTTAATTAATTTCCTATAGTCATCTAAAATGGAAGTTTGATCTAGTGATCCGCAAACAAACTCATCCGATATGGAGGAAGGCACTCAGAGCCAACGCGCAAGTTTGTTTGCATCACTTACAAACCAGTAATGGAGACCGTGGAATTTATTAAAATAAATCCCTCTCCCACTTAGTTATTTAAAGTAAGAAATTTTAAACTATCCTAGCATACATCACATGCATACACACACATCACAGTAAATAAAATCAATAAATATGGAAATTTATTTTCCAACTATTATGGCCTTTTTCCATCACTGTCTTCCGTGTGCTCCAACCCTAGCTGTTGCCATCTTTAGCCACCGCCATTGGGTCGAGTCGTTGCATCCATCTTGCATCTTATTCCGCTGCGCCTCTGATGCTCCAAAAGTACCATGCCTCGCAAGAATCCGATCCGCGACAAAAATAGAATTTTACATATATTGATCCTATATTCCATAAAGGAATGTACATGTATTCTAGATCGAACAAAAAAGTAAAATTCTAAAACTAATACAGCTCCTGCTGTATTTAATACAAACAATCGTGCACACATAAAATAATGCCCTTGACATGTCCAAGCGTCCAATCACACACAACATCTATAAGCCATAATAGTTGGAGCCTACAACCACAAAGTTAGCACATCCTACTATTATCCTGCCTAAATTATGTATGACATGTGCATAACCTAATTTGAAAACCAAACACACAGAGGCAAACCCTAGCTCTGATACCAATTGTTGGTTAGTCCTAGGAAAATCGTACCGGTTCCACTGTATAAAAATTTTATACAAGTGTCGAACCTTTCCTTAAATAACGTATTGTGTTCTTTAGAAGTTAAATTAGGAATCGCAGACGGAACTTAACATCATTGATTCCAAATTTAACTTATCTGTTCTTAATGGTTTAGATTTGAATCGCAAGCGGAACTTAACACTATTGATTCAAATCCACCTATGTTATTAATTCCATTAAATATTAATTTCCAAAATTAGCTTCCAGGACTGCATGGCGAGGCACATGGCCTTCTTGGATATGGGAGCAACCACCACCGCCTAGACAAAGCCTTTTAAGGAAAGTTAATATTTAATTTCCTTAAATAAATCTAGATTAACCAAAAAGAACAATCGAATCACAAATTCAACAAAGTAAAAAAAAAACACAAACTCGAAAACAAATTTGAAAACTCTAGAATCTTATGCCTCTTGTGTTTGGTATTTCCAAAAATAACTATATAAAGAAAACTAGTATGATGCGGAAAACAATTACTAGTTATACCTTTCTTTGTAAGCAAATGACCTCTTGATCTTCTACCGTATTCCTCTTCTAACCTCGGACATTGTGTGGGCAACGATCTTCCGAGATGAGAACCACCAAGCACCTTCTTCTTCCTTCTAGGTTTCGGCCACCAAAAACTCCTCCAAAGATGAAGAGGTTCGACCACCACCAAGCTCCAAGGGATGCTAGAAATATCACCTCCTTTTCTCTTCTTCTTCTCCAAGCAAGATCCGGCCACCACAAGGACTCCAAGGAAGAGATGAGGTTCGGCCACAAGATGGAGAAGAGAGAAAGAGGAGGGGTCGGCCACACCAAGGAGGAAAAGAGAGGAAGAAAAATAGAATAGAGGTTGTACCACATGAAGGCTCCTCTACTTCCTCTTTTATAATCCTTGGTCTTAGAAAATAAGGAAATTTTAATAAAAACTTCCTTAATTATTTTGCCATGAAAAGGAAAATTTATTTAATTAAAAATCAATTTTCTTTTCATTATTTCAATGGCCGACCACTTTAAAATCTCCAAGCAAATAGAATTTTAAATACAAATTAAAACTTCCTTATTTGCTTCTGGAAATTTATAAAAAAAAATTTCTCCAATAATTTTCCCTTCATGGTGGATTATAAAATAGGAATTATATAAATTAAAATCATTCTTTTAAACATGTGGATAATTTCCAAAAGGAAAGTTATCTTTAAAAATTAAAATCTCTTTTTAATCTACAAATAAGGAAAGATATCAAATCTTTTCTTAATCTCTTGTAGAAACTTATAAAAGAGATATTTAATTTTAAACTCTCTTTTAAATCATGAACATGGTTTAAAAAGGGAAAGTTTTCTTAAAATTAAAATCTACCTTTCAATCTACAAATAAGGAAAGATTTCAAATCTTTTCTTAATCTTTTGTAGAAAGCTATAAAAGAAAAGATTTAAATTTCAAACTTTCTTTTAAAACTATGATATCCACATAAGAAATAATTTTAATAAAAATATATTTTAAATATGATGTGGCCGGCCACCTAAGCTTGGGCTCTAAGCAATTGGCCGGCCACCTTAAGGCTCAACCTTTAGGCTTGGCCGGCCCTAAGCTTGAGCTTCAAGCTTGGCTTGGCCGACCCCTATAGGTTGGGTAAGAAAGTGGGTATAGGTGTGTATAATTCTCTATATACAAGAGGCTACGATAGGGACTGAGAGGAGGAATTGGTTTTGGTCTCTCGATGAAATTAAGCTTCCCGTGTTAGCCCCGAACACACAACTTAATTTCATCAATAATAATTCATTCCACTAAAGAATTATTATTGAACTACCGCACCAATCCCAAATTATATTTTGGGCTCATTCTTATTATAAGTGTGTTAGTCTCCCTGTATTTAAGATGTCGAATGTCCACTAATTAAATGAGTTACTGACAACTCACTTAATTAATATCTTAGTCCAAGAGTAGTACCACTCAACCTTATCGTCATGTCGGACTAAGTCCACCTGCAGGGTTTAACATGACAATCCTTATGAGCTCCTCTTGGGGACATTATCAACCTAGATCGCTAGGACACAGTTTCCTTCTATAATCAACAACACACACTATAAGTGATATCATTTCCCAACTTATCGGACTTATTGATTTATCGAACTAAATCTCACCCATTGATAAATTAAAGAAATAAATATCGAATATATGTGCTTGTTATTATATTAGGATTAAGAGCACACACTTCCATAATAATTGAGGTCTTTGTTCCTTTATAAAGTCAGTATAAAAAAATGACTTCTAATGGTCCTACTCAATACACTCTAAGTGTACTAGTGCAATTATATAGTTAAGATAAACTAATGCCTAATTACACTACGACCTTCCAATGGTTTGTTCCTTTCCATCTTGGTCGTGAGCAACTGTTTATAATTTATAAAGAATTGATAACATGATCTTTTGTGTGTGACACCACACACCATGTTATCTACAATATAAATTAATTGAACTACTACATTTATCATAAATGTAGATATTTGACCAATGTGATTCTTATTTCTAGATAAATGTTTATACCAAAAACTAGGCTTTAGTATATATCCTAACACTCTTGCCTTCAAGCCTACTTCCTTTGGCTCTCGTCCCTCGGATGCATACAAGCCCGCGGCTCATCCCTAATGCCATCATTCACGTATGCCTCGAAGTTGCTTCCCTCGGTCCTTGTCCTTGCTTCGTTGTCCACGGTCCCTCGGATGCTCCATCCTTCACCAGACCTAATGTCATCAACCTAAGTCACATGTGTATCCTACAAACCTGCACACTCACATGCACATATAAATTCAAGGGTGAACCTAACTTAAACCCTTTGCCCAAACACCAAAACACATGGTCGAACGGACCATTGGGATTGCTCCAACAGGATTGTCCATCAGATGTTATGCCTTACCTACCTAATGTAAAGAAACTGAACTCAAGGACTGCCAACTGTCATTTTGTGGGTTACTCTAAAAAGTCGAGGGGCTTTTAGTTTTTTCTTCCCTCAAGTAAGTCCTTTTTTGAGATGGGTAATGCCAAGTTTATTGAGAATGGTGGGAGCACTAAATTCAGGGATATATCTTTTAAGGAGAGCATTGACAATCCCATTGAAGTCACTACTAATGCAATGAGTAGGGATATGACATTCATATCCTACACTGTGGATACTATACATCTAGTGGGACTAATGAATCAAGATATTCTCGTATTATCTCCAATGAAAATGAAGGAATCTTCCATTTAAATTAGATATTGCCTTATATGGATGAGCAAGTACTTCAACAACAAGTACCTTTAAGGAGATCCACAAGGGAAAGGTGATCCACAGTTTCATGTGATTATGTTTATCTCTAAAAGCATGAGTTTGACATAGGGTTAAAAAGCAATCCTTCCTATGTCTAATAATTTAAACAATGCTCTAATCCCAAAAGGTGAATTGAAATCATGGATAGATGAAATCCATGGCGGACAATGATGTATAAGAACTTATCAAATTGCCTAAAGGGGTGAAACTTATTGGTTGTCAATGGATATTTAAAAACAAGCGGGATTCATTAGAAAATATCAAAAAGTATAAAGTTCATCTTGTTACCAAAGAATTTACTCAAAAGGAGGACCTTGATTATAAATAGACGTTTTCACCAGTTTCGATGAAAGACTCTCTTAGGGTAATCATGACACTTATAGCTTATTATGACTTAGAGTCACACCAAATGGAGATTAAAAATGTATTCCTTAATGGTGATATTGAGGAAACTATATACATGGTGTAATAAAAAAACTTTGAATCTAAGAATTCAAAGCACCTAGTTTGTAAGTTAAAGAAGTCCATTTATGATTTAAAACAAAATCTCATCAGTGGTATAAGAAATTAGAACAAGTAATTACCTCATTTAGTTTTGAGGAGAATCACATTGATTAGTGTATATATGTCAAGTTCAATGGAAGCAAGTTTATAATACTTATTATGTACGTGGATGATATTTTACTTGCCAATAATAAATATTTATTACATGAAACCAAGTCATTTCTATCTGAAAAATTTGAAATGAAAGACCTTGGTGAAACATCCTTTGTATTAAGCATACAGATTTATTGTGATTGTTCAAGAAATATTCTTAGACTTTCATAAAAGGCCTATATTGAAAAAGTACTTATTTGGTGTGACATATAGAACTATGCACCTAGCGACACTCTAATGTTTAGAGGTGACTGATTTAGCTTGCAACAATGTCCATAATATGAATTTAACATAAAGAAAATGCAAAAACTCCCATCTGCATCAGCTATAAGGAGTCTTATGTATGTACAAATTTGTACACATTCGGATATTACGTACATTGTGGGGATGTTAGGAACATATCTTAATAACACTAGACCAGTGTATTGGAAAGTCGTAAAAAGAGTTTTGCGATATCTTCAAAGAACTAAGGAATATATGTTCACATATCAGAGATTCATTTAGTTGGTGGTGATTGGATATTCAGACTCCAACTTTGCTAGATGCTTGGAAAGTAGGAGGTCCATCTCAAATTATGTCTTCATGTTGATTAGAGGTGCTATACATGAAAAAGTGTCAAATGGATGCTTGTAGCAACTTCCACAATGGAGGCAAAATTAATAGCATGCTTTGAAGCATGCTTCATGGGATTTAGTTGTGGAATTTTATCATAGCGTTGTAGATTGTTGATGGTATTGATAAGCCATTGGGGATAAATTGTGATAATAAAGACACAGAACTCTATTCCAAGAACAACTGTAGTTCGTCAAAATCAAATCACATTAACATTAAATTTCTAACGGTTAAAGAAAGAGTTTAAAGTGGTGAGATGATGATAAAGCATATACGTACAAATTTCATGTTGGCGGATCTGCTTACTAAGGGATTATTTTCCAAGGTGTTTCATTAGCATGCAATAAATATGAAGGTTCTTATTTTGGATAAAGTACTCATTTAATTAGAGTCTGTATTTAGCATTTGATGTTCTATGTTTATAGACACATGTACATTTTTATCTTTTGTATACATTCAGGTTTAAAGATACATGTGTATTTTGGTTTTAACACTTAGAATGAAAGCATCATGATTTACTAATATGGTATTATAGATGGTGCTTATAAATAGGATATGAGACTATGGTTTGAGTTACAAAGTTGTAATCATGTTTTAATATTACGGTTTGACATAAAGTATTTGTAAATATGATTTAAACCCTTTTTTAGGTCATAAGGAGGATCAGTTGAAAATAGGCATGTGCAGATCATATTTCATGCAATTCTCATGTTACACATTCACATCTTGAATTATGTCATTAATGACATTGGTATTGTAACTACTATGTGCTTATTACAGTTATAGTAGTTATAACCTCTTTAGTCTTATACCAAAGAAGTTAATAAATCAAATTATCTATAGGGATATTTAATGTATAAAGTTTTTTTCATTGTTGAGCTCAACTAAAGTATTGTGTGTTATATACGATATCACATGTAGTTCAAGTGGGAGATTATTGAATTTAATCACTATTAGATGGGATAATATGTTAATCGCCAACACACATATTTTACCATTTAGAATAAACTCATTAAAGAGATCAAATTTGTGTCTTGATTGCGGGTTTGCATATTATTGGATGTAAATTCATATGTGTAGAACTCATTAGTTCGTTACCGTTAGCATTGATGGGTAGTTAACGGGTGTATTTATATGTGTGATGTTAGGATTGGTGGACTGACTAAAGGGGGGTGAATAGTCTGCAAATAAGATTTATATTTCTCTTGCTAGCTTTCTATTGAAAAAACACACTAATTAAGTAAATAAAAAAACATAAATGAAATAAAGAGACAAAGGAATTTACTTCGTTTGTAACTAGATAGTCATTAATCCAAGGCAATGGTAGTGCACTAAGATCTCCTTCTTCAACAAAGGTCGAAGGCAGAGAAACCTCTGACCTAGTTGAGAGTGTAAACTTAAAAATTGAATTACAGAGGTTAAGAACGAGTGTGTTGTTAAACTTCGAGCTTAAAGGCTCTTTTTATAGTCTTATGGTCGAAGTGATCGTTTTGCTAACGTGGCCATTCTAGGTGCCTTTAGTGATCCAGTGTGCCTCTAATGAGCTTACTTTTATCCTCGTCACAACGGTGCCCTAGCTGATCTAGTGGCATCAGAGGTGCCTCGGTTTGTCGAAAGCGCCTCAATTCTGCTGAGCTAGACTCCACTGCTTATCTTCGCGAAAATGGTTTCAATTCTTTGGAGGCCCCTCAAGTAATCAAAGGTGCCTCAAGTCCATACACAACAATGGCTCAGTGCATGTGAGCCACCTGAGATCCATCGAGGCGCCTTAAGTCTTCAGATAATCAAGGCACCTCCATTCAATTAGAGGCACCTCAAATGGTCAACTTTCGAGTTGACCATTTCTTGACTTCGCTAGCTTGGGAGATGCTATGTTTGTTCAGACTTGAGCTTACCCGAATCCAACTCCAACCTTCTCCTCGAGCAGACTGTCTCTTAGCTTCTCGTCTCTCGAATACACTGCATGCGTCCTTCTCGCTCCACCAATGTACTTTTCCATAGCTCCTCGTCCCTCGGATGCACTGAGACTGTCGACTCCCTTCTCATGTCATCCTTCTCGTTCATTGTGTCTCCACTCGACTTTTTGTGTTTTTAAGTCCATGTATGTTTAGACACACAAGACATCAAACATACATGACTTAACTTAACTCGATTGATCAACATCAAAACTAACCATTTACAATTTCTTACTTTTTGATGTGTATCAACCTAAGTTAAAGTTAGGGATATCAAACAAGAAATTATATATTAAAAAACAATTATCCCATCATAACACAAATATTGCAATTAAGCTCTTCCCTTAACTTAACACTTATTAATTCTCTTCCTTTAATTACATAAAAAATATGGATAAAAATAACAAAATCTGTAGAGACAAATTTTGAATAAATTTTCTGAGGATGTGATGTAAGTTTGTGGATGTGTACACTTTCTTAAATAGAATAATGTTTAAGAATTAAAATTTAAATTTTATAAAAAAAATAAAAAATTATTTTTTCACTTTTGAAAAATACTTAGTGAGAAATTTTTCTTTATAGAAATAGTTATTTTTTAAAAGTAAATACTTAAAAATAATTTTCAATGTCAAACCAACGTGTTAATTTTCTGAACATTCAAAATAGACCTGTTATCTTTTAAAAAAATCTAGTTTTTAAAAAATTAATTCTGAGAATTTTATATTTCAAAAATTCTATTTTTGGTAAAAATTCATAAAACATTATTTAACAGTAAATATTTTTCAAAATTTTTCCTTTTAACAAACGACATGCTTTTCTATCACAGAAAAAAATTTTATAAAAAGTTTCAAACAGAATGTTTATGAAAAATATTTTCATGTAAGTCATAAATTTCTAGCAATTAAATTTCTAGTAAATAATAAAGAAAATCTAATAAGTTAATACAAATTTTGAAGCCCAAAATAAATTTTCTCCTACTAGATTTAAGCCCTCTATAATATATAAAGTTCTTTTTTGGAGCATATGGATTTGAACCTATGGAGTTGTTTTCAGATTTTAATGTTTATATTTGTTTTTTTAATTTTATATTTTCAATTTTAAATTTATCAAATTCTGCTAGTGGACATACATTAGTAACTAAAGTTTCAAAGCACTGATCATCTTTTTCAATTCAACATACTTGGTTCTTAATTTGTATAATGACCTAGACATCATTTTAATACCATCATAAAATTGGTCAGGAGGTAGAAGATATCTCACTTATCATGTTGGACTCATAGTTTGATGCTCCTCTTTTATTGATGTTTTCCTTTGAAATAGCTCCTCCTTCATCGATGCTCTCCTCTTAGTGGTTAGCCGTCAGTGCAAGTCTAGCATACTCTTCAATTTCTAACTCTTCTGAAGATGAGTCACTCCAAGTTGCTTTGAGATTGTTGTGTCTAGTTTTCTTTGATGGTTTACTTTTCTCTTTCCTTTTGTTTCTAAGTCTAGGATAGCTGTCCTTAATGTGACCCTCCTCATTTCATTTGTAGTATTTAACTTTTCTTGTCCCTTTTTTTAAGTTTTGCAACCTATTTCTCATTAAATTTGTTAGTTCTAAAAAATTTATTGAATTTTCTTACCATGTATGCCTCTTCATTTTTGTCGAGGGATGACTCTGAATCCGGTTGGTTCTTCTTGTCTTAGAGTGCTAGGTTCTGAGTTTTCTCTTCATTTCTTAGACCTGCACATCTTGACTCGTGTAATTCAAATATAGAAAAAAGTTTTTTTAAACTACTTACCTCCAAAATTTTCAAAATATAGTACAAGTTTATAATCGAGATCAACACTTGAATTTTTAGAAAAGCATTTAGAGCGTATCTGTGTGAGTTTCGATTCGTCACTATTTCACAAAGGTTATTAAGGTCAGTTATTAACTCCTCCAATTTGGCATGCAGTTGTGCCACCTTTTCACCCTTTTCCATCAAGAGGTTACTTAGCTGATTTCTGAGCAAATTTTGTCTTGTTAGTTTAACATTCAAGGTTCCTTTATCCAACTCTAGGAATTTCTCTCAGAGTTATTTTGTGAAGTCGTAGGCATGTATTTGGATGACTTCTTGAGGCGGTAGTATGCTCAAAAGATGGAACTTAGCCTTACCGTTTGCCATGAACTCGATCTGCTGCTTCTTGTTCCATTGGTGCTCTTTTTTTTCTCCGTTCTCATCTTTGGGTGCTTTAAAACTATATTTAATAGTTAATAATATGTCAAAATTGATTTTAAAAAATATCTCCATTCGACACTTCCAAAACGTAAGCCCCCCTCAAACTTTGGTAGATGGATGCTTATTCTACCATCTTCCTTGTTGCTTTAGTCGGCGATTAGTCCTTCTAAGATGGTCAGACTCTGATACCACTTGTTAGGATCAGTAGACCAACTAGAGGGGATGAATAGCCTGCAAATAAGATTTTAATTTCTCTTGCTAGCTTTCTTTAGCAAGGACACATTGATTAAGTAAATAAAAAAAAGACAAATGAAAAAATGAGGCAAAGAAATTTACTTGATTTGCAACTAGATAGTTGATAGTCTAAGGCAATGGTAGTGCACTAAGATCTCCTTCTTCGACAAAGGTTGGAGGAGGAGAAGCCCCTTACACAGTTGAGAATAGAGACTTGAAAATCGAATTACAGAGGTTAAGAATGAGTGTGTTGTTAAACTTCGAGCTTAAGAGCTCCTTTAATAGCCTCATAGTCAAAGTGACCGTTTTACTGATGTGGTCATTCTAGGCGCCTCCATTGAGTTGACTCTTATCCTCGTCACAACGGTGCTCTAACTAATCTAGCAGCATCGAAGGCTCCTCAGTTCATCGGAGGTGCTTCAGTTCTACTGAGCTAAACTCTGTTGGTGCAATTTGCACTAATGATCTAACTCATGTTTTGATGAATGACAAGTAGATTAAAGTTAGAATGTTTGTGTTCTAATTACTTTACCAAGTGTGCAAGAGTTGACGAGTTTGGATAACCTGACACCAAGCTGAAATCTAGCTAGGTCTATGGGACTCAATAACTGGTGTGAAGTCCAGATAGATCCGCGGGACCCGATATCTGGCGGAAAGTCCGGTTGGGTCCGTGGGACCTAACAATCGGCCAAAGTCCAGTTAGGTCCGTGGGACCTGACAACTAAGCGAGAAGACCTTCTGGGTCAAAAGCAAGTCAAGCGACTACAGTTATAAGTAAGAGATAAGCAATTGGAGGAGAGATCCAGTGAGGACGCATTCCCGGTTGAGGGAACTATAGACGTAGCTTAGGTTCATTTGGTAAACCTAAGTTGATACCTTTGTTGGTTGCTACTCGGAATATCGTACTGGTTCCCCTGTACAAAAATTTTGTACAAGTCCTGAACCTTTCCTAACAACCTATTGTGTTCTTTAGAAATTAAATTTGGAATCGCAAACAAAACTTAACATTATTGATTCCAAATTCAACTTATCTGTTCTTAGAGGTTTAGACTTGGATCGCCAACGATGCTTAACATTATTAATCCAAATCCACCCATGTTACAAATTTGATTAAATATCTATTTCAAAGATCAACTTCCAAGTTAAACATGGTGAGGCACTAGGCCTTCTTGGGTATAGGATCATCCACCACTTCCTAGACAAAGTCTTTCAACGAAATTTAATATTTAATCTCCTTATAGTAACCCTAGGTTTAACCACTAAGAACAATCGAATCACAAGATTGAAAAATAAAAGAAACACAAAATCGAAACATAAATTCAATAGCCTAGAATCATTAGCCTCTTGTGTTTGATATTTCAAGATCTAAACAAAAGGATGAATTAGTTATGATGCGGAAATTAATAACTAGTTATACCTTTTGTAGCTTATAAACCTCATGATCTTCTGTCGTATTCCTCTTCTTATCTTGGATGTCATGTGGGCGACGATCTATCGAGATGAGACTCCACCCAAGCCTCCTTCTCCTTTCAAGTTTTGGCCACCAACAATCTCCTAGAGATGAAGAACTTCGGCCACCAACCAAGCTCCAAGAGATGCTAAGAAACAATGTCTCCTATCTCTCCTTCTCCAAGCAAAATCCGGCCACCAAAAATCTCCTAGAGACTAGATGCCGCCGGCCACCAAAGAAGAAGAGAAGAGGAAGAGCTATGGAAGAGGGTCGGCCACCACCAAGGAAGATAGGAGAGGAATAATAGATGTGTTGTGAGGTGAGGCACCTCTACCCTCTCTTTTATATTCCTTGGTCTTGGCAAATAAGAAAAGTTTTAAATATAATTAAAACTTCCTTATTTTCCTTGCCAATGGCTAAAAAGGAAAGTTTTAAAACAAAAAATTAAAACTTCCTTTTTCTTTTGTCATGGTCGACCACCCTTTTAATTCCAAACAAGAAAAGTTTTAAACACAAAATTAAAACTTCCTAATTTGTTTCCGGAAATTTTTAAAATAAAAATTTCTCTTTTAAAATTCCCTTCATGGTTGGTTATAAAAGCAAACTTTTATAAACTAAAATATCTCTTTTAAAACATGTGGATGATTACAAAAAAGGAATGTTTTCTCCAAAATTAAAATCTTCCTTCTAACTACAAATAAGGAAAGATATCAAACTTTTCTCTTAATCCTTTGTAGAAATTATAAAAGGAAAGATTTAATTTTAAAACTCGCTTTTAAAATCATGGCTTCCACATAAGAAAATATTTTAAAATAAAATCCCCTTTTAGTTTATTGTGGCCGGCCACCTAAGCTTGGGTTCCAAGCTAGGGCCGGCCACCACTTGATCCCATCTAACCTTGGTTTGGCCGGCCCTAGCTTGGGCTGCAAGCTAGGCTTGGCCGGCCACCTTAAGGTGGGTAAGAAGTTGGGTTTAGGTGGGTATAAGACTTTATTAATAAGAGGCTACGATAGAGACCGAGAGGAGGAATTGGTTTTGGTCTCTCGATGAACTTAAGCTTCCCGTGTTCACCCCGAACACCCAACTCGAGTTCATCAATGATAACTCATACTACTAAAGAGTTATTATTGAACTACCGCACCAATCCCATATTACTATATGAGCTCCTTCTTATCATGAGTGTGTTAATCTACCTGTGTTTAAGATATCGAATGTCCACTAATTAAATGAGTTACTGACAACTCACTTAATTAATATCTAGCTCCAAGAGTAGTACCACTCAACCTTATCATCATGTCGGACTAAGTCCACCTGCAGGGTTTACATGACAATCCTTATGAGCTCCTCTTAGGGATATCATCAACCTAGATTACTAGGACACAGTTTCATTATATAATCAACAACACATCATATAAATAATATCATTTTCCAACTTATCGGGCCTATTGATTTATCGAACTAAATCACACTCTTTGATAAATTAAAGAAATAAATATTAAGTATACGTACTTGTTATTATATCATGATTAAGAGCACACACTTCCATAATAACAGAGGTCTTGTTCTTTAAAGAGTCAGTATAAAAAGACACTATCTCAAATGGTCCTGCTCAATACACTTAGAGTGTACTAGTATAATTTTATAGTCAAGATAAACTAATACCAAATTGCACTATGACTATTCCAATGGTTTGTTTCTATCCATCTTAGACGTGAGATACTATTTATAAATTATAAGGAACTGATAACATAATCTTCTGTGTGTGACACCACACACCATGTTATCTGCAATATAAATTAATTGAACAATTACACTTAGCATATAAATGTAAACATTTGACCAATGTGATTCTTTATTTCAAAATAAATATTTACAAAAAACTAGGCTTTTAGTATACACTCTAACAATCTCTTACTTATACTAAAAGACTATGCTGTCATAAACGTTGTCATACATCTGATTCCCATTCCTTCAACATGCCCATCAAAAGTTCTTGCTTTAAGGGTCTTAGTGAAAGGATCTTTCTAGGTTATCATCCGATGCAATCTAGGTGACAACAACTTCTCCTTGTTATACGATGTCTCGTATTGGGTGGTACTTGTGCTCTATGTGTTTACTTGCCTTATGTGCTCGTGGTTCCTTCGAGTTTGCTATTGCACCAAATAATTTTGGGCAAACTAGGAATCATATCTAAGTCCATCATGAAGTTACTGAGCCATTCAGCTTCTATGGCTGCCTCTGAGGCTACCACATACTCAGCTTCCATAGTGGAGTCCGAAAAAGCGCCTATGCTTAACACTCCTCCATAGTTATGACTTCACCTCCTAAAGTAAACACAAAACCCCCAGGTTTACTTATTATTGTCCCTATCAGATTAGAAGTCTGAATCCGTATAACCCATAGGGAGCAAATCATCTGACTAGTATACTAGTATATAATCTCTAGTCCTTCACAGGTACTTCAATATATGCTTTACAGCAGTCCAATGTCTCTGTCCAGGGTTACTTTGATATCTGCTAACCATGCCTACGACAAAACAGATATCCGATCTCGTACACAGCATAACATACATTAGGCTTCCGACAGCCGAAACATAAGGAACTGCCTTTATGTCCTCTATCTCCTTTGATGTCTTCGGAGACATCTCTTTAGATAAAGATACTCCATGTCTAAAAGGTAGAAAATCTTCCTTGGAGTCTTGCATGCTAAAACGAGCTAGGATTGTATCGATATATGAAGTTTGGGATAAGCACAACATTCTTTTCTTGCAATCCCTTATTACTTTGATCCTGAGAATGTGTGCATTCTCCCAAGTCCTTCATATCGAATTGCTTGGACAACCATACTCTTACTTCTGACAATACTTTGATATTGTTTCCAACTAACAAAATGTCATCTACGTATAGTACAAGAAATACCACCACGTTTTCATCACACTTCTTGTATACACAAGACTCATCAAGACACTGAATAAATCCATATGTCTGGATTACTTCATTAAACTGGATGTTCCAAGACCTTGAAGCTTACTTCAGTCCATAAATAGACCGATTTAGCTTGCACACTAGATGCTCTTTGCCTTTTGCAATAAACCCCTTTGGTTGCTTCATATGGATGTTTTCTTCAAGACTTCCGTTAAGGAAAGCTGTCTTGACATCTATTTGCCAAACCTCATAATCCATATGAGCAGCAATAGATAAGAGTATCCGGATAGACTTAAGCATAGCTACTGGCGAAAAGGTTTCCTCATTATTGATTCCCTCTTTCTGAGTATACCCTTTCGCAACAAGCTTTGCTTTGAAGGTTTCTACCTTCCCGTCTGTCCCTCTTTTCCTTTTGTAGATCCATTTACATCCAATAGCTTTTACACTATTTGATGGTTCTACAAGCTCCCAGACTTTGTTAGAATACATAGATTCTGTTTCCGAATTCATTGCTTTTTGCCAAGATGCTGTATTTTTATCTTGGAGTGCTTCGTCATATGTTCGTGGATCAGGTTCATGTTTACATAGGATCAAGTTCGAAAACTCTCCCAAAAACATGAATCTTTAAGGTTGCCTCACAACCCTCCCACTACGACGAGATACTGTCTGTAACTGTGCATTATTTGTGACACGTGTTGCAGTTTCTTGTGATATTTCATGTTGTACTGTTGGTACTAGACTAGACGTGTCCCCTCTAATTTCTTCTAGAACAATTTGACTCATGGACTTATGGTTTATTACATAATCTTCCTTTAAAAATCAAACATTTGTGCTAACAATAATCTTCTGATTTTTAGGATTATAAAATAAATCACCTTTCGTTCCCTTAGGATATCCCACAAATAGACAAACTTCTGTATGTAATTCCAACTTGTCAGTGTCTCTCTTCAGCACATGTGTTGGACTATCCTAAATCCGAATATGTTTCAGACTAGGCTTACGCCCATTCCACAATTCTATGGGAGTAAAGGGTACTGATTTAGAAGGTACCATATTCAGAATGTACACTGCTATTTCCAGATCATATCCCCAAAGTGAATTTGATAATTCTGAATAACTCATCATCGATCTAACCATTTCCATAAGAGTCCTATTCCTTCATTCTACCACACCATTCTATTGGGGTGTTCTAGGTGCAGACAATTGGGATTGAATCCCGACCTCTGATAAGTAATTCCTAAACTCTCCAAAGAGGTATTCACCACCACGATCAGACCGTAGTGTCTTGATACTTTTACCATGACGTTTCTCCACATCAGCCTTGTACTCTTTGAACTCATCAAAGCATTTAGACTTGTGGCGCATCAAGTAAATGTATCCATATCTCGAATAAAGGAGACAAAATATTCGAAACCACCTCTTACCTGGATAGAAATAGGATCACACAAATCAGAATGAACCAGTTCTAACATATCTTTAGCTTTATACCCCTTGGGCCTTGGCCTTAAAAAGGTCACTTGGTCATTTTACCTTCCAAGTAAGATTTGCAGGTTGGAAAGTTTTCCACCACTAATGAACCTAAGAGTCCATTAGCTATAAACCTTTGAATCCTACTCAAGTTAATATGACCTAACCTTAGAAGTCAAAGATATGTTTGGTTCATTTCCGAAGGTTGCTTTCTCTTATTAAAATTAGAAGATGTGTTATTAATTTTCATTTGTTGCATTGTGGTAGTATTGCGTACTAGAACAGATAACTTCCCTATTTTTCTTGATAACAACTTTGTCATCAAAATAGACAGAATATCCATCCTTAAATAGTTTTAGAAACTGAAATCAAGTTCTTTCTAAAACTTGGTACGTAAAAATAATCAATGTTTTATTCCTATCAAAGGATAAACATCTCTCACTGTAACAACTGCTACTTTTGCAGCAGTGCCTATGTAAACGGTATTTTCCCTTTCATATAGTTGTCGGGTTTCCTGGAACCCTTGTAATGAATTACAGACATGATCAACGATTCCCGTATCTACACACCATGTATTGGTAGATAACACCACTAAACATGTTTCAATAACTAATGAATAAAATACACCTTTATTGTTCTTATTTTTGAGAGGACAACCCACCTTAGTATCCAAGTTTTGTTTCCAATTATTATAATTTGGGACTAGTAAGTGTATTCTCTAACATTTAGGGGATTGAAAATATTTGAAATCCTAAGAATCATAAAAATATTTGGTCAAGACCAACACCTCAAAATCCCCGTGAATTTTATATGCCACGTTAGTGTGGACATATACAAATTCAAACATTTGTAAGAGGAGATTTTATCCATTAATTTTATTATCTTGTTAACCTATCTTTATGACAAATAAAATTAATAATTGGTCTATCTTCGATCAAATATTTGGTCAAAACTTTAGTATTTAAAATAATATTGATTCCTCAAAACAATATCATTTAAATTCACCAACACCTTAAACACCGTGAATTTTGTATGTCACGTTAGTGTGGACGTATACAAATTCAAACATTTATAAGAGGAGGGTTTTACCCATTAATTATCTTGTCAACCTTAAATTACCTCAAACACCATAAATTTTGTATGCCACGTTAGTGTGAACGTATACAAATTCAATTATTTGTAAGAGGAGGTTTTACCCATTAATTTTATTTTGTCAACCTAACTTTATGACAAATAAAATTACCTCAAACACCATGAATTTTGTATGTCACGTTAGTGTGAACATATACAAATTCATATATTTATA
This sequence comes from Zingiber officinale, assembly GCF_018446385.1. Classification (NCBI taxonomy): domain Eukaryota; kingdom Viridiplantae; phylum Streptophyta; class Magnoliopsida; order Zingiberales; family Zingiberaceae; genus Zingiber; species Zingiber officinale. The sequence goes on along the minus strand of NC_056004.1, from coordinate 35,801,344 downwards.
AGAGGAGGGTCTTACCTAGCTTTATGACAAATTAATAGTTGGTTTTCCTTTGGTCATACAAAAAATAGCAGTGACTCCGTTGGGGAGGATACTATTGAATGTGTCTAAGTACTGTATACAATTACTTGATACTTAGTCCATTAAATAGTATTGTACCCCCTTCAGTTGGAGAAGATCACACGCTCCTAAATAATTTCTTATAATCATCCATAAAAGGAAGTTTGATTTAGTGACCCGCAAACAAACTCATCCGTTGTGGAGGAAGGCACTCAGAGCCAACACGCAAGTTTGTTTGCATCACTTTCAAACCAGTAATGGAGATCATGGAATTTATTTAAAATCCCTCTCCCACTTAGTTATTTAAGGTGAGGAATTTTAACCATGCAAGCACATATCACATGCACACACACGTCACAACAAATAAAAAGCAATAAATATGAAAAAATAATTTTCTAACTATTATGGTCTCTTCCATCACCGTCCTCCGTGTGCTGCCAACCCTAGCTACTGTCATCTTTAGCCACCGTAATCGGGTCTAGTCGTCATATTTATCTTGCTTCTTATTTTGCTGTGCCTCTGATCCTCAAATAGTACCACGCCTCGTAAGTATACGATCTACGATAAAAATAGAATTTTACATTTATTGATCCTATATTCCACAAGGGAATGTACATGTAATCTAGATCGAAATAAAAATATAAAATCCTAAAACTAATACAACTCCTGTTGTATTTAATACATACAATCATGTACACACATAAATGCCCTCGACATGTCTGAGGGGTCCAATCACACACAATCACATTAGGGCCATAATAGTTGGATCTAGGATGCCTACAACCACAGAGTTAATCTATTTGCACATCCTACTATTATCATGCCTAAAATATGTATGACATGTGCATAATTAAACTGAAAAACTAAACACACAGAGGCAATAACCTGGCTCTGATAACAATTGTTGGTTGCTACTCAGAATATTGTACTGGTTCCCCTGTACAAAATTTTGTACCAGTTCCGAACCTTTCCGAACAACCTATTGTGTTTAGAAATTAAATTTGAAATCGCAAACAGAACTTAACATTATTGATTCCAAATTCAACTTATCTGTTCTTAGAGGTTTAGACTTGGATCGCAAACGATGCTTAACATTATTAATCCAAATCTACCCATGTTACAAATTTGATTAAATATTTATTTCAGAGATCGACTTCCAGGTTAAACATGGCGAGGCACTAGGCCTTCTTGGGTATGAGATCATCCACCACTTCCTAGGCAAAGCCTTTCAACAAAATTCAATATTTAATTTCCTTATAATAACCCTAGGTTTAACCACTAAGAACAATCGAATCACAAGATCGAAAAATAAAAAAAACATAAAATCGAAACATAAATTCGATAGCCTAGAATCATTAGCCTCTCGTGTTTGGTATTTCAAGATCTAAACAAAAGGATGAACTAGTTATGATGCAGAAATTAATAACTAGTTATACCTTTTGTAACTTATAGACCTCACGATCTTCTGTCGTATTTCTATTCTTATCTCGAGCGTCGTGTGAGTGACGATCTACTGAGATGAGAATCCACCCAAGCCTCCTTCTTCTCCTTGCAAGTTTCGGCCACCAACAATCTCCTAGAGATGAAGAACTTCGGCCACCAACCAAGCTCCAAGGGATGCTAAGAAACAATGCCTCCTATCTCTCCTTCTTCTCCAAGCAAAATCCGACCACCAAAAATCTCCTAGAGACTAGATGTCGCCGGCCACCAAAGAAGAAGAGAAGAGGAAGAGCTATAGAAGAGGGGCGACCACCACCAAGGAAGAGATGAGAGGAATAATAGATGTGTTGTGAGGTGAGGCAAATAAACATAATTAAAGCTTCCTTATTTTCCTTGCCAATGACTAAAAAGGAAAGTTTTAAAACAAAAAATTAAAACTTCCTTTTTCTTTTGTCAAGGTCGGCCACCCCTTTAATTCCAAAAAATGAAAGTTTTAAATACAAAATTAAAACTTCCTAATTTGTTACCAGAAATTTATAAAATAAAAATTTCTCTTTTAAAATTCCCTTCGTGGTTGGTTATAAAAAGAAACTTTTATAAATTAAAATCTCTCTTTTAAAATATGTGGATGATTACAAAAAAGGAAAGTTTTCTCCAAAATTAAAATCTTCCTTCTAACTACAAATAAGGAAAGATATCAAATTTTTCTCTTAATCCTTTGTAGAAACTATAAAAGAAAATATTTAATTTTAAAACTCTCTTTTAAAATCATGACTTCCACATGAGGAAAGATTTTAAAGTAAAATCCCCTTTTAGTTTATTATGGTCGGCCACCTAAGCTTGGGTTCCAAGCTAGGGTCGGCCACCACTTGATCCCATCTAACCTTGGTTTGGCCGACCCTAGCTTGGGCTCCAAGCTAGGCTTGGCCGACCACCTTAAGGTGGGTAAGAAGTTGGGTTTAGGTGGGTATAAGACTTTATTAATAAGAGGCTACAACAGGGACCAAGAGGAGGAATTGATTTTGGTCTCCCGATGAACTTGAGCTTCCCGTGTTCGCCCCGAACACCCAACTCGAGTTCATCAATAATAACTTATACTATTAAAGAGTTATTATTGAACTATCTCACCAATCCCACATTACTATATGGGCTCCTTCTTATCATGAGTGTGTTACTCTCCCTGTGTTTAAGATATCGAATGTCCACTAATTAAATGAGTTACTGACAACTCATTTAATTAATATCTAGCTCCAAGAGTAGTACCACTCAACCTTATCGTCATGTCGAACTAAGTCCACCTGCAGGGTTTACATGACAATCCTTATGAGCTCCTATTGGGGACATCATCAACCCAGATTACTAGGACACAGTTTCATTCTATAATCAACAATACATCATATAAATAATATCATTTTCCAACTTATCGGGCCTATTGATTTATCGAACTAAATCACACTCTTTGATAAATTAAAGAAATAAATATTAAGTATATGTGCTTGTTATTATATCATGATTAAGAGTACACACTTCCATAATAACAGAGGTCTTGTTCTTTAAAGAGTCAGTATAAAAAGACTCTACCTCAAATGGTCCTGCTCAATACACTTAGAGTGTACTAGTGTAATTTTATAGTCAAGATAAACTAATACCAAGTTACATTACGACTATTCCAATGGTTTGTTTCTATCAATCTTAGTCGTGAGCTACTATTTATAACTTATAAGGAACTGATAACATGATCTTCTGTGTGTGACACCACACACCATGTTATCTACAATATAAATTAATTGAACAACTATACTTAGCATATAAATGTAGATATTTGACCAATATGATTCTTTATTTCAAAATAAATGTTTATAAAAAACTAGGCTTTTAGTATACACTCTAACAACCTTGACTAGATCCTAGTTTCAAGGAGACAAGATCTAATTACTACTATTATCCTGCTGTATTTTGTTAACTTTATTTTGCAGGATAATCTTATTTTTGTTGCCTATGACTAACTCTTTTTTCTAGGGAAGGAGGCTGAAAAAAAGGGTGTCCGGGCGCTCAGAAGGGTCCAATTGCTCGGAAGGGATCCGGGCGCCCAGACTCCTGGTACCTGGAGCTGGTCCGGGAGCTCAGACTAGCCTCACCCGGGCGGCCTGCCAAGTACCTAGCGGTCTAGGCGCCTAGAGCTGGTCCAAGCACCCGGACCAGAAAAAATATCCAGAAGCTGAGTTGGAGCGCAACAACTGGCCGAACCCACATCAACGGTCAAGGCGCCCGGAGGTTGATAAACTTTACGGATAAAGTTTCAACGAGAGATCACCATGTCAGCAATGATCCAAGCGTCAGGAGGGGTTCCAGGTGCCCGGAATGGGCCTATATAATGGCCTTCAACCAGCATCTTCAGAACAACAATTGCTACAATTTTCATTCTTGCGTGTTGCTCTGAAAAGGCTCCGACGACATCGAAAGGCTACTCCGAAGTTCAAATTTTCTTTCTATTTGTCGATAACATTTGTATTTCAGTTTTTGTACTAAATCTTTGTAACCTATTTTTGAACTAGTAGCAATTGTCCAACGAAAGCACTCGACGAGTGTGGACCTTGGAGTAGGAGTTGTCAAAGGCTCCGAACCAAGTAAAAAAAATACTTGTGTTAGTGTTTGAATTTTCGTATTTCCTTTCCGCTGCGTATTCTCGATTTTTAAAAAAGCGAAGATCGCTATTCACCCCCCCCCCCCCTCTAGCGACTTTACGATCTAACAAACTCCACTACTTATCTTCGTAGCAACGACTCCAATTCTTTGAAGGCATCTCGAGTAATCAGAGGCGCCTCAAGTCTTCAAATTATCAAGGTGCCTCGAATGATCAACTTTTGAGTTGACCAATTTTTTTTACTCCACTTGCTTGGGTGATACTCCGTTCATCTAAAATTTAGCTCACTTGAACCCAACTCTAACTTTCTCTTCGAGTAGACTTCCTCCTGGCTTCTCGCCCCTCGAATACACCACATGCGTCCTTCTTGCTCCACCAGTGTACTCTTTCATAACTTCTCGTCCCTCGGACGCACCAAGCTCAACAACTTCCTTCTCGTACCATCTTTCTTGCTCACTGTGTCTTCTGCTCGACTTCTTGTGTTCCTAAGTCCTTATACGCTTAAACACAAGGCATTAAACATACATGATCTAACTTAACTCAATTTATCAAAATCAAAACTAACCCAGAGTACTTACATATGATCCATAGGAGAGGGGTGTGGTGACCTAACCCTGATGGCTATCTCATTTTCCCCATCAGATTGAGACTACAGAGTCATTGCCCTCGAACCTATTGAAGAACACGCCCTATAGCTAATTGGTGTTTTGATCTTCAGATTCTTCCTTTGACAATAAGGGTGAGGATGTCTCTGAATTCAAGTGCAAATGTATAGTTTATGTCTTTATGCTTCCACTTTTGTTTTATGCATATTAGTTATAAATCTTCGACAAGATCCTATGTTGGATCGTTGAATCATTTCCTTAATGATTCTATGTTGTTGCACAATCCTAAATAGGGATTGTAAAATTTCTATCATATTTCACTTATGGAAGTTTCATAATTCCAAAAACACTTAGCCAGTGAATATTCAAAACTTACCATTGTAAATTAGGAATATGGTTCCTTACCATTGTAAATCAGCCAGTGATATCCAAAACTTACCTTTTGCACGAATCCATAATTTTATATGAAAGTTGAACACTGCAGTATCTTTAGAACTACTCCACGGGACCTATCAAACCACCATTTTGAGTGTTTTAATTACAATTTTGGATTAACAATTGGTTGGTAGGTGGGGAGAAGCAAATTTGTCCATCTACATAGAAGATTGTTTGGTCAATACATCTAGAATCTGATCTCCCGAAGCAAAAGGTAAAGTGCAAGTGGCAGTTCTTAGATTATCCATGTCCTTATGAATTAAAACCGCCAGACATCTTTCTCTTCATCAACGTAAAAACGTCCATACGTGCACAAAAAGATTCTCGTATTTTTTTCGGAAACAAACTAAAATTCATCTGGGGTTAACTTTTGGGGTTCTTAACATCTTTACAACAGGTCAGTATCCATGTACAAAATGCTCTGTTTGCTTGACAGATCCGACAAGAAATTTTTCTCGGATTCGTCGCTCTCTCCTAAATGCTCAATAGATCTTAGTAACTGCAATGTAACCACCAAAAAGCCTAGAAGCTTGAAGCTATAGATGTAATCATTTTATTGAAATTGCACTTTATCAAAATTCAAATTTCCAAAAAAAACAAACAATTGAGATAAAATCCCCATTTATAGATAGGAAACCCCTTCCATACCTTTCTCCGGAATCCGGTGTTGCTATAAGAAATTCATACGAAACAAAAACTTACAGTGCTCTTGGAAAAGAAATCAGAGAAGAACTCGCCGCTAGAAGAGCGATCACGAATAAATGAACAGGTCATTCATGAACCAAATCCCTCTCGTCTTCTTGATGTGCTCGTCGCACACCCTTCCTTTGATTGCTTTGAACACATATATATAGGAGGAGAAGAGGAAGAGGAATGGGCAAGTAGCATCCATTCTCTCATTAACATGTGCAGTCACTACACACGTCCAACATCTTCCACTCATCCAAGTCAATCTGTAAAGATTATCTAGTCACAAAGACCATGTAAGAACATTCAATTCACACTTTAAGGAAAATGGTTCATTCAACAACAAGTACACTGAGCAATCACCACTCAAGTTGTTACATTTAACTTAACTGCTCTATCAAACGAATCAGAGACATTAACATCGTGTCTTTACCTCAGATTTAATCATTTACATCAATATGAATATCTTTAATCTCTCATAATGACTAATATATCGAGAGCATGTTTATTATCTCCAATCAATATAATTGTTCACAATTACATTTTATGTACTCAACAAAAATATAATTGGTCGACCAATGAATAAATATTAAAGATGTAAAATTATTTTAATTTTTTTTAACTAGAATCTATTCATTTTAATCAGTCACTTTCCTAGTTATGCTTCATAGACCGAATCATTTATAGTGACATGGTAAAATAGGAAATATATATAGAACTTCAAGTAGACAACTAAATAGTTACTTAGGATAAAATTGAAATTAACTTATAATCTTAAGGGTCTCACATAGCAGAGAAACAGAGATTCATTCCTCTACTACCCTTATTGTCATCATAGCATATATGGTATGTATCACATACTACCATATTTTTCTCTTTACCAATAAAGAATACATGTTTTTCTCAAAATTTAACATCGTACAGATTTTAATCTCGACATACCTAATGTCTAATCATGAATTTAACTTATGAATTCCAATATAACCTTTAACATATTCAGTAAATGGTGGGTTCATTTACTCTGATCATTGTTAATACATAAATGATCTCATCTTGACACAGTTATGAAGGTAATCCTAATTTATGGGTATGTCTCTATTCACAGCTACACAAGTTGTCCCATAAGTAATGGTCTTATCTCTATTTATACTCAACAAATACAGATGATTGTCTATATGAGTGAACTAATCTCAACCTACCAATATACTCACCGAGACTTTTATCCAAAATGTAACAATAATACACTAAATAAATCATAACATTTTATAATGTGTTATATTTTACAAAGTCCTAAAGACTTTACATACCTTTGAAATGACTATTTAGTTAATGATTTAGTAAAATGATCTGCAAGCATAATACGTATAGGAATATACTCAAGAATCATCTTGTTCTTATCAATAATATCCCTTATAAAATTATACTTAATTTCTATATACTTGTCTATGCTGTGATATTTGGGATCTTTGGAAACAACTATAGCATCTTGATTGTCATAGTACAATGTAATATGGCTCCCACTATTCTTAGCAATCTTCATATGCTTCAGGAACCTTCTTAACCAGACAACTTCTTGCACAGTCACTGTATAAGCCACATACTTAGTTTCTATTATTGACAAGACTACACAAACCTGCTTCTTGCTATTCCATGAGATGACGTCACCATTCAGCAAGAAGGTATAGCTAGTTGTGGATTTTCGGTCATCAAGGTCTTCTACCTAATTTACATCTGTGTAACCCTTCAGGCTTATCTTGAATCTTTGAAAATAAAGACAATAATCTACTATCCATTTGAGATATCTAAATATCCTCTTCACTACTTTTCAGTGTCTAGATTTCGGATTTGATTGGAATCTAATGCTTAGTTGTACTCTAACTCTTATTCTAAACTTGAATACTCTTGGATCGCCGTTAGTGCCAGTAAGTTGACATGATCTGAGTCTAATTTAGATTCAGATGATGACTCATCCCAAGTCACTTTCTTCTTCTTTTTCTTTTTCTTCTTCTTCTTCTTTCAAGTTCTTGCTCCTTTTCTTCTAATAAGGGCAGTTTGTTTTGAAGTGTTCCTTTTTCTTGCATTTGAAACATCGAACATTCATCGGACCCTTGTTCAAGATTTCCTTCTTCACAAATTTTTGAGTGAATTTCTTCCATCGGATCATCCTTTTAACTGCGTGACTTCTGAAGAGAGATCATCTTCGTCAGATGTTGATTTAGTTTTAAATTTTAATTCGATTTATGTCTTGAATTTGGATTTTCCAGCAATCAAAGTTATACTATTCTCTTTCTGATCGATTAGTCTATTCATGCAGTTCAAAATCACAAAAGAATTCATCTAGTTTAATAGTAGACAGGTCCTTAGACTTTTTGAACGCATCAATCATAGATGCCCACAAGATCATTTGTAGAAATACCTTAATTGCGACTTGATCAAATTGTGGTTGTTCGCCGATTCCATGGATGCCATTTAGCATATCTTTAAAGTGGTTGTATAGCTGACTTATCATTTCACCCTTTTTTTTTTTCATTTGTATGTTTTGAAGTTGGCTTAGTAATAAGTCATTTTTAATGGTTATTGACTCAGCTGAACTTTTGTGGAGTTTAACCAGTTTCTCCCAAAGTTGTTAGAGTTGTTGAACTGGTTGACTTTGGTCAGTTGTTCTTGTGTTAGCCCACACTGTAATTGTTGGGTTTTTCGAGCCGCAAAAACTGCTTTCTGCGTTGCAGAAGCCCCAAAATTTCCATGCCACGGATCCGTGTGAAGAAATAAAATTTCGTAAAAACTTTCACGTATGAGTTTTCTAAGCCTAGATCTACTTTAGATCTACAAGATAAGAATTTACCCTTGATGCGAAACCCTTCGCTTAATCCCGCTCGTCCACGGTTCGTCGGATCTCGAGAGTATTAAAGTAGATACTCCTCTATGTGTATCCACACAAGCAAGAGATGGAGAAGAAATCTTGAGTGTGCTAGCACTCCAAGAAGTCTCGACCAAGAGGAGGAGAGGGAGAGAAGAGAGAGCTTGAGGAAGAAGAAGGAGGTTTCAAAAACAAAATGAAAAACTCCCAAGATGATTAAGTGGCCGGCCACACTCATGAAAGGCTTTTAAACCCCATGGAATATCAAGAGTCAAGGCTCTTGATCTCCCTCATGAGGTGGCACACACATGTGCTAGCCTTGATGATGTGGCACATCACCATTAGCCACTTAATGCCAACTCACCAATGAGGTGGCAAATGGTCAAGTCAAACTTGACCCTTCATCTTCCTCTCAAGTCAAGTCAAACTTAACCACTTCTCTCCCATGGTTGATCTAATCTAACCATTGGTTCAAGTCAATTTTAATTTAATGAATCTATATTCATTGAATTAAATTGATTCAATGAGTCTAAGTCCAAATTAGACTCATCTATCACATGAACCAAATTGAGACCAACTCAATTAGCCTAATTTGGATTACTCTTAATCTAATTTGGTTCATCACATGAACCTAATCTTATAGGTTCATCAAATGAACCCAATCTCCATCTAATTGCCCTTTGTGTGTGACCCTATAGGTTCTTGTAACGTTGGCAATGCTCCTAAACCCATTTAGAAGCATAAGTAATGAGCGGTATCTAGCAACACATCATTACTACCCAAGTTACAAGAATGTTGAGATCCAACATCACCTTGTGACTACTATTTGTGACTCCTCACAATATATGACAAGTGTCCTTCTATCCTGACATCTAGATTGATCAATGTGAGGCATAGACCGTGTCATCCTCCAATCAATCTAAATCTTAAATCCCAAGTAAACTCACTCAATCAAATGAGCTCAATATCTCATATTGACTCATTTGGGCATGACCATGCACTTAGTGGTCTCACTCTATCAAGAATATCGATGTCACTCCCGTCATATAGGAGAGATAGATCCCATCTACATCACTCACATCCCTCCGCATAATTTGTTACATACCCAGTAATCGTCTTTATAGTCCATCCAGTTACGGGTGACGTTTGACGAAGCCAAAGTACGTAACTCCTTATGTAAGGAACCATGGTGACTTCAGGTCCAAGGACTAGTAGTCATACTAATAGCCACATGAGAAAGTATATGACACTCATATAATGATCCATGATACTTTCTCATGGCAGGTCATTCAGTATACATTCTTCAATGCATACCCATGTGTCATCTTAATATCTCTATATCCATGAATTGTGAGATCAAGTCATCGAGTTGACCTACATGCTAGTCTCGTCGCATTAACATTGTCCTTGAATGCTAATACTTGACTAGGAATGATTAAGAGTAGTGTTCCCTATATCATCTCACTATCGATTCAACTAACCGATTGATATAGGTAAGAACCTTCTACTCAAGGACGCTATTATACTTAATTATTTGGCACCAATACAAGTAAGTATAATAACCAAAACAAATGCCTTTATTTATATATACAAGAATATGATACAACGAGTTCATACAACAATCATCAAATGATTGGCTCTAGGACTCTAACTAATAATCTTCCACTAGCACTAGTGCCAATCAGTGTAGGCTCTAAGGCCTAATGACCTAGTGTGATCATCATGCTTTCTCTATGCCAAAGCCTTGGTCAAGGGATCTGTGATGTTAGCCTCTATGAGTACTCTGTAAATCTCCATATCTTCTCTCTCGATAATCTCTCGAATGAGATGGAAGCGCCGTAGTATGTGTTTGGTCCGCTGGTGTGAGCGAGGTTCCTTAGCCTGTGCTATTGCTCCATTGTTGTCACAATAGAGCTCTATGGGATCAACTATGTTAGGCACCACCCCAAGCTCAGTAATGAACTTGCGGATCCAAACTGCCTCCTTTGCTGCTTCTGATGCAGCAATATACTTGGTCTCTGTTGTAGAATCAGCAACTGTGTCCTACTTTGAACTCTTCCAGCTCACAGCACCACCATTTATGCAAAACACGAACCCTGACTGCGATCGATAATCATCCTGGTCGGTCTGGAAGCTGGCATCACTGTAACCCTTTACAGCTAGCTCGTCATCGCCTCCATATATCAAGAAATATTCTTTAGTCCTTCTCAAGTACTTAAGAATATTCTTGACCGCTATCCAGTGACTTTCACCTGGATCTGACTGGTATCTGCTCGTCATGCTCAAAGCATACGAGACATCAGGACGAGTACATAGCATGGCGTACATGATAGATCCTATGGTTGAAGTATAAGGGATCTGATCCATGCGGTCTCTCTCCTCTCTAGAAGAGGGACTTTGAGTCTTCGAAAGATTCATACCATGTGACATCGGCAGAAATCCCTTCTTGGAGTTTTGCACGGCAAACCGAAGTAGTACATTGTCAATGTATGTACTCTGACTTAGGCCAAGCAATCTCTTAGATCTATCTCTATAGATCTGTATGCCTAGAATGCGGGATGCTTCACCTAAGTCCTTCATTGAGAAACAAGTCCCTAACCAAATCTTGACAAACTGCAGCAAAGGGATGTCTTCCCCAATGAGAAGTATGTCATCCACATACAATATAAGGAAGACAACTGTGTTTCCTACAACCTTCTTGTAGACTCAAGGCTCATCTTCATTCTTAATGAAACCAAACTGTTTGATTGCATCATCGAATCGAAGATTCTAGCTCCGAGAAGCTTGCTTTAGTCTATAAATGGACCTATGTAGCTTGCATACTCTGCCAGTATGCTGTGGATCTTCAAAACCCTCAAGTTGTGTCATGTACACATCCTCGAGCAGGTTTCCATTTAGAAATGCGGTTTTGACATCCATCTGATAGATCTCATAATCGTGGTACGCTACAATAGCAAGTATGATCCAAATGGATTTAAACATCTCTACTGGAGAAAAGGTTTCATCATAGTCAATACCATGAATTTTCTTGAAACCTTTAGCTACCAAGCGACCCTTATAAATAATTACATCCATGTCAGTCTTTCTCTTAAAGATCCACTTACACCCAATGGGTTTAACCCCTTCAGGTGGATCAACCAAAGTCCATATTTGGTTGATGTACATAGATTCTATCTCGGATCTCATGGCCTCTAGCCATTTCTTGGAATCTGGACTCATCACAGCTTCCTGATAGGAGGTAGGCTCATCCTCAATGAGCACAACGTCATCATGGTCAGACAAGAGAAATGAGTATCTCTCAGGCTGACGACGTACCCTATCAGACCTGCGAAGAGGTAGGTCTACTTGAACTGGTTGTTGTTCCTCAACTCCTTGTGGAACAATATCATCCACAACACTTTGTGATTCCAGTTCAACTTTCATCGAGGCTTCAGTGCTATGGTTCACATCTTGAACTTCTTCAAGATCGAACGTACTCCCACTAGTCTTTCTAGAAACAAAATCCCTTTCTAGAAATACCCCAGTCTTAGTCACAACTATCTTGTGGTGACTGGGAATGTAGAAGCAATATCCCTTCGTTTCCTTGGGATATCCAATAAAATAGCACTTATCGGATTTGGGTCCCAGTTTGTCCGAGACTTGACGTCGAACGTAAGCCTTACAACCCCAAATCCTCATAAAAGACACCTTGGCATCTCTCCCAGTCCATATCCTATATGGTGTCTTTATTACAACCTTAAATGGAACTCGGTTGAGAATGAAGGCTGCTGTGTCTAGAGCATAGCCCCAAAGATACATAGGAAGATCTGTGTGACTCATCATAAACCGTACCATATCTAATAAGGTACGATTCCTCCTTTCGGATACACCATTCCATTGTGGTGTTCCAGGAGGAGTGAGTTGAGATAGAATCCCACACTCAGCTAGATAGTCACGAAACTCATGGCTAAGGTATTCACCACCTCGATTTGATCGAAGTATCTTAATACTCTTGCCAAGCTAGTTTTGTATTTCATTCTTGAATTCTTTGAACTTTTCAAAGGATTCTGACTTATGTGTCATCAAATACACATAACCATATCTACTGAAGTCATCAGTAAATGTAATGAAGTACCTATAACCACCTCTGGCAGCGACATTGAAAGGGCCACATACATCACTATGTATAAGTCCTAACAAGTCAGTCGCTCTCTCGCTGTGTCCACTAAAGGGAGTCTTGGTCATCTTGCCCAGTAGGCATGACTCGCATGTCTCATAAGATTCAAAATCAAATGAGTCTAGCAAACCATCCTTATGGAGCTGGGATAAGCGTTTGTCATTTATATGACCTAAGCGACAATGCCAAATATAGATTTGGTTCATGTCATTTGACTTGAACCTCTTGGTACTTATGTTATAGATAGGGTTTTCAAGGTCTAGAATGTAGAGTTCATTCATCAGAGGTGCACTACAATAGAACATATTATTTAAATAAAGTGAACAACATTTGTTCTTTATTAAAAATAAAAAACCGTTCTTGCCTAAACAAGAAACTGAAATTATGTTCTTAGTTAAAGCAGGCACATAACAACATTCATCTAATTCTAATACAAGCCTAGAAGGCAGAGATAGATGATAAGTTCCTATAGCAACAGCAGCAACTCGTGCTCTATTGCCTACGTGTAGGTCCACCTCGGCCTTCGTCAATGCCTTGCTATTTCTCAACGCCTGCACATTAGTACAAATGTAAGAAGCACATCCGGTATCTAATACCCATGATGAAGAAATAGATAGATTGACTTCTATAACATATATACCTGAAGTGGAAGTCTCACTTCTCTTCTTCTTAAGATCTTCCAGGTACACTTTGCAGTTCCTCTTCCAGTGTCTGGTCTGACCGCAGTGGAAGCAGGTAGCATCCTTGGCAACCCCTCCTTTGGGTTTCAGTGCCTTGCCTTTGCCCTTGGCTTGGGACTTTCCCTTACCTTTGGGCTTGCCCTTGCCCTTATGTTTTTGAACCATCAGAATAGAGTTGGGCATAACCTTCTTAAGGTTGAGCTCAGCAGTTCTTAACATGCTAAGTAGCTCGAGCAGTGGCTTGCCAATTTTGTTCATATTATAATTTAGAACGAATTGACTATAGCTATCTGGCAAGGATTGCAAGATCAGGTCAGTGGTCAGCTCTTGGCCAAGCGGGAATCCCAACCTCTGTAGGCTTTCTATGTACCCAATCATTTTGAGTACATAGGGGCATACGGGAGTCCCATCTTGCATCTTGCACTGAAATAGTGCCTTAGAGATCTCGAATCTCTCGTGCCTCGCTTGTCCTTGATATAGTTGACGAAGATGTTCAACCATATCATAAGCGCTCATCAACTCGTGTTGCTTCTGAAGCTCAGAGTTTATGGTTGCGAGCATAAAACATGACACATCTAATGCGTCATCTTGATGCTTCTTGTAAGCATCATGGTCAGCTCGCGTGGTAGTGGCAGGAGGTGCCTCCGGAATGGGCTGCTCCAGAACGTATAGTTTACGTTCTTGTGTGAGAACGATTCTCTGATTCCTGTACCCGTCCAGGAAATTAGCTCCGTTGAGCTTGTCCTTCTCAAGGACGGAACGTAGGGAGAAAGAGTTCGTATTTGACGTCATGGTTATCTACAACAGAAAAATACAGAAAAATAAATAAATATCATATTCTATTAATCATCTAATTAGGCCTTTAATTAAATGATGCTCCCATTGAATTCTATAATTCATGTGGGACAAGATCCACATCATACTATGCCCTGAGTTAGCTTTGGCTAAATCGCCCAAGACTTAGTATGATCAGTAGGTAACTAATTATCAATTACATCTCTATGCAACTCTTGTTTATAGGATCAAGATCCATATTTATATTAAAACTCGAGTTAGCTTTGGCTAATACTCCCAAGAGTTAATATAAACGTGATTTTGACCTATCTACCAACCATTGGAAAATGCCTATAGTTAAACTCGATCCATTTGAGTTAACTAGTTACTCAATCTAATTGAGTTGTACTCACCCATGCGTTGATAGGCGAGACCAAGATTGTCCCTCTGTACCCTACCAAGATAATATGTGTTGCTCTGCTTTGGCAGATTCAACAACAACATGTGATCGAGGTAGTGATAGGTATCACAGCATGGTAGGCATTTTTGAGTTGACGCGATTGAGATCTAATCTAATCGACGATGCATATCATATACTCGATTTAGATCTAATCTAATCATGGAGGTGCATCATGTGCGCGACTTAGATCTAATCTAATCGTTAAGGCACTAATTAATTATTAATCTAGCATGCATCACATATACACACACAAACAATTAATTAAACTTTTTGTGATTAGTCATGACCCTACTATGATCTTCTCAAGCCAATGAGAAGATCATATGGTCAACCTAAGGTTAATAGCTTCTCAAGCTCCTTCCTTTGACCACCTCGTGTTGCTCGCACCCTCCTCGTAACTCCGTCTCGAGTGGATCTTTCACCGCCTCAATTTTGTACATTACAAAAGGTGAAACTCGAGTTACATTCGAGTCTAAACTATTTACAACAGGAATAAATAAACAGAAGGGCACGACGCTCACGTACGAGTTTTCTAAGCCTAGATCTACTTTAGATCTACAAGATAAGAATTTACCCTCGATGCGAAGCCCTTTGCTTAATCTCGCTCGTCCACGGTTCGCCGGATCTCGAGAGTATCAAAATAAATACTCCTCTATGTGTATCCACACAAGAAAGAGATGGAGAAGAAATCTTGAGTGTGCTAGCACTCCAAGAAGTCTCGGCCAAGAGGAGGAGAGGGAGAGAAGAGAGAGCTTGAGGAAGAAGAAGGAGGTTTCAAAATCAAAATGAAAAACTCCCAAGATGATTAAGTGGCCGGCCACACTCATGAAAGGCTTTTAAACCCCATGGAATATCAAGAGTCAAGGCTCTTGATCTCCCTCATGAGGTGGCACACACATATGCTAGCCTTGATGATGTGGCACATCACCATTAGCCACTTAATGCCAACTCACCAATGAGGTGACAAATGGTCAAGTCAAACTTGACCCTTCATCTTCCTCTCAAGTCAAGTCAAACTTGACCACTTCTCTCCCATGGTTGATCTAATCTAACCATTGGTTCAAGTCAATTTTAATTTAATGAATCTATATTCATTGAATTAAATTGATTCAATGAGTCTAAGTCCAAATTAGACTCATCTATCACATGAACCAAATTTAGACAAACTCAATTAGCCTAATTTGGATTACTCTTAATCTAATTTGGTTCATCACATGAACCTAATCTTATAGGTTCATCAAATGAACCTAATCTCTATCTAATTACCCTTTGTGTGTGACCCTATAGGTTCTTGTAACGTTGGCAATGCTCCTAAACCCATTTAGAAGCATAAGTAATGAGCGGTATCTAGCAACACATCATTACTACCCAAGTTACAAGAATGTTGAGATCCAACTGTTAGCTAGAGCCCCTAGAGCCAATCATTTGATGATTGTATATTGGACTTATTGTATCATATTCTATATAAATAAAAGCATTTGGATTTTGGTTATTATACTTACTTGTATTGGTGCCAAATAAACTAAGTATAATAATGTCCCTGAGTAGACGGTTTTCACCTATATCAATCGGTTAGTTGAACCGATAGTGAGATGATATAGGGAACACTACTCTTAATCATTCATAGTCGAGTATTAACATTCAGGGACAATGTTAATGCAATAAGACTAGCATGTAGGTCAACTCGATGACTTGATCTCACAAGTCATGGATATAGAGATATCAAGTTGACACATGGGTATACATTAGAGAATGTATACTGAATGACCCGCCATGAGAAAGTATCATGGATCGTTATATGAGTGTCATATACTTTCTCATGTGGCTATTAATATGACTACTAGTCCTTAGACCTGAAGTCACCATAGATCCCTACATAAGGAGTTATGTACTTTGGTTTCGTCAAACGTCACCCGTAACTGGGTGGACTATAAAGGCGATTACTGGGTATATAACAAATTATGCAGAGGGATGTGAGTAATGTAGATGGGATCTATCCCTCCTATATGACGGGAGAGACATCGGTATTCTTGATAGAGTGAGACCACGAAGTGCATGACTATGCCCAAATGAGTCAATATAGGATATTGAGCTCATTTGATTTAGTGAGTCTACTTGGAGTTCAAGATTTAGATTGGTCAGAGGATGACACGGTCTATGCCTCACATTGACCAATCTAGATGTCTAGGATAGAAGGACACTTGTCATATATTGTGAGGAGTCACAATTAGTAGTCACAAGGTGATGTTGGATCTCAACATTCTTGTAACATTGGGTAGTAATGATGTGTTGCTAGATACCGCTCATTACTTATGTTCCTAAATGGGTTTAGGGGCATTGCCAACTTTACAAAAACCTATAGGGTCACACACTAAGGATAATTAGATGGAGATTAGGTTCATATGATGAACCAAGAGAATTACATTCATTTGATGAATCAAATTGGATTAAGAGTAATCCTAATTGGGCTAACTTGAGTTCGACTCAAGTTGATTCATGTGTTCAAGGAGTCTAATTTAGATTATGACTCATTGAATCAATTTAATTAAATGAATTAGATTCATTATATTAAGTTGGCTTGAATCAAATGGTTGGATTCGATCAACCATGGAAGAGATTTGGTCAAGTTTGACTTGATTTGAGAGGAAGATAAAAAGTCAAATTTGACTTGACTTTATGCCACCTCATTGGTGAGTTGGCATTGATGTGGACCAATGATGTTACTCCACATCATCAAGGGTGCCACCTCATGGAAGTTACAAAGCCATTTTCTTTAATAGCTTCACATTAATTGCACTTAATGCAATTTTTGGAGTTACACAACATGAAGTGGCCGGCCACTTTTGAATGGGAAATGAATGGATTTTCTTCATTCAAGGCACATTGATTCCTTCTTCTTCCTCCTTGAGTTCTTCTTGCTCTCTCCCTCTCCTCTTCTTGCCGTGGCCTATCAAGGTGCTAGCACACCTTTGTTTAGGTCTTCTCCACCTAAGTTGTCCATGTGGATACTTCTAGAGTACCGTACGCTTGACGGTCTAGAGATCCGGCATTTTGGACGAGCGGGATTCGCGTAGGGCGCGCATCAAGGGTATATACATCTTAGCCTTTGTAGATTTAGTGTAAATCGAAGTTTTCTAACTCGTACTCGAAATTTTTCAAATTTTTCCTTTGCACGGATCCGGTGGCATGGGTGATTCGGGGTTTCCGCGACGCGAAAAGCGGTTTTCAAATTTGGTTCATCACATGAACCTAATCTTATAGGTTCATCAAATGAACCTAATCTCTATCTAATTACCCTTTGTGTGTGACCCTATAGGTTCTTGTAACGTTGGCAATGCTCCTAAACCCATTTAGAAGCATAAGTAATGAGCGGTATCTAGCAACACATCATTACTACCCAAGTTACAAGAATGTTGAGATCCAACATCACCTTGTGACTACTATTTGTGACTCCTCACAATATATGACAATTGTCCTTCTATCCTTGACATCTAGATTGATCAATGTGAGGCATAGACCGTGCCATCCTCTAATCAATCTAAATCTTGAATCCCAAGTAGACTCATTCAATCAAATGAGCTCAATATCTCATATTGACTCATTTGGGCATAGCCATGCACTTAGTGGTCTCACTCTATCAAGAATATCGATGTCACTCCCGTCATATAGGAGAGATAGATCCCATCTACATCACTCACATCCCTCCGCATAATTTGTTACATACCCAATAATCGCCTTTATAGTCCACCCAGTTACGGGTGACGTTTGACGAAGCCAAAGTACGTAACTCATTATGTAGGGAACCATGGTGACTCCAGGTCCAAGGACTAGTAGTCATACTAATAGCCACATGAGAAAGTATATGACACTCATATAACGATCCATGATACTTTCTCATGGCGGGTCATTCAGTATACATTCTCCAATGCATACCCATGTGTCAACTTAATATCTCCATATCCATGAATTGTGAGATCAAGTCATCGAGTTGACCTACATGCTAGTCTCGTCGCATTAACATTGTCCTTGAATGCTAATACTTGACTAGGAATGATTAAGAGTAGTGTTCCCTATATCATCTCACTATCGATTCAACTAACCGATTGATATAGGTAAGAACCTTCTACTCAAGGACGTTATTATACTTAGTTATTTGACACCAATACAAGTAAGTATAATAACCAAAACAAATACCTTTATTTATATATACAAGAATATGATACAACGAGTCCATACAATAATCATCAAATGATTGGCTCTAGGGCTCTAACTAACAGTAATGTACTTGTGCTATAGCATTGTCTTGAGCCTCTTTCTTATTGTTGCTTATCTAGTTTTCAAAAAGAACTAGAGTGTCATCTGGAGTTCTGGGAAGTTTAAAGCTCATCTTAACAATAAGATAAATTTCTATATCATTCATTATATAGTACTTCATTTTGTTTTTCCAATGCACAAAATTATCGCCATCGAAAAGTGGTGGGTGGATTGTTCTAAAACTTTCATGCAAAGACATATCTGCAAACAAGCATTTGTTCAAGTTGTATTAAGGCTTAAGATAGGATGTGTGTTTGGTTTAGAATTGGTATGATTGTAATTAAGGTTTGGATTTAGGTATGAACTAGACTCGGATTATTAATCAATTAATTATTTGTCCTTGATTCTAAGTACAAAGTTAAACCTAGGTTAGATTCCTGTTTTGCTTTGGACGAATTTAGCAAGAGTTTTAAGAATTGACTTTCAGGTTGTGACAAGAGATAATGTTTTCTTAAGTATCTGAGTAACGACCACTTCCTAGATAATGCTTTCTAAGAATCAGGAACTAAATTAACTTTAATATTGGTATAACTGGTTTAGAGTGAGGTGAGATAATTTCTACTAGTTCCACTTGACTAGAAGAACCAAGTAGGGAAAAACTATCCAAACTTTCCTAGTTTCTATATAATTTAACTTAGTCTGATTCAACCTAGTAAGATAAAGACAACAATGCATAACAATATAAGTATGCAAGTTAATCAACTAAGTCCAAAGTATAGATCAGAAGTATAGACACGCAATAATTAAAAAATTAATTCTTATTTCTAATTTCTCCTAAGTGGAGAAACCTTACAAAAAAAAAATCTAAAAATTAAGTATAAAAAAAATTAAGGCAACACTAAAATAAAGAAAGATATTATTCTAGGTATTACCGATCAAAAATGAAGCGTGTGTAGCAATGTGCTACATCATAGAAGGTGAATGAGCACTCAAAGCACTAGAACATAACTAGATGGTTGAGCAAGGGATGGTTTTCAAGTTTTGCCTTAAAACTCCTAATATAATACTCTCACGAGTGCTTAGAGCCTTCATGGTCCCCTGTACAGGCACTGGTGTAGCTTCAACTTCTACCCATGAGATAACGTTAATAAAGCTTCCCGGTTGCCCGTGCACCACCCAGTCGTTTGGGCACAGGTCAAAGACATGTTCGGGTTGTTGATAACATCGTCTCTTGATTGCCTAAAAGTTGCTCAGTCGCTCGTGTACCCGGTCGCTTGGACCCATATGATCGCCTAGACCCTCCGAAAATCCTTCGTCGGGAGTTATCAACAACCAGTTGCCTCCGAACTTCATTCAATTGCCTGTATGTTTTCCTGTCGTTGTTACACGTAATGAGTATAATATAGAATATGAAGTTACTCATATTTACTTGAATAGATTAACTCATCTAGTTCGATTTTGCCAAATAATCAACCTCCAGCTGATTCCATACACTTGGGCTTTTTGTCAAGGCTGGTTGCATGCACTTAGACTTGAGTCACCTAGCACCCAGCGAAGAATTTTATCTACCAAGCCTTAATCATTTAAACTTGATTCACCTAGCCTTTAAGTAGAAATTTTGTCTATAAAGTCTTAATCACCTGGATTTGATTTACCTAACCTCTAGCTAGGAATTTGTTGACTTAGTCCCAACCAAGACTTACCTTATGTATGATTTTCAATCAGAACTTAGATGCCTAGATCCATTAGGACTTGAATACTGTCTAGTTCACAACCTAGACTTTAACACCTGTCAAGTATCTTACACATACAAACTTGACATAACTGATTAAATCACAACTAATCTAACTTTAACCTTATTCATATATCAAAATCCCGAGTTATATGTTGTGCACCTTACACCAACACCATTGGAAATGGACCCACAATATTCATACTCCACTGATCAAAGGGGGACACTATAGTGGAAGCATTTAGGAACTCAATAGGGCGATCAGATAGGTTCTGGTGCTTCTGGTAGTGAACACAGGCAACAACAAATTGGGCGGTGTCTGCATGCATAGTCAGCCGAAAATACCTAGCCAATAATGTCTTCCGAGTAAGCATCCTTCCTCCAATATGATTTTTGCAAATACCTTTGTGTACCTCCCTCATGACATAATCTGTGTCCTCAGGGATAAGGCATTTGAGGAGGGGACACGGGAAGGATCGTCAATATAATATATCCCCAATCAGAGTGAAACAGAGAGCTCTTCTCTTAAGCAGTCAGGCTTATTCTAGATCAGTAGGCAAACTTCTTTGTTTGAGATAAGTAATGATGGGTGTTCTCCAATCGACGAGCTTATCCCGACTTGATGCTTGCTCAACTTACGAAATCAATAGAGTCTAAGACACAGTCATATATTCTCTAGGTTGCCAATACGCTTGCTAATTTGGCCAGCTTGTCTGTCTTGTGATTATTTGTTCGGGGAATCTTTTGCAGAGTGACCTCTTAGAAGTCAGTCTTCAACTTCTCGAAAATGTTCACGTAGCATCGTAATCGATCGCTTTTAATCTCAAAACTTCCCTCTAGTTGCTGAGTAACCAGCTGAGAATCCGAGTAGATGATAACTCAGGAAGCCCCGACTTGTTTGGCTGCCTGAAGTCTCACGAGCATGGCTTCATACTCAGCCTTGTTATTAGACGGTCAAAAGTTAAGCCAGACAAAGAGTTGGAGTACATCTTCCCAATGAGATATTAATAATATTCTGACTCTATTGCCTTGCCAAGTGGATGAGCATTCCACATATATCTTTTAGGTTTTGTCGGCTTCTTGGTCGGGAACTTCAGTTAGGAAATCCATCAAGGCTTGAGCTTTGATGGCCACTCTCGGTTGATACTGAATGTCATACTCGTTTAACTCGATAGTCCACTTAATCAATCTTCCAGAGGCATCTGGGTTGGTTAGCATCCAGCCCAAAGTGTTGTCAGTGAGAACCATAATTGAGTGAGCAAGAAAATGTGACCTCAATCAGTAAGTGGCGAGAGTCAATCCGAATGCTAATTTCTCCAGATTGGTGTACCTGCACTCAACATCTTTTAACAGATGACTCAAGAAATATATTGAGCACTTCACCTTGTCCTCTTGGCGTACCAAGACCATGATGACTACTCCCTTGGACGCTGACAAGTATATACCCATAACATCTCGCCCTTTACGGGCTTGGAGAGGAATAATAAACAAGACATATACTCCTTCAATTCTGTGAAGGCCTGGTCACAGTTTCCATTTCATTCAAACTTAGAAGCCTTCTTCATCACCTTAAGTAAAGGTAGACTTCAGTCGACAGAACGGGAGATGAATCGAGAAAGCATCGTGATGCAGCCGACCAATCGTTGTGCTTTTGTAAGATTATGGGGATGTGACATATTTTGGAGTGCTTGGACCTTATCGGGGTTAGCTTCGATTCCATGCTCGATTATGATGTATCTGAGATATTTCTCCCTCTTGACTCCGAAGAGGCACTTGTTAGGATTAAACTTGAGTATGTATTGCCTCAACATATGACATGTTTTCTCGATATCAGAGATCAGGATCTCGATTCGAACATACTTGATTAAGATGTCGTCCACATACACCTCGACCTTCCTCCCAATTAGTGCTTAAAGACTCGATTCATAAGTCATTGATAAGTTGTCCCTGCATTCTTTAAGCAAAATGGCATGAAGTATATCAAAGGGTTCTATTAGTGGTGATGAAACTAATAATTTCTTGATCTTCGGATGCAAAGGGAATTTGATAATAGCTTTGATAGACATCCAGCATGCATATGAGTTCATAGCCAGAAGTTAAATCTACTAGCTGATTAATGCGAGGGAAATGGTAGCATCCTTTGGGAAAGCCTTGTTGAGGTCGCAGAAGTCGATACAGACCCTCCACTTGCCTGCTGGCTTGGACACCAATACCACGTTGGCGAGCCAAGTCAAGAATTGAACCTACCTTATGTGTCTGGCTTCCATTAACTTGTTAATTTTTGCCTGAATCACTTGGTTCTACCCTAGCAAGAAATTTCGCTTCTTCTGTCGAATAGGCCAAACATCTAGAAGTGTGTTTAACCAATGAGCCATCATAGTCGGTGAAACACCTGTAACATATTTGGTCGACTAGGTGAAAATATTGTGGTTGCACGGTAGGCACACAATTAAATCTTGTTTGAGCCCCAAGTTAAGATCTGTGGCTACTCGAGTGACCCTGACCTATCGGTCGACATAAATTCACACATCTTCATAGCCTTCTGTTGGCCAGGATAATGGCACCTCCTAGACAACTTGGAAGAAGGTATCTTGAGTTCGGTGAGTCTCTCATGAGTCAGTCCAAATTACATCAACATAACATTTCTGGACCACTAATTGGGCCCCTTCACTTATCCGACTTTATTTTCGATGGGGAATTTGATCGTTTAGTGATATATGGAGACTGCGGCTTAGAAAGCGCTCAATGTCGGTCTACCCAATATGATGTAGTAGGTGAAGGTGGTATTTACGACAATAAAGGTTGTGCACTGAGTTCTCATCAATGGTTCTTTTCCCAGGGAAAGGGAAAGATGGATATGGTCGATCAACTATACTTCGTGTCTGGTGAACCCATATAGGGAGGTGTTTATGGGGCATAGTTCTTCCCCATCGAACTGCAGTTGGTCAAAGGCCTCCTTGAAGATGATGTTGATAGAGCTATCTGTGTCTATGAACACTCTTTTCAAGATGTAGTTGGTGATGATATCTTGGATCAGTAGAGTGGCATTACAAGGAGTCTCCAACCCTTCCAAGTCACTAGGATCAAAGCTGATTGAGGGACCAATTCCTTTTCCTTGACCGATGCTAACTCCATAATTCTCCAATCTTCGGCCATGAGACTTTCTAGCCTTCGTAGAATCTCCATTTATTAAACCTCCAAAGATCATGTTGACCATTCCTTGGGGGTCAACCTTTCCCTTACCTTTGTTGTCTTTATCCTTCTCCCAATTTGCCTCCCAACGGGATCGGGAGTAGGCCCAGGGTTTCTTAAGGGGGAGCGAGACCGCCAATCTGAATGATGATCGGTATCAACATCGCAATTGGGACGATGACAATGCCTGGAAGGCTCGAGAGATCTTTTACTGGGCCAACTCCAATTAGCCTTCCATTGATGAGCCACTCGCCATGGTTCCCTCGCGTACTACTAACAATCCCGAGTGGATCCCAATTGATGGTAGGCACAATATTAACCCCCCTTAGGAAACCCTTGACTGAATTTTGGAGTAAGAGTCGGGGTCACTTCCACTGTTTGTACCACTTTTTCGCCTCTCCGATTCATGAACTCCTGATTCCGTAAAGGAGGAGAAGGGCCTTTGCGGTCTGGCTAGGTAGAGGTGGGAGTTGGGTTTGACACTTCCTTTCTTTTGGCTGACTGGGCTTCCTCTACCTAAACATACTTGAGTATTCGGGCTTGCAACCCATCAAAGTTGACTAAGGACTTCTTTACCAGAGATATAAAGAAATTCCTATCGGTCAGGCCCTGTGAGAAGGCATTAACTTGCACCTCCAGGGTAACCAAAGGAACATCCATGACTATCCGATTGAACCATTGTAGAAATTTTTTCAAGGGTTCTTTAGGTTTCTACTTGAGGGTGAATAAGTCATGCAGAGTATTCTGGTACCTCCGACTGGTAGCGAAGTGTTGCACGAGCATGGCCTTGAAGTCCTCGAAGGTCCAAATGGAAAAGGTGGAGAGGCGATTGAACCACCTTTGGGTCGAGCTTGACAGAGTCATCAGAAAGACTCGACATTTAAAATCATTTGTATATTGATATAACAAAGAGACATTTTCAAACTTGTAGATATGGTCTTGGGGATCAATCATGATGTTATATTCCTCAATCTATAAAAATGTCATAGCAATTCATCCTGCAGGATGCTCTACGAAAACAGAGGGCCTTAGGGGGGCCTTCGCTTTGCCAGATGCGGAAGCTTTTTCTTTTGAGGGATTCCAATATAGGGTCTCCCTCGAAAATTCCAAGGACTCCTCCCTCACAATCAACGTACCGACTTAAGTGGGGAACGCCTCGTGGGGTGTTCCTGTAGGTCAGGCCGACCTTTGATGGGGCACTGGTAGTACTTCCACCGATTGGGGCGACATCTCAGTCGAGGGTTGTTGGGGTTGTCCTTGTAACACCGTCTGCATGGCAACAACCAACCTGTTGAAATCATCCATTGCCATGACGATGACATTAGGTCTTCCGATGTCATCGACTTTGGGTCTTCTAGTGTCATCAACATTGGATCTTTCAGTGTCATCCATCTTAACATCTCAATTTAGTTCTTAACCTAGTGTTCTCACAAATGACGTCAATTTAATCCAACCAGAGAATATCAATGAACGAGCCACCGGTGAGTTGCATCTATGTTGACTTTGTCATCGTCTACCTTGGCACAGTAAAGATTATTGTAGAGATCCACCGAAGCCTGAAAAGAAAGCACTAGGAACAATACTAGAATAATGCTGAAAAGGGTACACATAAACATCCTTATAATATACTTTTACTGACACTAAAGCTAAGATGACATTACCGAAAAATGCATTGAAATGTGATGTTGTCTTAATCCCTCTGGTATTCCTAATATTTATATAATGTCATTATAAAATATCTATACTAATTTTAAAAGTGTTTTGATTCTAGAGATATACTAACATTCAAAAAAGTTAGGAAAGATAATTTATAAGGTCATTTTAAAATGTCACCTTAACTAATTTATAATAACACTATTAAATATCAATTATACTAATTTATAAAGACATTACAAATTGTCATTTATACTTATTCAGAATATATAATCTTAACTCAAAATTTACACATCATCACAATTCACCCACCACATAAAATAGAAAAAAATTACATCTAATTCATCTACCACATCATCACATCATCACAATTCATCCACCACATGTCGCTGAATTTTTATTCATCTAATAATTATTTGAGTCAAATTTACAAAATGAAATACTAATGTAAAAGTATTGATTCCAAAACTAGCTAAATATTAATAAAATGCAGTCAAAACATTAAGTTTTAGAACTAACAAAATCTTATAAATTAAAAACTTAACTAATTTACTATGAATCATTTTCAACCATCATATTATAAGTAAAATCCAAGTCACATGCAAATACAATGCGTTTATTTGTATAAGTAAAAGAAACAATGAAAATATAAAATTAATAAAAATAATTTAAAAGATTGAATATCATACCAAACGAGAAACAGATGAAATATCATTTCATATGCACTAATAGTAGTCTTTGCTTACTGTCAACTGCAAATACATTTCATATTTATTTAAAATTTTAATAATACGATAAATATAAAAAATTAATAATATTTTACTAAAAAGGTAAAATCATACTTGATGATAAAGTCAAGTTATCATTCCTCCAAGTATATTATCAAAATTTTGTAAAAATCATAAGGTCTAGTTAAACTCTTTTCTAATTCTAGGACAACTAGTACTTCCTTCAAATGATTTGTCAGGACACCTATATCTTTCATATAACTGTAGAAATTCTATTCTAAATGCATGATAGACGAATTAATTAAATGCGATAAAAACTTACAGCGATCTCCCGCAGATCCGCAATTGGCAATGACGAAACTCGCTGTCGGAAGAGCGATCACAGGATCGGAAAGCCCTCCGCAATTCCACAAACCAAATCCCGCTGCCTTGGATGTTCTCCTCTTACTCTCGTCGCACACTTGTAATTTCACTCACCCTGAGCCTTGGACGGACCCCCTTTATATAGGGAAATACACTAGGGGCATAATGGACTTTTCCATTATGAGTAGTGGGGAACATGGCCACATTCCTCACTATCCCCATTTCCAACATCTCCCACTCGTCCAAGGTAAGTCACTAAGACTAGTTCATTCAGGTAAGTCACAAAGACTTAATAAGTCACATAGACTATTAGAGAGTTTGGTCACATAGACCATATGAGAACATCCAATCCATACTTAGAGAAAATGGTTCGTACGACAGCACTGAGCGATAGTTGCTAAGAATATTGTTACACCTTGACTTAGCCGCTCGTTGAGCAATCAATGCTAATAAAATTGTTACACTTTGTTTAGCTGCTCAAATAAATTAGAGACACACTCTTCATGGCACATAGCCTCTCTCCTGGTGGCACATAGCCTTTATCCAGGATCCATCCAATCTTCAAGTGACACACAGCCTTTATCTTGAAGATATCCATGTCTTGCTATTTACCCAGATTAAATAATTTTCATTTACATCGATATGAACATCTCTAATCCCTTATATTGACCACTATGTCATGAGCATGTTCCATATCCTATATTCACATTCATTTCCATACATAACAGAAATGGGTCGACCAGTGAATAACAACAACAGATGTAAATATATTTAATCTTCCTTTTTAGCAAGAATCAATTCATTTTAATCAGTCACTTTCCTAGTTATGCTCCATAGATCGAATCATCTATAGCCATAGGATACATGCTAAAGTAGCAGACACTGATTAAAACTTCAAGTAAACAGCTAAATAGTCACTAAGGTAAAAATTATGATTAACATATAATCTCAAAGGTCTCACATAGTAGAGAAATAGGGATTCATTCTCCTACTACCTTTATTGTCGCAATAGCACATGTGGTATGAATCACATGTTACGATGTTATTCTCTTTACTAAAAAGAGCGCATGTTGTCTTCAAATTTAACATCGTACAGATTTTGATCTAGACATACTTAACGTCTAATCCGGAATTCAACATATGAATTCTAATCTGGCCTTCAACAGGTTCAGTAAATGGTGGGTTTATTTACTTTGATCATTATTTACACATAAATGATCTCATCTTAACACAATTATCAAGGCGACCTCAACTTATGAATCTGTCTCTAATTTCATAATTTTAGCTACGTAAGCTGTTTCATAAGTAACGGTCTTACCCCTATTTGTACTTAACAAACAGATATGATTGTCCATGTGAGTGGACCAATCTCCACCTACCAACATGCTCACCGAGATCTTATATGAATGTAACAAATACACCATATACTGTAACGCCCGAAAATTCTCCAAACTGTTTTAGAAATATAGTATGATTTTTCTGAAATTTTTAGATATTTTTTCCGGAATTTTCCGAGTAGCGGAAGTAGCAAAAATAAGAATAAACGAAAACGGCCTAGGCGGGAATCGAACCCGAGACCTATGGTTTAAGGGATAATGTTAGTAACCAGTTGAACCCAGCAGGGCCGTGCTGAAAGAAAGAGGAACCAATTATATTTATATTAGAGTTGGGTTCAATAATCCGCTTAATATAAATAGAAGAACTTAAGTTGGGTTGGGTTATTTTTAGAATTGGTTCGGCACATCTCCTCCCTCTCTAAACCCTCAACGCCGACGCCACCGTTCCTCTTCCTCTTCCTCACGCACGGCACACCAAGGCAAGGGTCCATAGGTTCACTTTCCGGCGACGACTCCAACACGAAAGAGGTTCTTCTCCGCGAGAGGAACGCGAAGACGTGATCGGATCGTCGAGAGGATCATCTCCACCGGAACCCTAGCGAATAGAATCGTAAGAAATTACGATCAGGAGGTAAGAAACCCCTCACCTGCAGTATAATAGCTCCGTTTGGATTTTCTATGCATTAGATTAGTAATATGCAGATTTTTGTTGACTTGTAGGGTGTTTTAACCCTTCTCTCAGATTTAGGGATTTAGTTGAGCACCTTTAGACGGGCCGGACACGCCTACCCTCTTCAGTTGGGGTTGTAGACGTTGTCGGGTGCCTAAGGGTGATCTCCCTAATAAAGAGGAGAGTTGGGGCACACTAAGTGTTCGACAAAATAACTAGATCAGTAAAAATGCAACTTAGGCATTTTAATGGTACAGTTAAATGCATTAGAAGCGTTTAAAACAGTAAATCAGTTTATTTTAGCTATATGGGACTACGGTCCAATGGGTGGGCTACCACAGTCGCCTCTAGGTTCAGACAACCTAGCTCTAGGTACAGATAACCTAGAAACAGCATGTTATATCAGTTAGCCATAGATATCAGTATTTTATTTTCAGTGGCACTGTACCGGATCAGATATCCATTGGGTTGGACTCCCACAGTCGTCCTTAGGTTTAGATAACCTAGTTAACCCTACTAAATTCGGGACTTGCAAACCCGGGTCTAGTTACGGATGCGCGCACAGCAAGTACAGTTGTCGGGCCCAAACAGCATGTTTAGTATTTTCACTTATTATGTATTAGATTTCAAAACTCAAAATCAGTTATGCTAGTTGGGTTTGTTTCAAATTACAGATTTAGCTTCAGTTAGTTTAGCTTATATCCAGTTCAGTGGTTATTTGGTTGCTATGCCATGATTCAGTGCTTATGCCATGCTTATATGTTATGCCTTACGATTTCAGTATACCATGTCTTAGCAAGTTCAGTGCATATTTTCAAATAGCATGCTTTAAAAATCATATTGCATCGTTGCATGTTTTTGTGAGGTAGATGGTTTTTTACTAAGCTTGTTAGCTTACAGATACTACTTTTCTTATACTGCAGATAAAGGTAAAGGAAAAGTGGACTAGTGGAGGCTGGAGGGCGATGCTACGATGATGTGTGTGTGCAAGGGGTCTGGAATAAAGATCCTTGGGATCCAAACACTTTTAGTTCAGTTTTAGCACTTAATATGTCTAGTTTCACTTTTTAGACTTGTTACTAATCGTTCTAGCTGAGTAACTATGTCTTGTTTAGCTTAATATGTTTAGAACATTAGTATTTTCATGCTAGAATGTATTTTCATTGTGTTAGAACTGTTGTGTGGGATTTTGGCACGCCAAAATACTGAAATCAGAATTTTCGAGAGAAATCAGACATTGATCGGTCTCCAGACCGATCAGAGTCTGAGCTGTTCCACTGGATCGGTCAGCCGACCGATCCAGCGAGATACAGTATGCTACTGTATCCTCCTAGATCGGTCAGCCGACCGATCCAACTCGATACAGTAGTCTCGAAGAGATTTTCAGGTACCTGGATCGGTCAGCCGACCGATCCAGCTCAATACAGTGGCCTCGGAGGAGATATCCAGGTGCCTGGATCGATCGGTCGACCGATCCAGACACACCTGGATCGGTCGTACCGACCGGTCCAGCCCCTGCTGGATCGGTCCGCAGACCGATCCAGCGAGGCACAGAATAGCATGCCCGTGCGTGCCAGTGGATCGTTCCACGGACCAATCCAAAGCTTCAGTTTCACTTCCCCAGCATACCTATGAATATCTAGGAGATAGTTGAATATGAAATTTCTCTCTCTCTCACAGTATTAATAGAGGTAACTACCATAGTTTAGCCGAAATTTTTAATTAGCCAGCTTTCCGCACAGTATAGCCTAGAACGAATGTAGCGATTCGCCTTACAGCCTAGTAGTAGAAGGCGGGTCGTTACAGAGTGGTATCAGAGCCAAGTTCCATACTTCCTACACACACATCAGCATTGTACCTACAGCTTCCAAGTAAGAATACCTCTACTCTCCCTATTGTTATTACTTTCTAGTTACAGTTCATGTTATATGCCTATTGCTTGTTAGTATGTGATAGTTTAAACATGATATCAGAAATTATATAACTGTGATAGTATTAGTTATACATATGTTCCTTATGTCTTTAGAAATGGCACGAGGACGCCCAGCTAGAAGGGCACTAGCTACTGAGCCCCAGCAAGAGGCAGGCAGTTCAGTGCCTCCCCCAGACCTTACAGCATTAGTGGCTCAGTTACAGCAGCAGCTAGCTGAACAGCAGTAGGAAATAGCCACCTTAAAGGCTAACCAGCAGAATACCACCACAGTCACCCCGGAACCGAATTTGACGACTCCAGTAGTCTTAGAGGTTCCATCAGCTCAGCCTGCAGCACCAGCACCAGCACCAGTAGCCCCAGCAGCTGAGCCAAGAAAGGAAGCCTATCTGATCCAGTGGCAGCGAGTCAAGCCAGAGAACTTCTCAGGCGCTAGTGAACCATGGGATGCACAAGCCTGGTTCAAAACACTGGAGAGCACGATGGAGCTTCTGGACTGGCCAGAACACGAGAAGGTGAAGTGTGCCTCCTTCTGCCTGACAGGAGACGCACGCATGTGGTGGGAAAGAATCAGAACGAAGCGCCTAGTGAACCAGATGGCATGGGAGGACTTTGAGAAGGAATTCTTTGAGGAGTTCTTTCATATGCGGGTTACAAACCGCCATTATGACGAGTTCACCGAGTTTCGTCAGGGCAACCTATCAGTTGAGGAAGCCGTGAAGAAATTCAACAGGTTGGCTCGTCTATGCCCAGAGCTAGTCAGCACCGAAAAGGAACGGATCAGGTTGATGCTCAAGATGCTGAGGCCAGAGATAGCGTTGAACGTGGCTGGTGGCATACATAGGCCACAAACCATAGAGGAGTTAGTGAGCAGTACCTTGACCACAGAGCATTACCAGAATAGCATGAAGCAGCAGAGGCAAGTCTCCTCAGAGTCCAAGGGCCAAGGAAACTCTCACACTCAAAAACAGCAAGGCCACAGCTCTAACTGGAAAGGGAACTCCAACAGCAAGCGCAAATCTGGGAGTGACTCAAAAGGAGGATCATCTAGCAAGCGACCCAGTTATCCAAAGTGTGCCACTTGTGGGAAATTCCACCCAGGGATTTGTCGCAAGGGCGCACGAGGATGCTTTGAATGTGGACAAGAAGGGCACATGGCCAAGCAGTGCCCGAACAAGACCGGTCTTCCTCAGCCACAACAGATTCAGTATGCAGGCCAGCCAGCTCAGTTACATCAGATGCAGGCCGCTCTAGAAGGTCCACTTATCAGCCAGGGTAGATTAGAAGCCCCTCCAGCTATGGCGAATGCGAGGATCTACTCACTCACCAGAGAGGACGTAGCAAATGCCTCGACAGTCGTCACAGGTCAGATTAGCATTTTTCAGTATAGTGCTACTGTTCTATTTGATACTGGGGCAACCCATTCATATATAGCCAGGATGTTCTCCGAGAAATTAGAAATACCCCCAGAGGTACTCAGTGGTCAGTTTCTGACAACATTACCTTCGGGAGAAGTTATGACATCAACGCACTGGCTCAGGGCAGTGCCAGTCATTATAGCAGATCGTGAACTCTTTTGTAATCTGATTCTGCTGGAAATGACTGACTACGACGTCATCCTTGGAATGGACTTCCTGATCCGATACGGTGCTTCCATAGAGTGCCGTAAACAGAAAGTCGTATTCCAACCTGAAGCAGAAGCACAGTTCGAGTACATCGGAGAACCAAAGAGAAAAGCCAGAAAATTTCTCTCAGCTATGAAGGCACAGGAGTTGATGGATTTGGGATGTACGGGGTACCTAGCACAGGTAGTCAATACCAGCCAGGACAAGGACCAACAGCTAGCAGAGGTCCGAGTGGTATGTGACTACCCAACAGTCTTCCCTGAAGAGTTACCAGGCCTAGCACCAGTCAGGGAGATTGAATTTGAGATAGAGCTCTTCCCCGGCACCAATCCTATTTCCAAAGCGCCTTACCGCATGACTCCAGCAGAACTGAAGGAACTTCATGAGCAACTACAGGAGCTGCTTGAGAAGGGCTTCATACGTCCTAGTCACTCACCCTGGGGAGCGCCCGTACTGTTCGTGAAGAAGAAGGATGGCAGCATGCGGCTATGCATAGACTACAGAGCACTGAATCAGGTCACGATCAAGAACAGGTATCCTCTTCCCAGAATAGATGACCTGTTCGACCAGTTAAAAGGGGCAGCAGTATTCTCTAAGATTGACCTCAGATCAGGATATCACCAAGTCAGAGTCAAGGAGGGTGATGTACCGAAGACAGCATTCAGGACCAGATACGGACATTACGAGTTGGTAGTCATGCCGTTTGGCGTGACAAATGCTCCGGCTACATTCATGGATCTCATGAACAGAGTATTCAGGGAGTACTTAGATCAGTTTGTTATTGTGTTTATCGATGACATTCTTATCTACTCAGGATCTCAGGAAGAACACTCAGAGCACCTGAAACTAGTATTGCAGACCCTTCAGCAGAACCAGTTATACGCCAAATTCACGAAATGTGAATTTTGGCTAGATCAGGTGTCCTTCCTGGGTCATATCATCTCAAAGGATGGTATTATGGTAGATCCCAGCAAGATAGAAACAGTAAGTAACTGGAAGAGACCTAAGAATGCCAGCGAGATCAGGAGCTTTCTGGGATTAGCAGGATATTACAGGAAGTTTGTAGAGGACTTCTCCAGGATAGCCTCCCCACTGACCGCTCTTACCAGAAAGAACAGAAAGTTTCAGTGGACAGAGGACTGTGAGAACAGCTTCAGCGAGCTAAAAAGGAGATTGACCAGTGCTCCCATTTTGGCTCTACCAGACGACACCAGCAGTTTTGACATCTATAGTGATGCCTCTAAGTTGGGATTAGGAGCAGTACTGATGCAAAATGGAAAGGTGATCGCCTATGCCTCCAGATAACTCAAGGATTATGAGAAGAACTACCCTACTCATGACCTTGAGCTTGCAGCAGTCGTCTTCTCTCTCAAAATTTGGAGACACTACTTATATGGAGCTCAGTGCAGAGTGTATACGGATCATCAGAGTTTGAAGTACTTCTTCACTCAGAAGGATCTGAATATGCGACAGCGCAGATGACTTGAGTTGGTCAAAGACTATGACATAGACATCCTCTACCATCCAGGGAAAGCCAATAAGGTAGCCGACGCACTTAGCAGGAAATCCAGTGCTACCTTATTATCTCTTACAGCCATGTCACCGCCCCTACAGAAGGAGATTATAGATTTCGGTCTCGAACTCATCGTGGGACAGCTCTCTACTATGACCTTAGAGTCCACCTTGCTTGGTGATATTCAGTCAGCTCAGGAGCAGGACCCTGAAATTCAGAAAATCAAGCAAGGGCTAACAGAATCAGAAAGTAGAGAATTCAGAGTGTCCGATAGCAGGGTGTTGTATTTTGGTGACAGACTCTGTGTTCCAGATCAGGAGGAGCTACGGAGACAGATTTTAGATGAGGCTCACAGGACTCCCTATGCGATGCATCCAGGTTCCACCAAAATGTATCAAGACCTGAAGAACCATTTTTGGTGGCCTGGGATGAAGCGAGACATCGCCAGATATGTTAGCATCTGCCTCACCTGTCAGAGGGTCAAGGCAGAACATCAGCGACCAGGAGGAGTTCTGCAGCCTATACAGATTCCAGAATGGAAGTGGGAGGATATCTCTATGGATTTCATAGTGGGGCTACCCAGAACCACAAATGGTTTTGATGCCATCTGGGTAATAGTCGACAGGTTGACTAAATCAGCCCACTTTCTAGCTATCAAGATATCCTACTCCATGGAGAAGCTAGCTCAGTTGTATCTCCAGGAGATTGTCAGACTACATGGAGTCCCACGAACCATCATTTCAGACAGAGACAACAGATTTACATCACACTTCTGGAAGTGTGTACAGTCAGCTATGGGCACTCAGTTAAAATTCAGCACAGCCTTCCATCCTCAAACAGATGGTCAGACGGAGCGAGTAAATCAGGTACTCGAAGATATGCTCCGAGCTTGTGCCCTAGATTTCAAGGGAAGTTGGTGCAAATATCTGAGTCTAGCAGAATTTGCATACAACAACAGTTATCAGGCCACTATCGGCATGGCTCCTTATGAGGCACTCTATGGGCGGAGGTGCAGATCACCAATCTGCTGGTATGAGAGTGGTGAGCAGAAGGAACTAGACAGATCTAGTAGCAGATACCACAGCAGCCATACAGCAGATTCGCCAGAGGATAGAGACAGCACAGAGCCGTCAGAAGAGCTATGCTGATACACGACGCAGACCCCTAGAGTTTTCAGTTGGGGATACAGTTTTCCTCAGAGTAGCTCCCATGAAGGGAGTCATGCGTTTTGGGAAGAAGTGCAAACTAGCTCCCAGATATGTGGGACCATACCTTATCACGGAAAGAGTGGGCAAGGTAGCATATGAGCTAGAGCTACCTCAGGAGATGTCAGCTGTCCACAACGTATTTCATGTCTCCATGCTGAAGAAGCATATTCCAGACGCCACCCAGGTGATTGAGCCCCAGTTGGTACAGGTCCGTGATGATCTCAGCTATGATAGTCGGCCTATTCAGATAATAGACCGAGCAGTAAAGAAATTACGGAACAAGGAGGTACCATTAGTCAAAGTCAGCTGGCAAAATCACACAGCAGCAGAGGCGACTTGGGAGACAGAGGCCAGCATGAGACAGAAGTACCCAGAATTGTTCTAAGTTCGAGGACGAACTTTTTATAAGGTATGGGGGATTGTAACGCCCGAAAATTCTCCAAACTATTTTAGAAATATAGTATGATTTTTCTGGAATTTTTAGATATTTTTTCCGGAATTTTCCGAGTAGCGGAAGTAGCAAAAATAAGAATAAACGAAAACGGCCTAGGCGGGAATCGAACCCGAGACCTATGGTTTAAGGGATAATGTTAGTAACCAGTTGAACCCAGCAGGGCCGTGCTGAAAGAAAGAGGAACCAATTATATTTATATTAGAGTTGGGTTCAATAATCCGCTTAATATAAATAGAAGAACTTAAGTTGGGTTGGGTTATTTTTAGAATTGGTTCGGCACATCTCCTCCCTCTCTAAACCCTCAACGCCGACGCCACCGTTCCTCTTCCTCTTCCTCACGCACGGCACACCAAGGCAAGGGTCCATAGATTCACTTTCCGGCGACGACTCCAACACGAAAGAGGTTCTTCTCCGCGAGAGGAACGCGAAGACGTGATCGGATCGTCGAGAGGATCATCTCCACCGGAACCCTAGCGAATAGAATCGTAACAAATTACGATCAGGAGGTAAGAAACCCCTCACCTGCAGTATAATAGCTCCGTTTGGATTTTCTATGCATTAGATTAGTAATATGCAGATTTTTGTTGACTTGTAGGGTGTTTTAACCCTTCTCTCAGATTTAGGGATTTAGTTGAGCACCTTTAGACGGGCCGGACACGCCTACCCTCTTCAGTTGGGGTTGTAGACGTTGTCGGGTGCCTAAGGGTGATCTCCCTAATAAAGAGGAGAGTTGGGGCACACTAAGTGTTCGACAAAATAACTAGATCAGTAAAAATACAACTTAGGCATTTTAATGGTACAGTTAAATGCATTAGAAGCGTTTAAAACAGTAAATCAGTTTATTTTAGCTATATGGGACTACGGTCCAATGGGTGGGCTCCCACAGTCGCCTCTAGGTTCAGACAACCTAGCTCTAGGTACAGATAACCTAGAAACAGCATGTTATATCAGTTAGCCATAGATATCAGTATTTTATTTTCAGTGGCACTGTACCGGATCAGATATCCATTGGGTTGGACTCCCACAGTCGTCCCTAGGTTTAGATAACCTAGTTAACCCTACTAAATTCGGGACTTGCAAACCCGGGTCTAGTTAGGGATGCGCGCACAGCAAGTACAGTTGCCGGGCCCAAACAGCATGTTTAGTATTTTCACTTATTATGTATTAGATTTCAAAACTCAAAATCAGTTATGCTAGTTGGGTTTGTTTCCAGTTACAGATTTAGCTTCAGTTAGTTTAGCTTATATCCAGTTCAGTGGTTATTTGGTTGCTATGCCATGATTCAGTGCTTATGCCATGCTTATATGTTATGCCTTACGATTTCAGTATACCATGTCTTAGCAAGTTCAGTGCATATTTTCAAATAGCATGCTTTAAAAATCATATTGCATCGTTGCATGTTTTTGTGAGGTAGATGGTTTCTTACTAAGCTTGTTAGCTTACAGATACTACTTTTCTTATACTGCAGATAAAGGTAAAGGAAAAGTGGACTAGTGGAGGCTGGAGGGCGATGCTATGATGATGTGTGTGTGCAAGGGGTCTGGAATAAAGATCCTTGGGATCCAAACACTTTTAGTTCAGTTTTAGCACTTAATATGTCTAGTTTCACTTTTTAGACTTGTTACTAATCGTTCTAGCTGAGTAACTATGTCTTGTTTAGCTTAATATGTTTAGAACATTAGTATTTTCATGCTAGAATGTATTTTCATTGTGTTAGAACTGTTGTGTGGGATTTTGGCACGCCAAAGTGCTGAAATCAGAATTTTCGAGAGAAATCAGACATTGATCGGTCTCCAGACCGATCAGAGTCTGAGCTGTTCCACTAGATCGGTCAGCCGACCGATCCAGCGAGATACAGTATGCTACTGTATCCTCCTGGATCGGTCAGCCGACCGATCCAACTCGATACAGTAGTCTCGAAGAGATTTTCAGGTACCTGGATCGGTCAGCCGACCGATCCAGCTCAATACAGTGGCCTCGGAGGAGATATCCAGGTGCCTGGATCGATCGGTCGACCGATCCAGACACACCTGGATCGGTCGTACCGACCGGTCCAGCCCCTGCTAGATCGGTCCGCAGACCGATCCAGCGAGGCACAGAATAGCATGCCCGTGCGTGCCAGTGGATCGTTCCACGGACCAATCCAAAGCTTCAGTTTCACTTCCCCAGCATACCTATGAATATCTAGGAGATAGTTGAATATGAAATTTCTCTCTCTCTCACAGTATTAATAGAGGTAACTACCATAGTTTAGCCGAAATTTTTAATTAGCCAGCTTTCCGCACAGTATAGCCTAGAACGAATGTAGCGATTCGCCTTACAGCCTAGTAGTAGAAGGCGGGTCGTTACATATACACTGAATAAATTATGGCAAATGACACAATCAAAACACAAAGTCTGATTATTATTTCAATGATGTTACATTCTACGAAATCCCAAAGACTTTACATGTTCTTTAAATGACTCTTTAGTCATTGGCTTAGTAAAAGGATCTGCAAGCATAACACGTGTAGGGACATACTCAAGAATGACTTTTCTTTTAGCCACAATATCTCTTACAAAATTATATTTAATTTCTATATGCTTGCCTTTGCTATGATATTTGGAATCCTTGGAAAAAGCTATTGCAGCTTGACTATCACAGTAGACAGTTACTGGACTCCCACTATCCTCAGCAATTTTCAGATGCTTCAGAAACCTTCTCAACCAGACTGCTTCTTGCACAGCTGCTGAACATACCACATATTCAGCTTCTATAGTAGACAAAGATACACAAGCTTGTTTCTTGTTGTTCCAGGAGATGATGCCACCATTCAGCAAGAATGCATAGCCTGATGTGGATTTTCTATCATCTAGGTCTCCAGCCCAATCTGCATCTGAATAACCTTTCAGACTCATATCTGATCCTTGAAAACAGAGACAATAATCTGTTGTCGCCTTCAGATATCTGAATATCCTTTTTACTGCCTTCCAGTGTCTCGGTCCTGTATTTGACTGGAAGAGACTGACCAAGCCCACAACATAGCTGATATCGGGACGTGTACACAACATAGTGTACATCAAACTACCAATAGCACTGGCATATGGTTTTTTATTCATCTCAGCTATTTCCTCTGGAGTTTTAGGACACATACTCTTGCTCAATACAGTACCTTTCACAATAGGTGTATGTTCTATGTTGCAATTAGACATGCTGAAATGATGTAACATCTTATTTATATAAGACTCTTGTGACAAACCCAAAAGTCCTTTAGAACGATCTCTTATGATCTTCACCCCTAAGATGTATTCAGCTTCTCCCATATCTATTGTATCAAATTGTGATGACAGCCACTTCTTGACTTTATTCACATATCCTATGTCATTTCCAGCTATCAGCATATCATCAACATATAATGATAAAATGACATACTTTCCTTTTTCCCTTTTCAGGAAAACACAATGATCCTCATTGATCATCTCGAAACCATAAGATAAAACGACTTCGTTAAATCTTATGTTCCATTGTCTTGACGCTTGCTTTAGCCCATATATTGACTTTCTAAGTCTACATACTTTTTGCTCTTGGCCTTCAGCAATGAAACCTTCTGGTTGAACCATATAGATTTCTTCATCAAGATCACCATTAAGGAAAGCGATTTTTACATCCATTTGATGTAATTCCAAGTCATAATGTGCCACAAAGGCTAAAATAACTCTAATTGATACAAATTTCACTACAGGAGAAAATGTCTCTTCAAAATCAATACCCTCCATTTGGGTATATCCTTTTGCAACTAAATGAGCTTTGTATCTTTTAATCGATCCATCTACTTTCCTCTTTATTTTGAGAATCCACTTATTCCCAATAGCCCTTCGGCCCGGAGGAAGATCGACTAAGTCCCAAACATGATTTTGAATCATGGACTCCATTTCTTCAACCATTGCATCTTTCCATTTTTCTTTAACTCTACATCCCAATGCTTCCTCAATGGATTGAGGTTCGTCATCGTCAATTGGAAGTGTAACCAATGCCTCATTCTCAATATCAAACCTCTTCTTAGGTTTGATCTTACGAACACTTCTTCGTAAGTTGGGCTGTTGAGAAGTCAACTCATGACTCGGCATATCACTCCCACTCAGTTGACTAGACTTAGGTATCCCTTTTGACACCTCTCTCGTTGATAATATCTCATCCTCCTCAAATAGAGGAACATTTTTATCAACATCACCTCTGATTGGGAACTCTGTTTCGAGAAAAGTTGCATCTCTCGAGTCTATTTCGGAGATGGTTCCACCTAGTTGCTCACCTATGAAAACATAACCTTTGGAGGTCTCATGATATCTTATAAAGATACATTTCTTACCTCTAGGCCCTAGTTTACCATACTTGTGAGAACTATCATGAACATAAGCAGCTGACCCCTAAGGTCTCAGATTACTCAAATCTGGTTTTCTGTCTGTCCAACGTTCATATGGGGTAGATGGAACTGACTTTGAAGGCACTTTGTTAAGTATATAAGCTGCAGTTAATAATGCATCTCCCCAATAGGAGATTGACAAATTAGCTCGCGCCATCATAGACCTAACCATTTCAAGAAGAGTCCTATTTCTTCTTTCAGCTACCCCATTTTGCTGTGGAGTTCCAGGGATTGTCAGCTATCTAATAATCCCTCTATCATTACATATTGTCTTGAACATATTAGACAAATACTCCCCTCCACGGTCAGTGCGTAAAGCCTTAACTTTACATTCCGTTTGATTCTCAACTTCGTTCATATAATGAATGAAGCAATCTAATGCTTCAGATTTATGAGAAATCAAATACACATGACCGAACCTAGAGAAATCATCAATAAATGTAATGAAATAGGAAGCTCCATGTCTAGCCTTCACATTCATTGGACCACAAATGTCCGAATGAATTAACTGCAATGTTGATTCAGATCTAATAGCCTTACCAAATGGTTTCCTAGTTGCTTTTCCAGCAAGACAATGCTCACATATAGACAATTGAATTTTAGCTCGAGTGCCCAATAGACCCTCTCTAACTAACCGATTCATTCGTTCTTGTCCTATGTGTCCTAATCTAGCATGCCAAATCTCATCAATTATATCTGCATCACTAGTTAAAGCAATGTTTGAAAAACAACCATCAATAGCATAATTGACATCTGGTTCTACATCAAGAACCATAAAATCATTTGTTAAAAAACCATATCCGATTGACACTGAGTCAATCTTAAGTTCAACAGACCGATTGTAAAAATTAATACAATACCCTAAATCAAGAAGACACGTAACGGAAACAAGATTCCGTCGAATTTTAGGAGCATACAGGACATCATGTAGAAATAAAACTCTACCACTACGTAGGTTGAGTTTGCAAGTGCCGACTCCTTTGACTTCAACTCTTGGATTATTTCCCACATAGATCCACTTGTTGCCAGCTGGTACCCGACGGTACTCAACAAATGTAACTCGTTCCCGAGCTACATGGTTGGTTTCTCCCGAATCTATAATCCACAAAGGATAAGAATCTGCTAACAACACTGAACTAGCGACAAAATGCTCTTGAAAAGAAGACACACTTGGATTTACCTTTTTCTGCTCAGTGCACTCTCGAGCAAAGTGGCCCTTTTTGCCATAGTTAAAACAAGTCAACTTGTTTTTAGGTTTCTTTCCAGTCTTCTTGACTATCTTCTTGATTGGGCCTTGTCCCACAACAGCAGCTTCCCTCTTCTTCCCCTTCCCTTTCTTGAACCATTTCTTTTTCTTGGATCCATATGATCCAGCAGAACCTACAGCCACAAAAGCTTGTCCAGGAATCCTCGCAGATTCAACTCTCTCCACCTCCAATTCTACATGGCGTGAGACGTCAGTGAAAGTCTTGATACTCTCACTGTGAGTTAAGGTCTGCTTCATGGTCTCCCAAGAATCTGGAAGTGAACGTATAACTACTTGAACCTGTTGTTCATCAGTCAACTCATGACCTGCAGTTTTAAGCTCCCGAATTATGTTCGACATCTCCCTGAGGTGTTGAACCATTGACACATTCAGACGCTTTTTGTAGCTGTCAAACTTGATTGTCAGCTGGCGAAGCTTGCTCAGACTTACTCCACTATATTTTCTTTAAGGGCAACCCAGACTTCATGAGCAGTAAGATATGACTCATATTCAAAAGCTAGGTCGTCTACCATTGAACTAATCAATATACCCTTTGCAGTGGAGTCCTTTTTCTTCCATGCCTTATAGACATCAAGATCTCATCTGTGTTGTGCAGTGGGACCATCTACAGATACTTCCATAACCTAATTTACAACCTCTAGAACTTCTTGTTCCTCAAGTACATACTGTATCCTGAGGTGCCAGATCTCATAGTTATCCCCATTAAGTTTTTCACCTTTGTTGAGTTCAGCTATTATGTTTTTGGTTGTCATAATCTATCATAAATAAACACATTATTTAGTATTCAGTGTATATCATATGTATGCAATTTATGATTGACTTAATATCACTTTGAGTTGGTTTACAAAATCAAGTGACAACTATGTTTTCACTCATCATCTGTATGACCAATCAAATTAATATTAATCAATTCTATTACATACACCCCAACAAATGAACTAATCATTTATCATATCATGAATTATTTAATTAAATGAACTAATCATTTAATATATCATGTTTTTTTTAATTAAATGAACTAATTATTTAATACTTCATGAACTAATCATGCATCATGTCAAGCAAACAGCATAAATAAATGAACATATCATTAATATAAAATTATGCTGCAAATTGTTAACATATAACTAACTGACATGAATGAAATGGACTAACTATTGTTCATACAAAACGACAATAAAAATAACAGAACTCTAATAAACTAGATAGGCAACTACCACTCCCACTAGGACAGACACTAGTGCAGTGGCTAATATAATCTCTGTCAGCCTGGACTCATTTGGGGTAATCACAGGCAGGACAGCTTCAAGGTTCTCTATTGGATCCATAATTGGATCCTCTTCTGGTTCCTCCTCGATCATTTCCGGATCCTCTTCGAACTCTTCCGGATCATCTTCAGTCAATATGATGAAGCAACTCCTCACATAATACAGAATATGTGACGCGTCCTTGATGACGCCCCCAAATATAGTCCGCTATCATCCTAGGATTTTCTGGCAATGATTGCATCAAAGCCCAAATCCTATAACTGTCTAGGACTGAAAACTCTTCTCGCCCAAGTTTCCAAAACAGATCATCAAGCCGTCCAATGTGTCCGTCGACTCCATAAGCAGAGTTGTACTCTATCTCCTGAATCTCCTCCCTGAGCTGATTTCGTCGCACTTCGCGACGAGTCAATGTGGTAATGGTCCGTGCCATTTGAAAAATTGAAAATAAATAAGTCAGTATAAAACTGACTAACCAGTACAAAACCGACTTATTTCAATTTATATAGGCATAGTACCAACATAATAAACCAAGAAAAACAAATCTTCTCGATTTTCAGGAGTTTAAGTCAACAATTAGAACTAATCTAATTGGCCAGACCCATCGGATTGGTAGATTAAGGATCCAGATCCTAAGCTTGGTCCATTGTCTTTAATTAGAACTAATCTAATTGGACAGAGATTTTTGTACCTATGTTCTGTTACTTTTTCTTTAAGTCCATTTCAACCAATTTCAAATTTATTGATCAAACTCA
This sequence comes from Zingiber officinale, assembly GCF_018446385.1. Taxonomy (NCBI): domain Eukaryota; kingdom Viridiplantae; phylum Streptophyta; class Magnoliopsida; order Zingiberales; family Zingiberaceae; genus Zingiber; species Zingiber officinale. The sequence continues at coordinate 35,758,200 of NC_056004.1, read as the reverse complement.
GGTCCGTTTGATCAAACCAATGCCCATTGATTTAAGTCCGACCAATTAGAACAAATCTAATTGTTTTAATCAAATCTGACCTAATAGAATAAATCTGGTTATTTGATCATATTTGGTCCAAGTCCAATTAATTAACCCAAATTGATTTTGGATTTGGATCAAATTGGTTCGGTTAAACCAACTAATGATTTAAACCTGAACCGGATCTAAGTGGACCAAAACTACACTTGATCATTTATCATAAATGACAAATTAATTGAACTTATATTTTCAATTAATTACTGTATGCACCCAAATTGAAAGTAATGCTACGGTACAGTAGGCATGTATTAGCATATTTCAATGATGCATTATTTCACAAACAAAAAATTATACTTTAATTAACATGCATGCAATAATTCATAATGAAACATTATCATTTTTTTAAAATTTAATTGCATGCAGCATGAAACATTATCATCTTTGCTCACGTTTTTTTTTTTAAATCAAACTTTTTCTCACACGAAGCATTGTGCTTCGTTATCGCCGTTTTCTACGCCTTATGCTCCCACGTTCGCACGCTGTTCAAGCCACGCACGCCACGCACCGCGACGGACACGGTCGCCGGCCACGAAGGCCACTGACGCATCGTCGACTAGCCAGAATACCTTCACTGACCTTTGCCGACTCCAGTAAAAATCACGAAATCATCACGATTTTCTATCTTGGCAACAGCAGTGCTAACGTTGCCAAAACGACTTAATCGCTGAAATTGCAACCCAATTGCAAGTCTTCCTGTGACCTTATTGTCGGCAACCATCGGAGACAAACTCCGTTCCATATCCCTTCTTTCGAGATGGTGACTCTTACCAGCGACCCCGTCGCTGGTGTACAACGTTGTATGCTACGACACATTAGTCGTGGAAAATAGCGACGACATGAGAAAAAACATCCGAACGACGATTTCATAATTCGTCTCTAAGCATTTAGAAATAACTACGCGCTCTGATACAAATGTAGAAATTCTATTCTAAATGCATGATAGACGAATTAATTAAATGCGGTAAAAACTTACAGCGATCTCCCGCAGATCCGCAATTGGCAATGACGAAACTCGCTGTCGGAAGAGCGATCACAGGATAGGAAAGCCCTCCGCAATTCCACAAACCAAATCCCGCTACCTTGGATGTTCTCCTCTTACTCTCGTTGCACACTTGCAATTTCACTCACCCTGAGCCTTGGACGGACCCCCTTTATATAGGGAAATACACTAGGGGCATAATGGACTTTTCCATTATGAGTAGTGGGGAACATGGCCACATTCTCCACTATCCCCATTTCCAACAATAACATATGCAGTCAGCTCTTGATATGAATTTTGTTAATGACACTAGCTATAAAACGAGTCTATAATTTTATATGAAATCTTTTGTTCTTGTATAAACATGAATGATATAATCTACAACATCTAGTATGATGGTATGGCTTATTTCGTTATCATTATTTTGAATACTCACCTCTAATACTTGATAGTTTGTCCTTCTCTCTGCCAAATTGAATACTCTGCAAACCCTTTTGCATCAATAGATCTAGCACCCTCAATCTTGATAAACAAAAATCAAACCTCACATCGAACCTCTAAATAAGAAACCTAATGATGCTTATCAAAGTCTTTGTGTAGAAAATTTATGAGTTCCATAATGCTGAATGTTGTACTCAACAAAAATTTTTAAATCCAAAATGCCAATATCTAATAACCTTAGCTCTTTACTATCTATTGCAATCACAGTGCCTTTAACATCATTAGATCTGGTTGGAGACCCAACTACTATATGGCTTGTTGAATTTTACTGCCTCAAACCATATGCTTACATTTTCAAATGTAGTGTGTATAGAATTCAAAATAATCTCACAACAATCTCACATGATTGAATCTTTATCTTTCTTTATTTTTGGATATATAAATAAATATTATCCAAAAGGTAAAGATGTCCAATCATGATTGAGCAAGCTCTGTTAAGTCCATAATCTTGAACAATACTCAAAGCTAGCTAAGGCTACATTGAGAAGGCTTAGTCATCTCCCCAAATACAGGATTCATACTCTATATATAACAGTTTTCGACAAGGAACCAACTCTTTGGCCACATCCAAATTTAGCTTCAATTTCATGCTTGAGGTCCACCAACAACAAAAATAACTAACTCCTCCAAGCATAAGGCTTTGTTTACATGAGAGAGCGGAAATAAAAATTAGGGAAAGTTTTTCATGGTAGAAAACTTGTCACCGTTTACTTTATTAAACTTTTGAAAGGAAAAGGAAACATAATCTATCGGTGGTTGAATTTGAAACAAAAAATCATCATCGCCAAATCGGGCGAAAACCAAAGGATGGAAAACCAAAGAACGCATGCACCCTCTCTTCTTGACAAAATTACACACTGTATACGTGACTCTTCATTTCTTTTTCCCATCTTGTTTTCTCCGTCCGAAGAAGCAACGTTTGTCCGTCACCGACTCACCTGTTTGCGGCAACTTCTTCGATCTTTCGTCGGCAACGTTTCTGTCTTTCCTCAGCAACTTATAGCAGCATCTTGTCTTTCCTCGGCAGTCTTCTGTCTTCCCTCGGCAATGTGACTGCATCCTCCTCTGTTCTTTCTGTGACGTTTGTGATACTGGTAACATGCTTCCCCTTCTTACCTTTTTATTTGATTTCTTACAACAGTCATCGTTCTTCATCCATCTGGCCAACAAATGTCAGTTCTTAATTTTTTTTTTATACCACATTCGTCCTTCTTCGTCATGTTCGGCGACAAATACTTTTTGAGTTATATTGAAGAAGCCAGCACATATTTTCGGTTTACCAAAAGTGCAAACATTCCTTTATAACACATGAGATAAGGTTCATTCAAAAAAAAAATTTTGATTCATCGAATGCAATCTCGGTGTCAAATTCAGTAAAGGAAGGGGTTTTAAATTTTTATAAGGTGTCTTTAATTTTTATTTTACAATAATTTAGCACTTTGATTTTTTTTTAACAGCAATCTATAGTATTATTATTATCCTATGTACAGGTTTAAAAAGATGGAGTGGGATAATGGTGAAGAAGATGATCAAAATATTGATGATTATTATGATGAGCATGATGGTAGTTCGGATCAAAGTTCGGATGATGAAGTTTTTATAAATAGGAATTGTATACTTGGTTTTTGGATGGTTTCGAAGGATATGAGAAAATATGTAGATAAAGGTTTGACGGAGAGTAATGAGTAAAAAGATAATGTTTGACGTGTTTTGTTGCACAATCTTATGACTTCTAGCGACGCATGCCATAGCATTCTTAGGGTGAATTTAGCTGATTTTATACGCTTGTGTGAAATATTAAAGCACAACAATAGGGTAAAAGGCAATAGGAATTCAAGTGTTGAAGAAAAGGTTGCTAAATTTTTATATTTGCTCGGTTATGATGTCAAAAATCGAGAATTGAGTTTTTTCTTTCGTCATAGTACAAGGACTACTAGTAATCACTTTCATGAAGTCTTGAAAGTCATTATTAGCCTTCATGCTGAATTTATAAAGCAACCAGATGGATCTGAAATTCCTCCTCATATAGAGAGTAGCAACAGATTCTATCCTTACTTTAAGGTATTTTTTTTATCATTTTGAACTTCAGAAGTTTGGTAATATATTTTGTAGCCACATATGTCAATTGTCTCTTAATTACAGGATTGTGTTGGTGCATTAGATGGAACTCATATACGTGTTAAGGTATCTGATGTAGATGCACCTTGATATAGAGGAAGAAAGGATTGGCCAACTACCAATGTGTTGGTTGGATGCTCCTTTGATTTGAAGTTCACATATGTTCTAGCTGGATGGGAAGGAACTGCATCTGATTCTCGAATCATAAAAAATGCCCTATCTAGACGTGATAAATTGATAATTCCTCATGGTATATAGTTTACAATTAATGTTTATTAGTAGACAATATTTGAAAGTAAATATGACTAACTTATATCTTTGATTTGGTGGTAGGTAAATATTATTTAGTTGACTCTGGATTTATGTTGAAGAGAGGCTTGATTACCCCTTATCGAGGAATTCGTTATCACTTGAAAGAATATTCGAGATGTGGCCCTACAAATGCAAAAGAGTTATTCAATCTTCGACATGCAAATCTTCATGGTGCAATCGAGAGAGCTTTTGGGGTTTTAAAAAAGAGATTTCCAATTATTTCTAGTGGAACAGAGCCTTACTATGAAGTTGATATTCATACCGATATTATCTTAGCATGTTGTATTCTTCATAATTTTTTAATGGGGTGGATCCAGATAAGAGATTAATTAATGAAGTGGATCGTGAATTGAGTGCAACTTCTAACGATGAAGCGAGTCACAATGAATGACAGGACGATGACTGGAGGCAAGGAAGCATGGTTAGAGATAACATAGCTAATGCTATGTGGTTAGATTACAATATTAACTAAAGAAGGGTTATTTCGATTTATTAGAAAATTATCAAAAGAATCATGATGTTATGATGTAATATATTGATTATGAGTCACTTTTATTTTACTTCTTATATGCTAGTAATGTTTGATTCGAATAATGTAATGGATTGAATATGTTTTTTGATAACTCTTAAGGTTAGATGTTGATCTATTGGATTTTATTTTATTTTTATACCTGCAATTTTCTTGTCAGACCAATATTATTATACTTGAATGTTTACAATTGTGAATAAGATTTGATTTTTTTCCATGTTCATGTGTGCATTTGATTTAGGTGTTGATTAAGAATGGATACACCAATTGAACAAGTCAAGAGAGATGTGATTAAGTGGACTGGAGAGATGTATAGAATTTTCATAGATGCTATGTTAGAACAACAAGTTAATGGTAACCGAATAGGTGGCACCTTCACATCTACTGCCACTACAAGAAAAAAGCCTAACAACAACGGTTTTTCACTGTTGTCATAGGCCCTTTCGGACTATTGTTAAATGTCGTGTTGTTAAAGAGGATGCCCAAAGACAACAGTTTTTAACCGTTGTCTTTGAAGACAAAGACAACAGTTTTACAACGGTAAAAAATCGTTGTCTTTTTATTCAACGACAATAGTTGTTCACCGTTGTCTTTGAGTGTTTTCCTTTAATAATATGCTCTTCAACAACAGTTTTGAACTGTCTACAACAATGATTAAAAACCGTTGTCTTTTTAGCCAATGACAACGGTTAAAACTCGTTGTCTTTTTAGCCATCAATGTTATTTAACATCAGTTTGACAATGATTTTTCACCGTTGTCTTTTAACGCCATTGACAACAGTTTCACATATTTAAACTGATGTCTTTGGGTACAATATACAACATTTTGACAATAAATAAAAAACTGAATCTTTTCCATCATTTTATAACCATTATTTTATTTAAATAATATATCTACAAAATATCATTGATAAAAAACCTACAATCCAAACATCATCATCCAGTGCAAATTTCATTAAAGTATCAAACATCATCATCCAAACATCATTAAAGTACCAAACATCAACATCCAAACATCATTAAAGTACCAAACATCAACATGCAAACATCACAAAAGTTTACAAAACTAAATAGTACCCATAACAATATATCACACATATATATGAAGTCCAAAATATCTTGTTTTGTTGGATCAAATCTTCTCTACCTGTGCATCTTCTGAACACCCTGTGCATCTTCTAAACACCATATCAAGAACTGCAGCCTTTTCTGCTTTCTCCTCCCTCCTAGCTTTTCTTTTCTTCTCCTTTCTAGGTATGGTCATTATCTTTTCCCTGAGGTAAATAGCATATGATTGCAAGTTAAGTCATTTCCCAGGAGTAAATGGCATAAAGATGATGATGACAAAGACGATGTACACAATTGAATATGATAACAATACTTCTTTCTAGGCACAAACTAAAATTACTGCATACCTCAATTTCAGTTCAAGTTATCTACAAAATATCATTGATCAAGAACCTACAATCCAAACATCATTAAAGTACCAAACATCAACATCCAAACATCGAAGTTTACAAAACTAAATAGTACCCATAACAATATATCACACATATATATGCCAAAGTATCTTGTTTTGTTGGATCAAATCTTCTCTACTTGTGCATCTTCTAAACACCCTTTTACTTCCTGTGAAAATAAAAATCATATGATTTTAATCCAATTCAACAACAACAAGTCTAGCTAGTCTCCAGTAATATAGAGCTTTAGAGTTTGCAAAGTATATAACAAAAACTGGCTAACAAGGTTTGTTATTTTTTTCATTGTGATATACTCTAAATTAAAAGAAACATTAAAAATCTACTTGGCATAACATTTTAAGTAGTTGTCCCCACAATTCTATTTGTTGGCAGTCAGTACCTTATGGCGACCACTTGTTGCAATGAACTTTGTAAATAAAGCAATGTTTACTCCTAAGCAACATCGTGGATTACAATACATGACATTAAGTTATTGTAATATCAACAAAAATTAGTATTAGATTGTTGACCTCACTTGCCATTAGGAATATATATAGACATGGTACTTTACTGCACCACATAGAAACATCAAAGGTTGACACAAAAAAAGGTACACATAAGGTAGAAAATATGCCTGAAAGAAAATACAAGATTCTTACTGCACCAATATTTGCTAAAATCTAAATGAATCCACATATATATTTTTTTCCAGACAATGAATAGAGGAACCAACACGTAGATAAAGTATCAATTAATACTGAATGTTGTTGAAAGCCAAGTACATACCTCTCCTCTTCCAAGCACTGATGAATTGCATGAGCACAGCGAAGGCTTCCAGAATAAACCTAAATCATGAGTTCCAAAAAGAAGATATCATGTTTCTATACCTGGCATACATCATTTGTATAATTTCTTGTAGTATTAAAAGAAGTAATTAAGAAACCAAACTTATCATGTGTGCTCCTTTAATCAATGGAAAATATTTTGAATTGCAAAAACTTACTTGTATGAGCGAAGGCTTTGATTTCCCGACAATAGAAATGAACTTTGGTCATATCACTCAGCATACCTAATTGCAATCATAAAAGTTGCTAATCAATTCTTCTACATATCATATCACTCAGCATACCTAACTGCAATCATAAAAGTTGCTAATCAATTCTTCTACATAAAGGCTTACACACCTCATATGCACATGCTGACATTTTTGCATCAGTAGAACAATGAACATACCAAGTGAAGATGAATTAATAATTGGGAGTTCGATCTCTGAGAAATGGATGAATTATTACTGACATGCTAAAGCCAAAGACGGGATACTTGTCAACAACATATCATTCTATATTGAGTAAAAAAAACATACCATACTAGTAACTAAAACTTGAAATTCTCCAACAAGAAAGGATTCAGAGTGTTCATCAATGCCAAAAAGGTCATAATCTCTCTTCCATAAAGCATTTGTCAAAAGTTCAAATGCATAACGAATCTATAAAAGGAAAATATACATAACCATGATAGCAAGGTACTAGACGGATTAAAGAACATGATAACACCTTCCATCCATGCATGTGTTGATACATGACTTTCAAAAATCCAATTATGAAACAGTTCGCTGTTTAGAAATTGAATAGCTGAGAAGCAAAATAACATTGTATTTGAATCTTAACACACACCAACAATCTCATCTGTGGATTTAATGTAGAATCAGATTAGGCTGGGATATAAGGATAACAATAGTGTAGTTTAAGTAAGAAGAACTATTAGCCACTTCCCTATCTTGTGCTATATATATATATATATATATATATATATATATATATATATATATATATATATATATATATATATATATATATATATATATGAAAAAAATAGTCTAAATGAGCCAAAAATTGTAAATACATTATATTTCACTAAATCTATAACAATGAGTAGCACAAACCAAGATGAAGCCAAGTGAGGCATAAAATTCTTCTCATTCACATTCCACATCACTTGTGGATGATGTTTGCCATCCCTATGAATGGAATGAAAGGCTTTATGGAAGAAAAGTCGTATATCAGCCATCAAAGTGAGGAGAAAAAATCTCAAAAGAATAACCAATGAATTCTAAAAATGAATCTAGCTGTATTTTAAAGAAATTGAAAGTTTATTTGGATAGAACAAAGCAAACACTGGACAATATGGCTTGGATAAATACCATATCAATGCATTCTAAGACCAATGCATTATCGACTAAAAAGTCATTCCTCAAACATCATTCAACTATAATTTACAAATATAAGTGAAAGTTTATATGTTGGTGAACCTAGATATATTAGTAAGTATCAAAATTCAAAATATAAGTAAGAATACAAAATGATGAATCATTGTCATTGAAACAAATCTACTTTAAGGTCATTCAGAGAAAGTCATGTTCATATGACCCTAAGAATAAGAAATATGGATAAGAAAACAAACCTTAATGAGTTTGTTCGTAATTGGAAGATCTAATTCTGCAAACCTAAAATGGTCACTATGGCAACAGACCCCTGCCACAGCTGGATCCTAACTTGCAACCGATGGAATATCCAATAAAGATGCAGATCTTAAAGCTTACCGTAGATTTGATATACACTAACAGTTGAAGAATTGGATGATGATGATGATGATGATGAGTGGGCGGAGGAGTGGCGGAGGAGGCTAGGTGTGGGCGGCGGGAGAAGTGGCGGAGGAAGCTAGGTCACGGGTGGTGCGAAGGAGTGGCAGAGGAGGCAAGGTGCGGGCAACATTCTAGTTAGCAGAGAACAAGTCGCGTAAGTGCAAGGTGGCCATGAGCGACCTCGAGGATCTTGTTGTGGATTGCCGCAACGAGAGGAAGAAAGGGTTACCTCGCCGTTCAAGTAGCCGCTCGCGAACCACCTACAAGCGAAGCGAGGCAACGGCTGCTTCGTGCTGGTGACTGAGCCTCAGTAGCCACCTCTCGAGCAGTCGGCGCCCAATCTTGTCGCCTGCCTCCTCATCAGCGGCCTCCTTGTCGGCGATGGAAGAAGATCGTGTTGTGCTGCGGAGAGGAAATGCGATCGCTGCGAGAAGGGAAAGTTTTAGGTTAGCAAAAAAAATGAAAGGGAAAAGATCGTGATGAGAGATGAGTGGTGCGGATCTAGTTGCCTTCTTGCTTCGATCCAATGGTCCATGTAGCTTCAAATCTGGATGGAGGGTTGGATGGCTTAGATCTGAATAAAGGAGGAAGATTTCTCTTGATCTGGATCAACGACTCATATTAATTCTGCTTGATCTCCATCATTTGACCTCCAAATAAAGTCAAATTTGGAGGAGGAGCGTCTTTCGCGGAGGAGTCGCGAAGGAGGAGTTGGAGATAGGTTTTTGTTCGTTTGAAGAGTCACAGAGAAGTGAGTTTTAGGTTTTTTTCATGAAGTTAAAAAAACTGTTGTGTTTTTATGATTCAACAACATTCAATAGACAACAGTTTAATAAAACTGTTGTATATTATCACATAAGCAACACTAAAAGACAATAGTTTTTTAAAATTGTTGTCTTTGACACACATTAGACAACAGTGTTTTGAAAAATTGTTATTATTTAAAAAATATTATGGTGAACAACAACAGTTTTCAATAAAACTGTTGTTAAATGGAAAAAAGACAACAATTTCTTGAAAAACTGTTGTCTATTAGGTATGGTTAAATCTAGAAATTCTTGTAGTGTGTGTACAAAGATATGGTTGTCATTTGTACTGAAAAGATTGAAATCCCATTGACGAATGATAATTTGAAGAACAGAGTTAAAACATTAAAAAGTCATTTCAATTCATGTTATGCTTTGTTTAAGAATGCAAGTGGAGTTCAATGGCATGCTGAAAGTAGAAGATTTGAGGTTGAGGAGGCGGTTTGGAAGCAACTTATTGATGTAAGTATTAATTCATTTTTAGTCAATCATTGTATTTCTAATTATGTTTAAAAAATTGTCTAGATTAATCCATCAATCCATTATTTTCATTTCTTTTCTTCTAAATATTTTGGTCAAACTATTTCACTTTTGACAATGTCCTGATACATTATCTACATTACTTTTGACAAGTTCATTTTGCTTGTAGATGACACAAGATATGTATGACATGCATCTATATATTCTGTAAAAAGTATTATGTATGACATGCATCTGTTTTTTGCTTCATCTATTTCATGGTTTCACCTACCAACTTGATTGATTTGCTTCACTCGGACCAACCATAAATGTAGTTATCATTGTATTTCTAATTATGTTTAAATTTGTCTAGGCTAATCCATCAATCACGAAGTGGAGATATACCCCGGTACCTCATTATGAGAAGCTGTTAGAGTTGTTTGCTCACGATAGGGCAAATGGTCAAAGAGCTTCTACTGCTGCAGAAAGAAATATTGAAATTATTTTAAAGGAAGAACAAAGAGATCTTGGATTAGATGATGAACATGAGAATTTGGAAGTGATCGCTGATAGTCCACCATTTGACGATCGATCAAGGAATAGAAAGCTTGCATCTATTGATTCATATGGCAGTAAGAAAAATTCAGTCATCGACATTAATGTCAAGGAAGTTGTTGTCGCAATTAATCGTTCAACTTCAGTGATTGAAAATAGGTCATTTCGCCAACAAAATGTGAATGAGAAACTCTACAAAGCTCTAGTTTGTGCTGGTGTTCCAGATAAAAATATACTTGCTGCGTATCTATTTCTAGGAGAGAACAAGGAGAAGATGATGCTTTTCATGGGATGCCCACTAGAGAAGAGGTTGGAATTTCTAAAAATGATATTCTCTTTCTAATTTTGATCGGCTATGTCAACTGTTGGTGCGGGAAGCATCAGACGATCAAACCAAAGTTTTGATAATGGCAAAGGATTCAAAGTTAAGGTTATGTTGTGATCTAATGGTTTGAATGAGTTTGCAGGAAAGTCCTAAGTGTTCTTAGGTAAAAGCCCTAGCTGCGGTTAGGCAAGGTGAAAACCCTAGGGGGTGGTAACTCTAGGTCATAGGAGATGGTAACCCTATGCGGAAAGTCTTGGCGGGTCGAGTGCTTCAGGCAAAAGTCCTAGGGGATGGTAACCCTAGGTGAAAAGTCCTGGTGTCGCGAACCAGGTGAAAGACTGGACTGGCCGGAAAGCGGGAGTTCAGCAGAAAGTCTGGAAGCATCGAGCGCCGAGCAAAAGTCCGGTCGATCTGGAGGATCGTACTGGCAACAGGCAAATCTCCTGAGTGGAGTAGGTGAGGGTGCGTTCCCCACAGAGGGAACAGTAAGCATCGGGTCGACCTAGGATTTTCGGTCGGAAATCCGAAGTCAGACCCGGACAGTCCGATGACTGTCGATTATATCATTTATCATATTTCTGTCCTAACTTTGTTTTGTAGGGTTTGTGTTTGGGACTAACACATTTTGCAGGAATAAAGAAGCACATTTGACCTCGGATGAACAGTGTCTGAGGCGCCTCCATGGAGCTTGGAGGCGCCTCAGGTGTAAGCCGAAGGTAGCTATCCAGAGGAGCTGGAGGCACCTCGGAGGAAGCTGGAGGCGCTTTGGACCAGGGCTTGAAGGCGCCTTGAGGAGGCATGAAGGTGCCTTAAACCTGATAAGGTCCGACCAAGTTTGTGTTGATCCACCCGTGCGACTCGGTGGCCTGGAGGCGCCTTGAACAGGCTTGGAGGCACCTCCAACACTGTGTAAAAGAGGGATTCGAGCAGCACCTTAGGACAATCAATTAAAAATCCCTCCTGTGCGCTGCTTACGTGACGACCTCGACGTGCTGTTTCAAGTTTCCGACGACCCGGAGCTCTGCTATTTTAGATTATGTCGTTCGGTATAATTTTCATTATTGCACTCATTGTAACTCATATTCTGTACTATTGTTTCAAGCTTATAGTTGTTGCCCACCAGAAGCGATCAACGATCGTGGACCTTGGAGTAGGAGTCGCCACAGGCTCCGAACCAAGTAACTCCTCGTGTCTTTGTGTGTTGCTTTGTCTTCTTTACTTTATTCCGCTGCTTTAACTCGCACGATTTACGAATTCAAAAATAGTGAAAGCCACGAGCGCTATTCACCCTCCCCCCTCTCTAGCGTGTCTCGATCCAACAATTGGTATCAAAGCGGGGTCGCGTTGATCTGGTGCAACCACCAATCACGCAAATTCTTTTTTTTCGTGGTATTTTCGATTTTTCGGAGTCAATTAAAATTTAGCTTAATAGCTACATTCTAATCATTTTTTTCGAATCGATTTTTGCTCGAAGTTGGTGCAACACCACTCGAGCTCGTAATCTTAAAACTTTATTTCCCGCACTGCTAATCAAAGACCTAATCTTGGGATATTTCTCTTATTTTTGTTTTTGCATACTATCAATTGCCCAACAAGAGGGTTTCAGCACCATTCGCCCCCCGCTCTTCACCGAAAAAGATTTCGGGTACTGGAAGGGACAAATGGAAACTTTCCTCAAGATCCAGTTCGAGACCTGGATGATTATCAAGACTGGAATACATGCAACTACCAACCGACGAAGATGGCAAGCCTACACCCTGTGAAAAGTGGGAACCAACCCTAATCAAGAAGGTGGAAGTCGATGCCAGAGCAACCTACACCCTCCAGTGTGGCCTGACCAAAGAAGAGCTCAACAGAGTTGGACCATTCTCTAGCGCAAAAGAGCTATGGAGAAGCTGATCGAACTCCATGAGGGCACCTCCGACACCAAGGTGAGTAAGAGAGATCTTTTGTTTAATAAATTATATAACCTGAAAATGCAGGACAGAGAGACAGCAAGCTAACTCCACGCACGCATACAAGACATTCTCAACTCCCTCCATGCGATCGGGCAAAGAGTCGAGAATCGGGATATTATAAGGTACGCTCTAAATGCTTTTCCAAGGAGTACATTGTGGACATCAATGGTAGATGCCTACAAAGTCTCCAAGGCAGTACAATCCAAGGAGGTTCAATCCAGTTCAAAAGTCAAGCTCGAGGTGATCTGCTACGGATGCAACCAGAAAGGGCACATCAAGGTCAACTACCCAAATCAGAAGGATGCAAATAAGCAGAGGAAAAAGAAGGTGCTAAAGGCGACATGAGACAAATCTTCCTCAGAAGACGACGATGACGAACTCGATCAGACAAGTCTACTTGCACTGATGGCCCGGGACCAAATCAATCTGTCCGAGAGCGAGAGCGAGTCGAAAACCGAGTCCGAGCAAAGCCACGGATCCGTATCCGTTTCCAAAGGGCCTGACACCGCTGTAAGTATTCCTCGATTAAACAACTTAGTTAATTACTTATTATGCAAATTAGAAAAATCAAACCTTAAGGTCAAGTCACTTCTAAAGGAAGTAGCAGTCCTTATGGAAGTGACTAACTTCAAAACCTTGCCTGACCCAGTTCAGACTGGAAATTCAACTCAAGTTCAAAAACTTAAGGAAGAAAATTCTAGTATGAAAACTCAGGTTAAGGATTTGAAGAATACATTGGAACGGTTTTCTTTAGGTTTCAAGAATCTTGACCTAATTCTTGGGACACAAAGAGCTGTTTATAATAGAACTGAGCTAGGATATAAAACCAAAAGGAAATATAGATCTTATATATCCCTAGTAAACAAACCAAATGGCAAATCAGTCCAAGCATGGGTACCCAAGTCCAACTTGGTTAATCAAGTTGGACTTGGTCAATATTGGGTTCCCAATGATCAAATACATTACCTCGATAGACCATATCGAGGCTATGATCCAGGGGGAGCTAGAAGAAAAACTGTATTAATAAATTAAATTAAAATAAAAATAAAAATCAGAATTAAAATTAAAACTAAAATTAACATTAAAAATAAAAATAAAAATAAAAACAAAAATTAAAGTTAAAATTCAATTAAAATTCAAAAATCAAATTAAAATCCAAATTAAATCAAAAATTCAAATTTATGAAATTAAGTTTTTGCAAAAATCTTAAAAATCCAAGGGAATGCTCCAGAATAGCTGGCACCTCCAAAACTCAATCTACCCGACATGGGTAACCAAAAGTAGACTACCCAGCAGGGTAATTAAGGTTAGAATAAAAAAAGCTAAGTTTAACTTGACTCATGGTATTGGTGAAGTATTAGATGATAGTACATTGGAGAAGCTTAGTCATCGCATGTCTAGGAAGATATGGCTTCGACCTGGTGCATTTGGCTAAGTGGAACTGACCAAAGCTACCCTTTATGAATCCTAACTAGTTATGTCACGCCCCGGAGGAGTCTCTGTCTGAAGAAATTTCGGCAGCATCTCCCCTGTACGGCGGACAATCTGAAACTTTTCTACAGCATCATATACCTCAGCCACATGCGGCTGGAATAATAACAATAATAAAACAATCACCACGCAGTTAATATCAATTTCAGCCTCTAGCTGACACAACCACGCAGTTTAATAATAAACAAATAGAACAATAATACGATGACTCGAAAATAACCCTACTCAACTACACTCGTAAAGCTCAAATCCGATTTTTCCTACTCCACTACACTCATAAAACACAAATCCGACAAACTCACCTCTTCTGCCGTCCAGGCAGAAGAGGAGTAAAACATATCCAAATCATACCAAAATCCATCAACGATAAGAATCCATACAAGATCCATAAGTAAAACCAATACAAGACTAAGACATAGTCCGATAGAGAAAACTAAAATAACAACTTGTGGTCTGCAGAGGACTAGCACTACGTGCAGTGGGGACTAGCGATTGGAACTGCTCCGGACAGCCTCAACCTGAAAATATCAACAGAGGAGGGTGTGAGTCCAACACTCAGCAGGTACAACTGATATGTATAATAAAGTAAATAATATACAACACTAATCATGCGTACAGTCTCCTGAATACGAAAAGAATAAATGCAACTGAAACAAAAATAGGAGAAAACTGTACTAACCAGGACCAAGGTATAAAGGTAACAGGGTCGTCAAACCGAGGGTGTCATAATCCTGTATGCATGTCAATCATATGCATCCATATAAATAAAGCAAGTAAATGCAGCAAACACAAGCAATAAATGCATCATGCGTATGATGCCAATGACATGGTCACCCCTGACGCCAGTCAGCCACCTCACACACAATGGTGAGTTCGAGTGGGTAGGGCTGTGACAACCGTGCACTCTGACATCACTGCCCCTAATGAGTGACCGAGTGGACGGGATGCTGTCGGAGTACACACATACTCCTACCCCGAAATAATAAATGGGGAAGCGCAATGCTCTCATCTCCCGGTACACGATGACGGGGAGGAATCTCTGTCAGCTACCACGCTGAGTCACACTACCCATGAGCAGACCAACGGAACCAAACAAAGTCCAACTGTCTGCCGACTACAACGCTGCTACACTAAACCAACGGAGCCAAACAGAGCGGAACTGTCTGCCGGCTACCACGCTGAGTCACCAGACCAACGGAGTCAAACAGCAGAACTGCCACACACCTGTCTGATATACCACTAACTCATGAGTGGTGGTGTGTACAGATACATGTAACTGGCGATGTGCTCAACAATAATGGAGCAGACAATCGCACAGCATGCAATCATGCAAGATGATGCATGACACTAAACATGGTAATATCACGAATAGCATAGCATGCTCCATACATAAATATAAATGTGTACCACAAGACAATGAATCAAATGGAAGGTACACAAATAGATAGGGTATCAAATAAACCCTAGGTCCTGAACATAATTTATCATATGGTTGTGTCACTACCTATAAAGCAGGTATGATCAGGTAAATAATAACATGCAGTGCATAACGAGTAAACAAGAAAACATGTAATAGATCATGTAGTGACCAACCGAAACAAATAGAAAACACAATCATGCTATATGTTAAACACATTATTATGCATATCAAAAGACATAAGTCAAAGCACCCGCCTCCAATAAGAAATGGTCCAATTCGATAATCGAGATACTCGTCTCGCGTCAAGGTCCTGTATATCAAACACAAGGTCTAGTTTAGCTAATTCTATCATACCACAATTAGTCAAACTAAATTCTAATCCAATTTAAGAAGTTCTAAATTGGATCCAACTAATCCATCCAACACAATTAATGAACCCTAATCAACACATAACAATCTATTTCTTAATTCCAACTCAATCTACAACACAAATACAACTATCTACTTCTTACCTCAATTCTTCTTCAGCCGTTTTGTAATGGCAACAGACCCAATCAGCAATGGGATGGCTGGAATTGAGGAAACCCCAATCTGCAACCCGGTCAAAACCAAAAGAAAACAGGATGGTGGCACCGTAGAACCTAGTGGTCAACAAGAGTGGTCAATCGTGCTTGTCACAGTTGCAACTTGCTCCAGCAAAGGTCTCTGCAACAAGGCATCACCCAGATCAGAGACATTGAAATCGGTAGCCCTAGAACAGCGATTAGTAAGCCAACCTGTTGGAGCAATCTAGTGACCCTAGGTTTTGATGTTTGGGCAAAGGTTTAAGTTAGGTTTATTGTTGTATTTGATATGCATTGTGAGTGTGCAGGATACAGGTACAACAAGGAAGTCCAAGTGTGATCTTGGCAAAGGAGGAAAGTCCAAGGATGAGTCTTGGCGGTGTAAGTCCAAGCATGTAGTCTTGGCAACGTAAGTCCAAGTGTAACTTGGCAATGGATGAAGTCCCGGAGGCGCGACCTCTTGGCAAAGGAAGACCCGACAACAATGACAAGGCCAATGGAAGCTCCAGAAGGCAAGACGTGAAGGATGGGGAGGCATCCGAGGGACGCAAGGCTGATGGAGGAGACTAGAAGGCTAGGTCTAGGTTGGTCGGGCAGAGACGAGTGCTAAGAGATTGTACTCGGAGTAAAATACTAGAATTAGGGTTTACTGTAGCAATACTGTAGCGCTACTATAGCAGTACTGTAGCAATCGACTGCATGTTTTAGCAGTCGACTGGTGCAGTCGACTGGCAGCGAACAGAATGTGTGAAATCGAGCCGTTGGGGTGTAACGGTCGAATTTCCACAGAGGGCAGTCGACTGCATGTTTTAGCAGTCGACTGGTAGGCGGGGTTTTCAACCCGCGGGCTATAAAACCAAAGCTTGGGAGCTTGGTTTGGGTTGACGAAATTAGACTTGGTTAAGGTCTAATTAGTAGTCTACAAGTGCTCAAGAGTTTTCCTTGTGTCCAAGAGGTCTTGGTGAGTTTGTGGTGAGGTTTCTCCACCCACAAGGAGTTTGAGCTAGCCGGAGGTCTTCCGGGGAGTAATCCACCGACGGATAGGGATCGTCCACCTTACGGACACGCCGTGGAGTAGGAGCTTTATCTCCGAACCACGTAAATGATCGTGTAGCTTGGTTTACATTCTTTCTTGTCTTGTATTTTGTTTAGCTTGTTTATTTTTGTATTATTCCGCTGCGCAAGCTAACAACGTAGGAAGGAAACGATTTGGGTGAGCCGCTATTCACCCCCCTCTAGCGGACGTCAAGGTCCCAACACAACCTACTGACGTTACCTGAACTGGTGCCCTTCTTTCCCCCTGCCGGCAACTGGTGGACGGAAAAGGTCGGCACGATACTGAGTCTAGGGCACGGGAGGTGACACTAAGGCCACGAGCACAGAGGAGGTCGGCGATCGGCTGGCACCGCTGTGCTGGCTTCATGTGGGAAGAAGGCTCGGCTAGGGCACGGGGTAGCAGCCGGCGCTAGGGCTGAGGAAATCTCGACTTGACCGACGCTGCTCGAGTGGCTGGCGATGGGAGATCGGCGCGGCGGAGAGTGAAGTCAGCTAGGGCAGAACAGAGGGAAGAAGATGAAGGTGAGGCCGGCGGTGTAGATGAAGGTGAGGTCGGCGGTGTCTCATCGGACCAGAGGAGGGCCGACACGAGGCTGAGGAGGAGCAGCACCCAGCGGTGCTAGGGCACAGGTGATGGCTGGAGTGCCGGTGAAGAGAGGGAGTCAGCGGAGATGCTAGGCTCGGCACTGCTCGGCGTCGGGAGAAGGAGAGAAAGTATCGTCGGGCAGAAGAAATGAAGAGAAGGGAAGAAGTAGAAGGAGGAGAGGAAAGTAACCGCCGCCGGTTAGGGCACGACGTCGGGCGCGCAAGAGCTTCGGCAGGGGAAAAGGGGAAACGGCAACAAAGAGAAACCGGAGGAAAAGAAAAACAAATAAAAAAAAGAAATAAAAGAAAAAGCAAACTTTTCCTCGCAAAAATGGGTAGCCTAAACAGGTTTTTCCGGGCCCTGTTTTTATCCCCGTCAACTCATTCGTACGAGCTCTGAAAAATTCTCGAAAAATTTCCAAAAATTTCAAAAAATTCCCCTTGTTATTTCCTCTATTTTTCGGTATTTTACAAGTTAGACCAAGGTTTTGTACTAAGTTCAATGGGTAGGACTATTTGGAAAACCTCGAAGATATGGTTACTTTAATGAAGTCCAGGTGACTCACCATAGCCCAGAAATTTATCCGAATACCTATTTGTTGAACCCAAAGCTAAACCTGAATCTAACACAAAATTAAACCAAACCCTAAAATCAAACCTAATTCATCTCACAATATTATAAGATTCCCTGATTGAAAATTTAGATCGGGTGAGATGACTAAGGACTAGAAATTAAAAGAAAAACAAATTTGAAATTCAAAATTGAAATTCAAATTCAAATTCAAATTCAAAAATCGAAATTCAAATTAAAATTCAAAATTAAAATTCAAAATTAAATTCAAAATTAAATTAATTTTCAAAAATAAACTAAATCAAAATTCGTAATTAAGTTAAATACAAATTAAATTAATTATTTTTCAAATTTAATTAACTTAACATTTTCAAAATTAACTAACTTAATTATTTTTCAAATTAAATTAACTTAACATTTTCAAAATTTAACTAACTTAATCATTTTTAAAATTAAATTAACTTAAGATATTTTTCAAAAATTTAATCAATCTCATTTTCAAATTTAATCAAGTTAATTAGTCTTCAAATTTAATTAACTTAATTTTACTTAACCTTAATTAACCTAATGTTTACCAAATTTATTAAACTCAACTTAATCAATTTAATTAATGTTTTTAACTTAATTAACTAAATTAAAATAGCTTAAACATTTTTTATATTTCACAAAATTAAATTAACCTTAACATTTTTTTTATTAACTTAACTTAATACTTAATACTTTTATCCTCTAAAAATTAATTAATAAATAAATAAAAATTATACACGTGGTGCCTCTTAGAGGCGCCTCCCACACAAGGGAGGCACCCTAAACAACGACAGGAAAAGTCCCGCCGACTTAACCTAAGGCACCTCGGATCATCTCCGAGGCGCCTCCAACTGCACTTATAAGGCGCCTTAAACAACATTTAAGGCGCCTTCAACCCGTAATATTGCCACAAACAGAAAGCCTTCTGTTCGTTTTCTATCGAAACTTCACACAAGTTTCCCGTGCGATTTCTCCCCAAACCAAGGCGCCTTCCCAACTCTTCCTCCTCTACTCCTAGCAATGCCTCCTAGGTATACTCTAAACCACCCTTACTCATCTCTTACATGATTTTAGTACTAGTTTTTGCTATTTTCTTGTATATTGTTAAAAATAGGAAACATCGCATTGTTGATCCTACATTGGCCAGGACCCCTTCTACGGATCCTAGGTTCCCTTCAGAGCATCATAGGGTAGATTTTGCTAGGTTTACATTTGAGTCTATTAAACCTAGGTATGTAGGTAGGACATTTTTTGCCCAGTTCTGCCTCCCCACAGTCCAGATGATAGATTACTATCACCTAGGGAAACTGATTTACTACAACAACACAAAAAAACCAGGATTTGTGTGCCCACTTCTATCACAACCTTGAAAAGGTTGATGATAGTACATATTCCACCAGAGTTGGTGGAACTGATATCCAGTTTACTCCCTCCCTGATTTGCACTAGCTTAGAGCTTAGGGAGTCTCCATGTACATTCCTATGCTATCCGAGTAAGGATCTACCATTCGATGATCCCTATTCCCATATCACCTTGGACACCATCTACACGCACTTTTTTGGAGAGGAGAGACCATTTGGACTGACTGAGTTTAGGTCGACTCTTCTTAGGGTTCAGGACTACGTTATATACAGAGTCCTGATAGCATGCATTTTGCCGATCACATCTCGAGACGTCTCGAAGATGCGACCATCCCACTCATTCTTTCTGTATGCTCTTAGTCAGCGCTTAGATATAGACATTGCACTGCATATGTTCCATAACATTATACATGCATCTAGTACAGTCACGTCTGGAGTAGTCCACATGCCCTACTATCATGTCCTGACTCGGATTTTCTCCACCTCTAGGATAGACACGGCCATAGGGACACTCATCCCACTTACCATATACGACGAGTTAGGGCAGCGTAGTCTTCGATTAGCCGGGATAGAGGTCACCACTGAGGGGATTCTGGCCTGGAAGGGTCGGTCACAGCCAGCCGCTTCTTTTATTGCTCCAGAGGTCGAGGATGCACCGGGCGAGGGAGAGGAGTGGCCCGACTTCCTAGCCGAGGAGTTCTTCGCAGATCCATTACCTTCCACCTCTGCTGGGCCTTCCACATCAGCCGAACCTTCGACTTCGGCACCACTTTCCGTCGAGGACAGACTCGCTCGGCTCGAGATCTAGTCCATTCAGACGCGACGGGCTGTGCTAGATAGCCATCGCTTCCTCCGATTTCTACAATCCGAGATAGCTACAGGATTCGCTTCTCTCTAGGGTGAGATTCGTCGCCAGGGACAACCTGAGCCTGCACCCGAGCAGCCCCTTGCACCACCTCCAGCTGACGATCCTCCAGCTGATGATCCTGCTTTTTGACACTATCATGTATCTTGGATATTACATAAACATCTCCATTTTCTACTCTAGTTGTACTAGTGTTAAAGAACTCTACTTATTTATGCTTACCAGTTTTATTTGTTTAACTCTACACAAATAGGAATGTGTTGGGTAGAATAGATCTTATTTTCAAATTTCCTACAATCTAACTTTAAAATTTTTAATGATCTTCAAAACTGCTTAACTTTAAAATTATATTTTGAAATTCTAGGAAAATATTGTTTTCAAAATTCCAATTTTACTAGATTTTCAAATTTGGACCTAGCCTAGGCTCCACCTTAGAAATCATATTTCCCCTAGAATTCAGCCAGAGCATCTCACAAACACCTAGGCTTACCTTGATTGTGTTTGAAAAACTTAGAATAATGTGAGATGCATAGGGTACAGCTTGGACTCAAGAATGCTTATATCTATGCATCAATATGAGTCTGGGCGTTAAATACCTAATTTATAGTAATCAAGTCAAGTCATCCAACCCTAGTCAAATCTAACTGGATCTATTGACTTAACTTGACTAACCAAGTGAAAGCTGTTGTCCTCTAGGCAATCAGCTAGTAGCTAGATGGTTAGACATGTGGCCAAGTAATTAAATGCTTTATTTTAAATTTTTAGGGGCACTCATGCTTGTACATTAGGGCTCTAATACCTTACTAAAAGAACTTAGTTAACTCGCAATCAATTTAACTCGACTCATGCTTGGACATTAAGGTTTAAACTTATTGCTCCTCCTTGGCCATTAAGTATTTTGGAATTCATTATTCGTTTAAATAGTTTTTAAAAATAGTCTTAGACCTTCTTAATATTTTTTTTATACTTTTCAAAGTCTTTTGAAAATTTAGTGAAGTTTATTTTTTTCTCTTTTCAAGTTATTGTTCAAAAATCTTGTTCAAAATTAAGAAAATATTTACCAACAAAGCTTTTCGAATATATCTAACAGAGTTTGAAAATTTATTTTCCCCCCAAAGATTTCAACTAAGTTTCAAAATAGACTAAAGTTATTTTTCAAAGTAAACTTTTTACTAACTCTTTAAAGAAAATTATCTCTTTAGACATTTAACTAAGAGTTTTACAGTGAAAATTAATTATAAAAAGCTAAGTGTTTGAAAAGTTCTTTAAATTAGCCAAATATCCTTCTTTAAATCTAAGTGTTTTCTTTAAAAGTTTTTCCCAAACTTAATTCAATTTTCATACTTAAGAAAATCCCTTTTTAAAAAACTTTTAAGTTTAATGAAAATCTTTAAATAAAGTCTTTAAAAGCTTAAGTTTTCAAAATTTTGGCTAAACAGGGTTATTTTTGTACTTAAACTATTTTCACTTAGCAAAATTTTACTAAGTTTTTCCTACAAAGTTTTTTGATATATGACAAAGGGGGAGAGTAGGACAAAAATTCAAATTAAGGATAAGAGTTCTCTTATTAAAGGGGAGCCTTAACTTTGAAAATTTTAAATTTACCTTAACTTTTATAAAGTTTAAAATTTCTTTAGCTTGTACGTAACTTATTACTTAAGTATACTTACGTTTGTGTGTAAACTTCTTATTTAAAAGCATACTTATGTTTATTTATGCATTTTGTTTTACTTAACTTTAAATTTGAGTTGTCATAATCAAAAAGGGGAAGATTGTTGGTGCGGGAAGCATCAGACGATCGAACCCAAGTTTTGATAATGGCAAAGGATTCAAAGTTAAGGTTATGTTGTGATCTAACGGTTTGAATGAGTTTGCAAGAAAGTCCTAAGTGTTCTTAGGCAAAAACCCTAGTTGCTGTTAGGCAAGGTGAAAACCCTAGGGGGTGGTAACCCTAGGTCATAGGGGGTGGTAACCCTATGCGGAAAGTCTTGGCAGATCGAGTGCTTCAGGCAAAAATCCTAGGGGGTGGTAACCCTAGGTGAAAAGTCCTGGTGTCGCGAACCAGGTGAAAGACTGGACTAGCCGGGAAGCGGGAGTTCAAAAGAAAGTCCGGAAGCATCGAGCGCCGAGCAAAAATTCGGTTGATCTGGAGGATCGTACTGGCAACAGGTAAATCTCTTGAGTGGAGTAGGTGAGGGTGCGTTCCCCGTAGAGGGAACAGTAGGCATCAGGTCGACCTAGGATTTTCAGTCGGAAATCCGAAGTCAGTCCCAGACAGTCTGATGACTGTCGATTATATCATTTATCATATTTCTGTGCTAACTTTGTTTTGCAGGGTTTGTGTTTAGCACTAACACATTTTGCAGGAACAAAGAAGCACATTTGACCTCGGATGAACAGTGTCCGAGGCGCCTCCATGGAGCTTGGAGGCGCCTCAGGTGCAAGCCGAAGCCAGCTGTCCAGAGGAGCTGGAGGCGCCTCGAAGGAAGCTGGAGGCGCCTTGGATCAGGGCTTAAAGGCACCTTGAGGAGGCTTGAAGGTGCCTTAAACCTGATAAGGTGCGACCAGGCTTGCGATGATCCACTCGTGAGAGTCGGCACCCTAGAGGCGCCTTGGACAGGCTTGGAGGCGCCTCCAGCACTGTATAAAAGAGGGATTCGAGCAGCACCTTAGGACAATCAATTAAAAAGAGCTATCCCTCCTGTGCGCTGCTTACGTAACGACCTCGACGTGCTGTTTCAAGTTTCCGACGACCGGAGCTCCGCTATTTTAGATTCTATCATTCGGTATAATTTTCATTATTACACTCATTGTAACTCATATTCTGTACTATTGTTTCGAGCTTATAGTTGTTGCCCACCGGAAGCGATCAACGATCACGGGCCTTGGAGTATGAGTCGCCACAGGCTCCGAACCAAGTAACTCCTCGTGTCTTTGTGTGTTGCTTTGTCTTCTTTACTTTATTCTACTGCTTTAACTCGCACGATTTACGAATTCAAAAATAGTAAAAGCCACGAGCGTTATTCCCCCCCCCCCCCCCCCCCTCTAGAGCGTCTCGATCCAACATCAACATGATAGCCACAATTTTGCAAAGCTCTAGAATATTTGGTACAAAAAAGTAAGCTACTTATTTTGGTATCAGGAAGTACAAACTTTGTAGTGTAATATTTTAGTTGGCAACAATTTTATATTATGGTTGACAACTATTTTCAAGTAATATTTGTGATTGGTAATTTCTGATTTATATTATGATTGACAACTATTTAATAGTGATTATAAATTATTTGCAAGTAAAATTTATTGTTGATTTCTTTTGTAGTTTAATATTTTAGTTGACAATAATTTTATTATATTTGTACTTTAATTTTTTAATTGACAATAATATTTATTAAGTTTGTGTTGAACTGTAATAAATATTATTTTTAAAAAATATTGATAAATTTAAACGGTGTAATTTATTTTGATTAATAACAATTTTAATTATCAAGATAAAATAAATATTAATTTAAAATATATGTCACACCCAATAGGAAGAATATTTTAAGTCTTCTATATAGCCCTTAAGTTGAGAAGAATAGGATATTTTGGTCAAAAAATAATTATTTTTTTTTCATTTATCTAAGTAAACAGTACCAAGGATTGATTTTATTCACTTTCCTCGATCAAGATAAACAAATATAGTAGATTATGAATTCCTTTCCCTTTCCATACCTCTTGATTTGTTTAATCCATCCATGATCCACACCATCAGGTAAACATCCCCTAAGACAAGCTGATGATGATAATTCTTGAGTGGCAAGGAGTTTGGCCTATTAGCACGCTCAAATGCCAGCCAGTGGTGATTTCAAATCTCTCCTTGATCTCCAAATTGTTGCTTACAGAAATAATTCTTGGGTGGCAAGTAGTTGTGAAGCAGGAAACTCAATGGCATTATTTTGCATTTAAAGTTGCTTACAGAAATAATTCTTGAGTGGCAAGTAGCTGTGAAGCAGGAACTCAATGGCATTATTTTGCATTTAAAGTTGCTTACAGAAATAATTTCTTGAACATAATTGTAGGTGAGTAGATAATTAATTAATTAAATAGCTTTTGTTTTCCTTCAACTTTTAAAGAAACCTGAAGAAGACAGAATCCATGGGGAAAAAAGGAATTGAAAATTTCAGTGATAATAAGAATCAGGTTTAGATCTGGAAAAATTTTAGATCTGAAGGAGACATGTTTTGATTCTCTTCCAAGCATATAAGAAATTCATTTGTATTGATTATCACTTTTATATAATTGGGATTCTTTAAATTGTATTTCCATAGAGGACAAAAAATGAAAGGGAAGAGAAGAGAAGAGAAGAGAAGAGAAGAGAGAATTAAAGGAAAGGACGAATGTCCTTAGTGTTGGTTCGTTCCTTAAAAGGAAGAAAGGAAAATAAATAAATAAAGATTACTAAAACAAGCTGAGTTTCACCTTCTTGATCTTTCTTTATTATGAACTTTGTGTGCCAAAAACAAGCTCTATATTGTAGGCGAGCTCACTAATTATGGTGAGATCTACCGATTTCATTTAACATAGCAATGATGGTGTTATTATCAATCATTATTGTTGAGAGAAAATTAAGAATATCATGGATGAGGCATTTTTCCCATTTTAAGTTACGCGCATCTTTACCAATGGATAGATATAACTCTAAATTATAGTTATTTAATAATTTAAATTTAATCTTGTTCACATCTTTACCAATGTGATTGTAGTCATGGAGATTAACGGCACCAAGACAACATCAATTGATGGAAAATCTAAGTTCTGCAACTCATTCCGCATTAAGAAGGCTCAAGTGTTCATGACTCAGGCATCATCTCATGTTCAGCTAAAAACTCAAGCTTCGATATCCTAACCACTAGAGAGGTGACCAGGTCGATGCTATAGTTGTGGAGTTTTATAGACATGTCAAACAAGTGTTGGGCATTTGAGCGTTACTGGAGACGAAGGGTTTTCCTTCGTTACTCTCCTTTTGCTGCAAACACCAAGGAGACGAAGGGGCGTCCTTTCCCCTTCGTCTTCCTTAGCCTTCTTATAAGAGGCGTCCAAGTGCAGATCAAGAGAGAGAGCTTCTGGCGAAGGTGATCAGGGAGCATCGAGGTGATCGTAAAGAGAGAGATCGTGTGAGAGCAAAGGGAGAGCATTCGGCTGGGATTTGGCTCGTGAACTTTGAAGCGCTTTCCGGTTACTCCGTGATCGTGCTTCCGACAGCGGCAACCTCTTCGTCGACCGCCGGCGTCTTCAACAGCACTTCAGGAGATCACTGTGAGTTTATAATTACCGCATCGCTTTGTTTTATCTTTGTATAGTTTCGATTTCATGCTCACAAATTACCTACAATAATATCAGAGCATGCATAGTTTTGAAAGTATGGAAATCGACGCGAAAACGCTCGCGTTTTTTCTTCTTCTATCGTGAAGAAGAAGATGAACAGTAACACTGTTCATCGATTGGTTAATCGATTCAAAATCACGAACAGTACGTATTTTTTTTTTTTAATCGATTGTTCAATCGATTCAAATATTTGAATCGATTGATAAAGAATTGAATCGATTCAATTGACAGCACAGTGTCTTGCTGAATCGATTCATGAATCGATTGAAAAAAAAAAATTGCTCATAGAATCGATTATGCAATCGATTGAAGAGAAATTAAAATCTACAGTGTTTTTTGACGAAGAGAAAAAAAATGAACTGAATCGATTAAAGGCTAAACAGTTTTTTTTTCTCTCGGAGCTCAGTAAATCATGCAAGAAAAAAAAAACGTGAACAGTTTTAAAATTTAATTAGATACATTTTTCTTGCATGGAAAAAAAAACATGAATTTTTTTGTGTTAAAAATTTAATTAAATATTTATTAATTAATTAATAATACATATCTATATGTATTTAATTAATTAATAAAAATATTTAATTAATTTGTGGTTCAATTTATCAAAAATGGAACTAGACCAACTTGTCCAATCAAATCCAGGTCTAGTTTAAATTATTAGTTGATTTAAGCAGACCATTTTGATTCAATAATGCCTAAAGCTGGTTCAAATTATTTGTTGGTTTAACCAGTTCGGTTTATTATTAAATTAATTGGGGTATTTTTTTATTACAAAAGTTGGGCTGATCAAATATAACCGGATTAGTTCCGTTGTGTCAGATTTGATCAAAAACATTAGATTTGTTCTAATGAGTCAGACTTAATCCAATGGGCATTGGATGAATCAAACAGACCTAAATTTAATCAATAAGTCTGAGGTTGACTCAAATGGGCTTAAACAATAACAGAACATAGGTCCAATTAGATTAGTTCTAATGAGGACAATAGACTAAGTTTAACATCCGGACTCTTGATTGATCGGTCTAATGGGTCAGTTGACTTAAACTCTTGAAAATCGAGAAGATTTGTTTTTCTTGATTTATAATGATGGTATGCCTGTATAAATTGAATTAAACTGGTTTTGTACTGGTTAGTCGGTTTTGTACTGACTTATTTAAATTTAATTTTTCAGATGGCACGGACGATTACCACATTGACTCGTCGCGAAGTGCGGCGAAACTAGCTCCAAGAGGAGATTCATGAGATAGAGTATAAGTCTGCTTATGGAGTCAACGGACATGTTAGACGGCTGGATAGACTATTTTGGAAACTTGAGCAAGAAGAGTTTCCAGTCCTGGACAGTTATAGGATCTGGGCATTGATGCATTCATTGCCAGAGTATCCCAGGATAATAGCAGACTATGTATGGGGGCGTCACGAAGGGCGTGTCACATATTCAATACTGTGTAAGGAACTACTTCACCATATGGGTGAAGAAGAGTCTGAAGAGTCTGAAGATGATCAGGAGATGCTCGAGGAAGATCCAGAAATGAATTTGATAGAGAATCCTGAAGTTGCCCCATCTGAGATTATCCTAAATAAGTCCAGGTTAATAGGGACAATGTTGGCTGCTACACTAGTGTTTGTCCTAGTGGGAGCAGTGCTGGCCTATCTAGTTTATTAGTGTTCTGTTTACTGTCGTTATGTACAAACAGTGTCAGCTCGTCTGGTTTTTGAGTCATGTAATAATTTCTGTCCACTACAAGAATTTTTGCATTCAACAACACCCAATAGACAACGCTTTTTAATAAAAACGTTGTCGTTCTTTGTTTTACAACGCTTTTAGTGAAAAGCGTTGTCTATGGTATTTACTTTTTACTAAAGACAACGGTTTTTAATGAAGTGTTGTCTTTAGTGTTGTTGTTTATGGTCAAAGACAACATTTTTTTAAAAAACGTTTTTTAAAGTGTTGTGTATGTTTCCCCTAAACTCACTTAAAATAAATTCGCAGCCCTCGCTTTGCTAAACTCTAAACCCTCAACGCGCGCGCGCCTTCTCCTCACCACTCCTCTCCACGAGTTCTCCTCTCCACTCCTCTCCACGAGTGCCTTCTCCTCTCCTTCTCCTCTCCACGAGCGCCTTCTCCTCTCCACGAGCGCCTTCTCCTCTCCTTGCCGCGTGATCTCCTCTGAACCCTAATCTCGACCCAAACTCCTCACGCAAAACTCCTCACGCCGGCCCAACTCCTCCAAGTCGAGATCCCTAATCTCGCATTTCCCCATCTCCTCAATCAAAGTCAGCTTACCCTTCCTAATCTTCTCACGGCGGAGGCGACGGAGCCGAGATCCCTCAATTTCTTCTACTATCCGACGGAGCCGTAGCACTGCCACGCGGTTCTTCGATCCGGCTCCTCGATATCTTTGCTCTTGCCCTCACTGTTCCTCCCTCTCTCTGCTCTTCCTTACCTTCACTGCTCGTTCTCGACTTCGCTCTCTCATCCCTTCGTAATGGCGTCTCCACGAGTGCCTTCTCCTCTCCTTCTCCTCTCCACGAGCGCCTTCTCCTCTCCACTCCTCTCCACGAGCGCCTTCTCCTCTCCACGAGCGCCTTCTCCTCTCCTTGCCGCGTGATCTCCTCTGAACCCTAATCTCGACCCAAACTCCTCACGCAAAACTCCTCACGCCGGCCCAACTCCTCCAAGTCGAGATCCCTAATCTCGCATTTCCCCATCTCCTCAATCAAAGTCAGCTTATCCTTCCTAATCTTCTCACGGCTCCTCAACTCCTCTGAACCCTTCGATCTTAGTTCCTTCCTCGCAGAGCAGATTCGAGAGTAGGAGGAACGGAAGAAAGAAAGGTAAAATTTCTTCCATCCCTCTAGAATAAGATTTTGTTTATTTTTGATTATTTTCCGAACTAGCCATTTTGCCGGATTCATACTGCATCAATTTTCCCCCTCCCCTGATTGTATTTTCTCATGATTTAATCTGGAATTTTTAAACGTTTAGCTATAGACTTTGGCAGTAGGTATTAATCCTTAAAAATAGCATGAAGCATATAACATGCTATCCTTTTTTCTCAAATTCAGTGTGAAGCTGTTGGCCAAGTTGCAGATATTATTCACATTCCAGCCTTTCTTTGTCGTCAGGTATAATGTGCAGCTTGAAATTAATCAATCTCTAGTGTTATTCTACTATTATTTTTATTGTGTACCCTTAATGCGCAGAGAATATCTCTCATTTTTATTGTATCTAAAACTTGTGTTCTGCATTATCTCATCTTAATTCTGGACAGTGACTTGTGCCTACTCAGTTTGTTGAATTTATATCAACTACTATTGTTATATTTATGTCACATGCCTTCTAAGAGCTTAATGGCTTAAGTATGATTTAATACATCATGCACTATTGCATTGAGTTGCTTATGTTGATGTCCCTTTGAGGAAGTTGCAGATTCTCAAGTGCTAAAGAAACAAAGTTGCTTATTATAAGTTATAATTCAAGCATTTTCCTGGAATGGTTTCATTTTTCAACTAAAGGTTAACATGTTTCAATAGAGAATATGTTTTGGTGAATGCTCCAATATTATATGACTCTACAATTTATACCAAGGCAAAAGTACCTAACTACCTATACGTAGACTCTAACAAACATGTACATATGGATAATATAGATAACTAGGTTATCTCCCCAAGTGAGAAAATTGCTATTGGGATTGCATTTTGATGAGAAACCTGTATGGTCAAAAATTTTCAGGTAGAAATACAATTTTGATTAATTGTTTAAATATTTTGTTATAGTTTCACACTATTGTTTGTGTTAATATTTTTAGGTATTAGCTCATTGTTGATTGATTAGTTATAAAGAATGGACAAAGATTGGATGTCAAAGGATAGACTATCACGTGAATATGAGAATGGAGTTGAGTCTTTCTTGCAATTTGCAATGGAAAACACTAATGATCCGAATATGGGAATATCTTGCCCATGTGCAAAATGTGGCAATCTAAAGAAGAAAAATATACAAACTATCAGGGCACATCTGTATTGTAACGGTATAGATATGACATATCATACATGGATATGGTACGGCGAAAGATCTACGATAGGGATTTCACAAAATGAAAGTGACCAAGTAGGGCCAAATGAATATGTTCGTGAGGAACCAATAAATATGGTTCATGATGCATATGATAGTTATGCTGAGAATCCAACCCAATTCAATAAGCTTCTTGAAGATGCCGAGACACCTTTATATCCGGGATGCACTAAATTTACAAGGTTATCTGCAATTGTGAAATTATTCAACTTGAAGGCCAAATATAGTTGGAGTGATAAAAGTTTCACCGACCTACTCAGTTTGTTAGGAGAAATACTTCCAGATGACAATAAATTGCCTTTATCTCTGTATGATGCAAAGAAAAGCTTATCTGCATTAGGGATGGATTATGTAAAAATTCACGCTTGTCCTAATGATTGTATCTTATACCGGAAGGAGTATGAGGATTTAACTAATTGCCCTACTTGCGGGATGTCAAGGTGGAAGTTGGGAAAAAAAATATGATAAATGAAGGAATTCCTGCCAAGGTTTTGTGGTACTTCCCCCCTATTCCAAGATTTCAAAGAATGTTTCGGAATAAAGAGATATCTAAGGAGTTGACTTGGCATGCCGAAAAAAGACTTTGTGATGGATATTTACGCCATCCAGCTGATACACCTTCTTGGAAAATAGTTGATCGCAAATGGCCAGATTTTGGTATTGAGGCAAGAAATCTCAGATTGGCTATATCAGCTGATGGGATGAATCCTCATGGTTTAATGAGTTCTGCATATAGTTGTTGGCCAGTTTTAATGATTACTTATAATCTTCCTCCATGGTTGTGTATGAAGAGAAAATTTATGATGCTCACATTGTTAATTTCTGGTCCCAAACAGCCGGGAAATGATATTGATGTTTACTTAGCACCTCTAATTGATGACTTAAAATGCTTATGGGATATAGGTGTCAAAGCATATGATGCATATCGCCAAGAAACTTTTATGCTTAGGGCTATCTTATTATGGACGATCAATGATTTTCCTGCATATGGGAACATGTCAGGATGCATTGTGAAAGGATATCATGCATGTCCTATTTGTGGTGAAGATACCTATTCAATAAGGTTGAAGCATAGTAGGAAAATGTCTTATACAGGTCATAGAAGGTTTCTACCTGCAACTCATCCTTATCGAAGGCAACGGAAGGCATTTAATGGGAACCAAGAATTTAACCCTGCTCCAAAACCATTAAGTGGCGATGAAGTTTTTGAAAGAGTTGAAAGAATTAATTGTCATTGGGGAAAAATGAGTAGAAAGTCTCAGTCGAATGATGATGTAAAATCATGTTGGAAAAAAAATCAATTTTCTTTGAACTTCAGTATTGGAAACATCTATACATTCGACATGTTCTTGATGTGATGCACATTGAAAAGAATATTTGTGAAAGTCTTATCGAACGTTACTTGATATTCCAGGAAAAACAAAGGATGGAGTAGCAGTGAGATTAGACCTTTGGAAATGAATGTCAGGACAGATTTGGCACCAAGGATGGGGAGAAGAAAACATTTTTGCCAGAGCTTGTTATACACTTCGTAAGGATGAGAAAAGGAAAATTTTGAATTCTTTGTTTGGAATACAACTTCCATCATGTTACTCATCTAATGTTAAAAACCTCGTGTCGTTGAAGGACTTAAAACTTATTGGCCTTAAGTCACACGACTACCACGCTTTAATGCAACAATTGCTTCCTGTTGCGATACGTGGTGTTTTGCCCAAACATGTTAGAGACACTATCACTCGCTTGTGTTTCTTCTTCAATGTGTTATGTAATAAAGTGATAGATGTTTCAAGGATGGATGATATGCAAAGAGAGATTGTGACAATATTGTGTTTACTTGAAAAGTATTTCCCCCCTTCATTTTTTGATATAATGATTCATTTAAGTGTTCATCTTGTGCGGGAGGTGAAACTGTGTGGACCGGTTTGGTATAGGTATATGTATCCATTTGAAAGATACATGAAGATTTTGAAAGGTTATGTCGAAATCGCAATCGACCTGAAGGGTGTATGGCCGAATATTCTTGAAGAGGCTGTTGAATTTTGCTCAGACTATCTGTCTAGTGTGCACACAATTGGGATCCCATCAAGTCATCGACAAATAGAACTTACTAAGCCTTTATCAGGTGCAGTAGTCTACTCCACTACTCACGATGAGTTGACGCAAGCACATCGTTATGTATTGGCAAATGATGCTGAGATTGATCTCTATATCGAGTAATGTATCTAACTTATTAATATTTTAATGTGGTTTGCTTACATTCTGTTGGTTTATTTATACCAAATAATTTGATTAGGGAACACATGACGTATTTGAATGCAAGATTTCCTCGTAAGGCTAAGTCCAAGAAGTGGTTACAAGATGAGCATAATCGAACGTTTATTACTTGGTTGCGTGATCGTGTAAGTTTCTTTAGTATTACATATTGGCATACATTCATTTTCATATTTATGCATAATTAAATATTTATTGCATAAAAAATTTAGGTTGTTGATGTAGTTGACCATTCCACTCATCAAGTTTCAGAAAGATTGATGTGGATAGCTCGCGGGCCTAACAAGCAAGTACTAAAATACTCTAGCTATTTGATTGATGGGGTTACTTATGCTACAAAAGAGCGTGATGCTATACGAGTTGTTCAAAACTCCGAAGTCAGCTTAGTTGCAAAGACAATGCAAGTTGCAAGTGCAAAGGATAAAAATCCTATTGTGTCAGATATGGTTTTTTATGGAGTTATAGAAGAAATATGGGTAGTTGATTACCATAAATTTCAACTTCCAATGTTTAAATGTAATTGGGTGGAGCATAATAACGACATTAAAGTAGATGATCTTGGTTTCACATTGGTAAACCTCAATAGACTTGGATTCAAATCTGACGCTTTTATCCTGGCAAGCCAAGCAAAGCAAGTATTTTACATTGAAGATCCTGAAGATCCTTTATGGAGTGTTGTACTTGCAACACCAAACAGAGACTACTTTGAAT
Organism: Zingiber officinale; assembly: GCF_018446385.1. Lineage (NCBI taxonomy): Eukaryota > Viridiplantae > Streptophyta > Magnoliopsida > Zingiberales > Zingiberaceae > Zingiber > Zingiber officinale. The sequence continues at coordinate 35,725,119 of NC_056004.1, read as the reverse complement.
ACCTAAAGGGCGAAGAGTTAGAGGACACTGCTATCCACTATCAATGTTTTAGTAGGGGGTTACCATCAATGGATATTGACGGAGAAGATGATAATGAACTACCATGTATTCGTGAAGACTGTGATGGAAGTTGGATTGACAATATTTAATTGCTGAATTTTTGCTTTTGATTATAAGTGTGTAAACAATTTACCTATGAGGATGAATTTGTGGACAATATTAATATGTTATATTCCTCACTTTAATTCGAATCAGATATGTTGTGATGTTATTGCAAGTTTCTGCTTTTATCTTTTATTTTTTTTCATACTGTTGTGAATTTGTTGGTGTAAATATATCATCTTGCTGTGAGTTTATGCATGTTTCTAACTAAACTTATGTTGATCAGTCTAAGTTGTTACAGATCAATGGATTCTACTAGAAAGAGTAAGAGAATAGGGCAACTTGCAAAGTTGGACAAGGGTAAAGAAGTCATTACAGCTGCCCGTGAAGAGAGTTGCGAGGGTGATAAAGTGTTGGATTCCAAAGACACTATCTCCTCAAGAACTTCTAGAGGTCGCACACAGTTGGATAAGATTACAAAGCAAAGAATGCAAGGTATTAGAAATGAGGTGTCATTCAATAATTTTGGACAACCGATAGGACCAGCTGCTGTAGCCATGCAAAGTTACATTGGTGTCTTGGCTCGGCAAAAGGTTAATATTAAATACAAGACATGGAAGCAAGTCCCAATTGCTGTCAAAGAATTAATATGGGAATCAGTCAATGTAAGCAAGTTAGCATGTTTTAACAATTATAATATTTCACTACTAATGATAGATATATTTTATGTTTGTCTTAATTAATCTTATTAATGTTTTCCACTTATTTGATGTACAATTGATTTATAATGTTGACTCAAAGTGGAAAAAGGGATGTTTGAGGTCTGCAAACAGTAAGTGGAGGCAATACAAGACCCATCTCACCCAAAAATTTATTTTAAGTAGGCGTGACAAACCTGAGGAGTTGAATGAGCCACCTGTTGGCTTTGAAATTACAAGAGAAGATTGGCGTGCGTTTGTCATTAGTCGCATTTCTGAAGATTTCATTGTAAGATTCTAAATTTTTTCTTTTGAAACTATTCGATCATAATTCATTATGTATTATTCAAATTTGATATGTCGCCTGTTTGAAATAACTAGAAACTCAGTGATCAACAAAAAGAGCGAAGGAAAAAAAATAGATATCCTCATCGACTCTCACGCAAAGGGTATGCACGCTTTGCTGAAGAAATTGTAAGTATTTTTAAAATATATTTCCTCTAAGAACTCTCTAATTGATTCACATTAAATTATTTCACATTTGTTATTTGATTTCGCTTTGTTGTAGGGGACTGAATTATGTGATGATAATGACATCAATAGAGCTATTATGTGGAAGAAAGGACGCGCCAACAAAGGAGGAGAGTTTGAAGGTGAAGATTTGGTGGACACAGTACACAAGATTGTAAGTAAATTTTCATGTTCTTCTGATAATGACTTCAATATATCTTCTAGTTTTTGAGAGTAAAGTTGCATGCATGCATACCCTTTGCGTGAGGAAGCCAAGGCAAGCAGTGCAATGAGGAGTTTAACAGCCATTCCTTGCATAGCTTGAATTCTCAGTACTAGAGCATGTATTGAGGAAGTAAATGGTGAATGAATGCATTGAGAGCTTAGAGGTGACGGGTTTATATAGAACAGATGTGGATTTACTAGGTATCTAGGTTTGAAATGTTCTTACTTGGAGAAGAGATCAAGTCGAAAAGTCTATTACATGCAGTGGTTTCCTTTTGCTGCAATCAATTAATGGTGAATGCATTGAGAACTTAGAGGTGATAGCTAGAGTTTCTATAGAACAGATGCAGATAAATCAACCAGGTTTGAAACGTTCTTGGCAGTAAGAAATTTGTAAGCTTCAGTAACCCAAGGGCCAGTAAAGTTGTTCCCCAGACCACTGCTCTGAAGCTTCTATTATGTTTTCCCACTTAGGAAATAAAGATTAAAGAATATATAACAACCATTGCTAAATGTGTATAACTTTTATAATTTCACATCGTTTATTTATTAATTGTTTACGTACATATTTTCATCTTAAATTTATTTTTCAGTTTTTTCTTGATAAGTATAACTTTGATTATTCTCATGTCTTATATTTTTCATTGTCATATGTCCACATATTCATCCTAATATTCTCATCTACATTTCCTTATAAATAACTCATTATCTCCTATTTTAATACCGATCTTATTATTATATTATATGCTTATAGAAAATGGAAGGTGTGATACGCATGCACTTACATTACATTTCACAAAAAGCTAATTCTATAAGCAAAAATTAGATCCAGAAGAAGAAACAAAATTGAGATAAGATAAAGGACTGAAGGAGAAGTTTGTTTGGTCTACCGGCCCGCCTAACATTACAAAATTGAGATAAGATAAAGGACTTAAGATAAACAAAATTTGTTTGTTTGGACTTACATTACATTTCATGCATGTCCGATACTTCCCTAACTTCTCCTACTGGCCCGCCAGTTAACTACAGGTAACAGCAACAAAAGAACAAACAGTGCTTTTCATTCACATTCATTGTTAATTTGTATAAAAGAAAGAGAGGGAGCTTCAGAGAACTAACTCACCTCCTTTAGCATCAAAGACTTCGGAATAACACTGCATACAAGGACATAAGTGCATGAGGCACAACTCAATTAATAAGTTAATAAGAAACGATATATTAAAATGAACTCTTTAATTTGTATACACATTTAGCAGGTTTACTTTTGATTATTCTTTCCTGCAACTCCAGACAATTAGCTTCAATTATGTGGTGGTCCTCTCTTTATGGGTTTGTGTAGTGAAAATTTATTAAAATTTTGTCATTTTATTAAACTTGTAGTCAATTGCTCAATCAAATATGTGCCTTTTTTAGAACTGTGCAGAAGTAAATATATGATTGAATGCCAAAAAAGGAAAAAATATTTCAAAGTCAACTTCATATTTGTTCAATATGACTTACTAAGCACTTGACTTGAGCTATCACGGGAAGAACCGGCCTGGACATCAGTATTTTTTAAACCAATATTGCATATCCTTGGTAATTATCCTTGGTAAAGTACTGATAATTCTTTTTAATGTTGCATTACAGGATGAATATATACAACAAAAGAGGGAGGGTAAGTTGCAATGCGAAGGAGCAAAAGAGGATATTCTTACCAAGGCACTTGAAACTCAGGAATATTCTGGGCGTGTCCGGGGTATCGGAGGTCATATCAACCCAACAATCTATTTCAATGTTGGTAGAACAAGGAAGAAATATGATGTTACCCTAGATATAATCGCTGAGCATAAAAGGGAGTCGAAGGAGGCGAAGATGCAAATTTTAGAACAAGATGTACGCATCCAAAAACTTGAAGCATTAATGCATAAAAGGGGTGCATGGGACAATTCAATTGATGACAAAGGCAGTTGCTCGGTGAAGTTTCATCAGAAGAATATTGAAGAAGATGACGTATGATTGTGGGTAAAGACGAAGTTTTCTGGTAAAATACAAGTTATAGTGATATTCATTATTATTATAGCATTATAAACTAAATATAATCAACATGTTTTTTTTAATATTTTAGGGTCAATCAGTTGCATTGACATTGGAATCTTGCTCAAATATTACTGCATATGGTACAATTGTTTGTTTCAATGGCATGGAAAAAATGCTTCATGGTATTCCATTTCCCAAGAATTGCATTCGAGTCTCCATTGATCAAGCAGTGGACAAATCCGCTCCTTTGCCATATCCAATTCCAAGTGAATGTGAAGTAATTGGTGATGCCATAGGAACTGTTGTGGCTTGGCCTGAACAGCAGATTGTGAAGCAAGATGAGGTATATGAGATATTATATTTCTAATTATATTGTCACTTTATTATTATATTTCTAATTATATTGCCACTTTATTATTATTCAACCTAGCTATCTAACTTGTTTATATTTGAAATTATTAGAAGCCTAGAAGGAAGAAGTTTGAACGAAAAAAATCAAAACCTACTTTGTCAACAAGTGTCCCAAGATCATTACATATGTTATATTGTTACAGTAAGCATGCTCTAGATGGAGGAAAATGTATATCAATGTGCTTAGATAATGAAGTGTTTGATGAAGATTGTGAACTTTTTCTTGACCTTGAGGACATCAATTCTTTGTATCATTTGGAGTCAATTTCAGGAAATTTGATCGTTGCCTACATATGGTAAGTAAGTTTATTTAAGCAATTTCAGCAACTTTTTCATCACATGTTTGCTTCCCAATTTTAGCAACTTATTATGGTTTATTGTTACAATTTCACCAACTTATTATGAGTGATCATTATTTTTTAATCCACATGATTGTTTTGTTAGTAAATTTTATTATTTAGTATCTAAATATTATTTTCTCAATTGCAACTGCATTGCTTTACTTATGCTGGGAAATTACTGCATTGCTTTATGTTTGCTGGGAAATTCTAATATCTAGCAAGACAGAAAATCCCTGATTTGAACTGCAAGAAGTTTACTAATATTGTTGTGTGAACAAGTTTACTCTTGAAAAATTCAACTTCTAGTAATTTTCTCATACCATGTTATTCTCATTAAGTTAATAGTTCATCATTTCTATTGAGAGGTTTACTAATATCAATTGATGTGGTACACTTTACATAAATATAGCTCATTCATTTTCAACCGGCCCTTAATGTTTGCCTTCTGCCATTTGTTCTTCTAGACAGGAAGTACTTTGCTCATATCTTTTTTCTTGTATATTTTTAAGTATCTTAAATGTGCTTGTCCTCAAGAAATAAAAGAATTTGCATGTATACATTTCTGGTATGTTTAATATGCAAGACTGTTCATAGTAAGTTCTCATGTATGGATGTTACTATCATCAGCCATAACTTAGTGTTATGAGTGATCATTATTTTTTCCAACTTATTATGAGTGTTTTGTATCTAAATTTTATTATTTAGTATCTAAATTTTATTATTTAGTATCTAAATATTTTTTTTTCTTTGCAATGATAGGTGTCTGTATAAAAAGATGGTGAAAGATACCAAGACAAAGAAATTCAGATTTATGAATCCTCACAAACTCCCATATCTGGCAAAAACGGCACAAGACAAATCAGTTAAGCTTGAAACCCTGAATCAAAGGGCAACTCTTTTAGCAGATAAGCTGACAAGTGCATCAACAGATCAACTAGTGTTAGTGCCATGTAATGTCGGGTAAGCAAGAAGTAAAACATCACTTTCAATTGCTTCCTTTCGATAATTTATTCAATTTTATGATCTAATCCTATGTATTTGCCTAGTTTCCATTGGAATCTTAGTGTTATTGAACCTTACAAGGATGCTATTTACCTGCTGGATTCCCTAAGTTGCCGCATTCGCGATGATGATTCAAAATACGTAATGGAAATGTGAGTTCAGATTTCTTTTAGTAAATATTTATTATAATAAAAATCTTATTTAACAAATATTCTTAACGTATGAAGGGCCTTAAAATTGTTTAATTCAACCAAGGGAAGGAAAGGTAGGAAAAATGTTAAGTGGGAAGTAGTTAAGGTATGTGTACTTTTGTTTAACATATATTGTAATGTGTATAATTTTCATTAACAATTTGACTCTAATTACTATATATAGGCTCCTCAACAACCGGATGCGAAACAATGTGGTTTTTTTGTGATGCGCTTTATGAGAGAAATTATTGAAGAAGTTGAGACTATTGAGAGAGATTCACTGCAATCAATAGTAACATTATTTAGCTTATCTCAAATTATTTGACATAAACTATTTAAAATTGCAAAGTGATCAGTGTTGATTATTTTTCCATTAACATAAATTGTGTATGCTCACGTTCACAAAAAAGGGTACTCTCGTGAACAAATTGATGAGGTTCGGTCCGAGTTGGCGGAGTGCATACAAGATCATATTTATGAATAGGTATGGAATGATAGTTGCCATAATTCTATTTAGATTTAAGTTCATGGAATGGTGGTTTTTTGGTGGAATCATAGTTAATGCCAATTTTTTGATGCAGTGCATAGTTACCAGATCGACCTTGAGCAGTTGACCCCAAAGAAAAGTTGTCACCGAAGTTTAAAACTTGTGAAAATTTTAGTGAATGATGATGTTTTGTGAATGATGATGTTTTGGAAAAATTGTCACTTAGGTGAAAGGATGTTTTGGATTAATATGCAAGTACAAAGCAATGTATTATATGTTATTACGTAAAGTTCTATCAGTGTAAATTATCTAGTTTCTTTATCTAGCTTTTGTTCCACTATTGGGTTTGTTTTTCTAATAATTACTCGTGCAGCAAAATACTGAGCAAGAAGCTATAGATCTTATAATCAGGTAAAGTAGAAAAAGTTAACTACTTCATTATGCTTTCATCTTAGTATTTGTATATTTGATTTGTCTTCTTTGAACCAGCTTCAAGTCAAAAAGCCAGATCCTCTAGATAGCTGTTAAAAATAAGGTATTATTTGGTTTGTCAGTGATCTTAATATTTGGTAATATTTGGTCTTTGATGCTCACGACAGAGTTCCAACGCTGCATGATTACCTTGTTCAAGCAGATTGCTCGCTGCCTCAGTAGCTCGCATTTTCAGGTTTGTTTCATCATTGATATTCCTTCTTTTTAGTGTTCTATATTAAAAGGAAATACTAACTGTCGATGAGATTGTTATCCTCTTGCTTGAACATGAACCAAAGTATTAGTGTTCAAGCAGATTGTTCTATATTCCTTGCTTGATGTGTTTAAGGCATTCAAAGCTATTGGCCTCATCCGGTGGGTGGCTGTTCAGAAGACTGCTCGTGAGGGGATGCAGTGGGTTTCAATTGGCAATGAGGTGACATAGTAGGTTTCAACCGACAAAGAGGAACACATGAGGTGTTAAAGGCGGCAAGCGGTGGTGCAGTTCATAGGAGCATACCAGTAGTTTTGTTCTTTTTCGTGTGCCAGTTGGCAGATGGAATGAATTTTTTTCCCTGTGCCAACCAGCATGGACAAAATTTAAAACTTCGAGGCTTCTAAAGTTGTTGGTCTCTTCCTGATCAATACTTTTAATCTTCCATCTTAACTAAGGTAATATTTCTTCGCCATTTCGTGTTCTGGTGTTTGGATTGCTATGGATGGAGAAGTTGTGCAATAATTCAGAGTGATGCCACCGTTGGGATTCGAGGTGATAAGTTGCAAATTTCTAGGCTAACCAAAACAATGTGGGTGCTTCTCATGTGGTGTGGTAGGATGTCTTAAAAAGAATAGGACAGTAAGATGAGTAATTTACTTTTTTTGATTGCTTGATCAGATGGCCTTTGGACAAATGCATAACCATAAAAGATGGATAATTCAGAATATTGGTTATTAGGGAGAAAGGTGATAGAGATCTCATTTACGATGAGCCACACAATCTTTTCAAGAAAATAAAGTTCTTATGTGCTTTATATTAACTTGGTTTTTCTCTAATGATTTCTATCTGTTTGTATTGCAGGTTCTAAAATATAGTAAGCATTGTAGAGTCTGTGACAAATGCGTTGATGGCTTTGATCATCATTGCAGGGTGAGGGTTTTCTCCATTCACAACCTTATATGTTTTGTTATCTTGTAGTAATATGCAGTATTCATCTTTCCTAGTAGTGGATCAATAACTGCATAGGAAGAAAAAATTACAAAAGGTTCTTCATCCTCATGGTGTTTGCTCTTCTCTTGGTAAGCACAAATATTTCCTACCATTCCAATAGTTGTATTCATTAATCATGCATAGTGATTGACACTATTTTCTTAGTGTAGATTTATCATCTGTGTGCATCAACTTAGAAGATACTATTTTCTTAGTACGTGAAGGACCTGATACATAGAATGCATTTTATGTCAGGTCCTTTTCATTCTGATTGACTATTGATTGGTCTCCATGCTTTGTGCACCTTGGCCCAGCTTATTCTGCAGTGGGCTGTTGGGATGCTTGTGCTGATACTGTGTTTTGTTGAGAGAAGGAGATTTTCTGCTGAAATTGTTTCAAAGCTGGGTAGTAGCTTTTCCTTGGCACCCTTTATCATTGTGGTGGTGAGTACTCAGAAGAGAAAATGAATGAAAATCACACATCATAATGAGGATTTTTCAAGGTTCTGATACTAATTTGATAATGTCTCTATACTGCAGGCTGTGTGCACTTTATTAGCCATGGTTGCTACTCTTCCAGTTGCACAACTTTTCTTCTTCCATATTCTTTTAATAAAAAAGGTACACTACTTTCATATTTCTACTTGTGACACAGCAAACACTACCAGTTACACAGCTCCTACATTTATATAAAACAAACCTATGTATCCGGTCAAATATCTCTATTTCAAGGAATATATCTTTTATATTTTCAAATTCTTTGCATTCATCCATACACTGAGCATTACTGAAACTTATTATCCAACTGAACTATTACAGCTTGTTATTTAACTGATAGATTTTCCATAGTGGAAAACAAATAGTAGAATTTGAACGATATGGTGTTGTTTATTCATCAATTCTGGAGAAAATTGACACTTTAACTAGCTCATGCTACTCTACATGGATGCGCTTACAGGGAATCAGCACCTATGATTACATTATTGCTTTGAGGAAGCAAGATCAGGAGCAGGAGCAACTTGCTGTTGGTGGGCAGCAAAGTCCGCAAATGTCCCAAGTGAGCTCTTTTACTGGACTAAGCAGCACCAGTTCTTTCAATCAATTCCATCGCGGTGCATGGTGTACTCCGCCAAGATTATTCCTTGAGGATCAGGTATCATACTTTCATTATTTAGAAAGTTATTGTGAATGTAATTTACCATGGTTAAGATTATTTTTGAAAAACCTTTTAATAAGATTTTTTTTACTGTACGAGGCAAATCCATTTAATTAAAAGTTTTTTTTTGGTAAAAAAGCCTAGTTGTAAATCTTTATCAGCACTTCATTCATTTCTCCTTATTCATCATTATCGTATTTTTGAATAAAAATTGAAATAACAAATGTAATCCACTTGCTTATTGTACACTTGGTTCAATGGTTAGCGAACTTAGGTGTGTGCTGTTTGAATTTTGTTTTCATGCATTGACCTCTTTAGATGATTTGTTTCTTGTGAACCTATTTTGAAAGATGCAATATATCTTTTAATATGGGTAGTTAATGTTGTTATAATTAACCCGTTTTTATGGAATTTCGTGAACTAAGAATCTTGTACACTGCATGCGATTTCTTATTCAAGCTCTCGCTGGAAAGCTAACCAAAATCAACTTAGTTGATCATTAGCTATTCATAAATTGAACTGCATTCACATTTCCATTGCCAACTTCTGACTTCTGAGAATTTGATAGTAGGATAATGTCTACAGTTTGTTAATATATATATTTCCATGACGCATGGGTGTTGGAAGGGAATAGAATGTCGTCCTCGATTTTGGGACTGTGAATGTGTCATGTCAAGTTGAACTTTTACCTTGCTTCAGCTCAATTGTGTAAATAATTGTCAATCTCATGGTATAACTTAAGTTAGATTCTATTACAGAAATTCTAGTTCAAAATTAATTCTAGTTCAAAATTAATGTCAATAGCACTCGTTGCTTTTTCACGTTCGTTTAAAAACAATTGAGTAAAATGCAGCAGAATATAAGTTAAGTAAAAACAATTGCTAACATAGTTTATTTTTACTTGGTTCGGAGTCTACAGCTAGCACTCTCGCTTGGTTAATATATATGCTTAGAACTTGTAAAGACAGGTCAAACATTAATATGCTTGGTTAATATATCCATCTACAGCACTCCCGCTTTTTCCTTTAAATATGATTTTCATTTAGCACAGAACTAATGCCAATTTTTTTATTTTGATGCAGTGTTTAAAGAGCTTGAGTAGAAGTTGGCCCTAAAGAAAACTTGTCAGTTACGATATAAACACACTTACGGTATGAATTACATGTATATATAACATTGACATATTATTTAGTACGAGATTTACATGTATGAAAGTTTTCATACAAAATTTCTTGATTGCCTACAACCCCAGGTGTGCTGATGACAAGTTGAAGAAGATGGCTCTAAGAGTGATAGCTGAAAGCCTTTCAGAAGAAGAGATTGCTGGACTTAAAGAAGCAATTCCATGCGATGGACACCAACAACAGGGGTTAGTCAATGATGAGGTTTTGTAAAACTTGTGTGTTTGAAAAATTATTGTCATGAAGTTAAGGATAACTTGTATGATACAAATTTAATTTGTGGATCAATATGTATACATTTTGTTTGTATAATATAAAGTTTTATTTATTTGTTAAATAGTCTTCTTATAAAAATGATTGTGGTTGTGGATATTCAATTATATGTAAATTTTGAGTATTTTTTATAATTTTTGCTATTTAATTAAGAAAAACACTATTTTTTATAAATTTAAAAAGACAACGTTTTTAAGTAATAAAAGACAACGCTTAAAAAATAATGTCTTTGAGACCAACCACAACGCTTTTAAAGCGTTGTCTTTGATATGGGCATTTTTACAACAGCATCTTTAACAACGCTTTTTAAGAACGAATAGACAACGCTTAAAAAGCGTTGTCTTTGTGACCAACCACAACGCTTTTAAAGCGTTGTCTTTGATATGTGCATTTTTACAACAGCATCTATAACAACGCTTTTTAAGAACGAAAAGACAACGCTTAAAAAGCGTTGTCTTTGTGACCAACCACAACTCTTTTAAAGCGTTGTCTTTGATATGACTTTCTACAACACCATCTACAACATCACTTTTTAAGTACATACGACAACGCCAAAAAAGCGTTGTTGTTTAGCTTTTTTCTTGTAGTGGTCGTTTTGTACGAACAGAATTAAATAATGAAAAGTTATGTTATATGTTAACTAACTTGGAAATGATTAGTTCATTTCATGATATGATTAGTTCATATAAATATGATTCGTTCATATTAAATGATTCGTTCATTAGTTGGGATATGTGTAATATAATTGATCAGTGTTGATTAGATTAGAACATACAAATGATGAGTGGAAACAATGTTATCACTTGATTTTGTAAATTAACTCTAATTTACACTGAGTCAATAAATAGTTGCACATATATGAATTACACTGAAATAATAAATAATTTGTTTATTTATGTAGATCATGACAATTAAAAACATCATAGCTGAACTCAATAAGGGTGAGAAATTATATGGGGATAACTACAAAATCTGGTACCTCAAGATACAATATGTTCTTGAGGAACAAGAAGTTCTAGAGGCTGTAAATCAAATCATGGAAGAACCAGCTGATGGTTCTACAGCACAGCACAGACGTGACCTTGATGCCTATAAGGCATGGAAAAGGAAGGACTCCATTGCTAAGGGTATATTGATTAGTTCAATGGTGGATGACCTGGTATTTGAATATGAGCCATTACCATCGGCTCATGCTATCTGGGTATGTAACGGCCACCCTCCTTACTACTACTACTCTGATGACGACCGTTACCTACTACTCGTTCTACTAAACTGAAATTTCTCTTAACTTAAAGAAAATAAACTTGTCATGATATCTGTTGTTGTTTTTTTTTTTTTTTTTTACATGCTATCACTTCTAATTATCTCAGTACTACTCTCAACCAAGCTTAACAATCATGCTAAAATGTATTAACATGTTACCATGACAGTGTTTAGCATTTAACACTTATAGGCATGTATAGATCTGTAAACCAATTCAGTTAACTTGCAAACGAATTCCAGTTAACATGTATAGCCACAAATGTGTAGGCATTTAGAACTTGCAACCTGAATTAGTTAACCCAGCAAACGAATTCCATCATTTGTTCACATTAAGAATTTAAGCAAACTTGCACATGATAAATTTGTAACTACCAGTTAACATTTTGCATGTACTTCTACCAAACATACATCTAACAACCATTAACAGATTAGCATATATGGCTATTACTCATCTTGAGCAAACTCATGGCATATCAGTTTTCACAGAAAGTTACTTTGCAATTAAAAAAAAAACCAAACTTCCAGCAGCAACAGATAACACAAGAGCAGATAAGTATCACGGCCGAAATAGTTCTCAAGCTTAAGCAATACAATTCAGGCTACAATAATATAGGACTTTACAGTTTTAAGCAACATGAAAGGATCTGAATTTTCCAAACTCCACGGCAACAATCTGAAACTCCAGATTTAAGCAATGCACCAAAAGCGAATTTCATATAACTCAAACAATTCATATTGTACTCAACAGAACCAACGTATTTAATCAACTTCAAAACAGTAAAACAGGGAGAGCATAAAAAATCTGAATTTTTTATTAATTCTCCTAGTTATTTAAGAAGAAACCTAAATAATTTAACTTGCAGAAATTTAAAAGCAAGGTCCCCAAATCTTCCATCATCGCCATCCACACACACATCACCAGTGTCTCCTTGTCGCCTTCTTCTATGCCATTTTAGCCTTTCCTTTATTTTTATCCATATCTGCAGTAGGAGGAAAAGTAGCATCTATAAGCTAAAAGCTTAGTGAGTGCTTTCTACTCACAAAATCCGATAAGAAATGCATATACATAAAAGAAAACAGAGAGTACATGCTCCACATGAAAATAGCAATATAGAACTACATCATGCATCTCTAAAGGAAACAACCATTTAACTTGCTAGAATTTGCAACTGAGATAAAAGAAAGAGCTTGTTCTGTTTGTTTCCAAATTAATACTTTTATACTTTAAAATAATATTCAACTTAACTTGGACCCGGCATTGTACCACTTTGCGCACCTTTCTTAATGAGAATTGAGGTAGCTAATCCCAAAACCATTAAGACACTTCTAGACCTTATGTCTAGGGGCAACTTGGAGCCCATCCCTTGGACCTTGTGTCCGGTACATGCCCTTTTTTAAAAATAAAATACTTTTCTTTATATCTTACTTTAAATACTTCTTCTGATAAAATGCCTTGGCATTTCTTTGAGCACTTGATATGCTACTGATCCCAATTCTTAAAAAGATTAGGGATTCTATTAAGACTTTGGTCTCTTTTTTTTTTTAACTTCTAACAGCAATACAGAAAACTAACTACAAGCTCAAAATTTAATCAAGCTATCTCATATTCATTGCTTATTAAAACCAAGCCAAAACTAATAAAACTTGTAAAGGAACATGAGCATTCTGATTAAGGCTTTAATGTAGTTATCAACTAAAAGAATGCTGCTGTTATCATACTTTTAAGCATGCACATTAAGCATATAAGGAACCAAAACCTAGCTCATTGCAAAATATTTCCTTAACTACTCTTTTAACTTCAAACTGTTCTAACATGGTTCTAAACTTAAGGAAATAAATTAAGCCATTAAAAGAAACCAACAGGACTCTCTCAAATAAGGTTGATCTACACCCATTGCATGGCACAAACTCAAATCTGACTTACTCAACCATAAAATGATCCCATAATCCACCTAGCATATTCGGATTTAACAATTATGGCAGCAACCATTATAAACCAACCCGAAACCACAGAAACTATAGTTGGTTCTTCATAGATTAGAGATCAAAAATCTTGTATTAAGCCTTTGTTAAGTCTAATCGAAGAATTCTTTACAGATCAAACTTCACAAAAGGATTTTGTCTAACTTCTTAGAGTACACGGCATTAAAACAGCAACCCTAGCATGCTTCACAGGAAACTCAAACAACCAGAAAACATAAACGAATCGGAACTACTCCTACTGCAGGTGAGAAGCAACTCACATCGGGTTCTTGGACTTACAACCGAAGAGAAGTGTCCTAGGGTTTCGGTAGAGCTTCGTTTCCTCCCGTTTCCTTGTGTTCCCCGAGCTTCCCCTGCCGGAATAGTCACCCACGGGTGGAGATCGGCCGGAAAACACCTCGCCGACGCCGGAGGGAGGAACCCTAGCCTTGGCTGGGGTTTTCGCCCGAGAGAAGAAACGGCGCCGCGTGCGTGAGGAGAAGGGAAATTTTGAGAGAAAATTTTAGGTTTTCCTCTCTTAACTTAACCTCTTTTACAACCTAGGTTATTTTATTAAATACCATACCTTAAATATATTTCTCTCCCTCTTAGGTTAACACAGCCCGCTGGCGCAGCTGGTCAGCTGAGTTTTGCTTGAAGCCACAGGTTTGGGTTTTCCCAACTATAGCTTAAATATATTTCGCTACATACTTGGTTAACAAACCACGCGCAGCTCAGCTGGTCGGGCCGGTTTCGCTTGGGTCAGTCCGACCCGAGGTCGTGGTTTCGAATCTCACCTTCTACATTTTTGGTCAAAACTTCTTTCTTTTGTAACCCTACTAAACGACCTCCAAAAATTGCATAAAAATACTCTAAAAATTCCTAAAAATCCCTAGAATATTTTAAAATTATTTTCATACATTTTCAAAGATATTTAGAACTCAAAGTAAGGAGAATTGGCTTGTTACAACTCCCCATACCTTATAAAAAGTTCGTCCTCGAACTTGGAATAGTTCTGGATATTTCTGCCTCATACTGTCCTCTCGTTCCCAAGTGACTTCCTCGTGCTTCTGGTTCTGCCAGATGACCTTCACTAGTGGCACTTCTTTGTTCCTTAGTCTCTTGACTGCTCTATCCACTATCTGTGTAGGTCTACTCTCATAACTAAGATCCTCTTGGATCTGCACTGACTGAGGCTCAATCACTTGGCTAGGGTCATGAAGACACTTCTTTAACATGGAGACATGAAACACATTGTGTACTGCTGACATGTCCAGTGGCAAATCCAGCTTATAAGACACTTTACCAATCCTTTCTGAAATCAGGTACGGTCCTACATAGCGAGGACTTAATTTGCCCTTCTTGCCAAATCTCATCACCTCTTTCATAGGAGCAACCTTGAGAAAGACTGAATCTCCTACTTGGAATTCCAGTGGCCTTCGGCGTGTGTCAGCATAGCTTTTCTGTCTACTCTGGGCAGTCTCAATCCTCTGTCTGATCTTCTGAATAACCTGAGTGGTTTCTTCTATCATATCAGTCTGAATGCCCAGCTCTACTTCCATTTCTCTTCTTTCTCCAGCTTCTTGCCAGCATATAGGTGATCTGCACTTTCTGCCATACAATGCTTCATATGGTGCCATCCTGATGGTGGCTTGGTAGCTGTTGTTGTAGGCAAACTCAGCTAAGCACAGATACTTGCACCAACTGCCTTTAAAATCTAATGCACAAGCCCTAAGCATATCTTCTAGGATCTGATTTACTCGTTCTGTCTGTCCATCAGTCTGAGGATGGAAGGCTGTGCTGAACTTGAGCTTGGTGCCTAGTGCAGTCTGTACACACTCCCAAAAGTGAGAGGTGAAGCGCCCATCTCTATCAGAAATAATAGATTTGGGAACTCCGTGAAGTCTGATCACCTCTTTAACATACAGTTGTGCTAACTGCTCTATAGAGTGAGACACTTTGATGGCTAGAAAATGGGCAGACTTGGTCAATCTATCCACTATTACCCATATTGCATCATATCCATTCGTAGTTCTTGGGAGACCTGTTATGAAGTCCATAGAGATGTCTTCCCACTTCCACTCTGGTATAGAAAGAGGTTGTAGCATCCCTCCTGGTCTCTGGTGTTCTGCTTTGACTCTCTGGCATGTCAGGCAGGTACTGACATATTTAGCCACATCTCTTTTGAGTCCAGACCACCAGAACTTCTGCTTCACGTCTTGGTACATCTTGGTAGAACCAGGATGCATGGAGTATGGTGTACTATGGGCTTCTTCTAAAATTTTCTTTCTCAGCTCTTCATCATTTGGAACACAAAGGCGATTCCCCTGATAAAGAATTCCACTGTCTGATACTCGAAATTCTGAACTTCCTTCTTCTTGTATTCCTTGCTTGATCTTTTGGATATCTGGATCTTCACTTTGCTTTTTCTGTATATCCTCAAGCAGGGTTGACTCTAGGGTCAATGCAGAAAGTTGCCCATAAATAATTTCAAGTCCGAAATCTGACAACTCCTTCTGTAGTGGCAGGGCTAATGATGATAAGGACATCAAGGATGCACTGGACTTTCTGCTTAGTGCATCTGCCACTTTATTAGCTTTACCTGGGTGGTAGAGGATTTCACAGTCATAATCTTTGACCAACTCTAGCCACCTGCGCTGTCTCATGTTTAAGTCCTTCTGAGTGAAGAAGTACTTAAGACTCTGATGGTCTGTGAAGATTCTGCACTGGACTCCATACAAGTAGTGTCGCCAGAGTTTCAGTGCAAAGACTACAGCTGCCAGCTCTAGATCATGAGTAGGATAGTTCTTCTCGTAGTCTTTGAGTTGTCTGGAAGCATAAGCTATAACTTTTCCTTCCTGCATGAGTACAGCTCCTAAGCCCATCTTGGAAGCATCACTGTAGATGTCAAAACTCTTGTCACCCTCTGGAACAGTCAGTATAGGAGCACTGGTCAATCTCCTCTTGAGTTCTTGAAAACTCTGCTCACATTTATCTGACCATTCGAACTTCTTGTCCTTCCTGGTGAGGGCTGTAAGTGGAGAGGCTATCCTGGAAAAGTCCTCCACAAATTTCCTGTAGTACCCAGCTAAACCAAGGAAACTTCTGATCTCCCTGACATTCTTGGGTCTCTTCCAATTGCTGACCGCTTCTACTTTGGCTGGATCTACCTGAATGCCTTCCTTTGAAACAATGTGACCTAGAAATGCCACCTGCTCCAACCAGAACTCGCACTTTGAGAATTTAGCATAGAGCTGCTTTTGCTGAAGGGCCTGCAGGACCATTCTCAAATGCGTGTCATGCTCCTCTGGGGTTCTGGAATAGATTAGAATGTCGTCGATAAACACAATGACAAACTTGTCAAGGTATTCACTGAACACTCTATTCATCAAGTCCATAAAGACTGCAGGTGCATTAGTCACACCAAAAGGCATGACCACGAATTCATAGTGTCCATATCTGGTCCTGAAAGCAGTTCTGGGTATATCACTCTCCTTAACTTTTAACTGATGGTACCCAGAGCGCAGATCTATCTTGGAGAACACTGTTGCCCCTTTCAATTGATCAAATAAATCATCGATCCTGGGTAGTGGATACCTGTTCTTGATGGTCACTTGATTCAGAGCTCTATAATCTATGCACATCCGCATAGATCCATCCTTCTTCTTGACAAACAACACAGGAGCTCCCCATGGTGAGTGACTAGGGCGTATGAAACCCTTGTCAAGTAGCTCCTGAAGTTGCTCTTGTAACTCTTTTAGCTCTGCTGGAGACATGCGATATGGAGCTTTTGAAATTGGACCGGTACCAGGAACCAGTTCAATCTCAAACTCCACTTCTCTATTGGGAGGTAGTCCAGGTAGCTCTTCTGGGAATACCTCTGGATACTCACAGACTACCCGAACTTCCTCCTGCTTAGGTCTTTCTTCTTCTTCTGTACTCACAATGAATGCAAGAAAACCAGCACACCCTTTAGCTAACATCTGGTGAGCTGTGAGAGAAGAGAGGAATTTCTGGGTCTTCCTCCTTGGTACTCCTGTAAATTCAAAGGATGGTTCACCTTCTGGACTAAAGATCACTTTTCTTCTGCGGCAGTCCACTGAAGCACTGTACTTGCTGAGGAAATCCATACCCAAAATGATATCGAAATCCTGCATAGCGAGGACTACCAGATTAACACATAGCTCTCGGTCTGAAATTCTGACTGGTACAGACCGAAGCCACTGACTAGATTCCATGACTTCCCCAGAAGGTAGGGTTGTCAGGAACTTGGAATTCATGCTTTCTGTAGGTACCTGTAATTCTTTGGCAAAAGGTATGGATACAAAAGAATGGGTCGCCCCAGTATCAAATAGTGCAGTAGCTATATGCTGAAAAATAACTACTTGACCTGTTACGACTGTGGAGGCACTAGCAGCTTCCTCTTTGGTAAGGGAGAATACTCTGGCATTGTCAAAGGCTGGAACTGGTGGAGCTTCCAACCTTCCTTGACTGATCTGAGGTCCTTCCAGAGTTGCAGGCATATAATGTAGTTGAGGCTTGGCTCCATATTGTATTGGCTGTGGCTGGGGTGCTTTGAACTTGTTAGGACACTGTTTGGCCATGTGTCCTTCTTGACCACAAGAATAACATCCAGTTTTACCCAAGAGGCAGGCTCCTGGATGCGTTCTCCCACATTTAGGGCAGGGAAGGAGCTTAGTCTGTTTGGTTTCTGGTCCTCCCTTCTGGTTACTTCCTGAATCCCACTGCTTTCTTTTAGTGCCCTTGCCTTTCCAGTTCTGATTATTTGACTGGGGTTTCTGATTTCCCCCAGTCTTGGTCTCCATCTTGATTGGCTTGTGTTGCTCTCTTTGTGCCTTCATGCTGCTCAGGTAGTGCTCAGCTACTAAGGCTCTACTGACCAACTCTTCTCCAGTCAGGGGCTGATGAGTCCCACTGCACACATTAAGTGATATCACAGGCTTCAGCATCCTGAGCATTAGTCTGACTCGCTCCTTCTCTGTACTCACTAGTTCTAGGCAGAGGCGGGCTAGCCTGTTGAATCTCTTAACTGCTTCCTCCACTGTCAGATCCCCCTGTCTGAACTCCATAAACTCCTCGTAGTGCTTGTTGGTGATCTTTTGGCGAAAGAACTCGTCGTAGAACTCTGTCTCAAAATCAATCCATCTCATCTGATTGACTGCCCTCTTGCTTTTGACTCTCTCCCACCACATGCGTGCGTCTCCAGTCAGGCAGAAGGAGGCACACTTGACCTTCTCGACTTCTGGCCAGTCAAGAAGCTCCATGGTGCTCTCCAGTGTTTTGAACCAAGCCTGGGCATCCCAGGGCTCAGTCGTGTCTGAGAAGCTCTCTGGTTTCAGTTTCAGCCACTGAATGAGGTAGGCTTCTTGTCTCTGGGGTGCTGTGACGACTCCTTGGGCAGTTGGTGGAACCTCAGTTACCACTGGAGTCTCTACAGTTACTGTTTGAGGAGTAGGAGGAACTGGTTGTTGATTTGCCATCAGATTGGCAATTACTTGCTGCTGCTCAGCTACTTGTTTCTGAAGTTGGGCAACAACTTCAGAAAGATTGGGCTCAGTTGAGCCTGGCCCCTCTTTCTCTTGAACTTGGTCCTCAGTACGAGCGGTACGGGGACGTCCTCTTCTCGACATCTAGTTAAACAAATAAGAAAATTTGATAATTTCTCTACTCTTTCTAAACATACACATTTATATATTAAGAGAGGAAATAGCTAAAAACTCTTATCTTACTTAATCACTTATAAACAATCAATCCATACTGCAAATAATAATAATAAAGGAAAGCACTAAAGAAAGAACTTAAATACTTTCTTACTTGAAAGCGGCAAGGATGATGCTGATGTGTGTGTGTTGCGGGAAAATGGACCTGCTCTGATACCAACTGTAACGGCCACCCTCCTTACTACTACTACTCTGATGACGACCGTTACCTACTACTCGTTCTACTAAACTGAAATTTCTCTTAACTTAAAGAAAATAAACTTGTCATGATATCTGTTGTTGTTGTTTTTTTTTTTTTTTTACATGCTATCACTTCTAATTATCTCAGTACTACTCTCAACCAAGCTTAACAATCATGCTAAAATGTATTAACATGTTACCATGACAGTGTTTAGCATTTAACACTTATAGGCATGTATAGATCTGTAAACCAATTCAGTTAACTTGCAAACGAATTCCAGTTAACATGTATAGCCACAAATGTGTAGGCATTTAGAACTTGCAACCTGAATTAGTTAACCCAGCAAACGAATTCCATCATTTGTTCACATTAAGAATTTAAGCAAACTTGCACATGATAAATTTGTAACTACCAGTTAACATTTTGCATGTACTTCTACCAAACATACATCTAACAACCATTAACAGATTAGCATATATGGCTATTACTCATCTTGAGCAAACTCATGGCATATCAGTTTTCACAGAAAGTTACTTTGCAATTAAAAAAAAAACCAAACTTCCAGCAGCAACAGATAACACAAGAGCAGATAAGTATCACGGCCGAAATAGTTCTCAAGCTTAAGCAATACAATTCAGGCTACAATAATATAGGACTTTACAGTTTTAAGCAACATGAAAGGATCTGAATTTTCCAAACTCCACGGCAACAATCTGAAACTCCAGATTTAAGCAATGCACCAAAAGCGAATTTCATATAACTCAAACAATTCATATTGTACTCAACAGAACCAACGTATTTAATCAACTTCAAAACAGTAAAACAGGGAGAGCATAAAGAATCTGAATTTTTTATTAATTCTCCTAGTTATTTAAGAAGAAACCTAAATAATTTAACTTGCAGAAATTTAAAAGCAAGGTCTCCAAATCTTCCATCACCGCCATCCACACACACATCACCAGTGTCTCCTTGTCGCCTTCTTCTATGCCATTTTAGCCTTTCCTTTATTTTTATCCATATCTACAGTAGGAGGAAAAGTAGCATCTATAAGCTAAAAGCTTAGTGAGTGCTTTCTACTCACAAAATCCGATAAGAAATGCATATACATAAAAGAAAACAGAGAGTACATGCTCCACATGAAAATAGCAATATAGAACTACATCATGCATCTCTAAAGGAAACAACCATTTAACTTGCTAGAATTTGCAACTGAGATAAAAGAAAGAGCTTGTTCTGTTTGTTTCCAAATTAATACTTTTATACTTTAAAATAATATTCAACTTAACTTGGGCCCGGCATTGTACCACTTTGCGCGCCTTTCTTAATGAGAATTGAGGTAGCTAATCCCAAAACCATTAAGACACTTCTAGACCTTATGTCTAGGGGCAACTTGGAGCCCATCCCTTGGACCTTGTGTCCGGTACATGCCCTTTTTTAAAAATAAAATACTTTTCTTTATATCTTACTTTAAATACTTCTTCTGATTAAATGCCTTGGCATTTCTTTGAGCACTTGATATGCTACTGATCCCAATTCTTAAAAAGATTAGGGATTCTATTAAGACTTTGGTCTCTTTTTTTTTTTAACTTCTAACAGCAATACAGAAAACTAACTACAAGCTCAAAATTTAATCAAGCTATCTCATATTCATTGCTTATTAAAACCAAGCCAAAACTAATAAAACTTGTAAAGGAACATGAGCATTCTGATTAAGGCTTTAATGTAGTTATCAACTAAAAGAATGCTGCTGTTATCATACTTTTAAGCATGCACATTAAGCATATAAGGAACCAAAACCTAGCTCATTGCAAAATATTTCCTTAACTACTCTTTTAACTTCAAACTGTTCTAACATGGTTCTAAACTTAAGGAAATAAATTAAGCCATTAAAAGAAACCAACAGGACTCTCTCAAATAAGGTTGATCTACACCCATTGCATGGCACAAACTCAAATCTGACTTACTCAACCATAAAATGATCCCATAATCCACCTAGCATATTCGGATTTAACAATTATGGCAGCAACCATTATAAACCAACCCGAAACCACAGAAACTATAGTTGGTTCTTCATAGATTAGAGATCAAAAATCTTGTATTAAGCCTTTGTTAAGTCTAATCGAAGAATTCTTTACAGATCAAACTTCACAAAAGGATTTTGTCTAACTTCTTAGAGTACACGGCATTAAAACAGCAACCCTAGCATGCTTCACAGGAAACTCAAACAACCAGAAAATATAAACGAATCGGAACTACTCCTACTGCAGGTGAGAAGCAACTCACATCGGGTTCTTGGACTTACAACCAAAGAGAAGTGTCCTAGGGTTTCGGTAGAGCTTCGTTTCCTCCCGTTTCCTTGTGTTCCCCGAGCTTCCCCTGCCGGAATAGTCACCCACGGGTGGAGATCGGCCGGAAAACACCTCGCCGACGCCGGAGGGAGGAACCCTAGCCTTGGCTGGGGTTTTCGCCCGAGAGAAGAAACGGCGCCGCGTGCGTGAGGAGAAGGGAAATTTTGAGAGAAAATTTTAGGTTTTCCTCTCTTAACTTAACCTCTTTTACAACCTAGGTTATTTTATTAAATACCATACCTTAAATATATTTCTCTCCCTCTTAAGTTAACACAGCCCGCTGGCGCAGCTGGTCAGCTGAGTTTTGCTTGAAGCCACAGGTTTGGGTTTCAAATCCTCAGTCGCGCACTTTTAATTCCAATTTATTTTAAACGTTCCCAACTATAGCTTAAATATATTTCGCTACATACTTGGTTAACAAACCACGCGCAGCTCAGCTGGTCGGGCCGGTTTCGCTTGGGTCAGTCCGACCCGAGGTCGTGGTTTCGAATCTCACCTTCTACATTTTTGGTCAAAACTTCTTTCTTTTGTAACCCTACTAAACGACCTCCAAAAATTGCATAAAAATACTCTAAAAATTCCTAAAAATCCCTAGAATATTTTAAAAGTATTTTTAGATATTTTCAAAGATATTTAGAACTCAAAGTAAGGAGAATTGGGTCGTTACAGGGTAGCCCTTAGAGAGAAGTACAGTGGAGTCAGTCTGAGTAAGCTCCGTCAGCTAACTATTAAGTTTGATAGCTGTAAAAAGCGCTCGAATGTTACCATGGCCCAACATCTCAGGGAGATGGGTAACATGATTCGGGAGCTTAAGACTGCTGGTTATACGTTGACCGATGAACAACAGGTTCAGGCAGTTATCCGTTCCTTTCCTGATTCTTGGGAAACGATGAAACAGAATCTGACCCATAGTGAAAGTATCAAGACTTTCACTGATGTCTCACGTCATGTGGAACTTGAGGCGGAGAGGATTGAATCCGCAAGGATTTCGGGTCAAGCTTTTATAGCTGAAGGTTCTGGTTCCAAGAATAAGAACAAGTGGTTTAAGAAAGGAAAGGGGAAAGGAAAGGAGGCTAATGCTGTTGCTACGAAAAACTTAATCAAGAAGAAAGGAAAGAAACATGGACAAAAACCTAAGAGCATGTTGACTTGCTTCAACTGTGGCAAGAAGGGTCATTTTGCTCGGGATTGTACTGAGCCTAAAAAGATAGATCCATTTTTATCTTCTTTCCACGAGCAATATGTTGCAAGTACAGTGTTGTTAGCTGATTCGTATCCTTTGTGGATTGTAGATTCAGGAGCAACAAACCACGTAGCTCGTGATCGAGCTACATATGTGGAGTACGGTCTGGTACCAGCTGACAATAAATAGATATATGTGGGAAACAATGCAAGAATTGAAGTCAAAGGAATTGACACTTGCAAGCTCAACCTACGTGGTGGAGGCACCTTATTTCTACATGATGTCCTGTACGCTCCTGAGATTCGACGAAATCTGGTTTCCGTTATTTGTCTTCTTGATTTATGTTATAATGTAAATTTTTATAGCCGTTGTGTGAAACTTCGAATTAACTCTGTGTTAATTGGATATGGTTATGTAACAAATGGTTTTATGGTTCTTGATGTAGAACCAAATAATAATAGTTATTTTTTAAACATTGCTCTTACTAGTAATGCTGATGTTGATGATGAAATTTGGCATGCTAGATTGGGACATATAGGACAAGAACGAATGAATAGATTAGTTAAGGAGGGCCTCTTAGGCACTCATGCTAAGATTAACTTGTCTATATGTGAGCATTGTCTTGCTGGAAATACGACTAGGAAACCATTTGGTAAGGCTATTAGGGTTGAATCACCATTGCAATTAATTCATTCGGATATTTGTGGTCCGATGAATATGAAGGCTAGAAATGGGAGTTCTTATTTTATTATATTTATCGATGACTTCACATGTTTTGGTCATGTGTATTTGATTTCTCACAAATCTGAAGTATTGGATTGCTTTATTCGTTACTTGAACGAAGTTGAGAATCAATTGGAACATAAGGCTAAAACCTTGCGCACTGATCGTGGAGGAGAATATTTGTCTGATCAGTTCAAGACAATGTGTAATGAGAAAGAGATTATTAGACAACTAACTATCCCTGAAACTCCACAGCAAAATGGGGTTGCTGAAAGAAGAAATAGGACTCTTCTTGAAATGGTTAGGTCTATGATGGCGCAGGCTAATTTACCAATCTCCTATTGGGGAGATGCATTATTAGTTGCGACCTATATACTTAACAAAGTGCCTTCAAAGTCAGTTCCATTTACCCCACATGAACGTTGGACAAGCAGAAAACCAGATTTGAGTAATCTGAGACCCTGGGGGTCAGCTGCCTACGTTCATGATAAGACTCACGAATATGAAAAATTAGGACCTAGAGGTAAGAAGTGTATTTTTATAAGGTACTCTAAGACTTCTAAGGGTTATGTTTTTACTGGTGAGCGAAAAGATAGAACCATCTCTGAAATAGAGTCGAGAGATGCTACTTTTCTAGAAACTGAGTTCCCAACACGAGGTGAAGTTGATAAGACAATTCCTCTATATGAGATAGAGGAGGAGGATAATGTTCCTTTATCAACAAATCAGGAGATGCCTGAATCTAGTCAACCGAGTGAGAGTAATTTGTCACTGAATGAGTCAGTTTCTCAACAGTCTAACATTTGAAGAAGTAGTCGTCAGATTATTCCTCGGAGAAGGTTTGATATTGAGAATGAGGCATTAATGGTTCTCCCAGTTGACGATGAGGAACCTCGAACAGTTGAGGAAGCTTTGAGAAGTTCAGTTAGAAAAGAATGGAAAATTGCAATGGATAAAGAAATGGAGTCAATGAGAAAGAATCAAGTTTGGGATTTAGTCGATCTTCCTCTGGGCCGAAGGGCTATTGGGAATAAGTGGATTCTCAAAGTAAAGAGGAAAGTGGATGGATCGATTAATCGATACAAAGCTCGATCAGTTGCAAAAGGATATACCCAAATGGAGGGTATTGACTTTGAAGAGACATTCTCCCCAGTTGTGAAGTTTATGTCAATACGTGTTATCCTAGCTATAGTAGCACACTATGACATGGAATTACATCAGATGGATGTAAAAACGGCTTTCCTTAATGGTAATCTTGACGAAGAAATCTATATGGTACAACCAGAGGGTTATGTTGCTAAAGGCTAAGAGAAAAGAGTATGTAGACTTCGGAAGTCTATATATGGGCTAAAACAAGCGTCAAGACAATGGAACATAAGATTTAATGAAGTAATATTATCTTATGATTTCGAAATGATCAATGAGGATCATTGTGTTTACCTAAGAAAGGAAAAAGGAAAGCTTGTCATTTTATCATTATATGTTGATGATATGCTAATAGCTGAAAGTGACATAAAGTGTGTGATAGAAGTCAAAAGTTGGCTTTCATCACAATTTGACATAATAGATATGGGAGAAGCAGAGTACATCTTAGGAGTGAAGATCGTTAGAGACCGATCAAAGTGGCTTTTGGGTTTGTCTCAAGAAGCTTATATCACTAAGATGCTACAACACTTCAATATGTCAGATTGCAACATTAAACAGACGCCTATAGCGAAAGGTATTGTCTTGAGCAAAAGTATGTATCCCAAGACTCCTGAGGAAATAGCCGAAATGAATAAAAAATCATATGTCAATGCCATTGGTAGTTTGATGTACACTATGTTGTGTACCCGTCCCGATATAAGCTATGCTGTTGGCTTAGTTGGTCGTTTCCAGTCAAACTCAGGATCAAGACACTGGAAAGCGGTGAAGAGGATATTCAGATATCTTAAAGGAACATCTGATTATTGCCTCTGTTTCCAAGGATCAGATATGAGCCTAAGTGGCTACTCAGATGCAGATTGGGCAGGGGACCTTGATGACAGAAAATCCACATCTGGCTATGTCTTCTTGCTGAATGATGGCGCCATCTCATGGAACAGTAAGAAGCAGGCTTGTGTAGTCTTGTCGATAATGGAAGCTGAGTATGTGGCTTGTGCAGCGGCTGTGCAAGAGGCTGTCTGGCTAAGAAGGTTCTTGAAGCATCTGAAGATTGCTGAGGATAGTGGGAGTCCTGTTACAGTGTACTGTAACAGTCAAGCTGCAATAGGTTTTTCCAAGGATCCCAAATATCACAGCAAAGGCAAGCATATAAAAATTAAGTATAATTTTGTAAGGGATATTGTTGACAAGAAAAAGATTATTCTTGAGTACATCCCTACACGGAATATGCTTGCTGATCTTTTTACTAAGCCATTGACTAAAGAGTCATTTCATGGGCATGTGAAGTCTTTGGGACTTCGAAGAATGTAACAATTGTAAAGACATTTTGATAAATGAAAAATGTCATGATCTATTCAGTGTATATGTCTTGGTTACATTCGAATAAAAGTCTCGATAAGCATGTTGGCAGATTAGGATTGGTCCACTCACATGGACAATCATCTCTATTTGTTAAGTACGAATAGAGGTAAGACCGTTGCTTATGGGACAGCTTTTGTAGCTGTGAATAGAGACATACTCATAAGTTAAGGTCGCCTTGATATTTATGTCAAGATGAGATCATTTGTGTAATGATTGGAGTAAATGCACCCACCATTTACTGAATATGCTTGAAGCCAGATTAGAATTCATATGTTGAATTCAGGATTAGACATTGGGAATGTTTAGATCGAAATCTGTACGATGTTAAATTTGGGAAAAACATGCGCTCTTTTTGGTAAAGAGAATAACATCGTAGCATGTTATTCATACCACATGTGCTATGGCGACAAGAAGGGTAGTAGGAGAATGGATCCCTGCTTCTCTACTGTGTGAGACCCTTGAGATTATAAGTTAATCTCGATTTTACCCTAAGTGACTATTTAGCTGTCTACTTGAAGTTCTGATCAGTGTCTACTACTTTAGCATGTTTCCTATTGGCTATGGATGATTCGGTCTATGGAGCATAACTAGGAAAGTGACTGATTAGAATGAATGGATTCTAGCTAAAAAGAAAGATTAAGATTGATTTACATATGTGACATTTATTCACTGGTACCGGTTACATTTTTAGTTCAGTACATAAAATGTAATTGTGAATAATTTGTTTAATTGGAGATATTGAATATGCTCTTGACATATGGTCAATATGAGAAATTAGAGATGTTCATGATGATGTAAATAATTTAATCTGGGGTAAAAGCAAGTCAATAATGTCTTTGATTCGTTCTATGGGCATTTATGTCTCTGATTCGTTTTGTGGAACAGCTAAGTAAGGTGTGACAATCTTCTTAGCAATTGAATGTTCACTGTGCTTGCTGTCGCACGAACCATTTTCCCTAATGTATGGAATGGATGTTCTTATTTGGTCTTTGTGACTAAATTTTGCTCTGGTCTTCGTGACTTGATCTCCATAAAGTCTTCGTGACTTATTTGGTCTTTGTGACTAAATTTTGCTCTGGTCTTCGTGACTTGATCCTCATAAAGTCTACGTGACTTATTTAGTCTTTGTGACTAATTTCGCTCTAGTCTTCGTGACATGATCACCTTGTAGTCTATGTGACTGACATGGTCTATGTGACCATATGGATTCACTTGGACGAGTGGGAGATGTTGGGCGTTTGAGCGTTACTGGAGACGAAGCGTTTCCCTTCGTTACTCTCCTTTTGCTACAAACGCCAAGGAGACGAAAGGGCGTCCTTTCCCTTTCGTCTTCCTTAGCCTTCTTATAAGAGGCGTCCAAGTGCAGATCAAGAGGGAGAGCTTCTGGCGAAGGTGATCAGGGAGCACCGAGGTGATCATAAAGAGAGAGATCGTGTGAGAGCAAAGGGAGAGCATTCGGCTGGGATTTGGCTCGTGAACTTTGAAGCGCTTTCCGGTTGCTCCATGATCGTGCTTCCGACAGCGGCAACCTATTCGTCGACCGCCGGCGTCTTCAACAACATTTCAGGAGATCATTGTGAGTTTATAATTACCGCATCGTTTTGTTTTATCTTTGTATAGTTTCGATTTCATGCTCTCAAATAACCTACAACAAGTGCACCCAAAATCAAATTGTCTACTTTCACGGTAAGTAATTAGGGTATAAGGAGAGATTGTTACAAAGGGAGTGATAAACTCCACCTCAATTGTAGTTACAATTAACCCATCCACACTTACGATAAAAGCAAGCTTACGATAAGTTTGTAAAAATCAACATTTACAAAAACCAAAGTATGCAAAAATCAACATTAGCAAAGACCAGTAGAGGAGCGGGCTGGAAACAACATCATGCTCCAGAAATCAGCCACAGGAGAAGTATATCCCATTCTTGTCCACCATCTCAACTAAAAGAATAGCTTCGCGTGCGACTGCAAACGAGGGGTGCCGAAGCTCGCTGGGATTTTATTTTAACGAGAAATAAGAAATTTAGGATTACCTTTGAGCTCCTTCTTGCTTGCTGCGGAGAGGAAGAAGCTTGCTGTGGAGAGGGTTTGCTGCGGAAAAGGAAGAAGCTTGCTGTGGAGAGGGAAGAAGCTTGCTGCTGCGAAGAGGGAAGAAAGGAGGCACGCGATGGAGTTGGTGCCGCGTGGAGGGAAGAAGCTTGCTGCTGCGATTGAGGGAAGGAAAGTAGGAGAGGGAGGCAGGGTAAAAAAATAAATAAATATAGTGACATCTATAAAAAAAAAAAAAAAATGTCATTATAAATAGGTATTTTATTTGTAAACATAACTCATAAATGTCATTAAAAATATTTATAATCATATTTTTAATTAAATGTGAAAGTGTCGTAATTAGCCTTATTTCTTTTCCATCAGTATAGTGAGAGAATTAGAATGATGACTAGGAATTTATAATATAGTTATTTTGATATTTAAGTAAATCTCTGACGGAAGAGAATGAAGAAGTAGAAGATGAATAATAGTTTTAGGATTTTGGATGTATGTACAAGCATACCTATGTCTGTAGGAGTGAGCTACCTTTTATAGGGTTATGACTCAGCTCTCCTCGTCTCGAGATTCTCGCTAATGTTATCTACGTTTCCTAAAATAAATGGCGATGTTGTCCACCTTTCCCGGAGTAAAACGATGACATTTTTCACATTCTTTAGGAAATAACGGCTATGTTATTTATATCTTTAGTGAACCACAACTTATCACCTTAATTGTCACCAATTGGTGTGCTACTCTGATTAGTTGGGATGATTCAAAGTCGGGATCATCATGGAGTCGGGGCAGCTTGGAATCAAGACTACATGGATTTAGGGTTATGGATAGTTGGGGTCGCATGAAGTCGGAGAGTAGCTCGGCTCTCCATTGACTTTGACTATTACCTCAATATGACTATTGACCTTCTTAACTACGTGGCATCCTTTGAGTACCTCCTATATCACTAGCCAATGTCAAATTTCAACGCTATCCCTTGATGTAGCTAGAACAACTTGTAGATCAAGAAGAGAAAAGCACAACGGGACTTGATCTTCCGTGTGTGTGTGTGTGTTTATCCGATAGGTATTTATCAAGTATATTCACATATTAGGATCTTAGCATGCAAGTCCACTGATTCGAAGAGATATTGTCCAAAAGAGAGATCATCGAGATCACTTGAGAAAGGGTATGTGGATGCAATGAAATAGTAAGGACCAAACAATCGAGGAGGCTTGAACGTTTGATTGCTGAGATTGAACCCAATGTCTTCGATCTCAGACCTACTGAAGTACATTCCAGTGGATGGGAAAATTTTGACCTGTATTTCCATATAAGAGTCGTCGTTGACAAATGGATTTTGCAAGAATACTAATCCAGGTGTGAGATCAAGTATTATCTACAATTTATTTTCCAATTATTGGAACAGCGTTCTGTTTGACACATCTCTGAAAAAAGGTACTTTGAAGTACATCACTCCCTAGAATGGGTAGGCACCCTAAGAAATTAGGGCGCTAAACATGCGAAGACGCAGTGGAAAACATCTAGTTCCTCCAGAAAATCCATGCAAAAGGAAATCATATACTAAGTCTTACATGAGAGGATTATACCTTTGATACGTGTCCTTCGTAATCCCAGCAACAACCATTTTTTGGATGCAGATCTCAATGCGATCAAGTGTCCGTACCTCTACGATATCCACACGAACATATTCCGTTCATCGCACGAACACAGCTTCGAAGAAGAACCATCTTCTTGTGCTAGCTAGAAGAATGGTTCGGCCATGAGGAAGGATCGACCAAGAGGAAGAAGAGGAGGAAGGAGAAGAAGACAAAAATGAACTTTTCTTACAATCAATGGCCAAAATTCTTTCTTTTGTACTCCCATGGAATACCAAAAGTCCATTTAGCTCTTGATCTCCCTTTTACCTCTTGATCTTTTTCATGAATTGACTCTTAGTCATCTTTCATGAAGAGTCTTTTGGTTAAGTCAAAATTGACCTTTCCTCTTCCCTTTTAGTCAAGTCAAAATTGACCCTTCCTCTTCCTTAGTGAATTCAAGTTCACCCAATGAGTCTAATTCATTGAACCTTATCAATCTCAATTGACTCCATAGATATCAATCCAAATTGACTCCATGAATCTAATTCAAATTAGACTCAATCCAATAATTGGATTCAATTGAGTCTAACTCAATGAGTCTAATTCGGATTAAACTTCTCTTTATTTTCCTCTTAATAGGTCGGATTATTATATTGGATTAACCAATAACCCAATAAGTCTAATTATCTCATAATTGACTATTAGGGCTATTACTAATAATCTCCCACTATCACTAGTGTCAATCATTACAAAGATGACACCAACAATTTAGATTAACCCATTAATCTTAAGATCCTCAGTATTTTAGTCAAACTAAAATATCTATCTCCAAACCAACATGTTCTTTGTGTGTGACCCAGTAGGCTCTCGTAACGTTAGCAATGTATCCAAATTAACATTTTAGATACATAAACAATGAGTGACATCTAGCAATATACCATTACTACCCAAGTGATGAGAAAGTCGAGATTCGACCTAACCTATCCGTGACTATTATCTTGTATGACTCAGTCCCTCTATTCTTGATATCTAGATTGATCAATGAGGTATAGACCGTGTCATCCTCTTATCAATCTTTGTGTTTCTTAATCTCTAAGTAGACACACTCAAAACAAATAAGCTCAATATCTCATATTGACTCATTTGAGTATGACCATACATTCTTGTGTCCTACTAATCAAGCGGTCCACCGATATCGCTTTTGTCATATAGAAGGAATAGATCTCATCTGCATCACTCACATCCCTCCGTATAACTCATTGCATACCCAGTGATCGACTTTATAGTCCATCCTATTACAGGTGACGTTTGACGATACCAAAGTACACAGCTCTTTATGTAGGGAACCGTAGTGACTTCAGGTAGGGGTGTAATCGAGCCGAGCCAAACTCTTGGATGTTTGAGTTTGGCTCGTTTATAATTGAGTCGAGTTTGAGCTTTATTTAACGAATATATTCATGGCCACGAGCTTATTCGAGCTTTTATCGAGCATAAACGAGCTTAATAAATATAAATTATAAATTTAAATATTCATTAAAAACTAAATTATATATTTTATAAAAAAATTATAATATTCTTGTTAAAATTTATAATTTTGTTCTAATAAATAAATTTAATATATTTGTCTATATTTTTCATAAGTAGAGTGTAAAATCTATAAATTCAATATCAAAACTATTATTTTTTTATTTAAAAATTGATTCATGAGCTTAACGAACATGTTCACGAGCTAACAAGCCGAATATTGTGAAGCTTGAGCTTGGTTTGTTTATCTTAACGAGCCTAATTAAACGAGCTCAAACGAGCTTTTATCGAATCGAGCATCAAATAGCTCACGAGCGGCTTGGCTCATTTACACCCCTAACTTCAGGTCTAAGGACTATTCATACCAATAGTCACATGAAAATGTTTATGACACTCATATAACAATCCATGAAATATTCTCATGGCGGGTTAATTCAGTACATATTCTCTAATATATACCCATGTGTCAACCAGATATCTCACATCCATGACTTGTAAGATTAAGTCATCAGTTAACCTACATGTTAATCAAAGCACATTAATATTGTCCTTGTATATTAATGATTGACTAGGAATAATTAAGAGTAACGTTCTATATATCTATAATATCTCATTATTAATTCAGTCAATTGATATATTGTAAACTAGAACCTACTACCCTATGATATTATTATATTTATTCATTCGGTACTGAATTGAAATAAATATAATAATCATAGCCTTTGCCCTTTAATGAAATAACGAAATATGATACAAAATGTTCTAAGTCAATCACCTCTTGATTGCCTCTTAAGACTTACACAAAATGTCCTATGAAATATTGATCTCATTGCCTCAATATATTCTAAATAACTATTCAATATTTGTTACTATTGAATAAATTACTTGTGTTTGCTGGACTTAAGGTGAAAGATAGAAAGATTGGACAAAATAAAAGTTGGAGCTTCCTGTATGGGCTCGAAAACTATTATGGGCGACTTGTTCTTCCCACTTTTGACATTTGGATGAAAACTAAAATAAAGTAAATCAAAAGACTAAAAGATAAATCAAATAGAATAGGTGAAACTATGGTTGGTTCCTTGAACTGGCTGTTGTTTCCGGTAAATTCTGGAGTATGCAAACTGATCGTCGAGGCTAGTGTTCGACACTATCTCCGTAAACGATATTGCTCCGCTACGGTGCTTAACGGATTGTTGCAATTCGTTCCCAAGATACAACGACGACAATCGTCTCGGAATCGTAGCACTCCGACTTCCGAGACCAGCGAACCTTCTCGTAGGCTTCTTGGACTCTTGAATGCACAAGATGAGTGAGTGAATACTTGAGGAAGAGAAGATTAAGTTGAGTGATTTGATTCCAATCTGGAGGGTTCTATTTATACAGAAGGAAGAGGCTTTAGGGAGGGGTGTGACCTTTGGGTGGATTAATCTGGGCCGTCCGGACTGAAGAGTTATAACCCTTCACATAGCCCCTTTAATCTCATCCATCAGATCTAAGAGTTGTGACCCTCAGATCTATCAGCCATCGGATTTGGATCCATTGATCCGATGCTTCAGATCATGTCTCATCCCAAGCCGTCAGATCGTGACTCATTGTGATCCAACGCTCTAGATCGCATCACAAGCGATCCACCATACTTCTTTGATCAACGTTGATCAACGGCTGCCATCCGTTCGCCCAACCAACTGTCCAGTCATCTCCCTTTGCCCACGAGGATGCCACATAGGCACTGCCATGTCAGGTACTAGCCTGACACGTCACCCGAGTGCCATGTAGGCACTGCAATGTCACCTGGAGCATAAATTTAAGCTCCTCAATGCTCCTCGCGAAGTGCAAAGTGCAAAGTGCGCATACAAAGCGCCCAAAGCGCCCATTGCGCACGTGCGCACGTGCGCACGTGGCGGGTGGCGGGCTCACAGGTGCGAGCACCTGCTCGCCCCTGAGCAGAGAGTACCTGGTACTTTTCTGAGTTAACTCCAATAACTCAACATCATTAATAAGTAAGGAATGCACATCGGAAATTTCCGATGTGGGACTATTCTCCCTTGCATTTCCTTAATGAATAACCAACGTTATTTTGGGCCGACTTTGAACATTAATTTCTCATTCACCCTTAATCGGTTTTGAGCAAATTAATAGTCTAAATCTATCTACGCGAAACGTAGATTTCAATTTTGAAGTCAATTACGACTTTCAACAATTGATGGCTTCCGATTTTTCCTCCTCAAAATCGTATTGGTCCATTTAGGCCCCAATATCCAACACTGGCCAAGGGAAAAGAAAAAAATAAACAACTACAATAATAAAAGGAAAAGAGAATAAAGTCGTACCCTCTTTTTCGATGATCTCAACTAGTTCCCATAATAAGAAAAGACAAAACAAGGATGACTCTTGTTAGAGAGGAAGAAGGACTAAGATTATGATTAGTTGGTTAGAAAACAACAAAAGAAAGGAAAGAAGGAGATTTGATATAAAATACCGGAAAATGACAAATAATAATAAGAGAATTTTCTGGAATTTTTGAAAAAAAATTCGAGAATTTTTCGGAGCTCGTATGGACGAGTTAACGGGGATAAAATTTGGATCCCGGGAAAGTCTGTTTAGGTTACCGTGTTTTAATGAGGAAAAGTTTTATTTCTTTTTTTCCTTTTCCTTTTCTTTTTCTTTTTCTCTCATTCTCACCCGCGTGCCCGAGCCCCCCACCCAACCCTTCTCCTCATGCCGACGCCTCCTCCTCGCGTCGAGCCGCCGTCCCCTTACGTGCCCTAACTGTCGCACGCGACGGTTTCCTCGCGATTAAAGTCGTGGATGAGGGTTGTCGATCCCCTTTCCTCTCTTCCTCTCTTCTCCTGAGCACCGACCGCTGTGTCGTAGATCTGAGCCACACCGCCGACACCCTCTTCCTTTGCAGAGCGTCGCCGCCGCACAGGACAGCGCCGGCCACCTCCACACTGTGCCCTAATTCCCCGATCTCCTCTCATCAGAGCCGAGCCCTCCTCACAGTGACCCGTGCTTAGATCGCCGGGGATAGGGAGGGTGCGCCGAGGACAAGGCTGATCACCAAGTTTTGTCGTGCCACCTACAAACCCTAGTTTGATCCGGCGCCACCAAATTGAGTCGGTGCCTTCTCCCTTACTTCCACGCAACAACGGATCCGTGCCATCGTTGGTCCTAGCACTGTTATCTGTGGTAAGGAGGTCAAATTAAACTTCTGTTGGTGATAGGTTGTTGTGTTGGATTCTAATCTTGTCTTTTGGATCCGGTTGATTCCAGTGAGGCAAGGTTTTGTTCTGTGGGATTTTCGGCAGAAATTCCCTCCAGCAGCACCTAGTTTCCGCAGCGGCTGTGAAGTGAGGTAAGGAATGGAAGATTTTTTTTATTATTTATAGCAGCATGCTCAGGATTTGAACTAGGAAAGGTAAAGAATAAAATATATTCGAGTTTATTTGAGTAGGTTGGTTATATATAGATCTGATCAATTGAATAAGGGGCGGGTTAAGGTTAGTGAAGTTAACCCTAATTGATCAATGGATTAGGATTTAGTTTAGTTAATGGATGCATGATAGGATTAACTAAACTAAATATTGTGACACAGGACTTTGACGTGAGACGAGTATCTCGACTTCGTATTTGGACAGATTGGACTTTTCGCTTGGAGGCGGGTATTTTGACTTTATGTCATTTGATATGCATAGTAATGTTTATAACATATAGTAATGATTGTGTTTTGTTGTCTGTTTCGGTTGATCACTACTTAACCTGTTACATGCTTGCTTGTTTATTTATTTTGCACATCATGCTAGTGTTTACCTAATTATGCCTATTTATAGAGGTAGTGACACAACTATGTTATTTATCATGTTTATGACCTAGGGTTTTTGATACCTTATCTGGTCTGTGTACTTTGATTTGATTCACTTCCCGATGGTACACATTTTACATGTGATCCGGCCGTTCGGACGGGGGACCCCCTTTGAGCGAAGTCAATGCCACGTGGAGGTCAAAGGTCAAACGGCCGACCGGAAAAGGGGGGGCCGACCGGCCGAACGGGGTATAAGCGGAAGCAAAGATGACCCGACAGGGAGTCGGGTCTCCGACGCTCATGGTGAACAGGGTCGCCGGGACGAGCGGGTAGCTCGCTCGGCCGAGGCATAATGCAGTAATGCTATAAATAGTTTTATCCGAGCACACGACCTGGAATCTCCCGAGCGGATCAGTACCTACATCCGGTTGGACGTGATGGGACTGCTGAGCGGTCGGATGCTCGGCGCGGGAACAGAAGAGACAAAAGGACAAGGGACACATCGGGAAACATCTTCTGACAACAGGCATGTCCAACGACCAAGTCATACGCTGAACCTTACGACTGAAGGTTCTGCCGTCCCATCAGAGAGGTGCTCCGACTGTAGCAGTATGGTGTCAGGCAAGCTCCTCTGACAAGCCCATACTGATGTATGGTAAGAGGACACATATTCACCTCGGTATGTGTGCATAAGCCTCTTCACAGCTCTATATAAGGGTCCTCACACTTCGCCGGAGGTACGCATTCTCTGAGATTTGAAGCCACTTCATAGTTTCCTCTTGCCAGACTTGAGCGTCGGAGGGTTGTCGCCGGGAACCCCTTCCCGGCCCGACTTCTTTGCAGGTTCGCCGGAGATCCATACGGCCGGTCAGATATCCAAGTCATCAGTTCGAAGAGCGCCACGTGCCCAGCGTCCATTGATTCAGCGTTCGGACAGAATAAAAATGTATATGGATTATTGCTATGTTGCTCAGTATTTTACCATGCTTAGTGTCATGCACCATTCGCATAATTGCATACTGTGCGATTGTCGGCTCCATTATTATTGAGCACATCGCCAGTTACATGTATCTGCACACATGACCACTCATGGGTTAGTGGTATATTCAGACAGGGTGTGTCGCAGCAGGTGCTCTATCAAGAGCTCCGTTGGTCCACTCATGGGTTAGTGTGACACAGCGTTGTAGCAGGACAGGGATCCCTCCCCATCATCGTGTACAAGGAGATGAGAGCATTGAGCTCCCCCATTTATGACTTGGGGTAAGGAGGATAGGTGTACTCCGACAGCATCTCATCCACTCGGTCACTCATCAGGAGTAGTGATGGCAGAGTGCACGGTTGTCACAGCCCTACCCACTCGGTCCCACCATCATATGTGAGACGGCTGACTGGAGAGTAGGGGTGACCAGGACATGTCATTGGCATCATATGCATGATGCATTTATTGGTTGTGTTTGTTTTTGCTGCATTTATTTGCTGCATTTGGATGGATGCATATGTTTGACATGCATACAGGATTTATGACACTTCCGATCTGATGACCTTGATATTCTTGTTGGTTGCTACTCGGAAAACCTAGAGGTTCCACTGTACAAAAATTTTGTACAAAGGTCTGAACCCTTTCCTAGCTACCATGTGTTCTTTTAAATTAAATTTTGGATCGCCTGCGGAACTTAACACGTTTGATCCAAAACTTAATCTATTTGTTCTTTTAGGTTTTGACTTGGATCTCCTGCGGAACTTAACACGTTCGACCCAAGTCACCTTAAGTTATTAATTCCATTAAATATTAATTTCCATAATTGGTTCCCAGTACTGACGTGGCGAGGCACATGGCCTTCTTGGATATGGGAGCAACCACCACCGACTAGACAAAACCTTTTATGGAAAGCTAATATTTAATTTCCTAAAATAACTTTAGGTTAACCGAAAAGAACAATCAAATCACAAGGAAAAGAAAAACAAAAGAACACTATATCGAAAACAAATTCGAAACACTAAAATCGTATGCCTCTTGTATTTGGTATTATTTCCAAAAATAACTAGTATGATGCGGAAAAGAAAAATACTAGTTATACCTTCTAGAAAAACCTCTTGATCTTCTACCGTATTCCTCTTCTAACCTCGGACGTTGTGTGGGCAACGATCTTCCGAGATGAGAACCACCAAGCACCTTCTTCTTCCTTGCAAGTTTCGGCCATCAAAACTTCTTCTAGGATGAAGAGGTTCAGCCACCACCACCATGCTCCAAGGGATGCTAGAAACAAAGCTTTCTTTCTCTCCTTCTTCTTCTTCTTCTCTAAACTTGATCCGGCCACCATATGAGTCTCCACAAGAAGGATGAGGTTCGGCCATCAAAGAGAAGAAAGGAGGAGAGGATGGTCGCCACACCAAGGAAGAAAAAGAGAGAGAAAATAATAGAGTTGTTAGCCATGAAGGCACCTCTACCCTCTCTTTTATAATCCTTGGCCTTGGCAAATAAGGAAATTTAAATAAAAATTTCCTTAATTCTTTTGCCATTGATAAGGAAAATTTATTTAATTAAAATAATTTTTTTCTCATCAACAATGTGGCTGGCCACTTTAAACTAAGCAAAGGAAATTTAATTCAATCAAGAATTAAAACTTTCCTAATTTGTTTCCGGAAATTTTATAAAAAATTTCTCTAAAAATTTTTCCCTTCGTGATGGTCAATAAAAAGGAAATTTTATAAATTAAAATATTTCTTTTAAACATGTGGATTAAAAAGAAAGTTATCTTTAAAAATTAAAATCTCTTCCAATCTACAAATAAGGAAAGATATCTAATCTTTTCTTAATCTTTGTAGAAGCTTTATAAAAGAGATATTTAATTTTTAAACTCTCTTTTAAATCATGAACATGATTAAAAGGAAAGTTTTTACCAAAATTAAAATCAACCTTTTAATCTACAAATAAGGAAAGAGATTTAACTCTTCTCTTAATCTTTTGTAGAATCTTATAAAAGGAAAGATTTAAATTTTTAAACTCTCTTTTAAATCATGTTATCCACATAAGAAAATTTTAAAAAATAAAATTCCTTTTTATTTTAATAGGGCCGGCCACCTAAGCTTGAGTTCAAGCTAGGGCCGGCCACATGAATTCACCCATGAACCAAAACATGGCCGGCCCTAGCTTGGTCTCCAAGCTAGCTTGGCCGGCACCCTATAGGATGGGTAAGAAGGTGGGTATAGGTGGGTATAGTACTCTATAATTAAGAGGCTACGATAGGGACCGAGAGGAGTAATTGGTTTTGGTCTCCCGATAAAATTAAGCATCCCGTGTTCGCCCCGAACACACAACTTAATTTTATCAATAATAATTCATTCCACTAGAGAATTATTATTGAACTACCGCACCAATCCCAAATTACATTTTGGGCTCCTTCTTATTATGAGTGTGTTAGTCTCCCTGTGTTTAAGATAACAAATGTCCACTAATTAAGTAAGTTACTGACAACTCACTTAATTAATATCTAGCTCCAAAAGTAGTACCACTCAACTTCATCATCATGTCGGACTAAGTCCACCTGCAGGGTTTAACATGACAATCCTTATGAGCTCCTCTTAGGGACATTCTCAACCTAGATTACTAGGACACAGTTTCCTTCTATAATCAACAACACACACTATAAGTGATATCATTTCCCAACTTATCGGGCTTATTGATTCATCGAACTAAATCTCACCCATTGATAAATTAAAGAAATAAATATCAAATATATGTGCTTGTTATTATATTAGGATTAAGAGTACACACTTCCATAATAACTGAGGTCTTTGTTCCTTCATGAAGTCAGTATAAAAGGAACGACCTCAAATGGTCCTACTCAATACACTCTAAGTGTACTAGTGTAATTATATAGTTAAGATAAACTAATACCTAATTACACTGCGACCTTCCAATGGTTTGCTCCTTTCCATCTTGGTCATGAGCTACTGTTTATAATTTATAAGGAACCAATAACATGATCTTCTGTGTGTGACACCACACACCATGTTATCTACAATATAAATTAATTGAGCAACTACATTTATCATAAATGTAGACATTTGACCAATGTGATTCTTATTTCTAGATAAATATTTATACCAAAAGCTAGGCTTTTAGTATACACTCTAACAGTCTCCCACTTATACTAAAAGACTAAGCTGCCATATCTGCTGCCATACATCTGATTCCCATGCCTTTCAAAAAGCTCTTGCCTTAAGGACCTTAGGTTATCATCTGATGCAATCTAGGCGGCAACAACTTCTCCTCGTTATACAATTTCTCGTATTGGGTAGTACTTGCGCTCTATTGTGTTTACTTGCCTTATAGACTCATGGTTTCTTCGAGTTTGTTACTGCACCATTATTATTACAATAAATTGTAATAATCTTTGGATAAACTAGAAATCATATCTAAGTCTATCTTGAGGTAATTAAGTCATTCAACTTTTATGGCTACCTCAGAGGTTTGCCATATACTCAGCTTCTATGGTGGAGTCCAGAAAAAACACCTATGCTTATCACTCTTCCATAGTTATGATTTTTCCTCCTAAAGTAAACACAAAACCCCGAGGTCAACTTATTATTGTCCCTATCCGATTGGAAGTCAAAATCCGTGTAACCCACAGGGACCAAATTAACTGCCTTGTAAGCTAGCATATAATCTCTAGCGCCTCTAAGGTACTTTAATATATGCTTTACTGCAGTCCAATGTCCTTGTCTAGGGTTACTTTGATATCTGCTAACTATGCCCTTGGCAAAACAGATTTCTGATCTCGTGTATAGCATACATTAGGTTGTCTAACTGCCGAAGCATAAAGAACTGCCTACATGTCCTTAATCTCCTTTGATGTCATCGGAGACATCTCTTTAGATAAAGACACTCCATGCTTAAAAGGTAAGAAACCTTTCGAGGAGTTTTGCATGCTTAAAACGAGCAAGGATTTTCCGATGTATCAAGCTTGGGATAAGTAAAATATATTTTTTCTTTCGATCCCTTATCACTTTGATCTCAAAAATATATACATTCACCCAAGTCCTTTATATCGAATTATTTGGACAACCATACCCTTACTTCTGACAACATTTTGATATTGTTTCCAACTACCAAAAATGTTATCTACGTATAGTACAAGAAATACCACCATGTTTCCATCACACCTTTTGTATACACAAGACTTATCCGTTTACTCAATAAATCCATAGGTCTGGATTACTTTGATAAACCGGATGTTCCAAGACCTTGAAGCTTTGCCTCAGTCCATAGACTGATTGAGCTTGCACACAAGATGCTCTTAGCCCTTTGCAATGAACCCTTCTGGTTGCTTTATATGGATGCTTTCATCAAGACTTCCATTAAAGAATGTTGTCTTGACATCCACTTGCCAAATAGATAAAAGAATCCGGATAGACTTAAGCATGGCTACCAGTGAAAAAGTTTCCTTTTTCATCAAGCCTTGCTTTGAAAGTTACTACCTTCCTTTCTATCCCTCTTTTCCTATTATAGACCTTTTTACACCCAACGACTTTTACACCATTTGGTGATTCTACAAGCTTCCTGATTTTATTAGAATACATATATTCTAATTCTGTTATTCATTACTCTTTGCCAAGATGCTGCATCTTTATCTTGGAGTGCTTCATTATATGACCGGAGATCAGGTTCATTTCCTCCAGGGATCGAGTCCAAAAACTCTCCCAAAACATGAACCTATTTAGGTTGCCTAACAACCCTCCCACTACAACAAGGCACTTTCTGCAATTGTGTATCATTTGTGATACGTGTTACAGTTTCCTTGTGGTATCTCATCTTGTACAGTTGGTACTAGATTAGACATGCCTTTTATTATTTCCTTAAGAATAAATTTTCTTATGGGCACATGGTTTATTACATAGTCTTTTTCTAAAAATCGGTCATTCATGCTAACAATGACCTTCTGATTTTTAAGACTATAAACATACTTTCATTTTACTAGGATAACCCACAAACAAGTGAATTCCTGTCCAACTTATCATTGTCTCTCTTCTGCATATGTGCTGGACTACCCGAATCCGAATATGCTTCGAAATAGGCTTACGCCTATTCAGCAATTCTATATGAGTAGAGAGTTCTGACTTTAGAAGGTACTATATTCACTCCCGTTTCCAGAGTATATCCTTAAAATGATTTTGATAATATTCTTAATAACTCATCAATCTACTTATTTCCATAAGAGTCCTATACCTTCCTCTTTCTACACTATTCTGTTGGGGTATACCAGGTGTTGTTAGTTGGGATTGAATCCCTACTTCTGATAAGTGACTCCTAAATTCTCCCAAAAAGGTACTTGCCACTACGATCTCATCGTAGTGTCTTGATACATTTACTTTGACGTTTCTCTACATCAGCCTCATACTCTTTGAACTAATCAAAGCACTTAGACTTGCGGCACATCAAGTAAATATATCTGTATCTCAAATAGTTGTCTATAAAATAGACGAGATATTTGAAAATACCTTTTGTCTGGATAGTCATAGGATCACACAAATCAGAATGAACCAATTCCTATATATCTTTGGCTCCATACCCCTTAGACTTAAAAGCTCCTTGGTTATTTTCCTTCCAAGTAAGACTCGCAGGTTGGAAAGATTTCCACTACTAATGAACCCAAAAGTTCATCAGCTACCAATGAATCCTACTTAAGTTAATATAATCTAGCCTTAGATGTCAAAGATATAATTGGTTCATTTTCGAAGGTTGCTTTCTCTTAAGTTAGAAGATGTGTTATTAATTTCCATTTGTTGCATCGTGGGAGTTATTGGATTATAAATTGTCAACCAACATACCAGAATAGATAACTTGCCTATTTTTCTTGATAACAACTTTGTTATCAAAATAGACACAATATCTATTCTATAATAGTTTAGAAACTGAAATCAGGTTCTTTCTAAACTTAGTATGTAAAGACAATTCCTAATAATCCAAATTTTATTCCTATTAGAGAATAAACCTCTCCCACTGCAACAGCTGCTACTTTTGCAGTAGTGCCCATGTGGACGATGTTTTTTATTTTTATTTAGTTGTCGGGTTTCCTGGAACCCTGCAATGAATTGCAGACATGATCAGTGGCTCCCATATCTACACACCAGGTACCGGTAGATAACTCCACTAAACATGTATCAACTAATGAATAAAATACACCTATATTGCTCTTAGTTCTAAGAGGACAGTCTACCTTAATGTCCAAATCCTATTTCCAATCAATTATAATTGGGACCACTAAGTCTATCCTAAAGTATATCAGCTAGGGATTGACCATCATCCTAAGAATCACAAAAATATTTGGTTAAGACCAACTCCTTAAAAATCCCCATGAATTTTGTATGCCACGTTAGTGTGGACGTATACAAATTCAAAGAGAAAATTTTATCATTTAATTTTATTATCTCGTCAACCTTACTTTATGACGAATAAAATTAATAGTTGGTCTATCTTTAATCAAATATTTGATCAAGACTCTAAATTTAAAATAATATTGATTCCTCTAACAATACTATTTAAATTTACCAACACCTCAAAACACCGTGAATTTTGCATGCCACATTAGTGTGGACGTATACAAAATCAACATTTGTAAGAGGAGGGTTTTACCCATTAACTATCTTGTCAACGTAACTTTATGACAAATAAAATTATCTCAAACACCGTTAATTTTGTATGCCACGTTAGTGTGGACGTATACAAAATCAATCATTTGTAAGAGGGGTTTTAACCCTTTAATTCTATTATCTTGTCAACCTAGTTTTATGACAAATTAATAGTTGGTTTCATTTGGTCACACAAATAATAGCAGTGACTCCGATGGGGAGGATACTATTAGATGTGTCTAAGTTTATACCATTACTTGACACTAAGTCCATTAATAAGATTATGCCCCTTCCGTTGGGGAAGATCACACGCTCTTAATTAACTTCGTATAGTCATCCAAAAATGGAAGTCTGTTCTAGTGATCCACAAACAAGCTCATCCGTTATGGAGGAAGGCACTCAGAGCCAACGCGCAAGCTTGTTTGCATCACTTACAAACCAGTAATGGAGACCATGAGATTTATTTAAAAATCTCTCTCCCACTTAGTTATTTATAAACGAGGAATTTTAACTATGCTAGCCTACTAGTCATGTATACTAACATGCACACACAGCACAATATAAAAGCAATAAATAGAAAATCTAATTTTCAACTATTATGGCTTTTATCTCTAGTTGTCCTCCGTGTGTTGTCATCCCAAGCTGCCGCCATATTTGGCCACCGCCACCGGGTCTAGCTGTCACATCTATCTTGCTCCTAGTTCCGCTGCGCCTCTGGTCCTTAGAAGGTTCCACGCTTTGCAAGATTCGATTCGCGACATAAATAGAATTTTACATTTTGATCCTATATTCCATAAAAGTAATGTACATGTATCTAGATCAAAAATAAAATCCTAATAAAACTAAATATAGCTCCTGCTGTATTTTAATACAATCATGCACACACATATAAATGCCCTTGACATGTCCAAGGGTCCAATCACACACATAATAATTAAAAGTCAGAATAGTTGGATCCTGCATCCACAAAGTTAGCACATCCTACTATTAACCTGCCTAAATTATGTATGACATGTGCATAATTAACCTAATACCAAATACACAGAGGCAAAACCCTAGCTCTGATACCAATTGTTGGTTGCTACTCGGAAAGCCTAGAGGTTCCACTGTACAAAAATTTTGTACAAAGGTCTGAACCTTTTCCTAGCTACCATGTGTTCTTTTAAATTAAATTTTGGATCGCTTGCGGAACTTAACACGTTTGATCCAAAACTTAATCTATTTGTTCTTTTAGGTTTTGACTTGGATCTCCTGCGGAACTTAACACGTTCGACCCAAGTCACCTTAAGTTATTAATTCCATTAAATATTAATTTCCATAATTGGTTCCCAGTACTGACGTGGCGAGGCACATGGCCTTCTTGGATATGGGAGCAACCACCACCGACTAGACAAAACCTTTTATGGAAAGCTAATATTTAATTTCCTAAAATAACTTTAGGTTAACCGAAAAGAACAATCAAATCACAAGGAAAAGAAAAACAAAAGAACACTATATCGAAAACAAATTCGAAACTCTAGAATCGTATGCCTCTTGTATTTAGTATTATTTCCAAAAATAACTAGTATGATGCGGAAAGAAAAAAATACTAGTTATACCTTCTAGAAAA
This sequence comes from Zingiber officinale, assembly GCF_018446385.1. Taxonomy (NCBI): domain Eukaryota; kingdom Viridiplantae; phylum Streptophyta; class Magnoliopsida; order Zingiberales; family Zingiberaceae; genus Zingiber; species Zingiber officinale. The sequence goes on along the minus strand of NC_056004.1, from coordinate 35,680,751 downwards.
ACCTCTTGATCTTCTACCATATTCCTCTTCTAACCTCGGACGTTGTGTGGGCAACGATCTTCCGAGATGAGAACCACCAAGCACCTTCTTCTTCCTTGCAAGTTTCGGCCATCAAAACTTCTTCTAGGATGAAGAGGTTAGGCCACCACCACCATGCTCCAAGGGATGCTAGAAACAAAGCTTTCTTTCTCTCCTTCTTCTTCTTCTTCTCTAAACTTGATCCGGCCACCATATGAGTCTCCACAAGAAGGATGAGGTTCGGCCATCAAAGAGAAGAAAGGAGGAGAGGATGGCCGGCCACACCAAGGAAGAAAAAGAGAGAGGAAAAATAATAGAGTTGTTAGCCATGAAGGCACCTCTACCCTCTCTTTTATAATCCTTGGCCTTGGCAAATAAGGAAATTTAAATAAAAATTTCCTTAATTCTTTTGCCATTGATAAGGAAAATTTATTTAATTAAAAATAATTTTTTTTCTCATCAACAATGTGGCCTGCCACTTTAAACCAAGCAAAGGAAATTTAATTCAATCAAGAATTAAAACTTTCCTAATTTGTTTCCGGAAATTTTATAAAAAATTTCTCTAATAATTTTTCCCTTCATGATGGTCAATAAAAAGGAAATTTTATAAATTAAAATATTTCTTTTAAACATGTGGATTAAAAAGAAAGTTATCTTTAAAAATTAAAATCTCTTCCAATCTACAAATAAGGAAAGATATCTAATCTTTTCTTAATCTTTGTAGAAGCTTTATAAAAGAGATATTTAATTTTTAAACTCTCTTTTAAATCATGAACATGATTAAAAGGAAAGTTTTTACCAAAATTAAAATCAACCTTTTAATCTACAAATAAGGAAAGAGATTTAACTCTTCTCTTAATCTTTTGTAGAATCTTATAAAAGGAAAGATTTAAATTTTTAAACTCTCTTTTAAATCATGTTATCCACATAAGAAAATTTAAAAATAAAATTCCTTTTATTTTAATAGGGCCGGCCACCTAAGCTTGAGTTCAAGCTAGGGCCGGCCACATGAATTCACCCATGAACCAAAACATGGTCGGCCCTAGCTTGGTCTCCAAGCTAGCTTGGCCGGCACCCTATAGGATGGGTAAGAAGGTGGGTATAGGTGGGTATAGTACTCTATAATTAAGAGGCTACGATAGGGACCGAGAGGAGGAATTGGTTTTGGTCTCCCGATAAAATTAAGCATCCCGTGTTCGCCCCGAACACACAACTTAATTTTATCAATAATAATTCATTCCACTAGAGAATTATTATTGAACTACCGCACCAATCCCAAATTATATTTTGGGCTCCTTCTTATTATGAGTGTGTTAGTCTCCCTGTGTTTAAGATAACAAATGTCCACTAATTAAGTAAGTTACTGACAACTCACTTAATTAATATCTATCTCCAAAAGTAGTACCACTCAACTTCATCATCATGTCGGACTAAGTCCACCTGCAAGGTTTAACATGACAATCCTTATGAGATCCTCTTGGGGACATTCTCAACCTAGATTACTTGGACACAGTTTCCTTCTATAATCAACAACACACACTATAAGTGATATCATTTCCCAACTTATCGGGCTTATTGATTCATCGAACTAAATCTCACCCATTGATAAATTAAAGAAATAAATATCAAATATATGTGCTTGTTATTATATTAGGATTAAGAGCACACACTTCCATAATAACTGAGGTCTTTGTTCCTTCATGAAGTCAGTATAAAAGGAACGACCTCAAATGGTCCTACTCAATACACTCTAAGTGTACTAGTATAATTATATAGTTAAGATAAACTAATACCTAATTACACTACGACCTTCCAATGGTTTGCTCCTTTCCATCTTGGTCATGAGCTACTGTTTATAATTTATTAGGAACCAATAACATGATCTTCTGTGTGTGACACCACACACCATGTTATCTACAATATAAATTAATTGAGCAACTACATTTATCATAAATGTAGACATTTGACCAATGTGATTCTTATTTCTAGATAAATATTTATACCAAAAGCTAGACTTTTATCTAACAATTCTTATACCGTGGTCCTGGTTAGTATAGTTTTCTCCTGCTTATTTCAGTTACATTTATCCTTCTAGTATCAGGAGACTATACGCATGATTAGTGCTAGATGTTATTTTTCTTTATTATGCATATCAGTTGTTACTCGCTGAGGAGTTGACTCACCCCCGTGGACATTTACTATTTTCAGGTTGAGGCTGTTTGGAGGAGTTCCAGTAGCTAGTCCCCTGCAGATCCGAGGATGTTTTGTTTTGGGTCTTTTGGTTTTTATTGCTTATTGCACTATCTGATCTTGTACTAGTTTGCGTATGGACATTGAAAGGTTTTATCTGTATTTGTTTTATTACATGTCTGCCTGGATGGCGGAAGAGGTGAGTTTGTTATCGGTTTTGAGCTTTATGAGTGTAGTTGAGTAGGGTAATTTTTGAGTCATATTATCCCTGTTCTAATTTGTTATCTATTTAACTGTGTGGATGGCTGTGTGATGTATTTTATTATTGTTATTGTTTCGGCCGTGTTGGCCGATGTATATGTGGCCCTAGGGGCGATGTAGAAAGTTTCAGATTGTCCGTCGTACAGGGGAGATGCTGCCGAAATTTCTTCGGACAGGGACTCCTCCGGGGCGTGACAATTTATTTGGTATCAGAGCACAATTTTACGATCTTTGTTTTCGTATTTTGGATATTTGGGATAACCTGATACCAATATATTTGGTATCAGAGCGCCAAGTTGGCGATACTTGTTTGATTTTCGTGTTACGAATTTTCGAGATTTATCTGATACCAATTTATTGGTATCAGAGCAGGTTATGTTACCTGCTTTTGGTGTTCTGGATATTTGGGTTAGCCCAAGTTTGCGTGTCAAACTGGGTAGTTATTTTGGATTGCACGGATTTTTCATTATGTATATATTTGGACTTCCGTTTCGGATTTATATGGATTTCCGGTGATTTTCTCGTTCGGAATTTTTAGGTAAAATGGGGACTGGACAGCGACGGAACATCTCCAGACGATAAATAGGCATGATGTTTATTTTATGATTGTTATACTTGTAGTAATATCTGTTATATAACTTAACAGATATGAGGAGATCTACACGTATTGCTGCAAGACGTGGTGCTGGACGGCCACGTACGAGGACCTTGGGATCTCTGGATTTGCCAGAGATGCCTACTGGGGTTAAGCCTGTCAGTCAGGGACAGACTCAGCATACTGCGGGTGCGTCGGGCTCTCAGATCCTGATGGCTCCTTTGGATGTACCTACCTCGGCTGTACCGACTGTACCCACTTCTACCGTATTTACGGTACCACCGGGGGTACTACCGGCATACCCCGCACCTGCTACGCCCCAGCCTACGGTGTACCTGGCACCACCGCTACCTAGACCTATCGGGTACCCGACACAAGTGGCAGGCTCCTGCCCAGACGCAGCCGTCGCAGGCAACGTTACCACCTTTTCCTCCGCCAGGGACTGGGCGTATTCATGCGGTCACCATAGAGGATGCGCAGCGAGCCGATGAATCCGTTTTCCGCGGTACAATTTCTATTTATGCATTATCTGCTGATATGCTGATAGATACTGGTGGCTCGCATTCTTTTATATCTCGTACTTTTATGCGGGAGATTGGTAGATTACCCACTTTCAGATCGCAGCGACTGACCATCTCTCTACCCTCCGGTGACACCATGGACGTCACCCAAGAGGTCAGAGGTTGCCCGTTAGATTTTGACAACCTGATACTTATGGTAGATCTTTTAGTATTGAAAATGATTGATTTTGATATTATTCCTGGCATGGACTGTTTGTCGGCATATCATGCCACTGTTGATTGCCAAACTAGGGTGGTCACATTCCGACCTCCGAACCAACCCTCGTGGGATTTCACTGGCATCAGAGACGACGGCATATCGATCATTTCGGTGATTCAGGCTCAGAAGCTGTTGTCGCATGGTTGTCAGGGTTTTCTGTTATCTTTGATTAGTACTAAGGACAGCAGTAGTTCGCAGCTCTCCGACGTTCCGGTGGTTCGAGAGTACCCAGATGTATTCCCAGAGGAGCTACCAGGTCTGCCTCCCGGAAGGCAAGTAGAGTTCGCTATTGAGTTGATCCTGGGGACTGCACCGGCATCGAAAGCTCCTTATCGTATGGCACCAAAAGAGTTGAACGAGCTGAAGGTTCAACTCCAGGAGCTTTTAGACAGAGGATTTATTCGCCCTAGTGTTTCTCCATGGGGTTCTCCGGTATTATTTGTCAAGAAAAAGGACGGCACTATAAGGTTATGTATTGACTACAGACAGCTGAATGCAGTGACTGTCAGAAATAAATATCCTTTACCACGGATCGAGGATTTGTTTGATCAGCTCAGAGGTACATCAGTGTATTCTAAGATTGATCTGCGATCCAGATATCATCAGTTGAGAGTCAGAGACTCAGATATTCAGAAGATAGTTTTTCGTACGAGATACGGTCATTATGAGTTTTTGGTAATGCCATTTGGGCTTACCAATGCTCCAACGGTGTTTATGGACTTGATGAACTGTGTCTTTCTGGAGTATCTGGATCAGTTTGTTATCGTTTTCATTGATGACATATTGGTCTACTCGCATTCCGAGGAGGAGCATGCACAACATTTTCATATAGTCTTGGAGACTCTTCGACGACATCAGCTGTACGCGAAGTTCAGCAAGTGTGCATTCTGACTATCTTCAGTCAATTTTCTGGGACACGTGGTCTCGAGCAGAGGTATTTCAGTAGACCCCCAGAAGATCGAGGTTGTCACCAGTTGGGAGCAGCCGAAGTCAATGCAGGAGATCAGCAGTTTTCTGGGATTGGCCGGATATTACAGACGTTTTGTCGAGGGTTTCTTGCGTATTGCTATGCCGCTGACACGCCTTACCAGGAAGGGCGTGAAGTTCACGTGGTCCGAGGATTGCGAGACCAGCTTTCAGGAGCTGAGGCGGAGATTAGTGTCGGCTCCAGTTTTGGTTTTACCTTCTGGAGAGGATGGATTGGTACTCTACACTTACGCGTCTCTTCAGGGTTTGATCGCTGTTCTGATGCAGCACGGCAGGGTAGTGTCCTATGCTTCTCGACAGTTGAAGGAGCATGAGAAAAACTACCCAGTTCATGATCTGGAGTTAACTGCCATCATCTTTGCTCTGAAGCTTTGGCGGCATCATTTATACGGCGTTACATTTGAGATTCTCACTGATCATAAGAGTCTCAAATATATTTTTACTCAGAAGGAGCTTAATCTCCGACAGAGGAGATGGATGGAGTTCCTGAAGGATTACGATTGTACCATTAGCTACCACCCAGGGAAAGCTAATGTGGTTGCAGATGCACTTAGCAGGAAGTCCAGAGGAACTTTAGCTTGCCACCGAGTTTCAGTTACAGACTTGGTTCAGGGTTTCTTCGAGTTAGACCTTGAGGAGCAGGGACATACGGAGCAGGATATTCTTGTTACCATAGTTGCTCAGTCGTCGATCAGGACGAGGATCCGAGAGGCCAAGGCTGGTGATCAGCATTTATAGTTCATTGGCAGTCAGATAGCTTCCGGGCAGCAGACCGAGTTCACACGAGACGAGGAGGGTATTATATACTTCCGAGGCAGATTATGTGTACCTCAGTTTCATCCGGTCTTACAGGAGCTACTTCAGGAGGCTCATTGCTCTCGATTTGCGATCCACTCAGGCGGGGCCCGCATGTATCGAAATTTGAGACGTTCCTACTGGTGGAACGGTATGAAGAAAGACATCATGGAATTTGTAGCTAGATGTCTTGTCTGTCAGCAAGTGAAAGCTAAGCATCAGAGACCTGCCGGATTACTTCAGTGGATTCCTATTCCTGAGTGGAAATGGGAACATATTACCATGGACTTTGTGGTGGGTTTGCCGAGGACACGACGAGGCCATGACGCGATTTGGGTAGTCGTTGATCGATTAACCAAATCCGCGCACTTTTTAGCGATTCGGAGGACAGATTCCTTGGATCGATTGGTAGGTTTGTATTGCCGGGAGATCATCATATTACATGGTGTCCCTTTGACTATCATTTCTGATAGAGACCCCCGGTTCACGTCTCATTTCTGGCAGTGTTTGCAGCAGGCCTTGGGCACGCAACTCCGATTTAATACAGCTTTCCATCCACAGACAGATGGACAGTCAGAGCGGACTATTCAGACTCTAGAGGACTTGCTGAGATCTTGTGTATTGAATTTTGGAGGCAGTTGGGAGGACCATTTGTCGTTGGTAGAGTTCGCCTACAACAACAGCTTTCATTCGGCTATCCAGATGGCACCGTTTGAGGCATTGTATGGTAAGCCTTGTCGGACACCCACCCTCTGGGATGAGGTTGGGGAGGCCCAGTTGTTGGGACCTCATAGAGCTCAGCAGGAGGCAGGGTTGGTCCGTATTATCAGACGGAGGATGTCAGAGGCGCAGGACCGCCAGAAGAGTTATGCAGATCGGAGACGCAGACCTTTGGAGTTCTCTATTGGTGATCATGTATTTCTTCGAGTTTCACCCACGAAAGGGGTGAAGAGATTTGGCCTCAGAAGTAAGCTAGCTCCGTGATACATTGGCCCTTTCCAGATCCTGGAGAGGATTGGAGCAGTAGCTTACCGGCTGGCACTACCACCGTCCCTAGCAGGTGTCCACGATGTATTCCACGTATCTATGCTGAGGAAATACGTACCTGATCTGACGCATGTGCTGACAAATATCTTAGTTCCTGTTCAGCCTGACGTCACTTATGAGGAGGTTCCGGTACGGATTCTTAACCGGAAGGAGCGTCAGCTGCGGAACAAGACTATTCGATTGGTTAAAGTCGAATGACAACATCATTCAAACTAGGAGGCTACTTGGGAGCTCAAGGATACGATCCGAGCTCGATATCGTCATCTTTTCACTTGAGGTATGTGAATTAATTTACCGATCAGTATTTATACTCTTTATCTGTTGTTAGTATTTGCTGATGGTAAATAACGAAATTTGGGGACCAAATTTTTATTAGTGGGGAAGAATGTAAAATACCAAAAAATGGCGAATAATAATAAGGGAATTTTTTGAAATTTTTGGAAATTTTTCGGAGCTCGTATGAACGAGTTAACGGGGATAAAATTTGGATCCCGAGAAAGCCTGTTTAAGCTACCCTGTTTTAATGAGGAAAAGTTTTATTTCTTTTTTTTTCCTTTTCCTTTTCTTTTTCTTTTTCTCTCATTCTCACCCGCGTGCCCGAGCCCCTCACCCAACCTTTCTCCTCACGCCGACGCCTCCTCCTCGCGCCGAGCCGCCGTCCTCGCGATTAAAGTCGCGGCCGAGGGTTGCCGATCCCCTTTCCTCTCTTCCTCTCTTCTCCCGAGCGTCGACCGCTGTGTCGTAGATCTGAGTCGCACCGCCGACACCCTCTTCCTTTGTAGAGCGTCATCGCCGCACAGGACAGCGCCGGCCACCTCCACACTGTGCCCTAATTCCCCGATCTCCTCTCATCAGAGCCGAGCCCTCCTCACAGCGACCCGTGCTTAGATCGCCGGGGATAGGGAGGGTGCGTCGAGGACAAGGCTGATCACCAAGTTCTATCGTGCCACCTACAAACCCTAGTTTGGTCCAGTGCCACCAGATTGAGTCGGTACCTTCTCCCTTGCTTCCACGTGACAACGGATCCATGCCATCGTTGGTCCTAGCACTGTTAACACTCATATGTGGTAAGGAGGTCAAATTAAACTTGTGTTGGTGATAGGTTGTTGTGTTGGATTCTAATCTTGTCTTCTGGATCCGGTTGATTCCAGTGAGGCAAGGTTTTGTTCTGTGGGATTTCCGACAGAAATTCCCTCCAGCAGCACCTGGTTTCTGCAGCGACTGTGAAGTGAGGTAAGGAATGGAAGATTTTTTTTATTATTTGTAGCAGCATGCTCAGGATTTGAACTAGGAAAGGTAAAGAATAAAATATATTCGAGTTTATTTGAGTAGGTTGGTTATATATAGATCTGATCAATTGAATAAGGGACGGGTTAAGGTTAATGAAGTTAACCCTAATTGATCAATGGATTAGGATTTAGTTTAGTTAATGGATGCATGATAGGATTAACTAAACTAAATATTGTGACACAGGACTTTGACGTGAGACGAGTATCTCGACTTCGTATTTGGACAGATTGGACTTTTCGCTTGAAGGCGGGTACTTTGACTTTATGTCATTTGATATGCATAGTAATGTTTATAACATATAGCAATGATTGTGTTTTGTTGTCTGTTTCGGTTGATCACTACCTAACATGTTACATGCTTGCTTGTTTATTTATTTTGCACATCATGCTAGTGTTTACCTGATTATACCTATTTATAGAGGTAGTGACACAACTATGTTATTTATCATGTTCAAGACCTAGGGTTTTTGATACCTTATCTGGTCTGTGTACTTTGATTTGATTCACTTCCTGATGGTACACATTTTACATGTATATGGACTATTGCTATGATGCTCAGTATTTTGCTTTGCTTAGTGTCATGCATCATTCACATGATTGCATGTTGTGCGATTGTCGGCTTCATTATTGTTGAGCACATCGCCAGTTACATGTATCTGCACACACGACCACTCATAGGTTAGTGGTATATTCAGGCAGGGTGTGTCGTAGCAGGTGCTCTGTTAAGGGCTCCGTTGGTCTACTCATGGGTTAGTGTGACATAGCGTTGTAGCAGGACAGGGATCCCTCCCCGTCATCGTGTACCGGGAGATGAGAGCATTGAGCTCCCCCATTTATGACTTGGGATAAGGAGGATAGGTGTACTCCGACAACATCCCGTCCACTCGGTCACTCATCAGGAGTAGTGATGGCAGAGTGCACGGTTGTCACAGCCCTACCCACTCGGTCCCACCATCGTGTGTGAGATGGCTAACTGGAGAGTAGGGGTGACCAGGACATGTCATTGACATCATATGCATGATGCATTTATTGGTTGTGTTTGTGTTTGCTGCATTTGGATGGATGCATATGTTTGACATGCATACAGGATTTATGACACGTCCGGTCTGATGACCTTGATATTCTTATACCCTGGTCCTGGTTAGTACAATTTTCTCCTGCTTATTTCAGTTACATTTATCCTTCTAGTATCATGATTAGTGTTAGATGTTATTTTCTTTATTATGCATATCAGTTGTTACCCGCTAAGGAGTTGACTCACCCCCGTGGATACTTACTATTTTCAGGTTGAGGCTGTTTGGAGGAGTTCAGTCGCTAGTCCCCTACAGATCTGAGGATGTTTTGTTTTGGGTCTTTTGGTTTTTATTGCTTATTGCACTATTTGATCTTGTACTAGTTTGCGTATAGACATTGAAAGGTTTTATCTATATTTGTTTTATTACATGCCTGCCTAGATGGCGGAAGAGGTGAGTTCGTTATCGGTTTTGAGCTTTATGAGTGTAGTTGAGTTGGGTTGTTTTTTAGTCATATTATCCATGTTCTAGTTTGTTATCTATTTAACTGCGTGGATGGCTGTGTGATGTATTTTATTATTGTTATTGTTCCGGTCGTGTTGGTCGATGTATATGTGGCCCTGGGGGCGATGTAGAAAGTTTCAGATTGTCCGCCGTACAGGGGAGATGCTGCCAAAATTTCTTCGGACAGGGACGCCTCCGGTGCGTGACACTTAATGCTCTTGAGAATAGGAAGAAGAAAAGAGAACTATTATTGTAGAAATTAAAGAGAAGAGAAAAATAATTAAGCAATGGTTTGGAAGAAAAAAACAAGAAAAAGGAAGAAGATAAAAAAGAAGAAAAGAAGTCAGTGCATTGTGCAAGGATCTAGTGCGTTAAACATGTAAAAAGTGCAACGAAAAAATTTACTAGATCCTCTTTAGAAGATCCATGTGATGAAAAATTATCATATACTAAGTTTGATTAGAGGGTTACACCTTTAGTACATGCACTCGATCTCTCGACAGCTAGGATCTCAGCACGATCACGTGTCCGTGCCTCTACGGTATCTACACGAACAAGCCTTCGTTTGTCTCTTTAACACGAAATGGAGAAAGAAACAACCTTTGGTTGTGCTAGCAACCACCTAGGATGTTTCGGCCAAGATAGGGAGGAAGAAGATGAGGAGGAGGAATCTCAATAGACACAACAACTTTTCATCTAATGAAAATTCCATTCATAAATCATATTTATATCTATCTAATGAATATCAAAGGGTTTTACCCTTTGGTCTTCCTCTCTTCAATCCAATGGTTCAAAATTGACAATTCAATCCAATAGTTTAAAATTGACCATTCATCTTCCTTGATGAATTCAAATTCACCCAATGAGTCTAACTCATTAAACATGATCAATCTCTATTGATTCCATGAACATCAATCCAAATTGACTCCATGAATCTAATTCGAATTAGACTCAATCCAATAATTGGATCTAATTGAGTCTAACTCAATAAGTCTAATTCGAATTAGATTTAATCTAATGATCCATCATATGAACTCATCTCCAAATCAACTTGTTCTTTGTGTGTGTCCCAATAGGTTCTTGTAATGTTGACAATGTATCCAAATAAACATTTTAGATACATAAACAATGAGTGACATCTAGCAAGACATCATTGTTACTCAAGTGACGAGAATGTCGAGATCCGACTTAACTTTTCCATGGCTATTATCTTGTATGACTTGGTCCTTCTATCCTTAATATATAGATTGATCAATAAGGCATAGACTGTGTCATCCTCTTATCAATCTTTGTGTTTCTTGATCTCTAAGCAGACACTCAATCAAATAAGCTCAATATCGTATATTGACTCATTTGAGCATGATTATATATTCTTGTGTCCTACTAATTAAGGGGCCTACAAATATCACTTTTGTTATATGGAAGGGATAGATCTCATCTACATCACTCACATCCCTCCACATAATTTGTTATATACCCAGTGATCAACTTTATAGTCCACCTTATTATAGGTGACGTTTATCGATACCAAAGTATACAACTTCTTATGTAGGGAACCACAGTGACTTCAGGTCTAAGGACTATTCATACTAATAGTCACATGAGAATGTTTATGATACTTATATAACAAGTCATGAAACATTCTCATGGCGGGTCATTCAGTATATATTTTCTAATATATACACATGTGTCAACCTAATATCTCATATCCATGACTTGTGAGATTAAGTCATCCGTTGACCCACATGCTAGTCTCAATACATTAATATTATCTTTGTATATTAATACTTGACTAGGAATAGTTAAGAGTAGCATTCTATATAAAACTACAATATCACACAATCAATTCAATTAATTGATATATCGTACATTAGAACCTACTACCCTATAATATTATTATATTTATTCATTCAGTACTGAACTAAAATAAATATAATGACTAACTTTATCTTTTTATTAATAATGAAATATGATACAAAATGAGCATTTTATAATCATCTCATAATTAGTACTAGGGCTAATACTAACACATATAGGTTAGCACGTGAGGCAGTGGAAGTGAGACCGTGTACGTGGAAGAGAATAAAAAGAAAAGAGGAGAAAATATATTTTCTCAAAAAATTTCTAACTCATTTTAAATTAATTGAACCAATTTAATCCAATTAAACTTGGTTGAATCATAACTTGGCCAAATTCATATCCAAATCAATTCCAATTACCCAATGAATTTTGTTCGATATGTTAAGACACTTCGGGAGCTAGAGGGGATGATTAGTTTCAATCGCTTCATTGATGATTTTTTGTAGTAGAAAACTTGAAATAATCACTAATATTGGGATTTACTTGATATTCACCTCCTTGAAGTAACTAATCCAAGGATCCACACAATGCACACTCCACTATGAAAAACACTCTTTCTCGAAAATAATCTGGAGATGGAGAAACCTCGTACAAGCTCACAACAAGAATATAATAAAAGTAAGAAGCATATACACAATACAAATCAAAACCTTTCTTGCTTGATCTCTTATTGTTTGTAAATGCCTTTTAAATCTTGGAAAGTACAGCAACACTTCTCTTCCACAACCCAAGCACCGATGATGAAGAGAGGAGAAGAAGAGATGCATTTAAATCTTCATGAAAGCCTTTATATCACGTGGATTAGGGCTCCTAATTGATTGGTCTTACCTCCCAATTGATTATCATGTCAGATCCGAGCAAATCAGGTCATCCAAACCTCGCAGTGGCTCTTTTCTTTTTCTCCCAATTGATTACCTAATGGATTAAGATGACCTCAAATGATCACCTAATTGATTCAAAAATCCACTGTTTGCTCGTGAATTCCTCTCAATTAATTACCTAATTGATTAAACTCCTTGCGATAAAATAATTCCCCACACTACAAAAAAACAGTCTATTAGGGACGAATGTTTGCAACGAATTTAAATTTTGTTCCAAACTTTCCAACAAAATTTGCAACAAAATAATAAATTGTTCCAAATTAGCAACAAATTTAGCAACAAAATAAATTCGTTGCAAATTAGCAACAAAAGATATTTTATCGCTAATATTGTTGCAAGTTAGCGACAAAAAAAAAATTTGTTGCAAATTTTGTAACGAATAATTTCTTCGTTGCAAATTTTGCAACGAATAATTTCTTCGTTGCAAATTTTGCAACGAATAGTATTTTCGTCCCAAAAATTGCAACGAAAATATTATTTGTTGAAATTTCGTTGGAAACATTTCCAACGAATCTGCCAGTTCGTTGGAAATTTCCAATGAATTCCAGATTCGTTGCAAAGTATGCAATGTCTTAAAAACCCATTTGACCGACCTAGAGACCTCCGAATTGGATGAAACCAATTCCTATGTGCTCCTCTTGGTCTCCTGATTCTCTAGATGAGCTCAAATATTTTTTTTGACATAAGATGAATTTTTAACATCTAGGTCAATTGGATGAATTTAAATTTGAGCATGAAAGTGTTAAAGTTTTAAATCAAATTTAAGTGTAGTTGAACTTGTTAGATTTACAAAATAATGTTCGAGTGCTCAGAACGAGGCGAAACCAGTTTGTTTGCGTTCGTAAGGTTCTCGCGATTATATCCATGAATTAAAAATAATTTTTGAGCTAATTTATTTTGATATGTGAATTTTTAAACCTGAATTTACTTTTCCTAAACAATGGGAATTGAAAAAATAAAGAAAAAAATATGAGGGAAAAAAAATATTTGAGAACATATATAAAATCAGGATAAATAAAGGAGCACATAGGAACTGGTTTCATCTAATTCCGAGGTTTCTAGGTCGGTCAACCGTGATTTTAGGGTAATATAGAGTTTGCAACGAATCTGGAATTCGTTGGAAGCATTTCCGACGAATCTGCTAGTTCGTTGGAAATTTCCAACGAATTCTAGATTCGTTGCAAAGTATGCAATGTCTTAAAAACCCATTTGACCAACCTAGAGGCCTCCGAATTGGATGAAACCAGTTCCTATGTGCTTCTCTTGGTCTCCTGATTCTCTAGATGAGCTCAAATAATTTTTTTGACATAAGATGAATTTTTAACATCTAGGTCAATTGGATGAATTTGAATTTGAGCATGAAAGTGTTAGAATTTTAAATCAAATTTAAGTGTAGTTGAACTTGTTAGATTTACAAAATAATGTTCGAATGCTCAGAACGAGGCGAAACCAGTTTGTTTGCGTTCGTAAGGTTCTCACGATTATATCCATGAATTAAAAATAATTTTTGAGCTAATTTATTTTGATATGTGAATTTTTAAACCTGAATTTAATTTTCCTAACACAATGGGAATTGAAAAAATAAAGAAAAAAATATATGAGGGAAAAAAAATATTTGAAAACATATATAAAATCAGGATAAATAAAGGAGCACATAGGAACTGGTTTCATCCAATTCCGAGGTCTCTAGGTCGGTCAACCGTGATTTTAGGGTAATATAGAGTTTGCAACGAATCTGGAATTCGTTGGAAATTTCCAACGAATTGGCAGATTCGTTGGAAACATTTCCAACGAATCTGCCAGTTCGTTTGAAATTTGCAACGAATTCCAGATTCGTTGCAAAGTATGTAATGTCTTAAAAAGTCATTTGACCGACCTAGAGACCTCCGAATTGGATGAAACCAGTTCCTATGTGCTCCTCTTGGTCTCCTGATTCTCTAGATGAGCTCAAATAATTTTTTTGACATAAGATGAATTTTTAACATCTAGGTCAATTGGATGAATTTGAATTTGAGCATGAAAGTGATAGAGTTTTAAATCAAATTTAAGTATAGTTGAACTTGTTAGATTTACAAAATAATGTTCAAGTGCTCAGAACGAGGCAAAACCAGTTTGTTTGCATTCGTAAGGTTCTCGCGATTATATCCATGAATTAAAAATAATTTTTGAGCTAATTTATTTTGATATGTGAATTTTTAAACCTGAATTTAATTTTCCTAACACAATGGGAATTGAAAAAATAAAGAAAAAATATATGAGGGAAAAAAAATATTTGAGAATATATATAAAATCAGGATAAATAAAGGAGCACATAGGAACTGGTTTCATCCAATTACGAGGTCTCTAGGTTGGTCAACCGTGATTTTAGGAAAATGTAGAGTTTGCAACGAATCTGGAATTCGTTGGAAATTTCCAACGAATTGGCAGATTCGTTGGAAACATTTCCAACGAATTTTCCAGTTCGTTGGAAATTTCCAACGAATTCCAGATTCGTTGCAAAGTATGCAATGTTTTAAAAACCCGTTTGATCGACCTATAGACCTCCGAATTGGATGAAACCAGTTCCTATGTGCTCCTCTTGGTCTCCTGATTCTATAGATGAGCTCAAATATTTCTTTTGACATAAGAAGAATTTTTAACATCTAGGTCAATTGGATGAATTTGAATTTGAGCATGAAAGTGTTAGAGTTTTAAATCAAATTTAAGTGTAGTTGAACTTGTTAGATTTACAAAATAATGTTCGAGTGCTCAGAACGAGGCGAAACCAGTTTATTTGCGTTCGTAAGGTTCTCGCGATTATATCCATGAATTAAAAATAATTTTTGAGCTAATTTATTTTGATATGTGAATTTTTAAACCTGAATTTAATTTTCCTAACACAATGGGAATTGAAAAAATAAAGAAAAAAATATATGAGGGAAAAAAAATATTTGAAAACATATATAAAATCAGGATAAATAAAAGAGCACATAGGAACTGGTTTCATCCAATTCCGAGGTCTCTATGTCGGTCAACCGTGATTTTAGGTAAATGTTGAGTTTGCAACGAATCTGGAATTCGTTGGAAATTTCCAACGAATTCCAGATTCGTTGCAAAGTATGCAATGTCTTAAAAACCCATTTGACCGACCTAGAGACCTCAGAATTGGATGAAACTAGTTCCTATGTGCTCCTCTTGGTCTCCTGATTCTCTAGATGAGCTCAAATAATTTTTTTGACATAAGATGAATTTTTAACATCTAGGTCAATTGGATGAATTTGAATTTGAGCATGAAAGTGTTAGAGTTTTAAATCAAATTTAAGTGTAGTTGAACTTGTTAGATTTACAAAATAATGTTCGAGTGCTCAGAACGAGGCGAAACTAGTTTGTTTGCGTTCCTAAGGTTCTCGCGATTTTATCCATGAATTAAAAATAATTTTTGAGCTAATTTATTTTGATATGTGAATTTTTAAACCTAAATTTAATTTTCCTAACACAATAGGAATAGAAAAAATAAAGAAAAAAATATATGAGGGAAAAAAAATATTTGAGAACATATATAAAATCAGGATAAATAAAGGAGCACATAGGAACTGGTTTCATCCAATTCCGAGGTCTCTAGGTCGTTCAACCGTGATTTTAGGGTAATATAGAGTTTGCAACGAATCTGGAATTCATTGGAAATTTCCAACGAATTGGCAGATTCGTTGGAAACATTTCCAACGAATCTGCCAGTTCGTTGGAAATTTCCAACGAATTCCAGATTCGTTGCAAAGTATGCAATGTCTTAAAAACCCATTTGACCGACCTAGAGACCTCCGAATTGGATGAAACTAGTTCCTATGTGCTCCTCTTGGTCTCCTGATTCTCTAGATAAGCTCAAATATTCTTTTTGACATAAGATGAATTTTTAACATCTAGGTCAATTGGATGAATTTGAATTTGAGCATGAAAGTGTTAGAGTTTTAAAACAAATTTAAGTGTAGTTGAACTTGTTAGATTTACAAAATAATGTTCGATTGCTCAGAACGAGGCGAAACCAGTTTGTTTGCGTTCGTAAGGTTCTCGCGATTATATCCATGAATTAAAAATAATTTTTGAGCTAATTTATTTTGATGTGTGAATTTTTAAACCTGAATTTAATTTTCCTAACACAATGGGAATTGAAAAAATAAAGAAAAAAATATATGAGGGAAAAAAAATATTTGAGAACATATATAAAATAAGGATAAATAAAGGAGCACATAGGAACTGGTTTCATCCAATTTCGAGGTCTCTAGGTCGGTCAATCGTGATTTTAGGGAAATGTTGAGTTTGCAATGAATCTGGAATTCGTTGGAAATTTCCAACGAATTGGCAGATTCGTTGGAAATATTTCCAACGAATCTGCCAGTTCATTGGAAATTTCCAACGAATTCCAGATTCGTTGCAAAGTATACAATGTCTTAAAAACCCGTTTGATCGACCTAGAGACCTCCGAATTGGATGAAACCTGTTCCTATGTGCTCCTCTTGGTCTCCTGATTCTATAGATGAGCTCAAATATTTTTTTTGACATAAGATGAATTTTTAACATCTAGGTCAATTGGTTGAATTTGAATTTGAGCATGAAAGTGTTAGAGTTTTAAATCAAATTTAAGTGTAGTTGAACTTGTTAGATTTACAAAATAATGTTCTAGTGCTCAGAACGAGCCGAAACTAGTTTGTTTGCGTTCTTAAGGTTCTCGCGATTATATCCATAAATTAAAAATAATTTTTGAACTAATTTATTTTGATATGTGAATTTTTAAACCTAAATTTAATTTTCCTAACACAATAGGAATTGAAAAAATAAAGAAAAAAATATATTTGGGAAAAAAAATATTTGAGAATATATATGAAATCAGGATAAATAAAGGAGCACATAGGAACTGGTTTCATCCAATTCCGAGGTCTCTAGGTTGGTCAACCGTGATTTTAGGGAAATGTAGAGTTTGCAACAAATCTGGAATTCGTTGGAAATTTCCAACGAATTGGCAGATTCGTTGGAAATATTTCCAACGAATCTGCCAGTTCGTTGGAAATTTCCAACGAATTCCAGATTCGTTGCAAAGTATGCAATGTCTTAAAAACCCATTTGACCGACCTAGAGACCTCCGAATTGGATGAAACCAGTTCCTATGTGCTCCTCTTGGTCTCCTGATTCTCTAGATGAGCTCAAATATTTTTTTTTGACTTAAGATGAATTTTTAACATCTAGGTCAATTGGATGAATTTGAATTTGAGCATGAAAGTGTTAGAGTTTTAAAACAAATTTAAGTGTAGTTGAACTTGTTAGATTTACAAAATAATGTTTGATTGCTCAGAACGAGGCGAAACCAGTTTGTTTGCGTTCGTAAGGTTCTCGCGATTATATCCATGAATTAAAAATAATTTTTGAGCTAATTTATTTTGATATGTGAATTTTTAAACCTGAATTTAATTTTCCTAACACAATGGGAATTGAAAAAATAAATAAAAAAATATATGAGGGAAAAAAAAATATTTGAGAACATATATAAAATCAGGATAAATAAAGGAGCACATAGGAACTGGTTTCATCCAATTCCGAGGTCTCTGGGTCGGTCAACCGTGATTTTAGGGTAATATAGGGTTTGCAACGAATCTGTAATTCGTTGGAAATTTCCAACGAATTGGCAGATTCGTTGGAAACATTTCCAACGAATCTTCCAGTTCGTTGGAAATTTCCAACGAATTCCTGATTCGTTGCAAAGTATGCAATGTCTTAAAAACCCATTTGACCGACCTAGAGACCTCCGAATTGGATGAAACCAGTTCCTATGTGCTCCTCTTGGTCTCCTGATTCTCTAGATGAGCTTAAATATTTTTTTTGACATAAGATGAATTTTTAACATATAGGTCACTTGGATGAATTTGAATTTGAGCATGAAAGTGTTAGAGTTTTGAATCAAATTTAAGTGTAGTTGAACTTGTTAGATTTACAAAATAATGTTCGAGTGCTCAGAATGAGACGAAACCAGTTTGTTTGCGTTCGTAAGGTTCTTGCTATTATATCCATGAATTAAAAATAATTTTTGAGCTAATTTATTTTGATATGTGAATTTTTAAACCTGAATTTAATTTTCCTAACACAATGGGAATTGAAAAAATAAATAAAAAAATATATGAGGGAAAAAAATTATTTGAGAACATATATAAAATCAGGATAAATAAAGGAGCACATAGGAACTGGTTTCATCCAATTCCGAGGTCTCTAGGTTAGTCAACCGTGATTTTAGGGAAATGTAGAGTTTGCAACGAATCTGGAATTCGTTGGAAATTTCCAACGAATCTGCCAGTTCGTTGGAAATTTCCAATGAATTCCAGATTCGTTGCAAAGTATACAATGTCTTAAAAACCCGTTTGATCGACCTAGAGACCTCCGAATTGGATGAAACCAGTTCCTATGTGCTCCTCTTGGTATCCTGATTCTATAGATGAGCTCAAATATTTTTTTTGACATAAGATGAATTTTTAACATCTAGGTCAATTGGATGAATTTGAATTTGAGCATGAAAGTGTTAGAGTTTTAAATCAAATTTAAGTGTAGTTGAACTTGTTAGATTTACAAAATAATGTTCGAGTGCTCAGAACGAGCCGAAACTAGTTTGTTTGCGTTCGTAAGGTTCTCGCGATTATATCCATGAATTAAAAACAATTTTTGAGCTTATTTATTTTGATATGTGAATTTTTAAACCTGAATTTAATTTTCCTAACACAATGGGAATTGAAAAAATAAAGAAAAAAATATGAGGGAAAAAAAATATTTGAGAACATATATAAAATCAGGATAAATAAAGGAGCACATAGGAACTGGTTTCATCTAATTCCGAGGTTTCTAGGTCGGTCAACCGTGATTTTAGGGTAATATAGAGTTTGCAACGAATCTGGAATTCGTTGGAAGCATTTCCGACGAATCTGCCAGTTCGTTGGAAATTTCCAACGAATTCTAGATTCGTTGCAAAGTATGCAATATCTTAAAAACCCATTTGACCAACCTAGAGACCTCCGAATTGGATGAAACCAGTTCCTATGTGCTCCTCTTGGTCTCTTGATTCTCTAGATGAGCTCAAATATTTTTTTTGACATAAGATGAATTTTTAACATCTAGGTCAATTGGATGAATTTGAATTTGAGCATGAAAGTGTTAAAGTTTTAAATCAAATTTAAGTGTAGTTGAACTTGTTAGATTTACAAAATAATGTTCGAGTGCTCAGAACGAGGCGAAACCAATTTGTTTGCGTTCGTAAGGTTCTCGCGATTATATCCATGAATTAAAAATAATTTTTGAGCTAATTTATTTTGATATGTGAATTTTTAAACCTGAATTTAATTTTCCTAACACAATGGAAATTGAAAAAATAAAGAAAAAAATATGAGGGAAAAAAAATATTTGAGAGCATATATAAAATTAGGATAAATAAAGGAGCACATAGGAACTGGTTTCATCCAATTCCGAGGTCTCTAGGTCGGTCAACCGTGATTTTAGGGAAATGTAGAGTTTGCAACGAATCTGAAATTCGTTGGAAATTTCCAACGAATTTCAGATTCGTTGCAAAGTATGCAATGTCTTAAAATCCCGTTTGACCGACCTAGAGACCTCCGAATTGGATGAAACTAGTTCCTATGTGCTCCTCTTGGTCTCCTGATTCTATAGATGAGCTCAAATATTTTTTTTTGACATAAGAGGAATTTTTAACATTTAGATCAATTGGATGAATTTGAATTTGAATTTGAGCATGTAAGTATTAGAGTTTTAAATCAAATTTAAGTGTAGTTGAACTTGTTAGATTTATAAAATAATGTTCGAGTGCTCAGAACGAGGCGAAATCAGTTTGTTTGCGTTCGTATGGTTCTCGCGATTATATCCATGAATTAAAAATAATTTTTGAGCTAATTTATTTTGATATGTGAATTTTTAAACCTGAATTTAATTTTCTAACACAATGGGAATTGAAAAAATAAAGAAAAAAATATATGAGGGGAAAAATATATTTGAGAGCATATATAAAATTAGGATAAATAGAGGAGCACATAGTAACTGTTTTCATCAAATTCCGAGATCTCTAGGTCGGTCAATCGTGATTTTAGGGAAATGTAGAGTTTGCAACGAATCTGGAATTCGTTGGAAATTTCCAACGAATTGGCAGATTCGTTGCAAAGTATGCAATGACTTAAAAACTTGATTGACCGACCTAGAGACCTTGGAATCAGATAAAACAATTTTCTATGTGCTCCTATCGGTCTCCTGATTCTATAGATGAGCTCAAATATTTTTTTTGACATTAGATAAATTTTTAACATCTTGGTCAATTGGATGAATTTGAATTTGAGCATGAATTGAAAAAATAAAGAAAAAAATATATGAAGAAAAATAAATATTTGAGAATATATATAAAATCAGTATAAATAAAGGAGTATATAGGAACTGATTTCATCCAATTCCAAAGTCTTTATGTTGGTTGACCATGATTTTATGAAATTATTAATTTTCCAACGTATTAAATTCGTTGGAAATTTCCAACGAATCTGTAAATTCATTGGAAATTTCCAACAAATTTTAGGGCTGTTGGAAATATCCAACTAATAATTATGTTGTTGGAAATTCGTTGGAAAAACCCTTATATTAACTCCGCCCGGTCCGTTCTTTACCCTTGCCCTAATTTTTCTCCTTCCATGCGGCGGCTGCACGACCAAATTTTTCCACCCATCTCTCTCGTTCTGTAAGCCTTGTTTTTGCTCCGTCGATCTCATTTCCTTGTTTTTGCTCCGATCTCGCAGCGTCGCCTGGACGCTCGCGGCCGCGCCTGGCCACGAACGCTCGCTCCTGGCCGCGAGCGGCCGCGCCTGTCCGCGAGCTGCAGCGCCTGGCCGAGAGCCGGCTCTCCTGTCCGCGAGCCGGGAGCCGGCTCGCCTGGCCGCGAGCCGGCTCGCCTGGCCGGGAGCAGTCGCGCCTGGCTGCGATTGGCACCGCCTGGCTGCGAGTGGCCGCGCCTGGCCGCACGCTCGCGTCTGGCCATGGTTTCTCGCGCTCGCGGCGGTGCCTGGCCCTAGGGCCGCCGCCTGGCCACTCTAGCCAGTGCCGAGGTTGGCCACTCGCGCCTTGGTTGGCCACTATCTGCCTAACCTGGCCACTGTCGGCATAGGATGGCTGCTGGTGGCCTCGCCTTGCTGCTGGCCGCTGCCAGCATTGGATAACCTCTATTTGTAAATCGGCAGGTCATTGTTTGATGTCAGCTAGTTGTTCTCGACCTTGGTAGGCCTTGGGGTGTCTGTGCCTTACCGCGGCACAGCTGTCCGGGGGTCAGTTCCTTGCGGCTGGGGCCAAGATTATATTTGATAATTTGTAGACCTGTTTATTTTATTGTAGTTTTGATATTATTGTTTGTGCAGGTTTGGATTTGACGTGGTTGGGAGAGACGTTCGATTTTATTTACCTTTGTTAGGTATATTTATTTACACATGATATTTTAATAATGATTGCATGTTTTTATTTGTAGATCTTTTTATTTTATTGTAATTCTGATATTATTGTTTGTGCAGGTTTGGATTTGACGTGGCTGGGAAAGACGTTCGGTTTTATTTAGGTATATTTATTTACACACAATATTTTAATTCTGATATTATTGTAATTCTTTTATTTTATCAATTTTATAAATTCTTAATTTTTGTATTTTGATTATTATTGTTTTTTTTTGTTCCAAATAGGGTTGATAGGTGAAGATGATGATGGTATTGACGTAGAAATATGTAAGTCTTTACTTATTTATTTTTGTGTTGGTTTATAAGATTTTCTTTTTGTTTGTTTATCTTTTGATGTAGGTAGAAGAAGGATTTGGATTGAGAAGGATCTCCATAAGATTATTTTCTACTCTACCTTTTTCATGTTTATGTATGACATTGGAATTTTGATACTATGACATATTTCTTGTAACTTTATTATAGTGTTTGGTTTAGGGTATTAGTTGTAGTTGTATATTATTGTAGTTTGTATTGTTGGATGATGATGTGTGTTGTATTGTTAGTTTTCTTGTAATTTTTTTATGTTGTATTGTGAGTTTTATGCTCTTAGTTTAGGTTGTGTATGGAACATGTTTTAATGATGTATGTGTTTGGATTTATATTAATGATATTTGTATTTATTTTGGTGTACATTAATATGTTGGTTGATTTTTGTTTTATATTTTTGTTATTGTGTTTTAGTGGTGTATTATATATATGTTGAATTTGTTTTAAAAAAATTGTAATAGGAAAAAATATTGGAAAAAGATGGGTCTAGATATATATTTTTTTAATTTTGGGACGAATTTTGCAACAAAATTGGATTCGTTGGAAATATCGTATTAATTGGAAAGCTGTAACGAAAAATGTATTTTCGTTGGAAATTTCCAACGAAATATGGATTCGTTGGAAATTTCCAACAAACACAATTTTTTGTTGGAAATTTCCAACGAATATGAATTTTGTTGGATATTTCCGACGAACACAATTTTTCGTTGGAAATTTTCAACGAATACGAATTTCATTGGAAATTTCCAACGAATCCATATTTTGTTGAAAATTTCCAACGGAATTGATATTCGTTGGAAATTTCCAACGAAAAAGTGGATTCGTTGGAAATTTCCAACGAAAATGTGGTTTCGTTGGAAATTTCCAACGAATATGTATTTTCGTTGGAAATTTCCAATGTAAATGTATTTTCGTTGGAAATTTCCAACGAATTCACATTTTCGTTGGAAATATTATATTTTTTAACTTTTCCAACAAATAGTTATTCGTCGCAAATCTATTTGTAACGAATACGTTTTTTCGTTGCTAATTTGCGACAAATTTGGGGTTCGTTGGAGATTTTTTCTTTTGACATTTCCAACAAATATTTATTTTCGTTGCAAATTTCCAACAAATTTTGGAACGAATTTTGATTTCGTTGCAAAATTTCCAACGAATTTTGCAACGAATATTGATTTCGTTGCAAAATTTCCAACGAAATTATAATTTTTCGTCGCAAATTTTTGCGACGGCATATTTGCAACGAATTTTTTTTGTTGCAATTTTCATCCCAAATTCAATTTCCAACGAATTTTTTTCTAAAATTTGTTGCAAAATTTGTCCCTAAATGATAGTATTTTTGTAGTGCCAATTGATCAACCCAATTGATTGGCCAATCAATTCAGTACCTCTCTATACTCGCGATTTAGGCTCCTAATTGATTGACCAATCGATTAGTGAAGGTTTAATCAATTTCCCCCAATCGATTCAGGTCTTCTCCTCTCTCGCGACAAACAGCTCTCGATCGATCAGTTGATCGATTAGGAAGAGATTAATTGATTGCTTTAATCAATTATCTCAAGGTCAATCGATTGCCCAACCCTAACTTGCATAATCAAGTCTAGGGTTCCCTTGCCCAATATTCGGTCAATCGTGATATGTTAGGACTTATTTACCAAGTATCCGGTCAACCTTTGACCTACTTGAACTTTACATCTCGTGCCAACTTTTTGTTGGACTTCCAATCACTAAGTATGGTCCTTCTTGACCCCACTTGAATTTTCCTCTTGCGTAACCCAGTTAGGATTTCCTTTTACCAATGTACGATCCTCCTTGACCCACTTGGACTTCCTTTGTCTGACCGCAGTTAGGACTTTCAATCACTAAGTATGGTCCTTCTTGACCCCACTTGAATTTTCCTCTTGCGTAACCTAGTTAGGATTTTCTTTTACTAATGTACGATCCTCCTTGACCCACTTGGACTCCCTTTGTCTGACCGCAGTTAGGACTTTCCTTTACCAACGTGCGGTATTCCTTGATCCACTTGGACTTTCCTTTGTCTGACTGCAGTTAAGGCATTCCTTTGTCTGACCGCAGTTAAGACATACCTTTGTATGACCGCAGTTAAGACATTCCTTTGTCAACATATGGTCCTCTTTAACCCACTTGAATTTTCCTTTGTTTAATCGTAGTTAGGACTTTTTCCTTGCCAATGCACGATCCTCCTTAAGTCGAACTTTCCTCTTATCTAACCCTCGAGTTAGGACTTTATTTTGCCTAATCTCTCGTTAGGACGTACTCCTTGTCTAACCCTTGAGTTAAGAATTCACAGTCAAATATCTGGTCATCCATGACCTACTTGATTTTTCTCTAATATATCGTCAAATATCTTATTCTTGACTTATTTGACTTTTACTCACATATTATTTGAAAACACATTATCTAAATATCAAAACTCAAACTTAAATCTATTTGAACTTAGTTAAATTAATTATCTTAATCTAAGGATAATTGTACTAATAATATCCCAACAAGATCCATATCCAATTTAATTCACTACTTTCGCTTAGTGTATATTCAATTAGTTTTTTTTATTTATTTTGTTAAAAAATTTAATATCTAATATAATTATATAGATAATAATAAGTTGTGTCCTTCTCGCCACTCTACCGCCATCTCATTGGACCGTGAGCTCCTCTTGTCCATCCTTTTCTAAGTAGGACTTGTTTATTTTGGACCATACGTGAGGGCTGTCCCGCAAGAGGATTGGAGGATAGCTTGGGCAATCTTCACGTGGCACGTGGCTTTGTTTCTGACAAATATATTTTGAGAATGAAAAAATATTGATATATATATATTTTAAAAAAACATCCTTTTCACAAAATATAATAACGAACTCCTTTTAATTTTTATCCAATAAAATAAGTAAATTTTCCTAAAATCCTTAATATCCTTAATAGTAGACTCAATTTTCTCCTTAAATTTTTGTGTCAGAAAATTTTGTTCTCGCTCCTAAATTTTTTTGTTTGTTTCAACTCTCTTCCAATTTCTTAATATATACCAATTTATCTAATTATTTTTATTTTTTATTAAAAAAAATAAAATGAGAGATAATTCCTTCTAAATTTAAGATTAATACTAGTGTGATCGTACACACGCATTATTATTATTATATTACGTGTGTAATATAATAATATATAAATTATTTGGGTCTTTGAAAATCTGAATTGTTTGGATTTTCTAATGTCACGTTAGAGAATCCCAGCAATAAACTATTGTAATGGGCTTCCCTATGCAAAAAATTATTTTAATTTAATATTATACTTATCTTAATAAAAAAACTAAGAAAAGTATATTTTTTAACATCGTCGGCCTAAAATATTTATAGAAACTTTTTTTATCATAGTGTTGTCAATTCTAAGATGTGGGACTAAAGAGAACTATATTTTTTTTATATAAAACAACCAAAGAAAATTACTAATAAAACTTGAAATTATTTTTAGTGTGAATAGAAAAAAGGACAGTAACGTAAATTCATTTTAGGCTTCACCAAAGTTAGTTAGTAAAGGGGGGAGATTTTTAATAAAATAGTAAGATATTAGAATGTAGTATATTTTCTATCAATTTGGTAGCTCCGATCGATTAGAAATCGATCGGCAATCGTTCAGAAGGAACAAAAGTCCTCATTAATTATTTTTATAGGTATAACAAGTCCAAAATAGATGTAATTTCTTCTGAATTCATCATTATTTAGTTAGAATTGAGTATATTTTCTATTCAATTGAGTACGATTTTTTTTTACTTATCAATCAATTAGAGTCATATCAATCAATTAGATTAGGTCGAATCAATTGGATCAATCGATTCAACTTAAGTTAATCGATTGATATGAACTTCTAATCGATTGGTTTGGTGATAAAATATCATACTCAATTTGATAGAAAACATAATAGATTCTAATTTAAATGTGCTAAATTTAAAAAGAATTATATCTTATTTTGAATTTAAAAAAATGAGAAAAATTAGGTAAATCTATGTGTATTATGGAGTTAAAAGAGAGTTGAAGCAAAAAAAAAAAAATTATATGCAAGTAGTGAGAATAAATTTTTTTTGACACAAGATTAAGAAGGAAGTTAAGTCTCAAGCAGGGAGTTTAGGATAATTTACCCATAAAATAATTAGTATTTTAAACATTAATTAAATTAAATTATCTTAAATAATTAGCATTTTTGACTTATTTAGCAATTAACAATTTAAATAAATTGTATTTATTGAACTAATACTTAAATAAATAATTCATCTAATTAACATTCAATTAAAATAACTTCAAATTAGTGTTAAATATATTATTGCACTCTCAACGCTTGCTTAAGTTTGCAGATTTTGAGTTCTACGAAGCCGTTAAAATTTCTAATAAATATTGCACTTTCAATAAATTTTTCCCCCTATTTTTAGGCTTAGAGGGTTATTTTTTTTTTTCAGGTTTGGCTAAAGCTGATCCTATACTAAAGAAGCTTCGATTAAATTACTCTCAATAATTTTAGTTAACTTTTTTATTAAAATTATTCTATATTATAATAGTGGCATTGGACTCCTACGCGCTTTCCAAATTTACTTGATTGTACTGAAGACCCAAATACTAGGATTAACAATTTATTTTTTAAATAGCATACTTTGAATAATATAAATTAAATCTAATATAAAAGTAATCAAAATTGGCTGCATTGAATCTGCGGGCTAAAAATCCAAATCCGGCCCGGCCCAATTTCATGTAGCCTCCTTAAAAAAAAAAATCATAAATTTTGTCGATAGTCCAATGCTTCTTAACAGCTAAGGCAAAAGTGGTTCCCCTACTGATAATGACCGTTTGAATGGAAATGATTGATGACGCCCGTTTCTAGAATGTCGTAGCGTGAGGTCCAATTAATATCGTATCGTCCGTTATGTATGTCATCTCATTTCGGATAAAAACTCATTTGAAGGGTAGGATCTCTAGTTCATTCTGATCCAACGGCAAACAAAACATGATGAAGCTGCTTCCTTCATAGCGGAGTGGCGCTCGGATGCCTAACGCTATATAACGTCGATATGACCGTAGAGAAGCCCTCTGTCTATCCTCATCCAGATATCATGAACCCCTTCGGCCATCTCGGTCACCACCACCATCGGCGAGATGAGGAGGAGGAGGAGGAGCGCCGCTTTCCTCCGCCTGGATACTATCCACCAGCTCCCGATCAGCCCTACTTCGGCGGTCCCCCTTATCCACCGGCCGTGCAGCACGTGTCTCACGAGGGCGGACATGGATACGGTCCGACCCCTCCCATCTACCCTCCTCCTCCTGGATCATACGGCGAGAGGAGTTACAGCGGTGACCCGTCTCACCACGGTCCTCCGCCTCCCATATACCCTCCCGTTCCGGCTCCTGGGCACCCAGGAGAAGTGGGGCACCATCACCATCATCACCATGGTTTCCCGCACTTTCCCGGTATTCAACACGTGAGCCACCACAGTTGGGAGGAAGGGGCTGCGCCTCATGGGCAACCGACGGTGAGGATTTACACCAAGGCGGAGCCGAACTTTTCTCTCTCCATCAGAGATGGGAAGGTTATCCTCGCCCGCAACAATCCCGCGGACCCTTACCAGGCAAGTTATGGCTCGTCGATATGATCTTAATTTTCTCCCATCCTTTTTTAGTTTTCTTATTTACTTTTGAGTAGAAGAGGAATCATCTCATGTGTACAATTGGATTTTTTTTTTTCCCCTCTAAAAAGTAAATCTTGATCTTATTGTTCGTATCCTTTGTGTTTTTTTTCCTCATTCGTATTTCCCCTCCGATGTTGCCTCTGATTTCAACTAAGAGATTTATTGGGGGAAAGTTAAAACTTTTGTTGTGGCGGATTTTCGAAATTTTCTGGTTATTGTGAAAGCTTTCATCTTTGAATTCATGTATTGTTCTAGGTAAAGGATATTAATTTTGGATTTCTTTTGCTCACCTATATATTTTTGGATGTCAGCACTGGATCAGAGACTTAAGGTACAGTACCAAGGTGAAGGATGAAGAAGGCTTCCCAAGCTTTTCTCTGATTAACAAGGTTACTGGCGAAGCTATCAAACACTCTATTGGAGCAACCCATCCTGTGAGTTATTTATCCACATAATTCTGAATCTTGTTTGTCATACAAACTTACTCTGTACTATATATCTCATTAACAGTTTATACTTTTTTTTCTTTATTAATCATCTATTCATCTTTGTACATTTTGACCAGTAATAATGGGCATCCTAGACACTGTAATGACCTACAATCGGCTCGCTCAAACATTAATGCTTTAACAGCCACGATCTGTAACCTCAACTTTTTTTTTTTTTTTTTGCATATTTGATATGTTTAAAATGTGTGAAAATTCATGACATGTTGATGTCTCTGATTGCAGTTATAATATGTTTAATCTTAGAACTAGTTAGGAGCTGGTATAGCATGTCACTAATAACATTGCTGATGCTTTTGACCTACGAACAACTTTTTTAGGATCAGGTATATCATATCACGGTGCTGATCATTTTAGCCAAATAATTACTTAGGTTCAGGTGTTATTAAGCTGTGCTAGTCTCACAAAAATTCAAATGGTATTTATAAGTGCTTAAGATTTACATAAGGATCAACTCAAATTTTATTTCTTTTCATCAGTACTTGACTGATATTATTGTCATAATCAAGATAACCTTCTTTTTATATATTACTTATATATGATATTCAAAATAAACTCTTCTATAGTACCACACTGTTCCATTATTATTTGATCCTTATTTACTGTTTTTTTTCCCAAATGTCTCGTGCAGGTTAGGTTGATTTCATATAATCCCAACTATCTAGATGAGTCAGTTCTGTGGGCTGAGAGCAAGGACTTGGGTGATGGCTTCCGATGCATAAGGATGGTAAACAATATTCGCTTGAATTTTGATGCCTTTCATGGCGACAAA
Source organism: Zingiber officinale (assembly GCF_018446385.1). Taxonomy (NCBI): domain Eukaryota; kingdom Viridiplantae; phylum Streptophyta; class Magnoliopsida; order Zingiberales; family Zingiberaceae; genus Zingiber; species Zingiber officinale. The sequence continues at coordinate 35,651,765 of NC_056004.1, read as the reverse complement.
AACCACGGAGGGGTAAAAGATGGAACCATTGTTGTTCTATGGGAGTGGCTGAAGGGAGATAACCAAAGGTGGAAGATTGTTCCTCACTGTAAGCCCCTTGAAAAACTTCTGGCCCTTTCAGTAAATTGCAAATAAGAGGCATTTTAAGAAACAATTATCTTAGTCCTGTGTTCCCATTTAATTATCACTTTCCTACTTTTCACTTTTGAAAGCTCCCTTCCTTCGGCACTGCTTAGAATGTCTTTCTTGTTGAACATCATGAATGAACTTGATGTTAGTGCAAATTTGTATAATTCTTTATAGAATGTCTTTCTTGTATAATTCTTTATAGTCTAATGCACATCTCATTCCTTCTTTATCATTATCTCCTGTTGATTATCTTACATTTGTTTTTTTGTTCACAGGAAATATTCGGAGATCTTCTGTGGCGCTGTATTCATGTCTGGTGATTCTTGATTTTATCATGCTATTCAGAATATAACTTAGCTTTCATGTGTGTAATCTCAGTCTCTTAGCATGAGCAGATATTTCTAGTCAGACCTTGTGTTCTTTCCTTTACATTTTCATGCTATCCCAACGTCATCAAACCCTGCCAGCCTTCTTGTGATCAGATGGTGTTGTCAGTTATGTCATTATTAATTGGATTACAAAGACTATGATGAAATTAAATAAATTTTATGAAATCAAGAATATTGTTGATATGATTCTTAATATCACTTGGACAGAGAGCGTGTCATTATTGATGTAGACATATTGTTTTCGATTTTTTTGCATTCATGACGCTGCCTTGCTGGTTTTCTCAAACCGAGTTGTTGCAAACAAGTTGCAGATTTTTATTCTCAGTATATTGTTGGTAGACACTTGTGCTCTGACTTGGTCAATATAAAGTAACCAAATCTTTGGGCATCTAAAAGTTTGTTGCATTTGATCTTGCTCCCTGAGTACTTTATTAGTATAGAGAAAGCAATGGTGGATATTTGCACAGATGCCAATGTTTGGGAATACTTACTTACAGTAGACGGGTCTTGGCCATTAAGTATTCAGGCACAATGTTTCGGGACTAGTGTGCTGCATTTTGTCATACTGATGTGTTGAGTCAAATGCTACGTGGACATCTGACAATAACATTTTTCTGTGATTTTATTGAGGCGTTTACTGTCATTATATATAAAAATACTGATGTTATTGATGTGTTGGAGTGAAAAAACAAGTGACGTCGTAGTGCTTTGAAAGTCAGGCCTCGTACTCACAAGGGGTAAAGTAATAACGAGTACAATATCCAATGAGGTTCGAGTATTCTGAGAATTGATTTCAAGATTTAGTAAAGTAATAACTTATTAGGAATTAACTGTGTCAATGTGTGGGGATAATATTATTGATGTGTTGAACCATATGACATGACAATTATGATTTGAGATATCATTGGCAGATTCTGGTTTATTCCAATGCGCATAGTTTATTTCATTAATTTATATGTGAGCGTACCACTTGTTTGCATCTTATTCGCTCTCCTTCCCTGGATTTTGACTAAGCTGTGAGATTATGGGTAGATTAATCTCGCTTATTGATGTAGACTAGATTGATTATTTCTTAAATCCACGCGGAGGGAGTCCACTCATGTTGGTGGCACGTCTTCTCATCCATAAGAATCAATTATTGAACGAGTAAAATCCTTTGAGAATCTTTATTTTAGCAAATTGCTCCCCCTACAGATTTTGCTTCCCCTTTATACGCCACTTTCTCCTTTAAAATAACAAATTATTTGAACTCCTTTGTATTTTTATTTTATTTTATTTTATTTTTATTTAGTTTTATTTTTTTTTAATCAATTCTATTTTTTATCAATTTTTTTTATTTTTTTATTTTATATAATTTTTAACCTATATCATAATCTCTTCCTTTTTTTTTTAATTATCATTCTAATCCAACACTTTATATATTTTTAATGTCTCTCTTTGTTTCAGTTTTATTTAATTTTTTTTATTAGTTTTTTTTCATAAGTTTTATCTTTTTTTTTGTTTTATTTAATTTTAAACCCATGTCAAAATCTCACATTCCTTCTAAATTATCTCTCCTCAAGCCCTTGACAACTCCTGACATATATCAGAACTTTTCTCTCTCTTTAAATTATCTCTAACCTTTTTTCCCTTTAAATTACTCATCCAACCCTTGACACATGTCAAAATCTTCCTTTTCTTTGAATTACCTCCCCCTTTCCAACCCTTGATACATGATGCATATCAGAACTTTTTACTTCCTTTAAATTACCCTCTCTCCAACTCTCAACACATGTCAAAATACCCCCTATCTTTAAATTACTCTCATCCAATCTCTGACACATATCAGAACCTCTCACTTTCTTTAAATTACTCACCCTCTAACCCTTGGCTAGGGTTGTAAATGAATTAAGTGTTCGTGAACAAGCTTGGTGTTCGACTTGGTAAGAGTTTGTTTATGTTCGTTTAATATACATAAAATTAATTAAACAAACAAGTTTGAACAGCTTGTTAAGCTAAACAAACAAGCTTGAACACATATGTGTTCAGCTCATTAACATTCGTGAACAACATTCATGACAATGTTCACGAACCATATTCATTAATAAAACTCTTTTCAATATGCTAAATAAATAAATAAATTTAAATTATCAAACTCAATAATTAATCAAACAACTAAAAGTTTTAAACAATCAAACAAACTTGAATTGAGAGCTTGATAACATCTAAACGAACCAAGCTCGAACCAAGCTCAAGCCAAGCTTGAACTAAGTTTAAGCCAAGTTTGAATTGAGAGCTTGATAACATCTAAACAAACCAAGCTCAAGCCAAGCTTCAAACAAGCTCAAGCTTATAAAAAATAAACTAAGTCAAGCTTGAACAGTCATTTCAAAAGCTTGGTTCATTTTAAGCTCAGTTCGTCTCGGCTTGGTTACCTTATCAAACAAGCTTGAACACCCCAAAACTCAGCTCGGCTCAGCTTGTTTACAACCCTACCCTTGGCACATGTCAAAAGACCCCCCTCTCTTTAAATTACCCCTTTCAACCATTGACATATGTCAGAACCTCCTTGTTGGTGCAACCTTAGGTCAAGGTTGACCTGGTTGACCCGACTCGAGTTGACTTGACTCGAGTTGTATTTTGATGTTTGACTTGGGAAGATTGTCGGTGCAACCTTAGGTCAAGGTTGACCTAGTTGTGTTGCATGTTGATGTTTGACACTCGTGAGAGAGTTCTATTCTTGATATGGGACAAGAATAGATGTTTGGGAGATTATTGGTGCAACCGTAGGTCAAGGTTGACCTGGTTGACCTGATTCGGGAAAAAGTCCAAGTATGGAGACTTGGCAACGGAAAAGTCCAAGCAGGGAGCTTGGCACGCGAAAAGTCCAAGTATGGAGACTTGGCACTGGAAAAGTCCAAGCAGGGAGCTTGGCACGGGAAAAGTCCAAGTATGGAGACTTGGCACTGGAAAAGTCCAAGCAGGGAGCTTGGCACGGGAAAAGTCCAAGTATGGAGACTTGGCACGGAAAAAGTCCAAGTATGAAGACTTGGCACGAGAAGTCCCGTGAGTGAAGCCAGTGGAAAGTCCTAACGGATGTTAGGCGGTTGGAAAGTCCCGTGAGTGAAGCGGGAAAGTCCTAACTGGATGTTAGGCGGTTGGGAAGTCCTGGTGAGTGAAGCAGCAAGGAAAGTCCTGGTGAGTGAAGCAGGCAGAAGGAAACCCTGGTGAGTGAAGCAGTCCTGGTGAGTGAAGCAGGCGGTGAAAATCCTAGTGAGTGAAGCTAGGTGAATGAGAAAGTCCTAACTGGGATGTTAGTGTGAAATCTCGGTGAGTGAAGCCGGGAAGTCCCGGTGAGTGAAGCGGGCAAGGGAAAATCCAGATGGATCAAGGGTGATCGGACATCCGGTGTTGAGAAGTCCAAGTGAGTGAAGCTTGGCATATGGAGTCGGAGAGGGCTCGGTAGCTCGTTCTCCGAACTAGGTTAGAGAGGGCACTCTAAACCGAGGAGTTGGATCGGTCTGGTGACCGATCCAGTGATACTGCGTTTGCCCTGATCGGTCTGGTGACCGATCGGAATCAGATCGATGGCTCATCGATTGCAATCGATCGGTCCGGAGACCGATCAGGAACCTCGCGAGAAGAAAACCGTGGATCGGTCTGCTGACCGATCCCCGATCGGTCCGCACCGATCGAATAGATCGATGGCGTGAGGAGCCCGATCGGTCCATGGACCGATCAGGGAGGTTCCTGATCGGTCCACAGACCGATCAGGGCTTCGATCGCGACACCTGATCGGTCTGGGGACCGATCAGGTGACAAACAGAAGCCTCATGCGCCTAGGCTGATCGGTCTGTAGACCGATCAGGGTTCTAGCCGTTGCGACACAACGGTTAGTTTCTTCGCTGTTTCTTCTTCGCAGGTATAAAGGATCGAGGCATCTTCTGTGCGAAAAGATCTTCTTCTTCCTCCTTCCGATTGCTAAGTGCTGCTGTGCTTGAGCTTTGTTGAGCTCGTCCAAAGCTTCGCGTGAGCTTTCGGCTGGGTCACCTGCTGTTGTAGGCGCTTGGAGCTGTTGCTTCATCCAGTCGACAAGAAGGCAAGCTAGGGTTATTACATTCTTGTATTGTACTTAGTTTTCTTGCTGTATTCTTGTACTTCTGTTTATCTTGCTGTTGCAAGACATTGTGGCGAGGTTTCTCCACCCAGAAGGAGTTTGATTTAGCCGGTTTTCCGGGGACTCATCCACCGACGGATTGATAGGCTTCGTCCACCTTACGGACACGCCGAGGAGTAGGAGTTTCATCTCCGAACCTCGTTACATCGACGAGTTTGAGGTTTGATCTTTCCGCTTTCGTTTCTTTGTTTTATTTTCCGCTGCGCTAACCCTTATTGTAGAAAGAAACGAGAAATTTGGGGTCGGCTATTCACACCCCCCTCTCTAGCCGCGAACAAAGGATCCTAACAAGTGGTATCAGAGCAAGGTCGCTCTTCATCGGATTCACACCCGTGGGAGCACAAGCGCTAGAGATGGATCAATTCGGAGAAGACATCACCATTCCACCCTTCTACAACGACAACTTCGCATATTGGAAGGTAAGGATGATGTATTTTCTTAGGACTAATATGTGGAATTGGTTTTGTGTACAAGAAGGGTTTACTCCTCCAATGGATAAAGAAGGAGAGCCTCTAGAGAAGAACAAGTGGACAAAGGAACAAGTCCATCAATCAACGATCAACAATGAGGTAACTAAAACAATTGAATTTTCATTACCTACTAATATTTTGCGTAAGATAGGTGAATACAACAATGCCAAGGAGTTGTGGGATAACTTGGCCAAGTACCATGAGGAGAGTTCCACTTCAAGCCATGAAGAGGAGCCTAGTGAGCCAAGTAGCTCACATCATGGAGGGAGCGAATTGGGAATTGAGGGCTACTCAACATCCAAGGAAGAAGAGGAGGAGAGTTCCTCTTGCTCAAGTTCGGAGCAAGAAGAAGAAGTTTCCACCTCCGGAAGGGTTGTAGAAGAAAGCTCATCTCCATCCACAACCCTAGGTAACTCAAACACTGTGATTTCAAGCAAATTACACATAATGTGTTTTGAGTGTAGGAAACATGGACATTACAAGAGTAAGTGTCCAAAGAGGGTAAGAAAGACTCCACCTGCGCCAAAGGTTAAGGAAGCCGGAGTCCCGAAACGCAAGGGCAAGGAGCACATCGTGTGTTTCCAATGCAAGCAAAGGGGACACTATAGGAGCCATTGTCCGAGGGGGAGGCAACCTCACAAGGGCAAGAGACCGGGCACATCGATAGGGGGAGCTAAGGCAAACCCTAAGGTAACCTCTAAGGTTCATTTTTGCAACTCTAATAAAATGCATGCTAGGAATTTTATTGCACTTGTCGATAATAACAAGCATGATAACCTTAGGAATCAATACATGTGCTTAGGTGCAAAACATGTGAGCCTAGATAAGGATAACACTAGGAAAGCCAACCCTAGGATTAACTCATCTAAGGTTAAGGAGAACCTAGGTAGAAATCCCAAATCATCTAGACATATGCCTAGAAATACCTCAAGGAATAATGATAAATTAAAGATTGAGGTATTAGAGAAGGAGAATCAAGTCTTGAAGTCAAGACTTGATACTTTGGAAAAGACTCTTGAGAACATGGAGAAGTCATCTCTAGGGTTTAAGAGTCAAAAACCCAAGTCCAAGGACAAGAAAGGTTTGGGTCACAAACCTAAGTCCCAAGTGGTCAAGCCCACCTATCATAATGTTCCATTCGATTATGGAACAAAACCTAGGGCTAGGAAGACTACTACCAAGGTCACAAGGGGAGTCACCCCTAGAGTTGATTTTGATGAGACCCAAATGACCAAGGCTTTAAAGCCTAAGAGGGTCATTAGGAGGGTTGCTAGGGAAGCTATCCCTAGTGAATATTTAGTGAACCCAATGAGCTCTAATAGGTATTGGGTTCCTAGGAGCATCTTCTCTACCCCATAGATGGGTTAGAGAGTGTCAACTCCAATAAGAAGGGTAGTTAACCCAACTTTGAGGAAATTGACACTCAAGGAGCATTTTCAAGGTTTTGTGAACCTTTGAAAATGAAATGAATTATCATTTACTCCTTTGAAGAGTTAAATGTGCCTAAAGATTGGAAATCTCATTTTTAATCTCAATTGGCACAATTTGGGAAAATCTAGAGAACTCTCGAGGAAAAATGAAACATGTCAAGTTTTGAGGATAAATTTGATCTTTAAGTGGCATGAATTAATCTAGAGTTCAAGAAGTGTCAAAATTAGGATTTTGGCATTTTGGGGCAATCTAGGATTAAATTTGAAGTTAGCCAAGTGGTTAAGGATACTTAGATAGGGAATTTAGGTATTTTATTTGTGCTAACTTGCCATGATTGGTTGCCATATGCCATGCCATGACATCATATTTATTTTATTATCATTTGAAATGTCATGATAATGCTTAGGTTATCTATATGTCATGTGTTAGTTTAGTTTCAAACTTTATGCCATGACATCATGACATTGGCACATGTTTTCATATCATTATATGCCATGTCATCATCTCTTGCATTATAATCAATGAAATTGATTTAAGGACAAACATATAATTTGATATTGAGATCAAATTGGTGTTTAGAGAATGCATGAGACCTTAGTCTAAGATACCTAAACTCATATCTCACATCAAATTTGACTTGGATGTGTTTGATACACTTTAGATGTGTGTGAGATATTAGGATCATGAGTTAGGATCAAGGTGCATAGTTCTTGTATCTAGATGAGCCTAATTCAAGAAACTAAGGATCATAGGGAAAGCTTGTGTACAAGTCATGTACATCTAGCCCTAAGATTATGGTCCTAAATTCAAATGGTTTTAAAAGCATTTTAAAATTGATTTGAAAAACCTTGATGAAGCTTTCCTAGTGATAGCATTCATCATTGAACATTGTGATACAAAGTTGAGTTAAAACTTGAACTATTTCAAAGTTTTTGAACTTTGTATCAAGATTTGAAAATGGAAACTATTTTCATAGAAAATTATTTTTCCATGGTAGTGTATGATATGAGGAATGTATCCTCAAAATTTCACAATTTTTCGAATTTTCTGGAATTTATTAGGGGTTTCTGAATTTCGGGAGAGGAAAAATCAGAAATCCCTGATCAGTGTCTGGATCGGTCGCTGGACCGATCCAGGGAGGGATGGATCCTGGACCGATCCAGAGTGCTGTGGATCGGTCCGGTGACCGATCCAGTGAGGTCTGATAGCGTGCCAATGTCTGAAATTCGACTGCATGTCCGAAATTTCGGCTGAAAGTTGGTTTTAGATTTCTAAAGGTTTGAAACTCTCCAAGATATTGTTGGTGCAATGGTCAAGGGGAGTTGGCCTTTAGGGGAGTTTTAACTATTAGTCAAGGGAGTTGACTTTAGGGGAGTTTTACTCCTTGAGGATTTGTGATATGGGATTATCACTAAGTGGATTATTGAGCTTAGTATCAAGGGAAAATAAGAGTTTCAATGAAAGGTATGGGACTTTCATTAGGAAGAAACTCTTGACCTTATACCTTCTTATTCTTTTGATGTGTGTCAAAAGGGAGAGTGTTCATTGGAGAATTATTGGAGAACCCAAGTTAGGTTATCGGTTTAACCTAAGCTAGGGAAGATTGTCAAGGAATGTTCGAGGAAGAACATTGGAATACTTTTGATGTGTCAAAAGGGGAGAATTATTAGAGAACCCAAGTTAGGTTATCGGTTTAACCTAAGGGGAGAATGTCTAGAGAATGTTCAAGGAAAGAACATTGGACATTGGAAGATGGTTGAAAACCTAAGTTAGGTTATCGGTTAACCTAACTTGATTATGGTTTTGTCAAACATCAAAGGGAGATTGTTGGTGCAACCTTAGGTCAAGGTTGACTGGTTGACCCGACCGAGTTGACTTGACTCGAGTTGTATTTTGATGTTTGACTTGGGAAGATTGTTTGCAACCTTAGGTCAAGGTTGACCTAGTTGTGTTGCATGTTGATGTTTGACACTGTGAGAGAGTTCTATTCTTGATATGGGACAAGAATAGATGTTTGGGAGATTATTGGTGCAACCGTAGGTCAAGGTTGACTGGTTGACTGATTCGGGAAAAGTCCAAGTATGGAGACTTAACGGAAAAGTCCAAGCAGGAGCTTGCTCGAAAAGTCCAAGTATGGAGACTTGGCATCGGAAAATTGTGGGTGCAACCTTGGTCAAGATTGACCTGGTGACCGACTTGAGTTGACCTGATCGGAAAAGTCCAAGTATGGAGACTTGGCACGGAAAAGTCCAAGCAGGAGCTTGGCACGGAAAAGTCCAAGTATGGAGACTTGGCACGGAAAAGTCCAAGTATGAAGACTTGGCACGAGAAGTCCCGTGAGTGAAGCTGGAAAGTCCTAACGGGATGTTAGGCATTGGAAAGTCCCGTGAGTGAAGTCAGTGGAAAGTCCTAACTGGGATGTTAGGCGGTTGGGAAGTCCCGGTGAGTGAAGCCAAGGAGTCTGGAGCGAGGCAGAAGAAAAGTCCCGGTGAGTGAAGCCAGATTGGAAATCCTGGTGAGCCGGTGAAAATCCTAGTGAGTGAAGCTAGGTGAATGAGAAAGTCCTAACGGGATGTTAGGCAGGTGTGAAATCTCAGAGGAGGTGGAAAGTCCCGTGAGTGAAGCCGGCAAGGAAAATCCAGATGGATCAAGGGTGATCGGACATCCGTGTTGAGAAGTCCAAGTGAGTGAAGCTTGGCATATGGAGTCGGAGAGGGCTCGGTAGCTCGTTCTCCGAACTAGGTTAGAGAGGGCACTCTAAACGCGAGTTGGATCGGTCCGGTGACCGATCCGGATATCGCGTTTGCCGATCGGTCCGTGACCGATCGTAATCGATCGCTGGCTCATCGACAATCGATCGGTCCGAGACCGATCGAACCTCGCGAGAAGAAACCGTGGATCGGTCGCCGACCGATCCATTTATGGCCCGACGGCCGCACCGATCGGAATAGATCGATGGCGTGAGGAGTTGCTCGATCGGTCCTATGGACCGATCAGAGGTTCTGATCGGTCCATGCATCGATCGTGGCTTGATCGCGACACCGATCGTCGGGACCGATCAGGTGACAAACAGAAGCTTCATGCGCCAAGGCTGATCGGTCTGCAGACCGATCAGGGTTCTAGCCGTTGCGACGCAACGGCTAGTTTCTTCGCTGTCTTCTTCGCAGGTATAAAGGGGTCGAGGGCTGCTGCTGCGCGAGAACTTCTTCTTCTTCTTCCTCCTTCCTGTTGCTAAGTGCTGCTGTGCTTGAGCTTTGTTGAGCTCGTCCAAAGCTTCGCGTGAGCTTCCGGCTGGATCACCTGCTGTTGTAGGCGCTTGGAGCTGTTGCTTCATCCAGTCGACAAGAAGGCAAGCTAGGGTTATTACATTCTTGTATTGTACTTAGTTTCTTGCTGTATTCTTGTACTTCTGTTTATCTTGCTGTTGCAAGACATTGTGGCGAGGTTTCTCCACCCAGAAGGAGTTTGATTTAGCCGGTTTTCCGGGGACTCATCCACCGACGGATTGATAGGCTTCGTCCACCTTACGGACACGCCGAGGAGTAGGAGTTTCATCTCCGAACCTCGTTACATCGACGAGTTTGAGGTTTGATCTTTCCGCTTTCGTTTCTTTGTTTTATTTTCCGCTGCGCTAACCCTTATTGTAGAAAGAAACGAGAAATTTGGGGTCGGCTATTCACACCCCCCCTCTCTAGCCGCGAACAAAGGATCCTAACAAGTGGTATCAGAGCAAGGTCGCTCTTCATCGGATTCACACCCGTGGGAGCACAAGCGCTAGAGATGGATCAATTCGGAGAAGACATCACCATTCCACCCTTCTACAACGACAACTTCGCATATTGGAAGGTAAGGATGATGTATTTTCTTAGGACTAATATGTGGAATTGGTTTTGTGTACAAGAAGGGTTTACTCCTCCAATGGATAAAGAAGGAGAGCCTCTAGAGAAGAACAAGTGGACAAAGGAACAAGTCCATCAATCAACGATCAACAATGAGGTAACTAAAACAATTGAATTTTCATTACCTACTAATATTTTGCGTAAGATAGGTGAATACAACAATGCCAAGGAGTTGTGGGATAACTTGGCCAAGTACCATGAGGAGAGTTCCACTTCAAGCCATGAAGAGGAGCCTAGTGAGCCAAGTAGCTCACATCATGGAGGGAGCGAATTGGGAATTGAGGGCTACTCAACATCCAAGGAAGAAGAGGAGGAGAGTTCCTCTTGCTCAAGTTCGGAGCAAGAAGAAGAAGTTTCCACCTCCGGAAGGGTTGTAGAAGAAAGCTCATCTCCATCCACAACCCTAGGTAACTCAAACACTGTGATTTCAAGCAAATTACACATAATGTGTTTTGAGTGTAGGAAACATGGACATTACAAGAGTAAGTGTCCAAAGAGGGTAAGAAAGACTCCACCTGCGCCAAAGGTTAAGGAAGCCGGAGTCCCGAAACGCAAGGGCAAGGAGCACATCGTGTGTTTCCAATGCAAGCAAAGGGGACACTATAGGAGCCATTGTCCGAGGGGGAGGCAACCTCACAAGGGCAAGAGACCGGGCACATCGATAGGGGGAGCTAAGGCAAACCCTAAGGTAACCTCTAAGGTTCATTTTTGCAACTCTAATAAAATGCATGCTAGGAATTTTATTGCACTTGTCGATAATAACAAGCATGATAACCTTAGGAATCAATACATGTGCTTAGGTGCAAAACATGTGAGCCTAGATAAGGATAACACTAGGAAAGCCAACCCTAGGATTAACTCATCTAAGGTTAAGGAGAACCTAGGTAGAAATCCCAAATCATCTAGACATATGCCTAGAAATACCTCAAGGAATAATGATAAATTAAAGATTGAGGTATTAGAGAAGGAGAATCAAGTCTTGAAGTCAAGACTTGATACTTTGGAAAAGACTCTTGAGAACATGGAGAAGTCATCTCTAGGGTTTAAGAGTCAAAAACCCAAGTCCAAGGACAAGAAAGGTTTGGGTCACAAACCTAAGTCCCAAGTGGTCAAGCCCACCTATCATAATGTTCCATTCGATTATGGAACAAAACCTAGGGCTAGGAAGACTACTACCAAGGTCACAAGGGGAGTCACCCCTAGAGTTGATTTTGATGAGACCCAAATGACCAAGGCTTTAAAGCCTAAGAGGGTCATTAGGAGGGTTGCTAGGGAAGCTATCCCTAGTGAATATTTAGTGAACCCAATGAGCTCTAATAGGTATTGGGTTCCTAGGAGCATCTTCTCTACCCCATAGATGGGTTAGAGAGTGTCAACTCCAATAAGAAGGGTAGTTAACCCAACTTTGAGGAAATTGACACTCAAGGAGCATTTTCAAGGTTTTGTGAACCTTTGAAAATGAAATGAATTATCATTTACTCCTTTGAAGAGTTAAATGTGCCTAAAGATTGGAAATCTCATTTTTAATCTCAATTGGCACAATTTGGGAAAATCTAGAGAACTCTCGAGGAAAAATGAAACATGTCAAGTTTTGAGGATAAATTTGATCTTTAAGTGGCATGAATTAATCTAGAGTTCAAGAAGTGTCAAAATTAGGATTTTGGCATTTTGGGGCAATCTAGGATTAAATTTGAAGTTAGCCAAGTGGTTAAGGATACTTAGATAGGGAATTTAGGTATTTTATTTGTGCTAACTTGCCATGATTGGTTGCCATATGCCATGCCATGACATCATATTTATTTTATTATCATTTGAAATGTCATGATAATGCTTAGGTTATCTATATGTCATGTGTTAGTTTAGTTTCAAACTTTATGCCATGACATCATGACATTGGCACATGTTTTCATATCATTATATGCCATGTCATCATCTCTTGCATTATAATCAATGAAATTGATTTAAGGACAAACATATAATTTGATATTGAGATCAAATTGGTGTTTAGAGAATGCATGAGACCTTAGTCTAAGATACCTAAACTCATATCTCACATCAAATTTGACTTGGATGTGTTTGATACACTTTAGATGTGTGTGAGATATTAGGATCATGAGTTAGGATCAAGGTGCATAGTTCTTGTATCTAGATGAGCCTAATTCAAGAAACTAAGGATCATAGGGAAAGCTTGTGTACAAGTCATGTACATCTAGCCCTAAGATTATGGTCCTAAATTCAAATGGTTTTAAAAGCATTTTAAAATTGATTTGAAAAACCTTGATGAAGCTTTCCTAGTGATAGCATTCATCATTGAACATTGTGATACAAAGTTGAGTTAAAACTTGAACTATTTCAAAGTTTTTGAACTTTGTATCAAGATTTGAAAATGGAAACTATTTTCATAGAAAATTATTTTTCCATGGTAGTGTATGATATGAGGAATGTATCCTCAAAATTTCACAATTTTTCGAATTTTCTGGAATTTATTAGGGGTTTCTGAATTTCGGGAGAGGAAAAATCAGAAATCCCTGTGATCAGTGTCTGGATCGGTCGCTGGACCGATCCAGGGAGGGCTGGATCGGTCACTGGACCGATCCAGAGTGCTGTGGATCGGTCTGGTGACCGATCCAGTGAGGTCTGATAGCGTGCCAATGTGCTGAAATTCGACCGCATGTCTGAAATTTCGGCTGAAAGTTGGTTTTAGATTTCTAAAGGTTTGAAACTCTCCAAGATATTGTTGGTGCAATGGTCAAGGGGAGTTGGCCTTTAGGGGAGTTTTAACTATTAGTCAAGGGGAGTTTTTACTCCTTGAGGATTTGTGATATGGGATTATCACTAAGTGGATTGTTGAGCTTAGTATCAAGGGAAAATAAGAGTTTCAATGAAAGGTATGGGACTTTCATTAGGAAGAAACTCTTGACCTTGATACCCTCCTTATTCTTTTGATGTGTGTCAAAAGGGAGAGTGTTCATTGGAGAATTATTGGAGAACCCAAGTTAGGTTATCGGTTTAACCTAAGCTAGGGAAAGATTGTCGAGGAAGAACATTGGAATACTTTTTGATGTGTGTCAAAAGGGGGAGAATTATTAGAGAACCCAAGTTAGGTTATCGGGTTAACCTAAGGGAGAATGTCTAGAGAATGTTCAAGGAAAGAACATTGGACATTGGAAGATGGTTGGAAAACCTAAGTTAGGTTATCGGGTTAACCTAACTTGATTATGGTTTTGTCAAACATCAAAAGGGGGAGATTGTTGGTGCAACCTTAGGTCAAGGTTGACTGGTTGACCCGACTCGAGTTGACTTGACTCGAGTTGTATTTTGATGTTTGACTTGGGAAGATTGTCGGTGCAACCTTAGGTCAAGGTTGACCTAGTTGTGTTGCATGTTGATGTTTGACACTCGTGAGAGAGTTCTATTCTTGATATGGGACAAGAATAGATGTTTGGGAGATTATTGGTGCAACCGTAGGTCAAGGTTGACCGGTTGACTGATTCGGGAAAAGTCCAAGTATGGAGACTTGGCAACGGAAAAGTCCAAGCAGGAGCTTGGAAAAGTCCAAGTATGGAGACTTGGCGGAAAAGTCCAAGCAGGAGCTTGGCACGCGAAAAGTCCAAGTATGGAGACTTGGCATCGGAAAAGTCCAAGCAGAGCTTGGGGAAAAGTCCAAGTATGGAGACTTGGCATCGGAAAAGTCCAAGCGAGGAGCTTGGCACGGAAAAGTCCAAGTATGGAGACTTGGCACGGAAAAGTCCAAGTATGAAGACTTGGCACGGAGAAGTCCCAGGAGGTAAGCTGGTGGAAAGTCCTAACTGGATGTTAGGCGGTTGGAAAGTCCCGGTGAGTGAAGCCGGTGGAAAGTCCTAACTGGGATGTTAGGCGGTTGGGAAGTCCCGTGAGTGAAGCCAGGCAAGATCTGGTGAGTGAAGCCAGACAGATAAAAAGTCCCGGTGAGTGAAGCCAGCAGATTGAAATCCCGGTGAGTGAAGCGGTGAAAATCCTAGTGAGTGAAGCTAGGTGAATGAGAAAGTCCTAACGGGATGTTAGGCGGAAATCTCGGTGAGTGAAGCCGGGGGAAAGTCCCGTGAGTGAAGCCGGCAGGAAAATCCAGATGGATCAAGGGTGATCGGACATCTGGTGTTGAGAAGTCCAAGTGAGTGAAGCTTGGCATATGGAGTCGGAGAGGGCTCGGTAGCTCGTTCTCCGAACTAGGTTAGAGAGGGCACTCTAAACCGAGGAGTTGGATCGGTCTGGTGACCGATCCAGTGATACTGTGTTTGCCCTGATCGGTCGTGACCGATCGGAATCAGATCGATGGCTCACTGATTGCAATCTGATCGGTCTGGAGACCGATCAGGAACCTCGCGAGAAGAAAACCGTGGATCGGTCTGCTGACCGATCCACCCATGGCCTGATCGGTCTGCAGACCGATCAGGAATAGATCAGTGGCGTGAGGAGCCGAAGCCTGATCGGTCTATGGACCGATCAGGAGGTTCCCTGATCGGTCCACAGACCGATCAGGGCTTCGATCGCGACACCTGATCGGTCTGGGGACCGATCAGGTGACAAACAGAAGCCTCATGCGCCTAGGCTGATCGGTCTGTAGACCGATCAGGGTTCTAGCCGTTGCGACACAACGGTTAGTTTCTTCGCTGTTTCTTCTTCGCAGGTATAAAGGATCGAGGCATCTTCTGTGCGAAAAGATCTTCTTCTTCCTCCTTCCGATTGCTAAGTGCTGCTGTGCTTGAGCTTTGTTGAGCTCGTCCAAAGCTTCGCGTGAGCTTTCGGCTGGGTCACCTGCTGTTGTAGGCGCTTGGAGCTGTTGCTTCATCCAGTCGACAAGAAGGCAAGCTAGGGTTATTACATTCTTGTATTGTACTTAGTTTTCTTGCTGTATTCTTGTACTTCTGTTTATCTTGCTGTTACAAGACATTTTGGCGAGGTTTCTCCACCCAGAAGGAGTTTGATTTAGCCGGTTTTCCGGGGACTCATCCACCGACGGATTGATAGGCTTCGTCCACCTTACGGACACGCCGAGGAGTAGGAGTTTCATCTCCGAACCTCGTTACATCGACGAGTTTGAGGTTTGATCTTTCCGCTTTCGTTTCTTTGTTTTATTTTCCGCTGCGCTAACCCTTATTGTAGAAAGAAACGAGAAATTTGGGGTCGGCTATTCACACCCCCCCTCTCTAGCCGCGAACAAAGGATCCTAACACTCCTCTCCCTTTAAATTACTCACTCTTCAACCCTTAACCCATGTCAAAACACTCCTCTCCCTTTAAACTATCCCCTCCAACTCTTGACACATGTCAGAACCTCTTCTCCCTTTAAATTGCCCCCGATCCAACCCTTGACATATGTCAAAATCTCTCATCCCTTTAAATTACCACTCTTCCAACCCTTGACACATGTTAGAACTTCTCACTCTCTTTAAATTATCCTGTAAAATACCGAAAAGGGCATAAAATAATAAGGGAAATTTTTTGAAATTTTTAGAAATTTTTCAGGAATTTTTCGGAACTCGTATGGATGAGTTTACGAGGATAAAAATGGAGTCGGGGAAAGCCTGTTTGGGTTACCCCATTTAACCGAGGAAAAGTTGATTTTTTTTCTTTTTCTTTATAATTTCTTTTTCTTTTCTCTCTCGCCAAACTTGCGCGCCTGAGCCATCCCCGACGCCGCCCTTCCCTCTTCTCCGATCCCTTGCCCTAACCGCCGCAACGATTTTTCTCCTTGGCGATTTAAAGCTTTCCCTTCTTCTTCTTCCCTAGCCGATTCCCTCTGCCTCCCGATCCCTTTGTTTCTCCTCTTCCGACAATCGCCCTCGCGAAGCGATCTCGCGAGCCACCGTTGGCCGAGCCGCCCTCTACCGATCTCTCTCCCCTGCGCCCGATCCGTCGGCATCCGAGACCCCGCAGTCGATACCTCACCGTGCCCTAAATCGGCTTTTGCGCAGCACTGCCGACAACGACGCCGCGCACAGGACAGCGCCGACAACACTCGAGCCAACGCCAGCCAAGGACCCTACTTCTTCCTTTCCCCTCGTGGTTGTGCCCTAGAGCAGTGTGTGATCCTTCTTTCTCTTTGCGTCACCGCCGTGCCCTAATTCATCGGCAGCACAAATCTACTGACCGACCACCAGAGATGATCCAGTGCCGACCTTCCTTGTGCCCTAGCGCCGGCGCATCTCTGTGGTGTTTGTTTCCAGCCAGGAGCAGGGTATCAGTGCCCTAGTTTGGGGTTCACAGCCGCTGCCGCACCCCTGCACAGTACCGACGGCTACTGGTCTTTCCGATCCGAGGTGCCACCTCTACACGAGTTGGGCTTCATCCAGGGGCAAAGGTTTGTGCCCTAGTTTATTCTTCACTGTGGTCCTATCCTTGTTGTTAGCGGGCTCTAGTTGTGATTTATCTGGGATTGTTGCTAATTTAGTGATATTGATTTGGTGGACAGCAGTTTGACCAGGGTAGAGAAGTTGATTCCAGCAGCAAGAACGGCTATGGAACTTGAGGTAAGATTTAGGGTTTTGATCTTCGTGGTAGATGATTGCTAGTTGTGTTAGCAATAATTGTTAACTTAGGTTTAGAATTTATCTAATGGTATAATTAGGGTTAAAGAAGCTAACCCTAGATGGTCAGTGGATTAGAAATTTATTTAGCTATTTGTTTATAATTAACTTAGTTAAACTGTATGATTTACTACAGGACTGTGACGCGAGACTAGTATCTCGATGTTGGAAGTGGACCGGATACGATCCTTTCTTATTGGAGGCGGGTACTTTGACTTTATGTCTTTTGATATGCATAGTAATGTCTTTAACAAATAGCAACGATTATGTTTTCTTATCTGCTTCGGTTAATCACTACCTGATCTGTTACATGCTTGTTTGTTTATTTGCTATGCATCTCATGTTAGTATTTACCTGATTATGCATATTTATAGAGGTAGTGACACAATCATGTTATTTATCATGTTCAGGACCTAGGGTTTTTGATACCTTATCTGGTATGTCTACCTTGATTTGATTCATTGTCCTATGGTACACTTTTTATATTTATGTATGCATATTGCTATGCTATTCAGGATATTGCCATGTTTAGTGTCATGCATCATCTCGCATGATTGCATGCTGTGCGATAGTTTGCTCCATTATTGTCGAGCACATCGCCAGTTACATGTATCTGTACACACCACTACTCATGGGTTAGTGGTATATCAGACAGGTGTGTGGCAGTTCTGCTGTTTGGCTCCGTTGGTCTGGTAACTCAGCGTGGTAGCCGGCAGACGGTTCTGCTCTGTCTGGCTCCGCTGGTTTAGTGTAGCAACGTGGTAACCGGCAGGCGGTTGGACTCTATTTGGCTCCGTTCGTCCGCTCATGGGTAGTGTGACGCAGCGTGGTAGCCGGCAGAGATTCCTCTCCGTCATCGTGTACCGGGAGATGAGAGCATTGAGCTCCCCCATTTATAATTTGGGGTAGGAGGATAGGTGTACTCCGACAACATTCCGTCCACTCGGTCACTCATTAGGAGTAGTGATGGCAGAGTGCACGGTTGCCACAGCCCTATCCACTCGGTCTCACCATTGTGTATGAGATGGCTGACTGGCGTCAGGGGTGACCATGACATTTGCATCATATGCATGATGCATTTATTACTTGTGTTTGTTGCATTTACTTGCTGCATTTATATGAATGCATATGATTGACATGCATACAGGATTTATGACACTATCAGTCTGACGACCCTATTGTACTTATACCTTGGTCCTGGTTAGTACAGTTTTCTCCTACCTTATTCAGTTGCATTTATCCTTCTTGTATCAGAAGACTGTACGCATGATTAGTGCTGGTTGTTATTTTCTTTATTATGCATATCAGTTGATACCCGCTGAGTGTTGGATTCACACCCTCCTCCGTTGCTATTTTCAGGTTGATGCTGTCCGGAGAGTTCCAGTCGCTAGTCCCCTGAAGATCCAGAGTTATTTAGTCTTTTGTTATGTTTCATATTGCATTATCTAGACTTGTATTAGTTTACCTTATGGATATTGTCGATGAGTTTTAATTGGGTTTGTTTTACTACACGCCTGCCTAGACGGCAGAAGAGGTAAGTTGATTTTTATCGTCAGATTTGAGCTTTATGAGTGTAGTGGAGTTGGATATCAGTTTTGTGCTTTATGAGTGCAGTTGAATAGGGTTGTTTTAGTCTTCTTATCATTGCTTCTTAGTTGTTCACTATTAAACTGCGTGGATGTTGGATGTGTGATTGTTCTTTATTTATTATTGTTATTGTTCTGGCTATGTTGGCCGATGTATGTGTGGCCCTGGGGGCAATGTAGAAAGTTTCAGATTGTCCGCCGTACAGGGGAGATGCTGTCGAAATTTTTTCGGACAGGGACTCCTCCGGGGCGTGATATATCCACCCTCCAATTCTTGACACATGTCAAAACACCCCTTCCTTTAAATTACCTCTTCCAACCCTTGACACATGTCATAATCTCCCCTTCCCTTAAATTACCTACCCTTCAACTCTTGACACATATTAGAATCTAGCCCTTTAAATCCTCCTCTCACACACTTCATTTTCAATCTCTCTTCAGTAACACCTCCCTCCATTGATATATCTCTCTCAGCCTCTCCTTCTCTCTTCTTAGAACATAGTTATCTTCTTAATCATTACTTTTCGTAATTCATAGAAGAAAATTATGTATGACTATTTGAGTTTATTTTCAAATAATTGGTCAATTGAGAATGATGTTCTTAGTGGAGAGAGTATCTCCAACAACAGTCGCGATTATACAGTCGAATTTACCACAGATCAGGTTAGTTATTATCGTTGTTTTATGCATATTTGTTATTTATTTTATAAGTAGAGAAATTATGTTAAGATTAGATAATGTCATACTTATACATCTTTATTATATTTTTTTATATAGATATTTTAAAGTAGAGAAGATATGATAAATTGGGCGAAAATAATTGGTTTGAAAAATGGTATTGTAATGGTTATTAAAAATTCTGCTAATTTAAAATGTGGCAAGCTGTCAAAGTGTCATCTTATGTGTTTAAGAGGTGGAAAGTACAAACCACCATGATATCTAGCTGATGGATAATCCTTAAAAAAATACTAGGACTAAAAAATGTGAATGCCCATTTAAGTTGCAAGGTATACCAATATCTCCAGATGATGTGATATGAGACTTAAGGGTTATCTGTGGTATTCATAATCATCAATTAGCAGAATATATTGATGGTCATGAGTACCCATATAAGTTAAAACTAATAGAGAAAGAATTTATGCTCGACATGGCTAACAACACCACACCTCATGAAATTCTTGGTATTTTGAAGGAAAGAGACCTGTCAAACACTACGGGGATCAAAAGCATTTACAATGCTATTTTCACAAACAAATCTACTAAACGGAGCGGCCTAAATTCTATTCAGTATGTCTTGAAGCAATTAATCAAGAAAGAATACCTCCATAATTACCGTACAAATCCAGATACCAACAAAATCACAGATATTCTTTGGGTTCATCCAAAAAGTCTAGAGTTATTTGTTAACTTTTCATCTGTGTTGATCATTGATGTCACATACAAGACAAATGAGTATTGGATACTACTATTGGAAGTTGTGGGTATCACATCCATAATGCGAACTTACTAACTTATGTTCACATATCTTAGTAATGAGAGGACAGGGCAACTAACATGGGCATTAAGTACCTTAAAGAAGTGGATGGTTGAAAAGAAAGCATCGTTGCCATGGTGTTTGTTTTAGATTGGGATTTGGCGCTTATTAATGTCATTGAAATATGTTTTCCTAATGCACGTCACATCCTTTATATTTGGCACATAAACCAGTGCGTAATAAAGAAATGTACCCCTATGCTTCATCTGGAGTGGCAACGTTTTTTGTGCGTCATGGAACTCACTCATTAATTCATCAGTAGTCTTACCAATAAAGGTGGGATGTCATGCGTGAGGAGTATCAACAATTCGAAGGGGTTCTAAATTATCTTTGGGAAACATGGTTACACCCTTACAAAGAGCGGTTTGTTTCAGCATAGGTTGATACATGTATACACCTCGGAAGCAATTCAAGTTAAAGGTATAGTCACTTTATAGCTTTATTATTTTAATTTTGTTCATTATTGTACTATTTTCAATTCTTTTCATTATTAAAACACAATGCATTTTTTATTATAAAGTAGAGTCTACACATACGAGACTGAAGTTATATTTGGGAGATACCATGTCATCTCTACAAATATCTTTTGAAAAAATACATAAGATGTTGAGAATCCGGTTTAGGGATATTAAGAAGTCGTTCGAGAGATCTCTCAGCATTCCACGCCATCAACATTTACATGATGTCATTTTCAATCAAATAAGGTGCTGAATTTCATTAAAGACAATGGAGTTGATTTCTGATAAGCTAAAATGCGTTAAGGAAGCATCTCACCAGCTAGCTAGAAAATACAACTGTTCTATCAAAATTGTATACGAATTGTCATGTGAGCACGATCTTGCACATTACCATTACTTTTCCATTCTAATTCCACTACAGTGTATCAACGCTCATTGGAGGAGATTGTCTATGCACGTACATCAGTTTAATGACGAGGGAGCACGACCCAACAGGACATCCCACGTTGTTGAGATATTAGATGGGATGTATCCACATATGCGAGAGTATATGATAGACAAGTTTTTTTATATGATAGATCCATCTCAAAGTATAGTTCGAGCCCCTTCGTACAACACAAAACATAGAGGTCGACCTATAGGTAGAGATGAGAAAAGTAGACATCGCATACCTTCTTTTACAGATGCGTCCACTTTAGGATCTAGTGTCTCTCAACCGACTGTAACATCTCGAGGGAGAGGAAGATGTGGAAGGGGGTTGAAGGTTCGCAATATTCAAACGATCTATGATCACTTTCCAATTCCACCCATCCATGATACTTATATTGAGAAATTATCTATGCCTCTGCAACATTCTATTTTCCATACTGTTGACGTTCAACCTGACGGTTATTGTGAATTCAAGGTAATAGTTGCACTAATTGGGTATGGTGAAGAAGGTTTGTTTCAAGTACGATTTGAACTTATAGAAGAGATTCAACAAAATAAGGATCTATATAATCAACTTTATCCAGATCAAAATTTGGTAGTCAATCTATTATTCTTATTGAATTAGTATGAGCCGTGGGCACCAGAAATGTATTGAATGGACTCTATGCCTATGGAAATTGTCATCGCGTTAAGGTACAAACTTGTACTACATACATTGGTAAGAATATTGGGAGTTGCTTTACTCACTTTCTATTAAGAACTCCTCCCATTACAAATCACGAGCGTTGATAAATAGCTATTGCCCATGTTGGCAATCACTTCGTGTAAGTTTTTTTACACCCTCATTACTCTGTACCATTCATTCCAACGTGATGGTGGTAACATTCATCGTACGAAGCTAAATGATAGGTCACTCATTATCAGGCACATGTTCATTTGTAATACGGAGTAATAGGTACACCACCAAATGCATCGGGAGCAGAATTTGGAGATAATATTGATTAAAATTTCTATTTTTATATATTTTCGTGTATTTTTTGTGTGTGTATGATTTGAAAAAAAAAATGTTCATAAACTATGTGTTTACTATTAATTGTTAGTATTTTTATTAGTTTTATATATATAATTTTTATTTTATCCATATTTTTATATTTTTTAAAATTTTTATAAATAATAATTCTTAAAATCTACAACTAAAAAAAACAAACGATTACAAACATATAATTAAAAAAAATATTCAAAAGAATAAAACTGATAAAAAAATAACATTGGTAAAAAATTAAAAAAAAACTGATTAAAAAAACAAAATCAATAAAAAAACAAAACTAAAAAAAACGTAGAAACGTAAAAAACAAAACAAAAAACAAAAGCACAAAGCTTGGAACCGTTAAAAAAAAGCAAAATACTAAAGGTGCAAAAGCAATTTAGGATAGGACCGGGGAGGAGAATGTGTCAAGGGTGCAAAAAAAACACCGCTCCCTTATTTTAACAGAAAATAAGGGAGCAGATAAACATCCGAATATCACAAAATTTAAAACACCTAAAAAACAATACACAAAATTTAAAGAAGTCGCGCCTAAATCCATCGCATCATTAGCAGTTGAGTAATATTAGAAAGGTGTCACAAAAAATAATCCAACAATAAAACATGCAGATAAACATCCGAATATCACACCACGAAAAATCCAACAACCAATTGGCAGATTTTCAGAAGCACCTTTCATTGAGCCCCATTTGCAAGGTTAGCAGTACCAATTCAAATCGTATTGAAAAAAAGGAAGGTAAAAACTCAAAACCCCAAAAGTTCAAGAATCAAAAGTCCTTAATCCATTGAGACGGATAAGTGAAAACTAAGGTGGTTATCAATACTAATTCAAATCGTATTGTTAAAAAAAAAAAGAAGTGAAAAACTCAAAACCCCAAAAGTTCAAGAATCAAAAGCCCATAATCCATTGAGATACATAAGTGAAAACTAAGGTGCTCAATTGTGTATAATAATTAATGGTTACTTTAGTCATTATGTTCTTATTTTATCCTCTTAGTTATCACATGTATTAGGTAATTTATCGTACTTTGTATAGATATTATCTACTCTATCAATCGAGAATAGAGAAACCTAATACAATTTTCCTCGGTCGCTTTTACTCCTTACCTCTTTTCACGGAAAGCTTTTCATGGTATCAAAGCCATCGCCATCGACGACAAACATAGTTTTTTCTTAGACATCATCAATCACATAGATAAATCTTGATTTGATCCATCAAACTCTAGCTTCTACTCTTCTGTCGATTCTCACCATTCAACCTAATCTAATCTCAATCCTTTTCTAACACTTTTTCAATAAATCAATCTCTTTTTGTCAAGTTAGACGAACATAAGTATTTGATTCAAAAATAACTCTTAAATATAATGATTGTTAATGGCTTAGAGGAGTTTAAAAAAATATTGAACTAACACCGAATCTAGGGTGATCGTCCCTGCTCACGGAAGTTTTTCATCGACCGTCAGGATAAATCGGGAAGTGCTTGCGACGGATGGCCCAAAAACCTAGCATCTCATAGTTGTGTGTCCTATTTGGAGGAAAAATCCATCCTCCAAAAAACCATCGTGGATCTGATTATTACGGTTTGCTTAGAAGATTTCCAGGAAATGGCTGCACCTGCTAGAGTGAAGACATATCCACTCGTAGACTTAGAGTCTTTTATATCAGATATCCAACTCGCATCGCTGTATCCTTCGATCATAGCAGGATATCTTGTATAGTGCAGTCCATATTCACGAATATACCTCAAGTACCTCAGTACTCTTGTTATCCCTTTCTAATGCTCAACACCGGGATTACTCGTGTATCTACTCAGTTTGCTTACTGCGTAGGTCAAGTCTGGTCGTGTACAACTCATCAAGTACATCAGACTTCCAATTACTCGAGAGTACTCTATCTGAGAGATACTTTCACCTCGATTTTTTGATAGATGTTGACTCGTATCTATCGGTGTTCGTGCCAACGCAGTATCACCCTTGGTGAATTTCTCAAGAATCTTGTCCACGTAATGGGACTGACTAAGAACAAGTCCTTCTGTTATTCTAAGAATTTTGATTCCTAGAATCACATCAGCTAGGCTCATGTCTTTCATGTCAAATCTTGAGTTCAACATGTCTTTAGTGGATTTGATTATCTTATCATTACTCCCAATGATAAGTATGTCATCTACATAGAGGTTGTTAGTTAGAGCCCTAGAGCCAATCATTTGATGATTGTTGTATGGACTCGTTGTATCATATTCTTGTATATAAATAAAGGCATTTGTTTTGGTTATTATACTTACTTGTATTGGTGCCAAATAACTAAGTATAATAGCGTCCTTGAGTATAAGGTTCTTACCTATATCAATCGATTGGTTGAATCGATAGTGAGATGATATAGGGAACACTACTCTTAATCATTCCTAGTCGAGTATTAACATTCAGGGACAATGTTAATGCGACGAGATTAGCATGTAGGTCAACTCGATGACTTTATCTCACAAGTCATGGATATGGAGATATCAAGTTGACACATGGGTATGCATTGGAGAATGTATACTGAATGACCCGCCATGAGAAAGTATCATGGATCGTTATATGAGTGTCATATACTTTCTCATGTGGCTATTAGTATGACTATTAGTCCTTGGACCTGAAGTCACCATGGTTCCCTACATAAGGAGTTACATGTTAGGATCCTTCGTACTCGGCTAGAGAGGGGGGGTGTGAATAGCCGCCCCAAATCGCTCGTTTCTTCCTACAATTCGTTAGCGCAGCGGAAAAATACACTAGAAACGAAAGGAAAAGAAAACCAAACCTTAACACAAGGATGTAACGAGGTTCGGAGATGATACTCCTACTCCTCGGCGTGTCCGTAAGGTGGACGAGCCCTATCAATCCGTCGGTGGATGAGTCCCCGGAGAACCGGCTAATATCAACTCCTTGTGGGTGGAGAAACCTCGCCACAATCACTTGCAACAGCAAGCTAAGAGTACAAGAGAATAGCAAGAACAAAATGAATGTAAAACAAACAAGCTTGCCTTCTCGTCGACTGGGGTCCCGGATGAAGTAGCAACTCCACGGACAGATGCAACAGCAAGCCAGTCGAGAAAACTGTCGGGGAAGCTCACGCGAAGCTTCAGCAGCGGTTGAGCTCAGCAAAGCTCGGAGCACCAGAAGAAGCAGAAGCTTCAGGCAGAAGAGTATTTCCAGAAGGAAGAAGGAGAGAGACGCACAGCAGATGCCCTCGATCCTTTATACCTGCGAAGAAGAAACAGTGAAGAAACTAGCCGTTGCGTCGCAACGGCTAGAACTCTGATCGGTCTACGGACCGATCAGGGAAGAAGTCGCTCGTCTCTGATCGGTCCATGGACCGATCAGAAACCTGATCGGTCGTGGGGACCGATTAGGCCCTGTGCTGATCGGTCCCCGGATCGATCGAAGGCTTCACAGAGAGTTGCCCAACTCTCGTGTGGAATCTGATCGGTCCCGGGGACCGATCAGGCTCCAAGCTGATCGGTCCCCGGACCGATCAGTAAGGCCACAGAACCATGATCACGTTCTGTTTGTCATCTGATCGGTCACCAGACCGATCAGATACACAAACGTATCGCTGGATCGGTCTGCAGACCGATCCAGAGCTTGGTTTTTGCCCAAACCAAGTCCCAAACCTTCCAAACCAATATCCGGTCAAGCTTGACCTATTGGTACATCATGCTTAGCATCCGGTCACTCCCTTGACCTGCTAAGACTCCGAACCAAGTGTCCGGTCAATCCCTTTGACCCACTTGGACTTTCCTCTTCGTGCCAAGTATCCGATCACTCCCTTGATCTACTTGGACTTCCCAACACCAGATGTCCGATCACCCTTGATCCATCTGGATTTTCCCTTGCCTGGCTTCACTCACCAGGACTTTCACCTGGCTTCACTCACCAGGATTTCCACACTGCCTAACATCCTAGTTAGGACTTTCTCACTGCCTGGCTTCATTCACCAGGACTTTCCAACTGCCTAACATCCCAATTAGGACTTTCCACTGCCTGGCTTCACTCACCAGGACTTTCACCGTGCCAAGTCTCCATACTTGGACTTTTCCAGTGCCAAGTCTCCATACTTGGACTTTTCGCGTGCCAAGCTCCCTGCTTGGACTTTTCCGTGCCAAGTCTCCATACTTGGACTTTTCCAGTGCCAAGCTCCCTGCTTGGACTTTTCCGTGCCAAGTCTCCATACTTGGACTTTTCCAGTGCCAAGCTCCCTGCTTGGACTTTTCCGTGCCAAGTCTCCATACTTGGACTTTTCCCGAATCAGGTCAACCAGGTCAACCTTGACCTACGGTTGCACCAATAATCTCCCAAACATCTATTCTTGTCCCACATTAAGAATAGAACTCTCTCACGAGTGTCAAACATCAACATGCAACACAACTAGGTCAACCTTGACCTAAGGTTGCACCGACAATCTTCCCAAGTCAAACATCAAAATACAACTCGAGTCACGTCAACTCGAGTCGGGTCAACCAGGTCAACCTTGACCCAAGGTTGCACCAACAATCTCCCCCTTTTTGATGTTTGACAAAACCATAATCAACTTAGGTTTTCACTGTCCAATGTCCAATGTTCTTTCCTTGAACATTCTCTGGACATTCTCCCCTTAGGTTAACCCAATAACCTAACTTGGGCTCTCCAATAATTCTCCCCCTTTTTGACACACATCAAAAAGAATTCCAATGTTCTTCCTTGAATATTCCTTGACATTCTTTCCCTAGCTTAGGTTAACCCGATAACCTAACTTGGGTTCTCCAATAATTCTCCAATGAATACTCTCCCCTTTTTGACACACATCAAAAAGAAAAAGGAGAGTATCAAGGTCAAGAGTTTCTTCCTAATGAAAGTCCCATACCTTTCATTGAAACTCTTAATTTCCCCCCTTGATACTAAACTCAACAATCAACTTAGTGATAATCCCATATCACTAATCCTCAAGAGTCTTAAGGAGTACAAACTCCCCCTAAAAGTCAACTCCTCTTGACAATTAGCTAAGACTCCCCCTTGACCATTGCACCAACAATGTCTTTGAGAGTTCCAAACCTTAGAAATCCACAAAACCCAACTTCCAGCTGAAATTTCAGACCAACAGCTGAAAAATCAGAAACTGGCACGCACTGATCGGTCCCCAGACCGATCAGAATCCCCCTGGATCGGTCCCCAGACCGATCCACGCTTCACTGATCGCACTGGATCGTCACTGATCGGTCACCAGACCGATCAGAACTTCCCTGGATCGGTCCGGTGACCGATCCACACTCTGAAATCAGAGATTTCTGATTTCCCTTCCCGGAAATTCAGAAACTCCTAAAAAATTCCAGAAAATTCGAAAAAATATGAAATTTTGAGGATACATTCCTCATAACATATACTATCATGGAAAAATAGTTTTCTATGAGAATAACTTCCATTTTCAAATCTTGATACAAAATTCAAAAACTTTGAAATAGTTCAAAGTTAAGTCAACTTTGTATCACAATGTTCAATGATGAATGCTATCACTAGGAAAGCTTCATCAAGGTTTTTCAAAACAATTTTGAAATGATTTCAAACCCTTTAATTTGGGACCACAATCTTAGGGCTATATGTACATGACTTGTACACAAGCTTTCCCTATGATCCTTAATTTCTTGAATTAGGGTCATCTAGGTACAATGACTATGCACCTTGATCCTAACTCATGATCCTAATATCTCACACACATCTAAGGTGCATCAAACCACATTCAAGTCAATTTGATGTGAGATATGGGTTAAGGTCAACTTAGGCTAAGGTCTCATGCATTTTCTAAACACAAATTTGATCTCAATATCAAGATGTGTTCTTCATCCTTAAATCAATTCAATTGATTATTAATGCAAGAGATGATGACATGGCATAAATGATATCATAAATGGAAAACATGTGCCAATGTCATGATGTCATGGCATAAAGTATGAAAACTTAAATAGAGCATGACATATAAACTAGCCTAAGCACTATCATGACATTTCAAATGATGATAAAGCTAAACATGATGTCATGACATGTCATATGGCAAACAACCATGGTAAGTTAACACAAATAAAATACCTAGATTACCTATCTAAGTATCCTTAATCACTTAGTTAACTTAAATTCTAATCCTAGATTGCCCAAAGTGCTCCAAGAAAATGTCAAAACCCAAATTGGCATTTCTTGATCTCTTGTTTGATTTATACCATTTTAAAAATTTTACAAGAGTAGCACTTCTAAATTAAGGCCCGGATTGCCTTGATTACCTAAGAGAATATCAAAAATCCCAATTTGATATTTCTCTAGGTTTTTCCACATTGTGTCAATTTAAAGTAAGATTAATATATTCTCACTTTGGCACACTTTACTCTTCCAAGGAGTGAATGATAAAGATTATTCCATTTCATTTTCAAAGGTTCCCAAAAACCTTGAAAATGCTCCTTGAGTGTCAATTTCCTCAAAGTTGGGTTAACTACCCTTCTTATTGGAGTTGACACTCTCTAACCCATCTATGGGGTAGAGAAGATGCTCCTAGGAACCCAATACCTACTTGAGCTCATTGGGTTCACTAAATATTCACTAGGGATGACTTCCCTAGCAACCCTCCTAATAACCCTCTTAGGCTTTAAAGCCTTGGTCATTTGGGTCTCATCAAGGTCAACTATAGGGGTGACTCCCCTTGTGACCTTGGTAATGGTCTTCCTAGCCTTAGGTTTTGTTCCATAATCGAATGGAACATTATGATAGGTGGGTTTGACCATTTGGGACTTAGGTTTGTGACCCAAACCCTTTTTGTCCTTGGACATTGGTTTTTGACCCTTAAACCCTAGAGATGACTTCTCCAAGTTTTTAAGAGCCTTTTCCAAAGTATCAAGTCTTGACCTCAAGACTTGATTCTCCTTCTCTAATACCTCAATTTTTGATTTGTCATTCTTCTTTGAGGCATTCCTAGGCATGTGTCTAGTTGATTTGGGGTTTCTACCTAGGTTTTCCTTAACCTTAGAAGTGTTAATCCTAGGGTTAGCATTCCTAGTAGTATCCCTATCTAGGTTGACATGTTTAGCACCTAAGCACATGTATTGATTTCTAGTGTTAACATGCTTATCATTATTGACTAATGCAATAAAATTACTAGCATGTATCCTACTAGACTTGCACGAATGAGCCTTAAAAGATACCTTAGGGTTTGCCTTAGCTCCCCCTATCGATGTGCCCGGTCTCTTGCCCTTGTGAGGTTGCCTCCCCCTCGGACAATGACTCCTATAGTGTCCCCGTTGCTTGCATTGAAAGCACACCACGTGCTTCTTGCCTTTGCGTGTTGGGACTCCGGCTACCTTGACCTTTGGCGCCGGTGGAGTCTTCCTAACTCTCTTTGGACATTTGCTCTTGTAATGTCCATACTCCCTACACTCAAAGCATAATATATGTAATTTATTTGAAACTAAAATGCTTGAGTTACCTAGGGTTTGGGATGGATGACTCTCTCCTTCATCCCTTCCGAGGTAGAATCTTCTTCTTGCTCCGATCTTGAACAAGAGGAACTCTCCTCCTCTTCTTCCTTGGATGTTGAGTAGCCCTCAACTCCCAATTCGCTCCCTCCATGATGTGAGCTACTTGGCTCACTAGGCTCCTCTTCATGGCTTGAAGTGGAGCTCTCCTCATGGTACTTGGCCAAGTTATCCCATAATTCCTTGGCATTGTTGTAACCTATCTTACACAAGATGCTAGTAGGCAATGAAAATTCAATTATTCTCGTTACCTCTTCGTTGATTTCGGATTTGTGAATTTGTTCTCTTGTCCACTCCTCCTTCTCAAGTGGTTTTCCTTCCTTATCCACCGGAGGAGTAAAACCTTCTTGTACACAAAACCAATTCATTATATTAGTCATAAGAAAGTACTTCATCCTTACCTTCCAATACGCGAAGTCGCCGCATTCGTAGAAGGGTGGAATGGTGATGTCTTCTCCATAGAGATCCATCTCTAGCCCGTGCTCCCCCGGGTGTTGATCCGTCGAAGAGCGGCCTCGCTCTGATACCACTTGTTAGGATCCTTCGTACTCGGCTAGAGAGGGGGGGTGTGAATAGCCGCCCCAAATCGCTCGTTTCTTCCTACAATTCGTTAGCGCAGCGGAAAAATACACTAGAAACGAAAGGAAAAGAAAACCAAACCTTAACACAAGGATGTAACGAGGTTCGGAGATGATACTCCTACTCCTCGGCGTGTCCGTAAGGTGGACGAGCCCTATCAATCCGTCGGTGGATGAGTCCCCGGAGAACCGGCTAATATCAACTCCTTGTGGGTGGAGAAACCTCGCCACAATCACTTGCAACAGCAAGCTAAGAGTACAAGAGAATAGCAAGAACAAAATGAATGTAAAACAAACAAGCTTGCCTTCTCGTCGACTGGGGTCCTGGATGAAGTAGCAACTCCACGGACAGATGCAACAGCAAGCCAGTCGAGAAGCTCAGCAAAGCTCGGAGCACCAGAAGAAGCAGAAGCTTCAGGCAGGAGAGAACTTCCAGAAGGAAGAAGAAGTCGCAATAGAAGATACCCTCGATCCTTTATACCTGCGAAGAAGAAACAGCGAAGAAACTAGCCGTTGCGTCGCAACGGCTAGAACCCCGATCGGTCTGTGGACCGATCGGTCCATGGACCGATCAGGGAACCTCCTGATCGGTCGTGGGGACCGATCAGGCCCTGTGCTGATCGGTCCCCAGACCGATCAGAAGGCTTCACAGAGAGTTGCCCAACTCTCTGTGTGGAATCTGATCGGTCCACGGACCGATCCCGTGGTAGCGTCCCTGATCGGTCCCGGGGACCGATCAGGCTCCAAGCTGATCGGTCCCCAGACCGATCAGTAAGCCCACATGGTTTGTTTGTCATCTGATCGGTCACCAGACCGATCAGATACACAAACGTATCGCTGGATCGGTCTGCAGACCGATCCAGAGCTTGGTTTTTGCCCAAACCAAGTCCCAAACCTTCCAAACCAATATCCGGTCAACCTTGACCTATTGGTACATCATGCTTAGCATCCGGTCACTCCCTTGACCTGCTAAGACTCCGAACCAAGTGTCCGGTCAATCCCTTTGACCCACTTGGACTTTCCTCTTCGTGCCAAGTATCCGATCACTCCCTTGATCTACTTGGACTTCCCAACACCAGATGTCCGATCACCCTTGATCCATCTGGATTTTCCCTTGCCTGGCTTCACTCACCAGGATTTCCACACTGCCTAACATCCCAGTTAGGACTTTCTCACTGCCTGGCTTCATTCACCAGGACTTTCCAACTGCCTAACATCCCAGTTAGGACTTTCCCACTGCCTGGCTTCACTCACCAGGACTTTCCTAGTGCCAAGTCTCCATACTTGGACTTTTCCAGTGCCAAGTCTTCATACTTGGACTTTTCGCGTGCCAAGCTCCCTGCTTGGACTTTTCCGTGCCAAGTCTCCATACTTGGACTTTTCCAGTGCCAAGCTCCCTGCTTGGACTTTTCCGTGCCAAGTCTCCATACTTGGACTTTTCCCGAATCAGGTCAACCAGGTCAACCTTGACCTACGGTTGCACCAATAATCTCCCAAACATCTATTCTTGTCCCACATCAAGAATAGAACTCTCTCACGAGTGTCAAACATCAACATGCAACACAACTAGGTCAACCTTGACCTAAGGTTGCACCGACAATCTTCCCAAGTCAAACATCAAAATACAACTCGAGTCACGTCAACTCGAGTCGGGTCAACCAGGTCAACCTTGACCTAAGGTTGCACCAACATTACATACTTTAGCTTCGTCAAACGTCACCCGTAACTGGGTGGACTAAAAAGGCGATTACTGGGTATGTAACAAATTATACGGAGAGATGTGAGTGATGTAGATGGGATCTATCCCTCCTATACATGTGCAATTGATTTTGTTATTGGTTGTAGGCCGTTGATTTTTTTGGATGAGACTCATATAAAGAATAAGTATAAAGGTAGTATCCTAGTTATTATGTCAAAGGACGCCAACGATGATCTTTTCACAATTGCTTATTCTGTAGTGGATGCAGAGAATAATGCTAATTAGGAATGATTTTGTTAGCATTTGAACAGTGTCTTACTTTTAGCATTCCATTCAACGAGTTCACTTTTTTCTCCGATAGACACCTTGGAATTATGAAGGAAGTTGAACAACTATTTGTGAGTAGTCACCATACATATTGTTTGAGGCATTTAGTGGATAATTTTGTGAAGTAGGTAAATAATTAATTACTTACTTTTGTCGAAAAAATTATATTTTAATTTTTATGTTAATACATGTTTTGAATTTGAAATAATTTTTTTATCATTCTAGGTGTTGCAAAGTTATCCAAAACATAATAAAAAGTACTGGTCTTCGGTATTCAAGAAAGTTGTGTATGCTCCATCTTTGCATGGAGTATGAACAACATATAAATAATATCTTAGACTCCATGCCACTTGCCATAGGGTTTATTGTACATTCTCAGTAGGGCTGTAAACGAGCTGAGCTGAGCTGAGCCGAGCTTTAAGGTGTTCAACCTTGTTTGATAAGGTAACTGAGTTGAGCCAAGCTGAACTTAAAATGAACCAAGCTTTTGAAATGGTTATTCAAGTTTGGCTTGGTTTATTTTTTATGAGTTTGAGCTTATTTGAAGTTTGCCTTGAGCTTGGCTTATTTAGATGTTATCGAGCTCTCAATTCAAGCTTGTTTGATTGTTTGAAAACTTTAGTTGTTTGATTAGTTATTGAGCTTGATAATTTAAACTTATTTATTTTATTTTATTTTATTATTTATTTAGCATATTGAAAAGAGTTTTATTAATGAATATGGTTCGTGAACATTATTCACGAACGTTAACGAGCTGAACACATATGTGTTCAAGTTTGTTTGTTTAGTTTAACGAGTTGTTCAAGCTTGTTTATTTAATTAATCTAATGTATATTGAATGAAGATAAACAAGCTATTACCAATCCGAACACCAATCTTGTTCACGAACGCTTGGTTGATTTACAACCCTAATTCTCAATCACAAAGTTGGGCAAATACTTTATTTCTTTGTGACAGATGGGGTGTTATGAATAATAACATAGTCGAGTGTTGGGATAATTGGGTTAAACCTAGGGGTGAGTATTCGGTTAATTCGGTCCATAAATTAACCGAATTAACAAAAAATCGATTTAGTGTTGGCTAACCGAATCAAATCAAAGTTTTACTAAAATTAAATTAACCGAATTAGCTATTTCAGTTAACACCGAATTAACTAAATTTATTTAAAATAACAATTAAAATAATTTATACAAAATTAATATCAAATTAACCGAATTAACTGAATGCTCACCCCTAGTTAAACCAATTTGTTATCTCCTTATTGTGGCTATGGTGGACCATATACACATGCAAATCATGAACATGATGCAATGGCAACGTGAATCAACATTGATGATGGTTAAGGAATTAAGTCTGAGAAAGGAGAAGACTATTTCTAGTGTTTATCTTGAATCTTGAAATTTGAGAGTGCATCGGTCATGTAATTAGAGATTTGAGGTAGT
This sequence comes from Zingiber officinale, assembly GCF_018446385.1. NCBI lineage: Eukaryota > Viridiplantae > Streptophyta > Magnoliopsida > Zingiberales > Zingiberaceae > Zingiber > Zingiber officinale. The sequence goes on along the minus strand of NC_056004.1, from coordinate 35,618,103 downwards.
TGATAATGAAAAATCCTTTGCTGTTGATTTAATGGATAAGAGTTATTCATGTAAAGCTTGACAGATCAATAAGCTTCCATGTAAGTATGCTTGCGCCACTATTGAGCCAAAGTCATTGACGTTGTATGATTTTTGCGACAAGTATTTTAAGATTGGAATATATCACCAAGCATATAAAGGAATTATTAATGCAATCCCAACTTTTGACATTAACGAGTCAAATCTTGATGAAGGAAATGTAATCAATGCTCCTGATGTGTGAAGTCAACCAGGTCGTAGGAGGACTAAGAGAATACTATCACAAGTTGAAACACGTGTATCAAAGTGTAATCTTTGTCATACGAAAGACCACAACAGATGCAGCTGCAAAGAAGCTATAAATTAGCTGTTATTGTTTCATTAAAATGGTGTTTCAATGTTTGATTTGTTAATAAATATATGACACTTAGTTTTTTTACAATCTTACTCTATTTTTTTGTATAGCATGATACTTTTTTTACACTTCCACAGGAAAAAGAGATTGCTAGAAGAGGAATTAAGCATGGTCTTACGTTCGAGATGGCATATAAGTTTGAGTGGTGACATTGGTAATTTACATATTGTTTGATGGTTCTATTTTTGAAAATATTGTGCAAGACTTGTCTCGATGTGTAGTTGTTGCAGTATACTATGATGTATTATGTTTTTATATGGGGTTGTATGGTGGGAACTTATGGTTGTGTTATTTATTCTGCAAGGTTGATATTTGATATGTGCTATTTTTTTACTTTGGTTAAAGTGCCCAATTCATATCCAATTTTGACGGGAAACTTGAATACAGATTTTGATAAATTGGGTATATGATATGCAAGGATGAGTATAAATATACAAAAATTGAGTCTATAATGATAATCACCAATTAACTGAAATATAGTACCACAAGCATGTTGTGTATATTGACAAATAGGATATATGATATATAATGATGTTCCCTCAATAAGTATGTATTGTACAATACACTATCTATTTTGCCATAAATTTTGGATCTCGTTACCATTTTCAACTTTTGGTACCATTTAATGAAATATGATGTCAATTTTAAATTAATGTAACATGGACCAATTTAGGTACAATTATGTAAATTCTTGGCATATAGTTTACTGTAATATGGTACCAATTGTAAATATTTAGGTACAAATTAGCAAAGTCTATGTAAACAAATTAGTGTAAAGTGAGCCTCGTACCTCCATACCTAAATGTTGTTCAATTGTACCCAATTAAATTATAAGTATATTTAAATTTGACATATTGTACCGAATCAAGTAGTGTTGTTTAGTGGGGTGCCATGGCATTCCAATTATTGCCTAACTTACGTCCAAATATACTCAATAGTTTGCAAATTGTACTACAATTGTGTACATATATACTTGAATTGGAGTTAATTGTGCCCATCTTTTGAGGCAATCAGACCTATCGAGGGAGTCTCATACCTGTATACTCAATTTTTGTACAATTATATTCAATTAAATTACATATATACTGGAATTTGGATATTTTGTATCTAATAAAGTGGATTATATGGCAAAAGGTGATTCACTCTAATAATAGCGCCCCCCCCCCCCCCCGCGCGCGCGCGCGCGCGCGCGGAGATTATGATGTAGCAGTAAGGGCGCTCAATTGTCTCCTAAGCACCTACGGTTCGATTCCCAACTACGAAGTATTTAGAATGATTTTTTTCTCCAAATGGGACTTACAACTGAGGGATGTTGAGATTCTGGGCCACCTGCAGCAAGTGCTTCCCGATTTACCCTAGTGGCCGGTGGAAAACTTTCATGGGGTCGAATCGGTCACCCAAGACTCGACGTTACCGAGCCTAGTTAATTAACTTTTTCTAATAAAGTGGATTATGTACCTTGATCAAGTATGTGAAGCAATAAGTCAAGCAATAGTGTTATTGACCTTAATCCACGTTATATGATCAATGAAACAAGGTCATATGACAAAAAACTTACCAACATAAACCTCTTTTAGGATTAGGATCCTCTCATCCACTTTTTTGGACCAAGGGATGGTCCACAATCTAATTACGATCGGATCGTGGTGCAATCTGATCCAACTTTAATTAGTTGTGATCCCCCTGGATTTACCTTCCCACCCAGGTTGTAGTTTGGGTTGGGACAAGCGGCAAAGGCAGTCCAGAGGCTGTCGTGGTGGACGGGTGGATGGACTACCGGGCGTCGAGCGAGGGGTGGCCTCCAGCCGGCTGTCCCGACTCAAACTATAACCTAAATGAGAAGATGAACCCAGAAGGGATTGCAACCCAATTGTGATGGGATTGCGGTCATGATCCAGCCGTAATTGGGTTGTGGGTCATTCCCTAGTCCACAAAAAGTGGACCAGAGGATTTGGACTGTTCTATATTTTGCCACTTATCTCTAAAAAATGTGTGCTCATGTAGTGTGCCCCAGGTTATTGATCGACCTATTGTAGATAATGCTCAATTGGATAGAAAATATACTATATTATATTTTAAATGGTGTTAAATTTAGGAGGAATTATACCTTCTTTTGGAGTTTTTATACCTATATTTACCATGTATATCTAAAAAATGTGTGCATAAGTAGTGTGCCCCATGTTATTGATCGATCGATTATAAATAGTATTTAATTGGATATAAAATATACTATACTTTAGTTTAAATGATGCTAAATTGCGAAGAAATTATATCTCCTTTTATATTTTTTTTTATATTTATATTTTGCCACATACCTCTAAAAAATGTGTACATAGGTAATGTGCCCCAAGTAATTGATCAACTTATTCAATTGGATAGAAAATATAGTAAATTCTAGTTTAAAGAATATTGAATTTAGGAGGAATTATACCTCCCTTTAGACTTTTTGTATTTATATTTTGCTATGTACCTCTAAAAAATGTGTGCACTACCATGTGCCCTAGGTTGTTAATAGACCTATTATAGGTAGTATTTAATTGGATAGAAAATCTATTAAATTATAATTTACATCGTGCCTAAATTTATGACGGATTATACTAAATCTTGTACTTTTTGTAATTTTTTTTAGTGTAATATTTTTTCAATAATAAATGTACACAGTAGGTATTTTTCAGGTTCATACTCGAAACCAACTATTATAATGAAACATGCAAGTGAATAAAAACCAACATATGTTTATCGTTACTCAACAGAATAAAAACTAATAGAATAAAAAATCAATAAAAATATCTACAACAATTTCTTAATCACTAAGCCATATATCTATCATCAGTACTAAATAAAAACCAACAGTATGAAACTTCATTTGGATAAAAAAGGAGCAAAATTCAAACACTCATTGTATTACATCTATTTTACCATAAGAAGCAAAAGACGAGATAAATTAGTCAAATATATTTTTTAATAATTCATTATCATCTGATAGTTGATGCAATACGGCCATTTAAATGTTAATCTTCACATCATTTTCAAACCTCTAGATATCATCTATGTCACGAGATAAACACTCCACCCATATACATGCATAGACACCATAATCCAGAGTTACACCTTGACGATGACATTATGCTCTCAGCACCCTGTGATTGCCTAAGATGAATCCTGAAACATGAAGCATGCAACCAATCAAAAAATGTACATACAAAAAGGAAGTGGTTTAATACTACGATCTTAAGACTCATTAGAATAGAATATAGCCAAACTCACGTAAACTTTAGTCATCCTAACTGCATATGAATCATGATTTGAATTCCACCATCTGAATTTACCTTCACATGCTTTAAAAACCAACAAATACCAATGCCACTTATTATTAATTGGTAAAATGATATATCTATATCTTCTAAATAGATCTTCATTTAGTTCCTACAGGACTTTTGCTGTCCTTCTCAACATCTACCATAGAATTTACCTATGTAGTAACATATTTAATAATATAAACTAAAATTCATACATGGTTAGTAATAATATATAATAACACATAAAAACTATTAGACTTCAAAATAACAAATTGAAGAGTCACAAATATCAACACCTTTCTTTTCAGCACACGATTAACCCTAGTTCTCATAGTATTCATAATAGAAGATTGAAAAGGGCTAATCTTCTCTGCTTTTGAAGTATAAACGTCACTACTAGAAATGTAATCCTCACTTGAATCACTGTCGTATTTGTGCAATTGTCCCTGGGTCAAAGTTAACTAGTTTTACTTAAGTTTGAGTTTTAATGTTTGACAATATATGAAAATTATAGGTGTAATTGTCCATTAGGGAGAATATTGGTGCAAGTCTCCTTTAATCAAAGATTAACCATTTTGAAGTGAGAGAGTAGTTAAGAGGTTAAGGTTGACTGAATACTTGACTAGGAAAGTGCTAATTAGAAGTTAAGCAAAGGCAAGACCAATAGGATGGTTGGCAAAAGAATAAAAATCAAGTGGATTTGTAATACCCTAGTTCTGAGATTCTGGTTAAGTATGACTTAAAAGGTTAGATGGTACTATCCATATCACCAAGATGCACCTTCCTTTTCGGAAGCCCAAACTTAAGAACTCCAAAGTTAAGCATGCTTGACTTGGAGAAATCTGAGGATGAGTGACCTCTTAGGAAGTTTTCCAGGGTGCGTGCGAGTGAGGACAAAGCACGCTAAAAGGACCTCCGGTGGTCTGTGGAGCTAGTCGTCAACCCGATTGGCAATTCTGGTGGCGTTCCCAGTTCGGTCCGGGTGGGGTTCACTCGGGCTGGGGCGTTACAGGATTAATGTTGACTAAACATTTAGTGTGAAAAGTCCCGATGAGTGAAGCTGGGCAGGTAAGAAAGTCCTGATGAGTGAAGTCAGATAGTTGAAAAGTCCTAGTGAGTGAAGCTAGACAAATAGAAAATCGTGGTAAGTGAAGCTAGGTGGTTGAAAAGTCCCAGTGAGTGAAGCAGGGCTGATGGAAAGTCCTGGTGAGTGAAGTTAAGCAGTTGGAAAGTTTTGGTGAGTGAAGTTGGACAAATGGAAATTCCTAATGAGTGAAGTCAGGCAGTTGGGAATCCCTAGTGAGTAAAGCTAGGCATTGAGGAAATCTTGGTGAGTGAAGATAGGTGGAAAAATTCTTGTGAGTGAAGCTAGGTGGTGGAAATCTTGGTGAGTAAAGTTAAGCAGCTAGGAAGCCCTAGTTAGTGAAGTTAGGTGTTGAGAAAATTTGGTGAGTGAAATCAGACAGTTGGGAAGTGAAGCTACGCATTGAGGAAATCGTTGTGAGTGAAGCTATATGGTGGAAATCCTGATAAGTGAAGCTAGGTGAGAAAGTTTTGGTGAGTGAAGTTGGACAGATGGAAATTCCTAGTGAGTGAAGCTAGGCAACTGGAAAACCCTAGTGAGTGAACCTAGGCATTGAGAAAATCCTGGTGAGTGAAGTCAGACAGTTGGGAATCCCTAGTGAGTGAAGCTAGGCATTGAGGAAATCTTGGTGAGTGAAGATAGGTGGGAAAATTCTTGTGAGTGAAGCTAGATGGTGGAAATCCTGGTGAGTGAAGTCAAGTAGATAAGAAGCCCTAGTGAGTGAAGTTAGGTGTTGAGAAAATCTGGTGAGTGAAATCAGACAGTTGGGAAGTGAAGCTAGGCATTGAGGAAATCCTAGTGAGTGAAGCCAAGTGGGAAAATCCTTGTGAGTGAAGCTATATGGTGGAAATCTTGATAAGTGAAGCTAGTTGGTGAAAAGTCTTTGTGAGTAAAGCCAGACATTGAAAAATTTAGGTGGATCAAAAGTTGACCGGATATCTGGTGTTTGAAAGTCCAAGTGGGTTATAAAGGACTGCATATTGGCAAGGTAAAGTCCTAACTGTGATTAGATAAGAGGAAAATCCAAGTGGGTCAAGAAGGACCACATTTGATGATCGTAAGTCAAACGGGAAGTTGGCAAAGTTCAAGTGGGTCAAAAGGTTGATCGGGCACTTGGTGGATAAATTCAAATAGATCATAATTGGCTGGAGGTTGGTCAAGGGAACCCTAGACTTGAGTTAAGCAAGTTAGGATTGTGCAATTGATCGATATAGAGAAGTTCCCAATCGATCAAGTGATCGATTAGGCTGTGCCAATCAATCAACTAATCGATTGGGCACATTTACTTCGCGACACATAGAGGCATTCCCAGTTGATCGGGAGAAAATCATGATGCACAATGTGTTAGTATTAGCTCTAGTACCAATTATGATATGATTGTAAAGGGCTCCTTTTGTATCATATTTCATTATTAATAAAGGTAAAGTTGGTTATTATATTTACTTCATTTCAGTGCCGAATGAATAAATATAATAATGCCCTAGAGTAGGAGGTTCTAATCTACAACATATCAATTGGTTGAATTGATAGTGAGATATTGTAGATATACATAGAATACTACTCTTAACTATTCCTAATCAAGCATTAACATGCAAGGATAATATTAATGTGTTGAGACTAGCATGTAGGTCAACGGATGATTTAATCTCACAAGTCATGGATATGAGATATCAGGTTGACACATGAGTATATATTAGATAATATATACTGAATGACCCGCCATGAGAATGTTTCATGGATCGTTATGTGAGTGTCATAAACATTCTCATGTGACTATTAGTATGAATAGTCCTTAGACCTGAAATCACTACGATTCCCTACATAAGGAGTTGTATACTTTGGTATCGACAAACGTCACCTGTAACAGGGTGGACCATAAAGTTGATCACTGGGTATGCAATAAGTTATGCGGAGGGATGTGAGTGATGTAGATGGGATCTATCCCTTCCATATGACGGAAGTGGTATCTATGGGCCCCTTGATTAGTAGGACACAAGAATGCATTGTCATGCTTAAATGAGTCAATATGTGATATTGAACTTATTTAATTGAGTGTGTCTACTTAGAGATCAAGAAACATAAAGATTAATAAGAGGATGACACGCATTATGCCTCATTAATCAATCTAGATATCGATGACAGAAGGATTGAGTCATACAAGATAATAGCCACAGAAAGATTAAGTCGGATCTCGACATTCTCGTCACTTGGATAATAATGATGTCTTGCTAGATGCCACCCATTGCTTATATATTTAAATGTTGATTTAGATACATTGTCAACGTTTCGAGAACCTATTAGATTATACACAAAGAGCAAGTCAATGGAGATAGATTTATATGATGGATCATTGGATTTGGATTAAATCTAATTCAAATTAGACTCATTGAGTTAGACTCAATTGAATCCAACTATTGGATTGAGTTCAATTTGAATTAGACTCATTAAGTCAATTAGATTGATGATTAATGAGTTGGACTCATTAAGTGATTTCATGAATTTGAATTCATGAAGAAAGAGGAGTGAGCAATTTGAATTGCTCATGCATTGCATGCATTGGATGTAGTGGATTCATTGGATGAAGAGTGAACCATTTGAATTGCTCAGGCATTGCATACATTGGATGCATTGGATTCATTGGATGAAAAGTGAACCATTTGAATTGCTCATGCATAGGATGCATTGGATTCATTGGATGAAGACAAATATTAATGTCAATTAAGGCAATTGACATTAAGGCATGAAGTAATTTCATGGTGGCAAAAGACGAATACGCTCGCCCTCAGCGCCTCCGCCAACCTGTCCCAGGGCCAACACGGAGGAGGTAAATCACGGGCGGCTACTATCCTTTGGAATAGTGACTAGCACATAAAGGAGACATTTACCTCAGCTTTACCGAGATTCAAACCCCATACCTCATGGTGGCAACACCTCATGCGCTAGCCACTAGACCCATCCGAGGGGATCTATAAAAGGGGGGTTTGGATTCATTTTCATGATGAGTTTTCTTGCTCTTCTTCCTCCTCCTCTCTTCACTTGGCTGAAACTTCCAAGAAGGGTTGCTAGCACAACCTTTGGTTGTTTTCATTCTCCACTTTGTGAGTTTGTGAGACAAACGAGGCTTGTTCGTGTGGATACTATAGAGGCGCGACCACTTGATCGCGCTAAGATCTGCATAGAAAGAAACGTTGCTGTTGGGATTGCGAAGAGCACGTAACAAAGGTATAACTCCTTTTTCATTTAGAAACTTAATACTTAGTATATGGTTTCCTTTCGTATGGATCTTCTGGAAAGGAACTAGATGTTTTTTGCTGCGCTTTCATGTGTTTAGCGCCCTAGTTCCTTACACAGTGTGAGCACAGAGGCGATATGGATAGATTGGGTGATTGATCCAAAAGCACTTAATCAATCAGGTGATCGATTGGGAGAAAGGAAAAAGAACTGTCGCAAGGTTTATAGATGGTTGGATGTGCTTGGATCTGACGTGACAATTGATTGGGGGTAAGGACAATCGATTAGGAGCCCTAATCCACTAGATATAAAGGCGACAATGAGGATTCAAATGTAAGCTCTTCTCTCCTATTTTCATCACTAGTTCTTGGAAGATTTAAGGCAAAGTGTTGTCACATTTCTAAGTCTACAAGAGGTATTTACAACGTACAAGAGATCAAGTAAGGTATTTATTGTATTGTTCATTCATTTCCTTGTTGTATTTTTTTTGTTGAAAGCTTGTACGATCTTTCTCCACCTCCGGAGTATTTTCAAGAAGAAGTATTTTCATAGTGAAGAGTGTACTTTGTGTGGATCCTTAGATTAGTCATCTATCGAGGTAAATACCAAGTAAATCCTCATGTTAGCATTAGAGAGTTGTTTGCTTCAAGTATTCCGTTGCAAGATCATCTTTGTTGAAGCGAGCAGCTATTCACCCCTCCCCCCTCCTCTAGCTCCCCTTGGTCCTAACAAGTGGTATCACAGTGAGACCGCTCTTCATCGGACTCATACTCGGAAAGGGCAACGAACTAGAGGAAGAAGAAGTAGTTGAAGCCCTAAAGTTAACAAGTCAAAGATTTCATCTAGGGAGCTCAACTTCAAGATGGATTTTTGAAATATACTCAGATATGATACTTGGGCGCCTCCACCATCCATATCAGTAAGCTTCAATCTTTCGAAATCAAAGATTGAAATTTCTTGATAATGAAGATAGAGCAATAGTTTTCTCTAATGGAAAGATTTCAAGCTCCAATGGATGTCAAAGGGAAAAATCCTTAAGAATAGCAATTGGAACGAGGAACAAATTCAAATATACGGGACTAATGACAAAGTGACCAAATTATTGGTCAATCTATTACCAAGCAATATTTTGAGCCAAATTGGAGATTATAAAGATGTCAAGGAGCTATAGAGTAAATTGGTGAAACTCCATGAAGAACCATCCTCAATGGAGTGCAACGACAAACACAAAGAGGAGAACTCTTTGTTTCATGTGCATGAGGATTTGGAGAATGAGAGATGCTCAACATCCAAGGATGAAGATGAAGAGATACCCACCTCAAGGATGAAGGGGGAGCGCAATTTATTGATGTCGGATCAAGAAGAAGCCTCAACTTTCAGAAATGATAAGGAGGAAGATTGTGTCATGCCTCCACAAGTTAAGAAGGATCAAATGGAGAATCGTGTGTCACTCCTATAAGTAAAGGTATAACAATTTCAATTGTCAAAAATAAAAATCATATCATATGCTTTGGGTATAGGAAAAATGGGCACTATAAAAGCAAGTATCCAAAGTTAGTCAAGAAGAAAAATCAAGTGACACTCAAGGAAAAGGAGAAGTCAAAGAAGACACAAGGCTTAGTACGTAAAGGCAAGGAGTATATTAGATGCTTCTATTACAATCAAAAGGGTTATTACTGGAATCAATGTCCAAGGGGGAGGATTCCAATCAAAAACCAAGAAGGAAGCTCAATTCAACAGGGAGCTCTTAAGAGCAAACCCAATGTATCATTTATTGATGTAATTCCTTTAAGAAATGATAAAAATCATGCTAGAAATAATATATATCATTTTAATTCTATTCCCATGAAAATAGGAAGTATGATAGGATTAAAAAAATATATAGTGTATCATGCTAGAACAACTCTTCCTAAGGATAGAAAGTTAGAAAATGACTTAAGCAATAACTCTAAGGATTTTAGGTATATGCCTAAAAAAAATTCCCAAGCAAATCAATAAAAATCCAAATCTAAGGATTTAAGGAGAGAAAATCAAGTCTTGAGGTCAAGACTTGATAAATTGGAAATATCCTTCAAAGAATGGAAAACATTTTTAAGGGGTCAATTGAACAAGATTGAAGGGTCGATAGGGAAGACTCATTCAATAGCAAGAGAGGTTTGGGATATAAACCAAAAGCCAAGGAGAATATGCCCTCATACCATAGAGTTTCATATAGCTGTGAAACTAACCTTAGGTCTATGAGTCAAGTTAAAGTAATAAAGAAAGTTATCCCTAGAAGTAACCTTGAAAATAATAGTGTGACTAAGACTTCTAAGAAGCCTAAGAAAGTCCCTAAGAAGGTTATAAGGGAAGTTACCTCTAGAGTTGATCGTGAGGAGTCTAGTGTGACCAAGGCTTCAAAGAAGCTTAGAAAGGTCATTAGAAAGATATTAAGGGAAGTTATCCCTAGTGAATACCTAGAACACCCAAAGAGCACCAATAAGTTTTGAGTTCCTAAAAGTGTATTTTCTACACCTTAGATGAGTTTAGAGGATGTCAATCCTAATTGGAAGAGTAGTTAACCTAACCATAAAAAAGTTATCGTCTTAGAGCATTTTTAAGGTATTGTGACACTTTAAAAATGAAACTTTGATTTTACTCTTGAAAAGTAAATATGTCAATTAAAATATTTGAGGAATTGAGCTTAATTAAATTGACACGACTAGGATAGAAGGCAAAATGTGCTAAGTTAGGATTTTGGCACATTTAATGAAAAAGGGAACTTTTAGGTCAAATTAGGTTCAACTTAGTAAAATAGATTTAGGACAAAACTTAGATCAAAATCTAGATATTCTTATTTATACTAAATCGTCATGCTTTATTTGCCCTATCACATGCCATGCTATAATGACATCATATTTGATATTCATATTTCATTATGAAAAATATCATGATATTTTTTATACATACCATACATGCATCATCTCATTTATGATATATTTAATTTACATTTTGGAAAGTATGCATGTGATGTATGTCATGATCATTTTCATGCATCATTTTAATTCTTTGAAATTAAGGATAATGACATAAATTATTAAATGACATCCTAGGTGAATGATCAAAATTTAAAATGCCTAGATAGATATGCATGATCCCTTAGTTTTAGGAAAAATCTATTGTAAATCTCACAATTATTGATGTAATTTACAATAACGGTCTAACTAAGATTTTGATGAACGACAAAGTAAGTTAAGTTAGGTGTTGTTGTAATCTAACTACTTTACCAAGTGTGCAGGAGTTAACCAGATAGGTCAACGGGTCGACCGGATATCTGGTGCGAAGTCCAGATTGGTCAACGGGCTGACCAAATATTTGACAAGAAGTCTAGATTGGTCAACAGGCTGACTAGATATCTGGTAAGAAGTCCAGATAGGTCGACAAACCAACCGAATATCTAGCAAGAAATCCAAATAAGTCGATGGGTCGACCGGATATATGACATGAAGTCCAGTTGGGTATGTAGACCAGACAACTGCAAACTGGTAAGTAAAGGTAAGTCATTGGAGAAGAGTGACTAAGTGAGGATGCGTCTCGATTGAGGGGATAGTAGGTGTCGATCCAGGTTAGGTCCATTTCAGATCCCTAATCTGAGACCTTGACTAGTTCCGGATCCTGGGAGGATAGGATCTAACTCATAAATCTTTATAAAATATTCATGAATATATTTTCTAACTCTATATTGTAAAAAAATGTAGATCTTCGAATTTTACACACGTAGTAACTTACAGAGTTTGATTCTGAGTTCAGAGTCAAAAGTTATGGCCTTCAAAAGATTGTTATATTAAACCAACAGTTGGGGGTGCCTTCAATCAGCGGAAGGCGCCTTGAGCTTGCTGAAAGGCGCCTTGAAGTTCTTCGAAGGCGCCTTCCAAAGGATAAAACCCAAAGTTCATAGATTTTATCATCATCGAAGATAAGGGGATACTTAATTACTTGCAATAGTGTGTACTCGATTTCCTTTTCTGGAGGTATCGAAAAAGGTATTTTAGTGGATTACCCATCAATAGGTCCGCAGGACCTGGTTCTTGGAGTAGGAGTCACCAAAGGCTTTGAACCAAGTAAAATCGAACGCGTGTTCTTTTACTTGCTTTTCTATTTGGGTCTTTTTTTCATAGTTTTCTGCTGTGTATTGAATTCTTAAAAATGAAAAAGATAAATTTTTTAAAACCACGTGATTCATCCCTCCTCCCACATGTGACTCGATCCAATAAGTGGTATCAAAGTGGATACCGCTCTGAATTGATGCAACCACCAATCAAGCAAAGGGGGGTCCTTTTTTTTAAAAAAAGAAATTGTATATTGTTTCTATTTAAAAATTATTCTTACACCTTTCATTTTTTCTTCTAATTTTTTTTGAAAAAAATCACTTTTATTTTGCACTATTAGTCAGAATTAGTGAAATAAACCTTTTGACAAAATTTGTCGTAATATTTTTTTATTTGAAATTGGTGAAATACCTTCATTTCTTTATCTCTCACACTACTTACCCAAAAACAAAGTCTTAGAAATTACTTTTGGACTATATTTTTTTACAAGTATACCAATGTCGCATCAAGAAGGACGGAGCATTCACGAACCACCACTATATAAGAGGTACGAGAGGCACGAATTCAATTTGTAGAGGATGCAGATGGAAAATTTCGTCCTTATGAATGCCTTCGATGGCGGCATGACACTAAGGCAATCAACCCAAAACACAAAAGCCAAGAAAAATAATAAAATTAATTTCAGACTTATTACCTAACAAAGTTACATGCAGGATAGGAAAGGTTAAATATGCTTACGAGTTTTGGACCCGTCTGACCAAGTTTCATGAGGAGCAGTTGAAGCTAGAGGAGCAAATCAAAAGTGAATCCAGACTTGAGTCCAATCCAACAGAGAAGTATACTTAATTAGGAGATGCGCTTAAGGTTAGTATCATTTACCAAAATACCTCTGTCAGTAATAGTTTAAATAATCTGCATGATAATTTAGATAAATATGAACTTATCTCAAGTATAGTGCATAATAATTTAGATTCTGATCAACTCAATCAATACTTTGATCAAACTAGCATCAACCATGACTTGGTCAAATAGAACATTGACCAAATCAATTTAGAAATAATTAATTCAAACATTAAAATAAATTTGAATTTAAAAAATAAAAAAATAGATAAACTGAATAAATATCTTAATAAATCATTTAATAATATAGACAATATCAATCTAAAAAATTCTATCAAAAATAAAAATAATTTAATTAACAAAAAATTAAAATTTAAAGATAACATCTTGAACAAAGATAATACAAAAAATTCAAAATTAACAATTAATAAAGAGTTAGCATTAAAGATAAATCTTTAAAGAAATATAATTAAAAATTAAAAATTAAAAACTAAAAATTAAAAATTAAATATGAAATATAATATTTTAAACAATGATAATAATTTAATAAATTCAAAATTAAAAGAAAACGTAAATCTTAATTTCACATCTTAAAAAAAGACAATTTAACCAACTTAATTAATTTAAAATTAAAAACTTGAACTTACATTACAATTAATTAAAACCTTAACTAAAAATTTGATTAACCTTAATTAAACAAAACAAAAGTTCAATAATTTAGGGGGAGACACCAAACTAGTTGACACCTCCAAAATAATAACTTACCCGACAAGATAATTACGACTAGTTTAAAAAGGGACAAAATTTTAACTTGACCAACAACACTGGTGAAATTTTGGATGATAGTAAATTAGGGAAACTCTGTCTATGCATGTCTAGGAAGATATGGTTTCGATCTGGTGCATTTGGCTTAGTGTAACTAACTAAAACTACCCCTTACGAATCCTAACTAGTTAGACTAAAGTTTTGTACTAAGTTCAGGGGATAGGAATAGTTGGAAAACCTCGAAAGGATGGTTACTCAAATGATGTTCAGGTAACTCACCATAGCCCAAAAGTTTATTCAAAAAATGTGTATTTGTTAAGCCCAAAGTTAAACTTAAATTTAACACAGAGTTAAGCCTGACCCTAAATTTCATTTAACTCATCTAACAAAATTATAAGATTCCCTAATTAAAAACATATATATGGTGAGATAACTAAGGTGTTAACTTTAAAATTAAATTAAATAACATTAAATAAAATTAAAGAAAATTAAATTTGGTTACGTCAAAATAAATATTAAATTAATTAAATAATAAAATAAAAAATTAAATTAAACTAAGGTTAATTCTCTTAAAAATCTTTTAAAAATTATTTAAAAAAATCTTTTTAAAAAATTCCTTTCAAAAATTGTTTTAAAAAATCATTTTAAAAAATATTTTTAAAAAATCCTTTTAACAATCCTTTCAAAAATTATTTGTAAAAAATCCTTTTAAAAATTAGTTTAAAATACTTTTAAAATTATTTAAAAAAATCCTTTTAAAAATTATTTTTAAAAAATCCTTTTAAACACAATTTTTAAAATCCTTCAAAAAATTATTTAAAACAAATCCTTTAAAAAATTCTTTTTAGATCTTTTTTAAATTATTTTAAAAGTTCTTTTAAAATATTTTAAAAATTATTTTAAAAGTTCTTTTAAAATATTTAAAAAATTATTTTAAAACCTTTTACAAATTATTTTAAAACATTTTAAAAATTATTTTAAAAATTCTTTTAAATTTTTTTAAAAAAATATTTAAAAATTCTTTTAAAACACTTTTAAAAATTATTTTAAAAATATTTTTTAAAAAATATTTAAAAATTTATTTTAAAAATTCTTTTAGAAAAATTCTTTTTAAACCATTTAAAAATTCTTTTAAAAATGTTTTAAATAATCTTTTGAAAATTATTTTATAAATTATTTTTAAAAAAATATTTTAAAAAATATTTTAAAACTCTTTTAAAAATTCTTTTAAAAATCTTTTTTAAAAAATATTTTAAAAATCTTTTTAAAAATCTTTTTAAAAAATAATTGTAAAAGTATTTTTAAAAAGTTATTTTAAAAATCTTTTTAAAAATTTATTTTATAAATTATTTTAAATTTTTTTTTAAAGAATTATTTTTAAAATGTTTTTAAAAATTGTTTTAAAAATTTCTTTATAAAAATTATTTTAAAATTCTTTAAAACTTTTTTTACTTAATTTAAACTTAAATTTTAATTTAAATTCAAACATAAATTGTATTTGAAATTCAATAATTGTCCATCGTAGTTAATTCAAAATCTATTAACTTATCTGAATTAAATTAACTAATAATCAATCAACTCAAATTTTAATTAGTTAGTCCTAATTTAATAATTCATTCAAGAATATGAATTTTAATCATTCTCATCAATTAATCAAAACTTAAAATTAAAATTAAAATTAAAACTAAAACTTTCATTCGTTAGTAAATTAAATCAATCAGTTAATATGACTGTTTTAACTTATTAAATTATTGAATTGAGACAAGTAAAAGTTAATCAAATTATTAAGAATGATTAACTATTATTGAATTAATAAGAAATTATTTCATTTAACATAAAATTTAATTTTAACTTAATGCACCAAAATCAGGTTATCTTTTTTAATGATTAATTAAACATAAGTGAACAATCATAATAAGCTGTAAATAATATATTTGATGAACATTTGTGTTACGAATAGTAAATTCCCTAGACACTAAGATAGAAATCCTTGTTACTAACAGAGATAACTAGAAGGTGTTGGTGCGAGAAGCATCAAACGATTGAACCTGGATTTTAATATTGGAAAAAGGTTCAAAGTTAAGGTTACTTATGGTCTAACAAGTTTGAATGAGTTTGCAGGAAAGTCCTAAGTATTCTTAGGCAAAAGTCCTAGCTGCGGTTAGGCAGGTAAAAAACCCTAGGGGTGGTAACCCTAAGTCCTGGAGGGTGGTAACCCTAGGTGAAAAGTCTTGGAGGGTCGAGCACTTTGGACAAAACCCTAGAGTCAGAGACTCTAGGTGAAAGTCCTGGTGGTCGCGGACCAGGTGGAAGATTGAACGGGTCATGGAGCGGGCGTTCAGCAGAAAGTCCTGAAGCATCGGGCGTTCAGCAAAAGTCTAATCGGTCTAGAGGGTCGGTCTGACAACAGATAACTTCTTCTGAGAGGATTAGGTGAGAACGCGTTCCCCATTGAGGGAACAGTAGGCATTGGTTTGACCTAGGGTTTCTGGAGAAAATCCGCAGAACTGGACAGCCCGAAGGCTGTCAAGTTATTTATTTACATATAAATTGTTATTTGTCTAACTCTGTTTGCAAGAAACTAACAGCTTTGTAGGGTCGGACTTAGCCTTGATCGATTGACCGAACCCTAGTACAGCAGGATTAGATTTGCAGATAGCAAACCAAGTTCGATTGAGGGATCGATCGACCAAACCGAGGATAAACGGTGACCTGATTGAAGCCGAGGTGATTGGATCGGATAAGGAGGACATCATCTGATCGGTCGACCGAATTGGTTCGAGTCAAACCTGATCCCAAGATTAGTGAATCTAGATCAGGTCTGAAGAAGATATAAAAAGGAGCCTCGACTATGTAACGCCCGAAAATTCTCAAAATTATTTTAGAAATATTCTATGATTTTTCTGGAATTTTAGAATATTTTTATGGAATTTTTAGAGTAGCGGATGTAGCAAAAATAAATATAATCGTAAAATGACCTAGGCGGGAATTGAACCCGAGACCTATTGGGTTCTACGACTTATGGTGAACCTTAGTAACCAAGTGAACCCAGCAGGGCCGTGCTGAAAAAAAAGGGAAACAATTAAATTTATATTAGAGTTGGGCCGAAATTACCACTTAATATAAATAGGGAATTAATAGGTGAAGAGTTATTGGAACGTAACTTTTCCTTTCCCTCAAACCCTCACCGCCGCCCACTTCCCCTCCTCCTTCTCTCGGTGCCAACCACCAGCACACCTAGGGATTTTGTCCCTAGGGCCATAGGAGGACTTTCCAGCGACACCTTGGATACGAGGACGCTCCCCTCCGCGAGAGGAGCGTATAGACGCGAGAAGATCGTCGAAAGGATCGTCTTCTCCGGGAAAAAAAATCTAGCGATTAGAATCGTAAGAAACTTCGAGCACGAGGTAAGAAACCCCTCACCTGCAGTATAAGTAGCTTCCGTGTGGATTTTTATGTATTAGTTTAGTAATATGTAGAATACCGACACAAAGGATGCGAATTAGCGCATACCAAGTGTTCGATTAAATTGTTTAGCACAGAAAAATGCCACTTAGGCATTTTAGTAGCTGAGATAAATGCAATAGAAGCATTTTATAGCCTATTTAGTCTTGCTCCAGCTTTTACAGGACTAGATGTCCAATGGGTGGGCTCCCACAGTCGCCTCTAGGTTTAGATAACCTAGTTATGGGTTTAGACAACCTAGTAAAAGCAAGACAAGAATTTATTAGCTTACGTTCAGTATTTTACTTTCTCAGTGGCACTGTACTGGATTAGATATCCATTGGGTTGGGCTCCCACAGTCATCCCTAGGTTCAGATAACCTAGTAACCCTACTGAATTCGGGACTTGCAAACCCGGATCTAGCTAGGGATGCGCGCATAGCACGTACAGATGCCGGGCCCATTAGCAGCATGATTAGTATTTTCACCTATTATATGTACATAGTTTTCAAACTCTCACAAGACAGTTAGGTGAATTCAGTACAGCTTTAGCACTAGCTAGAATTAGCTCAGTTTAGCTTTTCTATCAGTTTAGTTCCCTGTTGATACAACATGATAGTTTATGATTAGTTTTATTGCCATGTTCAGTTTCTTAGTTCCATGTTTTGTATGCCAGAATGCTATGTCTTAGCATGTTCAGCACATATTTTAAATATCATGTTTTGAAACCATGAATTGCATCGGTTGCATGTTTTAGTGAGGTAGATGGTTTCTTACTAAGCTCTCAAGCTTACAGATACTTTTTCCTTATATTGCAGATAAAGGTAAAGGAAAAATGGACTAGCGGAGGCTGGAGGTCAATGCGATGGAGATGTGTGTGGATGGAACTTGGAATAAAGATCTTAGGGAATCTCAGCAAGATTGTTTTAAGCACTAAAACCTTTTAGCATTTTATTATTTTGCACCTTAGTATGTTAATTACTATGAATTAGTTAATTATGCACTCTATCATGCTTAGAACACTGTTTGTGTGATGTTAGAATGTTCTGCATGTAGTTTAGAATTTATATAAGTAATTTTGGCACAAACAAGTGCTGAAATTAGAGCTTAGCTGCAAAATCAGAAACCCCAATCGATCGGTGGATCGATTGGGGATCCTCAATCGATCAATGGATCGATTGGCAGCTTGTTCCGCGAACAGACTGCGTCTGGATCGATCATCCGATCGATCCAGCCTAGTTTCATCGCGAACAGAGAGCTCTGGAATCGATCACTGGATCGATTGGTTAGCCTGGATCGATCAGCCGATCGATCCAGAATATCGCCCGAGCACAGTAGCATGCTGAATCGATCACTGGATCGATCCAACCCAAGTTCCGCATACAGTAGCATGCTGGATCGACCACTGGATCGATTCGACCATTCCAATCGATCCGTGAATCGATTGGGAGGTCTGATAACAGCCAGAAATCCTCAGCCCAGTTCCTTGACCATGGGGGAATGTAAAACATGTCATGAATAGTTTAGAATACATCCCTTAGCACATATAGAATCAAGAAATGATAATAGTTTAGCAAAGTTTTGATTAGTACAGCTTCCGCACTTAGATTTAATGATGGTCATGGAATAGTTAGCACAGCATAATGTAACGATCGGCCTCACAGCCTAGTTAGTAGAAGGCGGGTCGTTACAGACTATCACTTCGAAATAACAATTCTACACAAGCGATCTTCCAAGCTGCGCGCTACACCGAAATGACTCAACGACGCAGATTGTATCCCTTGTGGAATATAGGATCGATAAATGTAAAATTTTATTTTTGTTGTGAATTGTATCCTAGAAAGGCATGGTGCTATTTGAGGACCAGAGGCGCAGCGGAAAAGGAAGCAAGATAGACGCGACGACATGACCCGTTGGCGGCGGCTAGGGTCAGTGACATACGGAGGACAACTATGGATGAGACCATAATAGTTGAAAAATTAGTTTTCATATTTATTGCCTTTTATGCTGTTTATATGTGTTGTGTGTGTGTGTATGTTAAAATTTCTCGCTTTAAATAACTAAGTGGGAGAAGAATTATTTAAATTCTGCAATCTTCATTACTAGTTTGTAAGTGATGCATTCAAACTTGCACGTTGCCTTTGAGTGCCTTCCTCCACATCGGATGAGTTTGTTTGCGGATCACTAAATCAAACTTCCTTTATGGATGATTATAGGAAATTATTTAGGTTTGTGTGATCTTCTCTATTTGAAGGGGCACAATCCTATTTAATGGATTAAGTTTCAAGTAATGGTATACACTTATACACATTTAATAGTATCCTCCCCATCGGAATCACTGCTATTATTTGTGTGACCGAAGAAAAACCAACTATTAATTTTATTTGTCATAAAGTTAGGTTGACAAGATAATAAAATTAATGGGTAAACCCCCCTCTTACAAATGTTTGAATTTGTATACGTCCACACTATCGTGGCATACAAAATTCACGGTGTTTTGAGATGTTAGTGAATTTAAATGATATTGTTTGAGGAATCAATATTATTTTAAATTCTAAAGTTTTGACTAAATATTTTGTGATTCCTAGGATTTCAAATGGCTTTCAATCCTCTTACTGATATATTGAAAGAGAACAAATTTACTGGTCCTAATTACATTGATTGGAAACAAAACTTGGACTGTCCTCGCAAAAGGGAGAACAATAAAGGTGTATCTTATTCATTAGTTGTTGAAACATGTTTAGCGGTGTTATCTACCGGTACTTGGTGTGTAGATACAGGAGCCACTAATTATGTCTGCAATTCATTGCAGGGGTTCCAGGAAACCCGACAACTATATGAAGGGGAAATCACCGTCTACATGGGAAATGCTACAAAAGTAGCGGCTGTTGCAGTGGGAGATGTTTATTTATCCTTTGATAGGAATAAAACATTGATTTTGAGAAATTATCTTTATGTTCCAAGTTTTAGAAAGAACTTGATTTCAGTTTCCAAACTATTTATGGATGGATATTCTGTTTCTTTTGATGACAAAGTAGTTGTCAAGAAAAATAGGGTAGCTATATGTTCTGGTACATTGGTTGACAATTTGTATACTCTAAATCCAATAACTCCCATGATGCAACAAATAGAAATTAATAACACATCTTCTAATTCAAATAAGAGAAAACAGCCTTCGAAAATGAACCAAACATATCTTTGACATCTAAGGCTAGGTCATATTAACTTGAGTATGATTCAAAGGTTAATAGCCGATGGACTTTTGGGCTCATTGGTGGTGGAAAACTTTCCAACCTACGAGTGTTGCTTGGAAGGAAAAATGACCAAGAGACATTTTAAGGCTAAGGGGTATAAAGCCAAAGTTGTGTTGTAATTGGTTCATTCTGATTTGTGTGGACCTATGACTATCTAGGTAAGAGGTAGTTTTGAATATTTTGTCTCTTTTATAGACGACTATTCGAGATACGAGTACATTTACTTGATACACCGCAAGTCTGAGTGCTTTGATAAGTTCAAAGAATACAAGGCTGATGTGGAGAAACGTCATGGTAAAAGTATCAAGACATTACGGTCTGATCGTAGTGGCGAGTACCTCTTAGGAGAGTTTAGGAGTTACTTATCAGAGGTCGGGATTCAATCCCAACTGTCTGCAACTGGTACACCCCAATAGAATGGTATGACAGAACGAAGGAATAGATCTCTTATGGAAATGGTTAGATCAATGATGAGTTATTCAGAATTACCAAATTCATTTTGGGGATATGCTCTGGAAACGGCAGTGTACATTCTGAACTTGGTACCTTCTAAATCAGTACCCTCTACTCCCATAGAATTGTGGAGTGGGCGTAAGCCTAGTCTGAAGCATATTTGGATTTGGGGTAGTCCAGCATATGTGCTGAAGGGAGACACTGATAAGTCGGAATCACGTACTGAAGTTTGCTTGTTTGTGGGTTATCCTAAAGGAACGAAAGGTGGTTTATTTTATAGTCCTAAAGATCAGAAGGTCATTGTTAGCACCAATGCCCGATTTTTAGAAGAGTACTATGTAATGAACCACAAGCCCATGAGCAAAATTGTTCTTGAAGAAATAAGAGAAGACACGTCTACTTTAGTACCAATGATACAAGATGAGATACCACAAGAAAATGCAACATGTGTCATAAATGATGCACAATTACAAGTAATGTCTCGTCATAGTGGAAGGGTTGTTAAGTAACCTGATAGATTCATATTTTTGGGAGAATCTTCAGACTTGATCCCTGGTGAATATGAACCTGATCCCTGGACATATAATGAAGCACTCCAAGATAAAGATGCGGCATCGGTCTATCTATGGACTGAAGCAATCTTCGAGATCTTGGATCATCTGGTTTAATCAAGTGATCCAGTTTTATGGATTTATTCAGCGTCCGGATGAGTCTTGTGTATACAAGAAGAGTGACAGAAATGTGGTGGTATTTCTTGTACTATACTTAGATAACATTTTGCTCATTGACAACAATGTCAAAGTGTTGTCAGGCGTAAGGGTATGGTTGTCCAAGAAGTTTGATATGAAGGATTTGAGAGAATGTGGGCATATTTTTGGGATCAAAGTAATAAGAGATCACAAGAAAAGAATGTTGTGCTTATCCCAAGCTTCATACATCTATACTATTCTAGCTCGTTTTAGCATGCAAAACTCTAAGAAAGGTTTTTTACCTTTTCGGCATGGAGTACCTTTATCTAAAGAGATGTGCCCTAAGACATCAAAGGAGATAGAGGACATGAAGGCAGCTCCTTATGTTTCGGCTGTAGGAAGCCTAATGTATGCAATGCTATGTATGAGACCGGATATCTATTTTACCGTGAGCATGGTTAGCAGATATCAAAGTAACCCAGGATAAAGACATTGGACGGCCGTAAAGCATATATTGAAGTACCTAAAAAGGACTAGAGATTATATGCTGGTTTACCAGACAAATGATTTGCTCCTTGTGGGTTACACGGATTCTGATTTTCAATCAGATAGGGATAATAGTAAGTCGACCTCGGGGTATGTGTTTACTTTATGAGGTGGATTCATAGCATGGAGGAGTATTAAGTAGAAATACGTTTCAGACTCTACCATGGAAGCTTAGTATATGGCAGCCTCTGAGGCAACCAAAGAAGTTGTATGACTTAGAAACTTCTTGATGGACTTAGATGTGATTCCTGGTTTGCCCAAAATTATCATAATTTATTGTAATAATAGTGGTGTAGTAGCAAACTCTAAGGAACCACGAGCTCATAAGGCAAGTAAACCCATTAAGCGTAAGTACCACCTAATACGAGACATCGTAAAATGAGGAGAAGCTGTTGTCGCCAAGATTACATCAGCAGATAACCTGGATCCTTTCACTTAGGCCCTTCAGGTGAGAGCTTTTGATGGGCATGTTGAGGGGATGAGAATCAGATGTATGACAGCATATATGGTAGCATAGTCTTTTAGTATAAGTGGGAGATTGTTAGGATGTATACTAAATGTCTATCTTTTTGTATGAACATTTATTTTGAAATGAGAATCACATTGGTCAAACATCTGCATTTAGTTAAATGCAGTTGTCCATTTAATTTATATTGTAGATAACATGATGTGTGGTGTCACACAGAAGATCATGTTATCAATTCCTTATAAATTATAAATAGTAGCTCACAACCAAGATGGATTAGGACAAACCATTGGAATGGTTGTAGTGTAATTTGGTATTAGTTTATCTTGACTATAAAATTACACTAGTACACTATATGTGTATTGAGCAGGACCATTTGAGGTTATTTCTTTTTATATTGACTGTATAAAAGAACATAACCTCTGTTATTATAGGTGTGCGTACTCTTAATCTCGATATAATAACAAGCACATATACTTAGTATTTATTTCTTTAATTTATCAATGGGTGAGATTTATTCGTTAAATCAATAGGCCTGATAAGTTGGGAAATAATATTATTTATATGGTGTGTTGTTGATTATAGAAGGAAACTGTGTCCTAGTTATCTAGGTTGATGGTGTCCCCTTGAGGAGCTCATAAGGATTGTCATGTAAACCCTGCAAGTGAATTTAGTCCGACATGACAATGAAGTTGAGTGATACTACTCTTGGAGCTAGATATTAATTAAGTGAGTTGTTAGTAACTCATTTAATTAATGGGCATTCGATATCTTAATCACAGGGAGATTAATGCACTCATGATAAGAAGGAGCCCATAATGTAATCTGGGATTGGTGTGGTAGTTCAATAATAACTCTTTAGTGGTATGAGTTATTATTGATGAACTTGAGTTGGGTGTTCGGGACGAACATAGGAAGCTCAAGCTCATCAGGAGGCCAAAACCAATTCCTCCTCTCGGGGTCTGCTGTAGCCTCTATAAAGCCTCGTGTTCACCCGTTTTGATTTTGCTTCTTACCAAAATGAGGGGCCGACCACATCCTTGCTAGGTGCCCAAGCAAGGGGCCGGCCAAGCCCTCTTGGTGCCCAAGATATGGGCCGGCCAAGCCATGCTTGGTGCCCAAGCATGGGGCCGGCCATACAAGAAGAGAAAAGGAAGTTTTGTTGAAAATAAATTTTGTTAAAATCTTTCCTTTTATAGCTTTCTCCAATGGATTAAAAGAGAGATTTTAATTTTATTAAAATCTTTCCTTTTTTGTAGTTATTTACAATGGTTAAAAGAGATATTTTAATTTTGATAAAATCTTTCCTTTTTTTTGTAGTTATCTACAATGGTTAAAAGAGATATTTAAATTTTATTAAAATCTTTCCTTTTTTGTAGTTATCTACAATGGTTAAAAGAGAGATTTTAATTTTGTTAAAATCTTTCTTTTTTTAACCAACCATTATAGGAATAAAAGGAAGATTTTGTTTAAAATAAAATTTTGTTATAATCTTTCCTTTTATAGCTATTTACAATGGTTTAAAAGAGAGATTTTAATTTTATTAAAATCTTTCCTTTTTTTGTAGCCATCTACAATAGCAAATAAAATAGCAAAGATTATAAAAGAGGAGGAGGGGATGCTCTTTAATAACACAACCTAAGGCTCCTCTTTTATTCTCTTGTATGGCCGGCCCTTCATCTATCTTCTTCTATTGTCTTCTTTCCCTAAAGGTCGGCGGCATCCATCCTTTCTTCTTCATTAGGGCCATCACCCCTTTGGAGAAGACTCTACCTTGGTGGTCGGTTGCTTGGAGGAGAAGAAGAAGGAGGAGGCCTCTTCACTTTGTATTCTTTGGTGGTTGAAAGCTTGGAAAAGAAGAAGAAGGTCAGGTGTCTTTGTCTTGATAGATCGTCGTCCACACATTGTCCAAGAGGAGGAGAGGAATACAGCAGAAGATCAAGAGGTCTTTTGGTTACAAAGAAAGGTATAACTAGTTATTTATTCCGTTGTATACTAGTTTAGTTTTTCTTTGTATGGATCCTGAAATACCAACACAAGAGGCTAGCGATTTTGTGTTTCGATTTTGTGCTTTGATCTTGTGCTTCGATTGAGGTCTCTTTAGTTAAACCTAGGGTTTACTTTGAGGAGTTTAAATATTCAATTTCTTTGAAAGGCTTTGTCTAGGAAGAGATTAATTCCCGAAAATCCCCTCCCTTCCACTTAAGTCCTCTCTTTTATACCTAGGGTACTTTGTTCTCTGCTATCCCTTAAATTTATTTCGCTATCTATTTGATCAGCACGGACTTGCTGGGTTCTTGGTCATCCGAAAAACAACTTACGGCTTTGCTTAGCTAGAGGTCTCGGGTTCGAACCTCGGCCCGACCTCTTTTTTGCCTCAACTTCGTTTCTTTCGGTAAAAATGCCAAACGAACTCCGAAAATTGCCTAAAAGTACTCTAAAATTTTCTAAAAATCTCTAGAATATTTCTAAAGTATTTCTAAATATTTATAAGCACTTTTAGAATTCGTAGTAAGGAAATTTTGGGTTGTTACAATTCCCCATACCTTATAAAAGTTCGTCCTCGAACTTAGAATAATTCTGGATACCTCTGTCTCATACTGTCCTCACGCTCCCAAGTAGCTTCCTCATGCTTCTGATTTTGCCAAATGACCTTCACTAGTGGCACTTCTTTGTTTCTAAGTTTCTTAACTCCTCTGTCCACTATCTGTGTAGGTCTGCTCTCATAGCTAAGATCCTCCTGGATCTGCACTGACTGAGGTTGAATCACTTGGCTGGGGTCGTGGACGCACTTCTTTAGCGTGGAGACATGAAATACATTGTGTATTGCTGACATGTCTTGTGGTAAGTCCAGCTTGTAAGCTACTTTCCTAATCCTTTCTGTAATCGAGTAGGGTCCTACGTAGCAAGGAATTAACTTGTCCTTTTTGCCAAATCTCATTAATCCCTTCATAGGCACAACCTTGAGGAATACTGAATCCCCTACTTGGAATTTAAGTGCCTACGGCGTGCATCAGCATAACTTTTCTGCCTACTCTGGGCAGCCTCAATTCTCTATCTGATCTTCTGGATGGCTTGAGTGGTTTCATCTATCATCTCAGTCTGCCTGCCTAGTTCTGATTCCATCTCTTTTCTTTCTCCAGCCTCCAGCCAGCATATGGGTGATCTGCACTTTCAGCCATACAGTGCCTTGTAAGGTTCCATCTTGATAGTGGTCTGGTAGCTATTGTTGTAGGCGAATTCAGCTAAGTACAGATACTTGCACCAACTGCCCTTAAAATCTAATGCACAAGCCCTGAGCATGTCTTCTAAAATATGATTTACTTGTTCTGTCTGTCCATCAGTATGGGGATGGAAGGCTGTGCTGAACTTGAGTTTGGTGCCTAATGCATTCTGAACACAAAATGAGAGGTGAAGCGCCCATCTCTGTCAGAAACGATAGACTTGGGACTCCATGAAGTCTGATCACTTCCTTAACGTATAGCTGTGCCAATTGCTCTATAGGGTAGGACACCTTGATGGCTAGAAAATGGGCAGACTTGGTCAATCTGTCCACTATCACCCATATCGCATCATATCCATTAGTAGTTCTTGGAAGACCTTCCCACTTCCACTTTGGTATTGGGAGAGGCTGTAGGACTCCTCCTGGTCTCTGGTGTTCTGCTTTGACTCTCTGGCATGTCAGGCAGGTGCTGACATATTTTGCAACATCTCTCTTGAGTCCAGACCACCAAAATCTCTGTTTCAAATCTTGATACATCTTGGTGGAACCAGGATGCATGGAATACAGTGTACTATGAGCTTCTTCTAGAATCTTCCTTCTCAATTCCTCATCATTGGGGACACAAAGGCGGCTCCCCTGATAGAGGATTCCACTGTCTGATACTCGAAACTCTGAATTTTCTCCTTTTTGTATCCCTTGCTTGATCTTTTGGATATCTGGATCTTCACTTTGTTTTCTTTGTATATCCTCAAGCAGGGTTGACTCTAAGGTCAATGCAGAGAGTTGTCCGTAAATAATTTCAACTCCAAAGTCTGACAATTCCTTCTGCAGTGGCAGTGCTAATGATGACAAGGGCATCATGGTTGCACTGGATTTTCGACTTAGTGCATCCGCCACTTTGTTAGCTTTACCTATGTGGTAGAGGATTTCACAGTCATAATCTTTAACCAACTCTAGCCACCTGCGCTGTCTCATGTTTAAGTCTTTCTGAGTAAAGAAATACTTCAAGCTCTGATGGTCTGTGAAAATCCGGCACTGAACTCCATACAAATAATGTCGTCAGAGTTTTAGTACAAAGATCACAGCTGTCAGCTCAAGATCATGAGTGGGGTAGTTCTTCTCATAGTCTTTGAGTTGTCTAGAAGCATAAGCTATAACCTTCCCCTCTTGTATGAGTACAACCCCCAGGCCCATCTTGGAAGCATCATTGTATATATCAAAACTCTTGTCACTCTCTGGAATAGTCAGAATGGGGGCACTGGTCAGTCTTTTCTTCAGCTCTAGAAAACTGTACTCGCACTTATCTGACCACTTAAACTTCTTGTTCTTTCTGGTCAGGGCTGTAAGTGGAGAGACTATCCAGGAAAAGTCCTCCATGAACTTTTTGTAATACCCTAACAGACCTAAGAAACTTCTGATTTCTCTGGCATTTTTGGGTCTACACCAGTTGCTGATTGCCTCTATCCTGGCAGGATCTACCTTGATGCCCTCTTTTGAGATGACATGGGCTAAGAATGCTACTTGGTCTAACCAGAACTCACACTTTGAGAATTTTACATAGAGCTATTTCTGCTGAAGGATCTGCAGCACTATTCTCAAGTGGGTAGCATGGTCCTCTGGAGTTCGTGAATATATAAGAATATCATCGATGAACACAATCACGAATTTATCTAGATATTCCCTGAAGACATGATTCATTAGTTCCATAAAGACTGCTGGAGCATTGGTCACTCCAAATGGCATCACTACAAATTCATAGTGACCATATCTCATTCTGAATGTTGTTCTGGGTATGTCACTTTCTTTAACCTTCAGCTGGTGATATCCCGAGCGCAAATCTATCTTCGAGAAAACTGTGGCCCCTCTTAGCTGATCAAAGAGATCATTTATTCTGGGAAGAGGGTACTTGTTCTTAACTGTTACTTTATTCAGTGCTCTATAATCTATGCACATCCGCATAGAACTATCTTTCTTCTTAACGAACAACACTGGAGCTCCCCATGGTGAATGACTAGGGCGGATGAAACCCTTGTCAAGTAGCTCCTGAAGTTGTCCTTGTAACTCTCTTAGCTCTGCTGGAGACATTCGGTACGGAACTTTTGAAATTGGACCGGTACCAGGAACCAATTCAATTTCAAACTCCACTTCTTTGTTGGGAGGTAGTCCGGGTAGCTCTTCTGGAAATACTTCTAATACTCACAGACTACCCGAACATCTTCTTGCTTGAGTCCTTTTTGTTCTCCTGTATCCACTATGTATGCAAGAAAACCAGCACACCCTTTAGCTAACATTTGGTGAGCTGTCAAAGAAGATAGGAACTTCTTAGTCCTCCTCTTTGGGACTCCCGTGAAGTCAAAGGGTGGTTCGCCTTCTGGGCTGAAGATCACTTTCCTTCTACGGCAGTCCACCGAAGCATTGTACTTGCTAAGGAAATCCATGCCCAGAATGACATCGAAATCTTGCATCGCAAGGACTACTAGATCAACATATAGCTCTCGATCTGAAATTCTGACTGGTACAGCCCGGAGCCACTGGTTGGACTCCATGACTTCCCCAGAAGGTAGGGTTATCAAAAACTTGGAGTTGATGCTCTTTGTAGGCACCTGAAATTCTTTGGCAAAGGGCACTGATATAAAAGAATGGGTCGCCCCAGTATCAAATAGTGTAGTAGCTAAATGCTAAAAAATAACTATTTGACCTGTTACGACCGTGGAGGCACTAGCAGCTTCCTCTTTAGTGAGGGAGAATACTCTGGCACTAGCTGGAATTGGTGGGGCTTCCAACCTTCCTTGACTGAGCTGGGGTCCGTCCAGAGTGGCAGGCATGTAGTGCAACTAAGGCTCGTTCCCGTATTGCGCTGCCTGTTGCTGAGGTGCTTTGAGCTTGTTAGGACATGCCTTAGCTAGGTGTCCTTCTTGACCACACGAATAACATCCAGTCATACCAGGCTCCTGGATGTAGTCTCCCACATTTAGGACATGGAGGGAACTTGGCCTGCTTGTTTACTGGACCTCCCTTTTGGCTGTCTCCTGTATTCCATCATTTCCTTTTGTTATCTTTGTCCTTCCAGTTTTGCTTACTTGATTGGGGTTTCTGACTCCCTGCTGTCTTGTCCTCTATCTTGACTAGCTTGAGTTGCGTTTGTTGTGCCTTGATGCTGTTCAGATAGTGCTCAGTGACTAATGCCCTGCTGACCAGCTCTTCACCAGTCTGTGGTCGGTAAGTTCCACTACTCATGTTAAGTGCTATTTCTGGCCTCAGCATTCGGAGCATCAGTCTGACTCGTTCTTTCTCTGTACTTACTAGCTCTGAGCAGAGACGAGCTAGCCTATTGAACCTTTTGACTGCTTCTTCCACTGGCAGGCCACCTTGTCTGAATTCTATAAACTCCTCATAATGTTTATTGGTAATCCGTTGGCAGAAGAATTCTTCGTAAAACTCTGTCTCAAAGTCAGCCCAGCTCATCTGGTTGGCTGCTCTCTTGCTCTTAATTCCCTCCCACCACATGTGAGCATCTCCAGACAGGCAGAAAGAGGCACACTTGACCTTTTCGACTTCTGGCCAGTCAAGAAGCTCCATTGTGCTCTCTAGCGTTTTGAACCAAGCCTGGGCATCCCAGGGCTCAGTCGTGCCTGAGAAGCTTTCTGGCTTCAGCTTCAGTCACTGTATTAGATATGCTTCTTGTCTTTTTGGTGCTGTGGCGACTTCCAGGGCAACTGGTGGAACCTCAGTCACTACTGGGGCCTCTACATTGATAGTTGGGGGAGGGGGGAGAACTGGCTGTTGATTGACCATCAGGTTGGCAATCACTTGTTGCTGCTCTGCTACTTGTCTCTGAAGTTGAGCAACAACTTCAGAGAGATTAGGCTCAGTTGTTCTGGGCTCTTCATTCTCCTGAGCTCGGTCCTCAGTACGAGCGGTACGGGGACGTCCTCTTCTTGCCATCTAGTTATGCAGAAAGAAAAAACTAAGCATAATTCTTGACTTTAACATATATGAGCAAGTACTTCTAAACATTTCTCTAGACTGCACATAAGTAATAAAGGAAAACATTTATAGAAAGTATAAATACATTCTTACTTGAAGATGGCAAGGTTGATGCTAATGTGTGTGTGATGCTGAAGAATGGGAACCGCTCTGATACCACCTGTAACAGCCTCCCTCCTCCTTGCTACTCTTTAAGGAGTGGTCCTTACTTAACTATAAACTTTATTTAACTAGTGTTGCTCACGCTATTAATAGTGATACTTAGAACTTTCAGAAAACTCGAAACATGCGATTAAGTAGCAGCTGAAAACATAAATGGCTCATCTTAACATTCTACTCAAACATTTGTTCGCAACTAAAATATATCAATCTGCACATGCATGCGACGGTGATACAACTCAAATAATGGGACTAATGTGCATAGCAATTGAAACAAAAAAAAACATTCTATGAACAAAACTAGCAACACGAAAGAACAATTCCAGCAATGCAAGAAGGAAATCAATCCACCTAAGTTTCATTAACAGTCTAAAGACAAAATCTTAATAAACTTTTGGCGAAGTGTCCCCAAGGCTTCCATTTATCAGTCACCACACACCCATCACACATCTCCTTGTCAACTTCCTTTACTATAGCTTTCCTTTTCCTTTATCTGCAGTAAGGGGAAATGCAACTATAAACGGATGTTTAGTAAGCATTGTCTAACTCACAAAACTCATATATGCATATGTATAAGAAAATCCGGAAATATGATAAGAAGCTATTCATGTGACAATTGATTCTAATCAACAAGAAATCTAAACTGCATGCTTGGAATAAGAAGGCAGTTCGAGTTTAGTATAGCAGTAAAAAGGGGACTCGAATCTGAATCTGCATTTGCTAAAACTGCATGCTCAAAGTAAAACCCTTTCTGTACATTGAAGAGGTAAAGAAAACTAAAGATTGCCTGATTGAACTAAAGCCATTCCTACACATTGAAGTAGTGAGAGGACTAATTCTGCATTCCCATCTTAAAGGTCGTTCCTATCCATTGTCTAGCAAGAGGGTTCTAGCTGCAATGCTTAAGGGAAGAGGGATGTTCTATTCATGCTTGAAAAAAAAAAACAAGGGAGCATCAAACCTGTAATGCTAAAAGGGCCAGCTGTTCGTGCCCATTTCATAGCACAAAAACAAACTAAGACTTTGCTGGAATTTAAATTTCTCTAACACTTGCTTTACTGATCCAGATACATATAGTTTATTACTTCAAAATAATAATAAATTCTCTCTTGGGCCCAGGAGTAGTACCAAAGCGTGCTCCCTAATAGAGGCTGGGGTAGCGAGCCACCGGTCCTACGAGGGTAAAGACCTTGGTCTTACCAGGGCCAAGACCTCGGACTTGGTCACCTGGATTTATTTTTACGACAACCTTGGAAGTCGGGTACTAGCCTCTTAAAATAAAATACTTATTATCTGTTTAGTACTCCTAACACAAAATGCCTCGGCATTTCTTCGAGCACTTGGCGTGCTGCTGATCTCAATTCTGAAATTTGGGGGATCCCATCAAGACCTTGGCCTCTCTTTATTTCAGCTACTCATAAACCTCTAAAGAATTTAATAGAACACCTATTTTCCCACATACAAGCAGATCCTAGGGTTTTTTTTTCATAGAGCAACAGAATCCTTTAAGCATGCTACATCAGAAATGGAAAGGAGAAGGCAAATCTCGGGACTACTCTTAAACCCTAAAACCTCAATTCTGTATAGCATATTCTGAAAGTAAAGAAAAGGAAATCGAAGCTTGAAACTACCCTTACTGCAAGTGAGTAACACTTACCTTTGTTCTTGGACTTACAACCGAAAAAGAGGCTTCTAGGTTTTTAGAGACTTACAAATTTCGGCAACTTCTTCACGTCTATGCATTCTCCTTGACGAGGTGATCGCGATGGTGTGGAAGGCTCCCGGAAATCACCCTCGACCGGTCGCCGGAGAGGAGCCCTAGGTCCTTCTTCGTTTTCACCCAAGAGGAGCCGACGCCGTGCGCGAGAGGAGGAGAAGAGATTAATTCCCGAAAATCCCCTCCCTTCCACTTAAGTCCTCTCTTTTATACCTAGGGTACTTTGTTCTCTGCTATCCCTTAAACTTATTTCGCTATCTATTTGATTAGCACGACCCTGCTGGGTTCTTGGTCATCCGAAAAACAACTTACGGCTTTGCTTAGCTAGAGGTCTCGGGTTCGAACCTCGGCCCGACCTCTTTTTTGCCTCAACTTTGTTTCTTTCGGTAAAAATGCCAAACGAACTCCGAAAATTACCTAAAAGTACTTTAAAAATTTCTAAAAATCTCTAGAATATTTCTAAAGTATTTCTAAATATTTATAAGCACTTTTAGAATTCGTAGTAAGGAAATTTTGGGTTGTTATATTGCCCAACATAAGAGATCAATGATCGCGGGCCTTGGAGTAGGAGTCGTCACAGGCTCCAAACCAAGTAAAAGAAACTTGTTAGTGATTGTGTTTGTTTCTTTTCTTTATTCAGCTACGTATTCTGTTTGTTTTACGAAATGAGTGAAAAAGTCACGAGTATTATTCACCCCCCCCCTCCAAGCACGTCTTCGATCCTACAGAAGGTACTAAGTTAAGGGGGAGCGAGGGCCTTGAAAGTGTTCAAATCCTAGTACAATTTAAGGGGAAGTGTTAACTTAAGGGGGAGAAAGAGTTTAATTATTTTGAAAATATGTTGAAACATTGTTGTAAAAAAATTATTTACTTTGAGAAAATTTTTGAAAAATCAAATCATTTTTTAGAAAAATTTTCTTCAAAATCATTTAAAAAAATATTTTTACTTTATTCTAAAATACATTTTGACAATATTTTTAAAATTAATTTGCTGAATTTTTTTAAAACATCGATTTGAAAAAACTCTTCTAAAATTTGTCTAAAAATATATAACATTTTCTAGATGATTAGATTACTTTTAAATATCAGGTTCAGGGGGATAAAATGATTCTAAGTTAGAAACTTCTTGAAAATAGACTATTTTTGAAGTTTTAAAAGTGTGTTTTCTTAAAGTTTAATGTTAAAGTTGTTTCGTAAAATATTTCATTAAATATTCATTTTGAGAATCATTTTAAATACAGTTTCAAATTATACGTGTTGAAAAATTAATTTGAAAAATATTTTAATTTTTGAAAACTACTTTAAACCAACTTTGAAAGATGTTTTTGACCACCTTGGAAAAGTTTCATTCTTGCAAAACTTATTTTCAATTTTCCTTAAACCTTCTCATGTTTAAAGCATCTTACAAACATTTTCAAAGTTCAAATTCCTATCTAAAGTATTTTGAACAATTAATACTAGAATATTCTTTAAACTCCCTTGATAATTCTGAAATTTCTTTGTTGCCAAATATTGATACTTAAACCTCAAAACTTTAGTTTTTGGGTTTCCTAAAGGTTTAGGGATTCCAAGTCATTGTTGGTGCAATGACAGAAGTTTAGAGCATGTTTTTAGGGGGAGTTACTCTTTAAGAACATGAAAATTAATTTTTCATATACCTTGGAAGGTGGTTAACCTTCGTTTAGAGTAAATGTTCAAGGTTGAGCATTGAAAAATAATGAAGAGTGGATATCTTCATTGTTGAGTTGTGAATGATCCATGATGAGCATTGTGAAGAGGTTTAGTGCTCAAGGGTAAGCATTAGATACAATGAAGGGTATGAGACCATCATTATGGTATTGTGCATGGTGAGTGAGGTTGCGAACAACGTTGAGTAACTCTTTAGGAGGAGAGTTTTTGATGTGTGCCACTAGGGGGAGAGTGTAGGGTTTAAGTTAGGTCTTCATTGCTTCTCTAGGAATATTTAGAGGAGAATGTATGGTCTAAATTATTCCTTCATTACCTAAAGAGGGAGTTTGGCCTCTAGAAAGAGAGAGAATGAAGGAAATCCTCATTCATGCATTGGCATGAAGAAAAAGTTGAGGCTATGAGATTAGCCTAACTTAAATGTATTGTCAAACATCAAAAAAGGGAAGATTGTTGGTGCAATATTCCATAGGTCAGGTTGACCAGTTTAACTAAGCTTGAGTTGGCTCAAGCTTGAGTCTTGATGTTTGACAATACATGGAGATTGTAGGTGCAATTGTTCGATTGGCGAGATTATTGGATTGATTCCCCTCTGGTCAAGATTTGACCAGTTTGATGTGAAGAAGAGTTAAGTAGGTAAAAGGGATTGACCGGATACTTGATTGGGAAAGTCCTAACTGGAAGTTAGGCAAGGGAAAATCCTAGTGAGTGAAGCCAGGTGAAAGACCTAGTGAGTGAAGCTAGGCAGTTGGGAAATCCTGTGAGTGAAGTCAGGTGAAAGACCCAGTGAGTGAAGCTAGGCAGGTGAAAGTCCCAGTGAGTAAAACCTGACAGTAGGAAGTACTGGTGAGTGAAGTCAGGTGAAAGACCTAGTGAGTGAAGCTAGGTGAAAGTCTTGGTGAGTGAAGCCAGGCAGATGGAAAGTCCTGGTGAGTGAAGTCAGGCATATGGAAAGCTCTAGTGAGTGAAGCTAGGCAGAAGAAAAGACCTGGTGAGTGAAGCCATGCATGTGAAAATCCAGGTGGTTCAAGATTGACTGGACATCTGGTGTTAGGAAGCCCAAGTAGGTCAAAGGATAGACCGGACACTTGGCATGAGGAGAAAAGTCCAAGTGAGTCAAAGGATTGACCAAACAGTTGGTAAAAAAGTCTCAACAGGTCAAGGTTGATCAGATTCTAGGCAGAAGGAGTCCCAACAGGTCATGGTTGACCATATATTGGGTTTGTGAACCTTGGACTTGAGTTTAGGTAAGTCAAGGTTGGGGCAATCAATTAGCAGATCAATTAACCTAAGCCCAATCAATCAACCGATCAATTGGGAGAGTGTTGCAACAAGCAGCGACCCAATCGATCGGACGATCAATTGGGAGCAAATATCGCGAGCACAGAGAGCTACCCAATCGATTGGCCACTGCCAATCGATTGGGCAATCAATTGGGCACCGTCAATCGATCGACCGATCGATTGGGGGGCTGAAAATCACACGAAGTCACGATAAATGTTGAATCGATCGATCAATTGATTCAGGTTTCTCCAGTAGAGCACAGAGGTGCTCTTAATCGATCAACCGATCGATTCAAGCCTCCCCAATCGATTGGTCAATCGATTGGGATGTGACTGTTGCGAAGGAAGCGTCGGGATTAAAGCATTCTTCCTCACAGCGACTCGTAGATGACTCTCCACTGTTTTTCTCTCACGATTCTTACAGGTTCACGCCAATTTTTTGAAGCTTCTTGGAGTAAAGTGTTGCTGCACTTCCAAGGTCAAGATGTGTTCCACACAAGGAGAAACAAGTTAGGGTTTTGTAAATCTTGTAAGATTTATATTGTATAAGTTTATTTTTCTTTCTTCTTGTATTGAGAGTTTGTATAAGGCTTCTCCGCCTTCGGTAGTTACTTTAAAGGAGTGTTTTCATAGTGGATGAGTGAGTGAGGGTCGGATCCTTAGATTAGTCACCTCTTCTTGAGGTGGATACCAAGTAAATCCTTCGTGTTAGCGTTGTAAGAGTGTTTTTTGTTTCATTCCACTGCATATCATCATCACGAAGCAAGACAACGAACGTGACGAGCTATTTACCCCCCCTAGTTACAAATGGACCATAACAAGTGGTATCAGAGCAAGACCGCTCTTCACCGAAATCATCGTCGGAAAGGGCAACAAGCTAGAGGGAGAAGAAGTTAAAGCAAGTTCATCAAAGTAAAAGACTTCAAAAGGCTCAACTTCAAGATAGAATTCCGAGATGGATTTGGATTTGACACAAGAGGTGTCTCCACCATTCATATCAATGAGCTTCGATTCTTGGAAATCAAGGATCGAAAATTTTCTTATAATGGACATAGAATAATAGTTTGCTCTAATGGAAGGTTTTCAAGCTCCAACAAATAACAAATGAAAATTTCTCAATAAGAGTAAGTGGAGCCAAGAGCAAATCCAAAGATGTGAGGCCAACGGTAAAGTAACCAAGCTATTGGTTAATTTATTGCCGAGCAATATTTTAAAATAAATTGGAGAATTTGAAGACGCCAAAGAGCTATGGAGCAAATTGGCTAAAGTTCATGAGGAATCCTCCACTGTACCAATTCAAGAAAAATCCAAAGAGGGCAACTCATTAGATCAAGAAGGAGAGGAGCCCGAGGTTGAGAGATACTCAACATCGGAAGAAGAACAACAAGAAGTTTCATCCTCAACGGAATGCAATGAAAAGAGCAAAGAGGGAGCATACTCTTTGTTCCATGTACAAGATGAAGATGAAGAAGTCTCCACCTCTAAGATTGAGGGGGAGCGACATTTGGTGACTCCGGACCAAGAAGAAGGAGAAGTTTCTACTTCCGGGTCAAGTGAAGAAGAAGAAGATGGGACATCCTCCAAAAATCAAGAGACATCAAATGGAGGATCAAGTGACATCCATACACGTGAAGGTATAAGTAGTTCAATTAATAATAAAAATCATATTATTTGCTTTGAGTGTAGGGAAAGAGGACACTATAAGAGCAAGTGTCCAAAATTGGCCAAGAAGAATGGCCAAGTGGCGCCTAAGGGCAAGGAGAAGCTCAAAGAGACCACCCCCATGACAAAGAAGAGCAAAGAGCGCATAGTGTGTTTCTTGTGCAATCAAAGAGGACATTACCAGAATCAATGTCCTAAGGGGAAGAAATCAGTCAAAATCAAAGGAGGAAGCTCAAGTCAAGGGGGAGCTTCCAAGGTAAAACCCAAGGTATCATTTATTAAATAAATTCCTTTGACACATGATAAAATTCATGCTAGAAATAATTTATATCATTTTAATGCTATTTATTATGAAAATAGAAGGCATGATAGAATTAAAGAAAAGCATGTGACTTATCATGCTAAAACAACTCAACCTAGGGCTAGGAAGGTAGAAAACAAATTAGGCAATTACTCTAAATATTTTAGTTGTAGGCCTAAAAATAGAATTGCTCATAGAAATCAAGAAAAATCAAAATCTAAGGATTTAAGGTTGGAAAACCAAGCCTTGATATCAAGGCTTGATAAATTAGAAAAGACCCTAAAGAAAATAAAAAATATTATTAAGGGTCAAAATGAGCATAACCTAGGTTTGGATAAACAAGAGTCATTCTATGACCATAGAGGCTTGAGATACAAACTTAAGGCCAAGAAGAATGTGACATTTTATCATAGGGTTCTATATAGTTATGGAACCAACCCTAGGTCTAGCGATCAAGTCAAAAATACAGGGAAAGTTATCTTTAGGAGTATTTTTGTCAAGACTAACGTGACTAAGACTTCTAAGAAGTCAAAGAAAGTCACCAAGAATATCACAAGGGAAGTTATCCCCAGAGTTGACATAGAGAAAGTGACCAAGACTTCTAAGAAGCCTAAAAAGGTCATTAAGAAGGTATCTAGGGAAGTTATCTCTAGTAAATACCTAGAGCATCCAAGGAGCACCAATAGGTTTTGGGTTCTAAGGAGCATATTCTCTACACCCTAGATGAGTTTAAAGAGTGTCAACTCAAAATGGGAAGGGTGGTTAACCCAACCTTGATAAAATTGACACTTGGAGGCATTTCCAAGGTTATTGTTAACTTTTGAAAATGAAATAGATTATTGTTTACTCTTTGGAAGAGTAAAATGTGTCAAAATTTGAGAAATTGAACTTAATTTAAATTGACACACTTGAGAAAAGCAAAAAAAATGTTAAGTTAGAGTTTGACATTTTCTTGAGAAAATGAGGGTAAATCTAAGATCAATTTTAGGTTTAGCTAAGGATTAAAGATACTTAGATAGAATATCTAGGTATATTTTATTTATGCTAAATTGTCATTCTTTGTTTGTCCATCATATGTCATGACATCATTTTTTGCATTCATGTTTATTATGAAAAATACAACAAAAATACCATGTCATGTCATACATACATCATATAGCTATAGTTTATTTTCTTTTGAAAATTATTCTTTTTGATGTATGCCAAAAATCATCATACATTATTTTAATTTCCTTGTGATTAAGGATAATGACATTTACTAACAAGTGACATCCTAGGTGGATGTTCAAAATTCCTAAAATGTCTAGATAGATATGCATGATCCTTAGTTTAGGACAAAACCAAAATCTACATCTTACAAAGACCATAAGGTGACTTGTATGTGTTTTAGTATACATTAAATACAAGTGAGATGCTAAGATAATGATCAAGACTTAAGATGTTGATTTAGTGCATCTATTTGAGTTTTGATTTCATCAAAACACATAGTTATGTGTACTCCAATCATTAAGAAAGCTAATGTACAAGTCATATGCATTGAGTCCTAAGAACATGGTTGGAAATTAGTTTTGAAAAATGTTTTAAATATACTATGAAAAACCTTGGGAAAGACTATCTTGTAATACTAATCATCATTGAAAAGTTAGATACAAACTTGGAAGAAACATTGAAGTTTTTATAAGATTTCAAGTTTGTGTCAATTTTTGAAAATAAGGTATATTTTCTTAGAAAACTATTTTTCCATTGATCCTGTCGAACGCTGAATCAACGGACGCTGGGCACGTGGCGCTCTCCGAATGGCTGACGTAGATCTTCGACCGGTCGTACGGACCTCCGGCGAACCTGCAAGGAAGTCGAGCCGGGATGGGGTTCCCGGTGACAACCCTCCGACACTCAAGTCAGGCAAGTGGACAACAAAGAAGTGGCTCTCAATCTCAGAGAATGCGTACCTCCGGTGAAAAATGAGGACCCTTATATAGAGCCAGGAAGAGGCTTATGCACACGTACCGAGGCAAATACGTGTCTCCTCACCATACCTCAGTATGGGCTTGTCAGAAGAGCTTACCTGACACCATACTGCTACAGTCCGAGCACATCTTTGATGGGACAGCGGAACCCTCTGTCGTAAGATCCTGCGTATGGCCTGGTCGTTGAGCATATCCACTGTCAGAAGTTGTTCCCTTGTCCTTTTGTCTCTTCTTACTCCATGTCGAGCGTCCGGTCGGTCGGCAGTCCCCTCACGTCCGGCCGGCCGTAGGTGCTGGTCCGCTCGGGAGATTCCCAGTCGTGTGCTCTGCTGACTGTTCACAGTAATGCTACTTTAGGCCTTCGGCCGAGTGGGCTCCCCGATCGGCCCGGCGACCCTGTTCCCCATGAGCGTCAGAGACCCGACTCCCCGTCAGGTTGTTTCTGATTCCTCTATGACCCCGTTCGGCCGACCGGTCTTCCCTTTTCTGGTCGGCCATTTGACTCTTTGACTTCACGTGGCGTTGACTTCCCTCAGAGGGGGGTCCTTGTTTTTTACCATCGGATCACTTGCCTCCCCTTCAAGTCTAGTCGAAGGAGGCGATTAGTCCGACTGATTGGACGATTGTTTCGCCGAGCGGCTCATCCAAGAAACCATACTCCGCTCGGCCGATGTGGTGCTAACTACGACCTCAGTCAACGCCACCATCCCTCGGATCTCCTCGGAATTTGCGCCAATCTCCATCATTAAGGCCAAGCACGCGCTCTGTGCCTTGATAAGGCGCTTATTAAATTCTCTCCCGTGGTGGAATGTCACGTGGTATTGTTGTCGTCATCGTACGGCGGCGGCGTCACAGGCGAAGAGACCGAGGCGATTTGAAATGGACGGCCCGATGCGTGCTTCGATTCTCGCGACCTGAATCCGACGGTGGAGGCCGCTCGGGCTCATCCCTATAAAGCCTTCGCTTTCTCCGTCTTCGCCGCATCTCTGCTCTCGCGTGCCCAGAAGCTTCGGCGTTTTCAGTGCTCCGGCGACTCCGATTCTCCTTTTCCGGTGATCCCGCGTTCTTCGTCGATCCTCCTTCTTTTCTGTAAGGTTTTCCTTCTTTCTCTCTTTGTTTCTTGCGTCTTCTCTGCATTTCTTTCCTGAGTTTCGATCCTCAGGGCATCGTTTCATTTGCTGTCTTCTTTCTCCTATCCTTTACCTTTCTTCGCCTTTTTTGCTTTCGTCCGCTCGGACAATGGCTAGCTCTTCCCAGCCACAAGACCAAGCCCTCGG
The DNA here is from genome assembly GCF_018446385.1 of Zingiber officinale. NCBI lineage: Eukaryota > Viridiplantae > Streptophyta > Magnoliopsida > Zingiberales > Zingiberaceae > Zingiber > Zingiber officinale. Next base: position 35,578,250 of record NC_056004.1, on the reverse strand, counting down.
CCCATGGTATACCACCATGGAGTCGCGCTTCGATCGGCGCGACGCCGACATTCTGATAGATAGTTTTGACATCCCTTCTGACCTCGAACTTATCTTACCCACTCCCTCCGCTCGGCCACACAAACTGTCGCGCGAAGCCTTTTGTGTTTTCCGCGACTAGTTCACTGCCGGTCTGCGACTTCCAATTCATCCCTTTATCATTGACGTCTGTAATTTTTTCGGCGTTCCGCTCGGAAGCCTAGTTCCCAACACTTTCCGCCTTCTATGCGGTGTTGTTGTCCTATTCAAAATCCATAACATTCCCCTCCGACTGGAGGTTTTCTACTATTTCTACTACCCTAAACAATCTGAGCCGGGCACCTACATGTTCCAGGCTCGGCCCAGTTTAGTTTTCTTCAATAAACTACCCTCTTCCAATAAACATTGGAAAGAATTTTATTTTTATATTCGCCTTCCCGAGCGGGCCCCCTTCCTAACGAAGTGGCAGATCGGACCACCAACCTCACCAGAGCTCAAAAGGTTCAAAACCCAACCGGACTATTTTCATGCCGCCAACATGCTGGCCGGTCTGAGGTTTGACATCAACAAGTTCCTGCCTGAAGGGGTGATGTATATATTCGGTCTGAGTCCGATCAGGACCCCCTTCCGAGCGGCTTCGGTAAGAATTTTACTTTGTGCATTCGTTTTAATTGCTAACTGATTTTCTCTGCTTTTCTTCTCAGCAAACATTGTCATGGAGTCGGTGATGGATGGTATTTTGAAGAGGAAGGCGGCGATGCTCGAAGTCGTGGCGGCCAAAGAAATGGAGCAATTGGGCATTCAGCCGGTTGGCTCCAATGAGGGGGAGAGCGGGACAAATGCTGGGGAGTCGGCCGCTCAAGCTTCTCTCCCAGAGCCAGCGGCTGGCGCAACTGCAAGTCGAGAGCCTTCCGCTCGGGAGGAGGGCTCGGCGCAAGAGGAAGAGTGCCCCCTCCGACAAAAAAGACGTCGGGCGGAAACGCCACTTCGCTCGGCTACTTCTGCGATCCATCCATCCGAGCGGGTCACCGCCGCTTGTCGAGGCAAAGCTCCGGAGATCGAGGCGATTTCGTCCGATCGGACTCCCTCCCAACTTGACGCGTCTGCGGACCCTCTTGAGGCCGTTCCAGTCAGCGTCCTTCCGCCCGCTCCCCGCCAAGTCCATCGTTCTATAATTTTGTCTCAGTTTTCTGCGCCGACTTCCGCTCCTTCTCCGGCTTCCGCCCAGACGACCCCCGGTCGGCGCCGCACCGTCCGAGTCTCACTTCACCTCCCGACCGAAGAATTGCTGCCCGAGGCCGATCGACCCACTGCGCCCGAGCACATGATCACAATGAAGGGGCCCTTAGCCGAAATGTGGGCCGACGCTCGGGCGCGTGTGGCGATGATTCCACTCAGCAACTTGGCCAATAGCCACATGCAACAGGCCACCGGGGTAAGTGCATTTTCTCAAGTCCTTTACACATTTTTTCCGATCGGCTACTAATAATTTTTCTTTTGTCAGAGATGGGTGGAGGAGATTGCTGTCTCCAACCGGCTTGCCATGGTGGACGAGGAGCTCAAAAGGCTACGGAGTTCGGGCGGCGCTCCTTCCCAATGCCCTTCATATGCCGAGCTTCAGAAGGAGCTCAAAAAGACCCAAGATCTGTTGGAGGCCGAACGGAAGAAGACGACCGTCCAGGCTCACAATCTGGCCAAACTTGATCGCGTGAATAAATCACTGGATCGCAAGATAAGCCTAGCGATCGAGCGGAAGAACATGGCTATCTCCGATTTGGAGAAGAAAAATGTAGAGGCTCGGGGGCTGGAGCAAAAAGTTAAAGAGCTGATGGAGCAGCTCGATGAGGAGAAGGTGGGCCGCTCGGCCGATGCAATTAAGCATAAGGACGAACTGAAAACTCTGCAGGAGTCCCTCGCCGCCTCCTAAGTGGCCTTCAAAGAATATCAAGAGGCTGAGCCTGGCCGAGTCGCAGCCCTGAGGCTAAACTACATCCGTTCGGCCGTATTTTCAGAGAAAGTCTGCGAACGGATGTACACTGCCTTTGACCTTGCTATGACCGCCACCACAACATATTTGAAGTCCAAGGGTCTTCTTCCCGACTCTGCTCTCATCCCGGACGCAGATCAAGTGGTGCTCCTTGACAACATCCCGAAGGATCTTTACGATTATCTAGAATAGAAGTTTATATGTAATTCGGCCGCTCGGCTAAAAACAGTCACTTTTTTGTAATTCAGGCGCTCGGCCTTAAGGTCTTAAATGTATCCTTTCACTTGCTTTTTCATTTATTATTCAGTATGTGTGCTAGCCGCTCGGATTACCAACTGTCATTGTTTGTATTCCCTTAATTCTCCTTGTCATTCGCCTTTCCTCCCACCTTTCTCGTGTTCGGCAGGGATTTTTACGAAGTCTTTTGGATAGCTAGTCCGCTCGGCTGAATATATCCTATTTTGCAAACGGGATTTCCGCCGGACATTCACGAAGTACTTTTGATTAGTTGACCGATCGGCTAAATATATCCTGTCTTACAAAGTCCCTCTTTATTGTCTTCTTCCGCCCGGAGGATTTATAGTCGCCGGCTCGACTCTTGATTTTTAATGTCGGAGCTCGATAGTCTTCCGCTCGGAGGGTTTATAGTCGCCGGCTCGACTCTCGATTTTTAACGTCGGAGCTCGACGGTCTTCCGCTCGGAGGGTTTATAGTCACCGGCTCGACTCTCGATTTTTAACGTCGGAGCTCGACGGTCTTCCGCTCGGAGGGTTTATAGTCGCCGGCTCGACTCTCGATTTTTAACATCGGAGCTCGACGGTCTTTATAGGCCTCGACTCTCGATTTTTAACGTCAGAGCTCGACGGTCTTCCGCTCGGAGGATTTATAGTCGCCGGCTCGACTCTCGATTTTTAACGTCGGAGCTCGACGGTCTTCCGCTCGGAGGGTTTATAGTCGCCGGCTCGACTCTCGATATTTAACGTCGGAGCTCGACGGTCTTCCGCTCGGAGGGTTTATAGTCGCCGGCTCGACTCTCGATATTTAACGTCGGAGCTCGACGGCCTTCCGCTCGGAGGGTTTATAGTCGCCGGCTCGACTCTCGATATTTAACGTCGGAGCTGCTCGACGGTCTTCCGCTCGGAGGGTTTATAGTCGCCGACTCGACTCTCGATTTTTAACGTCGGAGCTCGACGGTCTTCCGCTCGGAGGGTTTATAGTCGCCGGCTCGACTCTCGATTTTTAATGTCGAAGCTCGACGGTCTTCCGCTCGGAGGGTTTATAGTCGCCGGCTCGACTCTCGATATTTAACGTCGGAGCTCGACGGCCTTCCACTCGAAGGGTTTATAGTCGCCGGCTCAACTCTCGATATTTAACGTCGGAGCTCGACGGCCTTCCGCTCGGAGGGTTTATAGTCGTCGACTCGACTCTCGATATTTAACGTCGGAGCTCGACGGTCTCTAAGGCTAATTTTAACACTTCAGTTCGGCAAAGATATTTGCTATCTTATCATTTTGCTTCCTGCATTACAAGGACATGGACGACCAAAACATATATAAAATTACATTTAGCGAACCTCTCATCCAGCTCGGTACGGCTGGAGATGATTCGCGCTCCATGGTCGATCTAGCTGACGTCCGTCTTCATCCTCCAAATAATAAGCACCCGAGCAGAGCTTTTCGATGACTTTGAAGGGGCCCGCCCAAGGAGCCTCCAGCTTGCCGATGTCGCCGACCGGCTTTACTTTCTTCCAGACAAGGTCGCCAACTTGGAATGCTCTAGGGATCATGCGCCGGTTATAGTTTTGCTTCATCCGTTGCCGGTACGCCATCAGCCGGACAGATGCCTTGGCTCACTCTTCGTCGACTAAATCCAGATCCATGTTCCTCCGCTCGGCGTTATCATCATCATAATTCTGGATCCGAACGAACTCGACGCCGACTTCGACCGGAATAATCGCTTCGCCGCCATACACCAAATGGAAAGGCGTGACGCCCGTTCCTTCCTTTGGGGTCGTGCGGATGGCCCATAAGACGCCTGGCAGCTCGTCCACCTAGCTTCCTCCCTTGTGGTCCAGTCGGGCTCGAAGAATTCTAAGGATTTCTCTGTTGGTTACTTCCGCTTGGCTGTTGCTTTGGGGGTACGCCACGGAAGTAAAGTGTTGTTCAATGCCATAACTTTTGCACCAATCTTCTAGCAGCTTCCCGGCGAACTGTCGTCCATTATCAGATACAAGCCAGCGAGGCATGCCGAACCGACAGATTATATGCTGCCAGATAAACTTCTTGACCATATGCTCGGTGATCTTGGCTAGTGGCTCGGCCTCCACCCATTTGGAGAAATAGTCGACAGCCACCAGTAGAAACTTCCGCTGACCGGTCGCCATAGGAAATTGGCCCACAATATCCATTCCCCACTGGTTGAACGGACAGGATACGGTAGCTGCTTTCATTTCCTCCGTCGGTCGGTGGGAGAAGTTGTGATACTTCTGGCAGGAAAGGCACATCGCGAAGGTCCGAGCGGCGTCTGCTTGCAAGGTTGGCCAGAAGTATCCGGCCAACAGGATCTTCTTAGCCAACGATCGTCCACCCAGATGCCCTCCACACGATCCTTGATGCACTTCTTAGAGGATGTATGCCGCGTCTTCCGAGCTCACACATTTTAAAAGCGGACGGGAGAAAGCCTTCTTGTAGAGTTGGTCTCCAATGAGCATGAACCGACCGGCTCTCCTCCTTAATTGCTGGGCTGCTTCCCAATCGGATGGTGTTGCCCCCGACCGAAGAAATTCTATGATGGCTGTCCTCCAATCGCTCGAAAACTCGAGGCCCTCCATCCGGTCGACGTGTGTCACCAAAGATACTTGTTCAATTGGCTGCTGGATGACGACCGACGTTATTGAACTTGCTAGTTTAGCTAACTCATCTGCCGCCTAGTTTTCCGCTCGGGGTATCTTCTGGATAATGACTTCTCTGAAGTTGGCCTTGAGCTTTTCGAAGGCTTCAGCGTAGAGTTTGAGCCGAGCGTTGTTAATCTCAAAAGTGCCAGAGAGCTGCTGAGTGGCCAACTGAGAATCTGAATGCAGCGTCACCCGACCGGCCCCAACATGCCGGGCGGCCTGTAAGCCGGCTATAAGGGCATCATACTCCGCTCCGTTGTTTGTAGCCCTGTAATCCAGCCGGACGGATAAGTGCATCTTTTCTTCTTGAGGAGAGAGTAATAGTACGCCAATCCCGCTTCCGAGCCGAGTGGACGATCCGTCCACAAATATTTTCCACATAGCTTCGGGCTCTGGCCTTTGCACTTCGGTGATAAAATCTGCCAAGGACTGCGCCTTAATCGCCGAGCGGGGTTGATACTGAATATCAAATTCGCTCAACTCCGTTGTCCATTTGATGAGCCGTCCGAACGCTTCTGGGTTCAACAGCACTCTTCCCAAAGGGCTATTCGTCCGGACGATGATAGTATGTGCCAAAAAATAGGGGCGAAGTCTCCGAGCGGTGAGAACCAAGGCAAAAGCTAGTTTCTCGAGCCCAGTGTAGCGGGATTCAGCGTCTTTTAAAATATGGCTTAAGAAATACACGGGTTCATCTCCGCTCGCCCTTACTAATGCCGAGCCTACTGCTTGCTCAGTTGAAGATAAGTAAATACAGAGCGGCTCACCCACAGCTGGCTTGGCTAGCACAGGCAGAGAGTTCAAATATGCCTTCAGTTCTTCGAACGCCCGATCGCATTCTTCATCCCAATGAAACTTGGTAGCCTTGCGCAAGATTTTGAAAAACGGGAGACTCCGATCGGCCGTCTTCGAGATGAATCTGGACAATGTTGTTATCCGACCGGTCAAGCGCTGTACTTCCCTCAGATTTCTTGGGGGCGGCATATCTTGTAATGCTTTCACCTTGCTGGGATTTGCCTCGATGCCCCGCTCGGTCACTATGTAGCCCAAGAAACGCCCACTTTTTGCTCCGAACAGACACTTCTGAGGGTTCAGCTTAACTCCATACTGCCTCAGCGTTCAGAAAGTCTCTTCCATGTCTTTCAAGAGATCGACTGCTCGGACGGACTTGATGAGGATATCATCCACGTACACTTCCAAATTTCGTCCGATCTGCTCCTTGAACACTTTGTTCATCAAGCGCTAGTAGGTTGCCCCCGCGTTCTTCAGTCCGAACGGCATCACATTGTAGCAGTATGTGTTGTCGGCTGTAACGAAGCTAACCTTCTCTTGATCTTCTCGGGCGAGCGGCACTTGATGGTAGCCCTGATAAGCGTCGAGCATGCATATCAACTCGCACCCGGTTGTGGAGTCCACCAGTTGATCGATCCGGGGCAGAGGATAAAAATCCTTTGGGCACGCTTTGTTGAGATCCCGGAAATCGATGCACACTCTCCACTTGTTGCCCGGCTTGGAGACTAGTACCACGTTCGCCAGCCAGCTCGGGAATTGGACCTCGCGTATGTGGCCGGCCTCCAGGAGTCTCTCGACCTCCGCTCGGATGATGGCATTTTGTTCGGCGCTTAAGTCCCTCTTCCTTTGCTTCACCGGCCGAGCATCCGGTCAGACGTGGAGCTCATGCTGCGCTATACTCGGCGAAATTCCGGGCAGTTCATGCGTCGACCAAACGAAGACATCACAGTTTCTCTGGAGGCATTTGATTACTTCCTTTTTCTGGCTTGCCTCCAGATCGGCCGCAATGAATGTGGTGGCCTCCGATCGGGTCGGGTGAATCTGCACTTCCTCTTTTTCTTCATAAACCAAAGAGGGTGGTTTTTCGGTTATAGCGTTCACCTCGATCCGTGGCGTCTTCCGGGCGGAATTAGTTTCAGCTTGGACCATCTCGACGTAGCATCGCCGAGCCGCCAGCTGGTCTCCTCGTACTTCTCCCACTTTATCTTCCACCGGGAACTTGATTTTCTGGTGGAAGGTGGAGACGGCCGCTCGGAACTCGCTGAGCGCCGGTCGCCCCAAAATGACGTTGTATGCTGAAGGAGAGTCAACCACGATGAAGTTTACAGTCCGCGTCCTTCTGAGCGGCTCCTTTCCCAGCGAGATAGCCAGTCGAACCTGTCCGACCGGCAGAACTTCATTGCCCGTAAACCCGTAGAGGGGGGTTGTCATGGGCAGCAGCTCGGCTCGATCAATTTGTAGTTGGTCGAAGGCCTTTTTGAATATAATATTGACCGAGCTTCCTGTATCAATGAAAACGTGGTGAATAGTGTAGTTGGCTATTATCGCTTTGATGAGGAGAGCGTCATCATGTGGCACTTCGACTCCCTCCAAGTCCCTGGGCCCGAAACTGATTTCAGGACCGTTCGCCCGCTCTTGGCTGCAGCCGACCGCATGGATCTGAAGCTGTCTGACGCTCGCCTTCCTTGTGTTGGTTGCTACTCGGAAAACCTAATGGTTCCATTGTACAAAAATTTTGTACAAAGATCTGAACCTTTTCCTAGCTACCATGTGTTCTTTTAAATTAAACTTGGATCGCCTGCGGAACTTAACACGTTTGATCCAAAGTTTAATTTATTTGTTCTTTTAGGTTTAGACTTGGATCTCCTGCGGAACTTAACACTTTCGATCCAAATCACCTAGGTTATTAATTCTATTAAATATTAATTTCCAAAATTGGCTTCCAGTACTGATATGGTGATGCACATGACCTTCTTGGATATGGGAGCAACCACCACCGACTAGACAAAGCCTTTCAAGGAAAGCTAATATTTAATTTCTTTAAATAACTTTAGGTCAACCAAAAAAAATAATCAAATCACAAGAAAAAAGAAAAATAAAAGAACACAACATCGAAAATAAATTCGAAATACTAGAATCGCATGCCTCTTGTATTTGGTATTTTTACAAAGAAATAAAACTAGCATGATGCGGAAAAACATTACTAGTTATACCTTTCTTTTGAAGACAAAGACCTCTTGATCTTCTACCGTATTCCTCTTCTAACCTCGGACGTTGTGTGGGCAACGATTTTCCGAGATGAGAACCACCTTTCCACCTTCCTTCTTTCTTCTAGATTTCGGCCACAATAAATTTCTTCAAGGATGAAGAATTTCGACCACGACCAATGCTCCAAGGGATGCTAGAGACGAGGCTTGCTTTCTCTTCTTCTTCTCCTTCCTTGATCCGGCCACAAACAAGAGCTCCACCAAGAAGATAGGTTTCGGCCAACAAGAGGAGAGGAGAGAAATAGGGCCGGCCACCAAAACCAAGGAAGAGAGGGAGGAAAAGAATAGAGGTTGCTCACCCATGAAGGCTCCTCCACCTTCTCTTTTATAATCCTTGGTCTTGACAAATAAGAAAATTTTAATAAAAACTTCCTTAATTCTTTTGCCATGAAAAGGAAAATTTTATTTAATTAAAAATAATTTTTCTTCTCATTATTATAATGGCAGGCCACACCAAATTTCCAAGCAAATAAAAATTTTAAACACAAATTAAAACTTCCTTATTTGCTTCCGGAAATTTTATAAAAAATTTCTCCAATAATTTTTATCCCTTCATGATTGGTTAAAAGGAAATTTTATAAATTAAATCTTTCTTTAAACATGTGGATAATTTCCGGAAAGTTATCTCTAAAAATTAAAATCTCCTTTCAATCTACAAATAAGGAAAGATATCAAATCTTTTCTTAATCTTTTGTAGAAACTAATAAAAGAGAATTATTAATTTTTTAAACTTTCTTTTAAATCATGAACATGGTTAAAAGGAAAATTTTTACCAAAATTAAAATCAACCTTTTAATGTACAAATAAGGAAAGAGATTTAGCTCTTCTCTTAATCTTTTGTAAAATCTTATAAAAGGAAATATTTAAATTTTTAAATTCTCTTTTAAATCATGTTATCCACATAAGAAAAATTTTTAAAAAATAAAAATCTTTTTATTTTAATTTGGGCCGGCCACACCAAGCTTGAACCCAAGCTAGGGCCGGCCACCTTGAAGCACCCATGAACCAAACTTTGGCCGGCCCTAGCTTGGTCTCCAAGCTAGCTTGGCCGGCCCCTATGGGATGGGTAAGAAGGTGGGTATAGATGGGTATAGTACTCTATAATTAAGAGGCTACGATAGGGACCGAGAGGAGGAATTGGTTTTGGTCTCCCGATAAAATTAAGCATCCCGTGTTCGCCCCGAACACACAACTTAATTTTATCAATAATAATTCATTCCACTAGAGAACTATTATTGAACTACCGCACCAATCTCAAATTACATTTTGGGCTCTTTCTTATTATGAGTGTGTTAGTCTCCCTGTGTTTAAGACAATAAATGTCCACTAATTAAGTAAGTTACTAACAACTCACTTAATTAATATCTAGCTCCAAGAGTAGTACCACTCAACTTCATCGTCATGTCGGACTAAGTTCACCTGCAGGGTTTAACATGACAATCCTTATGAGCTCCTCTTGGGGACATTCTCAACCTAGATCACTAGGATACAGTTTCTTTCTATAATCAACAACACACACTATAAGTGATATCATTTCTCAACTTATCGGGCTTATTGATTTATCGAACTAAATCTCACCCATTGATAAATTAAAGAAATAAATATCAAATATATGCGCTTGTTATTATATTAGGATTAAGAGCACACACTTCCATAATAACTGAGGTCTTTGTTCCTTCATAAATTCAGTATAAAAGGAACGACCTCAAATGGTCCTACTCAATACACTCTAAGTGTACTAGTGTAATTATATAGGTAAGATAAACTAACACCTAATTACACTACGACCTTCCAATGGTTTGTTCCTTTCCATCTTGGTCGTGAACTACTGTTTATAATTTATAAGGAACCGATAACATGATCTTCTGTGTGTGACACCACACACCATGTTATCTACAATATAAATTAATTGAGCAACTACATTTATCGTAAATGTAGACATTTGATCAATGTGATTCTTATTTATAGATAAATGTTTATACTAAAAGCTAGGCTTTTAGTATATATCCTAACAATCTCCCACTTATACTAAAAGACTAAGCTGCTATATCTGCTGCTATACATCTGATTCCCAACTCTTCAACATGCTCATCAAAAGCTCTTGCCTTAAAGGCCTTAGTGAAAAGATCTATAGGTCATCATCTAATGTAATCTAGGCAGCAACAACTTCTCCTCGTTTATACGATTTCTCGTATTGGGTGGTACTTGCGCTCTATTGTGTTTACCTGCCTTATAGACTTATGGTTTCTTTGAGTTTGTTACTGCACCAATATCATTACAATAAATTGTAATAATCTTTGGACAAACCAGAAATCATATCTAAGTCTATCTTGAGGTTATTGAGTCATTCAACTTTTATGGCTACCTCAGAGGCTTTCCATATACTAAACTTCTATGGTAGAGTCTAGAAAAATACCTATGCTTATCACTCTTCCATAGTTATGACTTTACCTCCTAAAGTAAACACAAAACCCTGAGGTTGACTTACTATTGTCCCTTTCCGATTGGATGTTAAAATCCATGCAACCCACAGGGAACAAATTATCTGCCTTATAAGCTAGCATATAATCTCTAGTGCCTCTAAGGTACTTCAATATATGCTTTACCACAGATTAATGTCCTTGTCCAGAGTTGCTTTGATATCTACTAACTATGCCCATGGCAAAATAGATATCCAGTCTCGTACACAACATTGCATACATTAGGCTTCCCACAGCCGAAGCATAAGGAACTGCCTTCATGTCCTTTATCTCCTTTGATGTCTATGGAGACATTTCTTTAGATAAAGTTACTCCATGCTAAAAAGGTAAGAAACCTTTCTTGGAGTTTTGCATGCTTAAAACGAGCAAGGATTTTTTTTTTCGATATATGAAGCTTGGGATAATTAAAATATTCTTTTCTTGCGATCCCTTATTACTTTGATCCCAAGAATATATTCATTCTCCCAAGTCCTTCATATCGAATTGTTTGGACAACCATACCCTTACTTCTGACAACATTTTGATATTGTTTCCAACTACCAAAAATGTTATCTACGTATAGTACAAGAAATATCACCACGTTTCCATCACACCTTTTGTATATACAAGACTTATCCGGTTACTAAATAAATCCATAGGTCTGGATTCCTTTGATAAACCGGATGTTCCAAGACCTTGAAGCTTTGCCTCAGTCCATAGACTGATTGAGCTTGCACACAAAATGCTCTTTGCCCTTTGCAATGAACTCTTCTGGTTGCTTTGTATGGATGCTTTTTTCAAGACTTCCATTAAGGAATACTGTCTTGACATCCACTTGCTAAATAGATAAAAGAATCCGGATAGACTTAAGCATGACTACCAGTGAAAAAGTTTCCTTTTTCATCAAGCCTTGCTTTGAAAGTTTCCACCTTCTTGTCTATCCATCTTTTCCTATTGTAGACATATTTTCACCCAATGGCTTTTACACTATCTGGTGGTTCTACAAGCTTCCATATTTGATTAGAATATATATATTCTAATTTTGTATTCATTGCTCTTTGCCAAGATGCTGCATCTTTATTTTGGAGTGTTTCATCATATTTCCGGGATCAGACTCATGTTCATTTGGGATCAAGTCCAAAAACTCTTCCAAAACATGAATCCTTTTGGTTGTTTGACAACCCTCCCACTACGATGATGTACTGTCTATAATTGTGTATCAATTGTGATACGTGTTGCAATTTCTTGTGATATTTCATCTTGTACAGTTGGTACTAGATTAGACATGTCCTTTATAATTTCTTTAAGAACAAATTTACTTATGAGCTTGTGATTTATTACATAGTCCTTTTCTAAAAATCGATCATTGATGCTAATAATGACCTTCTGATTTTTAAGACTATAAACCTACTTTCATTTCTCTAGGATAACTTACAAACAAGTGAATTCCTGTCCAACTTATCATTGTCTCTCTTCAGCATATGTGTTGGACTACCCGAATCCGAATATACTTCAAAATAGGCTTATGCCTATTTAGCAATTTTATATGAGTAGAGAGTTCTGACTTTGGAAGGTACTATGTTCACTTCTGTTTCAAGAGTATATCCTTAAAATGAATTTGGTAATTTTCCAAATAACTCATCATCAATCTACTTATTTTCATAAGAGTCCTATACCTTCCTTTTTCTACACCATTCTGTTGGGTTGTACCAGGTGCAGTTAGTTGGGATTGAATCCCTACTTTTGATAAGTGACTCCTAAATTCTCCCAAGAGGTACTTGCCACTACGATCTCACCGTAGTGTCTTGATACTTTTACTTTGACGTTTCTCCGCATCAGCCTTGTACTCTTTGAACTAATCAAAGCACTTAGTCTTGCAGCACATTAAGTAAATGTATTTGTATCTTGAATAGTTGTCTATAAAATAGATGAAATATTCGATACTACCTCTTGTCTGGATAGTCATAGGATCACACAAATCAGAATGAAACAATTCCAACATATCTTTGGCTCCATACCCCTTAGACTTAAAAGCTACTTGGTTATTTTTCCTTCCAAGTAAGACTCGCAGGTTGGAAAGATTTCCACTACCAATGAACCCAAAAGTTCATCAGCTACCAATGAATCCTACTCAAGTTAATATAACCTAGCCTTAGATGCCAAAGATATAATTGGTTCATTTCCGAAGGTTGCTTTCTCTTAAAGTTAGAAGATGTGTTATAATTTCCATTTGTTGCATCGTGGGAGTTATTGGATTATAAATTGTCAACCAACATACCAAAATAGATAACTTCTCTATTTTTCTTGATAACAACTTTGTTATCAAAATAGACACAATATCTATTCTATAATAGTTTAGAAACTGAAATCAGGTTCTTTCTAAACTTAGTACGTAAAGACAATTTCTAATAATCCATACTTTATTCCTATTAAAGGATAAACATCTCCCACTATAACAGCTGCCACTTTTACAGCAGTGCCCATGTGGACGGTGTTTTTATTTTCATTTAGTTGTCGGGTTTCCTGGAACCCTGCAATGAATTGTGGACATGATTAATGACATTTATATCTACACTTCAGGTTCTGGTAGATAACACCACTAAACATGTTTCAACTAATGAATTAAATACACCTATATTGTTCTTTAGTTCTAAAAAGACAGACTACCTTAATGTCCAAGTCCTATTTCCAATTTTTATAATCGGGACTACTAAGTCTTTTCTATAGTATAACAACTAGGGAATTGACAAACATTTTAAATCCTAAGAATCACAAAAATATTTGGTCAAGATCAATTCCTTAAAATCCCCATGAATTTTGTATGCCACGATAGTGTGGACGTATACAAAATCAAAGAAGAGATTTTATCCATTAATTTTATTATCTCATCAACTTTACTTTATGACGAATAAAATTAATAGTTGATCTTTCTTTGATCAAATATTTGGTCAAAACTTTTGAATTTAAAATAACATTGATTCCTCAAGCAATATTATTTAAATTCACCAACACCTCAAACACCGTGAATTTTGCATGCCACGATAGTGTGGACGTATACAAAATTAAACATTTGTAAGAGGAGGGGTTTACCTATTAATTATCTTGTCAATAAATCTTTATGACAAATAAAATTACCTCAAACACCATGAATTTTGTATACCACGATAGTGTGGACGTATACAAAATCAAATATTTGTAAGAGGGGTTTTTAATTTTATTCTCTTGTCAACTTATTTATTTGACAAATCAATAGTTAGTTTTCTTCGGTCACACAAATAATAGCAGTGACTCCGATGGGGAGGATGCTATTAGACGTGCCTAAGTGTATACCATTACTTGACACTAAGTCCGTTAATAAGATTGTGTCCCTTCCGATGGGGAAGATTACACGCTCTTAATTAACTTCCTATAGTCATCCAAAATGGAAGTTTAAGCTAATGATCCGCAAACAAGCTCATCCGATATGGAGGAAGGCACTCAGAGCCAACGCGCAAGCTTGTTGCATCACTTATAAACCAGTAATGGAGACTATGAAATTTATTTAAAAATAAATCTCTCTCCCACTTAGTTATTTAAAGTGAAGAATTTTGACTATGCTAGCCGACTTAGCATGCATACTAACAAGCACACACAACACAGCATAAAAAGCAATAAATAGAAAAATTAATTTTCAACTATTATGGCTTTTATCTATTGCTGTCCTCCGTGTGTCGCCAACCCTAGCTGCTGCCATCTTTGGCCACCGCCACCGGGTCTAGTTGTCACATCCATCTTGCTCGTTCCGCTGCGCCTCTGGTCCTCAAAAGGTTCCATGCCTTGTAAGATTCGATCCGCGACATAAATAGAATTTTATATTTTTCGATCCTATATTCCTCGAAGGAATGTACATGTAAACTAGATCGAACATAAAATTTACATCCATCGATCCTATATTCCATAAAAGGAATGTACATGTAACTAGATCAAAAAATAAAATCCTAATAAAACTAAATACAGCTCCTGCTGTATTTTATAATACAATCATGCACATAGAATAAAATGCCCTTGACATGTCCAAGGGTCCAATCACACACATAATAACTATAAGCCATAATAGTTGGATCTTGCATCCATAAAGTTAGCACATCCTACTATTAACCTGTCTAAATTATGTATGACATGTGCATAATTAAACTAATACCAAATACACAGAGGTAAAACCCTAGCTCTGATACCAATTGTTGGTTGCTACTCGGAAAACCTAATGGTTCCACTGTACAAAAATTTTGTACAAAGATCTGAACCTTTTCCTAGCTACCATGTGTTATTTTAAATTAAACTTGGATCGCCTGCGGAACTTAACACGTTTGATCCAAAGTTTAATTTATTTGTTCTTTTAGGTTTAGACTTGGATCTCCTGCGGAACTTAACACTTTCGATCCAAATCACCTAGGTTATTAATTCTATTAAATATTAATTTCCAAAATTAGCTTCCAGTACTGACGTGGCGAGGCACATGACCTTCTTCAATATGGGAGCAACCACCACCGACTAGACAAAGCCTTTCAAGGAAAGCTAATATTTAATTTCCTTAAATAACTTTAGGTCAACAAAAAAAACAATCAAATCACAAGGAAAAAGAAAAATAAAAGAACACAACATCGAAAATAAATTCGAAATACTAGAATCACATGCCTCTTGTATTTGGTATTTTTACAAAGAAATAAAACTAGCATGATGCGGAAAAACATTACTAGTTATACCTTTCTTTTGAAGACAAAGACCTCTTGATCTTCTACCGTATTCCTCTTCTAACCTCGGACGTTGTGTGGGCAACGATCTTCCGAGATGAGAACCACCTTTTCACCTTCCTTCTTTCTTCTAGATTTCGGCCACAATAAATTTCTTCAAGGATGAAGAATTTCGGCCACCACCAATGCACCAAGGGATGCTAGAGACGAGGCTTGCTTTCTCTTCTTCTTCTCCTTCCTTGATCCGGCCACAAACAAGAGCTCCACCAAGAAGATAGGTTTCGACCAACAAGAGGAGAGGAGAGAAATAGGGCCGGCCACCAAAACCAAGGAAGAGAGGGAGGAAAAGAATAGAGGTTGTTCACCCATGAAGGCTCCTCCACCTTCTCTTTTATAATCCTTGGTCTTGGCAAATAAGAAAATTTTAATAAAAACTTCCTTAATTCTTTTGCCATGAAAAGGAAAATTTTATTTAATTAAAAATAATTTTTCTTCTCATTATTATAATGGCCGGCCACACCAAATTTCCAAGCAAATAAAAATTTTAAACACAAATTAAAACTTCCTTATTTGCTTCCGGAAATTTTATAAAAAATTTCTCCAATAATTTTTATCCCTTCATGATTGGTTAAAAGGAAATTTTATAAATTAAATATTTCTTTAAACATGTGGATAATTTCCGGAAAGTTATCTCTAAAAATTAAAATCTCCTTTCAATCTACAAATAAGGAAAGATATCAAATCTTTTCTTAATCTTTTGTAGAAACTAATAAAAGAGAATTTTTAATTTTTAAACTTTCTTTTAAACCATGAACATAATTAAAAGGAAAGTTTTTACCAAAATTAAAATCAACCTTTTAATCTACAAATAAGGAAAGAGATTTAGCTCTTCTCTTAATCTTTTGTAGAATCTTATAAAAGGAAAGATTTAAATTTTTAAACTCTTTTTTAAATCATGTTATCCACATAAGAAAAATTTTAAAAAATAAAAATCCTTTTATTTTAATTTGGGCCGGCCACACCAAGCTTGAAGGGCCGGCCACCTTGAAGCACCCATGAACCAAACTTTGGCCGGCCCTAGCTTGGTCTCCAAGCTAGTTTGGTCGGCCCCTGTGGGATGGGTAAGAAGGTGGGTATAGGTGGGTATAGTACTCTATAATTAAGATGCTACGATAGGGACCGAGAGGAGGAGTTGGTTTTGGTCTCCCGATAAAATTAAGCATCCCGTGTTCGCCCCGAACACACAACTTAATTTTATCAATAATAATTCATTCCACTAGAGAACTATTATTGAACTACCGCACCAATCCCAAATTACATTTTGGGCTCCTTCTTATTATGAGTGTGTTAGTCTCCCTGTGTTTAAGATAACAAATGTCCACTAATTAAGTAAGTTACTAATAACTCACTTAATTAATATCTTGCTCCAAGAGTAGTACCACTCAACTTTATCGTCATGTCGGACTAAGTCCACCTGCAGGGTTTAACATGACAATCCTTATGAGCTCCTCTTGGGGACATTCTCAACCTAGATCACTAGGACACAGTTTCTTTCTATAATCAACAACACACACTATAAGTGATATCATTTCCCAACTTATCGGGCTTATTGATTTATCGAACTAAATCTCACCCATTGATAAATTAAAGAAATAAATATCAAATATATGCGCTTATTATTATATTAGAATTAAGAGCACACACTTCCATAATAACTGAGGTCTTTGTTCCTTCATAAAGTTAGTATAAAAGGAACGACCTCAAATGGTCCTACTCAATACACTCTAAGTGTACTAGTGTAATTATATAGTTAAGATAAACTAACACCTAATTACACTACGACCTTCCAATGGTTTGTTCCTTTCCATCTTGGTCGTGAGCTACTGTTTATAATTTATAAGGAACCGATAACATGATGTTTTGTGTGTGACACCACACACCATGTTATCTACAATATAAATTAATTGAGCAACTATATTTATCGTAAATATAGACATTTGACCAATGTGATTCTTATTTCTAGATAAATGTTTATACCGAAAGCTAGGCTTTTAGTATACATCCTAACACCTTGCTCTGTTGGAGTCGCCTTCGGTCGGCCCACCAGCAATAATGTTGATTTCGCCTCGGGAAGTGTTACTTCTATTTTCTTCTTCCCGAGCGGACGGTCTGGGTCGCTCCCTAGACATCCGGGGATTGTCCTCACACCTCGGAGTATGATGCCGCTTTGGAGTCTGTCTCTGTCGCCTGTCGAATATCATCCGATCGGCTTCACGAGGTCGCTGTCGCCTGTCGGATGATGGCGATTGGCGGTGGCCACCCCGGGGCACGGGGTGGGCGATCAGAGGAAGGCTTCGGCAATCTCTTGTGTTGTGTGTATCGGTCCGATGGAAAGAGCAGAACATGGGGGTCCATACCTTCTTCTTTGGTTTGGGCCGCTCGGCAGATACTTCTTGAATGGCGTGAGATCTTGCATGTTGCTGGGGGCGAGATGCTTCAGCTCGTGGTCCTCTGGGCGGCTAATGAACAGTGTACGGCTTCCGCTCGGCATGGGGCCCCCGCTCGGTTGGAGTTTCCTTCCTTCGGGCCGCTTGGGCTTCCTCCACATTGATGTATTCATTGGCCCGATGTAGCATATGATCGTAGTCTCGGGGCGGCTTCCGAATGAGCGAGCGGAAGAAGTCCCCGTCCACGAGGCCTTGCGTAAATGCGTTCATCATTGTCTCAGAGGTGGCCGTTGGAATGTCCATGGCCACCTGATTGAATCGTTGGATATAAGCTCTGAGCGACTCTCTGGACTCTTGCTTGATGGTGAACAAGCTAACGCTAGTCTTCTGGTAGCGCCGACTGCTTGCAAAATGGTGGAGGAAGGCTGTGCGGAAGTCTTTGAAACTTGCGATGGATCCGTCCGGCAGTCTCTGAAACCACCGTTGAGCCGATCCCGAGAGGGTGGTTAGAAAAACCCGACACTTCACTCCATCTGTGTATTGATGAAGGGTAGCCGTGTTGTCGAACTTACCCAAATGATCATCCGGGTCGGTGGTTCCGTTGTATTCATTGATCGCCAGGGGCACATAGTGCTTTGGCAGAGGGTCTCGTAGAATGGCCTCTGAGAATTGCCGATTGATCCGCTCGGGAGAAGCGTCCGCTCGGGGGGCCTTGCCTTTTCTGTTGTCTCGTATTGGTACTTCATCTGATGAAGATCCTCGATCACGATTAACTACTGCGGCTTCAGGAGGCGTGCGGAATAGGGCCCGATGAAATGGAACCGTGGCATGAGGTGCTTCCGCTCGACCCCCCGATGCTGATGTTGCTTGCTGCTCAATCCGCTTGGCTTGCGACTTTTGTCTCTGTTCCACATGCTTAGCTGCTCTTGTCTCGATCAAAGCGTCGAGCTCCTATGTGGAGAGCATCACCGAGTGCGGTTGTCCAGCCTCGTCCATTGCTTCCGATCAGATGCAGGAGCGTTCCCACAGACGGCCCCAAATTGATCCTGTCCGAACGCTGAATCAACGGACGCTGGGCACGTGGCGCTCTCCGAATGGCTGACGTAGATCTTCGACCGATCGTACGGACCTCCGGCGAACCTGCAAGGAAGTCAGGCCGGGATGGGGTTCCTGGCGACGACCCTCCGACGCTCAAGTCAGGCAAGTGGACAACAAAGAAGTGGCTCTCAATCTCAGAGAATGCGTACCTCCGGTGAAAAATGAGGACCCTTATATAGAGCCAGGAAGAGGCTTATGCACACGTACCGAGGCAAATACGTGTCTCCTCACCATACCTCAGTATGAGCTTGTCAGAAGAGCTTACCTGACACCATATTGCTACAGTCCGAGCACATCTCTGATGGGACAGCGGAACCCTCTGTCGTAAGATCCTGTGTATCACCTGGTCGTTGAGAATATCCGCTGTCAGAAGTTGTTCCCTTGTCCTTTTGTCTCTTCTTACCCCATGCCGAGCGTCCGGCCAATCGGCAGTCCCCTCACATCCGACCGGCCGTAGGTGCTGGTCCGCTTGAGAGATTCCCGGTCGTGTGCTCTGCTGACTGTTCACAGTAATGCTACTTTAGGCCTTCGGCCGAGTGGGCTCCCCGATCGGCCCGGCGACCCTGTTCCCCATGAGCGTCAGAGACCCAACTCCCCGTCGGGTTGTTTCTGATTCCTTTGTGACCCCGTTCGGCCGACCGGTCTTCCCTTTTCCGGTCGGCCATTTGACTCTTTGACTTCACGTGGCGTTGACTTCCCTCAGAGGGGGGTCCTTGTTCTTACCGCCGGATCATCCATGATAGTATATATCCTAAATAATGTTTATAAGAGTTTTCATGATTTTTAGAATTTTGTAGAATTTTTGGAGTATTTCTGAATTTCACTAAATTTTACTTTCAGGAAATCAGAGCTTCAATCGATCACCCGATTGATTAGTGGATCAATTAAGCCAGCGGTAATCAATTAAGTCCCAACCTAATCGATTGAAAAGGCTGATTTTGGCGGGGAAAGTCAAATTTCAGCATGTTAAGTCATTTTTAGCCTCTTTAACCACTCCTAAACCCTTGGAATATATTTGTATACATTTAAAGGTAGTTTTTATGATGAAAACAAGGATAAATGGTTAAGGAACACTAGGTTGAAGTTAGATTGAGGTTTGCATTCAAATATTGATACTTAAACCTTAAAACTTCAGTTTTTGGGTTTCCTAAAGATTTAGGGATTCCAAGTTATTACTGGTACAATGACAGAAGTTTGGAGCATGCCTTAAGGGGGAGTTGCTCTTTAAGGATATGAAAATTAATTTTTCATATACCTTGGAAAGTGGTTAACCTTTGTTTAGAGTAAATGCTCAAGGTTGAGCATTGAAAAATAATGGAGAGTGGATATCTTTATTGTTGAGTTGTAAATGCTCTAGGATGAGCATTGTGAAGAGGTTTAATGCTCAAGGGTGAACATTAGATACAATAAAGGATATGAAACCTTCATTGTGGTGTCGTACACGATGAGTGAGGTTGTGAACAACGTTGGGTATCTCTTTAGGGGAGAGTTTTTTATGTATGCCAATAGGGAGAGTATAGGGTTTAAGTTAGACATTCATTGCTTCTCTAGGAAACTTTGGGGGGGATGTAGGGCCTAAATTATTCCTTCATTACCTAAAGAGAGAGTTTGCCCTCTAAGAAGGGAGAGAATGAAGGAAACCCTCATTCATGCATTGGTATGAAGAAAAAGTTGAGGCTATGGGATTAGTCTAAGTTAAAGGCATTGTCAAACATCAAAAAGGGGGAGATTATTGGTGCAATATTCCCTAGGTTAGGTTGACCAAGTTGACTAAGCTTGAGTTGACTCAAGCTTGAGTCTTGATGCTTGGATTTCAATGTTTGACAATATATGGAGATTGCATGTGCAATCGTCCGATTGAGGAGATTATTAGATCAATTCCCCTCTGGTCAAGGCTTGACTAGTTTGATGTGAAGAAGAGTCAAGTAGGTCAAGGGAGTTGACTGAATACTTGATTGAGAAAGTCTTAACTGAAAGTTAGGTAAGGGAAAATCCTAGTGAGTGAAGTCAGGTGAAAGATATAGTGAGTGAAGCTAGGCAGTTGGGAAATCCTGGTGAGTGAAACCAGGTAAAAGACCTAGTGAGTGAAGCTAGGAAGGTGAAAGTCCCAGTGAGTAAAGCTGGGCAGTGGGAAAGTCTTAGTGAGTGAAGCCAGGTGAAAGACCTAGTGAGTAAAGCTAAGTGAAAGTCCTAGTGAGTGAATCCAAGCAGATGGAAAGTCCTGGTGAGTGAAGTCAGGCAGATGGAAAGTCCCAGTGAGTGAAGCTAGGCAGAAGAAAAGACCTG
Source organism: Zingiber officinale (assembly GCF_018446385.1). Lineage (NCBI taxonomy): Eukaryota > Viridiplantae > Streptophyta > Magnoliopsida > Zingiberales > Zingiberaceae > Zingiber > Zingiber officinale. The sequence continues at coordinate 35,557,276 of NC_056004.1, read as the reverse complement.
ATGAGTGAAGCCAGGCATGTGGAAATCTAGGTGGGTCAAGGTTGACCGGACACCTGGTGTTCGGAAGCCCAAGTAGGTCAAAGGATTGACTGGACACTTGGTACGAGGAGAAAAGTTCAAGCGGGTCAAATGATTGACCGGACACTTGGTAAAGAAATCCCAGCAGGTCAAGATTGACCGAATGCTAGGCAGAAGGAGTCCCAACAGGTCACGGTTGACCAGATGTTGGATTTGTGAACCTTGGACTTGAGTTTAGGCAAGTCAAGGTTGGGGCAATCGATCAGCGGATTGATTGACCTAAGCCCAATCGATCGATTGGGAGAGTATTGTGAAAAGCAGTGGCCTAATCAATCGTCCGATTAATTATGACCAAATGTCACGAGCATAGAGAGCTGCCTAATCGATCAATCGATTGATTAGGCATCGTCAATCGATCGGTCGATCGATTGGGGGGCTGGAAATCATACGAAGTCATGATAAACATTGAATCGATCGGTCGATCGATTCAAGTTTCTCTAACAGAGCACAGAGGTGCTCTGAATTGATCTGCCAATCGATTCAAGCCTCCCCAATAGATTGGTCAATCGATTGGGATGTGACCGTTGCGAAGGAAGTGTCGGGATTAAAGCCTTCTTCCTTACAACGACTCTTAGATGACTCTCCACTGTTTTTCTCTCACGATTCTCACAGGTCCACGTCAGTTTCAAGTAGCTTCTTAGAACAAAGTGTTGCCGCACTTCCAAGGTCAAGAGGCATTCCGTACAAGGAGAAGGAAGCTAGGGTTTTGTAAATCTTGTAAAATTTGTATTATATAAGTTTGTTTTTCTTTCTTCTTATATTGAGAGTTTTTATAAGACTTCTCCGCCTTTGGTAATTACCGTAAAGGAGTGTTTTCATAGTGAATGTGTGAGTGATGGTCGGATCCTTGGATTAGTCATCTCTTCTTGATATGGATACCAAGTAAATCCTTCGTGTTAGCATTGTAAGAGTGTTTCACGTTTCATTCCACTACATATCATCATCACAAAGCAAGACAACGAATGCGACGAGCTATTCACCCCCCCTCTAGTTACAAATCGATCCTAACAGAGGAGAGTGACTAAGTGAGGACACGTCTCGATTGAGGAGACAATAGGCATCGGTCCAGGTTATATCCATTTCGGATCGCTAATTTGAGACCTTGACTTAGTTCCGGGTCCTGGGAGGACAAGATCTAACTCATAAATCTTTATAAAATATTCATGAATATATTTTTCTAACTCTATGTTGTAGAGAAAATTGTAGACTTTCGAATTCTGCACGCGGAGTAACTGACAGAACTTGATTCCAAGTTCGGAGTCAAAAGTTATGACTTTCGAAAGATTACTATGTCAAACTAGTAGTTGGAGGTGCCTTCAATCAGTGAAAGACACCTTGAGCTTGTTGGAAGGCGCCTTGAAGTGCTTTGGAGGCACTTTCCAAAGAATAAAACCCAAAGTTGGCAGATTTTATCATCATTAAAGATAGGGGATAAGATTTTCTTATGGAGGTGCCTTGGAGGAGGTTGGAGGCGCCTTCCATAGCCTATATAAGCCCTGTTTGTGCATGATTCAAGTCACAACTCATATATAAGCTTCTGTGCGTCCGATTGAGGTTTTGACTGCTCCGGCCTACTACTGTTACTTTGCTACGATGCTGTTGCACCCGACTACTACCAAGGAACCAACCAGCGGCGAGCCTAATCTAACAATCTTCAAAGGTACTGGGTAACGAACTGTAATTTGCATACTTAATTACTTGCAATAGGACAAGTGCAGGGTGTTGCACTTGATCCTTCTTTCTATGTACTCGATTTCCTTTTCCGGAGGTATCAAAAAAGGTATTTTAGTGGACCACCCATTGATAGGTCTGCGAGACCTAGGTCATAGAGTAGGAGTCGCCAAAGGCTCTGAACAAAGTAAAACCGAATGCATGTTCTTTTACTCGCTTTTCTATTTCAGTCTTTTTTCATAGTTTTCCGCTGCGTACTGAGTTCTTAAAACCAAAAAGATAATTTTTTAAAATCATGTGATTCATCCCCCTCTTACATGCGACTCAATCCAACAACAATAACCATAGGCTTGACTTGTATGCGTTTGTGAGACATGTTAGATACAAGTGAGATATTAAGAGGATGAACAAAACTCAAGGTGTTGATTTAGCGCATCTTTTTGAGTTTAAGTTTTATCTTAATAATAGATTATGAGAACTCCAATCATTGAGAAAACTAGTGTACAAGTTATGCGCATTTAGCCCAAGGAACATGATTGAAAATTATGTTTTAAAATCATTTCAAAATTACTTTGGAAAACCTTGGTGAAGTCTATTTTTTGATAGGAGTCACCATTGATTAGTTACACACAAAGTAGAGTGAAACACTGAAGTTTTTAATGATTTTTAATTTTATGTCAATCTTTGAAAATAGGGGTTATTTTCATAAAAAAAACTTTCCATGATAGTATATGACGTAAATAATGTCTATGTAAAATTTTATGATTTTTCGATAATCATAGAATTATTTAGGGATTTCTAAATTTTGATCTAAAAATGAAATTAGAAAATTCAGAAATTCTAATCGATTAAGTAATCGATACACAGGCGTGAATCGATTCATAGGCGTGAATCCATTAAAGGGTCATTTTCATGAGCAGAGACTCGTGGAATAAATCAATTGATAGATTAGGGCATGACTTAATCGATCAGTTGATCTATTAAGGCTATTTCTGCGAGCACAAAGGCTTATGGAATCAATCAGCCGATCAATTAAAATGATTTTAATTGATTGACACCCTACTTTAATCGATTAAGAGACGGTTGAATCGATTGGTAGCTAAAATCAATCGATTAGGAAGTTTGATTTTGGTGTAATTAGTCTAATTTTAGTCCATTAAGCCATATTTAGTCAGTTAACCATCCCTAATTCTAAAAAATACATTCATAAGTATTTAAGGGTAGTTTTTTTTTTATGAAAATAGGAACAGAATGGTTAAAGAAGACTAACTTGAAGTTTAAGAGGAGATTTAGTTTGAAAGTTGAATTTTGAACCTCAAACTTTAAATTTTGGATTTTCTAAAGACTTAGGAACTCTAAGTCATTGTTGGTGCAATGATAAAAGTTTGGTACATGTTTTGATGGGGGTTTCTCCTTAAAAGCATGATTTAAAATTTTATTTTTGGGATAAGGAAATAATGGAAGGTTGAAAACCTTTATTGTTACGAATGCTCAAGGATGAGTATTGAAGGACAATGAAAGGTATAAGACCTTTATTGTGATATTGTGAACAACAAGTGAGGTTGTGAACTTGAGAAAAGATTTTTGATATATGTCAAAGAGGTAGTATGTAAGGTGTAACTTAGGAAATTCTTCATATTCAAAGAGAAAGAATATGAAATCCTCATGTTAAGGGGGAAATGTAGAAAACTTTCATTCATGCTTTGGCATGAAGAAGTTGGGGCTATTGGATGAGCCTAACTTAAATATATTGTCAAATATCAAAAGGGAGAGACTATTGGTGCAATTGTCCCTGGGTGACTCAAGTTTGAGTTTTGATGTTTGACAATATATGAAAATTGTGAGTGCAATTGTTCATTAGGGAGAATGTTAATGCAAGTCTCCTTGGTCGAAGGTTGATCAGTTTGAAGTGAGTAGTCAAGTATGTCATGGTTGACCTGATACTTGACTGGGAAAGTGCTAACTAGAAGTTAGGCAAAGACAAGATCAACGGAATGGTTGGCAGAAGAAGAAAAACTAAGTGGATCAATGTTGACTAGATACTTGGTGTGAAAAATCTCGGTGAGTGAAGTCGGGCAGGAGAGAAAGTTCTGGTGAGTGAAGCCAGGTAGTTGAAAAGTCCCGATGAGTTAAGCTAGGTAAATGGAAAGTCCAAGTGAGTGAATCCAAGCAGTTGGAAAGTCCCAGTGAGTGAAGCCGGGCAGATAAAAAGTCCTAATGAGTAAAGCTAGACAATTGGAAAGACTCGGTGAGTAAAGTCGGACAGATGGAAAGTCCTGATGAGTGAAGTTAGGTAGTTGGAAAGTTCTAGTGAGTGAAGATGGGTAGATGGAAAGTCTTGGTGAGTGAAGCCAGGCAGCTAGGAAGCCCTAGTGAGTGAAGCTAGAAGTTGAGGAAATCTTGGTGAGTGAAATTAGGTGGGAAAATTCTAGTGAGTGAAGCTAGGAGATGGAAATCCTAGTAAGTGAAGTTAGGTGGGAAAATTCTAGTGAGTAAAGCTAGGCGGTGAAAAGTCTTAGTGAGTGAAGCCAGACATTGGAAAATTTAGATGGGTCAAAGGTTGATTAGACACTTAGTGTTTGAAAATCCAAGTGGGTTATGAAGGATCGCACGTTGGCAAGGTAAAATCTTAACTACAGTTAGGCAAGAAGAAAATCCAAGTGGGTCAAGGAGGATCACATTTAGTAATTAAAAGTTCAATGGAAAGTTGGCAAAGTCTAAGTGGGTCAAAAGTTTGATCGGACATTTGGTGGAGAAATTCAAATAGGTCATGGTTGATCGAACGTTAAACAAGGGAACCCTAGACTTGGGTTAAACAAGTTAGGGTTAGGCAATCGATCAAGTGATGTGTCAATCGATCAGGTGATCGATTGACCGCATTTCTCCATGACATAGAGAGGTTCCCAATCGATGGGCGCATTTTCTTCGCGACGTGTATAGTTGTTTCCAATCGATCAATTTATCAATTGGGTTGCGCCAACTGATCGATTGGGAGGAGAAAATTGTGATGCACAGTAAGAGCACAGAGGTGATCTGGATCGATTGGGTGATCAATCTAGAAGTGCTTAATCAATCAAGTGATCAATTGGGAGAAAGGAAAAAGGACCGTTGTGAGGTTTGGATGGTTGGATGTGCTCGGATCTAAAGTGGCAATCGATTGGATGTAAGGCCAATCTATTGGGAGACCTAATCAATAGGATATAAAGGTGACAATGAGGATTCAAACGTAAGTTCTCTCCGATTATCACCTCCGATTCTTGGAAGATTCAAGGTAAAACACTATTGCATTTCTAAGTCTATAAGAGACATCTATAAACTACAAAAGATCAAGCAAGGTGTTTATTCATTTCCTTATTGAATTTTCTTGTTGAGAACTTGTACGAGGTTTCTAAGCCTCTAGAGTATTTTCGAGAATAAGTATTTTCATAGTGGAGAGTGTACTCTATGTGGATCCTTAGATTAGTCACTTCGTTGAGGTGGATACCGAATAAATCCTCGTGTTAGAATTAGAGAGTTGTTCGCTTTGAGTATTCTGCTGCAAGATCATCTTCGTCGAAGTGAGCTAGCTATTCACCTCCCTCTAGCTCGCTTTGGTCCTAACATGCCGAAATTAACTCCAAACACAATTGTTTTCTACTTTAAATCCATCAGCATTGTGTCTCTCATTAGCTAAAGCATTCCTCGAATCAGATCCTATTAATCTTGTGTTTTCTTTATCTAATTGAGAAGTAACATTTTTTTACCATCAAATCAACATTATCATCAAAGTTAGCAGTTGACCTAATGCTCCCACATTCAACTCAAACAACCCAGTAAGTGTATTCTCACCACTGACTTCAACATCAATATTCTTATTCTCTTTAAAAATAAAATTATCTTTCTCATCATCTAAATCTTTACTAACTTTTTCCCCCTCCTCATCATTACTTTTATCTGTACCACTTGGTTTAGTCATCATCTTCATATTAGCAAATCCACAACGTTTCACACAACATGCCACCTGAAAAATAAGAGTAATATAGTAAAAAATATCTTATCATTATTATTTAACATAATAATTTCATTATTTCTATATTTACTGAAGAACTTCCTTGCTTGCCACTTAATAGTATTTTCTTATCCGAAAATGGTATTATATCCAATACCTTTTCACAATTATAAATAAAACATCACTTCTATAATCACATTTACAAAACACATACTAAAAATATAGTAAATTACCCTACTGAAATCAATGTCTATAAATAATCTCTTACCAACATCACATTTGATCAAAATCTTACTCTATTCCCAATGAAACAACTGGGGAAAGCAACATACAGAACATGCATGTTCAAATGAATGAATTCTTTCATATAACCATGCTTGAATACATAAAGGGATTAATATAATAATATGAAACATATCAAATCGCACTTCAAAAATTTAAAACTCACCATCAAGCCGGCAATACAACCATCTATATACATTTTACTTCCAACCTTTCCTTTGCCATTACCTATATGTAAGATAATTTGGTGACAAAAAAATCTGTATGTTGCATGTCCCCATGAGTAATTAAAGAACTTCGTTAGGCTATCAATGCAGGACAGAATAAATTAAGGAGTGGAATAGTTACTAACAGGAAAAACAACACAGTTAACTAGAAGACATAAATAGCCTAACAAATGATCCATTTTAGAATCCTTCTATGATCTAGCTAATAGACACATATTATCATGAATCATGGTCTTATTTACGTTGACAACTTTTCCTCCAAATAGTCGAGCAAAAATTTAAACTCCATGCTCACATCCAGATCAACCAGTTGCCCCCACATGGGCCAAACCAAGGACGATGCTAAACTCAGTTGATGTGAATGAAACTATAATGTTGTTACTAAACAAGAAAGAATGAGAATGCAACTGCTGGAATCTCTTTAAAACTAAATTAATTCTAGTACTACTAATGAGTATTTCAGGCATCTCAAGTCATGGATCAAGTGGAGTGATTTTAATCCTTTCTTTTTGCTTATTACTCAAATTTGATAACACTTCATCCAATACATCTCTAAAATACATTGGTGAACAACGCGAATAAGATTGCTTACTGCTCTTGCTCTTTCTCTCATCTTCCTTTACTTTCTTACCCTCGTCCTTCTCTATGGATTTCCCCTTAACTTTCTCCATGGTGCTCCTCATAACTTTCTTTAATTTTATAGCGTTCTTTCCCATTTTTGCATAAAAGCAAATTAACAATTTAGCGAAAATAAATTAATTTATTAGTTATCTAATCAAGTACAAAATCATACAAAATTGGGCATTAAACCACTTAAATTGAGTACATTATTTAATAATCACTATATAACAACCACATATCTCATTCAAACATTCAATTAAAGAAGATAAAATACAAACACATTTATAAAATTGTGATTAGAAATTCAGAACTTAATTTTATTCAAACTAACAATATCGATAATATTAAAAAACATGAATAATGTATCCAAAACTAATTTATTTATAATTCATATAATAAAGTATAAAATATAAAATACTTAAATTGAGTATATTATTCAATTTATTGATAAACAATACATAAAAGTAATATATTTCTTTTAATTCTTCAATTGAATTAGATAAAACACAAATACAATCATAAAATTATAATTCGAACACTAAAATTAATTTATTCGAACTAGCATAATTGACACCACCAACAAATAAAACAATTTACCCATTTATACCCTAAAGTACAAACCTTAAAAATTTTGAGCATCAAAGTACTTAAATTAGGTACATTACTCAGTTTATTGATAATCACTACAAAATACCATATATCTCATTTATTCCTTAAATGGAAGAAAATGTAATACAAATTCATTTATAAAATTTTAATTCAAACTTTGAAAACTAATTTTATTCAACCTAACACAATCGATAACACTCATGAACTAAAGCTTCAATTTCTCACACCATTTTACAGGAATATACACAAACAATAATCTATATTTTATTTTATAAACAAGAATAACAAATCAGTCAAAATTTATGGCACACAAACATAACTTACCTTGTACTCTAATTAGTCTGCTTCTGCCTTCGAAATACAATGCAAACCACTTCTTCAAGTTAGCTGTCCTCTAGTTGTTCTGATTACCACCTTCTTACTTTTTTAGATCTGGTGTTCTTTAATAATTCTTGGGTTGTAGGTAAAAGGCAGGACTTCACTGGGTTTTCAAAAGTTCTACATTTCAGATCAATTGAGTTATTTAAGTTCTGTACTTGAAGATGAAAGTTAGGTTATACCGTCTCTCCAATTTTTACCTTCAACATGATAAAATTAGTTTGAACATTCATCGATAGTTTAGGATCGAAGTCGAGGAGTACATTGGAAGTCAGGGAGTATCTTCGGAATGGAGGGGTATCAGTGGGTTTTAATAAAAAAATGATAACAATTGAGTAAATTGGTATATATTAGGGAGTTAAGTGCAGAAATATGTTTCGTTAGGAAATAAGAAAGAAAATATAAGAGGGGAGAAAGGAAAGTTGAGTTTGCCATCATGTATTTTTGGACAATTTCTTTAAAAGAAATTAAGCATGAAAAAACTGAATTATTATTATTATTAATTCGGTTTTATTCTGAGAATCGCGTTTGAAAAAAAACTAGACGATCTCCTCGCCGAGAGTGGTCTCGGCTTGTCGCCGTTGCAGTGAGCATTCCTCCGGGGAGGAGATCGAGGTTTTTTTTTTTTTCTTTTTTTTTTTATCGTCGATCTCCCTCTCCCTGTCCATTCCCAACTGCACCCCAAGTTGCCTTTGCGGTTATGGAAGTATCAAGCAGGTTCATCGCCGACCTAACAACGTAAGGTCCCCAACTATATCCGAAAGGCGCAGAGCGGGATGATACCGTAACCCCAAGAGCAGATCACTGCGGGGGCCGCGACGGAGCAGTCTCAGGATCCGATGGAATCGGGCGGTGAAGCTTCCACGGAGGCTCCTCCGAAGCAGGTGGCTCTGGCCATGGAGCGGCTGGCGTCCGCCGCTCGTAAAATCGCTGATATCCGACTGGGGGCGGACCGCCTCCTCGAAGCGATTTTCTTGGCGACAGAAGGTCCTCAGCAGTCGATCAACAAGACCGTACAGCTCATCCTCAGTGAGGAAACCTCCATGCGCCAGCACTTCCAGGATCTGAGCAGACTGGGTGAGCTCTTCCTTCTTCCCCATACTCTTTTATTTCTCTTCTTCTGGTTATTCGCTTCCAGAGCTTGTTGTGTCTGTTTACAGCTTCCATGGTTCGTCAGTCATTGATTTGCTATTTCCAGTAGGATCAAACAATTCTGTCTAAATTAGCACTCTAATTGTTTGATTTAGCTTCCCTTGTTTTGGGGACTTGTTGTCCAATACCATCTAGGCATGGCAGAAGTGTTTGGCTTTGTTTCTTGGTTGTGATGTTTAACTTGGTCTTTAGAGAGTCAACATAGACATTCCTAGTAGTTTTAACTAGATTTAACATCTCAAGCATGCTTTCTAGTTCTGTCTGTAATAATGCTAGAATTATTATGTAAAGGTCAAAAAAACTGAATGGAAATGAGTAATTAACTCAAATTGTTCTTAATGTAATTGTTAAATCCCTAGGTTCCTTGTAGTTTTTGTTTTTGGATCCCAGGTCCTATATAAGGGAGAATACTAGAAAATGAGAGGGGATGGTCACTTCAATGGGATGGACCTCCATTTGCCAAAAACTATATTGTTTTATTAATTTATCTGACACAAAAAGATGCATATTATCTATAGGAATCCAAGAGGTTGCCTTGTTGATCAATTCTAGTGAAAATAATGCTAGGATCATAATTTTCTATTATCCTGGAACTTTATCTTCAAGATTGGCCAGAATGAACTCTTTTATTTATTTATATATTTTTGACAATGGCTCAGGTTTGATTTCTTCTTTTTGCGGTTTCTCATGAGAATTCCTTTGTCCATGTCAGTCCAAGAATTCCTTTGTGCCAAATCTTTAGTGAGCATAGATTTGCACATCATAACTTTCTTTGATTGGATTGGCCCACCCCGCTAAACAATTTAAACGGGTTGAGTAGAAATTTTATCCACCCATTTTAAGACGGGTTCGGGCGGGCTGACCCACCTAGGTCTGTCGGCCAGTGGTAGGCTTGGGTTGGTTCGTGAGTTAAGGGAAAATTTTTTTGCTAAAATTTAAAACTAAAGTAGAAAACTCAATGGGCTAGCGCCTAATCCACAACCCAAACTTAAAATTTTTCAACCTTTTATATATATATATATATATATATATATATATATATATATATTAATTATTTTTCCGGACTCATGAGCTGACTCGCCTAACCCACAATTCGCCTTGGGTTGGGTTGGGGATTTCCCAACCCTCTAGAATGGCGGGCCGACCCATTCTGTCCCGCCATATGATGGGTTTTTGACTGATTGACCCGCCCCGCCGTGCCAATATGGCACTATTGGAGAGTGCCTCGCTTTGTTTCTTCATGAATCAAATATGGTCATACTAAGAATTCTTATGGGTCGAGTTATGATAAAAAATCAACTTTTGCCAACTTTTCATTAAGCAGAGGTGAGCATCTCAAGCATTCCTTCATATGGAGTGATGGCATAAGGTTGCCTTATATCAAGTCTTCTTTGAGTAGATGTGGGCATATTGAAACTTTCTTTGGATCAAATGAGGACAGGAGAATGTTTTGTATCGAGTTTTCATAGAGTTGTGGCCAAGGCATCGAGACTTTTATTGGTAGAGTTTAGCAACATGAACACCTTGCACTAAATCTTTATTGTAGAAGAGGTGGATGCATGAAGACTTCTTTGGGATCAAGAGAGGAGTTGGGGTATTCCTTGTGTCTTCCTTGAGGACAAGTGATCTTGGACATGTTGAAACAAGGGAGATACTGAAAGTCATTGACAAGGACCAGGTCTCCATTCTGAAAAAAGTCTAGCCTGTTGTGCAATCAAATAGCTCGTTAACATTGAGGAAGATGTACTCTCATTGGAGAATGACATGCCTCAATACAAGTGATTTTAGAAAGAGATTTTTTTGCTTGATGCTTACATATGCTGGAACATGGAAACGATGAATGTGTGGTATTGCATATGATTGTAGTGATTGGGTGGATGATGGAGACTTGTAGTAAGGTTTAATACAAAAATTTTGTGTGGTATGCCAATTGTCAAGATGACTATAATAAGTGAATCTTTCTAACAAATATTATCATATTTAGATCCGCATGAGGGTAACCTCTATAATCCTGTTCTAATTGTCAATTATTTTGCTCTATCTCTTCTTGTAATGTTCTTACCCATCTGTTGTTCACTCACAACATTTTTATTTCCTCATCCTTCTTTATTGATCTTCTCTTCTTGTTGCTAAACATAGGATGATCATGGTTTACATCTTAACCTTCTGTGGGATGTTAGGATAGTTCTTCAAATGTGTCAAATAATTGTAGTTCCCCCAATCATGATCTTAGTTACAGAGTCTTTGGTACTTCAGTAGTATCATGCTTCATACACGTTTGACCAACCTTTATATATGTTCTAATACTCTAAAGTCTAAACAATTGAAATGGATAGAAAGACCAACCACAAACTCTTTCTATGATGAATGCCCTCGAGATGACTCAAACTAATTGTTATGACACCACCTTCATAGTTCAAAAGGTATATCTGCACTTTAGTACCATCTCGTATTTGGTGAAAGTGAAAATAAGAACTTTTTAGTTTTTGAAGTTTACTTAGTAGGGTCTTCACTTTTACAATGAGTGAATTCTTACTCCACTCAAGAAGGATAGATTGTCTCAATCTTCCTTAGGGTCGCTTCTATGATTTTGTTGGAATTGTCTAGGTTGATGGGCCATCATCCTAGTCATTATCTTGTTGATTCTTTATTGCTTCTAATATCATAATCCGAAGACTTCTATCCCTATACTCATGGCAATATTCATCACTGCATCATAACCATAGGTAATACTGTAAGGGTGCACAAGGCTGTAAAAAACATGAATACTTAATAATTTATGTAATCATATAGACAAATGTTAACACAATAATGATATAAAGAAATGTTAACACAATGCACAACTCAAAATAATGGCCTTATTAGACAAATGATGACTTACAAAACTAGACTCATGTTGACAAATAAAAAGAATGCACCAAAGTACTAAAATACCAAAATGCATAAAAGTAACAACCATGCACTAGAAAAAATAACTAAAATAAATGAACGTTAATACAAATTGACTCTAACATTATCATTGAACATCTTTGAGTAAGATCATCCTGTAATACTGTCCAAAACTCAAAGATCGCTCAAGTCTGGGAATTTAGAGGTTAAAGGAAAACAAGGAGCGAGCACATAAGTGGAAAGTGGGGTAAGAAGAGAAGTGCATGAAATGAATCACAAAAGACAATGACATAAGCTATAATTTCTGTTTTCATATCCTTTAACATCATTGCATCATTACTCCTTTCTCATTATTCTTCTTTCATTCCCTTGTTAGTTAGTTTCATCAAATTCTCTTTTATTTCTCCTTTGACAATGTTACATATTTTTTTAATCTTACTTTACACATGAATTAATAATTTGTTAAGAGGTGAACGATCCACAATTCACCCATTAAAGGATGCACTGTATATGTAAAGGTGACTTGCCATTCACTTGATACTTGAACAAATCATACATAAGTATAAATAGGGGTGAATGACCCATAATTCACTCGATAAGAGGATGCATCGTATATAGGAATAAATAGCCTGCAAGCTCTCGCAACAAAATGCATCATGTGTATGTGAATATATATACATATATAGGCTGAATGACCTACAATCCATCCAAAATGTACCTAAGATCGGAATATGATGTGCGACTCGCAATCCACCAAGTGAGTAAAGCATCTCATGTAATAGGGCTGAAATCTATAAATGCGCGAAAAGACTCGAGTTTTTTTTTGAGAATGAAGCTAATGATCTATAATATAAGTAATTAATTTGTTTAATTAATTCACTACATGTAGTCACATAACTCTTTCAGAGCACAAACATCAATGTTCTATAATTATAGGAGTTTACTAGATTTTTATTAAGCATAACTAATTTTGCAGCTCTTATAAATTACAAAGCTATGGTACAAGGTTGCATTCATTTCCTTATTAATTTAATTGAGAAATCACATAACTTCTTAACAGGGCAGAGTAGAAACTCTCTCATATTATTCATTTATATGTGATTGGTTTACCATAATTAATTATTTTATTTGATCAATTATGAATCTCATGATGGTTCATTTTTCTTTGGAGAGGCTACTCGAGGTTTTCTTATATTTCTTTTAAATTTCAAGGTGTCTCTTAGTAACTTAATCAATAAATTTCAACAGTGTAACAACAAATAGATAATCGATTAAAACGTAAAAAGGGCAAGCACAAAATAGGAAACATTATCAAGCAATAAAAGTAGATATGAGTTTGTAACTAATTTCCTCCTAATAAAGACATAATTAAATCTTAAGGAATTTATTTTTATCAAATCATGCACTAGGTAAAATTTAGAAACAAGCAGGAAAGCACACTTGAGCACACGGTCCAAGTCACTCCGATTTGCTATAAGACAACCTTAGATTTGGTGGGTCTAAAACTCAAAAAGCTATGATTTTTAGAGAGGACAACGATAACGACAATTAGAGGCAACATCGATAGTTGAGGGGCCCTTGAGGGTCGTTTTGCTGGGAGCTCTAACAGGAAATGACACAGGATGATGGTGTTCCTGAGGTGCTGCATTGTGAGACTAATATGACGACATTAGCGTGCAGTGATGAAACAATGATGATGTGCAACAATGGCGATGTTGATGTCAGCATGTGGTAGTGACAACACATGTAGTGGTCACAATAGTGTTGACGCATAGTAGTGCAATGGGGTCAGTGTGTGTAGCAGTGGCTATGATGGTGCACGCAACAACAATGGTAGAGATGCAGTGTGGATGTCAACAGCTTGGAGGGAGAGGGCCATGATTGTTGTGGAGCTTTAAAGTTGCTTAAATTTGGTTGTAAACTTAGCTTCTAGTTTTGCAACCTCCTTTGCTTCTAGTTGGAATATGGAGTTTTGAAGTTGCTCAAATTTTATTATAAAATTATTTTCTAGTTTTGTTGTTTACTTTGCTTCTAGTTGGACACCTCCTACCATTATGTTGGGATAATTTTTTTTTTAAGTTAAGACTAAGCACAATTTGTTTGAATAATAGTGTTTACTTTTTTTTTATAATAAAAATAAACAATAAAATGAAGAGTAAGTTTTAGAGAAGAGAATTCATGAGAGAGATTTTAGCTCGAGGCACTGATGCCCTTTGATACTGATGATGGGCTTAGTCAGGCTGCAATAGAATTCAAGCTATGCATCCTAATGTGAAGACAATGCTGAAGGATCATAGAAGCTAGGACAAATTGCATAGTAGTGGGTGCTGCGTAAAAATAGGAGGTAGTGGTGGAACCGTGAGGTGATGATGGTGTTGGAACTTTTAAAGGGATTGTGTCAACAATGGTGTAGATGGATAGTGGTGGAGGAGAGGACAGTATCTGTCTTAGTTGATAAGAATCCGAATCCTATTTGAGGGAGGACACCAAAGAATGGAAGGGGAGAGAGATGATTACTTTGAGGGGATGTGATTGACCTCTATATGTCAAATGTGTTTATTTTTTCTTATTAAAAAAAGATGCATAAGTTGATTAAAGCATTCAAGAGGTCCCTTGTTTGCAATAAAATAATTAATTTTAGAGAAAAATTATGGAAATGACTAATTCTAAGACATAAAGGAATTAACTTAATCTAGAATAAAAGGAGATACTTGTAAATTGAGTTTTTAATTGAAATAGTTTTTTTTATGATCATATCAATTTTACTATCTTCTAAATTAAATTTTTAATTGAAATAATTGTCTTTTTTTATGAACATATCAATTCTACTATCTTGGAGCAATTGAGGGTAATGCCAATAGTTGATAAAATGAGAAAAAAGTTTAGATGGTATGGATATATTCAAAGGCGACCAATGAGTATCATAGTTAAATAAATTGAATCGATTAAAATTAAAGTTGTAAGGGCTAGAAGAATAAAGAAAATTCTAGTTAATATAATGAAAATTAATTTAGTTGATTTGAATATTACTAGTGATATAACTTTGCAAAACCAGTTTTCTAAATGGCGACCGAGATGGTCACCTAGGCAGGAGGCGGGTATCCACCGCACTGCCTTTGCTTAAAGCGGTGCTTTAGGCGATAACTCATCTCCTTCTGCCAAAGCCACATCTAGGACCGTTGTCATCGCTATCGCCGTTTCACCATCACAACATATCTGGACGCTTAGCCTAGCCCCGCAATGAGTTCGAACACGTTATCTGAGCTTGGTGACGAAGACTCGTTAGGACTACGCGATAGTCCTAGATTGATTGCTTGGGCCCAACGACATGTCTGTACTTGTCGCATGATCCTAGCGACACATTGGATTCGCCACCTGGCCGCCAAAATAGGGTACAAGTTGTAATTTAGGATTTATTTAAATAACTTTAGGTTAATAATTTTAATTATCTCCTAGCTATGATTGAGATAATTTAAATAGATTTAATTAAAGCCTAATAAAATTATCCCTATATATATATACAACAACAACAACCACCAAGCATTATTAAAGTAGGTGAGGTTGGTTATATGGATCCTTCTATGCCATTGAGTTATATCCCCTACTATATCATTATCTATACTTAAATAAATTTTATCTTGTTTTATTATTGCTAACCAAGTTTTTTTTTTGATCTTTCTCATTTAATGTGTATATTTGTTCACATCGCCTAACCGGAACATTTATTGATATCTAAGTACATGTCTGTACCATCTTAAATATATTTCTTAGAGTTTTCCCTCAATAGATGTAACTCCAACTTTTTCTCTAATACTTTAATTTCTTATTCTGTCTATTCTTGTATGTTTACACATCTACCTTAACATTCTCATCTCTACAACTTCCATTATCTACTCATGTGCTTGAGTCATAATCCAACATTCAATGCCATATAACATAGCAGGTCTAACCACCATTTGTAGAATTTCCCTTTAAGTTTTATAGGTACTTTATGATCATATAAAAAATCCGACGTCCTCCATTTCAACCATTCTTCTTGTATTTCATGTAAGACCTCTCTTAATTCCGTCATCGTTTTGCAAAAATAATCCTAAATACTTAAAGATTTCATCTCCTTTCTTAACAATTGTCTGATTACATCTAATATTGCTAAACTTAGATTTTATATATCTTGTCTTTACTCTACTAAGCTTAAAATCTTTTACTTCTAGTATTTCCCGCCAAGATTTTATTTTTGTATTTACTCTTTCACGTATCTCATCTACCAAAATAATATCATCTACAAATGACATGTACCATAGTACTGTGTTTTGAATGTGTCTAGTGAGTTCGTCCATGATTAGGATAAAAAAATAGGAACTTAGAGTTAGAGTTAATGCTTGATGTAATATATCTTTATTGGAAATGCTTTAGTTAATATGTCTGAAGTCTTTACTTTGTTCATTACATCCTTATATATATATTTCCTTAATTAGTCTAATATATGCTACTCTAACACTTCTTTATTTCTAGAATTCTCCATATAATTTCTTTTCGGACTCTATCATAATTTTTTCTAAGTATATGAATACTATGTGTAGATCTTGCTTTTGCTCCCAATACTTTTCAATTAGTTGCCTAAGAATATGTATAGTTTCTGTCGTTGACCTTCCAAGCATGAACCCAAATTGATTTTCTGTCATTGTAGTCTCCTTTCTTAATCTTTTTTTCTATTACTCTTTCCCAAAGTTTCATAGTATGATTCATTAGTTTAATACCTCTAGTTTGCACAATTTTGTATATCTCTTCTTATATAAGAGAAATAGAATACTTACCCTCCCTTGATTAGACATTGTTTTCGTTTTTAATTTTATGTTAAATAATTTTATAAGCCATTCAATACCCTTCCGTACATCTATCGGAATATCATATGGTCCAACGGTTCTTCCATTTTACATCTCATTTAAAGCTTGTTCTACTTTTGAAGTTTGAATTCTTTGATAAAAATTTAAATTTCTATACTCATTTGACCTATTTAAGTTACCTAAGTTAAGTTGGTCACCTAAATATTCATTAAAAAATTGATGAAAATGCCTCTTCCACCGCTCTTTTATTTCTCCATCATTTACTAATATCTTATTGCATTCATCTTTAATACATTGTGTTTAGCTAAGATCTCTTGTCTTCCTCTCGTTCACTTTAGCTATTCTATAAATATCTCTTTCCCCTTCTTTTGTATCCAATTTTCGATATAACCATTCAAAAGTTTTATTCTTTGCTTCATTCACTGCTTTCTTAGCCTTTTTCTTAGCTATTATATATTTTTTAAATTTTCCTCGGTCTTACAAATATATAATTTTTTATAGGTTGTTTGTTTTTCCTGCACTTTCTCCTATACTTTCTCATTCCACCACCAAGATTCCTTACTTGGTGGTGCATGCTCCTTTGACTCACCGAGACACTCTTGGTTACTATTTTCACTTTGATACCATCTGATGTCATGTCGTATTAGAGTCACCATATATATCACTTAATATTTATACTCCTACCTTTTCTTTAAATATATTTTGTTTCCTATCCTTTAACTTCCACCACTTAATTTTAGGAGTTGTGTATATTTTTCTTCTATTGATACTATGATTGAGGCGTATATCCAACACTATTAACCTATGTCGGGTAGTTAAGCTTTGTTTGGAGATAACCTTGCAATCTTTACAAATCTTTCTATCCCTCTTCCTAATCATAAGAAAGTCAATTTGCGATTTATTATTTTCACTTTTAAACGTGATCGAATATTCCATTTTCTTAAAAAAATGTATTAGTTAGTATAAGGCCATATGTTATCTCAAAGTCCAATATAATTTCTTCTTCTTCATTTCTTGTTCCAAACTATACCCCCCGTGCTACCTCTTATATTCTTTATTTTTCATTCCGACATGCCTATTTAGATCGCCTCCTATTAAATCATTTCATTTGACAGAATGTTTTGTAATACTTCATCTAAGTCGTTCCAAAACCTTAATTTGATATCTTGATCTAATCCTACTTGAGGTACATTTATGTTAATTACGTTCATAATTTGTTTCGCCACTACTATTTTGAGAGCTATAATTCTAACCCCCTTTCTAACTACTCTTACAACTTTATCCTTTAACGAACTATTTACAAAAAAATATCCACTCTATTTCTTATTTTACTCTTTCTTTATCATAACTTAAAACTTGAGTTCTCTATCATCTTTGCCATTTTATCTTTTGTACACACAAAATACTAATTCTTTTTCTAATCATCGTATCTACTATTTTCATTGCTTTTCCAATGAGGGTTCTTATGTTTTATGTTCCAAATTTTAGACTATTAGTTTTTTTATAATTTTATTTTTATCTTTATAAGTACTCTTGCATATTTAACACTACACTCAAGTTCTTACGTAGATGTAGTGGTCCTTGCCGATATGTTATAGTCGGACCCTACAATGTGAACTTTTTGCATATTTAACACTAAACCCGAGTTCGGGAGATATAGAGGTCCTTGCCTAGACGTTACTGTTGGTGCGGTTAGCACTAGTGATTTAACCTAGGTTTTGATGAATGACAAATCAGGTTAAGTTAGTTTGTTGTTGTCTGACACTTTGATCAAGTGTGCAAGAGAAGCCTACGCGGCAATGGCCGCGGGTGGTAGCTGCGCAGCGCGGATATCGGCCGGTGGCCGGAACCCGTGTCGCTCGATCAGCCAAGTCTCATTGTAGAGATCCCGGAACGCCAGCAGGCCGTGGCGCAGAGCTGACCGGACGTTTGGCAGGTAAGTGAGGTAAGTCACTGGAGGGGAATGACTGCGAGGACGCGTTCCCGGGAAGGGAACATTAGGCGTCGATCCGGCTTAGATCCATTTCGGATATCTAAGTCGAGATCGTGACTAGATTCCGGTCTCGGAAAGACGGAATCTAAGTCATACTCTTTGCTATTACTTTGTTGAACTTTAATTGTGCTAACAATCTGTTTTACAGGATATATATTTGCCTCGGACTAACTCTATTTTGCAGGAGAAGGAGTTCCTGGAAATAGGAGGTCCGGGCGCCCGGAGGTCCGGGCACCCGGATCCCATCCGGGTGCCCGGTGGTAAGTTTTATCCAAACTCGCGCGTCGCCACGTGGAGCTTGCTGGTTGGACCTGCCACGTCCCACCAGGGCGCTCGGAAGGGATCCGGGGCGCCCCGAGCCTCATATAAAAGGAGGGTCAGAGGGGAGCTTCAGAACAACAATGAAAAGAAAGTCTTCCACTGCTTGCTCTACTGCTCTGCGCTCCTGCGACGCTAACAAAGATCCGACAATACGCTCCTTTCCTTTTCTTTAATTCTTGTCGGTATTTGCTTTATTTTCATTAGCATTCCTGTACTTAAATTGTAATAATTTTCGAACTGCTAGTGATTGCCCAACGAAAGTACTCACGGAGTACGGGCCTTCGAGTAGGAGTCGTCACAGGCTCCGAACGAAGTAAAAAAGATCGTGTTCATTTGTCTAAGTTTTTTTTATTCCGCTGCGCTTAACTCTTTTTAACGCTGTCTTTTCGAATCGATATTCACCCCCCCTCTATCAACGTTTCACGATCCAACAAGTGGTATCAGAGCATGTACCGCTCTGATTTGGTGCAACCATCAATTAGACGGGGGTGAAAATATTTTTATTTTTATTTTTTACGCTTAATTCTAATCTGATATTATTATTATTATTAATTTGGGAATTTTTCTTCGTTGCAATTAAATCTATATTGGTGCAACACTAATTTATATACTCCTATTATTTTTTCCCGCACTGCTAATCCAAGACCAAGTCTTGGGATATTCTTTTTCGTTGTTTACTTGTGTGCAGGATGTCTCAACTAGAATGCTTAGCACAGTACGTCCTCCCCTATTCAACGGGGATGACTTCTCGTACTGGAAGAAAAGAATGGAGGTGTACCTAAAGACAGACTACGATCAATGGTTCAGCGTCATAAAGGCGTACCGAACTCCAGTCGACAATTCCGGAAATCCACTAGACCCGGAATAATGGACTCCGGACATGAGGAAAAAGGCATCAACAGAAAACAAGGCAATCAACACGCTACACTGCGGCCTAACACGAGAAGAGCTGAATCGGGTCGGACCGCATCAGAACGCTAAAGAATTGTGGGACAAACTGATCGAGCTACACGAAGGAATGAGCGATGCAAAGGTAACAAAAAGAGACCTACTTTTAAATAAAATATTTAATATAAAAATGCAGGAAGGGGAAACGGTAAGTCAACTACATGCGAGAATCAAGGACGTCCTCAACGGACTCCACGCGATAGGCCACCAGATGGAAAACAGAGATTTAATAAGGTACGCACTAAATGCCTTTCCTCATAATAGCTTGTGGGCATCGATCGTAGATGCCTACAAAATTTCGAAAAATCTATCTAAGTTAAAATTAGACGAGCTTTTCTGTGAGTTAGAATTACATGAACAAACTAATGCTGGAGCCGAGAAAGGTATTGCTTTATTTGCAGGCTCATCCAAAGAAAAGAAGAGCAAGTCTGAATCTGAAGAGGATTCCGGTCAAGATTCAGAAGACGAAGAATACCTGGTGAACTTGGTAAGAAAAATGTTCACCAGGAGAAAAAGGAGCTTCAGCAAAAAGGACCTTCAAAAGATCAGTCCTCCCGCGGAACAAAAGAATATGACTTGCTTCGGATGCAACAAAAAGGGGCACTACAAGAATGAATGCCCAAGACTGAAATTCGACAAACCGAAGCCAACCAAAAAGAAGGCCCTCAAAGCAACGTGGGACGACTCCTCCTCGGACGAATCGGAGGTAGAAGAGCAGAAGCACCAGAGCCACCTCGCGCTAATGGCCCGCGAAGCTGAAACGGAAGACGAGTCGGGAGATGAAGACGGGTACGAACCCGAATCAAGCCATGAGTCCGTACTCGTTTCCGAAGGCCCGGATGAGGTATATTTTAATTTAAACAATTTTTTTTTAAAAATTATTTCCTACTTAAATAGTAAGTTAATTAAAATAGAAAATGAAAACAAATCACTCCTTGAGGAAAATCAAGACCTCAAGGAACAAATAAAAAATTCAAATCCAACTCAAGATCTAATACTTGAAGAGAATTCATCATTAAAATCAGAAATTAATAACTTAAAAGAAATACTAGAAAAATTCACTACAAGATCAAAAAATCTAGACTTAATCCTGAACAATCAAAAAGCATGTTATAATAAAACCGGACTTGGATACAAGTCGAACTCAAATAAAACCTTTAAATAATTAATAACCCAATACAAATCAACTAATCAAGCTTGGGTTCCGAAAGCGTGTTTGACCACGCAAGTAGGAATTAATCAATATTACATACCTAAAGAAAAAATATATTATATAAACTCGAATAAACCAAATCAAAAATCAAAATACAAATCAAATAAATCAAAATTTAAACATATTAAAACTCAACAAAATATAAATGATCACCAAGTTAATTATAACTATAAAAGAAATCGACACAAACCTAAAACGAAAATTTAAATTAAAGGCCAATAATTCAGGGGGAGGCTCCAGAATAGCTGGCACCTCCAAAACTAACTTACCCGACAGGGTAACCTAAACAAACTAACTCGGCAGGTAATTAGGATTAGTTAAAAAGAGACCAAGTTTAACTTGAATTAGGGTACTAGTGAAGTTTTTGGATGATAGTACGTTAGGGAAGCTTGGGCATCGCATGTCTAAAAAGATATGATTTCGATCTGGTACATTTGGCCAAGTGGAACTGACCGAAGCTACCCTTAAATGGATCCTAACTAGTTAGACCAAGATTTAGTACTAAGCTCCGTGGATAGGACTATTCGGAAAACCTCGAAAGGTTGGTTACTTCTAATGACGTCCAAGTGACTCACCAAGCTTAGAAGTTTATCCGAAGAATGCCTATTTGTAGAGACCAAAGCTAAACCTGAATCTAACACAAGTTAAACCAAACTCCATATTGAAAACTTAGATCGGGTGAGATGACTAAGGATCAAAATTAAATTTTGAATTAAAATAATTAAATTAAATTTCGAATTAAATTAATTAAATTAAATTTCGAATTAAATTAATTAAATTAAAATTAATTAAATTAAACTTCGAATTAAATAACTAAAATGAACTACGATTAATTAAAATTTAAATTAAATTAACCTTAAAAATTAACTTTAAAGACTATTTTAAAATTAACTTTAAAAATTATCTTAACTTTAAAAATTACTTTAAAATTGAATTAACGTTAAAAATTATTTTAAATTAACTTTAAATTAACTTAAAAATAAAAGACTAACCTTAATTCCTACTCATTGTAGGAAACCAAGTGGATTTTGGATAGTGGTTGCTCCAAACACATGACTGGAGATCACACCAAGTTCACTCAACTCACTTACAAAAGCTTAGGAACAGTTGCCTTTGGAAACAACGGCAAACTCAAGGTAATCGGAATAGGTAATATTGAATTAAAAATAGATTTCATAATTACAAATGTTCTACTTGTCGAGAATTTTAAATATAATCTCCTGAGTATAAGTCAATTGTGTGATACTAGGTATAAGGTTAAATTTCTATCCACAGAGTGTTTAATCAAACATCTAGATAATCCTACTATAAGCCTAAAAGGTTTTAGAAAAGACAACATCTATGCTATCAACTTAACCACCTCTTCAATTAAGTGTTATTTAACACAAAAAGAAAAAACTTGGTTATGGCATAGGAGAATGTCTCACACCAACTTTAGAAATATAAGCAAATTAAATGGACTAGTGAGAGGCTTACCGAAATTACCTAACCTAGATTCAACCATATGTAATGCTTGTCAACAAGGTAAACAAACAAAATCCACTCACAAACCAACCAATCAGCCACAAACCAACTCAATATTAGAACTTCTACATTTAGACCTTTTTGACTCCCATGGAGTCAAATCCATAAATGGAAACTTATACTGCTTAGTAATAATAGATGACTATTCTAGGTTTACTTGGATTAAATTCTTAAAACATAAAGACGAAACTTTTGAAATCTTTACAAACTTTTGCAAACAAATTGAAAACGAAAAAGATATTAAAATTAAAAGAATTAGGAGTGACAACGGGGGAGAATTTAAAAATCATAATTTTAACAAGTTTTGTCTTGAGAATGGCTACCATCACGAATTTTCGTGTCCTAAAATCCCCCAACAAAATGGAATTGTAGAAAGAAAAAATAGAACTTTACTAGAAGCCTCTAGAACTATGTTAAATGAATATAACTTACCTAAATATTTTTGGCAGAAGCTGTTAGTACAGCCTGCTATGTGCAAAATAGAATAACATTAAATAAAAGACATAATAAAACTTTCTTTGAAATATTTTTTAACAAACAACCCAACATAAAATATTTTAAAGTATTTGGGTGTCCAGCCTACATCTTAAATACTAGAGAATACTTAGAAAAATTTACCTCTAAAGTAGAAAATGGAATTTTTGTAGGATATTCTCTAAACAGTAGGGGTTACAGAATATATAATAAAATTACGTTAAAAATCGAGGAAACCATAAATGTAAAATTTGAAGAAACCCAAGGACAAACTCAACTTCAACCTATTGAAAATAATAATTTTGAAGAAACCAATCAATCCCTAGATCATGAAGAAGATGAACACACTCAAACAAATCAACCCCCTAGAACTATAAGAATCAACCTTAACCATCCAACTGATCAAATAATTGGTGATCCAGACCTAAGGGTTCAAACCAGATCATCCTTTAGGAACCTAAGTCAAATTTCCCTGATTTCAAAAATTGAACCCAAAACTGTAGCTGAATCCCTACTTGATCCAGATTGGATCATCGCTATGCAAGAGGAACTAGCTCAATTTGAGCGTAATGAAGTTTGGGATCTAGTACCACCACCTAAAAATAAGAAAATAATAGAAACAAAATGGGTATTTAGAAACAAATTAAGTGAAACTGGGGAAATTACTAGGAATAAGGATAGACTAAAAAATTTAAATGCGGAGAATTTAAAGTTTTTGCAAACTTAGATAGTGTAATAAAGAGAACTTGAAAATTACAAGACTAAGGTTACAAAGACTTACAAACTTAGATCTCAAAGTTGGACTTGTATCGAAGTGCGATGTGTGTTTTGTAATAAAGCCACTTCCCTTACTAATGGGGTTGAAATTCTTTCCAGAATTAATTGTGCAATAAATGTCTGTTTTGCAAGATGAATATCATCATTAGAAGAGTTATAAACTAAGATTTTGACTTCACCTCGATAATCAGCATCAATCACTCCTCCCATAATAATGACACCTTGAAGTGCATATGAAGACCTTGAAGCAATTCGTGCATAAGTTCCTTTGGGGACTTGAATACATATCCCGGTTGTGAGACTTATTTGTTTTTGTGCTTTAAGATTGTACTCCTGGTCGACAGCAATGTCATATCCTGCAGCTCCATGACTCTTTCGTTTTGGTAACCAAGCTGTAGGAGTGATTCTTTGAACCAATAATTCTTCTGTTTTTATGGTGTCTTCTATCAATACTGCAACAGTATGATTAGTAATCTCTTCTTCATCAGATAAGATTTCTTCATCTTTAGAATTATATCGTATGGGTGAAGATGTTGTAGCAGGTTGATAAGTATCAAACTGTAAGGAGATACTTCCATCTAGAAGGTTTCTTGTGTTTACCTCAGTAGGCTGCATTGGTACTCTTACAGTTGATTGTCGTATTACCCAATTATGTCCTTGGATGTCTCTGGTGTTGTATCTTCGTCCAGGAAGAGCTCGGACACCATGACTTGTTAAGTAATCTACGACATTCTGTATATTGTAGGCGAAGCCAACATTTGGGGTGTTTGATAATCTTCCTACATCCTCTGGTGATTAGTAGATTTGCTTCACCATTTCGCCAGTTTTCATAGCCTCTTGTAAGGATGGATACTTGAATATTCTGATAGAAGTCAGAAATTGTTAACATAGTGTCAGGAATTACATACACCAACTGGCTTCCATAAGTTAAGTCAACTTCCATTGTTGCAAATATGGATTGCTCCCCTTGCCATCTATTATCTCGGAAGATAATTAATGCAAGAGTCCCTTCTTCCTGTCGATGGAGAATTTGTATTCGAACTTGAATAACTCCCATATGTAAAAATCGCATACCACTTCTTTGTAGTTGAACAAAGCTTTCCGGTTGAATAAAGGCTCTGTCAACTTGATTGCTAGTAACTAGCATAGCTTCTTCAGACCTGTGCATATAAACTCGATGGTGCACATCATCTCTTCTGGAGTGATAAAGGATTTCAGCAGGGACTATTGCTGCTCTTTCCTGCATAGATAGCCTTAACTGTACCTGGGGGTCAAGCTGTTGTTCTAGAGAATTATGAAAGGTTCCTCCAGTGAGCCTTCTAGTTATTCTCTGAATTCTCCTTTGAGCATTATATCGTCGTCTTTGATTTTGACGATATTCTTTATCTTGGTCTTCAAATAAGGGTGCTTCTTCAGCTACTCTTGTGAGAGTTGTAACTGGGCGATTAGAAGTCCGGGTAGTCATTTCTTGAGTTTAGCCTTTTCTTCCTTTAATATCACAAATGGATCAGTGAAAATCCTTAATTTACCCTTTTCTTCTTTTGGTTTTTCTTGAATAGAAAGGGTCTTAATTCTTTCTGTAAGGCTCTGAATTATGTTTTCAGGTAAGGGTTGTGGTTGTTGGGGGACTATCTTTGTCTCAAGCTTTTTAACACGTTCTTCTAGACCTTCAAGTTTTTCCAAAATTGTTACAAGCAGCTGGATTTGGGTATTTGCTTGTTTAATAAGAGCAATATTATTACTTATGCCTCCCTTATAATCAGATGGTTTGCAAAATCCTAAAGCTGGTGATTCTATTCCTTCTGTTGCTTGTAAAGCTTCTTTATAGGAAGTTGTTGCTTGACTATTTATAAAGCTCATGTAGAAACCCAAGTTTCTACTTTCTGCAGTAGTTTTTCAACCCTGTTTAATTTTTCACCCAATCCCTTTGATAATTTTAAGGCTTGTTCCTCAATTTGTTGGGGCTTTTCCATGGTTTTCAAGATTATTTCCTTAATTGCTTTTCAGTAAGAGGTTTATTTTGAACTACCTCTTGTGTTAAATTTTCTACTGCCTTTCTTAGCTTTTGATTTTCAAGCTTCAACAATTCTATTTGTTCCTGGAGTTGCTTAAAATTTTTCAGATGTACTCGGCAGGATAAACAGATTCTATCGTAAATGATAGATAGGTTGTGAGCTAATTCTCTTTTGGTTGGCTGTTCTTGTTTTTGGGCAAGGTCAAGGTATTCAAGGTTAGAAGTATGAGATTTGGTGTACCACTTTTGTATTTGTTCTTCCCAATGTTTTGACATTTACTACGGATTTCTGATTAGAAATTTTTATGGCTTACGGCTTAGGAGGTTCTAAAAGCTTTCTTGCTCACACAGGTGTGCCCTTGGACTTACTCTAGGCCTCCTGCCATTGTAGCCAAGTTAGGACCTGTTCTTTTGCAATCCACTCGTCGTTCCTCGGTCGCCTTATTACCATAGAAATTTTTACCAGAAACAAGTAGGTAAGATACTATATCAGTTCATGTTTTTGCTATAACTGATCAACAGTTGCAATTCGCTAGACATGCTTCCATACTTAGCTATAACTGATCAACAATTGCAATTCGTTAAGTACAGATTTTAAAGAAAGATATCTATTAATGTCAAGCTGGGAATTTAGATTTTAATTGTTATACCTCATCTCTTTCTTCTACCTGAATACCATAACCTTTTAGGAATTACTCAGCCATAAGAAACTAGCTCTGATACCAAAAATTTAAATGCGAACTTAGATAGTGTAATAAAGAGAACTTGAAAATTACAAGACTAAGGTTACAAAGACTTACAAACTTAGATCTCAAAGTTGGACTTGTATCGAAGTGTGATGTGTGTCCAGCAATGAGTTTGGGTTGTGTTTATATAGAAAAACTAGAGAGAGTTAGAAGGGTGAACTGAGTGCTCATTGGGCCCCATCAACATTCACGGGTTCCTATCTCTTTTGTTTTTCTCCCCAATTATTTCACACTAGCCACTTTTACAGCTAAGGCCAGCTAAGGCCTTCTCAATTATTTCACACTAGCTATCTTTACCGCTAAGGCTAAATCTTATCTTTATAGACAGATGGATGGCTCCCCGGGGCTCAATCCATATTTCTAATAAAGATAGATCTTCTTTTGGATTCTCTGGGTCCATCACGCTCCTTTCTTTAAGGCGGTGTGTCCTTTACTCGTTGCACAATATTTTGTGCCCGAATAAAGAGGTCCAATAATGCTTCTTTTGTCTTTGTCACTTCTGGAAGGGCATCTTTAAAGTAAAGACCCTTGCTGAATTGTCCTCTGTAGTGAAAGTCTTTTTCTTTGGCGTTAAGGATAAGCTTGAGCTCCCATACGTGGTTGAGGACGTGGGATGCTGCAGTCCATTCAATGTCCTCCAGGTGGGTTCTGAGCTCTTTTTCTCCAGGCCCAAGGAATTCAGGATTTGGGCTTCTTCCTTGGGTAAGTGATTCATATTGATCCAACAGTCGATAAGGTCCCTTAACTGTTGGGATGCTTTGATACTCGGCTTCTGTATTTGTTGTTCCAAAATTTCCTCCACTTGAGTCAGTATAGTCAAGTCTTTGTCTTGAGGATGCCATGTGCCTGTAATGGAGCAAACAATACGAGATAATGCGTCAGCTAAGGTGTTATCTTTACCTTCAATATGCTGAAAGCGCACAGTTATTCCAAGCCCCGTAATAAAATCTATAAATGCTATCCACCGAACCCTTGAAGGTTTATTTTGAGCAGATTTGTTGAAGAAGCTAATTATTGCTTGACAATCAGTACGGATCAATATTTCTTCTTTATCAAGATAATATATCTTGAAATTATTCAAGCTGTTCATCACAGCATGAATCTCTGCATCAATGGTGGACTTAGGTGGGGAAAATTTTCCACTAGCATAGGCACTGATTAATTCTGAAGCCTGGGAATCAAACTTTTGGGGCTTCCATTTGAGGACTCCTCCCCATCCATCCATACAGCCATCTGTCTCAATTATAATGTAGCAAGAGGTTGGAGGAATTGTCAAATCTGGAAGATTTTTGATCAACTTCTTAATTTGCCTCACAAGGGTCCAGTCTTGGGAGTTCATTTTCTTTTCTCCTGTTGGTGATGTCTTGGAGTGTAGAGGGCCTATCATCTTTCCGAGATTAGGAATGTAAGTTCTAGCATAATTTAAGAGACCAAGCCAGGACCTGAGCCCCTTAGTTGTTTGTAGCTCTTCATCTTTAAAATCAGCTACTTTAGATATAATATGAGGCTGGAGCTTAATTTTGGAGTGGCCAATAGTTGCGCCTAGGAACTCAATAGTAGGGCTCCCTATCTTCATTTTCGTTGGGCTTAGAATGAGCCCATTTTTCTTACAAATCTGGAGAAGTATTTGCAGATGATTCTGGTGTTCTGCTTCTATTTCTGAGAAAACAAGAATATCATCAATGTATACGGCTATGAATTGTTCAGTACCTTTGAAACAGAAATCCATCTTCCTCTGGAATACAGCTGGAGCATTTTTGAGACCAAATGACATAACAAGTCATTCATAGAGTCCATCTGGGACCCAAAAGGCTATCCATGGAATAGATTCAGGACTCATTGCAACTTGATGAAATCCACTTTTCAAATCAAATTTTGAATAAATTTTGCTCCGTCCAACCCTTTGAATGATAGTGTTGATACCGGGAAGGCTGTACTGGTCTTTGTGTGTGTTATCATTTAACCTTTTATAATTGAAAATCATTCTTTCTTTTCCTTTTTTCTCTTGACCAGTCCTTGGATCAATTGTTGTTCCGGAATATACAATAATTGCTGTTGTCCTGTGTCTGCTGTTACTTGGTCGAATAACTTTCAGCTTCAGTAATGCTTCAATATGATGTCTGAAAGAATCATGCATCTTTGGTGTGACATGTTTAAGAGGTCTGTCTTCTATCACAAGATCAGGGTTTTTCAAGTCTAAGCTGCAAAGAATCTTGTTAGAAATCCAATATTTCATTGGATTTTCACCAATATAACCAGCGTCTGTTAACTCTTTGATGAAATCAGTTAAGTTTTGACTGGGTGTCCAGGTGCAAACCTGTTCTTGAATCTGGTAGTATTCTTCCTCTTTTAACTCAAGTTCTTCAATTGCAGCTACCGCAGGGACTGTCTGCTGGGTTTTTATAGTGGTGACGTTCTTGTAGAAAGTCACTTCATCTCCTTCAATCCTGACGCCTCCATACATAGCTCTAATAAAATTGCAACCAAGGATCATAGCTATGTTACCTCCAAGTGTGAGGGGGAATGCGTATGTGTAAGAATCTTGAAATTGTGTTCTCCTATCCTCATGGTACCATACTTAAGCTTCTTATTAGCTGTTGTCTTGGAGTTAATTCCACTGAAATTCACAACAAAAGTGTTATCTTCAATAGCTAAGGGTGGTATGGATACCTGATCAATGCAACAAGTAGTTGCTCCCGTGCCCAAGATAGCATTGACTTTGAATTTTTCAACCCCAGGAATATCCAGCTCTACTATTAAGTTGAATAACCCGTTACTTCTCCTTTTTGGCTGTTGGGCTTCTTCTACTGAAAATACTTTCTCTCTTCCGGAGTTAATAAGAACATTGACTTCCTCTTCCTCGGCTTCATAATTTTCTGGTGTCCTATTTTCTTGAAGTAACTTCTTGAGATCAGCATTCTCAAGTTCAAGGGCATCATTTCGAAGCTTGAGTTCTTCATTCTCAGTATCAACTTCAAGCTTATCTGCACTTGTTATTCTAAGAATTTCTTCTCTTTCTTTGTTAAATTCCTGCCGAAGAATATTCTGCTGGTGTTCTGCAAGGGATTGGATTCTTGCTATCTCCTGTTGTAGTCTTTCTATTTCCGTCTTTGCCCATGAGATGTAGTTTTGCTGTTCTTGTATTAGATTTTGCGGAATAAATGGTATAGGCACTGACCTTTCTATTGGTATCACCATATCGAAGTAATTTCGAATGCACATTCCACAGAAGTGATACGGCAAGAGCTACAATGCATCCGGTGTTTCTTCATAGTTTCCCTTTTACAGCATGTGCACCTTTGATATGGAGGGTCTATTTCACCATTAATTTCCCATATATGATTGCAATCATGCTGTACTTTAGGGACCCTTATCATAGGTTGCCATCCTCCCGATTTTCCTATCATGTAAGTATTGGTGTGTTCGATAAATACACATAGAAATTCTGAACTGAGGATAGAATTAACCTGGTGATCTTCATTTTTAGAGATGCTATAGATAGCATCTGATTGCTCTTCTCCTTCATTAACTGAGAGAATTTCATAATCTTCTGAGAGTTCTAATCCTTCAAACATTGCTACCCTTTTGATGTTTTTATACTCCTTTGGGCAGTCTTTGGCGAAATGTCCTTCTCCGCAGAGAAAGCATTTACATTTCTTATTCCTCAGAAGGTGCTTCTTCTTTTCAATACGAGCATGGGATTGGTGAGGTTTACCCTTGTAGGTTGTTGACTTTCTTACTCCATACTTCTTCTTTGGATTTTGGTAATACCCAGGAATTGGAATTTGGTTGCAAAAGGTTAGGTCCTTGAGAGACCTACTGAATGCCGCCTTTTTGCATTCTTCTTCTAGGTATTTGTATGTAAATATTACCCTTGGGTGTACCCCCATGGTATTGCCTTGGTATTTGTCATCAAATGCCGCCTTTATCCTTCGTCCAAGATCTCCGGGTAATTTAAGCCAAAATTTTTTAGATAATTCTGGTCCTGTCTTCCTGTCTTGGCAGCAAGATTCATGTATTCATTCATAAAAGGAATAATGTCTTTTACCTGGGAGCAGGATAATCTCTCCAAATCTCTGTAAGCCCTATCCTGCATATCAGTTGATCCTTGAAATGGATCTTCAAGAAGGAATATTCTTCTGATCTGGGAAATAATATTCTGAGTTCCATTCCTTCCTTCGCTTGCATTTATAAGCTCTTGATACTCATTTGGATAGGTCATCCTCCACTGTATCCAGGTTAGTCTCTCTGCTTCTCCAAGTAGATTCTCAATAAATTCTGCCTTGTCTTGGGTATCAGCAAAATTTTGTAAAGCCACAACATTCTTTGTAATAGCTTCCCATCTCAGAAATACATCTTCAATTCTATTAAGTTGTGTTGGTAACGTGAGTATTGCCCCTGTTTGTTGATGTGCAGTAGGCAGGTTCCACCATTCAGAAGTTTCTTTTCTTTTGAATGTTCCTCGTGGCTCTCTTGGAGACAAAAGGCTTACAGGTTCTTCCTTGGTTTGCCTGTTAGGAGGATATCCCACCGGGTTCATGGTGGTATCAGCAGGAGGTTGATAATTTGAGGCTGCTTCTTGAGAGTAAATAGTCTCTTGGAGTTGCTGCAACTGAGGATAGTCAGAAATCCAGTCATCCTTCGCATGTGAAGTTGAAGCAGCAATAATGTTGTCATCAGCATGATCATCCCCACCACCTTTCGCGAAAGGGTTGGTGAATTCATCATCAGTAGTAGATGGTACATCCTGTAAAGCTAGGTACTGAAGATAATCAAGGTAATCATCATCATTACTATCAGAATCATTGAGAGCAGCTAAAAATTGTGTAGAACTAGAGGACTGCGAAGATTCCGTCTCAATGGGTGGGGAGTGTAATATTTGTAACTGTTGTCTATACTCCCTGGAGCTTCGTAATTGCCTAGCAGCTTGTGCTAATGGCAATGCTTTTGGTCCACAAATCAGATTCTGATAAGCTTCCTCTTCAAATAGCTTATGTTGCATAATATGTCTTCTTCGCGCTTGTCTTTCCATTTGTTCTTCTGGTGATGCAGGGGCTTTGCCTTTGTCAGATTGTATGTAGAAATCATATTCTTGGGCATATTCCTCATCACTGCAACAGTAATAACATCCGGAGCATAAAGGGTTGGCCCTATTTTTGGAACATACCTGTATTGTGGTAGATCCAAAGCCCTGATCTCCTCTTTGTGTGTTTTGTAATAAAGCCACTTCCCATACTAATGGGGTTGAAATTCTTTCCAGAATTAATTGTGCAATAAATGTCTATTTTGCAAGATGAATATCATCATTAGAAGAGTTATAAACTAAGATTTTGACTTCACCTCGATAATCAGCATCAATCACTCCTCCCATAATAATGACACCTTGAAGTGCATATGAAGACCTTGAAGCAATTCGTGCATAAGTTCCTTTGGGGACTTGAATACATATCCCGGTTGTGAGACTTATTTGTTTTTGTGCTTTAAGATTGTACTCCTGGTCGACAGCAATGTCATATCCTGCAACTCCATGACTCTTTCGTTTTGGTAACAAAGCTGTAGGAGTGATTCTTTGAACCAATAGTTCTTCTGTTTTTATGGTGTCTTCTATCAATACTGCAACAGTATGATTAGTATTCTCTTCTTCATCAGATAAGATTTCTTCATCTTTAGAATTATATCGTATGGGTGAAGATGTTGTAGCAGGTTGATAAGTATCAAACTGTAAGGAGATACTTCCATCTAGAAGGTTTCTTGTGTTTACCTCAGTAGGCTGCATTGGTACTCTTACAGTTGATTGTCGTATTACCCAATTATGTCCTTGGATGTCTCTGGTGTTGTATCTTCGTCCAAGAAGAGCTCGGACACCATGACTTGTTAAGTAATCTACGACATTCTGTATATTGTAGGCGAAGCCAACATTTGGGGTATTTGATAATCTTCCTACTAATCCTCTGGTGATTAGTAGATTTGCTTCACCATTTCGCCAGTTTTCATAGCCTCTTGTAAGGATGGATACTTGAATATTCTGATAGAAGTCAGAAATTGTTAACATAGTGTCAGGAATTACATACACCAACTGGCTTCCATAAGTTAAGTCAACTTCCATAGTTGCAAATATGGATTGATCCCCTTGCCATCTATTATCTCGGAAGATAATTAATGCAAGAGTCCCTTCTTCCCGTCGATGGAGAATTTGTATTCGAACTTGAATAACTCCCATATGTAAAAATCGCATACCACTTCTTTGTAGTTGAACAAAGCTTTCTGGTTGAATAAAGGCTCTGTCAACTTGATTGCTAGTAACTAGCATAGCTTCTTCATACCTGTGCATATAAACTCGATGGTGCACATCATCTCTTCTGGAGTGATAAAGGATTTCAGCAGGGACTATTGCTGCTCTTTCCTGCATAGATAGCCTTAACTGTACCTGGGGGTCAAGCTGTTGTTCTAGAGAATTATGAAAGGTTCCTCCAGTGAGCCTTCTAGTTATTCTCTGAATTCTCCTTTGAGCATTATATCGTCGTCTTTGATTTTGACGATATTCTCTAACCTGGTCTTCAAATAAGGGTGCTTCTTCAGCTACTCTTGTGAGAGTTGTAACTGGGGGATTAGAAGTCCGGGTAGTCATTTCTTGAGTTTAGCCTTTTCTTCCTTTAATATCACAAATGGATCAGTGAAAACCCTTAATTTACCCTTTTCTTCTTTTGGTTTTTCTTGAATAGAAAGGGTCTTAATTCTTTCTGTTACGAGCTCCGAAAAATTTTCAGAAAATTCTTAAAAATTCTGTTACGGTTATTCGTCCATTAAACCCTATTATTTGGTTACAGTATTTTACAAAATAAATATTAATTTTTATTTTGATTGATTAGGATGAACACCTATGGCGGGAGCTTCCTTAAGAGGCTGCGTATAATGGATTCTTCTCCGGGATCCCGTATCGCGAGAGATTTGTCCACCGGACTGCTATTTTTTTTAGAATGAACTCCTAGACGAATAATCAGTCCAAATTTTTTTAAAAAATATATATGAGGGATTATTCTCAAACATTAAAAATAATCTCTAAGTTTCAAATTTTTTAGAATGATAAGTTAAATACTATGATTAATAAAAATCTATGAAAACTGACCTTAAACCCTAAATTTTCCATCTAAAAAAATATGAAGAATCTGAAAGTGGTTATTTTTTTATTTATGTAAAAAAAGAGAGGAAAATATCAATTTGATGTTTAAAAAGACTAGCATTCTACTTTGCATCGAATGCATAAGGAATGCCTATTTCTTGTTCTTATTGAGGAAGAAGAAGCAAGAGCGAGAAAAAGAGATTAATGATGAAGGAGGAAAGGACGCCCTTTGAGAGTATCACCGGCGATGGAGTGGAAATGTACAAAATCATTGATGAGGGAGGAGAAGAGTGTGGAGCACCAGCAAGAGAGGGGAAGGGTATGAGATCACCAACGGCTATGAGGGAGCACGTTTTTGAGAGATCAATGCGGAAAAGAAAAAAGTTGATTAGGTTTTAAAAAATAAGGTATATAATTAAAAAAACTACAACAAATAAAATTAACATAATTTAAAAATAAAAATAGATATTTTCTTTAAAAATGAATAAAAATAATATTAAAAAATTAAACATGATGGGCCCCAAAAGATTATGATAGAGGAAAATTATGTGGAGAATTTTATAAATGAAAGGTGTTAGTGTAGCGTATTTTGAAACGATTAAGCATATGTATGAGAATGTAATGATAAAAGTGAAGACTTTAAGCGGATTAACTAAAACATTTTCTATAAAGTTAGGGGTATATCAAGGATCAATTCTAAGTCCATTTTCTTTTTATACTAGTTGTGAATAAATTCATTGGACAGATCTAAGACAAGTTACCATGGTATATGTTGATTGCAGATGATATTATTTTAGTCGACACATGAAGGAATAGGTACTAAACTTGAATCTTGGCTGATAATATTAAAAGTAAAAAAATTTAAGCTTAGTAGAGTAAAAATAGAATATATAGAGACCTTTAAGTATCTAGAATTATTTTTTGCAAAAGGATGAAAGTGTTAATAGAGATGCGTTACATGAGATACAAATGAGATGGTTGAAATAAAGGAGAATATTGAGTGTTCTTTGTGATTGTAAACTACCTTTAAAGCATAAAGGGACAGTTAAACATGTATATGAAGTATATGAAATTGAATGTTGAGTTATGAATTGAGCACACGAGCATAAAATGAAAGTTACTGAGATGAGGATGCAAAGATGAATGTGCTGATCTATGAGGAATGACAAAAGATATACGAATATTAGATAGAAAATCTCGGTTGCGCCTATAAGAAAACTGAAAGACCTGTTTAAGATGATATGAATATGTTTTTAGGTGATCAATAAATATTTTAGTTAGGCGATGTGAGACCAAAGAAGTCTTGATTTACAATGATAAAATAGGATAAAATTTATTTAAATATTGTTGAGGATATAGTAGGGATCTAGCCAAATGACGTAGGATGATTCATATAGCTAACCCCACGTACTGGGATAAAAGCTTTTGTTATTGTTGGTGACTAAATCCATTAAATTGATTAGTTTTATGAGTTAATTGTCGGCTAAAACGATATCGGCCTAAAATATGCTATATGGTCTACATATCTTTAACATGATTGCATATGGACTCGAATTGCATATTTTTTATACCTCATGGCATCACATTATGCTGAAGTTTATATGCAGTCAACTTAAATATATGCTTATGCATCTCTTTATCTCATGGTACACTTTCTAAAATAATGATTGCATCATACAAATTATGATATTAAGCTCTGCTAGGTTGTTTTTCTGGTGGTATGATATGACAGGTTAACATTTGCTTCATGTTAACATTATATTCTTTGCAGCATTGGATCTGCTGCCATCATACTTTATTTTCAAAAGCATGCAGGTAAAACGATGGCTATTTTGTAATATCAGCTTTAATGCTAGTAGTAGAAATACACTGATAATCCTTTGATTTACTACAGTAAATGTGGCCGTCTCTTAATGATAGACAAATCATTAGCTTTGCTTTTACCTCCTGTTCACCATGCCTATTGGGAAACCACTGTAACCAATTCTAGCTGGACAGAATTGGCTCAAATTATGGCTAACCAACCAGTTTCTGCTTATCATATTGGGTGCTCAGCTGGTAATGCCCGAGAAAATTAACACTGTGCAACAATTCATCTTGTTGTGTTCCCATTGTTGATCCACTTTGTCACTTCTGAGATCTGTCCTAATATAATGCTAACTGGTAAGCATTCTCAGAGACTTTTCTTTTTACCCTTGGAATGACATTTTTAGGTCTGATTTTTTTTTCAGTTGTGGAAACTTAGTTATGATAATAGATCTGCGTACATTTTCTTTTATTTTCTTCTGTGCCATTGTGTTTCCAGTTATTATATGATCAAGTCACTTGAATGAAATTAGATGCAGGGAACTTGCTATGCTCATCTTTTCATCTTAGCTACTATTTTCCTATTGAAATTTGTACAATTTCTCATTTGTCATGGACCATATCTCTTGGCTGTTTTTGTGATCAAGTGTTTTCTTTTGAAATGTATATTTATTTATTTTATTTATTTTTACATATTCTAATGAATAATATGCTTTGTTTGTTCGGGACCAAAGGACCTGAGAGTAATTTTGTAAATATTCTAGGGTTTGATCATCACATGTCCAAAATTTGATGACTATATAGGTATTGGAGACTTAATTAGATGTAAGATTCTCTGTTCATTTAATATGATATCAGAGTCATAAGCTGACACAACACTTGTACATGTTGTGCTAGAGTTCGCAGCTATCTTGGTCTAGGTGGAAGCATTCTAATATAACCCTACATTCAGTGGCGGATCCAGGAATTCAAGTATGGAGTGGCAATCATGATAAACAAGGGGTGGTATCCTCCATCTCCACCAGTAAAACCCCATAATACTAGGGGTTCCACCGCCAGCAAGGGGGGGCGACCGTCGATGCCGCCCCCCCCCCCCCCTACATTTGTCTCATCTACTAGTTCTGGGGTTGAGAAAATTGACAAGACACGCTTGCACGACACAACTCATCTTGCAATTTGCCAGTTTAGATATGAAGTATAATTAAAAATACAATATAATATTTTATTTAAAAATTCGGTATAAATATAAAGTATATAGCATATATGTTATAACATATAATTAATTACATGGATTATATTTTAAAATTTTCTACATAATTCAAAATATATATCATATTGCTTGAATATAAAATTTACTTAAGTTTATTAAATGGATCATGCCATTTAATCTATTTATCCTTGATGATAAGGTGGTGGAGAAGTGCCCATACTGGAACTGCTGTGCTTCTAGATTTACCCGGTGGGTGAACAGGGAGAAGACCGATCACTTCCAGGATTAGCTGGACCCAATACTTGGATTAAAAAAATGTATGTAAGATATACTTTGCTAATTGTAGCCATGCCTGGCTCACAAGTAGGGTCTGAGGTGGTAAACTTGTTTGAGGCTTGACCTCACATTTAGGTGTAATAGTCCTATCAAAAGTTCAATTTCTCCGTTGACCGCCTTTTGCCATTGTCCAAGCATGACCTACTCTCAATAGATCCAATCGTCTCAAGCTTGACAATCATAATATATGGTCAGGCCATATGATTTTAAAAGATTTCTCATTATTGAGTCTACATGGGAAAAGTCATTTATCTTATATAGTTACTGGGCGATATTTGTGTTCTGCAGTAAGCTAGCTTATGCAAATGCCTCAGAAGTGTCATTAGGAAGCAATGTTAAGAAGCTTGCAATATATTAAAAAGATCTCAAAGAAAATGTCTACTCTATTGGAAATATGGATATAAAATATTAGAATTTTTTCTTATACTATTGATTTAAGTCTATATGTATACTGGAGTCAATCTATAAGAAACAAAGCATTGTAGCACAGTCCCATGCTGAAGCAAAATACAGGGTAATAGCACAATTTATGACATGCAATGGATCAAGTCTTTATTGATGACCTTAGTCTTACTATTATTGAATTAATAAATATGCACTGCAACAATTAAACCACCTTTCATATTGCAAATAATCCTGTGTTCATTCCATGAACACATTAATTAAATTGAGATTGGCTGCCATTTCGTCTGAGATGTCTTATGTCTTAGAAGTTCATCACGCCATATACTTTTACCTGCTACTTGATTTATGTGTATGTAACAAGTTTAGATATACATGCTTTAGTTTGAGGGAAGTGTTAGATTAATCAAGGAGCTTACTTTTAAGACATAATCTAATATAATGCCTAAATTTTAGATAAAATTAGTTATCCCTCATCATCATCATCAAGCTGTATTTCCCAAAACTATAAAATTAGTCACCGATAAAGGATACAAAGACAAATTGTGACATTATCTTTCAACATAATAATTTTGCACCGGGTTTTGAACTTCTATCATACAGCTTCTGTAGAGCAAGGATTTCAATACCAGAGGTAACTTTGAACACTAGACCAAGCATCAGTGTGAGCTATATGCTAGTGTGAATTAATTCATGTGTTGCCTGCAACAGAGGTTTGATTCCATTTCATTGCTTGAATGAATTAACTTGAAATGGAATGCTTGTTTTCTGAGAATGATAATGTCTACCAGTCTTTCTAGAATTGAACATATGGAATGCACATTTAACTTTCGGCACATAGTTGAATTATCTACCTCTAACGTTATGCATAAAATGAAAGGGTATTTTCTAAAGAAACCAAATATCAGAATATAAGTAATTATTTGACTTATCATTCCATTCTATTTCATTTCTGATTCTATTTATGTGCATTGTATTATAACTAAGGTCCTCATGGGATTTTCGCAACTTGGATTGTGTCATTTGAAGATCATCTAGCAAGGTCTCTGTTTTTGAAATGAGTTGGCAACTTGCAGATTTTAGTGTTTTTCCTCGTCAAGCTAACAAAATGTGGTCCAACAACTATCAACAGATGTAACATTAAAGCTTGATGGACCTGCTCCTCTTGTTAGTAATTGAATTTCATTATTCTAATTAATGAACAATTTCAGTCATAGAATAATTTCATTATAACAAAGGACCCTTCCATTGACTGTATAATCCCTGTCACTGTTTCTGTTTTGAGCATAAACTTATCAAATGTAGCCAAATCCTTGTGAAGCATAATGCAGGAGTCATCTTTTAGGTTTATTGAAGGTACTTGAAATGGAACCACTCAAGAGGAGGAAGGGGACAATATTGATTGCTGAATTGACTTATGATTCTTGTTTTCGCTAAACTACTTTTTGATTAATTGTTTATTGAGATGACATCACCAAAGTCACTTTCTTCTTTCTTTGGCAATAATTAACAGTTGTTGCAATTTGAAATTTAGTTTGTAACGAAAGAGATGCACACTTAATTGAATAGTTTAGAACCATAATGACAGAAAACAAACATGAACCATGTGGACCCTTGACATGACTACTTTCTTTATGCCTCTACAAAGGAAGTTGATTAGTCCCTCTTGGCTCTTGCTATCGAGAAAGGTAATCTTCTAAAGTTGACTGAATAACCTACATTTTGTTGTATCTGTTGTGTTATCTGTTTTTTTAGGTGGTTAAAAGTTTTACACTTTTTTTCATTACCATTTCAACTTTTATGCTTGTATTGTCTTCCTCCGAGTCCTTGAAAGTATTAAGTTATATGCTTATGGGCTTCTAGATAAGATATATTTGGATATTTTATATATGGTTTACCGAGTTTTGTTCATGGATCTTAATGAGAGGGGAGATTATTATCTTAGATCATAACTTTCAGGAACTAAATATGATTAAAAATTTTAGGTCAATCATCCATTTGTAGAAGAACCATTTAGGAAGAGTATATACAAACTTCTCTTGAGGAATCCTATTTTTCTTAGTACATATATATTATTACATGCTATGTCTGATCCTTTCATAGTCCTGTTATCGTACTAGATTTGTTGCATTATTAAAAATTCTCATGAAATTTTAGTTTGAAGTTCCTCTCAAACTCCCATACAACATAGTATTATTAGTTATTTTGTTCAATCAAGAATTTATTTGATAGTGAGAAGTGAGAAATGATAAGTTCCATAGCTTGAGTGTAGACCCCACACAAATGTCATCAAAATGTCTATCCATAATCCATGTCAATCATTAGCGCCTATCCATCTGTTTAGCATTTAGGAGTCTGAATTATTGAAATGTGCACATAACATACATCAAGTTGACCTATTTCCAATTTGTTTTATCCAAGCGATAGGTTGATATACTTGGAGCACGCTGGGTATTGCTTTGAAAAACCAGTCATTGCTATTGTTTCTTGGTATTTATCACTTTTCCACACAATGAAAAATCAAATATATATTTTTTTCATTTTTCAAGACTATCATATATTATGAGCCCCACTGCCGGGAGGTTTGTCTGTCTCTATCTGTGCTGCAATCCCTTAAATAGTCTCCTGTGTAGTTTTGTAGCACTGTCAAGTTTCCACTTGCAATGCCTCGTTGAAGTGGGGACAAATAAGTGAACGTCACGCCATTTATTAGACACTGACTAGTAATGAACCTATTTGACATAAGAGTAAATATTAGCACTGCCTTTTCTTCTTATCACTTAAAAGACATGGTTTTGTGATTATAGAATTTGTGCGTTCTGTTTAAATTATATGTTTGCTTACGTATATTTTTGGGTAAACATATACAATATGGTTGCCTAGTATATACGTTTTTTTGAGTAAATGATATGTTTGCATATGTATATTTTTGGGTAAACGATATGTTTGCCTACGTATATGTTCTTTTTCCTCGTCTGGGTAAATTTCGCCAATTTTTGTTTACGAGCATGAACAAACTGTTGTTCTAGTTGTGCACACTTCTGTTGTGTTATGCAAACTTCCATAAAATTTCGATTCAAAGTTGTGCTAAAAGCCCCCCATGCCAAGGTTGGTCTGACATTATATTCGATGACAAAGCTGGTTGATCCAGCACCTTGTGATTGGCTTTACGTTGTGACTGACTCCAAAGATAATGTGAAGTTGATAGTAAAAATGATGTGACATTTAAAGTCAGAGTGAGATAACAGTTAAAGTTAAGATAAAGTGGCAGTAGTAATTAAAGTGAGGATATACGTAGCCAAACAAATCACTCTCAGCGGGGTTCAGTTCCCTGTTTTTCATGAGCATGACGCTCAACTTAAACTCTGTCAGTTCCAAAGCTGGTCAAACTTATGAGGTTCAGTTTTCTATTTCTCATGGGCATGACCCCTAGTTTAAATTTGTTCGGCCTCAGAGCCGGTCGGATATTCAGGACTTAGCTCTCCATCTCTCATAGGCATACTCCCCTAGCTTAAATTCAGTCAGCCTTAGAGTCGGTCGGACATTCGAAACTCAGTTCTCCACTTCTCATAAGTAAGGCTCTTGGCATAAACCTGAGTAGCCTCAGAGTTGATCGGACTTATGATGTTTAGTTCCTTGCTTCTCATAGGCATGATTCTAACTTAAATCCGGTTAGACATCCGGGGCTCAACTCCTCACTTCTCATGGGGCAAAACTCTCAGGATAAACCCCGAGCGGCCCCAGAGCCATTCGGTCGGACATTCAGAACTTAGCTCTCCACTTCTCATAAGTAAGGCTCCTAGCATAAACCTGAGCAAACTCAGAGTTGATCGGACCTATGAGGTTCAGTTCCTTGCTTCTCATAGGCATGATCCTAGCTTAAATCCGGTTAGACATCCAGGGCTCAACTCCTCACTTCTCATGGGCAAAGCTCTCTGCATACCCCGAGCGGCCCCAGAGCCAATCGGAGTTATGGGGTTTAATTCCCCTCTTCTCATAGGCATGCCCCCTAGCTTAAATTCGATCATCCCCAAAGCCGGTCAAACATTTGGGGTTTATTTCCTCAGTTCTTATAAGCATGATTCCCAATTTAAATATGGTCGGTCCCAGAGTCGGTTAGACATCCGGAGCTTAGTTCCTCACTTCTCATGGACATGATCCTCAGCTTAAATTCGATTGGCTTAAGAGTTGGTCGGACATCCGGGCTCAGCTCCCCGTTCCTCATGGACATAACTTCCAACATAAACCCAATAGACTCATATCGATTAGACTTAAACGAGGCTTAACTCCCCATCCTACACGGGCATGACTTCTAACATAAAGTCAATCGACTCCAAGCTGATCGGACTTCTTCTAGGAGACATCATTGTCGGATAATCGTAACAATTTGTCAGAGAATAACGATTACTCACCAAAGAATATTCCACTACTTTGACATATACTCGTAATGGAACCTTCCTCTACCTTAAGAGAAAGTTGTTGTACATCCTCTAACACTCGACATATGTTGACATCAAACATTTTTTGATATTTCATTATTGGGGAGGTTATGAGAAGCGGTATAGAAAAGGGTCTTCTCCATCAGTTAGGTATACGCATGCATGCATACACCCACATTATTATTCTACTGTTCATTTTCTTCTCTATTCTCTTTCGGTTACCATTCTGACTCGAGCGTCGGAGTGCCTGTGCTAAGGATTTCCTCCCTGGCTCGGTGACAACGTTTTC
This sequence comes from Zingiber officinale, assembly GCF_018446385.1. NCBI lineage: Eukaryota > Viridiplantae > Streptophyta > Magnoliopsida > Zingiberales > Zingiberaceae > Zingiber > Zingiber officinale. The sequence goes on along the minus strand of NC_056004.1, from coordinate 35,514,925 downwards.
TTCTCCTAATTCCTATTTTTACCATGCAAGTTTGTTTGCATCATCAAGGTTTTCGTCTTCTTAAGGTTAACATTAGAGTTGCTTAGCTAGCGCACCATCTTCCTCGCTTTTAGACAGAATTAAATTTGACGCCATCTATGGGAATTTCAACTGAATTTGAAATAAGAAGATGGAAGACAATAGTCACTTTATCTCAAGAGGACTTGGAGTTGTTCATAGTTGCCCGATCAAAGAGATTGGTACAATTGCAAGCAGCAACAAAACATCCTTTGTCGAATGACCTGACTTTATTAGTGATAAGCCTACATATTGGACAGGTTTGTCTGCGTCATCAAAGTCTTCGTCTTCTCGAGGTCAACATCGGAGCTACCTAGCTAGTGTACCATCTTCCTTGCTTTCAAACAGGATTAAATTTAATGTCATATGTGGGAATTTCACCTGAATCTGAAACAAGAAGATGGACAAGGCTGGATATATCACAACAGTCACTTTATCTCAAGAGGACTTAGAGTTGTTCATAGCCACTCGAGGACAAAGATTGGTACAACAAGCAGCAGCAGAACATCTTTTACCGAACGACTTGGCCTTATCGGTGATAAGCCCACATACCGGTCGAAGGACAAGGGTGGAAGGGTCAACGGGATTGCCACCGACTCCTCTAGCCAGCTTCGTGCAAGTGCATGTCTAGCCGATCAGCTTGTTGCTTGTGTCCCGTCTCCACTTGCATATCACTGAGCCCTATTTTGTACGCCCTTTGAGGGTGTGGGTAGGGCGGAGAGGCCCCAAGGATCATCCTTTGGAGATGCACTCGCTCGGGATGGGCGAAAGGGAAATCTCCAATGGCTAGTAGCTCTCCCGGGCAGATAAGTATGCCATTCTCCTAGGAAATATCGGAAGACAAGCTGTTAAGCCATTTCTGACCTTTAGCGATAAGAGAATATGGAGGAGCGATCAACCTAGAGGATCATCTTCTTAAATTTGAGAATGCGGCTATCCTCCCTCTGTACATGAATGGAGTCAAGTGTCGTGTGTTCTTTACTACTCTCTCTGGCTCACCATAAAGATGGTTCAATCGACTCCCAGTCGAATTCATTTGCTGCTTCAAGGACTTTCGTAAGACATTTCTTTACCACTTCGCCAGTAGCCGTCGATAACACAAGATCACGTTGAGCCTATTTTTTCCTAAGGACCTAAAGAGGTGCTAAGGGCATACATTAAAAGTTCAATCAAATGGTCATAGATGTCCCTTCGGCCACTCCAGAAATATTAGTGAGTGTCTTCTCTCAAGAGCTCATTAATAAAGGTTTCTTCTGATCCCTAATCAGGAAGCCCCTAGAGACTTTGATCATTTTCTCTAAAGGGCGACTAAGTATATTAATGTAGAAGATGTACAGTCCGCTCAGAAGGAGGTGACCACATTTGTTCCTGTCTTTGACCTCGAGTGCTGAGCCCCTCCCTTGCCTCCTCTGCCAGACAAAAGGACCCCAATTGGGTCAATCCACCACATCTCCATGAGTAGAGACTGAACACAATCCAACATGTGGAAGCCGAGTGGACGCGATTCCCCGAACTCCACAGATGGACTCCGCCTTTTTGTACTTACCATCGGTTGGAGATTCACAATATTGAAGATTGTTATCAGTATTAACCTGAAGATGCATTGAGGCTTGCCATGGGTTCCGCCAACGATAACCTTCTCCACACAATAGACATTATCGATGATTGAACGGGCTCGTCGGGCTGGGCCAGGAGAATATCGATCGGAACCAGCAACAACTCCAACAACGCAACGACCGAGCCTCGGCTCAAGCTCATGTCGAGCCGCCTCGGCTCAATCGACCCGAGAAGAAGAAAACTGTGGCAACGTCGCTCGGGGGATATATGCATGATAACGGGTGGATCGACTGATGGAGACTCTAACTGGGCCAAAAAGTCATACGTTCGTCGATTGAAAATCCACGTGGTTTGATGTAAGGCAAGAGCAAGCGCAAAGAGTCAAAAATCAACTTCGGGCTCAAGAACTTAGAAGACATGGAAGTACCACACGACGATGCCCTGATCATCAAGGTTGTTATAGCTAATTATAACATACATGACACTTTTGTTGACACATGAAGTTCCGCTAATATTATTTTTAAGAAGGTGTTCGAGCGGTTATAGATCGAGAAAAGTGAACTTCAACCCTTGACGACGCTACTATATGAATTCATAGGTAATGAAGTGCAATCCATCAGATAGATTTGATTGGTTATCTTCTTGCAGGAGGAGTCTCTAATAAGGACCTGCCAGTCGACCTTTATTGTGGTGGACGTGCCTTCGACCTACAACGTGATCCTGGGTCGACCAACATTAAACGAGTTTCGAGTTGTCGTCTCCATCTATTGTCAGAAGATCAAGTTCCCGGTCGATAACTCGGTGGGCAAGGTGAAGAGGAACCAATTGGTAGCACGTAAGTGCTATGTAGATATAATCAAGATGGAAGCTCGCACAACTTGAAAGACTCGGCGAGTGGAGGTTAACGCCATCCATGAAGCGCCCCCAACACTAGTTTATGAAGAGGAGGAGGTGCATATCCAATCGGGCTGACTGGAAGTCACCACTCAGATAGCAGCTGACCTATCCCTAGAACTCAAAGCAGACCTAGTCATGTGTCTAACGCACAACAATGATGTCTTCCCTTGGGCGTTCTAGGAAATTACATGTATATCACCAGTAGTTATGGAACACGTGCTCCATATCAACTCAAATGCTCAGTTAGTCAAGCAAAGGAAGTGAGATTTTGGAACCGAGTAGAATAAAATCATCTAAGCGAAGATGGACAAATTGCTCAAGGCAGGACATATTCGGGAGGTATAATTCCCGACTTGGTTGGTTAATGTGATCCTGGTATCTAAACCTTAGAACAAATAGCGCATTTGCATGGACTTCAGAGATCTGAACAAGGTATGCCTAAAGAACTATTATCTCTTATCTCTTATCTCACATCGACCAAGTTGTGGACTCAACCTCGAGCTGCGAGTTGGTTTGCATGTTGGACGCATATCAAGGTTACCATCAAGTCTCGTTGGCCAAAGAAGACCAAGAAAATGTTAGCTTCATCACTACTGAAGGAACTTATTGCTATAATGTTACGTCATTCGAACTAAAGAATGTAGGGGCTACTTACCAACGACTTATAAACAAAATATTCCAGAAGTAGATCGGACGAAACATAGAGGTATATGTGGATGCCATTTTGATTAAGTCTTCCGAGTGGTTGATCTATGCATCGATATAGATGAGACTTGCCAAACATTGAAGGAGTACAGACTTAAGCTTAATCATGGTAAATGCTTGTTCGAGGCTAAAATGAGTGTTTCTTGGGCTAAATAGTAATAGAGCGGGAGATCAAGACTAATCTGAGTAAGGTTTAGGCTCTTCGAGACATCCCCCCTCTCACGTAATCTGAAGGATGACAACGGCTGATCGGGCGGATCACAGTACTATTTTGCTTTATCTCGAAGTCGTCTAATCGGAGCCTATTATTTTTCAAAATCCTCCGCCGAGCTATCAAGTTTCAATGGAATGCTAAGTGTGATAAGACGTTGGAGGAGTTGAAAGAATATTTAATCGCCCTTCCTGTACTTGCTAAATAGTAGTAGGTGAGCCATTATGGGTGCACTTGTCAGCCACTGAAAATGTCGTTGGGTTGGTGTTACTACGATAGGAAGATAAGGAGTATTAAACTGTATATTTTTTAAGTCATTTATTGAAAGATGCTAAGTTTCACTGCACTGTTCTTAAGAAATTAGCATATGTGCTAGTCCTAGCCGCTCGGAGGTTACGATCCTATTTTCCCTCTCATTCAATCATAACCTTAATTAATAGGACTCTGTGCCGAGTGCTTATCAATCCGGAGGCTTTAGGAAGGTTGATCAAGTTGATCACGGAGTTGAGCGAGTATAACATACAGTATCAACCCTAAACATCCATTAAAGCTCAAGGTCGACTTTGTGACTGAGATAGAAGGCCCAAAGCCGGAAGAAACTTGAAAGATCTACGTGGATGGATCATCCACTTAGCAAGGTAGCGGGGTTGAGATTCTTATGATATTGGCCCACAAAGACAAACTATAATTGTCTATTTAGTTGGATTGTCGAGCCGCTAACAATGAAGTAGAGTATAAAGCATTGATAGCCGACTTAGGCTGCGAGGCATGTGGAAGCTGTCCGAGTCCTAATCTATTCGAATTTCTAACTGGCGGCTTAGTAACTGTCCGACAACTTTGAAATCAACAATGAATGACTAAGGTTATACACGAAGGTCTTTGAAAGATTGAAAGTAAGATTCTATAAAGTGACCCTACAAATGATTCCCTGAGCGGAGAACTAGAAAGCAGATGAGTTAGTCAGGTCAGTTGGGGCCTTAATCCCTTGGAATTTGGACAAGCCTGTGGAGCAGACATTGTTGATAGCACACATCGAACGATAAACCACGTTAGAACTACAGAGCGACTAGAGAGTGCCATTAATTTAGTTCCTCCAACAAGGGATTTTACTAGCTAACCTAGAACAAGCATAGATGATTAAGAAAAGGGTTAGTTGGTTCACACTTATGGGAAATCACTTATACAGAAGGGCATTCTCTCGTTCTTTGCTCAAATACCTCGGGTGAGATGATGTGAAGTATGTTTTGTAAGAGGTGCATCAGGACTCTTGTGGAAGTCACTCGTGAGGCCGATCGCTCACTTGGAAGATTATATTAGCTGGGTATTTCTGGCCTACTCTATAAGCTAACTCGGCTCGACTGGTGGACACTTGCTTGTCATGTCAAAAGCATCATAACATCTTGCACCACCCCATATAATTGTTGAAGACCTCAATTGTTTCCTGCCTATTCAACCAATAGGGAATGAATATAGTGGACCCCTTCCCAATGGCACCGACTCAGGAACAATTCCTATTGGTGGTAGTCGATTATTTTTCCAAGTAGGTAGAAGTCGAGGCTCTTGCAAAGAAAATCTAGCGAATAGTCATCAAGTTTTTGTGGCAAAATATTATATGCTGGTACAGAATTCCTTATAAGCTCATCTCAGATAATGGAAGACAATTTCAAAGTCGAAAAATTAAGAAGTGGTGTTCAAGTTATGATATCTTGCAAGCTTTTACCTCCATGACTTATCCCCAAAGTAATGGTCAAGCGGAGGTCATTAACAGAGAAATCATTAGAGGACCTAAAATCAAATTAGACCATATCAAGGGAAGTTGGGTGGATGAGCTACCTAGCGTGCTATGGACTTATCGCACTACGCCTCGAGAACCTACAGGTATAACCGCTTTTCACTTTGTTTATGGTGGAGAAGCAGTCGTCCTAGTGGAAGTGGAGTTAGAGTTTGATCGGAGGTAATTGCACGACGAAGACAATTCCGATCGGTGCCTCATGGAGCTTAATTTGGTGTAAAGGTCAGAGATAAAGCAACAGCTCGGCTGGTCTCATATCGTTAATAAATGAAGTAAAATTACAATCAGAGGGTCATTCCAAGGTTCTTTTTGGTCGACGACTTAGTGTAGAAGCGGATCAAATCAATTGGGGATGTCAGCATGTTAGAGTCGTAATGTGGGGACCATACAGAGTCATGCGAAAGCTCGCCTTGGGTTTCTACTATCTTCAAGACGTTGAAGAGAGAAAATTAGATCGGCCATGGAGTGTGAACGAACTACAACCCTATCGTACTTGAGGGTATGCTTATATTGCATAAATATATATCTTGTTGAATGTTTGTGCTCAATAAAAATACAAGCAAATTCAGTTTGGAAAGTCTGATTATTCAGACTCTCATGCCACTCGAGCGAGTTATAAGCGAGCATGCTCTCGCGCCTATATCCCAAACTCTCGTGTCGCTCGATCGAGTTATAAGTGAGTTTGCTCTCGTGCATATGATCTAGACTCTCGTGACACTCGATTAAGTTATAAGTGAGCATGCTCTTGTGCTTATGTCCCAGATTCTCATGCCGCTTGGCCGAGTTATAAGCGAGCTTCCTCGCGTGCCTATACTTCTCGTGCTACTCAGTCAAGTTATAAGCGAGTTTGCTTTTGCGTATGCGTCCCAGACTCTCGTGTCGTTCGGCTGAGTTATAAGCGAGCTTGCTATTGTTCCTATGCCCCAGACTCTTGTGTCATTTGACTGAATTATAAGGGAGACTACTCTCGCACCTATGTCCTAGACTCTCGTGTTGCTCGGTTGAGTTATAAGCAAGCTTGCTGTCGTGCCTATGTTCCAAACTCTCGTGCTGCTCGACTGAGTTATAAGCAAACATGCTTTCGCACTTATCACCTAGACTCTTATGTCGCTCGATCGAGTTATAAACAATCTTGCTCTCGTGCTTATGTCATAGACTTTTGTGTCGCTCAATCGAGTTATAAGCAATCTTGCTCTCGTGCTTATGCCCTAGACTCGTGTGTCGCTCAGTTGAGTTATAAACGAGCTTGCTCTCGCACCTATGTTCTAGGCTCTCGTGCCGCTCAACCGAGTTATAAACGAGTTTGCACTCATGCCAATGTCCCAAACTCTCATAGCGCTTAACTGAGTTATAAGTGAGCTCGCTCTCGCGCATATGTCCCAGACTCTCGTTCTATTTGTTCGAGTTATAAGCGAGTTTGCTCTTGTGTTTATGTTCTAGACTCTCGTGTCGCTCGATCAAATTATAAGTGAGCATGCTCTTGCGCCTATGTCCTAGACTTTCATGCCACTTGATCGAGTTATAAGCGAGCTTACTCTTGTGCCTATGTCCCAAACTCTTGTACCGTTTAGTCAAGTTATAAGTGAGCCTACTCTTATGTTTACGTCCCAGAATCTCGTGCGGCTCGGTCGAGTTATAAGTGAGTCTGTTCTTGCAAGTATGCTCTCATGCCTATGTTCCAGACTCTCTGTTGGTGCAATCAACTTCTAAATTTTTAATGTCCGACAAATATATTTAATAGAGCTTAATCAAGGGAAGTCCTAGTCGCGGTTAGACAAGAGTGAGAAGTCAACTGAATGAGTAGTCCTAACTACGGCTAGACAAGGGAAGTCTTAGTTGCGGTAGGCAAGGAAAATCTCGTTAGATAATGGAAGCTAAGTAGAAGGATTCGATAGGTTTGGAAGACTCGATATCGAATCCCTAGTTGATCGATCCAATGTTGAGTCTTAGTGAGTGAAGTTTGGTGGAGAAAATCCTAGGGTGTGGTAACCTTGAGTCCTTGTGAGTGAAGTTAGGTGTAGAAAATCCTAGAGGGAGGTAACTCTAGGTAACGAGAAGTCTAGGAGGAGTGAACTCCAAGCAAGGTTGATCAGATGGTTTCCGGTCGACTGTGCGCGATCGACTGGACCAGCGGATTTGGTAAATCTAAGTTTAGTTTTATCATAGTATTCTGTATTGTTATTATTGTTGTTGGTTAATGTAGTATTGTAGGAAAAGTCTTAGGGGACATTTGGTTCTTTCCTAGGAATCAGAATGAGAATCATAGTATTGTGGAATAGAAATGAGTATAAGCATGAGTATCACTCTTAAAAATAATATTTTATTAGTTAAATATTTTCTATCGGAATGAACCTAAATTTTTTTTACCCTTAGAGAAAAATAAGAGAAAAAAATTAGATGTGAGAGAAAAATATGATGAAAGAGAATGATGAAAGAGAAAGTGTGATGAGAATAAATGAAGAGAGAGAAAGTGTGATAAACAAAAATGAGAAAAGAAAGTATTGTTGGTGCAACCTTAGGTCAAGGTTGACCTGGGTGACCCGACTCGAGTTGACCTGACTCGAGATATATTTTGATGTTTGACAAGAATAGAGAAGTTGTATTTTGATGTTTGACAAGAATAGGAACTTGGGGGATTGTGGGTGCAACCTTTGGTCAAGGTTGACCTGGTTGACCCGACTTGAGTTGACCTGATTCGGGAAAAGTCCAAGTATGGAGACTTGGCACGGAAAGGTCCAAGCAGGGAGCTTGGCACGGGAAAGGTCCAAGCAGGGAGCTTGGCACGGGAAAAGTCCAAGCAGGGAGCCTGGCACAGGAAAAGTCCAAGTATGGAGACTTGGCACGGAAAAGTCCAAGCAGGGAGCTTGTCACGGGAAAAATCCAAGCAGAGAGCTTGGCACGGGAAAAGTCCAAGCAGGGAGCTTGGCACGGGGAAAAGTCCAAGTATGGAAGCTTGGCATGGGAGGTCAGAGAGGGCTCGGTAGCTCGTTCTCTGGACTGGATGGAGTCGGAGAGGGCTCGGTAGCTCGTTCTCCGGATTAGGTCAGAGAGGGCTCGGTAGCTCGTTCTCTGGACTGGATGGAGTCGGAGAGGGCTCGGTAGCTCGTTCTCCGGACTAGGTCAGAGAGGGCTCGGTAGCTCATTCTCTGGACCGGACGTGGAAGTCGGAGAGGGCTCGGTAGCTCGTTCTCCGGACTATGTCAGAGAGGACTCGATAGCTCGTTCTCTGGACCGGACGTGGAAGTCGGAGAGGGCTCGGTAGCTCGTTCTCCATACTAGGTCAGAGAGGGCTCGGTAGCTCGTTCCCTAGATCAGGAAGGCTTTAGGGTTTAAGGCTGGGAAATTGGATCGTTCTGCTGACCGATCTAGTGATACACTGGGTCATCTGATCGATCTGGTGACCGATCATTAACCAAACAGATTGGGAGAAGGAATGGCCTGATCGGTCCACAGACCGATCAGGGCTCTGGCAACCAACTCTCTGTGAGAGTTGGGATCGGTCTGGGGATCGATCAGCCTAGGGCCTGATCGGTCCACAGACCGATCAGGGATCGCAACCAACTCTCTGTGAGAGTTGGGATCGGTCTAGGGACCGATCAGTGTAGGGCCTGATTGGTCCCCTGACCGATCAGATCCATCCTGGACCGATCAGGGTGGAGCCTGATTGGTTCAGGTCTAGCCGTTGAGACACAACATCTAGATTTCTTCTTTCTTCTTATTCGCAGGTTCATATAAATCAAGGGCCTCTATAGTAGAGCGTAATTCTTGCTCTTGCTCCTTCTTGTTCCTTGCGATCAGAGCTTTGCTAAGCTCTCCATTACTGAAGCTTCGTGTGAGCTTCCCTCGGCTGGACTCCAACTGATCAGTTGCTGCTGTTGTTGGCGTGAAGTGGTTGCTTCATCACCAGTCGACGAGAAGGCAAGCAAACTAGTGTTTTTACATTCATATTGTTCTTGGCTTCTTGCTGTATTTCTTGTACACTGATCTTGCTGTTGCAAGAGAGATTGTGGCGAGGTTTCTCCACCCAGAAGGAGTTTTTATTAGCCGGTTCTCCGGGGTCTCATCCACCGACGGATTGATAGGATTCGTCCACCTTACGGACACGGCGAGGAATAGGAGTATCATCTCCGAACCTCGTTATATCGTCGCGTTTGAGGTTTGATCTTCTCCATTTTCGTTTCTATCTTTTATTTCTGCTGCGCTAACTCAAGTTGTAGGAAGAAATGTGAATTTGGGGTCGGCTATTCACACCCCCCCTCTCTAGTCGCGTCCGAAGGTCCTAACAAGTGGTATCAGAGCGAGGTCGCTCTTCGTCGAATTAACACCTGGGGGAGCACGAGGTAGAGAATGGATCAACTTGGAGAAGACATCACGATTCCACCCTTCTTCGATCGCGACGATTTCGCGTATTGGAAGGTAAGAATGAAGTATTTTCTTATGATTAACCTAGTAAATTGGAATTGTGTACAAGTAGGTTTTATTCCTCCGGTGGATAAAGAAGGAGAACCTCTCGAGAAGAAGAAGTGGACGAAGGAACAAATCCACCAATCCATAATCAACGACGAGGTAACGAAAATCTTTGAATTTTCATTACCTAATGATATCTTGTGTAAGATAGGTGGATACAACAATGCCAAGGAGTTGTGGAACAACTTGGCTAAGTTCCATGAGGAGAGCTCCAATTCAAGTCATGAAAAGGAGTCAAGTGAGCCAAGTAGCTCACATCATGGAGATATGGAATTAGAAGTTGAGGGCTACTCAACATCTAAGGAAGAAGAGGAGGAGAGTTCTTCTTCAAGATTGGAGCAAGAAGAAGAAGCCTCTACCTCTTGAAGGGATGAAGGAGAGAGCTTATATCCATCCTCAACCCTAGGTAACTCAAGCAACTTAATTTCAAGTAAATTACATATAATGTGCTTTGAGTGTAGGGAATATGGACATTACAAAATTAAATGTCCAAAGAGGATTAGGAAGACTCCACCGGCACCAAAAGTCAAGGAAGCCGGAGTCCCGATACGCAAGGGCAAGGAGCACGTGGTGCGCTTCCAATGCAAGCAAAGGGGACATTATAGGAGTCAATGTCCAAGGGGGAGGCAACCTCACAAGGACAAGAGACCAAGCACATCTATGGGGGGAGCTAAGACAAACCCTAAGGTATCCTTTAAGGCACATTCTTGCAATTCTAATAAGACACATGCTAGTAGTTTTATTGCAATTGTCAATAATGATAAGCATGATAACCATAGAAACCGATACATGTGCTTAGGTGCCAAACATGTTAGCCTAGATAAGGACAATACTAGAAATGCCAACCCTAGAATTAACTCATCTAAGGTTAAGGAAAACCTAGATAGGAATCCCAAAACAACTAGACATATGCCTAGGAATACCTTAAAGAAAAATGGAAAATTAAAGCTTGAGGTATTAAAGAGGGAAAATCAAGTCTTGAGATCAAGACTTGACACTTTAGAAAAGACTCTTAAGAATTTGGAGAAGTCAACTCTAGGGTCTAAGGGTCAAAAATCAAAGTCCAAGGACATGAGAGGTTTGGGTCACAAACCTAAGTCTCAAGTGGTCAAGCCCGCTTATCATAATGTTCCATTCGATTATGGAACAAGACCTAGGGCTAAGAAGACCATCACCAAAGTCACAAGGGGAGTCACCCCTAGAGTTGATCTTGATGAGTCCCAAATGACCAAGGCTTTAAAGCCTAGGAGGGTCATTAGGAGGATTGCTGGGAAGTCATCCCTAGTGAATATTTAGTGAACCCAATGAGCTCAAATAGGTATTGGGTTCCTAGGAGCATGATTCCTTCACGCTAGATGGTTTAGGGTATGCCAACCTTAATTGGATAGGTAGTTAACCTACTCATGGCAAAAGGTGGCATTTTAGGAATTTTCAAGGTGTAATCAAGCCTTGAAAATGAAATTAAAAATTATTCCTAAGGTGATTAGGATGTGCCAACCACATTTGAGGAGTTTTCTAGTGTCAATCTAATTGGCACATAGTGATCTAAAAATCTTTAGTATATGATTTTTGGTCTATTACACTTAGGAATATAGAATTTATGGTAAAATGATCAAAATGATCAAAAATGACAACTAAGGCTTGAATTAGGTATTTTCTATACTTTTATATGTTATTTGCCATACATTGTTTGTCATATGCCATGTCATAACATCATATTTATTTTATTATCATTTGAAATGTCATGATAATGCTTAGGTTAGTTATATGTCATGCCTTATTTAAGTTTCATACTTTATGCCATGACATCATGACATTGACACATATTTCCACTTATGATATTATTTTATGCTGTCATCATCTCTTGCATTTATGATCAATGAAATTGATTTAAGGATAAAAACACAATTTGATAAGGAGATCGAATTGTTGTTTAGAAAATGCATGAGAACTTAGCTTAAGATGACCTAAACCCATATCTCACATCAAAATTGACTTGGATGTGTTTGATACACCTTAGATGTGTGTGAGATATTAGGATTATGAGTTAGGATCAAGGTGCATAGTTCTTGTACCTAGATGAGCCTAATTCGAATTTGAGGATCATAGGGAAAACTTGTGTACACGTCATGTACATTTAGCCCTAAGATTGTGGTCATAAATTGAATGGTTTAAGATCATTTCAAAATTGATTTGAAAAACCTTGATGAAGCTTTATAGTGATAGCATTTATCATTGAGCAAGTTGATATAAAGATGGATTAACCTTGAGCTATTTCAAAGTCTTTCGTACTTTGTATCAAGATTAAAAAATGGGAGTTATTTTCATAAAAAATTATTTTTCCATGATAATATATGTTATGAGGAATGTATCTTCAAAATTTTTATAATTTTTGAAATTTTCTGTAATTTTTTAGGAGTTTCTGAGTTTCGGGAGAAAAATCAGAAATCCTTATCAGAGAGTTGTGGACCGATCAGAGGAGATCCTGATCGGTCCAGGGAAGTCTGGATCGGTCACTGGACCGATCCAGGGCAGTGTGGATCGGTCTGGTGACCGATCCAGCGGAGTCCTAATCGGTCTGGTGACCGATCAGAGCGTGCCGAAATGCTGATTTTCGACTGTTGTCTGAAATTTCAGCTATGGAAGTGGGTGTTTTAGATTTCTAAAGGGTTGAAACTCTCCAAGACATTGTTGGTGCAATGGTCAAGGAGGAGTTGACCTTTAGGGGGAGTTTTACCTATTGGTCAAGGGGGACTTGACTTTTAGGGGGAGTTTTTACTCGTCAAGATTTCTGAGGATGAGTGATATGAGATTATCACTAGGTTGATTGTTGACTTTAGTATCAAGGGGGAAATTAAGGGTTTCAATGAAAGGTATGGGACTTTCATTAGGAAGAAACTCTTGACCTTGATTCACTCTTTTTGATGTGTATCAAAAAGGGGGAGAATGTCCAGAGAATGTTCAAGGAAGAACATTGGAGTTTGGGGAGAATGTTCAGAGAATGTTCAAGGAAGAACATTGGAGAACTATTGGAAAACCTAAGTTAGGTTATCGGGTTAACCTAACTTGATTATGGTTTTTGTCAAACATCAAACATGGGGAGATTGTTGGTGCAACCTTAGGTCAAGGTTGACCTGGGTGACCCGACTCGAGTTGACCTGACTCGAGGTATATTTTGATGTTTGACAAAAATAGAGAACTTGCATTTTGATGTTTGACAAGAATATGAACTTGGGGGATTGTGGGTGCAACCTTTGGTCAAGGTTGACCTGGTTGACCCGACTTAAGTTGACCTGATTCGGGAAAAGTCCAAGTATGGAGACTTGGCACGGAAAGGTCCAAGCAGGGAGCTTGGCACGGGAAAGGTCCAAGCAGGGAGCTTGGCACGGGAAAAGTCCAAGCAGGGAGCCTAGCACGGGAAAAGTGGAGACTTGGCACGGAAAAGTCCAAGTAGGGAGCTTGGCACGAGAAAAGTCTAAGCAGGGAGCTTGGCACGGGAAAAGTCCAAGCAAGGAGCTTGGCACGGGGAAAAGTCCAAGTATGGAAGCTTGGCATGGGAGGTCAGACAGGGCTCGGTAACTCGTTCTCTGGACTGGATGGAGTCGGAGAGGGCTCGGTAGCTCATTCTCCGGATTAGGTCAGAGAGGGCTCGGTAGCTCATTCTCTGAACTGGATGGAGTCGGAGAGGGCTCGGTAGCTTGTTCTCCGGACTAGGTCAGAGAGGGCTCGGTAGCTCATTCTCTGGACCAGACGTGGAAGTCGGAGAGGGCTCGGTAGCTCGTTCTCCGGACTAGGTCAGAGAGGGCTCGGTAGCTCGTTCTCTGGACCGGACGTGGAAGTCGGAGAGGGCTCGGTAGCTCGTTCTCCGGATTAGGTCATAGAGGGCTCGGTAGCTCATTCTCTAGATCAGGAAGGCTTTAGGGTTTAAGGCTGGGAAATTGGATCGGTCTGCTGACCGATCCTGTGATACACTAGGTCATCTGATCGATCTGGTGACCGATCAGTAACCAAACAGATTGGGAGAAGGAATGGCCTGATCGGTCCACAGACCGATCAGGGCTCTGGCAACCAACTCTCTGTAAGAGTTGGGATCAGTCTGGGGACCGATCAGCCTAGGGCCTGATCGGTCCATAAACCGATCAGGGATCGCAACCAACTCTCTGTGAGAGTTGGGATCAGTCTGGGGACCGATCAGCGTAGGGCCTGATCGGTCCCCTAACCAATCAGATCCATCCTGGACCGATTAGGGTGGAGCCTGATTGGTCTAGGTCTAGCCGTTGAGACACAACGGCTAGATTTCTTCTTTCTTCTTCTTCGCAGGTTCATATAAATCAAGGGCCTCTACAGTAGAGCGTAGTTCTTGCTCTTGCTCCTTCTTGTTCCTTGCGATCAGAGCTTTGCTAAGCTCTCCATTACTGAAGCTTCGTGTGAGCTTCTCTCGGCTGGACTCCAACTGATCAGTTGCTGCTGTTGTTGGCGTGAAGTGGTTGCTTTATCACCAGTCGACGAGAAGGCAAGCAAACTAGTGTTTTTACATTCATATTGTTCTTGGCTTCTTGCTGTATTTCTTGTACACTGATCTTGCTGTTGCAAGAGAGATTGTGGCGGGGTTTCTCCACCCATAAGGAGTTTTTATTAGCCGGTTCTCCGGGGTCTCATCCACCGACGGATTGATAGGATTCGTCCACCTTACGGACACGCTGAGGAGTAGGAGTATTATCTCCGAACCTCGTTATATCGTCGCGTTTGAGGTTTGATCTTCTCCATTTTCGTTTCTATCTTTTATTTCCGCTGCGCTAACTCAAGTTCTAGGAAGAAACGTGAATTTGGGGTTGGCTATTCACACCCCCCCTCTCTAGTCGCGTCCGAAGGTCCTAACAAGTATGATGGAAGAGAAAGAGTATGATGAAAGAGGATGAGGAGAGAAAAAATATGATGAGAGAGAAAATATGATGGGAGATAAAGAAAAGATAGAAAGTGTGATGAGAGAAAATGAGGAGGGAGAGTGTGTGATGGGAGAAATTAAGGAGAGAGAAAGTATGATAAGAGAGAAAATATAATGAGTAAAAAAGATGAAAGAGAGTGTGATGAGAGAGAAAACATGATGAGAGAGAATAAGGAGAGAGAAAGAATGATGAAAGATGATGAAGAGAGAAAATGTGATGAGAGAAATGAGAAGAGAGGGTTTGATGAGAGTGATTGAGGAGAGAGAACGTATGATAAAAGAGAAAGTATAATGAGAGAGAAAGTGTGATAAGAAAAAAATGATGAAAAAGAGTGTGATGGGAAAGAAAGAGCATGACAAAAGAGGATGAGGAGAGAGAAAATATGATAAGAGAGAAAGTGCAATGAGAGAAAATGAAGAGGGAGAGTGTATGATGAGAGAGATTGAGGAGAGAGAAAGTGTGATGATAGGATGAGGAGGGAGAAAATATGATGAGAGAGAATAAGGAGAGAAAAAGTGATATAAAATAAAAATTGAATAAATATATTAAGGGTATTTTCATCTAAAACTTAATTCTCATTTCCATTTCTATCAAAATCCAAGGGAGGAGGTGAGTTTCATCAAAACCTAAATTTATGAGTTTCATTTTAAAATTTAAATTCCATTCCCATCAACCAAACATAAGATTTAGGAATGAATCCATTTTCTCATTCTCGAACCCCTAAACCAAATGCCACCTTAGTGGATCAGGCGATCAGATACTAAGCAGAAAAAGTCCAAACAGGTCTAGAGGACCAAATGTTTGGCAGGTAAGTTGAGGTAAACAATTAGAGAGGAGCGACAGTGAGGTTGTATTCTAGAAGGAACTAAACCCTAGGTCGCTAATCTAATTTGAAGAAATCGGGAAAGTTTCCAAGTTGAGATCAACACAGTATTATTGTCAAATATTACTCACGTATCATATAACTGTGCTAACCTTTGTTTTACAGGGATATATACTGTTTAACTCTATTTTACAAGAATCGACCTAATCGGTCGACCAAACCAAGGGATCGATCGTCCGAACTAGATTGACTTAGATCAGATATCAGACCAGAGAAGAACAAAGTAGAGTCTGATCAAAACCTAATCAGTCGACTAAACTAGCAAATTGGTCCACCAAACCTTGATGATATCACACTGAGCGCAGATCAGGGCAAGCCAAAGCAAAGAAAGAAGTCAGGCTAATTGGTCGACTAAATCCGGGGATTGGTCGATTGAACAATCACCTCATTAATGATGAATTAAGTACAAATCTCGGTGAAAAAGGAAAGTTCACTGTTCAATCGACCGAACAAGGTGATCAGTTGACCGAACCATTGAAGCTCATAAATGCGCAAGGATAAGATCTTAGCAGAAAAGGAAAGCACAGGGTTCAGTCGACCGATAGGAGGTTCGGTCGACCGAATAGATCAGTCGATCGATAGGTTTATCAGTCGACCGAACCATGCGTATAAAAGGGGAGCTTGAGGTTCGAGGCAGTAACGAAGTTTTTCGGTTGATCTTTGTGCATAGTCTTTGTTCGTGCTATTGCTTTGCTACTCATCATCAAGCAAGCTACTATTCCGACCAAGTGCCGACGATCTTCACCGCTATTCTTTTCGGTATATTTATATTTAGCTTGCACTGTACTTAATGTCATATAACATAGTAGGTTGTTACTATCTTATACTTCATTTGTACGAATTGCTTTTTTCTGAAGGTTTGGGAAAGAAGAATTATAGTGAATTGCTCAACGATACAATCAAGGATCGTGAATCTTGAAGTAGGGGTCGACATAGGCTCTGAGCCAAGTAACCACCTAAGTATTTTGTATTATTTTTCTATTGGTACTTTGATAATCGTTTTACGAATCGATACGAAAAGAAAGAGTTTTAAAGGAGCAATATTCACGCCCCCTCCCCCTTGTCACTCCCTTTCGATCCTTCACTTTCGTGCCGCTCAGTCAAGTTATAAGCGAGTCTGCTCTTATACCTATGTCCCAGACTCTTGTGTCGTTCGACCGAGTTATAAGTGAGCTTGCTCTTGCACCTATCCTAGACTCTCATGTCGCTTGACAGAATTATAAGTGAGCATGCTCTTGCGCTTATGTTTCAAACTCTCATGCCACTCGATTGAGTTATAAGTGAGTATGTTCTCATGCCTATATCCTAGACTCTCGTACCATTCGGCTGAGTTATAAGCAAGTTTTTCTCGCGCCTATGTTCTAAACTCTCATGTCGCTCGACCGAGCTACAAGCAAGCTTTCTCTCGCGTCTATGCCCTAGACTCTCATGTCGTTCAACTCTCCTAAGAGGTACTCTCCACCACGATCAGATCGTAGTGTCTTGATACTTTTACCATGACGTTTCTCCACATCAGCCTTGTACTCTTTGAACTTATCAAAGTACTCAGACTTGCAGCGCATCAAGTAAATGTACCTATATTGTTAGGGTCGAAATATGTTAGAGGGTGGGGGTGAATAGCTCGTCGCGGTTGTCGTTGCTTGTTTCTTCGTGATGATATGCAGCGAAAAATACAAGAAACACAAATACAATGCTAACACAAGGATTTACTTGGTATCCACCTTAAGAAGAGGTGACTAATCCAAGGATCCACACATGACACGCACTCTCCACTATAAAAATACTCCTTTACGGTAACTATCAAAGGCGGGAAAGCCCTACAACACTCTTAGTACAAGAAGAAAGAAAGGGAAGCAAATACAATTGAAATCTTACAAGAATTACACTTAAAACCCTAACCCTAGCTTCTTCTTGTTGTAGATCGCCTCTTGACTTGGACGTGTACAAGCACTTGCCTCTAAGAACCTTCAAGATCTGGCGGTGAGAGCTTATAGTTGTTGTGAAGATCTGAGATGAATCGGGCGAAGAAGTCCTGAAGAAAACACTCGCAACGGCGTTATCCAGCGCCAACGGTCGGATCTCAATCGATTGGATTGCTCCCAATCGATTGGGGAGGCTTCAGATCGATCGGTCGATCGATCCAGAGCGCCTCTGTGCTCTTCGAAAATCGTTTGAATCGATTGCCCGATCGATTCAATGTTTACTTTCGATTTCCATCCTCTCAATCGATCGCCCGATCGATTAGAGGCTCCCAATCGATCGCCCGATCGATTGGAGGCTCCCAATCGATCGCTCGATCGATTGGAGGCTCCCAATCGATCGCCCGATCATCGATCAACCGATCGATTGGACATGAGTTAATCGATCGGTTGATCGATTGTTCTAACTTGATTTGCCCTAATCAAGTCCCAAGCCCCTAAAACCCAACATCTAGTTAACCATGACCTGTTGGGACATCATGCCTAGCATCCGGTCACCCTTGACCTGCTAGGAGTTCCTCATCAAGTGTCCGGTCAATCGCTTTTACCCACTTAGACTTTTCTCCTCGTGCTAAGTATCCGGTCAACCCTTTGACCTACTTGGACTTCTCAATACAAATACTCGGTCAACCTTGACCCACCTGGATTTCCATGTGCCTGCCTTCACTCACCAGGACTTCCCATCTGCCTGGCTTCACTCACCAGAACTTTCACCTAACTTCACTCACTAGGGTTTCCCATCTGCCTGGCTTCACTCACCAGGACTTTTACCTTGATTCACTCACTAGAGTTTCTCATCTGCCTGGCTTCACTCACCAGGACTTTCACCTAGCTTCATTCACTAGGGTTTCCCATCTGGCTTTAGTTACCAGGATTTCTCAGTCAAGTATCTAGTCAGTCTTGACCTACTTGACTCTTTTTCACATCTAACTGACCAACCTTAACCCAAGGAGAATTATACCAAAAATCTCCTCAAATAAACGACTGCGCCTGCAATCTCCATGTATTATCAGTTTCCATGTATTGTCAAACATCGAAATCCAAGCATCAAGACTCAAGCTTGAACCATCTCAAGCTTAGTCAACCAGGTCAACCTTGACTTAGGGAATATTACACCAACAATCTCTCCCTTTTTGATGTTTGACAATACCTTTAAGTTAGGCTAATCTCATAGCGTCAACCTTCGTTTCATGTCAAGGCATGAATGAGGGTTTCCTTCATTCTCCCTCTTTCCTAGAGGGCAAACTCCCTCTTTAGGTAATGAAGGTCTAACTTAAACCCTACATTCTCCCCCTGTTGACACACATAAAAAAGAACTCTCCCCCTGAAGAGTTACTCACCGTTGTTCACAACTTCACTTATTGGACACAACACTACAATGAAGGTCTCATATCCTTCATTATCTTCAACGCTCATCCTTGAGTGTTAACCAATCTAACAATGAAGGTCTCATACCCTTCATTGTATTAAATACTCACCCCTGGAGCATTATTTCACATTATGATGCTCATCCTAGAGCATCCATAACCCCACAATGAAGATATCCACTTTCCATTGCTTTTCAACGCTCAACCTTGAGCATTGTTTTTCAAAATGAAGGTTTAACCACCTTCAAAGGTTTTGGAAAATAATTCCATGTCCTTAAAGAGTAACTCCTCCTAAAGACATGCACGTAACTTCTGTCATTGCACCAATAATGACTTGGAATCCCTAAATCTTTAGGAAACCCAAAATTTAGAAGTTTTGAGGTTCAAAAATTCAATAATGAAATCAAACCTCAACCTAAACTTCTACTTAGTCTTCCTTAACCAATCCAATCTTGTTTTCATCATGAAAACTCCCCCTAAATGTAAACAAATGTGTTTTGAGGGGTTAGGAATGGTTACATGGATAGAAGAGGGTTTAAACAGCTGAAAACAGGTTTTCCCAACCAAAATCAGCAGTTCAATCGATTGAAAATGGGGTTTGAATCGATTGAATCTGACCCAATCGATCCACTGATCGATTCAATAGGTGTGGATCGATCGGTGGATCAATCCATTAAACTTTTGTTCGCGATAAAATCCCTCTCAATTGATCACCCGATCGATTGAGGCACTTCAATCAATCGGGTGATCGATTGAATGCTTGATTTTCTGAAATTTGATTTCAGTGAACTTCAGAAGCTCCCCAAAAATTCTACAAAATTCTAAATATCATGAAAATTCATGTAGACATTACTTAGGGTATACACTATCAAGGAAAAATAGTTTTCTATGAAAATAATTTCTATTTTCAAAGATTGACACAAACTTGAAAACTTGAAAAAACTTTAGTGTTTTCTTTAAGTTTGTGCCTAACTTTTCAATGATGATTACTATCAAAAGATAGTCTTCACCAAAGTTTTCCAAAAACATTTTAAAATGATTTTCAAAACCAATATCCAACCATATTCTTTGGGCTCAATGCACATGACTTGTACACCAGCTTTTCCAATGATTGGAAAACACATAGTTATGTGTTTTGATGAATCTAAAATTCAAAAGAATGCACTAAATCAACATCTTGAGTTTTGTTCATTGTCCTAACATCTCACTTGTATCTAATGTGCACTAAAATACATACAAGTCACCTTATAAGTATTTGTGAGATGTAAAGTTTAGTTTTGCCCTAAACTAGGGATCATACATTTCTATCTAGATATTTTAAGAATTTGGAACATCCACCAAGGATGTTACTTGTTAATAAATGTCATTAGTCCTTAATTGCAAGGAATTAAAAGTGATGCATGATGAGTTATGACATACATAAAAAATAACTGATTTTACAAAAGAAAATTTACTATAACTACATGATGTATGTATGACACGACATGGTATTTTTGTGTTTTTCATAATAAAGCGTGAATATTATAATGATGTCATGGCATATGATGAGCAATCAAGGCATGGAAGTTTAGCTTAAATAAAGTACCTAGATTATCTATCTAAGTGTTCTTCAATCCTTAGCTAAACCTAAAATTAACCTAGATTGTCTCTTATTTATTCATGAAAATGCCAAAATCTAAATTGATATTTCTTTATCCCATGATTAAATTGTGTCAATTACAATTACGTATATTCCTCAAATCTTTGCCACATTTTACTCGTCCAAAGAGTAAACACTTTAAATTAAGGCTTAGATTTGCCTTTAAATCCTTAAGAAGATACCAAAATCCCAACTTGGTATTTCTTATGTTTTCCCAATTTTTGCCAATTTAAAATAAAATCAAAAATTTCAAATTATGGCATATTTTACTCTTTTAAAGAGTAAATGAAAATCCACTTCATTTTCAATGGTTAATAATAACCTTGAAAATGCTCTCCGAGTGTCAACTTTATCAAAGTTGGGTTAACTACCCTTCCAATTAAAGTTGACACTTTCTAACCCATCTAAGGGGTAGAGAAAATGCTCCTAGGAACCCAAAACCTATTAGTGCTCCTTGAATGCTCTAGGTACTCACTAGCGATAACTTCCCTAGATACCTTCCTAATGACCTTATTAGGCTTCTTAGAAGCTTTGGTCACATTTTCTAGGTCAACTCTAGAGATTGCCTCCCTCGTGACCTTCTTAGTGACTTTCTTAGACCTCTTAGAAGTCTTAGTCACATTTGTTGTTGAAAAAATACTCCTAGGGATAACTTTCCTTATATCCTTGACTTGACCGCTAGACCTAGGGTTGGTTCCATCGCTATATGGAACCCTATGATAAGAAAACACATCCTTCTTGGTTTTAGGCTTATATCCCAAACCTCTATGACCATTGGATGACTTATGTGCTCCTAGACTTATTTTATGCTCTTTTTGCCCTTTTAGGATATTTTCCATCATTTTTAGGGTTTTTTTTCATTTTATCAAGCCTTGACCTCAAGACTTTATTTTCTTCCCATAAATCCCTAGATTTTGATTTTTCATTAAATCCTTGAGCATTTTTATTTCTAGGCTTATACCTACGATCCTTAGAGTTTTTGCCTAAATTGTTATCTACCTTCCTCGTCGTAGGTGTAATAGTTTTAACATGAAGAGTTATAATGCTATCATGCTTTTTATTTTTATGGTAAATAGCATTAAAATGAAATAAATTAGAGCTAGCATGTTTTTTACCATTATTTAAAGGGGTAGACTCAATAAATGATACCTTCGATTTTACCTTGGACTTTGACTTGTGCTTCCTCCTTTGACTTTGACCGCCTTCTTCCCCTTAGGACATTGACTTCGGTAATGCCCTTTTTGATTACACGAAAAGCACAAAATGTGCTCCTTGCTCTTTCTTGTTATGAGGACGATCTCTTTGGACTTGTCCTTGCCTTTAGGGGTCACTTGACCCTTCTTCTTGGCCAATATAGGGCACTTGCTTTTGTAGTGTCCATGTTCCCTACACTCAAAACATATAATATGATTTTTATTTTTAATTGAAATATTTATACCTTTATGGGTAGGGATGACACTTGATCCTCCATTTGATGTCTCTTGATTTTTAGAGGATGCATCATCTTCTTCTCCACTTGACCCGGATGTAGAAGCTTCTCATTCTTCTTGATCTGATATCAACAAAGGTCTCTCCCCCTCAAGCCTAGAGGTGGAGGCTTCTTCATCTTCAGCTTGTACATGGAACAAAGAGTATGCTCCCTCTTACCCTTTTCGTTGCATTCCATTGAAGATGAGGCTTCTTGGACTTCTTCTTTGGAAGTTGAACATCTCTCAACTTCGGAGTCCTCTTCCTCTTGGTCTCGCTCCAATGAGTCTCCCTCTTTGGATTCTTCTTGATTTGGTACAGTGGAGGGGATCTCATGAATCTTCACCAATTTGCTCCAAAGCTCTTTGACATCTTTATACTCTCCAATTTGTCTCAAGATGTTGCTAGGCAATAAATTGACCAATAACTTGGTCACTTTATTATTGGTCTCACATATTTGGATTTGCTCTTGGCTCCACTTGCTGCTCTTGAGAATTTTGCCCTTTGAATTTGTTGAAGCTTCAAAGCATTCCATTAGAGCAAACCATTGCTCTATCTCCATTATCAAGAAATTTTTTATTCTTGATTTCCAAGAATCGAAGCTCGTCATTGTGAATGGTGGAGGCGCCCTCGTGTCGAAACTGAGTCCATCTCGGAATTCCATTTTAAAGTTGAGCCTTTTGATGAAGTCTTCGACTTTATGAATTTTGTTCCAACTTCTTCACCCTCTAGCCTTGTTGCCCCTTCCGACGATGATTCCGGTGAAGAGCGACCTCGCTCTGATACCACTTGTTAGGGTCTAAATATGCTAGAGGGGGGCGGGGGCGGGAGGGGGGTGAATAGCTCGTCGCGGTTGTTGTTGCTTGTTTCTTGGTGATGATATGCAGTGGAAAATATAAGAAACACAAATACAACACTAACACAAGGATTTACTTGATATCCACCTCAAGAAGAGGTGACTAATCCAATGATCCACACACGACACGCACTCTCCACTATGAAAACACTCATTTACGGTAACTACCGAATGCGGAGAAGCCCTACACCACTCTTAGTATAAGAAGAAAGAAAGGGAAACAAATACAATTGAAATCCTACAAGATTTACACTTGAAACCCTAACCCTAGCTTCTTCTTCTTGTTGTAGATCACCTCTTGACTTGGACGTGCACAAACACTTGCCTCCAAGAACCTTTAAGATTTGGTGGTGAGAGCTTAGAGAAGTTGTTGTGAAGATCTGAGATGAATCGGGCGAAGAAGTCCTGAAGAAAACACTCGCAACGGGTTTATCCAGCGCCAACGGTCGGATCTCAATCGATTGGATTGCTCCCAATTGATTGGGGAGGCTTTGGATCGATCGGTCGATCGATCCAAAGCGCCTCTGTGCTATCTGGAAATTGCTTGAATCGATTGCTCGATCGATTCAATGTTTACTTGCGATTTCCAACCTCTTAATCGATCACCCCGATTGGAGGCTCCCAATCGATCGGGTGATCGATTAGGAGACTTTCTATGCTTGTACCGATTCTCCCCAATCGATCCATTGATCGATTGAGAGTAGGTTTTGTCGCGACACTTCACCCAATCGATCAATCGATCGATTGGGCATGAGTTAATCGATCGGTTGATCGATTGATCCAACTTGATTTGCCCTAATCAAGTCCCAAGCCCCTAAAACCCAACATCTAGTTAACCATGACCTGTTGGGACATCATGCCTAGCATCCGGTCACCCTTGACCTGCTAGGATCCTCATCAAGTGTCCGGTCAATCGCTTTGACCCACTTGGACTTTTCTCTTCGTGTCAAGTATCCGGTCAACCCTTTGACTTGGACTTTTCAATACAGATGTCCGGTCAACCTTGACCCACCTGGATTTCCACGCGTCTGGCTTCACTCATCAGGACTTTCACCTAGATTCACTCACTAGGGTTTCCCATCTGCCTGGCTTCACTCACCAGGACTTTCACCTAGCTTCACTCACTAGAGTTTCCCATCTGACTTCACTCACCAGGATTTCTTAGTCAAGTATCTAGTCAGTCTTGACCTACTTGACTCTTCTTCACATCTTATTGGCTAACCTTGACCCAAGGAGAATTGTACCAACAATCTCCCCAAATGAACGATTGTGCATCGAAACCCAAGCATCAAGACTCAAGTTTGAACCATCTCAAGCTTAGCCAACCAAGTCAACCTTGACTTAGGGAATATTGCACCAACATATATCTCGAATAGTCGTCTATAAAAAGACAAAATATTTGAAGACACCTCTTGCCTGGATAGTCATAGGCCCACACAAATCAGAATGAACCAATTTCGACACTTTTTTGGCTCTATACCTCTTTGCCTTAAAAGGCCTCTTGGTCATTTTTCCTTCCAAGCAAGACTCGTAGGTCGGAAAATTTTCCACTAGCAATGAACCCAAAGGTCAATCGGCTATTAACCTTTGAATCCTACTTAAGTTAATATGACCCAACCTTAGATGCCAAAGATATGTTTAGTTCATTTCCAAAGGTTGCTTTCTTTTATTAGAATTAGAAGATGTGTTATTAATTTCCATTTATTGCATCGTGGGAGTTATTGGATTAAGAGTATACAAATTGCCAACCAACGTACCAAAACAGATAACCACCCTATTTTTCTTGACAACCACTTTGTTATCAAAAGAAATAGAATATCCATCTATAAATAATTTAGAAACTGAAATCAAGTTCTTTCTAAAACATGGTACGTAAAGATAATTTTTCAAAATCAAAGTTTTATTTCTATCAAAAGATAAATAAACATCTTTCACTACAACAGCCGCCACTCTCGTAGCATTTTCCATGTAGACGGTGATCTCCCCTTCATGTAGTCGTCTGGTTTCCTGGAACCCCTGCAATGAATTACAGACATGATCAGTGACTCCCGTATCTACACACCAAGTACCGGTAGATAACACCGCTAAACATATTTCAACAAGTAATGAATAAGATATACCTTTATTGCTCTCCTTTCTGCGAGGACAGTTCACCTTCCAATGTCCAGACTGTTTGCATGTGAAGCACTTGCCCTTCGACTTCTTCACACCTACCTGCGACTCAGTCCCTTGAGGTCGAATCACTTTCTTTGCCGAACCAACTTGTTTCTTCTTCTTCTTTTCGCCTTTCGGCTTAGAGGAAGAAACGTTTTTAGCAATGTGAACTTGAGAACTTTGACGAAATAGCCCTTCTACCGCTTGGAGTTCTGTCAGAAGTTTCGCCAATAAATAAACCCTTTTGTTCATGTTGTAGTTTAGCCGGAACTGCTCAAAACTCTTGGGCAGCGTTTGGAGAATGATATTGACCTGTTTCCCATCGATTTTAGCTCCAAGGACTTCCATCTCATTCAAATGAGTCATCATTTTGAGGATATGATCCCTCACGGGTGTCCCCTCAGTCATGGTGGTTGTCATTAAGTTTCTCATGGCCTCCTGCCCAGCAGTCCGATTCTGGTGTCCGAAGATTTTCTTGAGATTAAGCATCATGTCATAGGTAGTGGATATGGTTTGATGCTGATGTTGTGGCACATTTGACATAGAAGACAAAATGTAACACCGCGCCATCTTATCTGCCTTGACCCATTTCCTATGTCTCTCTATCTCCTCTTCACTAAAATCCTTATCAAGCATGGTAGGACAGACCTCAAAAAGTACGAACTTGTATTCTTCAGCAGTTAAGACAATGTCTAAGTTCGGTTTCCAATCAATATAATTTGGACCAGTAAATTTATTTTCTTTTAAAATAATAACAAGAGGATTAAAAGTCATTTTGAAATCCTGAGAATCACAAAATAAAATATTTGGTCAAAACTTTAGAATTTAAAATAATATTTGATTCCTCAAACAATATAATTTAAATTCACCAACATCTCAAAACACCGTGAATTTCGTAGCCACGATAGTGTGGATGTATACTAATTCAAACATTTGTAAGACGAGGTTTTACCCATTAATTTTATTATCTTGTCAACCTAACTTTATGACACATAAAATTAATAGTTGGTTCATCTTCGGTCACACAAATAATAACAGTGACTCCGATGGGGAGGGTACTATTAAATGCGCCTAAGTATATACCATTACTTGATACTTAGTCCATTAATTAGGATTGTGACCCTTCAGATGGAGAAGATTACACATACCTAAATAATTTCCTATAATCATCCATAGAGAAAGTTTGATCTAGTGATCCGCAAACAAACTCATCCGATATGGAGGAAGGCACTTAAAGCTAACGCGCAAGTTTTAATGCATCACTTACAAACCAGTAATGGAGACCGTGGAATTTATTTAAATAATCCCTCTCCTACTTAGTTATTTAAATTGAGGAATTTTAACATGCACACACATCACAGCACATAAAAACAGCATATAAAGGCAATAAATATGAAAATAAAATTTTCAATTATTATGGCCTCATCCATCGCTGTCCTCCAATATGCTGCCAATGGATCAAGTCGTCGCATCTATCTTGCTCCTTCTTCGTCGTTCCTCCGATCCTTAAAATAGCACCACGCATAGCAAGGATACAAGCCACAACAAAAAGAAATAAAAATTTACATTTATCGATCCTATATTCCATAAAAGAATTTACATGTAATTTAAATCGAACAGAATGTAAAAAATAATACAGCAACCGACTGTATTTAATTATTACAATCATGCATAATACAAAACAACCTCGACATGCCCGAGGGTTCAAATCATACATAAACACAAAACAAAAAATCATAATAGTTGGACCTAGGATGCTTGCAACCACAGGGTTAATCTTTCTTGCACATTCTACTATTATCCTGCCTAAACTTATATATGAGCAGTGCATAATTTAATTGAAAACCAATCACACAGAGTAGGGGTTCAAAAATGAACCCGACCCGACGACCCAACACGAGTCGACCCGAAAAAAATCAGGTTCGGGTTGGGCATTTTCGGGTTCGGGTCGGGTTCGGGTTGGAGAGTAAAAATGTTTCAGGTTGGGTCGGGTTGGGTTCAGGTTGACCCGGGTTGACCCGGATTGACTTAAATATAAGGTCTTGTGGGTTTTTTTGAGGTTAAATCAAATTTTATTTTTAAAATTTAGATGGTTTTATGTATATTAATATCATGTTTGTATGATAATGATGGAGTATGGAGATAAAAGTGAAGAATTATAGGGAAAATAGCCCAAAAAAGTCATTTTGAATAGGATTTTCGGGTTATATGGGTCGGGTTCGGGTTGTTCGGGTTGATCGAGTTGGTCGGGTTCGGGTTCGGGTTCGGGTTGAGGTGTTTTGGGTTGAACTCGGGTTCGGGTGGGGTTTGGGTTGGGTTAAAAAAAGAAAAAAAAACTCAACCCGACCCAACCCGACCCGACCCATCCGAATTGACACCCCTAACATAGAGCTAGAAAATCGAGCTCTGATATCACTTGAAGGCGCTGGAATTTCGTTCTGTTTCAATTTCCCCTATACAAAAATTATACAAGTACAGAATTTTCCTAGCAACCCGCATGTTCGATCAGACATGTGTTTGATCAATTAAGCAAGTTCTTGACGGATCAAAACATACCTTGATCGAAATACAAGATCGTTGGCCTCTTGTGTTGGTATTCAGGATTGATACAAAGAAAACTAAACTAATTACACGGCAGAATCAAAGAACTAGTTGTACCTTTCTTTTGTAGCCAAAGACCTCTTGATCTTCCGTTGTATTCCTCTCCTCTTTTTGGACATCGTGTGGGCAACAATCTACCAAGACAACAAACACCCTTCCCCTATTTTGTTTCCAAACCGTCGGCCATGAAGAGAGGCTCTAGATGGGGCGCCTTCTCCTCTTCTTCTTCTTTTCCAATCCACCGTCCACAAAGGATGCTAAGCAAGGGGCGCCGACCCTAGTAAGGAAGAGGCGCTGGCCCTAGCAAGGAGGAGGCGCCGAACCTAGGAAGGAGGAGGCGCCAACCCTATCAAGGAGGAGAAGAGAATTGTGGGAAAATTAGGTTTTAGGGGGCGCCACCTACTCCCTTTTATAACACTTGCCGCCGACCCTAGGAAGGTGAGGTTAACCAAAAACCAAACGTGGATGGGTGGATGTGAGACTTTATATAGAGGCTACAATAGGAACCTAGAGGAGGAATTGGTTTAGGCCTCCTGATGGGCTTGGACTTCCTGTGTTCGGCCCAAACACTCAACTCAAGTCCATCAATAATAACTCATGTCACTAAAGGGTTATTATTGAACTACTGCACCAATCCCATATTACAATATAGGCTCCTTTTTATCATGATGTATTAATCTCTCTGTGTTTAAGATATCATATGGTCGTTAATTAAATGAGTTACTAACAACTCAATTAATTAATATCTGATTCCAAGAGTAGTACCACTCAACTTTATTATCATGCCGGACTAAGTCCACATGCAGGGTTTGCATAATAATCCTTATGAGCTCCTCAAGGGGACATCATCAGCCTAAATAATTAGGACACAGATTCCTTCTATAATCAGCAACACACCATATAAATAGTACTATCTCCCAACTCATCGGGCCTATTGATTTAACGAATAAATCTCGTCCATTGATAAGTTAAAGAAATAAATACTAAGTATATGTGCTTGTTATTATATAGAGATTAAGAGGACGCACATCCATAATAATAGAGATTTTATTTTTTTATGTAGTCAGTACAAATCAAACAACCTTAAACGGTCTTGGTCAATACATACATAGTGTATTAGTATAATTTTATAGTCAAGACAGACTAATACCAAATTACACTACACCTGTTCCAATGGTTTGTCCCAATCCATCTTGATTGTGAGCTACTATTTATAATTTATAAGGAACCGATAACATGATCTTCTGTATGACACCATATACCATGTTATCTACAATATAAATTAAATGAGCAACTGCATTGACATATATATAAATATAAAATGCAAACATTTGACCAAAGTGATTCTTATTTCAAAATATTTCAAAACAGATGTTCATACAAAAGTTAGGCTTATAGTATACATCCCAACATATTCCACACGACCATTTGGATTCCACACGGCCGCAGCTTGTTTCTTCTTTGGTTTATTGAAACGACCATGTGGATTCCACACGATCGAGGCTTGCTTGCTCGCTTTGTGATACGACTGTGTGAGTTCACACGGCCGGAGCCTTCTCCTCCTCTGGGCATGTGGCAAAGTTGTGTGGAATCCACACGGCCGAGCTCTTTTTTCTTCATTTGTTCTCCGAGTCATCTATTGGAACTGCTTTCACTCTAAAAGTACATACTGCTAACAAGAAAACACATAAAGAGCAGATCTCCGACAAAGAAAAATAATTATACTGAAAATATGATAAGAGGTTTAAAATTTCATAGATCAAACACAAATAAAGTACGTGAATGTACATCAAAATATGCATAAAAGTGTATATAATTTACGTATATCATCCACCAAGGTTCGGGATACGTTCATCACAACCACCTAAAACTAAAGAGAAGCATTATTAGCAGTATTCCAATTAAATGGATAAGTCAACCTAAACCTACCTAGGTTACATCTTGGGCAAACCCATCTGCTAGCCTCATTATTGTGCGGCCTTTCGTCCGGGTCATCGCGTTCTCACAAGTCTCCACTAGCAAACCCTTCAATTATACTTGCCTGCAAGTCGGAGAGGAATCTAAAGACGAAGCTACCTCTTGGACGGACGACGCATTGTAGGCAGTGGAGAATTAGAAGTAGCTCTCCATTTGGTGGGATGAACTAGGCTTGGAGGAAGCTCTCGCAGGCGGGACAGGCAAACGAGGGGATGATGACCAAGGAGTCAGAGCGATCGGAGGTCCGCTTGGTTGGGAAATCGTCTCTCCTGGGGTCGGGCTACGGGAAGGTAGAGCCGAAGGCATTCGCTCAGAAGACGGGGCCAGAGTGCTCTCCTTAACCGGTGTAGATTAGGAGGGAAGGCACAATAGCCGAAGGCGTTTGCTGGGAAGATGCTTGTTTCATGGTGATAGGACGACGACGCTTGTGTTTGACCCTAAGTTCCGTATTAGTGGAGAGGGAAGGAATTTACTCCTGTGCAGTGAGATGGCAAGGAAGTAACCTTTCTTCCATACTTTCTGCCTCGCTAGCACCACCCACTCTGCTGCTAGATGCCTCTCCAGAGAAGTTGGTCGATTGATTTTCTCGCTCAGTCAGGAGGGCTTGGCCTCGCTAGTCTAATTCGGTTTCTGCCAATGGTAGATACTCGGAAGCCAAATCCTTGAACATGGTCCTCGCTACACAAAATAAAAGGGACCTTAGTTAGCAATAACATAAAAACTAAGTTACCGATTCTTACTAAAAGAGAAGGGAAGCATTGCTCGGACTGGACTAAACCCTCCTCTACAGTCCGAACATGTAGAGGAGGCCCTTGTGCAACAACTGGGGGATGTTGAATTGCAGGTCAACTAGCTTCCCTGAAGTAGAAATGAATTCAAGTTCATGGCGGTAGTCTCCTAACTCGGGAAAGGGGGAAAGGCCCGCTTGCCAACCAATCAGCCAAAACACGAGAACAGACACTTGGATGAAAAAGAAATGAGATTTCCTTTCTTTATTAGATGAAGACATTTTTTTGGAAGAAAACTATCTTGGGGCGAGATTGAAATAAGAAAACCCCAGGCTTTGATTTTTTAGGATAATAAAAATAATGAAAAGTATGAGCGGCTAAGGGAATACCATACAAGCAAAATAGGATCGTCATTCCACACATTGAGCGGAAGGCGTTGGGAGCAAGTTGCTAGAGAGGAATATGGAAGTATTAACTTATTTTGGATAGAAAGTGGGGGAAAGGAAAACACAAACCAGCCTGAAGCTGATCTTTGAAGAAGACAACATAGCCTGGGGGAGGATGATGGGAACAATCTTAAGGACCAGGAATGAGAATGCGAAGGTTCTTAGGGATCTCCAAAGATAAGTGGACCATCTCAAAGTCGTAGTTATCGAAATCAGAATGAATGGATGTGTACTAAGGGGTAAAGGTTTCTTAGGCCATAGATAAATGAAGAAGAGATGTAGAAAGATCGGAAAGAGTAATTACTAGGAAGATCTTGGGAAAGGGAGCATAGGCGATAGGAGTCGCCGGAGAAGAAAATTGAAGAAGATAAGGCATGAATAGGTTACTGTTGGTGCAACCTTAGGTCAAGGTTGACCTGGTTGACCCGACTCGAGTTGACCTGACTCGAGGTGTATTTTGATGTTTGACGAGAATAGAAAAGTTGTATCTTGATGTTTGACAAGAATACAAACTTGGGAGATTGTGGGTGCAACCTTCGGTCAAGGTTGACCTGGTTGACCCGACTTGAGTTGACTTGATTCGGTAAAGTCCAAGTATGGAGACTTGGCACGGGAAAAGTCCAAGTATGGAGACTTGGCACGGAAAAGTCCAAGCAGGGAGCTTGGCACGGGGAAAAGTCCAAGTATGGAGACTTGGCACGGAAAAGTCCAAGCAGGGAGCTTGGCACGAGGAAAAGTCCAAGTATGGAGACTTGGCACGGAAAAGTCCAATCAGGGAGCTTGGCACGGGAAAAGTCCAAGTATGGAGACTTGGCACGGAAAAGTCCAATCAGGGAGCTTAGCACGGGAGAAGTCCAAGTATGGAAGCTTGGCATGGGAAGTCGTAGAGGGCTCGACAGCTCGTTCTCCGGACTAGGTCAGAGAGGGCTCGGGAGCTCGTTCTCTGGACCGGACATGAAAGTCGGAGAGGGCTCGGTAGCTCGTTTCTCCGGACTAGGTCAGAGAGGGCTCGGGAGCTCGTTCTCTGGACCGGACATGAAAGTCGGAGAGGGCTCGGTAGCTCGTTTCTCCAGACTAGGTCAGAGAGGGCTCGGTAGCTTGTTCTCCGGACTAGGTCAGAGAGGGCTCGGTAGCTCGTTCTCTGGACCGGATGAAGTCAGAGAGGGCTCGGTAGTGTTGGGGTTGCAAGGTTGCAAACATAGTCCCATATTGGAAACACATGGGAAAGATCATGGGTTTATAAGAGAAAAGATATCTCCATTGGCATGAGGCCTTTTGGGGAGAGCCCAAGAGCAAAACCATGAGGGCTTAGACCCAAAGTGGACAATATCATGTCATTGTGGAGATATCTAAATTCTTTTCGATCCTACAATTGGTATCAGAGCCCGGACTGCCAGAAGGTTTAACCGCCGACTGTGCACAAGAGCTATGGTCTGATTGAACCATGTGAGTACAATATTGACCTCGAACAAAAAAAGTGGGGGCTCCTATGTTCGGATCAAGAGGACCAGACACCAGGCAGGAAGTCCTAGTAGGTCGGGTGGACCGAGGGGCAGGAAGTCCTAGTTGCGGCTAGGCAAGGAAGTCCTAGTAGGTCGAGTAGACCGAGGGGCAGGAAGTCCTAGTAGGTCGGGTAGACCGAGGGGCAGGAAGACCTGGTGGGTCGAGGATCGGACGTGAGAAGCCCATGGTCCTTTGTTTGAGGGGGGGATTGTTGGGGTTGCAAGGTTGCAAACATAGTCCCATATTGGAAACACATGGGAAAGATCATGGGTTTATAAGAGAAAAGATATCTCCATTGGCATGAGGCCTTTTGGGGAGAGCCCAAGAGCAAAACCATGAGGGCTTAGACCCAAAGTGGACAATATCATGTCATTGTGGAGATATCTAAATTCTTTTCGATCCTACAGGTAGCTCGTTCTCTGGAGCAGATGAAGTCGGAGAGGGCTCGGTAGCTCGTTCTCCGGACTAGGTCAGAGAGGGCTCGGTAGCTCGTTCTCTGGACCGGATGAAGTCAGAGAGGGCTCAGTAGCTCGTTCTCCGGACTAGGTCAGAGAGGGCTCGGTAGCTCGTTCTCTGTAGCAGATGAAGTCGGAGAGGGCTCGGTAGCTCGTTCTCCAGAGTAGGTCAGAGAGGGCTCGGTAGCTCGTTCTCTGGACCGGACGTGGAAGTCGGAGAGGGCTCGGTAGCTCGTTCTCCGGACTAGCTCAGAGAGGGCTCAGTAGCTCGTTCTCTGGACCGGACATGAAAGTCGGAGAGGGCTCGATAGCTCGTTTCTCCAGACTAGGTAAAAGAAGGCTCGGTAGCTCGTTCTCTAGACCGGGAAGGCTTTAGGATTTAGGGCTGGGAAGCTCTAAGGCATTGGATCGGTCTGGTGACCGATCCAGTGATACTCAGGTTTATCTGATCGGTCTGGTGACCGATCAGTAACCAAACAGTGGTTCGCTGTAGGTTATCTGATCGGTCCACAGACCGATCAGAAAACGATCAGGAAGCTACTGATCGTTGCCTGATCGGTCCACAGACCGATCAGGCTTTAAAGCCAACCCTCACAGAGATGGCTGACCGGTCTGGGGACCGATCAGCCTAGGGCCTGATCGGTCCACAGACCGATCAGATGGCTCCGAGACCGATCAGGGTGGAGCCTGATTGGTCCAGGCCTAGCCGTTGCGACACAACGGCTAGATTTCTGTGTTGCTCTTTGTCTTCTTCACAGGTGCAGCAGGTGCAGGATATATATCGAGGTCGAGGGCCTCTATAGGGACAGTTCTTGCTCTTCCTCCTTACTGCGATTTGAGCTTTGCTGAGCTCCTCTTCGCTGAAGCTTCGTGTGAGCTTCCCTCGACTGGTTGATCAGCTGCTGTTGGCATCATCCGTGAAGTTGCTGCTTCATCAACGGACTCCAGTCGACGAGAAGGCAAGCAAACTTGGTAGAGTGTATTTACATTCATATTATCCATTGTTTCTTGTTTTATTTCTTGTACTCCTTTATTGCTGTTGTAAAAAAGATTGTGGCGAGGTTTCTCCACCCAGAAGGAGTTCATATTAGCCGGTTATCCGGGGTCTCATCCACCGACGGATTGATAGGCTTCGTCCACCTTACGGACACGCCGAGGAGTAGGAGTATCATCTCTGAACCTCGTTACATCATCGTGTTTGAGGTTTGATCTTCTCCACTTTCGTTTCTACATTGTATTTCCGCTGCGCTAACCTAAATTGTAGGAAGAAACGATAATTTGAGGTCGGTTATTCACACCCCCCCTCTCTAGCCGCATCTGAAGGTCCTAACAAGTGGTATCATAGCAAGGTTGCTCTTCGTCGGATTAACACCCGGGGGAGCACAAGCTAGAGAATGGATCTACTTGGAGAAGACATCACGATTCCACCCTTCTACGATCGTGACGACTTCGCCTATTGGAAGGTAAGAATGAAGTATTTTCTTATGACTAACCTAGTGAATTGGAATTGTGTACGAGTAGGTTTTACTCCTCTGGTGGATAAAAAGGGAAAACCTCTCGAGAAGAAGAAGTGGACGAAGGAACAAATCCACCAATCCACAATCAACGACGAGGTAACGAAAATCCTTGAATTTTCATTACCTAATGACATCTTGTGTAAGATAGGTGGATACAACGATGCCAAGGAGTTGTGGAACAACTTGGCTAAGTTCCATGAGGAGAGCTCCAGTTCAAGTCATGAAGAGGAGTCAAGTGAGCCAAGTAGCTCACATCATGGAGGTATGGAATTAGAAGTTGAGGGATACTCAACATCTAAGGAAGAAGAGGAGGAGAGTTCTTCATCAAGATTGGTACAAGAAGAAGCCTCTACCTCCGGAAGGGATGAAGAAGAGAGCGGATATCCATCCTCAACCCTAGGTAACTCAAGCAACTTAATTTCAAATAAATTACATATAATGTGCTTTGAGTGTAGGGAATATGGGCATTACAAGAGTAAATGTCCAAAGAGGATTAGGAAGACTCCACCGGCGCCAAAGGTCAAGGAAGCCGGAGTCCCGATACGCAAGGGCAAGGAGCACGTGGTGTGCTTCCAATGCAAGCAAAGGGGACATTATAGGAGCCAATGACCGAGGGGGAGGCAACCTCACAAGGACAAGAGACCAAGCACATCTATATGGGGAGCTAAGGCAAACCCTAAGGTACCCTTTAAGGCATATCCTTGCAATTTTAATAAGACACCTGCTAGTAGCTTTATTGCATTTGTCAATAATGATAAGCATGATAACTATAGAAACCGATACATGTGCTTAGGTGCCAAACATGTTAGTCTAGATAAGGACAATACTAGAAGTACCAACCCTAGAATTAATTCATCTAAAGTTAAGGAAAACCTAGATAGGAATCCCAAAACAACTAGACATATGCCTAGGAATACCTCAAAGAAAAATGACAAATTAAAACTTGAGGTATTAGAGAAGGAAAATCAAGTCTTGAGGTCAAGACTTAACACCTTAGAAAAGACTCTTAAGAATTTGGAGAAGTCAACTCTAGGGTCTAAGGGTCAAAAGCAAAAGCCCAAGGACATGAGAGGTTTGAGTCACAAACCTAAGTCTCAAGTGGTCAAGCCCACTTACCATAATGTTCCATTCGATTATGGAACAAGACCTAGGGCTAGGAAGACCATCACCAAGGTCACAAGGGGAGTCACCCCTATAGTTGATCTTGATGAGTCCCAAATGACCAAGGCTTTAAAGCCTAGGAGGGTCATTAGGAGGGTTGCTAGGGAAGTCATCCCTAGTGAATATTTAGTGAACCCAATGAGCTCAAATAGGTTTTGGGTTCCTAGGAGCGTGATTTCATCACGCTAGATGGTTTAGGGTGTGCCCACCTTATTTGGATAGGTAGTTAACCTAATCATGGCAAAAGGTGGCATTTTAGGAAGTTTCAAGGTATAACCAAGCCTTGAAAATGAAATTAAAAATTATTCCTAAGGTGATTAGGATGTGCCAACCACATTTGAGGAATTTTCTAGGGTCAATCTAATTGGCACATAGTGATCTAAAAATCTTTAGTATATGATTTTAGATCTA
Organism: Zingiber officinale; assembly: GCF_018446385.1. Lineage (NCBI taxonomy): Eukaryota > Viridiplantae > Streptophyta > Magnoliopsida > Zingiberales > Zingiberaceae > Zingiber > Zingiber officinale. The sequence continues at coordinate 35,479,149 of NC_056004.1, read as the reverse complement.
TTACACTTAGGAATATAGAATTTATGGCAAAATGTCTAAATTATCAAAAATGGCAACTAAAGCTAGAATTAGGTATTTTCTATACCTTTATATGTTATTTGCCATATGTCATGTCATGACATCATATCTAATTTACTATCATTTGAAATATCATGATAATGCTTAGGTTAGTTATATGTCATGTCTTATTTAAGTTTCATACTTTATGCCATGACATCATGACATTGGCACATGTTTCCACTTATGATATTATTTTATGCCATGTCATCATCTCTTGCATGTATGATCAATTAAATTGATTTAAGAATAAAAACACAATTTAATATGGAGATCAAATTGTTGTTTAGAAAATGCATGAGAACTTAGCTTAAGATGACCTAAACCCATATCTCACATCAAAATTGACTTGGATGTGTTTGATACACCTTAGATGTGTGTGAGATATTAGGATTATAAGTTAGGATCAAGGTGCATAGTTCTTGTACCTAGATGAGCCTAATTCGAAATTGAGGATCATAGGGAAAGCTTACGTACAAGTCATGTACACTTAGCCCTAAGATTGTGGTCCTAAATTAAATGGTTTAAAATCATTTCAAAATTTATTTGAAAAACCTTGATGAAACTTTTCTAATGATAGCATTCATCATTGAGCAAGTTGACACAAAGATGGATTAACCTTGAGTTATTTCAAAGTCTTTCGAACTTTGTATCAATATTTAAAAATGGAAGTTATTTTCATAGAAAACTATTTTTCCATGATAATATATGTTATGAGGAATGTATCCTCAAAATTTTACAATTTTTGAAATTTTCTATAATTTTTTAGGGGTTTCTGAATTTCGGGAGAAAAATCAGAAATCTCTATCAGAGATTTGTGGACCGATCAGAGGGGATCCTGATCGGTCCAGGGAAGTCTGGATCGGTCACTGGACCGATCCAGAGAAGTGTGGATCGGTCTGGTGACCGATCCAGTGAGGTTCTGATCGGTCTGGTAATTGATCAGAGCGTGCCAAAATGCTGATTTTCAATCGTTGTCTGAAATTTCAGCTTTGGAAGTTGGTGTTTTTGATTTCTAAAGGGTTGAAACTCTCCAAGACATTGTTGGTGCAATGGTCAAGGGGGAGTTGACCTTTAGGGGGAGTTTTACCTATTGGTCAAAGGGGAGTTGACTTTTAGGGGGAGTTTTTACTCGATTTCTGAAGATGAGTGATATGGGATTATCACTAAGTTGATTATTATCTTTAGTATCAAGGGGGAAATTAAGGGTTTCAATGAAAGGTATGGGACTTTCATTAGGAAGAAACTCTTAACCTTGATTCACTCTTTTTGATGTGTGTCAAAAAGGGGGAGAATGTCCAGAGAATGTTCAAGGAAGAACATTGGAGTTTGGGGAGAATGTTCAGAGAATGTTCGAGGAAGAACATTGGAGAACTATTGGAAAACCTAAGTTAGGTTATCGGGTTAACCTAACTTGATTATGATTTTTGTCAAACATCAAAAAGGAGGAGATTGTTGGTGCAACCTTAGGTCAAGGTTGACCTGGGTGACCCGACTCGAGTTGACCTGACTCGAGGTGTATTTTGATGTTTGACGAGAATAGAAAAGTTGTATCTTGATGTTTGACAAAAATACAAACTTGGGAGATTGTGGGTGAAACCTTCGGTCAAGGTTGACCTGGTTGACCCGACTTGAGTTGACTTGATTCGGTAAAGTCCAAGTATGGAGACTTGGCACGGGAAAAGTCCAAGTATGGAGACTTGGCACGGAAAAGTCCAAGTATGGAGACTTGGCACGGGAAAAGTCCAAGTATGGAGACTTGGCACGGGAAAAGTCCAAGTATGGAGACTTGGCACGGAAAAGTCCAAGCAGGGAGCTTGGCACGGGAAAAGTCCAAGTATGGAGACTTGGCACGGAAAAGTCCAAGAAGGGAGCTTGGCACGGGAGAAGTCCAAGTATGTAAGCTTGGCATGGGAAGTCGTAGAGGGCTCGGCAGCTCGTTCTCCGGACTAGGTCAGAGAGGGCTCGGGAGCTCGTTCTCTAGACCGGACATGAAAGTCGGAGAGGGCTCGGTAGATCGTTTCTCCAGACTAGGTCAGAGAGGGCTCGGGAGCTCGTTCTCTGGACCGGACATGAATGTCGGAGAGGGCTCGGTAGCTCGTTTCTCCAGACTAGGTCAGAGAGGGCTCGGTAGCTCGTTCTCTGGACCGGATGAAGTCGGAGAGGGCTCGGTAGCTCGTTCTCCGGACTAGGTCAGAGAGGGCTCGGTAGCTCGTTCTCTGGACCGGATGAAGTCGGAGAGGGCTCGGTAGCTCGTTCTCCGGACTAGGTCAGAGAGGGCTCGGTAGCTCGTTCTCTGGAGCAGATGAAGTCGGAGAGGGCTCGGTAGCTCGTTCTCCAGACTAGGTCAGAGAGGGCTCGGTAGCTCGTTCTCTGGACTGGACATGGAAGTCGGAGAGGGCTCGGTAGCTCGTTCTCCGGACTAGGTCAGAGAGGGCTCGGTAGCTCGTTCTCTGGACCGGACATGAAAGTCGGAGAGGGCTCGGTAGCTCGTTTCTCCAGACTAGGTCAGAGAGGGCTCAGTAGCTCGTTCTCTAGACCGGGAAGGCTTTATGATTTAGGGCTGGGAAGCTCTAAGGCATTGGATCGGTCTGGTGACCGATCCAGTGATACTCAGGTTTATCTGATCGGTCTGGTGACCGATCAGTAACCGAACAGTGGTTCGCTGTAGGTTATCTAATTGGTCCACAGACCGATCAGAAAACGATCAGGAAGCTACTGATCGTTGCCTGATCGGTCTACAGACCGATCAGGCTTTAAAGCCAACCCTCACAGAGATGGCTGACTGGTTTGGGGACCGATCTGCCTAGGGCCTGATCAGTCCACAGACTGATCAGATGGCTCCCAGACCGATCAGGGTGGAGCTTGATCGGTCCAGGCCTAGCCGTTGCGACACAACGGCTAGATTTCTGTGTTGCTCTTTGTCTTCTTCACAGGTGCAGCAGGTGCAGGATATATATTGAGGTCGAGGGCCTCTATAGGGACAGTTCTTGCTCTTCCTCCTTACTGCGATTTGAGCTTTGCTGAGCTCCTCTTCGCTGAAGCTTCGTGTGAACTTCCCTCAACTGGTTGATTAGCTGCTGTTGGCATCATCCGTGAAGTTGCTGCTTCATCAACGGACTCCAGTCGACGAGAAGGCAAGCAAACTTGGTAGAGTGTATTTACATTCATATTATCCATTGTTTCTTGTTTTATTTCTTGTACTCCTTTATTGCTGTTGCAAAAAAAATTGTAGCGACGTTTCTCCACCCAGAAGGAGTTCATATTAGCCAGTTATCCGGGGTCTCATCCACCGACGGATTGATAGGCTTCGTCCACCTTACGGACACGCCGAGGAGTAGGAGTATCATCTCCGAACCTCGTTACATCATCGTGTTTGAGGTTTGATCTTCTCCACTTTCGTTTCTACATTGTATTTTCGCTGCGCTAACCTAAATTGTAGGAAGAAACGATAATTTGAGGTCGGCTATTCACACCCCCCCTCTCTAGCCGCATCCGAAGGTCCTAACAGTTACTACTTGAGATGCTTAGGGTTTTTAACGAGAGCCCTGAGACATCTTTAAATCCTGAACCATTTGATCAAAACGACATAATTGGTTGCAACCATCAGATCGGACGAGGTGAATCACCGTTGATTCGTATGAAAAGGCATGCGTTAGCTTTCTTATAGGAGGAAGGGGAGTTGGTGGAACACGTGATAGTTGCCCACCCTCATGTGTATCACCGACGTCTTACCTTGCATTTAAAGTGCCTGACAGACATTTTTCGAGGAAGATAATGTTAACATTAATATTGAGTGGCAATGATTAGAGTCGCTAGCCAATCAGATGATCAGATGGCAGAAGGACCAATCAGTCATGAGTCTCCTTGGTTATGTGATGCGACACGTTGTGAGTGGCCCCAAAGGTGATGTGGGATCGGTAGTCAAGATAATATGATAGTCAAAGTCAGGGTATACATAGCCAAATAAATCACTCTCAATGGGGCTCAGTTCCTCGTTTCTCATGGGCATGACTCTCAGCTTAAATTCGGTTGGCTCCAGAACCCTTCGGACCTACGAGACTCAGTTCTCTGCTTCTCAGGAGTATGACCCTCAACTTAAATCCGGTCCTAGAGCCGGTCGGACATCCGGGGCTCAACTCCCCATCTCTTATGGGCATGACCCCTAGCTTAAATCCGGTTTACCCAAGAGTCGGTCGGACATCCGAGGCTCAGCCCTCCATTTCTCATAGGCAAGGCTCCCAACATAAACTCTAGTGATTGCAAAGTCGAACGGACCTACGAGGCTTAGTTCCCAACTTCTCATGGGCATGACCCCTAGCTTAAATCTGATTGGCCCGCAAGCCGGTCGGATATCCGGGACTCAGCTACTCACTTCTCATGAGCAAGACTCCCAGCATAAATCCGAGTGGTCTTAGAGTCGATTGGACTTACGGGGCTTAGCTCCCTGTTTCTCATGGGCATGCCCCCTAGCTTAAATTTAGTCGTCCCTAGAGCCGGTTAGACATATGAGGCTTAGTTCCCCGCTTCTCATGGGCATGACCCCTAACTTAAATTCAGTTAGCCCCAGAGTCGATCAGATATTCGGGGCTCAGTTCCTCACTTCTCATGAATATGACCCCCAGTTTAAATTCAGTCGGCCCCAGAGCCAATCAGACATCTAGGCTCAGCTCCCCGCTCCTCATGGTCATAGCTCCTAACATAAACTCAATTGGCTCATACTAATCAGACTTCAACGGGGCTTAGCTCCTCATCCCACATGGGCATAGTTCTCAATATAAATTTGGTCGGCTTTAAACTGATCTGACTCTCTCTAGGAGATAATATTGTCAGAGAATAGTGGCTACTCATCAGAGAATATTCCACTTCTCTAATATATACTCATAATGGAACATTTCTCTATCTAGCGAAAGTTGTTATACATCCTCCATCATCTGACATATTTTGACATAAGATATTCTTTAACGCATCATCATTACAGAGGTCATGAGAAGCGGTATAAAAATAGGTCCTCTTCGTTGGCCAGATACATGTATGCACGCACACACACATCCACATTACTGTTCTACTGTTATTTTTTCTCCATACTCAGTCATCGTTCTGACTTGAGCGTCAGAGTGCTTGCGCCAAGGATCCCCTCTCTGGCTCAATGACTAATGTTTTCTTCTCCTAGTTTCTATTTTTACCACACAAGTTTACCCGCATCATCAAGGTTTTCATCTTCTCACGGATAATATCGGAGCTACCTAACTAGTGCACCATCTTTCTCGCTTTCAAATAGATTCACTTGTTAAATGCCCCAACTATATGACAGTATATTTACATTGTTTGGTACATGTTTACTTTGGTGGATAGATACTAGGATAGGTGGTTGGGTTGGATGAATTTCTAACTAATATATTGATCAAGTTCGTTTTGTCCCTTTTTTTGTTTTGATGTGTCAATGCTTTGGGCTATCTTGGCTTGTGCAATATACATGCTTCTTTTTCCTTTTCCAATCTTGCTTGCCTCTGCTTTGTGGTCGAAGAGGCTTTGTGGTGTGGTCACCACCAATTCTTAGCCTACTGGAGTAATAGTCAGGTTTTAATTTTAACTTTTGTACCTTTGTTGGGGTTTAGAGGTTTGAGATTTTGTTGAGTGGTCACCACCCATTCTTATTTTCTCACAAAATTCAACCTCATTCAAACCTTAACCTTTGATAGATAGTACTGTTTTTGTAAGTCTTGGCTACACCAAAGTTGATTTAGCAAGGACATACATTGGCACAGTACAAATTGAAGGTGAGGTTATTTTTTACACTAACGGATTAAACATCATTTTGATTTATCTAATTGTCCCATTAGTTCAAGTACATAAAGAAATATGTGAAATATTTAAATGATCCATCGTCTCGTTGATATAATGATATATTTGTCTATTGATATAATGATATATTTGTCTATTTATGATTAAGCAAAAGATGGTTTGGAAGCTAATAGCAATATTTAATATGTAGAAACAGTAATATTGTTCGAATTTTTTAGGAATTCAAAATCATTTCAAAATTAAGAACAGGGTGAGTTTCTAAACAAATCTCGATATCGATAATGTTTGGAACCTCTTTGAGTCACTGCTTGTTTTTATATAGTAACTACTTGAGAGACAAAAGGGATTCGACCACTCGAAATGAAATGGAGCTCCATGTAAAGGTGAAATTTCTAGTCGAACGGAAACAAAATGTATAGATTCATTTGAGTCACTGCTCGTTTTCTTATAAGCCAATTTGTGCTGTTGCCTTGTTTCAATAGGAGAATGTTTTTTTTCTTCTTTTTTAATTAACTGCACTTGAGCCTAAAACCAACATAATCCAAATCGTTGTAACAAACTCTAGTCCTTAATCAACGTGTATAATACTAGTTATATTCCAGCTAATATTTTTTTAAAAAAAATATGCAAAAAAAAAGAGGCAGATTTACCTAGTTATTTCACGAGTTGACCGTAAAACAGTAATAACCGTCCTTTTTAACTGAGCCACTAATTTTGGGAAGAGTTTAGAACGAAAGATGAAGTGTTTTCAGGAGGGCTCCACAAGATAAATTACAGGGTTTATTTAATTTTAGCTAAACGGTATTCTTAATTAAATAGAGGGCATAAGATAATCTGAAGTAATATTACATCGGTAGGAAATTGAATCATGCCTCTATGATAATAAGTCTTGTTTGAATACCAACTTAGGATAGATGTAGTGGGAGGTTTATAATATGTAATTTATACTATAAATTTTTCAATATAAATCTCTCCCCCATTATAGAGGTGGAGTTTATAAATTTTTTTATAAATCTATATCAAAATCTTGGGACCAGATTTATAAAAAAAATAATGAAGAGATAATTGAGAGAGGATTTTAAAAAAAATAGAGTTTTTAAAAGAGAGAAATTTTATGATAATAGAGAGTAGAGAGTAATTTTTAAAAGAAGTAAGATTTTTAACTTTTGATGTGACAATAATATAGTAGAACATAAACTTCTTTAAAAGATTTATGATTATGGATGTCCTTAAAATAGCTTTGGAAAGACCTCGAACCAGCGTAACTAACGCCACTGTAGGCCTACAATGACAAATCACCCAAACTTTCGTTTTGGATTAATTAAGAGTACCACAACGTAACAGGAAATAGTGGCCGGTCTGGAAACCAAATAAGCATTCTCATCAGTATCATCATGCACTATGAATCTAATGAGAATACGTGATAACTATGCAACTATGCAGTAAGGCCAAACAATATATTAATTGAAGATCCAAAAGATCAAAATAGTTGCAGCAAAAGTTTTACTTTCCATTCATCATCTCTCTTGTCACTTTTCCAAATCTCTCTCTATCTCGCCATTGATTTCTATACACGACCCATTTTCCTATGTTGCACCGACACCAAGGAAATCAATGAAGGGCAACTTCATCTCATCCCTTGCGTAACTCGTTTCGCCATGCAATCGAGCACGGTTTTCATTTACTGAACTGGTTTCAGGGTTTGCAGAGCAAGCAGCCGACTGAGCCAAACCAGGCAGCGAGTTGATGAGTCTCCTGCCACACTCTGCAGTCTTCTGGTCGCATTGATTCCCTGCACCCAACGCCCTTTTTCCGTATCCTATACAGATAGATAGATGGGCAATCCACAAAATACATCAGGCTTCGTATCAAGGAGCAACTAATAAAAGAAGGCTTTTTTTTTACCATTCAGGAGATCATGGCGGTGTGTGCGGCGAGAGCCGCATCTGAAGTGGAAGGGGTTGGCGTTGATGGTGGATTCCCCACTGCTTGAGTTGGGAACCGCCTCCGTGTTCTTCCCGAGGATGGTTTGGGCCTGGTGAGAAGATGATGGTGATGGGGAAGAAAGATTGGAGATGAGGTGCCTCGTCCTCCTGTAGCAGCAGCCGCCATTGGAGGACTTATCCCTTTGCCTCCTGGCCGTGATGACGTGCCAGTGATTCTTGACTGCATTGTCTGTTCTTCCAGGGAATAGCTTGGCAATCAGTGCCCACTTGTTGCCATACACCCTGTGCGCTGCGAGAAGCCTCTCCTCTTCTCCCTCGCTGAACGCCCTTCTGTTGATTCTTGGGTCCAGTTGATTGAACCATCTTAGCCTGCAGCTCTTCCCTGCAAACACACATCAATCTACAATCACAATTCCAAAAAAAACAAAAGATTTATTTATTTTTGTTAGATTATTGGAGCACGCACCTGATCTGCCTTGCAACTTCTCAGCTATGAGGTTCCAGTTTTGAGGTCCATATTGGTAGACCAACTGCTTCAGCTTGGCATCCTCAGCTGGCCTCCAATGACCCCTGACACAAACCCTGTGATGCTGCTGCGAGCTCTTATGATGCTCCAGCCCCTCCTTTGGGCTCTGAAACCCCCAACCCCGCTCGACACTAGCAGCCCTGCACCCTTCCTCTCCAGATGCAGAACCCATTCGTTTCTCTTCAAGCTAAAGGCGATGGAGAAAACAGAAGGCACTATAAATGGACTTTATAGGAACATGCCAAACAGTAGCTGATGAGGAGCATAGTTTGCAGAGGAAAGTTGAGAATGGGTGGTCTCTTAAAGCAGCATGAAGGAGACAGCAGCTATGAGAACCCAAAGAAAGAAAACAACCTTGGTTGAGGAAAACCACACTTCACCTCTCCCTCCCTCCCTCCCTCGCTTATGGTTCACTTAGTTTGAGACGGTCAGAAATGGTGCTATGCTGAGTGCGTCGGGGTGCGTAAGCAAGCACAGTTTCAAAAATGGTACCCGCTCGTGTGGGTTTTGGAGTTTGAGTCACCCGGAAATAGTTTGTTTTTATAAGAGAAAGAGAGCTCGTGTTGTGTGTGCGCGCGCGGGTGTCCCACTGTGCCTTGACAATACCACCAGGGCTGCCCTTGTCTGCTTACAACCCCAGGTCTGGCCTCTCTCCCTGTGCTTTGGCGTTTCAATGCAAATAAACAAGTTGCAAAACCGATGAATTTAAAACGATGCCGACTTTGACCACGGCCAAGGAAACTGCACATCGCTTTGGCGTTTCAGAGCGAGGGAGCGAGCGAGCTTCCTACTCTGCACTATTTGTTTTCTCCAAATTTTCTAAACGACAATTTTAAAGGCAAAGATGAAAAGGAATATTTTTTGTTGTTATAGTAAAAAAAAAAATTATTTTAAAAACACATGCTAAAATTATATTAACATGGGTCAGCCAATTTTATCAAAATTATTGCACCGTTACTCCGAATCATTGGAAGACGCCCCTATTTTATTTTTAATCAAAATAGCATTCCATCAATCAGCAATCAAGGTATAATTATCTAATTATTCTTTAGTGCATTATTTTGATATTATTATCTTCTACCATCCGGTCTCATATGAACAAGATAAGTCTTTATCATAACAATTGCTATTTTATAGCTGTTATATTAGCGGTTATGATTTTATAGCTGTTATAATATAAATATTATTGAACAAGATAAATTTATATTGTAACAATTATAAAATCATAACTATTATAATGTGAATGTTGTTAAATAGGTCAAATTCGTTTGATACTATATTTAATATATGTAATAGAGATATTGAGGGTAATTTTTATAAGTATCTCGTGGTAGTTTTGATATACTTAACCGAATTAAGTTAGATTCTGTTGTGCTTGATGCATTGTATTTAAGTATGCGGGAACTTAAGAGCACAAGAAATTGAGCAGAAAACATAGCTAGCGAGAAGGAAGACACATGAAGAGAGTCGACGGACTCGGTACATTCGAAGGACAAGGTGTTGCGGAAAAATACACCAGTGAACGAGAAGGACGTGCACGACGTTCGAAGGACGAGAAGCCAGGAAGGAACTCTGCTCAAGGAGAAGGTCAAAGTTGGGTTCAGGTGAGCTCAACTCTAGTTAACTGGAGCATCACCTATGCGAACAAAGATCAACTAAGAGGTTGATCTGTCTCATAGAAGGCGCCTTCAATGACTTGGAATACGCCTTGCATGAACAGTGTGAAAGCGTCTTCCAGCCTATTGAAGCAGGGTCGGCCCTGGAGGAGAGCGGCACTAGGCGATAGCCCTGGGCCCATAATTTGAGAGGGTACAATTTTTTTTTTTTTAGTATTATGTATTATAGGCATGTAATTGGGGCCTTGAATAGTTTGGCCCAAATTCATATTTCAAAATTTTTTGATATTGTTTTTTACTTTTATCTTTTTAGGCATGTAATTAGGGTCTTTAGTAGTTGGAGCCCAAATTTATTTTGAACCTTTTTTCCGCCCCGGACCTCCTCTGTAGAAGGACCGGAGCTGTATTGAAGGCGCCTTCAATAGTCATTAGCTGAAAATAAAGTTTTATCTTTGGCAGATAAAACTTCTCCTATTGAAGGCGCCTTGGACCACCTTGAATGTACTTCCAAGCAACGGCTAATATTTTCAGGAGGTATAAAAAAGTTATTGGACATTGTAATTTAGCAACAACTTCTGTATTTATTTTCTAGTATCTTTCTGAGCTATCAAAGAGTGTAAGAAACTTCTCCGCCTTCAACGAAGGAGATTTTTTTAGTACTTTTATTTGCCTTGAATTAACAATCACCTAAATTGTAACCAAGTAAAATTGGTCTTCTTGCTTATTCTTTTTAAGTTGTTATTATTTTTATTAATGTTAATCATCTATGGTTGCTTAATCTAATTATGTATCATTACTAAATAAAAATAAAAAATTATTTTATTCTAATTTTGATCATAGGCTATTCACCTTTCTTTTAACCGGCCTGATGCACACTAATAATCTTGTTATTTTACAGGGAACTAGTAGGATAGTAGGATAGGACTACTTTTGATTAAAAATTGAAAAGGAGGACTCATTGGATGATTCGAAAAATAAACAGAGTGCCTGTTTTGATTTTTACCCAAAATTATTTATACGAAAAATACTAATGGAGGTTTCGAGATAAAAAACTAAAATAAATATTTTTTATTTTTTTAAAAAATTAAAGTACTTTTTAAAGATCATAGAACTAAGGAGCATTTTTTCTTTTTCATTTTAAAGAAATATATTGTACTTTTTATGAGATGAAACTAATTTGAGTTTAGAACTAGAATTTGTTGACTTACGTTGCAATGGCATGCCATGTTATGTAAAGATAAATTAAATTAGTTTTATTAATTAATTTTAAATGGTCGATTTGATTTTATAAAATTTTTCTATTGGTTAGGATAAATTGAGAAGTAAGATAATCTAGAAGCTAGACATCTATTAATTACGTGTCTCATTTAAAGATTTTTTTTTATAAATACATATCTATAAATACTTAGATGACAATCTAAATATTTTATTATGATCCTGGATGCCATGTTATGTTAGAAGCTGGTAAGAAGGATGATAAAAATGAGAGAAGGAAGTTAATTAACCAATATAATGTAATTACATTGACATATAAAACAAATTTAGTAATTAATTATATTTTGTATATTAAAGTGAGGGAGATAGTATGAGTAATATGATTTTAGTGGTCGTCAACGCGTGGGCCAAGTATCATGTCAGATTGAAAAGCATTTTGCCAAATACTTCGAGAAAAAGAAATAAAGTCTAATCTATAAATCACATGCTAAATCTTTAATCCAAATAAGTTTGAGGAACTTTATGGAAAAAAGAATATTTGTAGAAATCCAACAACACACATGTAACACATTCAATCTCACAAATAAATATTAAATCATCTTGTCTTAAAAAACATGGGCTATTTTAATTTGATAGCATGTAAGTACTTGTTTATCTATTAACTAAAATAATTTGAATTGAATCTCAAGCCATAAAACTTTTAAATAAGAGGTACCATTTTTTTCTCCTTTTTCATCTCTTCCTCCACTCGAGTAATTAAACACATGACACACTGTCAAAGAAAAGTGTTAGATTATGGGTAAGTCAAGGATTGATGCCCCCGATTCACTCATATTGTCCCCCTTTAATTTGTATCTTTAATCACTTATCCAGCCCTTTTAATGATTAGGTTAAAATATTGAACAAAAGTTGACCGATTGAACATTAATTAATCTTGATGGGGACATGTTAATTAACCACGTTTCTAGGCAATTAACATGAGTTTATCCCATTCATTATGTTAAACTTCATGCAAAATTGTTCTCGAGGGAGTAAATAATTAAGAAACTTAATTACCTAAGAATACATAAAGTTTACCCTAGTTTGACTTGTCCTAATATTAGGATTAGGAAAGCCATTCACCATAAAAATTCTAAATACACTGGTTCAGATCTTTCTTGCAATGCTGGCTCCATCAGCACCTTTAATTCAATTTAGGAGGGCACAGCGAAAGGTTTTTTACGGATGAGTAGTGAAAAATGACTGAGAAATATCTGAGCATTCATTTTCTCTTAAAATATACCAATAAAAAAACAAATTCCTATTGCCTTGTCGGCCTTGACTAACTTACATTATCATTTAGTTCATGCATGAATTTTCCATCCATCTATTGTTTTCATATGCATATGCATGAACATAGTTTCCTTTCCCCCTAAAATTTGACTGCCGACACACAATTATTATGAGATCCTAAAAATCTCCTAAGCAAATGGATATACATATTTCTCATTTCAATTTACTTTTAATATTTTTTTTATTAAAAAAAGAGAGTATATTGGCTATTTTGTCTAAAATATTATTTTTAACTAACAATCAAGTCATACTCTAATATGCTATCTAAATTGATTAGAACAGTTTTTAAATAATATTATCCAAGAATGAATATTTGTAGGAAAAGGTTATGTATCTGATGGGTTATTTAAACTTCATGTAATGATCATTAGGTCTAAGATGAATAAAAATGAGAGATCTTCTACTTATATGCCTAAGTCTTTATGTTTGTGGTATGGTAGATTAGGACATGTTAACTACGATGTGTTGCGTAGATTAAAAAACATGCAGAGTATACCTATATTTCATCTTGACTCGAAACACAAGTGTGAGATTTGTGTAGAAGTGAAATTGACGAGGTCATCCTTTCAACATGTTGAAAGAAGCAACGAACCATTGGGGCTAATCCACATTGACGTTTGCGACCTTAAAGATACACCAACACATGGTGAGAATAAATACTTAATCACTTTTGTAGATGATAACATAAAATACTGTTATATGTATCTTCTCAAAAGTAAGGATGAAACTATAGAGAAATTTGCTCTCTATAAGAATGAGGTTGAAAACCAACTTAATAGAAAGATTAAGGTGGTTCAAAGTGACTGAGGTGGTGAATATGTGCCACCGTTTACTGAATTGTGTGCGGAACATGGGATCATACATGAAACAACAACTTCTTGTACTCCTAAGCAAAATGGAGTTGTTGAGCGGAAGAATCAAACTCTAAAGGAGATGATGAATGTTCTTCTATTGAGCTATGGATTGCTAGAATTCATGTGGGGGAAGTTGTGTTAACAGCTAATTACCTTTTAAATATGGTGTCCCATAAGAAAATAGATAAGAGCCTTATGAGTTGTGGAATGAAAGACAATCATCCTATAAATATTTACGAATGTGGGGGTGTCTTGTCAAAGTTTTGGTATCTGATCCGAAAAGGATTAAGATATGACCAAAGACTGTTGATTGCGTATTTATTAGATATGCATAGAACAACAATGTATATCAGTTTGTTGTGTATGAATCAAAAATACCGAAGATACACAAGAACTCAATAATAAAATCAAGAAATGTCTTATTCTTCGAGCATGTGTTTCCGTATAAGACCTGAGAGGATGCTAGCTCCTCAAAGCAGACATATGAAACATAAGGTGAAGATGATGATGAGGAACCAGTGGAGGTTGAGCTTAGACGGAGCAAAAGAGCTCGGGTAGAAAAATCCTATGGATCGGATTTTATCACTCTCATATTGGAAAGTAAGCCCTGAAGTTACTCAGAAGCTATAGGCTCTTATGATGAACCTCACTAGAGAGAGACAATTGTATCTGAGATAAAATTTATCTTACAAAATCATACTTAGGAACTTGTGGACCTTCCTTCGGGAAGTAAACCACTAGGTTGCAAGTGGATCTTCAAGAAGAAAATGAAATAAGATGACACAATTTATAAGTATAAGTTCAGATTGGTAATCAAAGGATACAGACAACGAGAAGACCTTGATTACTTTGATACGTATTCTCTGGTATCGAGAATAACTGGCATTAGAGTATTGTTGGGTATTGTCGTTCTATGAAATCTCGAAATACATCAAATGAATGCAAAGAAAGCCTTTCTAAACGGGGATTTAGAAGAGGAAATCTACATGGAGCAACCTGAGGAGTTTTCTGTGCTAGGACAGAAAACAAGGTTTGTAGATTGGTGAAGCCATTATATGGCTTGAAACAAGCACCAAAGTAGTGGCATGAGAAATTTGATAATGTCATGAAGGAATGTATATTCAAGATTAATGAAGGCGATAAATGTGTCTACATGAAAGCTACAGAGAGTGACTATGTCATCTTGTGCTTATATGTAGATGACATATTTATCATTGGGAGTAATGATAAAATAATCAAATCTACTAAAGATATGTTGAACTCAAGATTTGACATAATAGATATGGGCCTAGCTGATGTGATTCTAGGAATCAAAATTCTTAGAACAACAGAAGAACTTGTTCTTAGTCAGTCTCATTACGTGGATAAAATTCTTAAGAAATTCACCAAGGGTGATACTGCATTGGCACGAACGTCAATAGATACGAGTCAACATCTATCAAAAAATCGAGGTGAAAGTATCTTTCAGCTAGAGTACTCTCGAGTGATTGGAAGTCTGATATACCTAATGAGTTGTACACGACTAGACTTGGCCTACGTAGTAAGTAAACTGAGTAGATACACAAGTGATCCCAGTGTTGAGCACTGGAAAGAGATAACAAGAGTACTGAGGTACTTAAGGTATACTCGTGAATATGGTCTGTACTATACGAAATATCCTGCTGTGATCGAAGGATACAATGATGTAAGTTGGATATCTAATATAAAAGAATCTAAGTCTACGAGTGGATATGTATTCACTCTAGAAGGTGCAGTCATTTCCTAGAAATCTTCTAAGCAAACCGTAATAACCAGATCCACGATGGAATCTGAGTTTATAGCTTTTGACAAATATGGTGAAGAGGTTGAATGACTACGACAATTCTTCAAAGATATTCCAAGATGGCCGAAACCTGTGCCAACAATTTGCATACATTGCGATAGTCAATCATCAATTGGTCAGACATAGAGCCATCTGTATAATGGTAAGTCTAGACATATACGTCATAGACAAATACCATTAGACAACTACTCTCAACGGGAGTATCACTGTTGACTATGTGAAGTCAAAAGATAACCTAGCAGATCCGCTAACCAAAGGGTTAAACAGAGAGTTAGTTGCAAGCTCATCACGTGGAATGAGCTTAATGCCATTGTCAGCGTTCAGTGCAGAGGGCACCCAACCTATGCTGACTGGATATCCTAAGAACTAGGTTCAAAAGGACAACTAATTTACACTGACTAGACACACTGTAGGGGAACGACCCAATGAATCAGTAAAGGATGGAGGTTAAGAACATGACTTTTAATGATCCAAGAAGAGTAATGTGAAATACTCTTAAAGGATCACCTATGTGAGAAAGAAGTGGGGTCGTTTCGAAGAGAATTGGAGGCACAATTCTTAAAGCTTCTCACAGAATCAGGCATGTTTATGGTCAAGAATAAATACACTCATGAGAACTGAGTTGTATCAGGAAGAGTTCTGGGTGAGATATGTCAGTGCTTACACAGACAACAAAATAGTTTAAGGACATCGGGTCTACTATCAGCCAGTAAGCAAATAGATTTTCAAAGGGAAGGTTCAAAGGGTAAAACCTACCTGTCCAATACTGAACTCAATTGTTGAATGCTATCACATACCCTATCTCTATTCATGTGGGGGATTGTTGGAGATTTGTGAATGGAGAAGAGGTGGAAGAGGCATGGAGCTCCATTGTGAATGAGACTTTAGTCCCACATGGGGAGCTCCAAGGCAAATAGGTTGGTTTATATTGATTCACATACATTGAGGATGTGAACAAATGCATAGAGAGAGACTCTCTCTCACGCATGGGTGTACAGGGGGGGGTGCAAATCCAGGGGTCTGGATTGCACTGAACCATGTTGACTCGTGTGCGGGCATGACTTGCACGTGTTGAATGCCTGACTAGTTGGGGCAAAATTTGCCCAAGCGAAACAATCAATATTTTGCCATGTAAACCTTTTTGCTGCTTGTGTAACAGATGCATTAAAGAAAGATTAATGCAGCCTAGTGAAATGGATGCATTAAAGAAAAATTAATGCAGCCGAGTGAAACGTTGGTGTTACACAGCTGACAAATATTGATCATTAAATGATCATTAACGCTGCCATTGGTCTAAGCTCCTATATAAGGAGGTTGCGGTCATAGGCAAAAGATTACGCACATAGAAAAGCAGCAGAAGCTCTCCGTCTACGTTTTCTCCTCTTCTGTTGTGCAACTTTTGCACAGCTGAGTGCCCGTGATAATTTGGGTACCACTTAGTTCGCCGTGACTACTAGTGCTTGATGGAATCATGGTGTTATATCCTGGGAAACAAACATTCCGAGAAAGCTTCGAAGCACAGCAGGAGATGGGTGTTTCAAGGAAACTGGGTTTATCGTAGGTATCGGTTCGCTCAACTCTAGACCGGTCGCTTCGCTCAGCTGTTCACTGGCCTGGTTGCTCAGAAGCGTGCTTGTCCGGTCGCTTTCTAGTCTTCGCCCGACCTGCCTATAACTTGCTCGGTCGGTTAGCTCGCTCGGCCTCTTTGCCCGGCCAACCTCCAGCTCGCTCGACCTCTTCGTCCGGTCGGCCTCCAGCTCGCTCGGCTTCTTCGCCCGGTCGGCCTCCAGTTCGCTCGCCCTTTCGCTCTGTTGCTCTGCCCGACCGACCACTTGGCTTCTTCGCTCGATCTATCTGTCCAATCAACCTTGATCTTGCTCGGCAGTCAATCGCCAAGCTCGGTCGGCTAAGCTGCCCGTTCGACCTTAAACTCGCTCGGTCTCTCTGCTCACCCGACCGATTATAAGCTTGCTCGGTCACTACGCTCGACCAGTCTTAAGCTTGCTCGAGAGCTAGCCCGCTCGACCGCAACCTTCATTCGACACTTGATAGATATTAGCCCCTGCTGACAGTTTGTAATTATCAACTCATGCCATTTGACAGATAAATAAATTTAATTCGGTGTATTTAAATTTATCTAATATCCCATAAATATCCAACAGTAGGTTATTTTCGCTAAGATAATATTTATCTATTTAAAATTAAAAGTACATATCAAACTTTAAAATGTTATACTGTTTATCGATCTCTTTCAAACATTATATGTGTGCTATATTATTCAAATGAAGGGGTTGTATTGTTATCCATCATGCTCATCGAACATAGATGAAATAAATATTAATTATTATATATTCTGAAACATTTATTGGTTATATCTGTTGCATTTAACTCGGGCAAGCACACCGCAAAGTTCACCGTCAGAAGACATTCTTCTTCATCACTCGCATAATTTGATACCTTTCTCCATCATCCTCCCTAACTATTATGGACCGTCCATTTCTTAAATTCATAAATATTGTATTAGTTCAGCAAGTGAACAAATTTAATTCGTCGATCAATAGTTGATAGAAAATTAGGCCAAGTCATTGATTTGGATAAGAGGGATTTGACTGCCTTTTCATCTGTTATAATCCATTGTTCTTCGTTTTACTTCATGAACTCAATGCTCCACTTCTACCCTTCTTTCTTCTTTGGAGTTAGTGCTATCCGTAGATTCATAAGCTGAATAATTTTACAGTAAAATAATACAAAAGAACACAGGCACTGACACTTGAAACAAGAAGGCAGAGTACTAGCATCCAAATAAAAGAAGTGATTGAGCGTTCCTTTGAGAACCTTTATAAGTGGGGTTTAGCTATTCATGGGGGCAAAAGGAATCAACCATTGCCTTGATTTGCCCCAAACTCCACAACCAAGACAAGCCTTGGTCCTTATCAATATTTTCCCCCACAACTCTTTTGCATGTCCCTATTTGATTCACTTGATTCAAGATTGGCTTAGTGGTTAGCTAACAAACTGCCCTTGTCCATCTCTTCCAAATTTTCATTTCCAAGAATCATTGATAGCTAAACTTCTACACCTCTACGTACTAGAATCGACAAAGCTAGAGGCTTAAGTTTGACATTAAGCATGGCCAAGGTGTGATAAATTAGTCCCAACATGGTTTTTAATGAATCCAAATTCAAATTGTCCTCCTAGTTACTTGAACCTTAATGAACCCAATTGTTTTGATACTGCTGTGGAGAGTAGTGGATCATGACAATTGCTGCTATGCCATCAACATCTGCCTGCATGCAGCACTGTTTATTAAGAAAATGAACTCATGGTAACACCGCGGGGTACTGTGGCATTGTCAAAGGCAGAGGGAGCATAGGAATTGGGACCATCAGTGTGCATCAAATGTGAAACAGGGGAAAATATTAATTTGAACAAAACTGGTGCATCTAATTTGGCCTCATAAGCTTGTCCTTCTGAAATCAAAGGGACAGATTTAAAGGCTATCTGAATTTACATACACCCTCACAACTCTTCAATCATCCCTTTAAGTCATGCAATTGTGGGGTTTGCTCCACTGTTTCTGTCCTTAAATGTTGTGTCAGCTTCAGCATGGATTGACTTAAATATGCAGTAAGGAGTCCTGCACGAACTTCTGTAGCATTCCCAGTACCATAAGTAGTAGATTGTCATGTATTTGACTATCATATTGATAGTGGATGTATTTATGGATTCACACTGGAAAAGGAAAGATAAATGAGCTCCTTTCTCACATTTAAAAAAAAAATCTCTTTATCCTGATGCGTGAATAATTGAATTTTGTTTTGTGGATTGGTTTTCGTTGGACACAAATAATATGTTGTTGGAGATTTTACGGGGTATTAGTTGAATTTAAATATATCGAATTTAAATTCACTTATATGTTGAAAAGACCTGAGCAGATAATCTCAGACTGCCAGCAGGGGTTGGTTTCTGTAAAGTACAGAGCGAAAGACCAGGTCTGCAGAGCGGAAGATCAGGTCAGTAGAGCGGAAGATCAGGATTAGTCTGCAGAGCGGCAGGGCAGGTCTGCAGACCAGAGCAGCAGACTAGAGCTGTAGTGTGGAAGACCAGAGCGGTAGAGAAATCGGCCGGGCGAACAAAGAGACCCACCGGGCGAGCTGACCGAGGCCTGTGAGACGCAGTTTCCTTGAAACAGATTCGTCTACCTCCGGTTGTGTTTCGAGGCTTACAAGGGACGTCTGTTTCAAGGGCAAATGTTGGTTGTTCCACTTGGGTAAATTTTTACCCCGACCTGTCCGGCATTCGTGTGCGCAGGTCGCGCTCGCACACAAGTCAACTTGGTTCAGTGCAAATCCGGGCCCTGGATTTGCATCCTCCCTGCGCACCCACGCATGAGAGAAAGCCTCTCCCCATGTATTTGTTCACAACCTCAATGTATGTGAATCAATATAAATCAACAAAAGTAAAACTCTTAATGTGAGATTAAAGTCTCATTCACAATGGAGCTTCTTCTCTTCCACCTCTTTCTCCATTCATACTTATTCAACAGTTTTTAAGTAGCATTGGATTGGCCATTAGCAGTTATGGCTCCATTGCTGAGTTAAGGTTGGAGTTATTTCTTTTGATGAATTATATATCCACTGAGTTTGTGTGCATTAGAGATCTGCATAGTCTATCTCTGAAATTGTCAAGCTCCTGAATTTCCCGAGACTGTTCCAGATCTAATCCCAGGTCGGCCAAGCCCAAGTTGATCTTACTGAGAGGTTGTCGTTCCTTCTAGCTAGCAGCAAATAGTCCAGAATAATCATTGCTTAAAATGGTCTCTTCACTGGTCTATAGAAACTCCAGTCCCCAATTTAGGCCTTTTCACAAATAGGATCATTGTTTGTCTTGCTTGATTTGAGAGATATGCTTGTTGGTTGTGACTTTCTAGGCTAGGAGTTCGGGCCAAGAAAGGGCTGTTCCTGCTTCACTGTGCTGCAGCAGAACACCACTATCATGCATCAGTAGAGACTAGAGACTGATTATGCTTTTGTAAATTTATGATGAACAAATCCCCGAGTGAAATAGGGTTGGTGCAAATGGTCCATGTTTCTGTGACACCTAAAACAATAGGAAGCAGATAGACAGTCGCAGGATAAATCACTTGGTGAGTCAAAGCACTGTAAATGAGAGTTAGCCTTCCTCCAGTGCTTAGGTATCTTTGTTTCCATGGGTGTAATTGAGATGCAACTTCAGCTGTCATCGTTCTCCAATATGCTAATTTTGGCCTAATAAGTAATAACTTCCTCCTTGGAAACTACAACACCCAAAGGGTTCTTATAGAAGGCTGTGAATATTTTTCATTAAACCATTTTGGTCTGTAATCATTTGTTTTTTTTTTGTCACTGCTACCAGTGTAAGCCTTGATTATGAAGCATAGCTTTAATTTCACTTGGAAATTTTAGAACTGAAACTTCATAAGGTGTTGAAGCTCTTTGGTAGGATAAAGTCTCATGTTGTTGACTGCCACTTCTGTTGGATACAATGCTTCTAGAGTGTTATTGTTCCATTGAATGAGGACTCCCTATTGGCTTGTCATGAGCCTCAAGCAGTCTGGAGTTCTTGTTCTATGACTGTAAGATGCTAATTTATTGCAAAAGCCGAAAAGCCTTATTGGAAGTTTTTAGTAGAATATTACACTCATCAAGATTTAGCTTGGTAAGTGTCTAAGAGCATTCAAACATGATGAAGAAGACCAAGTGATGACATTTGACATATTTTTTACCTTCTTCATACACAAATTTCAGAGGAAGTTATGTGTTATATCATGGAGAAACCATGTCATTTGAAGATATCTTATAATCCATCACATTGTCTAAGAAAAGGATAGACAAGTAGATTAGACACTTGGGGGTTCGCGATAGGTTCTAATTGAAAGAGAAGTTGAATAAATGTCAAACAACTCTATGTTCAAGGTCGAAGTCTAGGGGAAGGCGAAATGTCAAACAACTCTATCACACAGTGCAACCATCATTTAATGTCATTATTTTGGAAGGATATACGAAGAATCGCTAAATGGGCAAGGATTTTTAAAAATTTTATGTGACAATATTTGACACTTTCCTGAGTTATTGAAATAACATTATTCAATATGAATAGTTTAAGGATTATGCTTGACTTCGAGTGCATGGTTATTTCAATTATGTTCAACTATGAGCCATATGATGTCAAAAATATATATGTTAATTATTGAGGGTAAAAATTAAAAGAGTATTTTTTTAATTGAAATAATCAAAAAGGTATTTCTTTTTTATTTTTTTTATTAAAATAATATTCCAACTCATTTTTATTTTCAAAAATATCCTTATTTTTAGTATTATTATATCAAGCTACGAGATCATAGTTAATATATAATTATAGTAGCTACCATACAATATAATATTAATTTTTGTTAAATAAAAATGAAATATTTATCATCTAACAAGTATGATTCATAGTTACTACACCATAATATTCATTAGTGTTTATAAAAGATGAAATATTCATATTGTAATAATAGTAAATTATAACTACTATAAAATAGTTTTATTTGCATTACGAGAGTTAAAGTATTCATAGTATAGCATATTTTAGCAGTTATTATATTTTTTAAAAATAAAAATAAGGTAAGAAGAGATGAATTCTTTTGATAATAAATAAAAAAGATACAACTTTTTGACTATCCCGTTAAAATAAAATATACAATTTAATTAACAAAACTATCAAACTAATATAAACTTTAAATTTGACTTTTATAATATTTTACATCGTAAAAATTATTTAGATTAATATTAAATTAGTAAAATTTAGATATTGTGATGGTGGCTGATACCCTTGTAGAACATGTAAGAAAGTTACTCAACACAACATAATTCTAGTTAGCCATTACACTTTTGATCAAGAGTGCATTATTAGAGGCCCTCGGATTATTGTGCATGGTTAAGCTTCAAGAATTTTTCTCTAGTGGGACGATAAATCTAAAAAAGCTGGCAGCTTGGATGAGATTCAATGAGCATTTCTTAATTTATCTTGGTGAAAAATTTCTATAGCAAGAATTGGGCCGGATATCTGGATTACCAAAAAAAACAAAAAAACAAAAAGGTGCGCATTATTAAAGCAGTTTTCTCATATCACTTTGGCAATATTAAAGAAGCTGCTGCAACCTTAATTTCGTGCGAGATAAAATACCCACTTAGAGAGGATGATAGCAAACCCACCGTGGAAACCAGCTTATAAAGGTTACGTTGTCGAGGAGAGGGAAACCAAAGAAACTAAAACGATTAATCAATGGAAGGGAGAAATCACTTAAATTGAGGAGGTTAGGGAAATCAAAGAAGGTTGAAAGGAAAAAAAAAAAAAAATCTTTTGTTATTTCACAAATGCAATCAGCACTTTTAGCGATGTGTATAATGTTGTGTCATGGAGAAGTCATCGCATTTGATTCCTTTTGTGTAGCTTGGTTCTCATCGCTAAATGTTAAAGTGGATTTATGATAAAGTATTCTAAATCATGACAAATTATAAAATACATTTTTATACAGTACAAATTTATTACCAATATAATATTATAGTAGAAAAATGATTCTCTCGAGAAATTATGTCATGATACAGGTTCTCTGAAATGGGCCTGTTATTTCACCAAAAGAAAGTATGGGTTGTGTTCGTCCATACTCCATAGAAAAGCAAACTCGATCAAGAAGACTATTTTGTCATTTTGCTGTAGAAAAACTGAACCAACATTGCATTGCAAGAATAGAAGTTTCTAAAGCATCAGAATTAGTATCTAATGTAACAGAATTTCACTATATATAAACTTGTTCGGGTCTTATGAGTCAAAAATTCATTGATTATGACAACAACCACTTAATTATAAGAACAATATTAGTGCAGGATTACAACAATATAGAATATCTAATTTGAACATGAAATGACAGCATTCAGCTAGGCCTACTCAAACTCTCAAATTAAGTTTGTTTGCTGGTGCCCATGCAAATATTTAAAAAGCTTCAACCATATGATAAACATAATGCAGATATATATATATTCTATATAATCTTCAGCTGTCTCTGCTTTCAAGTGATCGTACAAGTAGTGAACATGCTATTGGCTCTCTTAGCTAGTCAGCACATCTTTAACTCATCATGCAGCTTGTAGTAATTAAGTGGATGAACAAACCTGCATAATTAAAGTATAATAAACAAAGTGTCAGAGTGAAGCCAATTAAGCTTGATCATCTTAATGTGAATTGTAAAGATCTAGAATTAAGAGAAATCCGACCAAGAAGTAACTTTCACCCATCTCCAAGCTCTGCATTAGGAAACCATACTCGTCTACTGGAACAACTTCTCCAGAGGATTGGACAAGCATCACATTATAACCAAACATGGATCTCATGTTGAACGACCCCCTCGGCACCTCTGAGAGGATTCCATTAACGAACACTGTGATTGTTCCTACAGCAGTTGATGGCGTTAATTGATAGATAGTGTTTGTATAAAATTCAGTAGTTAAACCCAATACTGAAAGAATAAAGTGAAGGAGCTCAAGATGTGTAATTTTTTAATTTTTAATCTAACTCATGTTTTCGAGTAATTAATTATGAAATTGAAAGCAGTATTAAAGCTTTGATCTGAATTAATCTTAAGAAGGAGCTATAGAAAAGCTTGCATTCAGTATCACGTCGAATTCATCTGACGCATCAGTAATGAATACTACTAACCGGAAGGTTGATATAGCAACTGAGGTGCGGCGTGAGAAGAGCACTCAAAAGGATTCATATCCTGGTCTCTCCTCTGAGGGAATCCCATGTGGCTAGAGATCGAGAAAAGATCATCTCCTCTTTCATCACCCACATAGCAATACGGAGAAGATGACGACGACGACGACGACGGCAAAGAAGAAGAAGAAGGTGCATAAGGAAAGAAGCCACTGGAAGAGGACGACGCAAAGATATCATTCGCCGACGACGCGCTGGAGATCGAGGAGGAGGAGGAGAACAAAAGCTGATCCTGCGGGCTCGTCCCAACCGCCGCAGCGAGGCCGGCCTGCAGCTGCCGCTGTCGGCGGCGAGACCGCGACCGCCGGTTCTGGAACCAGTAGAAGACGTTGGCGTCGCCCACGGCGCCGAACTTCTCCAGAAGGCGGCGGATCCTGGCCGTCTCCTCCTTGGGCGGGTTGACCATGCCGCTGTTGAAAATGGACTCGAGTATCAGGATCTGCTCGGGCTTCGGCGTCCACCGGGAGCGGACGGCCGGCTCCGCGGCCTCCGGGTCATCCTTCTTCCCATCTGGGGTCCGGCCATCCATGGCTACCTATCAACTAAGGGAGAGACCGGCCAGCGGAAGGTGCATGTGGAAGGAGTTTAGTGCAAGTGAACTCTAGTCACCGGGCATAAATAAGGCAAGCTCTGCTCTGCACTGCACAGTAACTGATTAGCTCTATCGATGAGCTAGCCAAAAGCATACTACGCAAAAAAGGCTTGTCTCCTCCTCTCCCGGTCCTGGTGGGGGTTTCCTGTTTAATTAATTGAAAGCAGCGTACGTTAAGTAAATAAGAGGGCCATGTGAATTGTGATGTTTGGTTTATGAGAGGGAGGAGATATATTTAGATGGAAAAGGGGAAGAAGCATCCGTGCCGATGGTCAAAGAAGTATAAATTAAATAGCTATATGTGTGTAGGATATATTAGGGCTGACGTAGAAGGCAGAGAGGAAGGTAAAATCCAAAGCTTGGACACATGGAGATGGAGGAGGAGGGAGGAGGGAGGAGGGAGGAGGGAGAAGGGAGGAGAGGGTTGGTGGCCAGGTCGGTCTGATCTGCCTTCTTGTTCACAGTCACATGCATGCACCAGCCGACATCGCGGAGACTGCGGAGCTAACTCGCTCTTCTCATCTCCTCTCTTCTCTTCTCTTTGTCTTTTGATTTCAGTTCAATCCCATTTTAGGTGTAATCAACGACTGTACAGCTGCTAGCCATGCATGCTCGTGCCGAGAATTAATATATAGGCATTAAATTAAAATGGGAAAGGCCGAAAGGATATACAAAGTCGTGAATAGTATGAAAGAGCCGCCCCTAATCCCTAATCCAACTGAGTTGGTATTTAAATGGTAGATTTATATCAATGGATAAGAATTTTAGCTATGACGATGGCAAATAATCCTCTTACCTAGGGGGACACTCAGTAATTAATTAATTTATCTTCCTTTATCTTACCTTGTGACCCACAATAAGTGATCAACATTTGGTGTGAATATTATCGTCTTTTGCACCCGTGATTAATTAGTATAAAAAATATGAAAGAAAGAGATGATAGATTCGGCTCCATTAAAATTTTTCATCGGCCACCAGTTACTAGTTCAATTTAAAGATGCGAACTACATACATGTCATTTGCAGTCAACATTTAAGGATTGTTTTTCCACTTAAAGACATTAATCTGGCGTAGTTAGGAATAGACCATGAATATTTGATTAACAATAAAAGTTATTTGCCGTTGCACAGTAGTCCAGAGGGCCAAAGTCGTGATTAGTAGAAACAATGAAGCATGTTGGCATGAGATGAGAAAACTTCATTAGACCTATCATTTTTTATCGCAATAATTTTACTAGATTTTGATTAGTTTTTGTAATCCCTGGCTTTCTTTAAACAAACTACTGTGCAGATAGGAAATTCTGTACTTTTTTATATATACACAGGACGGTTGTCATATTTGCCACCTGGCACTGACCTTTGTTCGGTTGACGTTGGACCGCGTCGGCCTAATCTCACGAGATAAATTTTTTTAATATATATATATATATATATTAAAATATCCTAAAAATTTGGAAATAGAAAAAAAAATAAATATAAATATATATAAAAAATTGGAAAATAATGAAAATAAAACTATAAATTTATATACCTATATTATTATTCTTATTATTATTTTTATATATACAGTATAAATGTTTGACAAGGTAGCCAGAAATTAAAGGAATAGTTACCGAATTAAAATAAACTCAAAATTTAACTTTAGACGGACCTGAATTGATAATATGAGACTGCCAAATAAGGAAGAATGAGATGCTTGGATGGTTGGGTTGCTTGGAAGATTTGGCCGAGACATAAGGCTGAGATGTTTGTCGAGATATCTATCAAGACACGAGGTCGAAATATCTATCGAGACATGAGGCCAAGATGTCTATCGAGACATGTGGTCGAAATATCTGTCGAGACACAAAGAAGAAGATATTGACGTCTACGTTTGATGTAGTTTCCTTAAAACAGATTCGTCCCCCTCCAGCAGTGTTTTGAAAAGGTAGATCCGCTACCTTAGCGGCCCCCCTAGTGCCGGCTCCACGGATATGGAGGGAGGTTCATGCAGGTACACAAGCCATAGGCGCATGGCGGGGTAAACCCCAGGTCGTCAGTTCCTGAGAATCGACCCCTGGCCATTACGCCAGAGATACCATGCGCCCACCGTCTGCGCTACGCCCTGGGGGCTCCAGCAGTGCTTTGAAGTTATGATGGATGTATGTTTCTCAGGATAAAATGGAAAGATCACATCAACAATCAAATACTAATTGTTCATAACGAACTGAGAGAGTACCTGAACGTTATCATGGATAGACCTACCAAGCGAGTACACAATAGAGAAGAAAACCACAAAACAAAGTTGGAGGATTCTCTTTTTCCTATTGCATCCATATACTCTCAAGGTCATGCCCGCCTCTTACATATGCTCCATGCCTTCGGTACATTGAATGGCAGAGTAATGGTCATTCATTGCCTCCAGCAGCTTGGTCATCAATAATGACCGTTTCAAATAGGTGGTTATGAATTCTCCATTAATCATTGATTAATGCATCCATTACGTTTGAGCAGCAAATAAAAAAATTCAGTAGCAAAATATTGGTTCATTCGCTTGGATAAATTTTACCCCGACTAGTTTGACATTCGACGTGGGTAAGTTGTGCTTTCATAAGAGTCAACTTGGTTTAGTGCAATCCGAGTCTTGGATTTGCACCTCCCGCTGGTCCACAATGTTAGGACCAAAAGTAGCTAGAGAGGGGGGGGGGGGGGGGGGAATAGCTCGTCGCGTTCGCTCGGTGGTCGGCGTTGCTTGTTCCTTCAAAGATGTGTAGCGGAAATACAAAGAAACAATCACACAACGCTAACACGGTTGGTTTACTTGGTATCCACCTCACAAGAGGTGACTAATCCAAGGATCCACACCAACACACACACCCTCCACTAAGTAAAACTCTCCTTTATGGTAACTACCAAGGGCGGAGAAGCCCTACAAGACTCAACACAAGAAGAGAGGGAAAGGATACAAGAAATACAAGCTTACAGGCTTACAATGAGTACAAACCCTAACCCTAGCTTCTCTTCTTTGCTTTGATCCGCCCCTTGACTTGGAAACCTTCCAAGATCCTTCAAGAACTGGCGATCTGAGCTTTGTGAGTGCTGTGGAGAAGCTGGCGAGAGATCTGAGATGAATCTGCGAAGAGATGCCGAAGGAATCGTGCGCCTGCGGCCTTTATCGACGCCAACGGTCGGATCCCGATCGATTCGAATGTTCCCAATCGATCGGGGAGGCTTTGGATCGATCCACGGATCGATCCAGAGCGCCTCTGTGCTCTGGAAAAATGCCTGGATCGATCTACGGATCGATCCAGCGCTTATCGCGCGAAGCAGCAGCGTCCCAATCGATTCACTGATCGATTGGGACATCTGGATCGATCCACTGATCGATCCAGAGGCTTTCTGTTCGCTAGGAAAGGCCTGGATCGATCCACTGATCGATCCAGATCCTGGATTGATCCACTGATCGATCCAGTACTTGGTTTTTGCCCAAAACCAAGTCCCAAGCCTCTCAAACCAACATCCGGTCAACCTTGACCTGTTGGTACATCATGCCTAGCATCTGGTCACTCCTTTGACCTGCTAGGACTTCCCACCAAGTGTCTGGTTAATCCCTTTGACCCACTTGGACTTTTCTATTCATGTCAAGTATTTGGTCACTTCCTTGACCTACTTGGACTTCCACCAGATGTCTTGTCAATCCCTTTGACCTATCTGTATTTCCTCGTGCCAAGTATCCAGTCAATCCTTTGACCTACTTGGACTTCCCAACACCAGATGTCCGATCATCCTTGATCCATCTGGATTTTCCCTTGCCTGGCTTCACTCACCAGGACTTTCACCTAGCTTCACTCACTAGGGCTTTCACCTGGCTTCACTCACCAGGACTTTCACCTAGCTTCACTCACTAGGGTTTTCAATCTGCCTAGCTTCACTCACTAGGACTTTCCTTCTGCCTGGCTTCACTCACCAGGACTTCCATTCTACCTAACATCCCAGTTAGGACTTCCCAGTCAAGTATCCGGTCAACCTTGACCTACTTGACTTTTTTTCAATCAATTTCTTATTGTCAAACATCTAAACTCAAACCAAGACTCAGCTTGGTCAACCAGGTCAACGTTGATCTGAGGGATGTTGCACCAACAATCTCCCCCTTTTTGATGTTTGACAATACCACAATAACACTTACAATACCACATGTAAGTTAGGCTAATCCTATAGCCTCAATTTTCATGCCACTAGGTAATGAACACATAAATTAAGCTCTTCATTCTCCCCCTAAGAGGGCACACTCCCTCTAGGTAATGAAAGCCTAACTTACACCCAATCACAGGTCCTTTCATTCTCCCCTATTGGCACACATCAACCCATCTTTGGGCACACATCAACCCATGCCCTAATTTTGGGTACACATCAACAAATCCATTTGTTGACGATTCTCCCCCTGAAGAGTTGCTCAACGTTGTTCACAACATCGCTCGTTGTGATCAACACGATAATGAAGGTCCCATACCCTTCATTTATCCTTAACTTCTCCCTCAATGTAGACAAATACCCAACCTTGAGCATTTTCTAACCACTTGAGTTCCTACTTGAAATAATGAGGATATCCACTCCCCATTTCAAGTTCAAAAGCTCATACATGAGCATTTTCTTTAAAGAAGGTTAACCACCTTCCAAGGTTCATGAAAAATAATTTTTCATGTCTTTAAAGAGTCCATCCCCCTAAAGACATGGTGGTAACTTCTGTCATTGCACCAACAATGACTTGGAATCCCTAAACCTTTAGGAAACCCAAATTTAGAAGTTTTGAGGTTCAAATACTCAAAATTTGAAACAAACCTCAACCTAAACTTCAATGAAGCCTTCCTTAACCAATCCATCCTTGTTTTCACATGAAAACACCATTTGTATGTATACAAATATATTTTAGGGGTTTGGAATGGTTACCTAGACTCAAAGAGATTCAAAGATGCTGAAATCAGGCTTTCCCAGCCAAAATCAGCAACTTGGATCGATTGGAGTTGGGTTCCAATCGATTGAACCTTTCTGAATCGATCCACTGATCGATTCAGACTACCTGAATCGATCGGTTGATCGATCCAACGAGCTTCTGCTCGCGGGAGACTTGCCTTCTGAATCGATCCACGGATCGATTCAGGCACTCCAATCGATCCATGGATCGATCGAAGCTCTGATAGTTGCTGAAATTCCATTTCAGTCAACTTCAGAAACCCCTAGAAAATTCTACAAAAATCCAAAAATCATAAAATTTCGTGTAGACATTATTTAGGGCATACTTAATCATGGAAAAATAGTTTTCTATGAAAATACATCATATTTTCAAAGATTGACACAAGCTTGAAAACTTACTAAAACTTTAACGTTTTCTTCAAGTTTGTGTCTAACTATTCAATGGTAATTACTATCAAAAGATAGCCTTCACCATGGTTTTCCAAAAGCAATTTTTTAAAATATTTTCAAACCAATATCCCATCATATTCCTTGGGCATAATGCACATGACTTATACATTAGCTTTCCCAATGATGGGAAAACACATAACTATGTGTTTTGATGAACCTAAAAACTCAAAAGAATGCACTAAATCAACATCTCGAGCTTTGTTCATCATCCTAACATCTCACTTGTATCTAATGTGCACTAAAACACATACAAGTCACCTTATAGTCTTTGTGAGATGTAGATTTTGGTTTTGCCCTAAACTAGGGATCATGCATATCTATCTAGGCACTTTAGAGATATTAGACATCCACCTAGAATGTCACTTGTTAATAAGTGTTGTTAAATGTCATTTGTCCTTAATTACAAGGAATTAAACTAATGCATGATAATGTTATGGCATACATCAAAATAAAATAACTTTCAAAAGAAAGATTCCTATAACTACATGATGTATGTATGTCATGACATGGTATTTTTGGATTTTGCATAATAAAA
The DNA here is from genome assembly GCF_018446385.1 of Zingiber officinale. Taxonomy (NCBI): domain Eukaryota; kingdom Viridiplantae; phylum Streptophyta; class Magnoliopsida; order Zingiberales; family Zingiberaceae; genus Zingiber; species Zingiber officinale. Next base: position 35,448,657 of record NC_056004.1, on the reverse strand, counting down.
CATGAATGCAAAAATAGACATGATGTCATGGCATATGATGGGCAAACAATCATGGCAAGATTTAGCATAAATAAAATATACCTAGATTAACTATCTAAGTATCCTTAAAACCTTAGCTAAACTTACAACTTAAACCTAGATTGCCCTAAAGTGCTTCATGAAAATGCCAAAGCCTAAATTGGCATTTCTAATTCCCTTGATTAATGCATGTCAATTGAAAATAAGCATATCCTCAAATGTTGGCATATTTTATTTTTCCACAAGAGTAGCACCTTTAAATTAAGGCCCGGATCGCCTTAAATTTCCTAAGAACATACCAAAATCCCAACTTGGTAGTTCTTATGAATTTCCCAATATGTGTCATTTAAGATTAAAATCAATTCTTCCACCATTAGGCACATTTTACTCTTTCAAGGAGTAAATAATAATTCCATTTCATTTTCAAAGGTTAACAAAACCTTGAAAATACTCCTTGAGTGTCAATTTCCTCAAAGTTGGGTTAACTACCCTTCTAATCGGAGTTGACACTCTCTAACCCATTTATGGGGTAGAGAAAATACTCCTAGGAACCCAACACCTATTGGTGCTCCTTGGATGCTCTAGGTACTTACTAGGGATAACTTCCCTAGATACCTTCCTAGTGACCTTGTTGGGCTTCTTAGAAGCCTTGGTCACATTTTCTAGGTCAACTCTAGGGATAGCCTCCCTTGTGACTTTGTTAGTGACTTTCTTAGACTTCTTAGAAGTCTTAGTCACTTTGGTTGCAAAGATACTTCTAGGGATATCTTGCCTTGTATCTTTGACTTGACCTCTAGACTTAGGGTTTGTTCCATAGCTATATGGAACCCTATGATAACTAGGCACATCCCTTTTAGCTTTGGGTTTGTATCTCAAACCTCTATGGCCATTGGATGGCTTTTGTGCTCCTAGACCTAGGCTATGCTCGTTTTACCCTTTTAGGATATTTTCCATTCGTTTTAGGGTCTTTTCTAATTTGTCAAGTCTTGACCTCAAGACTTGATTTTCCATCACTAAGTCCTTAGTTTTTGTTTTTCCATTTGATCCATGAGCATTTTTGTTTCTAGGCTTGTAACTAGAATCCTTAGAGTTCTTGCCTAGACTTTTACCCACATTCCTAGCCCTAGGTGTAGTGGTTTTAGCATGAAAAGCTATATGTTTTTCCTTAACGCTATCATGCTTCCTATTTTCATGTTAAATAGCATTAAAATGATATAAGTTAGAACTATCATGCTTTTTACCATAATTTAAAGGGGTAGGCTCAATAAAAGTTACCTTTCTTTTTACCTTGGAGGCTCCCCCTTGAATTGAGCTTCCTCCATGAGCCTTAACCACCTTCTTCCCCTTAGGGCATTGACTTCGGTAATGCCCCTTTTGGTTACACAAGAAGCACACAATGTGCTCCTTGCTCTTCTTTGTCCCGGGGGTGGTCTCCTTGGGCTTCACCTTGCCCTTTTGTGCCACTTGGCCCTTCTTCTTGGCCAATTTAAGGGACTTGCTCTTGTAGTGCTCATGTTCCCTACACTCAAAGCATATAATATGATTTTTATTATTAATTGAAATATTTATACCTTTGCTTGTAGGGGTGGCATCTTTTCCTTTGGATCTGGAGGTAGAAGCTTCCTCTTGATCGGACCTTGATTCTCCTCCATTTGATTTTTCTTGACTTGTGGAGGTAGAATCTTCTTCCTTCTCTTCGTCTCTTGACCCGGATGTAGAAGCTTCTCCTTCTTCTTGATCCGGCGTCACCAAGGATTGCTCCCCCTCAATCCTAGAAGTGGAGGCTTCATCATCTTGAATATGAAACAAGGAGTATGCTCCCTCCTTGTTCCCTTCGTTGCATTCCCTTGAGGATGAAGCTTCTTGGATTTCCTCTTCTTCGGAGGTTGAGCATCTCTCAACCTCGGAGTCCTCCTCTTGGTCTTGCTCCAAAGAGTCACCCTCTCTGGATACTTCTTGCTCTTGTACAGTGGAGGGGACCTCTTCATGAAGCTTGGCCAATTTGCTCCATAATTCCTTTACATCTTCAAATTCTCCAATTTTGCAAAGGATGGTGCTTGGCAATAAATTGACCAAAAGCTTGGTCACTTTGTCATTTGCCTTGCACCTTTGAATTTGCTCCGAGCTCCATTTGCTTTTCTTGAGAAGCTTGCCCTTGGAGTTTGTTGGAGCTTCAAATCCTTCCATTAGAGCAAACCATTGCTCTATCTCCATCATAAGAAAGTTTTCGATTCTTGATTTCCAAGAATCGAAGCTCGTGGAAGTGTACGGTGGAGCCACCCTTGTGTCAAATCCAAGTCCATCTTGGAATTGCATCTTGAAGTTGAGCTTGATAAAGTCTTGAACTTGAAGAATTTGCTCCAACTTCTTCACCCTCTAGCTTTTCTTGTTATGCTTGACCCTTCCGGCGATGATTCCGGTGAAGAGCGGCCTCGCTCTGATACCACTTGTTAGGACAAAAAGTAGCTAGAGGGGGGGGGGGGGGGGAATAGCTCGTCGCGTTCGCTCGGTGGTCGGCGTTGCTTGTTCCTTCAAAGATGTGCAGCAGAAATACAAAGAAACAATCACACAACGCTAACACGGTTGGTTTACTTGGTATCCACCTCACAAGAGGTGACTAATCCAAGGATCCACACCAACACACACACCCTCCACTAAGTAAAACTCTCCTTTATGGTAACTACCAAGGGCGGAGAAGCCCTACAAGACTCAACACAAGAAGAGAGGGAAAGGATACAAGAAATACAAGCTTACAGGCTTACAATGAGTACAAACCCTAACCCTAGCTTATCTTCTTTGCTTTGATCCGCCTCTTGACTTGGAAACCTTCCAAGATCCTTCAAGAACTGGCGATCTGAGCTTTGTGAGTGCTGTGGAGAAGCTGGCGAGAGATCTGAGATGAATCTGCGAAGAGATGCCGAAGGAATCGTGCGCCTGCGACCTTTATCGACGCCAACGGTCGGATCCCGATCGATTCGAATGTTCCCAATCGATCGGGGAGGCTTTGGATCGATCCACGGATCGATCCAGAGTGCCTCTGTGCTCTGGAAAAACGCCTGGATCGATCTACGGATCGATCCAGCGCTTATCGCGCGAAGCAGCAGCGTCCCAATCGATTCACTAATCGATTGGGACATCTGGATCGATCCACTGATCGATCCAGAGGTTTTCTGTTCGCTAGGAAAGGCCTGGATCGATCCACTGATCGATCCAGTACTTGGTTTTTGCCCAAAACCAAGTCCCAAGCCTCTCAAACCAACATCCGGTCAACCTTGACCTGTTGGTACATCATGCCTAGCATCTGGTCACTCCTTTGACCTGCTAGGACTTCCCACCAAGTGTCTGGTTAATCCCTTTGATCCACTTGGACTTTTCTATTCATGCCAAGTATCTGGTCACTCCCTTGACCTACTTGGACTTCCACCAGATGTCTGGTCAATCCCTTTGACCTATCTGTATTTCCTCGTGCCAAGTATCCAGTCAATCCTTTGACCTACTTGGACTTCCCAACACCAGATGTCCGATCATCCTTGATCCATCTGGATTTTCCCTTGCCTGGCTTCACTCACCAGGACTTTCACCTAGCTTCACTCACTAGGGCTTTCACCTGGCTTCACTCACCAGGACTTTCACCTAGCTTCACTCACTAGGGTTTTCAATCTGCCTAGCTTCACTCACTAGGACTTTCCTTCTGCCTGGCTTCACTCACCAGGACTTCCATTCTACCTAACATCCCAGTTAGGACTTCCCAGTCAAGTATCCGGTCAACCTTGACCTACTTGACTCTTCTTCAATCAATTTCTTATTGTCAAACATCTAAACTCAAACCAAGACTCAGCTTGGTCAACCAGGTCAACCTTGACCTGAGGGATGTTGTACCAACACACAAGTGAGAGAGATCCTCTCCCCATGCATTTGTTCATAACATCAATGTTTGTGAATCAATATCAATCAACATTTACCTTGAAACTCCCAATGTGCCGTGTTGGCCTTGAGACGAGTTGGCGGGGGCACTGGAGGCAAGCGCAGTCGTCTTTTGTCAACTTGAAACTCCCAATGTGGGACTAAGGTTTCATTCACAATGAAATCATTTTCCTCTCCGCATCTTTTCCATTCACTTATATTCAACAATTTTCCATATGAATGAAAATAATGTATATAATAACATTAAGCAGTTGATTCCAGTATAGAACATGTATGTTTTACCCTTTAAATTTTTTCTTGTGAAGATCTATTTGCTTACTAACTAACAATGCATTGTAGGTCCAAGTAGGCCGATAAGAGGGGGTGAATAACCTTGAGATAAAAGTTAGAATATTCTCTTACTACTTATTTAGTAAGGGCACGCTTAATTAATTAAATAAAAATAATAACATAAGAAGTTAAAAGAAGAGGTAGAAATTTGCTTGGTTTACAACCGGGGGAGGTTCCTAATATAAGACAGTGAAAGTTTTAATAAAAAGATCTCCTTTGTTGAAGAAGAAATAGTCTCTTATAGCAATTAAACATACAAGAAATGAATACAAAAGATTTAGATATAAAGAACAAATGTTGTACTAAACTTCGAGCACTAGGACTCTATTTATAGCCAACTAGTCGTAACTAGCCATTTACTGATGTGGCACTTCCCGAGCGCTTGGATTCGGTCGACTCGATCCACTTTGTAATAACTTTTCTCCAACAGATCTTCGCTTTCCAAGCACCTAGATTAGGTCCGAGGGATTGGAGTTGGCAGCATGGACTCCGTGCTGATCATCTTTGGTAATAGCTCGCTGACGTGGTAGAATAGTTCAGGCACCTAGACCTGATCTTGGTGCTTGGACCCAGTCAACTCAGAAGTTGACCATTTTCTTATCCGGTTGCTTGGGTGATACTCCGTCCATCTAGAGTTGAGCTCACCTGAATCCAACTCCGATCTTCTCCTCGAGCAGACTTCCTCCCAACTTCTTTGCCCTCTGAAACATCGTGTGTGTTCTTCTCATCCACTTGTGTACTCCTCCGCAGGTCCTTATCCCGTAGATGTACTAAGCTCATCGACTCGCTTCCCGTGCCATCCTTCTCGCTCGCTGCATCTTCCACTCGACTTCTTCTGTTCCTAAGCTCTTACACACTTAGACATAAGATATCAAAATAACATGATCTAACTTAACTCAGTTGACCACATCAAAACTGACTCGGAATACTTATAGACATAATATCCTCGAGTTGTTTTATCATTTGTGTAAGTATTGATATATCTCAACTAGAACTCACCTTGATACAAATTATTGGTGTAGTTGACATCAATGATCAAACTTAAGTTTTGATGAATGATAAATGAATTAAAGTTAGGTATTATGTTATCTAATCTTGTTACAAAATATGCAAGACTTAATGGGTCTAGAGGACTTGACACCAGGTTGAAATCCAGCTAGGTCTGGAGGACCTAATAGTTGGTGTAGAAGTCTAGATAGATTAAGGAGTGACCTGATATTTGGCGAAAAGTTCGACTGGGTTTGTGAGACATGACAGCTGGCCAAAGTTCAGTTGCATCTATGGACTTGACAACTGGCGGGAAGACCATGGGCCGAAAGGGAGTCAAGTTTGATTCTACTTGGTAAGTAATGCAAGTCACTAGAGGAGAGTGTTCTAGTGAGGACAAGTTCCAATTAGGGATTTTAGACACAAGTCCAATTTAGGTATATTTTAAAAACCTAGATTGAGACATTAACTAGATTCTAGTCTTGGACAGACAGAATCTAATTAATGATCTCTTATTTTATTATTGTGCTAACTTCATTTTACAGAGTATACTTTATTTTTTTTTACTAACATGTTTTGCAGGACGAAAGGAGCAAAAATCATCCTCAGATGAACAATGCCCGAGGTGCCTCAAAGGTGCTCTGAGGTGCCTTAGATCGGAGATTGGAGGCACCCTAGACTAGTCAGAGGCGCCCTTAGGAAGATAAAGTTTGTACTGTTGGGAGGTGCCTCAGAGCGCCTGGAAGGTGCCCTCGCATAGATAAAGGCCGCAGGCTGCAGACCTTATTGAGTACGAAGCTCGCGAGATAATTTTTGCACTTGAAGGTGCCTTAGATGAGGATAAGAGGCACCCTCAATAGCCTATAAAAGGGTTGTTCACCCAAGCTTTCGACACAACTCATTCACGACTTCTATACTCAATTGTTCGAGTTTCCAGTTGCTCCAAATTTATCCTCCCGCTATGCTGCTACGCCCTACTACTATTGAGAAGTCATCTGATATCGAGCTCGATTTGATAATCTTCAAGTGTTGGGTAATGAGATTTTTAATTAAGTGTTTAATTGCTGCATAAAGGAAAGTGTAGATTGTTACACTTGTCTTTAGTTTATTATTGTACTTGATTCCCTTTTCCGATAGTTTCGGAAGAAGTTTTTGTGGATTGCTCATCGATATGGTCCAAGGGATTGTGGGTCTTGAGTAGGAATCATTGAAGGCTCCGAACTAAGTAACTCCTTGAGTTTGTGTTCTTGCTTTTTGTTTCTGTGTTGATTTATTTCATTGTGTACTCATTTTTCAAATTGAAAATGATAAGTTTTTTAAAACATGTGATTCACCCCCTCTCACGTGTGCATTGATCCGACAAGTGACATCAATGCACTTTTTGCTCTGAATTGGTGCAACCACCAATCAAGTAGAGGGTTTAATTTTTGTTGTTTTTTCTTCCGCTTTTCTTTTTCAAGTTTAAGTTTTTTGAATCAATTTGAACTGGTACAGTTACCTCTTCGGATAAGTTTTTCATTGTGATTTTCTCAAACTGTTCAAAATTAATGCAACACCACTCGAGCTTTATTTTCTTCTTCTTCCCATACTACTTACCCCAAGACCAAGTCTTGGTATGTCACGCCCCAGAGGAGTCTCTGTCCGAAGAAATTTCGGCAGCATCTCCCCTGTACGGCGGACAATATGAAACTTTCTACATATCACATATACATCAGCCACAAGCGGCTGGAATGATAACAAAAATAAAAACAAACACCACGCAGTTTATAAAGATATTCAGCCTCTGGCTGTCACAACCACGTAGTTAATAATAGTAATCAATAACAATAGGACTCTGACTCGAAATCCACCCTACTCCACTACACTCGTAAAGCTCAAATCCAACGAACTCACCTCTTCTGCCGTCCAGGCAGGCACGTAGTAGAATGAAATCCAATATCATATCAAAAATCCATCAAAAGGTATCACTCCATACAATATCCATAGGAAAAATCCAAAGATAATACTAAAACAAAGTCTGATATAGAAAAATGCCAAATAAAAACAAATAACGAACTAGTAGAGAACTGGCTCTACGTGCAGATGGGGGGCCAGCGACTGGAACTGCTCCGGACAGCTTCAACCTGAAAATATCAACAATGGAGGCGGGGTGAGTCCAACACTCAGCAGATACAACTGATATGCATAATAAAACAAATAACAGACAACACTAATCATGCGTACAGTCTCCTGAATACGAGAAGGAATAAATGCAACTGAAATGAAATCAGAAGATAACTGTACTAACCGGAATCAAGGTACAAAGGTAACAGGTTGTCAGACCGAAGAAATCATAATCCTGTACGCATGTCAATCAAATGCATCCATACAAATGCAGCATATAAGTGCAGCAATCACAACAATAAAATGCAATAAATGCATATGGTGACCGTGCACTCGGACATCACTGCTCCTGACAGTGACTGAGTGGACGGAATGCTGTCGGAGTACTCCTGTCCTCTGGCCCCAAATCATAAATGGGGGAGCTCAATGCTCTCATCTCCCGGTACACAATGACGGGGAGGAAAAATCTCTGCCGGCTACCACGCTGAGTCTCGACCAACGAGCCAAACAGAGTCCACCGTCTGGCTACCACTGCTACACTAAATGCCAACGGAGCCAAAGCTGACGGCCGGCTACCACGCTGAGTCCTCGGACCAGCGGAGCCAAACAACAGAACCACACACCTGCCCGATATACCACTAATCCATGGGTGGTGGTGGTGTGTGCAATACGTAATGGCGATGGGCTCAACCATAGTGGAGCCGACAATCGCACAGCATGCAAACATGATGCATGATACTAAACATGACAATCTCATGAATATCATAGCAAGATCCATACATAAATAACAGGTGTACCACAAGTCAATGTATCAGATGGAAGGTACACAAACAGATAGGGTATCCTATAAACCCTAGGTCCTGAACATGATGTATCACATGGTTGGGTCACTACCGAAAGCATGTATGGTCAGATAAATAATAACATGCAGTGCATAATAAATAAACAAACAACATGTAACAGATCATGTAGTGACTAACCGAATCAAATGGAAACACAATTCTTGCTATATGTTAAACACTTTATCATGCATATCAAAAGACATAAGTCAAAGTACCCGCCTCCGAAAATAGAAAGGTCCGATCTGACTCCGAGATACTCGTCTCGCGTCAAAGTCCTGTGTTAAATCGCACAGTTTAGCTAATTTAATTATAAACAAATAGCTAAACTAATTTCTAATCCACTGACTAGTTAGAGTTAGTTTCATGAACCCCAATCACACAGTTATACAACTTATAAACCTAAATCACCCTATAACCAAATTAATTATGTATCAAGTCGTACCTAGAACATGTATCAAAAATGTGTCAACTAAATCCATAAACCAAATACTTACCTTACCGCTGCGGGATGGGGTTGCTGCCAAAAATCAAAAACACCCCACAATACACCAAACCTCACCAATCCGTGACCTAGATTAGAAGCAAAGAAAAACATGAACTGAGCTCTAGCCACAAACCTAATTCCACAGCTAGGTATGGCCCTTACCTTCCCAATTCTGCTAGGGCAGATCACAATGAAGACAGAACCACTGTGAAAAGAAAAACTAGGGCACAACTCCTTGTCTTCGACACTGTCAAATAGAGACACCAGAAGAGAAATTCCGGCCAGCGCTCAGGGACCCAACCTAGGGTTCGGATGCTCGATTTCGGCGGCTCCAGGTGTCTGCGAGAAGAGGAAGGAAGGCTCTGTGAGTTGCAGCGGCGGCGCTGGAAACTCCACAGCAAGGGCTACGGCAGACGAGGCTTCGGCTGGATAGGGCACCGACGATTGGGGTCGGCGTCGGCTTCTGTGGTCGGCGTCGGGTGGCTAGGGCAGGCGGTCTGGCGGCGGTGCTAGGGCTGAGAATGCTGTCGTCGTGAGGGGCAGGGGATGAGGAAGAAGAGGAGAGAACCGCCGAGTAGCCGGCGGTTAGGGCTCCTTTTGGCGCCGGGTTCGGGAGTGAGGGAGAGGAGAGGCACGCGGGGATGTTTCGGCGAGAAAGAAAACAGAATGAGAAATAAGAAAAAGAGAAAAAGAATTTAAAAAGGAAAAGGAAAAAAATCAACTTTTCCTCATTTAAACGGGGTAACTTAAACAGGCTTTTCCGGGCCCCGTTTTTATCCCCGTTAACTCGTCCGTACAAGCTCCGAAAAATTCTCGAAAAATCTCCAAAAATTCCGGAAAATTCCCTTATTAATATTCGCCTATTTTTCCGATATTTTACATTCTCCCCCACTAATAAAAATTTGGTCCCCAAATTTCAGTATCTACCATCAGCAAGTACTAATAACAGATAATAATAATAAATGCTGAACGGTAAATAAACTCACATACCCCAAGTGAAAAGATGGGGATATCGAGCTCGGATCGTATCCTCGAGCTCCCAAGTAGCCTCCTCGTCCGAATGATGCTGTCATCCGACTTTAACCAGCCGGATAGTCTTGTTACGCAACTGACGCTCTTTCCGGTCGAGAATCTGTACCGGAACCTCCTCATATGTAATGTCAGGCTGAACTGGAACTGGAATATCTGTCAGCACATGCGTCGGGTCGGGCACGTATCTACGCAACATAGATATGTGGAATACATCGTGGACGCCTGATAGGGACGGTGGTAGTGCCAGTCGGTAAGCTACTGCTCCGATCCTCTCCAAGATCTCGAAAGGACCAATGTACCTCGGAGCTAGCTTTCCTCTGATGCCAAATCTCTTCACCCCTTTCGTGGGTGAAACTCGCAGAAATACATGGTCACCAACAGAGAACTCTAGTGGTCTGCGTCTCCGATCAGCGTAACTCTTCTGGCGATCCTGCGCCTCTGACATCCTCCGTCTGTTAATATGGACCACTTTGCCTCACGTTGAGCTCTATGAGGTCTCAACAACTGGGTCTCTCGGATTCTCGTCCTGATCGACGACTGAGCAACTATGGTAACAAGAATACCCTGCTCTGTCTGTCCCTGCTCCTCAATGTCTAACTCAGAGAAATCCTGAATCAAATCTGTGACCACAACTCGGTGGCAAGCTAAAGTCCCTTTGGACCTCTAGCTAAGTGCATCGGTAACCACATTAGCTTTTTCCCAGGTGATAGCTAATGGTACAATCATAATACTTCAGGAACTCCATCTATCTCCTCGGTCGAAGATTAAGTTCCTTCTGAATGAACAGATATTTGAGACTCCGATGGTCAGTGAGAATCTCAATGTAATATCATACAGGTACTGCCGCCAAATCTTCAGGGCAAAAATAACAGCGGCCAACTCCAGATCATGAACTGAGTATTTTCTTCTCAGGCTCCCTCAACTATCGAGAAGCATATAAGAATACTCTACCGTGCTGCACCAGAACAGCACCCATACCCTGTAGAGACGCGTCGGTGTAGAGGACAAATTCGTCCTCTTCCGAAGGTAAAAACCAAAAATCAAAGTCGACACTCGTCTCCGCTTCAGCTCCTAGAAGCTGGTCTTGCAATCCTCAGTCCAAGTAAACTTCACGCCTTTCATGGTCACGCGTGAAAGTAGCATAGCTATGCGAAAGCAACCCTCGACGAAAGGTCTGTAATATCCTGCGAGTCACAAAAGACTGCGGATCTCCTACACTGATTTCGGCTGCTCCCAACGGTAACAACCTCTATCTCCTGTGGAACCACGGTACACTCCTACTGGTGACCGTGTGTCCCAAACATCATAACAAAAGACAATCCAAACCACCACTACTGATAATCACATATAGATGTTCTCGTCGAATCATCTCTAGATCTATGCAAAGGTAGTGTACGTGACTCACCTCGAATCCGTAATAGATCACAACATCGTCCACAAAGATAATGGACACCTATCCAAACATCCTCGACATACTAGGATCATCGAGTCCCTGAAAACATCTAAGGCACTGTAAGCCTATATGGCAAAAACCAATACACATAATGTCTGTATCACAGACATTCCTATCCATAAGATCTCCAATAATAAATCGAAAAATCTGATCATCAATAACATAAATCACCAAAGAATAAATCCTCCAGGGTGAGAGCAACGCTCCATCACAGGAAACACCACATATGTGGGAGCAACGCTCTATCACAAGAAATCCTCAATATGTGGGAGCAACACTCCACCACAAATAATCTGAAATATGTATTTGCAATAAATATAGGAGCAATGCTCCGCTACCAGCAATCCGTGATATGTGGGAGCAACGCTCCACCACAAACGATCCATAAGTGTACAAGGCACCTAACTATCCAACTAGAGGCTGCACGAGATCACTCAACCATATATCATTGTGGGCAACCGAAGGTATAAACAACCTAATAAACAAATCAAATCCATAGTCAACTCTATCATCATCCTAGTGGGTCATCCACTGATAGGAAAATTAGTTGATGGGTTAATTCAACAAATGACGTAATGCAGTCACTCCACATTTTGCATTCAGTATAAGTAGAATCATCATACTGCTACCAATGTATACACCTAGCACACATGCTCACACAACATATGTATGATCAACAAAATCCTCCAATTATTATACACCAAACATACTCACAACTCAGGTATATTCAGTATGATACCTCCAACAATACATACCGAACACGTGTGCAAAATCAATGTAGGTAAAATCAACAATACACCACAAACAACACTCACATGACATATCTTCACCTATGCCAAGAGTATAACCAACATATACTTCCAATAAAGCATACTAAACTCAGGTGCACTCACAAATCAAACAAAATCAAAAAGTTACCTCAGATACCACACCAAACACATATGTACATATCACAACTCAGATTAAATCGACAAAATGCCTCCATCAAAAACACCACCGATGTACTTATACTACATCTCCGATTTAATCAACAAGCTATCTTCAATAATACCTCCAGATACATACACCGAACTACATATCTATGATCCACAAGGAACCTTCAAATCATATCAGAACATGGATATATATACTACTTGCAAATGGACAGTCTACCACAGGACTCCTACAACCCAAAACAATCATGATATACATGCAAAATCAGCATACCAGCTCAATCAAAGAGACCAACCTTATGCTACCAACACTCGTGGGTTACGGGTATATCTAAACAAAATTCATGCATACGTATCAAGCATGAATACATCAATCAAAAGCAACCCAAAATAAAGCAGTCTAATCATCCAATAACAACCCTGCTATAGGTTCAAAGGAACTAGTATCAGACAAGAAAGATATACACACCATGGTATAACATTGCAAGTCAATGTCATACACTACCAAGACTATATTTAATGAGGAAAATTTTATCATCATAAATCCAAATGTACTCTTCCAGTATACACCAATAACGATTGTATCCCACAAGTGTTAAGCAAGTAGCTCTACACTTCCTTACATCAGCGGGGTCACATAACCCAAAGCACCCTCCAAGTTATCCCACCAGGTATATACAATCCACGGTCAAAATCTTCATGGAATAGGATACATCGATTCTTTATAACCTATCCAAGCCGATAATGATATATGGCTAAATCAGTCATTTTCACGTCAGTACAAAACATGTACTCAAATGTGCTCTAGATACATAACTAAGCACAAATAACCTAAAGGTTTGAACCTCTAAAAATAGAGTATGGCAATCCTCTACTGATCAACCAACAAAACTAAATCATTCATCTACTAACTAATCAAGAATACTTAATCCTCCACAAGCAACTAAGGTATATCCAACCACATAATATCATATATATAAATGTGTACGACCCAAAAGAAAAGTCATAATTTAAGAACATCAAGACACTCTCATCTTCATCCTCAAAAACATCAGCCCACACTATATCAGATGAATAAATCTCCACTCCCCATGAGGGCAAGTTAGCATTCAAAATATCAATCATTATTTTTTCCACATAGTCCCATATCAGAGGAAGCATATATCATTTTTTTTTTCATCCTGTTAACTATCCATAACCAACCAGATTTATTAAAATCTCATAGGTACATTCAACCGTAAAACTCTCCAACACCCAATTTATAATCTGATCACCAACCATAATCATCAAACCTGTGAATATCATAAATGACACTCACTATGTCACCATCAATGACAACCCAAATATAAATCATCAAAATAGTTATCCACAATAGATCATCAAACAACCACATAACATTTGCTCTCATAAATTATTAGAAATCAACACATCACAATATCTGATCTTCCAATATCCCTCAACCTCAAATCATTCTCAACAATGATCAAACATGATAACTCTCCAATGCCCAATTTTCATCGTATCGGATACCCTATTATCCAAAGGATACGAGTATAAAAACTCTACTGGCTAAGTCCACAGGAATATATAAGTATCATCCATTACCCAGCTAACAATAGCAGAGGCTGATATGTGCCTCCATCTCCTAATAGTAGTAACAGAAGCTAAAACTACTGATGGTATGATATGAAAAATTACCAGAGACTATAATCCTTGATCTCTATTAGGGTCGACCAAGATCAGTGGCTAACCCATCACATGTAATATGGCTACAACATCCAGACAGGTAATAAAGATAAAGTGCTAATAGATGTCCTAACTATCATAAAATAAACATCATACCTATTTGCCGTCTGGAGATGTTCCATCGCTGTCCAGTCCCCAACTTCTGACCTCAAAATTCCGAACGAGAAAATCGCCGGAAATCCATATAAATCCGAAACGGAAGTCTGAAACATAATCGAAACAGAAAATCCGTGCAACCCAAAATAACTGCCCAGACTAATTTGTCTCGCAACTAGGGCTAGTATAAAAATGTCCAAAATACCAAACGCAGGTATCACACCCTGCTCTGATACCAATGAATTGGTATCAGATAAATCCCGAAAATCCAAAACACGGAAATCAAATAAATATCGCCAAACTTTGGCGCGCTGATACCCAATAAACTGATATCAGATTATTCAAAGTATCCATAATACGAAAACAAAAATCGTATAAATCCAGAAAACACAGCAAGTATCGTATACCTGCTCTGATACCACTAAATTGTCACGCCCCAGAGGAGTCTCTGTCCGAAGAAATTTCGGCAGCATCTCCCCTGTACGGCGGACAATATGAAACTTTCTACATATCACATATACATCAGCCACAAGCGGCTGGAATGATAACAAAAATAAAAAAAACAAACGCCACGCAGTTTATAAAGATATTCAGTCTCTGGCTGTCACAACCACGCAGTTAATAATAGTAATCAATAACAATAGGACTCTGACTCGAAATCCACCCTACTCCACTACACTCGTAAAGCTCAAATCCAACGAACTCACCTCTTCTGCCGTCCAGGCAGGCACGTAGTAGAATGAAATCCAATATCATATCAAAAATCCATCAAAAGGTATCACTCCATACAATATCCATAGGAAAAATCCAAAGATAATACTAAAACAAAGTCTGATATAGAAAAAGGCCAAATAAAAACAAATAACGAACTAGTAGAGAACTGGCTCTACGTGCAGATGGGGGGCCAGCGACTGGAACTGCTCCGGACAGCTTCAACCTAAAAATATCAACAATGGAGGCGGGGTGAGTCCAACACTCAGCAGGTACAACTGATATGCATAATAAAACAAATAACAGACAACACTAATCATGCGTACAGTCTCCTGAATACGAGAAGGAATAAATGCAACTGAAATGAAATCAGAAGATAACTGTACTAACCGGAATCAAGGTACAAAGGTAATAGGTTGTCAGACCGAAGAAATCATAATCCTGTACGCATGTCAATCAAATGCATCCATACAAATGCAGCATATAAGTGCAGCAATCACAACAATAAAATGCAATAAATGCATATGGTGACCGTGCACTCGGACATCACTGCTCCTGACAGTGACTGAGTGGACGGAATGCTGTCAGAGTACTCCTGTCCTCTGGCCCCAAATCATAAATGGGGGAGCTCAATGCTCTCATCTCCCGGTACACAATGACGGGGAGGAAAAATCTCTGCCGGCTACCACGCTGAGTCTCCTGACCAACGGAGCCAAACAGAGTCCACCGTCTGCCGGCTACCACGCTGCTACACTAAATGCCAACGGAGCCAAACAGAGCAGAACTGACTACCGGCTACCACGCTGAGTCCTCAGACCAACGGAGCCAAACAGCAGAACCGCCACACACCTGCCTGATATACCACTAATCCATGGGTGGTGGTGGTGTGTACAGTACATGTAACTGGCGATGGGCTCAACCATAGTGGAGCCGACAATCGCACAGCATGCAAACATGATGCATGATACTAAACATGGCAATCTCATGAATAGCATAGCAAGATCCATACATAAATAACAGGTGTACCACAAGTCAATGTATCAGATGGAAGGTACACAAACAGATAGGGTATCCTATAAACCCTAGGTCCTGAACATGATGTATCACATGGTTGGGTCACTACCGAAAGCATGTATGGTCAGATAAATAATAACATGCAGTGCATAATAAATAAACAAACAACATGTAACAGATCATGTAGTGACCAACCGAATCAAATGGAAACACAATTCTTGCTATATGTTAAACACTTTATCATGCATATCAAAAGACATAAGTCAAAGTACCCGCCTCCGAAAATAGAAAGGTCCGATCTGACTCCGAGATACTCGTCTCGCGTCAAAGTCCTGTGTTAAATCGCACAGTTTAGCTAATTTAATTATAAACAAATAGCTAAACTAATTTCTAATCCACTGACTAGTTAGGGTTAGTTTCATGAACCCCAATCACACAGTTATACAACTTATAAACCTAAATCACCCTATAACCAAATTAATTATGTATCAAGTCGTACCTAGAACATGTATCAAAAATGTGTCAACTAAATCCATAAACCAAATACTTACCTTACCGCTGCGGGATGGGGTTGCTGCCAAAAATCAAAAACACCCCACAATACACCCAAACCTCACCAATCCGTGACCTAGATTAGAAGCAAAGAAAAACATGAACTGAGCTCTAGCCACAAACCTAATTCCACAGCTAGGTATGGCCCTTACCTTCCCAATTCTGCTAAGGCAGATCACAACGAAGACAGAACCACTGTGAAAAGCAAAACTAGGGCACAACTCCTTGTCTTTGGCACTGTCAAACAGAGACACCAGAAGAGAAATTCCGGCCAGCGCTCAGGGACCCAACCTAGGGTTCGGATGCTCGATTTTCGACGGCTCCTGGTGTCCGCGAGAAGAGGAAGGGAGGCTCTGTGAGTTGCAGCGGCGGCGCTGGAAACTCCACAGCAAGGGCTACGGCAGACGAGGCTTCGGCTGAACAGAGGAGAGAAGAATCAGCGTCACTGGAGTCGGGGCAGAGGCTAGGGCACCGACGATTGGGGTCGGCGTCGGCTTCTGTGGTCGGCGTAGGGTGGCTAGGGCAGGCGGTCTGGCGGCGGTGCTAGGGCTGAGAATGCTGTCGTCGTGAGGGGCAGGGGATGAGGAAGAAGAGGAGAGAACCGCCGAGTAGCCGGCGGTTAGGGCTCCTTTTGGCGTCGGGTTCAGGAGTGAGGGAGAGGAGAGGCGCGCGGGGATGTTTCGGCGAGAAAGAAAACAGAATGAGAAATAAGAAAAAGAGAAAAAGAATTTAAAAAGGAAAAGGAAAAATCAACTTTTCCTCATTTAAACGGGGTAACTTAAACAGGCTTTTCCGGGCCCCGTTTTTATCCCCGTTAACTCGTCCGTAAGAGCTCCGAAAAATTCCCGAAAAATCTCCAAAAATTCCGGAAAATTCTCTTATTAATATTCACCTATTTTTCCGGTATTTTACATGGTATCTGTTTAGTTCTTCCTATTTTAGTAATCACATGACTTAAAACGAAGGATATAGAACCGCTTATTCCCCGCTTTTCATCAGAGATGACTTCTCCTATTGGAAGAAAAGAATGGAGGTGTATTTAAAAATGAACATTGATCAATGGTTAAGCACTCAATGAGGATATACGACCCTAATCAACGAAAACACTAGAATTCCACTTGACTCAGAAAAGTGGAACCCGGAAATGAAGAGGAAGGCACAAGATGACTCAAGAGCAACGAACACCATCCAGTGTAGACTCACGAAGGAAGAACTAAACCTCATCGGCCCAC
Organism: Zingiber officinale; assembly: GCF_018446385.1. NCBI lineage: Eukaryota > Viridiplantae > Streptophyta > Magnoliopsida > Zingiberales > Zingiberaceae > Zingiber > Zingiber officinale. Next base: position 35,431,201 of record NC_056004.1, on the reverse strand, counting down.
ATGAGAACACAAAAGAGCTATGGGATAAGTTCATCGAGTTACACGAAGGAATGACTAACGCAAAGGTAACAAAACACAACCTTTTGTTAAATAAATTATTTAATATTAAAATATAGGAAGGAGAGACAGTAAACCAACTACACGCGAGAATCAAGGGCATCCTCAATAGACTCCACATGATCGACCACTAGATGGAGAACCGAGACATTATAAGGTACGCCATAAACTCATTTCCTAGAAATGCATTATGGGCATTTATTATGGATGCCTATAAAATTTCTAGGAATCTCTCTAAATTAAAGTTAACGAACTATTTTGTAAATTAGAACTATATGAGCAAACTAACTCCAAACTAGTCGAGAAAGGTATTGCTCTTCTTATAGGATCCTCCAAAGAAGCAAAGTCCAAAATCAAACCTAAACCAGAAACTGAGTCTGACTCAGACTCAGATAATCAAGAACACCTAGTGAACTTAGTAAGAAAAATGTTCACTAGGAGAAAAAAGGACTTTACCAAGAGGGATCTACAGAACATAAAGTCTACCTCTAACAACAACAAAGCCAACGTCACATGCTATAGGTGCAACAAGAAAGGACACTATAATCATGAGTGCCCAAAGATGAAAGGGGACAAATCCAAGACAATTAGAAGAAAGAAGCTGTTGAAGGCAACTTGGGATGAATCCTCCTATGAAGAATTAGACGTCGAAGAACCAAAGCACAAGAATTACCTGTTGGAGCAATCTGGGTACCTTAGGTTTTGATGCTTGGGAAAAGATTTAAGTTAGGTTTATTATTGTATTTGATATGCATTATGAGTGTGCAGGATACAGGTACAATAAGGAAAGTCCAAGGGTGATCTTGGCAAAGGAGGAAAGTCCAAGGATGAGTCTTGGAGGTGTAAGTCCAAGCATGTAGTCTTGGCAACATAAGTCCAAGTGTGACTTGATAATGGATGAAGTCCCGGAGGCGCGACCTCTTGGCAAAAGAAGACCTAACAACAATGACAAGGTCGATGGAAGCTCCGGAAGGCAAGAAGTAAATGATGGGGAGGCATCCGAGGGACGCAAGGCTGATGGAGGAGGCTAGGAGGCTAGGTCTAGGTTGGTCGGGCGAGGACGAGTGCTGAGTGAATGTACTTGGGAGTTAAATCCTAGGATTAGGGTTTACTGTAGCGTTACTATAGCAGTCGACTGGTGTTTTCATCAGTCGACTGGTGCGGTTGATCGGGCAGTCAACTGGGAACAAATAGAATGCTTCTGTTCATTCTGTTAGTATGGAGCAGTCGATTGATGGAAGTATCAGTCGACTGGTATCAAGCCGTTGGGTTGTAACGGTCGAATCTCCACAGAGAGCAGTCGACTGATGGTTTTGACAGTTGACTGGTAGGTGGGGTTTTCTAAGTCATGGCCTATATAACCAAGTATTGGAAGCTTGGTTAAGATTGACGAAAATAGAGGTGGTTAACCCCTATTAGAGTCTCCAAGGTCTTCTTGAGTGATCAAGAGCTTGTGCGAGTTTGTGGTGAGGTTTGTCCACTCACAAGGAGCTACTCGAGCTAGCCAGAGGTTTTTCGGGGAGTCATTTGTTGACAGATCGGGATCGTCCACCTTACGGGCAGTCGTAGATTAGGAGTAAGTGATCTCTAAACCACGTTACGTAAACGTGTTAGAGGTTTGATTGTCTTGGTTATTGCTTCTAGGTTTAGGTTTCTATTTGTTAGACTTGTTTTGTATTTCCGCTGTGCACTAACAAGCATAGGAAGCGACGATTTGGGTGAGGCACTATTCACCCCCCTCTAGCGGACGTCAAGGTCCTAATTGTTGGATCGCGGCGGCCGGCTAGAAGGCGGGTTGAATAGTCTGAAAAATAATAAAACGAAACCCTTCTCGACTTTTCTTAAACTACCACTTGCATAAAATAGAAAAACAATAAATTAAAACAGAAAGGAAGAGGCAAGAGGACTTTTTACTTGGTTACAACTGGGGAGGTTGTTAATCTAAGGAAAGTATAGCACTAGTATCTCCTTCAGGTGGAGAAGCCTCTTACAGCAATGAAGCACACAAAGAAATAAGCTAAACTCTAAATGAAAGCTTACAAGTGTTGAAAATGAATTGCTTGAGTTGATCTTAAGCTTCTGGACCAAGGCTGTATTTATAGCCTTGGTCGGGGCGCTTCGAAGGATTCCGGGCGCTCTGGGGGGATAAAACTTTATCTTCAATGCACAGATCTCGATTTGACCGAGATCTGGATAAACTTTTGGTTCGGGCACCCCGGACAGTTCCGGGCGGCCCGGATAGTTCCGGGCGCCCCGATTAGGAAAGTCAACCCCTTTGACTTTTTCAACCCGGGTCTTCTGCTCAGGCTCCATTCGCCTCAGTCCGAGTCTTTCGCTCGCTTGGGTGATCTCTACCATCCGGAATAGGGCTCACTCAAACCCAACTTCCAGTCTTCTCGAGCAGTCTTCCGCTTCGGCTTCTCACCCTCGGAATCGTCGCATGCTTCCTTCTCGTCCGCCAGCGTACTCATCCACAGTCTTCGCCCCTCGGTCGCATCCCGTACCGACCTTATCGTTAGCTGTGTCTCTCGCTCCCCGAGTAGTCTTCCACTCCGGCTTTTAGTCCCTCGGAACCACCGCACGCTTCCTTCTTGTCCGCTGGTGTACTCTTCCGCAGCGCCTCATCCCTCGGACGCACCGCATGCCATCCTTCTCGCTTGCTGCGTCTTCCACTCGACTACCTGTGCTCCTAAGCTCCTGTACACTTAGACACAAGTTTAAAAACACACATGATCTAACTTAATTTGTTGATCACACCAAAATAACCTTGGAGTTCTAACAAACTCCCTCTTTTTGATGTGAGCAACCCAAGTTAAGCTAGGGTAAATATACGTAAAAAATAAACTAACTAATTTTGCAATAAATTGTAAAAAGTTGGTCTACCTCCCCCTAAACTTATAATTTTCCTTCTCTCCATTTGATCACAAAAAAAATGGGATTCAAAGAAAAAAAATCTAAGGGAAAAATTTGTAACTTTGAAAAATTTTGCAATAAAAGGAAAAAATGTTCTAAGTTAAAATATTTCTAACTAAAAACTTTTAAGTAAGAAAATTTTCTAGGTCTAGCTCTAAGTAAGAAAAATTTTTAAAAAAATTCTGACTTAGGAAATTTTGCAAAAATATTCTTGAACAAATTTTTCTAAGTAAAAATTTAAGTAGAAATTTTTAATTTCAGAAGAACTTTTAACTTATTTTTCTAAGTAAAAGTTTTACGCAAAAGAAAATTTATAAGAAAAAAATGTTTAAAAAACTTTTTAAAGTATTATTAAATTTCAACCTTAATACTTTATCATAAAGTTACTTAAATATTTTATTTCAATATTTTGGCTTCCAGGTCGTGGCGAGGCACTAGGCCTTCTTGGTTATTGGAGCAACAACCACTTCCTTAGACAAAGCCTCATAAAGAAATTCACTGTTTAATTTTCTCACTGAAAGCGCTAAATCCGATTAAAATTTAGATTAAGCAAGACTTAGGAATCCAATATAGGTTCCAGCCAACTGGATTAACTAAGAATTTCTTATGGACATATTTTTTGAAATATTTCTAATTTTTCCCTTATGATATCTAAAATACCAATTCAAATTGTTAACTTTTCTAACATTGGTATTAAATGAGCATTCATAGTTTTTCAAGTTATTTACTTGTACTTTTAAATTATTATTTTCTACTTTTAATTTTTCATTTTCTAATTTAATTATGTCGAGTTCTTCTATTGGGCAAGATTTAGCTAATATTATTTTCAAATTCTTAATTTCTTTTTTCTAATTTACAGCAATCCTTAGTTAACAATTTAATAAACTTAAATAGTTTGTCGGGAGGAAGAGATCGTACCTGACTTACCTTGTCAATCTCGTTGTCCGTTTCTCCCCCTGAACTGCTGCTTTCTTCCGACGTAGCTCCCCCTTCATCGATACTCTCGATGCTCATTTCGGAAGAGCTTGACTCGCAGTTGTCGTCTTGATGACTTGCCATTAGTGCAAGTCCAGAGAAGGCTTCGACTTTCGATTCGGACGACGTATCGTCTTAATGCTTTGCATTTTTGGACATGCTTCTTACCTTTATCTTTGTCCTTGTTCTTTAGCTTGGGGCAGTTGCCCTTGACGTGCCCTTCTTCTTCGCAGTGGTAGCAGCGGATGGTCTTTTTCTTTATACCCTGCGGATGGTTAGTTTTTCTAGACTTACAAAGATTCTTGAATCGTCTTACCATCATTACCATTTCCTCGTCGTCGAGAGAAGACTCTGATTCAGGTTCGTCTCTCGATGCTCTGAGGGCGACATTGTTTTTGGGCTCCTTCGTACCTGCACATCTTGATTCGTGCACTTCAAATGTCGAGAATAATTCTTCTAATGTAATTGTTTCTAAATCTTTCAAAATGTAAAAGGCATCTACTAGTGATGCCCATTTTGTATTTCTAGGAAAAGAGTTTAGTGCATACCTGAGCGAATCTCGGTTATTTACTTTTTCTCCGAGATTTAAAATTTCGGTGATGATTTCTTTAATTCTCGAGTGCAGATGCGCAACTGTCTCGTCTTCCCCAAGTCGCAGACCGGTGAGCTGATTGCAAAGTAGATCTTGTCTAGCGAGTTTGGCTTCAGATTTTCCTTCGTATAGCTCAAGGAACTTCTCCCAAAGTTCCTTTGCGGAGTCGTAGTTGCCGATTTGGTTGACTTCTTGTGGCGGGAGAACGCTTAGTAGATGGTACTCCACTTGGCCGTTTGCCACGTAGTCGACCTGCTCCTTTTTCGTCCAGTGGTATTTCTCCTTATCTTCCGGTGCTGTGAAACTGAATTCCATAATTAACATTAAATCAAACTCAATTTTAAAAAATACTTGCATTCGCTTTTTCCAGCTAGCGAATTCCCCTTTGAACTTCGGCAGGTAGATGCTTGGTCCGACCATTATTTCATTGCTTCGTTCGGCGGTTAGTCCTCCTGAAGCGCCTTAGCTCTGATACCACTTGTTGGATTGCGGCTGGCTGGCTAGAAAGGGGGTTGAATAGCCTGAAACATAATAAAACGAAACCCTGCTCGACTTTTCTTAAACTACCACTTGCATAAAATAGAAAAGCAATAAATTAAAATAGAAAGGAAGAGGCAAGAGGATTTTTACTTGGTTACAACTGGGGAGGTTGTTAATCCAAGGAAAGTATAGCACTAGTATCTCCTTCAGGCGGAGAAGCCTCTTACAACAATGAAGCGCATAAAGAAAGAAGCTAAACTCTAAATGAAAGCTTACAAGTGTTGGAAATGAATTGCTTGAGTTGATCTTAAGCTTCTGGACCAAGGCTGTATTTATAGCCTTGGTCGGGGCGCCTCGAAGGATTCCGGGCGCCCCGGGGGGATAAAATTTTATCCCCAACGTACAGATCTCGGTTTGATCGAGATCTGGATAAACTTTCATTCCGGACGCCTCGGACAGGTCCGAGCGCCCCGACTGGGAAAGTCAATCTCGTTGACTTTTTCAGCCCGGGTGTTCTGCTCCTGCTCCGTTCACCTCAGTCCGAGTCTTCCGCTCGCTTGGGTGATCTATGCCATCCGGAATAGGGCTCACTCGAACCCAACTTCCGGTCTTCTCGAGCAGGCTTCCGCTCCGTCTTCTCGTCCCTCGGAATCGTCGTGTGCTTCCTTCTCGTCCGTCAGCATACTCATCCGCAGTCTTCGTCCCTCGGTCGCACCCCATGCCGACCTTCTCGCTAGCTGCGTCTCTTGCTCCCCGAGCAGTCTTCCGCTCCGGCTTCTCGTCCCTCGGAACCACCGCACACTTCCTTCTCATCGGTCGGTGTACTCTTCAGCAGTGCCTCGCCCCTCGGACACACCGCGTGTCGTCCTTCTCACTAGCTGCGTCTTCTGCTCGACTACCTGTGCTCCTAAGCTCTTGCACACTTAGACACAAGGTTAAAAACACATAGGATCTAACTTAACTTGTTGATCACACCAAAATAACTTTGGGGTTCCAATAAAAATGGTTTTTAATTTTTTTAAAAGATTTTTTCAAAATTATTTTAAAAATCATTTTCCTTTAACCTTAACAACTATTTGAAATTCTTTCAAAAAAAAAAAAACTTTAAAAATTATTTTAAAAACTTTAAAAAATATTTTAAAGATTCTTTAAAAAAAAAGTGGTATCAGAGCAGGTCGCTCTTCTACGGACTAATTGCCAAGGGAGCAAAGCGCTAGAGGAAGATGGAGTTCGAAGGTCTACTTGGATGGGATATCCGGATCCCACCTCCATATGACCGAGAAGACTTCGTGTATTAGAGGTCACGCTTGGAGACTTGGTTCTAAATGGATTGGAACCATTGGATCACATTGGAAGATCCTTTCGAAGCTCCAAAGGACAAGAAAGGGAAATGGCTCCAGCCTCGGTATTGGACCAAGGAGCAAAGGGATAAATTGGAGGCGGATAAGTGTTGGAATGTATACTAAAAGCCTAGCTTTTTGTATGAACATTTATTTTAAATAAGAATCACATTGATCAAATGTCTACATTTATATGCTAAATGTAGTTGTTCATTTAATTATATTGAAGATAACATGGTGTGTGGTGTCACATAGAAGATCAAGTTATCAGTTCCTTATAAATTATAAATAGTTGCTCACAACCAAGATGGAATGGGACAGACCATTAGAATGTTTGTAGTATAATTTGGTATTAGTTTATCTTGACTATAAAATTATACTAGTACACTCTGAGTGTATTGAGCAGGACCATTTGAGGTTGTTCTTTTTATACTGACTATAAAAAAAAATAGGACCTCTGTTATTATGGATGTGCGTACTCTTAATCATAATATAATAACAAACATGTATTTAATATTTATTTCTTTAATTTATGATTTAGTTCGTTAAATCAATAGGCCTGATAAGTTGAGAAATAATATTATTTATATGGTGTGTTATTGATTATAAAAGGAAACTGTGTCCTAGTGATCTAGGTTGATGATGTCCCCTTGAGGAGCTCATAAGGATTATCATGTAAACCCTATAGGTGGACGTAGTCTGACATGATAATAAGGTTGAGTGGTACTACTCTTGGAGCTAGATGTTAATTAAGTGAGTTGTCAGTAACTCATTTAATTAATGGACATACGATATCTTAAACACAGGGAGACTAACACACTCATGATAAGAAGGAACCCATATTGTAATGTGAGATTAGTGCGGCAGTGCAATAATAACTCTTTAGTGGTATGAGTTATTATTGATGAACTTGAGTTGGGTGTTCAGGGCGAACACGGGAAGCTCAATCTCATCGGGAGACCAAAACCAATTCCTCCTCTCGGTCCCTGTTGTAGCCTCTTATTTATAAAGCCTTATATCTACCCAAAGCCCAGCTTCTTAACCAAGCTTAAGGGCTGGCCATATCCTTGCTTGGAGCCCAAGCAAGGGCCGACCAAGCTAAACTTGGGGCTCAAGCTAGGGCCGGCCAAGCCTTGCTTGGTGCCCAAGCAAGGGGCTGGCCATATCATAAGAGAAAAGGAAGTTTTATTAAAAATAAAATTTTGATAAAGTCTTTCCTTTTATGATGTCATCCACATAATTTTAAAAGAAAGTTTTAAATTTTAAAATCTTTCCTTTTATAACTTTTCTACAAAGGATTAAAAGAGAGATTTGAAATCTTTCCTTATTTGTAGTTATCTATAATGTGAAAGAAAGATTTTAATTTTTTGATAAAATTTTCCTTTTTGTAACCATGTTTTAAAAGAGAAGTTTTATTTTAAAATCTTTTCTTTTATAGATATTCATAAAAAGGATTTAAAAGAGAGAGATTTTAATTTATAAAACATTCTTTTTAAAGCTATCCACAAAAGGGATTTTAAAAGAGAGATTTTAATTTTGTTTAAAATCTTTCCTTGCTTGGAGCACAAGCTTGTGGCCGACCATGCCATGATAGAAAAGGAAGTTTTATTTTTTGTTATAAAACTTTCCTTTTTTTGTAATCACCAAGGATTATAAAAGAAGAGGAGGTGGTGCCTTATGGTTTAACACACATCTCTTATTCCTCTTCTCTATTCCTTGTGGCTGGCTCTCCCTCTTCTCCCTTTCCTCTTCTTTGTGGCCGGCGACATCAAGCCTTGGAGAGACATTGGTGGCCGGTTGCTTGGAGAAGAAGAAGAAAGAAGTGAAGGAGGTATTGCATCCTAGTATCCTTTGGTGGAAGGTGGTTGAAACTTGGAAGCAAAGGAAGAAGCTTGGGTGGATTTCATCTTGGTAGATCGTCGCCCACACGACGTCCAAGAGAAGGAGAGGAATACAACAGAAGATCAAGAGGTCTATAAGTTACAAAAGGTATAACTAGTTATTTGTTTCCGCATCATGACTAACTCATCCTTTTGTATAGATCTTGAAAAATCAAACACAAGAGGTTATCGGTTTTAGGTTATTGTTTTGTTATCAATTTTATTTTTCGATTTCATGTTTTCGATATTGTGCTTCTATTGAGGTCTCTGTAGTTAAACCTAGTTTACTGTAAGAAGTTAAATATCCGATTTCTTTGAAAGGCTTTGTCTAGGAAGTGGTGGATGATCCCATACCCAAGAAGACCTAGTGCCTCGCTATGTTTAACCTGGAAGCCAATCTTTAAAATAGATATTTAATTAACTTTTGTAATATGGTTTAACTTAGGAAGATCACATCGGTTAAACTTGGAGTAAAAATGTTAAGTATCGTTTCCAATCCAAGTTTAATTTCTGAAGGATAATTTGGATTAATAATGTTAAGCATTGTTTGCAATTCAAATTTAACTTCAGTAGAGCACATGAGTAGCTAGAATAGTTCTATGCTTGTGCAAATTTTTATACAGAGGAACTAGAACGGTATTCCGAGTAGCAATCAACAATAAGGAGGTAACAAAAATTCTATTGAATTTATTACCTCCTAACATTTTGTTGAGTGTAGACAATTACGAGAATGCAAGTGATATTTGGAAAAAAGTTAATTGCATTCCATGAAGATCTTACAAAACTCCAAGTAATGGAGGAGCCCAAGGAGAATGACTCATTGGTCCAAGAGGAGAAAGACCAATTGGATGTTGACACGTGTTCAATATTCGAGGAGGAGAAGGAAGATGAGGAGGTATCATCCACATCTTCAAGGGAGGAAGAAGTGGAATCATCCACATCTTCAAGTGAAGAGAAAGAAGAGCAATCCAAGGAAGAGGAGATCTTGGAAGCTCAACCCTCCACCTCAACTACCAAGAAGAGCACAAAGGACCACATCAAATGCTTTGAATGTGGTAAGATGGGGCACTAGAAGAGTAGGTGTCCTTCGCTCAAGAAGGTAAAGGAGGTAAATCCTAAACTCACTAAAGTTAATTTAGAAACTAATGTGAGTTGTAGGAAGAAGAAGGAGAAGAAGCACATTAGGTGCTTTACATGTGGTGAGTGGGGTCACTACCACACAAAGTACCTAAGGAGAGGAGAGCTCAAGAAATTGGCGCACTTAAAGAAATGGGAAAAGAAGGGGAGCACAAGTCAAGGGGGAGCTTCAAAGGTAAAAGGGAAGGTAATCCCTATTTTGAAGTTTAATCCAAGCTCTAATTCTTATATGCTTGTTAAAAATAATGTAGATTATTTATCCAAGCATAACTATGGATATAGGTATAATGATAGGAATAGGGTTAACACGGTAGATAACCCTAAGAAATCATATACTAAGGGTAGACCTAATAAGACCCAAACTACTTTTCCTAAGGGAAGGAAAGTGGGTGAAAACCTAAGCATTAATCCCAAGAAAGGGAGACATATGCCTAGAAAGGTGGGTAGGTTTAGGGATGTCCAAGGTGGACATGTTGACTCTAGGGTTAAAACCCTAGCATTGAAAAATCAAGCCTTGAAGGTAAGGCTTGAAGAAATGGAGAAAGTCCTAGATAGGTTCATTATTGGACCTAAAGGACTTGACATGTATTTGGGTGGTCAAAGACCCAAAAATTTCAAAGTAGGTCCCTCCAAGACCAAAAGGAGGTCAAGTGTTAAGGTAGCACATGACATTGGTAAGGGAGGTGTGACCAAGGACAAGGGAGAGTCATCCAAGGCCAATAAGAAGGAATATGCTAGAGTAACATATAATTATGACAAGGATAAGGTGCCCAAGGTGAAGGACAAGAAGAAACTAACAAAAGATAAGGTGTCTAAGGTTAAGAAGGTGAGTTTTGTAGGTTAAGTGTCACCCGAGGTGCACCGAAGTGGCCTAGCCATAGTAAATGAGTCACCTAGGGAGGTGAATAAGATTAAGAGCTCAAGGGGGAGCTCAAAGAGTATTTGAGACATATGATAAATGATCTCAAGTGAACCAATATGTGCCAAAGGGATTAGAGATGGATTTGAGTCTCTATTGTAGTTGGTTGACACAATTGGGTTAAGTTTCATACATGAAAAGATGACATTGGGGTCATATTGCATGAAAATTAGTTTTGGATGTATATATGCCATATAAACTAATGTTAGGGATGTATTATGGTTTAGTATGGGTAGATACATAAAGAAGAAGGCAAAACTAGGACTTTAGGTCAAGGGTTCAATTGAACTATTTAGATAGTTTTGAATTTTATGTCATTCTTAGTTTCTGTGATAAATATATTTATATATATATTTTTTCTAAGTAGACAAGGCTAAAATAGACTTCACAAAATTTGGGATTTTTTGGAGGTCTGTAGAATTTTTGGTGCATTTATGAAGTTGGGTTAGAAAGATTAATTGTTGCTGAAATAGTATACCAGTTGACTGGTATAATTACTAGTTGACTGGTAATAGTATTTTTGAGCACAGAAGGTCTCTGTGAGCTCATTTTGATGAGGGCAGTCGACTGGGGCTTTTACCAATTGACTGGTAACACTGTTCATGAGCACAGAATGTCTCTGTAAGCTCGTTTTGATGATGCCAATCGACTGGGATTTATGTCAGTCGACTGATATAATCTAAAAATATTTTTCAACATTAGAAAATGACCAAAAGAGTAGTGAACATGTATGTAATCTTATGGGGGATTAATACATGATGTTTATGGTCATTAGAGATCAAAGAGTCCAATAATTAGGATATTGTTGGAACTCTTTTTGATGTATGGCAAAGGGGGAGAAGTTTAGATTTAAGTGGGAAATCTACACACCTTTGCAAGAAATCCTAGCTTAAGGGGGAGCTTAGGTGAAGGGGGAGCGATTGCTCATTTATTAACAAAGGGGGAGAAGTTTACCTTTGCAAGAAATCCTAGTTCAAGGGGGAGGTTAGGTGAAGGGAGAGCCTAGGATTAGATTCCATGATTTATGCATGTGTAGATTTCATGTTTATTTGCATTATTATTTCTATATTATTTCCCTAACTTAAACAGGTTGTCAAACAAAAAAAAAGAGGAGATTGTTGGAGCAATCTGGGTACCCTAGGGTTTGATGTTTGGGAAAAGGTTTAAGTTAGGTTTATTGTTGTATTTGCTATGCATTGTGAGTGTGCAGGATAGAGGTACAACAAGGAAAGCCCAAGGATGAGTCTTGGCGGTGTAAGTCCAAACATGTAGTCTTGACAACGTAAGTCCAAGTGTGACTTGGCAATGAATAAAGTCCCGGAGGCGCAACCTCTTGGCAAAGGAAGACCTGACAACAATGACAAGGTTGATGGAGGCTCCAGAAGGCAAAATGTGAAGGATGGGGAGGCATCCGAGGGATGCAAGGCTGATGGAGGAGGCTAGGTCTAGGTTGGTCGGGCGAGGACGAGTGCTGAGTGAATGTACTCGGGGGTTAAATCCTAGGATTAGGGTTTTACTGTAGCATTACTGTAGCGTTACTATAGCAGTCGACTGGTATTTTCATCAGTCGACTGGTGCGGTCGATCAGACAGTCGACTAGGAGCGAACAGAATGCTTCTGTTTGTTCGGTTAGTATGGAGCAGTCGACTGATGGAAGTATCAGTCGACTGGTATCGAGCCGTTGGGTTGTAATGGTCGAATCTCCATAGAGGGCAGTCGACTGATGATTTTGACAGTCGACTGGTAGACGGGGTTTTTCAACTCGTGGCCTATATAACCAAGCATTGGAAGCTTGGTTAAGGTTGACAAAAATAGAGGTGATTAACCTCTATTAGAGTCTCCAAGGTCTTCTTGAGTGATCAAGAGCTTGTGCAAGTTTGTGACGAGGTTTCTCCACCCCCAAGGAGCTACTTGAGCTAGCCGGAGGTTTTCTGGAAAGTCATCCGCTGACGGATTAGGATCGTCCACCTTACGGACAGCAGTGGAGTAGGAGCAAGTGATCTCCGAACCACGTTACATAAACGCGTTAGAGGTTTGATTGTCTTGGTTATTGCCTCTAGGTTTAGCTTTCTATTTGTTAGATTTGTTTTATATTTTCGTTGTGCACTAACAAACGTAGGAAGCGACGATTTGGGTGAGACGCTATTCACCCCCCCCCCTCCTCCTCTAGTGGACGTCAAGGTCCTAACATTACCTTGTGCTACATTGGAACTAGAATAAAAAAGTGAATCAAGATGATGACTCCGAATATGAGTCAAGTCATGAGTCTGTATTCATTTTCGAAGGTCCCAACGAGGTATATTCTAACTTATCTACTAGTTTCTTTAAAATTATGGCATGCATGAATAGAAAATTAGAAAAATCAGAAACTCAAATTAATCAACTTCTTAAGGAAAATCAAAATCTAAAAGCATAATTAAAATCAAGCCCAACAACTGAACCAGTTCAATTTGGAAATCTAACTTAAGTTACAAAACTTGAGGAGGAAAATTCTAAATAAAAAGTGAAGTTGTTGAACTAAAAGAACTTTTAGAAAATCACAACAAGATCCAAGTACCTAGACATGATACTTGGATCACAATAAGCTATGTATAATAATTTAGACTCGGATACAAGTACAACTTAACAAATAAAATATTTATATCACTATTAATCCAAAATAAAAAAAAACCAAAGCTTGGGTTCCAAAAGCTTATCTAACCAATCAAATAAGACTAAATCAATACTATGTATCTAAATGAAATACATTATATAAGAATAAAATAAGAAAATATCTTAAATAAATCTAATAAACTAAATCCAAACTACAAATTCAAATCAGCTAAACCAAACTTGGGTTACTAGTCTATGTTAAAACAAAAGGGTAAACTCGCAAACAAAACTATAATCAAGTATACTATAACTATAAAACAAATCAACATTGATCCTATCTGAAGTCGATGAAATGGTGCACTGACTCCGATGAGTGATTGAACAACGAGCCTTCCAAGATCTCAAAGAAACTCCTCCACGATCCTGTGCACAGTTAGACGAGCCAACAAAGTGTTAATGACATAGGACCGGGGTGGGAATCCCTAGTTAGGCCCTCTGACGCTCAAGTCAGTCTCCTCTCTTCAAAAGTGGAAGAAGAATAGTAATGGAAAAATGCAAGAAAGTAGGGTTTTAGATGCAAATGCTTGGATCTCATCGGAGCCAGCACACCATCTCATCGCCTTCAAACAAGATCAAATTTGGCACCGTCTGTGGGAACTCCTTGCCTGGATCTGAAGCTTTACGATGGAAGAAGCTGGAAAACTCAATACCGTAACCTTAACACAAGATGATCTAGAGTTTCTCATCAGAGCCAAGGTGCAGAAACTACTCCAACAACAACAGCAAGCCAATAGTGGTGGTATGTTGCCACCACTAAATCCGGAAGCATCAACGACCACTCATCAAAGGAAAAGAGGGGTTCAGGAGGAGGACCTTGCTCGCTTGCCTTCTGTGCCTCTCTCACTAACTCGATGCCCCCGAGTTCTTTTTCAGACACCATTAGAATAGTTAGGCCAAGGAATAATACCTCAGGAGTCTTTTGGAGAGGTACCTATGCGAGAGGGGTATAGAGGAAAAGCGGTGTCCAGTGATAGTTGTCCTGAGTGAGTGGCTACTCCTTTTCTCAGAGGGTGTTGGATGATCCATTGCCTAAACGTTATCAGAACATGAATATAGGAGAATATTCAGGAACTACCGACCCAGAGAATCATCTCCTCAAATTTGAGCATGCCACCCTTCTTCAACAATTAATGGATAGTGTAAAATGCGGATGTTCCTCATCACATTCAGCGGAGTAGCCCAGCGATGGTTTAAGTGATTGCCAGATAATTCTATTCGCTGCTTCAAGGATTTTCGCAAGGTATTTCTCAATCACTTTTTTAGTAACCGAAGGTATCAGTAAACCCCTTGGAGTCCCTTAAATAGAGGCCCAAGGAGTCCATTCAAATCTACATTAAGAGGTTCAATCAGGTGGCCATAGATGTTGTCACGACCACCATGAAGATTCTAGTAAATGCTTTTTCTTAGGGACTTAATGATAGTGATTTCTTTAAGGATTTAGTTAGAAAGCCTCCAAGAAACTTTGATCTATTGATTGAATAAACAACTAAATTCATTAATGCGGAAGAAGCCCAAACTGCTCGGAAGAAGAAGGTTATCACACCTGCTCTTGCCCCTGAGCACCTCGTAGCACCTACTCCTCCACCTAAAGGGCCTTGTGTGGGTCCTTAATATCATCATCCAGAACCATGGCCTCAAGCCGTACAAAATGTGGGGGTTCCTTAAGAGGCCCCATAAAAGTGGTGCACATATCATCAAACAACTATTCACAGTACGGAGGAGTGTTACACTTTGTGAAATCAGTGGCAAGGTAATCCCAGATATCATTGGTGTCCCCCAACCCCAAATCATCAACTATATCAAAGGTAAAATAACCCAATCAAGATTGAATATCGGGCGACCTAGCCATAGCTACGAACTTTACAACTCCCGGCCGAGCAAGTTCAAGGGCCTGCTAGGGCGCAATAAGAACAATAATCCACTTGACAAGAAGAAAATTGCAATAACACCGTCCGGGGTAATATTCACATGATAGTTGGAGGACTGACTAATGGTGATTCTAATCGAGTGAGAAAATCACACGCTCGATGCTTAGAGATCCACAAGGCCGGATGTAGTGTCAAACGAGCAACCGGGCCAGAGATAAGCTTTGTGCCCAAAGATCTAGAGGGGGTAGAAGTACCCCATGATGATGCATTGATAATTAAAGCTATTATAGCCAATTATAATATTTCTCGCACTTTTATTGATACAGGTAGCTCCGTTAACATCATTTTAAGCAAGCTTTCAATAAGTTGCAGATTGACCCGAGCGAGTTCCAGCCCATGTCAACTCCTTTGTATGGGTTTATGGGCAATGAAGTCTAACCATTTGACTAGATCAAATTGGCCATATCCCTCGGGAAGGAACCTCTAATGTGGACACGTCGATCAATTTTTATGGTGGTGAACACACCTTCAGCCTACAATGTCATCTTGGATGGACCGACTCTTAATGAGTTTCGGGCAATCGTCTCAACCTTTTTCCAGAAGATAAAGTTTCCAGTCGATGATCAAGTAGGGGAGGTGAAAGGCGACCAATTGGTAGCATGCAAGTGATACATGGAAATAGTAAAGAGGGAGGCTAATGCTGTCCAAAAAATCCAAAGAATGGAGGTCAATGTCATCCAAGAAAAGCCGCCCATCCTAGTATGTGAAGAAAAGGAAGAAGTGCAGATTCAACTCGGTCGGCCAGAAGCCACCACTCATATAGCTGCCAACCTAACTCTCGACCTCAAGGCCAAGCTGGTGAGCTGCTTGACAAGTAATAGTGATGTGTTTGCTGACGCCCGAAGAAGTAATGGGCATGTCTCCTACGGTCATGGAGCATGTATTGCATGTCTACCCTAATGGTCGCCCGGTCAAGCAAAGGAAGAGGGATTTTGGAGCCGATCAGAACAAAATCATTAAAGAAGAGGTGGATAAGCTATTGAATGTGGGATATATCTAGGAAGTGTAATTCCCAAGCTGGCTGGCTAACTTTGTCCTGGTCTCTAAACCTGGAAACAAATGGAGAGTGTGTATTGATTTCAGAGATCTTAACAAAGTTTGCCCAAAAGATTAATCAATTACCTCGTATTGATCAAGTGGTAGATTCTATTGCTGGTTGTGAATTCATATGTATGCTAGATGTTTATCAAGGATATCATTAAGTTCTGCTTGCCAAGGATGATCAAGAAAAAGTTAGCTTTATGACTACTAAAGGCACTTATTATTATAATGTTATGACTTTTGGACTAAAGAATGCAGGAGCTACTTATCAAATGCTTATGAACAAAGTCTTTAAAAAGAAAATTGTGTGAAACATGGAAGTTTATATGGATGATATCCTCATTAAGTCCGTTCGAGTTGTAGATCTATGTGCGGACATAAAGAAAGACTACCAAGCGGCGGACTAAGTGGCGGAGTCGGGCATTTTTACTAAGAAGAAATGAGATTTCCAGCTTTTAATGGAAGAGGGCATATCCCTAAAGAAAATTGCCTTTGGGCGAGACTAGAAAAGAAAGGTTCCGAGTTCTAATTTTTTGGGATAGGCGAACAGATACAAGTTGCGGGAGTAGGAGGAATGCCAAACAAGTGGAATAACATGTACATCCCACACATATATTGAAAAGCATTCGGGACAAATTGCTACATGAGAATGTGAAAGTATTGACTTACTTCAGAGAAAAATGGGTGGATAGGAAAGCGTAAGCCCGCAACCACTTGGTCAGAAAAGAAAGTGAGATGATCATCAGGAGGAAGATGAAGATGATCATCAGGAGGAAGATGAAGATGTTCATCTAGAGAAGGGAGGTGAATTTGATGGTCACAAGGTATTCCATACTTAGAATAAAGATGGGCTCGATCAGATGCATTGAATCTTGAAGGGGTGGAGGCATACCATGGAACGAAGGATTCTTGGGCCATGATGAAATAAAAGATAAACAACTTACTAAGTTTGCTGGAAATCAAGAAGAAAGGGATGCAGAGGAGGAGAGGTCGCCAGAAAGAACAGATGGGAGAAGATGAGAAATGATAAGTGAAGAGTCGATGTTATTTAGGTTTTTATAAGGGATAGTTTAAGCATCACCGTTAGATTGAAAGGGCCTATATAAGGTGGATTGTTGATTTACAAGGTTAAACGAACGTACCATTATGCTTTATGAGGAAGGGGATGTTAGCAAGCTTTGTGAAGAATGAGAAGAAGAGACACGTGGTAACCATCCATGAATAGACATTTATGAAGGACGTGACAAGCCAGACCTTTTAACAGCCAAAAATACCTTTTCACACATCCTCGGTACTCGACCTAGCGAAATGAGGACTGTTTTTCAAAGAAGTCACTAACTGCCTAAGACACAAATTGCTAGATGCTTGGGGTACGACTGAGAACATGAATCAGAAAAGAATCCTAATATTAAAGAAAAAGAAGTAGGCGGGAATGAAATAAGAAAACAACCAAATTTAAAATTCATTGATTAGCTCGCTGTAATACAGTTGACTGTCCCTCATCGACTTTAAAATTGGTTCATCCTCTTTTAAAGGGAGAATGGAAAAGTTAATTCTTGTAAATTAAGTCACAAATGAGAAATAAATGAGACTAGAACTCGAGTCCAGTCAATTGGCTACACCTCCTTCGACTAGACTTAACTGAGAGTCTAGTGATACGGGTTATGTTGAACGAATTAAAGAAATGACAAGGATACCAAAATTAAGGTGAGTGGTAATCAAGATTGGTATACGGTGAATGTTTATTAACTAATACTAATTGATTGCCCTACATCAAAGTCCTGAGAGCGCTCCTGAGCGTTCTTTGAGCAGAATGCTCAGATAGGGCCGATCGATTATAAACCCGATCCAATGTAAGGGTGCCTGTGTGCACTCGACCTGGAAAAGCCTGATCGAGCTTAAAAGTACTCAATCTTATAAAGATTGTAGCATACGATCGGCTGAATGAAGGCCGAATGAACATAAGGGTGTGTGTGTGCATTCGACCAGGCAAAGCCCGATCGAGCTTAAAAGTACTTAGTCTTGTAAAGCTTTTACCATACAATCGACCGAACGAAGGTTGAATGAACATAAGGGTCCTTGTGTGCGTTCGACCAAGTAAAGCCTAATCAAACTTAAAGGTGCTTAGCCTTGTAAAGCTTTTAGCATATGATCGACTGAGCGAAAGCTAAACGAATATAAGGGTGCCTGTGTGCGTTCGATCGGTCAAAGCCCAATCAAACTTAAAGGTACTCAGTCTTGTAAAGTTTTTAACATACGATTGGCCGAGTGAAGGCCGAACGAACATAAGGGTGTCTGTGTGCATTCAATCAGGTAAAGCCCGATCAAACTTAAAGGTACTTAGCCTTGTAAAGCTTTTAGCATACGATCAATCGAGAGAAGGCTGAACGAATATAAGGGTGCCTGTGTGTGTTCGACCGAGCAAAGCCTAATCGAACTTAAAGGTACTTAGTCTTGTAAAACTTTTAGCATACGATCAACAGAGCAAAGGCTGAACGAACATAAGGTTACCTGTGTCTGTGCGACCGGAAAAAGTTTGATCGAGCTTAAAAGTACTTAGCCTTATAAGAATCTCAATATACAATCGGCTTAATGACCGACTGTGATGTGTTCAACAGAAGGTATGCTCAATATACGACTGACTTAATGACCAACCAGGATAAATTCAACAGAAGGTATTTTCAATATACGACTGGCTTAATGACAGACCAAGATATATTCAACAGAAGGTATTATTAATATACAATCGGCTTAATGATCGATCAAAATATATTTAGCAGACAAGTAGTCGACATCCTAAATGACAGCCTGGTAAACTTGTCGGGAAATATTCTCTCAAAGATTCTTCATTAATCAGATACAGTGATATACTCCTTTGCATATGTTATTAGAGGTTCAAGTCATAAACGATAAAGAAAGTACATATGGGGTAGAAAAAAGATTCCTCAGATGATTATTGCATGACGTCTAGATTGTACTTCTCTCATCTTCTAACAAACTCTAACAAACTGGGGACCACTTTATGATCACGGAGGTTATGTGAGGTGGTATAAAAAGAGGAATCCTCTCCGCTGGTAAGGTAGGCAAACACAAGCATTTGTATATGAAACTCTACTTTCCTGTATTTTTTCACTACTATTCTTCTTCAACTTTTGAAGAGAGGAGACTGACTTAACCGTCGGAGGGCGTAGTTAAACATTCCCATCTTGGTCTTCGGTCACTAACGATTATGGAGGAGTTTTTTTTAAGATATCGGAAGGCTTGTTGTTCAATCACTCATCGGAGCTAGCACACCATCTCATCGCCTTCAGACAGGATCAGACATAAACCTAAAACTTAAAACAAATCCTAATTCAATAATTCATGGGGAAACACCAAACTAGTTGGCATATCTAAAATAATAGTCTACCCAGCTTAGTAATTAAGACTAGATTAAAAAGATAACTTGATTTTTGTTCAATTAGTACCAAGGTGAAGCGAGATGATAGTATATTAGGGAAGCTTAGTCTAGGGAGTCAAGTAAGGTAAAATGTACCCTTCTTGGTCTACTTAGCTAAGTGAAACTAACTGAAGTTACCTCGCTAAATCCTAAACTAGTTAGACCAAGGTTTATCAATAGGAAAATTAAATGTTCAATTTCTTAGAAAGGCTTTGTCTAGAAGTAGTCATTGCTCTGATACCCAAGAAGGCCCCTGTGCCTCGCTTAGCTTGGAATCTGATTTTTGAAATGTGCAATTAATTGACTGATGGTTAAACCTAAATATAACACAAAGTTAAATTATTTTCTAAAATAACAAGTATAACTCATCTCACAAAACTATAAGAACTCCTTGGTTGAACAACTAGACCAGGTGAGATGATTAAGAAAAACTTAAACTTAAAATTAAGATTAAATTAACTTAACTTTAAACTTAAAATTAAATTAACTTAACTTTAAACTTAAAATTAAAACTAAACTTAAAATTTAAAATTAAACATAAAATTAAAACTAAAACTAAAATTTAAATTAAACTTAAAATTAAATTAAAATTAAAGCTAAACATAATTAGTTATACACTTAGGTAACTAAGAATTGACTTAAACACTTAAGCTAAATCTTGATTCCTACCTTTTGTAGGAATCTAAGTGGATCTTGGATAGTGGCTGCTTCAAACATATGACTGGGAATCACACCAAATTCACTGAACTAAAATGTAAAAGCCTAGGAACAATTCCATTTGGAAACAATGACAAACTTAAGACAATTGACATAGGTAACATTGAACTCGAGTCACATTTCTTTATCCGCAAAGTATTACATGTTGAAAATTTCAAATTCAATATATTAAGTATAAGTCAATTGTGTGACTCAGATTATAAGGTTAGAGTCTCATCAACTGAATGTTTAATTAAACATATAAAACCCCTACTATAAAATTGAAAAGATTTAGGAATAATAATATTGACATAATTAACTCTGCCAATTCCTCACTTAAGTGTCATTTGACACAAAAAAGAGGAAACTTGACTATAACATAGAAGACTGTCCCACACTCACTTTAGAAATCTCACTAATTTAAATGAATTAGTTGGAAGACTACCAAAATTACCTAACTTAGATGCAACAATTTATAATACTTACCAACAAGGAAAATTATCTAAATCAACCCACAAACTGACTAACCAAACTCAAACCAACACTATACTAGAGTTATTACATTTAGACCTATTTGACTCATATGGATTTAAAACAATTAATGGTAGCCTATATTACCTAGTAATAATCGATGATTATTTAATATTTACTTGGATAAAATTCTTAAGAATCAAAGATGAAATATTTGAAATATTCAGTAATTTCTGTAAACAAACTAAAAATTAAAAAGAACTAAAAATCAAAAGAATTAGGAGCGATAACGGTGGGGAATTTAAAAACCATAAGTTTATAAAATTTTATTTAGAAGATGGCTATCACCAAGAATTTTCATGCTCTAAAATACCCCAACAAAATGGAGTAGTAGAAAGAAAAAATAGGTCTCTACAAGAAGTCACTAGGATAATGCTTAATGAATATCAACTACTTAAATACCTCTGGGCTGAAGCTGTAAATACAACTTGCTATGTTCAAAATAGAACAATAATTCATAAAATACATAATAAAACTTCCTATGAAATTTATTACAATAAAAATTCTGACATTAATTATTTCAAAGTATTTGGATGTAATGTCCACATTTTAAATATAAGATAATATTTAGGAAAATTTACAATAAAAATTAAAAATGAGATATTTGTAGGGTACTCACTAAATAGTAGAGCCTACCGAATTTACAACAAAAGTACCTTTAGAATTGAAGAAACAATAAATATAAAATTTGATGAAAACTCTAACCCTAAAGCCCCTGACCAAAGTTAAACCCAGTTTGAACCAATCGACTTTGTCAGATCTAGTTTTGATCAAGGGGGAGATAGTGAAATCCTAAATCAATTAGAAGAACAATAAAATGAACCAACTCACCCAGAAGAAAATTAATCAACACAAACTGAGTCTAGAATAATTAGAGTTAGCCCAAATCATCTAGTTGATCAAATAATAGGAGATCTAGAACTAAGGGTTCAAATTAGATCAACTTTTAGAAATCTAAGTCAAATTATCTTAATTTCTAAGATTGAACCCAAGACTATTGAAGAATCCTTACTTGACCTAGACTGGATCTAAGCCATGTAAGAAGAATTGGCCAAATTTAAAAGAAGTGAAGTTTGGACCTTAGTTCCATTACCCAAAGGCAAATAGTCTATAGAAACAAAATGAGTTTTTCTAAACAAACTAAATGAAAAAGGAGAAATCATTAGGAATAAAGCCAAGTTAGTCATCAAAGGGTTTAGTCAATTAGAAGGACTTAACTATGATGAAATCTATGTCCCTGTAGCTAGACTTGAGTCTATCAGAATGATACTAAGTTATGCAGCCCATAAGGGATTTAAACTTTACCAAATAGATCTAAAGTCAGTCTTTCTAAATGAGCTAATCAAAGAAGAAGTCTACGTAGGTTAACTACTGGGGTTTGAAAGTTTAGACCATACTGACCATGTGTTTAAGATAAAGAAAGCACTAGATGGCCTAAAACAAACTCCTAGGGCCAGGTATAAATGATAATCCACCAATTTGATCTCTTAATCAAGGTCGAGTTAACTCAACCTTATTTGTAAAAACTCTTAAAATATACATTTTTATAGATTAAATATATGTAGACGATATAATTTTTGGATAAACAAATTCTAAATTTTTATAAGAATTTACTACCTTAATGGAATAAGAATTTGAAATGAGCTTAGTAGGTAAACTAACATAGTTCTTAGGTTTACAAGATAAACAAATAAATGAAGAAAATAACATTTATCAACAAAAATACACAAAAATTTACTTAAAAAGTTTGGAATGGAAAATTCTAAAGAAATAAAAATATCAATGATCACCAACATAACTTTAGATAGTGATTCAAATGGAAAACCTAAAATATTATAGAAGTGCCATAGGTAGTCTATTATACTTAATTGCAAGTTGACCTAATATTTTATTTACAGTTATTATGTGTGCTAAATATTAAACTTGTACTAAGGGATCTCACCTAGCTACAGTAAAAAGAAATCTTTAGATACTTAAAAGGCACACCCAATGTAGGAATTTGGTACCCTAGAACAACTAGTTTTGGACTTATAGGTTACTCTAACTCAAATTATGCTGACTACAAATTAGATCAAAAAGTATAAGTGGTGGATGATAACTCCTTGGATCATCACTTGTCAGCTGGTCTAGTAGAAAATAATAATTATATTGCTTTATCTACTACTGAAACAAAGTACATAGGAATGAGGGAATATGTAGCACAGTTATTATAGATGATCTATACTTTAAAAGATTTTAACTTAAACTATAAACATGAAAAAATATTTATTAATAACATTAGTTCAATCAATTTAACCAAAAATATAGTGCATCATTCAAGAACCAAATATATTGAAATCAAACATCACTTTATTAGGGATCATGTTGCTAAATGTGACATTAAACTCAACTACTTTGAGTCCAAGTCAAATCTAGCCCATATCTTTACAAAACTGTTCCCTGAATTTGAATTTAGCAATTTACGCCGACAATTAGGAATGTGCATGATAGATTACAACTTAATCTTTTATTTCATTTGTACTAGCAAGAAATTTTAAACTTCTAGGTTACTTATATTTTGTTAAAAATCCCCATTTTTCTAGTATTTCAAAAAATATAATGGACTTATCCTAGGTTTTTCCTTAAACAGCATGATCCTATAGCTTTAGCAGCCAACATCTCACAAACACATTAGGGTTACCTTGCTTGTGTATTCAAAAATATAGAATAGTGTGAGATGCTTAGAACTTTGCTTGGACTTCAGATGTTTATATCAGTGCATCAAAATTAGTCTGGATAAAAAATACAAAAATATAGTGATCAAGTTAAGTAGTCCTTCTTAGTAGATCACTAGTTGGATACATGTACTTAACTTGACTAATCAAGTGAACGTTGCTATCTTTTGACAGTTAATTGGTAACTAAAGGTTAGACATTTAAGTATAATTTTTAGATGACTATTATTTTTAAGATAATATTAGGTTAAGGGGGAGAATATGTTTTCAAAACTACCTAAAATTACTTTGATTTTTTTTTAAAAAAAATTGCTTTCCATTTTGAAAATCATTACTTTAGAAAAGTATTTTGAAATTTACTTAAATTTCTTAGCTTTTGTTTGAAAATTTTCAAAGTACCCATTTTAAAATCCTTACAAAATACTTTGTAAAATGTTCTTTGAAAAATATTTTGAAAATACCTTTATATATATTTTTTAATATTTTACTTTAGAAAATGTGTTGTAAAATTTTCTCAAAGTTTACTTTGAAAAATTATCTTTCAAATGTTTCTTTCAAGATTAATTTACAAAATTTACTTTGAAAAGTCAGCTTTAAAAAATATTACTTTGAAAATGTTTACAAAATTATTTTACTTTGGAAAATTTATTTGAAAAAACTTTGCAAAATTTTTTGCAAAACTCTTGCAAAGTCTTTGACATTTTTTTTACGCATACTTGAAATTTTCTTGAAACACTAATTGAAAAACACTTGGAAAAATATTTTGAAAGATGTTTTAGAATTGCCTTGAAATTGGTTTGACAAATGTTTTGCATAATCCATTTTTCAAATTTGCTTTGCAAAAATAGACCTGACTATCTTTAGTGTTTGTTAAATTTACTTAGTTTGTTTACTTGTTTTATATTTTTAGTGTACTTACTTGTACAATTTTTATTGAATGTCAAAGGGAAAGGGTAAGAGTTTAAGTAAAAAAACTAAGAAAGTCTGCAAAACTTAACCCTAAAATGATCAAGAGAATAAAACACATTCAAATTATTTAAGTTCTCTTAAATCATTTTTATTGCTAATTCTTTTTGTATTTTTTTCTAACTTTAACCTAGGTTGTCATTGCATCAAAAAGGGAGAGATTATTGGTGCAGTTGGCACCAATGAATGATAAATTAATTAAAGTTAGGTGTTGTGTTATCTAACCTTGTTACCAAGTGTATAGGACTTGACGAGTCTGGAGAACTTGACACCAGACTAAGGTCCAACTAGGTCTAGAGGACCTGATAACTGGTGTAGAAGTCTAGATAAGTCAAGGAGTGACTTGATATTTGGAGGAAAGCCTGGCTGTGTTCGCAGGACATGACAACTGACCAAAATCTAATTGAGTTTATGGACTTGACAATTGGCAGGAAGACCTGGTGGACCGAAAGGGAGTCAAGTGATTTTTCTTGGTAAGTAAGGTAAGTCATTAGAGGAGAGTGTTCTAGTGAGGACAAGTCCCAATTAGGGACTTTAGGTGCAGGTCTAGTTTAGGTCCATTTTGGAAAGCTAGACTAAGACCAGGGACCTTGACTAGATCCTGGTCTTGAATAGATAGGATCTAATTAATAATCTCTTATTTAATTATTGTGTAACTTGGTATTATAGGGTATACTTTATTTTTTGGACTAACGCATTTTGTAGGACAAAAGGAGTAAAAATCAATCTTGGATGAATAGTGTCTGAGGTGCCTCAAAGTTGCTCTGAGGCGCCTGGGATTGGAGATTTGAGGTGCCCTTAGGAAGATGAAGTTTGCGCTGTGGGGAGGCGCATTGGAGGCGTCTTAGAGCACTTGGAAGGCACCCTCGCATGGATAAAGGCCGCAGGCTATAGTGCTTATCGAGTACGAAAGTCATGGGAAAATTTTTACATTTGGAGGTGCCTTGGACGAGGATTGGAGGTGCCCTCGGTCATTTGGCCAAGCTTTCAACACAACTCATTCACAACTTCTATATGCGATTGTTCGAGTTTTTGGCTGCTCTGACTTCGCCCTCCCGCTATGCTGTGACACTGCTACGCCTTACTACCCTTGAGAAGCCGTCCGACACCAAGCTCAATCCGATAATCTTCAAGTGTTGGGTAATGAGATTTTTAATTAAGTGTTTAATTACTGCATAAAGGAAAGTGTAGATTTTTACACTTGTCCTTAGTTTATTATTATACTCGATTCCCTCTTTTGACAGTTCTAGAAGAGGTTTTTAGTGGGTTGCTCATTGATATGGTCCGAGGAATCATGAGTCTTAGAGTAGGAGTCGTCAAAGTATCCGAACCAAGTAACTCCTCGAGTTCATGTTCTTTCCTTTTATTTCTATGTTGATTTATTCCGCTGCATACTCGTTTTACAAAATAAAAAAGATAAGTTTTTTAAAACATGTGATTCACCCCCTCTCACGTGCGCACCAATCCTACACAATTTAATTCTCATGAGTGTCTTTAGTCTTGCCTATGAACACGCTTGATTTTGTGAGAAGTTATAAGAATTGTGCCTTTAATTCTCTTTGAAGTGCCCCCACTGCTTTCTCACATAGGTAATCTTTTAGGAGTATTCCACATTACTCCACTAAATCATTAAAAGTCATATGCTTAACCTTCATCCTTTCATTGGATAGTGTTCCCACTTAGTCAATATAATTAGGTTGTTCCATTGAACTTAATTCTTGGAATCTCTAGCCTGCTTAGGTTGGGTTTCCTTTGCACCAATATTTTCCATCGGTATCAAACTCTTCCATTATGACGAGTTTGCAACTAACTCTTGATTTAACCATTTGGTTAATGAATCCATTAGTTTATCTTTTGATTCCACATAGTCATCAGTGATAACACCTATTGAGAGTAGTTATTTAATGATATTGTGTCTACAATGTATATGTCTAGACTTACTATTATACAAGTGACTCTATGCCCTGGCTATTGTTTATTGACTATCGTAATGTATGCAAATTGAAGGTATAAGTTTTGTCCATCTGGGAACATCTTCTAAGAATTATCGTAGATATTCAGTCTCTTCACCACATTTGTCAAGAGTTGTAAATTCATATTTCATTATGGATCTGGTTATTATGATTTTCTTAGAAGATTTTCATGAAATGACTACACCTCTCAAAGTGAATACATATCCACTCATGACTTCGAGTCTTTAATGTCATATATCTAATTCATATTGTTGTATCCTTCGATCTAGTAGAATATCTCATATATTACAGTCAATATTCATGAGTATACCTCAAGTACTTCAATACTCTTGTTATCCCTTTCTAGTGCTCAATACCAAGATTACTCGTGTATCTACTTAGTTTATTTACTATGTAGGTTAAGTCTAGATGTGTATAACTCGTTAAGTATATCAGACTTCCAATCACTCGAGAGTACTCAATCTGAAAGATACTTTCTTCTCGATTCTTTGATAGATGTTAACTTGTATCTATTGATGTTTGTCTCAATGTAGTATCACCCTAGTGAATTTTTCAAGAATCCTATCTATGTAATGAGACTAACTAAGAACAAGTCCTTCTGCTATTCTAATAATTTTGATTCATATAATCATATCAACTAGACTCATATCTTTCATGTCAAATCTTGAGTTTAATATATCTTTAGTAGATTTGATTATTTTATCATTACTCTCAATGTTAAATGTGTCATCTACATATAGGCACAAGATGACATAGCCATTCTGACATCAGACAGGATAATGATTTTTTTGGAGGCTGACGAGAAGGGAGGTTTAAGGAGAAAGCAAAAAAGAGATAATCATTGTTCTCCAGATTTTTTTTAAAAATAGAAATTTTATTAATATTCAAGGATTATCCTTCCATCTGCAAAATAGATGTTTATATAGATTTAAAATCCTAAGACTCAAATAAAAGAAAGAAATCATAATATATAGATAACAATTTGTGGGATTGAAAAGAATTTAGATATCTTCACAATGGTATGAAATTGTCTACGTTGGGCTTAAACTCTCATGATTTTGCTCTTGGGCTCTATCCAAAAGGCCTCATGCCAATGGAGATATCTTTTTCTTATAAACTCATGATCTTTTTCATATGTTTTCAATGTGGGACTATGTTTGCAACCTTACAACCCCAACAATCCCTTCCCCCCCAAACAAAGGACCACAGGGTCTCCCTCAAGTATCAGATCACTCTTGACCTACTCAGGGCCTCCCCTCGAGCATCGGGTCACTCTTGACCTACTTAAGGCCTCCTTTGAAGCATCAAGTCACTGACTTGCTCAAGGCCTCCCCTACTTCGTTTAAGGTTTCACCCATATAGTTCGATCTTGGATCATGGCTCTGGTTCATGCTTCTTCCAGCGGTTAGTCCGGTGAAGAGTGACCTCGCTCTGATATCACTTGTAGGATTGGAAAGATGCTAGGGGGTGAATAGCGTTCATTAAAAATTGTGACTAAAAACAAGTACGTAGCGAAAGAATTAAAAATAATGTTGACAAAACCAAGTTTTACTTGGTTCAGAGGCTTCGACGACTCCTACTCCAAGGCTCATACTCGTTAAGTACTTTCGTTGGGAAATCCACTAATAGTTTGAATGATTACAAAGTTTAGTACAAGAACTAAAAATAATATTATTGACAACAGAGAAAATAGGAAGATCTTGATCGCCGGTTATCGGAGGAGCTTCACAGTGTCGTAGGAGCTTTTTCATAGCACTACATAAGAGTGAAAGTCGTAGCAGTTGTTGTTGTGAAGCTCCTGGTCAAAGGCCTTTATATAGGCCTATTCTGAGCATTTGGAACCCCTTCGGGCGCTGGACCACATGGCTGGGCCAGTCGACGCGCTCTATCTCAACTTCTGGATGAGTTTTCGGGTTCGAGTGCCTGGACCGACTTTGGGCGCTTGGACTGCCCGAGTTCCCATGGCACCTGCCAAGGCAAGCTGGTCCGGGCGCCCGGACTCCTCTTTTTTCAGTCTTCTTCCCTGCAAAAAAAGAGTTAGTCCTAGGTAGAAAAATAAGTATATCCTGCAAAATAGAGTTATCCCAATTCAGTAAAATAGTAGTAATTAGATCATGCCTCACCGAGACCAGGACCTAGTCAGGATCTCAGCTTAGGTTTTCCAAATAGACCTAAGCTAGATTGATGCCTACAGTTCCCTCTACGGGGAATGCGTCCTCACTGGATCTCTCCTCTAGTTGTTTACCTTCACTTACCACTTGCAGTCCCTTAACTTGCCTTTGCCGCACTGGGTCTTCCTGCCAGTTGTCAGGTCCACAGACCTAATTGGACTTCAGCCAGTTGTTAAGTCACACAAACATAACCAGACTTTCCACCAGATTTGGGCCCCATGGACCTATTTTGTAATGCCCGAAAATTCTCAAAATAATTATTAGAAATATCCTAGTATTTTTCTGGAATTTTAGGATATTTTTACAGAATTTTTAGAGTAGCCGAAGTAGCAAAAATAAATAGAAACGTAAAATAGCTTAAGCGGGAATTGAACCCGAGACCTACTAGGTCCTACGACTTATAGTGGACTCTAGTAACCAAGTGAACCCAGCAGGGTTTTGCTGAAAGGAAAAGGGAACAATTATATTTATATTTGAGTTGGGCTGAATTACCCACTTAATATAAATAGGGAAGAATTAAGTGAAGAGTTATTTTTAACATAACTCTCCTCTCCCTCAAAACCCTTACCCACGCCGCCCCTCTCCCTACTCTTCTCCTCTCAGCGCCAACCACAAGCACGCCTAGGGCTCCATCCCTAGGGTCCCAAGGGCTTCTTCCGGTGACATCTTGGATACGGGGACGCTCCCCTCCGTGAGAGGAACGCATAGACGCGAGAAGATCGTCGAAAGGATCCTCTTCTCCGGAAATTTAGCGATTAGAATCGTAAGAAAACTAGCGCAGGATGTAAGAAACCCCTCACCTATAGTATAAGTAGCTTTCGTATGATTTCATGTTTTAGTTTAGTAGTATATGGATTTTTGGGCACATAGGGTGAGCAATAGCGCACACCAAGTGCTCGATAGTAGGTGCAACTCATTTAAAATGCAACTTAGGCATTGTAATAGCTCAGTAAATGCAATAGAAGCATTTTTATAGCATGTCCAGTTTTATTACAGTTTTTATGGGACTACGGTCCAATGGGTGGGCTCTCACAGTCGCCTCTAGGTTCAGATAACCTAGCTCTAGGTTCAGATAACCTAGAAATAGCAATATGAGAAGAACTCAGCTATAATCAGTATTTTATTTTAGCAGTGGCACTGTACTGGATTAGATATCCATTGGGTTGGGCTCCCACAGTCGTCCCTAGGTTTAGATAACCTAGTAAACTCTACTAAATTCGGGACTTGCAAACCCGGGTCTAGTTAGGGATGCGCGCATAGCAAGTACAGTTGCTGGGCCCATCAGCAGCATGATTATGTATTTTAATCTATCTATGATAAATAGTTTTCAAAACTCACAAATCAGTTGTGTATACAGTGTAAACTCAGTTCTAGCTTAGTCTTAGTTTTAGCTCAGTTCATGCTTCATCTTAGTTCATCATTGATACATGTGATAGTTCTATGATCAGTTTTTGGTTTCCATGTGTATGATACCATGCCATGCTCTCATCTGTTCAGCGTATATTTCAAATAGCATGTTTTCAAATCATAAATTGCATCGTATGCATGTTTTGTGAGGTAGATGGTTTCTTACTAAGTTCTCAAGCTTACAGATACTCTTTTCCTTATACTGCAGATAAAGGTAAAGGAAAGATGGACTAGTGGAGGCTGGAGGTCAATGCAAGAAAGATGTGTGTGGATGGAACCTGGAATAAAGACCTTGGAAGAACTAGAATATTTAAGAACTTTGTGTTTCTTATCATCTTACTCTTTGCTATTTAGTTATCTAAGTACATGGAATTATAGAAAATCTGCTTAGATTGTTAGTGATCATGTTTAGGATTTTAGTTATGTGTTATTAGTATGTTTCCAGCTAATATAGAACTTGTGCATGTGAGTTTGGAACGAAACAGTGATGAAATCAGACTTCTGATATGAAATCAGAAACCCAAATCGATCAGTGGATCGATTGGGGGCCCTCAATCGATCAGTGGATCGATTGGGAGCCTGGTTCCGTGAACAGTAAGCTTCTGGATCTATTAGCCGATCGATCCAGTCGCATTCTGTCGCGAACAGTAAGGTCCTGGATCGATCAGCCGATCGATCGGGGAAATCGCTCCCGCGAACAGAGAGCTCTAGAATCGATCAATGGATCGATTGACCAGTCTGGATCGATCAGCCGATCGATCCAGAATATTAACCCGAGCACAGTAGCCATCGGAATCGATCCACGGATCGATTCAACAGCTTGCAATCGATTGAGTTCAGTCTGGATCGATTGGGAAGCTGGGTTTCGACCAAGAGACCTTGTAGTTCAGCTCCTTGATCGTAGGGGATGTAGGATATGCCATGTATACCTTAGATTGCATCCCTTAGCACATGTAGAATAAAGAAATGGTATTAGTTTAGCAAAGTTTTAAATTAATCCAGTTTTCCGCACCTAGACTTAGTGATGGTCATGGAGATAGCTTAGCACAGCATAATGTGACGGTCCGGCCTTACAGCCTAGCCAGTAGAAGGCGGGTCGTTACAGAGTGGTATCAGAGCAGAAAGTTCCATACTTCCTACACACACATCAGCATTGAACCTGCAGCTTCCAAGTAAGAATACCTCTCACTTGTTTATGTTTATTGCTTTCATGTTTGTAGATAACTAAATTATGCTTATCTGTGATAGTACCTGACGTGACAGTATTAGCTAGGTAACCATGATGCTTTAGTTATGTATGTCCTTTGTTCCTTTAGAAATGGCATGAGGACGCCCAGTTAGAAGGGCACCAGCTACTGAGCCCCAGCATGAGGCAGGCAGTTCAGTGCCTCCCCCAGACCTTACAGCAGTAGTGGCTCAGTTACAGAAGCAGCTAGCAGAACAACAACAGGAGATAGCCACCTTAAAGGCTAATCAGCAGAATACCCCCACTGTTACCCCGGAACCAAACATAGCAACCCCAGTAGTTATAGAGGTTCCACCAGTCCAGCCTACAGCACCAGTAGCCCCAGCAGCAGAGGCAAGGAGAGAAGCTTATCTGATCCAGTGGCAGAGAGTCAAGCCCGAGAACTTCTCAGGCACCAGTGAACCATGGGATGCTCAAGCCTGGTTCAAAACACTGGAGAGTACGATGGAGCTTCTGGACTGACCAGAGCATGAAAAGGTGAAGTGCGCCTCCTTCTGCTTGACAGGAGATGCACGTATGTGATGGGAGAGAATTAGAGCGAAGTGCCCAGTGAACCAGATGACATGGGCTGACTTCGAGAAAGAATTCTTCGAGGAGTTCTTTCACATGCGGGTCACAAACCGCCACTACGACGAGTTCACTGAGTTTCGTCAGGGCAACCTATCAGTTGAGGAAGCCGTGAAGAAATTCAATAGACTGGCTCGTCTATGCCCCGAACTAGTCAGCACAGAAAAAGAACGAGTCCGGTTGATGCTCAAGATGCTGAGGCCGGAAATAGCAATGAACGTGGCTGGCGGCGTTCATAGGCCGCAAACTACCGAGGAACTAGTCAGCAACGCTCTGACCACCGAGCACTACCAGAACAGTATCAAGCAGCAGAAGAAAGTCCTCTCAGAGTCCAAAGGGCAAGGAGGTTCAAGTACTCAGAAACAACAGGGCCACAGCTCTAACTGGAAAGGGAACTCCGGCAACAAGGGCAAACCAGGGAGTTACCCAAAGGGAGGACTAGCCAACAAACAGCCTAGTTATCCCAAATGTGCTACTTGTGGGAAATTTCACCCAGGAGTTTGTCGCAAGGGCACACGAGGATGCTTTGAATGTGGACAGGAAGGGCATATGGCTAAGCAATACCCGAACAAGACAAGTCTTCCTCAACCATAGCCGATACAGTATGGAGGCCAGCCAGCACAGCTACATCAAATGCAGGCCGTTTTAGATGGTCCACATATCAGCCAGGGCAGACTAGAAGCCCCTCCAGCTATGACGAATGCAAGGATCTACTCCTTAACCAGAGAGGACGTAGCGAATGCCTCGACAGTTGTTACAGGTCAGATTAGTATTTTACAGCAAAGTGCAACTGTCTTATTCGATACTGGGGCAACCCATTCTTATGTATCTAGGGCATTTTCTGAAAAGTTAGCAATACCTCCAGAGGTACTCAGTAGTCATTTTTTGACAACACTACCTTCAGGAGAAATTATGGCATCCACGCACTGGCTCAGAGCAGTGCCAGTCATTATAGCAGACAGAGAACTCTTTTGTGATCTGATAGTGCTAGATATGACTGATTATGATGTCATATTTGGAATGGACTTCCTAATCAGATACGGTGCCTCTATCGAGTGCCATAAACATAAAGTCATATTCCAACCTGAAACAGAAGTACAATTTGAGTATAGCGGAGCACCAAAGAGAAAAGCGAAGAAATTTCTCTCAGCTCTGAAGGCACAGAAATTGTTAGACTCAGGATGCACGGGATTTTTAGCGCATGTAGTCAATGTCAGTCAGGACAAGGACCAACAGCTAGCAGAGGTCCGAGTCGTATGTGACTACCCAGCAGTCTTCCCTGAGGAATTACCAGGCCTAGCACCAGACAGGGAAATTGAATTTGAGATAGAACTCATTCCCGGTGCAAATCCTATCTCCAAAGCACCTTATCGCATGGCTCCAGCAGAACTGAAGGAACTTCAGGATCAATTACAGGAGCTGCTTGACAAAGGTTTCATACGCCCTAGTCACTCACCATGGGGAGCGCCTGTATTGTTCGTGAAGAAGAAGGACGGGAGCATACGCTTGTGTATAGATTACCGAGCATTGAACCAAGTCACCATCAAGAACAGGTATCGTCTTCCCAGAATAGATGACCTGTTCGATCAGCTAAAGGGAGCAACAGTGTTCTCTAAGATAGACGTCAGATTAGGTTATCATCAGGTGAAAGTTAAAGAAGGGGATATACCCAAGACAGCATTCAGGACTAGATACGGACACTACGAGTTCGTAGTCATGCCCTTTGGCATGACAAATGCTCCAGCTACTTTCATGGACCTCATGAACAGAGTATTCAGGGACTACCTAGATAGATTTGTGATCGTGTTTATCGATGACATTCTTATCTATTCAGGAACTCAGGAAGAACACGCAGAGCACCTAAGAATATTATTGCAGACCCTGCAGCAGAACCAGCTGTACGCCAAGTTCACGAAATATGAATTTTGGTTAGATCAGGTGTCCTTCCTGGGTCACATCATCTCAAAGGATGGTATCATGGTAGACCCCAGTAAAATAGAAGCTGTGAGTAACTGGAAAAGACCCAAGAACGCCAGTGAGATCAGGAGCTTTTTGGGACTAGCAGGTTATTACAAAAAGCTTGTAGAGGATTTCTCCAGAATAGCCTCCCCACTGACAGCTCTTACCAGAAAGAACAGAAAATTTTAGTGGTCAGAGGACTGTGAGAACAGCTTCAGCGAGTTAAAAAGGAGATTGACCGGTGCACCTATTTTGACTCTACCAGAAAACACAGATAGCTTTGACATTTACAGTGACGCCTCTAAATTGGGACTAGGAGCAGTACTGATGCAAGAAGGTAAGGTGATCGCCTATGCCTCCAGACAACTCAAGGAATATGAGAAGAATTACCCTACTCATGACCTTGAGCTTGCAGCAGTAGTGTTCGCTCTCAAAATTTGGAGACATTACTTGTATGGAGCTCAGTGCAGAGTGTATACAGATCATCAGAGTCTGAAGTACTTCTTCACTCAGAAGGATCTGAATATGCGACAGCGTAGATGGCTTGAGCTGGTCAAAGATTATGACATAGATATCCTCTACCATCCAGGAAAAGCCAATAAGGTGGCAGACACACTTAGAAGAAAGTCTGATGCTACCTTACTATCCCTAGCAGCCATGTCACCGCCCCTACAGAAAGAGATTACAGATTTTGGTCTCGAACTTATAGTGGGACAGCTCTCTACTATGACATTAGCATCTAACCTGCTTGGTGACATTCAGACAGCTCAGGAACAGGATCATGAAATTCAGAAAACCAAGCAAGGGTTAGCAGAATCAGAAAGTAGAGAATTCAGAGTGTCCGATAGCAGGGTATTATACTTCGGTGACAGACTCCGTGTTCCAGATCAGGAGGAACTAAAGAGGCAGATTTTAGATGAGGCTCACAAGACTCCTTATGTGATGCATCCAGGTTCCACCAAGATGTACCAGGACTTGAACAAACGTTTTTGGTGGCCCGGGATGAAAAGAGACATCACTAGATATGTTAGCACCTGTCTGACCTGTCAGAGGGTCAAGGCAGAACACCAGAGACCAGGAGGAGTTTTGCAGCCTATCCAGATCCCAGAATGGAAGTGGGAAGACATTTCTATGGATTTTATAGTGGGACTACCCAGAACCACGAATGGTTTTGATACCATCTGGGTAATAGTCGACAGATTGACTAAATCAGCCCACTTCTTAGCTATCAGGATATCCTATTCCATGGAACAGCTAGCTCAGTTGTATCTCAAGGAGATCGTCAGACTACATGGAGTCCTACGGACCATTGTTTCAGACAGGGACAACAGATTCACATCACACTTCTGGGAGTGTGTACAGTCAGCATTGGGCACTAAGTTGAAATTTAGCACAACATTCCATCCTCAGACAGATGGTCAGACGGAGCGAGTAAATCAAGTACTCGAAGATATGCTCCGCGCATGTGCCCTATACTTCAAGGGAAGTTGGTGCAAATATCTGAGTTTAGCAGAATTTGCATACAACAATAGCTATCAGACCACTATCGGTATGGCACCTTAGGAGGCTCTCTATGGGCGGAGGTGTAGATCTCCAATCTGTTGGTATGAGAGCGGTGAACAGAAAGAACTAGAACTTTAGACAGATCTAGTAGCAGATACTACAACAGCTATACAGTAGATCCGCTAGAGGATATAGACAGCTCAGAGCCGCCAGAAAAGCTATGCTGATACACGACGCAGACCATTAGAGTTTTCAGTTGGGGATTCAGTGTTCCTCAGAGTAGCTCCCATGAAGGGAGTAATGCGTTTTGGGAAGAAGGGCAAACTAAGTCCCAGATATGTGGGACCATACCTTATCACTAGAAGAGTTGGCAAGGTAGCATATGAGCTAGAGCTACCACAGGAGATGTCAGCCATCCATAATGTATTTCATGTCTCTATGCTAAAGAAGCATATCCCAGATGCCACCCAGGTGATTGAGCCCCAGTCGGTACTAGTCCGCGAAGACCTCAGCTATTATAGTCGGCCTATTCAGATAATAGACTGAGCAGTTAAGAAATTATGGAACAAGAAGGTACCATTAGTAAAAGTTATTTGGCAAAATCACACCACAGAAGAGGCAACGTGGGAGACAGAAGCTAGTATGAGACAGAAGTACCCAGAATTATTCTAAGTTCGAGGACGAACTTTTTATAAGGTATGGGGGATTGTAACGCCCGAAAATTCTCAAAATAATTATTAGAAATATCCTAGTATTTTTCTAGAATTTTAGGTTATTTTTACAGAATTTTTAGAGTAGCCGAAGTAGCAAAAATAAATAGAAACGTAAAATAGCTTAAGCGGGAATTGAACCCGAGACCTACTGGGTCATACGACTTATAGTGGACTCTAGTAACCAAGTGAACCCAGCAGGGCCGTGCTGAAAGGAAAGGGGAACAATTATATTTATATTTGAGTTGGGCTGAATTACCCACTTAATATAAATAGGGAAGAATTAAGTGAAGAGTTATTTTTAACGTAACTCTCCTCTCCCTCAAAACCCTTACCCACGCCGCCCCTCTCCCTACTCTTCTCCTCTCGGCGCCAACCACAAGCACACCTAGGGCTCCATCCCTAGGGTCCCAAGGGCTTCTTCCGGTGACATCTTGGATACGGGGACGCTCCCCTCCGCGAGAGGAACGTATAGACGCGAGAAGATCGTCGAAAGGTTCGTCTTCTCCGGAAATTTAGCGATTAGAATCGTAAGAAAACTAGCGCATGATGTAAGAAACCCCTCACCTACAGTATAAGTAGCTTTCGTATGATTTCATGTTTTAGTTTAGTAGTATATGGATTTTTGGGCACATAGGGTGAGCAATAGCGCACACCAAGTGCTCGATAGTAGGTGCAGCTCATTTAAAATGCAACTTAGGCATTGTAATAGCTCAATAAATGCAATAGAAGCATTTTTATAGCATGTCCAGTTTTATTACAGTTTTTATGGGACTACGGTCCAATGGATGGGCTCCCACAGTCGCCTCTAGGTTCTGATAACCTAGCTCTAGGTTCAGATAACCTAGAAATAGCAATATGAGAAGAACTCAGCTATAATCAGTATTTTATTTTAGCAGTTGCACTATACTGGATTAGATATCCATTGGGTTGGGCTCCCACAGTCGTCCCTAGGTTTAGATAACCTAGTAAACCCTACTAAATTCGGGACTTGCAAACCCGGGTCTAGTTAGGGATGCGCGCATAGCAAGTACAGTTGCCGGGCCCATCAGCAGCATGATTATGTATTTTCATCTATCTATGATAAATAGTTTTCAAAACTCACAAATCAGTTGTGTATACAGTGTAAAATCAGTTCTAGCTTAGTCTTAGTTTTAGCTCAGTTCATGCTTCAGCTTAGTTCATCATTGATACATGTGATAGTTCTATGATCAGTTTTTGGTTTCCATGTGTATGATACCATGCCATGCTCTCATCTGTTCAGCGTATATTTCAAATAGCATGTTTTCAAATCATAAATTGCATCGTAGGCATGTTTTGTGAGGTAGATGGGTTCTTACTAAGCTCTCAAGCTTATAGATACTCTTTTCCTTATACTGCAGATAAAGGTAAAGGAAAGATGGACTAGTGGAGGCTGGAGGTCAATGCAAGGAAGATGTGTGTGGATGGAACCTGGAATAAAGACCTTGGAAGAACTAGAATATTTAAGAACTTTGTGTTTCTTATCATGTTACTCTTTGCTATTTAGTTATCTAAGTGCATGGAATTATAGAAAATCTGCTTAGATTGTTAGTGATCATGTTTAGGATTTTAGTTATGTGTTATTAGTATGTTTCCAGCTAATATAGAACTTGTGTATGTGAGGTTGGCACGAAACAGTGCTGAAATCAGACTTCTGATACGAAATCAGAAACCCCAATCGATCAGTGGATCGATTGGGAGCCTGGTTCCGCTAATAGTAAGCTTCTGGATCGATCAGCCGATCGATCCAGTCGCATTCTGTCACGAACAGTAAGGTCCTGGATCGATCAGCCGATCGATCGGGGAAATCGCTCCCGCGAACAGAGAGCTCTGGAATCGATCAATGGATCGATTGGCCAGTCTGGATCGATCAGCCGATCGATCCAGAATATTAACCTGAGCACAGTAGCCATCGGAATCGATCCACGGATCGATTCAACAGCTTGCAATCGATTGAGTTCAGTTTGGATCGATTGGGAAGCTGGGTTTCGACCAAGAGACCTTGTAGTTCAGCTCCTTGACCGTAGGGGATGCAGGATATGCCATGTATACCTTAGATTGCATCCCTTAGCACATGTAGAATAAAGAAATGGTATTAGTTTAGTAAAGTTTTAAATTAATCCAGTTTTCCACACCTAGACTTAGTGATGGTCATGGAGATAGCTTAGCACAACATAATGTGACGGTCCGGCCTTACAGCCTAGCCAGTAGAAGGCGGGTCGTTACATATTTGGACTTCCCACCACCAATCAGATCCTGCGGATCTAGCTAGAGTTAGCCTAGTATCAGGTCCTTCAGACCAGTCAACTCCTGTATACTTGGTAAAGTAATTAAATCACAAAACACTCTAACTTTAAAGCCCTTATCATTCATCAAAACCTGAGTTAGATGATTAGTGCAAATTACACCAACAATCTCCTCCTTTCTTTGCCCCTCAAAGTATGTCAAGAAAGGTATTGCACTTTTTGCAGGTCCCTCACAAGAAGCCCAACACAAGAACAAACCAGAGCCAGAATCTGAATCTGACTCAGAAGACAAAGAAGAATAACTCATGAACATGGTCAGAAAAATATTCACAAGAAGAAAGAACAATTTCTCAGAGAAAAAAAATGATAATCCCAGTTAGCCTCATTGACTATCTTTGGGGGTGACTGGCCCGATCCCACGGAAGTTTCCCATCGACCACCAGGGTAAATCGGGAAGCGCACGCGGCGGCCAGCCCAAAAGCCCAACATCCTTTGATTACGCCCCCCCATTTGGAGGAAAAATTCCTACAAATACACCGTAGCTGGGGTTCTAACCGCGAGTGCCTGGAAGACAACTTGGATGTCCTACCGCGACACCATGGCCCCGGGGACAACAATTTCTCAAAGAAGAACCTATAAAAGGTAATCAATCAAATTATGCGAAGGCGAAGATCACATGCTACAGATGTAACAAGAAAGGACACTACAAGCACAAGTGTCCAAAAATAAAAGTATTTAGATATCTCTACAATGGTATGATATTGTTCACTTTGGGCCTAAGCCCCCATGGTTTTGCTCTTGGGCTCTACCGAAAAGGCCTCATGCTAATGGAGATATCTTTTTCTTATAAACCTATGATCTATTCCATGTGTTTTCAATGTGAGACTATATTTGCAACCTTATAACTTCAATAATCCCCTCCTCAAACAAAGGACCACAGGGCCCCCTTCAAGTATCGGGTCCCTCTTGATCTACTCAGGGCCTCCCCTTGAGCATCGGGTCACTCTTGACCTACTCAGGGACTCCCCTCAAGCATCAGGTCACTGACTTGCTCAAGGTCTCTCCTACTTCGTTCAAGGTTTCACCCACATGGTTTGATTTTGGATCATGGCTTTGGCTTGTGCTTCTTCTGGCGGTTAGTCTGATGAAGAGCGACCTCACTCTGATACCAATTGTAGGATCGAAAAGAATTCAGATATCTCTATAATGGTATGATATTGTCCACTTTGAGCCTAAACTTTCATGATTTTGCTCTTGGGTTCTACCCAAAAGATCTCATGTTAATGGAGGTATCTTTTTCTTATAAACCCATGATCTTTTTTATATATTTTTAATGTGGGACTATGTTTGCTACCTTCTAACTCTAACACAATTCCTAACTTGTAAAGAAAGGAAAGAAATTCTAAAAGAAAAGAAAAAAATTATTAATAGACACATAATCCTAAAATTTTTAAACAGACCCAAAATAAAAAAATATAAAAAGATAGAAATTACAAAAAAATAACTAAAATATTAAAAAAAATAAAAAATTAAAATTATCAAAAAATAAAAATTACTAAAATAATAATAATAATTTTTGGATCATCCTGCATCACATTCCATATGACTTTTATGTAGATACATTTATCACATTCATTGATTTTGAATACACATCCTTCATGACATTATCAAAATTTTAATTTCATTATTTTGGTTCTTATTTTAAGCAGTATAATAACTTCACCAATCTATAAACCTTATTTTCTGACACATAAAACTCTTTAGGGTGCTCCATGTAGATTTTCTCTTCTAAATTCCCATTTAAAAAAGCTATCTTTACATTCATCTAATGTATTTCTAGATTACATTGAGTGACAATAGATAACAATATTCTAATGGAAGTTATTCTCAATATTGGAGAATATATATCAAAGTAATTAAGATATTCTCATTGTTGATAACCTTTAATTACCAATATAGCCTTATACTGATCAATTATACCACCTGATTTGGTTTTCTTCTTGAAGATCCACTTAAACCTAGTGGTTTGCTTCCCTAAGGATCCACAAGTGTAAGTTTACAAGATATAGTCTATCTCAGATACAATTGCCTCTTTCCAGTGAGGTCCATCAAAAGAAATTACTACTTCTGAGTAACTTTGGGGTTCACTTTTCAATATGAAAGTGATAAAATTTATTCTGTAAGATTTTTCGACCCAAGCTCTTTTACTTGTTTAAGCTCAACCTCAACTAGTTCATCATCATCATCTTAATCTTCTTCTTCCTGTGTTTCATATTCTTGTTTTGAGAAGTTATCTTACTCTCGGATCTTATACATAAACACATACTTGAAGAATGAGATATTTCTCGATTCTATTAACAAGTTCTTGTGTATATTCAGTATTTGTGACTCATACATAAAAAACCTATACACACTGCTGTTATGTGTTGGAGCAATCCCAATGGACTGTGCGACCATGTGTTTTGGTGTTTGGGCAAAGGGTTTAAGTTAGGTTCACCCTTGTTATTTGATATGTGTATGTCAGTGTGCAGGTTTACAGGATACACATATGACTCAGTTTGGTGGCTTCTGGTTCGGTGAAGAATGGAGCATCCGAGGGACCGGGGACAAGGCAGCAAGGGCAAGGGCCAAGGGAAGCGACTTCGAGGCATACGCGAAGGATGGCATTGGGGGCGAGCCGTGGGCTTGGATGCATTCGAGGGACGAGAGCCAATGGAAGTAGGCTTGAAGGCTAGAGGTCAAGGCTACAATAAAGGGTTAAGTGAGTCATGAGGGTACGAGTGTATGAGAGATTGTACTCAGGGTAAAATTCTAGGTTTAGGGTTCACTGTAGTAGTTAATGTAGCAGTCGATTGGTGAAAACACCAGACGACTGGTGTAGTTGACTGGACAGTCGACTGGGAGTGAACAGAATACTTCTGTTCACTCGATCAGTGTGGAGCAGTCGACTGGTACTTTTACCAGTCAACTGGTATAGAGCTGTTGGGATGTAATGGTCGAATCTCCACAGAAGGCAGTCGACTGATGGTTTTAGCAGTCGACTGGTAGGACGGGTTTTCCAACCCGTGACCTATATAACCAAGCCTTGGGAGCTTGGTTATAGTTGACGAAATTAGTGGTGGTAAACCCTAATTAGTAGTCTACTAGTTCTCAAGTGCTTGTGAGTGTTGTGGTGAGGTTTCTCCACCCACAAGGAGCGACTTGAGATAGCTGGAGTTTGCTGAGGGCTAATCCAGCAACGGATAGGGATCGTCCACCTTACGGATAGTTGTGGAGTAGGAGTCCTAATCTTCGAACCACATTAAACAATGTG
Source organism: Zingiber officinale (assembly GCF_018446385.1). Taxonomy (NCBI): domain Eukaryota; kingdom Viridiplantae; phylum Streptophyta; class Magnoliopsida; order Zingiberales; family Zingiberaceae; genus Zingiber; species Zingiber officinale. The sequence continues at coordinate 35,389,826 of NC_056004.1, read as the reverse complement.
TTAGCGGTTTGCATTTCCTTTCTTATTCTTGTCTTTAGTTTTCATATTTGTAGTTAATATTAGATTTCCGCTACGCATACTAACATACGTAGGAAGCGAGTATTTGGAGTCGCCGTCTATCTAACCCCCCTTCTAGTCGACCACCGATCCCCTACATTATGTACATATCCAATAAATATGTAATCAATAATTTTTGGTCCTATCTTAATCCTTTTCGGATCATGCACTAAGACTTTAGCAAGACACCCCCACATTTACAAATATTTATAAGACGATTGTCTTCTATTCCACAACTCATAAGAGCTCTTATCTATTTTCTTCTGGGGAAAGGTAATTAGTGTAGGATCAATGTACATGTGAAATGGGGGGGGGGGGGGGGGGGGGAATCACATGTGTTTTAGAAATAGTCTTTTAATAATTTAAAACAAAGTATAGAGGAAAGAAAGAAACACAAACACGAGAAGCAGCCACGAGACTAAGTCGATTACTTGATTCGGAGTCTTCGGTGATTCCTACTCCAAGACCTATGATCCCCTTTGACTGTATCGATGGACAATCTACTATAAACCTTTTCTAAAATAGTTGTAAGAGAGAATTGAGTACAAGTACAAAAAAATGGAAAAGTGTAATAGCCTACACATTCCTTTTACAAGTATGAAAGATGTACAAAATATGAAATTGTTACCAACACTTAGAAGTATAGAGTTTGAATGAGTTTATGTGTCAGTGTCGATCTACCGGTAGTAGTTGGATGTCCCAAAGTAGTAGTGCAGCAACAATACGGCATGTTCGAAACAGCAAAAGAGTCGTAGTAGCTCAGAAAAAAGTTGATTCTTAAATTCTAGCCGAATAGTGCTTTTAAGGAGGATTAAGGGTGCCTTCAACTTCATTCGAGGCACCTCTAGGTGTAAATATGATCTCTTAAGCTTTAGTCATGCTAAGTCACGCAGACTACAACTTCTATTTGCTCGAGGGTGCCTTCCAGGTGCTCTGAGATGCCTCTGCGCAGTTCCGAGGCGTCTCCAGCGCACTCTAGGGCTCCTCCCTATTGTGAGAACTTTATCCTCAAAGTTCATCTATGCGAGGCACCTCCTTTGGATCCAGGGCGCCTCTGTGTAGCTCCTAGGTGCCTCCTCGACCCTCTAAGGCACCTTGAATATTGTTAATTCAAGGCTTTACTTTGTTTTTGCTCTTGCAAAAGTCCGTTAGTCTAATAGAATGATATTTAACCTGCAAAACAGAGTTAGCATGATTTAATAAGTTATAATTAGATCCTATCCTTTGGATCGGGATCTAGTCCTGGTCTTAGCTTAGACTTCCAAAATAGATCTAAGTTGGACCAATGCCTAAAGTCCCTAACTAGGACTCTTCCTTGTTGGATCACTCTCTTCCAGTGACTTACCTTATTTACCATATAGAATTGCTTGACTCTCTTTTGACCCACTAGGTTTTTCTACCAGTTGTTAAGTCTATAGATCTAACTGGACTTCAACCAATTGTCAGGTCTCGCAGACCTAGCTAGACTTCTAACCAGATATCAGGTCTTCCAAACCTATCTAGGCTTTCCACCAACTATCAAGTCCAACATGCCTAGCTAGATTTTAGCCTAGTGTCAGGTCCTCCAGACTCGTCAAGTCATGCACACTTGGTAACAAGGGTAGATCACAAGGAACCTAACTTTAACCATTTGTCATTCATCAAAATCTATATTTGATCATTGGTGCTTACTATACCAACAATTAGTTGTTGACATAGCTTCCTCCCACATAAACTTTGGCAATCCAGAGCTCAATAGAAGAATATTCATTATCTCCTTTAGAGTGTGATTCTTTCATTCAACAATTCCATTTTATTGATGAGTATAAGGAGCTATTGTTTATATCCGATCCCATGTTCAGCACACAACTCAGTGAATGGTGATATATATTCACTATCCTGGTCACTTTGAACCACTTTAATCTTTTTATTAAGTTAGTTTTCAACCTCATTCTTATAAAAAACAAATTTCTCTATAGCTTATCTTTACTTTTAAGAAGATATACATAACAATATTTTATGTTAACATCTACAAAAGTAATGAAGTACTTATTCCGACCATGTATCAATGTATCTTCTAGGTCACACATGTCGATGTGAATTATTGGAAGCAATCTTGAGGGTTCAGTGTGACCATGAGTTTTGATGTTTGGGCAAAGGGTTTAAGTTAGGTTTACCATTGTATTTGATATGTGTATTTGAGTTGTGTAGATTTGCAGGATACACATATGACTTAGCTTGATGGCTTTAGGTCTGGTGAAGGATGAGCATCCGAGGGACCGTGGACAAAGTAGCAAGGACAAGCCAAGGGAAGCACACTTCGAGGTATACATGAAGGATGACATTGGGACAAGTTACGGGCTTAAATACATCTGAGGGATGAAAGCCAAAGGAAGGAGGTATGAAGGTAAGTGGTCAAAGCTGCGAAGAAGAGTTAAGTAAGTCATGAGGGTCCGAATGCAAGAGACATGTACTCGGGAAGGGAAACCCTAGGTTTAGGGGTTTACCAGTCAACTGGTACAAGGACTAATCAACTAGGGCAAGGAACAAAATGTCTCTGTGTCTGATGGCTGCGACATTAGTCGACTGGTGCAAGGACTAGTCAACTAGTAAGGAGCCATTGACAGAATCACAGATTCTGTGGAGTGTCGTTGTGTGTGTCCAATGACACACCAGTCGATTGATGGAGACACTAGTCAATTGGTAACGAAACTATCAGCATATGTGTTTTCCCAAGCTCTATATAATAGAGCTTGGGGTGGCTGGCTTGGGTGACAAAATTAGACTTGGTTAAAGCATAATTAGAGTCTTCAAGTTCTTGTGTGATTCAAGTGTCTTGATTAAGTTGTAATAATATTTCTCTGTCGACAAGAAGGCTTGAGCTAGCCAAAAGTTCCATGGACTAATCCACCGAAGGATAGGGATCATTCATCTTATGGACAACAATAGAGTAAGAGCAAGTTATCTCTAAACTGTAGGATCAAAAGCGCTAGAGGGGGGGGGGGGGGGGGGGGAATAGCACTCATGGCTATTTCATTCGTTTAAAGCAATCGAGTAATACACAGTGAAATAAAAGCAATAAAAGAAATGACATGTTGATTTTACTTGGTTCGGAGCCTGTGACGACTCCTACTCCAAGGCCCGCGATCGTTGATCGCTTTTGGTGGGAAATCACTATAAGCTCGAAAATTCTTTACACATTCAAGTACAATATTAAAGCAGTAATAAAAATTATACCGACTACTAAGAATAGTAAACTTGAAGCTTCTAGTCATCGGAGTCTTGTTACAACTTTGTCGGATCATCCTTTAAGTAGCACACGGAGAAAAGATCGTGAGTTTGTGTTGTTACCTTGCTGCTGCTCGAACTGGGCTTAAGTAGCCCGTGGAGGGCGCCTCCAACACCATGGAGGGCACCCTCAATCCCGCCAAAAACGCAGCGTGGATGAGCTTCGAACTGGTCGCTTCTTATTCGCCTGAGGGTGCCTCCAACTCCATGGAGGGTGCCCTCTACTAGTGTCCAGGGCGTCCTCAGCTCCATAGAGGGCGCCCTTTGCCCAGCGTCCAGGGCGCCTCCAGCTCCATGGAGGGCGCCTCGGGTACTATTCATCTGAGGCTTTACATCTTTTTTGCTCCCTGCAAGATGTGTTAGTCCAAAATATAAAATATATCCAGCAAAATAGAGTTAGACATAATAAAATAAGATTAAGATAAATATTGGGCAGTTATCGAACAGTCCGATTCTGACTTCGGATTTCCAACCGGAAGCCTTAGGTCAAACCGACGCATACTATTCCCTCACTGAGGAACGCGCCCTCACATACTCCACTCGGGAGAATATACCTGTTGCCAAACCGGTCCTCCAGACCGATTGGACTTTTGCTCAGCGCCCGAGATTCCAGGACCTTCTGCTGGATGCCCGCTCCATGACCCGTCTAGTCTTTCACCTGGTTCGCGACACCAGGACTTTCCACCAAGAGTCCTTGACTTTAGGACATTTGCCCAAAGCTCTCGACCCGCCAAGACTTTCCACCTAGGGTTACCACCCCCTAGGACCTAGGGTTATCACCCCCTAGGGTTTTCCACCTGCCTAATCATAGCTAGGACTTTTGCCTAAGTACACTTAGGACTTTTGCCTAAGTACACTTAGGACTTTCTTGCAAACTCATTCAAACACGTTAGATAACAAATAACCTTAACTTTGAACCCTTTGCTATTATCAAAACTTAGGTTCGATCGTCGGATGCTTTCCGCACCAACAATCTCCTCCTTTTTTATTATGACAATACAATTTAAAGATAAGTATAATAATAGCAGCATAAATGCGTACAAACATAAATGCAATATCAAGATTCAAGTGAACATTAAAAACATTTAGTTGTAATCAACTTATTGTATCTTCTATCTCCCTTGTATCTTCTATCTCCCCCTTAATCACTTATTCACTTTTAAATTCACTTCTAATTACTTAACTTTTACTTTACCTTTAATTACTTAACTTACACTTTCTTTCTCTCCCTTTTCCATATATCAAAAAATTTTAAAAAATAGAGAAAAGAATGGAAAGATAGGAAATTTTTAGCTCCTCCTAAAAGATAGCCTTTACTTAAAAAATATATATTAGTTTTGCAAGAGAAGGAGAAAATTTAGAAAATTTTTTGGTTTTAGCAGAAATGAGCTTAAAGAATTTTACAATTTATCACTTTAACTCGAAAATAAAAATCTCATAAAAAGCTTAGTAAAATGTAGTTAAAAACTTTTTGATGAAAATATTTTTGATAAACATCGAGTTTTAAAAAAAAATAATTTTTACTTAGCAACTTAAAAATAATTTTTGTTTAACCAAAAAAACCATTTTTAAACTGAGTCAAAAATATTTATTTCAAAAATCAAAACTTTATTTCAACACTAAGTCAAAAATAAAATAATTTTTATTTCAAAAACCAAGAATTTATTTCAACACTAAGTCAAAAATAATTTTTATTTCAAAGACTAAGCCAAGAGAAAATATTAACTTGGTTTATTTGAAAAAAGAATCCCTTGTTCACTCCCCCTTGACTAATGCCAAACAACAATTTTTTTTTTTGTTATGAAAAAGTCCTAGAGTCCAAGCATGAGTAAACAAAATATTTACTTTCAAATAACTGTCTAACCTTTAGTTACTAGCTATTTACCAAGAGGTAGTAGCTTTCACTTGGTTAGTCAAATTAAGTAAGTGTTCCAGTTAATTTGACTAAGCATGGATGACTTAATTTGATTAATATTAAGTTGGTATTTATTGCCCAGACTTATGTCGATACACAGACATAAGCATTCTGAAGTCCAGACAGTACCCTATGCATCTCACACCATTCTAAGTTTCTTTCATACACAAGCAAGGTAATCCTAGTGTGCTTGTGAGATGCTCTGGCTGAAACCTAGGGGTACATGCTTTCTAGGGGTAGATACCTAGGCTAAGTCCAATATTTTTGTAACACCCGTAAAATTTCCTCTCCTCCAAAAGAGCAAAAAGAAATAGAAGAAGAGAAAAGAAATAAAAATATATATATATATGACCCGGGCTGGGATTTAAACCCTAGACCCTTGATTTAAGAGTGGTTTAAGTAGCCATTAGGTGGTGGTAAAGCATCACATTGGAAATAGGAAACTGTTCATTATATGTAGGTTATGTGTGAAGAGATGCTTCAACTTTCACTTAATATAAAAGGGAATGAAAGAGACCAAAAACCTAATTTGTCATTTTCTCTTCTCCTCCCTAGCCGAAATTCCTCTTCTCTCTTGTTAGTTTTCAGCCAAGAACCCTAGGGTTCCAAGTTTCTAAAGTTCTTCAAGAGAAGAATCTAGGAGGAGAGTTTTCACAAGGATTAGTATGCACGTGTAGGGTGACTTGGAGATTAAGGCATACAAAAGAGGATTGTCTTTCCTATACCATATAATAGTAAGATCTAATGAAAGGATGTAAGTACTACTCACCTGCAGTATAAGTTGTTTCGATGATGCATGTTGTGATATATTTTTTTCTTCATGTAAAGAAGATTCATGTGGTGTTATGTTTTATTCATGTTAAAGAAGATACATGTTATAATATGTAAGATGCCCTCTGAAGTTTTGGGATTAAGAGCATGTTTAGAGAATCTTAGATTGCTTCCCATATAGTTGTGGGGCTAAGAAGCATATTCAAAGTGCCCTAAAGTGCTTCCCTATAAGTGTGGGGGATTAAGCGCACATAAGGTGCTTGTTTAAATGACAAGTAGTGCAAGTATAAGACAACGATATGTGAAAGAAAGTATTTTATTTTAAAGTGACATGTACTGGACACAAGGTCCATGGGTGGGCTCCTAGATCACCCCTAGGCCCCTAGATCGCCTAGTAGTACCTTGATAGGTTCGGGATTAGCTACCTCGGATCTTATTAAAGATGTGCGCAAAGTGGTACAATGCCGGGCCCAAGCAAGTTTATTATTATTTTCACTAGTTATGTAATATAAAGTTTTCAAACTTCGTTGTTTGTCTCAGTAGAAGCCTTCTTAAGTTTGAGAACTTGAGTTATGAAGTGTAGCATGAATGAACTCTATAGTATGGCAAAACTTATGTTTTCATTACATGTTTACATTGCTAGCATAGTTTTAAGTTGATGTTTTGCATGATAAATCTATTTAAAAATGCATGTCATGTACATATTTCTAAATTATACGTTTTAGCATGAATTATTGTCAAGTGCGAGTTTTGTGTTTTTCCCAAGCAGTTTTGAAAAGCCTATTCTTATTTTAATGCTTGTTTTGTGAGTAGATGGTACTTACTAAGCATTCGCTTATAGATTTGCATTTCCTTATACTACAGATAAAGGTAAAGGAAAGCTTGAGTAGGAGGAGGCAGCAGGAGCGGTGTTTTGTGTGTGTGTGACGGAACAGTGGAAGGAGATCTGGGAACTTGTTATTGTTTGGAATATGTTAGAACTGGTGCTAAAGTATTTTCTTCTCTTCGCTCTACATGAAATACTATCACTAGTTGCTTAGGATGAATTTATCAATTTGGCAGTAATTAGAGTGGCAAAGATAAGTACAAAGGGGAGAACAACCCCTTTTTGTAGAGCAGGTGTGACCCCTACACGACCCGTGACACGACCGTGCACCTCTCTCTCTCGGCCAAGGTGACACGACCGTGTGGATTCACACGGCCGTGTACCTCTCCCTCTTGGCCAAGGTGGCATGGCCGTATGGATTCACACGGCCGTGCATCTCTCCCTCTCGACCAAGGTGACACGACCGTGTGGATTCACACGGCTGTGCACCTCTTCCTCTTGGCCAAGGTGACATGGTCATGTGGATTCACATGGTCATGCACCTCTTCCTCTCAGCCAAGGTGGCACGGCTATGTGACCCTCACACGGCCATGCACTACCAAGGTGACACGGTCGGTCATCACCACACGGCCAGGTATCACTCCTTCTCGGGTAAGGCTACACGGTCGGTCATCGCCACACGGCCAGGTATCACTCCTTCTCGGGTAAGGCTACACGGTCGGTCAGGGCCACACATCCTAGACCTGCTAGAAGTTCTAGACTCCCTTCCAACTCTGCTTGGCTCCAAGTCACGTCCTATCAGTTGAAACAATTTTAGAGTAGATCTCTGGACTGAGTAGTATATAATAAGTAAGATTGTCAAAATTTAGATAAGAAAAAGAGTAACGTCTGCCTTATAAGGTAAGTTAAGAAGGGCGGGGCATTACAATTTTGAAAAGTAATAAAATTGGAATTTTGAAAATACTTTACCTAGAATTTTTAAAAAACTTAAAAGGAATTTTGAAAAGTAAAAATATTCGAAATCTATAAAGCATGTTTATCAAACAAACTATCTATAGATAGTATGCCAATCATATACAATGCATAGGGAGTATATAGGCTGATCAAGTCAGAGCATCGTCAGTAGATGGTGGTAATGGTCTCTCAGGGCCTCGCAGAGTCTGAAGGATCTGCTTAAGTCTGGTAGTCATGTCATCCTGGAGAACAATCATCTCCCCCTGGAGTGTGCTGAAACCATCCGAGACTGACTGCTGTAACTGCGCGGAGGACTCCTCGAGACGAGTGAGTCGATCCTTGACAGACAGTGAAGTTGAGGGTCGAGTCGAGGTCAAGGTTGTGCCGGAGGGGGATGCTCAAAGATATCTACCTCTGTAAACTCTAACCACTCCTCTCCCTCGGTCGGGACAAAAAACTCATCTCCTACTGGAACAATTGACTGCGACCCACCTCTCCAGGCTAGGATCCCCTGAGCGGTAATGTCTATATGCACTAAGGCTAATTGACTCTGCCCGAACTCGTCATAAGGACTAAGGGAAGTAACCCTCTCCTGGGTCGTGTCTATCCCTAAGGTCGAAAATATATATGTCAAGACATGACAATTGGGCATATGGATCTCTAGCCTAGTGACAAAACCGGATGCACATATAATGTTATGAAACATATGTAATGTTATATCTATATCCAAACGCTGACAGAGGGCATACAAAAAGAAGGAATGAGAATGGCGCATCGTCGGAACATTCCGAGATGCGATCGGCAAAATGCAGGAAGTCAGGACCCGATACATGATATAGTCCTGGACCCTAAGAGAGAGTGACCTAAATTCAGTCACTACAGGTGGTCTCCCCTTCCCAAAAAGATACATATAGATAGTATCTAAGGTAATATGGGAGTAGGGCTCACAAAATGGTAGGTCCCTACTAGGATAACATAAAAATGAACATGTGGATGACCTAAGTCCTAGACTAGTGTATAAGAGGGTGGGTGAAAACTGAAAATCCCTTCCACCAACTCTGGTGGAGTAAGTTAGATCATCTACTCTATCTAGATTATTATAAAACTGAGCACACAAGTCATGATTAACTGCATGGCTGCAGTAAACCAGCTTATCTAGCTAGTAATGCTCAAACATCTGGGTGATAGATGTACAATATTTAGCAAAAAAGGATCTACTTAAATATTTACATTTTAATGGAGTAAATGTATGTCTAATGAACTCTAGCTTATGCCTCTCAGTAGGAAACCTAGGATCCGGGGATGGGGTGCTACTAGTAGCAGGGTCTATGTTTCATCTTTCCTAGATTTATATACACAAAAATGTAACAAAAATGCACAAAAAATATATATTGGAGCAATATAATGAAATAGGGTATACCTAGGAGATATTTTGGGTTGAAGGGGAGAAAATCGGGTTGTAGAGGGTGCCTCGGTGTGAGTTGAGTCATGAAAAAATGCGAACAGAGACAAGTTTGTTTGCTGTAAAAAACAGCGTTGGGGGAGCCCCCTCCTTAGTTTCGGCAGGAGTTTTTCTCGCCGCTCCCGAGGGTGCCTCTATTCATTTGGAGGTGCCTTCGGGAGGCGCCCTATGATCAACATTTTTTTTTGTTTGTTTGTTTAAGTTAAATTGTGTTAGGTTAGTATTAATTAATTAAGATTTAATTAATTGATTAAAATAAATTAAAATAATTAATTGGGTTAAATTAAATTAATTGATTAGGTTAAATTAATTGATTAAATTAGATTAGATTAAATTAATTTATTAAATTAAATTAGATTAAAGTAATTAAATTAAATTAGATTAAATTAATTGATTAGGTTAAATTAGATTAAATTAATTGATTAAATTAAATTAGATTAAATTAATTGATTAGGTTAAATTAGATTAATTGATTAAATTAAATTAATTGATTAAATTAAATTAATTGATTAAGTGAGATTAATTTAATCAGTTTCATTAATTAGATTTATTAATTGATTAGGTTAATTAATTGATCTGAATTTTACCTAAGTCCATCTCACCTTTTTTTTAAATTATCAATCAGGGAACCTTATAGGTTTTTGTGAGATAGTTAATTTAATCTTTGATTTAGATTATCATCTAAAGATTAATTTACATTTTAGTTAGACTCAGGTTTTTCCAATTAGTCAATTAAATATTCATTTCAAAGATTGGCTTCCAGGCTGTGGTGAGGCACTAGGCCTTCTTGGGTATAGGATCATCCATCACTTCTAGACAAAGCCTTTCAAATAAATTGGATATTTAATTTTCCTTTTAAAACCCCTAGGTCTAACTAATCAAGTGTAAATTACTCCTAGGTCCTTATCTAGCATAATCTAAGTATGTATAATAAAGGCAAGAAAAAACAAGGATCAAACAATTCTATTTATTAATAAAAATAGTCTTTTTATTGGCCCCCTGGATCATAGCCTCGATAGGGTCTATCAAGGTAATAAATTTGATCCTTGGGGATCCAATAATGTCCAAGTCCAACTTGATTAACCAAGTTTGACTTAGGGACCCATGCTTGGACTAATTTTCTATTAGTTCTATTAACAAGAGAAAAATAAGATTTGTATTTTCGTTTAGCCTTAAATCTAAGTCCGGATCGATTGTAAATGGCTCGCTATTTTCCAAGAATCAGATCAAGATTCTTAGAACCCAAGATGAACCATTCCAACATATCCTTTAGTTCCTTGACTTGATTTTTCAGGTTAGATTTCTTTTCCTCAAGCTTTTGAACTTGAGTTGAGGTTCAAGTCTGAAGGAGGTCAGTCAAGGAGCTAGGGTTAGTCACTTCTTTAAGGGTTGTTACCTCCTTTTGAAGTGATTTGACCCGGACATTGGATTTAGCTAATTTGCGCATAAGATAATTGACTAAATTATAAAGTTTATTTACTTGAGAAATACTTACAGTGGGTTTAGGCCCTTCGAAAATGGTACAAATCCATGACTTCTCTCAGACTCTGTTTCCAATTCGCTCTCGGTCTCTGATTTGTCGATTTGTTCCCGGGCTGTCAGTGCAGGGAAGTTCGTCTGCCCGAGCTCTTCGTCGAAATCTTCTGATGAGGACTCATCCCAAGTTACTTGTAGTGCTTTCTTCTTCCTCTGCTTCTTTGCTTCCTTCTGGTTTGGACAATTGGCTTTGATGTGTCCCTTTTGATTGCAGCCATAGAAGGTTACTTCGAACTTCACCTTTGGACTTGTTTGTACTTTCTTGGATTGAATCACCCTTTTAATGTCCTTCTTTGTGAATTCCTTCTTCTTTTTGTAGAGTCTGCACACTAGGTTGACGAATTCGACTGCTATTTCATCGTCGTCATCATTTGAGTCCGATTCTTCTTCAGACTCGGGTTCAATCTGATGCTTCTTTCTAGCCTCCTTTGCCTTGCTTGTACATGCAATCAACGCAATACCTTTCACGGCCGGATGTGCATTAGTCTGTTCATGCAATTCAAATTTGGAAAACAACTCATCTAGTTTAATTAAAGATAAATCCTTAGATAGCTTGTAGGCATCTACCATTGTTGCCCACAATGTATTCCTCAGAAAAGCATTGAGTGTGTACCTTATTACATTCCGATTCTCCACCTTCTTTCCGATTGAGTGGAGGCCATTGAGAAGATCTTGAATGCGCGCATGAAGTTGGCTAGCTGTCTCACCTTCCTGCATTTTGATATTATATATTTTATTAAAAAGTAAATCACGCTTGCTTACTTTTGTGCTAGAAGTGCCCTTGTGCAGCTCGATCAATTTTTTCCACAGCTCTTTCGCTCTTGAGAATGGGTCGACTCGGTTCAACTCCTCCTTTGTCAGTCCACATTGAAGAGTGCACGTTGCTTTGGCATTGGCTTCGACCTTCTTTATTATACTTGCATCCCAGTTCTTGCATGAAACTGGTTTTCCCGTGCCGTCGAGTGGGAGTGTGATGCCGGTTTTGATGATCATCCACATCTCGAACTGGGTTTGAAGGTAAGACTCCATTCGGTCCTTCCAGTAGCCGAAATCTTCACCGGAGAAGAGCGGCGGTCGGGCTGTGTTATAGCCTTCTTGATGGGCCATTTTAGAGAAAACCTCGCACACAAAAAGACAAGAAATTTTATTCCAAGACTTGGTCTTAGATTTAGTAGTGTGGTATTTAATAAATTAAAATGCGAACTCAAGTGGTGTTACACCAACTTCGAGAAAAAAAATAGATTGTGATAAAAACATATCGGAAGGCTGCAATTTTATTGATTCCGACCGGCTCCAAAAAAATTGAAAATTACCACGAGAAAAAAAATACTTGAATGATGGTTTCACCAATTCAAAGCAACCTCGCTTTGATACCAATTGTACGATCGAAAGCGCTAGAGGGGGGGTGTGAATAGCGCTCGTGGCTATTTTATTCGTTTAAAGCGATCGAGTAATACATAGTGGAATAAAAGCAGTAAAAGAAATGACACGTTGGTTTTACTTGGTTCGGAGCCTGTGACGACTTCTACTCCAAGGCCTATGATTGTTGATCGCTTTCAGTGGACAATCACTATAAGCTCAGAAATTCTTTACACTTTCAAGTACAATATTAAAGCAGTAATAAAAATTATACCGACTACTAAGAACAGTAAACTTGAAGCTTCTGGTCATCAGAGTCTTGTTACAGCTTTGTTGGATCATCCTTTGAGTAGCGCACGGAGAAAAGATCGTGAGTTTGTGTTGTTACCTTGCTGCTGCTCGAATTGGGCTTAAGTAGCCTGTGGAGGGCACCCTCAATCCCGCCGAAATCGCAGTGTGGATGAGCTCCAAACTGGTCGTCGCTTATCCGCCTGAGGGCGCCCTCCACCAGCATCCAGGCCACCCTCAGCTCCATGGAGGGCGCCCTCTGCCCAACGTCCAGGGTGCCTCCAACTTCATGGAGGGCACCTCGGGTACTATTCATCCGAGGCTTTACATCTTTTTTGCTCCCTTCAAGATGTGTTAGTCCAAAATATAAAATATATCCTGCAAAATAGAGTTAGGCATAATAAAATAAGATTAAGATAAATATTAAACAGTCATCGGACTGTCTGGTTCTGACTTCGGATTTCCAACAGGAAACCATAGGTCGAACCGACGCATACTGTTCCTTCACCGAGGAACACGTCCTCACCTACTCCACTCGGGAGAATATACCTATTGCCAGACCGGTCCTCCAGACTGATTGGACTTTTGCTCAGCGCCCGAGGTTCTAGAACTTTCTGCTGGACGTCCGCTCCATGACCCGTCTAGTCTTCCACCTGGTTCGCGACACTAGGACTTTCCACCTAGAGTCCTTGACTCTAGGACATTTACCCAAAGCCCTCGACTCTCCAAGAAATTCCGCCTAGGGTTATCACCCCCTAGGACCTAAAGTTACCACCCCCTAGGATTTTCTACCTGTCTAACCGTAGCTAGGACTTTTGTCTAAGTACACTTAGGACTTTCTTGCAAACTCATTCAAACACATTAGATAACAAATAACCTTAACTTTGAACCCTTTTCCATTATCAAAACTTAGGTTCGATCGTCAGATACTTCTCGCAACAACATGAACCACGTAAATCGGCATGTCGATTTGTCTTCCTTTTTTGTGTCTTTGTTATTTCCGCTACGCAACTAAAAAATTGTAAGAAGACAACTGAATTGAGGTAAAGGTCTATTCAACCCCTTCTAGTAGGCCAACGATCTTCTATAAGCACCCCGTGATAGTTTTGATGTGGTCAACCAAGTCAAGTTAGGTCTTGTTGTCTTTTGATGCTTTGTATCTAAGTGTGTTGGAACTTAGGAGTACGAGAAGTCGAGTAAAAGTCGTAGCTAGCGAAAAGGACGGCATGAGAGAGAGTTGACAGCCTCAGTGCATTCGAGGGATGAGATGCTGCACAAGAGTACGCTGGCGAACAAGAAGGAAGCGCGTGGAGTTTCCAAGGCACGAGAAGTGAAGCGGAAGACTGCTCGAGAAGGCTGGAAAATGGGTTCAGGTGAGCGCTATTCTAGATGGCCGAGACAACCCAAGCGAGCAGAGCTGGATCGGAGTAGAACCAGATGGTCAACAAGATGTTGACTGTTCGAGCGCTTAGCCCAGGGGTGCCTCGACACCAGCCTCGTCGAGGAAGGGTGTCCGGGCGCCTGGACTTGCTCTGAGCACTTAGACCGGGATAAAATTTTATCCCACGTCTATTGCGTAGCTGTTTATGTGACGATAAGATTTGCTACCCTAGGGGCACTCGGAGAGGGTCCGAACACCCGGACCGTACGATGTCAGCAAACAGTCATTTTTTACCAGTGGGCTATAAATAGAGCCCCGATCTTCTCATTTTCAAACAACACACTCTGTACTTCAAGTTCTATTCAGTTCTTCACTTTCAAGCTTCATTTCGTGTAGGAGTAGCAATCCTATGATTGCCAACCAAGTAAAAACCTTTCTTGTCTCGTACCTATTTTGATTCTATTATTCTATTTGATTAAGTATGTATTTATGTTAGGCCCGATTGTTTGAGAAAGGTATTAGTTTATTTTATTACCGGCCACAAGGGACCTACAATTGATATTAGAGCAAGGTCGCCTCAAAAGGACTAATCGCCAACTAAAGCAAAGACGATGGCTGGAACAAACATCCACTCACTGAAGTTCAAAGGAGACTTCCCACACTAGAAGAAATAAATGGAGGTATATTTTAAAACTAATTTTGATATATTTTTAATTTTAAAAATAATTTTGCAGTACCTACTGACAACAACGGTGAGTTGGAAAAAGAAGAACACTGGACAAAGAAGGAACAAACTGAATTTATGGTAAATGGAAAAGTAGAATTCCATCTACTAAGCATGCTACCACCATAAGAGGTAAACTGAATCAGAGTCTATGGTCTTTTGCATCTATGATCTGCAAAAGACCTCTGGGAAAAATTCCTAGAGCTTCACGAAGGATCATTTGAAGCCAAGCTCGTAAGGAGAGATCTATTTCGAAACCAACTGATGAATCTGCGACTAAAGGAAGGTGAAACAGTTCCTCAACTACAAGCCAAGCTAAAGGAGCTAGTCACAGAACTCACGAATCTCAGAAAAAAGGTAACCAAAGAGATTCGCTAAGGTATGCACTTAACACTTTCCTTAGAACACCTGAATGGTCAACCCTAGTAGATGCATATTACATTTCTAGGGGCCTAGAGGTAACTAATTTAGAGAAATTATTTTCTACATTTGAAATACATGAAACTAGATGTGCAAATCTAAAGAAAGTGTTAAAACAAAATATAGCCTTAAAGGAAAAAAATGGATGAACCAGAGCTTGAAACTTCTCTCAACAATGACGAAATGACATTTATGGTAAGGAAGTTAAAAAAATTCTTTAAAGCTAATAAATTCAATCAAGTATAAGGCAAAAGAAGAAAAAGGAGAGTGAGATGTTATCACAGTAATGAAGAAGGGTGCGCCAAAGACAACTGCCCAAAACTAAAGAACAAAAATAAGGACAAGGACAAGGACAAGGATAAGGATAAAAGACTAACCCTGAAGAAGCACAAGAACCTAAATGCGACATGGGACGAAATGTCAGAGTCAAAAATTTAAGCATATGCCAAACATGTGCTGATGGCAAGTCACAAAAAAAATGAAGAAGTAAGCTCATATGAGATGAGCATCGAGAGCATCGATGAAGGGAGAGCAATGTCAGAAGAAAGTAATATTACAGGGGGAGCATCAAATAATGAGTTTGACTAGGTAAGTCAGGTACGATCTTTACCTCCTGAAAAGTTATTTAAATTTATAAAAATGTAGTCAAAAAATTCTTGTAAATTAGAAATTAAAAATATAAAATTTAAAAAGGGAAACGAGGAATTAAAAATAATCTTAACAACATCTTGTCGATTAGAAGATTTGTCAAGATCAAAATTGAAAATGAAAAAAATGAAAGTAGAAATAGAAAATTTGAAGAATTATGCATGTTTACATATTCAACAAATTAGAAATTATTAAAGATATAATTGGTATTTTAGATATTATAAGGGCCAAATTAGAAAATTATCAGCAAAATATATTCTAGAAAATTTTTTAATTAATCTAGTACGTAGGAACCTATATTGGGTTCCACAATCAAGCTTAAATTAAAAATCATTATACGTGCTTTCTTTTAATTTAAATTCATAATTTTTGCTTAAAATTGCTAAACATTTTTTTTTCATATAGTTTCTCTTCGAAATTAATTTGATATTAATTTTTTCGAGAAAGAGGGTTTCATTACTTATCAGTATAAAAAACTTCAAAATTTTTTGATAGTTGAATTTTTTTAATAAAACTTATATTTTTTAATTTAAAAATAGTTCACCGTGTAATTTTTGTAATTTTTTTCTATGAAAATTTAGCATGCTCTCTGTCTAAAGAAAATATTTTTAATTTTTTTAACCTTTATTAAATTTTTTATGAATTATTTATCTAAATATTAATTTTTAATATTAAAAATTCTCAAAGATTCAAATTTTTTTTTTGTAAAAATACTTGCTTTATTACATTCTCAAAAAAAATTTTACAATTTTTTGAACTTAGAAACTATTTTTATGTATTTTTTTAGAAAATACAACCTTACGTAGAAAATAATTTATTATTACTTAAATCAATATTATTTTTCGTGAAAATTTTATCACAACTTTAGACATGTTAGCTTAACTGTTATAAATTTTTTTAGTATTTTTAAAGAATTAAAAATAAATTTAAAATTATTTTTTCCAAAACTATTTTATAAATCACAAAAGTTCATATTTTCAAACTTTTAAGTTTTTTTTTTTTAATGTTCGTCATTTTTTTACCGTTAGAGATTAGTTTAGATTTATTTTCAAATTATTTTCCAATCTTTTATCTATTTTTAATGTAATCAAAGGGGAAGAGTTAAGATTAAGTTTAGGGGGAGGGTAATTTTTTTTTAAATGTTATAAATTGCATATTAAGTATTTACTATTTCATTATTATTTATTTTTGGTTGATCCTAATTTAACTGGGGATGCTCACATCAAAAAGGAGGAGATTGTAAGTACCTCGTGATAGTTTAATGTGATCAACCAAGTTAAGTTAGGTCCTGTTGTCTTTTGATGCCTTGTGTCTAAGTGTGCAGGAACTTAGGAGCATAGGAAGTCAAGGGAAAGACGTAGCTAGCGAGAAGGACAGCACGGGAGAAAGTCGACGAGTTTGGTGCATCCGAGGGATGAGGTGCTGCGGAAGAGTACGTTGGCGGATGAGAAGAAAGATTGCTCGAAAAGGCTAGAAAATGGGTTTGGGTGAGCCCTATTCTAGATGGTTGAAATCACCCAAGCGAGCGGAGTCAGATCAGAGCAAAATCAGACAGTCAACGAGTTGTTGACTGCCCGGGCGCTTGGACCAAGTCCATTCTCTCGGACCCCCTGGGTCAACCCAGGGGCGCCTCGCACCGGCCTCGTCATGTTCGGGTCCCAGGGTCGGGATAAAATTTTATCTCACACCGGTTGTGTAGCCGTTTGTGTGACGATAAGATTTGTCATACTGGGGGCGTCTGGACCCTGCCACGTCAACAAACAGTCATTTTCAACCAGTGGGCTATAAATAGAGTTGTGGTCTTCTCCTTTTCGAACAACACACTCTGTAATTCAAGTTCTATTCAGTTCTTCACTTTCGAGCTTCATTTTCATGTATGAGCCTTTTCCGCTTGTGACATTTTGTTCGAGAAGGAGATTTTCTTACTAAACCTACTTTCCTTGGAGTAACAATCCTTTGATTGCCAATCAAGTAAAAACCTTCCTTGTCTCGTACTTATTTTGATTCTATTATTCTGTTTAATTAAGTGTGTACTTGTGTTAAGCCCAATTATTTGAGAAAGATATTGGTTTGTTTTATTGTGTAGGGCAATTCCCCTCCCCCCCCCCCCCCCCCCCCCTCCTCTTGTCAGCTGCAAGGGACCTACATCTTCAACATGAATTAGGCCAAGTGGTTCATTGCTTCTTTTAACAGGTTAAAAGGATGACCTTGTCATTTCACTTCAACACAAATCTCACACTTATATTTTAGGTCAAAGTGGAATGTAGGTATGCTTTGTATGTTAATTAATCTATGTAACACATCATAGTTAACATGTCCTAACCTACCATGCCATAAACACTAAAACATAAGTATATAAATGGAAGAGTTTTTAATTTTATTAACTTTAGGTTTAATAACCATTACACTGAGTTTGAATAGCTCATCGGTTACATAACCCTTTCCTAAAAATACTCCATTTTTATTGAACAACTCTGTCTAACTCAAACATAATGCAGAAGCCATACTTTCTTAACAATGATCCAAATACTAGATTCTATCAAATCTCCAAAACATATAACACATTGTTAAGAATCAACTTCTTGCCTAAGGTCATCTTTAGTACCACTTTTCCTTGACCCATGATGTCTGAGCTTGTTGAGTTTTCCATATACAATTTTTCCCCATCTTTAATTTTTTTTAAGTTATGGAGTAGCTTCTTGTTTCAGCATTTATGTTTGGTGGCACTGATATTGATCCACTATTGTCGTGGGTTTGAACCCACCAGGTTCAGTTCGGAGATCATGGCATAGAGGTCGTCTATTTATGGGCTCTCATTCAGGTTGTCCTTCTACTTCTTCTTTGGATTTCTATACTCCAAAGATTTTTGACCGACTAGATCACAGTCGAAGCACTTTCTAGAAAACTTCTTCTTGCTTATGCTTCCTCTGGGTCCCATCTTGGAAGACTTGAAAATTTTCCATTTCGAGTTTTAATCTTGATTGACCACGTTGCCTTTCATAGTACCATGAGAGAATAATTTTCTCTCTAAACTCTTGTTGTTTTCCACAATGTAAAGTCAAACAAAGAGTTTTTCCACGTTCATCTCCTTCTGCTTATGCTTTAGGTAGTTCTTAAAGTCTTTCCAGCTAGAAGGAAGCTTCTCTATGATTGTTGTCACCTAGAAGGCTTCACTCAACACCATACTTTTTGAGTGAATCTTGAGCAGAATCACATGAAGCTCTTGGACTTGGTTGAACTCCATCTTGGATTCAATCATTTTATAGTCTAGGAATCGACTTACAATGAATTTCTTGGCCCCACATCCTCCATCTTATATTTCTTGTCTAGGGACTCCCACAGCTCCTTTTTCATTCTTTTCATGTTATACACAATGTATAGTGAGTTGGCAAAGTTGTTGAGGATTAGTTTCAACATAGGTACTTGAAATAAGCCAATGCTTCCACTGTAGTATGAACATCAACATCCTCAGCATACTTGGAAGGTTCCTCTGTCAAAAACCAAGCTAGATTTAGTGTGATCAAGTAGAAGAGTATTTTCTACTGCCACCTTTTGAAGATCAATTGAGTAAACTTCTCTAGCCTTTCCTAGTGGTTAATTGGAACATTTCAAATCCAGGTGGAGGGAGACTTCATGTGATGTGTTTGTTGTACCTCAACACTTTGTGTGACCATCCCATTAGAAATAAATTTGTAATTTTAAGACTATTGGATAATCTTCCATGATGAAAATTGCTCGTTGGAGATTATAGGAATAGTTGCTGAATTAAAATAAACTCAACATTCAACTTTAGACCTGTTGAGATGACCTAAGCTGATAATTTTAAGCTTTCAAGTAGGGAAGAATGAGCTACTTGGATGGCTGGGCTGCCTAGAGACTTGGTCGAGACATGATGTCGAGATGCCCGACAAGACACAAAGACGAGAGGGTGAGATGCCCGGCAAGACACGAAGACGAGATGCATGCCAAGCCCGAGGCTGAGATATCTATTGAAACACGAGAACGAGATGTCCTTTGAGACACAAGGCCGAGATGTCTGCCAAGACACGAGGAAGAAGATAACAAGGCATGTGTTTGACGCAATTTCCTTAAAACAGATTCGTCCCCCTCCGGCAATGCTTCGAGGTTAAGATGAACGTCTATTTCTTAGGATACAACGAGAAGACCACGTACTAAGCACTGGTGTTTCGTGACGAACTGAGAGAGTACTTGAAAGATATAACTGGTAGAGCTACTGAGCGATTGCACAATAGAGAAGAAAATTGAGGAATGAAGGTGGAGGATTCTCTTTTTCCTATTGCATCCATCTACTCTCATGTTATGACCTACTCTTATAAGAGCTTGCTGCATTAAATGGTCGAGTAATGGTCAATCATTACCTCCAGCTGTTTGGTCATCAATAGTAGTCGTTTCAAATTGGCAGTCATGGATTCTCCATTAATCATCAATTAATGCATCCGTTATATTTGAGCAGCAAATAAAAACATTCGGGTTGTAACATGTTTATTCATTCGCTTGGGTAAATTTTATCTCGTTCAGTCCGACATTCGACACCCGCAAGTAGTTTTGTATACTAGTCAATTTAGTTCAGTGCAATTCGAGCATTGGATTTGTACCCTCTATACACATTGAGAGAAAGAGAGTCTCTCCCTATAAATTTATTCATAACAATAATACTTGTGAATCAATATAAATGAATCAATATGGAACTAAAATCTTATTCATAATAGATTTTTTTTTCTCTTCACCTTTTTTTCAGTCACTTGTATCCAACAATAACTAATTTAGTATAACATAAATAGAAGTGCTTATGTGGCAAAAGGTGATTCGCTGGCCCCAGCGCCCTCGCCAATTCGTCCCTAGGTCAATACGGAGGAGGTAAATTATAGGTGGCTACTAGTCATTAGTTCAGGTGGTCAAGACATAGAGGAAGGCATGCTCAGACGTGTCGAGTTTTGACTTCAAGAACTTATATGGTTGATCGTGTCTAGAATCTGAGTCAGATGAAGGCCGGCTGAGATGTCGTCGATGTTGATGGAGAGGTGACTGGGACACACCAAGCATATGTGCCCAGGAAAATGGACCCCCCCCACATGGGACTGAAGGACGGTGGTGATGAAACCGGCGGTATTTAGGCTCTGTACACACTCAGATAAGCACACGGAACGTTAAAGACCAGAAACTAGGGAAAAATTCCTGTGCGCAGGCTCTCGGATGCTCAAGTCAAGTACTTTTTCCCCAGAAGAACAGTGTACGAAGAAAAAAGAAATGTAGAAGACGAGTGAAAATGTGTGTGTACCTGGCTAAGGGAGAGGACCTCCCTTTTTATATGACAACGCATGCCTTCAAAGCTTGTATGTTGTTAGAGAATGCCGGGTGTCAGGGTCTGTCGGGTGAGAGAAGGTGTACAATGGCCTCCCATTGGTGGCAAGAAGGTTCCATTCATAGATGATAGTAGACCATTGGAATATTCCCTAACGCCTGGCAGTTATTCTCTGATAGGAGGTTATGATTCCCTGACATTGTAGTCGCCTAGTACTTTTTTTCCCGTCTGATTTTAGTTACAGACAGCTCGGGATGACCGTTCGAGTTTTGCCAACTGACTCGAGTCTTGATGAGGGAGACGAGCTGTGGTGAGAGACCCACCTTTCATGCCTGGATCACTGAAAGGTTGATCAAGAGTCATATTACTGAAAGTACCAAACCTGTCTATAGGACTAGGCCGAGGAAACCCGATCAGTCGGGGCAGGTCAGGCGTTACTCCAGGCTAAAAATTGTGTTTTAGATCTAGGACGCTGATCTGTAGGCACCCGACCGGGAATTATGCGGCTGATGATGTCAGGCAGCTTAACTCCTTATTTCCCCTCCTAACTGCTGATTGTCACGTCCCTCTGCCTTCTGACTGTCCTTGCCTATTGTACCCCTTGACTTTTGACTGCCACATCCTCTTGACTTCTGACTACCATATCCTCTTGACTTCTGACTGCCTGGCCTTACCGAGCCCTACTTTTATGCACTGTATCACAAGTCTCCCTCCAAGTCTAGTAGAAGGAGGCCCAAGTCCGACTAACTAGACCCTAGTCTCCTTGTTGCTTCCTTCGGCTTACAGGGGACTGGGGTGTAGTTGACTATCTCAATAAAGGTTCAGTTCTTCGTGAGTGCGAAGACGGTAACTCCTTTTGCACAGCGGCTCCCGTGCAGCTATTAGTCCGGTGCTTTCGACACTTGTATTGAGTCGATAATTCAAAAGGCCAACCGAGAGGTCGTTGGTCGCGAGGGCATGCTCACTTATAACTCGCGCTGGGGCGAGAGTCTGGAATATCAACCGAGAGGTCGTTGGGCGTGAGAGCATGCTTACTTATAACTTGCGCTAGGGCGAGAGTCTGGTATACCGACCGAGAGGTCATTGGGCATGAGAACATGCTCACTTATAACTCATATTGGTGTGAGAATCTGGAATCCCGACTGAGAGGTCGTTGGGCATGAGAGCATACTCACTTATAACTCACACTGAGGCGAGAGTCTGGAATATCAACCGAGAGGTCGTTAGGCATGAGAACATTCTCACTTATAACTCGTACTGGGGCGAGAGTTTGGAATCCTGACCGAGAGGTCGTTGAAAGCATGCTCACTTATAACTCGCGCTGGGGTGAGAGTCTGGAAAACTGACTGAGAGGTCATTGGGCATGAGAGCATGCTCACTTATAACTCACGCTGGGGTGAGAGTTGGGAATATCGACCGAGAGGTTATTAGGTGTGAGAGCATGCTCACTTATAACTCGCGCTGGGGCGAGAGTTTGGAATCCTGACAGAGAGGTCGTTGGGCATGAGAGCATGTTCACTTATAACTCACACTAGGGAGAGAGTCTAGAATCCCGGCCGAGAGGTTGTTGGGCGTAAGAGCATGCTCACTTATAACTCGCGCTGGGTCGAGAGTCTGGAATACCGATCGAGAGGTTGTTGGGCGTGAGAGCATGCTCACTTATAATTCGCACGGGGGCGAGAGCCTGGAATACCGACCAAGAGGTCATTGGGCGTGAGAGCATGCTCACTTATAACTCGTGCTCGGGTGAGAGTCTGGAATACCGACCGAGAGGTCGCTGGGGATTGAAGGAGATGCACCCATGGACTTAGCCCAATCCACCTGCGATCATGAAGCATATTATATAAGTCATCAGTTAAATTTGAATCTTACTCTGATTCTGAGGTTGGGATGAGGCTCCAAATTTTGATCAACGGTTCCCGCCGCCATCTACTCCATTTCTCGAGGTATTCGCATGGAGTTTTCGGTCATCGAGGCATGGCCCTCCTGAGGTATGGTGCCACTGTTTGCATATCAACTCCATGATTTCCCTGTCTTTTCCATCATAAATGTCATTTCATAGAGAACTGACATGTGCCCCACGAAATTTTCTTGTTATGATGGTTGATACACGCTTTCTGCACGCGACCCAAGGGCGCTTCTCCCTCTTGATTTGACGGCTATCATGTGCCCTACCATTTCAATTGTCTGACTCGAATCCCGATGTTCCTTAAGGGTTTCGATTTAAAAACCCTAAAGGCCTCTAATAGTTGTTCATCAGCACTTCGTCTTCCTTCGATCCTTCCTCCTTTGCTTGTTTCTGCTCGTTTACTGTCCCCTTCGTGTAAGTGCTTCTCCCCCCTCATCTTCCGCTCCTTTGTTTGTTGATTCGATAATGGCTGGAGACGCGGTGGTACCATGGTACGCATATTTTTTCTTGGATTTTGATAGGAGTGACTTCAAGTCTGTATAATTTAGTTTGCGACTTTCTGAAGCATATCAGCTTCGCCTTCCGGGACCCGATGGCCATCCTTATCCTCCTCCCACCGGCTTTGTGACCTTCTTCAAAGACCATCTTCTCGGTGGTCTCCGATTTCTTATCCCTTCCTTCTTCTCTTCCTTGAGTTAGTATTTTAGTATCCCCTTGTACCAATTCGCTCCTAATTCCTTCCACACTATGTGTGGAATGGTAATCTTATGTTGACTATATGAGATCCCTTTAACTCCTCAACTCTTTCACCATTTCTATTCCCTTAAGTGTTCGAAGCTGGGCGTCTTCCTGGTGCAATCTAGGACCGGGTATATAATTTTCGAGGGCATGCCTTCTTCCAATAAAAGCTAAAAGTCACACTTTTTTTATGTCCAATTGTCCGAGTCATGACCTGGCCTGTTGAATGGTGCCTCAATCTTCCCTCTCCCTTTGAGTTGAGAGACCATCAGCACCAACCTTCTTGTTTGACCACCTCTGAAAAACTAGACAGAGTGCAACTATGACTCCCTTCTCTGTTATAGGAGAGCGTGTTATATACTTTCAGGCTAAGCTCTATCCAGACGCCTCTAAGCACACCTTTTGGTAAGATCACTCAACTTTCCTTACATATCTCCACTAACTGAGGTATTTTCCTTTATCTGCAGAAGTCGTCATGTTCAGTACTTTCACCCTCGACTCTTCCGTGATGCCCAACGCAATCCTACAGAAGCGAGGTAGAGAGATCATGGCTGGCCAGGAGGTCCCTCAGGCCAGTTCCTCAGCAGGGGCCTCTTCTTAACAGCCGGGGGACCTTGAGGCCCCTGAAGCAGAATCACTCCCGAGCGAGATAGCTGCTGGTGAAAAGGCTCCCTCTCTATCTCCCTAGCAGTGTTTACGCCTTCAATACAAAAGACGGCGTCTGACTTCATCTGTCCAATCTTCACCCCAGAGGCTGCCTTTGTCGCGGGCATCCTCCAAGGCTAAAACTCCTGCCAGGGTGAGTACTCCACTTTCGTCAGAGGTCGTAGCCTCTTCTCCTGTTCCAACCCCCATCCATGAGCATACCACCACCCTAGTGGAAGGCCAGCTCAGGACTTCTACGCCTTTTGCTCCTCCGTCCTAGAGCCAGCAACCGCCTCTGGCTCCTGCTTCTTCTTCTCACCCCAAGGAGCGTTTCAAAGGATGGTACGCCTTTACTTCTTCATTTTAGCTGTCATCCCTCTAAGTGTTGGGTCACATCCCTTCCGCCAGCACCTCTCCCAACTACGGCCAGGTGCAACTACATGGTGCCCTGGCCAATTCATGGGAAAACACCGCTGATCAGATTTTGGACTGCCCCCCCCCCCCCCAACTGGACTTGGCTGACCAATTCTCCCAACGACAATATCAGTAAGTTTTATCTTCTTTCCCTTCATGATCTAGGAATACTGCTAATCCTACCGGCACCTATTACAGACCTGTGTCATGAGGCTGAGTCTCTCATAATACATGGTAGGTATCCATTGGGAGAATGAGTCCTTAAGGACTTGAATTCAAGAGATGGCATCTCCTATGACTGTTGGTCGTGATTTTGACATGACGACTCCTGAGAGCCTAATTTAGTCTCACCTGCAAATGCAGAGGATCAGACTCGAACTACCAAGGACCTAGCTCGTGTAGAGTTCAATAAGGTGAGGTCCCTGGAGACTGCCTTGAAGACCAGCGAGTCTAAGCTTAAGTCCAAGGGCATGAGGCAAGCTCATATTCTGGCCGACTTGGAGGCAAAGGACACAGAAGTTATCAGCCTCTCCTCCCAACTACAAGGTCTCTAAAAGGCACATGCCTCCCTGAAGACAGACCTGGCAGCTAAAACGGAAGCTCTGTCTGCCAGCATTGATCGGGAGGCCACCCTTCAAAATCAGTTGGAGCTCAGGCTACTCTCAAATTTGTGCAGGAAGATCTTTCAGTGACTAAGGCAGAGATAGTAGCTGCTCATCAAGAGGTGGCCAAGGCGCGGGACGATACTGACAAAGCTAGGGAAGAGCTGAAGGATTACCAGGAGGGCGAGAGCTCTCATCTAGCAACTCATAAGACCTCCTTCCTAGCCTCCAAACATTTTGGATCTAAGATAGACAACCTCATCGACCAAATTCTTTGTTATGGTGGTGCAAGGGCCTTGCTGCAGCTACAAGAGAAAGGCTTGCTCCAGTCGACTCATCCTGAAAACTTCCTGGACCAGACCCGTCTCCTAAACGAGCTACCTGACGAAACCTTCCCTTCCTTTGAATATTTTGTGTTCTCTTGTAACTGCCTTTATTTTGAGTGATGATGTAAAGATTCAAACTTCTTTAAGACTTTAATGTTGAACTTTATTTAGGAAGTTGTGTGACGGTAACGTGGATGGACATGTCATCAGTGTAAAATGTGGTGCTAGAATGTCTAAGGGAGTCCGTCAAGACCTTAAGACATTTTACTTTATATGACTAAGTAACTTGTCAAGTGTCTGGTGGATGCCTGGTCAGTTTATCACCTGGGCAGGCCTCTACAAGGGTCATTCCACCTGATTGGGCGCTTAATCCTTACTAACCACTACCTCTTCCCGAACGGTTTATGTAGTATGACTACTTGATCAGTCGCAAGCCACAGTGATTTCTCAGTCATCCCGCTAGCCCGGGTGAGGCTCACTGGAGCTTCGCCTATTTTCGATGTTATATAAACTTCCACTCGTATTTTACCACTTGTCTTTTTTTCCGCCTTCTTCTGACAAGACCACTTTTGTACAATATTCTAAGACGATCCAATAACCAACATTACTTCTACGCCTATGGCTAACGTCAGCTACCTCATCTATGGATCACATGATTGGTGTTGATGTCGAGGCGTTCTTCCGAGACTCTTCCTTGACTACTATAAATAGTCTGATTCTCTCATTTGGGCTTCTCGTTAATAGATAAAGTTATCTTTCCTTCTCTTCTTCCTTCCGTGCTTTTGCTTTCCAGCCTTCTGTTTGCGACCTTAAACTTTCCATGGATTCTCCCATACCTGGGTATGCTCCCAGAGTCTCAACCTTTAGCGGTGTAGATCTAGACAATCTCCGATTTATGTATGAAGTGTCCACAGCTATGCACATCATCATACCCTCCGAGTCCATCGACTCTTCCAACCACCTCAGGGCTATGTAGCTTTTTTCAAAGAACAGTTGTGGTCGGTCTTTATTTTCCTATCCATCCCTTCTTCTCCAATGTGAGTCACTACTTTCGCATTTCCCTTTGCCAACTCACACTCACTTCTATTCGAATCCTATGCGGATTCGTTCTCATCTGTGACTTGTGTGATATTCATTAGACTCCTGGTCTATTTTATTACTTCTTCACTCCCCGACGCCATAGTGAGGGTATTTTCCGCTTCCAAGCTTGTACCCAGACTAACCTTTTCGTACCCTTACCCCCTTCAAAAATGGAGTGGAAAGATAAATACTTTTTTTCTCTGCATTCCCTATGTTGTGGAGTGGCCTACTAAACGATGGTCATCTGTTCCTTCGGCGCCTCCTCTAGGAGACTACCGCTCAGACCCTACTTTTGTAGAGACATTGTCACAACTAGAGGGTTGTTGCTTCGATCTGAGCATGTTGTTAATAGAGGATGTGTTGTATTTATTTAGGCTGAGCCTCGTTCCTTCAGAGTTGCCACACTTCCTTAGTAAGCATTACCTTCATCCTAACTTGCTCTTGCTTGTCGTGCTAACCTTCATTTTGCTACAACCGACACTCTCTCCTGATCGTCACTGACCAGGCCCCTTCCCCTAAATGCTTTGGAAATAAATCGCTGAGGGCATATAATCTTGGGTAGGCGGGGTCTTCCGCATTCTACTCCAACCGCTCATGAGGTAGCTACCATTACTATCTCTTGACCGGGAACCTCTCAGGAGATGCCTCCTGCACACTCTGTCCTAGAGCCTGCTAGGCAGACTCATCCTGCTCCTCTTGCTCGTCACCCCCGTACTCCGGAGGAGGGGTCTGACTCAGACAAACAACCACTTTCACGTTGACCAAGGCGTAGACCCATTGGATCCCGCCCAGTAGTCGAGGCCCATACTACGACTTCATTGCCCCGGTCAGCTCCATCTTCTATTCCCGATCCACAACTCCCGAGTGACCCCCTCATTCCTCCAAAAGCCCGGTCAGGAGCCGATCAAGGGAAGACCCTGATCATTAAAGAAGAGATCAATCTGGAGTGACAATCTACACCAGTCGCCCCTGCCGGGCCTTCTTCCCCCCAATCCTCTTCTTCTACTCAACTTGGTCCCAGTGGGACCACTCCTGGATCATCCCAGTCTCGACATTCTCATTTCCTTGCTATATGCCTTTAGAGTGGTGATTACGTCGCAACCTCACTACCCCGGCTAGCTTTATCCTACTACGGGGACAACTAGCGACTCACTGGAAGGAGATTATACGATAAATGGATATCCTCCCACTACTAGCTCAGGTGGACCTGTTCTTCGAAGGTGCCACCGTGGTAAGCCTTCATTTTCTCTTACTACTCCTCTCTTCCTATTCTGACTACCTGTTCATATAAATAGATTTTTGCCGAGTCATTGCGCTTGAGTCAAACGTTCTCATATATACATCGGCTAAATAAAATCTTAAAGGATCGTGTTGCTGACCTAGAGTCTCAACTTTCTGACCTTTCTTCGGTCATGTTATAACTAAAGGCAAAGATGGAGAACCTGAGAAAGGTAAATGCATCCTAAGAACAAAACCTAGGCGAAGCCCTACTGGGGGCTAACCAACTACAGGATGATAAGAATTGACTGGAAGCTCTCCACCAGTTATCTGAGGAGGAGCTAACCCTCAAGGAGAAGGCGCAGTCAGAGCTGGATCAACAACTACAACCTTAGAGGACTTCAGGCTCATGCACAAGTAAGAGATGGATCGCCTGATCAAGGAACTTAACTCTAAGGACATGCTCCTTATATACTATAGAAGGGGTCTGGAATCCCATTCTACAGAGATGAACTCTTTACGAGCAGATCTGTCTCAAGCTTGATCGACGTTGTCTTAGTCAACTCAGGCCTTCGAAATTTATAAGGCGGGAGAGAATGAGCATCGGTTGATCGATCGAGCAGAGTGCCTGCGCTCTTTGGAGTTTAGCTCTCAGGTAGAAGATCACTTCGTTCGATCACTGGCCTATGGAGTAGTAGGAGTAGTCCAACAACTCCAAGAGGGAGGGTACTTGTCGTCTGGCCCCCCTGAAGATTTCCTGGACCATTATCGGATTATTAAAGAAATGCCCGATGATGTTTTTCTAAATTTAAATGATTATTTGCCTTAGCATATTGTACTGCTTTTATTGCTTTCTATGTATAAAAACTTATCTATGGCTTCTTAGTTTTTTGCTTTATATTAGAGTTTTTTGGATCTATGTGTGTAAGTGGGGTAGAGCTCGTGACCTCAAAGAGCTTATTGTGAGAGACCTTTTAGATCTTTGCCCGTCCTGGATGAGATAGTCAGTCAAGGTTTAGAAGAGCTTTGTTTGAGGATTGCTCAAGGAGTGTCATAGGACTTAACTAAGCCTTGCATCTATGACTTGAGGACTTCCGGAGTGCCTCGCTGAAGGAATTAAGCCTAATCCAGGTCAGGATTGTCTGATTTGGATTTTTACTCATATGCCTATAGTGATCATTCCCCGACCTTAGATATTTCCCTCAAACAACTACTGTTACAAAAGGGTAACATTTTTAGACATGATAAGGCTGGAGATAATTAGCACTCGAGGGGCGGTCTAACCTTCTACCCCAGGTGTCCTGTAGGTAGTAGGTACCGGACACTAGTTTCTTAATAACCTTATAAGGGATGTCTTACTGAGGTGCTAATTTAGTTACTTCTCTGACTGGTTTGATCCTTTTCCATACTAAATCCCCTTCTCCGAAGAAATGGAGGATCACCTTCTTGTCATAGGTCTGTCGCATCCTTTGCTGATATGCGGTTAACTGGGCAGCCACCCTCTCACAGGTTTCACTGATTAGGTCCAGCTCTAGAAGTCATCGCTCAGCATTCTCAGGGTCATATAGTAATTGCGAGTCAGACGGGATTATAACCTCGATCGGCATGACTGCTTCGTTGTCGTAGATAAGATAGAAGGGAGTGAGTCCTGTACTCTCTCGTGGAGTTGTACGGTATGCCCAAAGAATGTTAGGGAGCTCTTCAACCCAATCGCTGCCCACATGGTCCAGATTGACCTTCAGCCCGCACACTATCTCCTAGTTAGTGAGCTTTGTCTATCCATTGCTCTTTGGATAGGCCACAGAAGTGAAAGCCTAAGTGATGCCTAATCCCCGACAGCATTCCTGAATCTTGTATCTTTGGAACTGTCACCCATTGTCTGAGATCAACTTGTGAGGGATTCTAAAATGGTACAAGATGTTTCTTCTATATGAACTAGATGATAGCTCCCTCCATTATCCTAGCCCGGGCCTCTGCCTCCACCCACTTGGATAAGTAATCCACCTCCACGATTAGAAAGAGTTTCTGCCCGGGAGCCATAGGGAAAGATCCCAGGATGTCTATACCCCATTGGTCAAAGGGACAAGAGACTATTAAAATTCTCAAAGTCTCGATCGGCTGATGGGTCAGGTTCTGATGCTTCTGGCAAGAGAGGAAGGTGGTTACTAACTGCTGAGGGTCCCTTTACAGGGTGGGCCAAAAATACCCGGTCAGGAGTACTTTTTAAGCCAACGTTCTTTCTCCTACATGGTAACCGCAACATTCCTGATGAACTTCTTGCAGGGCATATTTCGCCTCGTCTGGGCCTAAGCATTTAAGAAACGGTCAAAAGAATATTCGTTTGTACAATTGATCCCCGATTAATGTATACACATGAGCTCTTTTTCTGATCGATCTGGCTTCTTCGACATCGGACGGTAAAACTCCTTGCTGAAGATAAATGATCATTAGTGCTCTCCAGTTAATTGATTCATCTAAATTGTTCTACAAGTCAATCTGGGCTATCAAGAAGCTCTGGGATATTGACTTGTCCAGAACCCAAGTGGTCAAAGAGCTAGCCATTTTGGCTAATTCATCTGCTCTTTGGTTTTTCGCTCGGGGAATCTTGGTCACTGTGATTTCCTTGAAGCCCTCCTTCATTTTCTCATATGTTTGTCTGTATAACTATAACTTATCATTGTTAACTTTGAAGTTACCAGCCACATGTTAAGCCACCAGTTGAGAATCTAAGTAAATATTACCCAAGTTTCCCCTACATGCCGAGCTACCTACAATCCCGTCAGTAATGTTTCATATTCCGCCTCATTGTTGGTAGCTCTGAAGTTTAGTTGGACCACTAGTTGCATAATATCTTCTTGAGGGGATATAAGGAGTACCCCCACTCCACTTTCTTGCTGAGTGGACGACCCATCCACATATATTTTTCATGTTTCCTCAGAGTCAGGCTGATGGACCTCCGTTAGAAAATCTACCAAGGCTTTTGCTTTAATTGTTGTTCGGGACTAATATTATATATCATATTCTCCCAGCTCAATCACCCATTTGATGAGACGGCCGACTATCTCCATGTTGGTAAGAGCCCTCCCCATGGTGTTATTGGCTAGGACAGTAATTAGGTATGCCAAGAAATAAGGTCTAAGCGGCGAGCCATGAGGACCAATCCATAAACCAACTTCTCCAAGGTCGTGTATCAGGACTCGGCCCCTTTCAATAAGTGGCTAAAGAAGTACACTGGTCGTTGTACATCATTCTACTCTTTTACCAACACTGCCTCCACGGCCTCAGGGGTAGCTGACAGATATACCCAGAGTGGTTCTCCAACAATAGGCTTAAACAAAGAGGGCAAGGTCTCTAGATGTTACTTCAGTTCCTCAAAAGCTTTGCTGCACTCTTCATCCCACCAGAACTTAGTAGCCCTTCTGAGCACCCTGAAGAAAGGGAGCGCCCAATCTGTAGATCGGGATATAAACCGAGAGAGCGCCATAATCCTGCCCACCAGCTTCTCCGCTTCTTTCATATTCCTAGGTGCCTGCATGCCCCAGAGGTCCTGAACCTTTTCCGAGTTGGCTTCAATCCCACGCTCAGTAACGAGATATTCCAGGAATTTTTCCCCTCGGGCTCTGAACAAGCATTTCAGTGGGTTTAACTTTAAGTTATACTATCGCAGGGTGTCGCAGGCCTCTTCTTTGTCAGAAATAAAGTTTATTGCCAAGGAGGATTTGATGAGGATGTCATCTACGTAGACCTCTACGTTCTGTTGGGGACCGTTGGTGGCCGACTAGAAGGGAGGTTAAATAGCCCTGCATAATATAAAACTAAAATACCCTTCGCGAACTTTCAAAAAAACACTTGCGTAAATTAAATAAAGAAATAAACTAGAAAGACGAGGCTCACGTATTTGACTTGGTTACAATCGGGGAGGTTGTTAATCTAAGGAATGGATCGCACTAAGTATCTTCTTCAGGCAGAGAATCCTCTTATAACAGTGAAAGCACAAAAATGAGAAGCTAAACTAAACAATAGAAGCGTACAAGTATTGAATATCAAATTGCTTGTTCTTATTAGCTTCTTGGACCAAGACTCTATTTATTGCCTTGTTTGGGGTGCCTGGAGGGTTCCAGGCGTCTGGAAGGGGATAAAACTTTATTTCCTTCGTAACGGATCATGGTCAAATCATGATCTGGTCAAAGTCGGGTTCCGGGCGCCCGGACTGGTCCGAGCACCCGGATTGGCTCCGGGTGCCCAGACCACTAAAGTCAACATGGTTGACTGTTTCTGATCCAGACCCTCTGCTCTGGTACTGCTCGCCTCAGTCCAGGTCTTCCGCTCCGGTTCCGCTTGCTTGGGTGATTTCGGCCATCCGGAATAGGGCTTACCCGAACCCAACTTCCGACCTTCTCGAGCAGGCTTCCGCTCCAGCTTCTCATCCCTTTGAATCATCGCGTGCTTCCTTCTCGTCCGCCAGTGTACTCATCCGCAGTTCTTCATCCCTCGGATGCACCGAGCCCGTCGGCTCTCTCCCGTGCCGACCTTCTCGCTAGCTGCGTCTCTTGTTCCTCGAGCAATCTTCCGCTCTGGCTTCTCGTCCCTCGGAAACACCGCACACTCCCTTCTCATCCGCCGATGTACTCTTCCGTAGCACCTCATCCCTCAGACGCACTGAGCCCATCGGCTCTCTCTCCCGTGTCGTCCTTCTCGCTAGTTGCGTCTTTCGCTCGACTTCCTGTACTCCTATGTTCCTGCACACTTAGACAAAGGGTCAAAACACTACAGGACCAAACTTAACTTATTTGATCACATCAAAACAACCTGGGGTTCCAATAATCCCCCCTTTTTGATGTGAGCAATCCATGTTAAGCTAGGGTAAACCAACATAAATCAAGAGTAATGAATTTTTCATGAAAGTGCAAAAATTTGATCTACCTCCCCCTAGACTTAATATTTTCCTTCTCCCCCTTTGATCACATAAAAAATGGGGTATCACAACAAGTCTAAGGGTTATAACTTTGAAAACTTTGAAAAAAATTTGAAGATTATTTTTGATATCACCAAAAAGAATTTCTAATAATTTTAGAAACTTTAAAAAAAAATTCTAAGTAAAATTCAAGCAGAAAGAAAATTTCTAAGTTAAAAACTTTGCAAAAGAAATTTCTAAGTTTTAGAGAACTTTGCAAAAAAACATTTGAGTAATTTTCAAAAAAAAATATTTGAAAAGACTTTTTAAAGTATTATTTAATTTCAATTTAATGTTTTATCAGTTAGTCAATTAAACATTTTATTTTAATATTTGGCTTCCAGGCTGTGGCGAGGCACTAGGCCTTCTTGGTTATTAGATCATCAACCACATCTAGACAAAGTCGCATAAGGAAATTAAATGTTTAATTTTTCCGCTGAAAGCGCTTAGTCTAAATTAACGTTCAAGAAAGACAAGACTTAGGAACCCAATATAGGTTCCAGCCAACTGGATTAGTTCGATATTTTTTAGGGACATATTTCTTTGAAATATTTCTAATTTTTCCCTTATGGTATCTAAGGTACCAATTTAATCCATAAAATTTTCTAATATGTTGATTATTTCAACATGCATAATTTTTTAAAATATCTACTTGTATTTTTAAATTATCATTTTCTAATTTTAATTTATCATTTTCTACTTCTAATCTTTTAAGATCTTCCAACAGACACGATTTATCTAAAGTTAATTTCAGCTTTTTATTTTCTTTTTCTAGTATGCAATAATCTTTAGTTAATAATTTAACAAATTTAAATATTTGGTCAGGTGGTAGAGACCGTATCTGATTTACCTTGTTGATCTCTGATCCTCTCCCTGTAGAGATGCTTTCCTCTGATGACTCTCCTCCTTCATCGATGCTCATCTGGGATGAACTTTTTGTGTCCTCGGGAAGGAATTCAACTATAAGGGTTGTCCCGGTAATTTCTTCGGTCTCGGATTCTTCTGACGACGATTTGGTAATCATCGAGGAGTCAGATTCGGCTTCAATCGGTTCTTCGTGGAGCTTCAAGAACTTTTCCCAGAGTTCTTTTGCACTTTGGTAGTTGCCGATTCTGTTGAGATCCTCCACCGATAGTACACTTATGAGATGATATTCAGCCTTACCGTTTGACATGAAATCGTTACGCTGCTTTTTGGTGCAGAGTTGTTTTTCAATTTCTTCTCCGTTTGCATTCTTTAGTACTTCATAACCATATTTCATTATTAGTAAAATACTGAAATCCGTTTTAAGAAATAGCTCCATTCGTCGCTTCCAAAACGCGAACCCCCCCTCGAACATTGGTGGATAGATGTTAGCTCCGGCCATCTCATTGATTTAGTCGGTGGTTAGTCATTCTGAGGTGTCCTGACTCTAATACCACTTATTGGGGACTGTTGGCGGTCGGCTAGAAGGGGGTTGAATAGCCCTGCACAATATAAAATCAAAATACTCTTCGCGGACTTTTAAAAGAACACTTGCGTAAATTATATAAAGAAATAAACTAGAAAGACGAGGCTCACGGATTTGACTTGGTTACAACCGGAGAGGTTGTTAATCCAAGGAATGGATCGCACTAAGTATCTCTTTCAAGCGGAGAAGCCTCTTACAGCAGTGAAAGCACGGAAATGAGAAGCTAAAATAAATAATAGAAGCGTACAAGTGTTGAATATCAAATTACTTGTTCTTATTAGCTTCTTGGAGCAATGCTATATTTGTAGCCTTGGTAGGGCGTCTGGAGAGTTCCAGGCACCTATAAAGGGATAAAATATTATCCCTTTCGTAACGGATCACGGTTAAATCATGATCTGGTCAAAGTCAGATTTCGAGCGCTCGGAATCGCTCCGGGCGCCCGGACTGGTCCAGGCGCCTGGATTGGGTCCGGGTGCTCAGACCACTAAAGTCAACATGGTTGACTTTTTCCAATCCGGGCCCTCTGCTCTGG
Source organism: Zingiber officinale (assembly GCF_018446385.1). NCBI lineage: Eukaryota > Viridiplantae > Streptophyta > Magnoliopsida > Zingiberales > Zingiberaceae > Zingiber > Zingiber officinale. The sequence goes on along the minus strand of NC_056004.1, from coordinate 35,355,027 downwards.
TGCTGCTCACCTCAGTTCGGGTCTTCCACTCTGGCTCCGCTTGCTTGGGTGATCTCGGCCATTCAAAATAGGGCTTACTTGAACCCAACTTCAGATCTGGGACCTTGATCTGTAGGCACCTGACCGAGAATTATGCGGCTGATGACGTCAGATAGCTTAACTCCTTTCTCCTCCTAACTGCTGATTGTCACGCCCCTCTATCTTCTGACTGTCTTTGTCTGTCGCGCCCCCTTGACTTCTGACTGTCACGTCCCCTTGAATTCTGACTATCATATGCTCTTAACTTCTGACTACCTGACCTTATCAGATCCTATCTTTATGCACCGTATCAATGATAATATCCCATGCCTCAATCAACATACCATCCTGAGGGGAGATAAATTAAAGTGCTTATGTAGCTTCCCTTGAAGGATGAAATCAACGTAATTTTTTTAATTACTTTGCTTATCATATATATGGTGTGAGGCAGAGGTGCATCAAAGATGGTTTGATCTTGTCGTATGACTTGAATCGGTTTTATTAGGCTTTTAAGTCTAATTTTGAGATATGGTCGTGATTTCATATATGCTACTCTATATTCAATCAAATTTTGAGACATGCACAACTCTAAGGGATGATTCTTCAACCAACTATATATATCTACTTTAATCGTCTTCTTAATATCGGTCTTATGAATATGGAAAATACATATATCTTAAGCGCATGATAAGATAAATCTTAGATTATCAATTTTTGATAATTAACTCCTGATTATTATACTAGAAATGTCATATGTCTACTATCTATCCTACATCCTAGGGTAAATTGTCATCACAGGGATTCGAACTCATGTTTCCGGGTTGAAAGATAGAGGTTTTTAAACTATTAAACAGTTTTGGTAAAAGTTTACCTCAGTTTAAAAACAAACATCTAAGATTCCACTTAATTGACTCAAATGAGTACTAGCCTCACTAAATTTTGAACAAAAAATGACTATTATATTTTGATCTCCTCGAGAAGATAGTATTGGATGTTATAAATCTTTCATATGATTACCGATTCGGCTCATGAGCGCGATAACACAATGTTAGAGATTATAGGGTTGGTCAATTATTATACCTTTTGCAACAAATATATTTTTAATTTCAAAAAGAAATTGTGACTTTTTTAACTTCTATTCGCTTATAAAATTATATAAATTTTGCATACTTTAAGGATTTAAAATCAAAATCTTAGTAAACTTGTTTTTTTTTAAATCTCTTTTATAACTTTATTAAATAGTTTATTATATTATTAATTTTGGCAAATTAATGAACCACCTTGGAAAATTTCAGAAATATCCAAATCTCATACCCCTAGTTTTAATAATTTGTCGTATAAATTTAGCATAAAAGATGAAATAGTTTAAGGTTAGACTATATACAGTAAAAAATATTCATTCCTATAATAATAAAAAATTTATACATCCTTAATATATAATTAATCATTATTTATTATGGGTTAGCACCAAAACTATTGGTCATGGTTAGATTATTATTAAAGGATTCTTAAATGGTAAGAGCAACCGCAACGCTGTTAAACTTGGAATGTTAATGCTGATATGGACATCAACGCTGAATGTTAATGCTGACATGGACCTCTTTTTATTGTACTATAGCATTAACGCGTTCAAAGTTCTGAACACGTTAATGTCTACGGCTTTCAAAAAAAATAATTAAAAAAACCATTAACGTGTTCAAATGTTAAAGCGTTGCAGGTGCTCTAAGTGCGGTTTTAGCATAAGGTAGGTAGAATTCCACTTACACTACCTCACAAAATATTTTCTTATTTTTAATCTAATTTCTTATGTATGTGATACAAATGAGCCACAAGAAAAAAAATAGAAATAGTGGGACTAAGTATAAGAAGTTTTAAAATATTATTTTTTGATAAATTATCGTCTATCCAACGTGAGATATATCTACAACTACACCAAATATAAAAAAATAATGTTATTTTAGATTTTATAAATTAAGATTGAAAATATGTTCTCATAAAATATTTAAAAGTTACTCAAGTGTAGGGTCTTAGTGTTGAATAATTTTATTAGAGATAGAGGAGTAATCTAAATTGAAATTATAAAATTATATCAGACTTATCCGTTGAGTTGACCTGAGCTGATGATCTCAGGCTCATGCTGCTAAGCAGGGAAGAAAGAACGGCTTAGGATGACAAAATTGGCTAGAATCAAAGCACAAACTCCCGAGTGTAGAGTCCAAGTGCAGACTCCAGAGTACAGACTTCCGACTTGAGAGTCTCAATTGGAGGCTCCCGACTTGAGAATCCGTGTTGTAGAAGACTACAAAGTTCGAATTATAGAAGACTGCAGACTCCCGAGTGCTGACTCCCGACAACAGAATCCTGACTGGAAAGTCTCGACTAAAGACTCTCGACTAGAGAATCCCGACTGGAGAATCCCGAGTGTTGAAAAGAAGATGTCAAGGCCTGCTTTCAAGCAGTTTCCTTAAAATAGATTCGTCCTCCTCTGACTATGCTTTGAGATTTTAATGAACATGTATTTCTTAGGATATAACGACAGAACCATGTACACAACCAAATACTGGTTATTCATGGTGAACTAAGAAAGTACTCAATTGCTATCACAGACAAATCACCGAGTGAAAAATGCTCGGTGGAGAGAGGATTTGGGGGAACAAAGGTGGAGGAAAAATTTTTCTATTAGCTCACTTCTCTTATCCAGCTCAAACGACTACAAGTTAGGCAAATTTTGCTCTGATCGATCTGACATTAGACGCGCACATGTCATGCTTGCACACGAGTCAACTTGGTTCAGTGCAATCTAGACCCTGAATTTTCACCCCTTGTGTCCCCATGCATGAGAGGGAGTTTCTTCCCATGTATTTGTTCACATCATCAATGTATGTACAATAATATAAACTAACCATCGTGCCTTGAAATTTTCAATGTGGGACTAAACTTATATACAAAGGAGTCTTCTTCCTCCTTTTCTATTCACATTTCTAACAATCCCCTACATGAATGAAAACAAGGTATGTGATAACATTCATCAGTTAAGTCCAGTATAGGGCAGGTAAGTTTTACCCTTTAAACATTCCCTTGTGAAAATCTATTAGCTTACTAGTTGATAGTAAACATAATGTTCTTAAACTGTTCTACTATCTGTGTAAGCATTGACATCTCATCTAGGACTCTTCTTGATACAACTCAGTTCTTATGAGTGTGTTCGTTCTTAACTATGAACACCTCTAATTATGTGAGAAGCTCTAAGAATTATACCCCCGGTTCTCTTTGAAGTATCCCCACTTCTTTCTCACAAATGTGATCTCTTAAGAAAATTCTATTGGAACCCCAAGGTTGTTTTGGTGTGATCAACAAGTTAAGTTAGGTATTGTGTGTTTCTAACATTGTGTCTAAGTGTGCAGGAGCTTAGGAGCACAGGTAGTCGAGTGGAAGACGTAGCTAGCGAGAAGGACGACACGCGGTGCGTCCGAGGGACGAGGCGCTGCGGAAGAGTACACCGGCGGACGAGAACGAAGCGTGCAGTGGTTCCGATGGACGAAAGCCGGAGCGAAAGACTGCTCAAGGAGCAACAGACGCAGCTAGCGAGAAGGACGACACTTGGCACGTCCGAGGGATGAAGACTGCGGATGAGTACACCGACAGACGAGAAGGAAACACGTGGCGATTCCGAGGGACGAGAAGCTGGAGCGGAAGCCCACTTGAGAAGACCGGAAGTTGGATTCGGGTGAGCCCCTTTCCGGATGTCCGAGATCACCCAAGCGAGCGGATCCGGAGTTGAAGACCCAGACCCAGGCGACCAGAGCCGGAGCAGAGGACCCGGACCGAAAAAGTCAACCAGAGTTGACTTTTGGGTCCGGGCGCCCGGAACGTACCGGGGCGCCCGGAGTTGACTTTTTCACAGATCGAGTCAAAACTCGATCTGAACGTTGGGGGATAAAATTTTATACCCCCAGGGCGCCTGGAACCCTCAGGGCACCCCAACCAAGGCTATAAATATAGCCTTGGTCCAGAAGCTTTTCAAGAACTCAGAGCAATTCATTTACAACACTTGTATGCTTCAGTTTTAGATTAGCTTCCCTGTTTTACGCTTTCACTGCTGTAAGAGGCTTCTCCGCCCGAAGGAGATACTAGTGCAACATTCCTTGGATTAACAACCTCCTTGGTTGTAACCAAGTCAAATCCGGTGCCTCATCTTTCTGATTTACTTTCTGCTTACTTTAATTTACAAGTGTTAGTTTAAGAGTTCGAGAAGGGTGTTTTTATCTTTTATTTTTCAGGGCTATTCAACCCCCTCGTTCTAGCCGGCCGCAACGGTTCTACAAATGGTATCAGAGTGGAGGCGCTTCAGGAGGTCTAATCGCTAAATGAAGCAACGAGATGGTCTGACCAAACATCCACCCACCGAAATTCGAAGGGGATTTCGCCACTTGGAAAAAGCTGGTGCAGGTATTCTTTACCACCGATTTTGAATTAATGCTTACAATGGAATTTAGTTTTACAGCACCGGAAGGTAAGGAGAAAAACAATTGGACGAAAAAGGAGCAGGCCGACTTCGTGGCGAACGACAAAGTAGAATACCATCTGCTAAGTGTTCTTCCGCCTCAAGAAGTCAACAGGATCGGGAACTACAACTCAGCAAAGGAACTTTGGGAGAAGTTCCTCGAGCTGCACGAAGGGACGTCTGAAGCCAAGCTCTCCAGAAGAGATCTACTTCGCAATCTGCTCACCAGCTTGCGACTTGGGGAAGACGAGACGGTTGCACACCTACACTCGAGAATCAAGGAGATCATCACCGGACTCTCGAATCTCGGAGAAAAGGTAAGTAACCGAGATTCGCTAAGGTACGCTTTAAATTCCTTTCCTAGAGATACCAAATGGGCATCATTAGTAGATGTCTTTTACATTTCTAAAGATTTAGAAAAGATTTCGTTAGAAGATTTTTTCTCGACTTTTGAAGTGCACGAATCAAGATGTGTAGGTTCGAAGGAACCTAAGAACAACATCGCCCTCAAAGCTTCGAAAGACGAACCTGAGTCAGAATCTTCTCTCGATGATGAGGAAATGGTCATGATAGTAAGAAGATTCAAGAAACTTTGTAAATCTAAATCTACTAACCATCCGCAGGGGAAAAAGAAAAGGGCGATCCGCTGCTACCACTGCGATGAAGAAGGGCACATCAAGGACAACTGCCCCAAGCTGAAGAACAAGGATAAGGAGAAGGGTAAGAAGCCTATCCAAAAGTGAAAGGTCCTAAAGGCGACGTGGGACGATACATCGTCGGAGTCGGAAGTCGAGGCATTCTCCGGACTTGCTCTAATGGCAAGTCATCAAGACGACGACTGCGAGTCAAGCTCTTCCGAAATGAGCATCGAGAGCATCGATGAAGGGGGAGCCACGTCGGAAGAAAGTAGCAGTTCAGGGGGAGAAACGGACAACGGGATCGACAAGGTAAGTGAGGTATGATCACTTCCTCCCGATAAACTCTTTAAGTTTGTTAAACTATTAACAAAAGACTGTTGCAAATTAGAAAAGGAGATTAAAAATTTAAAAATAATTTTAGCTAAATCTTGTCCCTTAGAAGAATTAGACAAATCAAAATTAGAAAATTAGAAATTGAAATCAGAAAATAAAGATCTGAAAATTCAAGTAGATAATTTGAAAAACCATGCATGCTCATCTAATTTTAGAAAATGTAAAAAATTTAAATTGGTATTATAGATATCACCAGGGACAAATTAGGAATATTTCAAGAAAATATGTACCTAAGAAATATTTAGTTAATCCAGTAGGCTGGAACCTATATTGAGTTCCTAAATCTTGCATAGTCTAAATTTTAAATGAAATTAATGCTTTCAGTGAGAAAATTAAATAGTGAATTTCTCTATGAGGCTTTGTCTAAGAAAGTGGTTGTTGCTCCAATAACCAAGAAGGCCTAGTGCCTCGCCACGACCTGAAAGTCAAAATATTGAAATAAATGTTTAATTAACTTTCGGTCAAAGCATTAAAATTAGAATTAATTAATGCTTTTAAAGTTTTTCAAACATTTTTTTCAAAATATGTTTTTACTTAGAAAAATACTTTTACGTGAAATTTTTACTTAGAAAATTTTACTTAAAAAAATCTTAAGTTAGGATTTTTTTTTCAAAAATAATTTTTGCAAAGACTTAAAATTTTTTCAAAAATATTTTTTTTAACTTAGAAAAAAAAATTTTAGTATTTTTTTCCTTAGAAAAATTCTTTCTTATCATTTCACTTAGAATATTTTCTTAAAAATTTTTTTACAGAGACTGTTTATTGTAAAATTTTTAAGGATCTCAAAATTTTCTAAATTTTTACCCTTAGATTTTTTCTTAGAACCCCATTTTTTTGTGATCAAAGGGGGAGAAGGAAAATTATAAGTTTAGGGGGAGGTAGACCAAAATTTAATTTGACCAAAATTTAACTTATTTTATTTTTGCACTTAATTACAAATTTAGTTAAGTTTATTTTATGTCTATTATTACCCTAGCTTAACTTGGGTTGATCACACCAAAAAGGGGGAGATTGTTGGAACCCCAAGGTTGTTTTGGTGTGATCAACAAGTTAAGTTAGGTCCTGTGTGTTTCTAACCTTGTGTCTAAGTGTGCAGGAGCTTAGAAGCATAGGTAGTCGAGTGGAAGATGCAGCTATCGAGAAGGATGACACGCGGTGCGTTCAAGGGATGAGGCGCTACAGAAGAGTACACCGGCGGATGAGAAGGAAGCGTGCGGTGGTTCCAAGGGATGAAAGCCGGAGCGGAAGACTGCTCGAGGAGAAAGAGACGCAGCTAGCGAGAAGGACGGCACGTGGTGCGTCTGAGGGACGAAGACTGCGGATGAGTACGCTGACGGACGAGAAGGAAACACGCGGCGATTCCGAGGGACGAGAAGCCGGAGCGGAAGCCCACTCGAGAAGACCGGAAGTTGGGTTCGGGTGAGCCCCTTTTCGGATGTCCAAGATCACCCAAGCGAGCGGATCCGGAGTTGAAGACCCAGACCGAGGCGACCAGAGCCGGAGCAGAGGACCAGAGCCGGAGCAGTTTGGGTCCGGGGTGCCCGAAACTGACCGGGGCACCCGGAACGTACCGGGGTGCCCGGAGTTGACTTTTTCACAGATCGAGTCAAAACTCAATCTGAACATTGGGGGATGAAATTTTATCCCCCGAGGGCGCATGAAACCCTCAGGGCGCCCCGACCAAGGCTATAAATATAGCCTTGGTCCAGAAGCTTTTCAAGAACTCAGAGAAATTCATTTCCAACACTTGTACGCTTCAGTTTTAGATTAGCTTCCCTGTTTTATACTTTCATTGCTGTAAGAGGCTTCTCCACCCGAAGGAGATACTAGTGCAACATTCCTTGGATTAACAACCTCCTTAATTGTAACCAAGTCAAATCCGGTGGCTCATCTTTCTGATTTACTTTCTGCTTACTTTAATTTACAAGTGTTAGTTTAAGAGTTCGAGAAGGGTGTTTTTGTTTTTTTTTCAGGGCTATTCAACCCCCCCCCCTCTAGCTGCCCGCAACGGTCCTACATATTCCATATTACTCTATTGGATCATTAAAAGCCTTGTGCTTAACTTCCATCCTTAATTGATCTATTGGGTTGTTCCCCCACAGTGATCAACTTTATTGATGCAGTTAGATTTCCCCTTTGAACCTAGTTCTTAGGATCTCTAGTCTATATAGGTTGAGTTTCCTTTGCATCAATATTTTCATTGGAATCAATCTCATCCCTCACCATGAGCTTGCAACTAACTCTCTATTTAACCCTTTGGTTAATGCATCTGCTAGGTTATCATTTGACTTTACATATTCAATAGTAATAACTTCCATTGAGAGTAGTTGTCTAATGGTATTATGTCTACGACGTATATGTCTAGACTTACCATTATACAGATGACTCTATGTTCGTCCAATTGCTAATTGACTATAGCAATATATAGAAATTGCCAGCACAGATTTTGGCCATCTTGGAATATCTTCTAAGAATTATCGTAGTCATTCACACCACATTTGTCACGAGCTACAAACTCAAATTCCATTGTGGATCTAGTTATTACTGTTTACTTAGAAGATTCCATGAAATGACTAAACTTCCCAAAGTAAATACATAGTCACTAGTTGACTTTGAGTCTTTCATGTCATATATCCAATTCGGATTACTGTATCCTTCGATCATAGTAGGATATCTCATATAGTGTAATCCATATTCACGAGTATACCTCAAGTACCTTAGTACTCTTATTATCCCTTTTCAGTGCTCAACACCGGGATTACTCGTGTATCTACTCAATTATTTACTACATAGGATAAGTTTGGTCATGTACAACTCATTAGATATAGCAAACTTTCAATTACTTGAGAGTACTCTATATGAGAGATACTTTCTCCTGGATTCTTCGATAGATGTTGATTCATATCTATTGGTGCTCGTGCTAAAGTAGTTTAACCTTTGGTGAATTTCTCAAGAATCTTGTCCACGTAATGGGACTGACCGAGAACAAGTCCTTTTGTTATTCTAAGAATTTTAATTCCTAAAATCACAATAGCTAGACCTATGTCTTTCATGTTAAATCTTAAGTTCAACATATCTTTAGTGAATTTAATTATCTTATCATTATTCCCAATCATCTACATATAGACACAAGATGACATAGTCATTCTCTGTGGCTTTCATGTGGACACATTTTTCACATTCATTGATTTTGAATCCATAATCCTTAATGACATTATCAAATTTTTCATGCCACTGCTTTGGTGCTTGTTTTAAGTTGTATAACGACTTCATCAATTTATAAACCTTATTTTTCTACCCTGGCATAGAAAACCCTTCAGGTTGCTCCATGTATATTTCCTCTTCTAACTCCCTATTTAGAAAGGTTGTCTTTACATCCATCTGATGTATTTCGAGATTCCATAGAGGACTATAGACAACAATACTCTAATAGAAATTATTCTCGACACCGGAGAATACGTATCAAAGTAATTAAGATCTTCTCATTGTCGATATCCTTTGATTACCAATCTATCCTTATAATTATCAATCATGCCATCTAATTTCATTTTCTTCTTAAAAATCCACTTGTAACTTAGTGATTTGTTTCCCTATAGAAGATCCACAAGTTCTTAGGTAGGATTTTACAAGATAGAGTTTATCTCAGATGTAATTACCTCTTTCTAGTGAGGTCCATCAGAAGAACTTACTGCTTTTGAGTAATTGTGGGGCTCACTATGATTTTTCTTCCCGAGAGCTTTTACTTCGTCTGAGCTCAACCTCAACTAATTCATCATCATCTTTTTTACCTTGTGTTCCATATGACCATTTTGAGGAGCTAACTTCTGTTGGATAAAAAATTTGCTTTGGGGGGGGGTGAATAGCGATCGTCGAAAAATTCGAATTAAAACGAAGTTACGCAGCAGAAAATAGAAGAAACAAACAATGCTAACACAAATTGGTTTTACTTGGTTCGGAGCCTTCAACAACTCCTACTCCAAGGCCTGCACTCGTTGAGTGCTTTCGTTAGGCAATCCACTAATAGTTCGTAAAAATGTGTCACACGATAAGTACAGGAACAAAAAAAACAAGGTTACCAACAACAAGGAAAATATGAAAATTTGAGTCGCCGGTTGTCGGAGGAGCTTCATAGTGTCGCATGAGCTTTTTCGGAGCATTGAGCAAGAATAAAACTTGTCGCAATTATTATTTTGAAGCTCCTGGTTAAAGGCATTTAAATAGGTCCATTCTAGGCACCTAGAACCCCTTCGGGCGCCTAGACCACGTGGCTTGGCCAATCGACGCGCTCCACATCAACTTATGGATAATTCTTCGGGTCAGGGCACCTGGACCAAGTCTATGCACCTGAACCGCATGGGCATTCGCGGGCGAACCTTGTCCGGGCGCTCAGACCAGCTCTGGGCATTCGGACTCCGGGCACCCAGACTCTCTCAGGAGCCTTGACACCTTTTCTTCAGCCTCTCCTCTTGAAAGAAAAGGTTAGTCTAGACAATCAAAAATATATTTTACCTTGCAAAACAGAGTTAGCACAACATAATAAAATGTGAGTATTAATTAGATCCTGTCTTCACGATACCAGGACCTAGTCAAGATCTCAACTTTGGTTTTTCAAATGGACCTAAGTTGGATCGACGCCTATAGTCCCCTCAACGGGGAACACATCCTCACTGGATCTCTCCTCCAGTTGCTTACTTTTACTTACCACTTGCAGTCACTTGACTTTCCTCTGACCCACCAGGTCTTCCCGCCAATTGTCAGGTCCGCAGACCCAACTAAACTTCAGTCGATTGTCAGGTTCCGCAGACCCAACCAGACTTTCCACTAGATATCGGACCTCGCGGACCTATCTGGACTTTGCACCAACTATCGGGCCCCGTGGACCTAGTTGGATTTCAGCCTGTTATTAGGTCCCTCATACCAGTCAACTCTTACACACTTGGTAAGGTAGTTAGACAAACAACACATCTAACTTTAACCTATTTGTCATACATCAAAACCAAATTATTAGTGCAACCTGCACCAACAGTTTCCTCTTAGGTCTTATAAGGAAACACATGCTCAAAGAACAAGACATTTCTTGATTTTATTATTGATTTCTTATGTATATCCAGTATTTGTGACTCATACACAAAGAACTAATATGCACTACTATTTGTATATATCCAATAAATATGCAATCAATCATTTCTGGTCCTATCTTAATCCTTTTCAAATCAAACACTAAAACTTTAGCAAGACACCCCACATTCATAAATATTTATAGGACAGTTGTCTTCCATTTCACAACTCATAAGAGCTCTTATATATTTTCTTTTGGGACACCTTATTTAAAAGGTAATTAGCTATTAACACGACTTTCTCCCACATGAACTCGAATAATCCAAAGCTTAATAGAAGAGCATTCATCATCTTCTTTAGAGTATGGTTCTTCCACTCAGCAACACCATTTTCTGAGGAGTATAAGGAACTATTGTTTCATGTCTGACCCCATGTTCACTACACAACTCAGTGAATGGTAATACATATTCACCGTCTTGATCACTTTGAACCACCATAATCATTTTATTAAGTTAGTTTTCAACTTCATTCTTATAAAGAGTTAATTTCTCTATAACTTCATCCTTACTTTTAAAAAGATACATAAAATAATACTTTGTGTTATCATCAACAAAAGTGATGAAGTATTTATTACCACCACGTGTTGGCGTACCTTTTAGGTCGCACACGTCGGTGTGGATTAGGTTAAGTGATTCGTTACTTCTTTCAATATGTTGAAAGAATGACCCTATCATTTTCACTTCAACATAAATTTCACACTTGTGTTTCGGGTCAAGGAGGAATGTAGGCATGCTGATTAACCTATGCAACACATCGTAGTTAACATATTCTAGTCTACCATGACACAAATATGAAGACTCTTTCCTGAGTTTAAGTGGAAGAACTTTCAATTTTATTAACCTTAGGCGTAATAGTCATTACACTGAGTTTAAACATCCTATCGATTACATAACCCTTTCCTAAAAATATTCTATTTTTAGACAGAACAACTATATTCGACTCAGAAATAATATGAAAGTCATGCTTGCTCAAAAGTGATTCGGACACTAGATTCTTCCGAATCTCTAGAATATATAACACATTGTTAAGAGTCAACTCCTTGCTCGAGGTCAGCTTTAGCATCACTTTTCCTTCGCTAATGATGTCTGAGATTGCTGAGTTCCCCATGAACAATTTATCTCCATTAACTTCTTTAAAATTGTGGAGCATCTCCTTATTGCAACACACATGTCTGGTGGTATTGATATTGATCCACTATTGTCATGAATTTGAATCCACCAGGTTTTGTTCAGAGGCCACAGTATAGAGGTCGCCTATTTCTAGTCTTTTATTCAAGTTGGTCTCCTGCTTCTTCTTCAACTTTTTACACTCTGAAGATTTGTGACCTACTTTGTCATAGTTGAAGCACTTCTTAGAGAATTTCTTACTTACGCCTCCTCTGGATCTCATCTTGAAAGTCTTAGGGTTCTTCTGTTTCACGTTTTGACCGTGCTCGACCACGTCGACTTTCACAGTAGCATGAGAGAATAATTTTCTTTCTGAACTCTTGTTGTCTTCCTTAATTCAAAGTCTAACCATGAGTTTTCCCACGTTCATTTTCTTCCACTTATGCTTTAGGTAGTTCTTGAAGTTTCACGCAGCCACCTAGAAAGTTTCACGCAGAACTGTATCTTCTAAGTGGATCTCGTGCAAGATCATCTAAAGTTCCTAGACTTGGCTAATCACAGTCTTGGAGTCAACTATCTTATAGTCCAGGAATCAACCCACAATAAATTTTTTTGCCCCCACATCCTCATCTTGTACTTCTTATCCAAGGGCTCTCACAGCTCCTTAGTCGTTCTCTTCGTGCTATATACAGTATACAGTGAGTCAGCGAGGTAGTTGAGGATGTCATTTCAGCAAAGGAACTTAGAATGAGTTCATACCTCTACTGCACTGATGGTGTGAACATCATCATCTTCAGCATGCTTGGGCAGATCCTCAATCAAGAACTAGGTTAGATTGAGCGCGGTCAAACATAAGAGCATCTTATACTGCCACCTCTTGAAGTTTAACCTAATAAATTTCTCTAGCATTTTCCCATGGTTGATTGGAACATTCCCAATCGGGGTGGAGGGGACCTTCACGTGATGAGTTTGTGCACCTCAACATTTTCTATGTCCATCTCAACAGAACAAAATATGTTTTAAGATTGTTGGGTAATCTTACTGGAGATAGAAGAGTAGTCTGAATTGAAATTACAAAATCAAATTAAACTTATATGTTAAGTTGACCTGAGTTGATAATCTTAGGCTGCCAAGTAGGGAAAGAAGAGATGTTTGGGATGGCTGAGTTGACTGGAACCAGAGTGCAGACTCCTGAGTGCAAAGTCCAAATGTAGACTTCAGAGTATAGACTCCTGACTTGAGAGTCCCTACTTGAGGCTCCAAACTAGAGACTCCCGACTTGAGAGTCTGCATTGTAGAAGACTGTAGAGTTCAAGTTACAGAAGACTATAAACTCCCGAGTGTTGACTCCCGACTGTAGAATCCCGACTGAAGAGTCCTGATTGTAGACTCTCGACTGGAGAGTCCCAAGTGCTGAAAAGAAGAAGTTGAGGCCTTCTTTTAAGTAGTTTCCTTAAAACAAATTTGTCCTCCTCCGGTTGTGCTTTGAAGTTATGATGAGTGTTTGTTTCCTAGGATACAATGGTAAAACCACGTACACAACCAAACACTAGTTGTTCGTGATGAACTAAAAAGTACCTGATTGCTATCAAAGATAAATCACCGAGGTGGAGGAAAATTTTTGCTATTAGCTCACTTCTTGCTCTTGGTCACAACCTCCTTATATAAGAGCTTAGACCCTTATAGTATTTAATGACTGAATTAAAACTATTTACTACCTATTCAATGGATGGAGGTTACAAATTCTTCATTAATCATCAATTAATGCATTTATTATATTTGATCAATATCTAAAATATTCAAGTGGCAAAACGTTGGTTTATTCGCTTGGCCAAATTTTATCTCGGTCGATCAGACATTTGACACGCGCAAGTCATACTCGTATACAAGTCAACTTAGTTCAGTATAATTTAGGTTCTGGATTTGTACCCCTGCATATTTATACATGAGAGGGAGTCTCTCTTCATATATTTATCCATATCATTAACACATGTACAGTAATATAAACGAACTATAGTATCTTAAAACCTTCAACATGAAACTAAACTCATACAAAAAAAAGTCTTCTCTTTTTTTTTTTTCATTGATATTTCTAACACTGACACATTCAACAATAGCATACCATCCCTTCACTATATGCTAATATCATTTTTTTAAAAAAAATATTAAATATATATGATAAAAAAAGTTTTTTTTAAAATCAAATTAATGTATTAGAGAATCTTTTAGTTTAAAATCTTATGCTGAAATGAAGAATTTCTATGTGGATGGTGATATGGTTATCATAGTGTCATGAGTAGTTATGAAAATTAACGAGAAAGATTATTATCTTAATCTTTTATTAATAAAATTATGTTAATATTTTTTTTATACTAAAAATAATTTTAAAATTTATTAATAATTTTTTATTATATTATATATATAAAAATATATATTATTATGATTATCTTTAGTCTCATATCTTAGGAATAGGATAACATTATGAGCGAAAAAATTTCTGTAAATATCTAATGTTGACAATATTAAAAAGTATATCTTTCTCAATCTTTATTAGATAAATCTAGTATATGTTGGTATTAGTTTAATTAGAGAAAATATGGATCGAGAAAATCCAAAGATTGATAATTGATTTTTTTATAATCTCCAGGATTGAGGAGCATCAATAGAAAAATATTAACATATTTTTAAGATTTATTTGAGGTCAATTTGACTAAAATATATTTTTTTAAATGAATCATATTCAACATTTATGAACTAGTTTGATATGTGTTGTGTGTAACTCGGCTCACAGGTCAAAAACTCTATTCCTAAATAAAATTTCAACCCGAGTTTAATATAATATGATGGTAAAAAATGAATACGTTCATCTTTAGTACTTCCGTCAATCCGTCCCAAGACTAACATAGAATAAAGTTTAATATGATATAGTTCGATCTTTAGCGGACCACTTTGCAAGCACTAAACCATACATGGTCAAATCACTAGTGGTCCAACCCATATGTTGCCACTGGGTTAATACAATATTTACTTAAGAGGGAAGAAAACTGACCCCTAAAAAAACACTGTAGATTTTTCATTTTCCTCTTTAGGAAAGCATCAATGGCACTGTTCTATCGCTCCAAACTTCCAAATGTTACTTAACGAGCCAGGACAAGCATGTGAGTAATGTCCTTTATAGATTGGGAAGGTAGGATCACAAAATTAATGATACCACCCTAAAATCTGCATGTCCTTGGTTAAACCAAATTAAATTATTCAAAATTAAACTAATTACTTTTTTTTAAAACCAATCGAATCAAACAAATTTTATTATTAAAATATAAATAAATTAAATTGAATCGGATCTATAATCAAATTAATTGTTTTTTTTTAAAAATATTTTTTAAATAAAAAGTCAATCAATTTAATAAAGAATTAAAAGTGTTGATAATTTTTAATTTGTTATTATTTAATGAAAGATAGTTTAATGGATTTAATTGATTTTTAAATCTAAAATCAAAATAATCTATATTTATTTTTTTTCAAAAAATAATTATATATATATATATATATATATATTATAATTCAGGTATTTATGTACCAACTAATCATAGAGGTGAATGCCCTATAGTGTATAGATTTTCAGTACACCTTAATTAGGATTAAACGATGGATACTTAAGAATCTATTGACAATAGGTAGGGATGAGTAAACAGTCGATTAAATTGAATTAATCGATTAAACTAATTAAATTTGTAAATTTGATTCAGTAAAATTAAAATTTTATTTTTTTTAATATCGATTAATTTAGATAATTTAATTCGATCTAGATTTTAAAAATCCAAATTTAATTAAATCAATTTTAGTGAAATTGTCAGTCACCTACTAATGACATAACAATCGACTGTTAGACTTCCAAATCAAACAATAATTGATCTTTGGACTTGACTGTCCATCGTCAGTCAATTGATAGAAAGTTATAATCAATTGGTAGACTTAAAAAATTTAAATAAAATGTCACATAATTGATTGTTGGACTCAATTATCCGTTACCAACCGATTGTGGGAAAGTATCAATCGATTGTTGATTAAAAAATTAATTATTTTAATTTTTATTAAATTAACTTATGTTTTATCTGCTCGATTTGTTGGATGTTTATTAGAAAGAATGGTCTATTCGGTTATTTCAAACAAAAAATTGATTCCAGATGAATCCAATCAATTTGATTTTAAATCGATTCTTCACCCCTAATTCATTGCATTATTATTGCTTCGTGGGCTAAAATTTTGAATATAGACAGTCAAAGGTGCAATTATTATCTCGACAATCCTAGGGACTTTATCTAACAACAATAGCATATGCAAGAAGGGATTAACGTAATCAACAGAGCATTCTGCACCAATTGAGAATTGACACTAGGTCTATTGGCAGTAACATCTTTACAGGGTCGTGAGGGCTAATTTTTAAATATATTGTAGTAAAAGATGATTACGCTCACTCCAAGCACCCCTCACAATCAGTTCCAAGGTCATGTGAAGGGACATAAATCATGAAGTCAATTTATAGTCGACCACCAAATGACTAAAAAGTTGAAGGAGTTTTTTTAAGGGTATATATTTGTCGAGAATTGATCTCTGCTCTATTATAATAAATTCATCACCATCTAATCAACTAAGATTAAATTTTTGAATATAAAAATGATAAACTCAGATAGTCTCATTGACTAATAATGGAGTGACTGATCCAGCCTCATGAAAATTTTCCACTAACTACCATGATAAATTTGGAAGCGCGCATGACGAACAATCGAGAAGTCCAACATTTTTTGATTGCGTGACCTATTTAAAGAAAAAATTTCTATAAATATATTATAATTAAGGATCAAATCGTAAGTATCTGGATGATAATCTGAATATCATACTGTGGCATTATAGTCCCTGGAGTTAAAATTTTGAATATAGATGGTGGCAAAAGCGAATATGCTCGCCTCCAGCGCTCCTGTCAACCCGTCCCAAGACCAACACGAAGAAGGTAGATCACGGACGGCTACTAATCTTCAAAATAATGACTAACACATAAGGGAGACATTTACCTCGACTTTGTCGAGATTCGAATCTTAGATTTCACGGTGACAACACCTCATGTGCTAGTCATTAGATCGTCCCGAGAGGATAAATTTTGAATATAGATGGTGGCATAAGGCAAATACGCTCATCCCCATCGCCCCCACCAACCCGTCCCAAGACCAACACGGAGGAGGTAAATCACGGATGGCTACTAGCCTTTAGAATAATGACTAACATATACGGGAGATATTACCTTGATTTTATTGAGATTTGAATCCTAAATTTTACGATGATAATATTTCGTACGTTAACAACTAGACCATTCCAAGAAAATAAAATCTTGAATATAGATAAAAAATCTTGAATATAGATAAATAGAAAGGGGAGGGAGAGAGAATATATGGAAGTTGATGCATCTCTTTTCTTACTTCAAGGACTAAACAATAAAGACAAAATACAAACAAAGCGGTAGCGTTCAGAATAGTAGATCGAATAGTGGATCCACAGAAAAGCTCGTCTTTTATTAAGTTCGACCCGACACATAATTTAGTCCCAATTCCGTAGTGAATTAAGAAGTGACATTTGCGTATCGTCCTCACCACGGATATAAAAGAATGAGTAGATCCACGTGAATTTGAATTTAACCTTGTTGGGTCTACGATCTCTGCCACAGATAAGAAAAATATATATATAAATATATCCTCTGGAAGTAGTGTATATTCCCAATCGTTTGTCAGCACATACATTTATGGGGGCGTAATGAAAAATAATAATGATATTCTCAGCTCAGCTCGCATTATAAAACTGGATTCACCTATTGCAGAACCAATTAGACGGTGGCAGGATGGAAGAGGACAAACCGCTGATGGAAATGGGAACTGATCCTGATTCCTGAACCTCCCTCCCATGCACGAACAGTACTTCTCTGCCCTTCTGAAAGCGTGCCCAAGGCAGGCAGTGGAGTCTGCCTAACCCACCCTTGCTTTAGCCCTTAAGAAAATGCACAAATACCTTCTTTTGTCTACCCTAAAGTGATGATTCAAGCCGGCCAATCA
Organism: Zingiber officinale; assembly: GCF_018446385.1. Lineage (NCBI taxonomy): Eukaryota > Viridiplantae > Streptophyta > Magnoliopsida > Zingiberales > Zingiberaceae > Zingiber > Zingiber officinale. The sequence continues at coordinate 35,337,149 of NC_056004.1, read as the reverse complement.
TGGCCTCAGCTGGTTGCATGAATCGAATATTTGTTGTTGGTGGATCACAAAGTCAAGGTTGTGGGCTTTGTCCATTCACCTCATGTTTCCGTCATTTCCACTGATTTGATCATTGCTTGTCTGCTTCTTATGCAAAAGGTCCGGTCCTGATTACTCTGCGCATGGACCCTCCATGTGCTATCCATATGACATTTATCTCGTGCAATGTCACTTTTAAATCACGGTTCGATGAATTGAACTTCCATGGTTCTTAATGCTTTTTGCTGAAAAGATAGTCAATTTTTCTTTAATCTATCCTGACTCATCTTGATGTTAAAAATAAGAGCAATACTAGCTCAAACTTTATGTGAAAGTAATATTCCTTGCTCACATATCTGTAGACAATTAATTTTTGTGTGTGCACTTACATGACATGATTATAACCGTAAGCGAGGTTTTTGGCTGGCTGTCGGATGCTGCTAATCCTTTAATTGTGCCACTGAAATCATGACATGTTAACTTTAAAGCTCAGTCAAGTGCAGTTTGATCAAAGTGGTTGATATATATATTGAGTGGAAGTACATACTAACATACATAAACGTCGTCAATGATTAACAAGTGCCTTACTGTGCTTGGCTTTTCTTTCTGTTCACATGTAGACACCAAGATACAGAGAGCATCGATCTATTTATTTCTTTTCAAAAAAAAAATGCATATAAAAACATTAGGAAGGCAACCACATTCTAGAGAAGGTAGTTTGGTCTGTGTACCAGCGAGTGATCACAAATGTTAATGTATAACTGGCAAAAACATGTCTCTTTGTATTGTCGCTGCTGCAGAATCTGGCTGCCTCTTTGTCATACCACTATTTCTACAAATATATCTAAATTAATTAATAGGTGGGCCTAATTAAAAAAAGTATGCTTTGCAAAATCTATCATAAAATATTATTCGTCTGGAAGCAAGAAATTATTAAGAAAATTCATAAACAAGTGCGTGTGTATATATATATATATAAATGGAATGTTGCTGCAAGATGAGTGAAACCAAACGTAACTATTAATTATAAGATAAAACACTTTGCGTTATCCACCCAAAGTTGGCCTGACAATTATGAAAAAGTGGAAGTAGACATCATCTTGTTTGCAAAAACTGAGTTAAACCTTCGGCTTTTGAGTCATCTTCTTTGCCTCGAGTATATTGGCTTATTTTCCATGTAATGCAAGGCCATAGTGCAAACAGAGCAACACAAAAAGCCATGATTTCGAGCCAATGTGGGGCATGAAGATTCAACGGAAATTAATTATATGCTTTGCAACTGGATCGCTCTTCCCATGTCCGTCCATAATAAGACCAATCCCTGCTTATTTGTCTCAATCAAGCTACTCCTTTGGATCTTGTACCCATTTTTTCCCACAATAGAACATGGAAGCATGCGCTCTTCTTCCAAAACAGCTGGTGTCCAAAGATCTATGCCTGCCTGGAAGAATGTAAACCCCACTCCCTCAATTTTTGACTGACATGACTCCGCCAGTCATGGAAGGTTGGAGAAAAACGTAACATACCACCATTACTGCACCAAACCACCTTTGCAGAATATAATCCCCCCTTGCTATAGGCCTTGGAATACATATGCTTGCGCCAAACACAACTAGCTGTCCCTACAAAGTGAAAGTGGCAAATACTATATAGTTTAAGCTTGGAAGTCATACATGTCATGCCCATTGTCTACCCACTCGAATGCTTGATGCTTGATGTCCATGGTCTGCATAAGGAAAAGGCAATTATTAAAGGACATTAATTCAGCATGCTTCATTCTCACAATTTTTAAATGTGTAACAGCATATAGTGATACACAATTTGAGTGGGGTAGGCGTGCCTCTGTAAAATGCGAGCCCACAAATTTGCCATAGCATAACATGTAATGTTGAAGCACCCAACTCTCTTGTGGCTTAAGAAAATATTCTCCTAGTCAATTTGTTGTATTAGTTAGTAATATAAATTAATTTGATTCTATAGTGTAACTATGACATGGATATTGAGTGGTAATAACGTAGCAATGATTATAGATTACTCTGTGGTGCATAAAGCTAAGTTATACCAACACAAATAAACCAGGGTTGAAATATGAAAAAGAAACGATAAAAACCTACTTCACATGTATTGAGGGGAATACATACTTGAAAAGATAATAATGCCAAAATGCTTGAAAGCATAAATGACAAGTTAAATATTAATTTGTAGTCTTGTAAAGTACCTTCTAGCATGTCAGAATCATATATAAAGGATTAATATTGCGTACCACTTTAAAAGAAAGATTACTTTGATTGTCAAATTGAAGCTACTCATAATTGCAAGCAATTGGAAGAATGAGAACTTTTGAGAGTTCCATCACTAGCATCACCTAATGCCTCTCTATTGTGGCAAGATTATTGTGAAAGAAAAAAAAAATCTGCTATAATCTTAAAATTATTGTAGATAGCTAATTTCATCGAATACAAATGTATCTCATTTTTGCGGGGTATTCCACCACAGAGGCATATTCGATGTAAGATTAATGACATTTAAGTCATCACAATTATTATTTGAGATGGCTGCAACACCATCACAGATAAATATTTAAGGATGGAATAATGAAAAAAAAAGTAAATTTAATTGTTTTTGATAACACAAAAAATCTATAGATAAAAAATAAACATTAATTTTTTTATTTTTTATTTTTATCAAAGCAATCGATCAAACTCAGTTGTAACATTCCGCTTAATTTGGACAAAAGCTAAATGGAAACTCTTTGCCTACTCTTTGTTAACTGCTCTTTCTCTGCCCATCTTTTTCCCAAGAGGAAAACACAACCATAAGGTCTCGTTGCAATGCATTGATCACCCATCCTAATAAGCCATCTGCCAGGTTTCAATTAAACCCTAGGATTACAACATACGCTAGACAGAACAAGGTTTCAAAAACTCCAAAAATGAGCTCTTAGCATATAGATAATGCTCGATTTATTTAGTAATGGATAGTTTAATAATTGCAGTTTATAGTAGGACTCACTAATCCAGGAAAGAGAGGTGAAAATAATCAAATTAGGTTCGAGTGATCCTCCATTTCTGTTCAAAGGCACTGCAAATCCTATTCAAAGAGCATGTTGCACACAAAGGGTATTCTTATCCTACAAAATCAAAATGATACCTTTAACTAGCAGTATCAGTTTAGTAATTAGAGATCCATTGATTACTGATATTTTCCTCTATAAACTGACGTTTGAGCAACATAGTTAATGACCATATATTATGATGTGATTCATCAGTGTTATGAACTCGATTAGTATTCAAATATGACATACAAAATCAAAAAACGATGTCAGTTTATATTTTTCCATTAATGCCAGCCATTTTGTTATCATTTTTAGATTTTTTATATTGTGGCCAGCTAAAACTTATGTCAGACTCATGCTACACTTGTTCTATGTTCACTCTTCAATAAAAAGCATGCCACAATCTATCTTCCACCTTTCGTAAAAAGCATGCTATGTTCTTTCTTCAAATTTCAGTAAAAAGCATTGAATATGCCAATAATGAAATATCAACGATCAAGAATTGATAACGTGTCATATGCTGGGGCCAAGCATGGTCAGAGGATTTTTTTTTAAAAAAAAATCACAATATATGTATAATGTTTTATTATTTTTCAGGAATTATAATGTTTCTTTTTCAAGAAATACATATGAACACGAACATGTAATTAATGCATTCCAGTTGTCTTAACACCCATAGAACTTGAATAACGCTATTACTGCCTTAACGCCTGTTATCTCTAAAATTGTGAACCAATGGATAATCTCTAAAAAAGCTGACTTGTGAATATAAGAGATGAGATTGAGAAACGAGGGATTGAGGTTGAAGAATTAGAGATAGAGGATTTTGACAGAGGAGAGTGGAGGAAGGGGAATATTTTTTGTATTTCTGGTTAATCATTTTAATGATAAAAATTATTATTAAAAATCTTCATAATGCTCTTTCTATCTATTTTTTAAAATATATTTTACATGGTACTAAGGGCATGCCATGGGAAAATAAGATATGAGACTGAGAGATGAGGGATTGAGGGTGGAGAATTAGAGAAGGAATTTGATAGAGGATGGTGGAGGAAGCGTAGGATATGTTTTTTGTATTTTCTAGAATCTTTAATGATAAAATTATCATAAGAAATCATCATAATGCTCTTTTTATCTAATTTTTAAAATATTTTACAGGATACTAAGGAAATACCATGGGAAAATAATGTCAGGTATAAGCTTGGATTGTGCTCAACACATGAGTGCAGAGACTAAACTTAGCCTGAGAGCCAAGTAGAACACAACAAATAGACAAATTGAACACCCACCTAGCACAAACTTGGTTGCTTATAATGTTGGGCACAACTCAACCCATTGAGGGTGGGGTTGGGTTGTGGGTTGCTCAACCCATTTGACACCTAAAATAGCATGTGAAGATCTTCTATCATAGAAAAAAACTTAGTAGTATAAAAAAAAAGACAACCCGATGCACGAAACTCCCGTCAATATAGGATTCCGGAGAAGAGTCGGACAACATTGGATGTATTGTAGACCGCCTTAACCTGCATTGTAAGAGGCTGTTATCGTGAGATTCGTGATTTAAGCCCGTGACCACAAGGTTGCACTAAAGCTCCCCTTCAAAAAAGATTAGTAGTATAAATGAGAGAAAAATACATTCCTCAAAATTCTAATTATGAGGTAAGTGTGTTTAAACCATTGTGCATAAAATTAATTGGTAGGTATATACATGCAGTTCATATTGATATAATCAGTTCTAAAAAGCACATGAAGATAATATGTGATCCAGGCATATAGCCATCTAGGCATTTCATATAAAAGAATGCTTTAAATAAGATAAGCAATTCATATAATATGTTCCTTCTTTCTTTATTTGCTGAAACTAAAACTAGTCTTAACATGGATTTTACCAAAATAGTGAATCAAGTAGCCCAAACAATGTTGTTCTGTGTCTATGTGGTGTAAGCTAACTACCAAATGAGCATAACCAAATAAACAGGAACTGCTTTGCATATACCAAATTGCAAATTGGCACTGCATATGCATTATGCAACATGATCCCTCACAACATACACCTGTGTTGCTTTTCACAATAACGAATATATTTGCCACCTAGAACAGTGAGTTCTTACCCACCCTCCTATTGATTCAACAAATATCATGCAGATATTTCAAAAAAAATAATGCAGCAATATCCAATAGTTTACATTATTTTGGGGAAAAAATTGTTGAAAAAATGTCAACATTAAATTGAGCCTCACAAAAATTATTGTTGCATGTTGAATGCCATGGGACTTGCTTGGTACAAATCATCAACGTATGATCTCTCTGTGAACCATTGCACCAACCTGAGAAGATATAGTTTTTCACTCATATGATGTAAAAAAAAAACAAACAAGGATAATCCCACAAAAGCAAGTATAGCATCAACACAATTAGACAAGTTTGGAATTTTTGCTGAAATATGAGAGAGACCAGCTAAGTCAAGACTTCAAGAATTGAGATGATGACAATTATAATTTTTTTTTTAAAATAAAAAATGGAAATAAGAAATCACTATTATTTTTGGAATTTATTGGCAAGTGACGAGTAACAAGGTTCTTTATTACATCAAGAAGCTTCTTGTGCTTAACAACAGCTGTTATGCTTAACTTTTACAACAATTGTGCTGCAACACTCAAGATGTGAGTATTTCAACAAAATTAAATGTGATATTAATGGAAAATCTTGATAATTAGCCAGAATACCATAGAAGTGCTTGAAAGCTCTTGGCATATGGACATATGGTTTAATTTTGAAAATAACACCTTTCTCTATTTTCACATGCAGAGCTTGCCGCCTACAACTTTAACTAAGGGACTATTGAATATTGCATGAAATGGCTAACATCATAGTCAGTTTGTGTGTCAATTTTTACTATAGTGGCAAACTCAAGCAAATATTTTAATTAGCATACGAACACAAACATTCCAATAGGTAAACATAGAAAATGAGCATCTAATGGTAACCAGAACTATTCCATCAGAATGAACAGCTCATGAGTGATTTTGAAATGGGCTTCTTGTGACAAGACAAACTATACAATTTGACGAAAATGTTTTAAGTGCACTTCTTAATGCTAAATCAAAATGTGTCAAATTATGATATAGATGGCAATAAAGACAAGGCAATTTCATTTGTCATAAGAAGATAATTCAAAACAGATAAAAAACACAACATCGGTAACAAATCAACTAACCAGGTGAATGATGTCAGGTATATAATCTGCAGGGTCGCAATCCTGCTTCTTCAGATAATTAGCATAGTCGTCTGAGTTCAGGATTTGCAAATTCTGAGACAGAGAAAAACAGTTTATTAAACAAACATGAACAATGAATGCTTTGCCTAATTGATCTTATGAAAAACAATTGAAATGAAACTATTTACTTCATAAACCTTATCTGTTTTCTTAAAAGTAAAACCAAATCGAAGGAAAATATAAATTTACTGTATGAGCAAATTCTTTTGCCTTCAACTAAACTATGAGAATTCACACAGAACATTTTATGTAGGAGCTCGAGCTCGAGCTCACTGACATCATCAAGGAAGTCACTGTCTAGTTCAAATCCACATAACGTCAAAAACTTTAACCACATTGCAGGAATAAAGGTAAACATCTAACAAAACCCTATCTCCTGCCATTTACGACGCTAAGGAATGGAAGATAAAACAAATCCTTTTACATCCTACCAGAACTTGGAGTATCAAACACTATCCAGAGAACAAAGCCAGAAGCCCTAGCTTTTCTTTCCCACTTTCTCACCTCAAGACAGGCCTTTTCGAGGACAAATACGACTCCAGACCACTTACTTCTGTCAATCGGAGCAACGATCGGGAGCCAGAGAATCAGGTCAAGGCCTCATTCCCTCTCCTATTTTCGTCGTTCTCATCTACCTCGACTATACACTCGATTTCCTATTCATCTGCTTCCTGTTATCCCCAGTCGAAGGCCTCGTTCTTCTCCACCTCAACCAGAGACGGTTCTTCTAGTCTCCTGTTCTTGAGCTTTCTCCTCTTTACTCCAAGCGTCCGAACCATCTCTACCCAGCGGCGATCCGTGGGCAAGTGGAGAAGCGGAGACGGGCGAGAGGGACGGCATGAACATTTTTTATATTAAGAAAAATAGAATGGAAATTCTTAAATACAAACAATTTGATTTTTATGAACATATTTTTTTTAAAAAAAATAGAAATATTTTTATAAAATATATATACTATAAATTGCAAATTCATATTCACATTTTCAATCCAAATTTTTAGAATAATTATTCATATAATTAACATATTCGATTTTTTAAAATACAAATATCATATTTTACTTTTACTTTTATAAAACATAGATTTATAAAAGAGACCATAAAATTTATATTTTATAATTTTTATACAAATGTATGAAATAGAAGATTATATAAGAAATACAAAATAAATTTTATTATTTGCCATCATGACTTTATATAGTTTTTCTTCATCTTAAATTTATACAACTAGAATTAAACGATGAGAATGGAAATGAATTCGTTCTATATTGATATTTCATAAAATGCTAAGAAACTATTGGCTCCATATATTAGCAATACATGTGCAAAAAATGACAACAAATGATTCTTGTCAAAATCAGTCACTTTAATGAAGATGAATTGTATCCCTAACTTTTAGACATACCATGCACGTCCTTGGAGTTATAGTATAGTGATAAAAATGCTTAGTTGTATATCAAATACTTATGATTCAATTTTTAATTATAATTTATAACTAAGGGATATTTAACTTCTAAATATCTCAATTTATTTTTTATAAAACTAGAATGATAACCCAAGACGGAATCCAGCTTGATTATTTTTTAATTTTTTTTAGAACGACCATACACTATTTTAATGCATTCAAATGGTCACTCTCAAGACAAAAATTACTTTTTGTGTGCTCATGTGTAATTAAGTAGAGTATTAAAGTACAAGATAATGATACCTGAATTACTTTATAAAAAAAACTAATAATAATAATGACAATACTAATAAAATGACATAACGTGTTATGAGATTTCACTTATATTCCAAGAAGACATACGATGCATCTCTTACTCAATTTAAACGAGATAATAAAGTAAACTTGTTTTATGAGTATTGTTGGTACAATTAATCTCTCAGTTGATCAAGTTCGATATAATTTAAGTTTGAGTTTTGATATTTAATCAATATATTAGTTGAAATTAATAAAAAAAAAATTTAAGTAGATCATGATTGACCGAACACTATTAGGGCACATATGAGCTAGCTAGTGTAGGGATCTGATGCATAAAATAACACATAACGTAGCGAAAAAAGGATTCCTCCAGAGATCCTTGCGAATACTGTATACTACACTTTCCTATTCTATCAGATAGAATAGTTACCTTTGTTACGTGAACTAGTACTCCCGACAGCAACTTTGATTCGGATGCAGATCTCAGCGCGATCACCATGTCCACGCATCTACAGTATCCACACGAACACGTTCTCCGTCCGTCTCACGAACTCATGATTTAGAGAAGAAACAACCTTTGTTGTGCTAGCAACTATATCTTTGTTGCGTGAACCGATACTTCGACAGTAACTTTGATTCGGATACAGATCTCAGCGCAATCAACACATCTGTACCTCTACGGTATCCACACAAACACGTTCTCTGTCCACCTCATGAACTCATGACTTAGAGAAGGAACAACCTTTATTGTTCTAGCAACTACACAAGGTTATTTTTGACCAAGAGAAGAAAAGGAAGAAGATCAAAAATCAGGAAGATCACCATCACCCAAAATGTTACTTCACCTATATAAGGTGACTTCACTCAAAGGTTACTTTACCAAAATGTTACTTTATCAATGACTTTTATACTTATCCAATGAATACAAGAGTTTTTATCTCTTGATCTTCCTTTTGATTAATGATGTATTAATCTCTATTAATATTCATTAATCTTAATGGGTTAGATTTAGTATATTAGATTAACCATTAACCCAATAAGTCATTAACCTAATAAACAAAGGAGTCTAACTCATTACTCAATGAGTCTAATCTGAATTCATTCGAGTCTGACTCAATGTGTATAATTCATATTAGACTTAACTCTATAACTTATCTCCAAATCAACATGTTCTTTGTGTGTGACCCAATAAGCTCTCGTAACATTGACAATGTATCTAAGACTATTTTAAATACATAAGCAATGAGTGACATCTAGCAATATATCATTACTACCCAAGTGACGAGAATGTTGAGATCCGACCTAACCTTTATGTGTTTATTATCTTATATGACTTAATCCTTATATCCTTGATATCTAGATTGACTAATGAGGCATAGACCATGTCATCCTCTTATCAATCTTTATGTTTCTTAATCTCTAAGTAGACACACTCAATCAAATAAGCTCAATATCGCATATTGACTTATTTGAGCATGACCATACAGTCTTATGTCCTACTAATCAAAGGGCCTACAGATATCGCTTCCATTATATGAAAGGGATAGATCCCATCTACATTACTCACATCTCTCAACATAATTTATTGCATATCCAGTAATCTACTTTATAGCTCATCTTATTACATGTGACATTTATCGATACCAAAGTACACTACTCCTTATGTAGGGAACCGTAGTAACTTCAGGTCTAAGGACTATTCATACTAATAGTCACTATGAGAATGCTTATGACACTCATATAACGATCAATGAAACATTCTTATAGTGAGTCATTCAATACATATTTTTTAATATATACCCATTTATCAATCTGATATCTCATATCCACGACTTGTAATATTAAGTCATACGTTGACTTACATACTAGTCTCAACGCATTAATATTGTCCTTGTATATTAATGCTTGACTAGGAATAATTAAGAGAAGCATTCTATATGTCCACAATATCCAGTATCAATTTAACTAATTGATATGTTATAGACTAGACCATCCTACTCTATGATATTATTATACTTAATATTCATTCTACACTGAATTGAAGTAATATAATAATCAACTTTGTCTTTTATTAATAAATGAAATATGATATAAAATTATCCTTATCAATCATCTCATAATTGGTACTAGGGTTAATACTAACAGCTAGAGGAGAGGTAAATAACTTACTTTGCTTCTTTGAACTTGAATGACAGCGAAAAACTCGAAGCAAAACTCTCAATTGCTAACACCTTTGATTTTACTTGGTATTTACCTCCTTGAGGCGGCTAATCCAAGGGTCCACTCCTCACTCATAGCTTCACTGTAAAAATCTCCTTCTCGGAGGCGAAGAAACCTCATGTAATCTCGAACATGAGAATACAACGAGAGAATACAACAAGAATAATACAAAACAAGAGTCAAGAATACAAATACAATAAACACCTTACTTGATCTCTTGTTGCTAAAAAATGCCTCTTGCTCAATTGGAAATGCAACATCACTTCTTCCTCAACTTCCCAAAAATTAGCGCATTGTTCTCTTTATGAAACCTCCCTTTTTAAGATTTCTATTAGGCAAGAAAACGTCTCCCAATCGATTAGCCTTATCCTTAATCGATTATCACATCAGATCAACCATTCAAAACCTACAGAATGACTCATTTTCATTAGTTTAATTGATTGGTGAGTAATATCAATTAATTACCAGCTTCTAATTAATTAACTCAATCGATTCTAAAACTTTATATTCTTCACGAAAATACTCCAATTGATTAGTCTAATTGATTCTGACACTCACTGTGCTCTCGTGAAAACACTACAATTGATTGCCTCAAGGTCAATCGATTGACTAATCGATTCTGACCTTCACTGCACTCTCATGAAAAAGATCCCAATCGATTAGGCTAATCGATTGCCCAACCCTAAGTTTTGAACCCAAGTTTAGGGTTCCTTTGCCCAACCCTAAAGTCATCTATGACTCGTTGGGATTTCCCATTGCCTAGCATCCGGTCAATCTTGACTTGCTAGGGTTTTTTCACCAAGTGTTAGGTACTCCTTGATTTACTTGGACTTTTTTTTGTCAACTTCATGTTAGGTTTTCGATTACCAAGTGTTTGGTCAACCTTTAACCTACTTGAACTTTCTCACCAAGTATCCGAACCTTCTTGACCTACTTGGATTTTGCTCTTACCAACCTTCTCGTTGTACTTCCCTTGCCTAACCTCAAGTTAAGATTACTCACTCGGTAAACTTCTCACACTTGCCTAACCTCTAGTTAGAACTTTCCTTACGTAACCTCCAGTTAGGGCTAGTCACTCAGTAGACTTCTCACTCTTACCTAGCCTCTAGTTAGAACTTCCTTTTGCCTAATCTCAATTAGGATTTTTCATTACATAACCTTCAGTTAGGACTTTTCGTTGCCTAACCTCTAGTTAGAACTTTCCCAGTTAAGTATCCGATCCTCCCATGATCTACTTTACTTCTCTCATATATTGTCAAATATCGAAACTCAAGCTCGGACCAACTCGAGCTTAGTCAAACTGGTCAACCTTGACTTAAGAATAATAGTGCCAATAAACACTTGGCGATTGGAAGTCCAACAGGGAGTTGACATGAGATGTGAAGTCATGGAAGGTCAAGGTTGACCGAATGCTATGCAAAAAGAAAGTTCCCACAGGTGAAGGTTGACTAGATGACAAGCAATGATGAAGTCTCGATAGTCAAGATTGATCATATGCTAGACAAAGATGAAGTCTCGTCAGGTTAAGGTTGATCGGATGCTAGGCAATGAGAAGTCTTAGCAGGTCAATGTTCACTAGATGTTAAGCAAATGAAATTTTAATAGGTTGAGGTCAATAAAGCACCATGGTGCTAGTAATGGTAATTAAGTACAATAGTTGTAACTACAATGGCAATGGAAAACTATAGTGTAGTTGCCATTCAAAACTTCCCACTATCCACTTACCCTATTTAAACGTCCAAGTAAAGAGGAAAAAGGCCTTGGGTCTTTTACAAGAGAAGAGAACTCTATTTTTTTTTCAAAACAAAGAGAAAACATTGAAACAAGATAAGGGATTTATCTTATGGAATGCAAAGTGTTGGTGCAATTGTCTTTGAGTTAAGGTTGACTAGTTTGAATAAGCTCAAGTTGGATCAAACTTGAGTTTCGATGTTTGAATATATATGAGAGAGAAGTCAAGTAGGTTAAGGGAGGACCGGATACTTATATAAGGAAGTCCTAACTAGAGGTTAGGTAACTGAAAGTGCTAACTAGAGATTAGGCAACAGGAAGTTCTAACTAGAGGTTAGGTAATGGAAAAATCCTAGGGAGTGATGCTAGACAATGGAAGTTCTAATGGAGTTAAGCAGTGAAGACCTAGTTAGCAATTAGACAATTAAAGTTCTAGCGGGAGTAGATAGTGAAGACCTAATTGGCAACTAGGTAATGGAATTCCTAGTTGGGCTAGGCAGTGAAGACCTAGTTGGGAACTAGGCAGTATAAGTCTTATTGGAGCTAGGCAAGGGAAAAGTCTAAGTGAGTCAAATATTGATCTGACATTTGGTGATTAGAAGTCCAATGGGAGTTGGCACGAGTGAAAAGTTTAAGTGGGTCAAAGGTTGACCGGATACTTGGTGAAAAAGCCCTAGCAAGTTAAGGGTGACCAAATGCTAGGCAATGTAAAGTCCAAACGAGTCACGAATGACTTTAGGGTTGGGCAAAAGAACCCTAACTCAAGTTTAGAGTTTAGTGTTGGGCAATCGATTATCCCAAGGCCAATTGATTAAACAAATTTTCTCCAATTGATTAGGCTGATTAGAAGGTTTTCGCGAAGAATAGTAAGGCTCTAAATTGATTGGCTAATTTGTAACACCCCACCCTCCTCCCTACTTGTCTGTGAGGGTGGAGCGCTATTGGACTACTAACTTATCTTAACTAATGTTGCTCACATGTAAATATCAGAACTTAAACTTTCAAAAACTTAAGGAATACAATTAGTAGCAGCTGCAAACATATATGACTCATCTATACATACTACTCAAACATATGTTCACAATTAAAACTATACATCAATCTAAACATGATAAAACTATATATATACAAATCTGAAACATGCATGCAACAATAATACAACTCAAATAAATAGAACTAATGTGCACAACAATTAAAAGGAAGAGTTCTAAACATGAAATATTCAAGAAGCAAATCCAGCAACATAAATGAAAAATAGATCCAACATCCTGAATACAAAGTCTTAATAAATTTCTAAGCTAAGTCCCAAGACTTCTATAGTCCAAAACATCACACATCCATCCGCACCTCCTTGTCGCCTTCCTTTGCTATAACTTTTCCTTTCCTTTATCTGCAGTAAGTGGAAATGCAACTATAAGAAAAATTACTTAGTAAGCACTATCTAACTCGCAAAACTCGAATATGCATGTGAATAAGAATAAATCTAAAACTGAATGCTTTAAACGAAATATTACACATGCTCATCTGATAATAGAGGAATCAAACATACTGAAATGCTAAACATGTAAAGCTGCTCATGCTCATCTAACAACAGTATGAAAATCTAAACAACATGCTATCATATCAGAAACTAAACTTGCTGAACTTTAAACTCATGTGAAGCTTATTTCACTTGTTTAAAATCTTATACTTTTATACTTTAAAATAATAATATTTTCTTGGGCCCAGGCTTAGTACCAATGCGCGCTCCCTAATAGGAACTGAGGTAGCGAGCCACTAGTCCTACGAGGGTAAAGACCTTGGTCTTACCAGGGCCGAGACCTCGGAAACAGTCACCTGGATTTGTTTAACGACAACCTCGGAAGTCGGGTACTAGCCTTCTCAAGTAAAATACTTATACTTGTTAATACTTCTAATAGAAGAATGCTTCTTACAAAACTGAAATGTTTAAACAAATTCTAACATTAAAATGCTTAAACAAAAATCTGCATACAAAGATTTAACTAAAAATCTGCATACCACGCAATCAAAATTCTGCATACTAAGCAAACAAAATTCTGCTGGTTAAAGGATTAATGACAACAGGGTTGTTCTTGCCCGTGGAAACACAAAAAGGAATGGGCTGTTCTAAGCTCCAAATGAGGCTGTTTCTATCTCATACGTAGCACAAATAAATTTGAAACCTGCTGGAATTTAAAACCCATATAAGGCTTATTTCATCTTAAATGATTAGCATGAACAAAACTATACCCTGCTGAAACTAAAGATCCATGTAAACATGTTCACAACCTAAACTTTCATAAAGCAACAGAAAATTTTAAAGCAAAACATGCTGCAGCAGAAATTCAAAGCAGAAGGAATTTCTTGAACTCCTCTTAAACACCTAAAGAATTTAATGAAACACCCGTTCTTATAGCAACAGATCTTAGGTTTTTCATATGGCAACAGAATTCTTCAAGCATACTTCAAAAACAACCGAAACCATAATCCATTCCTCCTGTTCAGTGCTACGGCAGGAAACCAAAAGAAACGTAATGCTCCACATACTTAACTTTTCATGTTTTTTTCAAACTCACGGCAGAAACTTCAATTAAACCACTGCTCCTTACAACAAGCTTCAGAAAAACAAGAAACTAACATGAATTTGAAACTACTCCTACCGCAGGTGAGAAGCACTTACCTTGCGTTCTTGGACTTACTGCCGAGCAAAACGGCTTCTAGGGTTTCGGAGAACTCGAGATTTCAGCCCCTTCTTTGTGCCTACGGACTCTCCTCAATGAGAGGACCGCGAGGAGGTGAAGAACTCTCGGATTGGACCCTTGGCCGGCCGCTGGAGACGAGCCCTAACTTCCCTTTGTTTTCCGCCCGAGCTCCGCCGTCACACGCAGAAGAGGAGAAGGGATTAGGTCACGAGCAAACAACTCAAACTCTCCTCTTAATACCCAATTATTTCTGTTAACCATTTCTACATAAATATATTTCCGACCTTTATTTGATCAGCATGGCCCTGCTGGGTTCTTAGTCATCACGCTTCGCTTAAGATTCGGGTCGGGTCGGGTCGGGTCGGGTCGGAGGTCGTGGGTTCGAACCTCGGCCGAACCTATTTATTTTTTGAAACTTCTTCCTTTTGGTAAAAATACCAAACGAACCATAAATTGCATAAAAATACTCTAAAAATCCCTAAAAATCTCTAGAATGTTTCTAAAGCATTTCTAAATATTTTTAACCACTATTAGAACTCGTAATGAGGAAATTTAGATTGTTACAATTCCCCATACCTTATAAAAAGTTCGTCCTCGAACTTAGAATAACTCTGGATATTTCTATCTCATGCTGTCCTCACGCTCCCAAGTAACTTCCTCGTGCTTCTGATTCTGCCAGATGACCTTCACTAGTGGTACATCTTTGTTCCTTAGTCTCTTAACTTCTCTGTCCACTATCTGTGTAGGTCTGCTCTCATAGCTCAGATCCTCCTGGATCTGCACTGACTGAGGTTGAATCACTTGACTAGGGTCGTGAAGGCACTTCTTTAGCATGGAAACATGAAATACATTATGTATTACTGACATATCTTGAGGTAAGTCTAGCTTGTAAGCTACTTTCCCAATCCTTTCTATGATTAGGTAGGGTCCTACGTAGCGGGGACTTAACTTGCCCTTCTTGCCAAATCTCATCACTCCCTTCATTGGAGCAACTTTGAGAAAGACTGAATCCCCTACTTGAAATTCAAGTGGTCTACGGTGTGTGTCAGCATAACTTTTCTGTCTGCTCTAGGCAGTCTCAATTCTCTGTCTGATCTTCTGAATAGCCTGAGTGGCCTCATCTATCATCTCGGTTTGCCTGCCTAGTTCTGATTCCATCTCTTTTCTTTCTCTAGCCTCCAACTAGCATATAGGTGATCTACACTTCCGGCCATACAATGCCTCATAAGGTACCATCTTGATAGTGGTCTGGTAGCTATTGTTGTAGGCGAATTCAGCTAAATACAGATACTTGCACCAACTACCTTTAAAATCTAATCCACAAGCCCTGAGCATGTCTTCCAAAATCTGATTTACTCGTTCTGTCTGTCCATCAGTCTGGGGATGGAAGGCTGTGCTGAACTTGAGTTTGGTGCCTAATGCATTCTAAACACACTCCCAAAAATGAGAGGTGAAGTGCCCATCCCTATTGGAAACAATCGACTTCAGAACTCCATGAAGTCTGATCACTTCCTTAACATATAGCTGTGCCAACTTCTCTATAGAGTGGGATACCTTGATGGCTAGAAAATAGGCAGACTTGGTTAATCTGTCCACTATCACCCATATCGCATCATATCCATTGGTAGTTCTTGGAAGACCTGTTATGAAGTCCATGGATATTTCTTCCCACTTCCACTCTGGTATTGGGAGAGGCTGTAGAACTCCTCCTGGTCTCTGGTGCTCTGCTTTGACTCTCTGGCATGTCAGACAGGTACTGACATATTTTGCTACAACCCTCTTGAGTCCAGACCACCAGAATCTCTACTTCAAATCTTGATACATCTTGGTGGAACCAGGATGCATTGAGTATGGTGTACTATGAGCTTCTTCTAGAATCTTCCTCCTCAATTCCTCATCATTGGGAACACAAAGGCGACTCCTTTGATAAAGGATTCCACTGTCTGATACTCGAAACTCTGAATTTTTTTATTTTTGTATCCCTTGCTTGATCTTCTGGATATCTGGATCTTCACTTTGCTTTCTCTGTATATCCTCAAGCAAGGTTGACTCTAAGATCAATGCAGAGAGTTGTCCATAAATAATTTCGACTCTGAAATCTAATAATTCCTTCTGCAGTGGCAGTGCTAATGATGACAAGGACATCAGGGTTGCACTGGACTTTCGACTTAGTGCATCCGCCACTTTGTTAGCTTTACCTGGGTGGTAGAGGATTTCACAGTCATAATCTTTAACCAACTCTAGCCACCTGCGCTGTCTCATGTTTAAGTCTTTCTGAGTAAAGAAATTCTTCAAGCTCTGATGGTCGATGAAGATTCTGCACTGGACTCCATACAAATAATGTCGCCAGAGTTTTAGTGCAAAGACCACAGCTGCCAGCTCAAGATCATGAGTGGGGTAGTTCTTCTCATAATCTTTGAGTTGTCTGGAAGCATAAGCTATAGCCTTCCCTTCTTGCATGAGAACAGCTCCGAGGCCCATCTTGGAGGCATCACTGTATATATCAAAACTTTTGTCACTCTCTGGAACAGTCAGGATAGGAGCACTGGTCAATCTCTTCTTCAATACTTGGAAACTTTGCTCATATTTATCTGACCATTCAAACTTCTTGTTCTTCCTGGTTAAGGCCGTTAGTGGAGAGGCTATCCTGGAAAAGTCCTCCACAAATTTCCTGTAGTACCCTGCTAAACTAAGGAAGCTTCTGATCTCCTTGGCGTTCTTGGGTCTACTCCAGTTGTTGACCGCTTCTATTTTGGCTGGATCCACCTGGATACCTTCTTTAGAAATGATGTGAACTAGAAACGCCACCTGCTCTAACTAGAACTCGCACTTTGAGAATTTAGCATAAAGCTACTTTTGCTGAAGGGTCCGCAGTACTATTCTCAAGTGCGTGTCATGCTCCTCTGGGGTTCTTGAATAGATCAGAATGTCGTCGATGAACACGATGACAAACTTGTCAAGGTATTCTCTGAACACTCTGTTCATTAAGTCCATGAAGATCGCAGGTGTATTAGTCACTCCAAAAGGCATGACTACAAACTCGTAGTGTCCGTATCTAGTCCTGAAAGCTGTTCTGGGTCTATCACTTTCTTTCACTTTCAACTGATGATACCCAGAGCGCAAATCTATCTTAGAGAACACTGTTGCCCCCTTTAACTGATCAAATAGATCATCTATTCTGGGAAGAGGGTACTTGTTCTTAATTATTACTTTGTTCAGCGCTCTATAATCTATGCACATCCGCATAGATCCATCTTTCTTCTTGACGAACAACACTGGAGCTCCCCATGGTGAATGACTAGTCCGGATGAACCCTTTGTCAAGCAGCTCCTGGAGTTGTTCTTGTAGCTCTTTCAGCTCTGCTGGAGACATCCGGTATGGAGCTTTTGAAATTGGACCGGTACCAGGAACCAACTCAATTTCAAACTCCACTTCTCTGTTGGGAGGTAGTCCAGGTAGCTCTTCTGGGAATACCTCGGGATACTCACAAACTACCCGAACATCATCCTGCTTGGGTCTTTCTTGTTCTTCTACATTCACAATGTATGCAAGAAAACCAGTATACCCTTTAGCTAACATCTGGTGAGCTGTGAGGGAAGAGAGGAATTTCTAGGTCTTCCTCTTCGGCACTCCCGTGAACTCAAAGGATGGTTCACCTTCTGGGCTGAAAATCACTTTCCTTCTGTGGCAGTCCACCGAAGCACTGTACTTGCTGAGGAAATCCATACCCAAAATGACATCGAAATCTTGCATCGCAAGGACTACTAGATCCACATATAGCTCTCGGTCTGAAATTCTGACTGGTATAGCCCGAAGCCACTGGTTGGACTCCATGACTTCCCCAAAAGGTAGGGTCGTCAAGAACTTGGAGTTCATACTCTCTGTAGGCATCTGAAATTCTTTGGCAAAGAGTACTGATATAAAAGAATGAGTCTCCCCAGTATCAAATAGTGCAGTGGCTAAATGCTGAAAAATAACTACTTGACCTGTTACGACCGTAGAGGCACTAGCAGCCTCCTCTTTGGTGAGGGAGAATACTCTGGCACTGGCTGAAACTGGTGGAGCTTCCAATCTTCCTTGACTGAGCTGAGGTCCGTCTAGAGTCGCAGGCATGTAGTGTAACTGAGGCTTGTTCCCGTATTGTGCTGCTTGTTGCTGAGGTGCTTTGAGCTTGTTAGGACATGCCTTAGCCAGGTGTCCTTCTTGACCACACGAATAACATCTAGTCATACCCAAAAGATAGGCTCCTGGATGTACTCTCCCACATTTGGGACAGGGAGGGAACTTAGCCTGCTTGTCTGTAGAACCTCCCTTTTGGCTTCCTCCTGTATTCCACCGTTTCCTCTTGTTATCTTTGTCCTTCCAGTGCTGCTTATTTGCCTGAGGTTTCTGACTCCCTGCTGTCTTGTCCTCTATCTTAACTGGCTTGAATTGCATTTGTTGTGCCTTGATGTTGTTCAGATAGTGCTCAGCGACTAATGCCCTGCTGACCAGCTCTTCACCAGTCTGTGGTCGGTGAGTCACACTACTCACGTTAAGTGCTATTTCTGGCCTCAGCATTCGGAGCATCAGTCTGACTCGTTCTTTCTCTGTACTTACTAGCTCTGGGCAGAGACGAGCTAGTCTGTTGAATCTATTGACTGCTTCTTCCACTGACAGGTCACCTTGTCTGAATTCTAAAAATTCCTCATAATGTTTATTGGTGATCTGTTGACGGAAGAATTCTTCGTGAAGCTCTGTCTCGAAGTCAGCCCAGCTCATCTGATTGACTGCTCTCTTGCTCTTAACTCTCTCCCACCACATACGAGCATCCCCTGATAGGCAGAAAGAGGCACACTTGACCTTCTCGACTTCTGGCTAGTCAAGAAGCTCCATGGTGCTCTCTAGTGTCTTAAACCAAGCCTGAGCATCCAAGGGCTCAGTCGTGCCCGAGAAACTTTCTGGCTTCAGCTTCAGCCACTGTATCAGGTATGCTTCTTATCTTCTAGGTGCTGTGGCGACTTCCAGGGCGGCTGGTGGAACCTCAGTCACCATTGGAGTCTCCACATTGATAGTTGGAGTGGGAGAGACTGGCTGCCGATTCACCATCAGATTGACGATCACTTGTTGTTGCTCTGCTACTTGTCTCTGAAGTTGAGCAACAACTTTAGAGAGATCATGTTCAGTTGTTCTGGGCTCTTCATTCTCCTGGGCTCGGTCCTCAGTACGAGCGGTACGGGGACGTCCTCTTCTTGACATCTAGTTAAGTAGAAAGAGAAAAATTGAAATCGTCTCTATTCTTCCTAGACATATATATAAAAACATAGAAGAACCAAACAAGAACTTTTATCTCACTTTTGCACTTATAAGCAAATATTTCTAGGATTTCTCTATACTACCAATAATAAGGAAAAGCATACTAAATAAAAGAATTTTTAAATAATTTCTTACTTGAAGACGGCAAGGTTGGTGCTGATGTGTGATGCTGGAGAATAGGAACTGCTCTGATACCAACTTGTAACACCCCACCCTCCTCCCTACTAGTGTATGAGGGTGAAGGGCTACTATACTACTAACTTATCTTAACTAATGTTGCTCACATGTAAATATCAGAACTTAAACTTTCAAAAACTTAAGGAATACAATTAGTAGCAGCTGCAAACATATATGACTCATCTATACATACTACTCAAACATATGTTCACAACTAAAACTATACATCAATCTAAATATGATAAAACTATATATATACAAATCTGAAACATGCATGCAACAATAATACAACTCAAATAAATAGAACTAATGTGCACAGCAATTAAAAGGAAGAGTTCTAAACATGAAATATTCAAGAAGCAAATCCAGCAACATAAATGAAAAATAGATCCAACATCCTGAATACAAAGTCTTAATAAATTTCTAAGCTAAGTCCCAAGACTTCTATAGTCCAAAACATCACACATCCATCCGCACCTCCTTTGTCGCATTCCTTTGCTATAACTTTTCCTTTCCTTTATCTGCAGTAAGAGGAAATGCAACTATAAGCAAAATTGCTTAGTAAGCGCTATCTAGCTCACAAAACTCGAATATGCATGTGAATAAGAATAAATCTAAAACTGAAAGCTTTAAAGGAAATACTACACATGCTCATCTGATAATAGAGGAATCAAACATACTGAAATGCTAAACATGTAAAGCTGCTCATGCTCATCTAACAACAGTATGAAAATCTAAACAACATGCTAGCATATCAGAAACTAAACTTGCTGAACTTTAAACTCATGTGAAGCTTATTTCACTTGTTTAAAATCTTATACTTTTATACTTTAAAATAATAATTTTTTCTTGGGCCCAGGCTTAGTACCAATGCGCGCTCCCTAATAGGAACTGAGGTAGCGAGCCACTAGTCCTACGAGGGTAAAGACCTTGGTCTTACCAGGGCCGAGACCTCGGAAACAGTCACCTGGATTTGTTTAACGACAACCTCGGAAGTCGGGTACTAGCCTTCTCAAGTAAAATACTTATACTTGTTAATACTTCTAATAGAAGAATGCTTCTTACAAAACTGAAATGTTTAAACAAATTCTAACATTAAAATGCTTAAACAAAAATCTGCATACAAAGGTTTAACTAAAAATCTGCATACCACGCAATCAAAATTCTGCATACTAAGCAAACAAAATTCTGCATACTATACAAACAAAATTCTGCTGGCTAAAGGATTAATGACAACAGGGTTGTTCTTGCCCGTGGAAACACAAAAAGGAATGGGCTGTTCTAAGCCCTAAATGAGGCTGTTTCTATCTCATACGTAGCACAAATAAATTTGAAACCTGCTGGAATTTAAAACCCATATAAGGCTTATTTCATCTTAAATGCTTAGCACGAACAAAACTATACCCTGCTGAAACTAAAGATCCATGTAAACATGTTCACACCTAAACTTTCATAAAGCAACAGAAAATTTTAAAGCAAACATGCTACAGTAGAAATTCAAAGTAGAAGGAATTTCTTGAACTCCTCTTAAACACCTAAAGAATTTAATGAAACACCCGTTCTTATAGCAACAGATCTTAGGTTTTTCATATGGCAATAGAATTATTCAAGCATGCTTCAAAAACAACTGAAACCACAATCCATTCCTCCTGTTCAGTGCTACGACAGGAAACCAAAAGAAACATAATGCTCCACATACTTAACTTTTCATGTTTTTTTCAAACTCACGGCAGAAACTTCAATTAAACCACTGCTCCTTACAACAAGCTTCGTAAAAACAAGAAACTAACATGAATTCGAAATTACTCCTACCGCAGGTGAGAAAGCACTTACCTTGCGTTCTTGGACTTACTGCCGAGCAAAACGGCTTCTAGGGTTTCGGAGAACTCGAGATTTCAGCCCCTTCTTTGTGCCTACGGACTCTCCTCGATGAGAGGACCGCGAGGAGGTGAAGAACTCTCGGATTGGACCCTTGGCCGACCGCTAGAGACGAGCCCTAACTTCCCTTTGTTTTCCGCCCGAGCTCCGCCGTCGCACGCAGAAGAGGACAAGGGATTAGGTCACGAGCAAACAACTCAAACTCTCCTCTTAATACCCAATTATTTCTGTTAACCATTACTACATAAATATATTTTCGACCTCTATTTGATCAGTATGGCCCTACTGGGTTCTTGGTCATCACACTTCGCTTAAGATTCGGGTCGGAGGTCGCGGGTTCGAACCTCGGCCGAACCTATTTATTTTTTGAAACTTCTTCCTTTTGGTAAAAATACCAAACAAACTCCATAAATTGCATAAAACTACTCTAAAAATCCCTAAAAATCTCTAGAATATTTCTAAAGCATTTCTAAATATTTTTAACCACTATTAGAACTCGTAATGAGGAAATTTGGATTGTTACATAATTGATGAGACCTTATGTTAATAGATTACGACAATCGATTAAGGGTAATTTCTCATGAGAACATAATAGCTTGGAATTGATTGGCGCAATCAATTTAAGCTTTGCCAATTAATTAGGGTAATCGATTGAAGCCTATTTGCGAGAGTATAATAGGTGTTGGAATCAATTAGAAAATTGTTTAAGGGATTCTTGCGAGAACAAAATGTCGGTGCAAGGAGCACCAGACGATCGAACCTGCATTTTGATAATGGAAAAGGGATTGAAAGTTAAGCTATCTTGTGATCTAACAAACGTAACTGAGTTTGCAGGAAAGTCTTAAGTGATCTTAGACAAAGGGAAAGTCCTAGTTGAGGCTAGGCAGGCGGAAAGTCCTAGTTGCGGTTAGACAACGAAGTCTTGGTCCAGGGGATTGGGTAAAGTCTTAGCAGGTTAAGGACTTTGGATGAAATCCTAGAGTCGAGGACTCCAGGTGAAAATCCTGGGGGTCGCAGATACCAGGTGGAAGACTGGACGGGTTATGGTGTTAGCTTATATTATAAGAATCACATAATTAATAAGTTACTGACATAATCCTAGCTTTTGGTATAAATATTTATCTAGAAATAAGAATCACATTGGTCAAATGTCTACATTTATGATAAATGTAGTTGCTCAATTAATTTATATTGTAGATAACATGGTGTGTGGTGTCACACACAGAAGATCATGTTATTGGTTCCTTATAAATTATAAACAGTAGCTCACGACCAAGATGGAAAGGAACAAACCATTGGAAGGTCGTAGTGTAATTAGGTATTAGTTTATCTTAACTATATAATTACACTAGTACACTTAGAGTGTATTGAGTAGGACCATTTGAGGTCGTTCCTTTTATACTGACTTTATGAAGGAACAAATACCTCAGTTATTATGGAAGTGTGTGCTCTTAATCCTAATATAATAACAAGCACATATATTTGATATTTATTTCTTTAATTTATCAATGGGTGAGATTTAGTTCGATGAATCAATAAGCCCGATAAGTTGGGAAATGATATCACTTATAGTGTGCGTTGTTGATTATAGAAGGAAACTGTGTCCTAGTAATCTAGGTTGAGAATGTCCCCAAGAGGAGCTCATAAGGATTGTCATGTTAAACCCTGCAGGTGGGCTTAGTCCGACATGATGATGAAGTTGAGTGGTACTACTCTTGGAGCTAGATATTAATTAAGTGAGTTGTCAGTAACTTACTTAATTAGTGGACATTTGTTATCTTAAACACAGGGAGACTAACACACTCATAATAAGAAGGAGCCCAAAATGTAATTTGGGATTGGTGCGGAGTTCAATAATAGTTCTTTAGTGGAATAAATTATTATTGATGAAATTAAGTTGTGTGTTCGGGGCGAACACGGGATGCTTAATTTCATCGGGAGACCAAAACCAATTCCTCCTCTCGGTCCCTATCGTAGCCTCTAGTATATAGAGATTTATACCCACCGCATACCCACCTTCTTACCCATCCAATGGGGCCAGCCAAGCTAGCTTGGAACCCAAGCTAGGGCCGACCAAGATCAAGTGGATGAGTCATGTAGGTGGCCGGCCAAAGCTTGGGTCCCAAGCTTAGGTGGCCGGCCACTAGAATATTAAAAAGGATTTTTATTAAAATTATTTCTTATGTGGATATCATGATTTTAAAAGAGAGTTTAAAAATTAAAAATTTCCTTTTATAGCTTTCTACAAAAGATTAAGAGAAGAGATTAATCTCTTTCCTTATTTGTAGTTTAAAAGGATGATTTTAATTTTTGGTAAAAACTTTCCTTATTTGTAAATCATCTACAAGAGAGTTTAAAATTTGAAATCTTTCCTTATTTGTTGATTAAAGGAGGATTTTAAATTTTAAGAAAACTTTCCTTTTTAACCATGTTCATGATTTAAAAGAAAGTTTAAAAATTAATAATTCTCTTTTATTAGTTTCTACAAAAGATTAAGAAAAGACTTGATATCTTTCCTTATTTGTAGATTAAAAGAGATTTTAATTTTTAGAGATAACTTTCTTTTTATCCACATGTTTAAAAGAAATATTTTAATTTATTAAATTTCCTTTTTATAAACCAATCATGAAGGGATTAAATTATTGGAGAAATTTTTATAAATTTCCGGAAACAAATTAGGAAGTTTTAATTAAAACTTTCCTTGATTTGGGGCTTGAGGTGGCCGGCCATTGTATTTGAAAAAGAAAATTATTTTTAATTAAATAATTTTTCTTTTCAATGGAAAAAGAATTAAGGAAATTTTTATTAAATTTTCCTTATTTGCCAAGACCAAGGATTATAAAAGAGGGGGTAGAGGAGGCTTCAAAGTTAACGACTCTATTCTATTTTTCTTCCTCTTTTCCTTGGTGGTGTGGCCGACCCTTCCTTCTTCTCTTCTTCTTCTCTTTGTGGCCGAACCTCTTCATGCTTATGGAGTTTTAATTGGTGGCCGGATCTAGCTTGAGGAAGAAGGAGAGAAAGCCTACATTCCTTGGAGCTTGGTTGGTGGAAAAGATCTTCATCTTTTGGAAGCTTTGTGCTTGGCCGAAATTTGAAGAAAGGAGAAGGTGCTTTGGTTGTTTCTCATCTCGGAAGATCGTTGCCCACACAATGTCCGAGGTTAGAAGAGGAATACGGTAGAAGATCAAGAGGTTTTTCTAAAAGGTATAACTAGTATTTTTTCTTTCCGCATCATACTAGTTATTTTTGGAAATAATACTAAATACAAGAGGTATACGATTCTAGAGTTTCGAATTTGTTTTCGATATAGTGTTCTTTTGTTTTTCTTTTCCTTGTGATTTGATTATTCTTTTCGGTTAACCTAAAGTTATTTTAGGAAATTAAATATTAGCTTTCCATAAAAGGTTTTGTCTAGTCGGTGGTGGTTACTCCCATATCCAAGAAGGTCATGTGCCTCGCCACGTCAGTACTGGGAACCAATTATGGAAATTAATATTTAATGGAATTAATAACTTAAGGTGACTTGGGTCGAACGTGTTAAGTTCCGCAGGAGATCCAAGTTAAAACCTAAAAGAACAAATAGATTAAGTTTTGGATAAAACGTGTTAAGTTCCGCAGGCGATCCAAAATTTAATTTAAAAGAACACATGGTAACTAGGAAAAGGTTCAGACCTTTGTACAAATTTTTGTACAGTGGAACCTCTAGGTTTTCCGAGTAGCAACCAACACGTGGATCAGATATCTAGTGTGAAGTCCTAAAGTCTCAGACGTTGAGCAAAAATCCAAATAGTCTGGAGGACTAGTCCGACAAAAGGTAATCTTTCCTAAGAGGAGTAGGTGATGACGCATTCTCTAAAGAGGGAACAGTAGACGTTGGTCCAACCTATAGTTTCAACGAAACTCAAAATCAGGGCCGAACAATCTGAAGACCGTCAAAACTTATTGTTCTTTATATATTATTGCTTGTACTAACTTTATTTTGTAGAAAGAAGAACTTGGCAAAACAATGGTCCATGCGCCCGAAATTGTTTCGGGCTCCCGAAATTACTCTAGGCTCCCGAGAAGACTTCTCCGAAGTAGTAGCCCAGGCAGGGTGCCTGGCCAGGTGCCCTCGTGGTCCAAGCACCCAGAGTTGCTCTAGGCGCCCGGGGGTGGTCTTGGCGCCCGGAGGTGGATAACTTTTGTCGGATCGAGTTTCAATGAGAGCACGTCATGTCAGCTCTATGGGGGCACCCGGGGGAAGTTCCAAGTGCCCGGAGTGGGCTATAAAAGGAGAATTTGACCAACACCTGAAAAATAACATTCTAAGCATCTTTAGCTTCTGCGCACTACTCCGATAAAGCCTCTACGACGCCCAAAAGCTGCTCCGACGACGACGACACTAAAGATTTAATTCTCTAAGTCATTGGTATTATGTTCATTTCAAATTGCACATACTTAAGTTGAAATTGTACTTATAAATCTTCTGTTTGATTAGTGATTACCCATCGAAGACACTCTCACATGCGACCCTTGGAGTAGGAGTCGTCATAGGCTCCAAACCAAGTAACTCTTAGTGTGTTAGTGTTGTCTCTTTCTTTCTTTTTGTCTTTATTTCCACTGCTGTTATTCTCGAGTTTTAAAATGAACGTGAAAGTTACAATCGCTATTCACCCCCTCTCTATCATAACAATCCTATAATTAGTATCAAAATAGGGTCACTTCGAATCGGTGAAACCACCATTCAAGTAAATTTTTCATAGTATTGGTTTTAAATTTTTCGAAATCAATCAGAATCAATATGATTACTCCTTCCGATCAATTTTTTGCAATCAATTTTTTTGTTATTTCTCGAAGTTGGTGCAACACACTCTAGTCCTTTAGTTTTTCATAAACTCTTTAGGAATCTGAGTTTTTCATCACCTCCAAAGATCAAGAAATAATCTTGAGTTCTTCTCACATACTTAAGAATATTCTTGACTGTTGTCCAGTGACCTTCACCTAGATCTGACTGGTATCTTCTCATCATACTTAACACATACAAGGCATCTAGATAAGTACAAAACATGGCGGTCATGATAGACCCTATAGTAGATACATAAGGAATCTGATCCATGCGGTCCCTTTCTTCCTTAGAAGAAGGGCATTGAGTTTTCAAAAGACTCACACTGTGTGACATTGGCAAAAATCTCTTCTTGGAATTCTACATGACAAAAATGTTTAAGCACCTTGTCAATATATATACTCTATCTTAAACCAAGCCATCTCCTAGATCTATCTCTATAGATCTTGATGCCTAAAATATAGGCTACTTCACCTAAGTCCTTTATTGAGAAACAATTCTCAAGCCAAGTCTTCACTGACTGAAGAGTAGGGATATCGTTTCCAATGAGAAGTATGCCATCTACATGCAATATGAGAAAGATGATTATGCTCCCACTAACCCACTTGTAGACACAAGGTTCATCTTCATTCTTAATGAAATTAAATGCTATAATTTCATCATTAAATTAAAGATTCCATCTTTTAGAAGCTTGCTTTAATCCATAAATGGATTGTTGCAACTTACACACCTTTCCAGCATGCTCTGGATTGACAAAACCCTTAGGTTGTGTCATGTACACATCCTCGAGTAGATTTCCATTAAGAAATGAGGTTTTTATATCCATATGCCAGATCTCATAATCATAGTAAACTGCAATTGCAAGTATGATCCTAATAGAATTAAGCATCATAACTGGTGAAAAGGTTGAAATCATAGTCTATACTATGAATTTGCTTGAATCCTTTAGCTACCAATCTACCTTTATAGGTATGCATATCATATCCATGTCAGTCTTCACCTTGAAGACCCACTTACACCCAATAGGTTTAATCCCTTTAGGTGGATCAACCGAAGTTCATACTTGGTTAATGTACATGGATTCCATTTTGAATCTCATGGCCTCTAGCCATTTCTCAGAATCTAGGCCCTGTACAGCTTCCTGATAAGATGTGGACTCATTGAGACTAACTAGCACTACATCACCATTGTCAGAGGAGAGAAAAGAATATCTCTCAGGTTGACGACGGGTCCTATCAGACTTGCGTAGAGCTAGTGCTACTTGAACAGGTTGTTGCTCCACAACTTATTGCGGTTTAACAAAATCATGATCCACAACATCTTGTGGTACCTGTTCAATTTCCATCAAGGCTTTGGTACTAGTTTGTGTATCTTGAATTTCTTCAAGATTGACTTTACTCCCACTAGTTTTTCTAGAAATAAACTCCCTTTCTAGAAAGACATCATTTCTGGCAACAAACACTTTGCCTTTTGTGGGATTATAGAAGTAATATCCCTTTCTTTCTTTGGGATATCTTACAAAATATCACTTGTCTAATTTGGGTTCTAGTTTATCTGAGATTTATCATTGAATGTAAACCTCATAACCCCAAATCTTCATGAAAGACATTTTGGGACTCTTCTCAATCCATATTGTATATGGTATCTTTATTATGACCTTAGATGAAACGTGGTTAAGTGTAAAAGGGGTCGTCTCTAGAGCATGTCCCCAGAAGGAAGTAGGAAGACCTGTATGACTCATCATCGATCGTACCACATCTAATAAAGTATGATTCCTTCTTTTTGATACACCATTCCATTGTGGTGTTCCAGGTGGAGTGAGTTGAGATATGATTCCACACTCAACGAGATGGTCATGAAACTATTGGTTAAGGTATTCCCCACCTCTATCGGATCGAAGCATCTTAATACTCTTACCAAGTTAGTTTTGTACTTCATTCTTGAATTCTTTAAACTTTTTAAAGGATTCTGACTTGTGTCTGTTGGAGTGTATACTAAAAGCCTAGCCTTTGTAAACATTTATTTTTGAAATAAAAGAATCACATTGGTCAATATTTACATTTATTTGTTAAATGTAATTGTTCAATTAATTTAAATAGTAGACAACATGGTGTGTGGTGTCACACACAAAAGATCATGTTGACGGTTCTTCCCGCCCCTTCCTGCTCAAGCTGACGGGGGTTACTTATCTTTTCTTCTTAAAACAGCGAAAGTCTTATCTATAGTATATATTTTTTTAAAACTTTTCCTTTACTTTTCAAATCATCATCACTAACTACCTATCATATGAGTCACATAACATGCTTAACATAAATTTAAGCCATAATACTAAAGAGTATTATGAAATGTCATGGAGTCATAAAAGAGAGACATAAGCATAATTCTTATTAACTAGAAGCAGGTCTTTCTCTTTGGCCGAGTCACTACTACACACGTCCTTCTTGCCCCCTCCTACTGCTCCCTTAGTACATCCATTCTTTGCCCTTATCTGTGGTACAAGGAAAGTAAGCTGTGAGCACACAAGGCTCAGTAAGATCCTTTCCTACTCACAAAAACCGTATAGCCTAACTTAATCTCCAAGGCATATAGCATAAAGACAACTCATTATATCATGTATAGAAGCATCATATCGTAACATAATCATAAGGTATCATGGCATATCATAACATAATCATAAAGTGCATCTTAGCATAACATATCATAATCATAAGCATCATGGCATATCATGGTAAAATCATAATGTGCATCCTAGCATAACATAACATAAACATAAGCATTATGGCATATCATGATATAATCATATAGTGCATCCTAGCATAACATAATCATAAGTATCATGGAATATCATAACATAATCATAAAGTGCATCCTAGCATAACATAATAATAAGTATCATGACATATCATAACATAATCATAAAGTGCATCTTAGCATAACATAATAATAAGTATCATGGCATATCATAACATAATCATAAAGTGCATCCTAGCATAACATATCATAATCATAAGCATCATGGCATATCGTAACATAATCATAAAGTGTTATGCGAGATGACTTTCAAAAACATGATTCATGCAAAAATATATGCAACATGTCTTTTGAAAACTTATTACATACATACTTAAACATAATCATAACATGATTAGGGCCCCGGCTTGTACCACATACATAAATGCGCGCGTCCTATGTAGGTCCAAGGTAGCAAGTCTTGAACCCTACAAGGCATACATACTAGGCCCGTTTCTTAGTCCATCGACCTAGGGGCACTTAGGAGCCCATCCCTAACGAGGCCCGTTTCTTAGTCCATCGACCCTGGGGCGCTTATGGAGCCCACCCTTGGTACAAGCCATATAAAGTAAAGTAGCATGTCATGCATATCATGGTTCTTATTATTTCATGCACATCATATTTCTTATCATATCATACCATACCAAATTTTTGGGCACACAGCTCATCATAATAGCATGTATAATTTGGGCACACAGCACATCATAAATACATGCATAGTTTGGGCACACAGCTCATCATAATATCATGCATAAATTGGGCACACAGCTCATCGTAAATAGCATGCATAAATTGGGCACACAGCCAGCATAAGGGTTACCAACATACATAGATCATAATTATACATAATTAAACATAGAAGCATAGCAAGCTCTTACCACATCATAAAACATTGCATGTGAGATACATGGGAATCATATTTAGATTTCTAACCCTAATGTCATATAGTAGCCGAAACCTATAGTTGTGACTTAGGTTAAAAATCAACATACAAACATGTGAACCCTAAACCAATATCATATCATATACCATAAGGAAACATCATGAGCATGATTAGGTTAGGTTCCAAGTTTCCTAGGTCTTTAAACTTCTTGTGGCCGAAACCCTTAAGGCTTGGAACTAGGTTTCAAGTGTCATAAAAGCATGGAAACCCTAGACCAATATCATAGCAATTGTTACAAGGAACAACATAAGCATAATTAGGTTAGGTTCCAAGTTTCCTAGGCCTTTAAACTTGTTGTGGCCGAAACCCTTAAGGCTTGGAACTAGTTTTCAAGTGTCATAAAAGCATGGAAACCCTAAAAAAATTTCATAGCAATTATTACAAGGAACAACATGAGCATAATTAGGTTAGGTTCCAAGTTTCCTAGGCCCTTAAACTTGTTGTGGCCGAAACCATTAAGGCTTGGAACTAGGTTACAAGTGTCATGAAA
The DNA here is from genome assembly GCF_018446385.1 of Zingiber officinale. Lineage (NCBI taxonomy): Eukaryota > Viridiplantae > Streptophyta > Magnoliopsida > Zingiberales > Zingiberaceae > Zingiber > Zingiber officinale. The sequence goes on along the minus strand of NC_056004.1, from coordinate 35,306,052 downwards.
GCATGGAAACCCTAAACCAATTTCATAACAATTATTACAAGGAACAACATGAGCATAATTAGGTTAGGTTCCAAGTTTCCTAGGCCCTTAAACTTGTTGTGGCCGAAACCATTAAGGCTTGGAACTAGGTTACAAGTGTCATGAAAGCATGGAAACCCTAAACCAATTTCATAACAATTATTACAAGGAACAACATGAGCATAATTAGGTTAGGTTCCAAGTTTCCTAGGCCCTTAAACTTGTTGTGGCTGAAACCATAAAGGCTTGGAACTAGGTTACAAGTGTCATGAAAGCATGGAAACCCTAAACCAATTTCATAACAATTATTACAAGGAACAACATAAGCATAATTAGGTTAGGTTCCAAGTTTCCTAGGCCCTTAAACTTGTTGTGGCCGAATGTTCATGGGGCATGAAAACAAGTTCTAACCACACTACAACATGAGCATGTCATATTAATTTTCATGTCTTGTCTTAAGGAGGATCATGACATGATTAGTTTAGGTTTAACAATTTTCTAGGCCCCTAATCCTATCATGGCTGAATACTTAGGAGCATGGAATAAAGTTCAATCATCATATAGGCATGAGCAAATCATGTTAACAACTTTCTCATCATGAAGTACATATCATAAAACAAAAAGGAGCATACTTGGTTTGAGTCTTAACTTACCTATTTCCTTTATTCATGTTTGGCCGAGAGTCTACGGATATGATTCTAAGTTCTAACCAAAAATTCTAGCATATGAACATTAGATAAATCCCTACCATAAGATACATGTTACAAGAAGCATATTGAGTATGTCAAAATTTAGGTCTTTACATTTCCTAGGTCCTTCTTCTTAGTCTTGTCTTGGCCGAAAATTTCATGAAGGTATCCTAGGTTTTTAGGCAACCAAATCTCATAGAAAATACACAAGCTATTGTATCACAGGTGAGGGAAACTTACTTCCTTTCGCTTGTGGTTTTTCTTAAGGAAGAAGGTATCCTAAGTTCCAAGGAAGGAGAGAGCTTCTTCTTCTTGTACCTCTTTTTGCTTCTCTTGCTTGGAAGGGATGGATCTTGAAGGCTTCTTCTCGAAATTTAGTTTTCTTGGAGAGGAACTTAGCTTAGCTTTTGGAATAAGGGGAGGGAGGGGCTCTTGGTTTCGGTGAGGAATGAAGAAGGAGAAGGAAGGAGGAAGAAAAAAGAATTTAATCTCTTATTTTTCCCTCAATTTATTCCTTTGCAAATGAAACATGTCTTCATTCATTCCCTCAACTCCTCTTTTCCCTCATTCCTTTAATTCCCACAAAAATAGAGAGAGGGAGGGAAGTAGGCAATTTATCTTTTGCTTGCTTCTTCTCTTAACCAAGAGGAAGAGGAGGTAAGCAACTTGGTTTTCTCTTGCTCTTTTGCTTAGTTCTCTTTTATTTTCTTCTCACCTCTAACTAAATTTTCATTCCTTTCTATCCATATATTATTCATTATTCTAGTGGTTATCATACATCAATTTATCTCTATTATTTGTGGGAGGTTCAAGGTTCAATCCTTGACCTCACCTCTTCTTATTCTATTTTGGTTTCTATTTTCCCTTTTCTCTTATTCTTTTTATTTCTATGCTCTAAAGAAAAATAATACCCATATACTTATTTTATAATTTCGTGGGTGTTACATAAGATGGAAAGGAACAAACCATCGGAATAGTCGTAGTGTAATTAAGTATTAGTTTATCTTGATTAATAAATTACACTGGTACACTCTAAGTGTATTGAGTAGGACCATTTAGGTAAGTTCTTTTTGTACTGACTTAATAAAAGAACTAAACCTTAGTTATTATGGAAGTGTGTGCTCTTAATCCTAATACAATAACAAGCACATATATTTAATATATATTTCTTTGACTTATCAAAGGGTGAGGTTTAGCTCGATAAATCAATATGCCCGATAAGTTGGGAAATGATATTACTTATAGTGTGTGTTGTTGATTATAGAAGGCATCTGTGTCCTAGTTATCTAGGTTGAAAATGTCCCCAAGAGGAGCTTATAAGGATTGTCATGTTAAACCCTGTAGGTGGACTTAGTCCAACATGATAATGAAATTGAGTGGTACTACTCTTGGAGCTAGATATTAATTAAGTGAGTTGTCAGTAACTTACTTAATTAGTGGACATTTGTTATCTTAAACACAGGGAGACTAACACACTCATGATAAGAAGGAGCCCATAATGTAATTTGAAATTGGTGCGGTAGTGCGATAATAACTCTCTAGTGGAATGAGTTATTATCGATGAACTTGAGTTGTGTGTTCGGGGCGAACACGGGATACTCAAGCTCATCGGAAGTCCAAAACCAATTTCTCCTCTAGGTCCCTGTCGTAGCCTCATTAAAGCCTCAAGTCCATCTAAAGAAAGACCCATCTTGGTGTCCAAGAAGGGGGTCGGCCCAATGCTTGGTGACCAAGCAAGGGCCAGCCACATCCTCTTTTATAGGGGCCGGCCCTATTGCTTTGTGACCAAGCATGTAGAGGCCGACCAAGATTAATTCAAATAGGAGGGGTGTTATGAATTTTTAAAATCTTCTCTTTGAAGAAAACTACAAGTTTTAAAAGAGAGATTTTAAATTTAAAAACTTTCCTTATTTGAATTAGGCCACATGTTTTAAGAGAGAATTTAAAAGGTTTAAAACTTTCCTTTTTTAACCATCTTCATGGTTGAGAAAAAAAGGAAGAGAAGTTTTAAAATTTAAATTTTCTATCATCTTGATAAATAAGGAAATTTTATAAGAGAAGTTTTAAATTTTAAAACATGGTTTTAATATTTAGAAACTTTCCTTTTTTAACTCACACTTTAGGAAATTAGGAGAGAGCTTGTAAAATTTTATAATGGCTTATAAAATTTTATTAAAAATTTATTTTTCCTTTTTTCTCTTGATAAGGTGGCCGACCACCTTGCTTGGTCCCCAAGCAAGGGGCTGGCCATAATTAAAATAAAAAAATCATCACAAAATTAATGTTGGTGATTGATTCAATCAAGAGGAAAGAAAAGGAAAAATAAAAAGGGAAAAGGAAAAACTAGAGGATGATTTTATTTTTTGTAAAAAGTTTTTCCTTATTTGCCTTGGGCAAGTAATATAAAAGAAGGGGGTGAGGAGATCTCATGAGACACAACTCTTATTCTCTTGCTTGGAGACTCTCTTGGTATGGCCGGCCCTCTCCCTTCTCTTTTCCCTTTTGCTCTCTTCTCCTTGGTAGTGGTCGTGGCCGGATTTTAGAAGAAGAGGAAGAAGCTTTTGGGTGGTGTTCATCTTGAAGGATCGTCGCCCACACGACGTCCAAGGCAAGGCGAGGTGTAACGACCACCCTTCTTACTACTACTACACTCTAAGGATGACCGTTACTTGACTACTAACTCTACTTAACCGGTGTGATCGAAACCACGAGGAAACCCTACCGAAAAATTTCGGCAGAGTCTCCCCTGTACCGGTGACCATATCCGTAAATACATACAGAGTATACTCAGCCACAGGCGGCTGGAACATATATTTTCACAACCACGCAGTTTAATAAATCAAAACATGCAGGTAATGAAAAGCGGAAACATAACTTCTTACTACAAAATTTTCTTATCAACTTAATAAGAAATTAAACTAAACAAATTCTTAAACTAAGTGAGTTCTTTAGCTAAGTCCAAAGGATCTCCATAGTCCACACATCACACACCGTCACAGCATCTCCTTGTCGCCTTCTTCCTTATACTTTAGCTTTTCCTTTATCTGCAGTAGGAGGAAAATAGTATCTATAAGCTAAAAGCTTAGTGAGCGCTATCCTACTCACAAAAACTCAATATGCATGTATATAAATAAAACATGCTAAAACTGAATGCTAACATGTAAAGCTACTCATGCTCATAAATAGCAAAGAAATCAACTAACTGAAAAGCTAACATATATAGCTACTCATGCTCATAAATAGCAAAGGAATCATGCTAACTGAAATACTAAACATGTATAGCTAATCATGCTCATAAATAGCAATAAAGGAATCATACTAACTGAAATACTAAACATGTATAGCTAATCATGCTCATAAATAGCGAAGGAACTAACTGAAAAGCTAACATGTAAAGCTAATCATAGAACTATCATGTGTATCAATAAGAAACTGAATTGCTACCTAAGCTAAACTAATTAATGCTAAACTGAGTCTAACTTGTATTCACATAACTAATTTGTGAAGTTTTGAAAACTATTTACATAATAGATCTAAATAATAATCATGCTGCTGATGGGCCCGACAACTGTACTTGCTGTGCGCGCATCCCTAACTAAACCCGGGATTGCAAGTTCCGAGTCTAGTAGGGTTTACTAGGTTATCTAAACCTAGGGACGACTGTGGGAGCCCAACCCAATGGATATCTAATCCAGTACAGTGCCACTGCTGAAAATAAAATACTGATTTCATAGCTAATTTTCTTACCTTGCTTAAACTAGGTTATCTGAACCTAGAACTAGGTTATCTGAACCTAGAGGCGACTGTGGGAGCCCACCCATTGGACCGTAGTCCCATATAAGCTGAAGCAAGACTAAATAAATCATTTTAAATGCTTCTACTGCATTTACTAAGCTATTGAAATGCCTACTGTAGCATTATATTGAGCTAAGCATTTTATCAAGCACTTGGTGTGCACTAGAACACACCCTACGTACTGAAAATCTGTATACAAAGCTTAACATAAATCTGCATGCAAAGCTTAACAAAAATCTGCATATTAAGCCTATCAAAATTTGCATACTTTACTTATAAAAATCTGCATGCTATAAAAATAGAACTGCTCATGTTATTCCAATAGCAAATAGGAAACTAGAACAACTTAAGCATGCTGTGAAAGTAAAACAAATTCAACTACTAGGCATGCAATAGAATCTAGAAAATAAGGAATCGTTGCTGTATGGAATTAACAGAATATCATGCTTCACGGAACTTAAACTAGCTTCAAAGGAACTAACAAATGAAAATCTAACTCTTCTCATATCTAATTTCCTTTATGCAGAATTATGACAGGTTGAGGAAGATATAAATGAACAATTAAAACCCACAGTAAGCTCCTCTGTTCGTGCCCCTCTTGTAACACAATTTAAGCTATAACCTACTGGAATTTAAGAGAAACTAGGTGAAGCTTGTTCACAATAATTTTAACATACATAAATCTGTGCACAAATTTATAGCATTCACAACTCTGTCACAAGGTTCAGCAAGTACTAACTCGTTCATAAAAACAATTCCAGTATGTTAATCTGTTCCAGAGATTTCATAACAATAGGAAGCTTAAGCATTATCTATCAAGACTAAATCCCCTAGCAATCTGTCCAAAACTTTCGGGAGCAGTGGAAAGGATCCGAACATCACCAAATCCCATAGAATCCATCAACCTCTTGATCCAGAATCCCAAACTAATTGAAGGAAAATTGCTACTGAAAACCTAAATTTTATAACTGTTCTTCATGCTTAAAATCCCTATCTTCTTTCTTTAGGGTTCATGGCAGTAAGCATCAAAAACAAAACCCCTCAAACTTGCTTCGAAATCCAAAAGAAAACAAGAATCCGAAAGCCATGAAAACGAATCAAAGCTCGAAACAACTCCTACTGCAGGTGAGAAGCAACTCACCTTCGTTTTCTTGGACTTACAACCGAGAAAGAGAGGTGCTAGGGTCTCGGGTGAGCTCCAAATCCGGCGTTTCCTCGCGTCCGCGTGCTCCCCTCAACGAGATGGCCACGAACGTGTGAGGATCTCGCGGGAACACCCCTTGGCCGGCGCCGGAGAAAGGAAACTTAGCTCCGCCGCCTCTTTCGCCCGAGCAGAAATCGCTTGGAGAAGGAACTCGGCGCCGTCGCGAGAGGAGAAGGAAATTTAGAGAGAAATTTTAGGTTTTCCGGAAAATAAAAACCTAATTTCTTTTCTTATACTCGGTTATAATTATAACTATGCTTTAAATCAATTTATTCCCATATCTGATTAACAAATCGAGCGCAGCTCGGTTAGTTGGGCCGGTTTTGCTTGGGTCCGGGGTCTTGGGTTCAAAACCCGGCTTCAATATATATATTTTTTTATTATTATTTTTTTTTAAAACTTCTTTCTTTTGGTAAAAATACCAAACGAACTCCAAAAATAACATAAAAATACTCTAAAAATTTCTAAAAATCTCTAGAATTTTTCTAAAGCATTTCTAGATTTTTATAAGGACTTTTAGAACTCGAAATAGGGAAAATTGGGTCGTTACACGAGGAATACGGCAGAAGATCTTGAGGTCATTAGCTTACAAAGAGAAGGTATAACTAGTAATTTTCTTCCGCATCATACTAGTTATTTTCTTTGTAAGAATTCTAAATACAAGAGGTAATTAGATCTAGTTTTTAGAATTAGTTTTTCGAGTTTGTGTTTTCTTCTTTTTCGAATTTGTGATTCGATTGTTCTTTTTGGTTAACCTAGAGTTGTTTAAGGAAATTAAATATTAGCTTTCCTTAAAAGGCTTTGTCTAGGCGGTGGTGGTTGCTCCCATATCTAAGAAGACCATGTGCCTCGCCAAGCAGTCCTGAAAGCCAATTTTAGAAATTAATATTTAATGAAATTAATAATATAGGTGGATTTGAATCAATAGTGTTAAGTTCTGCTTGCGATTCAAATCTAAACCATTAAGAACAGATAAGTTAAATTTGGAATCAATGATGTTAAGTTCCGTCTGTGATTCCTAATTTAACCTCTAAAGAGCACAATAGGTTATTTAAGGAAAGGTTTGACACTTGTATAAAATTTTTATACAGTGGAACCGGTACGTTTTCCTAGGACTAACTAACAATTGGTATCAGAGCTAGGGTTTGCCTCTGTGTATTTAGAATTCAAATAGGTTATGCACATGTCATACATAATTTAGGCAGGATAATAGAAGGATGTGCTAACTCTTTGGTTGCATGCTCCAACTATTATGGCTAATAGATGTTGTGTGTGATTGGACCCTTGGACATGTCAAGGGCAATATTTTGTGTGTGCATGATTGTATGTAACTAATACAGCAGGAGCTGTATTAGCCCTAGGATTTTAGAATTTTATTTTCGATCTAGATTACATGTACATTCCCTCGTGGAATATAGGATCGATATATGTAAAATTCTATTTATGTCGCAGATCGGATGCTTGCGAGGCGTGGTACTTTTAGAGCACCAGAGGCGCAGCGGAATAAGAAGCAAGATGGATGTGACGATTCGACCCGATGGCGGTGGCTAAAGATGGCAGCAACTAGGGTTGGAGCATACGGAGGACAGTGATGGAAAATGCCATAATAGTTGGAAAAATAATTTCCATATTTATTGCTTTTATTTACTGTGATGTGTATGCATGCATGTGATGTATGCCAGGATAGTTTAAAATTCCTCACTTTAAATAACGAAGTGGGAGAGGGATTTATTTTAATAAATTCCACAGTTTCCATTACTGGTTTGTAAGTGATGCAAACAAACTTGTGCGTTGGCTCTGAGTCCCTTCCTCCATATCGGATGAGTTTGTTTGCGGATCGCTAGATCAAACTTCCATTTAGGATGACTATAGGAAATTAATTAAGAGCGTGTGATCTTCCCCATCGGAAGGGGCACAATCTTATTAATGGACTTAGTGTAAAGTAATGGTGTACACTTAGGCACGTCTAATAGTATCCTCCCCATCGGAGTCACTGCTATTATTTGTGTGACCGAAGGAAACCAACTATTAATTTTATTTGTCAAAAAGTTAGGTTGACAAGATAATAAAATTAATGGGTTACACCCTCCTTTTACAAATGTTGAATTTATATACGTCCACACTATCGTGACATACAAAATTCACGGTGTTTTGAGGTGTTGGTTAATTTAAAATAGTATTGTTTGAGGGTCAATATTATTATAAATTTAGAGTCTTGACCAAAGTTATTCTTAGGATGACTTTCAACCCACTGGCCATTATACTAAAAGAGAACAAACTTACTGGTCCCAACTATATTGATTGAAAAAGAAACCTAGACATTGTTCTTACTACTGAAAGCTATAAGTTTATACTGGCTGAGGCTTGCCCTGATGCACCTGACGATGACTCTAGAGGAGATTAAGTATCATAAGAAATGGGTAAAAGCTGATGAGATGGCGCAGTGTTATATTTTGGCATCAATGTCAAATGTATTACAACATCAACATCAAGATTTACCAACAGCTTATGATATAATGAACAATCTCAAAGAACTCTTTGGGCACCAGAGTCGGACTTCTAGGCAAGAGGCAATGAGAAAATTAATGACAGCCACCATGTCTGAGGGAACACCCGTAAGGGATCATATCCTCAAAATGATGGCCTATTTGAACGAAATACAAGTTCTTGGAGGAGAAATCGATGGGGAAACCCAGGCCGATATAATTCTCCAAACGCTACCCAGAAGTTTTGAGCAGTTCCACCTGAACTATAACATGAACAAAAAAGAGTATACGTTGGCGAAACTTCTGACAGAACTATAGGTAGCAGAAGGTATATTTCATCAGAGTTCTCAGATTCACTATGCTGAAAATGTTCTACTTCTAAGCTGAAAGGCAAGAAGAAGAAGAAACAAGTCTTTTCAACAAAGAGAGTGAATAAACCTCAAGGATAAAAAGCTGGAATGAAGAAGCCGAAGGGCAAGTGCTTCATCTGTAAGCAGTCAGGACATTGGAAGGCGGACTATCCTTGTAGGAATCAGAACAATAAAGGTATATCTCATGCTCTAGTAGTTGAAACATGTTTAGCGGTGTTATCTACCAGCACCTGGTGTGTAGATACGGGAGCCACTGATCATGTCTGCAATTCTTTGCAGGGGTTCCAGGAAACCCGACGACTATTTAAAGGAGAGATTACCGTCTACATGGGGAATGCTACTAAGGTGGCAGCTATTGCAGTGGGAGATGTCTACTTATCTTTTGATAGGAATAGAAAATTGGTTTTAAGAAATTGTCTTTATGTACCCAGTTTTAGAAAGAATTTAATTTCAGTTTCTAAACTGTATTTGGATGGATATTCTGTTTCCTTTAATAACAGTGTGGTTATACAGAGAAATAGGGTTATTATCTGTTCTGGTGCATTGGTTGGCAATTTATATACTTTAAATCCAATTTCTCCCACAAAGCAACAAATGGAAATTAATAACACATCTTCTTATTCCAATAAGAGAAAAGAACCTTCGGAGATGAACCAAGCATATCTTTGGCATCTAAGGCTTGGTCATATTAACTTAAGTAGGATTCAAAGGCTTATAGCTGATGGACTTTTGGGTTCATTAGAGTTGGAAAATTTTCTAACTTGTGAATCTTGCTTGGAAGGTAAAATGACCAAGAGGTCTTTTAAGGCCAAGGGGTATAGAGCTAAAGAAGCGTTAGAATTGGTTCATTCTGATTTGTGTGGTCCTATGTCTATCCAGGCTAGAGATGGTTTTGAATATTTTGTCTCTTTTATAGACGATTATTCAAAATACGGATACATTTACCTGATGCGCCGCAAGTCTGAATGCTTTGATAAGTTCAAAGAGTACAAGGCTGATGTGGAGAAACTTTAGGTAAAAGTATCAAGACACTACGGTCTGATCGTGGTGGCGAGTACCTCTTAGGAGAGTTTAGGAATTACTTATCAGAGACCGAGATTCAATCCCAATTGTCTACACCTGGTACACCCCAACAGAATGGTGTGGCAGAACGAAGGAATAGGACTCTTATGGAGATGGTTAGATCGATGATGAGTTATTCAGAATTACCAAATTCGTTGTGGGGATACGCTCTGGAAATGACAGCGCACATTCTGAACTTAGTACCTTCTAAATCAGTATCTTCTACTCCCACAAAATTTTGAAATGGGCGAAAGCCTAGTCTAAGACATATTCGGATTTGGGGTAGTCCAGCACATGTGCTGAAACCAGATGTTGATAAGTAAGAATCTCGTACAGAAGTTCGTGTGTTTGTAGGTTATCCCAGAGGAACGAAAGGTGATTTATTTTATAGTCCTAAAGACCAGAAGATAATTGTTAGCACCAATGCCCAGTTTTTAGAAAAAGACTATATAATGGATCACAAGCCCAGTAGCAAAATTATTCTAGAAGAACTTAGAGAGGACACGTCTACTTTAGTACCAACGGTACAAGATGAAGTACCACAAGAGATTGCAACACGTGTCACACATGATACACAATCACATACAGTGTCTCGTTGTAGTGGGAGGGTTATGAGGCAACCAGAGAGATTCATGTTTTTGGGAGAGTCTTCGGACTTGATCTTGGGTAAACATGAACCTGATCCCCGGACATATGACGAAGCACTACAAGATATAGATGCAGTATCTTGGCAAAAAACAATGAATTCTGAAATAGAATCCATGTATTCTAATAAGGTCTGGGAGCTTGTAGAACCACCAGATGGTGTAAAAGCCATTGGATGCAAGTGGATCTATAAAAGGAAAAGAGGGACAGATGGGAAGGTAGAAACCTTCAAAGCAAGGTTTGTTGCGAAAGGATATACTCAGAAAGAGGGAATCGATTATGAGGAGACTTTTTTGCCGGTAGCTATGCTTAAGTCTATCCGGATACTCTTATCCATTACCGCTTATATGGATTATGAGATTTGGCAAATGGATGTCAAGACAGCTTTCATTAACGGAAGTCTTGAAGAAAACATCCATATGAAGCAACCAGAAGGGTTCATTGAAAAGGGCAAAGAGAATCTAGTGTGTAAGCTCAATCGGTCCATTTATGGACTGAAGCAAGCTTCAAGATCTTGGAATATCCAGTTTAATGAAGTAATCCAGTCATATGGATTTATTCAGTGTCCGGATGAGTCTTGTGTATACAAGAAGTGTAACGGAAACGTGGTGGTATTTCTTGTATTATACGTAGATGATATTTTGTTAATTGGCAACAATGTCAAGGTATTATCGGACGTAAGAGTATGGTTGTCCAAACAATTTGATATGAAGGACTTAGGAGAATGTGCACACATTCTTGGGATCAAAGTTATAAGGGATCGCAAGAAAAGAATGTTGTGCCTATCCCAAGCCTTATATAGATACAATCCTTGCTCGTTTTAGCATGCAGAACTCCAAGAAAGGTTTCTTACCTTTCAGGCATGGAGTAGCCTTATCTAAAGAGATGTCTCCGAAGACATTAAAGGAGATAGAGGACATGAAGGCAGTTCCTTATGCTTCGGCTGTAGGAAGCCTTATATATGCAATGCTGTGTACGAGACCTGATATCTATTTTACCGTGGGCATAGTTATCAGATATCAGAGTAACCCTGGACAAGGACATTGGACTGCTGTGAAGCATATATTAAAGTACCTGAGTAGGACTAGAGATTATATGCTAGTCTACCAAGCAGACGATTTGCTCCCTGTGGGTTACACAGATTCAGATTTCCAATCAGATAGGGACAATAGTAAGTCTAAGTCAGGCTATGTGTTTACTCTAGGAGGTGGAGCCATTACATGGAGGAGTGTTAAGCAGAAATGTATCTCGGACACAACCATGGAAGCTGAGTATGTGGCAGCCTCTGAGGCAGCCAAAGAAGCTGTATGGCTCAGGAACTTTTTAATGGACTTAGATGTGATTCCTGGTTTGCCCAAGATCTTCACAATTTATTGTGATAATAGCGGTGCAGTTACAAACTCGAAGGAACCACGAGCCCATAAGGCAAGTAAACATATAGAGCGCAAGTACCACCTGATACGAGACATCGTCAAGCGAGGAGAAGTTGTCGTCTCCAAGATTGCATCATTAGATAACCTGGTAGATCCTTTCACTAAGGCCCTTCCGGCGAAAGCTTTTGATCGACATGTGGAGGGGATGGGAATCAGATGTATGGCAACAGATATGACAGCTTAGTTTTTTAGTATAAGTGGGAGATTGTTGGAGTGTATACTAAAAGCCTAGCTTTTGTAAACATTTATTTTTGAAATAAAAGAATCACATTGGTCAATATTTATATTTATTTGTTAAATGTAATTGTTCAATTAATTTATATAGTAGACAACATAGTGTGTGGTGTCACACAAAGAAAGGTCATGTTGACGGTTCATTATAAATTATAAACAGTTGCTCACGACTAAGATGGAAAGGAACAAACCATCGGAATAGTCGTAGTATAATTAAGTATTAGTTTATCTTGATTAATAAATTACACTGGTACACTCTAAGTGTATTGAGTAGGACCATTTAGATAAGTTCTTTTTGTACTGACTTAATAAAAGAACTAAACCTTAGTTATTATGGAAGTGTGTGCTCTTAATCCTAATATAATAACAAGCACATATATTTAATATTTATTTCTTTGACTTATCAAAGGGTGAGGTTTAGCTCGATAAATCAATATGCCTGATAAGTTGGGAAATGATATTACTTATAGTGTGTGTTGTTGATTATAGAAGGAATCTGTGTCCTAGTTATCTAGGTTGAAAATGTTCCCAAGAGGAGCTCATAAGGATTGTCCATGTTAAACCCTGCAGGTGGACTTAGTCCGACATGACAATGAAGTTGAGTGGTACTACTCTTGGAGCTAGATATTAATTAAGTGAATTGTCAGTAACTTACTTAATTAGTGAACATTTGTTATCCTAAACACAGGGAGACTAACACACTCATAATAAGAAGGAGCCCATAATGTAATTTGGGATTAGTGCGGTAGTGCGATAATAACTCTCTAGTGGAATGAGTTATTATCAATGAACTTGAGTTGTGTGTTCGGGGCGAACACGGGATACTCTGTTGGATCGAGACACGCTAGAGGGGGGGTGAATAGCGCTCGTGGCTATTTTGTACGTATCGGAATCGAAAACAGCGTTAGAGTAATTAAAGCAGCGGAATTAAAACAAACAAACACAAACAGAAGGACACAGAGATTTACTTCGTTCGGAGCCTGAGGCGACTCCTACTCGAAGGCCCGCGATCCTTGATCGCTTCTGGTGGGCAACAACTATAAGCTCGATAAGAATTACAAATTACAACTGTAACAGCAATTAGAATAACTTTGTACCGACAACTTAAAGAAGAGAAAAACGAAGCTCCGGGTCGTCGGAATGTTGTAGCAGCACTTCGGAATGACCTTGTTAGCAGCACGTTGAAGGAAGAAGGCCTGGAACTTGATTGATTGAAGTGCTGGTCGAAACCCCATTATAAAGGGTGTTCAAGGTGCCTTGAAGGCTGTTTAAGGCGCCTCCATGCTGCCTGGTCTTCCGCGTGGATCAAATCTGATCTGGTCGAAGTTCATCTGCTTAAGGCGCCTTAAACCTCACTCAAGGCGCCTTCCAAGGCGCCTTCTGCCTGCTTCAAGGCGCCTCCAGTGTTGCTTCGCTGCCAGCTCATCTTTTGCACCCGAGGCGCCTCCAAGCTCCATGGAGCCGCCTCGGACACTGTTCATCCGAGGCTTTAGGTTGCTCCTTTGCATCTGCAAGATATGTTAGTCCCAAACACTATCCTGCAACACAAAGTTAGCACAATAAACATGATAAATAAAGTATAGACAGTCTCCGGACTGTCCGAGTCTGACTTCGGGTTTCCAACCGAAACCCCTAGATCGACCCGACGCCTACTGTTCCCTCTACGGGGAACGAGTCCTCACCTACTCCACTCAGGAGATTTACCTGTTGCCAGTGCGATCCTCTAGATCGACTGGACTTTTGCTCAGCACTCGATGCTTCCGGACTTTCTGCTGGACATCTGCTTCCCCGGCTAGTCCAGTCTTTCACCTGGTTCGCGACACCAGGACTTTCCACCTAGGGTTACCACCCCCTAGGACTTTTGCCTGAAGACATCGACCTACCAAGACTTTCCACATAGGGTTACCACCTCCTAGGGTTTTTTCCCTTTGCCTAACCGCAGCCAGGACTTTCCTGAAATCCTCAAATAGACTTGTTAGACTACAAAACATCTTAACTTTGAATTCTTTGCCATTATCAAAACACGAGTTCGATCGTCGGATGCTTCCTGCACCAACAATCTCCCCCTTTTTGATTATGGCAACTCAAATTCAAAGTTAAGTAAACAAACGAATAGATAGACATTTTTAATCACAGGCAACTCTGCTAAGTATAGATGTACAAAGTAACTAAAGCAAATTTGCCTTATATGCTCCCCCTTTACTTTTGCTCCCCCTTAATTTTTAACTTTAACTTGAATTTTATGTTTACATTTTTGCTACTCTCCCCCTTTGCCATATATCAAAAATGGGCAATAATAGATATTTGATTGAGTTGTACATGATTTTACTAAGGTCAACAGGTTAGCTAAGTTTAACAGAGTTTGAAAGTTAATGTCAATTGGAACTTAGTTTCAATAATATTTTAAGTTTTAGGACATTCATCCTTAAGTCCAAGCACAAGTCATGTTCACTAGATTGATTTACTAGGTATCAGAGCCCTAAAGATCAAAACATTCTTAACTAGAACATTGAGTATCCTTTACCAACTGTCTAACCTTTAGTTATTTGCTTATTGTCTACAGGACAATAGCTTTCACTTGGTTAGTCAAGTTAAGTTATTTTGGTCCAGATAGACTTGGCTAGAGCTGGAGGACTTAACTTGATTAATGTGTATTGCGTATTTAACGCCCAGACTCATATTGATGCACAGATATAAGCATTCTTGAGTCCAGGCTATACCCTATGCATCTCACGCCGTTCTATGTTTTTCAATCACAATCAAGGTAAACCTAGGTGTTTGTGAGATGCTCTGGCTTAATTCTAGGGGAACATGATTTCTAGGGGGAAAGCCTAGGCTAATTCCAAAAAAAATCTAGGAACTTGGGAATTTTGAAAACTGTTTTTCCTAGAATTTGAAACACAATAAAAGAAATAATGATAAGATGTCTACTCTACCCAACACATTCCTATTTGCCTTCTAAGTCCACTGAACTCAAGTTCAGGTAAGGGTTTTGTAAAGATGTCAGCTAGGTTTGATTTAGACTCAACATGGTTGAGTGCAATTTCACCTTTAGCTACATGATCCCTTACAAAGTGGTGTTTTACCTCTATGTGTTTGGTCCTAGAATGGTGAATAGGATTTTTGGTCAGATTAATCGAGCTGATATTATCAATAAAGATTTTAGTATTTTTATAGTCTAGTTGATAGTCTTTTAGTGTATGCATCATCCATAACAATTGAGATGCACATTCTCCTAGAGCTATGTATTCAGCTTCTGTAGTGGATAAAGCAACACAATGTTGCTTTCTGCTTGACCAATTTACTAGGCACTGACCTAGAATTTGGCAGCTACCACTTGTACTTTTCCTATCTAGCTTGCACCCAGCATAGTCTGAATCAGAATAGCCATAAAGGTCAAAGGTGCAAGTTCTTGGATACCAAAGTCCTACATTTAGAGTTCCTTTAATATACCTAAGTATTCTTTTAACATATGTTAGGTGCGACTCTTTTGCACAGGATTGGTATCTTGCACACATACCTACTGCAAACAGTATGTCAGGTCGACTTGCAGATAGATAAAGTAAACTACCTATGACACTCCTATAGTATTTTGGGTCTACAGGTTTTCCTTCAGGGTCAGAGTCAATGTTTATGTTGGTTGCCATTGGAGTATTTATAATTTTTAAATTTTCCATGCTGAATTTTTTGATTAATTCCTTAGCATATTTAGTTTGATAAATGTAGATTCCATCTTTGGTTTGTTTTATTTGTAAGCCTAAGAAAAAGTTGAGTTCCCCAACCATGCTCATTTCAAATTCACTTTCCATTAATTTAACAAATTCTTTCAAAAATTTTGAATTAGTTGAACCAAAGATTATGTCGTCAACATAGATTTGGGCTATGAAGATGTCTTTTTCTATAGTTTTTACGAACAAGGTCGGATCAATTTGTCCTTGGTTAAAGTCTTTGGATATTAAGTAATTAGATAATCTTTCATACCATGCTCTAGGGGCTTGTTTTAGTCCATATAATGCCTTTTTTAATTTAAATACATGGTTAGGATAGTCCATGTCTTCAAACCCTGGAGGTTGGCTTACGTAGACTTCTTCCTTGATAAAGCCATTTAAGAAGGCTGACTTGACGTCCATTTGGTACAATTTGAACCCTTTATTTGCTGCATAGGCTAATAACATCCTAATGGACTCGAGTCTAGCTACCGGAGCATAGGTTTCATCATAGTCTAAGCCTTCGACTTGACTAAACCCTTTGGCTACTAGCCTAGCTTTGTTTCTTATTATTTCACCATGATCATCCAACTTGTTCCTAAAAACCCATTTGGTGTCTATTATTGATTTATCTATAGGTTTAGGTACAAGGTCCCATACTTGGTTTCTCTCAAATTGTGCTAATTCTTCTTGCATTGCAATGGTCCAGTCTGGGTCAGGAAGAGCTTCATCTATAGTTTTAGGTTCAATTTTGGAAATGAGGGCAATCTGACTAAGGTTTCTATGGGATGATCTAGTTCTGACTCCTAGGTTTGGGTCACCCAGAATTTGGTCAGGTGGGTGAGAAGTACTTACTCTAGTTGGTCTTGGTTGTGGTTCAGGTACTGGTTCTTCTGCCTCATTAAGGTTAGGTTGGATTTCATCATCTTCTACAGCTCTTGGATGAATGTCAACATTGTCAGTTATATTAGGTAAATTATTTTCTTCATCAAATATTACATTAGTTGTTTCTTCAACTTTCAAGGTGTATTGATTATAAACTCTAAAGGCTCTACTAGTTGAGGAGTATCCTAAAAATATTCCTTGGTTAGACTTGGGTGTAAATTTTCCTAAGTAATCTTTAGTATTTAAAATGTGAACTTTACAACCAAATACTTTTAAATAGTTTAGGTTAGGAATTTTATGATAGTAGAGTTCATACGGTGTTTTATAGTGAGATTTGTTTATTAAAATTCTGTTTTGAATATAATTTGTCGTATTTATTGCTTCAGCCCAAAATTGATGACTTAACTTATATTCGTTTAACATTGTCCTAGCGGCTTCTTGTAGTGTTCTATTTTTACGTTCTACTAGTCCATTTTGTTGGGGGGGGGGGGGGGGTTCTAGGACATGAAAATTCATGTTGGTATCCATTTATTTTACAAAATTCGGTAAACCTATGATTTTCAAATTCTCCCCCGTGATCACTTCTTATTCTTTTAATTTTAGTATCTTTTTCATTTTCCGTTAATTTTCAAAAGTTACTAAATATTTCATAGGTTTCATCTTTTGTTTTTAGGAATTTTACCCATGTGTACCTAGAGTAGTCATCAATTAAGCAATATTGGTTCTTGCTTAGTGACTTGGCTCCATGTGAGTCAAATAGGTCAATATGAAGGAGCTCGAGTATGGTATTGGTTCTTTTTAGATTGGTTGATTTGTGGATTGACTTGGTTTGTTTTCATTTTTGACACACATCACAGATTGAGTTTTCAATGAATTTTAATTTGGGCAAACCTCTAACTAGACCATTGTGACTCATTTTTGAAATGAGTTTGGTGTGAGTGTGACCCAGCCTTCTGTGCCACAGTTGAGTTTCCTCTTGTTGTGTCAATAGACACTTTATTGAGGATAATGATAAGTCAATTGTGTAGATGTTATTCTTCCTAAGTCCTTTAAGCCTAATTTCAGGGTTTTCAATGTTTTTAACTAAACATCCAGATTTGTCAAAATTGACTAGATATCCACTGTCACATAATTGACTTATACTTAGTAAATTAAAATTAAAATTTTTGACCAATAAGACATTTCGAATAATGAAATCGGAGCTAAGTTCAATATTACCTTTTCCGATTACTTTAAGTTTACCGTCGTTGCCGAATGCAACTGATCCTAACTTCTTGTACTTGAGTTTAGTAAACTTCAACCTATCTCCAGTCATATGTCTAGAGCATCCACTATCCAACATCCATTGTTCCAATTCCTACACATGAAGTAGTTTGAATTGGTTCTTAATGGATTTAAAGATAGCTTAATTGAAGTAGACTCCTTAGATTTTCTAAGTAATTTAGCAAGTGCTTAAGCCTATGATATAATTTTGAAATAAGATAATTTTTAAAATAATTTTAAAATAATTTTGAAATTTAAGGTTTTTGAAATAATTTTGAAATTTAAGGTTTTAAAATAATTTTAAAATTTAAAATAATTTTAAAATTTAAAATAATTTTGAAATTTAAAATAATTTTGAAATTTAAGTTTTTAAAATAATTTTGAAATTTAAGGTTTTAAAATAATTTTGAAATTTAAGTTTTTAAAATAATTTTGAAATTTAAGTTTTTAAAATAATTTTGAAATTTAAGGTTTTTTTAAAATAATTTTGAAATTTAAGGTTTTAAAATAATTTTGAAATTTAAAATAATTTTGAAACTTAAGTTTTTTTGAAAATAAAATAGAAATAATTATCAGTTTGATTTTAATTACTTAGTCATCTCACCCGATCTAAATTTTCAATCAGGGAATCCTATAATTTTTGTGAGATGAATTATGGTTGAATTTTAGGGTATGATTTAACTTTTGTGTTAGATTCAGGTTTAGCTTTGGGTTCAACAAGTAGGCATTCTTTGGATAAACTTCTGGGCTATGGTGAGTCACAAGGAACTCATTAAAGTAACCATGCCTTCGAGGTTTTCCAAATAGTCCTACCCATTGAACTTAATACTAATCCTTGGTCTAACTAGTTAGGATCCATTTAATGGTAGCTTCGGTCAGTTCCACTTGGCCAAATGCACCAGGTCGAAGCCATATCTTCCTAGACATGCGATGCCCAAGCTTCCCTAACGTACTATCATCCAAAAACTTCACCAGTACTATGATTCAAGTTAAACTTATCCTGTTTTTAATTTAACCTTAATTACCCTGCCGGGTAATCTATTCTTGTTTTACCCATTTCGGGTAAATTAGGTTCAGTTACCCTGTCGGGTAGTTTAGTTGGAGTTGCCAGCTAGTTTGGATCCTCCATCTAAATTATAGTTTAATTTCGAATTGTTAATTTTGAGTTTTGAATTTTGAATTTAGAATTTTTAATTTAATTTGGAATTTTGAATTTTGAATTTTGAATTTAATTTTAAATTTTGAATTTTGAAATTTGAATTTAGAATTTATAATTTAATTTTGAATTTTTTGTTTGAATTTTGAATTTAAAATTTATAATTTAATTTTAAATTTAGAATTTAGAATTTTTTATTTAATTTGGAATTTTGAATTTTGAATTTTGAATTTAATTTTGAATTTTGAATTTTAATTTGGAATTTTTAGTTTCAAATTTTTAAGATCGTTTTTATTTTAGATTTCCCTGGATCACAGCCTCGATATGGTATGTCGAGGTAGTGTATTTGATCCTTCGGAACCCAGTATTGGCCAAGTCCAACTTGATTGATCAATTTGGACTTGGGGACCCATGCTTGGACTGATTTACTACTTTGTTTGTTTATTAGGGATAAATAAGATTTATATTTCTTTCTACTTTTATATCCTAGCCCAGTTCTATTATAGACGGCTCTTTGTGTCCCAAGAATTAGGTCCAGATTCTTGGAGCCCAAGGAAAACCGTTCTAAGGTATTTCTTAAGTCTTTTACCTGAATTTTTAAACTTGAATTTTCTTCCTCAAGTTGTTGAACTTGAGTTGAATCTTTAGTTTGAACTTGATCAGGTAAGTATTTTGAGTTAGTTACTCCTTTAAGAATAGCTACTTCCTTTAGAAGTGACTTTATTTTAAGATTTGACTTGGCTAATTTGTGAAGTAAATAATTGATTAAATTATTAAGCCTAGGAATACTTACAGCGGAGTCTGGCCCTTCGGAAACGAATGCGGATCCGTGGCTTTGCTCGGAATCGGCTTCTGACTCGCTCTCGGATTCGATGATCTGGTCCCGGGCCATCAATGCGAGTAAACTCGTTTGGTCAAGTTCGTCGTCTTCGTCCTCTGAAGAAGATTCGTCCCAGGTTGCCTTTAGGGCCTTCTTTCTTCTTTGCTTCTTGGCTTCCTTTTGGTTGGGATAGTTGGCTTTTATATGCCCCTTCTGGTTGCACCCGTAGCAAGTGACTTCGAACTTTGCCTTTGAGTTCTGTTGAGCCTCCTTGGATTGAACTGCCTTCTTTAGATCTTTCTTGTTGAAGCCCTTCTTCTTCTTGTAGAGCTTCTTCACGAGATTCACTAGTTCGCTGGTCAGTTCATCTTCTGAATCTTCTGAGTCGGGTTCGTCTTCTGATTCCGATTCAATCTTTCGCCGTCTTCTTCTTCTGATTCCGATTCTGATTCCCATGTTCGACTTGTACCTGCAACCAAAGCAATGCCCTTCTCGGATGGCTGTGCATTAGTTTGTTCATGGAGTTCAAATTCACTAAATAATTCGTCTAATTTTAAGGAAGACAAATCCTTAGAGACTTTGTAGGCGTCTACCATTGATGCCCACAATGTACTCCTAGGAAATGAGTTAAGAGCATACCTTATTATATCTCTGTTTTCTACCTTCTGCCCGATTCCATGAAGGGAGTTCAGAATATCTTGAATTTGAGCATGTAAAGAACTTGCTGTCTCGCCTTCCTGCATTTTCAAATTGTATAGTTTATTAAGTAACAAATCACGCTTACTTACCTTGGTTTCCGAGGTGCCCTCGTGAAGTTCGATCAGTTTCTCCCATAGCTCTTTTGCGGAGGAGAATGGACCGACTCTGTTGAGCTCTTCTTTGGTAAGACCGCACTGGATGGTACAGGTGGCTTTGGCGTCGGCTTCCACCTTTTTGATAAACGCTGGCTCCCAGTTCTCACAGGATGTAGGCTTACCGTCTGTACCAGTTGGTAGTTGCAGTCCTGTTTTGACTATCATCCAGGTGTCGAACTAGATCTTCAGATATATTTCCATTCGCCCCTTCCAATATCCGAAGTCTTCTCTGGAAAATAGTGGGGGACGAACGGTACTATATCCTTCTTGTTGGGCCATTTAGCTCTAAAAAAAATAGAAACAACAAGATCTATTCCAAGACTAAGTCTTGGATTAGTAGTGCGGGAAGAGAAAAGAAAAAACGAGCCCAAGTGGTATTGACCAACTTTGAGCAACACCGATTTGAAAAGAATTAGAATATAGCTATGAGGCTAAATTCTAATCGACTCCGAACAAAAAGCACGAAAAAATTTGTCTTGAATAGTGGTTGCACTGATTCAAGACGACCCCGCTCTGATACCAATTGTTGGATCGAGACGCGCTAGAGGGGGGGGTGAATAGCGCTCGTGACTATTTTGTACGTATCGGAATCGAAAACAGCGTTAGAGTAATTAAAGCAGCGGAATTAAAACAAACAAACACAAACAGAAGGACACAGAGATTTACTTCGTTCGGAGCCTGAGGCGACTCCTACTCGAAGGCCCGCGATCCTTGATCGATTCCGGTGGGCAACAACTATAAGCTCGATAAGAATTACAAATTACAACTGTAACAGCAATTAGAATAACTTTGTACCGACAACATAAAAAAGAGAAAAACGAAGCTCCGGGTCGTCGGAATGTTGCAGCAGCACTTCGGAATGACTTTGTTAGCAGCACGTTGAAGGAAGAAGGCCTGGAACTTGATTGATTGAAGTGCTGGTCGAAACCTCCTTATAAAGGGTGTTCAAGGCGCCTTGAAGGCTGTTCAAGGTGCCTCCATGCTGCCTGGTCTTCCGCGTGGATCAAATCTGATCTGGTCGAAGTTCATCTGCTTAAGGCGCCTTAAACCTCACTCAAGGCGCCTTCTGCCTGCTTCAAGGCGCCTCCAGTGTTGCTTCGCAGCCAGCTCAGCTTTTGCACCCGAGGCGCCTCCAAGCTCCATGGAGCCGCCTCAGACATTGTTTATCCGAGGCTTTAGGTTGCTCCTTTGCATCTGCAAGATACGTTAGTCCCAAACACTATCCTGCAACACAAAGTTAGGACAATAAACATGATAAATGAAGTATAGACAGTCTCCGGACTGTCCGAGTCTGACTTCGGGTTTCCAACCGAAAACCCTAGGTCGACCCGACACCTACTGTTCCCTCTACGGGGAACGCGTCCTCACCTACTCCACTCAGGAGATTTACCTGTTGCCAGTGCGATCCTCCAGATCGACTGGACTTTTGCTCAACACTCGATGCTTTCGGACTTTCTACTGGACATCCGCTTCCCCGGCTAGTCCAATCTTTCACCTGGTTCGCGACACCAGGACTTTCCACCTAGGGTTACCACCCCCTAGGACTTTTACCTGAAGACATTGACCTACCAAGACTTTCCGCATAGGGTTACCACCCCCTATGACCTAGGGTTACCACCTCCTAGGGTTTTTTCCCTTTGCCTAACCGCAGCTAGGACTTTCCTGAAATCCTCAAATAGACTTGTTAGACTACAAAACATCTTAACTTTGAATTCTTTGCCATTATCAAAACACGAGTTCGATCGTCGGATGCTTCCTGCACCAACATACTCAAGCTCATCGGAAGGCCAAAATCAATTTCTCCTCTAGGTCCCTGTCGTAGCCTCATTAAAGCCTCAAGTCCATCCAAATAAAGGCCCATCTTGGTGTCCAAGAAGGGGGCCGGCCCAATGCTTGGTGACCAAGCAAGGGCCAGCCACATCCTCTTTTATAGGGGTCGACCCTATTGCTTGGTGACCAAGCATGTAGAGGCCGACCAAGATTAATTCAAATAGGAGCAGTGTTATGAATTTTTAAAATCTTCTCTTTGAAGAAAACTACAAGTTTTAAAAGAGAGATTTTAAATTTAAAAACTTTCCTCATTTGAATTAGGCCACATGTTTTAAGAGATAATTTAAAAGTTTTAAAACTTTCCTTTTTTAACCATCTTCATGGTTGAGAAAAAAAGGAAGAGAAGTTTTAAAATTTAAATTTTCTATCATCTTGATAAATAAGGAAATTTTATAAGAGAAGTTTTAAATTTTAAAACATGGTTTTAATTTTTAGAAACTTTCCTTTTTTAACTCACACTTTAGGAAATTAGGAGAGAGCTTGTAAAATTTTATAATGGCTTATAAAATTTTATTAAAAATTTATTTTTCCTTTTTTCTCTTGATGAGGTGGCCGACCACCTTGCTTGGTGCCCAAGCAAGGGGCCGGCCATAATTAAAATAAAAAAATAATCACAAAATTAATGTTGGTGATTGATTCAATCAAGAGGAAAGAAAAAGAAAAATAAAAAGGAAAAAGGAAAAACTAGAGGATGATTTTATTTTTTGTAAAAAGTTTTTCCTTATTTACCTTGGGCAAGTAATATAAAAGAAGGGGTGAGGAGGCCTCATGAGACACAACTCTTATTCTCTTGCTTGGAGACTCTCTTGGTGTGGCCGGCCCTCTCCTTTCTCTTTTCCCTTTTGCTCTCTTCTCCTTGGTGGTGGTGATGGCCGGATTTTAGAAGAAGAGGAAGAAGCTTTTGGGTGGTGTTCATCTTGGAGGATCGTCGCCCACACGACGTCCAAGGCGAGGTGAGGAATACGGCAGAAGATCTCGAGGTCATTAGCTTACAAAGAGAAGGTATAACTAGTAATTTTCTTCCGCATCATACTAGTTATTTTCTTTGTAAGAATTCTAAATACAAGAGGCAATTAGATTTAGTTTTTCGAATTAGTTTGTCGAGTTTGTTTTTTCTTCTTTTTCGAATTTGTGATTCGATTGTTCTTTTTGGTTAACCTAGAGTTATTTAAGGAAATTAAATATTAGCTTTCCTTAAAAGGCTTTGTCTAGGCGGTGGTGGTTGCTCCCATATCTAAGAAGGTCATGTGCCTCGCCATGCAATCCTGGAAGTCAATTTTGATAATTAATATTTAATGGAATTAATAACATAGGTGGATTTGAATCAATAGTGTTAAGTTCCGCTTGCGATTCAAATCTAAACCATTAAGAACAGATAAGTTAAATTTGGAATCAATGATGTTAAGTTTCGTCTACGATTCCTAATTTAACCTCTAAAGAACACAATAGGTTATTTAAGGAAAGGTTCGACACTTGTACAAAATTTTTATACAGTGGAACCGGTACGTTTTCCTAGGACTAACTAACAGTGTCTTATCAGATACACATAGTCGTACCTACTGAGATCATCAGTAAAAGTAATAAAGTAATGTTAGCCTCCTCTAGCTGCTATTCTGAAAGGGCTACATACATCAGTATGTATGAGTCCTAATAGATCATTAGCTCTTTCATTGTGTCCACTAAATGGAGTCTTAGTCATCTTACCTTGAAGATAATATTCGCATACCTCATATGATTCAAAATCAAATGAGTCTAAAAGTCCATCTTTATGGAGTTTGGATATGCGACTCTCATTTATGCGACCCAAGCGACAACGCCAGAGATATGTTTGGTTCAAATCATTAGATTTGAACCGTTTGACATTTATGTTATACATTGGGTTTTCAAAGTCTAGAAGATAGAGATCATTCATAAGAGGTGCACTACAATAGAACATATCATTGAAATAAATGGAATAACATTTATCCTTTATTACAAATGAAAAACCTTTCTTGTTCAAACAAGAAATAGAGATAATGTTCTTTGTCAAAGCGGACACATAGCAGCACTCTTCTAGTTCTAAAACAAGCCTAGTGGGCAAAGATAAGGAACATATTCCTACAGCGATAGCAACTATTCTTGTACCATTGCCTACTCGTAGGTCTACTTCGCCCTTTGTCAATGTTCTACTATTTCTCTGCCACTACACATTAGTATAAATATGAGATGAACACTCGGTATCTAATACCCATAAAGAAGAAATAGATAGATTGACTTCTATAACATATATACCTGAGGTAAAAGTTTCACTTCTCTTCCTTTTCAGTTCCTCTAGGTATAACTTGCAGTTCCTCTTCCAGTATGCGGTCTCACCACAATGGAAGCAGGTTCCTTCCTTAACAACCCCACCTTTGGGTTTCAATGCATGAGTCTTGCCCTTTCCTATGGCTTGGGTCTTACCCTTACCTTTGGGCTTCCAATTGCCTTTGCCCCTTTTTTGCATTGAAATAGAATCTTAGAGATCTTAAATCTCTCATGTCTTACTTTCCCTTGATATAGTTGTCTAAGATGCTTAACCATATCATAAGAATCCATGTTCTCATGTTACTTCTAAAGCTCAGAGTTCATGATGACGAGCATAAATCATGACACATCTAATGCATCATTTTGATGCTTCTTATAAGCATCCCTATCAGCTCTAGTGGCAGTAGTGGGGTGTGCTTCAGGAATGAGTTGCTCTAAGAAGTACAATTTTTCTTTCTTGCTTGAGAACTATTCTCATGTTTCTATACCAGTCTAAGAAATTAGCTCCATTGAGCTTGTCCTTATCAAGGATAGATCGCAGAGATAGTGTCTTCTACGTACTAGATGACATGGTGATCTACAACAATAAAATATAGAAATATGTATCATATTAAGATAATTTAATTATAATTTTAATTAAATGTTTCTCCCACTGAATTCTAAATCTTGGTAGGAGCAAGTCACTACTAGCTCTAAACCTAAAAGCAAAGACATTCAAGTGGGACAAGATCCACATTATACCTCATCTTGAGTTAGCTATGGCTAATCGCCCAAACTTGTATACATTAGGTAGGCAACGTGTAACAATTGGACAAGATCCATATTATGCCTTATCTTGAGTTAGCTTTGGCTAATCACCCAAGACTTAGTACAACTTAGGTAGACAACGTTTACATCCTATGCAACTCTTGTATCTTTAGGTGAACAAGACTATTTGTTCATTTGCCCATCTTATGAAATCTATATTATATCTCATCTTGAGTTAGCTTTGGCTAATCGCCCAAGACTAGTATAATTTGAATTTTATCATATGGGATATGCCTCTAAGTTCTTAACTGAGTTAAGTCACACCCAAAGTCCAATAGTCGGACATCACAATTGTCTTGTCGCACTCTACCAAGATAAAACTAGTCACTTTGCTTTGGCAAACCTGACTACAAATAATCGAGGTAGTAGTGAGTACCAAACTTTGGTAGACATATGAAAAAGGACCTAATTACGATAGCTACACATGCATCACATACATTCATGGCATATCATGACATACATCAACATATATGCTAATTTAAACGCGACATGGTTATGACCCCATCACTACAACATTCTCAAGCCAATGAGAAGATCGAAAGGTCAACCTAGGTCCAAGCATATTATCCAAGTGCTTCCTTGGTTGTCGTGTATTGTTGTCCTTCTCCCTTTTTCACCGTCGTCCAGTAGACTAATTTCTCTCTAATTTGTACATTAAAAAATCTAAATAAACCTCGAGTTACATTCGAGGGTAGTCTAAATTTACAACAAGAATGAAAAAGAAGAGGCATGACACGCAGACTGTATTATGAATTACAACATACACACACATTCAATCACATTGGGGTTAAAAGCCATAATCACACACCATGTCATATAACATTCACAATATTTTATGACATAAAATTTACTATGATTTCAACAACTAATTATGAGCCACAATGCCGCGATGGTCCCGCTAGCTGGATAGCGGCAGGGGGTCAAGGGGGCAGCACCCCTTGTGGGGTTTTCAAGGGGCAGGGCCCCCGAAGTAAAATTATTTTGCATACTCATTGTATGAGTTGCTGCCATACCCGAGACCCTACTACCCACAAAACCTTTCTGTTCATAATAGTATTTTGGATGAGACTAGTTTGGCCAAAACCTAGTTTGGCCGAAACCTTGTATGGCCGAGACCTTTGGATAGCCGAGACATAGTTTGGCCGAAACCTAGTTTGGCCAAAAACTTTGTATGGCCGAGACCTAGTTTGTTCACAACAACTTTGTTTCAATCCCAACAAAACAAAGGACTCATAATCTTGCAAACCATAGTAAATATCTCATGCAATTTCTATATCACATATAAAATCTAACAACTTAGTATATGCCTTCGCAAGTGGCTCTGATACCACTGTTGGGATCTAGGGCGGTAAACACGCTTAAGCGCAGTGGGAAATTAACTAGATCCTCTCCAAAAGATCCATGCAAAGGAGAAAACAATCATATACTAAGTTTTACATGGGAGGTATACCTTTGTTGCGTGCCCTTCGCAATCCCGACAGTAACTTTTTCTTTGGATGCAGATCTCAGCGCGATCAAGTGTCTGACCTCTACGGTATCCATACGAACACATCCTTCATTCATCACACGAACGAAGCCTTCAGAGAAGAACCACCTTCATGGTGCTAGCCACTCATGGAGGTTCGACCAATAGCAAACATCGCCCAAGGAGGAAGAAAGAGGAAGAAGCGGGAAGATCAAGAGTCACACTTTTCATCTCTTTTTTTTTTTAACAAAAACATCTAATCAAAAACCTATTTATATTCATCCAATGAATACCAAGGGTTTTTGTCTCTTTGTATTCCTCTTAATGGGTTGGATTATTATATGGATTAACCATTAATCCAATAACCCCAATAAGTCTAACCCATTAATCTAATGTGTCTAATTCGGATTTGACTCAATCCAATGAGTGGGTTCATTTGAGTATAACTCAATGAGTAACCCAAAAAGCTTAATTATCTCATAATTGGCTCTTAGGGCTAATTACTAACAGTGCCATGTCCTTTTGACCCATCAAATTGGTTAACCTTGCATATTTGGTAACAAGTTTAGATCATGTGTAAAATACCATAAAATTAAATAATAATTATTATTGGACGAAAAATCTTATTGGATTTTACCGAAATTTTTAAAAAAATTTCGGGATTTAAACGGAGTCTGTATGACCCGTTTTGAGGGGATGAATTTGGGGTACAGTGAAAGCCTGTTTGGAATACCCATTTAAGTGGGAGTTGATTTGAGAATGGACTTAGGATTTAATTAAACTAACCTAAGTTTTATTAACCTAAGTTTATATTCCTTCTCCTTTCACCCGACTCATTTCTCCCGACCCCCTTCCCTCGGTCCCCATCTCACGATCTCCGGCGACAAGGCATCGACGGCGATCTCCGGCGACTAGGCATCGATGCTGATGACCTTCTCCTCACGCTAAGGCCTTCTCTTTCCTCTCGCCTCTACCCGAACCCCCCTCTCCGGCGATTTCTTCCCAGCGACGTCGAGCACGCCACCGCCCGCCGGTGTAACCTCAGCCAAGCCTCCCTTTTCCCTCTCCCTCCCGAGGCATGGAGTCTTTCTTCCTCTCTTCTCCTCTTCACCGCCGGCGCAACCCTCTTTTCTCCTGATCTCGTCGCCGTGCCCTAGATTGTTGATGTCGGATCCCTCTTGTCGAGCTCTCCCGACCAGGCCACGCCACATGGTGTAGCCGGTTCACCGCGAGCACCAGCTACACTGCTCCTTCCCTTCCGGCCAACCATCGCCATCCCTTTCCCGCGCCTGATCGCCGACCACCAGAGCTTGACCTTTAATTGCCAACCTAGCTTCAAGATTGATGCTAGGCATGATCCCGGTTCTGATGTGAAGTGTCCGACCAAGCTGTATTGATCCGGCAATGTGACCAAAAGGTGAGATTTGATCTTGTGCTTAACAGGTGTTCAAAAAAATGCCTTAAGTGTCTTGTCTTCTCTGTTTGTGCTAGACTAGCTGCGAATTGGTGGGGAAGCTCCATTTCTTTCTCCACAGCAACTTCAGATTTCTTCATCAAAGGATGTGGATCTGTCTTAGGTTAAGGTAAGACATAGGTTATTAATTTTTCAGAGGTTGGATTTCATTTCTGGTTTTTGGGAGATTGTGAGTGTGGTTTTGTTTATTGGATTCTAGCAGATACAGTGTTGTATGGTTTCTTCTTGGATTGATGTTCTTGGAAGAATTGGAGTATATGTTTCTTTTGTAGCATTCAAGCAGAGGCTGCTACTGGATTTACTAGTATACCTCTCGGATAGGTGTGTGTGTCTCCTGTAGCTTATGGATAGGGAGTCATAGGGCTGTGGGCTGCTAGATTTGCTACTGCCTCCTAAGGTAATTGATGTTCCAATGAAGTATTTCGGTTAGTTTCATTAGTATGTGTTATTATGTGATTGTTTGGTTAGTTGTTGATGATGAGGTTAGGTTGATGTGGATTTATGATGGAGATTTGATTTTAGGATAGGTTATTGTGGATTGATATTGTGGTGGTTTGGTTTGTTGATGATGATGTTAGGTTGGTGTGGATTTATGATGGAGATTTGATTTTGTGATAGGTTATTGTGGGTTGATATCATTATGAGATGAATTGATATTAGAGAGATGGATTTATTATTGGATTAAAATGATGTGTTGATATGGGGGATTAGTCAGAGTTCGGATTTGATTGGAGTGAACCTATTGGGTTAGGGATTTTATTTAGCTGTTTAATTCATATGAATATAGCTAAATAAAATATAAACATATTGATTGCTGCAGGATTTGGATTCGGGACGAGCCTCTAGACGTGGGACTTGTGGACACGATCTATGTATATAAAGGCGGGTATTTCTTCCTTGGCTCTATGTAGATTTTCCTGTACTTAGTGCATGGTTATTATTCGATGAATTAGGCTGCTTTATCTTATATCATTATCGATTGCTGTTTTTCCTGCATGATACTTATGTTTGACCCTTGTGATGATCTATTTAATTCATATACAGTCTCTACTCTTGATATCTACTCTGTTGTGATTTCACGTGTAGAGTATGTCTTGTAGGGATTGTCGGGTTGTTGGTATTACCATGCTGATTGGGTATATGATGTTGACTGTACATAGGTGGGGATGTGTTATAGGAGTCATCTTGTTGACCGTGCATTTGCATGTTGTATGTACACACGTATTTGTCATGTACTTTTGGAGGAGTGGTGTTGATTGTATGTTTGGAGTATATACACATGTCTGTTGTGTTTTTATTGGAGGATACATGTTGATTGTACTTATGTTTTTGTGTCCATGTGTCTGGTGGGATTATTAGATGATTTTGGTTGATTATACATGTGTAGTGTCTACATATGTTTGATGGGATACGTGGAGGTATCATGACGATTACACTCTTGTTGGAGGTATTTATGAGGTTTGGGGTTGTTGCATGGATGATGATTATATATATATATATATATATATCATGTTCATCATTCATTGCATCTGATGACCATTGTCTCCCTTGTGGTGAGAGAGTCATCAGTTGGTTTGGTTTAGCGTCGCACACTCGGCCACTCATGGGTAGTGGTAGCTAGAGCAGTTGCCGCTCATCCTGTCGTGCCACCTGGTCACGAGGTTTAGTGAGATCTGGCGTTGTGAGCAGTCAGGGACCCTGATGCTATGTAGCTAGATAGCTACTAGTGGACTGTCCGCCTCGACCACTATATAGTGGGCTGGAGGGTAGTACAGTTGTCACGGACCCAAGCCTCTCGGCCATACTGGGGTCGTGGTGTCTGGAGAGGTGTCGGGGGTGACCATGGAGCATGCATACGCAGTTATTATTCCTGCATTTGATGCGCGGTGCATCTGCATTTGCATACACGCCTAGTAGATACTAGTTGCATGTGATTGTCGTTGTTGCACTTGATTGAGATATGGTTGTTGCATTTGGTTGTCATGCTGCATACATGTCATTTATTTTACATGTATATGCAGTCATACACAGGTGTCACAGGTATATCTGTTGCAGATCCGGTGAGTTTACTGATCATTGTACCATGGGTCGATTCCAGATTGGGTATGTATCTGTCATTATGTTAGTTGTGGTTTGTATAGTTTATATGTCAGGTTATTATGTCAGTTATGTTTAGGTGCATTGATTATGATAGTATGATCATGTTCTTTATTCCCTACTGAGACTGTATACTTGTGATCTCCATGTTGTTTATGGACCATGCACTATCTTGTCTATTACCCGCTGAGTTACCTATACTCACCACCGCATGTATACATTTATGTTTTCAGGTAGCTTGTAGATGGTTGGTGTCGCTTGGAGTATCCTGTCTGCCGGGTCCTACGTCACATCCGAAGACCGTGCTTATTTTCTTTTGTATATTCTTTTCTTATTTTTGGCATTGTATTTGTGCATAGCCATGTGGCTATCCTATGGTTTTGGTGTTGTATTTGTGTTTAAGCCGGGCCAGCATGTATTGTATTTATTTGTGTTGTGTGGGCTTTCCATCGTTTTTCCGCTGTGTTTTAGTACAGCCGTGTGGGCTGTTTTATATATAACTGCGTGGTTGTGATTGTTTCATTCCAGCCGTGTGGGCTGTTATTATAACTGCGTGGTTGTGTATATAAATATTCCAGCCGCATGTGGCTGATGTATTTTGCTTGTAGTGATGCTTCAGATTGTCACCGGTACAGGGGAGATGCTGCCGGATTTTTGTCCGGCAGAGACTCCTTTGGGGGCGTGACATCATGATAACACCTAACTTAACTCACTTATTATTAATCAAAACCTGAGTTAGTATAAATTGCACTAACAATTTCTCCCTTTTTGATGCAATGATAACCTAGGTAAAGTTAGGAGAATATATGCAAAAATAGTAATAACAATTGATTCAAGAGAAAATAAACTTAAGTAAGATCAATTGTTGTTTTATTCTCTTGATTATTTTAGGGTTAATGTTTTCAAAATTTAGTGTCTTTTTCTTATATTTAATCGATATTTAACCCTTACCCTCCCCCTTTGACATTCATAAAAAAATACAGATAAATATAGAAAATTATGAAACTTTTAGTAAGTATAAAACTTTCAAAGTAATTACAAAAATTTACAGGTTTATTAGAGGGAGGAGTTAATTAAACTTTGGCAAGTATTTTAAAAGAAATTTTCAAAAGGGTTTTAATACCTTTAAAGTGTTTTCAAGGAGATCTATTTAAGTAAAATAAGTTTGAAAATATCTTCAAAATAGTAGTCAAGCAAAAATAAGGTTGCAAACAAACTTTTTCAATACCATTTTCAAAACAATTTGTAAAATCATCTTGGAAAGTGTGATTTAGTAAGAAACATTTTTGAAAAGAGTTTATCAATTAGATTTTTATCAAAGTAATTTGGAAATAAAATAATTTTTCAAAAATGATTTTCAAAAGTACTTTTAAAAATAGTTTTTAAAGGGATACTTTTTCAAAAGATTTTTCCAATTATCTTTGCAACATTTTTTCTACCAAAGAAGTTTTTCAAATATTTTTCAAAATACTTTTATTTTCAAAACAGGCATTAATTTTTTTTCATAAAGCAAGTTTTGAAAGTAGTTTTTCAAAAAAGAGTTTTTCAAACCAATTTCTTTTGCAAAACTATTTTTCAAACAAAATTTACAAAGGATTTAAAGTAAATTTTAAAATAATTAACCAAAAAAAATTAGTAAGTTTTAGAATCTTGTTTAGTTTTAAAAAGGAGTAAGATAGGAGACTAATATATTTTAAAATAATTAAGTTATTTTGAAGTAGTTTTAAATATCCTCCCCCTTAACCTAATATATTTTAACAAATATTAAAAAATTATAGCCTTAAATGTCTAACTGTTAGTTACTAACTAACTATCAGAAGATAACAGTGTTCACTTGGTTAGTCAAGTTAAGTGAAGGTATCTAGTTAGCATTTGACTAATATGGATTACTTAGCTTGATCACTGTAATTTTGATATTTTTCACCCAGACTTATGTTAATGCACAGATATAACCATCTGAAGTCCAGGCAATATGTCTAGCATGTCACATTGTTCTAAGTTTTTGAATACACAATCAAAGTAAACCTAGTGTGTTTGTGAGATGCTCGATATCTAGATCTATAGGAACATACTTTCTATAGATTTGATCTAGTCTAAGGTCAAAATTAATTTTTAAAATACTAAGAAAATGGGAATTTTTAGAAAATATTAGGAGTTTTCCCTAGAATTTGTAAATCATTTGAAAATTTTTTAAAAATAAAAATCCTAGTCCATCGTACACATTCCTCATTTTCATCATAAGTTGCTAAATTATAATTCTAATAATGGTTTAGTAAATATGTTAGCCAAGTTTGATTTTGACTCAACATAGTTCAATATTGCCTTTGGTTAAATGATCTCTTACAAAATGGTGTTTAACCTCTATATGTTTGGTTTTTGAATGATGCACTAGATTATTGATTAAGTTTATTGAAGTTATGTTATCAATAAAGATTTTTATATTTTTATAATTTAAGTTAAAGTCTTGCAGTGTGTGCATCATCCATAATAATTATACTACACATTCACCTATAGCTATATATCCTGTCTCAGTTGTAGATAAAATAATAAAATGTTGTTTTCTACTAAATCAGTTGACAACTGATGGTCCAAGTAATTGACATCCACCACTTAAACTTTTTCTATCTAATTTAGAACCAGCATAGTTTGAGTTAGAATATCCTAAAAGGTTAAAATTAGTTATCCTAGGGTACCACATTTCTATATTTTATGTACCTTTTAGATATCTAAAAACTTATTTAACAAGTTTAAGATAGGACTCCTTAGCACATGTTTGATATCTAGCATACATACTAACTATAAATAGTATGTCAGGTCAGCTTACAATTAGGTATAATGGATTATCTATGGCACTTCTATAATACTTTAAGTCTACTGGTGTTCCATTAGGACCACCATCTATATTTTCATTTATTTCCATTGGTGTTTTTATTTATTTAGCATTATTGATTCCAAATTTTTTAAGTAATTCCTTGGTATATTTTTCTTGATAGACGTAATTACCTTCATTAGTTTGTTTAATTTGTAAGCCTAAAGAGAAGGTTAACTTACCTACTAGACCCATTTCAAATTCTTGATCCATTAGGTCAATAAATTCTTATAGAAAGTCTGGGTTTGTAGATCCAAAGACTATGTCATCGACATAAATTTGAGCGATAAAAATATCAGATTTAAATATTTTTACAAACAAGGTTGGGTCAATTCGACCTTGTTTGAATTCTTTT
Source organism: Zingiber officinale (assembly GCF_018446385.1). Classification (NCBI taxonomy): domain Eukaryota; kingdom Viridiplantae; phylum Streptophyta; class Magnoliopsida; order Zingiberales; family Zingiberaceae; genus Zingiber; species Zingiber officinale. Next base: position 35,272,250 of record NC_056004.1, on the reverse strand, counting down.
GAAATTAGATGGGTGTATAATCGCTCATACTAGGCCCTAGGTTCTTGTTTAGACCATATAGCGCCATTTTTGCTTGAAAACATAGTCAAAGTGTTCTAGGTTTTCAAATCCAGGTGGTTAACCTACATATACCTCTTCTCTTATTAGTCCATTTAAGAAGGATGATTTGACGTCCATTTGGTAGAGCTTAAATCTTTTATAAGGTACATAGATTAATAGTATTCTAATGGATTCAAGTCTAGCTACTAGGGCATAGATTTCATTATAGTCAAGTCTCTCTACTTGACTAAACCCTTTAGCTACTAGTCTAGCTTTATTCTAGACAATTTCCTCCTTCCATTTAGCTTATTCCTAAATACCCACTTAGTCTCTATGAATTTCTTATTCTTGGGTAGAGGAACTAAGTCCCAGGCTTAGTTTTTTTTTCAAATTGGGTTAGTTCTTCCTGCATAGCAATAATCCAGTCTGGATCAACCAGGGATTCTTCTACTATTTTGGGTTTAACCTTAGAAATTAAAGATATTTGACTTAAATTTCTAGATGAGGATCTAGTTTAAACCCTTAGTTTGGAATCGCCTATTATTTGGTCAATTATGTGGTCTAAACTTACTCTTATTGTTCTAGGCTCCATATGTGTTTATTCATTTCCTTGTGGTTGATTTTGTTTATCTTTATATTCGTCTATTGGGCTTTCATTTTCTCACCCTAGATCAGTGCTAGCTCTAACGAAATCAATTGGTTGATATTGAGATTGAGTTGAATTAGATTCTTTAGTAATTTCATAAAATTTTACATTGGTTGTTTCCTCAATTCTTAGAGTAGTTTTATTGTAAACTCTATATCTTCTACTGTTTAGCGAATACCTTATAAAGATTCCATTTTCTACATTTGAGAAAAAAATTTCTAAGTATTCTCTTGTGTTTAATATATATATATATATATATATATATATATATATATATATATATATATATATATAGGATATCTAAATACCTTAAAGTATTTAATATTGGTAATTTATTATAGTAAATTTCAAATGGGATTTTATTTTGTTTTTTATTAACTGTTGTTCTATTTTATACATAGCAGGTCATAATAATAGCTTCCGCCCATAAATATTTTAGTAGTTGGTATTAATTTAGTATTATCCTAGTGGCTTCTTGGAGAGTTCTATTTTTTCTTTCGACTATTCCATTTTGTTGAGGTGTATTAGGATAAGAAAATTCTTGATGGTAACTATTTTCTAAGTATAATTTAATAAACCTATGATTTTTAAACTCCCCACCATTATCACTTCTAATTCTTTTAATTTTTTAATCTTTTTCATTTTCAGTTTGTTTATAGAAATTACTAAATATTTTAAATATTTTATCTTTATTTTTTAAGAATTTTACTCAAGTGAATCTTGAATAATCATCAATTATTACTAGAAAGTATAAATTTTTATTTATAGATTTAATTCCATGTGAGTCAAATAGATCTAAGTGTAATAATTTAAGTGTTGAATTGATTTGAATTTGATTAGTTAGTTTGTAGGTTGATTTGATCTATTTTCCTTGTTGACAAATATTATAAATTGTTGAGTCTAAGTTAGATAGTTTTGGTAGTCCTCTAACTAAGTTATTTAGTTTGGTGAGGTTTCTAAAGTTAGTGTGAGACATTCTCCTATGCCACAACTAGGTTTTCTCTTTTTTTGTCAAATGACACTTAAGTGAGGAGCTGGTTAGGTTAATCGTGTAAATGTTATTATTCCTAAATCCTTTTAATTTTATTGTAGTATCTTTTATATGTTTGATTAAACATTTAGTGGATGTAAACCTAACCTTATATTCTGAATCACACAATTGTCTGACACTGAGTAGATTAAATTTGAAATTTTCAATAAGTTATACTTTATGAATAATGAAATTAGATTCTAATTCAATGTTACCTATTCCAATTACCTTCAGTTTGTCGTTATTTCCAAAAGTAATTGTTCTTAGTCTTTTAAAGGTTAATTTTGTGAACATTGTTTGATCCCCGATCATGTGTCAGGACCAACCACTGTCCAATATCCATCTATATTCCTACTAAGAGTAAGAAATTTTTTTTAGCTTAAGTGTGAATTAGTTTAACTTAATTTAAATTTAATTAATTTGATTTAATTTTAATTTAATTAATTTTATATTAATTTCAATTAATTAATTAATTTGATTTGAATTTAATTGGAACTTAATTCAAATTTTAATTTTAATTTTAATTTAGTTTGAATTTAACTTAAATTTTATTTGAATTTAATTTAATTAATTTGAAATTTTATTTTAAATCTTATTCATCTTACCGGATCTATATTTTCAATCAGGGAATCTTATAATTTTGTGAGATGAGTTAGGTTAAATTTCAGAATTTGATTTAACTTGTGTTAGATTCAAATTTAGCTTTGGGTTCAACAAACATAAATTCTTTGGATAAACTTGTAAGCTATGGTGAGTCACTTGGACATCATTAGAGTAATCATGCCTTCACAAATTTTTAAATAGTCTTATCCACTGAACTTAATATAAAACTTTGGTCTAACCAGTTAAGATTAGTAAGGTGTAGCTTTAGTTAGTTTCACTAAGTCAAATGTACTAGGTCGAAGTCATATCTTCCTAGACATACATAGCAAGAGCTTCCCTAACCTACTATCATCCAAAACTTCTCTAATTTCATTTATCAAGTTAAAATTTTATCCCTATTTATGATAGTCCTAATTACCCAGCCAGATAAATTATTATTTTAGAGGTGCTAACTAGTTTGGAGCCTCCCTCTGAATTATTGAACTTTAGGTTTAGGTTTTAGGTTTGTGTCAATTTTCTTTATAGTTATAATAGACTTGGTTATAGTTTGAGTTTAGATTAATTTTGTCTTCATTTAATTTAGATTTATTTGATTTGATTTTATTCTTTTGATTTGAATTTTTTTTGAAGGTTTAATTTTTGAGGTTGAAAGTGATTTATTTTATTTATTTTGATTTATAAAGTGAATTTTATTTTTTGATACATAATATTGATTGAGGCTTACTTGCGTGGCTAGGCACGCTTTTGGAACCCAAGCTTTAGTCAATTTTAAATTTTGAGTTAGGATTAAAAATGATTTAAATATAGAGTTGGACTTGTATCGAAGTCCGATTTTATTGTACACAGCTCTTTGAGATCTAAGTATAATATTTAGATACTTGGATCTTAAGGTAAACTTTTCCAACTGGTCCTTTAACTCTTTAACTTAATTTTTCAAGATAGAATTTTTTTTTCCTCAAGATTTGTAGCTTGAGTTGAATTTCTATCTTGAACTTGGTCAGTTAAGGAGATCAAGCTTAGTTGTTCCTTAAGGATGTTATTTTCCTTAAGGAAGAGTTTAGCCTGTTCCTCAGTTTTTGTTAATTTTTGTTTAGGCAGGAAATAATTTTAAAAAAAATAGCGGTGTAATTAAAAGTTACCCCATTTGGTTCGTCTGAATCGGATGTGGATCCATTGCTCGACTTATATTCGGACTCTTCTTTTAGATTTAAATCACCTCCAGTTGCCATCGGGGTGAGATAGCTAGTTTGTTTTGGTTCGTTAGCTTCTAATCCGTCCGAAGAAGACTCATCTCAAGTTGTCTTAAGTGCTTTCTTTTGCTTCTTAATCTGGTCTTCGTTTGGCATTCATGTTTGAAGTGCCTCTTCTTATTACAACTGTAGCATGTGATGCTTGCCTTTGAGTTGTTGGATGCAGACTTGGGCATCTTCTTCATGTCATGTTTGGTGAAGCTTTTCTTGCATCTAGTGAGCATCTTCCTTACCATGTTCACTAGTTGCTTTTCTTTGTCTGATTCTAATTTAGATTCAGTTTCTGCTTAGGGTTTAGCTCCCTTCGAAGTGCCTATAATAAATGCAATTTATTTCTCAACCTTTGGGTCGTTAGTTTGTTCGTGGAGCTCCAATTCACAAAATAGTTTATCTAACTTTAATTTTGAGAGGTTCCTTGAAACCTTATAGGCATCTACAATCGATGCCTATAGTGAGTTTCGAGGGAATGAGCTCAAAGTGTACCTGATAACATAATGATTCTTAAGTTAATGTCCGATCATGTGCAGGCCATTGAGGATATCCTTGATCCTCACGTGTAGTTGGCTTGCGGTTTCTCCGTCCTGCATTTTAATATTAAGTAAAGAATTCAATAATAGATCATGCTTAATTACCCTTGAGTCGGTAGTTCCTTCGTGTAGTTCAATCAGATTGTCTCATAGCTCCTTTGCATTCTTGTGTGGGCCAACTCGGTTGAGTTCTTCTTTTGTGAGTCCACATTAGATCATGTTCAATACTTTTGAATCGATCTAGGCTTTCTTCTTACCTTCTGGACTCCATCTTTCAGGATCGAGTGACACTTTTGTTACTTTGTCTACAAGCGCCTGGTACCCTCGTTGAATAATGAACATTGCTCAATGTCTATCTTCAAGTGAACTTTCATCCTCTTCTTCCAATACGAAAAATCATTTCTGTTGAAGAGAGGAGGATGAGCGGTGCTGAATCCCTTAAATTGGGCCATTGTTCATTGAAAATTGAAAACTAGGAGGTACCAAGACTTGGTCTTGAATTAGTAGTGCTTGAGAGAAAAATAGGTCGACGACTCGAGTGGTGTTGCACCAATTTTTTGAGTAAAAATTGAATGAGAGATAATTATCTAAAGAGGTAAATTTTACCAATTCAAATAAGGTACGAAAAATCAAAATCTAAAAAAAACTTCCCCTGACTTGATTGGTGGTTACACCAATTCAAAGCAAAACCTCACTCTGATACCACTTGTTAGATCAAGATGCATGTGAGAGGGGAGAGGTGAATTATGTGATTTTCAAAAAACTTTTTCTTTTTCTAATTTAAAAACAAAGTATGTGCAGCGGAAATAAGAACATAAAAGAAAAAGATAATAACGCAAACGATTTTACTTGGTTCGGATCATTCGTCGACTCCTACTCCAAAATCTAGGTCACATGAATCTATCAATGGGTAATCCACTAAAAACTTCTTCTAGAATTGCCAAAAGAGGGGATCGAATACAAAAGAATCAGAAGAGTGTAACAAGCTACACTCTCCGTTTGTAGAAATTAAGTATAGAACTTTAATTTTTGTTACCAAATTCTTTTGTAGACAGTCAACTTAAGCTCGGTGTTTGGACGACTTCTCGGTGGCAGTCGGACGTAGCAGAGTCATAGCAAGGCAGTAGTAGGAAGTCGGAAAGCCAATTGGATGAATAGAAGCTCATATTGAAGTTGTTAATTAAAGCTTAGTCGAGACACCCTTATATAGAGTGTGGAAGGCGCCTTCCATAGCCTTGAAAGTGCCTTCTATAGGTAAAATCCTATCTTGAAATCACTGCTCCTTTTTGTTTCTTTTGCCTTGCAAGTTAGGTTAATCTAACATGATAATATTTAACCTGTAAAACAAGGTTAGAACAACAAAAATATGATTAATGTATTAATTAGATGTCCTCTAGACCAGGATCTAATCAGGGTCTCAATTTAGGTTTCTAAAATGGACCTAAATTGGACAGATGCCTATTGTCCCCTCAACTAAGACACGTCCTCACTTAGTCACTCTCTTCCAATGACTTACCTTCACTTACCGTGTGTCAAGTTACCTTCTTGACGTCAATTTGACCACTAGGTCTTTCTGCCAGAATCACACGTTCGGACTTCGCCACTCAGGAATCGCACATCTCGATCTCTTGCCAGAATCGCATATCCGAACTTGCCATTCGAGAATTGCACACCCCGACTAGACTTCCTACCTGGTGTCAAGTCCTCTTGACTCTTCAAGTTAGTCAACCTTGCACACTCGGTAACAAGGTTAGATCATGATAACACCTAACTTAACTCACTTTTCATTATCAAAACCTGAGTTAGACCATTGGTGTAAATTGTACCAACAGGATCAACTAAGATCTCAAAACAATCTACCAAATGTCCTCTAAGGAAGAATGAATCTTTCTAAACAATAAACTACTCTTTCAAAAAGTTAAATCATATAATTACCATTAATTTATCTAAAAAAAATGCAATAATATAACAACAATTAACATATAAGTCTTTGAGTGTATCTTCAAAATTGTTCATCTACAAACTTGGAGGCTCTTTTTAACTTCATACAATTGATCCATAAAATCTATCATCTAAATTCTGATCACCTCAATCTTATTATAAGCCCTACAAGTATTCATCTAAAATGCTTAGCTTAAATGGTATTGTCAAACCATCAAAATATTATGGTTAGACTTAATTAAAATGGAGAAACTATCATTCCAATATTAATGTCTATTGTCTATAATACTTTTTAACATGTTTGTAAATGAACATAGTAATTAGTGAATTGAAGAAGATTTGATATTCACACAATGTATGATTTATTCCAAAATTCTAACTCTATTTATATTCCAATAAATGGATATTTAATAAGCAATGTGAATTGACAAATTGAATAGATCAATCAGAAAAATAAGAAGCTTAAGTGAGTTGTTGGTGCAATTGACCTTTGGTCAAGGTTGATTAGGTTGACCAAGCTCGATTGAATAAAATAAATAGATTCTTATTAAATATCTTCTTTCTAGAAAGCTTCTGGAGGAGGAGAAACATTTTAATAAGAATCTTAAAAAGGTATGACAACTTAAAGAGAATAAAAAATTTACAAGCCCTACATTGCCATTGATCTTTTGAAGAGTACGAGCACATCGTATCAACACAAGGAGAATAGAAGCACTTAGAAGAGCATTGGAAGAATGAATTGGTAAAAAATTAGTACCTTGAGTCTCCTTTTATAGAGCTCAGTCAAACGTTGACCTGACACTCTTCCTGTCGATTGAAAGCTCTTCTAGTCGCCTGGAACATTCTAACTCAGCTGCAAAATTTATCCACATCGACAATAATTTAGTGGACTCTAGTCACCTGGACTCCTTTGGGCACTTGGAGCATGGTCAAATGCCTATTTTGATCGTCTCCTTCAAATCATTGGATCATGCTTACTTCGATGGCTTGAAAGCTGCTATGGTCGCATGGACACCGAAGTCACCCACACCTCGTTCTAGCCTCTTGGAAGTTCTTGACTTGGAACTTATCTCCAACTGGTAGCTCAAATCCCATCTGGTTACTTGAAACCACCAAGTACCTTCCTATGGTATAGAGTTAGCGCATAAAGAGTATCCACACAAATTGAGGGTTTCAAACAACACCCGATGCTCGAAACTCAACTTACCCTCCCTAGTACCTATAGAACTTTACCTTTGCCAAGTACTTAGCTCTCAGCTGATCAACATAGACTTCCACTTCCAAGTCCTCATCTCCTAGCTAATACTTTTGGACTTCCATCACTTAGTTCCTAACTAGCTCTTCCGCTGCTTGATTCTCAACTAAATCTTGTCATTGCCTAGTTCCCAACTAGGACTTGTTGTTGTCTAGTTCCCGACTAAGACTTGCATCATGTCATGTTACCTGCATCTACATACTTGACAACCATATTAGATTACAAACCAATGTAGTTATAAACTTACCATACATCAAAATATAAGTTTGACATGGTGCTCCCTGCACCAACAATTTGTAGGATCGAAATGAATGAAAGAGGGGGGGGCTAATTTTAAAATTCAATTTAAAAAACTCTTCGAAAACTCGAGTAAATAGCAGAAAAACTAAGTAAGAATAACACAGCGGAAAGTAAAAGACTCGTTTGTTCTTATTTAGTTCGAAGTCTTCCAGGACTCCTACTTTAAGGCCCACGATCCCTTAGACCATATCGATTGGTCAATCAACTAAAATCTCTTCTGAAAACCTTCGGACAGATATATCAAATACACAAATAAGGAAAGTGTAACAACCTATACTTTCCTATAGAGGTACAATAATACTGAAAATACACTTTTACTAACACATATAGTAGATGTAGTTCGTAGCCCGAGGTCAATGTCGCTCTGACTATAGCAGTTGGGCATAACAGAGTCGCAGCAGAGTGATATCAAAGAGATGGCACAGTAGAATGATCGAAGAAGCTTGTTTAAAAGTAATGTGGAATGAGATAGTCGAACCCCTATTTTATACTACATTGGAGGCGCCTCCAATGACCCAGGGTTCCTCCAAGGGCGCTAATCCGATTCGAAATCTCACTATTTATCTACTTGAGGGTGCCTCTAGTCTACTCCAAGGCACCTCCAATCAATCTAAGGTGTCTCCAATGGCTGAAACTTCATCTGCAAAGTTTATTTGCGCTGAGGTGCCTCCTGTTGGTGCAACCTTAGGTCAAGGTTGACCTGGTTGACCTGACTCGAGTTGACCTGACTCGAGTTGTATTTTGATGTTTGACGAGAATAGAAAAGTTCTATTCTGATGTTTGACGAGAGTAGAAAAGTTGTATTCTGATGTTTGACAGAATACAAACTTGGGAGATTGTGGGTGCAATCTTTGGTCAAGGTTGACCTGGTTGACCCAAGGTGAGTCGACCTGATTCGGGAAATTCTGGTGAGTGAAGCCAGGTGAAAGTCCTGGTGAGTGAAGCCAGGCAAGAGAAATCCAGATAGGTCAAGATTAACCAGACATCTGGTGAAAAGTCCAAGCAGGGAGCTTGGCACGGGAAAAGTCCAAGTATGGAAGCTTGGCATGTGAAGTCAGAGAGGGCTCGGTAGCTCGTTCTCCGGACTAGGTCAGAGAGGGCTCGGTATCTCGTTCTCTGGACCGGATGAAGTCGGAGAGGGCTCGGTAGCTCGTTCTCCGGACTAGGTCAGAGAGGGCTCGGTAGCTCGTTCTCTGGACCGGACGAAGTCGGAGAGGGCTCGGTAGCTCGTTCTCCGGACTAGGTAGGGTTTAGGGCTGGGAGCTCTAAACCTGGATCGATCTGGTGACCGATCCAGTGATACGCTGGTTGACTGATCGGTCTGGTGACCGATCGGTTGTGTTTACATGAATTACCGATCGGTCGGTGACCGATCGGTAATCATCTGAGCGAAGAAGATCGGGAGAAGAAAGAGGGGATCGGTCTGTGGCCCTGATCTCCTCCTGATCGGTCTGGACCGATTAGAGAGTTGGGCAACTCTGTGAAGCATGCTGATCGGTCCGGGGACCATCAATAATCTGATCGGTCCCAAGACCGATCGAGAAAATCTGGACCGATCGGTTGGAGCTGATCGGTCCGGCCTTAGTGACAACGGCTGAATCTCGATCTTCATGTCTTCTTACGCCTTCACGGGTTTGCGGTTCAGCTATATAAAGAGTCGAGCGACTCTACAGGACCTTCTTCTTGCTTCTGCAAGTTCTTCCAGGTTCCTTCTGCGAGCTTTGCTGAGCTCGTACTTCTTGAAGCTTCGTGTGAGCTTCCCTGCTGCTGGCATCCGTGAAGCTGCTGCTTCATCAACGGATCTCCAGACGAGAAGGCGAGCTTGTTTGTTTTACATTCATATTGTCTTGTGCTTCTTTGTATTTTGTGTACTTCTATCTTGCTGTTGCAAGAGTTATTGTGGCGAGGTTTCTCCACCCAGAAGGAGTTTATATTAGCCGGTTTTCCGGGGTCTCATCCACCGACGTATTGATAGGCTTCGTCCACCTTACGGACACGCCGAGGAGTAGGAGTTTCATCTCCGAACCTCGTTACATCGCTGTGCTTGAGGTTTGAATTCTCCATTTACGTTTCTGTTGTTATTTTTCCGCTGCGCTAACTTGATTTGTAGAAAGAAACGCAAATTTGGGGTCGGCTATTCACACCCCCCCTCTCTAGCCGCATCCGAGGATCCCAACAAGTGGTATCAGAGCGAGGTTGCTCTTCGTCGGATTAACACCCGGGGGAGCACAAGCTAGAGAATGGATCTACTTGGAGAAGACATCACGATTCCACCTTTCTACGATCACGACAACTTCGCGTATTGGAAGGTAAGAATGAGGTATTTTCTTATGACTAACCTAGAAAATTGGAATTGTGTACAAGTAAGTTTTATTCCTCCGATGGATAAAGGAGGAGAACCTCTCGAGAAGAAGAAGTGGACGAAGGAACAAATCCACCAATCCGTAATCAACGACGAGGTAATGAAAAATTTTGAATTCTCATTACCTAACGATATCTTGTGTAAGATAGGTGGTTACAACAATGCCAAGGAATTGTGGAACAACTTGGCCAAGTTCCATGAGGGAAGCTCCAATTCAAGTCATGAAGAGGAGTCAAGTGAGTCAAGTAGCTCACTTCATGGAGGCAAGGAATTAGAAGTTGAGGGCTACTCAACATCTAAGGAAGAAGAGGAGGAGAGTTCTTCTTCAAGATTGGAGCAAGAAGAAGAAGCCTCTACTTCCGGAAGGGATGAAGAAGAAAGCATACAACCATCTCAACCCTAGGTAACTCAAGCAATTTAATTTCTTGTAAATTACATATAATGTGCTTTGAGTGTAGGGAATTTGGGCATTACAAGAGTAAATGTCCAAGGAGGATTAGGAAGACTCCACCGGCGCCAAAGGTCAAGAAAGTCGGAGTCCCGATACGCAAGGGTAAGGAGCACGTAGTGTGCTTCCAATGCAAGCAAAGGGGACACTATAGGAGCCAATGTCCGAGGGGGAGGCAATCTCACAAGGACAAGAGACCGAGCATGTCTATAGGGGGAGCTAAGGCAAACCCTAAGGTAATCTCTAAGGCACATTCTTGCAATTCTAGTAGGATGCATGCTAGTAGCCTTATTGTTATTGTCAATAATAATAAGCATGATAACTATAGTAACCGATACACGTGCTTAGGTGCCAAACATGTTAGTCTAGATAAGGACAATACTAGAAAAACCAACCCTAGAATTAACTCATCTAAGGTTAAGGAAAACCTAGGTAGAAATCCCAAAACAACTAGACATATGCCTAGGAATACCTCAAAGATAAATGACAAATTAAAACTTGAGGTATTAGAAAAGGAAAATCAAGTCTTGAGGTCAAGACTTGACAATTTAGAAAAGACCCTTAAGAATTTAGAGAAGTCAACTCAAGGGCCTAAGGGTCAAAAATCAAAGCCCACTTATCATAATGTTCCATTCGATTATGGAACAAGACCTAGGGCTAGAAAGACCATCACCAAGGTCACAAAGGGAGTCACCCCTAGAGTTGATCTTGATGAGTCCCAAATGACCAAGGCTTTAAAGCCTAGGAGGGTCATTAGGAGGGTTGCTAGGGAAGTCATCCCTAGTGAATATTTAGTGAACCCAATGAGCTCAAATAGGTATTGGGTTCCTAGGAGCGTGATTCCATCACGCTAGATGGTTTAGGGTGTGCCAACCTTACTTGAATAGGTAGTTCAAGTCTTGACCTAATCATGGAAAAAGGTGGCACTTTAGGAATTTTCAAGGTGTAATCAAGCCTTGAAAATGAAATGAAAAGTTATTCATAAGGTGATTAGGATGTGCCAATCATATTGATCTAAATGATCAAAACTAATTGGCACACTAGAGTCAATCTAATTGGCACATAGTGATCTAAAAATCTTTGGTATAAGATGCTAGGTCTATTACACTTAGGAATATAGAACCTATGGCAAAATGATCAAAACTATCAAAAATGGCAATTAAGGCTAGAATTAGGTATCTTCTATACCTTTACATGTTATTTGCCATATATTGTTTGCCATATGCCATGTCATGACATCATATTTAATTTATTATCATTTGAAATGTCATGATAATGCTTAGGTTAGTTAAATGTCATGCTCTATTTAAGTTTCATACTTTATGTCATGATATCATAACTTTGACACATGTTTTTACTTATGATATCATTATATGCCATGTCATCATCTTTTGCATTTATAATCAATTAATTTGATTTAAGGACAAAAACATAATTTGATATGGAGATCAAACTGTTGTTTAGAAAATGCATGAGAACTTAGCCTAAGATGACCTAAACTCATATCTCACATCAAAATTGACTTGGATGTGTTTGATACACCTTAGATGTGTGTGAGATATTAGGATCATGAGTTAGGATCAAGGTGCATAGTTCTTGTACCTAGATGAGCATAATTCAAAATTGAGGATCATAGGGAAAGCTTGTGTACAAGTCATGTACATTTAGCCCTAAGATTGTGGTCCTAAATTAAATGATTTAAAATCATTTCAAAGTTGATTTGAAAAATCTTGATGAAGCTTTTCTAGTGATAGCATTCATCATTGAGTAAGTTGATACAAAGATTGATTAACTTTGAGTTATTTCAAAATCTTTTGAACTTTGTATCAAGATTTGAAAATGGAAGTTATTTTCATAGAAAACTATTTTTTTCTTGATAGTATATGTTATGAGGAATGTATCCTCAAAGTTTTACAATTTTTGGAATTTTCTGGAATTTTCTAGGAGTTTCTGAATTTCGGGAGGAAAATCAGAAATTCTGATATCAGTCTTGTGGACCGATCCGAGAGGATTCTGATCGGTCCAGGAAAGTGTGGATCGGTCACTAGGACCGATCCAGGAGAGTGTGGATCGGTCTGGTGACCGATCCAGTGAAGGCTGATCGGTCTGGTGACCGATCAGAGCGTGCCAAATGTTGATTTTTCGACTGTTGACTGAAATTTCAGCTATGGAAGTTGGTGGTTTAGATTTCTAAAGGTTTGAAACTCTCCAAGACATTGTTGGTGCAATGGTCAAGGGGGAGTTGACCTTTAGGGGGAGTTTTACTACTGGTCAAGGGGGAGTTGACCTTTAGAGGGAGTTTTTACTCCTAAAGACTTGAGTGATATGGGATTATCACTAAGTTAATTGTTGACCTTAGTATAAGGGGGAAATTAAGGGTTTCAATGAAAGGTATGGGACTTTCATTAGGAAGAAACTCTTGACCTTGAGTCACTCTTTTTGATGTGTGTCAAAAAGGGGGAGAATAGGAGAATGTCCAAAGAATGTTCAAGGAAGAACATTAGAGTGTGGGGAGAATGTTCAAGGAAGAATATTGGAAAACCTAAGTTAGGTTATCGGGTTAACCTAACTTGATTATGGTTTTTGTCAAACATCAAAAAGGGGGAGATTGTTGGTGCAACCTTAGGTCAAGGTTGACCTGACTCGAGTTGACCTGACTCGAGTTGTATTTTGATGTTTGACGAGAATAGAAAAGTTCTATTCTGATGTTTGACGAGAGTAGAAAAGTTGTATTCTGATGTTTGACAGAATACAAACTTGGGAGATTGTGGGTGCAATCTTTGGTCAAGGTTGACCTGGTTGACCCGAGGTGAGTCGACCTTATTCGGGAAATTCTGGTGAGTGAAGCCAGGTGAAAGTCCTGGTGAGTGAAGCCAGGCAAGGGAAAGTCCTGGTGAGTGAAGCCAGGCAGTTGGAAAGTCCTGGTGAGTGAAGCCAGGCAAGGGAAATCCAGATAGGTCAAGATTGACCAGACATCTGGTGAAAAGTCCAAGCAGGGAGCTTGGCACGGGAAAAGTCCAAGTATGGAAGCTTGGCATGTGAAGTCGGAGAGGGCTCGGTAGCTCGTTCTCCGGACTAGGTCAGAGAGGGCTCGGTAGCTCGTTCTCTGGACCGGATGAAGTCGGAGAGGGCTCGGTAGCTCGTTCTCCGGACTAGGTCAGAGAGGGCTCGGTAGCTCGTTCTCTGGACCGGACGAAGTCGGAGAGGGCTCGGTAGCTCGTTCTCCGGACTAGGTAGGGTTTAGGGCTGGGAGCTCTAAACCTGGATCGGTCTGGTGACCGATCCAGTGATACGCTGGTTGACTGATCGGTCTGGTGACCGATCAGTAACCAAACAGTGTGTTTCTGTGAATTACCTGATCGGTCTGGTGACCGATCAGTAATCATACAGAAGCGAAGAAGATCGGGAGAAGAAAGAGGGGGATCGGTCTGTGGACCGATCCACCTGAGTCCTGATCGGTCTACAGACCGATCAGAGAGTTGGGCAACTCTCTGTGAAGCGTGCTGATCGGTCTGGGGACCGATCAGTATAGGTCCTGATCGGTCCCCAAGACCGATCAGAGAAGGTCTGGACCGATCAGGTTGGAGCCTGATCGGTCCAGGCCTAGCCGTTGTGAGTGACAACGGCTAGATCTCAGTCTTCTGTGTCTTCTTCTGCCTTCACAGGTTTGCAGGTTCAGCTATATAAAGAGTCGAGCGACTCTACAGGACCTTCTTCTTGCTTCTGCAAGTTCTTCCAGGTTCCTTCTGCGAGCTTTGCTGAGCTCGTACTTCTTGAAGCTTCGCGTGAGCTTCCCTGCTGCTGGCATCCGTGAAGCTGCTGCTTCATCAACGGATCTCCAGACGAGAAGGCAAGCTTGTTTGTTTTACATTCATATTGTCTTGTGCTTCTTTGTATTTTGTGTACTTCTATCTTGCTGTTGCAAGAGTTATTGTGGCGAGGTTTCTCCACCCAGAAGGAGTTTATATTAGCCGGTTTTCCGGGGTCTCATCCACCGACAGATTGATAGGCTTCGTCCACCTTACGGACACGCCGAGGAGTAGGAGTTTCATCTCCGAACCTCGTTACAACGCTGTGCTTGAGGTTTGAATTCTCCATTTACGTTTCTGTTGTTATTTTTCCGCTGCGCTAACTTGATTTGTAGAAAGAAACGCAAATTTGGGGTCGACTATTCACACCCCCCCTCTCTAGCCGCATCCGAGGATCCCAACACCTCCAACCAACCAGGGCGCCTCCAATACTATTCATCCAGGGCACCCTCCATTCAATTGAGGTGGCTCAAGCAATGTTCATCGAGGCTTATTTTTATAATTAAATTATGAATTAGATCCTGTCTAACATGACCAGGATCTAGTCTTAGTCTCAACTAAGATTTCCAAAAGAGATCTAAATTGGATATGCGCCTATAGTCCCATTGGGACTTGTTCTCACTGGATCTCTCCTATAGTTATTTACATGACCTTATCTACCAAATATCTAGTCCTCCAGACCTATTTAGAATTTCTCTAGTCCTGCTTAGTGTCTGATTAACTTGATCAACTTAAGACTTTCCTATAACACTAATTTAGCACAATATATATAAAATATTAAAGTAAAGAAGTATTAGCATTATTTAAGATTTGCTGGTCTAGTCGATCGTGCATGATCGATCAGAAATCATTCGATCACACATACTTGGAGTCTACTCCTACAAGACTTCTCATTGCCTAGGGTTATCTCTTCCTAGGGGTTTTTACTGCTTAGATTCACTCACTAAGACTTTCCACTACCTAGCTTCACTTACTAGGACTTTCACTACCTAGCACTCACTAGGGCTAGCTTTACTTACTAGGACTTTCACCACATGACTTCACTCACCAGGGCTTCCACAGCCTAACTTCACTCACTAGGGTCTAGCTTCACTATCTAGCTTTAATTATCAGGACTTTTCCTTGCCTAACCTCCAGTCATGGCTAGTCACTCAATAGACTTTACATCTGCCTAACCTCCAGTTAGAACTTATCCTTGCCTAAACTCTAGTTATGACTAGTCACTTAGTAGACTTCTCACCTGCTAGCTTAACCTCTGATTATGACTTACCCTTGCTAGTTATATAGTCCTGACTAGACTTCTGTCTTCTAAACATCAAGTTATATTTGGATCAACTCCTAATCAGACTTAGGTATGTTAGGGTCGATTGATGCTAGAGGGGGTGGGGGATGGTAAATAGCTCGTCGTACTTTAGTTGCTTGCTTTGATGATGTTGTTGCAGCGGAAAACACTCAAGCAACTCTCACAATACTAACACAAGGGATTTACTTGGTATCCACCTCAAGAAAAGGTGACTAATCCAAAGATCCACACACGTAAGCACTCTCCACTAAGAAAGAAATACTCCTTCTCGGTAACTACCGAAGGTGGAGAAACCTCGTACAATACTCACACAACATACAACACAACGCAAGAAGAAAAATATAAGTACACAAAGGAAAAACCTCTTCTTGCTTGACCTTGTTGTAGTTGATTGCCTCTTGAACCTTGGAAGTGTAACAGCACTTATCCCCAAGAGCTTCCAAGAACTGGTGGTGAGTCTCGAAGAGGATCGCGCGAGCTTGAGAAGAAAGGGTTACAATGTTTGAATGCTTCGTCGCCTTTATATCTGCGCTTATAGGGCTTCCAATCGATTGGGGATCCTCCCAATCGATTGCCACGTCAGATCCAAGCAATCTCAGCCATCCAAAACCTACATCCTGTGCAACGATCGTATCCCAATCGATTTACCAATCGATTGGGGAGGCTTGAATCGATTGACTGATCGATTCAGAGCGCCTCTGTGCTCTTCGCTGGAAAAGCTTGGATCTCCACGTGCTTGGCTTCACTCACCAGGCCTTTCTATCTACCTAACTTCACTCACTAGGACTTTTCATCTGCCTAGCTTCACTCACCAGGATCTTCCATCTGCCTGGCTTCACTCACCAAGACTTTCACCTAGCTTCACTCACTAGGATTTTACCACTGCCCGGCTTCACTCAGCGGGTCTTTCACCTTCTTAGCTTCACTCACTAGGTCTTTCACCTGACTTCCCTCACCAAGATTTCCAACTGCCTGACTTCTCCTTGCCTAACCTCGAGTTAGGACTTTCCCAATCAAGTATCCGGTCAACCCTTTGACCTACTTGACTCTTCTTCACATCAGACTGGTCAAACCTTGACCAGAGGGGAATTGCTCCAACAATCTCCCCAATCAGACGATTGCTCCTACAATCTCTATATATTGTCAAACATCGAAACCCAAACATCAAGACTCAAGCTTGAGCCAACTCAAACTTACTCAACCTGGTCAACATAAGCCAAGGGATATTGTGTTAGTGAGAGCCCTAGAGCAAATCATGTGATGATTGTTGTATAGACTCGATGTATCATATTCCTATATATTTATAAAGACATTTTTTATGGTTATTATACTTACTTGTATTGGTGCCAAATAACTAAGTATAATAACATCCTTGAGTAGAAGATTCTTATCTATATCAATCGATTGGTTGAATCGATAATGAGATGATATAGAGAACACTATTCTTAATCATTCCTAGTCAAGTATTAACATTCAGGGATAATATTAATACGATAAGACTAGCATGTAGGTCAACTCGATGACTTGGTCTCACAAGTCATGGATATAGAGATATCAAGTTGACACATGGGTATGCATTGGAGAATGTATACTGAATGACCCGCCATGAGAAAGTATCATGGATCATTATATGAGTGTCATATAATTTCTCATGTGACTATTAGTATGACTATCAGTCCTTGGACCTGAATTCACCATGGTTCCCTATATAAGAGGTTGCATACTTTGGCTTCATCAAACGTCACCCGTAAATGGGAGGACTATAAAGGCGACTACTGGGTATGTAACAAATTATGCGGAGGGATATGAGTGATGTAGATGGGATCTATCCCTCCTATATGACGGGAGTGACATCATGATTCTTGATAGAGTGAGACCACTAAGTGCATAACCATGCCCAAATGAGTCAATATGAGATATTGAACTCATTTGATTAGAGTGAGACTACTTGGAGTTCAAGACATAAATTGATTAGAGGATGACACGGTCTATACCTCAATTGATCAATTTAGATGTCAAGGATAGAAGGACATTGTCACATATTGTGAGAGTCATAATTAGTGTCACAAAGGTGATGTTCGATCTCAACATTCTTGTAACTTGGGTAGTAATGATGTGTTGCTAGATACCGCTCATTACTTATGTTTCTAAATGGGTTTAGGAGCATTGCCAACGTTACAAGAACCTATAGGGTCACACACAAAGGACAATTAGATGGAGATTAGATTCAGATGAAGGACCAAGAGGATTAGGTTCATATGATGAACCAAATTGGATTAAGAGTAATCCAAATTAGACTAATTGAGTTGGACTCAATTTGATTCATGTATTGAATAAGTCTAATTTTGACTATGATTTATTGAGTCAATTTAATTCAATGAATAGAGATTCATTAAATTAAATTGACTTGAATCAAAGGTTAGGTTTGATCAACCATGGGAGATAAAAAGGTCAAGTTTGACTTGACCTGAGAGGGAAGATGAAGGGTCAAGTTTGACTTGACCAAATGTCACCTCATTGTGACTTGGCATGGGGCCGGCCAATGATGATGTTCCACATCATCAAGACTACATCATTGTGTGCAACCTCAAGAGGAAGACCAAGAGCCATGACTCTTGGTGTTCCATGGAGGTATTAAACCTCCATTAAGTGGCCGGCCACTTTAGGTGTGTGAATGAATTGCATGGTGTGCTCATTCACTTCTTCTTCTTCCTCTCTAATTTTTCTCTCCCTCTCATCCTCCATTGCCGAGACTTCTCAAGGGTGCTAGCACACTCTAAGTTGTTCTCTCCACCTTTTTGTACGTGTGGATATGTGTAGAGGAGTGTTCACTTGACACTCTACGAGATCCGGCAACCTTTGGACGAGCGAGATAAGCGAAGGGCATCGCTACAAGGGTAACACTCTTTTCATGTAGATCTAAGGTAGATCTAGTGTAGACAAACATGTACAAGATTATTTTATATATTTTTCGCACGGATCCGTGGCTAGCTTCGGGGTTTCCGTAATGCAAAAAGTGATTTTTGCGGCTCGAAATGCTAATAGTGGTATCAGAGCCATGTGCGAAGCTTGTACATGTTTTGTTTTTGTTATTATGAAAAGGTTTCAGATCTGTAAGTTTCTGTAATTTTTCTATTTTTATGAATTTTGTGAGTATTTTTCTTGTAGAGGCGAAGCAACAAGTGCTTGGACACTTGTAGGCTTCATCTACTAAGAAAAACCTTTCGAAACGGCAAGGTCTCGCCCAAACAAAATTATTTTATTTGGGACAGCGACTTAAGGCACTGTTAGATCAAGATGAGATACGCGTGATATTCATTTCGCGAGAAGGGGCACTGCCCCTAACCCCGCAAGGGGCATTGTCTCACGATCGCGCCCGAAAATCGCTAATCGGGACCGCCAGGAAGTTGTGACTCATAAAATTGATAAAAACAAAAGTAAAATTATAGAAATTTATGTAAAATATATAATTTAGAATTATGTATGATATTATGATGATCATGGCCCAAAAATCCAATTTGATTGGATAAAATTGTGTTGTAATTCATAATATGGCCTACGCGCCATTTTTGTTGTATTATGCGTGTTGTATATGATATACGACCTGCATGTCGTGCCTCCCCTTTTATGTTCCTGTTGTAAATAGATTTTAAACTCGAATGTAACTCAAATTTCATATTTGTAATGTACAAAATGAAGCGGTGGAAGGTCTACTCAAGAAGGAGCTACGAGGAGGGTGATTTCAACATATGGCGGTCAAAAGGAGACGCTTGAAGAAGTCGTTAACCCTAGGTTGACCGTCCGATTTTTCTATTGGCTTGAAAAGATCGTAGTAGGGACATGACCTCATCACAAATTATTTTTCTTGTGTGTATGTGATGCATGCTAATATAGGGTAATTAGTGCCTTAATGCGTATATGATACACATTCATGATTAGATTAGATCTTAATCAAGTCAACTCGAAATGCCTACCAAGTTTTGATACCCATCACTACCTCGATCATTTGTTGTTGTTGAATCTGCCAAAGCAGAGCAACGCATATTATCATGGTAGGGTGCGGAGGGGCAATCTTGATCCCGCCTATCAAAGCTTGGGTGAGTACAAACTCAATTAGATTGAGTTTAACTAGTTAACTCAATTGGATCGGGTAAAACTATAGGCATTTTCCAACGGTTGGATAAACAAGAGTTGCATAGAGATGTAATTGATAATTAGTTATCTACCAATCATATTAAGTCTTGGGTGATTTAGCCAAAGCCAACTCAAGGCGTAGTATGATGTGGATCTTGTCCCACGAGAATTATAGCTAATAGGTATGAATCTAGTAGTGTGGTTTGACCACAACCATGACTTGATTCTACAAAAAATCCTATAATTCAGTGGGAGCATCATTTAGTTAAAGGCCTAATTAAATGATAAATGAAATATGATATTTACTCTCTACTTTATTTATGTTGTAGATTGTCATGTCGACAAACATGAACACTTTCTCCCTGCGTCCTGTCCTTGACAAGGACAAGCTCAATGGAGATAATTTCCTGGACTGGTACAGGAATCTGAGAATCGTTCTCACACAAGAAAGAAAATTGTATGTCCTGGAGCAGCCCATTTCGGAGGCACCTCCTGCCACTGCAACGCGAGCTGACCGAGATGCTTATAAGAAGCATCAGGATGATGCATTAGATGTATCATGCCTCATGCTCGCAACCATGAACTCTGAGCTTCGGAAGCAATATGAATTGATGACTGCTTATGATATGGTTGAACATCTTCGTCAACTATATCTAGGATAAGCAAGGCACGAGTGATTCGAGATCTCTAAGCACTGTTTCAGTGCAAGATGCAAGATGGGACTCCCGTTGGTCCATATGTACTCAAGATGATTAGGTACATAGAGAACCTACAGAGGTTGGGATTCCCACATGGCTAAGAACTGGCCACTGACTTGATCTTGCAATCCTTGCCAGAGAGTTACAGTCAATTTGTCATGAATTACAACATGAACGAAATTGATAAGTCATTGCCTGAGCTGCTAAGCATGTTGAGAACTGCTGAGCTCAACCTTAAGAAGGTAAAGCCCAACTCCATTTTGATGGTGCAAAAGCATAAAGGCAAGGGCAAGCCTAAAGGTAAGGGAAAGTCCCAAGCCAAGGGCAAAGGCAAGGTAATGAAACCTAAAGGAGGGGTTGCCAAGGATGCTACCTGCTTCCACTGCGGTTAGACCGGACACTGGAAGAAGAACTACAAAGTATACCTGGAAGATCTTAAGAAGAAGAGAATTGAGATTTCTACTTCAAGTATGTATGTTATAGAAGTTAATCTCTCTATTTCTTCATCGTGGGTATTAGATACCGGATGTGCTTCTCATATTTGTACTAATGTACAAGCACTGAGAAATAGCAGGACATTGACGAAGGGCGAGGTAGACCTACGAGTAGGCAATGGAGCACGGGTTGCTGCTGCTGGTGTTGCTGTTGCTGTAGGAACTTACTATCTATCTCTGCCCTATGGGCTTGTACTATAATTAGATGAATGTTGTTATGTGCCTGCTCTCATAAAGAACATCATTTCAGTATCTTGTTTAGACAAGAAAGGCTTTTCATTTATAATAAAGAACAAATGTTGTTCCGTTTATTTAAACGATATGTTCTATTGTAGTGCACCTCTGATGAACGGACTCTACATTCTAGACTTAGAGAACCCTATCTATAACATAAGTATCAAAAGGTTCAAGTCAAATGAAATGAACCGAACCTATCTCTAGCATTGTCGCTTAGGTCATATAAATGAGAATCGTTTATCCCAGCTCCATAAAAATGGTTTGCTGGACTCATTTGATTTTGAATCATATGAGACATGCGAGTCATGCCTACTGGGAAAGATGACCAAGACTCCCTTACTTATACATAGTGATGTATGTGACTCTTTCAATGTCACTGCTAGAGGTGGTTATAGGTACTTCATTACATTTACTGATAACTTCAGTAGATATGGTTATATGTATTTGATGACACATAAGTCACAATCCTTTTAAAAGTTCAAAGAATTCAAGAATGAAGTATAAAATCATCTTGGAAAAAGTATTAAGGTACTTCGATCAGATCGAGGTGGTGAATACCTTAGCCATGAGTTTCGTGACTATCTAGCTGAGTGTGAGATTCTATCCCAACTCACTCCTCCTGGACACACCACAATGGAATGGTGTATTCAAAAGGAAGAATCGTACCCTATTAGATATGATGCGATCTATAATGAGTCACACAGATCTTCCTATATCCTTTTGGGGATATGCTCTAGACGCAGTAGCCTTCATACTTAACCGTGTTCCATCCAAAGCTGTGATAAAGGCACCATATAGGATATGGACTGGGAGAGATGCCCAGATATTTTTTATGAGGATTTGGGGTTGTGAGGCTTACGTTCGACGTCAAGTCTTGGACAAACTGGGACCCAAATCCGATAAGTGCTATTTCATAGGATATCCCAAGGAAACGAAGGGATATTATTTCTACCTTCCCAGTCAACACAAAGTGTTTGTGGCTAAGACTGGGGTATTTCTAGAAAAGAACTTTGTTTCTAGAAAAACTAGTGGGAGTACATTTGATCTTGAAGAAGTTCAAGATATGGACCATAGCACTGAAGCCTTGATGGAAGTTGAACTGGAACCACAAAATGTTGTGGATGATGAGATTATTGCTCAAGGAGTTGAGGAACAACAATCAGTTCAAGTAGACCTACCTCTTCGCAGGTTTGACAGGGTACGTCGTCAGCTTGAGAGATACTCATTTCTCTTGCCTAACCATGATGACGTTATGCTCGTTGAGAATAAGCCTACCACCTATCAGGAAGCTATGATGAGACCAGATTCTGAGAAATGGCTAGAGGCCATGAGATCCGAGATGGAATCCATGTACACCAACCAAGTATGGACTTTGGTTGATCCACCTGAAGGGATCAAACCCATTGGGTGTAAGTGGGTCTTTAAGAGAAAGACTGACATGGATGGACATTTGCATACCTATAAGGGTCGTTTGGTAGCTAAATTTTTCAAGCAAATTCATGGTATTGACTATGATGAAACCTTTTCTCCAGTAGCGATGTTTAAGTCCATTCGGACCATGCTTGCTATTGCAGCATACCACGATTATGAGATCTGGTAGATGGATGTCAAAACCATGTTTCTGAATGGAAACTTGCTCGAGGATGTGTACATGACACAACCTGAGGGTTTTGTAGATCCACTGCATACTGGCAGAGTATGCAAGCTACATAAGTCCATTTATGGACTAAAGCAAGCTTCTCAGAGTTGGAATCTTTGATTTGATGATGCGATCAAATAGTTTGGTTTCATCAAGAATGAAGATGAACCCTGTGTCTACAAGAAGGTTGTTGAGAACACAGTTGTCTTCCTTGTATTGTATGTGGATGACATACTACTCATTGGAAATGACATCCCTTTGCTGTAGTCTGTAAATACTTGGCTGGGGAATTGTTTCTCAATGAAGGACTTAGGTGAAACAGCCTGTATTCTAGGCATAAAGATCTATAGAGATAGATCTAAGAGGTTGCTTGGCCTAAGTCAAAGTACATATATTG
Organism: Zingiber officinale; assembly: GCF_018446385.1. NCBI lineage: Eukaryota > Viridiplantae > Streptophyta > Magnoliopsida > Zingiberales > Zingiberaceae > Zingiber > Zingiber officinale. The sequence continues at coordinate 35,249,138 of NC_056004.1, read as the reverse complement.
ACACGATATTACTACGGTTTGCCATGCAGAATTCCAAGAAAGGATTTCTGCCGATGTCACATGGTGTGAGTCTTTCGAAGACTCAAAGTCCCTCTTCTAGAGATGAGAAAGACCGCATGGATAAGATCCCTTATGCTTCAGCCATAAGATCTATCATGTACGCCATGCTATGTACACGTCCTGACGTATCATATGCTTTGAGCATGATGAGCAGATACTAGTCAGATCCAGGTGAGCGTCACTGGATAGCGGTCAAGAATATTCTTAAGTACTTGAGAAGGACTAAAGAATATTTCTTGATATTTGGAGGTGATAACGAGCTAGCTGTAAAGGGTTACAATGATGCCAGCTTCTAAACTGACCAAGATGATTATAGATCACAGTATAGGTTCATGTTTTGTTTGAATGGTGGTGATGTGAGCTGGAAGAGTTCAAAGCAAGACACAGTTGTTGATTCTACAACAGAGGCTGAGTATATTGCTACATCAGAAGCAGCAAAGGAGGCAGTTTGGATCCGCAAGTTCATTATTGAGCTTGGGGTGGTTCCTAGCATAGCCGATCCTATAGAGCTCTATTGTGACAACAATGGAGCAATTGCGCAGGCTAAGGAACATCGCTCACACCAGCGGACCAAACACATACTACGGCGCTGCCATCTCATTCGAGAGATCATCGATAAAGGAGATGTGAAAATTTGCAGAGTACCCACAGAGGCTAACATCGCTGATCCCTTGACGAAGGCTTTGGCACAGAGAAAGCATGATGGTCACACTAGGTCATTGGGTATTATACCCTACACTGATTGGCACTAGTGCTAGTGAGAGATTGCTAGTGAGAACCCTAGAGCAAATCATGTGATGATTGTTGTATGGACTCAATGTATCATATTCCTATATTTATAAAGGCATTTCTTTATGATTATTATACTTACTTGTATTGGTGCTAAATAACTAAGTATAATAATGTCCTTGAGTAGAAGGTTCTTATCTATATCAATCGATTGGTTGAATCGATAATGAGATGATATAGAGAACATTATTCTTAATCATTCCTAGTCAAGTATTAACATTCAGGGACAATGTTAATACGATGAGACTAGCATGTAGGTCAACTCGATGACTTGGTCTCACAAGTCATGGATATAGAGATATCAAGTTGACACATGGGTATGCATTGGAGAATGTATACTGAATGACCCGCCATGAGAAAGTATCATAGATCGTTATATGAGTGACATATACTTTCTCATGTGACTATTAGTATGACTATCAGTCCTTGGACCTGAAGTCACCATGGTTCCTTGCATAAGGAGTTGCATACTTTGGCTTCGTCAAACATCACCCGTAAATGGGAGGACTATAAAGGCGACTACTGGGTATGTAAAAAATTATGCGGAGGGATGTGAGTGATGTAGATGGGATCTATCCCTCCTATATGACGGGAGTGACATCATGATTCTTGATAGAGTGAGACCACTAAGTGCATAACCATGCCCAAATGAGTCAATATGAGATATTGAGCTCATTTGATTAGAGTGAGTCTACTTGGAGTTTAAGACATAAATTGATTAGAGGATGACACGGTCTATACATCAATTGATCAATTTAGATGTCAAGGATAGAAGGACATTGTCACATATTGTGAGAGTCACAATTAGTAGTTACAAAGGTGATGTTGGATCTCAACATTCTTGTAACTTGGGTAGTAATGATGTGTTGCTAGATACCGCTCATTACTTATGTTTCTAAATGGGTTTAGGAGCATTGTCAACGTTACAAGAACCTATAAGGTCACACACAAAGGGCAATTAGATGGAGATTAGGTTCATATGATGAATCAAGAGGATTAGGTTCATATGATGAACCAAATTGGATTAAGAGTAATCCAAATTAGATTAATTGAGTTGGACTCAATTTGATTCATGTGTTGAATAAGTCTAATTTTAACTATAATTCATTGAGTCAATTTAATTCAATGAATAGAGATTCATTAAATTAAATTGACTTAAATCAAAGGTTAGGTTTAATCAACCATGGGAGATAAAAAGGTCAAGTTTGACTTGACTTGAGAGGGAAGATGAAGGGTCAAGTTTGACTTGACCAAATGCCACCTCATTGTGACTTGGCATGGGGTCGGCCAATGATGATGTTCCACATCATCAAGGCTACATCATTGTATGCAACCTCATGAGGAAGACCAAGAGCCATGACTCTTGTTGTTCCATGGAGGTATTAAACCTCCATTAAGTGGTCGGCCACTTTAGGTGTGTGAATGAATTGCATGGTGTGCTCATTCACTTCTTCTTCTTCCTCTCTAGTTTTTCTCTCCCTCTCATCCTCCATTGCCGAGACTTCTCAAGGGTGCTAGAACACTCTAAGTTGTTCTCTCCACCTTTTGTCCATGTGGATACGTGTAGAGGAGTGTTCACTTGACACTCTACGAGATCCGGCAACCTTTGGACGAGCGGGATAAGCGAAGGGCATCGCTACAAGGGTAACGCTCTTTTCATGTAGATCTAAGGTAGATCTAGTGTAGACAAAACATGTATAAGATTATTTTATATATTTTCGCACAGATCCGTGGCTAGCTTCGGGGTTTCCGTAATGCAAAAAGCGGTTTTTGCGTCTCAAAATGCTAACATATTACACCAGCAATCTCCTCCTTTTTGATGTTTGATAATACCTTTAAGTTAGGCTAATCCCATAGCCTCAATGTTTTCTTCATGCCAATGCATAAATGTGGGTTTCCTTCATTCTCTCTCTTTCCTAGAGAGCAAACTCCCCCTTTAGATAATGAGGGCATAATCTAGACCCTACATTCTCCCCCAAACTTTCCTAGAGGGGCAGTGAAGGCCTAACTGAAACCCTACATTCTCCCCCTATTGGCACACATCCAAAATTCTCCTCCTGAAGAGTTACTCAACGTTGTTCACAACCTACCATGTTGGTCAATACACCACAATGAAGGTCCCATACCCTTCATTGTATCCAATACTCACCCTTGAGCATTAAACCTCTCCACAATGCTCATCCTAGAGCATTCATCATTCCAACAATGAAGGTCACATATGTTGGGAGATTGTTGGTGCAATATTCCCCAGGTCAAGGTTGACCTAGTTTTACTGAGCTTGAATTGGGTCAAGCTCGAGTCTTAATGTTTATGTTTTGATGGTTTGACAATACATGTTTGACAATACATGTAAATAACACATGGAGATTGCAGGTGCAATTGTTCATGTGTGGAGATTGTGATAGAGAGTCAAGTAGGTCAAGGTTGACCGGATACTTGACTGGAAAATCCTGGTGAGTGAAGCCAGGTGAAAGTCCTAACTTGGAGGTTAGGCAAAGGAAGCCCTGGTGAGTGAAGCCAGGCAGAAGAAAATCCTGGTGAATGAAGCCAGGTTGAAGTCCTAGTGAGTGAAGCTAGGCAGTAATGAAATCCTGGTGAGTGAAGCCAGGTGAAAGTCCTAGTGAGTGAAGCTAGGCAGAAGAAAATCCTGGTGAGTGAAGCCAGGTTGAAGTCCTAGTGAGTGAAGCTAGGCAGTAAGGAAATCCTGGTGAGTGAAGCCAAGTGAAAGTCCTAGTGAGTGAAGCTAGGCAGAAGGAAATCTTGGTGAGTGAAGCCAGGTGAAAGACCTAGTAAGTGAAGCTAGGCAGAAAAAAGTCCTGGTGAGTGAAGCCAGACAATTGTGAAAGACCTAGTGAGTGAAGCTAGGCAGAGGGAAGTCCTGGTGAGTGAAGCCAGGCACAGGGAAATCCAGATGGATCAAGGCTGATCGAACATCTGGTGTTGGAAAGTTCAAGTGGGTCAAAGGGATTGACCGGACACTTGGTGAGCGAGTTCTAGCAGGTCAAGGGTGATCGGATGCTAGGCATAATGTACCAACAGATCATGGTTGACTGGATGTTGGTGTAGGAGGCTTTAGAATTGATTTTGGGAGAAATCATGAGCTGGATCGATCAGCCGATCGATTGGCTCATGCCCAATCGATCGGCCGATCGATTGGCTCATGCCCAATTGATCGGCCGATCGATTGGGCAAGTATTCGCGATAAGCCTCCTCCCAATCGATCAGTGGATCGATTGGGATGAGTGCGCGATCGCACAGAACAGCGCTGGATCGATCAGCCGATCGATCCAGAGCCCCCAATCGATCAGTGGATCGATTGGGAAGTGCAATTTCGCACGATAAGCCTTGGATCGATCATCCGATCGATCCAAGCAATTTCTGAGAGCACAGAGGCACTCTGGATCGATCGGTCGATCGATCCAAAGCCTCCCTGATCGATTGGGAGCAATCCAATCGATCGGGATCCGACCGTTGGCCTGTTTTCATCTCCGATCTTCTCTAGCGAGCACATTAGCTCTCCACACTTCTTCTCCACTCTACCGCCAGTTCTTGAAGGGTTCTTGGAGCAAGGTTTGCTAGTGATCCAAGATCAAGAGGCGGCTACAACAAGAAGTTAGGGTTAGGGTTTTCACTGCATATCTTGTAAGCTTTTGCTTGTATTTTGTTTCCCTTTCCTTCTTCTTGTACTAAGAGTGTTGTAGGGCTTCTCCGCCTTCGGTAGTTACTGTAAAGGAGTGTTTTATTAGTGGAGGGTGCGTGCGTGTGTGGATCCTTGGATTAGTCACCTCTTGTGAGGTGGATACCAAGTAAATCCTTAAGTGTTAGCGTTGTATGTTTTTGTTTCTTGTATTTCCGCTGCATATTTCTAAAGAAACAAGCAACGACGAGCACCTAGCACGCGACGAGCTATTCACCCCCCCCCCCCTCTAGCTACATCTTTGGTCCCAACAAGTGGTATCAGAGCAAGGTTGCTCTTCACTGGAATCATCGCCGGAAAGGGAAAAGAGCTAGAGGGTGAAGAAGTTGGAGCAAAATTCTACAAGTCGAAGACTTCATCAAAAGGCTCAACTTCAAATGAAATTCCAAGATGGACTTGGATTCGATACGAGGGTGCCTCCACCATTCACAATGATGAGCTTCGATCTTTGGAGATCAAGGATCGAGAATTTCTTAATGGTGGAGATAGAGCAATGGTTTGCTCTAATGGAAGGCTTCGAAGCTCCAACAAATTCGAAGGGCAAAGTCCTCAAGAAAAGCAAATGGAGCCAAGAACAAATCCAAAGATGTGAGGCCAATGATAAAGTGACCAAGCTTTTGGTCAATTTGTTGCCTAGCCACATTCTTGAGAAAATTGGAGAATTCAAAGATGCCAAGGAACTTTGGAGCAAATTGGCAACAATACAAGAGATCCCCTCCACTGTAAAAGATCAAGAAGAATCCAAAGAGGGTGACTCAGTGGATCAAATTCAAGAAGAAGAGGACTCCAAAGTTGAGAGATGCTCAACTTCCAAAGAAGAAGTCCAAGAAGTCTCATCTTCAAAGGAATGCAATGAAGATGGCAAGGAGAGGGCATACTCCTTGTTCCATGTCCAAGATGAAGATGAAGAAGTCTCCACCTCTAGGATTGAGGGGGAGCAATTTTCATTGACACCGAATCAAGAGCAAGAAGAAGCCTCCACGTCCGGGTCAAAAGAAAAAGAGGATGAAAAAGCTTCCACCTCCACAAGTCAAGACAAATCTATTGGAGGAGTATCAAGTTCGGATCAAGAGGAAGCTTCTACCTCCGGATCAAAAGGAGAAGATGTCACCCCTACAAGCAAAGATATAACAATTTCAATAGAAAATAACAAAAATCATATCATTTGCTTTGAATGTAGGGAAAAAGGGCATTACAAAAGTAAATGCCCTAAATTGGCCAAGAAGAAGGGCCAAGTGGCACAAAAGGGCAAGGAGAAGCCCAAGGAGACCACTCCCAGAACAAAAAGGAGCAAGGAGCACATTGTGTGCTTTTTGTGCAATCAAAAGGGACATTACCGGAGCCAATGTCCCAAGGGGAAGAAAGCGGTCAAGGCTCTTGGAGGAAGCACAAATCAAGGGGGAGCTTCCAAGGTAAAAAGAAAGGTAACATTTATTGAGCCTATCCCCTTAAATAATGGTAAAAGCATGCTAAGTCAAATCTTTATCATTTTAATGCTATTTACTATAAGAATAGAAAGCATAATAGCATTAAGGAAAAACACATGGCTCTCCATGCTAAAACTACCACACCTAGGGTTAGGAAGGTAGATGGAATTTTAGACAAGAACTCTAAGGACCATAGTTATAGGCCTAGGAACAAAAATGCTCAAGGGCTTAGTGAAAAATCTAAGATTGAGGAATTATGGAAGGAAAATCAAGTCTTGAGGTCAAGGCTTGACAAAATGGAAAGGACCCTTAGAAAGATCACAAATAATACACAAGGGTCCAAGAGTCAAAACCTAGGTTTAGGACAACAAAGGTCATCCAAGGGCCATAAGGGTTTGGGATACAAACCTAAACCCAAAAAGGATGCACCTACTTACCATAGAGTTCCATATAGTTATGGAACAAACCCTAGGTCTAGTGGTCAAGTCAAAAGTACAAGGGAAGTTATCCCTAAGAGTATTTTTGCAACAAATATGACTAAGACTTCTAAGAAGTCCAAGAAAGTCACAAAGAAGGTCACAAGGGAAGCAATCCCTAGGATTGACCTAGAAAATGTGACCAAGGCTTCTAAGAAGCCAAACAAGGTCACTAGGAAGGTATCTAGGGAAGTTATCCCTAGTGAGTACCTAGAGCATCCAAGGAGCACCAATAGGTTTTGGGTTCCTAGGAGCATCTTCTCTACCCCATAGATGGGTTAGAGAGTGTCAACTCTAAGTGGAAGGGTAGTTAACCCAATCATGATGAAGTTGGCACTCAAGGAGCATTTTTAAGGTTATTATTAACCTTTGAAAATGAAAAGGATAAAGGGTTTACTCTTGGAAAGAGTAAAATGTGTCATATTTTGAGAAATTGGATGAAATTTTAAATGACACAAATTTGAGAAAATCATAAGAACTACCAAGTTGGGATTTTTGTATGTTCTTAGGAAGTTAAAGGCAAATTTAAGCCTTAACTCAATTGATTACTCTTTAAAAGAGAAAATTGTGCCAAAATTTGAGGAATATGCTTAATTTAAATTGGCACAAATTAGGAAAAGCAAAAGAAATGTAAAATTTGGCTTTTGACATTCTCTTGGGAAATAGTGAGCAATCTAGGTTTTAAATGTCAATTTAGCCAAGGTTTTAGGATACTTAGATAGGTAATCTAGGTATTTTAATTATGCTAAAACTTGCCATGACATCATATTTATTTTTTCATTCACATTTTATTATAAAAAATACAAAAATACCATGTCATGTCATACATACATCATGTAGTTATAGGAAAGTTTCTTTTGAAAGTCATTTCTTTTTGATGTATGCCATAACATCATCATGCATTATTTTATTTCCTTGTAAATTAAGGACAAATGATATTTATTAACAAGTAACATCCTTGGTGGATGTCTATAATTCAAAAATACCTAGATAGATATGCATGATCCCTAGATTAGGGCAAAACCAAACTTTACATCTCACAAAGACCCATAAGGTGACTTGTATGTATTTTAGTGCACATTAGATACAAGTGAGATGTTAGGATTATGAACAAAACTCAAGATGTTGATTTAGTGTATTCTTTTGAGTTTTAAGTTCATCAAAACACATAGTTATGTGTTTTCCCATCATTGGGAAAGTTATGTACAAGTCATGTGCATTAAGCCCAAGGAACATGGTGGGATATTGGTTTTGAAAATCATTTTAAAATGATTTTGGAAAACCTTGGTGAAGGCTATCTTTTGATAGTAATCACCATTGAAAAGTTAAGCACAAACTTGGAAGAAAACACTAAGGTTTTTGCAAGTTTGTGTCAATCTTAGAAAATATGAAGTATTTTCTTATAAAACTATTTTTTCATGATAATATATGCCCTAAATAATGTCTAAAACGATTTTCATGATTTTTGGAATTTTGTAGAATTTTCTAGGGGTTTCTGAAATTGGCTGAAATTGAATTTCAGCAATTTCAGGTCTCCAATCGATCACCTGATCGATTGGAGTGCCTCAATCGATCAGCCGATCGATTGAGAAGGCCATTCTCGTGAGCAGAAGCTCACTGGATCAATCAGTCGATCGATCCAGACTGGCTGAATCGATCAGTGGATCGATTCAAGCTGGTTCAATCGATTGGGACCCAACTCCAATCGATTGAGGAAGCTGATTTTGGCTGAGAAAGCCGGATTTCAGCATTCCAAACCAAGTTTAGTCTAGGAAACCATTCCTAACCCCTCAAAATACATTTGTATACATAAAAAGGGTGTTTTCATGTTGAAAACAAGGATGGATTGGTTGAGAAAGACTAAATTAAAGTTTAGGTTGAGGTTTGGTTTCAATATTGAATTTTTGAACCTCAAACTTCTAAATTTGGGTTTCCTAAAGGTTTAGGGATTCCAAGTCATTGTTGGTACAATGATAGAAGTTCACGACCATGTCTTTAGGGGGAATTACTCTTTAAGGACATGAAAATTACTTTTCATACACCTTGGAAGGTGGTTAACCTTCTTTAGTAAAAATGCTCAAGGTTGAGCATTTGTTTACAATGGAGAGTGGATATCTTCATTGTTTAAGTTAAAAATGCTCAAGGCTGGGCATTTGTCTACATTGGGGAAGAAATGTAGGGTTAAGGATAAATGAAAGGTATGGGACTTTCATTATTGGGTTGATCACAACGAGTGAAGTTGTGAACAACGTTAAGTAACTCTTCAGGGGGAGAGTTTGTTTTGATGTGTGCCAATAGGGGGAGAATGTAGGGTTTAAGTTAAGACTTCATTATCTAAGAGGGAGTTTGCCTTCTTAGGAGGAGAATGAAGGGTTTAACTTATGTCTCCATTACCTAGTGGCATGAAGAAGGTTTTGGCTATGAGATTAGCCTAATTTAAAGAAGGTATTGTCAAACATCAAAAAGGGAGAGATTGTTGGGAGATTGTTGGTGCAATACTCCCCAGGTCAAGGTTGACCTAGTTTGACTGAGCTTGAATTGGGTCAAGCTCGAGTCTTAATGTTTATGTTTTGATGGTTTGACAATACATGTTGACAATACATGTTTGACAATACATGTAGACAACACATGGAGATTGCAGGTGCAATTGTTCATGTGTGGAGATTGTGATGGAGAGTCAAGTAGGTCAAGGTTGACCGGATACTTGACTGAAAAATCCTGGTGAGTGAAGCCAGGTGAAAGTCCTAACTTAGAGGTTAGGCAAAGGAAGCCCTGGTGAGTGAAGCTAGACAGAAGAAAATCCTAGTGAGTGAAGCCAGGTTGAAGTCCTAATGAATGAAGCTAGGCAGTAAGGAAATCCTGGTGAGTGAAGTCAGGTAAAAGTCCTAGTGAGTGAAGCTAGGCAGAAGAAAATCCTGGTGAGTGAAGCCAGGTTGAAGTCCTAATGAGTGAAGCTAGGCAGTAAGGAAATCCTGGTGAGTGAAGCCAGGTGAAATTCCTAGTGAGTGAAGCTAAGCAGAAGGAAATCCTGGTGAGTGAAGTCGGGTGAAAGACCTAGTGAGTGAAGCTAGGCAGAAGAAAGTCCTAGTGAGTGAAGCCAGGCAATTGTGAAAGACCTAGTGAGTGAAGCTAGATAGAGGGAAGTCCTGGTGAGTGAAGTCAGGCACCGGGAAATCCAGATGGATCAAGGCTGATCGGACATCTGGTGTTGGAAAGTCCAAGTGGGTCAAAGGGATAGACCGGACACTTGGTGAGTAAGTTCTAGTAGGTCAAGGGTGACCGGATGCTAGGCATAATGTACCAACAGGTCATGGTTGACCGGATGTTGGTGTAGGTGGCTTTAGACTTGATTTTGGGAGAAATCATGAGCTGGATCGATCAGCCGATCGATTGGCTCATGCCCAATCGATCGGCCCATCGATTGGGCAAGTATTCGCGATAATCCTCCTCCCAATCGATCAGTGGATCGATTGGGATGAGTGCGCGATCGCACAGAACAGCGCTGGATCGATCAGCCGATCGATCCAGAGCCCCCAATCTATCAGTGGATCGATTGGGAAATGTGATTTCGCACGATAAGCCTTGGATCGATCAGCCAATAGATCCAAGCAATTCCTGAGAGCATAGAGGTGCTTTGGATCTATCGGTCGATCGATTCAAAGCCTCCCCGATCGATTGGGAGCAATCCAATCGATCGGGATCCGACCATTGGTGTTGTATTTAGCTGTAGGCGTTCGATTCCTTCGGTAGAACTCGCACTATTTTCATCTCCGTTCTTCTCCAGTGAGCACAGCAGCTCTCCACACTTCTTCTCCACTCTACCGCCAGTTCTTGAAGGGTTCTTGGAGCAAGGTTTGCTAGTGATCCAAGATCAAGAGGCGGCTACAACAAGAAGTTAGGGTTAGGGTTTTCACTGCATATCTTGTAAGCTTTTGCTTGTATTTTGTTTCCCTTTCCTTCTTCTTGTACTAAGAGTGTTGTAGGGCTTCTCCGCCTTCGGTAGTTACCGTAAAGGAGTGTTTTATTAGTGGAGGGTGCGTACGTGTGTGGATCCTTGGATTAGTCACCTCTTGTGAGGTGGATACTAAGTAAATCCTTAAGTGTTAGCATTGTATGTTTTTGTTTCTTGTATTTCCGCTGCATATTTCTGAAGAAACAAGCAACGACGAGCACCTAGCATGCGACGAGCTATTCACCCCCCCCCCCCCTCTAGCTACATCTTCGGTCCCAACAACATACCCTTCATTGTAGCCAATGCTCACCCTTGAGCATTAATCCACTTCATAATGTTCATCCTTGAGCATTCACAACTTAACAACGAAGATATCTACTCTCCATTATTTTTCAATGCTCAACCTTGAGTATTTACTCTAAAGAAGGTTAAATCACCTTCCATGGTGTTTGAAAAAGTTAATTTTCATGTCCTTAAAGAGTAACTCCCCTTAAAGACATGCTCCAAACTTCTATCATTGCACCAACAATGACTTGGTATCCCTAAACCTTTTGAAAACCCAAAAACTTAAAGTTTTGAGGTTTAACAGATTCAATATTGAAACCAACCTCATCCTAAACTTCAATGTAGTGTTCCTTAACCATTTCTCCTTGTTTTCATCATGAAAACAACCCTTAAATGTATATAAATATATTCCAAGGGGTTAGAAGTGGTTAAAGGGACTAAAAGTGGCTTAAAGTGCTGAAATTAGGCTTTCCTAGCCAAAATCAGCCTTTTCAATCGATTGGGTTGGAACTCAATCAATTGTCACTTACTCAATCAATTCCGCGAGCTTCTGTTCGCGAAAAATGCCTCTGAATTGATTGCCCAATCGATCCAGGCATAAGTGAATCGATCGGCTAATCGATTCCACAAGCCTCTTCTCGCGAGAAAACCCTATCTAAATTGATCGCCCGATCGATTGAGACACTCCAATCGATCGGGTGATCGATTGAAGCTCTGATATCCTGAAAGTGAATTTCAGCACAATTCAGAAATGCCCCAAAAATTTTATAAAATTCTAAAAATCATGAAAACTCTTGTATACATTATTTAGGGTATATACTATCATGGAAAAATAGTTTTCTAAGAAAATACATCTTATTTTCAAAGATTGACACAAACTTGAAAACTCTTAAAAACTCCAATGTTTTCTTCTAGTCTGTGTTGAACTTTTCAATGATGATTACTATCAAAAGATAGTCTTCACCAATGTTTTCCAAAGTATATTTAAAATGATTTTTAAAACCAATTTCCAACCATGTTCTTTAGGCTCAATGCACATGACTTGTACATTAACTTTCCCAATGATTGGAGGGCACATAACAATGTATTTTGATGAAATCAAAACTCAAATAGATGCACTAAATCAACATCTTGAGTCTTGTTCATCATCCTAACATCTCACTTGTATCTAATGTGCACTAAAACACATACAAGTCACCTTATAGTCTTTGTGAGATGTAGATTTTGGTTTTACCTTAAACTAGGGATCATGCATATATATCTAGGCATTTTAAGAATTGTGAATATCCACCTAAGATGTCACTTTTTAGTAAATGTCATTGCCCTTAATTACAAGAAAACTAAAATGATGCATGATGAGTTATGCCATATATCAAAAAGAAATAATCTTCAAAAGAAAATATACTAATGCTACATGATGTATGTATGACATGACATGGTATTTTTGTTTATTTTTCATAATAAACATGAATGCAACATATGATGTCATAGCATATGATGAGCAAACAATCATGGCAATTTAGCATAAATGAAATATACCTAGATATTCTATCTAAGTATCCTTAACCTTAGCTAAATTAAAATTGATCCTAGATTACCCTCATTTTCTCAAGAAAATGTCAAAACCCAACTTGGCATTTTTTTTTTTGCCCTTTTCTATTTGTGTCAATTAAAATTAAGTCCAATTTCTCAAATTTTGGTACATTTTACTCTTCCAAAGAGTAATCAATTAATCCTTTTCATTTTCAAAGGTTAACAAAAACTTTGAAAATGCCTCCAAGTGCTAACTTTATCAAGGTAGAGTTAACCACCTTACCCATTTAGAGTTGACACACTCTAAACCCTTCTTGGGTGTAGAGAATATGCTCCTCAGAACCCAAAACCTATTGGTGCTCCTTGGATGCTCTAGGTACTCATTAGGGATAACTTCCCTAGTTACCTTCCTAATGACCTTTCTAGTCTTCTTAGAAGTCTTGGTCACTTCCTCTAGGCCAACTCTAGGGATTGCTTCCCTTGTGACCTTCTTAGTGACTTTCTTGGACTTCTTAGAGGTCTTAGTCACATTGGTCTTTGTAAAAATACTTCTAGGGATAGTATCTCTCGTATCTTTGACTTGACCCCTAGATCTAGAATTGATTCCATAACTATACAGAACCCTATGATAGAAATGGACATCCTTCTTGGCTTTGAGTTTGTATCCCAAACTTCTATGGTCATAGGATGACTCTTGTTTATCTAAACCTAGGTTTTGCTCATTTTGACTCTTAAGAATATTTTTCATTTTCATTAGGGTCTTTTCTAATTTATCAAGCCTTGACCTCAAGGCTTGGTTTTCCAACCTTAACTCTGTAGTTTTTGATTTTTCTTGATTTCTATGAGCATTTATATGTTTAGGCCTATAACTAAAATCCTTAGAGTTATTGCTTAATTTGTTTACCTTCCTAGCCTTAGGTGTGGTAGTCTTGGCATGATAGGCCACACGATTTTCCTTAATTCTATCATGCTTCCTATTTTCATGATAAATAGCATTAAAATGATTTAAATTATTTCTAGCATGCTTTTTATCATGGGTCAAAGGAATAGGTTCAATGAATGATACCTTGGATTTTACCTTGGAAGCTCCCCCTTGACTTGTGCTTCCTCCTTTGACTTTGGTCGGTTTCTTCCCTTTAGGACATTGACTCCTATAATGTCCTCTTTGATTGCAAGAGAAGCACACAATGTGCTCCTTGCCCTTGCATTCCATGGGACCGACTCTCTTGGGTTTCTCCTTGCCCTTGGGTGCCACTTGACTCTTCTTTTTGGCCAATTTTGGACACTTGCTCTTATAGTGTCCTCTTTCCCTACATTCAAAGCAAATAATGTGATTTTTATTATTTAAACTTGAAATTGTTATACCTTTGCTTGTAGGGGTGACACATGATCCTCCATTTAATTTTTCTTGATTTGTGGAGGTGGCACCATCTTCTTCTTCTTCATTTGGCCCGGAGGTAGAAGCCTCTTCTTGCTCCAATGTCACTGAATGACACTCCCCCTCAATCCTAGAGGTGGAGGCTTCTTCATCTTCATCCTCTTGCTCATTAAACAAAGAGTATGCTCCCTCTTTACCCCTTTTGTTACATTCCATTGAGGATGAAGCTTCTTGTTCTTCTCCTTCAGAAGTTGAGCATCTCTTAACTTCGGAGTCCTCTTCCTATTGATCTTGATCCAATGAGTCACCCTCTTTGGATTCTTCTTGGTTTGATACAATAGAGGGGACCTCATGGAGTTTAGCCAATTTGCTCCATAGCTCCTTAGCATCTTCAAATTCTCCTATTTGCTTCAAAATGTTGCTCGGAAATATGTTGACCAATACTTTGGTCACTTTGTCATTGGCCTCACTTCTTTGAATTTTCTCTTGGCTCCATTTTCCCTTCTTGAGAATTTTGCCTTTTGAATTTGTTGGAGCTTGGAAACCTTCCATTAGAGCAAACCATTCCTCTATGTCCACCATAAAGAAATTTTCGATCCTTGATTTCCAAAGATCGAAACTTGTTAACGTGTACGGTGGAGGCACCCTCGTGTCGAATCCAAATCCATCTCAGAATTTCATTTGAAGTTGAGCCTTGATGAACTCTTTGACTTGTTGAATTTTGTGCTTCAACTTCTTCTCTCTCTAGCTTGCTGCCCTTTCCAACGGTGATTCCGGTGAAAAGCGACCTCGCTCTAATACCACTTATTATGGTCGATTGATGCTAGAGGGGGGTTGAATAGCTCATCGCGCTTCGGTTGCTTGCTTTGATAATGTTGTTGCAGCGGAAAACACTCAAGCTCTCACAACGCTACCACAAGAGATTTACTTGGTATCCACCTCAAGAAGAGGTGACTAATCCAAGGATCCACATAGGCAAGCACTCTCCACTAAGAAAGAAATACTCCTTCTCGATAACTACAGGAGGTGGACAAACCTTGTACAATACTCACACAACATACAACACAACGCAAGAAGAAAAATACAAGTACACAAAGGAAAAACCTCTTCTTGCTTGACCTTGTTGTTGTTGATCGCCTCTTGAACCTTGGAAGTGTAGCAGCACTTGTCCCCAAGAGCTTCCAAGAACTGGTGGTGAGTCTCGAAGAGGATTGCGTGAGCTTGAGAAGAAAGGGTTACAACATTTGAATCCTTCATCACCTTTATATCTGCGCTTCTAGGGCTTCCAATCGATTGCCACGTCAGATCCCAGCGATCTCGAACGTCCAAAACCTGCATCCTGTGCAATGGTCGTATCCAAATAAATTGGGGAGGCTTGAATCGATCGACTGATCGATTCAGAGCACCTCTGTGCTCTTAGCTGGAAAAGCCTGAATCGATTAGCTGATCGATTCAGCTTTCTCACGTCACACGCGATTTCCAGCTCCCAATCGATTGGCTGATCGATTGGCATTGCCCAATCGGTCGGCTGATTAATTGGGGAGGCTTCTGTTTGCGTGATAAACACCCCCAATCTATCGACTGATCGATTGGGCTACTGTTTATCACATCATTCTCCCAATCGATCTGCTGATCGGTTGGGCTTTGGTCCAATCGATCGGTTGATCGATTGGTCACCCTTGACTTGCTTAACTCAAGCTCAAGGATCCCTAAATCCAACATCCGGTCAACTGTGACCTATTGGAACTCCTTATGCCTAGTATCTGGTCAACCTTGACCTGTTGGGACTTCTTCACCAAGTGTTTGGTCAATCCTTTGACCCACTTGGACTTTTCTCCTCTTGCCAAGTGCCCGGTCAACCTTGATCCACTTGGACTTGCAATCTCATGCCGAGTGTCTAGTCCTCCATGATACACTTGAACTTCCACCAGATGTCCGGTCACTCTTGACCCATCTAGATTTCCAATAGATGTCTGGTCACCCTTGACCCATCTAGATTTCCTCGTGTCAAGTATCTGGTCAATCCTTTGACCTACTTGGGCTTCCCAACACCAGGTGTCCGGTCAACCTTAACCCACCTGGATCTCCACGTGTCTGGCATCACTCACCAGACCTTTCCATCTGCCTAGCTTCACTCACTAGGACTTTTTATCTTCCTAGCTTCACTCGCCAGGACTTTTCATCTACTTGGCTTCACTCACCAGGACTTTCATCTAGCTTCACTCACTAGGATTTTCCCACTACCCGACTTCACTCACTAGGACTTTCATCGGCCTAGCTTCACTCACTAGGTCTTTCACCTGGCTTCACTCACTAGGATTTTTAACTACTTGGCTTCACTCACCAGGACTTCCCCTTGCCTAACCTCCAGTTAGGACTTTCCCAGTCAAGTATCCGATCAACCCTTTGACCTACTTGACTCTTCTTCACATTGAACTGGTCAAACCTTGATCAGAGGGGAACTGCTCCAATAATTTCCTCAATCGGACGATTGCTCCTGCAATCTCCATATATTGTCAAACATCGAAACCCAAACATCAAGACTCAAGCTTGAGCCAACTCAAACTTAGTCAACTTGGTCAACCTGACCCAAGGGATATTACACCAACAAGGTACATTATCAAATATCAAAACATTAGAGGTTGATTGCCCCAACACAATGGAAATGTAAAGGGAAATCTAATTGAGTCACGGTTGATCTGACACTTAGCAGTTGAAAGTCTAATAGGAAATTGGTATAAAGTGTTAAGTCCAAGTGGGTCATGAAAGACTGGACACTTGGTATGAGATCATCAAAAGTCTAAGTGGGTCATAATTGACCAGACACTTGATGGTCAGATGCCCAATAAAGAGTTGGTAAGGGTAAAGCCCAAGTGACTCATAGAGGACCAGACATTTGATATGAGATGAGAGTCCAAGTGAGTTATGGGGACTTACCACTTGACATGACATGAAAAGTCTAAGTGGGTCATGAAAGATCAGATACTTGACAATGAAGGAAGTTCTAATAGGTCAAGATTGATCAGATGTTAGACATGAAATGAGAAGTACAAACATGTCAAGGAAGACAAGATGTTTAGCAATGACGAAGTTCTGATAGGTTAAAGTTAACCAGATATTGCGTAACAGAAAATTATAACAAATTAAGGTTGATAGAATATTGAACAAAGGAAGTTCTGCTGGATTGAGGTCAATTGGATATTAGGTAAGATAAGAATGCAACTTTGGTAAGGCTAAAATAGGAGTATCAATTGATTGATAGGGTGTATCGATCAACCAATAGATGTTAAACTCCGAATTCAACATTTGGGTTAAGAAAGAAGGTTGGAACTCAATAGTCCAGTTCAACTGCCTAGTTACGAATCGATTGTTGGAATCTAACAATCAATTGCTACATGGTAGTAGCAAGCAAAGAGTTTGGAACTCAACTACTCGGTTCAACTGCTGGGCTACAAATTGATTGCTAGAACCTAACAATCAATTGTTGATACTGTAGCAGCAAGTAGAGAGTTTGGAACTCAATTGCCCTATTCAACTACTCAACTATTGGGACTACATAACAATAACAATAATAATAACTAAGTCTTATCCCACTAGATGTGGTCAGCTATATGGATCCTTTTATGTCATTAGATTTTATCCCCTACTATATCATCATCTATATATAAATAAATTTTATCTTATTTTATTATTACTAACCAAGTCTTTTTTGGTCTTTATTATTTGATGTGTGTTTTTGTTATAGTTTCACATCACCTAATTGGAGCATTTATTGGTCATCTAAGTACATGTCTATACTATCTTAAACGTGTCTCTCAGAGATTTCCCTCAATAGATACAACTCTGACTTTCTTTCTAATGCTCTTATTTCTTATTCTATCCATCCTCGTATGTCTACACATCCACTTTAACATCCTTATCTTTGTAACTCTTATCTTTTGCTCATGTGTTCGAGTCATGGCCTAACATTCAATTGAACAAACTTTTGATGAAAAGTTGAATAAACCAAACTGAATTTTTGATGAAATTGAACAAACTGAACCGAATAAACTTTTTTTAAAAAAAAAATTGGTCTGTTCTAAAATTTAGGGTCTATAAATTTGATTCAGTTAAAAAATTTGGTCTATTTGGTTTAACCGAATAAAAAATTTCAAAACCGAATCCAAACTGAATTAACCTAATTAATATATTTTTGGAAAAAAAAATGAATTTCTGAATAAACCAAACCAAATTTTTAAATTCGGTTGGTTTGATCGGTTTGTTCAGTTTAACCAAACTTTTGCTCACCCCTACTTGCGGTGCATATATGCTAATTACGTTCATAGCTTCTTTTATAACTATATATTAAAGTCTATAATTCTATCCCCTTTTCTAACTACTCATACAAATTCATCCTTTAACGAACTATCTACAACAATACTCACTTTATTTTTTATTTTACTCTTTCCTGTGTACCATAACTTACGTGAGTTCTTTATCATCTATGCCTCCTGGCCTACCCATTTTATCTCTTAGACACACAAAATACTAATTTTTATTCTAATCATCGCATGTACTACCTCCATTGATTTACCTATGACGGTTCCAATATTCTATGTTCCAAATCTTAGACTATTAGTTTTTCTATAATATTTATTCTTATTTAACCTATGGTATGAGAACTCTTACTTATTTAACAATACACCCAAGTTCTCATAAAGATATAGTAGTCCTTGCTAAAACATTACAGTCATACCCTACAACATGAACTCTTGTATATTTAGCACTACACCCGAGTTTTAGAGATGTAATAGTCCTTGTCGAGATGTTACAGTTAGACCTTGCAACGTGTTCCTTCCGGAAGCAACCTAGAATTAGCACAATAGTTTAATTGGTCAATTCATTAAATATTTATCATAGTTTAATGCTAACTGGTAACCTAACGTAATCATCCTCCTTTATCCGAGCTTGGGACTGGCCATGACTAGTTCGTCATGGGCGGAGTTAAATAGTAGGCTCCCTAATTAATTGCTATGGGTTAACAATCAATTGCTAGTGTTTAGCAATCAATTACTAAGGTAAATTGAGTCATTAAACTGATAGATCAAAGCAACGTTTGAAATCATGGTACAATAATCAATTAGTGGAAATTAACCCGACAACAATCATATAAAAGAGGGTTTTGAGGAGGCCAATTCTTGGGGGTTTGAGGATGAAGTACTTTCTAAACCAACAAGAGGCAATTCCAAGCTTCAAGAAAGCGTACAAAGAGAGATTTGTGTAAAGTTGTTTGCTTTCATTCATTTGTTTTTGTATTGTTGTCAAAACATATTGTAAAAGACTCCTTCGCTTTCAGAAGGTGTCCAAGAAAGATAGTGATGATAGCGTTGGGACCAAGGGGAGTTAGAGGGGGGAGGGGGGGGAGGTGAATAGCTCTATCGCTTTGATGAAGATGATTTTACAGTGGAATACTTGAAGCAAACAACTCTTCAATTCTAACACAAGGATTTATTTGTTATCCACTTCCTTGAGGTGATTAATTCAAGGATTCACTTAGTGCACACATCTACACTATGAAAACACTCTTTCTCGGAAATAATCTGGAGGTGGAGAAGCTTCATACAAGCTCACAACACAAAATAAATTGAGAAGAACAAGAACAAATACAATGAAATCTTACACAAGATTACAATAATAAATTTACCTCTTGGTAGAAGGAAATACAACAACACTTAGCTCCAAGAACTAGCATTGAGTGTTGTGTGGAGAACGGTCACCAAAAACCCTTTTCTAGGGTTACCTTGGGTGCCTTAATCACTTAAGAGTCTCTTAAGTGATTACCATGTCAGTAACCTGCTCAGAACGACTATATCTTTGAACTTAAGTGATTACTCCAATCGCTTAAGAGCGGCAGAATTGATTAGCATGGTCAATTCGACTCCCTTCTACTCGATAGCGAGAAGAGACATAAGTGATTAAGTTGCCTTGCTTAATCGCTTATCACAACTTCTGTTTTCTTACAGAAAAGGCATTAAGAGATTACTCTAATTGATTAAGCCATGCTGAATCAATTTGTCAAATCGATTCAGCACCATGTTGTGCTTTCATGAAGAACTATCTTAATTGATTAAGATTATCCCTTAATCGATTATTATACGCTGAATCGCTTACCCTAAGCGATTCAATACCCTTCGTTCATTCATGATTTTTGAGCCTTAAGCGACTAAACTAGAGCTTAATCACTTAAGCTTTGCTAAATCGATTATCCCAATCAATCTAGCAACCCTAGCTCCTAAACTAGAGTCCTAAGGTTCCTTGCCTAACATATGGTCAACCGTGACCTGTTAGAACTCCTCATTATCTAGCATCCGGTCACCCTTGACCTACTGGAACTTCCCCACCAAGTGTACGGTCAATCCTTTGGCCCATTTAGACTTTTAAACACTACGTATCTAGTCGACCTTTGACCTTCTCAGAATTTTCAATGCCTAAATTCATCACTAGGACTTTTTACTACCTACCTTCACTCACTAGGATTTTCCAACCTGGTTTCACTCACCAGGGTTTCCTCACTACCTAGCTTCACTCACTAGGACTTTCCAACTGCTTGGCTTCACTCACTAAGACTTTCCATCTGCTTGGCTTCACTCATCGAGACTTTCCATCTGCTTGGCTTCAGTTACCAGGACTTTCCATCTATCTGACTTCACTCACTAGGACTTTCCTCACTGTCAAGCTTCACTCACTGGAACTTTCTACTATCCGGCTTCACTCACTGAGGCTTTCCATTTGCCTAGCTTTATTCACCATGGCTTTTCACACTAAGTGTCTGGTCAACATTGTCCACTTGGTTTTCCTTCTTCTACCAACCATCCCATTAGTCTTACCCTTTCCTAACCTCCAATTAGGACTTTCCCAGTCAAGTATCTGGTCAACCATGACCTACTGACTACTCTTTCACTTCAAACTAGTCAACCTTTGACCAGAAGAGACTTGCAGTAACATTCTCCATAATGGACAATTGTAGGGATCTAGCGCGCCAAAGACACGGAAACGCAGCGGAAAAATTACTAGATCCTCTTATCCAGCAGATCCACGCGAAGGGAAGAAACATTTTCAATTCATAATCTATACTAAGCTACATGATAGGAGTATACCTTTGATGTGTTCCCTTCGCAATTCCGACAGCAACCACTTCTTGTTTAGATGCAGATCTCAGCGCGTTCAAGCGTCCATGCCTCTACAGTATCCACACGAACAAGCCTTGTCTTTGATTGTCTCACAAACAAAGCAAGATGGAGAGGGAAAACACACAAGGTTGTGCTAGCAACCTATATGTGTGTCTCGGCCAAGAAAAGGGAAGGAGGAAGAAGAAGATCAAGGGGACTTTTCACCTTCTCAAGCAAAGAAAAACTTATGAAAAATATCATCCAAAATGATATTTATAACCATCCCATGGTATACCAAGAGTCTCCACCCTTTCATCTTCTAATCACCCTTTCATCTTCTAATCTAATGGCTCAAAATCAACCATTCAATCCAATGGTTCAATTTTGACCATTCAACTTCCTTGGTGAACTCAAGTTCACCCAATGAATCCAACCCATTGATTCTCAAGCAACTCGACTCAATCCAACAATTGGATCCCTTTGAGTATAACTCAATGAGTCAAATTCGGATTACACTTAATCCATTGATTCATCACATGAACCCATCTCCATATCAACTTGATCTTTGTGTGTGACCCTATAGGCTCTCGTAACGTTGGCAATGTACCCAAATCAATATTTGTGATACATAAACAATGAGTGGCATCTAGCAAGGCGTCATTGCTACCCAAGTGACGAGAAAGTCGAGATCCGACCTAACCTGTCCGTGGCTATTATCATGTATGACTTGGCCCCTCTACCTTTGATATCTAGATTGATCAATGAGGCATAGACCATGTCATCCTCTTATCAATCTTTGTGTTTCTTGATCTCCAAGTAGACACACTTATCAAATAATCTCAATATCTCATATTAACTCATTTACGCATGACCATGCTTTCTTGTGTCCTACTAATCAAGGGGCTCATATGTAACGCCCGAAAATTCTCAAATAAATTTTATAAATATTCTATTATTTTTTTAGAATTTAATAATATTTTTATGGAACTTTTGGAGTAGCAGAAGTAACAAAATTAAATAAAAAACGTAAAATAGCCTAAGCCAGAATTAAACCCGCGACCTATCAGACCCTACGACTTATAGCATGACTTTAGTAACCAGGTGGCCCCAGCAGGGGTGTGCTGAAAGAAGAGAGGAGAAATTATATTTATGATTGAGTTGGGTCATATTAATCACTTAATATAAATAGGGAAATTAAGTGAGGGTTTATTATTTTGGATCGGCAACTCTTCCTCACCCTCACCCGTCGACCTCTCCTTCTTCCTCACCCTCTCGGCACACCAAGCCCCAAGAGACCTAGGGTTCCATCCCTAGGGTCGTAGGAGCACCTTCCAATGACGACTCTGATACGAGGACGCTCCTCTCCAAGAGAAGAACGAGTAGACGTAAGAAGATCACCGAAGAGATCTTCTTCTCCGGAAACCTAGCGATCAGAATTGTAAGAAACCTAGCGCAAGAAGTAAGTAACCCCTCACCTGCAGTATAAGTAGCAAATCGTATGTTTTTATGTTTCTAGTTCAGCCATATGCAGATTTTTTCAACACGTAGGGTGCATTTGATCCTCCTCGCAGGTTTAGGGTTTATTTGAGCACCTCTAAATGGACCAGACGTGTTTCCCCTCCAGTTTTGGGGTTTTAGACGTTGTCGGGTGCCTAGAGGTGGTCCCCTAATAGAGAGGAGAGTTAGAGCACACCAAGTGCTCGATAAAATGACTAGTACAGTTAAATGCTACAGTAGGCATTTTAATAGCTCAGTTAAATGTCATAGAAGCATTTTAAATAGTATGCTTAGTCTTGCTTCAGTTTATATGGGACTACGGTCCAATGGGTGGGCTCCCATAGTCGCCCCTAGGTTCAGATAACCTAGTTCTAGGTTCAGATAACCTAATAAGAGCCAGATAAGATAAATCAGCTTATAAATCAGTATTTTACTTTTATCAGTGGCACTGTACTGGACTCTTAGTTGTCCTTGGGTTGGGCTCCCATAGTCGTCCCTAGATTTAGATAACCTAGTAAACCCTACTAGATTCGGGACTAGCAACTTCGGGTCTAGTTAGGGATGCGCGCATAGCAAGTACAGTTGTCGGACCCATTAGCAGCATGATTATTATTTTTATCTATTATGAAATTAGTTTTCAAACTTCACAAATCAGTTATGTGAATACAGTTCAGATTCAGCATAGCCTAGCATCAGTTTAGCTCAGCTTATGTATCAGTTCAGTTTTTCTTATTAATACAACAAGATAGTTCCATGATCAGTATTTGATTGTCATGACTCATATATCAGTATGCCATGTTTTAGCATTTTCAGCATGAATATCAGCATGTGTTTCAAATAGCATCTTTTAAAAGCATGATTTCATCGAATGCATGTTTTGTGAGGTAGATGGTTCTTACTAAGCTCCCAAGCTTATAGTTTCCTTTTCCTTATACTGCAGATAAAGGTAAAGGGAAGATGGATTAGCGGAGGCTGGAGGGCAATGTGTCAAGATGTGTGTGAGAAGGAACTTGGAATAAAGACTCTTGGGGACTAGCAAGTTTAAAGAACTAGAATTTCTTATATTCTTATTATTCCGCACCTTTTGAATGTTTAAATGTCATGAATTGTGAAAGTATGCATCATGCTATGCCTAGACTACTAGTTATCTTGATGTTAGTTAATAAACTATGAATAATGATAGTAATGGAATGCCTGGTAATGTTATGATGCTTTTCAGTTGATACATTTGAATTGTATACAAATTAGTTGGGGAATGCTCATCATGCACTTACATTGTCATATGGGATGCTTGGGTGCTGCTAGCGGCGTGTTTAGTTTGTATCAATGCCTAGTTTTAGTATGAAGTTGATACAAAGCCCATGGTTCCACTCGTATGCTTAGAAATTGCCAAAGCATGTTAAATTCAATAGAAACATGTATTAAATAGCTTTGAATGATAGTACGTGTTCTACTGTATGACAATTGCATGAAAAGTTTAAATTTTATTCCTGTAGCATATGTACAACAATGAAATAGTATTTTGAACATAAATTTCAGATTTTATAGCAATTAGCAGAGATTTTAATTAGTTCAGCTTTCCGCACATTATAATTCAGTGATAACCACAGAATAGTATAGCAAACGTAACCCTCAGCCTTATACCTTAGTCAGAGAAGGCGGGACGTTACAGAGTGGTATCAGAGCCAAGTTCCATACTTCCTCTACACACACATCAGCATTGAACCTACAGCTTCCAAGTAAGAATACCTCTCACCTTATTTATGTTTCTTGCTTCCATGTTTATAGATAACTAAAGCATGTTTATATATGATAGCATCTAACATGATAGTAGTAGTTACGTAAACATGATTGTAGTAGTTATGTATGTCCTCTACTTCTCTAGGAAATGGTACGAGGACGCCCAGCTAGAATGGCACCAGCTACTGAGCCCTAACATGAGGCGGACAGCTCAGTGCCTCCTCCAGACCTTACAGAGGTAGTGGCTCAGTTACAGAAGCAACTAGCTGAACAGCAATAGGAGATAGCCACCCTAAGGGCTAATCAGCAGAACACTCACACTGCCACCCCGGGACCTAACATAGAAACCCCAGTAGTTACAGAGGTTCCACCAGTCCAACCTACAGCACCGGTAGCCCCAACAGCAGGGGCAAGGAGAGAAGCCTATCTGATCCAGTGGCAGAAAATCAAACCAGAGAACTTCTCAGGCACCAGTGAACCATGGGATGCCCAAGCCTGGTTCAAAATACTAGAGAGTACGATGGAGCTTCTGGACTGGTCAGAACATGAAAAAGTGAAATGCACCTCCTTCTGCCTGGCAGGAGACGCACGTATGTGGTGGGAGAGGATTAAAGTGAAGCACCCAGTGAATCAGATGACATGGGACGACTTCGAAGGAGAATTCTTTGAGGATTTCTTTCACATGTGGGTCACAAACCGCCACTACGACGAGTTCACTGAATTTCGTCAGGGCAACCTTTCAGTTGAGGAGATCGTGAAGAAATTCAACAGGCTGGCTCGTCTGTGCCCCGAACTAGTCAGCGTCAAAGGAGAGTGAGTCCGGATGATGCTCAGAATGCTAAGGCGGGAAATAGCACTGAACGTGTCCAGCGGCGTCCATAGGCCGCAAACCACTGAAGAACTGGTAGGTAGTGCGCTGATCACCGAGCATTACTAGAACAACATCAAGCAGCAGAAGCAAGCCTTCTCAGAGTCCAAAGGCCAAGGAGGCTCAGGTACTCATAAATACTAGGTCCACAGCTCTAACTGGAAAGGGAACTCTAGTAACAAACGTAAACCAGGGAACCCAAAAGGAGGACCAGCTAGTAAACAGCCTAGCTATCCCAAGTGTTCTACTTGTGAGAAATTCCACCCAGGAGTTTGTCGCAAGGGCAGTCGAGGATGCTTCGAATGTGGCCAGGAAGGGCATATGGCTAAACAATGCCCGAACAAGACCAGCTTTCCCCCACCACAGCCGATTCAGTACGGAGGCAAGCCAGCACAATTGCACCAGATGCAGGCTGCTTTAGATGGTCCACACATCTGCCAGGGCAGACTAGAACCCCCCTCAGCCACGACGAACGCGAGAATCTACTCACTAACCAGAGAGGATGTAGCGAATGCCTCGACAGTTGTTACAAATCAGATCAGTATTTTATAGCAAAGTGTAACTTTCTTATTCGATACTAGGGCAACCCATTCTTATATATCTAGGGCATTTGCTGAAAAGTTAGCAATACCTCCAGATGTACTCAGTGGTCAGTTTTTGACAACACTACCTTCAGGAGAAATCATGGCATCCACGCACTGGCTCTGAGCAGTGCCAGTCATTATAGTGGACAGAGAACTCTTTTGTAATCTGATAGTGCTAGATATGGATGACTATGATGTCATCTTCGGAATGGACTTCCTGATCAAGTATGGTGCCTCCATAGAGTGCAGTAAACAGAAAGTTGTATTCCAACCTAAAGCAGGAGTACAGTTTGAGTACATCGGAGAACTAAAGAGAAAGGCCAAGAAGTTTCTCTCAGCTCTGAAAGCACAGAAACTACTGGATTCAGGATGTACGTGATTTCTAGCACAAGTAGTCAGTACCAGTCAGGGCAAGGACCAAAAGCTAGAAGGGGTTCGAGTTGTATGTGACTACCCTGCAGTCTTCCCTGAGGAGTTACCGGGCCTAGCACCAGACAGGGAGATTGAATTTGAGATAGAACTCATCCCCGGTATAAATCTCATCTCCAAAGCACCCTACCGCATGGCTCCAGCAGAACTGAAGGAACTTCAGGAGAAACTACAGGAGCTTCTTGACAAGGGCTTCATACGCCCTAGTCACTCACCATGGGGAGTGCCTGTGTTGTTCGTGAAGAAGAAGGACGGGAGCATGCGCATGTGTATAGACTACCGGGCACTAAACCAAGTCACGATTAAGAACAGGTATCCTCTTCCCAGAATAGATGACTTGTTTGATCAGCTAAAGGGAGCAGCAGTGTTCTCTAAAATAGACCTCAGATCGGGATATCACCAGGTGAGAATTAAAGAAGGTGATATACCCAAGACAACTTTCAGGACCAGATACGGACATTATGAGTTCGTAGTCATGCCCTTTGGCGTGACAAATGCTCCAGCTACTTTCATGGACCTCATGAATAGACTATTCAGAGAATATTTAGATATGTTTGTTATCGTGTTCATCGACGACATTCTTATCTATTCCAGAACTCAGGAAGAACACGCAGAACACCTGAAAATAGTACTGCAGACCCTCCAGTAGAGCCAGCTGTACGCCAAGTTCACGAAATGTGAATTCTGGCTCGATCAGGTATCCTTCCTGGGTCACATCATCTCCAAGGATGGTGTCATGGTAGACCCCAGTAAGATAGAAGCTGTGAGTAACTGGAAAAGACCTAAGAACGCTAGTGAGATTAGAAGCTTTCTGGGACTAGCAGGCTATTACAGAAAATTTGTAGAGGATTTCTCCAGGATAGCCTCCCCACTGACAGCTCTCACCAGGAAGAACAGAAAATTTCAATGGACAAAGGACTGTGAGAACAGCTTCATCGAGCTAAAAAGAAGATTGGCCAGCGCTCCCAGTCTGACTGTGCCAGAAGACACAGACAGCTTTGATATTTACAGTGATGCCTCTAAATTGGGACTGGGAGCAGTACTGATGCAAAATGGCAAGGTGATCGCCTATGCCTCCAGACAGCTCAAGGACTATGAGAGGAACTACCCTATTCATGACCTTGAGCTTGCAGCAGTTGTCTTCGCCCTCAAAATTTGGAGACATTACTTGTATGGAGCTCAGTGTAGAGTGTATACAGATCATCAGAGTCTGAAGTACTTCTTCACTCAGAAGGATCTGAATATGCGACAGCGCAGATGGCTCGAGTTGGTCAAAGACTATGACATAGACATCCTCTACCACCCAGGAAAAGCCAATAAGGTGGCAGACGCACTTAGCAGGAAGTCCAGTGCCACCTTACTATCCCTAGCAGCCATGTCACCGCCCCTACAAAAGGAGATTACAGATTTCAGTCTCGAACTTATTGGACAGCTCTCTACTATGACATTAGTATCTACCGTGCTTGGTGACATCCAGACAGCTCAGGATCAAGACCCTGAAATTCAGAAAATCAAGCAAGGGATAGCAGAATCAGAAAGTGAAGAGTTCAAAGTATCTGATAGTGGGGTATTGTATTTTGGTGATAGACTATGCGTTTCGGATCAGGAGGAACTACGGAGGAAGATCCTAGACGAGGCTCACAGGACTCCTTATGCGATGCATCCTGGTTCCACCAAGATGTACCAAGACCTAAAGAGACGTTTTTGGTGGCCTGGGATGAGAAGAGACATTGCTAGATATGACAGTACCTGTCTGACCTACCAGAGGGTCAAGGCAAAACACCAGAGACCAGGAGGAGTTCTGCAACCTATTCAGATCCCAGAATGGAAGTGGGAGGATATTTCCATGGATTTCATAGTGGGACTACCCAGAACCACGAATGGTTTTGATGCCATCTGGGTAATAGTCGACAGATTGACTAAATCATCCCACTTCTTAGCTATCAGGATATCCTCCTCTATGGAGCAGCTAGCTCAGTTGTATCTCAAGGAGATTGTTAGACTGCATGGAGTCCCACGGACCATTATTTCAGACAGAGACAGTAGATTCATGTCACACTTCTGGGAGTGTGTACAGTCAACATTAGGCACCAGGTTAAAGTTTAGCACAGCTTTTCATCCTCAGACAGATGGTCAGACGGAGCGAGTAAATCAGGTACTCGAAGATATGCTCCGAGTGTGTGCCCTAGACTTCAAGGGAAGTTGGTGCAAATATCTATGTTTAGAAGAATTTGCATACAACAATAGTTATCAAGCCACTATCGGCATGGCACCCTACGAGGCTCTCTACGGGCGGAGGTGTAGATCTCCAATCTGCTGGTATGAAAGTGGTGAACAGAAAGAATTAGAACTCCAGACAGATCTAGTAGCAGATACCACAGCAGCTATATGGAAGATCCGCCAGAGGATAGAGACAGCTCAGAGCCGCCAGAAAAGTTATGTTGATACACGGCGCCGACCCTTAGAGTTTTCAGTGGGGGATACAGTATTCCTCCGAGTGGCTCCCATAAGGGAAGTAATGCGTTTTGGGAAGAAGGGCAAATTAAGTCCCAGATATGTTGGATCATACCTCATCACCAGAAGAGTTGGCAAGGTAGCGTATGAGCTAGAGCTACCCCAGGAGATGTCAGCTATCCATAATGTATTCCATGTCTCTATGCTGAAGAAGCATATCCCAGATGCCACCCAGGTGATTGAGTCACAGTCGGTACAAGTCCACGAAGACCTCAGCTATGACAGTCAGCCTATTCAGATAATAGACCAAGCAGTTAAGAAATTTCGGAACAAGGAGGTACCATTAGTAAAAGTCATGTGGCAAAATCACACAGCAGAAGAGGTAACTTGGGAGACAGAAGATAGTATAAGACAAAAGTACCCAGAGTTATTTTAAGTTCGAGGATGAACTTTTTATAAGGTATGGGGGATTGTAATACCCAAAAATTCTCAAATAAATTTTAGAAATATTCTATTATTTTTATGGAATTTTATAATATTTTTATGGAATTTTTGAAGTAGCAGAAGTAGCAAAATTAAATAAAAACGTAAAATAGCCTAAACCGGAATTGAACCCGTGACCTATCAGACCCTACGACTTATAGCATGACTTTAGTAACCAGGTGGCCCCAGCAGGGGTGTGCTGAAAGAAGAGAGGAGAAATTATATTTATGATTGAGTTAGGTCATATTGATCACTTAATATAAATAGGGAAATTAAGTGAGGGTTTATTATTTTGGATCGGCAACTCTTCCTCACCCTCACACGCCGACCTCTCCTTCTTCCTCACCCTCTCGGCACACCAAGCCCCAAGAGACCTAGGGTTCCATCCCTAGGGTCGTAGGAGCACCTTCCGGCGACGACTCTGATACGAGGACGCTCCTCTCTGCGAGAAGAACGAGTAGACGTAAGAAGATCGCCGAAGAAATCTTCTTCTCCAGAAACCTAGCGATCAGAATTGTAAGAAACCTAGCGCAGGAAGTAAGTAACCCCTCACCTGCAGTATAAGTAGCAAATCGTATGTTTTTATGTTTCTAGTTCAGCCATATGCAGATTTTTTCAGCACGTAGGGTGCATTTGATCCTCCTCGCAGGTTTAGGGTTTATTTGAGCACCTCTAGATGGGCCTGACGTGTTTTCCCTCCAGTTTTGGGGTTTTAGACGTTGTCGGGTGCCTAGAGGTGGTCCCCTAATAGAGAGGAGAGTTAGAGCACACCAAGTGCTCGATAAAATGACTAGTACAGTTAAATGCTACAGTAGGCATTTTAATAGCTCAGTTAAATGTCATAGAAGCATTTTAAATAGCATGCTTAGTCTTCCTTCAGTTTGTATGGGACTACAGTCTAATGGGTGGGCTCTCATAGTCGCCCCTAGGTTCAGATAACCTAGCTCTAGGTTTAGATAACCTAGTAAGAGCCAGATAAGATAAATCATCTTATGAATCAGTATTTTACTTTTATCAGTGGCACTGTACTGGACTCTAAGTTGTCCTTGGGTTGGGCTCTCATAGTCATCCCTAGGTTTAGATAACCTAGTAAACCCTACTAGATTCGGGACTAGCTACCTCGGATCTAGTTAGGGATGCGCGCATGGCAAGTACAGTTGCCGAGCCCATCAGCAGCATGATTATTATTTTTATCTATTATGAAATTAGTTTTCAAACTTCACAAATCAGTTATGTGAATACAGTTGAGATTCAGCATTAGCCTAGCATCAGTTTAGCTCAGCTTATGTATCAGTTCAGTTTTTCTTATTAATACAACAAGATAGTTCCATGATTAGTATTTGATTGCCATGACTCATATATCAGTATGTCATGTTTTAGCATTTTCAGCATGAATATCAGCATGTATTTCAAATAGCATCTTTTAAAAGCATGATTTCATCGAATACATGTTTTGTGTGGTAGATGGTTCTTACTAAGCTCCCAAACTTATAGTTTCCTTTTCCTTATACTGCAGATAAAGGTAAAGGGAAGATGGATTAGCGGAGGCTGGAGGGCAATGTGTCAAGATGTGTGTGAGAAGGAACTTGGAATAAAGACTCTTGGGGACTAACAAGTTTAAAGAACTAGAATTTCTTATATTCTTATTATTCCGCACCTTTTGAATGTTTAAATGTCATGAATTGTGAAAGTATGCACCATGTTATGCCTAGACTACTAGTTATCTTGATGTTAGTTAATAAACTATGAATAATGACAGTAATGGAATGCCTGGTAATGTTATGATGCTTTTCAGTTGATACATTTGAATTGTATACAAATTAGTTGGGGAATGCTCATCATGCACTTATATTGTCATATGGGATGCTTGGGTGCTGCTAGCGGCATGTTTAGTTTGTATTAATGCCTAGTTTTAGTATGAAGTTAATACAAAGCCCATGGTTCCACTCGTATGCTTAGAAATTGCCAAAGCATGTTAAATTCCATAGAAACATGTATTAAATAGCTTAGAATGATAGTATGTGTTCTACTGTATGACAATTGCATGAAAAGTTTAGATTCCATCCTGTAGCATATGTACAATAATGAAATAGTATTTTGAACATAAATTCCAGATTTTATAGCAATTAGCAGAGATTTTAATTAGTTCAACTTTCCGCACATTATAATTCAGTGATAGCCACAGAATAGTATAGCAAACGTAACCCTCGGTCTTACAGCTTAGTCAATAGAAGGTGGGGCGTTACACCATAGATATCGCTTCCGTCATATGGAAGGGATAGATTCCATCTACATCACTCACATCCCTCCGCATAATTCATTGCATACCCAGTGATCGACTTTATAGTCCACCCTGTTACGGGTGACGTTTGACGATACCAAAGTATACAACTCCTTATGTAGAGAACCGTAGTGATTTTAGGTCTAAGGACTATTCATACCAATAGTCACATGAGAATGTTTATGACACTCATACGACGATCCATGAAACAATCTCATGGCAGGTCATTCAATATATATTCTCTAATATATACCCATGTGTCAACCTGATATCTCATATTCATGACTTGTGAGTTATCCGTTGACCTACATGCTAGTCTCAACGTATTAATATTATCCTTGTATATTAATGCTCGACTAGGAATAGTTAAGAGTAGTGTTCTCTACAATATCTCACTATCAATTCAACCAATTGATATACTGTAGATAAAAACCTACTACGCAAGCACATTATTATACTTATTCAATTGGCACTGAACTGAAATAAATATAATAACCAAAACCTTTGCCTTTTATTAATAGTGATAAAATGTGCCCTTTACAATCATCTCATAATTAGTACAAGAGCTAATACTAACAATCTCCCACTAGCACTAGTGTCAATCACTGAGGTATCGAATACCCATTGACCTAGTGTGACCATCATGCTTTCCCTGTGCCAAAGCCTTGGTCAAAGGATTCGCAATGTTAGCATCGGTCGGGACTCTGCATATCCTTACATCTCCTCTATCGATGATCTCTCGAATGAGATGGAATCGCCGGAGTATATGTTTGGATCTCTGATAAGAGCGAGGTTCTTTAGCTTGTGCAATAGCCCCATTATTGTCACAATAGAGGTCTATTGGGTTTGCTACACTAGGAACAACACCAATCTCTGTAATGAACTTCCTGATCTAAACAACCTCCTTTGCTGCAGCTAATGTAACAATTTACTCGGCTTCTGTTGTAGAATCAGTGACTGTGTCCTGCTTTGAACTCTTCCAGCTTACAGCACCACCATTTAAGCAAAATACATACCCTGACTGTGATCTGTAATCATCCTTATCAGTTTGGAATCTAGTATCGGTGTAACCCTTTACAACAAGCTCTTCATTGCCTCCAAATATCAAGAAATAATCTTGAGTCCTTCTCAAGTACTTAAGAATATTCTTAACTGCTGTCTAGTGACCTTCACCTGGATCTGACTGGTATCTGCTCATCATGCTCAACGCATACGAGACGTCTAGGCGAGTACAAATCATGATATACATGATAGACCCTATAGCAGATGCATAAGGAATCTGATCCATGCGGTCCCTTTCTACCTTAGAAGAAGGACATTGAGTCTTTGAAAAACTCACACCATGTGACATAGGCAGGAATCCCTTCTTGGAATTCTCCATAGAAAAATGTTTAAGCACCTTTGTCAATGTACGTACTCTGGCTTAGGCCAAACAATCTTTTAGATCTATCTCTATAGATCTTAAGACCTAAAATATAGGTTGCTTCACTCAAGTCTTTCATTGAAAAATAATTCTCAAGACAAGTCTTCACTGACTAAAGAGTAGGGATATCATTTCCAATGAGAAGTATGTCATCTACATACAATATAAGAGAGATAACTGTGTTCCCACTAACCTTCTTGTAAATACATGGTTCATCTTCATTCTTAATGAAACCAAACATTTTGATTGCATCATCGAATCGAAGATTCCAGCTTCTAGAAGCTTGCTTCAATCCATAAATGGATCTTTGCAACTTATAAACCTTTCCAGCATGCTCTAGATCTACAAAACCCTCAGGTTGTATCATGTACATATCCTTGAGTAGATTTCCATTAAGAAATACGGTTTTGACATCCATCTGCTAGATCTCATAATCATAGTAAGCAGCAATAGCAAGCATGATCCGAATGGACTTGAGCATCATAACTGGTGAAAAAGTTTCATCATAGTCTATACCATGAATCTGCTTGAATCTTTTAGCCACCAATCTACCTTTATAGGTATACATATTTCCATCCATGTCAGTCTTCACCTTGAAGACCCACTTACACCCAATGGGTTTGATCCCTTCAGGTGGATCAACCAAAGTCCATACTTGGTTAGAGTACATGGATTCCATTTCGGATCTCATGGCCTCTAGCCATTTCTCAGAATCTAGACCCTGTACAGCTTCCTGATAAGATGTAGGCTCGTTAAGACCAATAAGCTCTACATCACCGTGGTCAGACAAGAGAAAAGAATATCTCTCAGGTTGATGACGAATCCTATCAGATCTGCGTAGAGCATGTGCTACTTGAACAGGTTGTTATTCCACAACCTCTTCTGGTGCAACAAACTCCTGATCCATAACATCTTGTGGTACCTGTTCAATTTCCATTAAGGTGTCAGTGCTAGTATCTTGAACTTCTTCAAGATTAACTTCACTCCCACTAGTTTTTCTAGAAATAAATTCCCTTTCTAGAAACACACCAGTCCTGGCAACAAACGGCTTGCCATGTGTAGGATTATAGAAGTAATATCCCTTTGTTTCCTTGGGATATCCAACAAAGTAGCACTTATCTGATTTGGGTCCTAGTTTATCATAGACTTGTCGTCGAACATAAGCCTCACAATCCTAAATCTTCATAAAAGACATATTAGGACTCCTCCCTGTCCATATCGCACATGGTGTCTTTATGATGACCTTGGATGGAACTCGGTTAAATGTGAAAACGGCTGTCTCTAGAGCATGTCCCCAGAAGGAAGTAGGAAGATCTATATGACTCATCATCGATCGTACCATATCTAATAAAGTATGGTTCCTCCTTTCTGATACACCATTCCATTGTGGTGTTCCAGGTGGAGTGAGTTGAGATATTATCCCACACTTAACGAGATGATCATGAAACTCTTGGCTAAGGTATTCCCCACCTCGATCTGATCGAAGCATCTTAATACTCTTACCAAGTTGATTTTGTACTTCATTCTTGAATTCTTTGAACTTTTCAAAGGATTCTGACTTGTGTCTCATCAGATACACATAGTCGTATCTACTGAAATCATCAGTGAAGGTAATGAAGTAATTATAGCCTCCTCTAGCTGCTATTTTGAAAGGGCCACATACATCAGTATGTATGAGTTCTAACAGATCATTAGCCCTTTCGCCATGTCCACTAAATGGAGTCTTTGTCATCTTGCCTCGAAGACAAGATTCGCATACCTCATATGATTCAAAATCAAAGGAGTCCAAAAGTCCATCCTTATGGAGTTGGGATATGCGACTCTCATTTATGTGACTTAAGCGACAATGCCAGAGATATGTTTGGTTCAAATCATTAGACTTGAACCGTTTGGCATTTATGTTATAGATTGGGTTTTCAAAGTCTAGAACATAGAGTCCATTTATCAGAGGTGCACTACAATAAAACATGTCATTTAAATAAATAGAACAACATTTGTCCTTTATTATAAATGAGAACCCCTTCTTATCTAAACAAGAAATAGTGATTATGTTTTTGGTTAAAGTAGGAACATAACAACACTCTTCAAGTTCTAAAATAAGCCCAGTGGGCAAAGATAAAGAGTAGGTTCCTACAATGACGACGGTAACTCTTGCACCATTGCCTACTCGTAGGTCCACTTCGTCCTTTGTCAACACTCTACTATTTCTCAGCCTCTGCATATTAGTACAAATGTGAGACGCACATCTGGTATCTAATACCCATGAAGAAGAAATAGATAGATTGACTTCTATAACATATATACCTAAGGCAGAAGTCTCACTTCTCTTCCTTTTCAATTCCTCTAGGTACACCCTGCAGTTCCTCTTCCAGTGTCTGGTCTCACCGCAATGGAAGCAAGTTCCTTCCTTAGCAACCCCGCCTTTGGGTTTTAGTGCATGAGCCTTGCCCTTGCCTTTGGCTTGGGTCTTACCCTTACCTTTAGGCTTCCACTTGCCTTTTCCTTTAGACACCATTAAAATGGAACCAGGCTTTGCCTTCTTAAGGTTGAGTTCAATAGTTCTCAACATGCTCAACATTTCAGGCAATGGTTTCTCAATTTCATTCATGTTGTAGTTTATGACGAATTGACTATAACTATCAGGCAACGACTGCAAGATAAGATCAGTGGCCAATTCTTGACCTAGTGAAAATCCCAACCTTTGTAGATTCTCCACATACCTGATCATTTTAAGCACATATGGCCCAACGGGACTTCCTTCTTGCATTCTACTTTGAAACAGTGCTTTGGAGATCTCAAATCTCTCATGCCTTGCTAGTCCTTGATACAGTTGTCTAAGATGTTCAACCATATCATAAGCATCCATGTTCTCATGTTGCTTCTGAAGCTCAAGGTTCATGGTGGCGAGCATTATGCATGACACATCTAATGTGTCATCTTGATGCTTCTTATAAGCATCCCCATTAGCTCTAGTGGCAATAGCAAGGGGTGCTTCAGGAATCGGCTACTCTACGACGTACAGTTTCTGTTCTTGCTTGAGAACTATCCTCAAGTTTCTATACCAGTCCAGGAAATTAGCTCCATTGAGCTTGTCCTTTTCAAGGACGGATCGCAAAGAGAGGGTATTCGTTGTACTTGACGACATGGTAATCTACAATAGTGAAATGCAGAACTTAGTATCATATATATTGATACTTTAATTAGGCCTTTAATTAAATGATTCTCCCACTGAATTCTAAAGCTTGATAGGAGCAAGTCACTACTAGCTCTAAACCCAAAAGCAAAGATATTCTAGTGGGACAAGATCCATATTATACTTCATCTTGAGTTAGCTTTGGTTAATCGCCCAAGACTTGTATAAATTAGGTAGGCAACGTATACCAATTGGACAAGATCTACATTATACCTTATCTTGAGTTAGCTTTGGCTAATCGCCCAAGACTTAATATAACTTAGGTAAACAACGTTTACCAATTATATCCTATGTAACTCTTGTATCCTTAGGTGAACAACATTGTTTGTTCGTTTTCCCATCTTATGAAATCTATATTATAATTCATCTAAAGTTAGCTTTGGCTAATCGCCCAAGACTAGTATAATATGATTTACATCTTATGAGATATGCCTTTAAGTTCTCAATCCAATAGAGGTAACTTAATTAAGTCATACCCAAAGGTCAATAGTCGGACATCACAATTGTCCAGTCACACTCTACCAAGATAAAATGAGCCACTGTGCTTTGGCAAACCTGACTATAGATGATCGAGGTAGTAGTGAGTACCAAACTTTGGTAGGCATATGTAAATGACCTAATTACGATAGCTACACATGCATCACATACATCATGGCATATCATGACATATATCAACATATACACAAGGTTAAACGTGACATGGTTATGGCCCCCATAAACTACAATCTTCTCAAGCCAATGAGAAGAGCGATAAGTCAACCTAGGTCTAAGTCCCTTCTCCAAGCGCTTTCTTGGTGGTCGTGTGTTGTTGTCCTTCCTTCCTTTTCATCCGTCTTCCAGAAGACTAACTCTTTCTAATTTTATACATTACAAAATCTAAAGAAACTCGAGTTACATTCGAGTGTAATCTAATTACAAAAAGAATAAAAGGGATGAAGGCACGACACGCAGGCCGTATTATGAATTACAACATTACACACATCCAATCACATTGGGGTTAAAGATCCATAACCATGCACCATGTCATATCTATTCACAATATTCTAATGACATAAATTTACTAAGATTTCAACAAATAAATTATGAGCTGCAACGCCACGGCGGTCCCGAAATAAAATTTATTTTGCATACTCGTTTATGAGTTGCTGCCTTACCCGAGACCCTACTACCCACAATGGCAACTATTTTTCGTTATAAACAAAACATCTCTAGCCGAGACCTTATTGGTCACACACCAACTACATTTTGTTCCCAACAAAACACCCATTTGGGTCAAGACTCAAGATTTGGTCGAGACACAAAATCTGGTCAAGAGTCTTGTGTGGCTGAAACTTATAAGATTTTGCAAATCACAGTAAACCCTATCATGCAATTTCTAGATCATATAAAAAAATTCTAAAACTTAGCATAGCCCTTCGCAAGTGGCTCTGATACCACTGTTGGGATCTAGCACGCCAAAGACGCGGAAACGCAGTGGAAAAATTACTAGATCCTCTTATCCAGCAGATCCATGCGAAGGGAAGAAACATTTTCTATTCATAATCTATACTAAGCTACATGATAGGATTATACCTTTGATGCGTGCCCTTCGCAATCCCGACAACAACCTCTTCTTGTTTAGATGCAGATCTCAGCGTGTTCAAGGTTCGCGCCTCTACGGTATCCACACGAACAAGCCTTGTCTTTGATTGTCTCACAAACAAAGCAAGATGGAGAGGGAAAACACACAAGGTTGTGCTAGCAACCTATATGTGTGTCTCGGCCAAGAAAAGGGAAGGAGGAAGAAGAAGATCAAGGGAACTTTTCACCTTCTCAAGCAAAGAAAAACTTATGAAAAATATCATCCAAAATGATATTTATAACCATCCCATGGTATACCAAGAGTCTCCACCCTTTCATCTTCTAATCACCCTTTCATCTGCTAATCTAATGGCTCAAAATCAACCATTCAATCCAATGGTTCAATTTTGACCATTCAACTTTCTTGGTGAACTCAAGTTCACCCAATGAGTCCAACCCATTGATTCTCAAGCAACTCGACTCAATCCAACAATTGGATCCCTTTGAGTCTAACTCAATGAGTCAAATTCGGATTACACTTAATCCATTGATTCATCACATGAACCCATCTCCATATTAACTTGTTCTTTGTGTGTGACCCTATAGGCTCTCGTAACATTGGCAATGTACCCAAATCAACATTTGCGATACATAAACAATGAGTGACATATAGCAAGGCATCATTGTTACCCAAGTGACGAGAAAGTCGAGATCCGACCTAACCTGTCCGTGGCTATATCATATATGACTTAGTCCCTCTATCTTTGATATCTAGATTGATCAATGAGGCATAGACCGTGTCATCCTCTTATCAATCTTTGTGTTTCTTGATCTCCAAGTAGACACACTTATCAAATAAGCTCAATATCTCATATTGACTCATTTACGCATGGTCATGCTTTCTTGTGTCCTACTAATCAAGGGGACTACAAATATCGCTTCCGTCATATGGAAGGGATAGATCTCATTTACATCACTCACATCCCTCCGCATAATTCATTGCATACCTAGTGATCGACTTTATAATCCACCCTATTATGGGTGGCGTTTGACGATACCAAAGTATACAACTCCTTATGTAGGGAACCGTAGTGACTTCAGGTCTAAGGACTATTCATACCAATAGTCACATAAGAATATTTATGACACTCATACGACGATCCATGAAACATTCTCATGGCGGGTCATTCAGTATATATTCTCTAATATATACCCATGTGTCAACCTGATATCTCATATCCATGACTTGTGAGATCAAGTCATCTGTTGACCTACATGCTAGTCTCAACGTATTAATATTGTCCTTGTATATTAATGCTCGACTAGGAATAGTTAAGAGTAGTGTTCTCTACAATATCTCACTATCAATTCGACCAATTGATATACTGTAGATAAGAATCTACTGCACAAGGACATTATTATATTTATTCAATTGACACTGAACTGAAATAAATATAATAACCAAAACCTTTGTCTTTTATTAATAGTGATATATGATACAAAATGTGCCCTTTACAATCATCTTATAATTGATACTAGAGCTAATACTAACAACAATTGCACTTGCAATCTTTATATATTGTCAAACATCAAAACTCAAACTTAAGTTAAACTAGTCAACTTTGGCCCAGGGATAATTACACCGACAGATAATTCACTAGGACTAGGTCTTGAACGTAATTGCATTGGGAGGCAGTGAACCAAATACAATCGACGAGTTATGCTTGTGATATGAATCCTGCGTCAAGTTTCCACGGTCAATTCCCCAAAGTTCACACTCATCTTAGGACTAGGTCTTGGAAAAGACTTCTTCACTTTCATTCATTTGTATTTGTATTATTGTCAAAACATATTGTAAAAGACTTCTTTGCTTTCAGAAGGTGTTTGAGAATAATAGTGATGACAATTCCTTAGGACTAAATCTTGGATGTAATCATCTTGGGAGGCAAATCTTGGATACAATCACCTTGAGAGGCAGTGAACCAAATAAAATCGCCGAGTTATGTTTGTGATATGAATAAATCCAACGTTAGGTTTCCGTTGTCAATACCCCAAAGCTCACACCCATCCTAACATGAGCCAGATAGTTTAATTGAGCAAAACAAGGAAGTAACCACAGCGACTCATATTGATTGAGTTAGTGGGGATGAGCCAAGGGAAATTTAATATACTAACAGATTAAGGGAATGAAGCCAATCAAACACATCAAATTCATCCCACGTATCATTAGTTGTTCAAAATAGGCACAGTAAAATAATAATAGAGAAAATTTTAAATTTTAGCCGCCATCTTTCACCTGAAACATTGATATCATACAAAAATACAACATATCGTCTTCAGCTTGTTAAGTAGCATTTGGAATTTGAACTTTTTTTAACATAAACAACCCACTGCTTATAATTAATAGTCAATTAACAGCTATAAGCAGCCTATTGCTTGTATGGCAAACTCTAGTGACTTATAAATATTCTCCCAACACATTTTTTTTTTTAAAAAAAAATTAAAGTATTGCCTGTTGAACCAACTAATCTTGGAAGTGGTGATCGACCTAATTATACGGAAGTTTTCCGACTACTAGGATAAATCGGAAATTCAAATGGGTCTTAGTTGGCGACATAACAACACAAGTGGTTTGAGAATGCCCAGTGTAAGAATTGAATCCTTGTTGCGTGGGTATACCACTCTACCATTTACCATCACACCATTACTCTGCGGCTCTCCCAACACATCTCTGATTGAATCAAAGGGGTAAATGAATACTTGAGCACCACAAACAACTCAATCTTTGCTCCAAAATATCTATGCTTTATTTTTAATCAAAGGGTGCACAAATTGGGAGATCTATTGGCAATGGCATTTTAAGTGTCCTTATCACAAACACTAGACGAGCAAACCTGCTGTGGAATTTGGAGGTCATCCATATGGACTTTGACTAATTCCTACTGCCGAGGTCGATCCATGCTTAGCAACTCCAGTCTTTCTTTTGATACAGAGGAAAGTAAAAAAAGAAAAAGTAGAAGATAACTTTGTGGAGACAAACTAGATCTTTTGATTCCAGATTATCCTTTGATGTTGAAATGTTGGGTCTAGACGCGTTAAAAGTGATGAACAATGGTGTGCAAGTTTGACTTCGTGTTCCATCAATTGGGGATTTTGTTAACCAAACTCTACGTTTTCCCTCAGTAAAGATGGAGCCCTTGTTAATTATACGTTAGACACGATATATTTGTTGACTGATTGCAGGAATTGCCTGAGACGAGGAAATTGATTGAATAGACAAGAAAACTATTCTGTTTTTTTATTAAGGGGGCTGGGAATAGACGAGAAACTTAATTGTAAGTGCAATTTGCCATCACAATTGATAAGCATGTGGAAAGTTGCAGCACTCGTTGACGCGGACTTTGACGGTTTCCTACGATTGGGAGGCGCATCCTGAATTCTATTTTGATTTACCAGAAAAATATTTTTACATTCTTCCCTAATAAATCTAGCCTCAAACAGCAACCACAGGATAATCAGAAGTTGTAATAATCAGCAATTCCAAAATATAATTATTTATGGACAGGCAAACGCCCAGGTAATTGAGGCAGTGCCCTTGTTCGTTTCCACAGAAAGAAAAAACTAACCAATTAGCTTGGGAGGCTACTGCTTACACACTGCTATATAAACCTCTGGTGAATCTTCCTCGCACCTGCATACTCTTCTCTTCTCTTCTCTTCTCTTCACTTCAATATATATAATAATATAATAAACAAAATGTTGTCTCTGCCTTCTCCAATTTCTAATCCAGTATTTTCCGCTACCATTCCTACGAGAAAGCTTAGGCTCGCATCGCTGGCTCCGCGTGCGGCAGCCGCCCAAACCGCCACCATGTATGATCTGCTGTCGGTGGCGGAGACGGCGGGGCCGGAGGAGATCAAGGCGGCGTTCAAGCTGCAGGCGCGGCGGTGGCACCCGGACGCCTGCCGCAAGGCGGGGGAGGAGGGGGCCTTCGCCGAG
This sequence comes from Zingiber officinale, assembly GCF_018446385.1. Classification (NCBI taxonomy): domain Eukaryota; kingdom Viridiplantae; phylum Streptophyta; class Magnoliopsida; order Zingiberales; family Zingiberaceae; genus Zingiber; species Zingiber officinale. Next base: position 35,207,882 of record NC_056004.1, on the reverse strand, counting down.
CGCTTCAAGCAAGCGCGCGAGGCCTATGAGGTTCTCTCCGACCCGGACCTCCGCCGTGAGTACGACCGCATGCTGCTCTTCTCCGACGGCTGGACCACCGCCGGCAGCTCCGGAGGGGTCGTCCTCCGGCGCAACCGCGACCACCGCACCGGATTCGGGGACTGGGAGAGCCAGTTGGATGGGATGTCTAGGCGGCGGGAGCCGTGGTGGGTGGCCAACGCGGCGGGGCGGAGGAGGGCCGCTGGCGGAGAGGGGGAAAGCTGGGGGAGCAGGGCGAGGAGGGCCCTCGCGGCTGCGGAGACTTCAGAATGATGGGCCCCTCTCCGAGGTCAGATGTGTCTAAGAGAGGGTGTTGTGAATTCGTAGCGATATTACTTAAGCAGTGACGTCAGTAATATATTGATAGATATTAGCACTCTAGCCATTACATCTATTTTTGCAAGACTTAGTGATGTGCTTTGTTTTGATAAAAATCTTTTAAGTTCTTGCAATTCTATTTCGGCTAAAAATGTGTCTAACTAAAGTTTACTAGAGAATTTGATCAGTAAATTATTCTACATATTAATAGTATTGTACAAAATGAAAAGAGATTTCTTAAATCAGATTTTTTTTTATTAATTTAACTATCCAATTCTTACCATTCAACTAATTTTAATGATGACTGATTTCATTAAAATAAATCGTAAAATACAAATAAATCTTAACTAACGGCCCAATCTCACAATTTTTTTTAAAACTTCAAAACCATTTTAATTAGCACATGAGAGCCAGATTACATTGAATAGAAGTCTTTGAGTAATTAAAATTGAAGCGTGAGAGCATAGGTGACTTTCTAAGGACCTCTATCAGCTATACTAGCATTTCATACTTTCATTTTAATCTTTATAAGTTTATCAATGTGAAATAAATAAGAGGGTTAGGTTAAGATAAAATTTAAATATCAATTCTAATTGAATTAGAAGAATCATAACCACTTCTCTCACACGGTTAAGATAAAGTTTAAATATCAATTCTAGTTGAATTAGAAGAACCATAACGACTTCCCTGTTACCCTTGAGCTAATTATTTCGACAATTCTTGTCTTGTTTGTAGGGTGAAGCGATGGGAGGCCCAAGAGGCCTCCAATTCAGGCCTACCAGCTAGGAGAACCCCAAAAAACAGTGTAGATTAGTTATAGGGGTTTTTTTTAAAAAAAATAATTTTGATATTTTTAACCTTAGATAACCTAATTATCCAAGCATATAGAAGTTCAAAAAACAAAAAAAATTTAAGGCTCTTTTTAAATCACAAGAAGTAAAAAAAGTTAAAAAAAATTTACAATACAAATATGTAATAATATAGTGATAGATAAGAGCTGATATTGATAGGTGATGAATAGGTGGAATAATTTATTTCTTTTAATATTTACTTCTCCTTCGTTGGATCAATAGTCGAGAATCGGTAAGTGTTTTTTTATTAATTGTTAAACTCCATTTGACTGGAGATCTATTTTCTTTAAATTTTGATAAATATGTTTGTGGGGGGTTGTAGAGACTTTTTAATATGATAATAATATATCATATGAATTTTATTTTTGATATATTTTTATTGTTTAATTAATTAATTTTATCATGTATTAGTATTTCTCCTCACATACAAATTCTTAAAATGTGCAAATAAGATTACTCATTGTTGCTTAATTGACTCGAGAATATGAAAGATTAAGGGGAAATTCTATGAAGTTGAGTACTCAGGTTCTAAAAAATTATAGAAAAATTAATCATAAATTATAATTTATATTTTATAGCTATAATGTATTCCAATCTAGTTAGTTACTTTTTCTTACGCAATACATCATTCATGCTAGGATTATCTGTTTTTCTTTTTTTTTTTTAAGATAAATATATATCTTATCATGTCTAAAAATCGATGTGATGAATGTTGGGGATGTGATACTCCTACTGATCACGTGTAGACTCTGCTCCGACCTACAACCATAACTACGTCAGTACCGAGACAGAGAAGGGGTCCCCGGTGTTGATCCTCCGACGCTCAAGTCAGTCACCGATGAGGGAAGAAGCAAAGAACTGTAGCGCAAGAGTAGAATTCGCGAGAAAAACATACCTTCGTCGATGCCTGGACCCCCCTTTATATAAGGCTCTTGTAGCGTGTGTGCACGCTTTTCAAAGTGGTCACGCTGTCCCAAACCTTCCTTGAAGAGGCATGTCAGGAAAGTGTCCCTGACACAGTACATTAACGGGTCGAGCATATATCTCTGAAGTGACAGTAGAAGCTTCCGCCGTACGATCTTCTACCTGACCATGCCGCCCGTCGGCGGAACTAACTCCCAAAAGGATGTCGAAAAATATCCTGCAATGTCTATTGCTCAGTCGAACAAGATGCCCGCTTGGCTGAGAGTTCCATGTCCCAATGTCATCCATTGCTGGGCCGAGAGGGATGGCCGCTTGGCTGGAGTCTCCGTTGTCTGGCTGATGTATCCACTACTTGGCCGAACGGGATAGTCGTTCGGCCGATACTTTCACTGTCTAGTTGCTGCACGTGTGCCTTGACCGAGCGAGATAGCCGCTCGGCTGCTGTTCATATGTGGTCTGCTCGGATATACTCTATTCTACTGCCATTCTGAGTATTGATGTAAGGCCGAGCGGGGTAACCGCTCGGCATGCTTCCTCGGACACTTGGCGCGCTTTCCTATCTTGAGCATCTTAGCTCAGCTGGTGGCCGAGCTAGTGATGATATCTGATTGGGCCTTTCATATCTCGGTCGGGAGAATCACTTGCCCGCCCGGTCGGTGATAGTGGGGCATTGCCCGGCTTGACTTTGACCTCTATTGTGGCGGAGACCTTTCTTAAGGTGGGACCCTCCTTATCACTGCATCACATGTCTCCCCTTCAAGTCTAGTCGAAGGAGGCTGTAGTCCGACTGACTAGACAATTGTGTGAGCAGATTCCATCCTGATCAGCCTTCCTCATTGTACGGACTGATCAGGCTAGGCCTGACCCTTGCCGATCGACCTTTTGAAGGTTGTTGCTCGGTCATAAACATGCTCCCTTGACTCGATCGGACAAACAAAGGTTTACATTTTACTTTTCCCTCCAGCTGTCCTGGGCGAACGCGGGCTGGCCTGACGTCACCCCGATCTCTCGGGAAACGTGCAAATCCCCTCTCATTAAGGCAGAACAGGCTCCCATGCCTGCCTTAATGGTCGACCCGTGGTAGCCTGCCATGTGTTGCTCCTGCCGCCGCCACACGCTTGACGTGATAGGCATTGATGGCAACGTTTGGTGGTTTGAATTTAACGGTTGGATCCTCGCATAGGTTTTCACGACCAAGATCGGACGACTCCGGTCAGCCGAGTGTAACGTTTATAAACCCGCAGCGTTGGCTTCTTGCCCGCACTTGCGTCTTCCTCCGTGTTTCCGGCGATCGCTGCTCCTCTGAACACTTCGCTCCAACGACCACCTGCGTTTCTTTCCCGACGATCTCTTCCTTTTCCAGTAAGCTTTCTCCTTTGCTTTTGTTTTTATTTCGTTCCGGTGGCCTTCCCGTGGCCCTTTGGGTTTCTTTCGACTGCCTTTCCTTCCCCTAACTATATTTTTTCGCTATTTTTCCTTTTATTTTTGTCATGGTAAGTTCTTCGCAGCCGTCGGCCACCATTCCCGGACTCTGGTATACCACCATGGAGTCCCGGTTCGATGCGGGTGACACAGAGGCTCTGAAAAATGCCTTTGAACCCCCCCCCCCCCCCCACGGGGGCACGAGATCGTTATACTCTCTCCATCCGATCGACCCAATAATCCCTCGATCGACACCATCTGTTTGTTCAGAGACCACTTTATCGTCAGTCTGTGATTCCCCATCCATCCTTTCATTATCACCGTTTGTAAATACTTCCACATCTCCCCCCCCCCCATTCGTACCGAATTCTTTCCGTCTATTGTGCGGCGTCACGGTCTTGTTCCGGTTGCACGACATGCCTCTTATTCCTCGAGTCTTCCATTACTTCTAATAACCCAAGCAATATGAGTCGGGGACCTTCCTTTTCCAATCTCGGATCGGCCTAGTTTTCTTTGACAAAATGCTAACCTCTAATAAACACTAGAAAGAATACTTCTTTTTCATGCGTCTCCCCGAGAAGCCAGAATTCGCGACCCGTTGGCAACTTGAAGTAGCGTCTCAACCCAACCTGAAGCAATATAAGAGCAGCTCAGACTATCTCCATACGGCTTCCATGCTGGCCGATCAGAAATATCACATTCACAAGCTATTGTTGGAGGGTGTATTGTACATTTTTAGCCTGAGTCTGATCTGCACCGGGCTGCCAACCAACCTAGGTATGCAACCACTTTATCCTTTCCCTTTGATGCTAACTGATTTTTTTATTTCTTCTGCAGTCGGGCTCATGATGCGAGCATGGATGGCCGGCAAAGAGAAGCTTTTGGACGTCGCGATCGAGGCGGTGGCCACCGAAGAACTGACGAGCCAAGGTCTGCAACCAGTCGGCCCTCACGAAGACCCACTCGGACTGAGCAAGGAGGCGCCCGTGGAAGTGGGCGAAGGTGTGGCTAGCCACACGCCGAGTGGAGGGGATGCTATGAGTTCACAGCTCCAGACATAGCAGCGACCCGTCATTCCCGTCGAGGAGCCTTCGGGATCGGCCTCCTCCGACGTGCCCTTGACCAGGCGCAAGAGGCGCTTAGCGGAGCCATCTTCGCGCTCTGCTACCTTGAGCGCATAATCGATCGAGAGGGTCGAGACTTTGACTCCAGCGACTGTGGAGGCATCATCCTCCGATCGGACGCCTTGCTTGGCAGAGCTACCGCAAGGGGACGTGGCTGCATCGTCCGTGGCCTTCATGCCCCCACCACCAAAGCTCGTAGCAGTCCAATGGTCCGGGATCTTACTGGCTTCCGGTCAGGAGGCTTCATCCCACTCGACCCCGAGTGGTCGACGATCGGTGACGGCTATCCTCCATCTGCCAACGAATGATTACAACGAGTCGAGCGCCCAGTCCCGGATCCCCAAGCACCATATCCTCATTTGGCGGTCGCTCGCCGAAGTCTAGGAGGGCGCCCAAGCCCATGCGACGATGCTACCTCCAAGCGCCCTGGCCAATAGTCACACCCAAATGGCCACCGGGGTAATTACCTCCGTTCGGCTATAACATCTTTCTCCATTACTTGCAGTACTGGGTGGAGAGTCTAGTCATGTGTCACTGGCTCGTATTTTTGGAGGACGAGTTTAAGAAACTCAAGGTCTCGAGTGGCGCCTCCTCCTTCTAAGGGCCATCGCTTTCTAAGGTCGAGAAACTGAGGACCGACCTGGAGAAGAGCAATAAGCTTATGGAGGTCGAGCGGAAAAAGTCTGTAGACCAGGAGGTGATGCTGGCTTAGTACAAAAACAAGTCTCTACCTTCGATAAGAAGATAGAGTCGGCCACTGCCCGGAAGCAACGGGCTATCAACGATCTCGAGTTGAAGAACCAGGAGGCCAGGAAGCTCGCCTAGAAGCTGAAGGAGCTTGAAGATTTCCTAGCTGTCGAGCGGAGCAGCCATTCAGGCGAGGAAAAGTCCCTCTGCGACCAGCTGGCATCCAAAGATGCCGCAAAGGATGAGCTAGAGGGCTCCCGTGCTGCTCTGTGTATCTATCAGGACGCCGAAGGGAGTGTTGGTGCAACCTTAGGTCAAAGTTGACCTGGTTGACCAGACTCGAGTTGACTTGACTCGAGTTATGTTTTGATGTTTGACGAGTTATGTTTGACGATGTTTGACGTGAACAGAAAAGTTGTATCTTGATGTTTGACAAGGATACAAGCTTGGGAGATTGTGGGTGCAACTCGTGGTCAAGGTTGACCTGGTTGACCCGAGGTGAGTTGACCTGACTCGGAAAAGTCCAAGCAGGGAGCTTGGCACGGGAGAAAGTCCAAGTATGGAGACTTGGCACGGAGAAGTCCAAGTATGGAAGCTTGGCACATGGAAAGACGGAGAGGGCTCGGTAGCTCGTTCTCCGGTCTGTCTCATTCTCTGGACCGGATGTGGAAAGTTCTGGTGAGTGAAGCCAGGTGAAAATCCTAGCGAGTGAAGCTAGGTGAAAGTGAAAGTCCTGGTGAGTGAAGCCAGGCAGTTAGAAAGTCCTGGTGAGTGAAGCCAGGCAGTTGGAAAAGTCCTGGGGAGTGAAGGCAGTTGGGAAGTCCTGGTGAGTGAAGCAGGCAGATTGGAAATCTGGTGAGTGAAGCGGTGAAAACCCTAGTGAGTGAAGCTAGGTAAAAGTCCTGGTGAGTGAAGCCGGGCAAGAGAAAATTCAGATGGATCAAGGGTGATCGGACATCTGGTGATGGGAGTCCAAGTAGGTCATAGGAGTGACCGGATACTTGGTACGGAGAGAAAAGTCTAAGTAGGTCAAAGGGATTGACCGGACACTTAGCGGGGAGTCCTAGCAGGTTAAGGGAGTGACCGGATGCTAGTCGCAATGTATCAACAGGTCAAGATTGACCGGATGTTGGTTTGGACTTGGTTTGGGCGAAAACCATGAGCTGGATCGATCGGTGATCGATCCGGATCCGCAATATTCTGATCGGTGCCGGTGACCGATCGAACACATCGAGCATATCGTGTGATAACCGATCGATCGTAATCGATCGTGAGTCGATCGAAGCAGAGCGAGGCGCAGAGGGGCTGATCATGCGGGGACCGATCGGCACAAAGCCTGATCGGTCCCGGATCGATCAGAAGTCGACCGGTCTGCTGATACGTTCCGATCGGTCCACGATCGATCAGGGCACTAGCTGCTGCGACGCAACGGCCAGATTTCTTCTGTCTTTCTCCGGTATAAAAGGAGGCTGAGAGCTTCTACATTTGCTTCTTCTTCTTCTTCTTGGATTGTTTACTTCCGTGCTCGAGGTTCTAAGCTTTGTTGAGCTCGCTCAAGCTTCGCGTGAGCTTCGATCGTCCGATCACCGATTGGGTTGTGAAGTTCGCTTCATCGCCTCCGGTCGACAGAGAAGGCAAGCGAGTGTTGCATTCATATTGTTGTTTGTATTTGCTTCTTGCTTTCCTTGTACTCCTTTCTTGTTGTTACAAGTATTGTGGCGAGGTTTCTCCACCCACAAGGAGCATTTATTAGCCGGTTCTCCGGGGACTCATCCACCGACGGATTGATAGGCTTCGTCCACCTTACGGACATGCCGAGGAGTAGGAGTTTATCTCCGAACCTCGTTACATCGATTTGTTTGAGGTTTGTATTCTTTCCCTTTCGTTTCTATGTTTATTTTCCGCTGCGCTAACACGTTTTGTAGAAAGAAACGACGATTTGGGGTCGGCTATTCACACCCCCCTCTCTAGCCTCCGTATGAAGGATCCTAACAGGGAGTAGGTTTGAAACCATGAAGCAGGCCTACCTCCGTTCGGACGCATTCTGCGACAGGTTCACCGATCGAGCCCTTCGACTGTTTAACTTGGTGATCGAGGGGACGATCGGTCAACTTTGAGAAGGGGACCATCTGCCAGCACTGTGACCAGTAAGGTCATAAGCCGGGACAAGCTGACCGCCGATCTACCAAACGACGTGCTAGATTATATAGAGTGAAGTTCAGAGCTGGATCTTTTGTAACCTCTTGTAAGCTTTTTGAAGTGTTAATGCATATCAAGCCGTTCGGCCAAGCTTTCCCTTCTTTCTGTTTGCTGTCTAGTCTTCCCTTCCTGGTACCGTAGTAAAACTTTTCTTTTTTTTCTCTCTTTTTTTTTTGATTGACAATACTTTATGCGCATGTCTTACTCGATTCACCTTTCTTTCCAAGTATTTTAGCACACTCTATTGAACAGGTCGTTCATTTGTAAATTTGTGGGTTTCCGAGCAACCCTTATTCGTAGTTCGTCATTCGCCCGCCCGCTTGGACTCGGGTTCATCGTTGTCGCTTGGTTATTTGATGTAGCCCCGGGCTTAGTGACATCGCTCGATGATTTTAATGAAGACCTGAATTTAACGTCACTGCTCGACGACTCGTTAGAGACATGCGTTTAACGTCGCCGCTCGACGATTTGTTAGAGATAAGGTTTTAAGATCGTTACTTGATCGTTGATGGAGACGAGGGTTTAATATTGCCGCTCGACGATTTGGTGAAGACTCGGGTTTAAGGTCGCCGCTCGATCGTTGATGGAGATGAGAGTTTAAGGTCGCCACCCGACCGTTGATGGAGACGAGGGTTTAACGTCGCCACTCGACGATTGATGGAGACAAGAATTTTAGGTCGCCGCTCGACTGTTGATGGAGATGAGGGTTTAATGTCGTCGCTCGACGATTTGGTGAAGACTCATGTTTAAGGTCGCCGCTCGACCGTTGATGGAGATGAGAGTTTAAGGTTGCTGCTCGACCATTGATGGAGACGAGGGTTTAACATCACCGCTCGACGATTTGGTGAAGACTCGAGTTTAAGATTGCCAGTCGACCATTGATGGAGACGAGGGTTTAAGGTCGCCGCTCGACCGTTGATGGAGACAAGGGCTTAACATCGCCGCTCGACGATTTGGTGAAGACTCGGGTTTATGGTCACCGCTCGACCGTTGATGGAGACGAGGGTTTAACATCGCCGCTTGACGATTTGCTGTGTCGTTCGGCTCAAAGTGCAGAAACCTTGTTTTTTATTATCCTGCATCCAAAGGGGACATACAAATACATTGCTTGCTCCAATTCATTCGCGCACCTCTCACCCTGCCCTGTAGGGTTGGAGATGATTTGCGCTCCATGGCCGTTTGAGCCTCCTTCCATTCTCATCCTCAAGGTAGTATGCTCCCGAGAGGAGCTTTTTGACGACCTTGAAGGTCCTGCCCATGGTGCTTCGAGTTTGGTGACATCACCAATCGGCTTCACTTTTTTCCATACAAGATCGTCGACCTGGAACAACCTCAGGATCACCATCCGGTTGTAATTTTGTTTCATTCTTTGTCGGTATGTTGTTAGCTGAACGGCTGCGATGCCCCTTTCTTTGTCTACCAAATCAAGTTCCACGAGACTCCATTCGGCGTTGTCTTCATCGTAGTATTTTACCCGATTAGACTCCACTCCGACCTCTACGAGGACGATTGTCTCTCCGCCGTATACCAGGTGGAAGGGGGTCATGCTTGTGCCTTCCTTTTGGGTCGTGCAGATTGCCCATAACACACTTGGGAGCTCATCAACCCAGCTACTTCTGATGTGGTCAAGCCGAGCACGAAGGATTTGTAGGATCTCCCTATTAGTGACTTCAGCTTGCCCATTGCTCTGCGAATAGGCCACGGAAGTGAAGGCATGCTAGATACCATATCCCTCGCACCACTCCCTGAGCCTCTGACTGGCGAATTGTCTGAGATGAGCCGGCGAGGGATGCCAAACCGACAGATGATGTTTTACCATACGAACTTGATGACCATCTGCTCAGTTATTTTGGCTTGCAGCTTGGCTTCGACCCATTTGGAGAAGTAGTCCACCGTAACGAGCAGGAACTTCTGTTGACCGGTCACCATGGGGAGTGGTCCTACAATGTCCATGCCTCATTGGTCGAACGGGCAAGATATAGTGAAAACCTTCATTTCCTCTATTGGCCGGTGCGAGAAGTTGTGGTACTTCTGGCAGGATAAGCATGTGGTCACCGTCCGAGCAGCATCCTCTTGGAGGGTCGGCCAAAAATATCCGGCCAACAGAATTTTCCTCGCTAATGAGCGACCGCCCGGATGCCCTTCGCAGGATCCTTGATGCACCTCTCGCAGTATGTAGTCAGCATCCTCTGAGCCCACGCACTTGAGTAGAGGGCTAGAGAAGGCCTTCTTGTATAACTGATCTCCAATCAATGTGAACCATTCAACTCTTTTCTTTAGCAGGCGAGCCTCTTCCTGATCGGGTGGCGTAGCTCCCATATGTAAGAATTCTATTAAAGTTGTCCTTCAATCATTCGGGAAGATGAGCCCCTCTATTCGGTCAATATGAGCCACAAAAGTTACCTGCTCGTTTGGTTGCGCTATGACGATTGGTGATAGTGAACTGGGTAGCTCGTCTGTAGCCTGATTCTCCGATCGAGGGATCTTCTGGATGACGACCTCTTGGAAATTGGCTTTCAGCTTTTTGAAGGCTTCAGCATAGAGCTTGAGCCGGGCATTACTTATCCCGAACGCCCCGATTAGCTGTTACGAAGCCAGTTGAGAGTCCGAGTGGATGAGGACCTTGACAGCTCCTACATGTCGAGTGGTCTGTAAGCCAGCAATCAATGCCTCATACTCCACTTCGTTATTGGTGGCTCTGTAGTCCAGTCGAACGGATAGTTGCATCCGATCTTCTTGTGGTGAGATGAGCAATACGTTGATGTCACTCCCCTACCGAGTGGACGAACCATCCATGTATATCCTCTAAACGACCTCTTTCTCAGGGCTTTGGACTTCGGTAACAAAATCTGGCAAGGATTGTGCCTTGATAGTCATACGGGGTTGATACTGGAGATCGAATTCACTAAGCTCTATTGTCCATTGATCAGCCGGTCGGATACCTCAGGATTGAGAAGGACTCTTCCCAAGGGACTATTGGTCATCACGATTATCGAGTGAGTGAGGAAGTACGGGTGAAGCCTTCACGCGGTGAGCACTAAAGCATAAGCTAACTTCTCAAGACCAGTGTAGCAGGACTCAACATCTTTTAATATGTGGGTTAAAAAGTACACTGGTTGTTCCTGATAAGACTCACATGAACGTTGGACAGGAAGAAAGTCAGATTTGAGTAATTTGAGACCTTGGGGGTCAACTGCCTATGTTCATGATAAGACTCACGGACATGGAAAATTAGGACCCAGAAGTAAGAAGTGTATTTTTATAAGGTATTTTGAGACTTCTAAGAGTTATGTTTTTATTGGTGAACGACAAGATGAAACTATTTCTGAAATAGAGTCAAGAGATGCTACTTTTCTTGAAACTGAGTTCCCAACACGAGGTGAAGTTGATAAGACAATTCCTCTATATGAGTAGAGGAGGAGGATAATGTTCCTTTATCAACAAATTAGGAGATGCATGAATCTAGTCAACCAAGTGGGAGTAATTTGTCACTGAATGAGTTAGTTTCTCAACAGTCTAACCTACGAAGAAGTAGTCATCGGATTATTCCTCAGAGAAGGTTTGATATTGAGAATGAGGCATTGATGATTCTCCAGTTGATGATGAGGAACCTCGAACAGTTGAGGAAGCTTTGAGATGCTCAGTTAGAAAAGAATGAAAAGTTGCAATGGATGAAGAAATGGAATCAATGAGAAAAAATCAAGTTTGAAATTTAGTCGATCTTCCTCCGGGCCGAAGGGCTATTGAGAATAAGTGAATTCTCAAAATAAAGAGGAAAGCAGATGGATCGATTAATCGATACAAAGCTCAATTAGTTGCAAAAGGATATACCCAAATGGAGGGTATTGATTTTGAAGAGACATTCTCCCCAGTTGTGAAGTTTGTGTTCAATACGTGTCATCCTAGCTACAGTAGCACAATTTGACATGGAATTACATCAAATGGATGTAAAAAACGACTTTCCTTAATGATAATCTTGACGAAAAAATCTATATGGTACAACCAGAAGGTTACGTTGCTGAATGCCAAGAGAAAAGAGTATGCAAACTTAAGAAGTCTATATATGGGCTAAAGCAAGTGTCAAGACAATGAAACATAAGATTTAATGATGTCATTTTATCTTATGATTTCGAAATGATCAATGAGAATCATTGTGTTTACCTAAGAAAGGAAAAAAGGAAAGTTTGTTATTTTATCATTATATGCTGATATGCTAATAGCTGGAAGCAACACAAAATATGTGATAGAAGTCGAATCCTGACTTTCATCGCAATTTAACATAATAGACATGGGAGAAGCATAGTACATCTTAGGAGTGAAGATCATTAGAGATCATTCTAAAAGGCTTTTAGGTTTATCTCAAGAAGTTTATATCACTAAGATGCTAGAACACTTCAATATGTCAGATTGCAATATTGAACAGACACCTGTAGCGAAAGGTACTGTTTTGAGTAAAAGTATGTATCCCAAGACACCTGAGGAAATAGCCGAAATGAAGAAAAAATCATATGTCAGTGCTATTAGTAGTTTAATGTATACTATATTGTGTACTTGTCCTGATATAAGCTATGTTGTTGGCTTAGTTAGTCATTTCCAGTCAAACCTAGAATCGAGACACTGGAAAACAATGAAGAGGATATTCAAATATCTCAAAGGAACAACAGATTATTGCCTCTGTTTGCCTCTGTTTCCAATGATCAGATATGAGCCTAAGTGGCTATACAGATACAGATTAGGCAGCAGACCTTGATGACAGAAAATCCACTTCTGGCTATACCTTATTGCTAAATAGTGGTGTCATCTCATGGAACAGCAAGAAGCAGGCTTGTGTAGCATTGTCGACAATGAAAGCTGAGTATGTGGCTTGTGTAGAATGTGTGCAAGAGGTTGTCTGGCTAAGAAAGTTCCTGAAGCATCTGAAGATTATTGAGCACAGTGGGAGTTCTATTACAGTGTACTGTGATAGTCAAGTTGCAATAGCTTTTTCCAAGGATCCCAAATATCATAGCAAAGGCAAGCATATAGAAACTAAGTATAATTTTGTAAGGGATATTGTTGACAATAAAAAGATAATTCTTGAGTACATCCCTACACGAAATATGTGTGTTGATCATTTTACTAAGCCATTGACTAAAAAGTCATTTCATGGACATGTGAAGTATTTGGGACTTCGAAGAATGTAACTTATTGTAAAGACATTTTGATAAATGAAAAATGTCATGATCTATTTAGTGTATGTGTCTTTGTTACATTCGAATAAAAAAATCTCGATAAAATGTTGGCAGATTGAGATTGGTCCACTCACATGGATAACCATCTCTATTTATTAAGTAAAATAGAGGTAAGACCGTTGCTTATGGGATAACTTATGTAGCTGTGAATAGAGACATACCCATAAGTTAAGGTCGTCTTGATAATTGTGTCAAGATGATATCATTTATGTAATGATTGGAGTAAATGCACCCACCATTTACTGAATCTGATTAAAGCCAGATTAGAATTCATATGTTGAATTCATGATTAGACATTAGGTATGTCTAGATTGAAATCTGTACGATGTTAAATTTTATGAAAAACATGAGCTCTTTTTAGTAAAGAGAATAACATCGTAGCATGTGATTCAGACCACATGTGCTATGACAATAAGAAGGGTAGTAGGAAAATGGAACCCTGCTTCTCTACTATGTGAGACCCTTGAGATTATAAGTTAATCCCATTCTTACCCTAAGTGACTATTTAGCTATGTACTTGAAGTTCTGATCAGTGTTTGCTACTTTAGCATGTTTCCTATTGGCTATGGATGATTCGGTCTATGGAGCATAACTAGGAAAGCGACTGATTAGAATGAATAGATTCTAGCTAAAAAAGAAGATTAAAATTGATTTACATCTGTGACATTTATTCACTGGTACTAATTACATTTTTAGTTCAGTATATAAAATGTAATTGTGAATAATATGTTTGATTGGAGTTTGGAGATGGTAAACATGCTCTTGACATAATAGTCAATGTGAGGGATTAGAGAGATGTTCATATTAATGTAAATAATTTAATCTGGGGTAAAGGCAAGTTATGATGTCTCTGATTCGTTCTATGGAGCAGTTAAGTAAGGTGTGATAATCTTCTTAGCAATTGAATCCTCAGTGTGCTTATTATCGTACGAACCATTTATCCTAATGTATAGAATGAATGTTCTTATTTGGTCTTTGTGACTAATTAATTTTCTCTGATCTTCGTGACTTGATCACCTTGTAGTCTATGTGGCTGACATGGTCTATGTGACCAGATAATCTTTATAGATTGACTTGGACGAGTGAGAAATGTTGGAGATCGGCTACGTTACAAATGATTTGCAATGTTTACGTTGAGGAGATGATTGATTCATCTTCCTCAACGTATGCTGCAATAAAATGAGTCATCAAAGCATCGGTTGCAAACCGATGCTTTCATCTAATAAATAGGTGTCCAAGAAATCTCGAGGGAGTGAGGTGATGATCTCGAGGAAGGTGATTTCAAAAGGGTCGTCAATGGTATGATCGACGTCGAAATCCGATCGAATCTGAATAGATTTTTCTTTGCTGTCAATCTGAACTCCTATTCAAATCCGGCCAGATTCCGACGCCGATTGCGCAGGCAGCGATCTCTCTAGATTTATCTTCTCTTAGGATATAGTTTTGACCGGTCCAATGGTCGGAGGCCGTCGTTGATGAATTGAAGATGATGAGTAGCAGAGTAGGATATGTGGACAGAAAATTTTGAGGAGAGAGGGTCCCATCTCTGGAATTTCGTATCGCTATATAAAAGATCTTTTTTATTAAATTGTCATAAAAATTTTAATGAACAAATTAGGAAATTTAAAGCATATTATATAGGGAAAACCTAACTTATCGACAGGAGATGGATAGGTGAGCGAGCTAAAACCTAACTTCGTCCACGCATGAGAAAAATTAGCTACGTCGCAGTTTGTGTCTATATCCTTTGCCCATGAGTTATGAAAATCAATGCAAGAAAAGGATTTTATTTATTATTTTAATAAAAAAATTGAAATTAATTAAATATTCTTTTATACTTTGCTCTCTTGAAGCTCCCCACCGCTATATAAACCAGCTCATGTATCATCTCCGCCAAACGAGACACGCTCTCTTTCTCTCTCTCGTTACGCGAGAGGAGAAGCGCAGAGAAAGTTGCGAATAAGTGTCAAACAAAATGGTACCTCTGCTTTCTCCCACTCTCGAGCCAGCCTTCGCCGTCGCAATTCCCAGGAGAAAACTTAGACTTTCATCGCTCCCTCGGCGTGCGTCGGCGTCGGCGTCGGCCTCGGCTGGGGCATCCACCATGTACGATCTCCTATCGGTGGCGGAGACGGCGGGGCCGGAGGAGATTAAGGCGGCGTTCAAGATGCAGGCGCGGCGGTGGCACCCGGACGCCTGCCGCAGGGCCGGGGAGGAGGACGCCTTCGCCGAGCGCTTCAAACTCGCGCGCGAAGCCTACGAGGTGCTCTCGGACCCCGAACTCCGCCGGGAGTACGACCACCTGCTGCTCTTCTCCGACGGATGGGTCCCGGTCGGCGGCTCCCGAGGGGTCGTCCCCCGGCGCAACCGGGAACGCCACACGGGGTTCGGAGACTGGGAAAGCCAGCTGAATGGTCTGTCGAGGAGGCGGGAGCCGTGGTGGGCGGCGGCCAGCGCGGCGGGGCGGAGGAGGGCAGCTGCCGGCGAGGATGAGAGCTGGGGTGGCCGCTGCAGGAGGGCCCACGCGGCGGAGACTTCCGAGTGATGGGTCCCACCTGCTGCGGCTGGAAGAATCAGAGAACTAAATATAAATAAAATGTAGATAATATTAGAGCTGCCTATACTTATCGATATTTTAGCAAAAACAAAATTTTGTAAATTAACCATCGTTGTGCTGCTTGTTAGAAAAAAACAAAGGCAACTTTGTTTGATCTCTTCCTTTATATTTCTCGATATGGTTATGTTATCCTTTTAAAAGTGTACAATTTTCTATTTTTCATTAAAAAAACAAAAGAAAGAAAGTGTAATTGAAGTGAATATTCTTAATATCAACATATTAAAATACAAATTCGAGGAATTTTTTTTTGGTTAATTCATGATATTTTGTGGTAAAAAGTGAATATGCTCGCCTCCAATGCCCTCGTCAACCTGTCTCAGGGCCAACACGGAGGAGATAAATCACGGACGACTACTAGCCTTTGGAATAATGACTAGCACATAAGGGAAACATTTACTTCGACTTTACTGAGATTCGAATCCCAGACCTTATTGTGACAAGGAGATAGAGATGGATAACCTGATCCCACGAACTAGCTATTATGTAAATTTGAGAACGTATCCAGCATTACTAGTGGTTTGAACTTCACGAACTTTAGATTTCAACTTTCAATTCTCCTTCATGAGAATTATTCTTGTCAATATATATATATATATATATATATATATATATATATATATATATATATATATTTGGTACTCATTTTAGTTCATATGGATTTCTGAGATTGTAAGGAGTTTAAATACTCTATCCATTATTTATTTCGACTCTCAAAGGTGTTAAAATGTAATAAAAAATTATCAAAATTCTCAATGTTGGGCCTAATATGGAATCATATAAGGTCTAACATGAACATGATATGAGATCATATCAGGCTCAATGTTAGCCTGATATGGATATCAGGCACATGTTGGACCTGATATGATATATATCAGACCCAACGTGGAGATTTTTTATGATTTTTCCTTATTACATTTTAACATCTCGATAAGTTGAAATAAATAATGGATAGTGTTCATGTCGGAAATATGAGAAGACGGACCTGCCGATGTGACGTGGTTGGAATGTTGACCGCATCTTTATGACCCAGATGGTGAGCTGTCCTCCGTGTTAACCAAGTCGTCAGGGGTCCTTTGGTCGGCAGTACCTATAGCCAGCGACCGGGTTGTCCCGGTCTCTGGTACCCCGATGCTCGAGGCGAGCCCCGTGAATACATAAGCAACCGAATAATAACAGGACAATAAAATAAATACGAAATAAGTACGACGACGTACCTTGGCCCTGGGGGGGCGCCCTCGGATGGAGCGGTGAGCTGGTTGCGAAGCTGATCGGGTCGTTGTGACCCTGAAGGGTGGATGCCTCTGAACCGACCGAAGGGGAGCTGGGTCCGGAGGTGACGACGCGAAGCCGAATACGACATGGATCTAAAGGTGGCACACAATCGGAATATAACGGTGACACGACCGGCATATGACATCGGCTCGCAGGCCGAAATGTGACAACGACGCGCAGGTCGGAACACAGTGACAACATAAAGGCCGGAACACGACACACAGATTGGATCGACACAGGGGTCGGCATGTAACACCCCTAGAAAGCCTAGATAAAGTAAGGGCAATGAGAGTACGAATGTAATGAAAAGAATGTGTAGATAGTCTACGTTGAATGTTACGATGGGAAGGATTTAGATGATTAAAAACTTTATGAAAGAAAATAAAGTTGAGAATATAAAGTTCTATACATGATTTATAATGCAAGGAATTAAGGTAAACAAAAGAAATATGAGATATTATATATGCATGTATGAAATATTTATGCATAATGCATATACATGAATTATTTTGTACAAAAATATGTTAGGAGAAGGATTTGATCCTTGGTTCTCTTGTGGATGCATGCATGTGTTAACTGTTGGTGCGGGTAGCACTAACGGTCTAACCCAGGTTTTGATGAATGACAAATATGTTAAGTTAGTTGTGTTGTTGTCTGACACTTTGATCGAGTGTGCAGGAGAAGTCCAGACAGGTCGACGGATGTCCGGCACGAAGTCCGGCTAGGTCGACGGGCCGATCGCGAGAAGTCCAAGCGGGTCGACGGGCTGACCGGACGCTTGGCGAGAAGTCCAGGTCGACGGGCTGGCCGGATAGTGGCAGTCCAAGCGGTCGACGGGCTGACCGGACGCTAGGCAAGAAGTCCGGTCGACGGACTGACCGGACGTCTGGCGGGTAAGTAAGGTAAGTCCTTGAGAGATCTTTCAGGGTTCCCGGAAGGGAACATTAGGCGTCGATCCGCTTAGATCCATTTCGATATCTAAGTCGAGATCGTGACTAGATTCCGGTCTAAGACGAAATCTAAGTCATACTCTTGATGCTAATTTTATTACCTAGAAGATTCTGTAAAATGTGCTGCAGGGTTTATTTGCCTCGGACTAACACCGCTTTGCGGTAGGAAGTGAGGTCGGCGCGGAATGGCCCGGCGCTGAATCCGGCGCTGGAAGGGATCCAGCGCCGGAGGCAAATTTATCCACGACGCTGACACTGGAGCATGCTGGTTGGGAGTGTTACGTCACATTCCAGGCGCCGGAAGGATCCAGCGCCGAGATATAAAAGAAGCCCCGGCAGAGCTTCAACATATCGGTCTTCGAGAACTCGAGTCCAATCACTCGCTTTCTGCGCTCCAACAACGCTCACAAAGCTCGACGACTCACTCCGGCTCTCTTTTTAATTCATTGGTTGTCGGTTAGCTTTGTTTTCTTTCTTTTCATTAGCAATATTTGTACGTAAATTGTAATTATCCGAATTGCTAGTGAATTGCCCAACGAAAGTACTCAAGGAGTACGGGCCTTCGAGTAGGAGTCGTCACAGGCTCCGAACGAAGTAAAAATCAACAGTGTTCATCTCTTTACTTCTTTACTTTTCCGCTGCGTCTTAACTCGAGATTTCGAATCGATATTCACCCCCTCTATCGAATTCAACGGTCTTACAAGTGGTATAACCCATTTAGTAATCAGACAGGGGGTGAAATCATTTTTTTTAACAATTCCAAACTGATATTATTATCTTTTTGGAAGATTTTTTTCTCGTTGCATTTAAAATCTAAATTGGTACAACACCAACTTAGAGTTTCTATTTCTCCCGCACTGCTAATCCAAGACGAAGTCTTGGAATTTTTTTCCAGTTAATTTAGTGTGTGCAGGATAAGATGTCTCAACAAGAAGGCTTCAGCACAGTACGTCCTCCCCTATTTAACGGGGATGACTTTTCGTACTGGAAGAGGAGAATGGAGGTCTATATGAAGACAGACTACGACCAATGGATGAGCGTCACAAGGGCTTACAAAATTCCAGTAGACAACTCCGGGAACAAAGTAGACCCTGAAGACTGGACAAATGATGTAAAGAAAAAGGCATCAATTGAAAACAAAGCCATCAATACTCTACACTGCGGACTAACACGAGAAGAACTGAACCGGGTCGGACCGCATCAAAACGCTAAGGAGCTCTGGGATAAACTGATCGAGGGAACAAGCGACGCGAAGGTAACAAAAAGAGATTTGCTGTTAAATAAAATTTTTAATATAAAAATGCAGGAAGGAGAAACGGCAAGTCAGCTCCACGCGAGGGTCAAAGATATCCTCAACGGTCTCCACGCGATAGGCCACCAAATGGAGAACCGAGACTTAATCAGGTACGCGTTAAATGCTTTTCCGCGAAACAATTTGTGGGCATCAATCGTAGATGCCTACAAAATTTCAAAAAATTTATCTAAATTAAAATTGGATGAACTCTTTTGTGAATTAGAACTTCATGAGCAAACTAACGCCGGGGTCGAGAAAGGTGTAGCCTTATTTGCAGGTTCCTCTAAAGAAAAGAAGAACAAACCCGAATCTGAAGAAGATTCCGATCAAGACTCTGAAGACGAAGAACACCTGGTGAACCTGGTAAGGAAAATGTTCACCAGGAAAAAGAGAAGCTTCAGCAAACAGGATCTTCAGAAGATCAGTTCGCCAGCCGACTCAAGAAATGTCACATGTTTCGGATGTAACAAAAAGGGGCACTACAAGAACGAATGCCCAAGATTGAAACTTGACAAACCAAAGTCAACAAAGAAGAAAGCCCTCAAAGCAACATGGGACGATTCCTCCTCAGACGAATCGGAAGGAGAAAGGCAAAAGCACCAAAGTCACCTCGCGCTGATGGCTCGCGAAGCAGAGGAATCGGAAGACGGGTCCGAACCCAAATCGAGCCACGAGTCCGCACTCGTTTCCGAAGGTTCCGAAGAGGTATACCTAAACTTAAATCGTAAATTCTTTAGAATTATCTCGTGTTTAAATAAAAAATTAGTTAAATTGGAAAATAAAATAAATCGCTTCTTGAGGAAAATCAAAACCTCAAGGAACAATTAAAAATTCGAATCCAACTCAAGATCGAACACTTGAGGAAGAGAATTTATCATTAAAAATGAAATTAATAAGTTAAAAGAATTGTTGGAAAAATTCACAACAAGATCTAAAAATTTAGATTTAATTCTAAATAACCAAAAGGCATGCTATAATAAAACCGGACTTGGATATAAGTCAAACTCAAACAAAACCTTTAAATCATTATTAACCCAACACAAAGCAACTAAACAAGCTTGGGTCCCGAAAGCGTGCTTAACCACGCAAGTAGGACTTAATCAATTCTATATACCTAAAGATAAAATACATTATATAAACTTGAATAAATCAGATCAAAAACTAAAATATAAATCTAAATTAAAATCAAAATTCAAAACTTAACAAAATTTAGATTATCACCAAGTTGATTATAACTATAAAAAGAATCGACACAAACCCAAAATCTAAATTAATGGCCAATAATTCAGAATAGCTGGCACCTCCAAAACTAACCTACCCGACAGGGTAACCCAAAACAAACTAACCCGGCAGGGTAATTAGGATTAGTTAAAGAGAGACCAAGTTTAACTTGACTCATGGTACTGGTGAAGTTTTTGGATGATAGTACGTTAGGGAAGCTTGGGCATCGCATGTCTAGAAAGATATGACTTCGATTTGGTGCATTTGGCCAAGTGGAACTAACCGAAGCTACCCTTAAACCAATCCTAACCAGTTAGACCAAGATTTAGTACTAAGTTCCGTGGATAGGACTATTCGGAAAACTTCGAAAGGTTGGTTACTTCTAATGATGTCCATGTGACTCACCAAGCTTAGAAATTTATCCGAAAAATGCCTATTTGTGGAAACCAAAACTAAATCTGAATCTAACACACGTTAAACCAAAACTCCATAATTAAAAATCTAATTTCATCTCACAAAATCATAGGATTCCCTGATTGATAATATAGATCGGGTGAGATGAATAAGGCTTAAAAATTAATTTCAAAATTTCAAAATTTTAAACTTAAAAATTATTTTCAAAATTTTAACTTAAAAATTATTTTCAAAATTTTAATTTTAAACTTAAAAATTATTTTCAAAATTTTAACTTAAAAATTATTTTCAAAATTTTAATTTTAAACTTAAAAATTATTTTCAAAATTTTAACTTAAAAATTATTTTCAAAATTTTAACTTAAAAATTATTTTCAAAATTTTAAACTTAAAAATTATTTTCAAAATTTTAAACTTAAAAATTATTTTCAAAATTTTAACTTAAAAATTATTTTCAAAATTTTAAACTTAAGAATTATTTTCAAAATTTTAACTTAAAAATTAATTTCAAAATTTCAAAATTTTAAACTTAAAAATTATTTTCAAAATTTTAACTTAAAAATTAATTTCAAAATTTCAAAATTTTAAACTTAAGAATTATTTTCAAAATTTTAACTTAAAAATTATTTTCAAAATTTTAATTTTAAACTTAAAAATTATTTTCAAAATTTTAACTTAAAAATTATTTTCAAAATTTTAAACTTAAAAATTATTATTTTCAAAATTTTAAACTTAAAAATTATTTTCAAAATTTTAACTTAAAAATTATTTTCAAAATTTTAAACTTAAAAATTATTTTCAAAATTTTAATTTTAAAACTTAAATTAATTTCAAATTTTAATTTTAAATTAATCTCAAAATTTAATTTTAAACTTAAATTAATTTTAATTTTAAAACTTAAAATCAATTTCAAAATTTTAATCTTAAAACTTAAATCAATTTCAAAATTTTAATCTAAAAATTTTAATTTAAAAAAAAAAAAAAGGTCAAAAATCAGGGGCGGGCGCCCCTGGTATTCTCCCCTATAAATAGGGGCAGCAGGCGCCCCAACCGCCCCACTCATTCACACTTTTGCCAAGGTTCACTTTGAACCTCGGTGCGAAAGTACTCTAAATCAAAATTTTCTTGCGGTGAAGACGCTGTTGCGATTCAACCGAGGTCGTCAAATCTATGTTTTCGATGGCTCCTCGGTAAAACATTCTTCCCCTCTCTAAAATTTTTTTTGTCTTCTAAATTTTTTAATATTCTTTATATACAGTAGGAAACGAACAAATACTGGTGCTGGACCCTCCAATGCTAGTACAGACCCTAGGTTTCCCACAGACGAACTTAGGATTAAATTTGAGTCCACCATTTATAAGGCCATTAGGACTACCTGCATAGATAGAGCGTTCTTTCTTAGGTCATGTCCCTCCGCTTTAGAGGTTATAGGCCACTATAACTTAAGGAACCTCGTCGAATGTACTAGTCCTATAAACATAAGTCTGTGTGCCGAATTTTGCAATAACCTAGTAAAAGTAGACGATCTCACCTATACCACTAGGGCGGCAGACATTGATATCACATTTTCCCCTAGCGCTATCCGAGAGTTCTTAGAGCTGCGTCCGTCTACTTGTTCCTTTTTGTGCTGCCCTCCGAGGGATCTACCGTTCGGAGATCCCTACGCACATATTACCTTCGATACGATTTATTCGTATTTCTTTGGAGGAGAGAGAGATCCCACTGTGACATAGTTTAGGTCAGTAGAGCTTCGAGTCCAGGACTACGCTCTTTATAGGGTTGTAGTCCTTTGCATTTTACCACTGACTACTCGAGACATCGCTGTGATGCACCCTTTCCATTCGTTCTTACTTTATGCCCTGATTCATAGGTTAGAAATTGACATCAGCCTACATATCTTCTCCACCATCATCTATTCAGCTGGATATGTGACTGACAGTAGAGTCCATATGCCATTTGGTCACGTTCTGACAGCCTATTTGTTCTCGTTGCACATTGATGTCACTAGGGGAGACGTTGCCCATATGACCGAGTTCGATGTTATAGCCGCTCGGAACTTTTCCCTAGCCGGCATCCATATAGATAGAGATGACGTGACTATGTCTTGGCGGAGGGGGGCACAGCACCAGCCCGATCCAGACGCACAGATGGACGAGTTCATGCTCGCACTATTTCCGGAGGAAGCCGCACCGGCTCCACCACCACCCCCAGCTCGAGCACCACGACACGCTCCCCGCACCCTAGCCGACCGTATGACCGGACTAGAGAGAGCCATGGCGAGTCTCCAGCAGGAGAACTCCGAGTTTCATCGGGACATACGGCGAGAGGTTGCCGAGTTACGAGCTGCCGGGGACACCCGCCACACTGAGCTGATGGCACTTCTTCGATCCTTGGGATCTGGACCACCCCCTTCATCATCTCAGTAGCTTTAGTGATGACCTACTTCTGTAGCTACAATTTTTGTAAAATATTTTGGATTTATCTAGTGGCATTTCAAACTTACATTAAATATGTTCTATCTTAATAGACTAGGTAATTTCAAAAATACTTTCAAAATTGATTTCACCAACTTATAGGCTAAACTTGTTTGTTTTCAAACTTTCCATTTTTTAGACTTTCGAAAACAGTTTTGGCCTTAGACTAGTTTTGAATCCTTAGAAAGCATGTACCCATAGATTTAGTTCTTGAGCATCTCACCAACATCTTAGGTTTACCTTGCTTGTGTTTGATAAACATAGAAAGGGGTGAGATGCATAGGCCAACTGTCTGGACTTAAGATGCTTATTTCAGTGCATCAACATAAGTCTGGACATTAAATACAATTCAGATATTAATCAGATTAAAGTTCATCAGTCAAGTCAAACACTGACTGATCATAATTAACTTAATATGACTAACCAAGTGAAAACTACTATCTTCTGATAGTTAGTTAGTACCTAATTGGTTAGACAGCTGGTAAGCGTTAAGTATCAAATTCAGGGGGAGAAATAAAACTACTTTAGTTTTTCAAATTAAATTTTAAACTTAATTTTGAAAATCAAAATTTAAAAATAACTTGTTTAAAATTGTAAAAAAATTTTACTTCACAAACTTTTTATCCTTTTTACCTAGTATTTGAAAACTGAACTTTTCAAGTATTTTAAACCATGGTTTTGAATCTAGTA
The DNA here is from genome assembly GCF_018446385.1 of Zingiber officinale. Lineage (NCBI taxonomy): Eukaryota > Viridiplantae > Streptophyta > Magnoliopsida > Zingiberales > Zingiberaceae > Zingiber > Zingiber officinale. The sequence goes on along the minus strand of NC_056004.1, from coordinate 35,184,156 downwards.
CATTTAAACTTTAAAAAATTTGATTTCGGAAAACAAATTTTATCAAAACATTCTAAAAAGTAAAGATTTAAATTTAATTTAACCTTACTTTGAAATGTTCCTGAATCTAGTTCTTAAAAGTTAAATTTTACAAAATTTGTTTTACAAACTAAGCTTCTCAAAAACATTTTCCTTGATTTTGAAATTTGAATCTTTTACAAACTTAGTGTTGAAAAATAAATTTCAATTTGTTTTGAAAAATAGATTTGTCAAACTTAGTTTTGAAATTTTGGTTTTGAAAACTTATGTTTGAAAAGCGTTTCAAAGTTGAAACTTGTTTTGAAAATTTGAAATTTAGACCTTATACACTTATGTTTGAAAATTAAACTTAAAAGTTTTCAAATCTTTATACTCCCCCAGTCAACTTGATTTCTTCTTGGATTTAAAAATTGTACTTTTGTCCTTGAATCCTGAACCAAACTCAGTTATTTTTCAAGATTAAGTGTTATTGTTTTAAGTAACTCTACAGTATGACTGTTTACCCTTGTTTTTTTTTTATGAATACCAAAGGGGGAGAAGGGTTAGGTGGTTAAGTTAGCTAAACCAATCTGAAAAACACAAACTAACTTTAAAACCACACAAATGCATGGTGTTTCGTACATATGCTTTCACTAACTTAACCAGGTTGTCATTCCATCAAAAAGGGGGAGATTGTTGGTGCGGGTAGCACTAACGGTCTAACCCAGGTTTTGATGAATGACAAATAGGTTAAGTTAGTTGTGTTGTTGTCTAACACTTTGATCGAGTGTGCAGGAGAAGTCCAGACAGGTCGACGGGCTGACCGAAGTCCAGGTCGACGGTGACCGGATAGTGGCGAGAAGTCCAAGCGGTCGACGGGCCGACGCGAGAAGTCCAAAGGTCGACGGGCCCGGATAGTGGCGAGAAGTCCAAGCGGTCGACGCTGATCGGACGCTGAAGTCCGCACGGCCGACCGCGGGTAAGGGTAAGTCACCGGAGGGGAGTGACTGACGTTCAGGAAGGGAACATTAGGCGTCGATCCGGCTTAGATCCATTTCGGATATCTAAGTCGAGATCGTGACTAGATTCCGATCTCGGAAAGACGGAATCTAAGTCATACTCTTGATGCTAATTTTATTACCTAGCGTATCTGTAAAATGTGCTAACAAACTGTCTGCGAGTTTATTTGCCTCGGACTAACAGCTTTGCGGTAGGGAATAGTGAGGTCCGGAATGGCTCGGCGCCCGGCGCTGGAAGGGATCCAGAGGCAAATTTATCCCGGGACGACGTTGACACTTGGAGCATGCTGGTTGGGAGTGTTACGTCACATTCGAGGCGCCTGAAGGATCCAGCGCCGGAAGGGATCCAGCGCCGGATATAAAAGAAGCCCTGTGCAGGAGCTTCAACATATCGGAGAACTCGAGTCCAATCACTCGCCGCGCTCCAACAACGTTCACAAAGCTCCGACGACTCACTCCGGCTCTCTTTTTAATTCATTGTTTGTCGGTTAGCTTTGTTTTCTTTCTTTTTCATTAGCAATATTTGTACGTAAATTGTAATTATCCGAATTGCTAGTGAATTGCCCAACGAAAGTACTCAAGGAGTACGGGCCTTCGAGTAGGAGTCGTCACAGGCTCCGAACGAAGTAAAAATCAACAGTGTTCATATCTTTACTTCTTTACTTTTCCGCTGCGTTTTAACTTGAGATTTTCGAATCGATATTCCCCCCCCCCCCCCCCCCCCTCTATCGAATTCAACGGTCTTACATTAACCAAGTGTGATAGGAGTGAATATTGTAAGAGGAGAGATGGGAATTATAATTAAAGGAAAGAAAGGAGAGAAATTAAGAGAAAGAAAAGAGAGAAACTCAAGAAGCATTTCTCTAGCATATTCTTTCTCATTAAGAGGAGAAGTAAATGAGGAGGATGAATCAAGTCAAGTTTTCCTCCCCTCACTTTAGTATAAATAGGCATGGAGGGGGGGGCTTCATCCTCAACTCACTCTCCTCCTCTCCTCCATTTGTGTCGAGCACTCTCCCTCCCTCTTTCCTCTTGTTGCCGAGAGCAACAACTCTCCCCCTTCTTTCTTTCTTTTTGTTGCCGAGCAACACAAGAGGAAGAAGCCTCCTCTTCTTCCTCCTCCTCTCCACCAAAAGACCTAGCCACTTCTTCCTCCATTGGTGCCGAGCAAAGCAAGCAAGGAAGAAAGGTCCACAAGCAAGTTCTCAACTCTAGGAAACTTAAGCAAAGAAGGTAAGCTTCCCCTCACCGGTGGTACAAGGCTTTCATGTGATTTTGGATTCTTTTCTATGCCTTGAAAGAAAGTTTTTCCCTATGTTTTTATACATATATGATGCATGATCAGAGGTGTATGTAACCCTAGAATTTCAATCAAAAATATTGTAAATAGGTTAGGAAAATTATTGTCTAACCAAACTAGTGCAAGGTTCCCTCTATGAAATGCTAGGGACCTTCCTATGGTTTTCTTGCTTGGAAGTTGATTGGAACCAAAAGAACCCCACTCTCATGTTTCGGCCAAGAAAGAATTTAGGGTTAGGAGGACCTTGAATTTAAAATAACTATGCTTATATGATATAAAGTTCTTAAGAGTTGTATGCTTGTATGTTGAAAGAAACTCATGAACCTTACTCTTAATATTTCGGCCATGGTAAGGTGATGGTTTAGAGAAGCTTAAACAAAATTCTAATATGCTCAATGACCTCTGTGATATTATGTTATGAAAGATGATTAATGCTCTCATGTTTAATTGGAATGTAGAAAATTAGTTACATGATTTATGACATGTAAGATCACAAGAGTCATAACTTGTTTATGATCCAACTTTGTGTATGATGTTCTTAGTAAATCTTGCTATGAAATTTACTTAGGTTTCCCATGCTTTAGGCCACTTAAAGGAAGTTTATATTCTATGAATTTCGGCCAAGTAAGGTTTAAAGGACCTAGAGGCCTTGGAAATGAAACCTAAGGGGTTAGAAGTACTTCTTATGAAAACTTGATAATGTGTGAATGTGGTACATGTTTGTATGACCTAAATGAATTATTATGTGTTCGGCCATGAAGGGATAGATGCCCTAGAAATCCTAGAACAAAAAAATTAAATATGTCTATGCCATGCTGTATGAAAATGATATGATAATAAGTTAGAATGCATGATTGCTTTAGTTACGAAATGATATGCATAATGAAGTTATATTATGAAATATGTCATGATGTGTTATAGCATAGAAAATGCTATACATAATGAAAAGAAATGAAGTTATGTTATGATATGTGATAGCATAGAAAATGCTATACATAATGAAAAGAAATGAAAAGAATAAATGCATGAAAGATTGTTAAGGACATGATATGATAGTTATGCATGATAAGTTATTTTTATGGTTTGTACCAAGGGTGGGCTCCGTAAACGCCCCGGGGTCGATGGAGTAAGACTCGGGCCTCGTCAGTAATGGGCCTTTGAGTGCCCTAGGTCGATGGAGTAAGACTCGGGCCTAGTATGTATGCATGGTAGGGCTCAAGACTTGCTACCTTGGACCTACGCATTATGTATGTGGTACAAACCGGGATCCCAAATGATGATGATATTAATTTCAAGTACTATTAAGTATAAGTTTTCAAATTCATGATGCATTGCCTACATTCATATGTGCTTGAATTATATGATGATATGATATAATGTCATGTGATATTATGATATGAATATGATGCCCTTGTATGTCTTATGCTTGTGATTTATTTGTTTTATGATATGATATTCATGCTTCTATGAAATGATATGTGAATAAGAAATATGCATGATATGTTTGAATAGAATGATATGTTATGTTATGATTAGTTGAGACGATGATATGTTGATCCATTCTTGATATACGATGATTCTCGGTTTTAGTGAGTAGGAAAGGAACTTACTGAGCCATGAGTGCTCATAGCTTACTTTCCTTGTACCGCAGATAAAAGAGAAAGCTAGATGAACAACGGAGCAGCAGGAGGAGCAGATAGTAATGTGTGTGGTGGTGGCTCGGCTAGGACGATTCGGACAAATTAATATTTTTAGTTATAAGTTCAATATATGCACATTTGAACAAATCAGAATATGTGATATTATGCTTAATAAATTAAATTCTTTAAAAATTTTCCGCTGTTATAGTAAAACATGTACGTAAGTAGTATAAGAACGTAGCGCCGCCTTTGGTTGGGTAAGAAGGGCGGGCGTTACACGGCATACCACAGCGACACAAATCAGAACCGGGGCAAAGTCGGCGCAGGGACTGCCGGTAAGTGATGGTTGCGACGCACGGAAGCTGCGGGCGAATGAGCTGCTGGGGGCACGTGGAGGCTGGCGACGAAGGGCTGGCAGAGGAGCTGCTATGCGTGGTCAGTGATAGGCGTGCGTTGTGGGTGTGGCACGAGTGGTCCAGCGAGCGACGAGTCCTGTCGAAGGCCCCTGTGGCGGCAACACGGGGAAGAAGGGAGCTTTCCCCTTCCCCTGCTCGTGGTGGCTGCGGCGAGGGGAGAAGAAGACCCTCTCCTGGTCATGGAGGCAGCGACGGAAAACCCACACACCAAACTCCTGGCGGCGACGCTGGAATGAGGAGGCCGGAGGAGAAGAGGTAGAGGAGAGGAGCAGCAGCTGACGTTCGCGGGGAAAAGAGGAGGCAGAGGGTGTCTGTGGCCGACGTCGGTCCGATGGTGGCGTCACGAGGAGGAGAGAAAAGGAGTGACGACCGGCGCTGGCGAGGAGCGTGAGGGGGAGAAGCTGCCCCCGTCCCTGTTCAGGTTGGCGGCAACCAAAACCACGAGCCCCCTCCTCCCCCTAGCACGCTGTGAATAGTGCTTTCTTTATGCACCAAAAAACCCTAAATGCAAAAAGACCAACACACCCCTCCCTTTTCTCCTACCCCCCCCCCCCCAAGCCTAGTCGAAGAAGGTGTGAGTCCGACTGACTAGACAGTCTATCACAAAGGCTGTCTCACTCTCGATAACCGAATCAAATCGCTGAATCCATAGTATAATGCCACGCGAGAGTTCACTACAGTAATGGGGTCGCATGAGATGGTAACGATACCGAGTGAACTACGAGAAATAATACCAAGTCGATAATCGAGCCAATGCTAACTGAACGACAAAACGACAAGCGAGTGACGAGTATAATGATAATAGACCGAGCGACATGCGGGACAACGAGTAGACCGAGCGGATGAGCGATACCGAGCGCGCGACCACGAAGATGCTGCTCGGGCGATCGGAAGGATGTCGATCGGGTGGATAAAAGTAGGGTGGACGGTGCCGAGCGCGTGGCCGAGAAAATGTTGGCCAGTTGGTCAGAAGGACTAGCCCCGAAAAATGTCGGCCGGATGGCTGTAAAATGTGATCGAGCGATCTCAAAATGCAGACATGGTGATCCTAAAATACCAACCGGGCGACCATAATGATGTCGAGCGAAGCAAGCACATGGCTAAGTGGACAATCAAGCGAAGGATCAAGTGGCTATCAAAGTGTCGACCGAGCGATGAAAAATAGTGCTGAGCGACTACCAGGCAAGCTCTCAGCCGAACACCAAGTGAGTGCATAGGCGAATACCGAGCAAGAGACGAAGCAGCACTAGGCAGGAGTGGAGCCCGAAAATCGAGCGGGAGCATAGCTCGTGAAATCGATGCGCACGGAAACGAAAGTCATGAGCCGGGCAAGCTAAGAGCCCATGATATATTCTGGTCCGAAACCAGTGGAGATACTCTTGTTCGTGACCATCGGCGATAGTTCAACCCCGAACGGGGGAGATAAAATGCTCCGATATGCTCCATGATCAGTGAAGACCTCTCGACCCGAATGGGGGAGATATGGGATCCGATGAGCTGATCCGAGACCAGTGAAGATCACTCGACCCCAAACGGGGGAGATAGAACATCTGCTATGTGACAATTGCTCGACCCCGAACGGGGGAGGTAGAAGATCCGGTGTGATGATCACTCGACCTCGAACGGGGGAGATAGAAGATCCGATATGATGACCGCTCGACCCTGAATGAGGGAGATAGAAGATCCGATGCGCTGATAAGCTGGTCCGAGACCAGTGATAATCACTTGACCCCGAACGGGGGAGATAAGAAGTACGATGTGCTAATAAGCTGGTCCGAGACCAGTGATAATCACTCGACCCCGAACGAGGGAGATAAGAAGTACGATGCGCTGATAAGCTGGTCCGAGACCATTCATAATCACTTGACCCCGAACGGGGGAGATAGAATATCTGGCATGCTGGTCCGTGACCAGTGAAGAATGCTCGACCTGAACGGGGGAGATGAGAAATATGATGCGCTGATAAGCTGGATGGTGGAGACACGGGTTTAACGTCGCCGCTCGACGGTCTTCAAGGCGGGGTTTTTATAGTCGCCGCTTCGACTTTAGGGTTTAACATCGCCACTCGACGGTCTTCAAGACAGGGTTTTTATAGTCGCTGCTGGTTTTCAAGGCGAGGTTTTTATAGTCGCCGCTTCGACTCTAGGGTTTAACGTCGCCGCTCGACGGTCTTCAAGGCGGGGATTTTATAGTCGTCACTTTTACTCTAGGGTTTAACGTCGCCGCTCGACGGTCTTCAAGGCGGGGTTTTTATAGTCGCCGCTTCGACTCTAGGGTTTAACGTCGCCGCTCGACCGTCTTCAAGGCGGATTTTTTATAGTCGCCGCTTCAACTCTAGGGTTTAACGTCGCCGCTTGACGGTCTTCAAGGCGGGGATTTTATAGTCACCGCTTCAACTCTAGGGTTTAACGTCGCCGCTCGACGGTCTTTATGGTGGGGTTTTATAGTCGCCGCTTCGACTCTAGGGTTTAACGTCGCCACTCGACGGTATTCAAGGCGGGATTTTTATAGTCGCCGCTTCGACTTCTAGAGCCTATGGCTCTAATATAATATACACACCCAGTCGATCGACGCGGGGGGTCTTCGACATCGAGCCCGTGGCTCTAATATAATATACACACCCGCTCGATCGACTCGGGGGTCTTCGACATCGAGCCCGTGGCTCAGATAAATACACACCCGGCCGATCGGCTCGGGGGTCTTCGACATCGAGCCAGTGGCTCAAATAAATACACACCCGGTCGATTGGTTCGGGGGTCTTCGACATCGAGCCCATGGCTCAGATAAATACACACCCAACCGATCGGCTCGGGGGTCTTCGACATCGAGCCCGTGGCTCAGATAAATACACACTCGACCGATCAGCTCGAGGGTTCTCGATCGAGGAACTATGACAGATCATATAACTGAAAGAGAGAATATAACGGAAAAACTGACCTGCCTACCAGCAGAGGATCTGATTCAATTCCTCGACTCCCGAATACCTGTGGAGTGAGGCGAATATGATATGCTTGTCGAAACCCACCAAGCTTATGAATATAGCAAAATTTTTCGGCGTCTTCTGTCTCCATGTTTCAGATCAGGCGAAGTTCCCACAGACAACGCCAAATATGTTCCTGTCGGGAATCTGAGAAGACGGACCTGCTAGTGTGACGTGGCTGGAATGTTGACCGTATCTTCATGACCCGGATGGTGAGCTGTCCTCCGTGTTGACCAAGTCGTCAGAGGTCCTTTAGTCGGCAGTACCTATAGACAGTGACCGGGTTGGCCCGGTCTCTAGTACCCGGATGCTCGAGGCGAGTCCCATGAGTACATAAGTAGCTGAATAATAACAGGACAATAAAATAAGTACAAAATGAGTACGGCGACATACCCTAGCCCGGGGGGGGGGGGGGGGGGAACTGGAACTGGATCGGGTCGTCATGACCCTGAAGGGTGGATTCCTCTGAACCGACCGAAGGGGACCTGGGCCCGGAGGTGACGACGCGGAGCTGAATATGACATGGATCTAAAGGTGGCACACAATCGGAATATAACGACGACACGACCGGCATATGACATCGGCTCGCAGGTCGGAATGTGACAACGGCGCGTAGGCTGGAACACAGTGACAACATAAAGGCCGGAACACGACACACAGATTGGATCGACACAGGGGTCGACATACCACAATGACACAAATCAGAACCGGGGCAAAGTCGGCGCAGGGACTACCGGTAAGTGATGGCTACGGCGCACGGAAGCTGTCGGCGGAGGAGCTACTGGGGGCACGTGGAGGCTGCCGACGGAGGGCTGGCAACGCGCGGAGGCTGCCGGCGGAGGAGCTGCTATGCGTGGTCAGTGATAGGAGTGCGTTGTGGGTGCGGCGCGAGTGGTCCGGCGAGCGACGAATCCTGTCGAAGGCTCCTGTGGCAGCATCACGGGGAAGAAGGGAGCTTTCCCCTTCCCTTGCTCGCGGTGGTTGTGACGAGGGGAGAAGAAGACCCTCTCCTGGTCATGGAGGCAGCGGCGGAAAACCCACGCACTAAACTCCTAGCGACGACGTTGGAATGAGGAGGCCGGAGGAGAAGAGGTAGAGGAGAGGAGCGGTAGCTGACGTTCGCGGGGAAAAGAGGAGGCAGAGGGTGTCTGTGGCCGGCGTCGGTCCGATGGTGGCGTCGCGAGGAGGAGAGAAAAGGAGTGGCGATCGGCGCCGGCGAGGAACGTGAGGGGGAGAAGCTGCCCCTGTCCCTGTTCAGGTTGGCGGCGGCCAAAATCATGAGCCCCCTCCTCCCCCTAGCACGCTGTGAATAGTGCTTTCTTTATACACCAAAAAAAACTTTAAATGTGAAAAGACCAACACACCACTCCCTTTTCTCTTAACCCCCCCTCTCTTTGTCCTCAAGCTGCATCTGCATCAGATAGTATATTTGAACTCCTTGCAATCCCAGAAATCTACAAGAACTTAAATAGGTGCAATTGAAGCTCTCTTGGTCCATAAGTGAGTTTTGGTCAAAACACACTAATTGACTTAGAGAGCTCCGATTGCACTCATTTCAGTTTCTATATAATTATGGGGTTGCAAGGACTTCAAATATACTATTCATTTTTTATTTCAACTTCTCAGAGTGTTAAAATATAATAAGAAAAAATCATAAAAAATCTCCATGTTGGATTTGATATGAAATCATATTAGGCCCAACGTGGAGAATTTTGACGATTCTTTCTTATTACATTTTAACACCTCTACGAGGCCAAAATAAATAATAGATAGCATATTTGAACTATTTGCAACCCCAGAAATCCATAGAAAGTGAAATTGGTGCAATCGGAGCTCTTTAGGTTCATTAGTTAATTTTGGTCAAAATCCACTAATAGACCTAAAGAGCTCCGATTGTACTCATTTCAGTTCCTGTAGATTTCTAAAGTTGCAAAGAGTCCAAATATACTATCCATTATTTATTTTGACTTCGTAGAGGTGTTAAAATGTAATAAGAAAAAATAATCAAAATTCTTCACGTTAGGCCTAATATGAAATCATATCAGGGCCAACGTGGGATTGATATCATTTTATATCAGGCCTATGTTGGGCCTGATATGATTCCATATTAGGCCCTGATTGGGCCTGATATGATACATATTAGGCTCCACCGTGGAGAATTTTGGCAATTCACTCTTATTATATTTTAACACCCTCGAGAAGTCAAGATAAATAATGGATAACATATTTGAACTCCTTGCAACCCTAAAAATCCACAGGAATTGAAATGAGTGCTATCGGAGCTCTCTAGTTCTATTAGTGAGTTTCGACCAAAACTCATTGATAGACTTAAAGAGCTCCGATTACACTCATTTCAGTTCCTGTAGATTTCTGGAGTTGCAAGAAGTTCAAATATGTTATCCATTATTTATTTCAACTTCTTAGATGTGCTAAAATATAATAAAAAGAATCATCAAAATTCTCCACGTTGGGCCTGATATGGAATCATATCAGGCCCACCCATGGAGATTTTTAGTGATTCTTCCTTATTACATTTTAACACCCCGAGAAGTTGAAATAAACAATGGATAGTATATTTGAATTCCTTGCAACCCAAAAAATTTATAGAAACTGAAATGGGTGCAATCGGAGCTCTTTAAGTCCATTAGTGGATTTTGATCGAAATCACTGATAGAACTAGAGAACTCCGATTGTACACATTTTAGTTTCTGTAAATTTATGGAATTGTAAGGAGTTAAATGATGTTATCCTTTGCTTATTTTGGCTTCTTAGGGGTATTAAAATATTTTTAGAAGGATCACTAATGAATCAGCTTCTCATAAAGCTTTTTAAGTTCACGTTATCATATATGCATGCATAGAAAGAGTACGGTAAAGAGAGGAAAGAAAAAAAAAAAAATGAAAGAGAAGAGATATTATATGCATAGGAGGAAAGAGAAGGAAAAGAGAAATGACAAAGAAAATAAAAAAAAAATAATTAAATTTATCAAAAAGGATAGAATGAGAAGCGTACTATAAAAAAATATATCCTTTAATAAATAATAAAATAACATACGTATTTTTAGTAAATTCAAAAATTTAAATAGTCCTTCTTATAAATTGTCAAAACTCATTCCCAATTTCATATACCGTCTTTGAAAATAATTTTTTATACAAATAATTTATAATTTTTGGGAGCCAGTTCAAGTTTTAGTTTATGAGTCTTGATTTTTTTTAGTCCTTGGGGAACAAGAGTATCTTTTTTGTGATTTTTTTTTCTTTTATAGTTTCTAATAAAACAACTATTTAAAAATGTTTAATGGTGCAGACAAAATCATCCATGTGACTAGGTGATGCTAGTTGCACAATTTACAAGTGGCACCCTTAGGATGCAGTGCAGCATTAAAGACATTTGATAGATGCAAAGATCGGCTATCGATGTCCGGTAACGTGAGTATTATTTAGATTTATTTTTCGTGGTCTATGAAAAAATTTTATAGGATCCCATCGGTATTTTCAGACTTAATCAGTTCTAAAAGTTAGATAGATGGATTATAAAAAAAATGGACAACTGACCCTAAGACGTAGTAAATATAGTTGCAGGTGGTAACAATTGAGATCATGGATATTTAGTTTTTTTTATGGAAGACTAATTTAGAGTTTTAGAGGGAGGTGCGCTACTCCCTGAGGCAACAGTAAATTTAGGTTTTAGGGGAAAAAAAACCTAACTGTGTACCATATTAAATATTATATTAATTCTCAAATTGATGATACTAATACATAGGTTTTAAACTTTTCATACAGACTTCTTATTCTTACAAACTTTTCTAATAAAAATAAATAGTAACTTTTTTAAATAATAAAAATTCTACATACTATTATATTATAATAAAAATTATTAAATATTTTAACAGATAATTTATCCATTGGATATAATTAATTATCATATCAGAAAAAAAAATTTCAAGATAGATACATAAATTTATGATCCAATATTTTACCTTTTTATAAAATTCATGATCCAATATTTTTACTTTTTATAAGCTCATCATGTGTCCTGTATATTTTCCTAAGATTTTATTTTCTGTGCATATTATCTTTCTTAATTATTAATATTATTTTTCCTGTCCATGCCCCTCTTTTAATTTTCTTGCCCCATCAATTAATGAAGGAAATAAGTTTAGCTAAGAGAAAGTGAAGTTTGGTAGCTGAAAGACAGAAACCGAAATGTGCAGTAGCTGAAAATTAGGAAAGTGGCGATGAATATTTCGGTGGCCATGGTGCAAGAAAATTCGTACCTTAACTTGACAACGATTGCCTTGAAATTGATCAATAACTTATGGGAGGCATGATCATTTTCTATGCCACTTATCGCTAGCTCCTTGGCAAATCAGTTTTTTTTCTCAACCACTCACTTCTTCACAAAAATATAATTTTATTGGAGATACAAGGACGGAAAAATCGCATTGGTCACGTCACAAATTTTACCATGTCAACTGATCTTGTGATCGTAGTAGCATGAACGGTGAGCGAGCGAGAGCGTGTTAATTAAGTCAAATTAATATTGATTCGTTCATAGTAAACCCAATTTGGCATGTACTGAACTATTGGTTGGGGTTTGACGAGGCAAGTTGTGGTTTACGATTGTAGATGCTAGTGTGGCTGTGGTGGAGTGATAAGCACCCTTCATGTATTCAGGTTTAAAATTTAGAAAGTGCAAATTCACCTTCCGTGTTTGAATATTCACCGTGTTGGCCGTTGTGTAGATTGTCATTTGTGTTTTCGGATTCAGTGCATGGCCGGAGAAAATTTAATTTTCTCTAGAATCAGATTGGTCAACTCTATAATTAATCTGATTGTAAGACTAGATACCTAGATAACAAAACATATAGATATATAACAAGTGAAAATAATCCATTTTATTTATTTATTTTGTCCATTTAATTAATTAGTGGCTTTCATTCGTTCAGCCAATTTTATGTCTAATTTGGCAAGATTTGATGGGACCATTATGTTGTCCAACTCATTTATTGCATCTGATTGATTAATTTGGTCGTCGACTGTTTCTTAAGTTCATCTCTTTCAGTTCATCCAAAAAAGTCTATTCACTTGACTTGTTTGCTATCAAACACGAGTGCCTCGTCATTTGATAGGTCACTGATACATCAAACATATGAGATTTCGATCGATGTGCCAAGATAAGTAATTAGATAAATGCCATTAATGTCGACTCGAGTTTGTCAAGCTAATTAATTCGCGTGAAACTTGGTCTGTCAGTCCTCATGGAAGTAAGTCTCGAGCAAATGAAGTCCACTTGAAAAGTCCCTGTAACCTAACCAACTATCTAGGAGAGAAATTATGGGTGATGCAAGAATGAATAATGATTATCTTCAATTGACTCATTGAGTTAAATTAGACTTTAATTAACACCAGTAGAAGTTGATAATGTATAGCTCGGTTTGAAAAGAAGACGTGGCCAGTCGTCTTCCTCAAATTTTTATGATAATCTCCAGCCACACATAATATATGGTGGTTGATACAATATGACTTTTTGTGTGTCTACCCTGATTTGATTTGAACTTGCAAAATGGGAAAAGATGAACAAGTGGAGATATATAACTTATATATTACCTATCCAAAGTTTGGAGTACTGATTGGGACTTGACTAGTCGTGTTTGGAATAAGTGTTTGTTTTGTTTTTCGTTTTCTTTGACTGGACCACTTTAGAAGAATTTTAAGATTGTTATTCATCGAAAGGTGTTGTTGATCTTCTTTGATTTAAATTTATGAAATAAAATCTGGTCATAGTTAAAGCTGCAAGGAGCATATATCAAAACGGCATTTAGTAGACTCCATAACATTTCTTTTAGTAGAAATTAAACAATAAAATCATTTTTAATATCATGAGGATTCAACACTTAACCCACAAATTCACAAATAAAAACCAAACAAATTATAAAAAAGAATATGAACTTATAGAAATCTACCAATAAACTAGATGTTGAGTCGAAAGTGTGATCTGACCTATGCATTCACATTAGAGCATAGCACTAAAATTGTTGAGTGAAACACGTTCAAGACTTGACTCAGTGAGAGTATAATGAGCAATAATAAATACGAAAAATGGAATTATCTTTAAAATAACAAAGTATCAGAGTATCTAGGGATATGAGATTAAAAAAATATACTTGAAAAGATCGTGCTACAATCTTTGGGAAATTAGAGATGGTTCAGTTGTTTTAGTAGTTAATCCTAATTTATGATCATTATTAATTTTAGCGGCCTCTGCTAATGCCAACAATTCGATTGTTACTAACCAAAAATGATGATCATAAAGGGATTATTGTAAGGATCATTGGTCACGTCTATCTATGGCCAATAACCACGTGTATGGTAATAGTTGAGAGAGTTTCGAAAGTTAAAGAGGGGAGGGCTGGAGGAATTGAGAGTAGAAAACTTACTAAATTGAGTTCATGCTTAGCTTGACTGATATTTTCTACTGACAAAAACTCAGAGAGATTTTAAATGATCCGAGAGATTAGCCCTTAAAGATATTAATGTGTCAATCTAGTAGTTGAGGTTGATCCATATGCTAACTTAGAGCAAGGTCACGTAGGTATTGTACTATATCATTATCATGGGGTACGAGAACTAATTTGAAGGTGTTTGATTTATATGATTTGTGAGTATTATTTTATTTTGTGAGATGATTTCTCTTAAGTATCAAAATGTCAATTTGCAACCTATAATTTTAAGCTTGTTTTTGTTAATCTACTCTTTTATTTTCCATCATAACATTTGATGCAGCTTTTGACAAATTAATAGACAAATAAATGAATAAAAGGTATGTAGTCTCAGCCTGGCTCAAATGGAATTGTTAATTGTTGAGATATATAAATTTAGTCAGGCTGTAATGGTCTTCTCAAGTACTGATATTTAACTTAGAAAAATGAAAATATTTGCTGTATTGTTTTGCAGCTAACAATATCAAAGATACGTGGTTGTTTATGCCCTGACCGTGCAAAGAAACAATCTGATTTTTTGCTTATTCATTGTCCAATTAGCTAAATTTCTTGTTCCTAATGGTTGTGTATTCTTATACAGACTATGGGGGTAAGACTTGGTAGTGCTTTGAAAGGTTATAAGATTTAGTTTGCTATGCTACCAAGTGCTTAATTGTTGGTCATGTTCTTTGTTTTAAACCAAACGTCGATTATCTTTTTAATTATTTTGTGTAAACGTTCCATTGCATGCCTTAACATGTGGTAAAAGGCGAAATCGCTCGGTCCCAGCGCCTCCGCCGCACCCGACTCAAGACCATCACGAGGGAGGTAAATCATAGCATCCTGAGCGAACATGTGGCAGGTGGGGTGAGTTGCACAGGGACCGGGGATTTATACCCCGACTACCTCGAATTTCGACCCCGCGACCTCATGTGGTAGGCATCCTATCATATACCAACTCGGATGATCTATGGAGTCTATTGCATGCCTTAACATGAACAAGGAACAGTGGGTGGGTGCCGTATTAGAGATGACAATCATTTTGTTCAGGTTGAACATAAATTTTTTTTTTTTGTTTTGTTTTTTCTTTCCAACAAGATAAGTAGAGAGCAAACCCGCCATAGGTTGCATAAACATTAGTGAATGGTACATTTGAAAGAAAAAGCTTGTGCAATAACTGAGTATCAGGAGTTCAAAGAGAGACAAAAAAAAGGGGCTAAAAGAGCAATAAAACAGGAAGCTAATTGTAACAGATTTAACAACGCAACATTATACAGAGGAATAATTGAAAAAGTAATTCCCTTGTGCCTTTGATATTTTGTTGACCTTGTCCAGTTGTCCTTTGAAAACCATATCAAAACATTCTGAGATCCTAATGCCTTGAAGAGTGCTGATAAAGTTTCATCCATCATGTGCCGCTTGACACAAATGAAATAGTTGTATGACAGATTCCAAGTTGTTATGGCAGAAGGAATATAAAGCTTCAGAGATGTTTACACCTCTGAATTTATTTTACCTTAGTATTTATACTTTTGTGCACAGTGATTCAGTAGAATATCTTAACAATGTTTGTAGCAAAAAGACAACTACACTGTCATGAAAAAATGATAATTGATCCGGTTCAAAATCTGAATCAAATGAAGGTCGGATGAAGTATCGTTAGTATTGGCGGGGAGGAGACTGTGACGTTGCGGTCGCACAGGCTTCAGAGAACAGACCTCCACGTGGCCCGGAAGAATTGCTAAGCCTGCGTTGGCGGTATCAGATCTCTACACAAACTCAGACAAGCACACGAAATGTTAGACACTAATAACCAGGGAAAAAGTTCCTGGAGCAGGTCCTCCGACGCTCAAGTCAAGTACTTTTTTCCCAGAAAAACAATGTAAGAAGGAAGAAGAAAAGTAGGCAAGTGTGAGAGTGAGCGTACCTGCGCAAGGGAGAGGACGTTCCTTTTTATATGACAATACGTACCTTCTGGAGACTGACCCCTGTCAGAGGATGTCGGGTGTCAGGAATTGTTGAGTAGTGGAGGACACATGACTTTTTCCTATAGACTGGAGGAAGGTTCTACTGGCAGATAATCCCAACCACTGGAATATTCCCTGACATACAACAGATATTCTCTGACAGGTAGTTACGATTCCCTGACCTATTATCGCGTAGTGCCTTTTATCCTACCCGGGTATGATTGAAACAACCCTGATCAGTTTGTTGAGTGCTGATGAACAGACTAGTCGGGCCCCTTCTGTCGGCTTTTATGGTTCCAACCCCACCGAGAGGGATAAGTTTACTCACATGCGTCAGCTTGACCATCCCTGATCGGTAAAGCCAGGTCAGGCTTTGTCCTGACCGCTCGTCTTGCCACGACCCTGGTTTCCCGACCGGGAGATCTCTTTCTGCCTTCAAACCCGAGATGACCCTGAGTGGTCCCCCTGCTATCCCACCTCCTTGACTTCCGACTGCCACATCCCTTGACTTATGACCGCCACGCCACCTTGATCTCTGACTACCACGCCCCTTTGACCTCTGACTGCCACGTCCCCTTGACCAGACCCTACCATTATGCACTGTATCACAAGCCTCCCCCCAAATCTAGTCGAAGGAGGCCCAGGTCCGACTGACTAGACCAGAATCCGATTTCACTTGGCCCTACTACTACGACATTAACTACTTCTTCCTTTTCCCGAGCTCTTGGAAATTTATCCTGCTCTTGGATGCTGCACCATTCCCCAGATGTTTGTGTTGCTGCTTCAATTCCCAAATCTTGGAATACACACCATGTCCCTAAATGCGACACTATTTCCTATATGTCGCTGCACGCCTCGAGGATGACTTTTCACTTCTATCTCTTTAAGAAGCGCTGCCCCCCTCCTACCCTTATGCTTTCCTTGTATTCCTTCATGCCGGAATCTATGGTGGAGCCTGATGAGATATCATCTTTACGCCAACAACTCACCCATCTGACTCAGTTACTTGCCCAGAAGGATGAGGCCTTATTGGAGATGACACAAAGTAGGGACCTCCATTCTTCCTTTTGTCGAGAGATGGAAAAACTTTGGTTAGCCGCTAAGTCCCAGACCCGAGCTGAGGCGGCTTGAAGCATAAGGCTTATGCAGACCTGGAGAGCCAGACTCACTTTATCGCCTATTTGAAGATAAATCATGAGAACTCTTTGACCCTTCTCCAAGAAGAAGGTCGGCTAAAAGATGAAATTAGCGCCCAACAATATCGCTCCATTCAGTGTATCAAGACAGAGCTGATACAAGTACGAGCCGAGCTAGAGCAAGCAAGTCGGGCAGATCGTTCCAGCTGTCCGTGTCCATCTGACCCTGCTAACTGAAAAGGGATTGGGCATTATTTGTACTTTCAGTATGATAATGTGTTTTGAAGAATGCCTTCTGAACTTTATCAAATAAATGTCAATCGGGCTATGCTGTGGATCCTTGCTCATGTCTTTCTTTTAGGCTTCCTTCCTCTTTTCGGCACTTCTCCTTTTGTGTGATCCCCTGCATGCCTAAATATGAAAATATACTTACTGGTAGTTGGAGTTGAGGCGAGAGCCAAAAAGCCCGATCGAGAAGTTGTTGGTCATGAGAACAAGCTCACTTATAGCTTGCATTGGGGTGAGAGTTTAGAGGTGTGAGAGCATGCTCACTTATAACTCGTATTGGGGCGAGAGTCTGGAATCCCGACTGAGAGGTCGTTGGTCGTGAGAGCAAGCTCACTTATAACTCGCACTGGGGCGAGAGTCTGGAGTCCCAACCGAGAGGTCGTTGGTCGTGAGAGCATACTCACTTATAACTCGCACTGGGGCAAGAGTTTGGATGCGTAAGAGCATGCTCACTTATAACTTGCATTGGAAAGAGAGTATGGAATCCCGACCGAGAGGTCGTTGGTCGTGAGATCAAGCTCACTTATAACTTGCACTGGGGTGAGAGTCTGGAGGTGTGAGAGCATGCTCACTTATAACTCGCATTGGGGCAAGAGTTTGGAATCCCGACCGAGAGGTCATTGGTCGTGAGAGAAAGCACACTTATAACTCGCATTGGGGCGAGAGTCTGGAGTCCCGACTGAGAGGTCGTTGGTCGTGAGAGCAAGCTCACTTATAACTCGCACTGAGGCGAGAGTCTGGAGGCATGAGAGCATGCTCACCTATAACTCGCATTGGGGTGAGAGTCTAGAATCCCGACTGAGAGGTCGTTGGTCGTGAGAGCAAGCTCACTTATAACTCGCACTCGGGCGAGAGTCTGGAGGCGTGAGAGCATGCTCACTTATGACTCGCATTGGGGTGAGAGTCTAGAATCCCGACTGAGAGGTCGTTGGTCATGAGAGTAAGCTCACTTATAACTCGCACTGGGGTGAGAGTCTAGAGTCCCGACCGAGAGGTCGTTGGTCGTGAGAGCGAGCTCACTTATAACTCGCACTGGGGTGAGAGTCTAGAGGCGTGAGAGCATGCTCACTTATAACTCGCACTGGGGGAGAGTCTGGAGACGTGAGAGCATGTTCACTTATAACTCACACTGGGACTAGAGTCTGGAGGCGTGAGCCATACTCCCTTAGAGTTACCTCGCTCTTTAGGTATGTTTCGCATTGCTGCTGCTAACCCTTCATTCCTTACTCTGATTTGACTATTCTCCTTGCAACTGCCAGCTTATCCCACACATCCTCAGTCAGGCCACTCCCCTTGAGTGATATGGAAATACAGCGCCGGGGGCGAATAATATTAGACCGTAGGAATGCATCTCACCCAGCTCCCTTTTTTCCTGAGGTCACTGCTTCTGCCACCCCCCAATCATCCTCGCGAGCAGCCCACCAAGTTCGCTTTGCTACGGGGCCTTCCCGACCTACTCCTACTGCGCCTTGCACTCGCCGACCGAGAACTGCGCAGGAGGAATCAAATTCGGATGAGCAGCCACTCTCGCGCCGTCAGCAGTACTGACCTGGGAGACCCGGCTTGGTTTCTAGACCTCCTATGGATAAATCAGCATCCCGTCCGACTCCTACACATGCTCCCGACCAATCTTTTCCAAGGGATTCCCTAATGGCTTCCACGACCCAAACTGGATTTAAGCGGGGAAAAAGTCCGATTATTAAAGAAGAAATTGTTGTAGAGCCCTCTCATGTTCAAGTGGCTCCTACCCCGAATATCCCTTTTCAGCCTCCCTCTTCGGGGATGCCTCCCGAGATGGGACCAGATGATACTACTGCTACTCAGGCGGACCCTCCTACATTCCAACCTTCCACCTCTATTCATCCACCCGTCAGCGAGACTGATGTTGGTCCCTCAAGCTTCCCTCCTTCCGGTGAGACCGGGGCTACAACCTCTCATTTAAAGCCATCCCAACAGTGGTCTGCGATCTTCACCAAAGCTTCAGAGTGGGACAGGCGTGATCAGTTAGATGCTCCCACTAGCCGTCTCAAGTTGTGGGGCCAACTTTCCACTCAATGGGAGGAGCATCTTCGCCAAATGCAATCTCTGCCTATACTTGCCTAGCTAGATCAGTTATCCGAAGGATCTGTCGTGGTATGTTTCTCTGTGTCTTTATCACTCTCCCCTTTTTCTTGATTCTGACCCTTCGACCTTCGACCTTCGACTTTACCTATTCCTCTCCCCCTCTAGGCCTTTGCTGATTCCATGGCTCTGGGTTACACACTTTCCCTTATTCACCAGCAAAACAAAACCTTGAAAGATGAGGTGGTTGACTTGAAACTTCAACTGTCCGATCCAACCTCAGTTGGCTTCCTACTAAGGGGAGAAGTGGCCACCTTGAAGAGAACAAGCGCCACTCAGCAACAGCTTCTCTAGGAGACCCAGTGGGAAGCCGATCGCCTCAGAGATGAAAAGAGCAAGCTTGAATCTCTTTTGCAGGCGTCCGAGATGAATCTATCAAGAGCCTTAGCTGCCCTGGAGACATATAAGGCGGGGGAGTCTGGTTGGCTAAGAGTGCACCTAGAAGAATACTTACATTCTCCGGAGTTTGGTACCCAAGTGGGAGATCGCTTTGCTACGTCCGTGACTTATGGGGCGTTGGGAGCGCTTAGGCAACTCCACGAGGGAGAATACCTATCGTCTATTCATCTTGAGAATTTCTTGGAGCATCAACGTATCCTTAAAGAGATTCCCGATGATATATTTAATGCCTTTAAATGATCTTATGTAAAAACTAGGTGACTCATTGTGATGTGATATGATGTTGAATATTATACCTATTTCGTGCTCATGACATATGAGATCCTGAGCTGTTAAACCCCCAAACGAGAATATGCAGCTATACATTTTGATCTGGTTTTCTATGCACGACCCATCACATTCTCTTCTCACCCTTATGCCTATTCTAGACCTGATAAGGTTGGAGATAATTAGCACTCCATGGGCGACTCAGTGGTCTACCTTGAACATCTTGCAAATAATAGGCCCCTGAGGCCAACTTTTTGACCACTTTGTATGGGTCATCCCATTGAGGTGACAACTTAGTCACTTCTCCTATAGGCTTCGTCTACTTCTAGACTAGGCCCCCTTCTCCAAAAAAGCAAGGCACCACCCTTTTATCATAGTTTTGGCGCATTCTTTGTCGATATGCTGTCAACCGTATGGCCGCCCGCTCATGAATCTCGCTAATAAAATCCAACTCAGATAACCGCCGCTCTATATTTCCCTCATCATATAGCATTCTTCTGACTGAGGACACCTCCACCTCGATGGGCACTACTGCCTCACTGCCATATACCAGGTGGAATGGGGTGAGCCCTGTGCTCTCTCGAGGAGTTGTTCAGTATGCTCATAGGATACTAGGTAATTCTTCTACCCAATCACCTCCTACATGATCTAGTTTGACCTTCAGTTCTCTGACAATTTCTCTATTAGTGACCTCAGTCTGCCCATTGCTTTGAGGATAAGTTACAGATGTGAAGGCCCACGTTATAACGAATTCCTGACACCAGGCTTGGATTATGCGTCCTTGAAATTGTCTCCCATTGTCAGAAACCAACTTGTGAGGAATCCCAAATCTATAAAGGATGTTCTTCCACAGGAATTGGATAAAAACTCCTTCGGTGATCCTGGCCAGGGCTTCCGCCTCTACACATTTAGAAAAATAATCCACATCCACAAGTAGAAATCATCTTTGTCTGGGTGCCATGGGAAAAGATCCTACAATATCCATGCCCCACTAATCGAATGGACAAGAAATCAGGACAGTTTTTAGTGTGTATGTCGGTCGGTGGGTCAGGTTCTGATTTTTTGGCAAGATAAGCAGGCGTTTACCAATCACTATGCGTCTTTCTGTAGAGTGGGCCAGAAATAACTGGCCAGCAATACTTTCCAGGCCAGCATTCTTCCTCTGACATGACTGTCACATCATCCTTGATGTATTTCTCATAGAGCATATAATGCTTCTTCTGACCCTACACACTTAAGCAGTAGTCTGGAGAATGCTCGCTTGTACAATTGGTCCCCGATCAGGGTGTACATATGTACCTATTTCCTGACCAGCCTGGCTTCTTCCGGATCACTGGGCAGGATACCTCGCTGAAGATAATTGATGATCGTAGCCCTCCAGTCAATTGCTTCTTTAATATTATTCTGCAGATCGACTTGAGCTATCAAGAAGGTCTGAGCTACCGATCTATCTAATAACCAAGTAGTCAAAGAACCGACCATTTTGGTAATGCATCAGCCTGGGGAATCTTAGTGACTATGACCTCCTTGAAGTCCTCTTTCATTTTTTCATAGGCCTCTTGATATACTTGCAATTTACTACTAGTAATCTCGAAGCTGCTTGCTACCTGCTGAGTTACCAGCTGAGAGTCTGAATATACAATGACCCGAGCTGCCCCTACATGTCGAGCTGCCTACAGGCCAGCCAATAGAGCCTCGTATTCTGTTTCATTATTGGTGGCTCTGAAATTTAATCAGATAACTAACTACAAGATGTCCTCTTGGGGAGATATCAAAAGGATTCCCACACTGCTCCCATATTGAGTGGAGGATTCATCCATGTAAACTTTCCAAGTTTCTTCAGACTCCGTTTGATGAACCTCCGTCAGAAAGTCGGCTAGGGCCTGAGCCTTAATAGTTGATCGGGGTTGGTACTGTATGTCATATTCTCCCAGCTCATTCGCCCATTTGATGAGCCGGTCTGCCACTTCTACGTTAGTGAGAACTTTACCCATGATGCTATTGGTCAGAACTGTGACGGGATGTGCTAAGAAATAAGGTCTTAAGCGGCATGCCATGAGTACCAATCCATAGACTAACTTTTCTCGGATTGTGTATTGAGACTCACCCCCTTTTAATAAATGGTTGAGGAAGTACACTGGTCGTTGTACATTATCCTGCTCCTTAACCAACATCCCCCCCACGGCCTCAGGGGTGGCTGACAAATATACCCAAAGTGGCTCCCCTGCCGTAGGTTTAAACAAAGAGGGTAGGATCTCCAGGTGCTTCTTAGCTCTTCAAAGGCTTGATTAAATTCTTCATCCAACTGAAATTTAGCAGCTCTCCTAAGAACTTTGAAGAAGGGTAAGGCTCGATCCACCGACAGGGATATGAATCTGGACATCACAGTTATCCGACCTACTATCTTCTGAGCTTCTTTCAAATTCTGAGTGGCCTTCATGTCTTGGAGTGCTCGCACTTTCTCAGGGTTGGCTTCAATTCCTCGCCTAGTAATGAGATATCCTAAAAACATTCCTTCCCGAGCCCTGAATAGGCACTTCAATGGATTCAGCTTTAACCCATATTGCCGTAATGTGTTGCAGGTCTCTTCAACGTCAATAATCAGATTAACTGCTAGGGTGACTTGATAAGTATGTCATCTATATAAACCTCCACATTACGACCAATCTATTCTCTGAATATCTTACCCATCATTCTTTGATAGGTTGCTCCTACATTTCTTAGTCCAAAGGGCATGACAGTATAATAGAAAGTGTCATCGGTCGTGATAAAACTGACCTTCTCTTGATCCTCCCGTGCTAGAGGGATTTGATGATAACCTTGGTAGGCATCCAACATGCAAATCCTTTCGTACCCCGAAGTTGAATCCACCATTTGATCGATCCTAGGCAGCGGATAACAATCCTTGGGCCTAGCGCGATTGAGATCACGGAAGTCGATGTAGACTCTCCACTTATTATTAGGCTTAGAAACTAAGACTACATTTGAGAGTCAGGATGGGAACTGTACCTCTTTAACATGACCAGCTTTCCTGAGCTGCTCCACCTTAGCTCAGATGATCTTATTTTGCTTGACCGAGAAATTCCTTTTTTTCTGCTTAACCGGTCGGGCATCGGGCAACATGATGTAACTTATGCTCGGCCACCTCGGGCTTGACTCCAGGTAACTCCTCAGGAGACCAAGCGAAACCATCCTTATTGCGGATCAAACACTAGACCAAGTCTGCCTTGACCTCCGTGGGAAAATCGCTGGATATGCGGGTGAGACTTTCAGGCCGTTCAAGATATAGTTGAACTTCTTCCCAAGGAAGGGGTTCCTCCTCTATAGACAAAGGCTCTTCTTGGATGATGTGAACCCTTCTATCCTGAGTTCTCTGGGCTTTGCGAGCTTCCACCTTCACTATGTCCACGTAGCACCTTCGGGAGACCAACTGTTCTCCTCTTACTTCCCCAACCTGGTCGCCTACCGAAAATTTGATCTTTTGGTGGAAAGTGGAGACAGCTACCTGGAACTCATGTAACGCCAGTATCCCCAAGATGACATTATAGGAAGATGGTGAA
This sequence comes from Zingiber officinale, assembly GCF_018446385.1. Lineage (NCBI taxonomy): Eukaryota > Viridiplantae > Streptophyta > Magnoliopsida > Zingiberales > Zingiberaceae > Zingiber > Zingiber officinale. The sequence goes on along the minus strand of NC_056004.1, from coordinate 35,160,585 downwards.
TCCACGGCGATGAAGGTGCTCCTCCTTGTCCGCACCAGGGGTTCAGTACCCAGAGATATTGCCAGCTTGATTTGGCCCATGGGGCGTACTTCATTGCCGGTGAAGCCGTATGATATGAGTTAGGTTTCATAGGTCCCCGATAAGGAAAGGAAAGGAGAGGATCAAACGAAGAAGATAGGTTAATATTGGCCGGGATATCCTCAAAGGAAGTAGGCCAATATCGGCCGGGATATACCTTCAAAGGAGGTAGGTTTGTATCGACCGAAATATGCTTCCTAGGAGGAAGATGCATATCAATAGGCACATACCTCAAAGGAGGTAGGCTAATATCGGCCGGGATATACCTCAAAAGGAGGTAGGCTAATATCGGCCGGGGTATACCTCCAAAGGAGGTAGATTTGTATCGACCAAAATATACTTCCCAGAAGGAAGATGCATATCAATAGACACATACCTCAAAGGAGGTAGGCCAATATCGGCCGGGATATATCTCAAAAGGAGGTAGGTTTGTATCGACCGAAATATGCTTCCTAGGCGAAAGATTCATATCAATAGACATATACATTAAAGAAGGTAGGCCAATATCGGTCGGGATATACCTCAAAAGGAGGTAGGCTAATATCGGCCGGGGTATACCTCCAAAGGAGGTAGGTTTGTATCTACCGGAACATACTTCCCAGAAGGAAGATTCATATCAATTGGCATATACATCAAAGGAGGTAGGCCAATATCGGCCGGGATATACCTCAAAAGGGGGTAAGTTAATATCGGCCGGGATATACCTCCAAAGGAGGTTGGTTTGTATTGACCGAAATATACTTCCCAGAAGGAAGATTCATATCAATTGGCATATACCTCAAGGGAGGTAGGCTAATATCGGTCGAGATATATCTCAAAAGGAGGTAGGTTAATATCGGCCGGGGTATACCTCCAAAGGAGGTAGGTTTGTATTGACCGAAATATGCTTCCCATAAGGAAAGCTGAGACCGGCCGATTGACCAATACCTGGGAAAGATACTTGATAAAATATAGCCTAGGGCTAGTCAGGATCAGTAACATAGAAGGTTGCCTCATTAACTAAACCTAATCATGATTAACTTCTATCGATATAAGGAATATTGATACATTGAGTTATCTGCAGCAGGAGGGGTGAAACGATAATTAATGAAGATATCTGCAATATGTAACTATATGACAGGAATTATATATTTTGGTGGGAAATGTATTTTTAGACTATTTTGTAGGTGCTAAACGACAAAAAAGGTACATTTGGGGTACAAGAAAGATTCCTTAAAAAGTCATTCACCACAAGTACACGGCTTATGTCATCTCATAACAAACTCTAACAAACCGGGGTCCACTTCATGACTACGGAGGTTATATGAAGTGGTATAAAAGGGGGAATCCTCTCCGTTGGCGAGGTAAGTTCACATCATTGCGCACATTCATAACCCTAATTTCCAGCTACTGTTCATTTTCCTTCTTCTTCCACACCGAGAGAGATCACTGACTTGAGCGTCGGAGGGCCTAGCCAGGGATTCCCACCCCGGTCTTAGGTCACTGACGATAGTGTTGGTTGGTCTCTTGTGCGCAGGAAATCTGGGAGGCTTCAAATTTGTGTGTCTCTTTGATTGGGTTTCTCTCTCGTCATCGGATCTCCGCGCAAGGAAGGCGTTCGTCAACTCTATTTTTCCCGATCCGCTTTGGGTTTCTCGGATCGTTGTTCTACAGGTATTATTCTTCACCAGTGGTAGGTTTTTTCTCCCGGATCTCCGTCTTGTCAAGCTTCTCAGACAGGATCAAATTTGACGCCGTCTGTAGGAACTTCACCTGAATCTGAGACTACAAGATAGAAGAAGCCGGAAAATCAAACCTACTCACCATTAGTCGAGAGGATCTGGATCTCCTCATCAATTCTCATGTACAAAAGGCCTTACAGCAACAACAACAACTTCAAGCTCACACTGGAGCTACTCTATCAACGGCTCATAATCCGGCAATTTCAACTACTGAGCACCGGAAAGGAAAGGAGCTGGAAGAGGAAGAACATGCGTATTTTCCTCCAGCTGCTATTTCTCCGATAAGACGTCCACGAGCCTTTCTTCGCACTCCCATGGAGCAGGGGGGTAGGAGGCCCGTGTTCCAAGAATCCTCTGGCGAGGCACCAGACAAAGAAAAGCGTAAAATCAAAATGATAACTAGCGATAGCTCACCAGAGAAAGTCATCTCCCCATTCTCTCAAAGTGTATTGGATGATCCGCTCCCTAAGCGGTATCAAAATCTTCAGATCGGTGAGTACACTGGAACAATAGATCCAGAAGATCATCTGTTGAAATTCGAGAACGTAGCATTATTACAACAATTCTCTGACGGGGTGAAGTGTCGGATGTTTTTTACTACCCTCGGAGGAGCCGCACAGCGCTGATTCAAAAGATTGCCAGAGAAGTCTATTAAAAAATTTAAAGATTTCAAGAAGGTTTTTGTACATCATTTTTCCAGCTACAAGAGGTATCATAAGACTCCTTGGAGTCTATTTTCAATTAAGCAAGCATCCAAAGAGTCCATCCGAGCATACATCAAAAGGTTCAATCAGGTAGCTATTGATGTACCTAATGCTACCACTAAAATATTAGTAAGCGCTTTCTCTCAAGGTTTAAATGATAACAATTTCTTTAAAGATTTAGTAAGAAATCCTCCTGCTAATTTTGACTCATTAATTGAGCGTGCTATCGAATTCACTAATGTGGAAGAAGCTCAAGCTGCTCGTAGGAAGGAGGGTGTTACCTCTTCTCCTATCCAGGTTAAGGAGAAAGCTCCAACCCCTGTTCCTCCACCAAGAGGGCCTAGAGCAACTCATCCACCTCACCGTCAACCAGAATTTCGTCCACAAGCTGTACAACACGTGGAGATACAGCTAGAGGCACCAAGAAGATGGTGCACTTATCATAAGACTAGCAGTCATCATACTGAGGACTGTTTCATTTTAAGAAATAAACGAGCCAATAGGGAACGATATCAGAGGTAAAACTATTATAGGCAACAGTACCCCAGGTAACAGAGCCCACTCAAATTGGAATATCGCCCGGTCGAGCGGCAGGACATACTGCTAGTTCCGGCCGGTACAAGCCAAGTGTCAGAGAAAGCACCTTCTGAAACTGTGACGACCCGGCAGGAAGAAAACAGGAGTAATGCCGCTCGGGGCAATATTAATATGATTGCAGGTGGACCCACTGATGGGGATTCTAATAGGGCCAGAAAAGCGCACGCTCGAAGACTGGAAATTCATGCTGTAGGATGTAGCATGGAACGAGCGGCCGATCCCGAAATAAGTTTTGGGCCTAGAGATCTTGAGGGGGTAGAGATACCCCATGACGATGCCCTAATTATCAAAGCCGTGATAGCCAACTACACCATTTCTCGTACATTCATAGACACGGGCAGTTCTATCAATATTATATTCAAGAAGGCTTTTGATCAACTACAAATTGACCCGAGTGAACTTCAGCCGATGGTCACACCTCTATATGGGTTCACAGGCAATGAAGTACAACCGCTGGGTCAAATAAAGTTAGCCATATCTTTAGGAGAAGAGCCTCTGATGAGAACAAGGAGATCTTATTTCATGGTGGTAGACGCCCCATCCTCCTATAATGTGATACTGGGTCGACCTGCCTTAAACGAGTTTAGGGCGGTCGTTTCTGCTTTTTATCAGAAAATTAAATTTCCTGTGGATGATCAAGTCGGGGAGGTGCGAGGTGATCAGAAGGCAGCCCGAAAATGTTATGTAGAAATAGTTCGAGTTGAAGCTAACACTGCCCGAAAGATTCAAAGAATGGAAGTTAATGTCATTCAAGAGAAGCAGCCTGTTCTGGTGTATGAAGAAAAGGAGGAAGTTCAAATCCAGACCGGTCGGCCTGAAGCTACTACATATATTGCGGCTGATCTTGATCCCACTTTGAAAGCCGAACTGGTACAGTGCTTGAGGCAAAATAATGATGTGTTTGCTTGGACGCCCAAAGAAGTCTCGGGCGTTTCTCCTGCAGTTATGGAACATTCTTTACATGTCTTCCCAGATGCCCGCCCGATCATGCAAAGAAAGAGGAATTTTAGCGCGGAACAGAATCAAATCATCAAAGAAGAGATAACTAAACTCATGGAGGCTGGTTACATCAGGGAAGTACAATTTCCCAGCTGGTTAGCTAATGTGGTGATAGTCTCTAAACCAGGAAACAAATGACAAGTGTGCATTGATTTTCGAGATCTCAACAAAGCTTGCCCAAAATATTATTATCCATTACCCAGGATTGATCAATTGGTAGACTCCACTGCTGGATGCGAGTACATCTCTATGCTAGACGCTTATCAAGGCTATCATCAGGTTCCCCTAGCTAAAGAAGATTAAGAAAAGGTTAGTTTTATAACATCTGAAGGTACTTATTGTTATAATGTTATGCCCTTCAGACTAAAAAATGCAGGAGCAACTTATCAAAGGCTTATGAATAAGGTCTTCCAGAAGCAGATTGGTAGAAATATGGAAGTATATGTAGATGATATCTTAATTAAGTCTCTTCAAGCTGCTGATCTGTGCAGGGATGTAGAGGAGACCTGCAGGACATTGAGACAATATGAGCTCAAGTTAAATCCGAGCAAATGTTTATTCGGCGCGAAAGAAGGAAAATTCCTGGGATATATGGTGTCTGAACGGGGAATAGAAGCCAACCCAAGCAAAGTCAAGGCACTTCAGAACATGGAGCCACCACGTAACATGAGAGAAGCTCAGAGATTGACTGGACGGATTACAGCCCTGTCTAGGTTTATTTCCCGGAGGTTTATTTCCCGGTCGGCCGATCGTAGTTTTCATTTCTTTAAAATACTCAAAAAAGCCAATAAATTTCAGTGGAATGAGGAATGTGATAAGGCTTTTCAAGAGTTGAAATATTATTTGTCTACTCTCCCTGTATTAGCTAAGCCTATAGTGGGAGAGACTCTTTGGGTATATTTGTCGGCTAATGAAAACGCTGTAGGTTCTGTATTATTCAGACAAGAAGGAAAAGAGCAACAACCTGTATATTTTTCTAGCCATTTATTAAAAGGAGCTGAGTGTAGATATACTACACTAGAGAAATTAGCTTATGCATTAGTTTTGACCGCTCGGAGGTTGCACCCTTATTTCTTAGCGCATGAAATTATTGTATTAACCAACAGTACTCTTGGACGGGTGTTACTCAACCCAGAGGCCTCAGGTCGGCTGATCAAATGGAAAAATGAACTTGGAGAATATGACATTCAATATCAACCTCGCTCGGCCATCAAAGCACAAGCTCTAGCAGACTTCATTATAGAAGTTCAAGGCCCTAAGGAAGAAAACATTTGGAAAGTTTATGTAGATGGCTCCTCAACTAGACAAGGAAGTGGAATTGAGGTTCTTCTTATATCTCCAAGGGAAGACCGACTTCAACTCTCTATCAGATTGAAATATAGATCTACTAACAATGAAGCAGAATATGAAGCCTTGATAGCAGGATTGCAGGATGCTCGACACATAGGGGCAGCTCGAGTCCTCATCTATTCTGATTCTCAATTGGCAGCCCAACACCTATCAGGTAATTTTGAAATTAATAATGACAGACTCCGGTTATATGTTGAGGCGTTTGATAAGTTGAAATCTCAGTTTCAAGAAGTAAATATACAAAAAGTTCCTAAATCTGAGAATCAGGTAGCAGATGAATTGGCTAAACTGGCTTCTGCTATAGTACCATGGAGCCTAGATCGGCCCGTAGAACAAACTCTATTAATATCCTGTATCGAAAGACAGGCCGAAGCAAAAATTCAAGGTGACTGGAGGGCTCAAATTATATTGTATTTACAGCAAGATATTCTTCCCAGTAATACAGAACAAGCAAGGGTATTTAAGAAGAGAGCTGCTCAGTACACTATGGTAGGAGAGCAGTTATATAAAAGAGCTTTTTCTAGACCATTGCTCAAGTGTATTGGTACAGAAGATATACAATTTATTTTACAGGAGGTTCACCAAGGTTCATGTGGTAGTCATCTAGGAGGGAGATCCTTGGCCCGTAAAATCTTATTAGCGGGATATTTTTGGCCTACTCTACATGAAGATGCCAACAAATTGGTAAGAACTTGTATGTCTTGCCAGAAACATCAAAATATTTCGCATCATCCCACACAGTTGTTGAAAACCTTTATAGTCTTATGTCCCTTTGATCAGTGAGGTATGGACATAGTAGGACCATTTCCTATGGCAACTGCACAGAGAAGATTCTTATTGGTAGCAGTAGATTATTTCTCCAAATGGGTAGAAGCAGAACCACTCGCCCGGATTACTGAAGATGCGGTTATTAAATTTTTGTGGAAAAATATCTTATGTAGATTTGACATTCCTCACAAATTAGTTTCTGATAATGGAAGACAATTTCAAGGGGATAGAATTCTAGCTTGGTGCAAAAGTTATGATATTACTCAAGCTTTTACCTCTGTAGCTTATCCTCAAAGTAATGGTCAAGCAGAAGTAACCAACAGAGAAATTATAAGAGGTTTATAAACCAAACTTGATCATGTCGGAGGTAGCTGGGTAGATGAATTACCCAGCGTTCTTTGGGCATATCGTACTACACCTCGAGAAGCTACAGGAATCACTCCTTTTCAATTAGTTTATGGGAGAGAAACAATAATTCCCATTGAGGTGGAAATAGAATCTGATAGAAGGCAATTATATGATGCAGACAATGAAGGTAGACGACTCATGAAGCTGGATTTGATAGAAGAAATCAGAGATAAAGCTGCTGCTCGTCTCGTATCATACCAACAAAGAATGAGACAAAATTACAACAAGAGGGTCATCCCCAGATTTTTCCAAGTAGGAGATTTAGTATGGAAACGTATTAAACCTGTCGGGGATGTTAGTAAGTTGGCACCACAATGGGGTGGACCCTACAAAGTGGTAGAAAAGCTCGCATCAGGTTCATATTATCTCCAAGACACTGAAGGAAGAATTCTGGAACGTCCCTGGAGTGCAAATCATCTACAACCTTACCGGACTTAATAAAGATCATGCTACTTAAAAAATATGGCAAAGGGAACAAACCATGATTATCTGAAGTAAGTTTCCAATGAAAAGAAGACAAGTATTATTATAGTTTATGTACTCCATTTCTTTCAATAAATGCAATGCAAGGCGAATATCGCCACAAAAACAAATGTTGCTCATACAGATTGACCAGTATTGGCAGAACTTTTATAAATCTATGTTCAAGTAATCAACAGTGGGGAATCTTAAAGATTTATTCGGCCCCCTCCCCCCTGAAGAATCCAGAAATTTTAATTATCATAAGGTCAGTGCAATCATAATTTTACAATAAAACCTAGTCGATTGGGAAATCTCATGAAGTAACTTGGACGGGTCTTCATGGGAGGAACCGGAGACTTTAAGCCATCACAGAGTATAGTCGATCGGGAAATCTCATGAAGTAACTCGGATGGGTCTTCATGGGAGGAACCGGAGACTTTAAAACAACACATAACATAGTCGATCGAGAAATCTCATGAAGTAACTTGGATGAGTTTTCATGGGAGGAACTGGAGACTTTAAACCATCACAGAGCCTAGTCGATCGGGAAATCTCATGAAGTAACTCGGACGGGTCTTCATGGGAGGAACCGGAGACTTTAAACCAACACATAACATAGTCGATCGGGAAATCTCATGAAGTAACTCGGACGGGTCTTCATTGGAGGAACCGGAGACTTTAAACCAACACATAACATAGTCGATCGGGAAATCTCATGAAGTAACTCGGACGGGTCTTCATGGGAGGAATCGGAGACTTTAAACCATCACAGAGCATAGTCGATCAGGAAATCTCATGAAGTAACTCGGACGGGTCTTCATGGGAAGAACCGGAGACTTTAAACCATCACAGAGCATAGTCGATCAGGAAATCTCATGAAGTAACTCGGACGGGTCTGAAGACCCGAGACTTTAAACCATCACAGAGCATAGTCGATCGGGAAATCTCATGAAGTAACTCGGACGGGTCTTCATGGGAGGAACCGGATACTTTAAACCATCACAGAGCATAGTCGATCAGGAAATCTCATGAAGTAACTCGGACGAGTCTTCATGGGAGGAACCGGAGACTTTAAACCATCACAGAGCATAGTCGATCGGGAAATCTCATGAAGTAACTCGGACGGGTCTTCATGGGAGAAACCGGAGACTTTAAACCAACATATAACATAATCGATCAGGAAATCTCATGAAGTAACTCGGACGGGTCTTCATGGGAGGAACCGGAGACTTTAAACCATCACAGAGCATAGTCGATCGGGAAATCTCATGAAGTAACTCGGACGTGTCTTCATGGGAGGAACCGGAGACTTTAAACCATTACAGAGCATAGTCGATCAGGAAATCTCATGAAGTAACTCGGACGGGTCTTCATGGGAGGAACCGGAGACTTTAAACCATTACAGAGCATAGTCGATCAGGAAATCTCATGAAGTAACTCGGACGTGTCTTCATGGGAGGAACCGGAGACTTTAAATCATCACATAACATAGTCAATCAGGAAATCTCATGAAATAACTCGGACGAGCCTTCATGGGAGAAACTGGAAACTTCATAGCCTAATCAACCGGGATTACATTGGCATGGTAAATACAAAGTTATATGGATTTATTCACGAAATCGGTTGACATTTCACACTGGATCAGAAGCCAAGGTTCAAGGGGAATTCTATACATATGGCGTATTTTCTATTTGGAGGTCCATTCATATGGAAATCTTTATTTAAAAATCGACCGGGGTATTATACTCAGCTCGGAACTCAGGAGTTTTATATAGTTCCTTATATAAAATTACTTGGGATTATTCATTCTTTTGAAATATGGAGCACACTAGCTATTATCTGCAGAAGGATTCATCAAGGCGAGGCTTAACTTCAAAAGGTAGATAAGGAATTCTTGAATAAAGCTTATACTTAATGCTTGGAAGCATTTCAAAAGAGGCATTCTCAAATCAGCACAATAGAAAAATAGGTAAGTATCAAAAATTTCTTATACATCGAAATCACTTAATTACCAGGCTTTGGTTACATTTCTTTTCACTACTAGTTTTTCATTTACAAGTCTTTTATGAACAATCTCTTTAGACATTTGGAAAAAGACCTTTTAGATCTGCGGGTAGTTCTTCGTTAAGCCTGCGACGATTTATGAAAGAAAGGGGAGGTTCCTTGGGTAAATAGCCACCCTCTCTTAATTGTTGAAGAACTCCCGATACAGAATGATTTAAAGCACCCACTATCCTGCGGATAAATTCTTGGGCAAATGCTGAAGACTTTAAAAAAATCCTGACGCCACTCTTCCCATCGCTCTTCTCTTGCTCCTTATAACGTTGAAAATCAGCCTGCAGTTTTGTGTTTTGGTCTTTTAAAGCATCCTTTTCTGATTTAAGCTGCTCCAATTCCTTCTGGAGCAGTGACAACTCAACATCTTGAGCTTTCCTGTGCTCTTGTTCCTGTAGGATAGTGAAATCATGAGAGGCTAGGTCTTGAGCTTGGTCAGAAAGACAGGCATTATGGAGCTTCTCTACTTTCTCTAAAATAAGACTTTTATGAGAAGCATCTAAGAGAGCTTTCTCCTTTAAAGTAATTTCTAGTCGGAGACCAGAATGTAATCGATCCACCTGTAATTCCAAAGTTCTTCTTGTAAGCTCTTTATCTTTTAATAATTGCTGGGACTCCTTCAATTCCTGTTTCAAGGTCCCCAATTGTTGATTTTGTAAGACCACTTTCTCTTGCAACTGAACTAGGTCGCTATTAGAAGACGGTAAAGTAGCCTTCAATATCTCCAGTTGAGCTTTTAATTTGTCGTTCTCCTGGTCCTTAGCCGTAAGTAGCTGGTCGATATATAGACTTGAGACAAGAAACTAAACAAAAGAATGATATAATTAAAGATGAGGATACAAAGTTGACAACATATAACTAAAAATACTTACAGTTACTGCCTGACGACTATGGCGGTCGGCCCGATCTGGAAGGCTAAGACCTCTTAGCTGTTCTTGACCTTGTAGCCAAGATTCTGCCAATAGGCCTTGTAACTGTAGAGAACCATAGCTAGATGGGTCAGAGGGTTGTCCCAGTTGAGAGGGTAAACCCATAGCTTGTTTAAATAAAGGGTGGGGAATGGATGAAGAAGGAGGTAAAGAAGAAGAAGACACAATGGCAGGAAAAGAAACAGTAGAAACAAGAGAAGCAGAAGAAGAGCTAGATGGAATAGAAGGTGACAATGCAGGAGAGGCTGATTCAGTTATAGAAACACTAATAGGTAAAGGACTAGCACTTGGTGAAGATCTTCGGCAAGGTGTCCGTTTTGCTCGAGGCCTAGAAGCCAAGGGAGGCAAGGCCAATGCTAAAGATGCAGAGGACACAGAAGGGATAACGACCATCTTAGAAGCAGAAACAGTGGGAGATGAAATAATAGAAGAAGAAGGGATAAGTAGACCGGGTCTCATCATCCTAAGAGAGGGATTAGAGATAATATGGGTAGGAGTTATCAGTGCCTTACCTCTCTCGAGAGAAATGGGCGCTGGGACAAGAGGAGTTTGCACAAAAGTACCAAAGAAATCACTAAAGGGAGAAGCCGCAGTAAGATTTGGCTTTTTAACTAAGGCAACAAAAGGTTCTTCTTCTTCCTCCTCCATGGCTGTGAAAGCCTCTGCCCGTTGTTCCTCTTCAGATAGCAAACCCAAGGTGGAGAAAGTAGGATTAGCCCGGCGGGCGCGCAACTATTCTTCTCCAAGATTATTGACAAAGGACTTAGTCATAGTGGGATTCTTGTACATAAAGGCTGGAAGAAGAACATCAGCTGAAACATAGGAATTAAACACCATTATAAAAGAGATGTATTAATCAGTAAATACGGACCAGAATGTTTATACATACCAAAAGATCCATCCAAAGGGGTGTCAATATTGCTTATCCCGAAAGGAAACATTAAACCCTCCACAATTAGATGCGGCAGGCTGAATTTCGCTCCTCTCAGTTTAGGTAAAGCAGAAGCAACAAGGGGATCTTTAAGAAGATCCTGGGTGCTAGGAAGTGGAGGTAAATCATGTATCCATTGGATGGGAAACGGAGGAGGAGAAGGGAGACGCATATAGAAAAATTTGTGATACCATTCCCCTTGAGGAGGAATACGGTTGAACAGAATAGCCTTAGGACGAGATTGGAATTTGAAAATACCAACATCTACTCGACGAGGAATGAAGAAGTGATAAAAAAGACGGGGAGACAAGGGAAAATCTAACAGTTTGGATACCCCAATAAAATCCATAAGAATAGAAAAGGATTGAGGGACAAACTGGTTAAGGGGAATATTAAAATAGAGGCTAACATTACAGAAAAAAGGGTGAAGAGGAAATCGAAAATCTTGTAGGACTTGATCTCGGAAGATAGAAATACACCCTAAAGGAGGAAGATGCGGACCCTCATGAGAAGCGGGACGAGTTATATAAGAAGGAAAATCATAGGTCGCTTGTAAATCCACTTCTTCTGTATCTATAAGGTCAGAAGTGCATGAGAGAAATCATGCAGGAGGGGAAGTTGCCATAGAAAGACAATAAAAGAGGAATCAGGGAAGATGAAGAAGGATGGGGGAGAGCGGAAGAAAACCTCGTAAAACCCTTGTTTTTCTCTCGGACCTGTGCTAAAACCCCCAAACAGGAACATCAGAAGAAAAGAAGAAAAGAAAAAGTACTCAGAATTTCAATAGTTATAAATGAGTGATAATATCAAGGGATAAAATCAAAAGAAAGTGGTAAAGTTAAGTAATCTTCCTCGAAAAATGTGTAAAGTTTCCTTAGAAATAATTCTTAAGAAAGCCTGACGGATGTAAAGAAAAATTAGTCCGGTAATTATAAGTTCAGGTTATAGGTGTAATAAAATAAGGTGCAAGATATTAGTTAGCAGACAAGACTTGGTTAGAGGCTACCGGATGAGGTCCATAGATATTGTAATGCCCGAAAATTCTCAAAACTATTTTAGAAATATTCTATGATTTTTCTGAAATTTTTAGATATTTTTCCGGAATTTTTAGAATAGCGGAAGTAGCAAAAATAATTAGAACCGCAAAATAGCTTAGGCGGGAATCGAACCCGGGACCTCTCGGATCCGATAACTTTTAGTTAGCCTTAGTAACCAGATGAACCCAGTAGGGCCGTGCTGAAAGGAAAGGGATTCAATTAAATTTATATTGGAGTTGGGCGAATTAATTCCTAAATATAAATAGGAAAATTATTAAGTGAGGAGATTATTTTTTTTAACGTGACCTATCTCCTTCCTCACCCTAGTTTCCGCCGACCCCTTCTTCTCTCCTTCTCTCGGCGCCAACCACAAGGAAGACCTAGGGTTCTCTCCCTAGGGCCCCAAGGACATCTTCCGGCGATAACTCCGGCACAAGGACGCTCTCCTTCGCGAGGGGAACGCTTAGACGCGAGAAGATCGTCGAGAAGTCGTCTCCACCGGAATTCTAGCGAATAGAATTGTAAGGAAATTAGCGTATGAGGTAAGAAACCCCTCACCTGCAGTATAAGTAGCTCCGTTTGGGTTTTTTACGCATTAGTTTAGCTATATGCAGATTTTTATCGACGCATAGCGTGAAATTGACCCTCCTCGCAGGTTTATGGATTTAGTGAGCACTTCTAGATGGGCCGGACACGTAATCCCTCTTCAGTGGGGGGTTTCTAGACGTTGTCAGGTGCCTAGAAGTGGTCTCCCTAATAGAGAGGAGAGTTGGGGCACACTAAGTGTTCGATAAAATAACTAGTTAAGTAAAAATGCAAACTAGGCATTTTAACAGCTCAGTTGAATGCATTAGAAGCATCTAAATCAGTAAATCAGTTTATTCTAGCTTATATGGGACTACGGTCCAATGGGTGGGCTCCCACAGTCGCCTCTGGGTTCAGACAACCTAGCTCTAGGTCCAGATAGCCTAGAAACAACAATTTAGAACAGTTTAGCTATATTCAGTATTTTACTTTTCAGTTGGCACTGTACCAGATTAGATATCCATTGGGTTGGACTCCCACAGTCGTCTCTAGGTTCAGATAACCTAGTAAACCCTACTAAATTCGGGACTTGCAAACCTGGGTTTAGTTAGGGATGCGCGCACAATAAGTACAGTTGCCGGGCCCAACAGCACATGATTATTATTTTGATCTACTATGCTATTAGTTTTCAAAACTCATAAAATCAGTTATGTTAGTTGAGTTTGATTTCAGCTTCAGGTTAGCTTCAGTTAGCTTAGTTCTCTATTATTGTTCTATGTGATTAGCCTGCTATACCATGCTTCAGCTTACATGTTCAGTTATTTCAGTTTATGCTTGCAACCAGAATATGCCATGCCAGTACATGTTTTCAAATAGCATTCTTTAAAAGCATGTTTGCATCGTTGCATGTTTTAGTGAGGTAGTTGGTTTCTTACTAAGCTTTAAGCTTACAGATTCTACTTTCCTTATACTGCAGATAAAGGTAAAGGGAAAATGGACTAGCAGAGGAAGCTGGAGTTCAATGCAAAGATGGTGTGTGTGGCAGGAACTGGAATAAAAGATCCTCAGGGGTTTTAGCAAGCTTAAATAGTTGAATTCTTAGTATTTCTTCTTTCATGCATTTTTAGACCTTAGAATGTTTAAACCATGGGAGATTTATTTAGTTTGTTAGTAATTATGTTAGAATGCTGGTTAATAGTTGCTAGAATATATTCCAATTGATTTTAGAATTGTTGTGTGAGGTTTTGGCACGCCAGAGTGCTGAAATCAGAGTTCCAGTGCGAAATCAGAAACTCCGATCGATCTACGGATCGATCAGAGTGGAGTTGTGCCACTGGATCGGTCAGCTGACCGATCCAGTTGCGAACAGAGAGTTTATGGATCGGTCAGCCGACCGATCCAAATGCGAACAGAAGCTGCAGCAACTCACTGATCGGTCAGCCGACCGATCAGTGAGCCACTGGATCGGTCTACCGACCGATCAGTGTGCTCCTAGATCGGTCGGTAGACCGATCCAACCACATACAGAAGCGTTGTGTGCTTCTGGATCGGTCAGCCGACCGATCCAGAGTCTTCTTCCGTGCCAGTATCAAGCTGGATCGATCACTGGATCGATCCGACAGCCCAATCGATTCATGGATCGATTGAAATGCCTTATTACAGCTAGCAGGACATCCCAGAGGCATAGATTATCTTCCCTAGCGTGTGTACGACTTCTAGGTACACCTAGAATATTAAGTTCAGATTTTTCAGTAATCAGTTTAGTAAAATTTAATCAGTCCAGATTTTCCGCAATAGTTATTTAGCACAACATTACGTAACGATCGGCCTCGTAGCCTAGTCAGTAGGAGGTGGGTCGTTACAGATATGAATCGGGCGGTTCTGATAGATCGGCCGAGACAAAGACCACCCAAACATGTCGACCAAAGGCTCATTATAATAAGTTAAATGATATACACCGTGATAGAACCATAAAAGACTTGATTAATACATAAAATAACATATGAAGATATAGGTGTAAATCAATCAAGTAAAATAAATCGACCGATATTGAGAATATCATAATAAAACTATACCAGATTGGACAAGACATAATTAGTCTATGAAATATCGGGCGGTACTTATCAACCTCGGTATATACCGTCCGGTCATGAGGAAACAATCTAAAACATAATAATCTGTTAATTGAGGTTGTATGATGACCTACCAAGCAACATTTGACATATTTAATCAAAAACAGATGACTGTCATGAGGAAGAGTGGAATTTACAATGAAAAAGGGGTAACCAGCGTCACATAAGTTTGGCAGATTGTCATCATAGAGTTTTGGATTCACTTTTCTACAAGAATTTGAATTTAAATCAAACTAAAGTCAGCTGAGGGTATAGATCAGGGGGCTTGTTCTCAATGAGTTTGCGACGATTTAGGAAATTAGGAGGAGGGTCACGAGATAAGTAACTCTCCTCTCGTAATTGCTGAATCGCTCCTTGAGCTCCCGCAGTAAAGGCTGATAAGATGGACTCCACAATCGGCCTATTGAAGTCAGGAGATTCAATCATGGCAGTGGCCCGTTCCTTGTAACGATTATCTTCACTCGCTTTGTAGACCACCAAAGCCGTTTGGGAAGTCTTCAATTCATCCTCTTTGACAGAAATCTCGGTCTTAATTGAATCAAGGGAGGTGTTCAAAGAGGTTATTTCATCTTCCTTTAGCTGCAGGGCTTTAAGTTTTTCAGCCAATTCTGCTTCATAATTAGCCTTTAGCTCGCCAATTTTGGAAGTCAATTCTTGGTTGAGGTTCGTGACTGATTTGAACTGTGCTTGAAGATTTTCGATTTGGGTTTCAAGTTGCTTCTTGGTAGCATCAGAAAGCGTAGCGGAAGATAACTTAGCAATATGTTGTCTCAGCTTATCATTCTTGTACCTTAGTTTCTTGTTCTTGTTGTATAAGTTGTGCATTAGTCGAGATAAGCCCATGTTTTCCATCCATCGCTAGAAATATGATAAAAGGTCAGGGAATAACCGCTAAAGAAATAGGGAGCAAACGTTAGTAAACATACCTGATTCTCCCTATGGGAGAAACGATCAATTGTCTCAGGAATATGGAGTTCTTCAAAAATGGGACGAACTTCATCCCAATCGCTGGCGAAGGAACCTCCCAGAAATATGGGAAGGATGGGAATAGCAGAAGAACCAGCAGAGAAGGAGGAAGTAGGGATAGAAGGAGGAGCAAAGACTAAATAAGAAGAAGGTGAAGAGGGTAAAGAGGCAGAAGTTGGAATAGATAGGGGAAAAGTGAAAGAGACATCACCAGAAGCACTGGCATTCGAGAAGGGTGAGGCAGGAAAACTGAGAGAAGGGTAGAGTTCGGTCAACGTAGGTTCATCAGAAGGAGGGTCAGCATGAACAAAACCTTCTGAAATCAGTTCATCAGCCGGAAGGACGAGCCTCCTTTTGGACGGAGGAATTCTGGTAAGTTTGCGCTCCGGGCGTTTGCAAGTAACCAGTTCAGCTATTGATTTATTGGGGCTACCAGAAGATGTGAGTTCAATGATGGGAAGAGGAGCAGATGAGGAAACAACAGTAGCCACTGGTGAAGTAACAGCGGGTAAAGAAACAGCAAGGATCTCTGCAGAAGGGCCTTCAGGAGCCTCGATAGCTTCAAGAACCCCCAAAGAACTGGGTGCCTCCGCTAAGGGAACCGACTCTTCGATTGAAGGGGGAGGAATAATAGCAGCCAGAAGTTCGGCTTCCTTGGCACGAATTGCGTCCTCTTTCAGACGTAGTTCTTCATCGATTAAAGCGTCATAAAAGCTCTCCACTACATAGAAAATAAAAATAGATTAGTTAGTTAAAAGCAAGAAGGAAGAAACAAGGTGTTACCTAAAGGAACTTGGGTATCAGGTTTGACGGAGCTTAAGCCAAATAAGTACAAAAGATCGACTCTCAACCACTTAGGAATAGAAAGTCGATGGCTTAACAACTTCTCACAATAAACGGGAAAAGAAGGATGAAGATGAAACTCCTTGACGTCGGGCAAGGGCGGCAAGAAGGATTTCCAGGCATGAGACCAAGGAATGGGTCTTGGAAACTTTAGGAAGAAAAAACGAGATTTCCAGGCTTTGAGAGATGAGGGCATATCCTCAAAAAGAACCATTTTAGTCCGTAAATGAAACAAGAAAACACCAGGTTCCGAACATTTGGGATAAGAGAATATGAAGAAATTTTGAGGAGTAGGAGGAATATCTCACAAACGAAACAGCATGTAAGTACCGCATAGATAACGAAATGCGTTGGGGGCAAATTGTTGCAAAGGAATATCAAAATACTAGCTTATTTCAATCAAGAAAGGAGGAATAGGAAACCTTAAACCTCCTATCAACTGATCCTTGAAAAAGGTTACACAATTATCAGGGGGACGATGAGGACGATCATTCGATTTTGGGATTATGATGCCGTATTCCCGGGGAATTTCATATTGACGACAAATGGCTAGCCTCGCATTTTTATCAAAGGAAGAAGACATATGGACATACCAAGGAGCAATTGCTTCCTCAGCCATGGACAAAAGTATAGGCTAGTAAAATAATAGATTACTTACTGAAGACAAGAAAGGAGATCGTCGAGAAATGGTGAGCACGGGGTTTGGTCCAAGACTGCAGCGAGAAAAGAATACTAAGGAAAGGAGAAGAAAGGATAAAGTTGAAAAGAAGATGAAGGGTTTAGGGTTTGGAAAACACACAGCAGTCGTCAGATCCAAACACTTTTATCTCAGCAGACGCTGGGGATCACAAGAAAAAGGCAAAAGCCTACGTGAGGTGGCGGCTAGAAAAAGTATGTGTCATACCATCATAAAAAAAATATTTATATTGGATGTGACAAATCGGATCAGGCTGGGGTTGGTAACACCTCGGGGTACGCTTCTAACATTCTCTCACCCAGAGAAAAGCCAATCATCAGCTAGGAAGCTTCGAAAGAAGACGTAATTAACTGGATATAATAAAGTGAAAAGGGCTGAATTTTTGACTAAGTCCAAGATAAGGACAAAAACTTTAAGAATGGAGATTTAGGCAAATAACATATTTTAAATTAACATCCTTATAAAATGCAAACTAATATTGATCAAAATAATTTTATATTAGCCGGTATAACTTTGGTTATGCTAGATAAGTATAATATTGATTTCAATCAACGAAACAATATTGACTGGTATAACATTAGCTATAATATAGAAGTATTCCAACAATTAAGATAGCCTCATCCATGATAAATGAAACATAGGATATACAGAGGGGTAATGATTACAACATCATATTTATTCTTGTAAATTACAGAAGGATTCAATAGAATTACTTAATTCAATACAAAAGTTTGTTTCTACACTTAGAATCTGATCAAGTACATAACATTACATTTCCCCTCAGAACAGTAAACCTCAGATAGATAACAAAATTTACAAACACAAGCTCTTGAAACGCTTAGAAAATTTCAGTCCCACTGGATTCAAACTTATCATGGAGCAGAGATGGAAATATCTTACTTCGCCCAGGCTTATCAAGGCACATAAGTGGCAATATTCTGCCTGGGACGAAGAAAGCAACAAAGCAGAAAGACTCAAGGGCAAGGAGAAGGAGAAAAATCTATTCAGACCATGATGGAAAAGTAAATGTAAAAGCCACTTCCCCTCTCAAGCCCTGGAGTTCTGCAACCAGAGCAACCAAGCATAACCCAAGGGTAACATGTGTTGTGCCCTTCACACAACATCCATGGGTTATTTGGTTGCCCTTCCATGAGTAGTGAAAATCTCCCTGAAGTTTCTTGAGTCCTTCAGAGCATCGACATCTTTGGATGAAAAGTCTGGACTGTGAAGCTTCATCTCTTAAGACAATCCCTTGAACCATAGAGGTAGTTGGAGCAAAAATTCCAATAAACTCATATATAGATCTCACCTTGTCCGACAAAAGTCGCCTCCAAAGAGGAGGATCCAAGACCATAACCTTAGCAGTGAAAGGTAGCAAGGAAGGAAAAGAACTGAGATGGGTGGTGAACGAAGAGAAGGTTGTAACCCTATTTAAAGGATCAAAAGGCTCACGGGATCACTATACTTGGTTTAGTTAGACATCTATACACAAAATCTGTGAGGTCATTTCAATATCTGGGGCAGAATCACGGGTAGGAAAAGACAAAACCAGACTTGTGTCTAGTCAGTCGTCTACACCTCCTTCAACTAGACTTGAAGGGAAGGCTAGTGATATGGGTTAGGTTTCATAGGTCCCCGATAAGGAAAGGAAAGGAGAGGATCAAACGAAGAAGATAGGTTAATATTGGCCAGGATATCCTCAAAGGAAGTAGGCCAATATCGACCGGGATTTACCTCCAAAGGAGGTAGGTTTGTATCGACCAAAATATACTTCCCAGAAGGAAGATTCATATCAATTGGCATATACCTCAAGGGAGGTAGGCTAATATAGGCCGGGATATACCTCAAAAGGAGATAGGTTAATATCGGCCGGGGTATACCTCCAAAGGAGGTAGGTTTGTATCGACCGAAATATGCTTCCCATAAGGAAAGACGAGACCGGCCGATTGACCAATACCTGGGAAAGATACTTGATACAATATAGCCTAGGGCTAGTCAGAATCAGTAACATAGAAGGTTGCCTCATTAACTAAACTTAATCATGATTAACTTCTATCGATATAAGGAATATTGATACATTGAGTTATCTGCAGCAGGAGGGGTGAAACGATAATTAATGAAGATATCTGCAATATGTAACTATATGAAAGGAATTATATATTTTGGTGGGAAATGTGTTTTTAGACTATTTTGCAGGTGCTAAACGAAAAAAAAGGTACATCTGGGGTACAAGAAAGATTCCTTAAAAAGTCATTCACCTCAAGTACACGGCTTACGTCATCTCATAACAAACTCTAACAAACCGGGGTCCACTTCATGACTACGGAGGTTATATGAAGTGGTATAAAAGGGGGAATCCTCTCCGTTGGCGAGGTAAGTTCACATCATTGCGCACATTCATAACCCTAATTTCCAGCTACTGTTCATTTTCCTTCTTCTTCCACATTGAGAGAGATCACTGACTTGAGCGTCGGAGGGCCTAGCCAGGGATTCCCACCCCGGTCTTAGGTCACTGACGATAGTGTTGGTTGGTCTCTTGTGCGCAGGAAATCTGGGAGGCTCCAAATTTGTGTGTCTCTTTGATTGGGTTTCTCTCTCGTCATCGGATCTCCGCGCAAGGAAGGCGTTCGTCGACTCTATTTTTCCCGATCCACTTTGGGTTTCTCGGATCGTTGTTCTACAGGTATTATTCTTCACCAGCGGTAGGTTTTTTCTCCCGGATCTTCCTCTTGTCAAGCTTCTCAGACAGGATCACCGTACAATGAGGTGGCCATAGGCTGAAGCTTGCAGGCGTCAATCTGCATGCTTTCAAATGCGTTTCTGAACAGCATGTTGATAGAGCTCCCGGTGTCTACGAAAACTCTGGCTACACGACTATTGGCTATGACAACCTTAATTATGAGAGCATCGTCATGAGGAAGCTCTAGCCCCTCCAGATCTTGTGGCCCAAAACTAATGACGGGCCCGACCGCTTGCTCCCAACTACATCCCACAACATGCACCTCCAGATGACCACGGGATTTTCGCGCCCTAGTAGAATCCCCATATGTGGGTCCACCAGAGATCATGTCGATCTCTCGGACGGTCATGTTGCCCCGGTTTTCTGCCTCCCGGGCTTCCCTAAGTGCCTGGTCGTGACCGGGTCGTTGATTTCCTTGTCTAGCAAGATCGGGCTGAAGCCAGCTAGATTGACCTGCTCCGTCCTTGACCTGTTGGCCGGCCAGTATTCTTTGTTGAGTCTTAGGTACGATTTCGGGAGGAGGTAGACCCATCTTCGTGGCCTGCCTAGAGTCTCGGGCGAACTGAAAGCAATCACTGGTGGCATGAGTGTGGGATCTATGGTATGTGCAATAGCGAGGTCCCCATGGTCAGGCCTTGGGGCTTGTACAACTACTACATGTGGAATCGGTCGGGCCACCAGACTAGGACTGAAGGGTGGTCGACCATCCTGAGTACACAGAAGGGGATAGGCTAGCGGTTGTGGCGGCTTCTTTTCCGGTTTGTTGGTGGGAGTAGACGTCTTGTCTGCTTTCCGCTGAGCAGCTTGAGCCTCTTCAACGTTGATATAGCTGGCTGCCTTTCCTAGCATCTCGTCAAAATTTTTCACGGGATCCCGAATGAGGTCCCGAAAGAACTCTCCTTCTACTAGTCCGTACGAGAAAGCGCTCATCAATATTTCAGAGGTGGCTAAGGGAACGTCTTGAGCCACCTCATTAAAGCGCTTGATATAACTTTGCAAGGGCTCAGTTAACCCTTGCTTGAGCGTAAAGAGACAATGATCTATTTTTTGGTACTTCTTGCTGCTGGTGAAGTGGCACAAAAAGACTGTCTTGAAGCCATGGAAACAAGTGATGGACCCGTTCGGTAAAGTATCGAACCATTTTTGTGTCAATCCGGATAAAGTGTTAAGGAACACTCGGCACTTGATTACGTCACTATACTGATACAACAGAGCAACATTCCTAAACTTTCTGAGATGATCTTTCGGGTCTTGACTACCATCATATTCTCCTATGGCAGGAGGCCTGTAGCCCTTAGGTAACTTTTCTCCGAGCACCCTTGTGGAGAAAGACACTTGCTCCTCAGGATCCACTTTGAGCTCTTCTCTGAGCACTGGGGTTTTACCCTTCTTAGAATTCTTGGGTGGGGAACTTTCCGCCACTGAGGTCTGCAGTTGCTCTTTCTTATTATAGCCGCTTGGGCCCTTGCGATGGTAATCGAGGTCAGGCTCCCGATAGAAGGCTGAGGGAAACTCCTCGGGCTGCTTTCTTTTAGACCCTTTGTCAGAGGCATGGGTCGGCTCCTTAGAGATTGTCGACATCTTGTAAGGTCGAGAAGTGGTGGTCTGCTTCTCGAAAGTTGTCTGCCTCTTGGCTTCTTTGTCCAACTCGTATTCTCCCGCCATCATAGTGACATTGATTCTACCGGTGTCCTCCATCTTCATGCCTCAGAATAGGCAAAGAAGTTTTCCACAGATGGCGCCAAATTGATCATGTCCGGAGTCTGAGTCAGACGAAGGCTGGATGAAGTGTCATTAGTGTTGATGGGGAGGAGACTGTGACGTTACGGTCGCACGGGCTTCAGAGAACAAACGCCCACGTGGCCCGAAAGAATTGCTAAGCTTGCGCCGGAGATATCAGACCTCTGCACACACTCAGACAAGCACACGGAAGGTTAGAGACCAAGAACCAGGGAAAAGTCCATAGAGTAGACCCTCCAACGCTCAAGTTAGGACTTTTTCCCCAGAAAAATAGTGTACTAAGGAAGAAGAAAAGTAGGCAAGTGTACGAGTGAGCGTACTTGCGCAAGGGAGAGGACGTTCTTTTTTATATGACAATACGTACCTTCTGAAGACTGACCCCTGTCAAAGGATGTCGGGTGTTAGGAATTGTTGAGTAGTGGAGGACACGTGACTTTCTCCTATAGACTGGAGGAAGGTTCTACTGGCAGATGATCCCAACCACTGGAATATTCCCTGACATACAGCATATATTCTCTTTCAGGTAGTTACGATTCCCTAACCTATTGTTGCGTAGTGCCTTTTATCCTATCCGAGTATGATTGAAACAACCCTAATCGGTCTGTTGAGTGCTGATGAACAAACTGGTCGGGCCCCTTCTGCCGGCTTTTATGGTTCCAACCCCACCGAGAGGGATAAGTTTGCTCACATGGGTCAGCCTGACCATCCCTGATCGGTAAAGCCAGGTTAGGCTTGGTCCTGACCGCTCTTCTTTCCACAACCCTGGTTTCCCAACCGGGAGATCCCTTTCTGCCTTCAAACCCGAGATGGCCATGAGTGGTCCCTCTGCTATCCCACCTCCTTGACTTCTGACTGCCACATCCCTTGACTTCTGACCGCCATGCCCCTTAACTTCTAACTTCCACGTCCCCTTGATCTCTGACTAGCACACCCTCTTGACCTCTGACTGCCACACCCCCTTGACCAGACCCTACCATTATGCACTATATCAATGATCAATTATACTAAAATACAAGATCTTATAGGCACTTTTATCTAAGAAAATTGTT
Source organism: Zingiber officinale (assembly GCF_018446385.1). NCBI lineage: Eukaryota > Viridiplantae > Streptophyta > Magnoliopsida > Zingiberales > Zingiberaceae > Zingiber > Zingiber officinale. The sequence continues at coordinate 35,137,854 of NC_056004.1, read as the reverse complement.
TATACGATGTGTTGTGAGTAGCCTTGAAGGTAATGTGAGGTTGATAGTTAAGATAATATGGCAGTCAAAGTGATGTAGCGGTCAAAGTCATGATGAGATGGTAGTCAAAGTCAGAGTATGCGTATCCGGATGAATCACCTCTCGGGAGCAAAGCCCCAACATAAATCTAGGCTATACAAACTTGGTTGGAACTATGGGGCACAGTTCCCCACTACTTGGGAATAGAACTCCTAGCATAATCCCAGGCGGACCAAGAGCCGACCCGATCTACAGGACATGACCCCTCATTTCATGTGGGCACAACCCCAACATAAATCTAGGCAGGCATATACTCGACTAGAATTACGGGAAGCAGTTCCCCTCTTCTCATGAACAAAACTCCCAACCTAGAGCCAGCCGGATATAAGGGACTCAGCTCCTCACTTCCCAGATGTAGTGCTCCCAGCCTAGAACCGATCAGTCCCAAAGCCATTTGGATTTGTGAGACATAGCTCCTTACCTCTCAGTATTTCTCAGAAGCAAGGCTCTTGATGTGCGTAAATGTTATAATGGTTTATGTATGTTTTTACGCACACACACTTGCTTTATTCATACATATTCTTTGTATGATCACCTTTTTTATCATGTATTCATCATATATACTCTTTTGTATGAATATCTACTCTTTGTTTGGTTTTGTGTTGACAGGGACAACTTTTAGAGCGAAAACAACATTTGTCGACGCACCGGAGCGAGCCAGAGAACACAGCCGTGCAAACCTTGCACGGCCGTGTGTCCAAATAGAAGAGGAGAAATGCACGACCGTGCAACCCTTGTACGACCGTGCGACCAATCCAGAGGCAGATCAGAACACGACCGTGCAACCCTGCACGACCGTGCCCCCCATGACCAAGGTTAAGCAGCACAAGACCGTGCAACCCTGCACGACCATGTCCCCAGAAGCCAAGTCCCAACATCACACGGCCGTGCCAATTGGTACGGTCGTGCAGTGCATCCAGAGCCAAGAAATGGTACGGTCGTGCCATCCTTGCACAGTCGTGCCATCGCGCCGCACCCTAGATTATAAAAGGGGGTTTAACCCCTTTTCCGAGGGAGAGAGAGCCATGAGGCGATCCGTCAAGAGGAGAATCGCTCTGGTGCCATTCCACGTCGTCCAGGACATTGATCCAATGACCTTTCATTACCACATCAACTCCAGAATTAAAGGATTAGATCCGAAGATCACTCATCATCATTGGATAAGCATACTTCTTCTTTATCTCTTTGTTTTTGAGAATTGTCTGTTTAGATTCACTATGTATTTGGGTTTTTCTCCGACGTCTATGGAGTAGAGTCCTTGTTATAGGATGAGGGAGTAATTGTGGATCGGTTTTGATGTAAGACTCATGTTACGCTTATATTTTATTGGATGATTTTGCTTGCTTTGTTTCGACTACTCGATCTCTTTGCCGAGTTAATTGATTGTGTAGAAATTGCCAACCTCCTAGAGGGAATACCTTAGATCGTACACCCGAGGGGCCTTAGTGATAGGGGTAACATGTTCACAGACATCTAGGGTACTTCCTTGAAAGGAGAGGCGACTCCTCCACAAGGAAATAAGAGACCAAACTAAGCTTCTTAATTTTATCCTTGATATCATCAATAAGAGTCATGTCCTTGTGATCTACCGAGGCACCCTAGTGATAGGGGTTAACCGTAACAGGATTTCATAGGGATCATCTTTGTTTGGTGCTCAAGGATAGTTGCTTTAGCTTCCAACAAATGTATGCTGATGGACAATGAGTATAGGATAGCATGAGACTGTTGGTGCGGGAAGCATCCGACGATCAAACCTTAGTTTTGATATTGGCAAAAGGGATTCAAAGTTAAGGTTAATTGTTATCTAACGATCTTATTTGAGATTTTCAGGAAAGTCCTAACTGTAGTTAGGCAAGTGTAAAATCCTAAGGGGTGGTAACCTTAGGTTATAGGGGTGGTAACCCTAGGTGGAGGAAAACCCTAAGGGGCAGCAACCTTAGGTCCTAGGGGGTGGTAACCCTAGGTGAAGGAAAATCCTAAGGGGGGGTAACCTTAGGTCCTAGGGGAAGGTAACCCTCGGTGGAGAAAAACCCTAAGAGGTGGTAACCCTAGGTAGAAAGTCCAATCGGTCTGGAGGAACGAACTGGCAAAAGGTAAACTCTCCTGAGTGGAGTAGGTGAGGACGCGTTCCCCGGAAGAGGGAACAGTAGGTGCCAGTTCGACCTAGGGAGTCCGGTTGGAAATCCGAAGTCAGAATCGGAAAGTCTGGAGACTGTCAAACTTTTCATATTCATACTACTATTATGTGTGTTGACGTTTATTTTGCAGGATGTATTATTGTTGTTGTGGACTAACGCATCTTGCAGGGACAAAATAGCACAATTAGCCTCGGATGAACAGTACCGAGGTGCCTCCATGGAGATTGGAGGTGCCTCAGGTGCAAAGGAGCAGAGTTTGCGTAGAAGAGCTGGAGGCGTCTCGGATGGAGCTGGAGGCACCTCGGACGGAGCTGGAGGCGCCTTGGATGGCTTAGAGGCGCCTTCAAGGTTGATGGAGGCGCCTCCAAGAGGATCAACGAAGAAGTTTTCAGCGCTGATCCACGCGGCTGACTCGGTAGGTTTGAGGCGCCTTGAATGGGCTTTAAGGCGCCTCCAGCAGGCTTTATAAGGGGTCTCGAACAGCAGCCTTGGTACAACGATTCTCAAGTGATACTACTGCAACGAGCTGCTAACAAGACGATCCGACTAAGCTACGACAAGTCCCCGACAACCCGAAGCTTCATTTTCTCTAAATTCTGTTGTAAGTATAGCTTTATTATTTCGGTTTTGTAATACTTATATATACTTTGCGATCTGCTAGTGAATTACCTAAAGTAAATGCTTAACGAGCGTGGACCTTGGAGTAGGAGTCACCCAAGGCTCCGAAGCAAGTAAAAATACTTGGGTCATTTTGTGTGTTTGTTTTTAATTTATTCCGCTGCTTAACTCTCGTCAAGTTTTACGAATCCGAAATGTGTGAAAGCCATGATCACTATTCACCCCCTCTAGCGCGATCTCGATTTAACAATTGGTATCAGAGCGGGGTAGCTTCGATTTGGTGCAACCACCAATCAAGCATTCTTTTCGTGGTGATTTAAGTTTTTTGGAGTCGATCGGAATCGATATTCTTGCCATCCTCCGATCTTATTTTTTCGTAATCGTACTCTTTTCTCGAAGTTGGTGCAACACCACTCGAGAACGTAATTTACTCTTATTTTTATACCACACTGCTAATCCAGGATCAAGTCCTGGGACATTCTTTTCGTTCATTTTTCTTGTGCTAGATCTAAAATGGCTTTCCAAGAAGGGTTCAACACTGCTCGCTCACCGCTCTTCTCTGGAGATGATTTCGGGTACTGGAAGGTCCGGATGGAGGTGTATCTCTAGACTCACTTTGAAGTCTGCATGATCGTCAAAACCGGGCTTCAACTACCAACTGACGGCACCGGCAAACCACTACCATACGAGGACTAGGACACAACTCTTATCAAAAAGGTAGAAGTGAATGCCAAGGTGACTTGCACTCTCCAGTGTGGCCTATCGAAGAAGGAGCTGAACCGCGTCGGCCCTTTCTAGAGCGCCAAGGAATTGTGGGAGAAGCTGATTGAGCTTCATGAAGGGACGTCTGACACCAAGGTAAGTAAAAGGGATTTAATACTTAATAAACTATATAATATTAAAATACAGGAAAACGAGACGGCTAGCCAACTCCACGCCCAGATACAAGACCTACTGAACGAGCTTCATGCGATCAGACAAAAAGTGGAGAACCGCGACATATTGAGGTATGCCTTAAACGCCTTTCCGAGGAACACCTTATGGGCATCCATGGTAGATGCTTACAAGGTCTCTAAGGATCTTTCGTCAATCAAACTAGATGAATTATTTACAGAATTTGAGTTACATGAACATATTAACTCACGTCCGGCCGAGAAAGGGATTGCTTTGGTTGCAGGTACAAGTAGAACCCGGGAAACTAAAACAAAGCAGAGAACCGAACCCGAATCAGAAGAAGAACCAGATTCGGACGATGACGATGACGAGCTCATGACCGAACTCGTCAACCTGGCGAGGAAACTCTACAGAAAAAAGAGGGGCTTCAACAAGAAGGACGTCAAAAAGGTAATCCAGTCCAAGGAGGCCCAACCAAAGGTGAAGTTCGAGGTGACGTTCTACGGGTGTATCCAAAAGGAGCACATCAAGGCCAACTGTCCAAACCAGAAAGATGCAAAAAAGACAAAAAGGAAGAAGGCCCTGAAGGCAACTTGGGACGAGTCATCTTCAGAGGAGTCCGACAATGAAGAACTCGAGCAGACGAGTTTTCTCGCAATGACGACCCGGGACCAGATTAACGAATCTAGAAGCGAGGATGAATCGGAGGCTGAGTTCGAGAGAAGCCACGGTTCTGCATCTGTTTCCGAAGGGCCAACCCCCTCTATAAGTACAAATCGTCTATATAATTTAATAAATTACTTAATGCGCAAATTAGCTAAGTCTAATGTTCGGATCAAGTTTCTTCTAAAGGAGATAACATTCCTTAAAGAAGTGACTAATGCCGAATACTTGCTTGACTCTGTTCAGGCTAGAACCTCAACTCAAGTTCAAAAACTTGAGGAAGAGAATTCCAACCTGAAAAGTCAAGTCAAGGATTTAAATACTACATTGGAACGGTTTACACTGGGTTCCAAGAATCTTGACTTGATTCTTGGAAAACAGAAAGTCGTATACAATCGATCCGAACTAGGATATAAAGCTAAAAAGAAATATCGGTCTTATTTATCGCTTATTAACAGGCCAAATAGTAAGATAGTCCAAGCATGGGTACCTAAGTCCAACCTAGTCAATCAAGTTGGACTTGGTCAATATTGGGTCCTCAAGGATCAAGTACATTACCTTAATAGACCATATCGAGGCTATGACTCAGGGGGAGCCAATAGAAAAACTATCTTAATAAATAAATAGAATTGTTTGATGATTGTTTATTTACTTTATTGTTAATATGTGTAACGACCCAATTTTCCTTATTTCAAGTTCCAAATGTCCATAAAAATATTTGGAAATACTTTTAAAATATTCTAGAGATTTTTAGGAATTTTTAGAGTATTTTTATGTAATTTTTGGAGGTCGTTTAATAGGGTTACAAAAAGAAAAAAGTTTTGATAAAAAACGTTGAAAGTGAGATTCGAACCCACGACCTCGGGTCGGACTGACCCAAGCAAAACCGGCCCAACCAGCTGAGCTACGCTCATTTTGTTAATTATATATGGAGTGATATATATTTAAGTAATAGTTAGGAACAGTAAAATAATAGGAAATAAAATGGTTGCAGCTGGGATTCGATCCCTCGTGTTGGGCTTTAAGCAGAACGCAGCCCACCAACAGACCAGCCGCGGGTTTGTTAATAAAATCCGAATTAAGTTGTATTTAAGCAATAGTTAGTTAACAGAATATTAAAGTTATAAGAAGAGAACTTAGGTTTTTCCCCGTGACAAAAAAATCTTCTTCTCTTCTCACGCGACGGCGCGGCGTCCCTGCTGTTTGGGCGAAAACGAAGACAACGAAGCCTTAGCTTCATCTCCGGCGGCCGACCGAAGGGGATTTCCACGAGCTCTTGCAGATCCAAGCTCTTATCGGCAAGGAGAGCGCGCGGGCACAAGGAAGAGCCGAAACAACCACATCTCCGAAGCCCTAGAGGTCGTCTCCGTCGGTTGTAAGTCCAAGAACTCTCGGTGAGTTGCTTCTCACCTGCAGTAGGAGTAGTTCCGAGCTTCGATTTGTTTTCTTTGCTTTCGGATTTGTTTGAAGTTCCTTGTGTTGAGTCTGCCGTGAGTTTTCCTTGTTTGGATGATTGCTGTGGTGTAGATTTTATTCACATGAATAAAGATGAAACCCTTAGATAAGTGGTTTTCTTTGGTTTAGATGATCGCTGCCATTTTTGTTTCCTACCGTGAGTTATTGCTGTCCATGTGTTTCTGTGGGCAGAAGTGAGCACAAAGAAGAGCATGTTTAGATTTCTCGAATAGGTTTTGTATAGGTTTCAAGTTTAACAGATTTTAGTGCATCCTACTTGACCTTGACAGCACATTATAGGAACATTAGCAAAACAACCAGTAAATATCTATTTTTGGAAGCCCTACATCAACTGCACATGTAATGCGCATGATGTGTAAAAGAATTAAGAAACTAGGATTATGTTTTCCTATTAGCAAGTGCAGAACCGGATTATACTTTGCCTATTAGCAAGTGCAAACTTAGTCTAGCTTCTTTAAACAGGTGTGGAATCGTTATATTGTAGTGTTGCTTCTAATAGCAGTGCAAATTTGGTTGCTTGTTTATTTTATAAACTCGAGCAGTTTTATTGTTATGTTAGTAAGTGTAGAATACCTCCTTACCGTCCATTAGAAGCAACCTTTCCTTATACTTTGCTTAATTGGAAATAATTCAACATGAGTAGATTTTAGTGATACATGCTTTAGTATATCATGCGTAGATGTTTGATAACAGCAATATCCCTTCTTATATCTCGGTTTCCATGAAAGGTGCTTATTTCCAATTATGTTAAGGATTATAGCATGTAGTAGTATGCTGATTCAGTTTCCCTTGCCACTAAATGAGCATGCACAACTTAGTATACTAGTAAGTTTGGATAGATTATTTGTTACTGGTTTAAGGGCAAGAATAACCTTGTTATAACAGTTCAGAATTAGTTTATTTTGCTCTACCTTACAGCATGTTTAGAAAGTCCAAGTTAGCTTTCAATTGCTCTATTTTACAGCATGTTTAGTAAGTCTAAGTTAGCTTTCTTTTGTTCTATTTTACAGCATGTTTAGAAAGTCCAAGTTGCTTTCTTTGCTCTATCTTTATAGCATGCAGATTTTTATAAGTAAAGTATGCAGATTTTTATAGGCTTAATATGCAGATTTTTTGTTAAGCTTTGCATGCGGATTTATGTTAAGCTTTGTATACAGATTTTCAGTACGTAGGGTGTGTTCTAGTGCACCCCAAGTGCTTGATAAAATGCTTAGCTCAATATAATGCTACAGTAGGCATTTTAATAGCTCAGTTAATGCAGTAGAAGCATTTAAAATAACTTATTTAGTCTTGCTTCAGCTTATATGGGACTACGGTCCAATGGGTGGGCTCCCACAGTCGCCTCTAGGTTCAGATAACCTAGTTCTAGGTTCAGATAACCTAGTAAAAGCAAGATAAGAAAATTAGCTATGAAATCAGTATTTTATTTTCAGCAGTGGCACTGTACTGGATTAGATATCCATTGGGTTGGGCTCCCACAGTCGTCCCTAGGTTTAGATAACCTAGTAAACCCTGGTTTAGTTAGGGATGCGCGCACAGCAAGTACAGTTGCCGGGCCCATCAGCAGCATGATTATTATTTTGATCTATTATGTAAATAGTTTTCAAAACTTCACAAATTAGTTATGTGAATACAAGTTAGACTCAGTTTAGCACTAATTAGTTCAGCTTACGTATCAGTTCAGTTTCTTATTGATACACATGATAGTTCTATGATTAGTTTTACATGTTAGCTTTTCAGTTAGTATGATTCCTTTATTGGTTTATGAGCATGATTAGCTGTACATGTTTAGTATTTCAGTTAGTATGATTCCTTTATTGATTCATGAGCATGATTAGTTATACATGTTAGCTTTTCAGTTAGTTTCTTTGCTATTTATGAGCATGATTAGTTATACATGTTAGCTTTTCAGTTAGTTGATTTCTTTGCTATTTATGAGCATGAGTAGCTTTACATGTTAGCATTCAGTTTTAGCATGTTTTTATATATATACATGCATATCGAGTTTTTGTGAGTAGGATAGCGCTCACTAAGCTTTTAGCTTATAGATACTATTTTCCTCCTACTGCAGATAAAGGAAAAAAAAAACTAAAGTATAAGGAAGAAGGCGACAAGGAGATGCTGTGACAGTGTGTGTGATGCCAGGACTATGGAGAGATCCAGAGTTCGCTAGTGAATTTTCAGGACCTACCTGTTTAGAGTTTTAGTTTATGTTATTATGAAGTTGAGATTGTAATTGAGTTTATTTCCGCATTTGTAGTTTGATACCTCCTATTGTTGGAGTGATATGGTTGTTTGCCATTGTTAGAGTAGTTTCATATTTTTATTGTGCTATTATACTGCGTGGTTGTGAAATTATATGTGCCAGCCGCCTGTGGCTGAGTATACATGTTATGTATCCCAGTTTGGGGTCACCGGTACAGGGGAGATTCTGTCGAAATTTTTCGGTAGAGTTTCTATGTGATTTTTAATCATACCGGTTAAGTAGAGTTAGTAGTCAAGTAACGGTCATCCTTAGACTGTAGTAGTAGTAAGAAGGGTGGTCGTTACAATATGCATGGTTAGATTAAGATAGATTAATGACCTAGGCATAATTTACAATTGTTCAGTTAAACCTAGGGATTTCGAAAAGAAAATTAAATATGACATTTCTTTGAGCTGTTCTGTCTAGGAAGTGGTGGATGATCTCATACCCAAAAAGGTCTAGTGCCTCGCCACGACCTGAGAATCAATCTTTGAAATACATATTTACTTGACTAATTGAAAAACCTAAGTTTAACTCAAATGTAAATTAATCCTTAGAAATAATCTAAATCAAAGATAACCATCTCACAAAAACTACTTAAGGTTCCTTTATTAATAACTTAGAATCGGGTGAGATGAATTTAGATTAAACTTAGTTCAAATTAACTAATTTAATAATTTAACTTAATTAATGAATTTAACTTAATTAATCTATTTAATAATTTAACTTATTTAATCAAATTAATAATTTAACTTAATTAATAATTTAACTTAGTTAATCAATTAACTTAAGTAATTAATTTCAAATTTGGATCTAGGCTGAACTTACTTAATTAACTTATCCTTTTAAAAACTTATTTAAAAACTTTTAAAACTTATTTAAAAAACTTTTAAAACTTATTTAAATTTTTTTTTAAAAACCTTTTTTAAAAAAAACTTTTAAAACTTATTTAAAAACTTTTAAAAACTTATTTAAAAAACTTTTAAAACTTATTTAAAAAACTTTCTACAAACCTTTTAATTTTTTTTTTAAAACTTATCTTTTAAAACTTATTTAAATTTTTTTTAAAAAACTTATTTAAAAAACTTTTAAAACTTATTTAAAAATCCTTTTAAAAACATATTTAAAAATCCTTTTAAAAACTTATTTAAAAACTTTTAAAACTTATTTAAAAATCTTTTAAAAACTTATTTAAAAATCTTTTAAAAACTTATTTAAAAATCTTTTAAAACTTATCTAAAAAACTTTTAAAACTTATTTAAAAATCATTTTAAAAACTTAAAAAAAAAACATTTTCCTCTGAAGGCGCCGAACGAAGGCGCCTCTGCTATGGCAGAGGCGCCCTCCAGGATTGGCGGGAGAATTCCCGCCGAAAACCACTAAGGCGCCTCAGACTGAGTCCGAGGCACCCTCAAAGTGACATGGAAGGCGCCTTTAAAGAGCTTGAAGGCGCCCTCAATGGCGACATATGTAGTGAACAGAGAGTTCGCTGCAATTCGTTTTCTCGCCCAAAAACGATGATCAAGGCGACCTCAACCCCGGATTTCTTCCTTCTACCTCCGTTAAAACCTTGGAATGGCTCCTAAGTATACCTAAATCCATATTTCATCATTTTTTGTGCTATTTTTTTTACTATTTTTATGCTTATATGGGTAAAATTAGGAAACGACGCAATGTTACGTCCACATCGAGCACTACCCCGTCCACCGATTCTAGATTCCCCACTGAGCAGCATAGGCTTAGTTTCTCTCAGCATTCATACTCTGTCATTAAATGTAGATACCTAAGTAGACCTTGTTTCATGAATTACAGTCAGCCTGTCATTCAAATAATTGCACACTATCGGCTAGATAGACTGGTTTACTGCAGTCATGTAGTAAATCAAGATTTATGTGTCCAGTTTTTCAACAACCTTGAGAGGGTTGATGATTTCGTCTATTCGATCAGAGTTGGTGGAAAGGACATCTAGTTCATTCTTTCTCTGTTATGTACTAGTTTAGAGCTTAGACAGTCAGCTTGCCCATTCCCGTGCTACTCTGGTAGGGATCTGCCATTTGGCGAGCCCTACTCCCACATTACTCTAGATACACTCTATGAGTATTTTTTTTGGGGGAGTGAGACCACTTGGAGTCTCTGACTTTAGGTCGATGTCTCTTAGGGTGCAGGACTATATCATGTATAGAGTCCTGACTGCATGCATTCTACCCATCACATCTAGGGACGTCCTGAAGATGCGACCATCTCACCCTTTCTTTTTATATGCATTATGTCATCATCTAGATATAGACATTGCATTGCATATGTTCTCTAACATTGTTCATGCGGCTAGTCTCATCACATCTCGAGCAGTCCACATGCCCTACTGTCATGTGCTGACTTCCATCTTCTCGACTATAGAGGGCATAGATGTGACTCAGGGGACGATTATTCCCCTTACACATTATGATGAGTTTGGGCTGTATCTGTAACGCTCGCCCTCCCTGCTAACCCTAAGGGACGGGGCTACGATACTCTATGTACAAATAACAGCGGAAGACTTAAAATAATTTTTTCTTGGTTTAATAAAAACTTTTCTTTTGTTTTTCTTTTCATCAAAACCGAACTACACTATCATGGCCTCAATAACATGATATCAAACTTAGTAGAAACATAACATCAAGTCACACATATAGTACTACAATCCATGATACCAAAGCGTAGTTCTTTAAAAGTTTTAAAGCAGGTTCTTATTTGGTTGCCTAGCCACCGCCACACACATCTTCTTGCCTCTCCTGCTGCTCCTCTAGTTCATCCAGCTTTTTCCTTTATCTGTGGTACAAGGACAGTAAGCTGTGAGCACTCATGGCTCAGTAAGTTCCTTTCCTACTCACTAAAACCGAAAATCATAGCATAATCAAAGAATGTCTCCACATGGCATCATTTCAATTAATCATGACATAATGTAACATACTCTTTTAAGCATATCATGCAACATGAAGAAATCATAACTAGTCATATCATAGCGTAAGCATAGCATGAAGCATAACATAATCTTATCTAACCATGGCATATCATCATAAGGAGTCATGGCATATCATACACATGAACATATCATGGAACATAACATAATCATATCTAACCATGGCATATAAATCATCATAAGGAGTCATGGCATATCATACACATGAACATATCATGGAACATAATCATAATCATATCTAACCATGGCATATAAATCATCATAAGGTCTATGCATATGATTTTGAAAAACATGTATCCGAAAAACATGTGTATGTCTCATGACCTTTAAAACCATTTCTTCTTACATATATACTTGAACATAATCTCAACTTAAAGGGGATCCCGGCTATGTACCACTTACATATTGCGCGCAACCTATGTAGGTCCAAGGTAACAAGTCTTGAACCCTACAAAGCAAACATACTAGGCCCGAGTCTTACTCCATCGACCTAGGGGCACTTAGGAGTCCATCCCTAACGAGGCCCGAGTCTTATTCCATCGACCCCGGGGCGCTTATGGAGCCCACCCTTGGTACAAGCCATATAAAGTAAAGTACATGTCATACTTATACATATCATACATCATAAAAGCATGCATCACTTAGGCACACTTCATATCATAAAAGTATGCATCACTTAGGCATACATCATGTCATAAAAGTATGCATCACTTAGGCATACATCATATTATAAAGGTATGCATCACTTAGGCATACATCATGTCATAAAGGTATGCATCACTTAGGCATACATCATACCATAAAAATATGCATCACTTAGGCATACATCATATCATAACAATATGCATCACTTAGGCATACATCATATCATAACAATATGCATCACTTAAGCATAGATCATAAAAACATGCATATCTTAAGCATATAGCATATCATCAAGCATGCATAATTTAACCACATAGCATATCATAAAAGCATGCATATTTTAAGCACTAACTATAGCATCAAAGCATGCATAATTTAACCATATATCATAACATAAGCATGCATATTTTCAGCTCATATCATATCATCAAAGTATGCATAATTTAACCACATAGCATATCATGAAAGCATGCATATTTTAAACACTAAATATAACATCAAAGCATGCATAATTTAACCACTTAGCATATCATGAAAGCATGCATATTTTAAGCACTAACCATAGCATCAAAGCATGCATAATTTAACCATATATCATAACATAAAACATGCATCTTTTGAACTCATAACATATTGTAAAATTTCTCATTTTATATAGCTCACAAGCATACATGTCTAAGCATAAAAGTGTATCATGTGCTCATCCAATCATAAGAAACAATGTAACATGATTAACTTGGGTACTAAGCTTCCTAATCCCTTAGGTTCTTATCTTGGCCGAAACCCTCTTAGGTGCCAATCTAGGTTTTAAACAACATCCAAGCATGTAGAACCTAGTTCATCCACATATCATTCTCATAGGAAGTATTATAAACAAGATTTACTTGGACTCCAAGTTCTCCAAGTCCTTAAACCTCATTTGGCCGAACCTTAACAAGTGTGAAACAAGGTTCTAAATGACATAAATCATGGAAACCTTAACCATATTTATAGCATTTATTTCAAGGAATATGGTAAGCACAATTGAGTTAGTTCCTAACTCCTTTAAGCCCGTAACATTAGGTCATGGCCAAAATTTACAAGTACCCATTTAGGGTTTCAAGCAAGCATACAAGCATGTGAACTTACCCTAACATCATGTATAAATTCATAAGTGGCCTCATACAAGTAGTCATGGCCGAAACTTCCCTTAGCATCAATTTAGGTCACTAACAACATATATCATGTAAATTTTAGCTTTCTACATTTCATATTTCATGGAGAGTGACATGAGCATGTTCAAGTAAGTTCTAGGGTTTCTAAAGCATGTATTCCCTTCATGGCCGAGACTCAAAGTGTCCATTTGAATCATAGTTAAATGTATAAGCATGTGAACACAATTAACATGTTATCTCAATTTCATAAGAAGCATCTTTAACACATGAGGTCTAAATTTTAAGGTTTCTAGGTCTTTAAACCCTACATGGCCGAACCTCATCAAGTATGGAATTTGTTCAAATGGCATAAAAGTATGGAAAGTCATAACACATTTCATAACATGTATAAAAGTCAAGCACTATAAGCATACATTCAAGTTGTGTCTTAGGTTTCCTAGGTTTTTCCTTTCTTTATCTCATAGCATATGTTTGGCCGAAACCTTCCAAGTCTTTAAACTAGGTTTTAGGTGGCCTAAAGTATGGAAAATCTAAACAAGTTTCATGGCAAAAATATTAAAGAAACTATACTTACAAGTTTGGTTCACAAACAAGCTATGACCCTTGTGGTCTTAATTAACATATATCATGCAACCAATTTTCCTATACTCTAATTAAGCATGGGAGCATCAAACAACTTTCATATCTTATTATCATAGAAGTTTTGAGCATGTTAAAAATCTGTTTAAGCTATTCTAAAGCATCCACCTTACCATGGCCGAAACTTTAGAAGTGATGTTCATGAGTTTCTATCAACATACAAGCATACAACTCTTTGAGAAACTTTATATTCTATCATATAAACATGGTAAGTTTAAATTCAAAGTCTTCCTAACCCTAAACCCTTCATTGGCCGAAACTTGTGAGTGGGATACTTTTAGTTCCAAGTAACCATCAAGTATGAAAACGATAATGGATCCTTAACCATTTATTTAGAGGGTTTTGTGCAAGTTAGGTAACCAATTAAATTCCCTAGCCCTTACAAAACCTTTTTGGCCGAAACTCTAGGGTTAGATACATCCCTAATCCAACAACACATATATATAAAAATATGAGAGAAAACCTTCTTACAAAGCATAGAAAAATTATCATGAATCAAAGCTTATATTAAACATTCCTAGGATCACAAGTCCTTCCTTTGGCCGAATTTTTCACAACTTTGTTCTAGGTTTTAAAATCCTCATAAAATTCAAAAACACATAAAAATCCCTTGTACCACAGGTGAGGGGAAGCTTACATCCTTTTCGCTTGTGGTTCTAAAGTGTGGTGATGAAAGAAGAGGTCTCTTCTTCTTGTTCTCCTCCTTTGATTTCCCTTGGTAGCCTTCCTTGTATTCTAGGAGGAACCTTGTTTTTTTTGGGAGCCAAAAATGGAGGAGAGGGGGCTGAGGTTCTCGGTGATGGAGAGGAGAGAATGAGAGAAATGAGAGAAAAATAAAATCTTCTCTTTACATATTCTCTTTTATGTTAAGGGGGAAGAGGTAGCAAAATTGGTTTTTGCTTTCCTTCTCCCTTAGCCCCCTTTTTTTTCATTTTTATTTTTATTTTATTTATTTATTTGTTCTCATCATTCATGATGAAACAAGGGGGAATGAATCCCCTTAATTCCCTTCTTTAGGTCACGACAAAAGAAGAAGAAGAGGGAGAGAAAAGAAGGAAGGCAAGTTGCCTTTCTCTTGCTCTTTTCTTGTTTTCTTTTGGCTAGCTTTTACTCTCACCCTTATCATGAGTTTCCCTCCTTTGCTATCAATATATTATTCCTATCCCAACTGGTTATTACCCATTAATCCTATCATTTACATCATGAGAGGTTCAAGGTTCAATCCTTGACCATTCCCTATTTTTATTTCTTTTTGGTTCAACATTCTACTAATATTTTTCTAAGGTAAATTCATCATTCTCATATTTATCTTAAAAGCTTAGTGGGTGTTACAGTATCATCTTAGATTAGCGCATATAGATGTCACTGCTCAGGGGGTCCTAGCATGGGAGGGTAGACCTCCACCAGCCGATCTAGCTGACGATGGGCCAATTGCTCCAGCCGAGGGAGGTGCCCTAGTCCCAGATGAGTTCTTTCAGCCACCTGAGGGACGAGAGGAGTTATTTGAGTTCTCTCATGATCAGATATTTGGAGAGCCCCTCGATCCATCTCAACCTTTGACATCAGCACAATCGTCCACTTCCTCATCCATTGAGGATAGACTCGCTCGTCTTGAGCGAACCTCCGCGCTGACACATCAGCTAGTCGTAGATGGCTTCCAGACACTACAGACTGAGGTCACTTCTCTCCGAGAGGAGATTCACCGAGCGTGGCATATACATGAGCAACCCCCACCACTATCTGACGATCCTCTAGCTGATGATCCTTCTACCTGATTCTATCTTTTCTTGCATTGTATATTGGGTCTGGACATCTCACTAGTACTTTGTTTGCTTAGACATTTGATTAGTCATACTTACTTCCTTATGCTTAAGACTACCTCTATTTAAATGACTTTTAGGATTTGTTTCCAATATTCTAGGAAAACTAATATTTTCAAAAATCCGAAATTCTTAGATTTTCAAGATTTGGACTTAGCCTAGGAATTCACCCCTAGAAATCATGTTCCCCTAGTTTTTAGCCAAAACATCTCACAAGCACACTAGGTTTACCTTGTTTGTGTTTGAAAAACTTAGAACGGGATGAGATGCATAGGATACAGTCTAGACTTCAGAATGCTTATTTCTGTGCATCACAGTAATTCTGGACAATAAATATCAACATATATTAATCAAGTTAAGTTATCCAATCTTAGTTAAATCTAACTAGAATTCTAAGCTTAATTTGACTAATCGAGTGAAAACTGTTGCCCTCTAAGTAATCAGCTAGTAACTGATGGTTAGACATGTGGCCAAGGAATTTAAGTATTTACCTTTCAGTTACTCATGCTTGGACTTTAGGAATATTTTTTTGATTTTTTTTTGTTTCTCCAAAGTGAAAATGACCTTAGTTAAAATTTTACAAGTTTTTCAAGTTAAGCATTTTTCAAAATAATTTTAAGATTTAGCTTATTTTCAAAAAGAAAAATCTTTTTCAAATTTGACTAAGTTCCTATGTTTCAAACTTAGCGTCTAAAGCGATTCCAAAATTTTTATGCTAAGTGTCTTTCAAAAGCTTATTAAATTTAGCAAAGTACTTAAAAAAAAATTAGCTAAGTTACTATTCCAAAATACTTCACTTAGCTAAAAATACTTTTCCAAACTTAGTTTTTAAAGAAAAGTTATGTTTTTATAATTTCACTTAGCTATAAGTTTTATAATGCAATTAATTCCAACAAGCTAAGTGTTTATTAAAACATGTTTAATCCTCTATTTAAAAGCCTTTATGGTTCTTAAATTTTTCTTCTCTCTTTAAAAGCTAAGAGTTTATTTAACACCCTATTTTTTCCAATTATTTTCCTTCTTTTTATCCCTTAGTTATTTTGATTTATGGAAAAGGGGGAGAGTATAAGAAAATTCAAAGAAAGCTTTAAAATTTTAAATTTTTTTTCTAAAAGGGGGAGCTGCAATTAAGGGGGAGCTCGTCGTTGTATGTGCTAAAATTGTGCTATCTTTATGCTTGTGCCTATGTTTGGTGATGCTTTGTATATTTTTATTATTATCCTTTTGTTTAACTTTGAATTTTGGTTGCCATAATCAAAAAGGGGGAGATTGTTGGTGCGGAAAGCATCCGACGATCAAATCTTAGTTTTGATAATGACAAAAGGGATTCAAAGTTAAGGTTAATTGTTATCTAACGATCTTATTTGAGGTTTTCAGGAAAGTCCTAACTGCGATTAGACAAGTGTAAAATCCTAAGGGGTGGTAATCTTAGGTCAAAGGGGGTGGTAATCCTAGGTGGAGGAAAACCCTAAGGGGCGGCAACCTTAAGTCCTAGGGGGTGGTAATCGTAGGTGAAGGAAAATCCTAAGGGGGGGGGTAACCTTAGGTCCTAGGGGGAGGTAACCCTAGGTGGAGAAAAACCCTAGGGGGTGGTAATCCTAGGTCCTAGGGGGTGGTAACCCTAGGCAGAAAGTCCAGTCAGTCTGGAGGATCGAAATGCAAAAGGTAAACTCTCCTGAGTGGAGTAGATGAGGACGCGTTCCCCGGAAGAGAGAACAGTAGGCATCGGTTCGACCTATGGGTTCCGGTTGGAAATTCGAAGTCATAATCGGGTAGTCCAGAGACTGTCAAACTTTTCATATTCATACTACTATTATGTGTGCTGACGTTTGTTTTGCAGGATGTATTATTGTTGTTGTGGACTAACGCATCTTGCAGGGACAAAAGAGCACAATTAGCCTCGGATGAATAGTACCGAGGCGCCTCCATAGAGATTGGAGGGGCTTCAGGTGCAAAGGAGCAGAGTTTGCGTGCAGCAGAGATGGAGGTGCCTCGGACGGAGCTGGAGGCGCCTTGGACGGCTTGGAGGCGTCTTCAAGGTTGATGGAGGCACCTCCAAGAGGATCAACAAAGAAGTTTTCAGCGCTGATCCACGCGGCTGACTTGGCAGGTTTGAGGCGCCTTGAATGGGCTTTGAGGTGCCTCCTGCAGGCTTTATAAGGGGTCTCGAACAGAAGCCTTGGTACAATGATTCTCAAGTGATACTACTGTAATGTGTTGCTAACAAGATGATTCGACTAAGCTACGACAAGTCCCCGACAACCTGGAGCTTCATTTTCTCTAAATTCTGTTGTCGGTATAGCTTTATTATTTCAGTTTTGTAATACTTATCTGTACTTTGCGATCTGATAGTGAATTTCTCAAAGTAAACACTCAACGAGCATGGGCCTTGGAGTAGGAGTCGCCCAAGGGTTCGAACCGAGTAAAAATACTTGGGTCGTTTTGTGTTTTTGTTTTTAATTTATTCCGCTGCTTAACTCTCGTCGAGTTTTATGAATCCGAAACATGTGAAAGCCACGAGCACTATTCACCCCCTCTAGCGCGATCTTGATCCAACAAAGACACATCAATACCATCACAATGAAATCGAACTCCTAGAACTCTTCATTAACCAGTTTGATTTCTTCTCATCGCTAGTTCTCACTTCCCACTTTCTAATCTATTTTCTTAGATTACTTACAACCATCGATAATGTAGCTAATCCTAAGTGTGCCATTACTAGTGCTTATAACCAGTCCTTGTGGGTTCGACAATCTTTTATATTACCAACGATGAATCCGTGCACTTGCGGAATCATAACAAGTTTTTGGCACCGTTGCCAGGGACTGCATCTATAACATTAGTGATAGTCGTACTAGATTAGAATAGACTTTGTTTTTTTTCCCTTTAGTTTGCATTCTTGTTTTTCTCTACATTCTGCATTTTATTCCATATATTGTTTTTGCATTTGAAGCTAACCTTGCAGGAGATTCAATTACCCTGCATGTTTGTCTACTTCGCGCTCCCGGTCTATTCGGATAGGACATGATGTTAAAACCCTTAAAGGATTATGGAGCACTGAAGTCTGCTAAAGAGCTGGGGACCATTGTGTTTCCAGAAATCCCGACGCTGAATTTTATGCTCAAACCATCATTCATCTCTAAGGTGCAGGAAAATCAGTTTGGGGGATTAGATTTAGAGAATCCTTATTTGCATCTCCTAGATTTCCACAGCTATTGCAACACACTGAGAGTTGAGTTGGTTCCGGCTGATTCAATACAACTTATAGTTTTTCTATTCAGTTTCAGAAGTAATGCAAAGGTTTGGTTCAATACTCTGTAGCCGAGAAGCATCAGGACGTGGGATGAATTAGAGAGAAAATTTCTAAATAGATACTTTCCTCCAAAAAGAGCTGCTCAGTTGAGAGATCACATTCTGCACTTCAAGCAATGTGACGAAGAGGCATTGCATCAAGCTTGGGATAGGTACCTGTCAATTCTATATCAATGCCCACATCATAGTATTGAGAGTTGGTTGGTTCTTCACATATTTTACATTGGAATCTCATTCCAGAACAAGAGCCTCCTGGACACAGTAGCTGGGGGGGGGGCACTCATGAAACAAAGTTTGGATGAAGCACAAGAAATAATCCATATGGTGGTGTCAAATCTCAGCGAATGGTCAGGACAAGACGTGCTAAACTTATCTCTACACCCGATCAAAGCAGAAGAGGATAAGGGAGTGTTGATAGATGAAAATAAATCAAGACTCATAGGGAATGAGGATCAGGTAGAATTAGAGGAGTCCATCAGTATGCAATCCAAAGATGTACAAAAAAATGTTTCCTTGGTGTAAAGAGATCTTACTAAAATCGCCGGGAGGTTTGATATCTACCTCAGCATCATGTGTAGAGGAGGACTTGGATGATGACGATGATATTGAGGGAATGACTCAAGAAATCGAGGGAGCACCATAAGAAGTCGTGGCAAACGAAGAGATATGGCTACTGGAACAGGAACCAACATTGCCTGAGATTGCACCACCTCAAGTGGAGTTAAAACCTCTGCCGCCTAACCTTAAATATATGTTCCTTGGTCCAGATTCCACCTTCCTAGTAATAATTAATGCAAATTTGGCTGAGATGGAGACACAGAGATTGATCAAGGAGCTGAGAACACACGGAAAAGCAATCAGATACACCATTGATGAATAAAAGGGATCAACCCTTCAATCTGCATGCACAGAATTCTGCTCGAAGAAGGATATAAAAATTCAATTGAGAATCAAAGAAGGTTAAATCCAAATTTAAAAGGGGTGGTGAAGAATAAAGTATTGAAACTTCTTGATGCTAGGATCATTTATCCTATATCGGATAGTGAATGAGTGAGTCCAGTCCATGTGGTCCCCAAGAGGGGGGGGGGAATGACTGTGGTTAGAAATGAAAATAACAAATTGATTCCAACAAGAACAGTCACAGGATGACGGATGTGTATTGATTACATGAAGCTAAACAAGGAGACTAGGAAAGATCATTTTCCCCTACCATTCATTGATGAGATGCTGGAAAGATTGGCAAAGCATTCCTATTTTTGTTATCTGGATGGGTATTCTTGTTTTTTTTCAAATTCCAATACATCCCCTAGATCAAGAAAAGACCACCTTCACATGCCCTTTTGGTACCTATGTTTATCGACGAATGTCGTTCGGATTCTGCAACGCACCAGCTACATTTCAGAGATGTATGATGGTAATATTCTCAGATTTCATGGAAAAGATTATGGAAGTATTCATGGACGATTTCTCATTTTATGGGAATGACTTCGATTCTTGTCTTCTGAACCTTTCCAAAGTTCTTCAGAGATGTGAAGATGTGAATTTAATTCTGAACTGGGAGAAATGCCACTTTATGGTCAAAGAGGGAATTGTTTTAGGACACAAGATTTCAAAACGAGGAATTGAGGTAGATAAAGCCAAAATAGAGACAATTGAGAAACTACCTCCATCTCTTAATGTAAAAGGGGTTAGGAGCATTTTAGGGCACGCTGGATTTTACAGGCGTTTCATCAAGAACTTCTCAAAAATATCCAAGACACTAACCAACTTGTTGATTAAAATGCTGAATTCTGGTTTGACGATGACTACAATGAGGCTTTTAAGAAAATCAAGAGTGCTCTCATCTCAGCTCCCATAACTCAAGCTCCAGACTGGGAACTCCCATTCGAAATCATATGCGACGCTAGTGATTTTGTAGTGGGTACGATTTTAGGACAAAGAAAGGATAAAGTACTGCACGCAATCCACTATGCGAGCAAGACATTGGATGCAGCCCAAATGAATTATTCTACCACCGAAAAGGAATTGTTGGCCATAGTATTTGCAATCGACAAGTTCAGGTCTTATCTAGTAGACTCAAAAGTGATAGTGTATTTTGATCATGCTGCCATAAGATATCTGCTTAGTAAGAAAGATGCCAAACCCCGGTTGATCAGGTGGATCTTACTTCTTCAAGAATTTAATCTAGAAATTAGAGACAAAAAAGGGGCCAAGAATATTGTGGCAAATCATCTATCCCGAGTATGGCCGAATGGGCAAAAAGACGTAGATTTTGATCCGCCCATAAATAATATTTTCCCTGATGAACATTTGTTGGTAGTAAATTCTGAGAGAGTTCCTTGGTATGCGGATTTTATTAATTACCTTGCAAGTGGAGTACTTCCCCCAAAATTAACCTGGCAGCAGAGGAAAAAGTTTTTTTTAGACGTCAAACACTACATATGGGATGAACCACTACTTTTTAGGAAATGCGGAGATACAATCTACTGAAAGTGTGTGCCGGAAGATGAAATCAAGGACATTTTATTTCACTATCACTCATCATCTTACAGCGGACATTTGGGCGTGTCAAGAACAACTTCAAAAATTTTACAAGCAGGATATTTTTGGCCAAGTCTATTTAAAGACACGAAGAATTTTGTGCAGCCCTGCGACCAATGTCAGAAGACCGGGAATATCACTATAAGAAATGAGTTGCCACTAAATTGCATCCTCAAAGTAGAACTGTTCGATGTATGGGGAGTATATTTTATGGGGCCCTTTCCTTCATCATGTGGAAACAATTATATCTTGGTGGCGGTGGACTATGTGTCAAAGTGGATGGAAGTCATAGCTTCTCCTACTAGTGATGCCAAAACAGTAATTAAGCTATTTAAAAAGGTGATTTTTTTCATAATTTGGTGTACCTAGGGCAGTTATTAGCGACGGGGGGTCGCACTTCATTGAAAGACAATTTGAAATTTGCTAAAGAAATACGGAGTTAGCCACAAAGTAGCAATACCCTACCATTCCCAGACCAATGGAAAAGCAGAGATTTCCAACCGGGAGATAAAAGTAATATTAGAAAATATCGTGTCCAATTCTCAAAAAGACTGGTCATTGAAGTTGGATGATGCTTTATGGGCATACCGTATTGCTTTTAAGATTCCAATTGGTATGACCCCATTCTGACTTGTATACGGAAAGCCGTGTCATCTTCCAGTAGAATTAGAACACAAGACTTACTGGGCGATAAAGCAGCATAACATGGACCTAAAGCTAGCAGGAGACAAAAGGAAACTCCAATTAAATGAGCTTGATGAATTGAGGATGGATGCCTACGAACATGCTAAATCCTACAAAGAGAGAACAAAGAGATGGCATGATCAACATATCATGCGGAGAGAATTCGAGGAAGGGGGCTCAGTGCTGTTGTTTAATTCAAGATTAAAACTTTTTCCTAGGAAGTTAAAATCGAGATGGACAGGACCATTCCAAGTCAAAAAGGTCTACCTATTTGGAGCTGTTGACATTTGGAGCAAGGAGCATGAGGAATTTAAAGTAAAGGGCAGCGTTTAAAAAAATACCTCCACGATGTACCGACAGAGGAAGATATGCTGATATACTTCTCAAATCCATGTCCACCTGAATGATTTAAAATGGGGTCAAGCTAAAGACCTAAAACAAATGCTTCTTGGGAGGCAACCCAAGGGTTTTCTTTCATTTTAGTTCATCATTCCTTTTGTCATTTTATTTCACTAGTGAGTTTAAGTTGAGCATTTTTATTATTTCTTTATTTCTAGGTATTCATTTTCAGGATGTGATGAGCCTCCGCGAGCTGGCCGTGAGCATTTTGGCATTATAGGAGCCGAAAGAGCGAAAGGTGAGTCACCGTGAGCCTAAAGGAGTCGGTCGTGTGATCCCACACGACCATGCGAAGACAACAGACGGATGAAGGCCACGGGCCGTGCAACCCTGCACGACCGTGTGTCCTGTGTAGAGAGAGGAAGGACACAGGTCATGCCAATTGGCATGCCCGTGCGAGATTGCTAGAGAAGGAGAAAGCTCAGGCTGTGCCAATTGGTATGGCCGTGAGACAAGACCAGAGAAGGGGAAGGACTGGGCCGTGCCAATTGGCATGGCCGTGCAACTTCGGCCGAGTGGAGAAAAGAGGGGTCATGCCAATTGGCACGGTCGTGCCATGGAGGGGTCGTGCAACCCTACACAGCCCGACCCACACCCCTATTTTATTAGGGCACGGGTGTGCGGAGGCTTGCATGCCCATGCCAACGTTTTCACCTTCTCCCCCACACCTCCTTTCTCTCCTCTCTTCCTCCAACTTCCCAAGGTGTTACCACTCCTCCCCCACGTTCATCTCATTCCAATCAATCATCCATGATGTCAGACTTCACAAAAAGGAACTCTCATCAAAGGAAAGGAAAAGAAGTGTTTGTCATCTCAAACGAGGAGAATGCCCGCTTCGAAGGTATATCGAACAACTTTGGTATTACTTTCTCTAATAGTGATCAATTGCATCATTTTCATTCTTTATCTAAATGTCCCATTCTAAGCACTAGATTTATGGACCGAGAAACCTTAGAAGCATTGGGGTTTGGAAATGATATTGATTGGTTGCTTGATAGAATAGGTTGGTCTAGCATAATGGCCCTAAGGTACCCAACTTACCCTCGTATTGTCTTGGAAATTTTAAACTCCATTTTTGTTGATAATGTTCAAGGAGGAGGGAAACTAAAATTTCATTTATTTAATGATGACTATGAATGGAGTCTTGAGGATTTTAATATATGCTATGATTTGCCTAGGGACGGAGCCTACATAATCTTGCCTTCTTTTGAAAAATCAAATTTGTGGGATCAAATTGGTGGAGAGTCTGGGTTTAATCCACACGTTTCTAATGGTAGTAGTACTGTTAACCCAATCTTTCGATATGACCATATGATGATGAGAAACACGATATTTGGAAGGGGCAGTAAGGATGGAATTGTAAGACTTTCGGACTTGTATTGTTTATGGGGAATGGTAGAAAATGTACCTATTAATTCAGGATATTTCTTTTTGAAGCACTTGATAAAATTAGGGAAAACTTCCTCCTCTATCCCCATTGTTTTAGGTGGATTGCTTACTCACATTGCAATAGTATTGGGATATGACTTGAGTGGTCTTGAAATGATTGAAGATGTTTCTAGAATGGATCTAAATTTTTGTTTAACCACTCATTTGATTCGCCAGGAGGAATTTTGGTATAGTCTTGTGATTAAGGATAGTTTTCCCCTTAGATTGCCCAACCCGGCTTTGACTATGATCCATGTTAAGGAGAATTGGCGTTTGACGTTAGCAAGGCAACAGATTAGGCCACCTCCAAACTCCCTTTGTGGAGATGTGCCTTCGGTTAGTTGGGATGTTTTGTGATTTGATTTTTAAGAGTTTAGCCCTATCATTGACTCTCTTCATCATGATCTTGAACAAAATAATGGATTGCTTACTAGGAATTTTTACATGGAGGATGAGCAGTTTAAACAACTACAAGACTGTTTTAAGAGTGAGAGAGAGTTATGCACACGAATGCTTGAATTTATGGAGGCTCATAGAAAGAGAATGGTTTGGAACGAAGATTTTAGGTGGTATATGAGGAACTTTCAGAGTAATATCGATGATTTGTTTGCA
Organism: Zingiber officinale; assembly: GCF_018446385.1. Classification (NCBI taxonomy): domain Eukaryota; kingdom Viridiplantae; phylum Streptophyta; class Magnoliopsida; order Zingiberales; family Zingiberaceae; genus Zingiber; species Zingiber officinale. Next base: position 35,113,549 of record NC_056004.1, on the reverse strand, counting down.
TATCATAAACAGGTAAGGGATCTGAGATGGGTGGTTAAGACTTATCCTGAGCTTCCAGATCTCCCCGACATTCGGCCTCATCGACTATTTTGATTTCATCGGGACGATGAAAAGTCTAAGTGGGGGGGGGGGGGGGGGGGTGTTGTGTCTGTCTGCATAACCTGAGTCGAGTTTTTGAGTTTTCTTTTCTTTTTACATTTTCTTTTTGCTTTGCATATTTTTATTTTTTATTAGTCTATTTTGTTTATTTGTATTTTTCTAGTCTCATGTTTTTATTTGCATCTCATTCGCACTTTGCTTTGTTTAATTGAGAACATCAAACTTTCTACTTTTTCTGCTACTTGTCCGATAGCAAAATGACTAGCATTTTCTTAGTTTATGTGGTGTCAAGATAGTGTTAGTATGTTTGGTGTATCTCCTTTCTCTATCTCTAGTAGCATGAAATAAGTTAAGTATTGTATGGAGTTTGGTATAAGTTTTGGCCTAACCTTAAGGATCTTATTTACACTACACTTAAGTACTTGAGCTTGAATAGTAGAAATACTTTTGGAATAGTTATGATTCATCCAAATTGTTTAGTACTTTCGTTCCCATGGTGATTTCTTATTTACATTTTGGTTATTGGATGACCTCGGATCATGGAAGCTCATTTGGAAAAATCTAGATCCCAACATATGTTGGAGGATCGGTGGCCGGCTTGAAGGGGGGTTGGATAGACGGCACCCCCAAAACTCGCTTCCTACGTATTCGTTAGTGCGCAAGCGGAAATACAAATACTAAAACAATGAATACGAAAGCTAAAGACAAAGAAAAGAACTAGCAAACCAATACACGTCAATGTAACGTGGTTCGGAGATGATGCTCCTACTCCACGGCTGTCCGTAAGGTGGACGATCCCGATCCTTCGGTGGATTAACCCCCGGAAACTCCGGCTATCTCAAGTCGCTCCTTGTGGGTGGAGAAACCTCACCACAACACACCAAGACCTCTTGGATTACACAAGCACTTGAGAACTCTTGTGACTACTAATTAGGCTTTAACCAAGTCTAATTTCGTCGCCTTGGCCGGCCATACCAAGCTCCTTCTTATAGAGCTTGGAACAAATCAGAACCTGATTTGCCCGTTACCAGTCGACTGGTCCTTGCACCAGTCGACTGGTGCCAGCCCAACGGCTCTCTCATCAGTCGACTGGTCCATACACCAGTCGACTGCTACAGTGCGCTACAGTAACTGCTACAGTGCCGCTACAGTAAAACCCTAAAACTAGGATTTTACTCCGAGTACAATCTCTCATGCACTCGTACCCTCACGACTCATTTGACTCTTCTTTGCAGCCTTGACCTCTTGCCTTCAAGCTTACTTCCTTTGGCTCTCGTCCCTCGGATGCATCCAAGACCGCGGCTTGTCTCCAATGCCATTCTTCGCGTATGCCTCGAAGTCGCTTCCCTCGGCCATTGTCCTTACTGCCTTGTCCATGGTCCCTCGGATGCTCCATCCTTCACCGGACCCGAAGCTGTCAACCTGAGTCACATGTGTCACCTGCAGTCCTGCACAACTCAAGTACACATATCAAATAACAAGGGTAAACCTAACTTAAACCCTTTGCCCAAACACCAAAACACATGGTCCCACGGACCATTGGGATTGCTCCAACAACATATGCATCCGACATGTGTGATTAGTGCTACTATAGCACCAAAAAAAATAAAAAAATAAAATATAATAATAAATAAGGGATAAAAAATAGTTGTCATGAGTGAAAACTAACAATTCACCCCTTTGAGACCGAGTTAGGTTACTAGGGAAATGAATGTTATGTTTCTTTTGATTCCGAGAAATATCCTTTGAGACCTTATGTGTAACGCCAGCCCCTCCTGCTAGTAGGGCGGGGTTACTTTACTTAACTATTACTATTTACGGAAACATACATGCATATTAAAATTTCTTTCGAAAGTAAAATAGTAGAAATATCATGAAGTCATGCGGGACAATAACATAATACACTTAGTTCATGTCAACATAACAAAATAACATAAGCATGTCTTTTATTTGTCTTAGCCGAGCCACCACCACATACATCTCCTTGCTTCTCCTGCAGCTCCCCTAGTTCATCCATTCTTTGTCTTTATCTGTGGTACAAGGAAAGTAAGTTATAAGCACACAGGCTTAGTAAGATCCTGTTGGAGCAATCCCAATGGTTCGTGGGACCATGTGTTTTGGTGTTTGGGCAAAAGGTTTAAGTTAGGTTTACCCTTGTTATTTGATATGTGTACTTGAGTTGTGCAGGACTGCAGGTGACACATGTGACTCAGGTTGATGGCTTCGGGTCCGGTGAAGGATGGAGCATCCGAGGGACCGTGGACAAGGCAGCAAGGACAAGGGCCGAGGGAAGCGACTTCGAGGCATACGCGAAGGATGGCATTGGGACGAGCCGCGGGCTTGGATGCATCCGAGGGACGAGAGCCAAAGGAAGTAGGCTTGAAGGCAAGAGGTCAAGGCTGCAAAGAAGAGTCAAGTGAGTCGTGAGGGTCCGAGTGCGAGAGAAATGTACTCGGGATGGGAAACCCTAAGTTTAGGGTTGTACCAGTCGACTGGTACTGGAACCAGTCGACTGGTGGTGAGCACAGAAGCTCTCTGTGCCTAAAACGGCTGGGACCAGTCGACTGGTACAGGGACCAGTCGACTGATAGATAGCCGTTGAGAGAGACGTTGGGTTGGCACCAGTCGACTGGTGCAAGGACCAGTTGACTGGTAACGGGCAAATCAGCAAGGCTGATTTGCCCAAGCTCTATAAGAAGGAGCTTGGCATGGCCGGTCAACCTGACGAAATTAGACTTGGTTAAAGCCTAATTAGTAGTCACCAAAGTGCTCAAGATTCCCTTGTGTCCAAGTGTTGTTGGTGAGTGTTGTGGTGAGGTTTCTCCACCCACAAGGAGGTTGAGCTAGCCGGAGTTTGCCGGGGACTAATCCACCGACGGATTGAGGGATCGTCCACCTTACGGACACGCCGTGGAGTAGGAGCAAGTTATCTCCGAACCACGTAAACGAACGTATTAGCGGTTTGCATTTCCATTCTTGTATTTAGTGTTTAGCTTTCTATTTGTGTTTGTTTGTATTCCGCTGCGCTAACATCATAGGAAGCAACGATTTGGGGGTGCCGTCTATCCAACCCCCTTTAAGCCGGCCACCGATCCTCCAACAAGTGGTATCAGAGCAAGGACGCTCTCCGTTGGATTAACCGCCAAGGAAGCAAAGATGACCGGCTTGATAGATCCGCCAAAGTTCGAAGGAGGAAGCTTATGGGACATCACCTTTTGGATGGTGAAGATGAAGAACTTCTTCGAGACGGATTGGGACACAATGATGGTGGTGGAAGAGCCATTTGAAGTCCCGAAGGACAAGAAAGGGAAGAAGCTCCGACCACGACATTGGACCGAGGAGCAAACCACACGATCGGAGGCAAATTCAAAGGTAATATCAATATTGATTGAAATTTTGCCTTCTAACGTGATAAATCGTGTAGGTGAATACGAGAACGCCCACGAGTTGTGGAGCAAGGTAAAGAAAGTTCTAGGAGAAGAACTTTTGCCTACACATGATGAGATAGAGCCCAAGGAGATGGGCTTAGTAGCTCAAGAAGAGGAGGAGGAGCAACCGGAAGGTGATGAGCACTCAACTTCCGAGGAGGAGGAGAAGGATGAAGAAATACCATCCATTAGTGTGGATGAGGAGACATCCTCAAAGGTTGAGGAAGAATCCAAGACAAGTGAAGAAGAAGTCTTGGAAGTCAACCTAGTGAGTACCTCCACCGAAGCAAAGTCAAAAGATCACATCGTGTGCTTCGGGTGCAATGAAAAGGGACACTACAAGAGTAGGTGTCCTTTGGGTAAGAAAGAGGTATATCCTAAACTCAATTCAATTCATTTTGAATCTAATTTGAGTTGTAGGAAGAAGAAAGAGAAGAAGCACATTAGATGCTTCACGTGTGGAGACATGGGACACTACCACACCAAATGCCCAAAGAAGAAAGAGCTCAAGAAGTTGGCGCATTTGAAGATGTGGGAAAAGAAGTGGAGGAAGAATGGAGGCTCATGTCAAGGGGGAGCTCCAAAGGTAAAGGGTAAGGTAAACCCTAATTTAAATTTGAAGTCAAATTTAAATTCCTCCATGCATGCTAGGAATAATTCTTATTATTTACCCATGCAAAACCTTGGATTTAAATATCATGATAAGAATAGGTTTAATGTAGATCATAACCCTAGGAGACCTATACATGATAGACCTAGACACGTTAAATTCTCATTACCTAAGGAGAAGAAGGTAATGGAGAACCAAGGCATTAATCCCAAGAAGGGGAGGCACATGCCTAGGAAGGGTAGGTCTAGGAATGTCCAAGGTGGACAAATTAACTCTAGGGTTAGGAACCTAGAGAAGGAGAATCAAGCTTTAAGGGGAAAGCTTGATAAGTTAGAACAATTCCTTAAGAGATTCAATGTTGGATCTAAGGGATTAAATATGGTGTTGGGTAGTCAAAAACCCAACAATGATAGATCGGGTTTGAGATACCAATCTAGTCCCTCCAAGGTCAAAAGGAGACCATGTGCTAGGGTGGCACATGATAAGGGCAAGGGAGAGTCATCCAAGGCCAATAAAAAGAAATATGCTAGGGTTGCATATGATTATGGCAAGGATGATGTGTCCAAGGTCAAGAAGATAAGGAGATCTTCTAAGGGACATCATTGTGGTTTAGCCACAATAGATGAGTCACCTAAGGAGGTGGCTAAGGTTAAGAGCTCTAGGGGGAGCTCAAAGAGTCAAATTAGGACTCATGGCCAATGGATCTCAGGTGGGTTCTACTTGGGGGTCTAGAGGAGCCATGGAGTGTGCCAAATGGTTTAGAGACGGATTTGAGTCTCAAACCTAGGGATTTGGCACACATGGATTGTGTTTCATGCAAGAAATATGACATTTGGGGTCATATAGCATGATAATTGATTTGGATGTATAGATGCCATATAAACCAATGCTAGGGATGCATTGTGGGTTGGTATGGGCAAATACATCAAAAGGAAGCCAAAACTAGGACTTTAGGTCAAGGTTCAATTGAACCATTTAGCTAGTTTTGGATTTTGTGTCAATCTTGGGATTAGTGATAGATACATTTTGTAATGTATTTTTCCCAAGTAGACAAGGGTACAATAGACCTCTCCACAAAATTTGGGAATTTTTGGAGGTCTAGGGAATTACTGGTGCATTTCTAAAGTTGGCCTGAAAAGGTTGATTTTTGCAGAATTAAGGTACCAGTCGACTGGTGCAGATACCAGTCGACTGGTAACAATGTTTTTGAGCACAGAATGGTTCTGTAAGCTCATTTTGACGAGGGCAGTCGACTGATACCAGCCTGAAAGTGTTTTTCAGCGCTGTTCTTGACCATGTCAACTCGTTTAGATGTATGGGATCCAAGGGGGATTAATACATGAGTTTAGGGTCAGTTTGGATGAGAAATTTTCAACAATTGGGATATTGTTGGAGAACTTTTTGGATGTTAGGCAAAGGGGGAGAATTAAGGTTTAGTTGGGAAAACCTTTAGTGCCTTTGCGTAGGGGGAGCCTTGGGATAGGTTCTTAGAAAGCCCTGTGATAAAATCATAGCTCAACGGGGAGCTTAGGTGTAGGGGGAGCCTTATGATAGGTTCCAATGCATGTTTGCATTTTGTTTCGGCGGTTGCCAAGAGTGTAGCCTTGGCAATGTAAGTCCATTCGGCGGTTGCCAAGTGTGTAGCCTTGGCAACGTAAGTCCATTCGGCGGTGTAAGTCCAAGTGTGTAGCCTTGGCATCGTAAGTCCATTTGTATTAGCATGTTTATTTGCTATATGTTTTCCCTAACTTAAACGTATTGCCAAACACCAAAAAGGGGGAGATTGTTGGAGCAATCCCAATGGTTCGTGGGACCATGTGTTTTGGTGTTTGGGCAAAAGGTTTAAGTTAGGTTTACCCTTGTTATTTGATATGTGTACTTGAGTTGTGCAGGACTGCAGGTGACACATGTGACTCAGGTTGATGGCTTCAGGTCCGGTGAAGGATGGAGCATCCGAGGGACCGTGGACAAGGCAGCAAGGACAAGGGCCGAGGGAAGTGACTTCGAGGCATACGCGAAGGATGGCATTGGGACGAGCCGCGGGCTTGGATGCATCCGAGGGACGAGAGCCAAAGGAAGTAGGCTTGAAGGCAAGAGGTCAAGGCTGCAAAGAAGAGTCAAGTGAGTCGTGAGGGTCCGAGTGCGAGAGAAATGTACTCGGGATGGGAAACCCTAAGTTTAGGGTTGTACCAGTCGACTGGTGGTGAGCACAGAAGCTCTCTGTGCCTAAAACGGCTGGGACCAGTCGACTGATAGATAGCCGTTGAGAGAGACGTTGGGTTGGCACCAGTCGACTGGTGCAAGGACCAGTCGACTGGTAACGGGAAAATTAGCAAGGATGATTTCCCCAAGCTCTATAAGAAGGAGCTTGGGATGGCCGGTCAACCTGACGAAATTAGACTTGGTTAAAGCCTAATTAGTAGTCACCAAAGTGCTCAAGGTTCCCTTGTGTCCAAGTGTTGTTGGTGAGTGTTGTGGTGAGGTTTCTCCACCCACAAGGAGGTTGAGCTAGCCGGAGTTTGCCGGGGACTAATCCACCGATGGATTGAGGGATCGTCCACCTTACGGACACGCCGTGGAGTAGGAGCAAGTTATCTCCGAACCACGTAAACGAACGTGTTAGCGGTTTGCATTTCCATTCTTGTATTTAGTGTTTAGCTTTCTATTTGTGTTTGTTTGTATTCCGCTGCGCTAACATAATAGGAAGCAACGATTTGGGGGTGCCGTCTATCCAACCCCCTTTAAGCCGGTCACCGATCCTCCAACAGATCCTTTCCTACTCACAAAAATCATATATCAAAGCATAAACACATAAGCATATAACCATGGAAATATGATCATCTAACATCATATTGTGAATACATAGCATCATAACATATTATCTCATAAAGAATATCATGTTATATCATATCATAAATCATCATGTCATATAAATCATAAGGGCATAGCATGTCATATCATAAATCATAACATATCATCTCATAAAGAACATCATGCTATATCATATCATAAATCATCATGTCATATAAATCATAAGGGCATAGCATGCCAAATCATAAATCATATCATGCAAGATGTCTTTTAAAACATGTGTAATGTCATATGCAAGATGTTTTAAAACATATCATATAGTACTTGAACATAATATCATCATGAGGGCCCGGCTTGTACCATATGCATACATAAATACGCGCAATCCCTATGACAGGGTAGCTAGCCCCGAACCTACTAGGGATCTAGGTCCGTACTACGACCGTCGACCTAGGGGCGTACTAAGGAGTCCATCCCTTTACTAGACCCGTTCATAGTCCGTCGGCCTAGGGACGCTTATGGAGCCCACCCTTGGTACAAGCCATACAAAGTAAAATAGCATATCATGATTCATGTCATAACATAGCATATCATATCTTATCATATCATGAAGAGTGCTCTTAGTCCCCAAGGGGAAGCAACTCTTAGGCCTTCACTTATCATGTCATAAAGAGTGCTCTTAATCCCAACAAAAAGGGAAGCAACTCTTAGGCCTTTGCTTATCATATCATAAAGCATGCATATTTGGGCACATAACACATCATAAGAGACATTATTATGCATGGATCATAAGCATACATAACTGAGCATATTATTTGTCATTTCATAAAGTATGCATACTTGAGCACATAGCACATCATAAGAGACATTATCATGCATGGTTCATAGGTATACATAAATGAACACATCACCTATCATAGAAAAGACATAATCATGCATGGAATCATTAATTAACATCTCTTAATTCATAACGTAGCATGTGAGGCACATCTAGGCTCCTAAACTCATTATGGCCGAAAGTTCAAGAGTATGAACTTAACCTCTAAACAACATACAAGCATAAGAATTTCATGTTAACTTCATATCATATCATAAGGAAAGTCATAAGCATGTTAATCCAATTTTTTAAGCTTTCCTAGGTCTTGATCCTTATCATGGCCGAAAGTTCATGAAGAAGGAAAATAAACTCCAAACAACATACAAGCATGAATATCAAGCTAACTTCATATCATATCATAAAATAAATCATGAGCATGCTAGATTTAGTTTAAAGCTTCCTTAGACACTAAAATTCTCCATGGTCGAACCATAAAGAAACATGTGTCTAGATTTCAAGCAACACAAAACATGATAACCCTAAGTTAGCTTTATATCATATCCTAAGGAGAGTCATGAACATGTTAGACTAAGTTTTAAGCTCTCCTAGGTCTTTCATTCACATCATGACCGAAACCCTATAGTGTAATACCACTAGGTTCCAACATATACAAGCATGCAAACACTTAGAATCTTTCATACCATTTCATAAAGAAGGTCATGAGCATGATAACCTAAATTTTAAGCTCTCCTAATCCATTATTTCAAGTCTTGGCCGAACACCTTATGAGTATGACCTTAAGTTTTAAGCAACATACAAGCATAAGAACACCAAACCAATCTCTTATCATAGCATACATATCATAAGGACATAGTGAACATGGTTAGTTTAGGTCTTAAGCTTTCCTAGGTCTTTAATCTACACTTGGCCGAAAGTTCAAAATCATAGATCTAGGTTTTAAGTAAGCATACAACATAAGAACATTAACTAGCTTCCTATACTAGGGTACTTATCATAAGAACATAATGAACATGCTTATTTAGGTCTTGAACTTCGCTAAACCTTTTATTCATGTCTTGGCCGAACACCTTAGGAGCATGAAATTATGTTTTAAGCAACATACAAGCATAAGAACACTAAACCAATCCCCTATCATAGCATACATATCATAGGGACATAGTCAACATGGTTAGTTTAGGTCTTAAGCTTTCCTAGGTCTTTCATCTACACTTGGCCTAAAGTTCAACATTGTGACCCTAGGTTTCAAGCATTCTAATCTTATGGAAAACATAAACAACTTGTACCACAGGTGAGGGGATACTTACATCCTTTCGCTTGTTGTTGTTCCTAAAGAAAGTGGTACCCTTGTGAGGAGGAAGAAGGAGCTTCTCTTCCTAGTTCTCCCTTTTGTTTTCTCTTTCTTGTAAGGAGTAAACCTTGAGACTCCTTCTTAGGAATTAGTTTTCTTGGAGAGCAAACCTTAGCTTGGATTTTAGAAATGAGGGAGAGAGAGCTCTATGTCTCGGTGGAGAAGGAAGAAGGAGAAAGAAGGAGGAGGAAGAATTAACACTTTTCTTTCCCTTTTCTTCTCTCAATCCTATTTATTCCTCATGTAAATGAAACATGTCCTCATTCATCCCCTTAACCCCTCTATCTCTTCCCTCTCTTAATTCCCATGAAATTAGAGGAAAAGAAGGAAGGAAGGCAACTTGGCTTTTGCTTGCTTCTTTCCTTAACCAAGAGGAAGAGGAGGTAAGCTACTTGGTTTTCTCTTGTTCTTTTACTTAACTATCTTCTTACTTTTAACTACAATTTCCATTCTTTTCTATTCATCTATTATTCATTACTCTAGTGGTTACCATACACCAATTTAATTCTATCATTTGTGGGAGGTTCAAGGTTTAAACCTTAACCTCACTTTCTTTTTATTTCATTTTGGTTTCTATTTCCATTTCTCTTTTTCTTTTATTCTAAAAAAAAATACTCATAGGTATAGCTTATCATTTCATGGGTGTTACAGTACCCCATACCTCATAGAAAGTTCATCCTCGAACTTAAAATAGCGACATCAGGTGGCACAGGTCTTCCTGCTGAGTGCATCGGCCACCTTGTTCGCTTTTCCGGGATGATAAAAGATCTCGCAGTCATAGTCCTTAACTAACTCAAGCCATCTGCGTTGTCTCATATTCAGATCTTTCTGAGTGAAGAAATATTTCAGACTCTGGTGGTCGGTATAAATCTTACACCGGACTCCATATAAATAATGTCTCCATGTTTTGAGAGCAAAGACCACGGCTGCTAGCTCTAGGTCATGAGTGGGGTAGCTCTTTTCGTGCTCTTTGAGTTGTCTAGAGGCGTATGCAATGACCTTGCCGTCTTGCATGAGTACAGCTCCAAGTCCTAATTTGGAAGCGTCGTTGTACATATCGATGCCTTTGTTACTTTCCGGAAGAGTAAGGATTGAAGCACTGGTCAGTCTCCTTTTTAATTCCGTGAAACTCTTCTCGCATTTATCCGTCCATTCATACTTTTTGTTCTTCTTGGTGAGAACTGTCATAGGGGCTGCAATTTTAGAGAAGTCATCCATAAACTTCCGGTAGTAGCCTGCTAGCCCGAGAAAACTTCTGATTTCACTGACATTCTTTGGCCTGTTCCAGTTACTTACAGCTTTGATCTTATTTGGATCTACCATTACTCCGTCCTTGGAGATGACATGACCCAAGAATGATATTCGATCGAGCCAAAACTCGCATTTGGATAACTTTGCATATAGTTGTTTCTCTCAAAGAATCTGTAGTACAATGTTCAGGTGTTCAGCATGCTCTTCCGGGGTTCTTGAATAGATGAGAATATCGTCAATGAAGACGATCACAAATTTGTCGAGATATGCCGTAAACACCCGATTCATCAGATCCATAAATACAGCAGGAGCATTTGTCACTCCGAAGGGCATAACTATGAACTCATAGTGTCCGTAACTTGTTTGAAATGTCGTCTTCGGTATATCATCTTGTTTTACTTTCACTTGATGATAGCCAGACCTTAGGTCAATCTTAGAGAAGATGGTCGCTCCCCTTAATTGGTCGAACAGGTCGTCGATCCGTGGAAGAGGGTACCAGTTCTTGATTGTCACATTGTTCAGCGCTCGGTAGTCTATACACATCCGCATAGACCCATCCTTCTTTTTCACAAACAGTACTGGAGCTCCCCATGGAGAGTGACTCGGGCGAATAAGTCCCTTGTCAAGTAACTCTAGTAGTTGTCCCTGAAGTTCCTTCAACTCAGCCGGCGCCATACGATAAGGTGCTTTAGAGATCGGTTTAGTACCAGGAATCAGTTCAATTTCAAATTCTATGTCTCTATCGGGAGCTAACCCTGGTAGTTCATCGGGAAACACTTCTGGATAGTTGCACACCACTCTGACATTTTCTAGTTTCTGGTCCTCAGCATGACTTGTATCGATCACTTGTGCTAGAAACCCAGTACATCCCTTATTTAACAGCTTTTGTGCTTTTATGGCTGATAAGAATCTCCCGGTTTCTTTCCTCGGTTCTCCAACAAATTCGAACATCGGCTCATCTTCAGGTCGGAAAATCACTTTTCTTTGACGTCACTCGATTGAAGCATCGTACTTGCTCAGGAAATCCATGCCCAATATACTGTCATAATCTTGCATGTCAAGCACTATCATATCACAGTAGAGTTCTCTGTCTGCGATTCTGATGGGTGCGGCTCGCAGCATATGAGTAGATGACATTACTTCTCCCGAAGGTAGGGTTGTTAAGAATTTGCCATTTAAGGCTTGTGGTGGTATCTCTAACTTCTCCATGAAGGGTGTAGAGACGAACGAGTGTGTCACCCCAGTATCAAATAACACATTAGCATATTGACTGAAAAATAGGCACCTGACCTGTGACAACGGTAGAGGCATTTGCCACATCATCTTTGGTAAGAGAAAAAACCCTGGTGTTCATCGTAGCTGGCGGGGCTTCCAATCTCCCTTGGCTAATCGGAGTTCCTTCAATGGCAGCCTGCATCAGGTGTAGCTGTGAGGGCGCACTCCTATTCTGGTTATACTGCTGGGATGGTGTCTGGGACTGGGTAGGGCAGTCTCTGGCCATATGTCCTTCCCGTCCACAGCTATAACACTTCCTCATACCCTTGTGGCATACTCCGGAATGTTGCTTCCCACAAATGGTACACTGAGGGTACTTAGGTTGCTTATTTACTGGTCCTCCTTTAGTGTTGTTCCATTGCTTCCTTTTTCCATAGAGTTTCCTTTCCAGCTCGTTTTGGTACCCTGAGGTTTCTGTCATTCCGTCTATGCCTGATTCTTATTCTCGTTCATCGCCTTCTGATAATGTTCGGTGATCAGGGCACTGCTGACCAGTTCTTCTGTAGTCTGCGGTCTATTAATTCCGCCGGCCACATTCAATGCTATCTCGGGTCGAAGCATTTTCAGCATCAGTCTAACCCTTTCTCTTTCTGTGCTGACTAACTCTGGGCAAAGGCGTGCGAGACGGTTGAAGCGCTTCACTGCTTCGTTCACTGATAAGTCACCTTGCTGGAACTCGGTGAACTCATCGTAATGCCGGTTTGTTACTTGCATATGGAAGAATTCCTTGAAGAACTCTGCCTCGAAGTCCGTCCAGTTCATCAGATTAATTTGTCTATTAGCCTTAACTCTTTCCCACCACATTCTTGCGTCTCCGGAAAAATAGAATGACACTCATTTGATCTTTTCCAATACAAGCCAATCCAGAAATTCCACAATACTTTCCACTATCTTGAACCAGGCTTGGGCATCCCATGGCTCACAAGTACCCGAGAATTTCTCCGGCTTCAGCCTTAGCCACTGTATCAAGTAGGTCTCCTGTCGGACCACTGGGGCAGGGGCTGCCGGTGGTACTGGTGCAGCTATTGGTATGACAGGCACTGCATTTTGATTTGCTGGTGGGATGACAGGGTTTCTTTGCTGATTCATCAAAGCAGTGATTACTTGTTGTTGTTCCGTGATCTGACGCTGGAGATCTGTGACTACTTGGGTCAGATCCGGTGGGGTCACTGTCTCATCGGCCCTGTTACCGTGTCTTCTAGCCATATCTATTTTCATAAATAACAATAAGGCTATCATAAGTCTAGAGTCATCCTACTTATATCCGTGCATATTAAATATCGCTTATCATGCATAAAGGAAATCCATATCAGTCATACTTAGGTTCATGGATACTAAAATATTTCCTATTATGCATAAATAAAATAGAGTAAGTACAGAAAGTCTTACTTGGAGCGGCAGGATGGAGGCTTGATGTGTGTGTAGCGGAAAGGCTAACCTGGCTCTGATACCAACCTGTAACGCCCGCCCCTCCTGCTAGTAGGGCGGGGTTACTTTACTTAACTATTACTATTTACGGAAACATACATGCATATTAAAATTTCTTTCGAAAGTAAAACAGTAGAAATATCATGAAGTCATGCGGGACAATAACATAATACACTTAGTTCATGTCAACATAACAAAATAACATAAGCAGGTCTTTTATTTGTCTTAGCCGAGCCACCACCACACACATCTCCTTGCCTCTCTTGCAGCTCCCCTAGTTCATCCATTCTTTGCCTTTTTCTGTGGTACAAGGAAAGTAAGCTATAAGCACACAGGCTTAGTAAGATCCTTTCCTACTCACAAAAACCATATATCAAAGCATAAACACATAAGCATATAACCATGGAAATATGATCATCTAACATCATATTGTGAATACATAGCATCATAACATATTATCTCATAAAGAATATCATGCTATATCATATCATAAATCATTATGTCATATAAATCATAAGGGCATAGCATGTCATATCATAAATCATAACATATCATCTCATAAAGAACATCATGCTATATCATATCATAAATCATCATGTCATATAAATCATAAGGGCATAGCATGTCATATCATAAATCATATCATGCAAGATGTCTTTTAAAACATGTGTAATGTCATATGCAAGATGTCTTAAAACATATCACATAGTACTTGAACATAATATCATCATGAGGGCCCGGCTTGTACCACATACATACATAAATGCGCGCAATCCCTAGGACAGGGTAGCTAGCCCTGAACCTACTAGGGATCTAGGTCCGTACTACGACTGTCGACCTAGGGGCGTACTAAGGAGCCTATCCCTTTACTAAACCCGTTCATAGTCCGTCGGCCTAGGGGCGCTTATGGAGCCCACCCTTGGTACAAGTCATACAAAATAAAATAGCATATCATGGTTCATGTCATAACATAGCATATCATATCTTATCATATCATGAAGAGTGCTCTTAGTCCCCAAGGGGAAGCAACTCTTAGGCCTTCACTTATCATGTCATAAAGAGTGCTCTTAATCCCAACAAAAAGGGAAGCAACTCTTAGGCCTTTGCTTATCATATCATAAAGCATACATATTTGGGCACATAACACATCATAAGAGACATTATTATGCATGAATCATAAGCATACATAACTGAGCATATTATTTGTCATATCATAAAGCATGCATACTTGAGCACATAGCACATCATAAGAGACATTATCATGCATGGTTCATAGGTATACATAAATGAACACATCACCTATCATAGAAAAGATATAATCATGCATGGAATCATTAATTAACATCTCTTAATTCATAACATAGCATGTGAGGCACATCTAGGCTCCTAAACCCATTATGGCCGAAAGTTCAAGAGTATGAACTTAACCTCTAAACAACATACAAGCATAAGAATCTCATGTTAACTTCATATCATATCATAAGGAAAGTCATAAGCATGTTAATCTAATTTTTTAAGCTTTCCTAGGTCTTGATCCTTATCATGGCTGAAAGTTCATGAAGAAGGAAAATAAACTCCAAACAACATACAAGCATGAATATCAAGCTAACTTCATATTATATCATAAAGGAAATCATGAGCATGCTAGATTTAGTTTAAAGCTTCCTTAGACACTAAAATTCTCCATGGCCGAACCATAAAGAAACATGTGTCTAGATTTCAAGCAACATCAAAACATGATAACCCTAAGTTAGCTTTATATCATATCCTAAGGAGAGTCATGAACATGTTAGACTAAGTTTTAAGCTCTCCTAGGTCTTTCATTCACATCATGATCGTAACCCTATAGTGTAATACGACTAGGTTCCAACACATACAAGCATGCAAACACTTAGAATCTTTCATACCATTTCATAAAGAAGGTCATGAGCATGATAACCTAAATTTTAACCTTTCCTAATCCATTATTTCAAGTCTTGGCCGAACACCTTATGAGTATGACCTTAAGTTTTAAGCAACATACAAGCATAAGAACACCAAACCAATCTCTTATCATAGCATACATATCATAAGGACATAGTGAACATGGTTAGTTTAGGTCTTAAGCTTTCCTAGGTCTTTCATCTACACTTGGCCGAAAGTTCAAAATCATAGATCTAGGTTTTAAGTAAGCATACAACATAAGAACATTAACTAGCTTCCTATACTAGGGTACTTATCATAAGAATATAATGAACATGCTTATTTAGGTCTTGAACTTCCCTAAACCTTTTATTCATGTCTTGGCCGAACGTCTTAGGAGCATGAAATTATGTTTTAAGCAACATACAAGCATAAGAACACTAAACCAATCCCCTATCATAGCATACATATCATAGGGACATAGTGAACATGGTTAGTTTAGGTCTTAAGCTTTCCTAAGTCTTTCATCTACACTTGGCCGAAAGTTCAACATTGTGACCCTAGGTTTCAAGCATTCTAATCTTATGGAAAACATAAACAACTTGTACCACAGGTGAGGGGATACTTACATCCTTTCGCTTGTTGTTGTTCCTAAAGAAAGTGGTACCCTTGTGAGGAGGAAGAAGGAGCTTCTCTTCCTAGTTCTCCCTTTTGTTTTCTCTTTCTTGTAAGGAGTAAACCTTGAGACTCCTTAGGAATTAGTTTTCTTGGAGAGCAAACCTTAGCTTGGATTTTAGAAATGAGGGAGAGAGAGCTCTATGTCTCGGTGGAGAAGGAAGAAGGAGAAAGAAGGAGGAGGAAGAAGAAGGAGGAAGAATTAACACTTTTCTTCTCTCAATCCTATTTATTCCTCATGTAAATGAAACATGTCCTCATTCATCCCCTTAACCCCTCTATCTCTTCCCTCTCTTAATTCCCACGAAATTAGAGGAAATGAAGGAAGGAAGGCAACTTGGCTTTTGCTTGCTTCTTTCCTTAACCAAGAGGAAGAGGAGGTAAGCTACTTGGTTTTCTCTTGTTCCTTTACTTAACTATCTTCTTACTTTTAACTACAATTTCCATTCTTTTCTATTCATCTATTATTCATTACTCTAGTGGTTACCATACACCAATTTAATTCTATCAGTTGTGGGAGGTTCAAGGTTCAAACCTTAACCTCACTTTCTTTTTATTTCATTTTGGTTTCTATTTCCATTTCTCTTTTTCTTTTATTCTAAAAAAAAATACTCATAGGTATAGCTTATCATTTCGTGGGTGTTACATTGTGTAACTTAAGAAAAACAAACTAAGTGTGTGGCAGGTAAGTGCCTATCACCAGGAGCATTAGGAACTCAATTGTATGACGACTTAACTAGGACAAAGAATGGAAACTTGAAGAATTTGAGCTACTTATTGCACAGAGCACAAAGGACTTATGCTTAGGCTATACTTAGGTGACTCCACTATCATGCTTATCAATGAAACTAGTTGATAGAGTTAGGTGAATGCACTAGGGATTATGAAACTCTGTCATGTGCTCATGAACATAGTTTGTAGCGTTTTTCTTGAGGACAAGCAAAGGTTCAAGTCTAGGGGTGCGATGTGCGTAAATGTTATGATGGTTTATGCATGTTTTTACGCACATTCACTTGCTTTATACATACATATTCTTTGTATGATCGCCTCTTTTATCATGTATTTATCATATATACTCTTTTGTACAGATATCTGCTCTTTGTTTGCCTTTGTGTTGACAGGGATAACTTTCGGAGCGAAAACAGCGTTTGTCGACACACCGGAGCGAGCCAGAGAACACATCCGTGCAAACCTTGCACGGCCGTGTGGCCAAACAGAAGAGAAGAAATGCACGGTCGTGCGGCCAATCCAGAGGCAGATCAGAACACGGTCGTGCAACCCTGCATGGCCGTGCCCCCATGACCGAGGGCAAGAAGCACACGACCGTGCAACCCTGCACGGCCGTGTCCCCAAAAGCCAAGTCCCAGCATCACACGACCGTGCCAATCGTTACAGCCGTGCAGCGCATCCAGAGCCAAGAAATGGCACGACCATGCCATCCTTGCACGGTCGTGCCACCGTGCCATACCCTAGCCTATAAAAGGGGTTTTAACCCCTTTTCCGAGGGGGAGAGACCGGGAGGTGAGCCATCAAGAGGAGAATCGCTCTAGTGTCATTCCATGTCGTCCAAGACATTGATCTAGCGACCTTTCATCACCACATCAACTCCAGAAGTAAAGGATTGGATCCGAAGATCACTCATCGTCATTGGATATGCATACTTCTTCTTTCTCTCTTTGTTTTTGAGGATTGTATGTTTAGATTCACTATGTCTTCGGGTTTTTCTGTGGCGTCTATGGAGTAGAGTCCTTGTTCTAGGATGAGGGAGTAATTGTGGATCAGTTTTGATGTAAGACTCATGTTACACTTATATTTTATTAGATGATTTCGCTTGTTTTGTTTCGACTACTCGATCTCTTTGTCGAGTTAATTGATTGTGTAGGAATTGCCAACCGCGTAGAGGGAATACCTTAGATCATACACCCTAGGGGCCCTAGTGACAGGGGTAACCCGTTCACGAACATCTAGGGTACTTCCTTGAAAGGAGAGGCGACTCCTCCACAAGGAAGTAAGAGACCAAACTAAGCTTCTTAATTCTATCCTTGATATCATCAATAAGAGTCGTGTCCTTGTGATCTACCGAGGCGCCCTAGTGACAGGGGTTAACCGTAACAGGATTTCATAGGGATCATCTTTGTTTGGTGCTCAAAGATAGTTGCTTTAGCTTCCGGCAAATGCATGCTGATGGACAATGAGTATAGGATAGCATGAGAAACATCAATACCACCACAATGAAACCGAACTCATAGAACTCTTCATTAACCAGTTTGATTTCTTCTCTTCGCTAGTTCTCACTTCCCGCTTTCTAATCTCTTTTCTTAGATTACTTACAACCATCAATAGTGTAACTAATCCTAAGTGTGCCATCACTAGTGTTTATAACCAGTCCTTTTAGGTTCGACAATCTTTTATATTACTGATGACAAATCTATACACTTACAGAATCGTAATAGCTCTCAGCATAATCCCGAGCAAACATAGTGTCGACCTGATCTATGGAGCTTAACTCCCTACACTTTATGGGTGTGGCTCCCAACATATAGTCGCCTGGCCCAGAGTCGGTCGGATCTCCATATTTCTGTTCCTCACTTCTTCTAAGTGTGACTTTCAGTCCACGGCTCCCAGCATATAACCGCCTGGCTCTATGGTCAGTTGGACGTTCGAGACTTAGCTTCCTACTTCTTGTAAACAAGGCTCCCAGCATATACCCGCTCGGCCCTAGAGTCGGTTGTGTCTCCTCTAAGAAATGGTATTGTCAAATAATCGCAACAAACCTGTCAAAGGTCAGTTCATCAGAGAATATTTCATTATTCTAACATATAAATGTAATGAAACTTTCCTTTACTCAGATGAGGGCCGCTATACATCCTTCATCACCTGACATATTCTGACACTAGATATTCTTTGTCATCTCATTATTACAGAGGTTATTAGGGATGGTATAAAAAGGGATCCTCTCCGTTGGCCAGGTGAGCCAGTACACTAATTAAATACTTTGGCACACATGCATATGTTCTACTGTTCATCTTCTTCTCCACTTTTTGGCTACTGTTCTAACTTGAGCATCAAAATCCCTCCCTGGTTCTTGTTCTAACGTTTCCCTTTACTCTCTCTGTGGTGTGCGTAGACAGGGGTACCCGGTGTCATCTCTTCTTTAGCTTAGAATCTACTCATAGTCAACAATAGCGCCATCTACCTAGCATGCCATCTTCCCCAATTTTAGGCAGGATCAAATATAACATCATCTGTGTGAACTTCACTTTAATATGAAATGTAGAGATGGAAAAGACTGGACGATTTACCATAGTTACCTTGTTACAAGAAGATTTGGAGTTGTTGATAGTTACCCAAGCACAAAAGTTAGTACAGTAACAACAAGCAGCAGTTGGTGATACTTTACCGCATGACCCAACTGCATCAATGACGGGCTCTCACATGGAGTGAGGGACCCGAGTGGAAGGACCAGCTGGGTTCCAATTAATTCCTTCGATAACTGGTTTTGTCCAACCACTTGTTCAACCAATCAGTCTCCCACCCATACCGCTTTCCCCGGTCGCTTATCACCAGGCATTATTACATGCCTTTTGATGATATGGGCTGAGCAGAGAGCCCCAAGGATCCTCTTATGGAGGTTATGAAGGACGGTATAAAAAGGGGTCTTCTGCGTTGGCCAGGTGAGTCAGTACACTAATTAAATACTTTGGCACACATCCATATGTTCTACTATTCATCTTCTTCTCCACTTTTTGGCCACTATTCTAACTTGAGCGTTGGAGTGCCTGTGCCAGAGAACCCCTCCCTAGTTCTTTCTCTAATGTTTCCCTTTGCTCTCTCTGTGATGTGCGCAGACAGGGGTACCTGGCGTCATCTCTTCTCTAGCTTAGAGTCTACTTATAGTCAACAGCAGCGCCATCTATGTACCTAGCATACCATCTCCCCCAATTTTAGACAGGATCAAATTTGGCATCATTTGTGGGAACTTCACTTGAATATGAAATATGAAGATGGAAAAGACTGAACGATTTACCATAGTTACCTTGTTACAAGAAGATTTGGAGTTGTTGATAGTTGCCCGAGCACAAAAGTTAGCATAGCAACAACAACAAGCAGTAGCTGGTGATACTTTATCGCATGACCCAATTGGATCGATGATGGGACCTCACACAGAGCGAGGGACCCAAGTGGAAGGACCAACTGTGTTCCAACCAATTCCTTCGACAACTGGTTTTGTGCAACAACCTGTTCAACCAATCTGCCTCCCACCATGTTGCCTTCCCCGGTCGCCTATCACCAGGCATTTTTCCATGCCTTTTGATGATATGGGTCAAGCAAAGGGCCCCAATGATCCTCTTATGGAGGTTATGAAGGACGGTATAAAAAGGGGTCCTCTCCATTGGTTAGGTGAGCCAATACGCTAATTAAATACTTTGGCACACATGTATATGTTCTACTGTTCATTTTCTTCTCCACTTTTTGGACATTGTTCTGACTTGAGCGTCGAAGTGCCTGTGCTAGGGAACCCCTCCCTGGTTCTTGCTCTAATGTTTTCCTTTGCTCTCTCTGTGATGTGTGCAGACAGGGGTACCCCGTGTCATCTCTTCTCTAGCTTAGAGTCTACTCATAGTCAACAACAACGCCATCTACCTAGCGTGCCATCTCCCCCAATTTTAGACATGATCAAATTTGACATCATCTGTGGGAACTTCGCTTGAATATGAAATGCGGAGATGGAAGAGACTGGACAATTTGCCATAGTTACCTTGTTATAAGAAGATTTGGAGTTGTTGATAGTTACTCGAGCACAAAAGTTAGTACAGCAACAATAGGCAGCAACTAGTGATACTTTACTGCATGACTCAGCTTCATTGATGGCAGGCCCTCACATAGAGCGAGGGACCCAAGTGGAAGGACCAACTGGGTTCTAACCAATTCCTTTGACAACTAGTTTTGTGCAACCACCTATTCAACCAATCAACCTCCCACCAATGTTGCCTTCCCAGGTCACCTATCACCAGGCATTATTCCACTCCTTTTGATGATATGGGTCGAGCAGAGGGCCCCAAGGATCCTCTTATGTGTTAGACTAGTTAGGGTTAGGGTCGGCAAGAGGGGGTTGAGTTTATCTGTTAAAAAGTAAAACAACACCTTTCTCGTCCGTTCAACTTAAATTAGCATCAATAGTATAATTAAAATAAATAACAAGAAAATGAAGGAAGAGACGCATGGTTTACTTGGTTACAACCTAGGTGGTTGTTAATCCAAGGACAATGAAAACTCTAAAAGTTTCCTTTGGTGAAGGCGGAGAAGCCTCTTACACTCATTAATTGCTCAGACTATTGCTAGGAAAAGAATATAAGAGTTGATATCTATTTCCTAAGTCCAAAGGTCTTTTTATAACCCCTGAAAAATCTTATCTGTGGCTTGAAGGCACCTTCCATAGGGCTGGAAGGTGCCTCTAGTGAGGTGCCAAAGGATAAAGCTTTATCCTTTGGCAATGGCTAAAATCAGCCTAGTCGAAGGCACCTTCCATAGGGCTAGAAGGCGCCTTCGTACTGTTCATCAAAGGTATCTTCCATCCATGGAAGGTGCCTTCCATAGTGAAGGTGTGGAGGCACCTTCAATTCATTTTGAAGGTGCCTCCAGCAGTAATTCCAGCCTCCTTTCACTCTTTTGTTGCTCTGATCGCCTAGGTGATCGCGACCATCCGAAATAGGGTTCACCCGGACCCATTTTCCAGCCTTCTCCTCGAGTAGGCTTCCGCTTCAGCTTCTCGTCTCTCGGAACATCACACACGTCCTTCTCATCCACCGTTGTACTATTCTGCACCACCTCGTCCCTCGGATGCACTGAGCCCATCGACTTCCTTCCCCCGCCATCCTTCTTGCTAGCAACGTCTTCTACTCGACTTCTTGTGTTCCTAAGCTCTTGCACACTTAGACACAAGGAGAAAACACAATAGGACCTAACTTTAACTTGGTTGATCACATCAAAACTACCACGGGGTTCCTGTTAGGACCGTTGGCTGGCTAGAAGGGGGGTTGAATTGCCCTGCACAATTAAAAGAGACGAACCCTTCTCTGACTTAAAAGAACACTTGCATAAAATAGTTAAATAAATAGAAAAAAATCCAAGGCTCAGAGTTTTTACTTGGTCACAACCAGGGAGGTTGTTAATCCAAGGAAATGAATCACACTACTTTCTCCTTCAGGTGGAAAAGCCTCTTTACAACAATTTATGCACAAAAATAAAGAAGTTAAACAAAGAGGAAAGCGTGTAAAAGTGTTGCTCAGTAATTCTTATAGTTGTCTAGCTTCTGGACCAATGCTGTATTTATATCCTTAGTCGAGGGTGCCTCGAAGCGTTCTAGGTACCTGGAGTGGGATAGATTCTATCCCTAACGCAATGATCAATATCCATGTCGAAGTGGATAAAAATGAGGTTCCGAGCGCTCGAAAAGGGTGTGGGCACCCGAACCCTAAAAGTCAACCCTGTTGACTTTTTTCAGTTCGGGCCCTCTGCTCCAGTGCTGCTCGCCTCGGTCCGGGTCTTTCGCTCCAGCTCCGCTCGCTTGGGTGATTTCGACCATCCGGAATAGGGCTCACCCGAACCCAACTTTCAGCCTTCTCGAGCAACCTTCCGCTCCGGCTTCTCGTCCCTCGGAAATGTCACGCGCTTCCTTCTCGTCCACCCACGTACTCTTCCGTAGCACCTCATCCCTCAAACGCACCGAGCCCGTCGACTCTCTCCTGTGTCGTCCTTCTCACTAGCTGCATCTTTTGCTCAACTTCCTGTGCTCTTAAGATCTTGCACACTTAGACACAAGGTTAAACACAACTGGACCTAACTTAACTTGTTTGATCACATCAAAACTAGCTTGGGGTACCAACAATCTCCCCCTTTTTGATGTGAGCAACCCAAGTTTAGTTAGGGTAAACTAACATAAACATAAAGGCAATTAAAGTGAAAAAAAATAATTTAAATCTACCAATCTACCTCCCCCTACACTTAATCTTTTTCTTCTCCCCCTTTGATCACATAAAAAATGGGGTACCAAGAAAAATCTAAGGATAATTCTGATTTTCAAATAATTTTGAAAAAACTTATCAAGTTTTAAAAAATCTGAAAATTATTTTGATATCAAAAAAATTTTGCAATAATTTTAGAAACTTTAAGTGTTGTAAAACAAAAATTCTAAGTAAGAAAATTTCAAGAAGAAAATTTTCTAAGTTTAAAGATAAAAAAAAATTTGTGTAACGTATAAAATAAATTTTGGTAAAGCAAGGTTTATAAAATAACTTAAAAACTTTAAGTTAAACAGATTAAAAAAATGAGAAAATTTTCTAAGTTAAAAAAATTTGAGAATTTTCCAAGTAAAAAAATTTGAATAACTATTTAAGGCATTATCTAATTTCAATTTTAATGCTCTATCAGTTAGTCAATTAAATATTTTATTTCAATATTTGGCTTCCAGGCCGTGGCGAGGCACTAGGCCTTCTTGGTTATTGGAGCAACAACCACTTTCTAGACAAAGCATCATAAGGAAATTAAACGTCTAATATATTCTCTGAAAGCCCTAAGTCCAATTAAACTTTTAATTAAGACAAGACTTTGGAACCCAGTAAAGGTTCCTTCCAACTGGGTTGATTAGGAATTTCTTAGGGACATATTTCTTTGAAATGTTTCTAATTTATCCTTTATGATATTTAAAATACCAGTTTAGGTTATATTTTCTAACATTTGTACTATATGTGCATGTATTATTTCTCAAGTTATTTATTTCTAGTTGCAAATTGTCATTTTATAGCTTTATTCTATCAAGATCTTCTCATGGACAAGATTTTGCTAGAATTAACTTTAATTACTTAATTTCTTTTTCGAGTTTACAACAATCTTTGGTTAATATTTTCATAAATTTAAATAATTTATTGGAGGTAGAGATCGTACCTGACTTACCTTGTCGATATCATTATTCGTAGCTCCTCCTGAACTGCTGCTTTCTTCCGATATAGCTCCCCCTTCATCAATGCTCTCGATGCTCATTTCGGATGAGCTTGCTTCGTGTTCATCTTCTTGATGACTTGCCATCAATGCAAGTCTGAAGAAAGACTCAACTTCCAATTCGGATGACGTTTTATCCCACGTTGCCTTTAAAGTCTTGTACTTGTTCATTTGGACAGGCTTCTTTCCTTTGTCCTTATCCTTGTTCCTTAACTTAGGGCAATTGTCCTTAATGTGCCCTTCTT
Organism: Zingiber officinale; assembly: GCF_018446385.1. Taxonomy (NCBI): domain Eukaryota; kingdom Viridiplantae; phylum Streptophyta; class Magnoliopsida; order Zingiberales; family Zingiberaceae; genus Zingiber; species Zingiber officinale. The sequence goes on along the minus strand of NC_056004.1, from coordinate 35,089,641 downwards.
CGTTGCAGTGGTAGCATCTGATTGTCCTTTTTTTTTCCCTGCGGATGGTTAGTTTTTCTTGATTTAAATAACTTTTTAAAACGCCTTACCATCATTACCATTTCATCGTCATGGAGAGAGGATTCTAACTCATGTTAGTCTCTCATTGCCTTGAAGGTGATGTTGTGCTTCAGCTCCTTCATACCTACACATCTCGATTCATGCACTTCAAAAGTTGAAAATAATTCTTCTAAGGTAATAGATTCTAAGTCCTTAGAGATATAGAAGGCATCTACTAGTGATGCCCATTTTGTATTTCTAGGGAATGAATTAAGAGAGTACCTTAGCGAATCTTGGTTGCTTTCCTTTTCTCCAAGATTCGAAAGTCCGGTGATGAGCTCCTTAATTCTCGAGTGAAGGTGTGCAATCATTTCATCTTCTTCAAATCGTAGGTTGGTGAGCTGGTTGCGAAGTAAGTCCCATCTCGCAAGCTTGGCTTCCGGCGCCCCTTCATGTAACTCAAGGAACTTCTCCCGAAGCTCCTTTGATGAGTTGTAGATGCCAATCTGGTTGACTTCTTATGACGGAAGGACGCTCAACAGATGGAACTCTGCTTTGTCGTTTGCCACGTAGTCGGTCTGCTCCTTCTTTATCCACTGGTATTCTTCCTTACCCTCGGGTGCTACAAAACCGAACTTCATTATTAAAAGTAATTAAAAGTTGATTTTAAAGAATACCTGCATTCTTTTTTCCAGCTAGCGAACTCTCTCTCGAACTTCGGTGGGTATATGCTCGATTTGACCATTTATTCGGTGCTTCGTTTGGCGGTTAGTCCTCTTGAAATGTCTTGGCTCTGATACCACTTGTTAGGACCGTTGACGGGTTAGAAGGGGGGTTGAATAACCCTACACAATTAAAAGAGATGAACCCTTCTCGGACTTAAAAGAACACTTGCATAAAATAATTAAATGAACAAAAAAAATTGAGGCTCAGAGTTTTTACTTGGTTACAACCAGGGAGGTTGTTAATCCAAGGAAATGAATCACACTACTTTTTCCTTCAGGCAGAGAAGCCTCTTTACAGTAATTTACGCACAAAAATGAAGAAGCTAAACAAAGAGGAAAGCGTGTACATGTGTTGCTCAGTAATTCTTATAGTTGTATAGCTTCTGGACCAAGGTTGTATTTATAACCTTGGTCGGGGTGCCTGGAAGCCTTCCAGGCGTCTGGAGTGGGATATAATTCTACCCCTGATGCAACGGTCAACATCCATGTCGAAGTGGATAAAAATGAGGTTTCAGGCGCCCGGAATGGGTCCGGGCACCCTACCCTAAAAGTTAATAGGGTTGACTTTTTTTTATCCGGACCCTCTGCTCTGGTGCTGCTCGTCTCGGTCTGGGTCTTTCACTCCGGCTCTGCTCGCTTGGGTGATTTCGGCCATCTGGAATAGGGCTCACCTGAACCCAACTTCTGGCCTTCTCAAGCAACCTTCGACTCCAGCTTCTCATCCCTCGGAAACGCCGCACGCTTCCTTCTCATTCACCCGCATACTCTTCCACAGCACCTCGTCCCTCAGATGCATCGAGCCCGTCGGCTCTCTCCCCTGTCACCCTTCTCGCTAGCTGCGTCTTTTGCTTGACTTCCTATGCTCCTAAGCTCCTGCACACTTATACACAAGGTGAAACACAATAGGACCTAACTTAACTTGTTTGGTCACATCAAAACTACCTTGGGGTACCAATAGTTCCAACATTATGAAGACCCCCCCCCCCTCCCCAAATTTAGGATCCATGAAGGGAAAAGGCCTAGGTCTCTAGTGGTTCTCCCGAACAGATCAACATATAATTCTCCCAAGAAATACTGGAGGATAAATTATCGATCTAGTTCCACCCCTTAATGATAGGAGAATACGGAGGGGCAACTGACCCAGAGAACCACCTCCTCAAATTTGAGCATACAGTCATCCTCCACCAATATACGGATAGCGTCAAATACTGAGTATTTCTCACCCTCTCTCTAGCTCGACACAGAGAGGGTTAACCGGCTCCCAGTTGAGTCTGTTTGCTGCTTCAAAAATTTCTGTAAGGCATTCCTCCATCATTTTTCCAGCAGCCATAAATACCACAAGACCACATTAAGTTTATTTTCTCTCAAATAAGAGCCCAAGGAGACATTGCGGGCCTATATCAAAAAGTTCAATCAAGTGATCATGGGCATTCCCTCATTTACTCAGAGATTTTAGTGAATGTCTTCTCTCAAGGGCTCACAGATAGTGATTTCTTTCGATCCCTCATCAAGAAGCCCCCAAGAGACTTTGACCACCTATTCGGACGAGCAACCAAGTACATAAATATAGAGGAAGCTCAGTCCGCTTAGAAAAAAGAAGTAACAATGACTGCTCCTGTTGCTTCCCCTGAACATCGAGCTCCTCCTCCTCCTTTACCACACAAAGGACCCCAAGTGGGGCCTAACTACATCAGCACAAGCAATGGTCTAACGTGGTACAACATGTAGAGGCTGAGCGGATGCGATTCCCTAAGCCCCCCGATGAAATTCCATGGTTCTGTACCTACCATCATTCGAAAATGCACAATACTCAAGATTGCTATCACTACAATCAAGAGAAGCGTCGAACGACTAACTAAGGGTTTTGCTAGCGCTTGTCGTCTCCCAATAATCGACGTTACCAATAGTCGAACGAACCACCCCGGAGAGAAAATTGAGACGCCGAGTGGTGCCAGCGAGTGACTCAACAGCGAGACAACTAGGCCAACGTCCTCACTCGGGTTGAACAGGAGCATCCCCCGATGCAGTAAGAAGAAAACCTTAGCAATGCCGTTAGGGGGAAAATTGGTATGATCATAGGAGTCCCGACCAATAGAGATTCCAACCGAGTTCACAAATCACATGCTCATTGATAACCATAATTTAGCTACATTATTTTGATTTATAATGCATGTTCTTAATGGTCTACTCTTAGCTTAAGCTCACATTTATATTGTATTTCATAAATTACATTTGATCTTGGACTTAATTGCAAATTAGCCAATTATTATGGCATTTGATGATAATATTTGATTATTATTTTGTAGGCATTAAAAGGGCCATGGAGCCAATCAGATCAGACCACATTTGGGCTCAAATCTAGGGCTAAATAAGTCGATCAAGCTTTGGAGCATTATGGGCCGTTCATCCAAGATCAAGTAGATCTGAGTCAACCATTGAAGATTCAACCCATCCAACCTAATGAGGAGTATATCTTATCCGTTGATGAAGATCCAGAAGCTTTGATCCAGATCTGATATGTTCTAGCCGTTGATCAAGCCCAGAAACACTCTGGACCGTCCGATCAGATTTGAGGAGGATTTAAAAAACCTTGAGACGCTACAGTGCTTCCTGGGGTAGGCGTGTTCGCAATTTCTACACTGTTCACCGTCTTCTTCTCTGCGACGCCGAGGCTCCATTCCACATTCCAGATCCGGGAGTTGAGCTTCTTCTCTGACAGTGATCTCGGGCTGCCGGCGTTCATCCTCTGAGATCATAGAGTGGCAGAAGGGAGGTTTCTTCAGCTGCGATTTTGATTCTGCTTCAACGCCGCATACCTGATTGAGGGAGGTTCCCAATCAGCGTTATTCGCATTCAACAGAGCTTCGAGGGAGGTTTCTTGGAGTTTTTTTATCCTTTACCGATTTCCATTCCGTAGCTAAGCTAAGTAGATATGATCAATCAAATTTCTTGTGATCTATTATAAAATTTAATAGAGGTACCAAATGTTGACTTTATTAGATGTGATTCATTTCTTGAAATATTTTCTACCCACACTAATATTCTCCTATTTTCTTTTTATCCCATACGCGTGTGGGAGGTGCTTTCCTTTATTGATTGTGTAGGAGAATTTAAGCTTCCAGAGTGGATGCTTAAACTAAACCACCTCAGACCTCTAGAAAGAATTTTGAAAGGAAAAATGATGAATAAGAAGAAGTTGATTGCAACCAAGGTTACTCCACTTCCGGCGTGGCTTCTTCTTCTTAATCTTCTTCAACCACCTAGAATTGAGGGGAGTTTGTTCCTTGCTTTTCTTTTTGTTTTTTTTTAGTTTTACACTTTGCATTTTGTTTAGTATACATAGCATGTTATTTTAAATAAAACTCTTCATAGAATTGTTTAGTAATATTTTTAAGATGATAAAAGTTTCTTAAATTTGATCATCAATTTTAGGTCATTTGACATGATTGGATGCTCTACTTACATGATATTGGTTAGTTTGGTGGTGCATTCCAATTTGATTAATTGAGCTTGATGACATGAAAATTATCTAGAGAGGATCACTTTAAGCCTAAACACTATTATTTCTTTTGTGTGGCATGCACTTACAACAATTGAAACTCTAGAACTTGCTTTGCTTCTTTTCAAAGTCACAATTGCATATGCATGCATAGAAATAAAGGATATTTATCATTCTTGATCCCTCATAATTCCAAATTCTTTCCCCATAATTTTCTTTAAATTTTCTATCTAGCATTTTAACCTTTTATCATCTTTGCTTGCTCTATTTCACTTGGAGTTTTGGATTAATTGCTTGATGAGTTAGAATTCCCAAAACTTTAAGTGTGGGGGAGGATTGTATATGCTTAAGGTTTATGAGTTTTCTTACTTCAAATGGTTTGGAAATTTTGAAGTTGAGAATCTAAGTTGATGGATACATTGTTTGAAGTTTAAGGATGTTGAACAATTTTGAATTTTTTTTTTCATTTCTTACTTTAGTTTTATTGAAATCTGAAGAGTGCTGTTGAAAATGCATTAGATTGAACTTTTTGTGCCAAGTTGTTGTTGCAAGTTTCTGTTAAGTAAAAGTCTAAGTGAAACTTTTTTTCTCTTAATGTCGAGTGGTACTCCTTCCTTAACAAATTTAGAGACTTGCAGATTAAACAGCAATACATATGCTAACAACTTTATGTACTGATCAGTTTAACTTCAATACAAGGAAAACAAATTGAGTCTATTGCATTTTCTATACAGCAATTTTAGAATCCAGAAGTGTTTAGAACAGACCATGGAAGGAGGTATTGTAATGGTTTAAGCTTGGATTCCTTCAATGTGATTACACTACATTTATCTTGTAAGTAATAACAAAGAGCTCCTGCTGAACCAGTATTGAGTTTAACATCTTGCAAACTGAACTCTTCATGGGTTAAGAGGGAATTCTTATTTGATGTATGGTTATTTCCTTTGGTGAATCAAATTTTAAAGGAAGTTGGTAAACTCTATGGGAGCAAATGTTCATGAGTTGTTGAACATAAGAGAGCTAACAGCAGGGAAATATTTTAGATGTTGAATTGGCACATTAAAATTTCAGAGTATAGCAATGTTCAAATCACTAGCATCAAAAGTGTAGGGGTTGAGGAGACCTTAGAGGAGAGTATAAACCTGAGTTGTTTTTGAATTGCAATATCTGAGACTGGAATTGGAAGCAACAAGAGTTACAGACTAAGGTCAGTTCTGGAATTCTGTAGCAGGGTCTACGGACCTGATCACTGAATTTTGAATTGTAGGAGTTCCTCAAGCATGCATTCAAATCTGAATTCAGAGAATATTGAATGATTGGACTAGTTTGATTCATTGAAATTGTGCTGAACTTGTTTTTCTGAAATTGGAGAAATGTAGGAATAGATTGGAATTTCTGAACATAGAAACTAGAATTCTTGGAATTAGACCAGAAACCTACAGAAATGGAATTTATTTCTGATAAGTGAGAAGACCAAAAATCAGAGCTGCTTTGAGGGCTGCTGTTGGTGTCCAGAGAAACTGTGCTATGCTGGAATTATTGCAAAAATTTAAAAATTGTAACTATTGGGTGCTGAAAGATCTGTTCACAATAGATTGGTTTAAAAGTGGGAAGCATTGCTGAATTTGAAATGCACTAGAAGAATGAGTAAGGATTGTATTTGACAATACTTTGGTTAATGGACTTGATAGTGAAGCTTGGAGTCAAGGAAATAGTAGTTGTTGAAGGTTAGTAAATTGTTGAATTGCTGGAATCTTGTACAATCTGCAGAACTAGAATTTGGATCTAAGTGTCATTTCCTGGAACTAGAAGCTGATTCTGCAATGAAAGGAAGAAGGAGAAATATGTCCTTATTAGTTGAACACAAATCAGTATTATGAAGTTTCAGAAATCAGCAAGATGAGAATTGTATTGCTGCAACTTCAATCTATGTATTTTTTAGTGCAGGAATTGCAGAACTGATATCCTAAATGATGAAGAAAGCTGAGATGAGTGGCACAATAGGAGCTAGATTTTGTGGGTTTTGAACTCTGTGAAACATTTAACACTAAAGGTTAAATTAGTTATTAAGTGCCCCTCAGGTTCAATGTGGGTAGAAATTTTAGTAGATGGTTTTTAATCAGGAATTTCAACATATGGACAGTTATAATGCAATTCTCAGATACTTCAGAATATGGAAGTTGAAACTGATTAGTATGTTTAAGGAATTACAAAATTTGGAATTAGAAGCCGCACTCCAAGGCTGAATTTGAATCTGAACAATTACCATTGAAAGCTGCAGAAATGAAAAAATATAGCAAGTGTGTGCCAAGTTCTCCTTGCGATTCTTGAATCAATGGAAGGCTCAAGCAAAGCTAGGTGTATGCAATATGAATGCATTTATAAGCTGTTTGATACACAGAAATAATAAATTTGCAGAGAGCTAGTGAAATGAAAAAATAAATCTATAGAAATGAATTCCTGAAATGTTATTTTGTGGAGTTTTAAACAAGAGTGTTGATTTTTTGAATTGAATCATGAATCTGAATTGTCAAACTGCTTCTTTTCCTGCTTCTTTGTAAGTAGCATTTCATTCTTCTCAAGTCCCTTGTGATTAAAAATCTAGAATTTCTAAGAATCAATTCTTGAAACTGATCTTGGATAGCAATGATTACCATTTGTAAATGAATAGACAAGAATGTTTATAAGTATTAGATGTGCAAATTTCTGAAACTAGTATCAATTTTAGAAGTTTTTGATTATTCTGTTGAGTCTGATTTCTGAATCTGACCAGCTAAAGTTGAGTGCAAGAATTCAGTAGGTTAGCATGAGTTGGAATTGTCATAATTCTGCATTATTGAAATGCTTATTCTAAACTTGTTCCTAATCAGTGAGAAGTTCAATGTTATTCCAGAGATTGATGGGCTTATATTTTCCAGCAATTGTTGTTCTTGTGATGTAGCTATAGTGGAATTGGTAGACATGTAAAAGAAATGAGTCATGGCAATGCAGAAATCTTTTAAGCTATAGAACCTGACACTTTAAATCTGATTTCTGAAATTCTAGAACCTATGGAGTTTGAAAACTATTTTGGAATGTCTGAATTGTATCAATTGGTGTTTCCTTCTTTCCAAGTTAGCCTTAATATTGTGAATGCAGAATTCTGATGGGCTACCGTGGTGTTCCATAATTTTTTCTTTTGTTTTCTAGTTGATGTGCGTAGATTATATACTCTTTTATGCATGTTTTTACGCACATTTACATACTTTGAGCATGCTTGATCTATGCATTTGTATACTTCCAGCTTTCCTTTTAGCATATTTACTCTTTTGGTTCGGAGATCTGCTTTTTGTGCATTTACTGTACGCAGGAGTCGATTTGGTGAAGAATTTACATCTTTGGGCAAGCCTTGGAGGAAACAAAGGGAGAAAGCACCAGGCCGTGTACCTCACACGGCCCTGCATTGGTATGGAGCTCGGGCCGTGTGGGGTTTGGCACCAACAGAAGAGGAAGATGACATGGTCGTGTGAACCTCACACGGCCGTGTCAAGATTTGAAGCCAACCAGAGCAGAAGCCTTACATGGCCGTGTGGATCTACACGGCCGTGTGAGGTTTCCAGAGACCAAGCAGGTTGTGGTCGTGTGCACCACACGGCCGTGTAGCATTTCCAGAGACTAAGCAGGTTGTGGTCGTGTGCACCACACGGCCGTGTAGCATTTCCAGAGAGCAGAAGGGTTCTGGCCGTGTGAAGTCACACGGCCGTGTAGCTTTGGCAGAGAGGGAACTGGACATGGCCGTGTGAACCTCACACGGCCGTGTCACGGGGCCGTGTGGCGCCCGAATCCCTCCTCTATTTAAACCCTTCTTCATGAATTGAAAGGGGATCTCTCCCCCTTTGGGAGAAAGCAAGATTTGGTGGTTTCCTCCCATTCTTGGGAGGATTTCTGGGCGATTCTAAGGGAGATCTCGACGATTTCGACTCGGGAGCGAGGATTGGATCCGAAGACAAGGCTTCTTCGTAGATAAGTTTTCTCTTTTCCCCTCTTCTTGTTTTCTTGGATTGGGGATTCAAGGAATGCTTGTAATCTCTATTTCTTCGGATTTTCTTCCTCGATTCATGGAGTAGATCTTGTATTCTAGGATTAAGGGAGTACTTGTATGATGGATTGATGTAATCTCTTATGGATTTGCCATTTTCTTGTTTCAATGACATTATCTTGCTTGTATCAATTAGATCTTGAATGATTGATGGTGATTTGTGCTTAATTCTCATTCTTGATTGATTGTTTGGATTTCTTATGGACTTTGTAAAGATAAACTCTCACTCGATCATCCGAGGGATCCACGTGACAGGTACAAGCCCGTGTAAGGACGTTTGAGAGATAATCTTGAAGAGGAAATAGGGAGATTCAAGAGAGTAGGATGGATTTTATGATTAGCTCCTTGTATCTTGATAGATTAATGAGTCGTGGGCTTCTACGTTGATATCCGAGGAAGGCATAGTAATAGGTGCACTTCTGTGTAAGGACAACATAGGCACATGTCTAATTAATCCTATTTAGATACATTTCTCAGTCCTTAGCCGGTTGTCTATTGCAAGAGGGAACCGACAACTTTCTACATGTTTGGCAATTGAGGGATAAGAATTGGTGAACCATTTACATTCAAGAAATCTTACAAAGAAACCGAAACTCTTAGAATCTTCCTTTATCATAACCCAAAACACTAAACTCTTGTTTGTTGATCTCTAATATTAGATTTGTTTACCTTTACTTTGCTTTTGAAACGATTGGATAGTTGTTTAGCTAATTCGCATTGAGACATTTCTAGTGCTTATTCCAGTCCCTGTGGATACGATAATCTTTTATATTACTTGCGACATTTCCGTACACTTGCGGAGCATAACAAGTTTTTGGCGCCGTTGCCGGGGACTGCGCTATAACATTAGGAATTATCAATTGAGTTAGACTAAACATAACATTTGTTTTCCTTTCATATTGCATAGTTGTAACTAATCATTAGATTTCTGTTTTTTTTACTTACTTGTATAACTTTCATTTCTTGTTAATTCTTTTTGTACAAACTCAATTCTGCATTTTTGATTCTTCTATTTTCCTTTTTGTGTCGAATTGCTATCTGCTATCTTGTTCTTGTGTATGCGAAGATCTAACTTTGCAGGGGAATTCTTTCCTTTTGACCCTGAGATTGATAGAACTTTCCATAAAAGAAGAATTCTGCAAAGGCAAATTGAAGAACAGGAACATTTGAATATGGCAAATAGACCACTTAAGGATTATGCAGCACCCTATGCGAGAGGTTTTCGATCTAGTATTTCAAGACCTTCAGTGGAAGCTAATAACTTTGAGATCAAACCCGCAATCATATCTATGGTGCAGCAGAACCAATTTGGTGGAGGACCTCATGAGGACCCTAATCAACACTTAGAGGTCTTTTATGAAATATGTGGTACTATGAAAATGAATGGAGTTCCTTCAGATGCAGTTAGATTATTATTATTTGGGTTTTCTTTAAGAGATAGGGCAAAGCAATGGATGAATTCTTTGGCCCCTAACAGCATCATCACTTGGGAGCAGTGTGAGCAACAGTTTCTTGATAAGTTCTATCCACCAAGCAAAACAGCTCATATGAGGAATTTAATTGCAAGTTTCAAGCAAACTGACTCAGAATCTCTTTTTGAAGCATGGGATAGATATAATAGTATGCTCAGACAATGCCCACATCATGGGTTGGAAAGATGGTTAGTGTTGCACACTTTTTACAATGGTATCAATTATCATACCAAAGTGTCCCTTGATTCAGCTGCTGGAGGGGCACTTATGAACAAAAGCTTAGATGAAGCCGAAGAAATCATTGAAAGTGTAGCACAAAATCATCATCAATGGGCAAATGAAAGAAGTTGTGGCTATTCCTCCGTAAACCCAACAATTAAAGCATCAGGGAAGTTTGATGTAAATGCAGTCACTCTTTTGTCTGCAAAATTGGACGCTCTTACAAAGAAATTTGAGAATATGGGGACTAGTGCTAATATGGTCAATGCTATTAGTACATCTTGTGAAGTATGTGGGAGTTCAGAGCATTCAAATGACTCATGTCCATTGGGAGCTATCACTGCACAAATCAATCAACTTGAACAATGTGATGCAATCATGAGTTACAATCAAAGGCAGAATAACCCATACTCAAATACTTATAACCCTGGATGGAAGAGTCATCCAAATTTTTCTTACAAAAATAATCAAGACCAAGGACCATCTATGGGGGCAAGACCAAATTTTCAAGCTGGGCAACAAAATTTTCAACATCTATCTTCTCAAGGCTTACCAAAGTCAAATGTTGAAAAGATGCTTGAAGAAATTATCTCAACTCAGAATGAAATGAAGCAAGATATAGCAAAGCTCATTCAGAGAATGGATAATTCTGAAAAGCATCAAAAGATTCAGGATAGTCAAATTGCCCAACTAGCTTCCTCATCATCCAGAGCACCAGGACAACTTCCAGGAAAACCTGATGTGAATCCTATGGAGCATTGCAATAGGATTGAGCTTAGAAGCGGACGGACCTTGGGAGACTCCCAAGTGACTGCTTCAAAAGGGATACAAAAAGAAGAAGAGCTCCCTCCTCCTATACCGAATCAGATTCAAGCTAATGAGGAGAGTACCATTGAGGTTGAAGAGACTCTTCCACTGAACCATCAGAGCAAAGCTGTCCCTTTTCCTCAGAGACTTACAATGCTCAAGAAGGATGAAGAATTTGGCAAGTTTCTAGAAAAGGTTAAGGAAATTTGTGTTGAGGTACCTCTTATTGATGCTATTCTACAAATGCCTAGATTTGCCAAATTTCTGAAGGATCTCATGTCAAATAAGAGAAGAAGAGGAGAGGTCGAGACCATTGCGCTTAGTGAGGAATGTAGTGCTATTTTTGAGAAGAACACTTCTCCAAAACTGAAGGACCCAGGGAGCTTTTATATTCCTTGCAACATAGGAAAAGAATTTTTTGAAAAAGCTTTTTGTGATTTGGGGGCAAGTGTTAGCCTCATTCCCTATTCAATTTGTAATAAATTAGGTCTCAAAAACATTAAACTTACTACTATGGCACTTCAACTTGCCGATCATTCCTGCAGGTACCCTTTGGGTATAATAGAGGATGTGCCGGTAGAGGTGGATGGGAACGTTATTCCCACAGATTTTGTTGTGTTGGACATGGAAGAGGACCCTAGGATTCCTATCATATTAGGAAGACCTTTCCTTGCTACAGCTGGAGCTATAATTGATGTCAAAAATCATAAGCTTTCTTTGGTAATTGGTAAGGAAAAGTTGGAATATGATTTATCTAATATCTCTAACCATGTCTCGTCTCTTTTAAATGCTTGTAGCAGGACAAGAATTTATAAACTTGAGGAATGGAATTTCCATCCTCATGGAAGGCCACCAAATGAAGGAGACAATGTGGTGGAAGATGTTGGGAGAAGATCTCCCAACAGAAACGAAAAGTATATCTGTCCTCCAAGGGCGAGGAAAAGGAGCGAATGATTAAGTTTGGTCGAGCTAAAGACCTTAAACAAGCGCTTCTTGGGAGGCAACCCAAGGGTTTTTTTTAGTTAGTTTTGATTTGTATTGTAATTTCTTTTAGTTTGATGCATTCTTTTGATTTTGTTTTCAGGTTAGGTGCAAAACAGAGTCAGGCCGTGTGCTATACACGGCCAGGCAAAGGTTGCAGAGAATGGAAGTGTTTGGGCCGTGTCATCCAGACACGGCCGTGTGGGATCTCCCGAGGAGAAAAAGGTATAGGCCGTGTCATAGACACGGCCGTGCAAAGAATCCCGAGAGGAAAGATGGAGAGGCCGTGTCCCAGACACGGCCGTGCGAGGAATCTAGAGAAGGAAGAGGGGGAGGCCGTGTGGATCTACACGGCCCGTGCAAAGAATCCCGAGAGGAAAGATGGGGAGGCCGTGTAGATCTACACGGCCCGTGTAGGAGAACTATTAAAGTCTACCTCCTACCTCACACGGCCAGATCTTGGCCGTGTTCCGCACACCCCCAACTCTCCAAAACATATCTTTCTCTCCCAATTTCTTAAAAACTCCTCTCTAATCTCTCAAGATCTTTTAGATCCGATTCTCCTCCTCTCTAAGACTTGGACTTTTGCTCTCTTAACCTAAGATCTTTTGTTCTTTGAAGTTTTGTTCTTTGAAGTTTTGTTCTTTGAAGTTCCACAACTCTAAATAATTCTTCCCCTATCTAAACTCATCAAGATGTCCAATATTTTGAAGAGATTACGCAAAGGAGGTGGTGGATCTAGTGGAGACAAAGAGAAGGAGCCATCAAGAGACAAAGGAAAACAACCAGTGAAGGGCAAAGGCTAAAGGACTTCACGCAACGAAGGTAATGACAATGAATTCAATATTGTGTTCAGAAATGATGATCAAGTAACTAGATTTGCAATTCTTGTCAATAGAAAGATAGTGTGTACTAAATATATGGACCCAACTGTTCTTGATATGCTTGGAATTAGGGAAGATGTAGATTTGATGATTGGGTTTTTGGATTGGAGTGATATTATGTACACACATTTGCCTACATATCCTCGTCTTGTTTTGGAATTTTTAAGTTCATTGGATGTCCATTTTACTAATGAAGATGATTATTTTGGAAAAATCTCTTTTAGATTAATGAATCAAGAATTTCTATGGGCATTTAGTGACTTTAATTCTTGTTTTGGAATAACCACCGGTAGCCCTCGTAGGTTTGACCCAAGGTTTAATTGGAATCATTTTTGGAATGCAATAACTGGGTTAGATCAACCTTATGAGCCTTCAAGAGCTAAGGCCTCCCATATGCAAAACCCCATCTTTAGGTATCTACATAGAGTCATGAGTAAAACTATTTTTGGTAGGGGAGAGAGTGATGGGGTGGTTAAGAAGATAGAGCTTTATGCTTTAAGGGCTATGCTTTATAAGGTTGAATTTGACTCTGGTTTTCATTTTGTTCAAACCTTATTGAGATCAGCTAGGGCATCATCGGGATCAATTGTTTTTGGTGGTTTGATTACCCGAATAGCTTGTAATTTAAATCTTGATGTTGATGGGTTGGAAATAATTAATGGTAATGACATGATTGACATTGATACATGTCTTGCTATGAAAATGATTGTTCGGGAAAAGAATGGTTTCGCGTTTCCTAGGAGGAGTGGTTCTCCTTTACCCCTTCCTTTTCCTGAATAAACTACTATTCGTAACAGGGCTAATTGGGTAATTTCTGAGTTAGATTTTGAGGATAACCCTTCTATACCTGGAGACACTGAGCCACATAATGAACCCTCGTCATCTGGACATACGCAGCCTTCTAGTTTTATGGAGCCTGCTAGGCATTCTTTTGCATATGGCACGGGATCTTCTAGGTTTGATTTTTCAGATTTTCGTACGTCTCTAGAATCACTTCATGAGAAGCAAGATTCCCAACGAAAAATGTTGGAGGGGCGCTTCTCTTTATCTGATGATCAGTTTAGGGAGGTACAAAATCATTTTCAGTTTACGAGGAATTTTCAAGGTCAAGTGGCTGAGTTTGTGCAGGATTATGATACTGATCAGGTTAGGATGAGAGATTTTATGCAGAGTATGATGCTTACTAGCCAACAAGTTGATGCTTTATATGAGTATCATAGATCTTTGGGTGAGATTCCAGGTTTTCCTAGTTTTCCTATTGGCCAACCACGTCGTAGACCTCCTTTCCCTCGTCCACCTCCACCTCCTCCACCATATTGATTTCATCGGGACGATGAAAAGTTTAAGTCTGGGGGGGTGTCATATATTGTTTAGTTTGGTTTTCAGTTTTTAGTTTTTGATTAGTTTTTCATGTTGGTTCTTATTTTCATTGCTTGTTGCTTCATTTTGCTTGTTTTTGAAATAATCATGGCAAAAAAAAAATTTTTTTTGAGAACATCAAATCTTCACTTATATGCTTTCTTGGATTCAAGCGAAATGTTAGCACGATTATTGTCTCGATTCATGATGTTCGCATGATGCTACTAGTAAACTTTGTGTAGTTCTTTTTTCTATCTTGGGAAGCATTAATAAGCTAAGAATCTTATGGTGATGAGTTTTAGTTTTGGTTCAACCTTAAGGATTTTATCTTCACTACACTTGTGCTTGATGCTTGAATAGTTGATGTCATTGAAATAGTCATGATTCATCTTGTTTGCTTAGTACTTGGTTTCCATGGTGATCTCTCAACTTTCATTTTGATTACTGGATGAGGCTCAAATCATTAAAGCTCATTTGGAAAAATCTAAATATCCCAACATATATGCTAAAAGTACATTTGTGAATAAGTTTTGCACAATGCAAACACTAATAAAAAAAAATGAACAATAAGGGATATAAAAAACAGTTGTCATGAGTGGAATCTAGCAAGTCACCCCTTTGAGACCGAGTTACGTTACTGGTGAAATGACTGTTTAGTTTCTCTTGAGATTGAGCACACCTTGAGACCTTGGGTTAGTTGAGAAATATGAACCAAGTGAATGGTAAGTAAGTGCCTATCACTGGTTACTTGTCTTTCACTGGAAACATTAGGAATTCAAATTTGATGACGACTTGACTAGGACATGGATTGAAACTTGAAGGGTGTTGAGTTACTTTTACACTGCGCACAAGATTCTTATGCTTGAACCATACTTTACTTGTTTCCATGATCAAGCTTGTTAATGAAACTTTTTGATAGAGTTAGGAAAGTGCACTGGTTTTGTGAATGTGTTGTAGAACATATGAATTTAGACTGCAGCATTTTGCTTGAGGACAAGCAAAGGTTTAAGTCTGGGGGTGTGATGTGCGTAGATTATATACTCTTTTATGCATGTTTTTACGCACATTTACATACTTTGAGCATGCTTGATCTATGCATTTGTATACTTCCAGCTTTCCTTTTAGCATATTTACTCTTTTGGTTCGGAGATCTGCTTTTTGTGCATTTACTGTACGCAGGAGTCGATTTGGTGAAGAATTTACATCTTTGGGCAAGCCTTGGAGGAAACAAAGGGAGAAAGCACCAGGCCGTGTACCTCACACGGCCCTGCATTGGTATGGAGCTCGGGCCGTGTGGGGTTTGGCACCAACAGAAGAGGAAGATGACATGGCCGTGTGAACCTCACACGGCCGTGTCAAGATTTGAAGCCAACCAGAGCAGAAGCCTTACATGGCCGTGTGGATCTACACGGCCGTGTGAGGTTTCCAGAGACCAAGCAGGTTGTGGCCGTGTGCACCACATGGCCGTGTAGCATTTCCAGAGTCCAAGCAGGTTGTGGCCGTGTGCACCACACGGCCGTGTAGCATTTCCAGAGACTAAGCAGGTTCTGGCCGTGTGAAGTCACACGGCCGTGTAGCTTTGGCAGAGAGGGAACTGGACATGGCCGTGTGAATCTCACACGGCCGTGTCACGGGGCCGTGTGGCGCCCGAATCCCTCCTCTATTTAAACCCTTCTTCATGAATTGAAAGGGGATCTCTCCCCCTTTGGGAGAAAGCAAGATTTGGTGGTTTCCTCCCATTCTTGGGAGGATTTCTGGGCGATTCTAAGGGAGATCTCGACGATTTCGACTCCGGAGCGAGGATTGGATCCGAAGACAAGGCTTCTTCGTAGATAAGTTTTCTCTTTTCCCCTCTTCTTGTTTTCTTGGATTGGGGATTCAAGGAATGCTTGTAATCTCTATTTCTTCGGATTTTCTTCCTCGATTCATGGAGTAGATCTTGTATTCTAGGATTAAGGGAGTACTTGTATGATGGATTGATGTAATCTCTTATGGATTTGCCATTTTCTTGTTTCAATGACATTATCTTGCTTGTATCAATTAGATCTTGAATGATTGATGGTGATTTGTGCTTAATTCTCATTCTTGATTGATTGTTTGGATTTCTTATGGACTTTGTAAAGATAAACTCTCACTCGATCATCCGAGGGATCCACGTGACAGGTGCAAGCCCGTGTAAGGACGTTTGAGAGATAATCTTGAAGAGGAAATAGGGAGATTCAAGAGAGTTGGATGGATTTTATGATTAGCTCCTTGTATCTTGATAGATTAATGAGTCGTGGGCTTCTACGTTGATATCCGAGGAAGGCATAGTAATAGGTGCACTTCTGTGTAAGGACAACATAGGCACATGTCTAATTAATCCTATTTAGATACATTTCTCAGTCCTTAGCCGGTTGTCTATTGCAAGAGGGAACCGGCAACTTTCTACATGTTTGGCAATTGAGGGATAAGAATTGGTGAACCATTTACATTCAAGAAATCTTACAAAGAAACCGAAACTCTTAGAATCTTCCTTTATCATAACCCAAAATACTAAACTCTTGTTTGTTGATCTCTAATATTAGATTTGTTTACCTTTACTTTGCTTTTGAAACGATTGGATAGTTGTTTAGCTAATTCGCATTGAGACATTTCTAGTGCTTATTCCAGTCCCTGTGGATACGATAATCTTTTATATTACTTGCGACATTTCCGTCCACTTGCGGAGCGTAACACTAGTAAAGCAACATGAATGCATTTTTCAAGTGGATTGCAAGGAGAATGTAATTCTCAAGAATTGTCAGAAACTACTGTTAGTTGCAGAAAAGAAAAGAACACAAAACAACTTAAAGAGAAGCTTTCAATTCTTTCTTGACTAGAAACTATAGTGAATGCTTGAATTGGAATTTTCAGTTATTGATTTTCCAAAATCCAGAATTCAGTTTTGCTTGTGTTAATTTCAGATGTTGTTGGAAATAATTGCCACAGCAGGCTGTAATTAAAGGATTGCTGATTGGTTTAGTTATTAAACCTTATTTTGGTTCTTTACTTATGCAATATGAATGCAAGCTTTAAAGATGATCAGATAATAAATGCCTACTACAGAGAATTCAATCAAACTTATACATAACTGTAGAGGAAGAAATAGGAATTTGTGATACTCTAGTGCAGGAATTGAGAAGTTTTATCAAGCACTTTGATGCAGGATGGTTACTGATTTCTTTGATGTTATTGATCAACTTATGATAGCTAATCATAAGCAAGGACTGAATGAAATGGAGAACAGTGGTTTTAAAAGTGTATCAAGTTTATGGATGCATGAGGAGTTTCATTGTCCGAGACGACCAATGTTTTAAGTGTGGGCGAGGGAGTTCTTCTTCATAATTTGAGATTGTTTTAGCTTCCAAATGCTAGAATTAAAGTGGAAAACAGTGAAAAAAAATGACAAATCAAGAGAGTATCAAGTGTGAAGATAGAGTATCAAGATTCTATGTTTGCTATCAAATTGAAGGAGAGATTATCTTGATATTTTGAATTGGTAATGACAAATGGTATTCATCTTGGTCAACTCATCAAGTATATTCCTCCAATACTCTCATCCTCTCATATACTTCATTGAATTATTTTCTTTTGCCTATTTTATCCACTTCACTTGTTTCTCTTGATTCCATTTCAATTCTTGTTGATAAAATCCTTTTGATTCATGTATGCTATGTTTATAGTGGTGGAGAATTAGAAAATAAGCAAGCTTATGGTAGTGAAATGTTGTGAGCTGCATTGAGTTGAGCTCCACTTATATGTATTTTTGAGTGTGAGAGTTAGAATAGGTAAATACCTTGTGAGATCGCATCTTGCTAAATTTTTTAATTGGATTGAAATTACCATACTTACTGATTATTGTTTGGATTGTATTCATGATTGTTACTGATCTTTAGATGGTCTTAGTTAAATTCTTCTTACCATCTTCTAGGTATTACTAGGGAATTTGTGTGGAGATGATTTTTAGTTTTCTTGACTTTAACGGGACGCTCAAGATTAAGTATGGGAGATTTGATAATCATGATTTAGCTACATTATTTTGATTCATAATGCATGTTCTTAATGGTCTACTCTTAGCTTAAACTCATATTTATATTGCATTTCATAAATTGCATTTGATCTTGGACTTAATTACAAATTAGTCAATTATTATGGTATTTGATGCTAATATTGGATTATTATTTTGTAGGCATCAAAAGGATCATGGATCCGATCAGATCAGATCAGACCACATTTGGGCTCAAATCTAGGGCTAAACAAGTCGATCAAGCTTTGGAGCATTATGGGTCGTTCATCTAAGATCAAGTAGATCTGAGTCATCCATTGAAGATCCGGCCCATCCAACCTAATGAGGAGTAGATCTTATCCGTTGATGAAGATCCAGAAGCTTTGATCCAGATCTGATATGTTCTAGACGTTGATTAAGCCCAGAAACACTCTGGACCGTCCGATCATATTTGAGGAGAATTTAAAAAACCTTGAGAAGCTACAGTGCTTCTGGGCTCGGTGTGTTCACGATTTCTACACTATTCACCATCTTCTTCTCCACGACATCGAGGCTCCGTTCCACATTCCAGATCCAGGAGTTGAGCTTCTTCTCCAACAGCGATCTCGAGTTGCCGATGTTCATCCTCCGAGATCAGAGAGTGGCAGAAGGGAGGTTTCTTTAGCTGCGATTTTGATTCTGCTTCACTGCCACATACCTGATTGAGGGAGGTTCCCAATCGGCGTTATTCGCATTCAATAGAGCTCGAGGGTGGTTTCTTGGAGTTTTTGATCCTTTACCGATTTCCATTACGTAGCTAAGCTAAGTAGATCTGATCAATCGAATTAGTATGGCAATTCACATAATCTGAGCTTTGTTCTTTGGCTAATAAAGTTACCAGACAGGTGTGAGCTTTGAGGGAGGTTTCTTGGAGATGTGAGCGCCCCCTGGTAATAGTTGGAAGTTTGTTCATTGTTCGTCGGGTGTTTGAGGGGAGGTTTCCAAGAACACCTCTGTTTAACAGCAGAGAGGAGAGTTTGAGTTTGGGTTTGGTTGTGGAATTCTTTAGGTTTAGTTTTCTTTATCTTTGTCTTTGAATTATTCTTGAACTTGCTCAGATCTGAAGATCTAATAGATAGATTGCATGTAATTCTTTGTTTAGCATTTCATACTTCAATTTGTGTTTGAGTTTGCTTCTGTAATTTTGTTTTTGAATTTCCTTTGCAATTTCATTTGATTGAGTTCTACAATCCGAATCTTGTTTTAATTGCTTGCAATTTATGTTCATTTGAACTTGCAATTTTGTTTATGATAGATTGTAGTTTCGGTTATTAGTTGGAAATTCTTTAATCCTTACATTCAATCTTTGTACTTTGAACATGCTTATATGATGAATGCTCAATTCGTGTATGTAATGGAAGATTTCAATGGCTATTGCAAATATGAGTGTTTAATGCTTGAATGTTCTACTACTGTGAATGTAATGGAAGATGTGTCAATTGATGCATTTGATAAAATGATACATGAGAACCCAATTTAATTGTTATTTACTTGACGAGATGGAATAGAATCATGTTCAAATGAGGTTGACCTTTCTTGACTCTGTTCTTGATTTTATTAGATAAGATTAATTTGGATTGTGAGTTAAATGGAAAAGCTTAGTTGATCTTGCGTCAATTCTAGACTTCATACACACTAGTTATCCTTGGAAAAATACGACTTGGGACTCGATTCTACAACTCTTTTCTAGAGTTTAATTAAGTTCACTATCATTATTAATTTGATGTGCCATGTGACATGCAAAATGGGCGACACCACTCATCGAATGAAAATCCATACAGTCAGATGTAGCAAAGAACAAGTACAATGTCCCGAAATTAGTTTCGATCCCATGATTTTGGAAGGGGTGGAAGTACCCCATGATGTTGCTTTAATTAATAAGGCTATTATAGCCAATTATAACATACATCGTACTTTTGTTAATACAGGTAGCTTGGTTAACATTATCTTCAAGAAGACATTCGAGCAACTATAAATAGAAAAAAGTGAGCTCCAACTTATGATGACTCCTCTATATGAGTTCACGAGGAATGAGGTTCAGCTACTCGGACATATTAAATTAGTCATAACCTTAAGAGAGGATCCCCTGATGAGGACGCGCCAATCAACCTTTATCGTGGTAGACGCTCCCTCAGCATAGAATGTAATCTTAGGCCGACCGACCTTAAATGAGTTCGGAGCGGTTGTTTCAACTTTTTATCATAAGATAAAATTCTCGATGGACGATCAAATCAAGGAAGCCAAAGGAAACCAGCTTGTGGCATATAAGTGTTATGTTGATATCATTAAGACTGAGGTCAATGCAGCTCGAAAGAGCCAACGAATGAAGGTTAGCACCATTCATGAAGTGCCCCAAACACTCATCTATGAAAAAAAAGAGGAGGTGCATATTCAATCAAGCCAGCCAAAGGCCACCACTCAAGTAGTGTCTGACCTGGCCCCAGAACTTAAAGAAAAACTCGTCGTGTGCTTAACGCACAATAATGACTTGTTCGCCTAGACTCCAAGGAAATCATAGGTGTATCGTCAGTGGTTATGGAATATGTGATCCACGCCCACTTGGATGCTCGCCGAATATTGGTGGAGGATGGCTTCATTCTTAAATTTGAGGAAGTGGTCCTCTGGGTTGGTCGCCCCTCCGTATTCACTTATCGTCAAGGGTTGGAAATAGTTCAGCAATTTGACCTCTAATATTTCTTGGGAGAATGACATGTTAATCCGTTCAAGAGAACCACTAGATACCTTGGCCTTTCCCTTTCATGGATCCTGAAATGGGGTGTCTCCAGATGAGGATCTTTGGGGCCTCTACACTCGGCCTATATCCTCAAAAGGCATGTAGAATAATGTTCGATGATAGGCGACTAGGGAATGTAACATGTGCAGGAGGCTGATTAGTTGAACAAGTGGTTACACGAAGCCAATCGTCGAAGGAATTGGTTGGAACCCAGTTGGTCCTTGCGCTCAGGTCCCTCACTTGGTGTGAGGGCCCATCATCGACATAGCCAGGTCAGTGGTAAAGTACCACTGGCTGATGCTTGTTATTGTTGTACTAACTTCTATGCTTGGGCAACTATCAACAACTATAAATCTTCTTGTGATAGGGTAACTATGGTAAATCATCCAATCTGTTTCATCTCTATGTTTCAGATTCAAGAAAAGTTCTCACAGATGATAGTAACTTTGGGAGACTAGTCAGATGGATGATCGAATGGTAGATAGACTCGAATCTAGTTGGTCAGTCATGAACCTCCTTCGACTAGAATTGAATGAAAGGCTTGTGATACGACGTGTTGTGAGTGGCCCCGAAGGTAATGTGGGGTTAATAGTCAAGATGATGTAGTAATCAAAGTTTATGTAATGTGACAATCAGAGTCTTGATAAGGTGATGATCAAAGTCAGGTGTGCATATTCGGATGAACCACCTCTCAGGAGCAAAATCCCAACATAAATCTGGGCGGGCATAAACTCGGTCAGAACTACAGGGCCTAGCTCCCCACTTCTTATGAATAGAACTTCCAGCATAATCCCAGGCAGAACATGAACTAGCTGGATCTATGGGACGCAACCCCTCATTTTATGTGGGCAAAGCCCCCAACATAAATTCGGGCAAGCATATAACAGGTTAGAATTATGCGGCGCAGCTCCTCATTTCTTATGAACAAAACTCCCAGCCTCAAGCCAGCTGGGCATACGAGACTCAGTTCCTCACTCCCAGAGGTTGTGCTCCCAACCTGGAGCCAGTCCATCCTATACCCGATCAGATTTATGGGACTTAGCTCCCCACCTCTCAGTATTTTTCAGAAGCAAGACTCTCAGCATAATTCCGAATGGATGCTGCCAGGCCTAGAGCTGATTAGATCTCCATATCTCAGTTCCTCACTTCATCTAGGTGTTGCTTCCAGCCCATGGCTCCCGACATATAGTCGCACGTCTGAGACTCATCTTCCCACTTCTTATAAATAAGTCTCCTAGCATATACCCACTCGGCCCTAGAGCCAGTCTAGTCTCCTCTAAGAGACAACCTTATCAGGGAATTGTAATAAACTTGTTAGAGGTCAGAGAATAACATCTAATCACTAAAGAATATTCTATTATTTTGACATATACATACAATGGAACCTTCCTCTGCTCAGAGAAGGGACACTATATATCCTCCATCACCTGACATATTCTGATACTAGACATTCTCTACTGTCTCATTATTATAGAGGTTATAAGGAGTGGTATAAAAAAGGGGTCCTCTCTATTGTCCAGTTATGTCAGTATGCTAATGTAAGATACGATAATTAAATAATAAGTATTATTGGAGAAATAACCTTATGAAATTTTTTAAGAATTTTTAGAATTTTTTTAAAATTTAAATAGAGTCCATATAATACGTTTAAGGGGATGAATCGATTGGGCTTAGAGAAAGCCTGCTTAAAATATCAATAAAGTGGAAGTTTATTGAGAAATTAACCTAAGATTTAATTAAAGATACCTAAGTCTTCTCATTTTCCTCCCCATGCCCTAAATCCACATCGCTGACTCACCTCTTCCCCTCTCGACACCATCTCACCTACGCCGTCGACCACCGGCCTAGCATCGACACCAACGGCCATGAAGTGGTGATCATCTCCGGTGTAGCCCTGGTCACCAGTGTAGGGCGTGGTAGTGACATGAGCAGTGTCCAACCCCTCTCTCGGCCGCTTCGCGCCAAGCACCATCTCCGCTGCCCCCATCTTTAGATCAATGCGAGCACTATTGAAGTCGACTCTCTTTGTTTGTGCTAAGTCTAACCGGCCGTAGCTGCCTCTCCTTTGCCTTGGCTCACCACTGTGAGGCCTCTTCGCAGCCATCATCATCGTATGTAGAGACATCTAGTGGCATGGCCATTCCCCTTTCTCGGCCTCTTTGGGCCAAGTAGCACCGGCACCATCCCTATCTTTTCAGCCACCATCACCCTGTTGTCTGATCACCACAAGCAGCCACTGAACAATCGCCATGCATCCCGACCCCTGACACCAACACCCCACCCTATGCCTCGCCGCACCTTCTTCTGCCCAATCCATCGCGACCACCCTTCTCCAAAGAACCTTGCAATGTAATCAGCCAACCATTGTCTACGCAAGCCTTCAACACCAGCTACTCTCTGAGCGACCATCCCCTCTCTCAGCCTACTTACAGCCATCTCCACTCTTCAACTCCAGTCATCCATCAATGTCGGCCACCCTAGTGCTACTGACCTGCTGACCAATGTTTCGGCCACTAACAGGTGGTCATCTGACCCCTGTGCACAATCAGTGATGCTACAATGACAAACGAGATGTTGAGAGTGTTGAACCCCATGATTATTTTGATGTGATCAACCAAGTTAAGTTAAGTCCTATTTGGTTTTAATCCCTGTGTCTAAGTGTGCAGGGGCTTAGGAGCGCTTGAAGTCAAGCAGAAGACGCAGCTAGCGAGAAGGACGACACGGGAAGGGAGCTAATTTGATGAAAGAGTTGCGAAAGAGTACACCGGTGGACGAGAAGAACGTACGTGATGTTCGAGGGACGAGAAGCCAGAGCGGAAGCCTGCTCGAGGAGAAGGCTGAAAATTGGGTTCGGGTGAGCCCTATTTCGGTTGGCCGAAATCACCCAAGCGATCGGAGCTTCGAAAGAAGAAGAAAAAGAGAAGCTGGAAGCTATTTATACCATGCAGGTTGAAGGCACCCTCAACAGCATTGAGGGTGCCCTCAACAGCATTGAGGGCACCCTCAACATTGAAGGCGCCCTCAATGCTATTGAGGGTGCCCTCGACCTAGTCTACTTGACTGTTTCAAATTTGGATAAAGTTTTATCTGATGCCTCGGCTGGAGGCACCCTCAACCCCTTTAGAGGTGTCCTCAAGACTCGAGATAGAGTTTCCATGAGCTATATAAAGGCCCTGGAGCTAGAAATTAAGCATTCAACTCTGTATTCAATTCCTAGCAACATCTGAGCTTCCTTAGTGTGTAAAAAGGCTTCTCCACCTACAGTGAAGGAGACATTTCTAGTAGAGCTATTCAACCACCTTGGATTAACAACCACCTAGGTTATAACTAAGTTAATTTCCTTAGTCTCTTATTTTCTGTTTTATTTATTTATATTATTGTTGCTATTTTTAAAGTTGAAATCACGAGGAGCGTATTTTCCTTTTGTAGGCAATTCACCCCTCCCCTCTTGCCGGCCCCGCTGCACCAACAAGTGGTATCAGAGCTAGACTGCCTCAGAAGGACGGACCGCCGGCTGAAGCAACAAAGATCAAGATGATGGCCGGTGAAAGTATTCATCCCCCGAAATTTGACAGAGACTTCGCGACATGGAAACACCGAATGGAGGTATTCTTCAAAATATAATTTGATATTCTTTTAATTATAAAATATGGTTTTGCAACCCCTAAAAACAAGGAAGAATACAACTGGATGAAAAAGGAGCAAGCTAATTTTGTGGCCAACGGAAAAGCAGAATTCTATCTGCTCAACGTCCTGCCACCCCAGGAGGTAAGTCGGATCGGAAGCTACGACTCTGCTAAAGACCTTTGGGAAAAATTCCTGGAGCTCCACGAAGGCACCTTAGAAGCGAAGTTAGCAAGGTGCGACATCCTCCGGACTCAGCTGACAAATCTCCGGATGAACAACGGCGAAAAGGTAGTGCAACTCCAAGCAAGAATCAAGGAGTTAATAACTCAACTGAACAACCTCAGAGAATCGGTAACAAACTGAGACTCGATTCGGTATGTGCTCAACACATTCCCAAGAAATCCAGAATGGGCATCCTTAGTAGATGCATACTACATCTCTAAGGACTTTGAGATAAGTACGCTATAAAATTTATTTTCTACATTTGAACTTCACGAATCTTGAATTGTTGAACCTAAACAAATAGAGAAGTCAAATCACAATGTTGCCCTATAAGCTGAGATGGACGATCCTGACTCTGAAGCGTCAATTAACGAAACTAAAGCGGCACTATTGGTTAGAAAGTTAAATAAGTTTATTAAGACTAATAAATTTAGATCGTAGTTGAGAAAACATCAACGCAACAGAAGGACGGTCCGATGCTACAACTGCAAGGAGGAAGGGCACATCAAGAATGACTGCCCAAAATTGATGAAAAGGGACAAGGAGAAGTCCCAAAGACCGACGTCCACTAAACGCAAGAGTATGAAGGCTACATGGGATGAATCATCATCCTCCGAATCTAAAGTTGAAGCCTTCTCGAGATTAGCACTGATGTCCAACCATCAAGTAGAAGAAGATGAGACCAGCTCAGAAATGTGCATAGATGAAAGGGGAGCATTAGAAGAAGAAAGTTGCGATGAAGGGGGAGCATTAGAAATTGAGGTAAGTGAGGTACGTGCTCTAACTCCCAAGCAGTCCTTTCAATTCATTAAAGTGCTTACTAAAGATTTAGTTAAGTTAGAAAAGGAAAATACTAAATTAAAATTAAATTTAGCAAAAGCATGTCCTCTACAATTATATGATAATTTAAAATTAGAAAATGAAAAATTAAAGATAGAAATTGATAAATTGAAAAATAATCATGCATACTTGAATAAATTTAAAAAACCAAAACTGAGAATTTATGGTAAATTAAATTGGTATATTAGACATCACCAAGGTCAACTTAGGAAAATTCCTAAAGAATATGTACACCCTAAGTTTTTGACTAACCCAGTAAGAAGGAACCTCTATTGGGTTCCAAAATCATATCTAGAGTAAAACTTCTGTTAATCAAGGCTTTCAGAAGAAATTAAATATTGAAATTCCTTAAAAGGCTTTGTCTAGAAGTGGTTGATGATCCAATAACCAAGAAGGCCTAGTGCCTCGCCACAGCCTGGAAGTCGATTATCGAATTAAGTATTTAATTGACAAACTGATAAAGCATAAAATATTGGTTAATGCTTTTAAAAATCTTGTCAATTATTTTAATTTTTTTAAACTTAAAAATAGTGTTAAAAGTTTGTTTTAACTTAGACAATTTCTTTACTTCATTAACTTGGAAATTTGCCCCCTATTTTGTGATGTGCTCTAAGGGGGAGAGTTAGTACAAGTTCAGGGAGAGTTAAAAAAAAATTCAAGTTATTTTTTTTTAATTATGAATTTTGATAGATAAATTCATTCTATACTTAGTATTGCAATTTATTTTTAATTGCAAACTTTATGCTTGAAATGTTAGTCTTGTAATTTCTTTAAATTACTTGTTTGGTTTACCCTAACTTGAACTTGGGTTGATGCACATCAAAAAGGGGGAGATTGTTGAACCCCGTGGTTGTTTTGATGTGATCAACTAAGTTAGGTTAGGTCCTGTTTGGTTTTAATCCCTGTATCTAAGTGTGCAGGAGGTTAGGAGCGTAGGAAGTCGAGCGGAAGACGTAGCTAGCGAGAAGGACGGTACGGGAAGGGAGTCGACGGGCTCGATGAGTCCGAAGGACGAAAGAGCTGTGGAAGAGTATACCGGTGGACGAGAAGAATGTACGCGATGTTCGAGGGGTGAGAAGCCAGAGCGGAAGTCTGCTCGAGGAGAATGCTGAAAATTGAGTTCAGGTGAGCCCTATTTTGGTTGGCCGAAATCACCCAAGCGATCGGAGCTTCAGAAGAAGAAGAAAAAGAGAAGTTGGAAGCTATTTATACCATGCAGGTTGAAGGTGCCCTCAATAACATTGAGGGTGCCCTCAACATTGAAGGCACCCTTAACAGCATTGAGGGCGCCCTCAACATTGAAGACGCCCTCATCATTAAAGACGCCCTCAATGCCATTGAGGGCGCCCTCGACCCAGTCTACTTGACCGTTTCAAATTTGGATAAAGTTTTATCCGATGCCTCGGCTAGAGGCACCCTCAACCCCTTTGGAGGCACCCTCAAGACTCGAGATAGAGTTCCAGGAGCTATATAAAGGCCCCTGGAGCTAGGAATTAAGCATTCAACTCTGTATTCAATTCTTAGCAACATCTGAGCTTCCTTAGTGTGTAAAAAGGCTTCTCCACCTACAGTTAAGGAGACATTTCTAGTAGAGCTATTCAACAACCTTGGATTAACAACCACCTAGGTTGTAACCAAGTTAATTTCCTAAGTCTCTTATTTTTTATTTCATTTATTTTTATTATTGTTGCCATTTTTCAAATTGAAAGCACGAGGAGGGTATTTTTCTTTTGCAGGCAATTCACCTCTCCCCTCTTGCAGGCCCCGCTGCACCAACAGAGAGCACTTGGAGTGGGGTCTTCTTGGCAAGCTAGCTTCAACCATCACTATTTACCGACAATCAATCTCTTCCATCCATGGGTCACCTCTGGCTGTAAGCCACCAAGAGCTACGATTGCATTTGGTGAGTAGTAGAGATGAGTTTTGACTAAAATTAATCTAATCAATAGAATGGATTGATTAGGGCTAGCAATATGGCTAATGCTAATTTGGTTATTGAATTAGATTAATGAAATTTACCAATATTTAGGGTTAGCCAATGATTGATTTGATGAGGGTCTTTCCTAATTAGATTTACATATTTTGGTTAGCTAATTGATACATGATGGAATTAGCTAAATTGCATAGGTGATTGCAGGACTTTGATTTGGGACGAGTATCTCGACATGGGATTTATTTGACATGTACAATTAAGGCGGGTACTTCTTCCTTGTCCTCTATGGTTCTTTATACTTAGTGCATGGTTTTTAATTGACAGATTATGTTGCTTTACCTTAAATCTACTCGTATTTATCCATTCTTGATAATTTCATTCTTGATCTTAGAGATGATCTATTTATTATCTATAAATCTCATCTTTGGTTATTCTTACTCTGTAGTGTACACACCTGTATGGTGTGTATTGTAGGAGTCATCATGCTGATTATGCATATGTTAGTGTGCACAAATATCTGGTGTGTACTTTAGGTGTTGCTATTTACTGTATATGTTATTGGTAGACACATGTTGGATTTTTTTTCATGTATATAGGTATGTGTGATTGATGGATCATGTTTCTGGATATATGTATGTTGAGGGTGTATATGTGTCTGATATATTTTATTGGATGTATCTTGTTAATTATACCTATGTTGTGTGTGCACATCTGTATGGTGAATTCTATTAAAAGTATCTTATTGATTATATCTATTTTGTGTGTGTACACATGTCTAGTATGTTTTTATTGAAAGTATTATATTGATTATACTCATGATGTATGTTCATACATGTCAGGTGAGTATTATTAGAGGTGTCATGTTGATTATACCTATGTTGAGTGTTCATATATGTCTGGTCTGTATTATTAGAGGTATCATTTTGATTATACTTCTATTGTGTATGCACGTGAGTTTGGTGTGTATTATTGGAGATATCTTATTGATTATACTTATGTGGTATGTGCACAAGTGATTGACATGTTAATTGGAAGTATCTTGATGATTATACCTATGTTGTAAATACACACATTCTTGTCATGTGTGCATGTGTATCTGGTATTTATTATTAGAGGTATAATGTTGATTATAGCTATATTGTTGTGTGCACACATGTCTTATATGTACTATAGGTATTGTTACTTACTGTATATATTGTTTGATGGACACTTGTTGGATCTGTTCATACATATAGATTTATGTGAGTGTTTGATCATGTTCTCGATATATCATTGATTATCATGCTAGGTATGATTGTGTACCATTGCATAGAGTCATATACTCCTGTTGATGTAGCTGGTTACTATGTAAGTAACACTACACTGTGTCGTTATATGTATATTCTGTCAATTAAGTCTCCTACGAGTTGCTGACGATTGTGTCTCCACTATAATGTTGAGAGAGTTGACAGTGATGTGTGCATGTATCATGTCAGCTAGGGCTCCCACCCGTTATAGGTTGAGATCAGAGTCAGTCGACAATAATTATTATATATCTGGATTTGCATGTATCCTATCGACCAAAGCTCCCTCCCATTATAGGTTGAGGTCAAAGCCAGTCAACAGTGGGTTATTTGTGGTGGAGTGATCTCGTGTAGCCCATAGCTAAATAGTTACATCATGTCTGCCCACAGGTTATCTGTGGTAGAGTGATCTTGGGTAGATAGGGACCCTGACATTTTGGATTGCCCATGGATTATTTTTGGTAGAGTGATCTTGTGTAGCTTCTAGCTAGATAGCTAGATGTCTTGGTCATTTGTATTGCTTGTGGTGGATCATTGCTCCCACATATGATGTATTGCTTGTGGTGGAGTGTTACTCCCACATATGGTGTATTGCTTGTGGTGGAGCGGTTCTCTTACATATGTTGTATTGCTTGTGGTGGAGCATTACTCCCACATATGATGTATTGCTTATGGTGGAGAGTTTCTCCCATGTATGATATTCTAGTGATGGAGCCTTGCTCTCATCTATGATAATCTATTACTATTATATATACTAGCATATTCTTAGGCTTTGCAGTACCCATGTGAATCATTATCTGACTTTGCTTATTATTGTATTATTTACAGTTGAGTAGTTTGCTTATGTTGTAAATGCATGTTGCATATAGTTATCATAATTCATACATGTTCAGTCATATATATATATATATATATATATATATATATATATATATATATATATATATATATATATATATTGATTTACTGATCATAATACCGCATGTCTTAGACTTGAGTCATCTGGATTCACCACCCATTTTACTGGTTTTCTTTCGCCAAGGAGCAAGTAGATGTTTGAGGAGTTGCGTGGAGGATCATGGCTGCTAGTCCCACATCACATTTGAAATTAGTTTTCCTTGCTATTTTATACTGCACTATTTATACTTGGTATTTAGACTTGATATTGTGTTATGTTGTCTTATTTATGGTTTTGAGCTTTGGGTTTTATTATGGTATAAGTCAAGCCAGCATGTAGTTTGTTAGTTATTCTGTTTATATCTGCGTGATTGTGTTTGCACTAGTCATGTAAGCTGTGTATTATTATTATCTTGCATTGTATTTGTTTCCAGTCATATGGACTATAGATATTTTTCATGTACAACCATGTGGTAATATATTTAGGTTTCATTTGTCACTGTTACATGAAAAATATTGTCAGTTTGTCAAGTAGGGACTCCTCTGGGGCATGATAATTTTTTAGTATCAGAGCCACAAGCTTACGAGACTTATTTCCTGCATTTTGGATTTTATGTTTTATTTTCTCGATGTGACTTTTTGAGTTTTAGGATCAAGCAGCGAAAAAACATCTCCAAGTTATAGGAGGTAAGTTGTATAACTGTTACCATACATTTCTGTTAGTACTTATCTAGTTATTTGAAGATTATATGAGATGTTTTAGGTTAGCCACTGTTTACGACCGTGGTCTGAGTTGACCACAGAAAAGACAGGTTGAGTCGATGGGAACTAGGTCTATTACCAGAATTGTTGGCTCAACCAATCTATGGAGGATCGATGTATAATATTTCATAAGGGTCTTGACCATGGACTGTATGTACCTGGTTGAATAACCTAGAAGGTACATTTGGATAGATAACCCCCCAATGATATAAAAAGTATAGAGCTAGCTGCTTAACACTTACGAGACCAACCGTTTCTCGGGTGTATTACTTGGAGAGTACATTCGGGTAAATGACTTGTACTGATGCAAAAAAGATGAAGTCAACTTCTTATCTTTTATGTGGCCCACGTGAAAGAAGATGCAGAAGACAAATTTTGAGAACAAGGCATCTCTTGGTGATTATCTTGAGGTGTTATAAGATAGAGTATTTCTCTACCTCCTTTGATAGCATAATGGTTTATAAGGCAATGGTCAATCGACTTGTCTAACGCTGTTCTATGGGAGATCCTAACTCATGGATTGTTTGGATATAGTTAGATATCCTCAATGGCATATAGAGACACATGACCCACAATAATGAGGAGAATATGGTGTTAGTTAATTAACACATATGAAAATCCAACTGTATTGAGTGAAAATTGAAGAGGATGATCTTCGAGGAGCAGAGCGTCGATTGACAGTTATTTCGACAAATTATTTAGTGATAGTGATCCTCTACCCTGGTGTGCATGGCTCATTACTAGAGGTTCCTGAACCTTAGGTGGAGCAATTGCAATATGATGGGTTATAAGATAATGGTTAGTTAACTCAACAAACATTATCTCTATTAAGAAGCTCAAGACCTTGACCACATGATCATTTATCCAAGGTCTTGAAGTCTATATATTAGATCAAAGTGTTCAACCTTTGTCGACATTTGTCAATGATATTTATGAGCATAATTATGAGAGTTGTAGAGATACCCTCTTAATGGGTAGACCCTTAGTTAAGAGGTTAAGTGATCCTTTAGACTTTGTTGTGGGATTATCCAAGACACAGAGAGGACATGATGTGATTTGGATGATCGATGATCGATTAACTAAATCTGCTTAATTGCTACTGATTGGTGGGGACAGATTCTTTGGATCGAGTAGTAGAGTTATACTAAAGAGGGATTACCAGACTTCATGGTATACCTCTGAGTATCATATCAGATAGAGATCCGCAATTCATATCAGGTTCTGGCAGTGTTTACAGCATGCCATGAGTATAGACCTTTGTTTTGGTACAACTTTTCACCCTCAGACAGATGGGCAGTCTAAGCGCACTATACAGACATTAGAGGGTTTGCTAATAGTGTGCGTTGTAGATTTTAGAGGTAGTTGTGAAGACCATTTATGCCTAGTGGATTTTGTTAGGACCTTTGTGTCTAGCTAGAGGGGGAGTGAATACTGTTTCTTCGATTTCTTTCCTACAACTTGTTAGCGGAAGCAAAAGTAAAGGACAAGAAAGAATAAACATAATAATACAATGCTAACTCCTTGCGATTTACTTGGTCTCCACCTCCTTGAGGTGATTAATCCAAGGGTCCACGCACACATGATCAAGCTTCACTATGCTCTTCTCCTTTTTGAATCAAACATGAAGGTGGAGAAACCCTACAAAGTGATCTCTTCCTCTTACAAGATGAAAGAATGAATTTGGGAGGAAGAGATTGAGAATCTGTAGACTTGGAGATCACTTGGAGAGCTTTGAAGGTTAGAATGGAAAGTCTGTTCCCTCCAAGCTCCAAGAATAGCTTTTATATTTTTTCTAACATTAGTCAAATGATGTCCACATCAGTCGACTGATGGACTTCAATGACACTTAAGATTTTGCAAGATTTTCTACAATCAGCATGTAACGATCACTTACTAGTCAACTAGTAGCCGGCCACAACTCTCTATTCGTTTTAGGATCGGGCACCAATCGACTGATACAAACACTAGTTGACTGATACTTCTTAATATGAGACTACCGCAATTTAAGCATGATCCTTTTATACTTGAACCATACCCTTAGCCTAGACTTATACCTTCAAGCATCTTCCATCAGCCTCATGCCCTTAGGATGCTTCCGAGCCCACGGCTCCTCATCCTTGCGCTTGCCTTCAAATGCTTCCTTTGGCACTGTCATGCTAAGTATTATTTTACCAAGAGGTCTCACCTCTAGGACTTCATCGCCAAGAACCACACTTCGGGACTTCATCCGCCAAGACTATCTTCTTGGACTTTCCTTGCCAAGTCTTCATACCTGGGCTTTTCTTTGTACCTGCTTACCTAACATTTATGTTATATCACCAACATTATCTAACTTAAACATATTTAACCAAATATCAAAAGTAAATAATACTTGGAGCAAGATTACATCAACAATCTCCTCCCTTTTGATGTTTGATAAATCTTTTAAGTTAGGTCTTTAAATATGCAATAATCATAAAGCATAGACATAATGAATGTATATGAAAATCATGATCATAGAGCTCAACTTTCTAAAGTGAAAGTTCTAACTTAACCTATCCATATATCTCCCTTTGGCATACATCAAAAAAGGTAGAGGGAGCATAATCCAAAACTCTCCCTCAAGGTAAATGTAAAAATTTTGAGAAATTTAAGAACCCAAGCTCCCCCTTAATCCAAAATACTCTCTAAGTGTGAGGGAACAAAATAATATGCCACAATAAAATATATCCAAGTTAGAGACATTCGAGGTAAACATTCAAAGGAGTCTGATTTTAAGCCTGAAAACATAGTGTACCAGTCGACTAGTACTTGTGTCAGTCGACTAGTACTTGTGCCAGTCGACTGGTACCGGATGTGAGTTGCATTTTAGAGATGCAATCACACTTGAGCGCACTAATCAAATACACAAACTTATAAATTTTAGACATTTCACACACTGTGAAATTGATATAAACATAAAATTCATACATAAGCATAAGCCTATACAAAGAGACATAAACATGAAATACAAAGTGCTACAAGAGTGTCTATGGTGTTTGAGATGAATAGAGGGTGAACAAGTCTAAGCTAAAAGTCTCTTGATACCAACTAAGAGCCAGGTAACGTGACTAAACATCATCACTAAGAGGAGGGGGACGAGCCTAGTGTTGGTTGCTACTCGGTTCCCCTGTACAAAAATTTTGTACAAGTCCTGAATCTTTCCTAACAACCTATTGTGTTCTTTAGAAATTAAATTTGAAATCGCAAACAGAACTTAACATTATTGATTCCAAATTCAACTTATATGTTCTTAGAGGTTTAGACTTGGATTGCAAACGATGCTTAATATTATTAATCCAAATCCACCTATTACAAATTTGAGTAAATATTTATATCAGAGAACGACTTCCAGGTTAAACATGGCGAGGCACTAGGCCTTCTTGGGTATGGGATCATCCACTACTTCCTAGATAAAGTCTTTCAATGAAATTCAATATTTAATCTCCTTATAGTAACCCTAGGTTTAACCACTAAGAACAATCGAATCACAAGATGGAAAAACAAAATAAACACAAAATTGAATCATAAATTTGAAACCTAGAATCGTTAACCTCTTGTGTTTGGTATTTCAAAATCCATACAAAGAAAACTAGTATGATGTGGAACAAGACAACTAGTTATATATTTCTTTGTAGCTTATAGACCTCACGATCTTCTGTCGTATTCCTCTTCTTATCTCAGACATCGTGTGGGTGACGATCTACCAAGATGAGAATCCACCCAAGCCTCCTTCTTCTCCTTGCAAGTTTCGGCCACCAACAATCTCCTAGAGATGAAGAACTTCGGCCACCAACCAAGTTCCAAGGGATGATAAGAAACAAAGTTTCCTTTCTCTACTTCTTCTCCAAGCTAAATCTAACCACCAAAATCTCCCCAAGAGTTGATGTCGTCGGCCACCAAAGAAGAAGAAAAAGAGAAGAGGAATGATGAGGGTCGGCCACCACCAAGGAAGAGAAGAGAGGAATAATAGATGTGTAGTTAGGTGAGGCACCTCTACCCTCTCTTTTATATTCCTTGGTCTTGACAAATAAGGAAAGTTTTAAACATAATTAAAACTTCCTTATTTTCCTTTCCTATGGCTAATAAGGAAAATTTAATTAAAATTTCCTCTTAATCCATCTTATGGCCGACCCCTACAAGTCCTCCAAATAAGGAAAGTTTTAAACACAAAATTAAAACTTCCTAATTTATTTCCGGAAATTTTTTAAAATAAAAATTTCTCTTTTAAAATTCTCTTTATGGTTGGTTATAAAAGGAAACTTTTATAAATTAAAATCTCTCTATTAAAACATGTGGATGATTACAAAAAGGAAAGTTTTCTCCAAAATTAAAATCTTCCTTTTAACTACAAATAAGGAAAGATATCAAACATTTCTCTTAATCCTTTGTAGAAACTATAAAAGGAAAAAATTAATTTTAAAACTCTCTTTTAAATCATGGCTTCCAAATAAGGAAATATTTTAAAATTAAAATCCCTTTTATTTTTATTGTGGTCGGCCACCTACTTGGGCTCTAAGCTAGGGCCGACCACCACTTGAACCCATCTATCCTTGGTTTGGTCGACCCTAGCTTGGGCTCCAAGCTAGGCTTGGCTGGCCACCTTAAGGTGGGTAAGAAGTTGGGTTTAGGTGGGTAAGAAGTTGGGTTTAGGTGGGTATAAGACTTTATAAATAACAGGTTACGACAAGGACCGAGAGGAGGAATTGATTTTAGTCTCCCGATGAGCTTGAGCTTCCCGTGTTTGCCCCGAATACCCAACTCAAGTTCATCAATAATATCTCATTCCACTAAAGAGTTATTATTGCACTACCGCACCAATCTCATATTACTATATGAGCTCCTTATCATGAGTGTGTTAGTCTCCCTGTGTTTAAGATATTAAATGTCCACTAATTAAATGAGTTACTGACAACTCACTTAATTAATATCTAGCTTCAAGAGTAATACCACTCAACCTTATCATCATGTCGGACTAAGTCCACCTGTAAGGTTTACATGACAATCCTTATGAGCTCCTCAAGGGGGCATCATCAACCTAGATTACTAGGACACAGTTTCATTCTATAATCAACAACACAATATATAAATAATATCATTTCCCAACTTATCGGGTCTATTGATTTAACGAGCTAAATCACACCCTTTGATAAATTAAAGAAATAAATATTAAGTATATGTGCTTGTTATTATATCATGATTAAGAGTACATACTTCCATAATAACAGAGGTATTATTCTTTTATATAGTCAGTATAAAAAGATATTATCTCAAATGTTCCTGCTCAATACACTCAGAGTGTACTAGTGTAATTTTATAGTCAAGATAAACTAATATCAAATTACACTACGACTATTCCAATGGTTTGTTTCTATCCATCTTAGTCGTGAGCTACTATTTATAATTTATAAGGAACTGATAACATGATCTTCTGTGTGTGACACCACACACCATGTTGTTTTCAATATAAATTAATTGAACAACTACACTTAGCATATAAATGTAGACATTTGACTAATGTGATTCTTTATTTCAAAATAAATATTTACAAAAAGCTAGGCTTTTAGTATACACTCTAACACCTAGTATGTCAAACCCGAGTGCTACATCATCTGGGACATGGTGATCTGACGCTGCTGAGAATCAGGCCAATCTTGACGAAGACCCTCATCTCCTGACGAAACCCCTAAAACTCTTGACAGACCGTCTCCTCTAGATGGGTAATCCCCTCGTTCATAGACATACACGACAGCTCCAAAGCAGTAATAAGAGCAACAACATCCTCCTCCTCATCGCTAGAGTCTGATGAAGCCTGGTCACGACTCCAGACTATCACTCCCTGATGCCTCTCAATCTATGCCGGAGATAGTTGTCGGGACCTTATCTGATCAAAGTCCTTGGATAACAAATGTTGTTGACCTGGTAACATTAATACCTCTAGATGCAAAGAATGTAGTCAAGACATGACCGAATGGCATGTATACCTTCCTCTGGATGGGAC
The DNA here is from genome assembly GCF_018446385.1 of Zingiber officinale. NCBI lineage: Eukaryota > Viridiplantae > Streptophyta > Magnoliopsida > Zingiberales > Zingiberaceae > Zingiber > Zingiber officinale. The sequence continues at coordinate 35,053,195 of NC_056004.1, read as the reverse complement.
CCAAGAAATGCACAATGGACATGAATACCTGGAGAAAAACGCTATGTCTAACCTCTGCTCTAGAGCATAAATCATGATGAGATGAGGTAGTCGGACCTTTGATTTCCCTTTAGTGACAATCGGCAAGATGCATACAATAACAACCTTATAAAAGATGTTTCTGATGGCTGACATGCGAATGACATCAAAAATACATTTAAGTGGGGGTCTGGGAGTATTGAAATAATGCCTATAGATCAGGTCAACAAACAGAAGGGAGAATGAGTCATTGAAACGCTTGATAACATTAGGAAAGCGTTAAATGTGCTCTCCGACTCCCTACACCCTAAAAATGAACCTAATACTCTAGGGGTGACCTGAATGGTGAACCCCCCCCCCCCCCCCCAACTCACCCACCAAGGATTTGTATGTCCTACCATCAATACTAATGCAACGGAGGTTGTTATATAACTCTTTACAGTGATATAAATTTATGTATACAAAACATCAATCTAACTAACCCAAATGAGTGATCATGTCCATGATATCAAGGGTTATATATGTAAACTAAGGATGATTGAGGTACCAACAACTCATCATAACAAAGTCGACACTTTTAAATCATTGTTGGGCGATCTCTGATGGAAACTGGGGCATTGTAGGATCATGAGTAAGGCAGCCGAGAGGTCCCCTGTCACGCCCCGGAGGAGTCCCTGTCTAAAGAAATTTCGGCAGCATCTCCCCTGTACGGCGGACAATCTGAAACTTTCTACATCACCATATACCTCAGCCACATGCGGCTGGAATAATAGCAATAATAAAAAAATACAACAACACAGACAACCACGCAGTTTATATAAATTTCAGCCTCTGGCTGACACAACCACGCAGTTTAATAATAATCAACCTGAACAGTAGTACGATGACTCGAAAACAACCCTACTCAACTACACTCATAAAGCTCAAAACCGATATCCTACTCCACTACACTCGTAAAGCTCAAATCCGACGATAAAATCAACTTACCTCTTCTGCCATCTAGGCAGGCATGTAGTAAAAGCAAATCTAAATAAAAGTCATCCACAAGTAAAACAATCCATACAAGATCCAAAGTATCCAAAACAAAACAAGTTCAAAACATAGTCTAGTAAAGAAGAAAACCAAAAGATCAATAAGCCCTCGTGGTCTGCAGGGGGCTAGCAATTGGAACTCTCTCCTGACAGCATCAACCTGAAAATAGTAAATATCCATGGGGTGAGTCAACTCCTCAGTGGGTAACAACTGATATAAATAGAAGAGAAATAACATCTAGCACTAATCATGCGTACAGTCTCCTGATATAAGAAAGATAAAATGCAACTGTAGTAAACAGGAGAAAACTGTACTAACTAGGACCTGGTACAAGGATAAACAGTCTGAGAAGTATAGAAATCCTGTATGCATGTCAAGCATGGCATCCAACCAATATGCAGCAAATAAATGCAGCAAACACAATCACAAGAAATAAATGCATCAATGCGTATGATGCCAATGATGCGTCCTGGTCACCCCTGATACCAGTCAACCATCTCACACACAATAGTGAGACAGAGTGGGTAGGGTTGTGACAACCGTGCACTCTGTCGTCACTGCTCCTGATGAGTGACCGAGTGGACGGGATGCTGTCGGAGTACACCTATCCTCCTACCCCAAATCATAAATGGGGGAGCGCAATGCTCTCATCTCCTGGTACATGATGACGGGGAGGAATCTCTGCCGGATACCACGCTGCGTCACACTGCCCATGAGCGGACCAACGGATCCAAACAAAGTCCCTGCTGCAACACACTCTGCCTGAATAGACCACTAACCCATGAGTGGTGGTGTGTGCAAATCCATGTAACTGGCGATGTGCTTAACAATAATGGAGTGGACTATCGCACAGCATGAAATCATGCGAATGGTGCATGGCACTAACCATGTAAATATCCTGAGCTAAACCATATATATATAGAAGGTGCACCTTAGGTCAATGAATCAAATCAAAGGTACACAGATAAGATAAGGTATAAAACCTAAGTCCTGAACATGGTGAAGCATGGTATATCACTACCCCCTATAAGCATGTATAAGCAGGTAAGAAATAACATGATATGCAAAACAAGTATCAACCAAGCATGTAACAAGTATCGGGTAGTGACTAACCGAAACAGATAAGAAACATAATTATTGCAATTTGTTAAATTCACTACTATGCATATCAAACAACATAAAGTCAAAAGTACCCCCCTCCAATAGGAAAGTCCAATCTTGTCCAAAATACGACGTCGAGATACTCGTCTTGCGTCAAAATCCTGTACCAATCAATGTGTATATTTTATTTAGCTAAATTCAAATAAATAGCTAAATAAAATCTCTAACACTAAATTAGGGCGCAAACCCTAATCAACATACAAATATAAACATAATTCACACTCGACCACTAATTGCAACCTCAAATTCAAACCTACACATAATCATGTAATCAAATCATACCTAAATCAATCCCTTATCCACAACACGTATCAAATCCCTACACTTACCTCAATTCCATATTTGTTTAACAACACAATTTAAGCCAATACTCACTAACCTTCAAGGCGATCGCTAGTGTCCTACAATCGGAGATGTGTACAGCCGGTGATAACAACTGATGCTCCGAATAGATGGTGAACAGTATCACTAAAATTGAGTAGACAAATCAAACCCACATCAATACCACATCCAAACATTCATTAGTAGCCTCACAACCCATGAAGTTGCTGTAAATAAAACCCAGGTGGAGTCACTGACCTGAGTAGGCGGAGATGGGCAGATCGGATCTAGGGCACAGATGAACTCGGCCACCGGCACTAGGGCCCAGGCAACAGCGGCACTAGTTCGGGTCGAGAGACAGTAGTGGCGCTGAATACAAACTAGGGAAGAAGAGTTTGGCCGGCGCTAGATCGGACCGGTGGCCGGCGGATCAAGGCTAGGGCACCGCTGGAAAGAGGGTTCGGGTGCCAACAGAGGAGAGGCGGCTCGGCGCTAGGGCAAAGGGTGCGGCGGTGCTGCTCGGGTCGAGAGTCGGCGGCGGCGTGGAAGAAGCAAGGCGGTGCTGCGGTGGTCGGTGGCGCTGAAAAGAAGAGACGGCGTTGGTGGCGTCGGCACCTAGGGCAAGGAATCGCTCGGTTGAGGAGAGGGAGAAGAGAAATGTCGACTTCTCTTGGTCTCGACCTTATGCACGCGAGGGAGATGAGGAACCGCCGACGGTTAGGGCTGATCGACCGCGAGGGGAAAGAAGACGCGGGGGAAATGGCTCGACACAGGTTCGGCGAGGAAGGGAGGAAACGAAGGAATAATAAAAAGAAAAAGAAACGGAAAAAGGAATTATAAATATAAACATTTCCTCGCTTAAATAGGGTAGCCTAAACAGGCTTTCCCGGGCCCCGTTTTCATCCCCGTTATCTCGTCCGTACGAGCTCCGAAAAATTCCCCAAAAATTTCTAAAAATTTCAGAAAATTCCCTTATCATCATTCTCTATTTTTTTTCCGGTATTTTACATTCTCCCCCACAAATAAAAATTTGGTCCCCAAATTTCGTTATCTACCATCAGTAAGTACTCACAACAGATAAAGAGTACAAAATGCTGAACGGTAAATTAAATCACATACCTCAAGTGAAAAGATGGGGGTATCAAGCTCAGATCAAAAATAGATTACAACATTGTCAACAAGGACAATGGAAACCGATCCAAACAACCTAGGAATACCGAAATCATCGAGTCCATGAAAAACATCTAGGGCTTTGTAAGCCTAAATGGTAAAACCTAGAACTCATAATGCCCGTACAACAGACATACTCAACCATAAGATTTCCGACAACAAATCTGAAATCTAATCACCACAGAATAGATCCACCAGTGTGAGAGCAACGCTCCATCACAAGAAATACTACATATGTGGGAGCAACGCTCTACCACAAGAAATCCTCAATATGTGGGAGCAACGCTCCACCACAATCATCCATAACATGTGGGAGCAATGCTCCACCACAACAATCCATAAATACCGCTAGAGCATTGGTAAGCTCAAATGACATTACCAAAACTCATAATGGTCGGAATGTGACCACCCTCGTCTGGCAATCAACTATGGCATGATATGCGGACAAACAATCTATGCCAAGAATAATATCAAAGTCGACCATTCCCAATACTAACAGATCTACCGTAAGTATCATGTTGCCAAAATCTAACGGACAACCTCTGACCTCCTGAGTGACGCCCAAAGTGTCACCGGACGGTAGAGAGACAGTCAAACGCTGGGGTCTGCAAGTGGGTAATCTACCAATCTCCCGCATAAAAGTACGAGATATAAAAGATTGCAAGCTACCAGTATCTATCAGTATATCTGCAGATAAGACATAAATAGAAATCATACCGCGGAAAATGGATCTGTCGGCACACTGTGCATCCTCTCTGGTGACCTCATGCATACGCCCAGTCTCTGACGGAGGAAGAGGTGGTAACGCTGCCCTCGACTACTACATCTGAGCAGGAGCCTGCCACTAAGGTGGTACTGGATACTACGCCAGAGAAGTCTGAGAGGACGGTGACTGATACTGTACCGATGGCTGGGACTACGTCTGATACTGGGCCTGTGGCTGGGGCTGCAGCTGATACTGCCCCTGAGTCAGATAATGAAGTCCCAGAACGGAGCTCTGGGGTACTATGGGAGTACTGGGATACTCCTGTCCGAGCATGCCAAATGCAACAGCTGCAGGGGGAGCAATCCCGTTGCTGGCCATGCGAAAGTTGGGCTCTTCGCCCACCTCAATAAGTTCCAGACTGACTGATCTGTCCTCCATGACCAGACCCTCCGGAAGTCATATGCTGAGTCTTCTGCGGACAATCTCGGCTCTGGTGCCCAAGCAGTTTGCAATAAAAGTAAACTGACTGTCCCAGAGAGCAAGCTGGGGTGATGTGATCTCTGGACCTAAATAAATTGTCACCAAAATCATACCCAAACCAAATACCCACCGAAGACCTCTCCAACCACCAAATTAAACAACAATCAAAATCCCTTGAGAGCCAACATGCGGAAACAACAACTGAGTTGGTCAACACTAAATCCATTTCAAAGACCGATGCTATTAAGGTGGAGTGGCATGTAAAAGAAGTAAGGTGAATCCACGTTCTTCCTCACTCAGCTAAGTGAAGGTTCAAATACTATATTACCTCATACTTCCATCATGATCATTCTAATGTTTTTCATTGTCTAACCTCATATTTATTTAATTATAACTCAGATATTACTATAAGTATAACAATCATAAATAACATCATCCCTATTTGTCGTCTGGAGATGTTCCGTCGCTGTCCAGTCCCCATTTTACCTCAAAATTCTATACAAGGAAATCACCGGAAATCCATACTAACATTCGAAACAAATACCCAGTCTGCCTCGCAAACTTGGGCTAACACATAATATGCAGAATACCAAAAGCAGGTATCATAACCCGCTCTGATACCAATAAATTGGTATCAGATAAATCTCAAAAATTCAACACACGGAAATCAAACAAGTATCGCCAAACTTGGCGCTCTGATACCAATAAATTAGTATCAGGTTATCCCAAATATCCAAAATATCCAAAATATGAAAACAAAGATCATAAAACTGTGCTCTGATAGATAAATCATGAAAATCCAGAACACATAGCAAGTATCGTATACCTGCTCTGATACCACTAAATTGTCATGCCCCGGAGGAGTCTCTGTCCAAAGAAATTTCGACAACATCTCCCTGGTACGACGGACAATCTGAAACTTTCTACATCACCATATACCTCAGCCACATGCGGCTGGAATAATAGCAATAATAAAAAAATACAACAACAAAGACAACCACACAGTTTATATAAATTTCAGCCTCTGGCTGACACAACCACGCAATTTAATAATAATCAACCTGAACAGTAGTACGATGACTCGAAAACAACCCTACTCAACTACACTCATAAAGCTCAAAACCGATATCCTACTCCACTACACTCGTAAAGCTCAAATCCGACGATAAAACCAACTTACCTCTTCTGCCATATAAGCAGGCATGTAGTAAAAGCAAATCCAAATAAAAGTCATCCACAAGTAAAACAATCCATACAAGATCCAAAGTATCCAAAACATAACAAGTTCAAAACATAGTCTAGTAAAGAAGAAAACCAAAAGATCAATAAGCCCTCGTGGTGTGCAGGGGACTAGCAACTGGAACTCTCTCCTGACAACATCAACCTGAAAATAGTAAATATCCACGGGGTGAGTCAACTCCTCAGCGGGTAACAACTGATATACATAGTAGAGAAATAACATCCAGCACTAATCATGTGTACAGTCTTCTGATATAAGAAAGATAAAATGCAATTGTAGTAAACAGGAGAAAACTGTACTAACTAGGACCTGGTACAAGGATAAACAGTCCGAGAGGTATAGAAATCCTGTATGCATGTCAAGCATGGCATCCAACCAATATGCAGTAAATAAATGCAGCAAACACAATCACAAGAAATAAATGCATCAATGCGTATGATGCCAATGATGCGTCCTGGTCACCCCTGACACCAGTCAACCATCTCACACACAATAGTGAGACAGAGTGGGTAGGGCTGTGACAACCTGCACTTTGTCGTCACTGCTCCTGATGAGTGACCGAGTGGACGGGATGCTATCGGAGTACGTATCCTCCTACCCCAAATCAAAAATGGGGGAGCGCAATGCTCTCATCTCCCGGTACATGATGATGGGGAGGAATCTCTGTCGGCTACCACACTGCGTCACACTACCCATGAGCGGACCAACGGAGCCAAACAAAGTCCCTGCTACAACACACTCTGCCTGAATCGACCACTAACCCATGAGTGGTGGTGTGTGCAGATCCATGTAACTTGCGATGTGCTCAACAATAATCGAGCGGACTATCGCACAGCATGCAATCATGCGAATGGTGCATGGCACTAACCATGTAAATATCCTGAGCTAAACCATATATATATAGAAGGTGCACCTTAGGTCAATGAATCAAATCAAAGGTACACAGATAAGATAAGGTATAAAACGTAGGTCCTGAACATGGTGAAGCTGGTATATCACTACCCCCTATAAGCATGTATAAGCAGGTAAGAAATAACATGATATGCAAAACAAGTATCAACCAAGCATGTAACAAGTATCGGGTAGTGACTAACCGAAACAGATAAGAAACATAATTATTGCAATATGTTAAATTCACTACTATGCATATCAAACGACATAAAGTCAAAAGTACCCCCCTCCAATAGGAAAGTCCAATCTGGTCCAAAATATGACGTCGAGATACTCGTCTCGCGTCAAAATCCTGTACCAATCAATGTGTATATTTTATTTAGCTAAATTCAAATAAATAGCTAAATAAAATCTCTAACACTAAATTAGGGCGCAAACCCTAATCAACACACAAATATAAACATAATTCACACTCGACCACTAATTACAACCTCAAATTCAAACCTACACATAATCATGTAATCAAATCATACCTAAATCAATCCCTTATCCACAACACGTATCAAATCCCTACACTTACCTCAATTCCATATTTGTTTAACAACACAATTTAAGCCAATACTCACTAACCTTCAAGGCGAACGCTAGTGTCCTACAATCGGAGATGTGTACAGCCGGTGATAACAACTGATGCTCCGAATATATGGCGAACATCATCACTGAAACTGAGTAGACAAATCAAACCCACATCAATACCACATCCAAACATTCATTAGTAGCCTCACAACCCATGAAGTTGCTGTAAAAAAAACCCAGGTGGAGTCACTGACCTGAGTAGCCGGAGATGGGCAGATCCGATCTAGGGCACAGATGAACTCGGCCGCCGGCACTAGGGCACAGGCGACAGCGGCGCTGGTTCGGGTCGAGAGACAATAGTGGCGCCGAATACAAACTAGGGCAGAAGAGTTTGGCCAGCGCTGGATCGGACCAGTGGCCGGCGGATCAAGGCTAGGGCACCGCTGGAAAGAGGGTTCGAGTGCAAACAAAGGAGAGGCGGCTCGGCGCTAGGGTAAAGGGTGCGGCGGTGCTACTCGGGTCGAGAGTCGGTGGCGGCGTGGAAGAAGCAAGGCGGTGCTGTGGTGGTCGGTGGCGCTGAAAAGAAGAGACGGCGTTGGCGGCGTCGGCACCTAGGGCAAGGAATCGCTCGGCTGAGGAGAGGGAGAAGAGAAATGTCGGCATCTCTTGGTCTCGACCTTATGCACGCGAGGGAGATGAGGAACCGCCGACGGTTAGGGTTGATCGGCCGCGAGGGGAAAGCAGGCACAGGGGAAATGGCTTGGCACAGGTTCGGCGAGGAAGGGAGGAAACGAAGGAATAATAAAAAGAAAAAGAAACGGAAAAAGGAATTATAAATATAAACATTTCCTTGCTTAATAGGGTAGCCTAAACAAGCTTTCCCGGGCCCCGTTTTCATCCCCGTTATCTCGTCCGTACGTGCTCCGAAAAATTCCCAAAAAATTTCCAAAAATTCCGGAAAATTCCCTTATCATCATTCTCTATTTTTTTTTCCTGTATTTTACATCCCCTCTCAGACCCTATGTTTTTGCCTAACCCTAATATGCAAAGGCAATGCACATGTACCAAAATGAACCCAATCAAGAGAGACAACAAAGTAAACATGCACAATAATTAAAGTTAGTCACAAATCTCATAACGAATGAGAGATTGAGTGTAGAAATTGTTACCTTCTTTCCATTTCAACGGATTGGAAGTTGAGGAAGGTGGTGAAGTGATTTTCGCTCAAAGAAAACTAGCCCTAATCTTAAAACTTAAAGGGGAGAGAGATTAGGAAAGTGGATTCAAGGATTTTGGAGGGATTTGAGGTGGCCGGAGAAGTTGGGGATGGCTTTGGAGGCCAAAAGACAGCAGGCGGCGACTGAAACTAGGGTTTTCAATCGGTCGCCTGCGCGGGGTTTTTATAAAACACATATATTAGTAGACTGATAGATGCATAAGTCGACTGCTACAGTAAAAAATATATATATAAATATTTTGTTTGCAAAGATCACTATTACCAGTCGACTGATAGCTGATGCAATTGACTGGTACGTAAATTTAGCCTATTCCTGGAGCCAAATTTAGAAATACATCAAAATTTATCTAGACCTTCAAAAATTCTCAAATTTTATAGAGGGGTCTATTTTACTATTTTCTACTTGGAAAAAATATTCTTAAAAATGAATTTATCACTGATCCAAAGATAGGTACAATATTCAAGACTCTCTAAATTGTTCAATTAAACCTTGACCTAAAGTCCTAGTTTTGACTTCTTTTGATGTATCCAATTATATTAAACCATAATGCATCTCTTACATTTGTGTACATGGTATTTATACATATCAAACCAATTCTCATGCAATATAACATAATTCATATTTTTATGCATGAAGCTTGTTCCACTGATTTAAATTTCCAATCATATTTAAGGAGTTATGCGCATATTAATTTTGCACAAGTCTTCCCAATGATTGGTCCAATAAAGGATTAATGTCTCTAGATGTCAATTTGGCTCAAAGTAATGCATCATAACTAATATGATGAATTACATGCATCTTCCTAACATCTCACATGATGTCTAATTAAAGAAATACACAAGCAAGGTTTCCTAGGTCCTTTGTGAGATATATTGAGGTATTATCTTAAATTTTAGTCTATGGGATCATGCAAGACTATCCATTATTTTACAATGCACATACCAAGTTCTCTCATAAGGGAGGTGAACTCCACATCAGGTAGGGACTTGTTAAATATATCGACAAAATTAGACTTAGATTCAACATAATTTAGTTCAATATCTCCTCTTGCCACATGATCTCTAATGAAGTGATGCTTCACTTCAATATACTTTGTCCTAGAGTGATACACTGGATTTTTGGTCAAGTTGATGGTGCTTACATTATCACACAAAACTTTGACTTTGAAGTAGTGGACCTCATAATCTTCTAAGATATGCATCATCCAAAGTAATTGAGCTACACAACCACCCATGACCACATATTCGGCCTCAGTGGTAGACAAGGAAATACAAGGTTGCTTTCTACTACTCTAACTTACTAGGAAGGATCCAAGAAATTAACATCCACCACTAATATTCTTTTTTATCTAGTTTACAACCTGCATAATCAGAATTGGTATACCCAACCAAATCAAAATTCCTAGTCCTAGGGACCAAAGACCAGCATTGAAAGTACTCTTGATATATCTCAAGATCCTCTTTACTACCACTAAATAGGACTCTTTGGCACAAGATTGGTATATTACACACATATCTACTATAAATAATATATGTGGTCTACTAGTGGTTAAGTATAACAAACTATCAAGCATACTCCTGTATTGCTTTGAGTCCACTAATTTTCCTTCTAGATCACTATTTATCTTAGTATTTGTGCCCATAGGAGTAGACACTACTTTTGCATTTTCCAAGCATAATTTCTTGATGATTTCCTTAACATATTTGATTTGATAGATATGAGTTCCTTCATTATTTTGTTTGACTTACAATTCTAAAAAGAAGGTCAATTCTCCAACTAGGCTTATTTCAAACTCATTCCCCATATGTTTGATGAATTCATGAAGAAACTCATTATTTGTTGAACCAAAGATGATGCCATTGACATAAACTTGAGCAATAAAAATATTATTATATTTAGTCTTTAAAAATAAGGTTGGATCAATTGTTCCTCTTCTAAACCATTTAGAGATTAAGAAGGATGAGAGTCTTTCATACCAAGCCCGGGGAGTTTATTTTAGACCATATAAGGCTTTCTTCAGCTTATAAACATGATTTGGGTAATCTATATTTTCAAATCCTGGTTGCTCTATATAAATCTCTTCCTTAATAAACTCATTAAGGAATGTCGATTTCACATTCATTTGACAAAGTTTAAAACCCATGTGAGCGACATATCCTAATAAGATCAGGATTGACTCTAACTGAGTTACCAGAGCATAGGTTTCATCATAATCAAGCCTCTCAACTTGATTGAAACTCTTAGCCACTAACCTAGCCTTATTTCTAGTGACTCTACCTTAATCATCCAATTTATTCCTAAACACTTATTTTGTTATAACAATTATATTATCATTCGGTCTTGAAACTAACTCTCATACTTTATTTCTCTAAAAATTTTTCAACCCTTCTTGTATTGCTAGGATCCAATCCGTATCAATTAAGACATCATAAATCGATTTTGGTTCAAATTGAGATATTATCGCAATTTGAGTAGGATCTTATCCTTACTCCTTGTGTAACATCTCCAACAACTTGGTTAATAGGATGATCTTGATGATACCTTAAGGTCCTAAAAATCATGGGTTCATCACATTCATATGACCATTGTTTATATTGCTTCTTACATCATCCAAATTTTCACTTCCTCCCCCATTGATCATTACCCCCCTTACTCTAAATTTTGAATCACTTGAGTAATGCCTTGATTTCTTTCATTGATATCCTCTTCAATGGAGGATTTCCTAGGATAAGTACTAGTCCTCTTATTGTATACTCTATATCCTCTACTAGTAGATGAATATCCAACTAAGATTCCCTCATCCAACTTAGACTCAAATTTTTCTAAGCTATCTTTTGTATTTAGGATATAGACCTTGCAACCAAAAACTTTGAAATAGTGAATTATAGAAATTTTGCCACTCCATAATTTAAAAGGTATTTTTCCTAAAAACCTATGAATTAAGACATGATTTTGGATATAGCAAGTGGTATCAACTGTTTTCACCCACAAATAGCTAGGTAAAGTATAAGCATTAAGTATAGTCCTAGCCGCTTCTTGTAGAGCTCAATTTTTTCTTTCCACAACCCCATTTTGATGGGGTATTCTTGGACAAGAAAACTCATGCTTATACCCATTTTTAAGCAAAATCTAATAAAAGTTAGAATTTTCAAATTCTCTACCATGATCACTTCATATCCGGTTGATTTTGAGATTCTTTTCATTTTATACTCTTTTACTAAATCTTATGACTACTCCTAGAATGTCATCCTTATGTTCATGAAGTAAACCCAAGAATATCTAGAAAAATTATCAACAATCACTAAGCAATATTTGTTACCCATCAATGAAGGAGTTCTATGGCAATCAAAATGATCTAAATGTAATAATTCTAATGGTAATGAAGTACTAGTTAGAGTTTTACCTTTGTGTGATGATCTAGATTTTTTGCCCTCTTGGCATGCATCAAACATCTTGTCCTTGACATACTTGACCTTTGGTAGTCCTTTTACTAATTCCATTTTAGCTACCTTGGCTATGTTCTTTATGTTGATGTGTCCAAGTCTTTTATGTCATAGCCACCATTCTTCTTCTTTTGATATGAGGCACTAAGTAGAAATATTAGAAGCATAGGAAAGATGAACATAATAAAGGTTTATTTTCCTATATCCAACTAAATCCTATGACTATTCCTAGAATGTCATCCTTATGTTTCATGAAGTAAAGCAAGTATATCTGGAAAAATTATCAACAATCACTAAGCAATATTTGTTACCCATCAATGAAGGAGTATTATGACAATCAAAAAGATGTAAATACAATAATTCTAATGGTAATGAAGTACTAGTTAGAGTTTTACCTTTGTGTGGTGACCTAGATTGCTTTCCCTCTTAGAATGCATCACACATCTTGTCCTTGACATACTTGACCTTTGGTAGTCCTTTTACTAACTCCATTTTAGCTACCTTGGCTATGTTCTTCATGTTGATGTGTCCAAGTCTTCTATGATATAGCCACCCTTCTTCTTTTGATATGAGACACTTTGTAGAAAAGTTAGAAGTATAGGAAAGATCAATAGAATAAAGGTTTGTTTTCCTATATCCAACTAAATCCTATGACTATTCCTATAATGTCATCCTTATGTTTCATGAAGTAAACCCAAGTATATCTAGAAAAATCATCAACAATCACTAAGCAATATTTGTTACCCATCAATGAAGGAGTACTATGACAATTAAAAAGATCTAAATGCAATAATTCTAACGATAATGAAGTACTAGTTAGAGTTTTACCTTTGTGTGATGACCTAGATTGCTTTCCCTCTTGGCATACATCACACATCTTGTCCTTGACATACTTGACTTTTGGTAGACCTTTTACTAACTCCATTTTAGCTACCTTGGCTATGTTCTTCATGTTGATGTGGCCAAGTCTTCTATGCTATAGCCACCCTTCTTCTTTTGATATGAGACACTTTGTAGAAAAGTTAGAAGTATAGGAAAGATCAATAGAATAAAGGTTTGTTTTCCTATATCCAACTAGCATGAAATTTTCTAGACTATTATGTTTGACCAAACACTTAGTAGAGTGAAACTCCACATTGTACTCGGAATCACATAATTGACTTACACTGAGTAAGTTAAATTCTATATTCTTAATCAAAAGGACTTTATGAATAATAATTGTGGGTGATACCTCAATTGCACCTCTACCTATAATCTTGAGCTTTCCACTATTTCTAAAAGATATCGTTCCCTTCTTTATATAGTTGATTGTGGAAAACTTACTTACATCATCGGTCATATGTCTTGAGTAACTGCTATCCACAATCCACATACCCAAATCCTTCTTCTCTTCTACCTAAACAACATAAAAAATATAACTCTTAAGTACCCATGTACTTGATCTAATAATATCATGTAAATATTTCTTAGGTACACAAACTTGTTTTGCCTTGCCCTTAAGGATTAGCCTTTTAGGTATATCATTTCTCTCTATAAGAGAAACATAGGCAACCTTTAGTCTTGGATCTATATCCTAATCCGGCCTTCTTATAGATGGCTCTTTGGCTACTAAGAATCATATCAAGATATTTTGATCCATTGTGAATTTCTCTAAGCATGTTCAATTCAATCACTTGATTCTTCAAATTATCATTTTCTTCTTTAAATGTGCTTCATTCACTAGATATACATGCATCATTCCTAGTTACCTTAATTTCAACCATTAAGGCCTTAACCATAGATTATGACTTAACTAAATCATTCTTGAGATAAGCAATAGTTTTATAAAGAAGTTCTACTTTGGGAGATTCTTTTACCTCATTGTCATTAGATGACAATTCATCACTTGATTCTTCTTCACTTGATGCTTCCTCCTCACTTGAAGCTTCCTTGTCATCTTCAAAAGCCATAAATGTCATGTGTCGGGTGACATGGCATAACTCCTCTTCATCTGATGAGTCAATACTTGGTGTGCCCCATATAACTTGGGCCACCATGGTCTCCTTCTTCTTTTTCTCCTCCTCCTCCTCCTCCTCTTCTTCTTCTCCTTTTCTTCTTTCTTCTTCAATTCCAGGCTATTTGGCTTGATGTTCCCTTTCTTATTACATTCATAACAAATGACATTAGTGTTAAAACTTAAACTTTGACTACTCTTACCTTTTGAGGGTTGGAAGATTTTCTTCACATCCTTCCTTTTGAATCTTCTTATTCTTACCATCATTTTCTTAACATAGTGAGCCACTTCACTAGCTGACATTTCTTCATCACTATCCGATGACTCTAGTGATGCGCGTAGATTATATATGTTATTTTATACTATTTGATGCACATATACTTATATTCCATGTTTATGATCTATGTGTTTTGCACCCTTTTCTATTATATTTTAGCATAATTACTATTTTACATTCAAAAATCTACTCAGTATTTGTTTTCACTTTCAGGAGTAGTTTGGAGCGAAAAAGGATGCGAAAGGTACCAAAGAAGATCAATTGGAGCAAGGATTGGAGTGGCAAATTCATTTCAGAACTAAATTGGGATCGGCCATGCCTTGAGGCACAACCAGGTGAAGTTCCAAAAGCTGGCCATGCACAATGGCATGACCAAGGAAGTAATGAAGACATGGCCTTGCCAAATGGCACGGCCAGAAAGAAGAAACCAATGAAGAAATGGTCCTGGTCGTGCCTCAGAGCACGACCAGGTGCTACTTGTGCCACCCTCCAAAGTCGATTTAGATTTGGTCGTGCCTTCAGGCATGACCATGCACCCGAAGATGCAGTTTTGAAGATTCGGTCGTGCCAAATGGTACGACCTAGAAGAAGAAAAATAGGGTTGCTCTGCTTTGGTCATGCCAAATGGCACACCTAAGCTTAGTGGACATAGCCAATCTGGTTCTAGCCATGCTTTAAGGCATGACCAAGAAGCCAGACACAGGAAAGGCTATGCCAAATGGCATGGCCAAGCTATCAAAGCTAGAGCCAAGTTGACTCTAGCCATGCCAAATGGCACGACCAGATGCCCAAGTAGTAGTTAAGTTATACCTAGAGGCACGGCCACCCCGTGCCTCACTTCTATTTAAAAGGCACCTCATCCCCTTGCTAAGGAGGTAGATAGAAGGGCAAGAAGAGACCATCTAGGTCAAATCTTCACACTCAGAGGCGTCATCTGGGTGATCTGAGGCCATCTTGCTACTCCATCCTCATCGGTATTCCAAGATCTTTGTCCAAGGGCTTCACTCAACATCAAGGATAAGTTTTTCTTCGCTTTCTTTAGGATTCTTGAAATTCTTATGTATTTAAGCACTTGGATTGTAGATTTTCATATTATGGAGTAGATTTCTATTGTTCTAGGATGGAGTAATTATAATATGTGGAATATTGTAAACTCTATAGAATTCCCAATTTTCTTGTTTGATGATGCTTGTGTGGCACTTGTTCAGTTTGATGAAATGCTAGAATAGAGGCTTTCCCTTATAATCATGAATTTATTTATCTGGATTGTATTTCTATATACATAGATCTTATTTATAAGTTAGATACATTGATGTGTGTCTATATCTGGGATTGAGCATGAACCTAAATTTTCATGGGATAGATGCATAGATTGTTGTCTCTTTTGAGTGTACGCTCCGATATAGTTTGGCATGGCCTTGGACACTTGTTTAACATTGAGTGTCTAAGGTAACTATCCTTCTACATAGAATGTAACCTCCTAA
Source organism: Zingiber officinale (assembly GCF_018446385.1). Lineage (NCBI taxonomy): Eukaryota > Viridiplantae > Streptophyta > Magnoliopsida > Zingiberales > Zingiberaceae > Zingiber > Zingiber officinale. The sequence goes on along the minus strand of NC_056004.1, from coordinate 35,037,165 downwards.
GGAAGGGCAATTCTTTGTATAGATAAATCTATCACGTGACCTAGTGGGTTTCTTCTAATCATATGCTACGCAAGTGACCTACGTAATCTGGAGACGTATACCCAGGGGAGACCTTATGACAGGAGGTACTCTACTGAAAATCCGGACTCTATAAGTTACTTCTTCACTTGATGGCATACTTGGTTACTGGTAGGGGAAGTACTCTGATACACTGTTGCGAGATGGAATTCGGTAGATGTTTAGACTATCCTGCAAACATACAAGTAGAAAACTAGGAATGGGATAATTCGTAGCACAACATCCACCTTTGCAATGAAACCTTTGTCCTAGAATATTTTTCTGAACTAAGGACTTTCTCAATTATCTTTCTTAACTTTTATTTTTTTTATTTTAGTTGAAAATCCAAAACAAATGTTTATCGATCATAGTCTAGCTAAATTCGAAGTGCAAAACCAATTAGTATTTAATCCTTAGTCCTCATGGGATCGACTTATAAATTTTATTACTTGACAACAACCATGTACTTGCGGTTATTTTTGTTGGACCCCGTGGTAGTTTTGATGTGATCAACCAAGTTGGTTAGGTCCTGCTTTGTATTTGATCCTTGTGTCTGAGTGTGCAGGAGCTTATGAGCGCAGGAAGTCGAGCGGAAGACTCAGCTAGCGAGAAGGACGGCACGGGAAGGGAGCCGACGGGCTTGGTGCGTTCGATGGACGAGAGAGCTGCGAAAGAGTACTCCAGTGGGCGTGAAGAGCGTGCGTGGCGTTCGAGGGACGTTAAGATGGGACGGAAGGCTGCTCGAGGAGAAGGCCAGAAATTGGGTTCGGGTGAGCCCTATTTCGGTTGGCCGAAATCACCCAAAAGAACGGAGCGTTGGAAGCTGAAGAAAGCCAACACAAAAGAAGCTGAGCTGGACAAAATAGCTCAAGGTGCCTTCAAGCTACCTTGAAGGCGCCTTCATCTTGAAGGCGCCTTCAAGGCTGATGAAGGCGCCTTAAGCCTGGCCATACAGACCGTTTGCGCAGCGGATAAAGTTTTATCCGCTGAACCCTTGGAGGCGCCTCGGACCCCTATTGGAGTCACCTTGGACCTTCAAGATCATATTTCTAGAGGCTATTTAAAGGCCCCTGGAGTTAGGAATTCAGAACAACTCAAGCAATCAAACGTGTAGCCATTCCTAGCAATAGTTCTAAGCTTCCAAAGTGTAAAAGGCTTCTTTCAGTAAAGGAGATTCTTTTTAGTGCGCTTCTCATTGCCTTGGATTAACAACCTCCTTGGTTGTAACCAGCAATTCACCCCCCTCTTGCCGGCCTCTGCTGCACCTACAATTTTCACATCCTTCCTTTTGAATCTTCTTGTTCTTCCCATCATTTTCTTAACATAGTGAGCCACTTCACTAGCCGACATTTTTTCATCACTATCCGATGATTTTAGCTCAGATTCAAATGATGAGGATTCCTTCTTCTTTTCCTTCTTCTTCTTCTTCTTCTTCTTCTTCTTCTTCTTCTTCTCCTTCTTCTCTATAATAAGAGTTATACTTTTCTCTTTTGAAGACACGTTAGTTTGTTCATGAAGTTCAAATTCACAAAATAATTTATCAATCTTAACTAAGGAAAGATCTTTAGAAATCTTATATGCATCGACCATTGATGCTCATAAGGTGTTTCTAGGGAAGGCTTAAAGAACATACCTTACTAGATCTTAGTTGTCAATTTTCTCACCTATTACATGAAGCTCATTTACTATCTCTTTGAATCTACCATGTATTTGGCTCACTATTTCATTAGTCTTCATCGTGAAAGTTTGAAGTTGACCTACCAAGAGATCCCTCTTGGCTCTCATTGATTCGCTCGATCATTCATTCAACTCAATAAGCTTTTTCCAAATCTCTTTGGTGGAGTTGAAAGGGTCAACCTTGCTTAGTTGTTCCTTGGAGAGTCCACATTATAAGATTGTTATGCCCTTTGCATTTGCTTAAGCCTTCTTTGAAATCACTTTTGTCCAATCTTTAGTTGAAGAGGTCCTCCAAGTGGATCCAATGGTTTTTCAAACCCATCTACAATGTTAAACCAATTTCAATATCATTCATTAAATAATACTCCATTCTAACTTTCCAATATACAAAATCAATGTTGTCAAAGAATGATGGTCTAGCGGTGCTATATCCCTCTTGAAATGTCATCTTCATGCTTTGGTTCATGGTGAGTTCTTCCGAGGTTAACCTGTTGGGACCTTTATGTCCCACTAGAGGGAGGGGGGGGGGGGGGAATAGCATTTCTTTGATTTCTTGCCTACAACATATTAGCGGAAGCAAAAGCAAAGGAAAGACAAGAATAAAAATAATGATACAATGCTAACCCTTTGTGATTTACTTGGTCTCCACCTCCTTGAGATGACTACTCCAAGGGTCTACGCACACACGAACAAGTCTCACTATGCTCTTCTCCTTTTTGAATCAAACATGAAGGTGGAGAACCCCTTACAAAGTGATCTCTTCCTCTTACAAGATGAAAGAATGAATTTGGGAGGAAGAGATTGAGAATCTGTAGACTTAGAGATCACTTGGAGAGCTTTGAAGGTTAGAATGGCAAGTCTGTTCCCTCCAAGCTCCAAGAATAGCTTTTATATTTTTTCCAACATCATTCGAATGATGACCACATCAGCCGATTGATGGGCTTCAATGACACTTAAGATTTTATGAGATTTTATACTGTGAGCATGTAGTGGTCACTTACCAGTCGACTGATGCTCAGTACCAATCGACTGGTAGTTGGCCACAACTCTATGTTCATTTTAGGATCGACCATCAATCGACTGATGCAAGTACCAATCGACTGATCCTTCTTAATATGAGAGCATAGAAATTTAAGCATAATCCTTTCATACTTGAATCGTACCCTTAGCCTAGACTTATACCTTCAAGCATCTTCCATCAGCCTCACATCTTTAGGATGCTTCTAAGCCTATGGCTCCTCATCTTTGCGCTTGCCTTCAAGTGCTTCCTTCGACTTCATCATGCTAAATCTTCTTTTGCCAAGAGGTCATACCTCCAGGACTTCACCGCCAACAGCCGCGCTCCAGGACTTCATCCGCCAAGACTATCTTCTTGGACTTTCCTTGCCAAGTCTTCATACCTGGGCTTTTCTTTGTACCTGCTTACTCAACATTTATGTTAGATCACCAACATTGCCTAACTTAAACTGATTTAACCAAACATCAAAAGTAAATAATGCCTGGAGTATGATTGCACCAAATGATTTTACCCACTGTGGGCTAGACATCAGTGTGGGAGTAGCGAAAACTGGGTGAGTTTAAAACCCACAGAGTTATTACTATCTACTTAGAAGTATATCACCATGTAATTTTATAAGGGAACCTTAATCACTTACGATTGGAGATTTGTTCATCATACTATGATGGAGTAGTATATAAGTATGTTGCATAGATATTACCCTTATATGAGGATCTCAGAGTTTAAGCAGTAAATTTAGGAATCAAATTTTTATTAGTGGAAAAAATATAAGATACGATAATTAAATAATAAGTATTATTGGAGAAATAACCTTATAAAAATTTTTAAGAATTTTTTTAGGATTTAAACAGAGTTCGTAAGATAAGTTTAAGGGGATGAATCAATTGAGCTTAGAGAAAGCCTGTTTAGAATATCAATAAAGTGGGAGTTGATTGAGAAATTAACCTAAGTTTAATTAAAGATACCTAAGTCTTCTCATTTTCCTCACTCATGCCCTAAATCCACTACGTTGACTCACTTCTTCCCCTCGTGACACCATCTCACCTTTGTCACCGACTGTCGGTCGGGCATCAACGCTGACGACCACGAAGTGGCGATCATCTCCAGTGTATCCCTCGGTCACTAGCATAGGACGTAGAAGCGACCAGAGCGACGGCCAGCCCCTCTCTTGGCCGCCTTGTGCCAAGCACCATCTCTATTGCCCCCATCTCTGGATCGCCACAAGCACCAGTGCTGTCGACCCTCTTCGTCTATGCCAAGTCTAGCAGACTTTATCTACCTCTCCTTTACCTCAGCTCACCGTCACGATGCCTCTTCACAACCATCATTGTCGTATGTAGCGATAGCTAGTGGTGTGGCCAGTCCCCTTTCCCGGCCTCCTCGGGCCAAGCAGCATCAACACCATGCCCTATCTTTTCAGCCATCATCGTGTTGTTGCCCGATCACTACAAGAAGCCGCTAGCCAATCGTCGTGTCACCCAACCCCTAACACCAGCGTCCCACCCTATGCATTGCCACACCTTCTTCTGCCTGATCCATCATCGCCACCCTTCTCCAAAGAACCATGTAATGCAATCGGTCGACCATTGTCCATGCAAGCGCCGCGGACACTCTCTACCGCCGGTAGCCACCTCCTATGCCCTAATCCATCCAGTGATGTCATTGCCCATCGATGTCTATCACCCTAGTGTTATCGGCCTACTAGATAATGTTCTGACCACTGACAGGAGGTCATCTGACCATGTGCACGATCATTGTTGCTATGGTCACAAACTAGAGGTTGAGAGCACTCGGAGTGGGGTCTTCTTGGCAAGCTAGCTCTGCCTATTACTATTCACCAATGATCCATCTCTTCCGGCCATGGGTCACCTCTAATTCTAAGCCACCAATAGCTACCATTGCATTTGGTGAGTAGTAGGGATGAGTTTTGGCTAAAATTAATCTAATTAATAGAATGGATTGATTAGGGCTAATGATATAGCTAACCCTAATTTGGTAATTGAATTGGATTAATGAAGTTAACCAATATTTAGGGTTAACCAATGATTACTTCGATTAGGGTTTTTCCTGTAGGATCGATGACGTGCTAGAGGAGGGGGGTGAATAGTACTCGTGGCTAATTCATTTTTTATCGGAAAACATAAAGTAAGAATGTAGCGGAATAAATAAATACACAAAAGTAATCATTAACATGATTTCTTTTACTTGGTTTAGAGCTTGTGACGACTCCTACTCTAAGGTCTGCGATTGTTGAACGCTTTCGGTGGGCAATCACTAATAGCTCAGAAATTCTTCACAAGTAAGCAATTACAAGTACAAAACTAAACAAAGTATACTGACAATATAAGGATGAGTAAAAGAGTCGTCGATTGTCGGAGCAGCAGTTGAGTGTTATTGAAGCATTTCGGAGCAGCACACAAGAGTGCAAGTAGTCTGATTTTCGGTGTCACTGAAGTGCTGACCGAGACCCCTTTTTATAGCCTCTTTAAACCTGATCCAGATCCTATGATCTCGGGATCAAGTTTTGACTCGACCCAGATCGGTCGACCGATCCCCAAGTTCAGTCAATCAAACCTACTGAATCATGCAGCCTCTCCGGATAGCATCTTCGTTTGGTCGATTGATCTCGTCATTCGGTCGACCGATCAGCTGTTGATCTTCACCTCATTCGATTCGATCAACCTAGCTCGACTAAGTCTCTGTCTATCTTAGGTTTGGTCGACCGATCTTGAGGTTCGGTCGACCAAACCTCTGGTCAACACTTCACTGAGAGCTAGAATTCTGATCCTTTTATACTGAGGTTCGGTCGACCAATCCAAACATTCGATCAACCGATCAAGGTCAAGTCCAACACTGCAAAACTGTTAGTTTCCTGTAAAATAGAGTTAGACAAAATAGAAAATAATATATAAATCAATAACTTGATAGCCTTCGGACTGCCCAATTTTAACGTAGGATTTCCTCAAGAAACCCTAGGTCGAACCGACACCTACTGTTCCCTCACCAGACAACACATTCTCACCTACTCCTCTTAAGAGAAGTTACCTGTTGCCAGACTGGTCCTCTAGACTGACTAGACTTTTCCTCAGCACTCAAGACTTCAGGTCTTCATGCTGGACGTCCGCTCCACGACCTGTCCAAACTTCCACCTGGTTTACGACCGCTAGGGTTTTCACCTAGAGCCCCCGAATCTAGGATTTTGCCTAAAGCGCTCGACCCGCTAAGACTTTCCGTCTAGGGTTACCACCCCTAGGGACTAGGGTTACCACCACCTAGGGTTTTCCACCAACCTAACCGCAGCTAGGACTTTCCATCACCTAGGGTTACCACCCCCTAGGACTTAGGGTTACCACCCCTTAGGGTTTTCCTCCTGCCTAGAATCCACTAGGACTTTTGCCTAAGACAACTTAGGACTTTCCTGCAAGCTCAATCAACCATGTTAGATCACAAGACAACTTAACTTTGGACCCTTTGCCATAATCAAAACTTAGGTTCGATCATCTGGTGCTCCCTGTACAAATAATCTCCTCCTTTTTTATTATGGCAACCTAGTTCAAAGTTAAGTAAACATGACAATAATTAAAGGATTTTTAGCATGAGAATATATACAATAATTTGAAGAGAAAAAAAACTCTCTTATGCTCCCTCTTTCACAAAAACTATGTTTAACTCTTAACTTTAACTTTTCTCTCCCTTTTTGACATAAATCAAAAATAAAATAAGTAGAGAGAAGGCTGTTTAATATGTAAAGATAATACAAAATAAATTTACTCTGTTCAGCTCCCCCTGAAGGATAGCACTTATAGAAAAAAGTTAGCTAATTTTAAGTTTTCAAACTGTCTTAGCTTTTTTTAAAAAAAATATCTAAATTTTATCTTTAAAAATAATTATTTTGACAAACACTTAGTTAAACTCTTTGAAAAAAACTTTATCAAGTACTTAGCTTTCTGAAATTTTGATAAAAACTTAGTTTAAAAAGACTTTGATAAAAACTTAGCTTTATAAAGATTTTTAAAAAAACTTTATTAAAAGTACTCAGCTTAAAAAAGATTTTAATAAAAGCTTAGTTTAAAAAATTTGATAAAAACTAAGTTAAGTACTTATCTTTAAAAAGAAGTTGATAAAAACTTAGTTAAGTACTTAGCTTAAAAAAGATTTTCATAAAAGCTTAACTTTTAAAAAGATTTTGATAAATACTTAGCTTTAAAAATATTTTGATAAAAACTTAGCTTTAAAAATATTTTGATAAAAACTTTATCTTTAAAAATATTTTGTTAAAAATACTTAGCTTTAAAAATATTTTAATAAAAATTTAGCTTTAAAAAGATTTTGATAAAAACTTTAGCTTCAAAAATATTTTGATAAAAATACTTAGCTAAGTAAATGATTTATTTGAAAAATACTTAAAAATAATTTATCAAATACTTAGTTTCTGTCTTTTCAAAAATAATTTATTTTTCTTTCCAAAAATAGTTAAAAATTTTAACTTCCTCTTTCAGAAGTATTTTGAACTTTTGGAAAGTTTAACTTTAAAAAATAATAATTTAATAAAATAAAAAGTATTGTCTTAATCTTCCTTTCTCACTCCCTCTTAATTAATGCCAAAAATGTTTGAGTGTCCTACAGTCCAAGCATGTAAATCAAAAACATAAAAGTAATTTTTAATTTTCCTGATTTTTCATCTCACATATTCTAGGTTATTAAGCATGTCCAGCTTATGAGTTTGCGTGAGATAGAGTTAAGTTAATCTTGAAGTTGATTTTATCTATGATGATATTAAAGGATATTTCAAAAAAATAATTTAAGTTAAATTTAGATTTTAAAATATTAAATTTTGAGTTTTAAAATATAAGTTTAATTAGATTTAAACATTTGACAATATTACAATTTTGAAGATTAATTATGATTTAAAAATTAATTAACATTAACATATTAAAAATTAATTAAGTTTGAAATTTAGAATTTGAAATTAATCTATTAATAGAAATTAATTATATTTTTGAAAATTGATCATGATTTGAAAATTAATTAAGATTTGAAAATTAATTATCATTTAAAAATAATTAAAATTTTGAAAATTAATTAAACTTTTATAATTAATCAGATTTTGAAATTAATTAAACTTTTGTAATTAATTAGATTTTGAAATTAATTATTATTTTGTAATTAATTAGATTTTTAAATTAACTATGATTTTAAAAATAATTATAAATTTTAATTAAGTTAGCTTTAATTTAATTAATTTAGGTTTGGTTAACTACTTTCAACCTAGGTCCATATCATCCTTTTCTAGATTTTCAATCAGGGAACCTTAATAGTTCTATAAGATGATTAATTTAATCTTCAATTTAAATTCCAATCTAAGAATTGATCAAAATTTGAGTTAGATTATAGTTTAACAGTTAGTCAATTAAATATTTATTTCAATAATTGGCTTCCAGGCTATGACGAGGCACTAGGCCTTCTTGGGTATTGGATCATCAACCACTTCTAGACAAAGTCTTTTAAAGAAATTAAATATTTAATTTTCTTTCTAAAAAATATTAGGTCTAATTAATCAAGCGTAGATCAAGCCTAAGTCCTTACATACCCTAAATAATAAAAAGTAATAAATCAAACAACAGATAATTCTATTTTATGATAAAAAAATGGTCTTTTTATTGGATCCCCTGGATCATAGCCTCGATAAGGTCTGCAAAGGTAATAGATTTAATCCTTGGGGATCCAATACTGGCCAAGTTTAGCTTGATTAGTTAAGTTAGACTTGGGGACCCATGCTTGAACTATGTTTCTGTTTGATCGATTTACAAGAGACAAATAAGATCTAAATTTATGTTTAGTCTATATCCAAGTTCGAATTGGTTGTATACGACCCTTTGTTTCTCAAGAATTCGGTCAAGGTTCTTGGAACCCAAAGTGAATTGTTCCAATGAGTTCTTGAGTTCTTTGACCTGAGTTTTTAAATCGGAATTCCCTTCCTAAACTTGCTCAATCAAAGAGCTCGAGTTAGTCACTTCCTTAAGGATTGTTACCTCCTTTTGGAGTGACTTGACCTGAACTGTAATGACCCGGCCCTTTGGCCTCTTAGGCGGCCCTTGCGGCGGCCCACTGGCGGCCCCTGATGTCGTTGGCCCATTTGGCGACCTCTAATGTCATCGACCGATGACCCTTGGCCGTGCCATTACTCACTAGGACTTTCCACCCCTGGCCTGAGAGGTCGTCAAATGGGCCGACGACATAAGGGCCGCTAGTTGGGCTGCCACAAGGGCCGCCCAAGAGGCCAAAGGGCCGGGTCGTTACACGAACGTTGAATTTGGCCAACTTTATTAATAAATGTGCAGCCAAATTTTGTAAGTCATCTATTTGAGTACCAGAAATTAGGGAACTTACAATGTTGTTTGGCCCTTCAAAAACATATATAGATCTGTGGCTTCTCTCAGACTCAGTTTTCAATTTGCTCTTGGTTTCGGACTCAAACTCGGTTTCGGCAACGTACACTTATACTGGTAGAGCGAGGAAGCTTGTTTGCTTGTGTTCTTCTTTGTCCAGCTCTTCCGATGACTCAGACCATATTGCCTTCAACGCCTTTCTTTTTCCTTGTTTCTGGTTTGGACAGTCAAGCTTGTAGTATCCCTTCTTATTGCAGCCATAACATGTAACTCCAGACTTGACCTTCGTGTTCTATTGAGTCACCTTCTTCTTCTTAAGTGCTTTCTGAACTAGTTTGACTAGTTCGATGGTGATATCATCTTCGTCTAAGTCCAATTCATCTCTAGACTCGGGTTTGATCTAGTATATCTTCCTGGTTCCCTTCATCTTGCTTGTACCTGCAACCAATGCAATACTTTTCTTGGTTGAGTGTGCATTAATCTATTCGTGTAACTCAAAATTAGAAAATAATTTGTTGGTGCAGCGGAGGTCGGCAAGAGGGGGGTGAATTGCTGAAAATAAAATTTAAACTATACCCTCCTCGTACTTTCAACTCAATTAGTGCAATAGTGATAAATTAATAAAGAAATAAAAACTAAATAAAGAAATACAGAGAAGATCAGGATTTTAACCTGGTTACAACCAAGAAGGTTGTTAATCCAGGACAGTAGAAAAAGCGCAGTAGAAAAATTCTCCTTCTCTGAAGGCGGAGAAGCCTTTTACACACTAACAGCTCAGAACTATTGCTAGGAATTAAGTACAGAGTTGATTGTCAAAGTTGTTATTGAATTCCTAGCTCCAGGGGTCTTTTTATAGCTCCTGAAAAGTCTATCCCGAGGGTCCAAGGCGCCTCCAACAAGGTTTAAGGCGCCTCCAGCTCGGTCAGCGGATAAAACTTTATCCGCAGCGCAAACGGTCAAAACAGACTGTTGAAGGCGCCTTGAACAGGCTTGAAGGCACCTTCAAGCTTGTTAAAGGTGCCTTCAAGCTACAGTAACTTCTGCTACAGTAACTTTTGCTACAGTAATTTCCAGCCTCTTTTGACTCCTTTTCTTCTTCGCTTTGGCTTCCGAAGCTCCGTTCTTTTGGGTGATTGCGGCCAACCGGAATAGGGCTCACCCGAACCCAATTCCCGGCCTTCTCCTCGAGTAGCCTTCCGTCCCGGCTTAACGTCCCTCGAACACCGCGCATGCTCTTCACGCCCACCGGAGTACTCTTCCGCAGCTCTCTCGTCCTTCGGACGCACCGAGCCCGTCGGCTCCCTTACCGTGCCGTCCTTCTCGCTAGCTGCGTCTTTCGCTCGACTTCCTGTGCTCCTAAGCTCCTGCACACTCAGACACAGGGATCAAACACAGCAGGACCTAACTAACTTGGTTGATCACATCAAAACTACCACGGGGTCCAACAATCTCCCCCTTTTTGATGTGCATCAACCCAAGTTCAAGTTAGGGTTAAAATAGACATAAAGAGTAATTTTAAAGAAAAAATTACTAAACTAACAAGTTAAGCATAATTTTTGCAATTTGTAAAATTGCAACACTAATAATAAAAGAAATTTTAATTAAATTTTTTTTTAACTCCCCCTAAACTTGTACTTTTCTCTCCCCCTTTGATCACAGCAAAAATAGGGTCCTAATTAGAGGGAACTTTAAAACAAAATTCAAAGTAAATAAATTTTCAAATAGAACTTTCCAAAAAAAAATATTTCTACCCAAAATGAATTTTTTGAAAGAAAAATTCTAAGTTAAAGATTTTTTTTTTGAATTTAAAAAAAATTCCAAGTAAATGAACTTTTGGAATTTTCTAGAAGAATATTTTAAAATAATTCTAGGGATTTTTTAAAATAAATTTCAAGTCAAAAAGCAAATTAAGTCTTTAGAATTTTTCCAGGAAAAAATATTTCTAAAAATGAATTTATAAACAATATTTTCAAAAATGTTTGATTAAACTTTCAAAGCATTATTTAATTATAATTTTTAAATGCTTTTTCAGAAAGTTAATTAAACCTTTCATTTCAATATTTCAGCTTCCAGGTCGTGGCGAGGCACTAGGTCTTCTTGGTTATTGGAGCAACAACCACTTCCTTGACAAAGCTTTATAAAAAAATTTACTGTTTAATTTTCTTCTTTGAAAGCGCTAAGTCTAATATTTCTACTAAGATTAAATATTATGATTTTTTAAATTTCCATTTTAACTTCTCATAGGTTCTTAATTCATAGTTTTTTAGAATTATGGAAAAAAGTATTGAGCATGCAAAAGATTGTACATTTTCTATTGTTAATTTGTCAAAATGTTTTAATTGACAAATTGTATCTTTTAACTCAATATTCTTTAATAGTTTTTCAGTTTTTAATTTAAAATATTCTTTCGACGAAATAATTTGTAATTCACAAAAATCTTTCGGTAATATTTCAATTGAAACAATTAATTTGCCAAGAGGTGGAGACCATACCTGACTTACCTTGTCGGCGGTTGATTCTCCCCCTGTTGGGTTGTTTTCATCTTCTGATGTTTCTCCCCCTTCATCGATGCTCATTTGTGATGAGCATTCTAGGTCTTCAAGTTGGAGTTCGGTTACTGGTTCTGTCTCGGCACTTACCTCAGTTTTGGACTCTTCTGACGTAGGATCAATGTCCATCGAGGAGTCGGATTCAACTTCAATTTGTTCTTCGTTGAGTTTTAAGAACTTTTCCCAAAGTTCTTTTGCGCTATTGTACTCTCCGACTTTGTCGAGATCTTCATTTGGTATTGTGGTTAGAAGATGAAATTCAGCCAGTGCATTTGCCATAAACTCGTCACGTTGCTTCTCGTTCCAGAGGTATTTCTCGAGCTCTTCTCCGTTTGCTTTCTTTGGTGCTTCATAACTAGATTTCATTATTAAATAAATAGAAAAATCAGAGTTAAGGTATACCTCCATCTTTTGTTTCCATGAAGCAAACTCCCCCTCGAATGTAGGTGGGTATTCACTGTCTCCGACCATCGTTTTGATTGTTGTGCGTCAGTCGGCGGTTAGTCCTTCTAAGCGGTCTGGCTCTGATACCACTTGTTGGTGCAGCGGAGGTCGGCAAGAGGGGGGGTGAATTGCTGAAAACAAAATTTAAACTATACCCTCCTCGTACTTTCAACTCAATTAGTGCAATAGTGATAAATTAATAAAGCAATAAAAACTAAATAAAGAAATACAGAGAAGATCAGGATTTTAACCTGGTTACAACCAAGAAGGTTGTTAATCCAGAACAGTAGAAAAAGCGCAGTAGAAAAATTCTCCTTCTCTAAATGCGAAGAAGCCTTTTACACACTAACGGCTCAGAACTATTGCTAGGAATTAAGTACAGAGTTGATTGTCAAAGTTGTTATTGAATTCCTAGCTCCAGGGGCCTTTTTATAGCTCCTGGAAAGTCTATCCCGAGGGTCCAAGGCGCCTCCAACAAGGTTTAAGGCGCCTCCAGCTCGGTAAGTGGATAAAACTTTATCCGCAGCGCAAACGGTCAAAACAGACTGTTGAAGGCACCTTGAACAGGCTTGAAGGCACCTTCAAGCTTGTTTAAGGCGCCTTCAAGCTACAGTAACTTCTGCTTCAGTAACTTTCTGCTGCAGTAATTTCCAGCCTCTTTTGACTCCTTTTCTTCTTGGCTTTGGCTTCCGAAGCTCCGTTCTTTTGGGTGATTGCGGCCAACCGGAATAGGGCTCACCCGAACCCAATTCCTGGCCTTCTCCTCGAGCAGCCTTCCATCCCGGCTTAACGTCCCTCGAACACCGCGCACGCTCTTCACGCCCACCGGAGTACTCTTCCGTAGCTCTCTCGTCCTTCAGACGCACCAAGCCCGTCGGCTCCCTTCCCGTGCCGTCCTTCTCGCTAGCTGCGTCTTCCGCTCGACTTCCTGTGCTCCTAAGCTCCTGCACACTCAGACACAGGGATCAAACACAGCAGGACCTAACTAACTTGGTTGATCACATCAAAACTACCACGGGGTCCAACATAATTCATCTAATCTAATAATTGAAAGATCGTTGGATACTTTGTAAGTATCTATCATCAATGCCCAAAAGGTATTCCTCAGAAATGCATTCAATGCGTACCTAATGACATCGCAATTCTCCAATTTTTGTCCGATCGTGTGGAGGTCGTTCAGCAAATCTTGGATCCGGGCGTGTAGTTGACTTGCTGATTCTCCGTTCTTCATTTTGATGTTATGTAATTTATTTAACAACAAATCTTTCTTATATACCTTAGCATCAGAGGTTCTTTCATGAAGTTTGATAAACTTTTCCCAGAGATCCTTTGCACTACTGAATGGTTCAACTCGATTCAACTCATCTTTGGTTAGTCTATATTGTAGGGCTTGAGTTGTTGGGTTTTTTGGGCCGCGAAAATAGCTTTTTCGCGTCGCGGAAACCCCGAAACTCACTAGCCAACGGATCCGTGCGAAGAGTATAGAACAAAATTTTACATGTACGAGTTTACTAACTAGATCTACACTTAGATCTACATGTTTAGAAGGTTACCCTTGTTGCATGCCTTTTGCGAATCCCGCTCGTCCAAGGTGCGCCGGATCTCGAGTGTGTTCAAACGTACACACCTCTAGTAGTATCCACACGAACAAGAAGTGTTCTCTAACACTCAAGGATGGAGAAGAGAACACCACAAGTGTGCTAGCACTTCTTGATGCTCTCGGATAGGATTGGAAGATGAAGAAAGGAAAAGAAGAGAACACACTCCTCTAAAAACTCTATGTGACTTTCACTAACCTTTCTTCTTGGATTAGATTCACTCACCTTTCTTCTTCCTTGCTTGAAACCCACGGCAACAGTAGAGAAGGAGGAAGAAGGACGAAGGAAAATGATGGAATGGGATGTGTAACCTCCATGAGGTGGCACACTATGATGAGGTGGAGATGATGTGGCAAGGTTAGTCATGCCATGTAGGATGAGTCAACCTTCATGATGTGGCAATACATCAAGTCAAACTTGATGTTTCAACTTCCATTTGGTCAAGTCAAAATTGACCAATTCTTTTCCTTGTTGAGTTAAAACCAACCTTTGGTTCAAGTCAATTTTAATTTAATGAATCTCAATTCATTAATATAAATTGACTCGATGAATCAAATTTAAATTAGACTCATTCAACTATTGAATCTAATTAAGTCTAACTCAATAAGTCTAATTTGAATTAATCCGAATCCAATCTTTGGTGCATCATATGAACCTAATCCAATTGGTTCATCATATGAACCTAATCTCCATCCACTTGTTCTTTGTGTGTGACCCAATAGGTTTTTGTAATGTTGGCAATGTTTCTAAACTCCTTTAGAAACATAAGCAATGAGCGGCATCCAGCAATACATCATTGCTACCCAAGTTACAAGAATGTTGAGATCCAACATCACCTTGTGACTACTAATTGTGACTCCTCACAATATATGACAAGTGTCCTTCTATCCTAGACATCTAGATTGATCAATGTGAGGTATAGACCGTGTCATCCTCTGATCAATCTAAATCTTGAACTCCAAGTAGACTCACTAAAACAAATGAGCTCAATATCTCATATTGACTCATTTGGGCATGGCCATGCACTTCGTGGTCTCACTCTATCAAGAATACCGATGTCTCTCCCGTCATATAGGAGGGATAGATCCCATCTACATCACTCACATCCCTCTGCATAATTCGTTACATACCCAGTAATCGCCTTTATAGTCCATCCAGTTACGGGTGACGTTTGACGAAACCAAAGTACATAACTCCTTATGTAGGGATCCATGGTGACTTCAGGTCCAAGGACTAGTAGTCATACTAATAGCCACATGAGAAAGTATATGACACTCATATAACGATCCATGATACTTTCTCATGGCGGGTCATTCAGTATACATTCTCTAATGCATACTCATGTGTCAACTTGATATCTCTATATCCATGACTTGTGAGATCAAGTCATCGAGTTGACCTACATGCTAGTCTTATTGCATTAACATTGCCCCTGAATGTTAATACTCGACTAGGAATGATTAAGAGTAGTGTTCCCTATATCATCTCACTATCGGTTCAACTAACCGATTGATATAGGTAAGAACCTTCTACTCAAGGACGTTATTATACTTAGTTTATTTGGTACCAATACAAGTAAGTATAATAACCAAAAACCAAATGCCTTTATTTATATAGAATATGATACAACAAGTCCATAATACAATCATCAAATAATTGGCTCTAGGGCTCTAGCTAACATGAGTTGCCTTTGCATCAACCTCTATCTTTTTCATCAGGTGTGTGTCCCAGTTTTCGCATGACACAAGTGCTTTGGTGCTATCGACTGGTAGGGAGAAGCCCGTTTGAATGATGATCCACATATCTACCTCTGTCTTTAGAAAGTACTTCATTCGGCTCTTCCAGTAGACGAAGTCTTCACCGGAGAAAAGAGACGGACAAGCTGTGTTGTAGCCTTCTTGGTGGGCCATTAAAAAGGAGAAATCTTGCACACAATAAGAAAAATAACAAATGTTCTAAGACTTGGTCTTGGATTAGTAGTGCGGGAGAAAATAAAATATTTCATTAATTTCAAAAAAATATTAAAATAATAAAAAAATATTAAAAAAATATTATTATGAATTTTGATAAATACGATATTTTACTAATACTGACCAATGGTGAAAAGATGAAAATGAATATTTAAAAAATAATTTTGGAGGGAAAAAATGAAAGGTGTAAGAATTTTTTTTAAGCAAAAATGGTATATAATTTTATTTTTTAAAGAAGAACCCCCCTGCTCGATTGATGCTTTCACCAAATCAGAATGACCTAGCTCTAATACCAATTGTAGGATCGATGACATGCTAGAGGGGGGGGTGAATAGCACTCGTGGCTAATTCGTTCGTTTATCGAAAAACATATAGTAAGAACACAGCGGAATAAAAAAGACACACAAGTAATCGCTAACACGATTTCTTTTATTTGGTTCAAAGCCTGTGACGACTCCTACTCCAAGGCTCGTGATCGTTGATCGCTTTCGATGGGCAATCACTAATAGCTTAGAAATTCTTTACAAGTAAGAAATTACAAGTACAAAACTAAACAAAGTATATTGACAATATAAGGATGAGTAAAAGAGTCATTGATTGTCAGAGCAACAGTTGAGCGTTGTTGAAGCATTTTAGAGCATCACACAGGAGCGCAAGTAGTCTGATTTTCGATGTCGCTGAAGTGCTAGCTGAGACCCCTTTTTATAGCCTCTTCAAACATGATCCAGATCCTCTGATCTCGGGATCAAGTTTGACTCGACCCAGATCGATCGACCAATCCCCAGGTTTGGTCGACCAAACTGATCGAACCTACTGAATCTTCCCGGCCTTCCGTCCAAACGCAGCCTCTCTGGATAGCTCCTTCGTTTGGTCGACCGATCCTGCCATTCGGTCGATCGATCAACTGATGATGTTCGCCTCATTTGATCCGATCAACCCAGCTCGATTGAGTCTCTGTCTATCCTCGATTCGATCGACCTTTTAGTCAACACTTCACTGAGAGCTAGAATTCTGATCCTTTTGTACTGAGATTCGATTGACCGATCCAAACGTTCGGTCGACCGATCAAGGCCAAGTCCAACCCTGCAAAACTATTAGTTTCCTGCAAAATAGAGTTAGTCAAAATAGAAAATAATATATAAATCAATAACCTGATAGCCTTCAGATTATCTGGTTCTGACTTCGGATTTCCTCTAGAAATCCTAGGTCAAACCAACGCCTACTGTTCCCTCACCGGAGAACGTGCCCTCACCTACTCCTCTTAGGAGAAGTTACTTGTTGGCAGACCGGTCCTCCAGACTAACTGAACTTTTCCTCAGCACCTGAGACTTTAGGTCTTCATGCTGGACATCCGCTCCATAACCCATCTAGACTTCCACCTAGTCCACGACCACCAGGGTTTTCACCTAGAGTCCCTAACTCTAGGATTTTTCCCAAAGCGCACGACCTGCCAAGGTTTTCCGTCTAAGGTTACCATCCCCTAGAATTTTTTACCTGCCTAACCGCAGCTAGGACTTTCCATCACCTAAGTTTACTGTAAAATATCGAAAATAGGTGAATATTAATAAGGGAATTTTCCGGAATTTTTGGAAATTTTTCGGGAATTTTTCGGAGCTCGTATGGACGAATTAACGGGAACAAGAACGGGGTCCGGAAAAGCCTGTTTAGGCTACCCGGTTTAAGCGAGGAAAAGATTATATTTATATATCCTTTTCCTTTTTATTTTTTTTATTTCTTTTCCTTTGCTTTTGTCGCCGAACCCGAGTCTTTTTTCCCCCGACGTCGATTTCCCTCTCAGCCGACTCCTCCGAGCCCTAACCGCCGGCCACTCGGCGGTTTCCTCCTGTTTCCCCTTTTCTCTACTTATCCCACGCCGAGTTTTCCTTCTTCCCCGAGTGCACCAAGCTCTGCCCCGACGCCTCCGCCAGCCACCGAGAGTCCTCCGACCGCCGCCGACTCTTGACCCGAGCACCACGGCAGGCTTTGTCTTCTTTTCTCGGAGTCGTCCTCTGCGCGGAAGAGGCAAGCCCTAGTTGAGCCTTTGCCGATCTCCTCTGTGCCGACCTCCTCCACTGAGCCATGCCCTAGATTCACCGCCGGCCACCTCTGCCCTGCCACCTCGTGCCGCCACCACTGCCGACGCCGACCCTTTCCTTGTTGCCACTCTAAGTAACAGATTGGTGGGGTTTTTGTGCTTTGAGGGGTGTTTCTAATTTCCGGTAGCCACCTTCTAGCGGTAAACAACCCTATTGAGCAGCAACTCTTGGATTCCAGCAGCGAGGTTGATTTGGATTTCTAGGTTGTGGAACTTGAGGTAAGGCTTAGGGTTTGTTTTTGTATTCAATTCTGTGATCTGGTTCTTATCCCTGCAGTGTGCAGCACTTGGGTTGTGTGGAAGGTTATGCTAACTAAGGGTGGTAGTCTCTAATTTTAGATTCAATTCGACGGTGGTGTATCTGGTTTCCGCGGTTGCCCTGTCCCGACAACAACTACTTGTTGTGGATCAATAGAGGAGACTTTGGTGTTGAGGTAAGACATTTAATTAGGATGGACTAGGTATGAATTAGATTTTTTTTGTAATTGGTTGCATATGTATAATTGGAATTGGTCTGATAGTATGATTAGGGTTAAGGTAAGTTAACCCTAGTTAATTGTTGGATTTATGTTAGCTTCTCGTGGATTTGATTTAGCTATTTTATCTATATGAAATTAGCTAAACCTGTAAACTATAAATATTACAGGACTTTGACACGAGACGAGTATCTCGGAGTCAGGATTTGGACCATTTTATCGGAGGCGGGTACTTTTGACTTTTTGTCTTTGATATGCTTAGTAATGAAATTAACATGTTGCATTAATTATGTCCTTTATTTCTTTCGGTTAATCACTACCCAAATCTTTATACATGCTTGATTGATTGATTGGTTTGCATCTCATGTATAGTTTACCTGTTTATACATGCTTATAGGGGGTAGTGATATACCATGCTTCACCATGTTCAGGACCTAGGTTTTTATACCTTCTGTGTACCTTTGATTCGATATGATTCGTTGACCTAGGGTGCACTTTTCTATATATATGGATTAGGTCAGGATGTTTATATGGTTATTGCCATGCATCATTTGCATGATTGCATGCTGTGCGATAGTCTGCTCCATTATTGTTGATCACATCGCCAGTTACATGGATCTGCACACACCACCACTCATGGGTTAGTGGTCGATTCAGGCAGAATGTGTTGCAGCAGGGACTCTGTTAGGCACCGTTGGTCCGCTCATGGGTAGTGTGACACAACGTGTTATCCGGCAGGGATTCCTCCCCGTCATCGTGTACCGGGAGTTGAGAGCATTGCGCTCCCCCATCTATGATTTGGGGTAGGAGGATAGGTGTACTCCGACAGCATCCCGTCCACTCGGTCACTCGTCAGGAGTAGTGACGACAGAGTGCACGGTTGTCACAGCCCTACCCACTCGGCCTCACTATTGTGTGTGAGATGATCGACTGGCGTCAGGAGTGACCAGGACGCATCATTGGCATCATATGCATGATGCATTTATTGTTTGTGTTTGTGTTTGCTGCATTTATATGCTGCATATTATTTGGATACCTATGTTTGACATGCATACAGGATTTCCTTATCCCTCGGACTGTTTGACCTTATACTCAGGACCTGGTTAGTACAGTATTCTCCTGTTTACTTCAGATGCATTTTTATCTTTCTTATCAGGAGACTGTACGCATGATTAGTGCTAGGTGTTGTTTCTTTACTTTGCATATCAATTGTACCTGCTGAGTGTTGGACTCACCCCGCCTCCATTGTTGTTATTTTCAGGTTGATGCTGTCCGGAGGGAGTTCCAGTCGCTAGTCCTCACTGCACGTAGTGCTGGTCCCTGCAGACCTCGAGGATATGTTTGGTTTTCTTTGGTTTCTTTTCTGTTCTAGACTATTTTGAACATGATATGTTTTGGATTATTCTGCTTATGGATATTGTATGGATTTTATTATTGCGATGGATTTGGATTTGGATTTTATTCTACTACATGCCTGCCTGGATGGCAGAAGAGGTGAGTTCGTCAGATTTGAGCTTTACGAGTGTAGTGGAGTAGGGTGGATTTCGAGTCAGAGTATTATTTTACTGTTAAATTATCTTAACTGCGTGGTTGTGATAGCCAGAGGCTGAATAGATTATATATAACTGCGTGGTGATGTTTTATTTTGTTGTTATTATTCCAGCCGCCTGTGGCTGAGGTATTTGTGAGATGTAGAAAAGTTTCAGATTATCCACCGTACAGGAGAGATGCTGCCGAAATTTTCTCGGACAGAGACTCCTCTGGGGCATGACATTTACCACATCCTAAGACCTAGGGTTACCACCCCCTAGGGTTTTTTACCTGCCTAGAATCCACTAGGACTTTTACCTAAGACAACTTAGGACTTTCTTGCAAGCTCAATCAACCTTGTTAGATCACAAGACAACTTAACTTTAGACCCTTTGCCATAATAAAAACTTAGGTTCGATCATCTATTGCTCTCTGCACCAACATTTCCTAATTAAATTTAGGTATTTAGGTTTGCTAATTGAAACATGATGGAATTAGTTAAATTATACAAGTGATTGCATGACTTTGATTCAGGACGAGCGTCTCGATGTGAAATTTATTTGACATGAGCTACAATTAAGATGGGTACTTCTTCCTTGGCCTCTATAGTTTTTTGAACTTAGTGTATGGTTTTTAATTAACAAATTATGTTATTTTACCTTAAATCTACTCGTATTTATCCATGCTTGATACTTGTGTACTTGATCTTAAAGATGGTATGTTTATTATGTATACAGTCTCATCTTTGGTTATTCCTACTCTGTATTATACACACGTGTATGGTGTGTATTGTAGGAGTCATCATACTGACTATGCATATGTTAGTGTGCACATGTATCTGGTGTGTACTTTAGGTATTGATATTTACTGTATATGTTGTTTGTAGACGCATGTTGGATTTTTTTTTATGCATATAGGTATATGTGATTAATAGATCATATTTTTGGAAATGTTATTAGTAGTTTTGATACTTGTGTTTCTATTTACTATATATGTTGTTGGTAGTGTTGATATGGTCAACCAAGTTAAGTTAGGTCCTATTTATATTTGATGTCTTATGTCTAAGTGTGCAGGAACTTAGGAGTATAATAAGTCAAGCGGAAGACATAGCAGACAAGAAGGATGGCACGAGAAAGGAGGTGATAAGCTTGGTTCATCCGAGGGACGAGAAGCTACAGAAGAGTACACCTATGGATGAGAAGGGCATGCACAATGTTCGAGGGATGAGAAGTTAGGGAGAAAGCCTGTTCGAGAAGAAGGTCAGAATTGGATTCAGGTGAGCTCAACTGCAAATAACAGGAGCACCAGCCATGTGAAGAAGATCAGCTGGAGGCTGATCTGCCTTCTGGAAGGTGCCTTCAATGCCTCATGGAAAGCACCTTCTAGCCTATGGAAGGAACCTTCAATGGTTGTTAGTCAAAAATAAAGTTTTATCTTCAGTGGATAAAACCTATTCTATTGAAGGCACCTTGGACCACCTTGAAGGCACCTTCAAGTTATGGATAATATTCTCTAGGAGCTATAAAAAAGCCCCTGGACCTAGGAATTAAACAACAACTTTTGTATTCATTTCCAAATATCTTTATGAGCTATCAACGAGTGTAAAAGGTTTCTCCGCCTTCAATAAAGGAGATTTTTTTTAGTGCTTTCATCTGCCTTAGATTAATAACTACCTAGGCTGTAACCAAGTAAATTCCGGCCTTCTTACTTATTTTTTATAAGTTGTTATTTCTTTTATGTTAATTATTTTTTCTTAATTAAATTGTGCATCCTTGATAAGAAAAATCAAGAGATTATTTCTAACTCTTATTTCAGGCTATTCACCCCCCCCCCTCTAGTCGGCCTTTACTACACCAATAGATCATTATCTGGCTTTGCTCATTATTGTATTATTTACAGTTGAGTAGTTTGCTTATTTTGTAGATGCATATTGCATATGGTTGGCATGATTCATACATGTTCATTCATCATACATGTATATGATGTCATATATATATATATATATATATATATATTGCTCAGGTATTACAAGCAGATCTATTATTGATGCCTAGTGATTTACTGATCATTATATCATGTATGTTAGACCGATACTAGTATGTGTATTTATTATGTCATTTATGATCATGCTCTTATTTCCCTACTGAGACTGTATATTTTTTATCGCCTTACACATTTGTCCATACACTACCATTTGTTTATTATACACTGAGTCACCCAGACTCACCACCCCTTTTACTAGTTTCCTTTCGCCAGGGAGCAGGTAGATGTTTGAGGAGTTGTGTGAAGGATCTTAGCTGTCAATCCCACATCACATCTGACATCAGTTTTCCTTGTTATTTCATACTACTCTATTTGTACTTGGTATTTAGACTTGATATTGTGCTATGTTATCTTGTTTATGATTTTGAGCTTTGGGTTTTATTGTGGTGTAAGTCATACCGGCATGTAGTCTATCAGTTATTTCAATTTATATCCACATGGTTGTGTTTGTACTAGCCATATAAGCTATGTATTATTATTATCTTCTACTGGGTTTGTTTCCAGCCATATGGGCTATAGATATTTTTCTTATACAACCATCTGGCAATATATTCATATTTCATTTATCACTATTACAGGGAAGATGTTGTCTGTTTGTCAAGCAAAGACTCCTTTGGGGATGACAGCTAATACTTTGGCACACACGCATCTATTCTACTATTTGTCTATTTCCCCACTTTTCAGCTACTATTCGAACTTGAGCGTTGAAGTGCCTACGTTAGGGACCCCATTCCTATTTCTCACTCTAACGTTTCCCTTTACTCTCTCTATGGTGTATGCAGGCAGGGTACCCGGTGTCATCTGATAGGACCTTTGCTTATGGCTAGAGGGGGTGAATAGCCTTTCCTCGATTTTTACCTACAACTTGTTAGAGAAAGCAAATAGAAAGAAATGAAAGACAAGAAAAATAAGAAAACAATGCTAACTCCTTGGTTTACTTGGTCTCCACCTCCTTGAGGTGACTAATCCAAGGCACACACCAACACGATCAAGATCCAATATGAACTTCTCCTTCTCGTTATCACAAACGAAGGTGGAGAAACCTTTACAAGGTTGTCTCTTCCTCTTACAAGATGAGATCTAGGCTTAGGAGGAAGAGACTCAAAATCTTTTGCTTGGAAATCACTTGGAGAGCTCTATCTTTTCTTAGCACAATGAGTATTCAAGAGTTGTGTATTGCTACAATGCATCTCCCCTTTTTATTTGTCTTCAAAAGTAGTCATTTCTCACGTGATCGTCGTCGTCGATCAATTGAGCACATCTCCAATCGATTCAAATATAGCCGTTGAGCGTCGTCACGATCGATTGGGCCAACACTGGATCGATTCAGCCGCATATTTCATAGGTATAGAAGAGGATTCAATCAATCGGTCGATCGATTGGTTACCTCCAATCGATCGGCTGATCGATTCAAAATCGCACCGCTCCTTCGTGCAGAAACCTTCTGAATTGATCGACCGATCAATTGGTTATCTCCAATCGATCGGCTGATCGATCCAGGTTCGCACTATGCTCTCACGTTGAAAGCATGTGAATCGATCGGTCGATCAATTGGATTCCTCCAATCGATCGGTGGATCGATCCAAATTCCTTCTGTGCTCTCGCGCAGAGGCTATCAATCGATCGACCGATCGATTGGTTTCCTCCAATCGATCGACTGATCGATTCAGCAGTATTCTGTTCCATAATTATGCGCCTCAATTGAATTACCAATCGATTGCTTGCTGGTTTCTAAACTAATACCTCGTGCCAGATGAATGCATCCTTGGACTTTCTTGCCAAGACTCCGGTCCTTGACCTTCTTGGACTTCTCTTGCCTTACACCCGGTCTTTTGACCTGCAAGGACTTTTCCTGCTAAGACTCCGGTACTTAACCTTCTTGGACTTCTTCCTGCAAAACTTGCAGCACACGTTAGATCCAAATGTATTAACCTAAACTTAAATAGTTGTCAATACATTGAAAACATCCAGGGCATGATTGCACCAACAATCTTCCCCTTTTTTGATGATTGACAATCTATTTGAGTTAGGCTAATTTCCAACACACCATAATAGTAAGATGATAAGCAATAAATAGCAATAGGCATGAGCTAACAGTAAATGACAATATTGTTATTAACTACGCATAAAATTCATCTTACTTGATCATAAGCAATAATAGCAAATTCATATATGACTAAGCATGAATCTCCTTCCTAATTAAGCATAAACTTCAACTTACTTCTCCCCCTTTGTCAAAGATCAAAAAAAAACTCCCCCTCAATTGGTGCACTAAACAAACATGATAAACCCGAGGGGTAGTCCCCCTAAATCACACAAATATCAACATAAGAAAACAATCTGGATTCGAAAAATGAAAGATAATAGAGAGAAGCAGTATATCATACATCCAAAATAAAGTGAAGTTCACAAAAGGGACTTCACAACAAACATCCATATAAGGTACACGATCACATGTCATAGAGGTACAAAGAACTCAAAAGTATCATCTCCCGGAGGAGTAGGAGCAGGATCAAAAACGTCGATAGGATCAGAAGGAGGGGCAGATGTAGTAGCCGGAGCAGGAGCATCAGCAGACGCAACAACATCCGCAGGAACATCCACAGCAGGAGGAACAGACATAGACGAGTGACTCGTCGCCCAAGAGCTCACTAAATCCACTAGAGTGTCCAGAGTCGCCTGCATCGCGTCAACCTTGGTGGTCAGGGCAGCCATCTCCATATGCAGTTCCTCAAGATGGGTATCCATAGACTCCTCGAATGTCGGAGAATCAGGCCCCGCAATATCCTCCTCGGCATCAGCCGCCGCAGGAGCTAGTGCCTGTGCGGCTCCCCTTTGGCGAGCCCTGGGTCCCTCACCAAGAGCACGCCGATCGCGCCATCGGACTCCCGCTGGACCAACCGCTAATCCCGTCTTCGTGAAAGAGCGTGAAGAAATCCGAGAGTAGGCAACAATCATGGGCTCCAGCCGCCCCCGAGAGATATCTATCTCCATGAACTCCAGCCAGTCAGTGATGAGATGACCGAAAGGCATGTGAATCGTCTGCTGCACCGGCTAAGTAAAATGAATGATGCAATGAAATATGTTCAGAGCAATGTTGATGTCAAGGGAATGTCGTATGGCATATAATGCAAACATGTGAGAGGGTCAAAGAGCGGCCAAGGCACGTGAGACAATGGGAAAGAGACAGTTAAGTATCACTTTAAACAGGGAGGCGTTCTCAGCCGATAACTCAAGAGAAGAGAAAGAAGTGATCTGTGCATTTGGCCCGTCCGGACGAGGATGATCAAAAAGGGTCTGATGCATAGATGCAATGCTAATATGCTCAAAGGATGGAGGTAACTCATCAGGAAGTGTGGGATAGAAAACAAAATCATTTTCGGATGGTAGACGCCCTAGAAAGGACTGAAGGATCGCATAGGAAAAATCCAAACTTCGCTTCGCAACGCGAGTGCGATAGTGGACACCATCAAAAGTGTGCAAGTTATTATAGAATTCAGATACAAGGCTTACATTTATACTCCTCTCACAAGAGAAAATTAACTCAAGTTTATAATGCTTGAAGAGGGAATAGATATCAAAGCAAGAGTCCTTGTAGAATTGAAGATCAACAGCCCTAGGGGTTATAAGTTTGAATGTGTGCTTGCTAAAGGCTTGCTGCATAGCAGCATTAGGGAAATGTTGATCAGTGGGAGAGAGAGAGGACAAGGTGGCGACTGAGAAGGACCCTCACCCGACTCATGAACCTTCTGTTTCTTCCTAAGGATAACCAATGGAAAGAAACAAACAACAGCAATGGCAGGAAAATGCAGGGCAACAATGCAGGGAAGAAAATGCAGGAAACGGAAATGATAATGCATACAATGCAATGCATGAGGGAAGTGATGTGCCACACAAAAACACACAACACACAGGTAAATTAGCATTTTAGGGTTAGAAGCAAGAGCCAAAAGAGAGAAAGAAAAGAGAGGGAAAAGATTACCTAGGGTTCGGAGGTCTCATTGTGTGTGTGCGACGCAGAGATGAGGGAGAATGAACGGCCCCGTTCGTCGAGAGAGAAGGAGCGGAGGTGGAAGAGAGATGGAAGAACGCTCTTCGCCGGAGAGGACCGTCGGAGAGGACGGTCGACGCAGGCGGGAGATTTGTCGGGAGAATCGCCCAGGCTAGGGCACGGACGGAGTCGAGAGGGAAAAGAGAGGAAATGAGAGTAAGTGAGGGTGGACCTAGGTCAACATTGATTTAAGTTGGATTTTAAATCCCCAATCGATCGTCCGATCGATTGGGAGCAAGTGAATCGATCGGTCGATCGATTCACGAAGCCTTTGTGCAAAATCGAAAACGCATCTGAATCGATCCATCGATCAATTCAAACACGCTGAATCGATCCATTGATCGATTCAGATGGCCTCTGTGAAAATCGAAAATGCATCTCAATCGATCCATCGATCGATTGAGACATGCTGAATCGATCCATTGATCGATTCAGATGTCCTCTGTGCATTCCGAAAAGACATTTCAATCGATCCTTTGATCGATCGAAGTACGACGAATTGATCCATTGATCGATTCAGACGCCCTCTGTGGTGAAGTGCAAGCTCCCCAATCGATTGATCGATCGATTGAGAATTCTGATATTACTGGATTTCTGAACACTTTCAGATCTATGTTTTGAAAATGCACAAATAATTGTACACTACTCTAAAAATCATGAAATTTTGTGTAGACACTATATATGTCTCAAATTATCAAGAAAAAAAATAAAGTTTGACAAAAATGGACTCTTATTAGTGAAAATTTACACAAAATTGAAAGTTGTCGAAAACTTCAATATTTTGGTAAGTTCGTATCTAATGATTCAATGATAACTCTCATCCAAAGACACACTTCAACAAGGGTTTCAAAAATAAGTTTTATAGGTATTTCAAATTAAATTTCCAATCATAATCGTAGGGCTAAGTGCACATGATGTGTACACTTGCTTTCCCTATGATTGGCCCAAAGTAAGGTAGGATTAATGTTACTAGATGTCATATTGATTCAAAGTAATGTATCATGACTAACATGTTGAACCAAAAGTATCATCCTAATCATCTCACATAATGTCTAACTGAATAAATACACAAGCAAGGCTTCTTAGGTCTAATGCGAGATGTAATGAGATATATTCTTAATGTGATATGGGATCATGTAATGCTATACTCACTATTCTACAAAACACATGTTGGGTTCTTCGGGCCGCGAAAACCACTTTTTCGCGTCGCGGAAACCCCGAGTCACCCAAAGCCGTAGATCCGTGCAAAGATTCGTAAACAAAACTTTTCGAAAAACCTTTTCTTGTACGAGTTTGTAAAACCTTTAGATCTACACTAGATAAGGGTTATACCTTCGAAGCGTGCCTTTTGCTTATCCCGCTCGTCCAAGGAGTTGCTGGATCTCTAGACCGTCAAGCGCCGGTCCTCTAGAAGTATCCACACGGACACGTAGGTGGAGAAAAACCTCACACGAAGGTGTGCTAGCACCTTGGTGAGATTCGGCCAAGCAAGGAGGAGAGGGAGAGGGAGAGCTTGAGAGGAAGAAGGAGGAAGAATCACCACACTTGAATAAAAATGAATTCACACACATTCACCAAGTGGCCGGCCACTTTCTCCACAAGAATAACTCCCCATTAAATGCAATTAATGTGGAGTTAATAAGAAAATGGCTTTGTAACTTCCATGAGGTGGCACACCAGATGATGTGGAACATCATCATTGGTCCACCTAATGCCAACTCACCAATGAGGTGGCAAAAGGTCAAGTCAAAATTGACCTTTGGTCTTCCTTCTCTAGTCAAGTCCAACTTGACCCAATCTCTACCATGGTTGATCTAATCCAACCATTTGATTCGAGCCAACTTAATATAATGAATCTAATTCATTAAATTAAATTGATTTAATAAGTCATAATCTAAATTAGACTCATTAAATACATGAATCAACTTGAGTCGAACTCAAGTTAGCCCAATTAGGAATACTCTTAATCCAATTTGATTCATCAAATGAATCTAATCCTCTTGGTTCATCATATGAACCTAATCTCCATCTAATTGTCCTAAGTGTGTGACCCTATAGGTTCTTGTAACGTTGGCAATGCCCTAAACCCATTTAGGAGCATAAGTAATGAGCGGTATCTAGCAACACATCATTACTACCCAAGTTACAAGAATGTCGAGATCCGACATCACCTTGTGACTACTAATTGTGACTCCTCACAATATGTGACATTGTCCTTCTATCCTAGACATCTAGATTGATCAATGTGAGGCATAGACCGTGTCATCCTCTAATCAATCTAAATCTTGAACTCCAAGTAGACTCACTCGATCAAATGAGCTCAACATCTAATATTGACTCATTTGGGCATGGCCATGCACTTAGTGGTCTCACTCTATCAAGAGTAGCGATGTCGCTCCCGTCATATGGGAGGGATAGATCCCATCTACATCACTCACATCCCTCTGCATAATTCGTTACACACCCAGTAATCGCCTTTATAGTCCACCCAGTTACGGGTGACGTTTGACGAAACTAAAGTACATAACTCCTTATGTAGGGATCCATGGTGACTTCAGGTCTAAGGACTAATAGTCATACTAATAGCCACATGAGAAAGTATATGACACTCATATAACGATCCATGATACTTTCTCATGGCGGGTCATTCAGTATACATTCTCCAATGTATACCCATGTGTCAGCTTGATATCTCTATATCCATGACTTGTGAGATCAAGTTATCGAACTGACCTACATGCTAGTCTTATTGCATTAACATTGTCCCTGAATGTTAATACTCGACTAGGAATGATTTAGAGTAGTGTTCCCTATATCATCTCACTATCGATTCAACTAATCGTTTGATATAGGTATGAACCCTCTACTCAAGGACGCTATTATACTTAGTCTATTTGGCACTAATATAAATAAGTATAATAACCAAACAAATGCCTTTATTAATATACAAGAATATGATATACATGAGTCCATACAATCATCAAATGATTGGCTCTAGAGCTCTAACTAACAACACATACCAAGTTCTCTCCTAAGTGAGGTAAATTCTGCCTCGGGTAGTGGTTTGGTAAATATGTCGGCAAGATTTGACTTAAAATCAACATAATTTAGTATAATGTCTCCTCTTGCCACATGATCTCTAATGAAGTGATGTTTCACTTCAATGTGCTTTGTCCTAGAGTGATGCACTGGATTTTTGGTTAAGTTAATGGTGCTAACATTATCACACAATACCTTAACTTTGGAATAGTGAAGCTCATAATCTTCTAAAGTATGCATCATCCAAAGTAATTGAGCTACACAACTACCCATACCTATATATTCGGCCTCGGTGGTAGACAAAGTGACACAAGGTTATTTTCGACTACTCCAACTTACTAGGGAGGATCCAAGAAATTGGCATCCACCACTAGTACTTTTCCTATCTAATTTACAACCCGCATAATCAGAATCGGAGTATCCAATCAAATCAAGATTTCGAGTCCTAGGGTACCAAAGACCTACATTAAGGGTACTCTTGATGTATCTCAAAACTCTCTTTACCGCCACTAAATGAGATTCCTTGGCACATGATTGGTATCTTGCACACATACCTACCACAAAGAGTATATCCGGTCTACTAGCGGTTATGTATAACAAACTACGAATCATACTTCTATATTGCTTTGGGTCTACTAATTTTCCTTCTTGATCACTATCTATTTTGGTATTAATTCCCATAGGAGTAGATACTACCTTAGCATTTTCCAAACCAAATTTCTTGATAAGTTCCTTAGCAAATTTTGTTTGATAGACATAAGTTCCTTCATTGGTTTGTTTGACTTGCAATCCTAAGAATAAACTTAGCTCTCCAACTAGACTCATCTCAAACTCACTTTCCATATGTTTAATGAAGTCTGAAGAAGTTCATTATTTGTTGAACCAAAAATGATGTCATCAATATAAACTTGTGCAACAAAAATATCTCCATCCTTAGACTTTAAAAGTAAGGTTGGGTCAATTGTTCCTCTTCTAAAGTCTTTGGAGATTAAGAAGGATGAGAGTCTTTCATACAAAGCCCGGGGAGCTTGTTTTAACCCATATAAGGCTTTCTTAAGTTTATAAACATGATTTGGGTAATCAATGACTTCAAATCCGGGTGATTGTTCCACATACACTTCCTCCTTAATAAACTCATTTAGGAATGTCGATTTCACATCCATTTGATAAAGTTTAAAACCCATATAAGCAGCATATCCTAATAAGATCCGAATGGACTCTAATCGAGCAACCGGAGCATAGGTTTCATCATAGTCAAGTCCTTCAACTTGATTAAAGCCCCTAGCCACTAATCTAGCTTTATTTCTAGTGAATTTTCCTTGATCATCCAGTTTATTTCTAAACACCCATTTTGTTGTAACAATTGTACTATCATTTGATCTTGGAACCAATTCCCATGCATTACTTCTTTTAAATTGATTCAACTCTTCTTGCATTGCTAGAATCCAATCCGTATCAATTAAGGCTTCATCAATTGATTTTGGCTCAAATTGTGATATTAGGGCAATTTGACTAGTATGATCTCTAAAGTATGATCTAGTTCTTACTCCTTGAGCCACATCTCCAACTATTTGATCAATAGGATGATCTTGATGATGCCTTACAGTCCTTGAAGTTATGGAATCATCATCTTTGGGAGAATCATTGTTTACATTGTTTCTTTCATCATCCGAACCATCTCTTCCTCCCCCTTGATCGATACCTCCTAAATGTAGATTTTGTATTTCTTGAGTAATGACTTGATTTTGTTCAATTATATCCTTATCAATAGATGATTTCCTAGGGTAAGTACTAGTGGACTCATCAAACTCAACATTGGATGATTCCTCAACCGTTTGAGTCTTTTTGTTGTATACTCTATATCCTTTACTAGTAGACGAGTATCCAACTAGAATTCCCTCATTGGACTTGGCCTCAAATTTACCTAAGTCATCTTTAGTATTAAGAATATAGACCTTACAGCCAAAGACTTTAAAATAGTGAATTGTAGGAATTGTGTCATTCCATAGTTCAAAAGGTGTTTTCCCTAAAAACTTATGAATCAAGACACGATTTTGAATGTAACAAGCGGTATTAACCGCTTCGACCCACAAATAGCTCGGTAAGGAATATGCATTGAGCATAGTTCTAGCCGCCTCTTGTAAAACTCGATTCTTCCTCTCCACTACACCATTTTGTTGAAGTGTTCTTGGACAAGAGAATTCATGCTTATAGTCATTTTCTAGACAAAACTTGGAAAAGTTCAAATTCTCGAACTCTCCACCATGATCACTCCTAATTCTATCAATTTTGAGGTTCTTTTCGTTTTCTACCCTCTTGGTAAACCCTATAATTGTTTCTAAAGTTTCCCCCTTATGTTTCAAGAAATAAACCCAAGTATATCTAGAGTAATCATCTACTATCACCAAACAATATTTGTACCTACCAAGGAAGGTGTTCTATGACAATCAAAAAGATCTAAATGCAATAATTCTAATAGTAATGAAGTGCTAGTTAAGGTTTTACCTTTGTGTGATGACCTTGATTGCTTACCCTATTGGCATGCATCACACAATTTGTCGTTGATGTACTTGATCTTTGGTAGTCCCTTTACTAGCTCCATCTTGGCTACCTTGGCTATGTTCCTCATATTAATATGTCCAAGTCTTCTATGTCATAGTCATCCTTCCTCTTCTTTTGATATCAAACACTTAATAGAGGGGTTAGAAGCATATAAAAGATCAACATAATAAAGATTTGCCTTTCTAAATCCTTTTAACACAACATTTTCAAGATTTTTGTGCTTAACTAAACACTTATCGGGATGAAACTCTACATTATATCCGACATCACATAATTGGCTAACACTAAGCAAACTAAACCCTATATTTTTAACCAATAAGACTTTATGAATGATAATTGTGGGTGATACCTCAATTGTACCTTTACCTATAATCTTGAGCTTTCCACTATTCCCAAATGATACCATTCCTTTCTTTATATAATTTATTGTGGAGAACTTGCTCACATCACCGGTCATATGTCTTGAGCAACCGCTATCCACAATCCACATACTCGCATCCTTCTTCTCTTCTACCTAAACAACATAAAACACACAACTCTTTGGTACCCATGCACTTGATTCGAAAATATCATTCAAATATTTCTTAGGAACCCAAGCTTGTCTTACCTTTCCTTTAGGATTCTTCTTAACATTGTTTCTAAGTTGCATTATTTCTAGTACCATTGATTAGAGATATGTATGCAACTTCCTTTTCCTTAGGTTTATATCCTATTCTGACTTTGTTGTAAACGGCTCTTTGGTCTCTAATGATCATATCTAAATATTTGGATCCATTTGTAAACTTCTCTAGACATGCTCTTAACTCAATCACGTCATTCTTCAATTTTTCATTTTCTTCCTTGAGCATGCTTGACTCACTAGATGAACATGTATCATTTTAATGGACTTAAGCTTTCCCTTCAAGGTCTTCACCTTAGATTGTGATTTAACAAAAGTATTTTTTAGATGAGCAATAGTTTTATAAAGAAATTCTATTTTAGGAGATTATTTTACCTCATCATCACTTGATGATGATTCATTACTTGACTCCTCTTCATTTGATGAATCCTCTTCACTTGACCCTTCCTCTTGACTTAACTCTTCTTTGTTATCTTCAAATGTCATAAATGACATATGTCAGGTCACATGACATAATTCATCCTCATCCGATGAGTCAACGTTTGGTGTATCCCAAGTAGCTTGAGCCATCATAGCTTCCTTCTTCTTTTTCTCCTTCTTCTTCTCCTTTTCCTCTTCCTTCCTCAATTTCGGACAATTTGGCTTGATGTGTCCTTTCTTGTTACATCCATAACAAATGACATTAGTGTTAAAACTTGAACTTTGACTACTTTTACCTTTTGAAGGTTGAAACATTTTCTTCACATCCTTTCTTGTGAATTTCCTTGATCTTCCCATCATCTTCTTGACATAATTTGTCACTTCACTTGTCGACATTTCATCATCACTATCCGATGATTCTTGCTCGGATTCAGATGATGAGGATTCCACCTTCTTTTCTTTCTTCTTTTTCTTTTCCTTCTTTTCTACAATAAGAGTCATACCTTTCTCTTTTGAAATCACATTAGCTTGTTCATGAAATTCAAACTCGCAAAATAATTCATCAAGCTTAATCAAGGAGAGATCTCTAGATACCTTATACGCATCAACCATTGATGCCCATAAAGTGGTTCTAGGAAAAGATTGAAGGGCATACCTTACTAGATCCCTATTGTCAATTTTCTCACCTATTACATGGAGTCCATTTACTATCTTCTTGAATCTTTCATGCATTTGACTCACGGTTTCATTGGTCTTCATGGTGAAGGTTTGGAGTTGCCCCAACAAAAGATCTGTCTTGGCTCTCCTAGATTCGCTTGATCCCTCATTTAATTCAATGAGCTTTTCCCAAAGCTCTTTGACGGAGTTGAATGGTCCTACTTTGCTTAATTGCTCCTTTGAAAGTCCACATTGTAAGGTTGTTGTGGCTTTTGCATTTGCTTGGGCCTTCTTTGCCATCTCTTTTGTCCAATCCTTGGTTGGAAGGCGTGCTCCCGATTCGTCTTTTGGTTTTTCAAATCCATCTACAACACTAAACCAACTTTCAATATCATTCATCAAATAATATTCCATCCTACCTTTCCAATATGAGAAATCGTTGCCATCAAAGAAAGGTGGTCGAGCAGTGCTATATCCCTCTTGAAACGTCATCTTGATGCTTCGGTTGACGATGAATCCTTCCGATATGTTCCTAGTTCTGATACCAATTGATAGGACCTTGCGTATGGCTAGAGGGGGGTGAATAGCTTTTCTTAGATTTTTACCTACAACTTGCTAGCGAAAGCAAATAGAAAAAAATGAAAGACAAGAAAAACAATGCTAACTCCTTGGTTTACTTGGTCTTCACCTCCTTGAGGTGACTAATCCAAGGCACACACCCACACGATCAAGCTCCAATATGAACTTCTCCTTCTCGTTATCACAAACGAAGGTGGAGAAACCTTTACAAGGTTGTCTCTTCCTCTTACAAGATGAGATCTAGGCTTAGGAGGAAGAGACTCAAAATCTTTTGCTTGGAAATCACTTGGAGAGCTCTATCTTTTCTTAGCACAATGAGTATTCAAGAGTTGTGTATTGCTACAGTGCATCTCCCCTTTTTATTTGTCTTCAAAAGTAGCCATTTCTCACGTGATCGTCGTCGTCGATCGATTGAGCACATCTCCAATCGATTCAAATATAGTCGTTGAGCATCGTCACGATCGATTGGGCCAACACTGGATCGATTCAGCCGCATATTTCATAGGTACAGAAGCGGATTCAATCGATCGGTCGATCGATTGGTTACCTCCAATCGATCGGCTGATCGATTTAAAATCGCACTGTTCCTTCATGCAGAAACCTTCTGAATCGATCGACCGATCGATTGGTTATCTCCAATCGATCGGCTGATCGATCCAGGTTCGCACTGTGCTCTCGTGTAGAAAGCATGTGAATCGATCGGCCAATCGATTAGATACCTCCAATCGATCGGTGAATCGATCCAAGTTCCTTCTGTGCTCTCGCACAGAGGCTATCAATCGATCGGTCGATCGATTGGTTTCCTCCAATTGTCGGCTGATCGATTCAGTAGTATTATGTTCCATAGTTATGCACCTCAATCGATTTACCAATCGATTGCTTGCTGGTTTCCCAACTAATACCTCGTGCCAGATGAATGCATCCCTGAACTTTCTTGCCAAGACTCTGGTCCTCGACCTTCTTGGACTTCTCTTGCCTTGCACCCGGTCTTCTGACCTGTAAGGACTTTTCCTGCCAAGACTCCGGTACTCGACCTTCTTGGACTTCTTCCTGCAAAACTTGCAGCACACGTTAGATCCAAACGTATTAACCTAAACTTAAATAGTTGTCAATACATTAAAAACATCCAGGGCATGATTGCACTAACATCATCTCTTCTCTAGCTCAGAGTCTACTCACAATCAACAGCAGCACCATCTACCCAACGTGCCATCTCCCTTGAATTCAAACAGAATCAATTGTCATTACTAGCACTACTCCCCCTCCATGGATATGATCCTCTAGTTTATCATTCAGCATGATGTTTAACAAGTAGATGTGCAAATTTTGAATCTCAGGAAAATATCATACAATATGAATCCCATATCAAACCTGTGATGTTGTAAATTTACAATTAGGACTATTTTGTAAGCATGTGTAATTTATTCTTGGGTTTAAAAAGTCATGCTGATCGCTACAAATTTTAAAAATAGAGAGTTATTGATTTATAAGCAAGTGATTCCTCTCTATCCATCTAGCCATAGTCTAGTGTTTCTCCAAATGAAAACGTTGTCTTATATTCCTCTCTATCTGTGCAATGAAATTGGCACATAAGGTGTATCAATTGATTGATGCCTAAGCTCAATCGACTATACCAATATCAATCGACTGGTAGCTGATGCCCATCAATTAATAATTGATCAGCTGTGTTTTCAATAGTTTTTCCTATATTCTTTTTCGCACTTGCTACTTAATCGAACCAATACTATCACCAAAGAGAGAACTACTAGGGAGGCTTAGGTTATTTGTGTAGATGGATGCATATCCATGCTAAATATGGTTATCCCAAAGGAACGCCATTCTTTATGCTAGATGTATATTTAAGGATGCTCACAAATCTAGTTTGGCTTCTAAGTCGTGCGCATAGTGTGTTGGTCCAAAGGAAGGGGTACTATGTGGCCGACTAGAAGTGTTGTGAGTGATATTTAAAAATATAAGCTAAGGAAGCTCATATATAATTCTAATCATGCACATAATGTGTCGACCCAAATGAATATGAGTTATATGACAGATGAAGGTAATTATGAGTTGTTTTAAGAGTACCACTAGCAAATTGACTGTTAGTCCAAAGACTTAATGTAATGTTGCACTATGTATCTCTATAAATGCCTATAAAATTACATGTTTTATTTGTTGTATTTTGTTATTGCACAATTATAAAGATATATGCTTTGTTTAGTTAAATTGAGCTATATTCTTTGTTTTTGTTAGATAGTACTCTCAATGTCTTCTAATTGAACAACATCCCTGTATTTACTGATACAAACTTTGAACAATGAAAAAAGGATATTACAATTTTATTAGGCTACATGGATCTAGACTTTGCATGTTAAAGGTGATCGCCCTACACCTTTAACTAGTAATTTCACTACAGATTAAAAGGTGATCTATGATAAGTGAGAGTGATCAAATTGCATGAATCTTATGATCATGAAGATGTCAATTCTGAAATCCATTAGGAGTTCGATATCTGAGAATGAGAATGCTAAAACCTTTATTAAGGAATTAATAGATCGATTAGCCTCAAATGAAAAAGGTCTGATGCTAACACACTTCTATATAAAGTTGGTGTCCATGCGGTATAACGGGAAGAATAGCATTAGGGAGTACATCATGAAGATATTAAACTCGATTACAAGGTTTAAAATACTAAAGTTAGAAATGTCTGAAAGTATCATTGTGAACCTCATCCTAATCTCTCTGTTTACGCAATTCACTCCCTTTAAGATAAGTTACAACACTAAAAAGGAGAAGTTGACATTAAATGAGCTCATGGTTTACTGTGTATAGGAGGAAGAGAGATTGAGGCATGACACATCTCATGGTACTCACTTTACATCCTCATCTCAGTAATCGAATAAGAAGAAGAAAAAGGATAAGAATAAGAGTAAGGGTAAACAACTTGTAATGATTGGGGCTTCATGGCATATGGTGCAAAAGCAACAAGATTCGAACCTAACTTACTTCTTTTATAAAAAGAAAGGTCATCTGAAGAAGGATTGCCCCAGATACATCAATTGACATGTAAAGAAAGGTAAATTTCTTAATTTTGTCAGTTCAGAAGTTAACCTAACTACTATACCTAATAACACTTGGTGGATAGATAGGGGTGCAACAACTCACATAAATATAACTATGCAGGGTTGTCTCAGGAGCCAAATGTCAATTGATGTTGAAAGATTCATCTATATGGGAACTGACAAAAAGGCACAAGTAAAGACAATAGGTGTCTTTAGAGTAGGCACAATAGGTGACAAAAAGGCACAAGTAAATATTCATCTGAATATATGTAGATCATTCCCTAAAGTTTCTTGGAATAGTCAAACATACTTTATTAGTTTTATAGATGATTATTCCCACTATGGATACTTGTACCTAATTTACAAGAAGTCATAATTCCTGGACATGTTCAAAACCTTTAAAGCTGAAGTTGAAAATCAACTTAGTAAGAAGACTAAGACTGTCATATCAGACTGTGGTGGTGAATACAATGGTAGATATGATGGACCAGGTGAATAATGTCCTAGGCCATTTATGAATTACCTTTTTTAGTGTGGAATTATGGCATAATATACCAAGCCTGGGACCCCTTAGTAGAAGGTGTAGCAGAGCAATGAAATTGGACTCTAAAAGACATGGTGAGAAATATGATTGTATTTTCTTCTCTATCAAAGTTTTTATGCAGCGAGGGACTCAAAATTATGGTTTACTTACTCAACAGAGTTTCTAGTAAGGTGATAACAAAAACCATATATGAGTTATAGGCAAGTATAATGCCTAGTATTAGGCATCTATATGTCTAAAATTGGCCAACTGAGGCTAGGCCCTATAGACCTAATGAAAGAAAATTGGATGCAAGAATCGTTAGTTGTCATTTTGTAGGATACTCTAAAAATCCAAAACACTTCAAGTTTTACAACCCCTTGAGTAGATTTTTTTTGAGACATGTAATGTCAAATTCATTGGAGATAGTGAGATTGATAAAGTTAGGGAGCATTGGTGATCATAATATGATAACTACTGGTGTAGCTGATAGTGGAATGGTGAATATTTCATATACATTTGAAGCTGCACAACTAGAAGAGGTAGTTGACCATGATATTTTCATATTATCTCTAATACAATTGGAAGGTACATCAACTCAAATACAGGTATTTCCTCTTATGGTTTAGCATAACTCCCAACCATCGCAAGATGAAGTGCTAAGGAGATCCATTAGGGAAAGGAGATCAATGGTGTTTCGTGATTATGCATATCTCCGAGAGTATGAGTTTGACATAGGGTTGGAAGATGATCTCACATCTCTCCAAGATGTCAAACAATACCTTCATCCAAAAAAAAATGAATTGAAGCCATGAGAGAAGAGATAAAATTTATAGCGGACAACGACATTTCAAAACTTATCGAATTGCTTGAAGGTATGAAACCTATTAGTTGCAACTGGATATTTAAAATTAAACTGGATTCAAATGGAAATGTCAAGAAGTATGAGGCTCACCTAGTCGCAAAGAGATTCACTCAAAAGGAGGACATTGATTACAAGGAGACATTTTCACCAGTTTTGATGAAAGACTCTCTTAGGGTAATCATGACACTTGTAGCTCATTATAACCTAAAGTTAAACCAAATAGATGTTAAGACTGTATTTCTCAATGAAAATATTATGTAAACTATATATAGTGTAGAGGAGAACTTAAAGTCGGGATATTCAAATCACATAGTATGTAAATTAAGAAAATTTATTTATGGTTTAAAGCAGACATCTCGCTAATAGTACCGAAAGTTTGATCAAGTGATTTCTTCATGTGATTTCAAGGAGAATCAAGTTAATCAATATTTGTATATCAAGTTCAGTGAGAGCAAGTTTATCTTGCTGGAGGGAATATGTGGACAACATTTTGCTAACAAGCAATGATAAGGATCTACTACTAGAAACCAAATTATTTCTATTAGATAAATTTGAAATAAAGAATCTTGATGATATCTCCTTTGTCTTATGCATATAGATTATTCGTGATCATTCAAGGTGCACACTTAGACTATCACAATAGCCCTATATAGAAAAGATGTTTATTTGGTATAACATGCAAAATTGTGCTACTAGAGACACCCCTATGTTAAAGGGTGATAGACTGACCTTGCAGCAATATCCGTGCTATGAACTTGATATTAAGAAAATGTAACAATTTCCTTATGCATCGGTAGTTGGGAGTTTAATGTATACTCAAATATGTACATGTCTGGATCTTGTGTACATTATGATAATGTTAGGAAGATATTTGAGTAACCCTGGACTAGAGTATTGGAAAGCTGTAAAGAGAGTTGTATGGCATTTAAAAATAACGAAGAATTACATGCTCACATATCAAAGATCAGGTCATCTAGAGATTATTGGATATTCATACTATGATTTTGCTAGATACTTAGATAGTAGGAAGTCTACGTCAGGTTATATCTTCATATTGGCAGGAGGGGCTATATCATGAAAAAGTATCAAATAGATGTTAATAGCCACTTCTACTATGGAGGTAGAGTTTATAGCACGTTATAAAGCTTCCAACCATGGAATATGGATGTGGAACCTTATGGATTACAGATCATTAAGGGCATTGACATACCATTGAAGATCAATGTGATAATCAAGATACAGAATTATATTTCTAAAATAATCGCAATTCATTGAAGTCTAAACACATCGATATAAAGTTTCTGGAGGTTAAAAAAAGAGTTCAGAGTGGTTAAATTAAGATAGAGCATATAAGGACAATATTAGCGGATCCACTCACCAAGGGCTTGTCGCCCAAGGTATTTCATCAGGATGTGCTTAATATGATGGTTCTTCATTTTGATGAAGTACCCATTTGGTAGGAATCTATATTTTAGTGTAATGCTCTATAATAATGAACACATGTATTTTTGGCTTATTATATGCACTAAATTTTTTTAAAATGTGTATAAGGTTTTGACTCTCTGACATAATGGCATCATGATTTACTACTCCAATTTTGCATACAGTATTTGTAAATATAATGTATGACTCTGTGTTGAATTATAATGTTGAATCATGATTTACCATTATGGTTTAGTATAAGGTATCGGTAAACATGATTCAGACCCAATTTGATTCATAAGGAGGAATCTTGAAAATAAGCATGTATAAATCACATTTCATGTCATTTTCATACTACACATCTACATTTGATCTATATTATTAATTAAATTAGATTGTTGGGTTTTGTTGTAGTTATAGTAACTCTGACTTTTTTAGTCATGTACTAATTAAATTAATGAACTAGATTGTTAAAAAAGATATTTAACCCATAAAGTTTTGGCATGTTGAGCTCAATTAAGGTGTTGTATGGTGTATACTGTATCATGTATAGCTCAAGTGGAAGATTAGAGGATTAAGTCTCCATTTAGTGGGCTAATAGAAGATTAACAACACACAATGATTTGTCATTAAGGAATTAAACCTCAATTAAGTGATCTAATGTTTGATGCATGAAGGGGGGTTTAAGCTAAATGGATGTGGATTCAATATGTAAATCCATTAACTTCATTCATTAACATTAATGGGTTGTTAATGAGTAATGAGCTTCATGTGGATAGTCCCTACAGCATGGGCCTTGGGTATAAAAGGAGAAGGCTGATTTTAATTTGGTACTCTTGCAAAAATCTTTGGCTTCTTCTTCTTTCTCCTCTCTTTCCCTGTAACGCCCGAAAATTCTCAAAACTATTTACAGTCGTCCCTAGGTTCAGATAACCTAGTAAACCCTACTAAATTCGGGGCTTGCAAACCCGGGTTTAGTTAGGAATGCGCGCACAGTAAGTACAGTTGTCGGGCCCAACAGCACATGATTATTATTTTGATCTACTATGCTATTAGTTTTCAAAACTCATAAAATCAGTTATGTTAGTTGAGTTTAATTTCAGCTTCAGGTTAGCTTCAGTTAGCTTAGTTCTCTATTATTGTTCTATGTGATTAGCCTGCTATGCCATGCTTCAGCTTACATGTTCAGTTATTTCAGTTTATGCTTGCAACCAGAGTATGCCATGCCAGTACATGTTTTCAAATAGCATTCTTTAAAAGCATGTTTACATCGTTGCATGTTTTAGTGAGGTAGTTGGTTTCTTACTAAGCTTTAAGCTTACAGATTCTACTTTCCTTATACTGCAGATAAAGGTAAAGGGAAAATGGACTAGCAGAGGAAGCTGGAGTTCAATGCAAAGATGGTGTGTGTGGCAGGAACTGGAATAAAAGATCCTCAGGGGTTTTAGCAAGCTTAAATAGTTGAATTCTTAGTATTTCTTCTTTCATGCATTTTTAGACCTTAGAATGTTTAAACCATGGAAGATTTATTTAGTTTGTTAGTAATTATGTTAGAATGCTGGTTAATAGTTGCTAGAATATATTTCCATTTGATTTTAGAATTATTGTGTGAGGTTTTGGCATGCCAGAGTGCTGAAATCAGAGTTTCAGGGTGAGATCAGAACCCAGATCGGTCTGCAGACCGATCAGAGCCGGGTTGTGCCGCTGGATCGGTCAGCTGACCGATCCAAGCGCGAACAGAGAGTTTATGGATCGGTCAGCCGACCGATCCAGGGGCGAACAGTGAGTGCAAAAGCTCACTGATCGGTCAGCCGACCGATCAGTGAGTCACTGGATCGGTTTACCGACCGATCAGTGCACTCCTGGATCGGTCGGTAGACCGATCCAGCCACATACAGAACGAGATAGCTTGTGGATCAGTCAGCCGACCGATCCAGGGCTTTTCTCCCTTGCCAAAATCAAGCTGATCGATCACTGGATCGATCCAACAACCCAATCGATTCAGGGATCGATTGAAATGCCTGATTACAGCTAGCAGGACATCCGAGAGGCATAGATTACCTTCCCTAGCATGTGTACAACTCCTAGGTACACCTAGAATATTAAGTTCAGATTTTACAGTAATCAGTTTAGTAAAATTTTAATCAATCCAGATTTCCGCAATAGTAATTTAGCACAGCATTACGTAACGATCGGCCTCGCAGCCTAGTCAGTAGGAGGCGGGTCGTTATAGAGTGGTATCAGAGCAGTGTTCCATACTTCCTACACACACATCAGCATTGAACCTGCAGCTTCCAAGTAAAAATACCTCTACCTTATTTATGCTTTCTGTTTCCTTGTTATAGATCATGTTTATAGATAAACTGCTGCATGATAGTATGTGATAGTATATAACATGATAACGATAGTTATAAAATTATGATTGTAATAGTTATTCATGTTCTGTCCTCTATGTCTTTAGCAATGGCACGAGGACGCCCAGCTAGAAGGGCACTAGCTACTGAGCCCCAGCAAGAGGCAGGCAGTTCAGTGGCTCAGTTACAGCAGCAGCTAGCTGAACAGCGACAGGAAATAGCCACCTTAAAGGCTAATCAGCAGAGTACCCCCACAGTCACCCCGGAACCGAACCTAACGACTCCAGAAGTCTTAGAGGTTCCACCAGCCCAGCCTACAGTGCCAGCGCCAGCACCAGTACCAGCACCAGCAGTCCCAGCAGCTGAGCCAAGAAAGGAAGCTTATCTGATCCAGTGGTAGCGAGTCAAGCCAGAGAACTTCTCAGGCACTAATGAACCATGGGATGCTCAGGCATGGTTCAAAACACTGGAAAGTACGATGGAGCTTCTAGACTGGCCAGAACATGAGAAGGTGAAGTGCGCCTCCTTCTGTCTGACAGGAGATGCACGTATGTGGTGGGAGAGAATCAGAGCGA
This sequence comes from Zingiber officinale, assembly GCF_018446385.1. Taxonomy (NCBI): domain Eukaryota; kingdom Viridiplantae; phylum Streptophyta; class Magnoliopsida; order Zingiberales; family Zingiberaceae; genus Zingiber; species Zingiber officinale. The sequence goes on along the minus strand of NC_056004.1, from coordinate 34,994,594 downwards.
AGCGCCAGTGAACCAGATGGCATGAGCTGACTTCGAGAAGGAATTCTTTGAGGAATTCTTTCACGTGCGGGTCACCAACCGTCACTACGATGAGTTCACTGAGTTTCGTCAGGGCAACCTATCAGTAGAGGAAGCCGTGAAGAAATTCAACAGGTTGGCTCGTCTATGCCCTGAATTAGTCAGCACAGAAAGGGAACGAATCCAGTTGATGCTCAAGATGCTGAGGCCGGAAATAGCAATGAACATGGCTGGTGGCGTTCATAGGCCACAAACCACAGAAGAATTAGTGAGCAGTGCTCTAATCACTGAGCATTACCAGAATAGCATCAAGCAGCAGAAGCAAGTCCTCTCAGAAGCTAAAGGTCAAGGAGGCTCAGGCACTCAGAAGCAGCAGGGTCACAACTCAAACCAGAGGGTTACCCAAAAGGAGGACCAGCCAGCAAGCAGCCCAGTTATCCAAAGTGTGCTACTTGTGGGAAATTTCATCCTGGAGTTTGTCGTAAGGGCACACGAGGATGCTTTGAATGCGGACAGGAAGGGCATATGGCCAAACAGTGTCCAAACAAGACCAGTCTTCCTCAGCCACAGCCGATTCAGTATGGAGGCCAGCCAGCTCAGTTACATCAGATGCAGGCCGCTTTAGATGGTCCATACATCAGCCAGGGAAGATTAGAAGCCCCTCCAGCTACGACCAATGCGAGGATCTACTCACTCACCAGAGAAGACGTAGCAAATGCCTCGACAGTTGTTACAGGTCAGATTAGTATTTTACAGCAAAATACAACTGTCTTATTCGATACTGGGGCAACCCATTCATATATATCCAGGGCATTTGTAAAGAAATTAGCGAGACCTCCAGAGGTACTCAGTAGTCAGTTTCTGACGACCTTACCTTCAGGAGAAATTATGGCATCCACGCACTGCCAGTCATTATAGCAAACAGAGAGCTCTTTTGTGATCTGATAGTGCTAAATATGACTGACTACGATGTCATCCTTGGAATGGACTTCTTGATCAGATACGGTGCCTCCATCGAGTGCCGTAAGCAGAAAGTTGTATTCCAACCTGAAGCAGAAGCACAGTTTGAGTTCGTCGGAGAACCAAAGAGAAAGCCCAAGAAATTTCTCTCAGCTATGAAGGCACAGAGATTAATGGATTCAGGATGTACGGGATTTTTAGCACATGTAGTCAATACCAGTCAGGGCAAGGACCAACAGCTAGAAGAGGTCCGAATCGTATGTGACTACCCAGCAGTCTTCCCTGAAGAGTTACCAGGCTTAGCACCAGACAGGGAGATTGAATTCGAGATAGAACTTGTTCCCGGTACAAATCCTATCTCCAAAGTGCCTTACCGCATGGCTCTAGCAGAACTGAAGGAACTTCATGAGCAATTACAGGAGCTGCTTGACAAAGGCTTCATACGCCCTAGTCACTCACCATGGGGAGCGCCTGTATTGTTCGTGAAGAAGAAGGATGGGAGCATGCGCCTGTGTATAGACTACCGAGCGCTGAACCAAGTCACAATCAAGAATGGGTATCCTCTTCCCAGAATAGATGACCTGTTTGATCAGCTAAAGGGAGCAGCAGTGTTCTCTAAAATAGACCTCAGATCAGGTTATCATCAGGTGAAGGTTAAAGAAGGGGACATACCTAAGACATCATTCAGGACTAGATACGGACATTACGAGTTCGTAGTCATGCCCTTTGGTGTGACCAATGCTCCAGCTACTTTCATGGACCTCATGAACAGAGTATTCAGGGAATATTTAGATAAGTTTGTCATCGTGTTCATCGATGATATTCTTATCTATTCAGGAACTCAGGAAGAACACGCAGAGCACCTGAGAACAGTATTGCAGACCCTTCAGCAGAACCAGTTATATGCCAAGTTCACAAAATGTGAATTTTGGTTAGATCAGGTATCCTTCCTGGGTCATATCATCTCAAAGGATGGTATCATGGTAGATCCCAGTAAGATAGAAGCTGTGAGTAACTGGAAAAGACCCAAGAACGCCAGTGAGATCAGAAGCTTTCTGGGATTAGCAGGCTATGACTTCTCCAGGATAGCCTCCCCACTGACAGCTCTTACCAGAAAGAACAGAAAATTTCAGTGGACAGAGGACTGTGAGAACAGTTTCAGCGAGCTGAAAAGGAGATTGACCAGTGCACCTATTCTGACTCTACCAGAGAACGCAGATAGCTTTGACATATATAGTGATGCCTCGAAGTTGGGACTAGGAGCAGTGCTGATGCAAAATGGCAAGGTGATCGTCTATGCCTCCAGACAACTCAAGGATTATGAGAAGAACTACCCTACTCATGACCTTGAGCTTGCAGCAGTGGTGTTCGCTCTCAAGATTTGGAGACATTACTTGTATGGAGCTCAGTGCAGAGTGTATACAGATCATCAGAGTCTGAAGTACTTCTTCAGTCAGAAGGATCTGAATATGCGACAGCGCAGATGGCTAGAGCTGGTCAAGGACTACAATATAGACATCCTCTACCACCCAGGGAAAGCCAATAGGGTAGCAGATGCACTTAGCAGAAAGTTCAGTGCTACCCTATTATCTCTAGCAGCCATGTCACCACCCCTACAGAAAGAGATCACAGATTTCGGTCTCGAACTCATAGTCGGACAACTCTCTACTATGACCTTAGAGTCGACCTTGCTTGGTGACATCCAGACAGCTCAGGAACAGGATCCTGAAATTCAGAAAATCAAGCAAGGATTAGCAGAATCAGAAGGTGGAGAGTTCAGAATATCAAATAGCAGGGTGTTGTATTTTGGCAACAGATTATGTGTTCCAGATCAGGAGGAACTCAGAAGGAAGATTTCAGATGAGGCTCACAAGACTCCCTATGCGATGCATCCAGGCTCCACCAAAATGTACCAGGACATGAAGAAACGTTTTTGGTGGCCTGGGATGAAGAGGAACATCGCTCGATATGTCAGCACCTGCCTAACCTGTCAGAGGGTTAAGGCAGAACATCAGAGACCAGGAGGAGTTTTGCAGCCCATTCAGATTCCAAAATGGAAGTGGGTAGACATTTCTATGGATTTTATAGTGGGACTACCCAGAACCACGAATGGTTTCGACACCATCTGGGTAATAGTCGACAAGTTGACTAAATCAGCCCACTTCCTAGCTATCAGAATATCCTATTCCATGGAGCAGTTAGCTCAGTTGTATCTCAAAGAGATCGTCAGGCTGCATGGAGTCCCATGAACCATTATTTCAGACAGAGACAGTAGGTTCACATCACACTTCTGGGAGTGTGTACAGTCAGCTTTGGGCACGAAGTTAAAGTTTAGCACAGCCTTCCATCCTCAGACAGATGGTCAGACGGAGCGAGTAAATCAGGTACTCGAAGATATGCTCTGAGCATGTGCCCTAGACTTCAAGGGAAGTTGGTGCAAATATATGAGCTTAGCAGAGTTTGCATACAACAACAGCTATCAGGCCACTATCGGTATGGCACCTTACGAGGCTCTCTACGGGCGGAGGTGTAGATCTCCAATCTGCTGGTATGAGAGTGGTGAACAAAAGGAACTAGAGCTTCAGACAGATCTAGTAGCAGATACCACAGCAGTTATACAGCAGATCCTCCAGAGGATAGAGACAGCTCAGAGCCGCCAGAAGAGCTATGCTGATACACGGCGCAGACCTTTTCCTCAGAGTAGCTCCCATGAAGGGAGTAATGCGTTTTGGGAAGAAGGGCAACTAAGTCCCAGATATGTGGGACCATACCTAAGCAGCAGAAGAGTGGGCAAGGGAGCATATGAGCTAGAGCTACCCCAGGAAATGTCGGCTGTCCATAACGTATTTCATGTCTCTATGTGAAGCAACACAGATGCCACCCAAGTGATTGAGCCCCGGTTGGTATCAGCTATGATAGTCGGCCTATTCAGATAATAGACCAAGCAGTTAAGAAATTGCGGAACAATGAAGTACCATTAGTCAAAGTCATTTGGCACAGTCACACAGCAGAAGAGGCAACTTGGGAGACAGAAGCCAGCATGAGACAGAAGTACCCAGAATTATTCTAAGTTCGAGGACGAACTTTCCATAAGGTATGGGGGATCGTAATGCCCGAAAAATTCTCGAAACTGCATTATAAATATTCTATGATTTTTCTGGGATTTTTAGATATTTTTCTGGAATTTTCCGAGTAGCGGAAGCAGCAAAAATAATTAGAACCGCAAAATAGCTTAGGCGGGAATCGAACCCGGAATCCCTCGGATCCGATAACTTTTAGTTAGCCTTAGTAACCGGTGAACCCAGCAGGGCCGTGTTGAAAGAAAGAGGAATCAATTATATTTATATTAGAGTTGGGTTCAATTATCCACTTAATATAAATAGAAGAGTTAGGTTGGGTTTGGTTTATTTTAGAATTTGGTTCGGCAAACTCCTCCCCTCCAAACCCTCATTCCGAACACCCTTCTTCTCTCCTTCTCTCGGCGCCAACCACAAGGAAGACCTAGGGTTTTCTCCCTAGGGCCCCAAGGACATCTTCCGGCCATAACTCCGGCACGAGGACGCTCTCCTTCGCGAGGGGAACGCTTAGACGCGAGAAGATCGTCGAGAAGTCGTCTCCACCGGAATTCTAGCGAATAGAATTGTAAGGAAATTAGCGTACGAGGTAAGAAACCCCTCACCTGCAGTATAAGTAGCTCCGTTTGGGTTTTCTACGCATTAGTTTAGCTATAAGCAGATTTTTATCGACGCATAGCGTGAAATTGACCCTCCTCGCAGGTTTAGGGATTTAATGAGCACTTCTAGATGGGTCGGACACATAATCCCTCTTCAGTGGGGGTTTCTAGACGTTGTCGGGTGCCTAGAAGTGGTCTTCCTAATAGAGAGGAGAGTTGGGGCACACTAAGTGTTCGATAAAATAGCTAGTTAAGTAAAAATGTAAACTAGGCATTTTAACAGCTCAGTTGAATGCATTAGAAGCATCTAAATCAGTAAATCAGTTTATTCTAGCTTATATGGGACTACGGTCCAATGGGTGGGCTCCCACAGTCGCCTCTGGGTTCAGACAGCCTAGCTCTAGGTCCAGATAACCTAGAAACAGCAATTTAGAACAGTTTAGCTATATTCAGTATTTTACTTTTCAGTTGGCACTGTACCGGATTAGATATCCATTGGGTTGGACTCCCACAGTCGTCCCTAGGTTCAGATAACCTAGTAAACCCTACTAAATTCGGGGCTTGCAAACCCGGGTTTAGTTAGGGGGCCCAACAGACATGATTATTATTTTGATCTACTATGCTATTAGTTTTCAAAACTCATAAAATCAGTTATGTTAGTTGAGTTTGATTTCAGCTTCAGTTAGCTTAGTTCTCTATTATTGTTTTATGTGATTAGCCTGCTATGCCATGCTTCAGCTTACATGTTCAGTTACTTCAGTTTATGCTTGCAACCAGAGTATGCCATGCCAGTACATGTTTTCAAATAGCATTCTTTAAAAGCATGGTTACATCGTTGCATGTTTTAGTGAGGTAGTTGGTTTCTTACTAAGCTTTAAGTTTACAGATTCTACTTTCCTTATACTGCAGATAAAGGTAAAGGGAAAATGGACTAGCAGAGGAAGCTGGAGTTCAATGCAAAGATGGTGTGTGTGGCAGGAACTGGAATAAAAGATCCTCAGGGGTTTTAGCAAGCTTAAATAGTTGAATTCTTAGTATTTCTTCTTTCATGCATTTTTAGACCTTAGAATGTTTAAACCATGGGAGATTTATTTAATTTGTTAGTAATTATGTTAGAATGCTGGTTAATAGTTGCTAGAATATATTCCCATTTAATTTTAGAATAGTTGTGTGAGGTTTTGGCATGCCAGAGTGCTGAAATCAGAGTTTCAGGGTGAGATCAGAACCCAGATCGGTCTACAGACCGATCAGAGCCGGGTTGTGCCGCTGGATCGGTCAGCTGACCGATCCAAGCGCACTGATCGGTCAGCCGACCGATCAGTGAGTCACTGGATCGGTCTACCGACCGATCAGTGCACTCCTGGATCGGTCGGTAGACCGATCCAGCCACATACAGAACGAGATAGCTTATGGATCGGTCAGCCGACCGATCCAGGGCTTTTCTCCCGTGCCAAAATCAAGCTGATCGATCACTGGATCGATCCAACAACCCAATCGATTCAGGGATCGATTGAAATGCCTGATTACAGCTAGCAGGACATCCGAGAGGCATAGATTACCTTCCCTAGCATGTGTACAACTCCTAGGTACACCTAGAATATTAAGTTCAGATTTTACAGTAATCAGTTTAGTAAAATTTTAATCAATCCAGATTTCCGCAATAGTAATTTAGCACAGCATTACGTAACGATCGGCCTCACAGCCTAGTCAGTAGGAGGCAGGTCGTTACATTCCCAATGAGAATGACTCTGGTTGTTGCTCGATCCTTGCAGAAGACTTCTGCTGCATTGTAGGAATTATTTTAGCGATAAGTAAGGGATACAATGGCTCTTGCAATGGATTCAAGTCAACACATTATTAGCTATTATATCGATTATGGTTTTGTCTTATGATGGATGATAGGTAGATCCTGTTATAAATGTATCCTTTAGTTTAATTTCGATGTATCACAATGCTTTCAGGAATACTTGGGTAAAATAGACTTTGTATATTTGTGAAATCCATTGCAGATCTTTATTAAGGTTAAGATAGTGCTACCATCAAGTGCAAAGCAAAGCCTGGTTATCTGATTTTAGATTGAGGATGCCTAACTCTCCTGCCTTCATGGCTCTATCAACTGAGCTCCATTTGACAAGGTATAAAAAAAAGGTCCTTCATTAGTGTATTGAGTAAGTTGCCTCTTATTTGATCAATGTATTGTTAATACCTCATAAAAATTAGATTAAGTTTCAATAGATGATTAAATGATAGAAATTAGATTGAGATTGTAGGATAGAGGCCCAAGAGCAAAACTATGAGGGCTTAGGTCCAAAGTGGGCAATATCATGCAATTGTGGAGATATCTTTCTCTTATAAATCCATGATCATTCTCATGTGTTTTCAATGTGGGACTATGTTTGCAACCTTGCAACCCCAACAATTCGCCCTCAAACAAAGGACCACAGGCTTCCCATATCCGATGTGAAGCCTGTGATCCTTTGTTTAAGGGGGGATTGTTGGGGTTGCAAGGTTACAAATATAGTCCAACATTGAAAACACATGGGAAGAATCATGGGTTTATAAAAGAATTTAAATATCTCCACAATTGCATGATCTTGTCCACTTTGGGCATAAGCCCTCATGATTTTGCTCTTGAGCTCTACCCAAAAGGCCTCATGCTAATGGAGATATCTTTCTCTTATAAACTCATGATCTTTCCCATGTGTTTTCAATGTGGGACTATGTTTGTAACCTTGCAACCCCAACAATCCCCCTTAAATAAAGGACCACAGGCTTCCCATGTCCGATCCTTGACCCACCAGGTCTTCCTGCCCCTCGATCCACCCGACCCACTAGGACTTCCCTACCTAGCCGCAACTAGGACTTCCTGCCTAGTGTCTGGTCCTCTTGATCAGAACATAGGAGTCCCCACTTTCTTTGTTCGAGGTCAATATTGTACCCACATGGCTTAATCAGACCATAGCTCTTGTGCACAGTCGGTGGTTAAACGTTCTGGCACTCCGAGCTCTGATACCAATTGTTAGATTGAAATGCGCTAGAGGGGGTGAATAGTGCTCGTGGCTTTCACTTTCGTTTCAGAAAACTATCGAGTAAATGCAGGGAAAATTAAAAGAAAGCAATGCAAGAAAGACACACCAAGTACGCAGGTTAGTTTTACTTGGTTCGGAGTCTAGGGCAACTCCTATTCCAAGGCCCACACTCGTTGAGCGTTTACTTTGGGCAATTCACTATCAGTTTGAAAATCTTACAAAAGAATATTATAATTTAGAATGTTGTAAAGAAATTATACCGACTACAAAGGAATCGTAAAATAGAAGCTTCAGGTCATCGGAATGTTGTTATGGTTTTGCCGGATCGTCTCGTTAGCAGTGCGCTAAAGAAGGATTGCCAAAAACTGTGATGTGCTAAGCTGTTGGTCGAGACACTATGTGAAAATCTGTATTAGACTTCGCCACTGTTTACTTCGGCAATCAATAATTATGAAGTAATATATTACAATTAACTTCGGTACAAAATTTAACATAGTAAATACTAGTTTAGACTTCATAGATTTAAAAATACGGGCTTTACTTCTAATTTTATCTAATATTATACTTCGCGATATATATTTGATGAAGTAATAGGTCACAAAATTAAACTGTATATCTAAATGTTGAAGTAATAAGTTATAACTGATTAAAAATTCTAATTAAACCGGCCGGTTTATTTTTTTCCACACGAGAACCCTAATTACTTTACTTTTCTCCCGTCGTGCGCCCTCACCCTCTATCTTCTATTTTCTTCGTGTTTTTTCTCCTTGCGCCCTCTTCATGTTTTTTCCCTGATGCACAGATTCTTCACTCGACAACCTTCGACTCCCTAGCGGCCTTCAAGTCACTGCCAACGACCTTCGACTCCCCCGACAGCAAATCTACTTCACCCAGCTAGCGGTCTTCGAGTTGTTCCCCTGAACGCACAAAGATCTTTTCCTCTCTACAAAGCTAGGTTTGTTCCCTCTTCGACATCTTCTTTCTCTAGACTAGCTTAAATAAGCCATTGAGGGCGCCTTCAAGGCCCTTGAGGGTGCCTCTATCACCGGCGGATTCGCAGCGTGGATGAGCTTTGACTCCTTCGCAGCCTATCCACTTGAGGGCACCTCCAATGCCATGGAGGGCGCCTCCAGCTCTGCTATGTGCACTCCTCTGCTCTTGCACCCGAGGCGCCTCCAACCTCCATGGGGGTGCCTCGGGTACTATTCATCCGAGGTAAAACTTGCTCTTTTGTCCTTGTAAGATATGTTAGTTCCAAAATACAAAGCATACCCTGCAGCACAAAATTATCACATAATAAAAACATAAATATAAATGTTTGACAGTCACTGGACTGTCCGGTTCTGATTTCGAATTTTCGACTGGAAACCCTAGGTCGAATCGACACCTAATGTTCCCTCTTCCGGGGAATGCGTCCTCACCTACTCCACTCAGGAGAGTATACCTATTGCCAGTTCGATCCTCCAGATCAACTGGGCTTTTACTCAGCGCCTGAGTCTTCAGGTCTTTCCGCTGGACGTCCACTCCACGACCCGCCCAGACTTTCCAACCGATTCGCGACACCGGGATTTTCACCTAGAGTTTCCGACTTTAGGACTTTTGCCCGAAGACCTCGACCCGTCAAGACTTTCCGCCTAGGGTTACCACTCCCTATGACCTAGGGTTACCACCCCCTAAGGTTTTCTGCCTGCCTAACCGCAACTAGGACTTTTGCCTAAGATACCTTAGAACTTTTCCTACAAACTCATTCAAACACATTAGATCACAAATAACATTAACTTTGAATCCTTTGCCATTATCAAAACTCAGGTTCGATCGTTGGATGCTTCCCGCGCCAACAAAGATGATATGGGCAAGTTTATTGTAGTTAGACAAATTAAATCATAGCCTTGACAGGTTTTAGTAGAAGAATGATATTGTTGTAGAAGCCCCAAATAGTTGAGACTAAAATGCTTTATAGTTATGGTTGTTGTTGCTGACTTGCTGCTACAAGAATTTTGACTACTCTAGATGTAGTCTTGGTTAATGATAATTACTATTTCTTGAAAGGATGTAATTGTTTTGGCATCAGATAGGATAGCGATTATCTTACGGACAGATGAGAAGAGGAAATTGAGGAGAAAACAAGAAGAGCAACCACCAAAAAGAAAACTTTTATTAAGAATTGAGCCTTAATAATTTGCGTCACCTCGGCTAGACACTTGGTTAAATTTGTAACTTGCCTCTGTAAATCCTCCATTGCACCATTATGTCATTAATGCTACAACCACGATATGAGGTTTCCTCAATAGAAACCTGCCTATTGTTGTGACCGTGACCACCACCATGATGACCTTCACTCTGATATCAACTGATACTGGATAGGATATTGATTATCCTATGGGTTGATGAAAGAAAGAATTGAGGAGAAGACAAGAAGAGAAGAACCGTTGTCCTCTAGGTATTTAAGAAAAAAAGAAATATTATTTAATAATAGAGGATTAATTTCTCAACCAACTATACATATATTTATATGGACTCTCCCTAAGACTAAAAAAAGGAAAGAAATCACTACATATAGACTATAATTCCTATCTTATAAAGAAAGGAAAGAAATTGTAAAAGAATGAAAAATTTATTAAAGACTCACAATCATAAATTTCTAAACAGACTCAAAATATAAAAAATATAGAAGATAAAAATTATCAAAAATACCCTAAATCCCAAAAATGACTTAAATACTAAAAAAATAAAAATTATAAAAAAAATAATAATAATCTATAGATCCTCCTGCATCATGTTCCAGACAGGATTCAGGTTTACTTATGCAACCCAGTGTGTATCAAGTACCACATTGTGTGTGTAGAATATGAGTGCCTTCCCATACTTTGTATGTCTAACTGTGACATGCCTGCATGATCCCTATCAATTCGTGTTTCTTGAGTTAACTCATCTTTGATGCACTTTTTGAGCTTTAGCCTTACAACAGTTTGTATATTATACTTTTAATGCTAATGCATATTGCTCTCGTATGTGAATTTTTACAAGTTCATTTCGTTTCAAGAAGATTGAAAACCAAACTATTGGCTTCTTATGTTTGCAGTGAAAAAAATGCCAATGGAAGCTAAATATTATCCATCCCAAGCACTTTGATGTGTTTTATAATTAAATTTTCTGCTGTTTTGAAAAGAAAAGGGTTATTGATTTACGTATGATATGGTTTGTTTTCCTTCCATTTTCATTAGCATAACAATAAAAAAAAGTTTTTGTTCCATTTTGATTGGCTTGAATTTTCGTTCAGTGGAGAGTTGCCCTTCCAGCAGCTCTGCAAGGAGATACAGTGGAGGTCAATAATTGTTTAAAACAAGTATATACTATAGAACAGTTGATGATCATTTATCTGTATAAACTACTAAGATTGAATAACTTTTTGTCAGGTTCTTAAAATGGAATCATTGCTTATGCTGACAGATCATAGTTGTGAGGATCTCGCTGGTCTGTTAAAAGCTGTTCAGGCTCAGGAAAAACAAAAACTGCATTTGGTATGTTGTTTTTGTCCTATGTTCCTTTCTTTAATTATTCTTACTGTGGCTTTAGTTTTTTATCTGAAATTCTTCAATAGATCCTTTATTGCAATTTTTATACCAGCTAGCTGCCACACAAGTCATACCTCCTTCACCTGACCTTTAAAATATGCATTTTGTTTTGTCTTGCTAAGTTCACTTATTTTGGACTACCCAACTTATTTAGGAAGAAAGACTCTCCTATATATGACGGCCTGTAGGCAGCACATGAGCCTGAAAGCTTATGAAAAAAAGTCTACTTCTGCAATGTCATTTTCTTAATATTACATTTTTTTTTTACATGCAACGTGACTTGGTTCTTTTGACAAGATAACCTGATTGCTGCTCCAGAGAGATTTTGGATGAAATGGAGATACCAAACTTTTAGAATTTGTGAATCATGCTCATCTATTATGTCCAACTAAGTACATCATAGCAATCATAGCAGTGGCCGAAGACAACTTTACTCTTGTTTGATTGATTAAGAATTTAAAAATATTTTTTCCAAAAAGCCCTGATTTTAACCAGGAGGACAATCTCAGACTAGTGTATACAGAATTCCATAGAGAAGAGGTGAATAAAAGTTAGGTTAAAGTGAATTAATCAAATTTAAAAGTCCAATTTAGCTATTTTGATTTTTATTAATATATATTAATTTGGTTTTAATTTTAAATTTATAATTCAATTAAATCAAATAAGCTGGATCTTAAATACTTACATCAAAAACTCAAAGTCTCTAATTCTAAATTAACCGAATAGAGGGATAGAAATGTATAAGTATTGAAAAGTTCGCTTAATTTGATTTTCGACCGAATTAGTCGATAATTTATAGGTTCATTTTGTGTTGAAAAGTTTGATCAATTCAATTAATTCGAACAAAATTTAGTTTATTCGATTTCAATTAAATCGGTTTAATTTAATTTTTAACTTATTACTCAGTTATTTTCATGAGCAATCGGTTCAAAATTGAACAGAACAGATTTAAACAAAATCAAACAAATTGAACTTTTTTCGAACTAATTGAACCAAACCAAATCGATAAAATATCAATTAATTTATTTTTTGACCGAATTAACTAAGCTTTTCGATAATTATATATTCCTATCCAATTGTAACTTTCTATTCGGTTAATGCAGATTTAGAGACTTAGGATTTTTTTTCAATTTAAAAATTTAAGATCCGATTCCAAATTAGAAATTTAAAATTCAAATCAAACCGAATTAATCAAAATAACTGATTTTTTTAAAAAAAAATCTAACATAATCAAATTTTTAAATGGTGTTAGTTCAATCGATTAATTCGATTTAATTAAATTTTTACTTATCTCTAATTTTCGCTCTCTTTAACCTTGTTTGTTCACTCTCTATGCCCGTCAACTCCTATGTTTTCTACATAGGTACACAGTACATCGTAGGTCATGTTCTAAGTGTTCACTAAGAGTGGACATGAATTTAGTTTGATATTTTTAAAAAAAAATAATCCATATCCTATAATTTATATACAAAAAATATTAGAAAACTGATTTTTTTTTATTTTGAAAATTTTAGAGAATTTGAGAATTTTCAAGAGAAATTAAAAATATATAAAGTATGATTCACAGGAGAAAAATCATATTTGATATTTTGTCAAATACAACTTTTGTAGCACATATTCCACCAGTGCATTCTCGGTCAGGTTCACATGAATACTAAGTTCGAACATAATCATATCCACTTGTTCAAGACCATTTAGGCTTTCATTATTCTATTTGAATATCTAACAAAGCAAGGGAGACCGTTTATATTCTATTGGAACAGCATCATAATCTGCCAATCACAAGTCAACTCGGCTATAATTTAGTCAGTTAATAACACAAAAGTTTATTGAAAATGACATATTCCACAAAGAATTACAGTTATAACTATTTGCACAATCACTAGCCCCACAACGTTTAGTGTAGTTCCTACCTCTTTAAAGACCCAAGTACTGAAGACTGAAGTTATTATTAAGCCAAGTTTGAAACAAGATCTGGCACAGGCTTGCTAGCACATGGTTGCTAGTGAGTTGGGTTAATAACCATGAACTCTTGAACGATAGATGCAAGCTAAAGTTGAGTTACCATGATTGGAGGTGAAGTCAAATTAAACCATATAACTACACCACAGTTGTCTTGACGTTGTAAGTTTGCACGTTACTCTTCTCTAAGTCATAGGAGAACTCAATTAAGATGGAAATCTTCTTAGTATTGTTGGATAAATCATCGTTAGATGTTTCAAATCAGCTAGATACCTGACAATCTTTAGGTGACATGTCGTAGGTAACATTCTACATATCATACATTCAAAGAGTGACATCAGGAATTATGTTGAAGCAAAAAATGTAACATCACACAAGAGATCAATTATACATTTGCATCTAGTAGGATAAGATTTATTACATAAAGATAATGAAACTATACCAAACAAGTTGGATCTTAAATACCTAAATTGTGAAACCCTAAGTTTCGAATTCTAAATTAGCAGAATAGAAAGTTAAAATTAGATAGAAATGTATAATTATTGAAAAGTTTAATTAATTTAATTTTTGACCAAATATAATTGATATTTTATTAGTTCATTTTGTTCAAATTTTGTTAAAAAGTTTAATCGGTTCAGTTTGTTAGGAAAAAAATTTGATTTATTCGATTTCGATTAAAGTAGCTCAATCAGTTCAGTTTTGAACTTATTATTTAGTTATTTTCATGAGCAATTAGTTCAAATTGAAAGATATTTTCCTAAGCAATCGGTTTAAAATCAAATCGACAAAATTGATTTAATTGTAACTAAACAAATCAAACTTTTTTTTGAACTAATCAAATCAATCAACTTTTCAATAAAAATTGAACAAACTAAATCAATAAAATATCAGTTAATTCAGATTTTAGACCGAATTAACCAAACTTTCTATTCGGTTAATTCATAATTAGGGACTTAAGATTTTTCCAATTTAGAAATTTAAGTTCTGATTTATTCGGTTTAATCAAATTATAAATTTTAAAATTTAAGCTAAACCGAATTATCAAAATAATAGATATTTTTTAAAAAAAAAAAATTTGAAATAATTGAACTTTTAAATTTTGTCAGTTCGGTTGATTAATTTTGTTTAACTGAATTTTTACTCACCTCTAATTATCGCTCTCTTTAACTTTATTCATTTATCCTCTCCACCTATCTTCTCCCGTGTTCTCAAGAGCCACATGGTGCATCATATAAAATCAAGTCAGGTTCAAGGTGTCCACTGAGTGGACATGAATTGGGTCTGGTGAATTTTTAAAAAAATAATCCAATGTAAAATCCTATAATTTATATACGAAAAGAATTAAAAAATTAAAATTATTTTTTATGTTTGAGAATTTTAGAGAATTTAAGGATTTCAAAGCTTTTTTATATTAGCCTTAAAAGAAATTAAAAATATATAAAGTATCATTCACAAAAGAAAATTCATATTTGATATTTTGTCAAATACAACCTTTGCAACTTAGAGTGCATCAATACATTCTCGGTCAATTCCACATGAATACTAAGCTCGAATGTGATCACATTCTCTTGCTCGCACCATTTAAACTTGTTCTATTTAGAGATCTCACAAAGCAAGGAAGACTGTTTATGTTATGTTATAATAACATCATTTACCAAATGATGTCAGCTCAGCTACAATTTAGTCTATTAAGAACATCAAAAGCTTAATGAAAATAGCATATTCCACAACGAACTACAGTTATGACTATTTGTACAATCATGAGTTCCTCAATGTTTAGTGTAGTCGCTATTGCCTCTAGAAAACCTAGTGGTGAAGACTAAAGTCATTGTTATAGACAAAGAAGTACAACAAAAGATTCGGCCAATCTCAAAACAAGAGTTGGCACATGTATACTAGCGCAGGGTTCTTGGTGAGCTGGGTGCGTGTAATGATCCGGTCCTTTAGTTTCTTGGACGGCCCTTGTGACGGTTTAACTAGTGGCCCTTATGTCGTCGGTCCATTTAGCGACCTCCCATGTCGTCGACCGACGACTCTTGGTCGTGCCGTTACTCACTAAACCTCCAGGCTTAAGTATTAGAGTTTATGAATCCTGGTAGCCAAGTGAGGCGCTCACTTGGCTACCAAGATTCATAAACTCTAGTACTTAAGCCTGGAGGTTTAGAGTTCGAATCCTAGGAGAGGTAAAAATCCACTGCCAGGGGTGGAAAGTCCTAGTGAGTAACGGCACGGCCAAGGCTCGTCGGTCAACGACATTATAGGTCATCAAATGGGGCGACGACATAAGGACTACCAGTGGACCGCCCAAGAGGCCAAAGGGTCGGGTCGTTACAAGAATTTGGCGACCTCTATGTCGTCGACCGACGACCCTTGGCCGTGTCGTTACTCACTAGGACTTTCCACCCCTGGCAGTGGATTTTTGCCTTCCCCAGGATTCGAACTCTAGACCTCCAGGCTAAGTAGTAGAGTTTATGAATTCTGGTAGCCAAGTGAGCGCCTCACTTGGCTACCGGGATTCATAAACTCTACTACTTAGCCTGGAGGTCTAGAGTTCGAATCCTGGGGAAGGCAGAAATTCACTGCCAGGGGTGGAAAGTCCTAGTGAATAACGGCACGGTCAAAGGGTCATCGGTCGATGACATGAGAGGTCGCCAAATGAGCCGACGACATAAGGGTCGCTAATGGGCCGCCGCAAGGGCCGCCCAAAAGACCAACGGGTCAGATCGTTACAATGCGTAGCCATGAACCCTGATCGATAGATGCAAGTTAAAGTTGAGTTACCATGATTGGAGGTGAAGTCAAATCGAACTATGTTAACTATGCCAGTTAGCTGTCTCGACATGGTAGATTTGTAAGTTACTCTTCTCTATGTCATAGGAGAACTCAGCTAAGATGGAAATCCTCTTAGCATTGTTAGACAGATCATTGTCAGGTGATTCAATCTAGCCAGATACCTGACAATTTTTAGGGGCACTTGACCTGTCATAGGCAATATTCTGTATGTCATACATTCAACGTGGGGCATTAGGAAATATGTTGCATCAAAAAACGTAACATCACACAAGAGATCAACTATACATTTGCATCTATGATATTTATTGTCTTAAAGATATAGAAGAAAATTATATAGAATAAACCGGATCTTAAATCTCTAAATCGGGAAACCCTAAGTTCTTAATTATGAATTAATCGAATAGAAAGTTAAAATCAGATAGAAATGCATAATTGCTAAAAAGTTTAGTTAATTTAGTTTTTACCAAATTAATTAATATTTTACTAGTTTGATTTGTTCAGTTTTTGTTGAATAGTTTGATTGATTCAGTAGTTTGTAAAAAGTTTAGTTTATTTGATTTTGGTTAAATCAATTTAATCATTTTGGTTTTGAACTTATTGCTCAGTTATTTTAATGAGCAATTTATGCGATCGAGATCGACGCTAGAGGGAGGTGAATAACATTAAAAAAAAATTGTAATAAAAATATTGAGCAGATAGTAACTAAATTAATTAAAGTTAGCACAACAGAAATAATAAATTAATTTAGACTAATTCAATCAAGTAAGACAAAAACTATATTGAAATCTAACAGTATAAACATGCAAATTGATAAACCAAGTCAAAAATATAGACACACAACAGTTAAAAAATTTGATTCATATTTCTAATTTATCCTAAGTGGAGAAACCTTACAAAAATGAATCTAAAAATTAATCACAATAAAAAATTAAGGCAACATTAAAATGATATGAAAATGTTACTCTAGGTGTTGCCGATCAGAAATGAAGCGCGTGTCATAGTGTATTGCAACATAGAAAGCGAAAAGAGCACTTAGAGCACTAGACAAAACTAGATTATTGAGACAGGGATGAATTGAAAGTTCTACCTTCCAGCTCCTTATATAGTACTCTCCTAGTCACCTCTACAAGTGTTGACATGGTTGCAACTTCTATCCATAAGATAACGTTAACGAAACTTCCAAGTTGCTCGTGTACCACCAGTCGCCTAGGCAAGGATCAAACTTCATCTTGACCGCCAAGATGAACATCCGAATCTTCATTTCGGAATCACACATCCGAACGTCGGTCCAATTTAGCTCTATTTCAAAAACCTAAATTGAGATCCTGAAAAGATTCTGATTTAGAAGACAGGGTCTAAGTCATAAATTAATCTTATTATTAATGTGCTAACATTTTTGCAGGTTAGATATTATTATGACAAACCTAACTTGCAGGATAAAAGGAGCAAAAAGGTCTCGGGTGAACAGTTCCTGAGGTGCCTTCAAGCATTCAAAAGCGCCTTCGTACTATTCATGTAAGACGCCTTCGGTGCTATGGAAGACGTCTTCCAAAGGATAAAATTCATACTTTGTGACAGATAAGGAGCAATGAGTTCAGGATTATATTTAACACATTGGAGGCGCCTTCAAAGCTATAGAAGGCGCCTTCCACACCCTTTAAATGGGTGTTTCGACCAAGCCTTCTTCAACAACTTCCATACGAGCTTCTACACATCCAATCAACTTTCTAATTACTTCGGCTTCCTACTAATACCCTGCTATAACTCTGCTATGCCCTACTGTTGCCAAGAAGTCATCCAAATATCGAGCTCGAGATGACCATCTACAAAAGTGTTTAGTAACACAATTTAATTACTGTACTTAATTTCCATAAACGGAAAGTGTAGCTTGTTACATTCTTCTGATTCTTGTGTATTTGATCCCCTCTTTCAGCAATTTCAAAAGAGGTTTTTAATGGATTACCTATCAATAGGTCTGTGGGACCTGGGTCTTGGAGTAGGAGTTGCCAAAGGCTCCGAACCAAGTAAAAAAAATTGATTCGTGTCTTTTACTTTCTTTTACTTTTCTATTTTTATTTATATTTCCACTGCACGTACTTTGATTTCAAATCTAAAAGGATAAGGTTTTTCAAAACCACATGATCACCCCCCTCTCACGTGTATCTTGATCCAACAAGTGGTATCAGAGCCAAGTTCTTCTCTAAATTGGTGCAACCACCAATCAAACCGGGAGAACCGTTATTTTTCATATTTATGTCTTTCATAATTTATTTGAATTGGTAAAATTTACCTCTTCAAATAATTCTTTCTCATTTAGTTTTTACTTGAAATTGGTGCAACACCACTCGAGTCGTCAACATATTTCTTTCTCTTAAACACTACTAATCCAAGATCAAGTCTTGGTACCTCCTTCTAGTTTTCTTTTTCAGTAATCAAATGGCCCAACTTGAGGGATTCAACACCACTCATCCTACTCTCTTCAACGAAAATGACTTTCTATATTGGAAGAAGAGGATGGAAGTTTACTTGAAGATGGGCATCAAGCAATGGTTCACCATCCAACTAGGGTATCGAACACATGTAGATAAAGCAACAAAAGTACCACTCGATCTAGAAAGATGGAGTCCATAAAATAAAAAGAAAGAACAGATCAACTCCAAAGCGTTGAATACGATCTAGTGTGGACTCACAAAAGTAAAATTCAACCAAGTCGGCCCGCACGAGAATGCAAAGGAGCTATGGGGCAAGCTCATCGAGCTACATGAAGGAACTCCCGATTCAAAGGTAACAAAACGTGACCTACTTCTTAATTCATTATTCAACATTAAAATGCAGGACGATGAGACCATGAATCAGCTCCACGCTCGAATCAAGGACATCCTCAACTGTCTTCACCTAATTGGACACCAGCTCAAAAATTGGGACATAATAAGGTATACTCTTAACTTGTTCCCTTGAAATGCACTGTGGGCATCGATCATAGATGCATATAAGGTTTTAAGGAACCTCTCCAAATTAAAATTAGATGAACTATTTTACAAACCTGAACTGCACGAACAAACTAATGCCCCAAGGTTGATAAAGGAATTGCATTTCTTGCAAGCACTTTGAAGGGAGCTAAACCCGAAACAAAAACTGAACCCAAGTCAGAATCAAATGAAGAAGAGCAACTGGTGAACTTGGTAAGGAAGATGTTCACCAGACACAAGAAAAGCTTCACCAAATGCAACATGGAAAAGATGTTTGAGTTGGCATCCAATAACCCAAAGGCGAACATCATATGCTACAGCTGCAACAAGAAGGGGCACTTCAAAACACGAATGCTCGAACAAAGACAAGATCAAGAAGCAAAAGAAGGCGCTAAAAGTGACTTGGGACAAATCTGTTGGAGGATCGATGGCCGGCTTGAAGGGGGGTTGGATAGACGGCACCCCCAAAACTCGCTTCCTACGTATTCGTTAGTGCGCAAGCGGAAATACAAATACTAAAACAATGAATACGAAAGCTAAAGACAAAGAAAAGAACTAGCAAACCAATACACGTCAATGTAATGTGGTTCGGAGATGATGCTCCTACTTCACGGCTGTCCATAAGGTGGACGATCCCGATCCTTCAGTGGATTAGCCCCCGGCAAACTCCGGCTACTCAAGCAACTCCTTGTGGGTGGAGAAACCTCACCACAACACCAACCAAGAACACTTGGACACAAGAGACCTTTTGTGACTACTAATTAGGCTTTAACCAAGTCTAATTTCGTCGCCTTGGCTGGTCATACCAAGCTCCTTCTTATAGAGCTTGGGAAAATCAGCCTTGCTGATTTGCCCGTTACCAGTCGACTGGTGCTAGCCCAACGGCACTCCAACGGCTATCTACCAGTCGACTGGTCCTTGCACCAGTCGACTGATCCCAGCCATTTCGGGCACAGAACCTCTCTGTGCTCACCCCCAGTCGACTGGTTCCAGTACCAGTCGACTGGTACAAACCTAGACTTAGGGTTTCCCATCCCGAGTACATTTCTCTCGCACTCGGACCCTCACGACTCACTTGACTCTTCTTTGCAGCCTTGACCTCTTGCCTTCAAGCCTACTTCCTTTGGCTCTCGTCCCTCGGATGCATCCAAGCCCGCGGCTCGTCCCAATGCCATCCTTCGCGTATGCCTCAAAGTCGCTTCCCTCGGCCCTTGTCCTTGCTGCCTTGTCCACGGTCCCTCGGATGCTCCATCCTTCACCGGACCCGAAGCCATCAACCTGAGTCACATGTGTCACCTGCAGTCCTGCACAACTCAAGTACACATATCAAATAACAAGGGTAAACCTAACTTAAACCCTTTGCCCAAACACCAAAACACATTGTCCCACGAACCATTGGGATTGCTCCAACAATCTCCCCCTTTTTGGTGTTTGGCAATACATTTAAGTTAGGGAAAACATATAGCAAATAAACATGCTAAAAATAATGGACTTACGATGCCAAGGCTACACACTTGGACTTACTCCGCCGAATGGACTTACATTGCCAAGGCTACACACTTGGCAACCGCCGAAACAAAATGCAAAGATGCATTGAAACCTATCACAAGGCTCCCCCTACACCTAAGCTCCCCGTTGAGCTAGGATTTTATCACAAGGCTTTTTAAGAACCTATCACAAGGCTCCCCCTACGCAAAGGCACCAAAGGTTTTCCCAACTAAACCTTACTTCTCCCCCTTTGCCTAACATCTAAAAAGTTCTCCAACAATATCTCAATTGTTGAAAACTTATCATCCAAACTGATCCTAAACTCATGTATTAATCCTCCTTGGATCCCAAACATCTAAGTGAGTTGACATGGTCACAAACCAATACTGAAAACAGTTTCAGACTGGTATCAGCCGACTGCCCCAAGTGCCAGTCGACTGCCCCCTTCGACAGAACCTTACAGAAGCATTCTGTGGTCGAAAAACACTGTTACCAGTCGACTGGTGTCGGTACCAGTCGACTGCCCTCGTCAAAATGAGCTTACAGAACCATTCTGTGCTCAAAAACATTGTTACCAGTCGACTGGTATCTGTACCAGTCGACTGGTACCCTATTTCTGAAAAAATCAGCCTTTTCAGGCCACCTTCAGAAATACACCAGAAATTCCCTAGACCTCCAAAAATTCCCAACTTTTGTGGAGAGGTCTATTGTACCCTTGTCTACTTGGGAAAAATACATTACAAAATGTATCTATCACCAATCCCAAGATTGACACAAAATCCAAAACTAGCTAAATGGTTCAATTGAACCTTGACCTAAAGTCCTAGTTTTGGCTTCCTTTTGATGTATTTGCCCATACCAACCCACAATGCATCCCTAGCATTGATTTATATGGCATCTATACATCCAAAACCAATTATCATGCAATATGACCCTTAATGTCATATTTCCTTGCATGAAACATAATCCATGTGTGCCGAATCCCTAGGTTTGAGACTCAAGTCTATCTCTAAACCATTTGGCACACTCCATGGCTCCTCTAGACCCCCAAGTAGAACCCACCTGAGATCCATTGGCCATGGGTCCTAAATTGACTCTTGGAGCTCCCCCTAGAGCTCTTTACCTTAGTCACCTCCCTAGGTGACTCATCTATTGTGACCAAACCACAATGATGTCCCTTAGAAGATTTCCTTATCTTCTTGACCTTGGACACATCATCCTTGCCATAATCATATGCAACCCTAGCATATTTCTTTTTATTGGCCTTGGATGACTCTCCCTTGCCCTTATCATGTGTAAAGCCCGAAAAAAATTCCCGAATTTATTTTAGAATTGTTCTATGATTTTTCTAGAATTTTTAGATATTTTTCCGAAATTTTCCGAGTAGCGGAAGTAGCAAAAATAATTAGAACCATAAAATAGCTTAGGCGGGAATCGAACCCGAGACCTATGGTTTACGGATAAGTTTAGTAACCGGTGAACACAGCAAGGCCGTGCTGAAAGAAAGGAGAACCAAATATATTTATATTAGAGTTGGGTTCATTAAACCACTTAATATAAATAATAAACTTAAGTTGGGGTTTGGGTTATTTTGGTTCGGCACATCCTTCTCCACCGAAACCCAACACCACCGCCGCCTCTTTTCTTCTCCTCTTCCTCACGCACGACACACCAAGCCAAGGGTCAAGGGATCACCTTCCGGCGACGACTCCAACACGAAAAAGGTTCATCTCCGCGAGAGGAACGCGAAGACGTGAACGGATCGTCGAGAGGATCAGTTTTCCGGAAGACCTAGCGGATAGAATTGTAAGAAAACCTTGCGATTGAGGTAAGAAACCCCTCACCTGCAGTATAATTGCTCTCGCTTGTTAGTTTTGGCGTTAGTTCAGTAGTTTTACAGTTTTCAGTTTTAGGGTGTGCCTTTAGTGCACACCAAGCATTCAGTGGAATGCCCAGTTCAGAAGGATGCACCAGTAGGCGTCCTAACATCATGTAAAATGTATTAGAAACATTTTATTCAGTTTAGTATTAGTTATTACAGTTATATGGATCAGATATCCATTGGGTGGGCTCCCACAGTAGCCTCTAGGTTCAGATAACCTAGAACAGCAAAGTAAAATAAAACAGTATTCAGTATTTTACTTTTTATTCAGTTGGCACTGTACTTGGATCAGATATCCATGGGCCGGACTCCCACAGTCGTCCCTAGGTTCAGATAACCTGCTGGATTCGGAACTTGCAATCC
The DNA here is from genome assembly GCF_018446385.1 of Zingiber officinale. Taxonomy (NCBI): domain Eukaryota; kingdom Viridiplantae; phylum Streptophyta; class Magnoliopsida; order Zingiberales; family Zingiberaceae; genus Zingiber; species Zingiber officinale. Next base: position 34,971,882 of record NC_056004.1, on the reverse strand, counting down.
CGGGTCTCGTAGGGATGCGCGCACAGTAAGTATAGTTGCCAGGGCCCAGCAGCATATTTAGTATTTTCATCTATTATATGTATAGTTTTCAAATTTGAAACCAGTGATGAGAACACTAATTTAGCTTTCAGTTCAGTTCAAGTTCAGTTTACCTGATTTGAGTTCATGTACAGATTTAGATATATGCATGACTAGTTCAGTTTCATGTTCAGTTTATATGTTATGCCATGCTTTGTATGATACTATGCCATGCCATGCTTTGTATGATACTATGCCATGCCATGCTTGCATATTCAGTATGTTTTTCAAACAGCATTATTTAAAATCATATTTGCATCGTATGCATGATTTAGTGAGGTAGATGGTTTCTTACTAAGCCTTAAACTTACAGATACTATGTTTCCTTATACTGCAGATAAAGTTAAAGGAAAGATGGACTAGCAGAGGAGGCTGAAGGACAATGCAGATCAAGATGTGTGTGTGTGGAACTGGAATGAAAGATCTTAGGGATCTAACAAGCTTTAATTATGCATTTGAACTCTTTAGAAATTTCAATTCAGCATATGAACTTTAGTATTTCCATGTTTGACATGAGTTAACGAACCATGCTTTAGATTATGCTTAGAATGTTAAATATATGATGTTAGAATGTTAGTATTTGCATGCTAGAGTGTTTTCATGTATCTAGAACTTGCATATGCGATTTTTGGCACGAATCAGTGCTGGAAATCAGAAACTCTGATTTCGTTTCAGACTTTCAGAACCTGGGTCGGTCAGCAGACTGATCCAGTGCCATTCCTCTTCCTGGATCGGTCAGCCGACCGATCCAGATGGATACAGTAGCTACTGTATCTCCCAGGATCGGTCAGCCGACCGATCCATCCACGAACAGAGAGTTCGGGACGAAATCTGCAGTCACTGATCGGTCGGCCGACCGATCAGTGAGCAGCTGGATCGGTCGGCAGACCGATCCAGCCAGTGTTCGCGTGGGTGTTAGTAGATCGGTCGGCAGACCGATCCAAAGCTCCAGTTTCATCTCCCCAGCATAGCTATGAATACCTAGAAGGTAGTTGGATATGAAATCTCACTCCTACAGAGTTAACAGAGGCAACTACAATAGTTTAGTAAAATTTTATTTTACCCACTTTCCGCACAGTACACCCCAGTAGCGTCAGTAGTTAATGTAGCGATCCGGCTCACAGCTTAGTACCCAGGAGTTGGGTCGTTACATCATGTGCCACCCTAGCACATGGTCTCCTTTTGACCTTGGAGGGACTAGATCGGTATCCCAAGCCCGATCTATCATTGTTGGGTTTTTGGCTACCCAACACCATACTTAATCCCTTAGATCCAATAGTGAATCTCTTAAGGAATTTCTCTAAACCATCAAGCTTTGCCTTCAAAGCTTGATTCTCCCTTTCGAGGTTCCTAACCCTAGAGTCAACATGTCCACCTTGGACATTCCTAGACCTACCCTTTCTAGGCATATGTCTCCCCTTCTTGGGATTAATGCCTTGGGTCTCCTTAGGTCTACCATTTCTAAATTTATCATGCATAGATTTCCTAGGGTTATTGTCTACATTTACCCTATTTCTATCATGATACCTAAAGCCAAAATTTTGCATGGGTACATAATGATTTTCATTATTTCTAGCATGCATGGAAGAATGAATATTTGAATTTGAATTCAACTTAGGGTATACCTCCCTTACCCTTGAAGCTCCCCCTTGACTTGAGCTTTTCTTCTTCTTCTCTTTCTCCCATTTCTTCAATTCCGCAAGCTTCTTGATTTCTCCCTTCTTAGGGCATTTGGTGTGGTAGTGTCCCATTTCTCCACACGTAAAGCATCTAATGTGCTTCTTCTCCTTCTTCTTCCTACCACTCAAATTAGATTCTAAAAGAATTGAATTGAGTTTAGGAGTTACCTCTTTCTTACCCAAAGGACATCTACTCTTGTAGTGTCCCTTCTTATTGCACCCGAAGCATATTATGTGATCTTTAGACTTTGCTTTGGTGGAGGTGCTTGCTATGTTGACTTCTTCCAAGACCTCTTCTTCATCCTCTTCACTTGTCTTGGATTCTTCTTCAATTCTTGAGGATGTTGATGATACTTCATCCTCCTTCTCCTCCTCGGATGTTGAGCATGGCTCAACTTCCGTTTGCTCCTCTTCAACTTGAGCAACTAGACCCATCTCAATGGGTTCTTCTTCCTCTTGTGTTGGTTTAGGTTCTTCTTGTAGAACCATCTTCACCTTGCTCCACAACTCATGGGCATTCTTATACTCACCTACACCATTTATCACATGATTAGGCAAAATATCAATCAATATAGATATTACCTTTGAATTTGCCTCCGATCGTGTGGTTTGCTCTTCCATCCAACGTCGTGGTTGGAGTCTTTTTCCTTTCTTGTCTTTTGGGACTTCAAACGGTTCTTTGACCACCATCATGGTGTCCCAATCCGTGTTGAAGAAAACCTCCATCCTCATCATCCAATACGTGATGTCCCCAAGGCTTCCTCCTTCAAATTTTGGAGGGACAATAAACCCGGCCATCTTGTGCTTCCTTGGCAGTTAGTCCAACGGAGAGCGTCCTCGCTCTGATACCACTTGTTGGAGGATCGGTGGCCGGCTTGAAGGGGGGTTGGATAGACGGCACCCCCAAAACTCGCTTCCTACGTATTCGTTAGTGCGCAAGCGGAAATACAAATACTAAAACAATGAATACGAAAGCTAAAGACAAAGAAAAGAACTAGCAAACCAATACACGTCAATGTAACGTGGTTCGGAGATGATGCTCCTACTCCACGGCTGTCCGTAAGGTGGACGATCTCGATCCTTCGGTGGATTAGCCCCCGGCAAACTCCGGCTACTCAAGCAACTCCTTGTGGGTGGAGAAACCTCACCACAACACCAACCAAGAACACTTGGACACAAGAGACCTTTTGTGACTACTAATTAGGCTTTAACCAAGTCTAATTTCGTCGCCTTGGCCGGCCATACCAAGCTCCTTCTTATAGAGCTTGGGGAAATCAGCCTTGCTGATTTGCCCGTTACCAGTCGACTGGTGCCAGCCCAACGGCACTCCAACGGCTATCTACCAGTCGACTGGTCCTTGCACCAGTCGACTGATCCCAGCCATTTCGGGCACAGAACCTCTCTGTGCTCACCCCCAGTCGACTGGTTCCAGTACCAGTCGACTGGTACAACCCTAAACTTAGGGTTTCCCATCCCGAGTACATTTCTCTCGCACTCGGACCCTCACGACTCACTTGACTCTTCTTTGCAGCCTTGACCTCTTGCCTTCAAGCCTACTTCCTTTGGCTCTCGTCCCTCGGATGCATCCAAGCCCGCGGCTCGTCCCAATGCCATCCTTCGCGTATGCCTCGAAGTCGCTTCCCTCGGCCCTTGTCCTTGCTGCCTTGTCCACGGTCCCTCGGATGCTCCATCCTTCACCGGACCCGAAGCCATCAACCTGAGTCACATGTGTCACCTGTAGTCCTACACAACTCAAGTACACATATCAAATAACAAGGGTAAACCTAACTTAAACCCTTTGCCCAAACACCAAAACACATGATCCCACGAACCATTGGGATTGCTCCAACAAAATCTTCCTCGGGCGGATCGAGAGTAGACAAACTGAAGCAAGTTAGTTACCTCGCACTAATGGCAACCAAAGGTGTATCGAATAAAAATCAAAATATGAGACGAGCAATGGATCCACATTCAGTTTAGATGAACCAACTTGGGTAACATTTAATTAAACTACAATTTCTTAAAAAATTATTTATTGCCTAAATAAAAAGTTAATAAAAACTGAGGAACACTCTAAACTCCTCCTTAAGGAACAACTGAGCTTGATCTCATCAACTGACCAAGTTCAAAATAGAAAATCCACTCAAGTTACAAATCTTGAGGAAGAAAATTCTATCTTCAAAAGTCAAATTAAAGAGTTAAAAGAATAGTTAGAAAAGTTTACGCCAGGATCCAAATATCTGAATATGATACTTGGATCCCAAAGAGCTGTATACAATAAAATCGGACTTGGATACAAGTCCAACTCTACATTTAAATCATTTTTAATGATAACTCAAAACTCAAATTAACTAAAACTTGGGTTCCGAAAGCGTGCCTAATCACGCAAGTAGACTCAATCAATACGATGTAACAAAAAATAAAATTCACTGCATAAATCAAAATAAACCAAATAAATCACTCTTAACCTTAAAAATTAAAACCTCAAAAATAAATTCAAACCTAAAGAATAAAATAAACCTAAATTAAACAAAAACAAAAACAAACTAAACTGTCTATTTTAACTATAAAGAAAATTGACACAAGCCTAAAACCTAAACCTAAAGTCTAATAATTTAAGGGGAGGCTCCAAACTAGTTGGCACCTCCAATAAAACAATAACTTACCCGGCTAGATAATTAAACTAGCATAAATAGAGACAAAGTTTAACTTGATAAATGGTACTGGAGAAATTTTGGATGATAGTAGGTTAGGGAAACTCTGTCTATGTATGTCTAGGAAAATATGGCTTCAACTTAGTGCATTTGGCTTAGTGGAACTAACTGAAATTACCCCTTACTAATCTTAACTAGTTAGACTAAAGTTTTATATTAAGCTTAGTGGATAGGAATATTTAAAAAAGTTTTGAAGACGTGGTAAATCTAATTATGTCCACTGACTTACCACAGCTTAAAAGTTTATCCAAAGAATATATATTTGTTAAACTCAAAACTAAACTTAAATTTAACACAAGTTAAACCAAACCCTGAAATTCAACCTAACTAATCTTACAAAATTATAAGATTTTCTGATTAAAAATATAAATCAAGTAAGATGAATAAGATTAAAAATTAAATGAAAATTTAAATTAAACTTAAGTTAAATTAAATTCAAATTTAAATTCAATTTAAATTTAAACTAAATTAAATTCAAAATTAAATTAAAATCAAATCAAAAATAAATTTAAAAACTTAACAATCAAAATTAAACTTAATTTAAAATTAAAAAAAGAAAAAGAAAAATCAAACTTAAAAATTTTAAAAACTTAACAATCGAAATTAAACTTAACATAAAATTAAGATTAACATTAGAACTCAAATTAAGAGATTAATTTTTTAAAAAAAAATAAAAAAAAAGGCTAAAGGCGCTTCCTATACATTCGAAGACGCCTTCGGAAGGGCAAGAAAATTCCCGCCCCAACTGACTGAAGGCACCTTCAGTAGATTGAATGCACCCTCCATAACCCATGGAAAGCGCCTTCCATCAGGCTAAAGGCGCCTTCAACCCAATTTTTCACAACAAATAGAGGCAAGCTCTGTTCGCATTTTTGTCTCACCCTCCAGCAAATCTCCACCATCTTCTTCCTCTTTTCCTCCCAAACATCAAAAATGGCTCCTAGGTACCATCTAACTAGATCTACATAGCCATTTTCCTTATTTATATGCCTTTCTTTTTTGAATGTTTATACATATACACTACTTTAGGAAATGACGTAATGTTATTCCGTCACAACCTAGTTCCAATAGGATCCCCTCTACTGATGCCAGATTTCCCACTGATCAACTTAGGCTAGATTTCCTAAAGTATTCATATATTCCACGTAAATCTAGGTTTTTAAGTAAGTCATTCTTCACTAGATAATGTGCCCCTGTCATAGAGATCATCGACTATTATCAGTTAGATAGGCTAGTTTATTGTAGTCATTTAGTGAACCTAGACTTGTGTGCATAGTTTTGACAACAATCTAGTTAAAGTTGATGATTTGACATACTCTACTAGAATTAGTGGAAAGGACTTTAGTTTCTCCCCCACTCTATTGTATGATAGCCTAGGACTTAGGAGGTCTGCTTGTCCATTTTTATGTTACCCTAGTAGGGATTTTCTATTTGGCGAACCCTACTCCCACATTACATTGGATACTATCCATATATATTTTTTTGGGGAGGAGAGACTACCTATTATGGCTGACTTTAGGTCTCTCTCTTAGGGTTTAGGACTATGTCCTGTATTGTGTCCAAACCACCTATATTTTGCCGATCACATCTTGCGATGATGCAACCTTCCCACTCCTTCCTATATGCACTATGCCAACATCTAGACATCGACATTGGATTACACATATTTCAAAATATCATCTATGCAGCCAGTCTCATCACTAGGCAATAGGTTCATATGCCCTACTGTCATATTTTGACTTACATATTTTCGACCATAGGGGTAGCGCATATAACCCATGGTACATCCACTCCCCTTAGCGCATATGATGAGATTGGTTAGCGCCAACTTGCATTAGTGCATATAGACATCACTGCTTAGGGGGACTAGCGTGGAGAGTGGGATCGCCACCAGACGTACCAGGCAAGGCTGACGATGATTTTCTACCTATCATTCTAGCTAAGGGAGAGGAGATGCCAGCATTTACGGTTGAGGAACTCTTTGGCGATCCTCTGACTCCGACCTAGCCCATGAACTTGAACTAGCCCTCTACTTTACTATCCATTGAGACCGACATGCTCGACTTGAGGAGTCTTTTGCATAGATCTAGTAATCAATCTTGGACGGATTCATCACTCTCCGGGGGGGATGACAACTGGATTTACCTCTCTCAAGGATGAGATGACCACCATATTTTAGCAAATTCTTTGAGCATTGCAAGCACCTGAGCAACCCCCACCTCTACCTGCTGACGTTGACCAAACTTGATTATTTTTCATACACTATTATATATTGTATATCTAGTTGACTTGATCTATATAGTAGTCATCTATTGTTTGCCCCTTTATTTGGATAATCTAGGAATATCCTTGTTGGACTAGGACTGCTATTTTCAAAATAATTTTTAAATAATTTACAAATTCTAGAGAATTTTTTTTATTTCCTAAAAATTCTCATTTTCTAAAAATTCCCATTTTCTTAGTATTTTAAATATGTTTTGGCCTTAGACTAGATCAAATTCATAGAAAGTATGTTCCTATAGATCTAAGTATTGAGAACCTCACAAACACACTGGGTGTACCTTGATTGTGTATTCAAAAACATAGAACGTCGTGAGATGCATATGCCTATTACATGGAATTAAGATGCTTATATTAGTGCATCAACATAAGTCTGGGTGAAAATACCAAAAACATAGTGATCCAATTTAGTCAAATACTAACTGGATACATTAACTTAACTTGACTAACCAAGTGAGCACTACTATCTTCTAATAATTAGTTAGTAACTAACGGTTAGACATTTAAGGTCATATTTTTAAATAAATATTTTTAAATATATCAGGTTCAGGGAGAGAAAATTTGAAAATGATTTTCAAAATAATGTATTTCCTTGTCTATTATAAATATCACATTCAAAATTACTTTCAATTTATTTTGCAAAATACTTTCAAATCCTTTCTTTGTAAAAATTCTTATTTTTTAAACAAGTGTTTTTCCACTTTTGAAAAAATTATCTTTGAAAATACTTTAAAAACTTTTTGCAAATTTTTAAAAGAAGCTTTGAATGATTGAAACTTTAAAACATACTTTTCAAACAAACTATCTTTTTAACAAATCTTCTTGAATATATTTTTCTTGCAAAATTTATTTGTACAAAATATTTTTGTTTTGCAAAGTCAAAATGTTGAAAACTATTTAAACGGATTCTACTACTTTCAAACTTATTTTACTTAGTAAAATATCTTTGACAACACTTTAACTTATTTTACAATATTCGTGCAATATATTTTAACTATTTTAAAAACTATCTTACAAAACAATTTCTAAAACTTCTTTCATAGTTTAAGTTTTATAAAAAGGTTTGATTTAAAAACTTTTAATATTTTAAATTATCAACATTTTAGTCATTTTTAACATTTTAGAAATTTTTAACATTTTGAAAACCCAACAGTTTGAAAATTTCTTTAAAAAATTATATTAACTCCCTCCTATCAAAGCTATAGATTTGTGTTGGAAATTTTTACTAAAATTTGATTACAATCTGTTATGCTTATCTGCATTATTTTTGATGAATGTCAAAGGGGGAGGGTAAGGGTTTGTAAGAAAAAGAGAAAAAGAAACTAAAATTTAAATTTAACCCTAAAATGATCATGTCTTTACTATTTCACTCCTACATATCATTTCCTAACTCTAACATAGGTTATCATTACATCAAAAAAAGAAAGATTGTTGGTGTAGTTTGTACTAATGGTCTAACTCATGTTTTGATGAATAACAAGTCTAGTAGGAATTTTTGATTCTCTATTGGTAATTGGGATGTTTAGTTCTCGATTGAAAGGAAGTTTAGTTAGGATGTTTGATTCCCGATTGGAAGGAAGTCCAGTCAGGATGTTCGAATCCCGATTGGCAGTCGGGATGTTTGATTTCCGATTGGCTGAAGTCCAAATGTGTGATTCCGAAAGAAAGATCGGGATGTTCAATTCCTGAAGTCTAGATGTACGATTATAGAAGGAAGATCAGGATGTTTGATTCCCAATGGGTTTACTCGACATTGGGTAAGTGAAGGTAAGTCACTGGAAGAGAGTGACTAAGTGAGAATGCGTCCTAGTTGAAGGAATAGTAGGTGTCGATCCAATTTAGGTTCATTTTAGAAACCTAAATTAGTCATGTACTTTGATTTCGAATCTAAAAAGATAAGGTTTTTCAAAAACACGTGATTCACCCCCCCCCCCTCACGCATGTCTTGATCCAACAGCTTGGACCTATACGGTCTACTGGATCCTCCGAAATCCCTTTGTCGAGAGTTATCATCAATTAGTCACCTCCAAACTCCATTTGGTTGTTTGGAACTATCTAACATACTTTCCTGCAGTTGTTACACATAATAAATATGATTTAGAATATGAAGTTACTCGCACTTAACTAGATTAACCCATCTAGTTTGGTTTTGCTAAGTAATCAGCCTCCAACTGATTCCATACACTTAGACTTTTTTACCAAGCAATCAGCCTCCAACTGATTCCACTCACTTGGACTTGAGTCGCCTAGCATCTAGCTAGGAATTTATTTGACAAGCCTTAATCACTTGGACTTTATTCACTTAGCTTTCGGCTAGGAATTTGTCATTCAAGCTTTAATCACTTGGACTTCATTCACCTAGTTTCCAATTAGAATTTTTTCTACTTGGTCTCAACCAAGACTTTAGCTCATACCTAGATCCACTAGGACTTGATTACTGTCTAGTTCATAACTAGGCCTTTACCACCTGTCAAGTATCCTGCACCTACAAACTTAATACAACTGGTTAAATCACAACTAACTTAACTTTAACCTTCGTTATGTATCATCTTGCACCAATAATCTCCATCTTTTTGATAATATAAAAACTAAGTTAAAGTTAGTGAGTAGTCAAAATAAAATTTTAAATTATATATTTAACAAAAGATATAGTTAAGTGCAGTCATACATGAATAAATTAAATAAAGAAATAACTCCTTATTGCTCCCCCTTAATCAAATAAGGAAAAAAAATGGAAGTAATAATTTAAAAATAATTTTTAACCAATTTTTCAAAGTTAACTTTAGTACCTTCTCCCCCTTTTTCATATATCAAAACGGTTTAAAGCGTAGGTAAAGAGCATTACATATAGCAAGACCTAGTAAAGATGAGTTCAATTTAAATCAAGTTAATTAGATAAATTATGTAATTCAAACTAAGGATCTAGTCCAAACAAGAATAAGCAGTAAAGATAGAGTCAAGTCAAGCATAATTTAACTGCAAGTTAGATTTTAATCTATTTGTTATACACAAAGCAAGTCTTCTTCTAAGTGAACTGAATTCAACTTTAACTAGTAGTTTTGTGAAGGTATTTACTATGTTTGACTTGTATTCAACATATATATTTGAGTTCAATGTCATCAGCTGATATGCGGTCTATAACAAGGTGATGTTTGATTTCTATATGTTTGGTTCTATAATAATGTATGGGATTTTAGTCAAATTTATGGAACTAATGTTATCAATTATTACTTGGACCTTTATTGTAGTTAAGTTCATAGTCTTTTAATGTGTTCACCATCTATAGTAACTGAGCATCCTTCCATAGCAACATACTCAGCTTCAGTGGTAGATAATGTTGTGTAATAATGTTATTTCTACTACTCCAACTAATTAGAGATTGTTTTAGAAATTGACATCTACCACTTGTATTTTTTCTATCTAACTTACATCAAACATATTCTGAGTCAGTAAAACCTACTAACTCAAACCTACATTTTGAGTTCATTTTATGTATCTAAAGATTCATTTAATGACTGCTAGATGTGATTCTTTAGCACATGGTTGAAATATTGCACACATTCCTACTGAGAATTGTTGGGGTTCAATCAAAGTCCCATATTGAAAAAATTTGGTAAAGATCATGGGTTTAAAGGATATAAGATATCTCCATTAACATGAGACCTTTTGGGGAGAACCCAAGAGTAAAGTCATGAGGGTCTAGGCCCAAAGTGGATATTATCATATCATTGTGGAGATATGTTGACATCCTTTTATATAACAATTGGTATCAGAGTCATGGTCCAGACTAGATGCAATATGGCATGGCCTTGAACGAAGTTGAAGGTAGGCCCGGAGCTGGTCATGAGTGGTCGGATACTCGTGGGGAGGCCCAGAGCAGGTCAAGGTGACCGAATGTTTGTGTGGGGCTCAAAGCATGTTAGAGTGATTGAATACTTGCAGGGGGAGCAAGTAGGTCAGGGTGATCGAATGCTCACGGGGAGGCCCGAAACAGGTCGAGGTGATCGGATACTCACGGGGAGGCCCGGAGCAGATTAGGGTGACTGGATACTTGCGGGGAGGAGAGTAGGTCAGGGTGACCGGATGCTCGCAGGGAGGCTCGGAGTAGGTCAAGAGTGACCGGAAGCTGTAACGCCCGAAAATTCTCAAAACTATTTTAGAAATATTCTATGATTTTTCTGTAATTTTTAGATATTTTTCCGGAATTTTTAGAATAGCGGAAGTAGCAAAAATAATTAGAACCGCAAAATAGCTTAGGCGGGAATCGAACCCGGGACCTCTCGGATCCGATAACTTTTAGTTAGCCTTAGTAACCAGATGAACCCAGCAGGGCCGTGCTGAAAGGAAAGGGATTCAATTAAATTTATATTGAAGTTGGGCGAACTAATTCCAAAATATAAATAGGAAAATTATTAAGTGAGGAGATTATTTTTTTGATCGTGACTTTTCCTCCTCAAACCCTCACCCGCCGACCCTCTCCCTTCCTCACCTCTCGGCGCCCAAGCCAAGCAAGCCTAGGGTTCCATCCCTAGGGCCGTAGGAGCATCTTCCAGCAACATCAAGGATACGAGGACGCTCCTCTTCGCGAGAAGAACGCGTAGACGCGAGAAGATCATCGAAGAGATCTCTTCTCCGGGAAACCTAGCGCTTAGATCTGTAAGAAAATCCAAACAGGAGGTAAGAAACCCCTCACCTATAGTATAAGTAGCTTTCGTTTGATTGCATGCCTTTAGTTTAGCTATATGCAGATTTTTCGGCACTCAGGGTGTGTTTAAACCCTCCTCGCAGATTAGGGATCTAGTTGAGCACCTCTAGATGGGCCAGACACGTTGTTCTCCTTCAGTTGGAGGCTCTAGTCGTTGTCGGGTGCCTAGAGGTGGTCTTCCTATTAGAGGGGAGAGTTGGAGCACACCAAGTGTTCGACAAAATGATTAGTGTAGCTAAATACTACCTCAAATATTCTTAACAGCTCAGTTAAATGCATTAGTAGCATTTAAATCAGTATATCAGTCTAGTTTTAGCTAACATGGGACTACGGTCCAATGGGTGGGCTCCCACAGTCGCCTCTAGGTTTAGATAACCTAGCTCTAGGTTCAGATAACCTAGAAACAGCAAAATAAACAATTAGTAGCTATATTCAGTATTTTATTTTTAGTGGCACTGTACAGGATTAGATATCCATTGGGCTGGGCTCCCATAGTCGGTCCCTAGGTTTAGATAACCTAGTAAACCCTACTAAATGCGGGACTTGCAAACCCGGGTCTAGCTAGGGATGCGCGCACAGCAAGTACAGTTGTCGGGCCCAAACAGCAGCATGATTACTATTTTCACTTATTATGATAATAGCTTTCAAATTCGTAACCTAGTTATGTGAATATAGTTTAAGCTCAGTTTTAGCTCAGTTTTAGTTTCAGTTTAGTTCTCCTAGTTGATACCATGAGATAGCTCCATGCTTAGATTTTATTATGCATGCCATGTTTCAGTGTTTATGCCATGTAACTTTAGTATGCCATGCTTTAACAAATCCAGTACATGTTTTTAAATAGCATTCTTTAAAAACATGATTGCATCGTTGCATGTTTTTGTGAGGTAGATGGTTTCTTACTAAGCTTAAAGCTTACAGATACTTTTTCCTTATACTGCAGATAAAGGTAAAGGAAAAATGGATTAGCAGAGGAAGCTGAAGGTCAATGCAGTGATGGTGTGTGTGGCAGGAACCTGGAATGAAGATCCTTAGGGAGTTTAGCAAATTAAGAACTTAGTTTCTTTTCTCGAGTACCTTTATGCACTTTTAGACCTTAGAATGTTTAAACCATGGAAGATTTGTTTAAGTTGTTAGTAATTATGTTGGAATGCTAGTTAATAGATGTTAGAACTTATTTCAATTGATTTTAGAACTCTTATATGAGATTTTGGCACGAACTAGTGCTGAAATCAGAGTTTCAGTGCGAAATCAGAAACCCAGATCGATCTACAGATCGATCAGAGTTGGGTTGTGCCACTGGATCGGTCAGCTGACTGATCCAGTCGCGAACAGAGAGCTTATGGATCGGTCAGCCGACCGATCCAAATGCGAACAGAAGGTGCAGCAACTCACTGATCGGTCAGCCGACCGATTAGTGAGCCACTGGATCGGTCTACCGACCGATCAGTGCACTCCTGGATCGGTCGGTGGACCGATCCCGCCGCATACAGAAGCGAGATGGCTTGTGGATCGGTCAGCCGACCGATCCAGAGTTTCTCTCCGTGCCGGTATCAAGCTGAATCGATCACTGGATCGATCCGACAGCCCAATCGATCCATGGATCGATTGAAATGCCTAATTACAGCTAGCAGGTCATCCAAGAGGCATAGATTATCTTCCCTAGCATGTGTACAACTCCTAGGTACACTTAGAATATTAAGTTCAGATTCTACAGTAATCAGTTTAGTAAAATTTTAATCAATCCAGATTTCTGCAATAGTAGTTTAGCACAGCATAATGTAGCGATCAGCCTCACAGCCTAGTCAGTAGAAGGCGGGTCGTTACAGAGTGGTATCAGAGCAGTGTTCCATACTTCCTACACACACATCAGCATTGTACCTGCAGCTTCCAAGTAAGAATACCTCTCACTTTGTATGTTTATTGCTTTTATGTTATGGATAACTAAAGCATGCTTGTTTATGATAGTAGTTAACATGATAACAGTAGTTACTTAATTATGATTGTGTTAGTTATGTATGTCCTCTATGTCTTTAGAAATGGCACGAGGACGCCCAGCTAGAAGGGCACCAGCTACTGAGCCCCAGCATGAGGCAGGCAGTTCAGTGCCTCCCCCAGACCTGACAGCATTGGTGGCTCAGTTACAGCAGCAGTTAGCTGAACAGCAACCGGAGATAGCCACTCTTAGGGCTAATCAGCAGAATACTCCCACAGTCACCCCTGAACCTGACCTAGCAACCCCAGCATTTATAGAGGTTCCACCAGTCCAGCCTACAGCACCAGAAGCCTATCTGATCCAGTGGCAGAGAGTCAAGCCAGAGAATTTCTCAGGCAGCAATGAACCATGGGATGCTCAAGCATGGTTCAAAACGCTGGAGAGGACGATGGATCTTTTGGACTGGCCGGAACAGGAAAAAGTGAAGTGTGCCTCCTTCTGCCTAACAGGGGACGCCAGTATGTGGTGGGAGAGAATCAGAGCGAAGCGCTCAGTAAACCAGATGACATGGGCAGACTTCGAGAAGGAGTTCTTTGAAGAATTCTTTCACATGCGGGTCACAAACTGCCACTACGACGAGCTCACTAAGTTTCGTCAGGGCAACCTATCAGTTGAGGAAGCCGTGAAGAAATTCAACAGGTTGGCTCGTCAATGCCCTGAATTAGTCAGCACAGAAAGGGAACGAATCCGGTTGATGCTCAAGATGTTGAGGCCGGAAATAGCAATGAACGTGGCTGGTGGCGTTCATAGGCCACAAACCACGGAAGAATTAGTGAGCAGTGCTCTAATCACTGAGCATTACCAGAATAGCATCAAGCAGCAGAAGCAAGTCCTCTCAGAAGCTAAAGGTCAAGGAGGCTCAGGCACTCAGAAACAGCAGGGCCACAGCTCCCATGGCTCTAACTGGAAAGGGAACTCCAGCAACAAGCGCAAACCAGGGAGTTACCCAAAAGGAGGACCAGCTGCCCAGTTATCCAAAGTGTGCTACTTGTGGGAAATTCCATCCTGGAGTTTGTCGTAAGGGCACACGAGGATGCTTTGAATGCAGACAGGAAGGGCATATGGCCAAGCAGTGTCAAAACAAGACCAGTCTTCCTCAACCACAGCCTATTCAGAATGGAGGCCAGCCAGCTCAGTTACATCATATGCAGGCCGCTTTAGATGGTCCACATATCAGCCAGGGCAGATTAGAAGCCCCTCCATCTACGACCAATGCGAGGATCTATTCACTGACCAGAGAGGACGTAGCAAATTCCTCGACAGTTGTTACAGGTCATATTAGTATTTTACAGCAAAGTACAACTGTCTTATTCGATACAGGGGCAACTCATTCTTATATATCCAGGGCATTTGCAAAGAAATTAGCGAGACCTCCAAAGGTACTCAGTAGTCAGTTTCTGACGACCTTACCTTCAGGAGAAATTATGGCATCCACGCACTGGCTCAGAGCAGTGCCAATCATTATAGCAAACAGAGAGATCTTTTGTGATCTGATAGTGCTAAATATGCCTGACTACGATGTCATCCTTGGAATTGACTTCTTGATCAGATACGGTGCCTCCATCGAGTGTCGTAAGCAGAAAGTTGTATTCCTACCTGAAGCAGAAGCACAGTTTGAGTTCGTCGGAGAACCAAAGAGAAAGCCCAAGAAATTTCTCTCAGCTATGAAGGCACAGAGATTAATGGATTCAGGATGTACGGGATTTTTAGCACATGTAGTCAATACCAGTCAGGACAGGGACCAACATCTAGCATAGGTCCGAGTCGTATGTGACTACCCAGCAGTCTTCCCTGAAGAGTTACCAGGCTTAGCACCAGACAGGGAGATCGAATTTGAGATAGAGCTCATTCCCGGTACAAATTCTATTTCCAAAGCACCTTACCGCATGGCTCCAGCAGAACTGAAGGAACTTCATGAGCAACTACAGGAGCTGCTTGACAAGGGCTTCATCCGTCCTAGTCACTCACCATGGGGAGCACCTGTATTGTTCGTGAAGAAGAAAGACGGGAGCATGCGCCTGTGTATAGACTACCGGGCACTGGACCAAGTCACAATCAAGAACAGGTATCCTCTTCCCAGAATAGATGACCTGTTTGATCAGCTAAAGGGAGCAGCAGTGTTCTCTAAAATAGACCTCAGATCAGGTTATCATCAGGTGAAGGTTAAAGAAGGGGGCATACCCAAGACAGCATTCAGGACCAGATACGGACATTACGAGTTCGTAGTCATGCCCTTTGGCGTGACAAATGCTTCAGCTACTTTCATGGACCTTATGAACAGGGTATTCAGAGAATATTTAGATAGGTTCGTTATCGTGTTCATCGATGACATCCTTATCTATTCCAGAACTCAGGAAGAACACGTAGAGCACCTGAAAACAGTATTGCAGACCCTTCAGCAGAATCAGCTGTACGCCAAGTTCACCAAATGTGAATTTTGGCTAGATCAGGTGTCCTTCCTGGGTCACATCATCTCAAAGGATGGTATCATGGTAGATCCCAGTAAGATAGAAGCCGTGAGTAGCTGGAAAAGACCCATTAGCAGGTTACTACAGAAAATTCGTAGAGGACTTCTCCAGGATAGTCTCCCCACTGACAGCTCTTACCAGAAAGAACAGAAAATTTCAGTGGACAGAGGACTGTGAGAACATCTTCAGTGAGCTAAAGAGGAGATTGACCAGTGCACCTATTCTGACTCTAGCAGAGAACGCAGATAGCTTTGATATATATAGTGATGCCTCAAAGTTGGGACTAGGAGCAGTGCTGATGCAAGATGGCAAGGTAATCGCCTACGCCTCCAGACAACTTAAGGATTATGAGAAGAACTATCCTACTCATGACCTTGAGCTTGCAGCAGTGGTGTTCGCTCTCAAGATTTGGAGACATTACTTGTATGGAGCTCAGTGCAGAGTGTATACAGATCATCAGAGTCTGAAGTACTTCTTCACTCAGAAGGATCTGAATATGCGACAGCGCAGATGGCTAGAGCTGGTCAAGGACTACGATATAGACATCCTCTACCACCCAGGAAAAGCCAATAGGGTAGCAGATGCACTTAGCAGGAAGTCCAGTGCTACCTTATTATCTCTAGCAGCCATGTCACCACCCCTACAGAAAGAGATCACAGATTTTGGTCTCGAACTCATAGTTGGGCAGCTCTCTACTATGACCTTAGAGTCGACCTTGCTTGGTGACATCCAGACAGCTCAGGAACAGGATCCTGAAATTCAGAAAATCAAGCAAGGATTAGCAGAAACAGAAGGTGGAGAGTTCAGAATATCAGATAGCGGGGTGTTGTATTTTGGTGACAGACTATGTGTTCCGGATCAGGAGGAACTACAGAGGAAAATTCTAGATGAGGCTCACAGGACTCCTTATGCGATGCATCCTGGTTCCACCAAAATGTACCAAGACTTGAAGAAATGATTTTGGTGGCCTGGGATGAAGAGGGACATCGCTAGATATGTCAGCACCTGTCTGACCTGCCAGAGGGTCAAGGCAGAACATCAGAGACCAGGAGGAGTTCTGCAGCCTATTCAGATTCCAGAATGGAAGTGGGAAGACATTTCTATGGATTTTATAGTGGGACTACCCAGAACCACGAATGGTTTCGACACTATCTGGGTAATAGTCGACAGGTTGACTAAATCAGCCCACTTCCTAACTATCAGAATATCCTATTCCATTGAGCAGTTAGCTCAGTTGTATCTCAAGGAGATCGTCAGGCTGCATGGAGTCCCACGAACCATTATTTCAGACAGAGACAGTAGGTTCACATCACACTTCTGGGAGTGTGTACAGTCAGCTTTGGGCACGAAGCTAAAATTCAGCACAGCCTTCCATCCTCAGACAGATGGACAGACGGAGCGAGTAAATCAGGTACTCGAAGATATGCTCCGAGCATGTGCCCTAGATTTCAAAGGAAGTTGGTGCAAATATCTGAACCTAGCAGAATTTGCATACAACAATAGCTATCAGGCCACTATCGGTATAGCACCTTATGAGGCTCTCTATGGGCGGAGGTGTAGATCTCCAATCTGCTAGTATGAGAGTGGTGAACAAAAAGAGCTAGAACTTCAGACAGATCTAGTGGCAGATACCACAGCAGCTATACAGCAAATCCGCCAGAGGATAGAGACAGCTCAGACCCACCAGAAAAGCTATGCTGATACACGGCGCAGACCATTAGAGTTCTCAGTTGGGGATTCAGTGTTCCTCAGAGTAGCTCCCATGAAGGGAGTAATGCGTTTTGGAAAGAAGGGCAAGCTAAGTCCCAGATATGTGGGACCATACCTTATCAGCAAAAGAGTGGGCAAGGTAGCATATGAGCTAGAGCTACCTCAGGAAATGTCAGCTGTCCACAATGTATTTCATGTCTCTATGCTAAAGAAGAATACCTCAGATGCCACCCAGGTGATTGAGCCCCAGTTGGTATAGATCCGCGAAGACCTCAGCTATGACAGTCGGCCTATTCAGATAATAGACCGAGCAGTTAAGAAATTGCGGAACAAGGAAGTACCATTAGTGAACGTTATTTGGCAAAGTCACACAGCAGAAGAGGCAACTTGGGAGACAGAAGCCAGCATGAGATAGATGTACCCAGAGTTGTTCTAAGTTCGAAGACGAACTTTTTATAAGGTATGGGGGATTGTAACGCCCGAAAATTCTCAAATCTATTTTAGAAATATTCTATGATTTTTCTGGAATTTTTAGATATTTTTCCGGAATTTTTAGAATAACGGAAGTAGCAAAAATAATTAGAACCGCAAAATAGCTTAGGCGGGAATCGAACCCGGGACCTCTCGGATCCGATAACTTTTAGTTAGCCTTTGTAACCAGATGAACCCAGCAGGGCCGTGCTGAAAGAAAAAGGATTCAATTAAATTTATATTGAAGTTGGGCGAACTAATTCCTAAATATAAATAGGAAAATTATTAAGTGAGGAGATTATTTTTTTGATCGTGACTTTTCCTCCTCAAACCCTCACCCACCGACCCTCTCCCTTCCTCACCTCTCGGCGCCTAAGCCAAGCAAGCCTAGGGTTCCATCCCTAGGGCCATAGGAGCATCTTCCAGCAACATCAAGGATACGAGGACGCTCCTCTCCGCGAGAAGAACGCGTAGACACGAGAAGATCATCGAAGAGATCTCTTCTCCGGGAAACCTAGCGCTTAGATCTGTAAGAAAATCCAAACAGGAGGTAAGAAACCCCTCACCTATAGTATAAGTAGCTTTCGTTTGATTGCATGCCTTTAGTTTAGCTATATGCAGATTTTTCGACACTCAGGGTGTGTTTAAACCCTCCTCGCAGATTAGGGATCTAGTTGAGCACCTCTAGATGGGCCAGACACGTTGTTCTCCTTCAGTTGGAGGCTCTAGACGTTGTCGGGTGCCTAGAGGTGGTCTTCCTATTAGAGGGGAGAGTTGGAGCACACCAAGTGTTTGACAAAATGATTAGTGTAGCTAAATACTACCTCAAATATTCTTAACAGCTCAGTTAAATTTATTAGTAGCATTTAAATCAGTATATCAGTCTAGTTTTAGCTAACATGGGACTACGGTCCAATGGGTGGGCTCCCACAGTCGCCTCTAGGTTTAGATAACCTAGCTCTAGGTTCAGATAACCTAGAAACAGCAAAATAAACAATTAGTAGCTATATTCAGTATTTTATTTTTAGTGGCACTGTACAGGATTAGATATCCATTGGGCTGGGCTCCCATAGTCGGTCCCTAGGTTTAGATAACCTAGTAAACCCTACTAAATGCGGGACTTGCAAACCCGGGTCTAGCTAGTGATGCGCGCACAGCAAGTACAGTTGTCGGGCCCAAACAGCAGCATGATTACTATTTTCACTTATTATGATAATAGCTTTCAAATTTATAACCTAGTTATGTGAATAAAGTTTAAGCTCAGTTTTAGCTCAGTTTCAGTTTCAGTTTAGTTCTCCTAGTTGATACCATGAGATAGCTCCATGCTTAGATTTTATTATGCATGCCAGGTTTCAGTGTTTATGCCATGTAACTTCAGTATGCCATGCTTTAACAAATCCAGTGCATGTTTTTAAATAGCATTTTTTAAAAACATGATTGCATCGTTGCATGTTTTTGCGAGGTAGATGGTTTCTTACTAAGCTTAAAGCTTACAGATACTTTTTCCTTATACTGCAGATAAAGGTAAAGGGAAAATGGATTAGCAGAGGAAGCTGAAGGTCAATGCAGTGATGGTGTGTGTGTCAGGAACCTGGAATGAAGATCCTTAGGGAGTTTAGCAAATTAAGAACTTAGTTTCTTTTCTCGAGTACCTTTATGCACTTTTAGACCTTAGAATGTTTAAACCATGGAAGATTTGTTTAAGTTGTTAGTAATTATGTTGGAATGCTAGTTAATAGATGTTAGAACTTATTTCAATTGATTTTAGAACTCTTATATGAGATTTTGGCACGAATTAGTGCTGAAATCAGAGTTTCAGTGTGAAATCAGAAACCCAGATCGATCTACAGATCGATCAGAGTTGGGTTGTGCCACTGGATCGAACAGAGAGCTTATGGATCGGTCAGCCGACCGATCCAAATGCGAACAGAAGGTGCAGCAACTCACTGATCGGTCAGCCGACCGATTAGTGAGCCACTGGATCGGTCTACCGACCGATCAGTGCACTCCTGGATCGGTCGGTGGATCGATCCCGCCGCATACAGAAGCGAGATGGCTTGTGGATCGGTCAGCCGACCGATCCAGAGTTTCTCTCCGTGCCGGTATCAAGCTGAATCGATCACTGGATCGATCCGACAGCCCAATCGATCCATGGATCGATTGAAATGTCTAATTACAGCTAGCAGGTCATCCGAGAGGCATAGATTATCTTCCCTAGCATGTGTACAACTCCTAAGTACACTTAGAATATTAAGTTCAGATTCTACAGTAATCAGTTTAGCAAAATTTTAATCAATCCAGATTTCCGCAATAGTAGTTTAGCACAGCATAATGTAGCGATCAGCCTCACAGCCTAGTCAGTAGAAGGCGGGTCGTTACAGAAGCTAATGCTCGCGAGGAGGCCTGGAGCAAGTCAGGATGACCGGATATTTGTGGGAAAGGTCCCGAAGCATGTCAGGGTGACCAGATACTCGCGAGAAGGCCTAGAGTAGGTCAGAATGACTGGATGCTTGCGGGAAGGCTTGGAGCAGGTCAGGGAGGCCCGAAGCAGGTCAAGGTGACCGAATGCTCATGGAGAGGCCCTGAGTAGGTCAAGGTGACCAGGTGCGGATACTTGCGGGGAGACCCGGAGCACGTCAAGATGACCAGATGCTCGCTGGGAGGCCCGAACCATGAGAGTAATTGTGGTCCTTCGTTTGAGGGAAGGATTGTTGGGGTTCAATCAAAGTCCCACATTGGAAAGATTTGGTAAAGATCATGAGTTTAAAAGGATGTAGAATATCTCCATTGGCATGAGGCATTTTGGGTAGAGCCCAAGAGCAAAGTCATGAGGGTCTAGGCCTAAAGTGGATAATATCATGTCATTGTGGAAATATGTAAACATACTTTGGACACAACAAAAATAAAATATCTGATCGACTAGTAGTTAGATATAACAGTCCACCAATAGCACTTCTATAGTACTTTGCATCGACATTTTTTCCACTTGGGTCACAATCTAGTTTTACATTTAGTGCCATTGGGGTTGCAAAACCTTTAGAGTTGTCTATTCCAAATATTTTAATTTATTCATTTGGATACTTAGTCTGATTGACATAAATGCGTTCTTTGGTTTGCTTGATTTAAAGCTCTAGAAAGTAGTTAAATTCTCTTATTAAATTCATTTGAAATTTACTTTTCATAGTGGATTTAAACTCTATTATAAATGAACTGTTAATCCATCTAAAAATAGTAACATCAACATAGACTAAGGCAATAAAGATGTCTTTAGCATAAGCCTTGATAAATAGAGTTGGATCAACTTTACCCTGTCTAAATCCTTTAGAAATTAAGTAGGTTAACAATCTATCATACCAAGTTCTAGGGGCGTGTTTTAGTCCATAAAAAGCCTTTTTGAATTTTAGCACATGGTTAGGTTTATCTAGGCTTCCAAATCCTCGTGGTTGGGCTACATATACATCTTCTTTAATAAATCGATTTAAAAATGTTGATTTTATATCCATTTGAAATAATTTGAATCCTTTATGAGTGGTAAAGGTTAATAACATTCTAATTGATTCAAGTCTAACTACTAGAGTATAGGCCTCGTTATAGTCTAATCCTTCTACTTGACTAAATCTTTGAGCAACAAGATGAGCTTTATTTTTGGCAATTTCTCCTTTTTCATTTAGTTTATTCTTGAAACTCATTGTGTTCCTACAAAAGTTTTATCATTTGGTATTGGTATTAAGTCTCAAACTTAGTTTCGATCGAATTGGGCTAACTCTTCTTGCATAGCTATTATCCAATCTAGATCAAGTAGAGACTCATATATGTTCTTTGGTTCTAATTTGGATATTAAAGTTATCCGACTTAAGTTTTGATGAGTAGATCAAGTTCAAATATCCTATAATGTGTTCAACTGGATGACTAGTGTTAGTTCTAGGTGTTCTTATAGTTCTATTTTCACAGAAATAGGTAGTTCTATTTTCAACTTGTTCGAGGTTGATCTTTGTCTGAGTCATGTCTAATTTCTTTTAGACTATTGTTAATTACTTTATCAATTTCTAACTAAATAGATTGGTCTGTTTTGATTGAATTTTCTTCATTAAAGATTACATTTAAGGTTTCTTCAACTTTAAATGTTTTTTATTATACATTCTATATCCTCTACTATTTGTTACATATCTTACAAAGATTCCTTCATCAATTTTACTCATAAATTTTGGTAGATTATCCTTAGGATGTGTTTGGTTGGGGGTTATCACTGATAACTTTGGTAAGTTATCAATGATAAACTTGTTTGGTTTAAGTAATTATTGATTTCTGGTAATTCAACATTCCCGCTACGTCAGCAATCAGGGAATATAATCTAGAATCAGAAAACCTTGGAAACCTTAGGTTTTTCACAATTCCGGGGTTATCAATATTTTTTTTCTAAAATTACCTTCAGATCCTCTCCCTGGTCATTGGTCACTGGTTGGCATGGCAGTTGTAGCCTTTGCTTGCAACCAGCTCCAACACCAACTGCACCTTCTCCTCTTCTTCGGCGTCCTCCATCCCAAACCCTTCCACCACGATCGCCAAGAAACATAAGTCCCGCGTCGGCCTCCGCCACATCAGGTCTGAAACTGATCCCTCACACATCGTGGACATCTGCCATGCTGCCTCTCTCGGCCCCTCTTCTTCCCGACTCCATCACCTCACTCTCTCCGACGCCATCTCTACCCTCATGAGTCCTGGTCCTTTATTGAAGTGTACTCAATCCTTGACTCCCTCCCTCCCACCTCCCTCCCCAACACCATTGTACTCTTTGGTCAAGCTAGCTTGTACGACAACGCTCTAATATTCCAATTGACAAATTCTACTTCGCTCTAGTACACTTCTTGTGCAAAGGTGTGGAATTTGAGGTTGCATTGGCTGTTTGCGAGGATTTTATGACACGGAACTAGATCCCAAATTTCTCAACCATGAAGATGCTTGTGAAAGGGCTTATTGGAACCTCAAAGGTGGAGGAGGCAAGGGATAAAAACTTTAATTACATATCTAAATTTATTTTAATTATATTTTAAAATATATATAAATTTATTTTAAGTTTTAAAAATTATAAATCAATTATATTTATTTATTATATATTATCAACATAATAATTAATATTATTTTAATAATAATAATTAATAATTTAATTTAATTTATTCTAAAAAATTAGTCATGTAATTAAAAAAGGTAAAATAGTAAATATTAAATTAAATTATAGCATTACCTACATTGAACCAAATAATATTAGAATTATGTTTTATTCCCCATAACCTTGGTTATGTGATTACCAGGTAATAACATAACTCAGGTTATGCATGATAATTTGAACTAAACGCACTCTTAGAGTTTAAGATATATGTCTTGCATCCAAATATTTTAAAGTATTTAATTGAGAGTGTTTTATTAAAGAATATTTTATAAGGTGTTTTTTGTTGAGTTTTATTAATATGAACTCAATTTTGAACATAGTAGGATGTATTAATGACTGCTACCCAAAAATAACTTGATCAATTAAACTCATTTAAGATTATCCTTACTGCTTCTATTAAAGTTCAGTTCTTTCTTTTGACTAGGATATTTTGTTGTGAGGTCTTAGGGTATGAGAATATAATTCATGTTTGTAGTCATTATCTAGAAAAAATTTCTTAAATTCATGATTATCAAATTCTCCTCAATGATCATTTCTAATTTTCTTAATTTTAATGTTCATTTGATTTTCTATTTGTTTAATGAATTAAATAAGTTTATTTAAGGTTTCATCTTTGTATTTTAGAAAATAAGTCCATGTAAATTTTGAAAATTCACCAATAATTACTAGGCAATATTGACTTTCGCTTAATGATTTAATCTTGTTGCTTTCAAACAGATTCATATGAAATCTTTTTAAGATATGAGTTGTTTGATTCGAAGTGGTTGATTTATGTGTGGATTTTTTTTTTGTTTACCCTTTTTACATGTATCACAGTTTAAGTCATCTGATTTGGTTAAGGTTGGTAAACCTCTAACTATGTTATTTCTACTCATTTTTACTAAGTGTCTAGAATAAATATGAGCTAGTCTCTATGTCACAACTTAATTTTCTCTTGTTGTGAAAGAAAGCATATATGTGAGGAGGAATGTAACCTAATAATATAAATGTTATTTTTCCTGGTCCATACTAAAATTAGTTCAGGTTCTTTGGTAGATTTTACAAGATATTCATTTAATAAAAATTCTACTTTATATCTAGTATCACAGAGTTGACTTATGATAAGCAAATTAAAACTTAGATTTTCTACAAGTAGAACTTTTTTAATGAATAATTTTGAATTTAAAACAATGTTACCTGACCCGAGTACCTTTAGAATCATGTTATTCTGAAGCAAACAGTTCCCATCTCTTTTAGTTTGAGTGAGGTAAACATCATTTCCTTATTTCCGGTCATATGTCTAAAGCAGCCACTATCCAGCATCCACTCATATTAAATTTTATTCGTCAAGACTTCTAAGTATGACCTGGCAATGAGTACGGTGCAGCATACTTTTTTTGGCTCAGCTTCTGTATTTTGGATAATTAGCTTTTCCCATAATTCTTTTGCATCTTTGAATGATCTGATCTTCTCAACTAGACCGCATAGAATCATGTTTATTGCTTTTGCATTTAACTGAGCTATCTATTTCATTCTTCTTGTCTATGACTCAAACATGTACAACTTACCTTCTGTGTCTATTGGCAAATTTGTTCCATTTTCAATACTTTTCCAGCATTCTAAGTTTGCTTTAAAAATCTCTTCCACATTTCTCCTCCACTTAGCACAACTTTTGTCAACAAAGAGACGAGGGTAGGTTGTGTTGAATCATTCTTGCAAAAATATATCTGCAAACAAGTATTTGTTCAAGTTGTATTAAGACTTATGATAGGATATGGGTTTGGTTTAGGTTTGGTAAGACTATAATTAAGGTTTAGATTTGGATACAGGCTAAGATCGAATTATTAATCAATTTAATTGTTTGCCCTTGATTTTGAGCACAGATTTTGACCTAGGTTAGATTCAAGTTTTGTTGTGGGCGAATTTAGCAAAACTTTCAAAAATTAGCTTTTAGATCGTGGTGAGACACAAGGTCTTGTTAACTTTAAATTGTTCTAGCTAGTAAAGTTAATTTATCTCCTGATTTTTAAAAAGGCTCTGTATCAAAGCAACGACCACTTCCTAAACAGCCTTTTTAAAAAGTAGGAGTTTAATTAACTTTAATACAAAGTATTGGTCTAACTAATTTAGAGTGATGTGAGATAATTTCTACTAGTTCCACTTGACTAGAAGCACCAGGTAGGGAAACCCAGCCTACACATGCAACTATCCAAGCTTTCCTAGTTTCTATCAGCTAAACCCGCTCTAATACCAAATTATAGGATCGAGATAGACGTTAGAGGGGAGTGAATAGCATTAAGAATTTTTACAATAAAAATAATGAGAAGATAGTAACTAAATCAGTCAGAGTAGCATAATAGAAATAATAAATTAACTTAGACTAATTCAATCAAGTAAGACAAAAGTTATATTGAAATCTAATAGTATAAGCATGCAAATTGATCAACCAAGTCAAAATAATAGACACAAAGTAGTAAAAAAATTTGATATTTATTTCTAATTTCTCCTAGATGGAGAAACCTTATAGAAAAAAATCTAAAAATTAAGCACAATAAAAAACTAAGGCAACACTAAAACAATTTGAAAATGTCACTCTATGTTGTCGATCAGAAAAGAAGCGTGTGTCACAGCTAATCGTAGCACAGAAAGCAAAAAGAGCACTAGACAAAACTACATGATTGAGTAAGGAATGAATTGAAAGCTCCGCCTTGAAGCTCCTTATATAATACTCTCCCAATCGCCTATAGCCCTCCCAGTTGCCTGTACAAGTGTTGACTTGGCTACAACTTCTATCTATAAGACAACATTAACGAAGTTTCCCGATTGTCGGTGTACCACCTGGTCACCTGGGCAAGGGTCAAATTTCATCTTAACTGTAACGCTCGAAAATTCTCAAATTATTTTTAGAAATATTCTATGATTGTTCTGGAATTATTAGATATTTTTCCAGAATTTTCCGAGTAGCGAAAGTAGCAAAAATTATTAGAAAAGTAAAATGGCTTAAGCGGGAATCGAACCCGGGACCTCTCGGGTCCGTTAAACCTTTAATTAGCCTTAGTAACCGGTGAACCCAGCAGGGCCGTGCAGAAAGAAAAGGGAATCAATTATATTTATAATTGGTTTGGCCGAATTAATTACTTAGTATAAATAGGAAATTTAAGTTGGGTTTTGGTTTATTTTTAAAAACTTGGTTCGGCAACTTTCTTCTCCTCACCCTAACTCACCGACGCCACCTCTCCCTCTCCTTCTCTCGGCGCCACAACAAGGGAAGACCTAGGGTTCTCTCCCTAGGGCCCCAGGGACATCTTCCGGCGACGATTTCAGCACAAGGACGTTTCCCTCCGCGAGTAGAGCACGTGGACGCGAGCGAATCGTCGAGAAGTCGTCTCCACCGGAATTTCTAGCGATTAGATTTGTAAGAAATCTAGCACACAAGGTAAGAAACCCCTCACCTGCAGTATAAGTAGCTCCGTTTGGTTTTATATGCACTAGTTTAGCCATATGCTATTTTTATCGACGCATAGGGTGAATTTGACCCTCCTCGCAGATTTAGGGATTTAGTGAGTACTTCTAGATGGGCCGAACACGTATTCCCTCTTCAAGGGGGGTTCCTAGACGTTGTCGGGTGCCTAGAAGTGGTCTCCCTAATAGAGGGGAGAGTTGGGGCACACTAGGTGTTCGATAAAATAGCTAGTTAAGTTAAAATGCAAATTAGGCATTTTAATCGCTCAGTTAAATGCATTAGAAGCATTTAAATTAGTAAATCAGTTTATTTTAGCTTATATGGGACTACGGTCCAATGGGTGGGCTCCCACAGTCGCCCCTAGGTTCAGACAACTTAGCTCTAGGTTCAGATAACCTAGATTCAGCAAAATAGTATTAGTTATTTCAGTATTTTACTTTTCAGTGGCACTGTACTGGATTAGATATCCATTGGGTTGGACTCCCATAGTCGTCCCTAGGTTTAGCTAACCTAGTAAACCCTACTAGATTCGGAACTTGCAATCCCGGGTCTAGTTAGGGATGCGCGCACAGCAAGTACAGTTGTTAGGGCCCATCAGCAGCATGTTTAGTATTTTCACTTACTATATGTATATGGTTTTCAACCTTTCACAAATTAGTTCGTGAATTCAGTACAGTCCTAGCAGTAGCTCAGTTTTTAGTATCAGCTTAGTTCTTCATTAATACCATGTGATTGATATCATGTTCAGCTTTAGATATGTCATGATTGTATGCTTATATGTCATGCCATGTTTAGTTTATTCAGTATATTTAGCATATCCTTTCAAACAGCATGATTTAAAATCATATTGGCATCGTATGCATGTTTTAGTGAGGTAGATGGTTTCTTACTAAGCTTTTTAGCTTACAGATACTATTTTCCTTATACTGCAGATACAGGTAAAAGGAAAGTGGACTAGCAGTGGAAGCTGGAGGTCAATGCAGATCAAGATGTGTGTGGAAGGAACTGGAATAAAGATCCTAGGGATCTAGTTTTATTTTATTATGCATTAGAACGTGTTTAATATGCATTAGTACTTATAGCAAGCGTTATCTTATGTTTCTGTTAGTTAGCAAGAGAATAGTTTATAACCTTGTTAGTTTTGGTTTTCATATGTTTACACGCCATGAATTAGTATTTTATGCCTTTATCATGTTTAGTATGTTAGTCATTACCTAGTAGAATGTTTCTCTTAGCTTGTATAGTGTTGTGTAGTGACTTTGACATGCATCAGTGCTGATATCAGGGGTCTGATACGAAATCAGAAACCCCTGATCGGTCAGCAGACCAATCAGGGAGTCTCTGATCGGTCGGTAGACCGATCAGGGACCTGGGTTATGCGAACAGAAGCTTCTGTTCGTTCCCTGATCGATCCGTGGAACGATCAGGAGCTGGGTCGCGAAAAATGGCTCACTGATCGGTCTCATTGACCGATCAGGGACCAGCGGGATCGGTCGGCAGACCGATCCAGTAGCGTACAGAATTGCAGTGTAGTTTGTGGATCGGTCGGTTGAACGATCCGAAGTTTCCTACCGTGCCAGTATTGGTAGATCGGTCTGTGGATCGATCCGAAGTTCATTATCAGTTGTAAACACCTTCCCTAGCATGTGTACAACTCCTAGGTACACCCAGAACACTAAGTTGAACTTTACAGCGTTTAGTTCAGTAAAATTTTAAATTAGCCAGTTTTCATTCCGCATTAATAGTCCAGCACAGCATAACTGTAGCGATCGGCCTCGCAGCCTAGTACGTAGGAGGCGGGTCGTTACAGAGTGGTATCAGAGCAGTGTTCCCTACTTCCTACACACACATCAGCATTGAACCTGCAGCTTCCAAGTAAAAATACCGCTACTTTATTTATGCTTTCTGTTTCCTTGTTATAGATCATGTTTATAGATAAACTGCTGCATGATAGTATGTGATAGTATATAACATGATAACGATAGTTATACAATTATGATTGTAATAGTTATTCATGTCCTGTCCTCTATGTCTTTAGCAATGGCACGAGGACGCCCAGCTAGAAGGGCACTAGCTACTGAGCCCCAGCAAGAGGCAGGCAGTTCAGTGCCTCCTCCCGACCTTACAGCATTAGTGGCTCAGTTACAGCAGCAGCTAGCTGAACAGCGACAGGAAATAGCCACCTTAAAGGCTAATCAGCAGAGTACCCCCACAGTCACTCCGGAACCGAACCTGACGACTCCAGAATTCTTAGAGGTTCCACCAGCCCAGCCTACAGCGCCAGCACCAGTACCAGCACCAGCAGTCCCAACAGCTGAGCCAAGAAGGGAAGCCTATCTGATCCAGTGGCAGCGAGTCAAGCCAGAGAACTTCTCAGGCACTAGTGAACCATGGGATGCACAAGCCTGGTTCAAAACACTGGAGAGCACGATGGGGCTTCTGGATTGGCCAGAACACGAGAAGGTGAAGTGTGCCTCCTTCTGCCTGACAGGAGATGCACGCATGTGGTGGGAAAGAATCAGAACGAAGCGCCCAGTGAACCAGATGTCATGGGCTGACTTCGAGAAGGAATACTTCGAGGAGTTCTTTCACATACGGGTTACAAACCGCCACTACGACGAGTTCACTGAGTTTCGTCAGGGCAACCTTTCAGTTGAGGAAGCCGTGAAGAAATTCAATAGGTTGGCTTGTCTATGCCCAGAGCTAGTCAGCACAGAGAAGGAATGAATCCGGTTGATGCTCAAGATGCTGAGGCCAGAGATAGCAGTGAACGTGGCTGGTGGCATACATAGGCCACAAACCACAGAGGAGTTAGTGAGCAGTGCCTTGACCACAAAGCATTACCAGAACAGCATAAAGCAGCAGAAGCAAGTCTCCTCAGAGTCCAAGGGCCAAGGAAACTCTCACACTCAAAAACAGCAAGGCCACAGCTCTAACTGGAAAGGGAACTCCAACAGCAAGCGCAAGTCAGGGAGTGACCCAAAAGGAGGACCATCTAGCAAGCGACCCAGTTATCCAAAGTGTGCTACTTGTGGGAAATTCCACCCAGGGGTTTGTCGCAAGAGCACACGAGGATACTTTGAATGTGGAGCAGAAGCAAGTCTCCTCAGAGTCCAAGGGCCAAGGAAACTCTCACACTCAAAAACAGCAAGGCCACAGCTCTAACTGGAAAGGGAACTCCAACAGCAAGCGCAAGTCAGGGAGTGACCCAAAAGGAGGACCATCTAGCAAGCGACCCAGTTATCCAAAGTGTGCTACTTGTGGGAAATTCCACCCAGGGGTTTGTCGCAAGGGCACACGAGGATACTTTGAATGTGGACAAGAAGGGCACATGGCCAAGCAATGCCCCGAACAAGACCGGTCTTCCTCAGCCACAGAGATTCAGTATGCAGGCCAGCTAGTATATCATATGCAGCCGCTCTAGAAGGTCCACTTATCGCCAGGCAGATTAGAAGCCCCTCCACCTACGAGAACGCGAGGATCTACTCACTCACCGGAGAGGACGTAGCCAATGCCTCGGCGGTTGTCACAGTCGATTAGTATTTTACAGTATAGTGCTACTGTTCTATTTGATATCGGGCAACCCATTCATATATAGCCGGTGTTCTCCTAAAAATTAGAAATACCCTCAGAGGTACTGGTCGGTTTTTGACGACACTACCTTCGGAGAGATCATGGCATCCACGCCCTGGCTCAGAGCAGTGCCAGTCATTGCAGAGAGCTCTTTTGTGATCTGATAATGCTAGAGATGACCGACTATGACGTTATCTTTGGAATGGACTTTCTGATCAGATACGGTGCTACCATAGAGTGCCGTAAACAGAAAGTCATCTTCCAACCTGAAGCGGCAGTGCAATTTGAATACAGCGGGGAACCAAAGAGAAAGGCCAAGAAGTTTCTCTCAGCTATGAAAGCACAGAAGTTACTGGATTCAGGATGTATAGGATTCCTAGCACACGTAGTCAACGCCAGCCATGACAAGAACCAACAGCTAGCAGAGGTTCGAGTCGTATGTGACTACCCAGCAGTCTTCCCTGAGGAGTTACCAGGCTTAGCACCAGACAGGGAGATTGACTTTGAGATAGAGCTCATTCCCGATACAAACCCTATCTCCAAAGCGCCTTATCGCATGGCTCCAGCAGAACTGAAGGAACTTCAGGAGCAACTACAGGAGCTGCTTGACAAGGGTTTCATACGCCCGAGTCATTCACCATGGGGAGCGCCTGTATTGTTCGTGAAGAAGAAGGATGGAAGCATGCGACTGTGCATAGACTACAGATCACTGAATCAAGTCACGATCAAGAACAGATATCCCCTTCCCAGAATCGATGACCTGTTCGACCAGCTGAAGGAAGCAGCAGTGTTCTCTAAGATAGATCTCAGATCAGGTTATCATCAGGTGAAGGTCAAAGAAGGGGATATACCCAAGACAGCATTCAGAACCAGATACGGACACTACGAGTTCGTAGTCATGCCCTTTGGCGTGCTCCAGCCACATTCATGGATCTCATGAATAGAGTATTCAGTGAGTATTTAGATAAGTTTGTTATTGTGTTTATCGATGACATTCTTATCTACTCAGAAACTCAGGAAGAACACTCGAGCACCTAAACTAGTGTTGCAGACCCTTCTCAGTTATACGCCAAGTTCACGAAATGTGAATTTTGGCTAGATCAGTGTCCTTCCCGGGTCACATCATCTCAAAGGATGGTATTATGGTAGATCCCAACAAGATAGAAGCGTAAGTAACTGGAAGAGACCTAAGAACGCCAATGAAATCAGGAGCTTTCGATTAGCAGGATATTACAGAAAGTTTGTAGAGGACTTCTCCAGATAGCCTCCCACCGATGCCTTACCGTAAAGAACAGAAATTTCATGGTTGAGGACTCGGTCAGCGAGCTAAAAGGAGATTGACCAGTCCCATTTTGGCTCTACTAGAAAACACAGACAGTTTTGACATTTATAGTGATGCCTCTAAGTTGGGACTAGGAGCAGTACTGATGCAAAATGGCAAGGTGATCGCCTACGCCTCCAGACAACTCAAAGACTATGAGAGGAACTACCCTACTCATGATCTTGAGCTTGCAGCAGTTGTGTTCACCCTCAAAATTTGGAGACATTACTTATATGGAGCTCAGTGCAGAGTGTATACAGATCATCAGAGTCTGAAGTACTACTTCACTCAGAAGGATCTGAATATGCGACAGCGCAGATGGCTCGAGCTGGTCAAAGACTACGACATAGACATCCTCTACCACCCGGGAAAAGCCAATAAGGTGGCAGACGCACTTAGCAGAAAATCCAGTGTTACCTTATTATCTCTTACAGCCATGTCACCGCCCCTACAGAAGGAGATCATAGATTTCGGTCTCGAACTCATTGTTGGACAGCTCTCTACTATGACCTTAAAGTCTACCTTGCTTGGTGATATTCAGTCAGCTCAGGAGCAGGACCCTGAAATTCAGAAGGCAGCATCAGAAAGTAGAGAATTCAGAGTGTCCGATAGCGGGTGTTGTATTTTGGTGATGGACTCTGTTTCCAGGGAGGAGCTACGGAGACAGATTTTAGATGAGGCTCACAAGACTCCTATGCGATGCATCCGGGTTCCACCAAATGTATCAAGACCGAAGAACCATTTTGGTGGCCCGGATGAAGCGAGACATCGCCAGATATGTTAGCATCCGCCTCACCGTCGAGGGTCAAGGTAACATCACCAAGAAAAGTTCGCAATTATATGATTCCGTAATGGAAGTGGGAGGATATCTCTATGGATTTCATAGTGGGACTGCCCAGAACCACGAATGATTTTGACGTCATCTGGGTAATAGTCGACAGGTTGACTAAATCAGCCCACTTCTTAGCTATCAAGATATCCTACTCCATGGAGAAGCTAGCTCAGTTGTATCTCCAGGAGATCATCAGACTACATGGAGTCCCACGAACCATCATTTCAGACAGGGACAGCAGATTCACATCACACTTTTGGGAGTGTGTACAGTCAGCGTTGGGCACTAAGTTAAAGTTCAGCACAGCATTCCATCCTCAGACAGATGGTCAGACGGAGCGAGTGAATCAGGTACTCGAAGATATGCTCCGAGCGTGTGCCCTAGACTTCAAGGGAAGTTGGTGCAAATATCTGAGCTAAGCATAATTTGCATACAACAACAGCTATCAGGCCGCTATCGGCATGGCACCTTACGAGGCTCTCTATGGGCGGAGGTGTAGATCTCCAATCTGCTGGTATGAGAGTGGTGAACAGAAAGAGCTAGAACTTCAAACAGATCTAGTAGCAGATACCACAGCAGCTATACAGCAGATCCGCCAGAGGATAGAGACAGCTCAGAGCCGCCAGAAAAGCTATGCTGATACACGGCGCAGACCCTTAGAGTTTTCAGTCGGGGATACAGTGTTCCTCAGAGTACCTCCCATGAAGGGATTGATGCGTTTTGGGAAGAAGGGCAAACTTAGTCCCAGATATGTGGGACCATACCTCATCAGCAGAAGAGTGGGCAAGGTAGCATATGAGCTAGAGCTACCCCAGGAAATGTCAGCTGTCCACAACGTATTTCATGTCTCTATGCTGAAGAAGCATACCCCAGATGTCACCCAGGTGATTGAGCCCCAGTCGGTACAGATCCGCGAAGACCTCAGCTATGATAGTCAGCATATTCAGATAATAGACCAAGCAGTTAAGAAATTACGGAACAAGGAAGTACCATTAGTCAAAGTCATTTGGCACAGTCACACCGCAGAAGAGGCAACTTGGGAGACAGAAGCCAGCATGAGACAGAAGTACCCTGAGTTATTCTAAGTTCGAGGACGAACTTTTTATAAGGTATGGGGAGTTGTAACGCCCGAAAATTCTCAAATTATTTTTAGAAATATTCTATGATTTTTCTGGAATTATTAGATATTTTTTCGGAATTTTCCGAGTAGCGGAAGTAGCAAAAATTATTAGAAAAGTAAAATGGCTTAAGCGGGAATCGAACCCGGGACCTCTCGGGTCCGTTAAACCTTTAATTAGCCTTAGTAACCGGTGAACCCAGCAGGGTCGTGCTGAAAGGAAAGGGAATCAATTATATTTATAATTGGTTTGGCCGAATTAATTACTTAGTATAAATAGGAAATTTAAGTTGGGGTTTGGTTTATTTTTAAAAACTTGGTTCGGCAACTTTCTTCTCCTCACCCTAACTCACCGACGCCACCTCTCCCTCTCCTTCTCTCGGCGCCACAACAAGGAAAGACCTAGGGTTCTCTCCCTAGGGCCCCAGGGACATCTTCCGGCGACGATTTCAGCACAAGGACGTTTCCCTCCGCGAGTAGAGCACGTGGACGCGAGCGAATCGTCGAGAAGTCGTCTCCACCGGAATTTCTAGCGATTAGATTTGTAAGAAATCTAGCACACAAGGTAAGAAACCCCTCACCTGCAGTATAAGTAGCTCCGTTTGGTTTTATACGCACTAGTTTAGCCATATGCTATTTTTATCGACGCATAGGGTGAATTTGACCCTCCTCGCAGATTTAGGGATTTAGTGAGTACTTCTAGATGGGCCGGACACGTATTCCCTCTTCAAGGGGGGTTCCTAGACGTTGTCGGGTGCCTAGAAGTGGTCTCCCTAATAGAGGGGAGAGTTGGGGCACACTAGGTGTTCGATAAAATAGCTAGTTAAGTTAAAATGTAAATTAGGCATTTTAATCTCTCAGTTAAATGCATTAGAAGCATTTAAATCAGTAAATCAGTTTATTTTAGCTTATATGGGACTACGGTCCAATGGGTGGGCTCCCACAGTCGCCTCTAGGTTCAGACAACTTAGCTCTAGGTTCAGATAACCTAGATTCAGCAAAATAGTATTAGCTATTTCAGTATTTTACTTTTCAGTGGCACTGTACTGGATTAGATATCCATTGGGTTGGATTCCCATAGTCGTCCCTAGGTTTAGCTAACCTAGTAAACCCTACTAGATTCGGAACTTGCAATCCCGGGTCTAGTTAGGGATGCGCGCACAGCAAGTACAGTTGCTAGGGCCCATCTGCATCATGTTTAGTATTTTCACTTACTATATGTATATGGTTTTCAACCTTTCACAAATTAGTTCGTGAATTCAGTACAGTCCTAGCAGTAGCTCAGTTTTTAGTATCAGCTTAGTTCTTCATTGATACCATGTGATTGATATCATGTTCAGCTTTAGATATGCCATGATTGTATGCTTATATGCCATGTCATATTTAGTTTATTCAGTATATTTAGCATATTCTTTCAAACAGCATGATTTAAAATCATATTTGCATCGTATGCATGTTTTAGTGAGGTAGATGGTTTCTTACTAAGCTTTTTAGCTTACAGATACTATTTTCCTTATACTGCAGATACAGGTAAAAGGAAAGTGGACTAGCAGTGGAAGCTAGAGGTCAATGCAGATCAAGATGTGTGTGGAAGGAACTGGAATAAAGATCCTAGGGATCTAGTTTTATTTTATTATGCATTAGAACGTGTTTAATATGTATTAGTACTTATAGCAAGCGTTATCTTATGTTTCTGTTAGTTAGCAAGAGAACAGTTTATAACCTTGTTAGTTTTGGTTTTCATATGTTTACACGCCATGAATTAGTATTCTATACCTTAATCATGTTTAGTATGTTAGTCATTACCTAGTAGAATGTTTCTCTTAGCTTGTATAGTGTTGTGTAGTGACTTTGACACGCATCAGTGCTGATATCAGGGGTCTGATACGAAATCAGAAACCCCTGATCGGTCAGCAGACCGATCAGGGAGTCTCTGATCGGTCGGTAGACCGATCAGGGACCTGGGTTCTGCGAACAGAAGCTTCTGTTCGTTCCCTGATCGATCCGTGGAACGATCAGGAGCTGGGTCGCGAAAAATGGCTCACTGATCGGTCAGCAGACCGATCAGTAAGCCACTGATAGATCTCATTGACCGATCAGGGACCAGCGGGATCGGTCGGCAGACCGATCCAGTAGCGTACAGAATTGCAGTGTAATTTGTGGATCGGTCGGTTGAACGATCCGAAGTTTCCTACCGTGCCAGTATTGGTAGATCGGTCTGTGGATTGATCCGAAGTTCATTATCAGTTGTAAACACCTCCCCTAGCATGTGTACAACTCCTAGGTACACCCAGAACACTAAGTTGAACTTTACAGCGTTTAGTTCAGTAAAATTTTAAATTAGCCAGTTTTCATTCCGCATTAATAGTCCAGCACAGCATAACTGTAGTGATCGGCCTCGCAGCCTAGTACGTAGGAGGCGGGTCGTTACATTAACTACCATGTTCAGGTTTCTAATAACGTTGCTCCATTGTCAACTGAAAGCTGCTCAGTCGCACGTATACCCGATCACCTAAACCCTCTAAAATCCCTTTGTCAAGAGTTATCACTAGCAGTCGCATCCGAACTCCATCTAATTGCCTGGAACCGTCTAGCATGTTTTCCTACAGTTGTTACACGTAATGGGTATGATTTAGAATATGAATTTACTAGCACATACTTGACTAGATTAACTCGTCTAATTCGGTTTTGCCAAGTAATCAGCCTCTAGCTGATTTCACACACTTGGACTTTTTGCCAAGCAATCAACATTTAGCTGATTCCACTCAGTTGACTTGAGTCATCTAGCATCTAACTAGGAATTTATCTGTCAAACCTTAATCACTAGGACTTAATTCACCTAGTCTCCGGCTAGGAATTTATCTGTCAAATCTTAATTATTTGAACTTGATTCACCTAGCTTCCAGCTAGGAATTTGGAAGTCAAGCCTTAATCACATAGACTTGATTCACCTACCTTCCAAATAGGAATTTGTCTACTTGGTCCCAACCAAGACTTTAGCTCATGCCTAGATTTACTAGGACTTGATCATTGTCTAGTTCACAACTAGGACTTTAACACTTGTCAAGTATCCTGCACTTGTAAACTTAACACAATTAGTTAGATCACATATAACTTAATTTTAACATTAGTCATATATCCAAATCATGGATTACATATTGTGCACCATGCACCAACACAATTGGTTCAAACTAAAAGATATTTTCTTGAGCAATCCATTCAAAATCAAACCAATCCAAATTATTTAACTGAAATCGAACATATCAAATTTTTAAACTAATCTAACTGACCGAACTTTTCAACAAAATTTAAAAAATTAAACTGATAAAATATTGATTAATTTGGTTTTTAACTAAATTAACCGAACTTTTCAACAATTATATATTTTTATCCAATTGTAACTTCCTTTTCGGTTAATTCAGAATTAGGGAATTGAGATTTTTTTTAATTTAGAAATTTAATGTCTGATTTATTCAGTTTAATTGAATTTTAACTAAATTAACCCAGCCAATATTTTTTTAAAAAAAAATAATATATGAAATAATTGAACTTTTAAATTTGATCACCTAGTCAGTTAATTCAATTTATCTAATTTTTTTTACCTCTAATTTTTGCTCTCTTTAACCTTATTTATTCACCTTCTCTGCCCATCGACTTCTGTGTTCTCGATAGTCACATGGTGCATCGCATAAAATCGGATCGAGTTCAAGGTGTCTACTTAGAGTGGCCATGAATCGGATCCGATGATTAAAAAAAGAATAATCAGGTTCTCAAATCCTATAATCTATATAAAAAATTAGAAAACTGAAATTATTTTTTATTTTTGAAAAGGTTAGAGAATTTGAGGATTTTCAAGTTTTTTTATATTAACATGGATAGAAATTGAAAAAAAAATATAAAATATGATTCACAAAAGAAAATTCATATTTGATACTTTATCAAATACAACCTCTACAACTTAGAGTGCAGTACATTCTCTTGTTGAAAATTTCACAAAGCAAGGGAGAACAAGTTCACATGAATTCTAAGCTCGAATATGATTACATTCTCTTGTTGAACATTTCACAAAACAAGGGAGAACGTTTATGTTCTATCGTAACATCATCATAATCTATCATCATCGAGCTCCCGTTGACTCCCGTGTATTCGTTCTATCGTAATATCATCATAGTCTATAATCATCAAGCTCCCGTTGACTCCTATGTGTTCTCAACAATCGAATGTTGCATCGCATAAAATCAGGTCGGGTTTAAAAATTATAAAACTGAATTTTTTATTTTATTTTTTTTTTTTGAAAAATTTAGAGAATTTGAGGCTTTAGAAGCTTTTTTTATATTAGGCTTGAGAGAAATTTTTTAAAAAAAATTATAAAGTATGATTCAAAAAAAAATCATATTTGATATTTTATCAAATACAACCTTTGCAACTTAGAGCCCACCGGTACATTTTCGGTCAAGTTCACATGAATAGTATACTGGAGTATGGTCACATTCTCTTGTTCAAGGCCATTTATACTTCAGTATTCTATTTGAAGATTTCACAAAGCAAGGGAGACCGTTTATGTTCTGTCATAACAACCTCATAATCTACCAATTTGCTCAGTTACAATTTAGTCTGTTAATAACACCAAAAGCTTAATGAAAATGGCATACTCGACAAAGAACTACAGTTACAACTATTTGAACAATCACGAGTCACTCAACGTTTAATATAATCGCTACAACCTCTAGAAAGACCCAAGTGATGAAGACTGAAGTCATTGTTACAGACAAAGAAGTACAACAGAAGATTAGCTCGAAGCAAGAGCTAGCACATGCTTACTAGTGCATGGTTGCTGGTGAGCTGAGTTCGTAACCATGAACCCTAAACCGATAAATGCAAGTTAGAGCTGAGTTCCCATGATTGGAGGTGAAGTCAAATCGAACCATGTTAACTACGCCACAATCAGTTGTCTCGATGTTGTAGGTTTGTGCATTACTCTTCTCTAGGTCATAGGAGAACTCAGTTAAGATGGAAATCTTCTTGGCATTGCTGGATAGATCATCGTCAGGTGATTCAAACCACCCAGATACCCGGCAATCTTTAGGAGCACTTGACCTGTCGTAGGCAACATTCTGCATATCATACATTCAAGGAGGGGCATCAGGAATTATGTTGCAGTCAAAAATATAACATCACACAAGAGATCAACTATGCATTTGCATCTAGTAGGATGAGATTTATTGACTTAGAGATACAGAAGGCATCAGAGTTGGCTATCAAATCAGAAGCTTAAAGGAACATGAGGTTGCATTTAAAAGGACAAAGCAAGGTATATATATGATTGAATATAGATTTGCTAAAATATTTGAGAACAACAATGACAAAAATAATTTAACAAATATACATTCATAATGATAATATCTACCTGAAGCCTCAAACTCAAATTTTAACCTCTTCAAAATTAGAAGCTCCCTTGGCACTTTGGTAATAGTGTACTGCTGTATTAACCTCTTCAGTTAAAATACGAGCATTTACAGTCCCCTTTTCACCAAAAATATATATTAAAGAATTCAAAGGTGCATCCATACTAGTACTACGGGTCATTGGATTTAATCGAGTGTAGACCCTGCTAGGATATGTTTTATATGTTAAAACATAACAATGCTCATGGCGACTCATAACTTTTTGAAATTTTACTATGGAACCAATTAGCATATACTTGGTCTAAAATTTCTCTCATTTCTTAAACTTTCCAATTAATAATGCTCCTAAACTTATTCAAGTCTCACTTCACTGGTCATGCAATAACAGCTTACCTATTCCTTATATTTCAAGCGTTGTTACATTGGCAATCATCTTTTTGTGTCACAACTGTTAGCCAGTTATTTAAACCCAAAACTTTCTAAGCAACTTGATATGGTTGATTTACAAAATCCTTATGTCACATTCCCTTTTTCATTTGAATACCTCATCTGAACTTGTACTGAACCTCATCTGAATACCACTCATGTTCACAAATTAAAGGTAAAAGGATTTACAGACAGGTAGTGCAAAAGAATATGAAATCAGATCAGGAAGAGATTACTCAAAGGGAAACCACGGATTCAAGAATAGGGTAGATCAGAAAGAGAGTACTCACAGAAACCATGGGCTCAAGAATAGGTAGATCAGAAAGAGAGTACTCACAGAAACCATGGGCTCAAGAATAGGCTAAGCATACACCTGAAAGAGCAAATAATCTGAATTAGTTATCATTCCTAGTGCTTCCTGAGGAATCATCAAGATTTGATGTGCTCGCACTGTCTCCAAGTGTGATGCACCTCCTCCTATGATGTTGTCTTAGGATCTAAAAAAAAAGGAACAAAGATACCCTTCTCAAACAAATCCATCAAAATATAATTCCAGTCCTCTAATTTGAATAAGCACTCAACGCTAAAATCTTCTATTAGTTGCATGTTGGAGAAACTTAATTTGGACCAAAAAAATAGTTAATGTAAAATTGAAATTTTAGTTAATCCTTTCTCTAAGTGCATCATAACATTCACGTAATCTGAAGCCTTGGCTTTATTCCCCAACAACTAAACGTCTAAATGTATATTTTAACTTGTTCATTTAACCGCTCAGCAGAGAACAGATATAGGAATTGGGCATTAAAATACAAAAGAAACCACAATAAAGTTTAATTTTATGTATTATCTGTTAGGGTTCCCAAACTCAGAATAAATAAAGAAACACACAGAATTGTATTAGGGTTAACAAAAACAATTTGGTAAAGAAATTCTCTCCACCAGCCAAAGCTAATGCTCTCTTGAAAATAATTCTTAGAATCCTTCCCCACTAACTTCCCACCAACTTATAACCACACACATACTATAAAACATGAGCACATAACTGCCACATAAATATAATTAACTCTAAAATATAAACTGTCTACTATATATTAATGTTGATATGCCCCTTTTGTGTTTTAGCCCTCCTGAAATATACAATCCATGTTTTAGGCTTGTTTCCCCCATGATGATCCAATAGGTTTCCCCCATAACCCAAGTTCACATCTAGAACTAGATTTCTATCATTACCACTTGTTGCAACTCTAGCCTTGTCCTCAAGGCAAAAATGAGGAAATTGAGTTCAAAGAGTGAAATCATCCTCCCACGTTGTGTCAATCATGTCCTTGTCCTTCCATTTGACTAGCCATTGAGAAATCACTTCGCCATTATGAACAATGTTTCTATTAGCAATCACATATTCGGGCTCCACATCATCTCCATGTGTTACCTCCAGTCCACTGGGTAGATCTGCTTGTACATTATACTCGCCAATAGCTTTCTTAAGTAATGATTCATGAAAGACGAGATGGACTCACGAATGAAGGGAAAGTTTGAGCTTATATGCAACCTCTCCATATTTTGCAATAACTTAGAAAGGTCCATAGTACCTTGCTGCCAATTTTTGATTAATCCTCTTAGAAACCATGTATGCTTGTGGGGCCTTAATTTAAGGAACACCCATTCTCCTACTGCATAGTACTTTCCTTTTTTTTATCAGCATATCTCTTCATATATTCTTGCGCCCTAGAAAGATTATATTTAAGTTGAAGGAGAGCTTCATTCCTGTCAAATAACTCCCTTGCCACTGCCTCAACTTTAGTTTCATTTGTTAAGAAACGAGTTAAAGTAGGAGGTTTTCAACCATAGACTACTTTAAAAGGAGTTTTACCAACAGTATATAAAAAGAAGTATTATACCATAATTCTACCGATGGTATCCTATAAGCCCAAGTTCTAGGCTGTTCAGAAATAAAACAACGTAAATATCCCTTCAAACATCTATTCAAGACTTTAGTTTTCCTATCTATTTCAGAATGGTAGGAAGATCTTATCTTAAGCATAGTGCCTTGCAGTCGAAAGATTTCTTTCCAAAAGTAACTAACGAATAATGGATCTCAGTCACTAATAATGGATTTAAGAACTCCATGGAGTCGTATAATTTCTCTAGTAAATAATACAACTACTATCTTGGTTGTATAAGGATGTTTCAACAATATAAAATGTGCATATTTGTGTCCTCTTGATCGAGGAAGCCCAGTGACAAAATCCATAGAGATGTCATCCTATATTAGATCCGGAATCGGCAAAGCTTGGAGCAGTCCTCTAAGAACGGTTGCAGCATATTTGTTTCTTTGACACACATCACAAGACTACACAAACTCTTGTACACAACGCTTCATACCTATCCAATAAAGATTACCTCTGTAAGTTTTCAAGAAACCGGAATGTCCTCCTAACACACTGTTTGGGAGGAGGTGAGGGAAGGGGAAGGAAGGGTAAAGAAGGAGAAAAGAAACTTAAAACCCTATTTGGGAGGAAGTGAGCTACGGAAAGGAAAGGTAAGGAAGGGTAAGCTTTAACCTTCTTTACCTATGAAACGAAAGAATTTCTTACACCTCGATTTGGGGTGTCAGGAAGGGTAAGGGGAACCAAAAATATTTATGTTTCAATTTTATCCCTGTTTTATTATATTAATTTCAAAAGTCATTGTTTTAGGTATTTTTTGAGTCTTGACGAAAAACGCTCGCACCGCCAAACTCGCATTGCTCGACGCTCACATTTCGTTGACGTAGATGCCAATGCCAACTCCGACGCCAACGCCGACTTCGACGCCAACTTCGACGTCGACGCCAACACTGACTTCGATGTCGACTTCAACAAATGAGTTACAATTGATTGAACTAATAAGTCTTAACCAATAAATGTATGCAAAATGCACAAGGTTCTTGAACATGCAAGTCTTTAACAAAAGTGAGGGCAATTTTGTACCTTTATATATTTAACCTTCATTATCCTCACTTTCCTCCCAAACACGGGAACACATGTTACATTAATAAATCTTCCCTCCCTCCCAAATAAGGAGAATATAAATACTTTACTTCCCCTCCCTTCCTTTCCTTTCCTCTTCCGTTAATGAACCTTCGCTCACCCCATCCAACCAGAAGGTAAAGGGGAAGAATGAAATTCCTTTAGGAGTAATTGTATCAAAGGAGATGAAGTAGATATAACAAGTTTATTGTTGTAGTATAGAACTCCTTGTTGCATC
This sequence comes from Zingiber officinale, assembly GCF_018446385.1. NCBI lineage: Eukaryota > Viridiplantae > Streptophyta > Magnoliopsida > Zingiberales > Zingiberaceae > Zingiber > Zingiber officinale. The sequence continues at coordinate 34,929,255 of NC_056004.1, read as the reverse complement.
TCAAAATGTGGATGAGAATCTGGATTGTTGGTTAAAACAGTCATAATTTTCTACAATTGATGATCTTGTTTAGCTTCTTCAATAAGATGTTCATCTTCCTCCCATGTAGGGTAAGACACTAAAGTGTGATATTCACTTTCTTCGTATATTCTGGATAATGAATTAGCTTTATTTTCCGGATCTGATTTGTAAATAACTTCAAACTGATAACCGAATAACTTGGTCATCCAACATTGTTGATCTATGGTTGGGATCCGCTCTTATAGTAAATGTTTAAAACTCTTTTGATCAATATACACTATAAAAGGTCTCCCAAGAAGATAGGGATGCCAATGTTGCATAGACAAAACCAAAGCCATCAATTCTTTTTCATATGCAAATTTTGACAAATTCCCTTCTGATAAAACTTTACTAAAATAAGCTATTGTTCTTCTATTTTGCATTAATACAACGTCAATTCCTCTTCCAAAGGCGTCACACTCAATCTCAAAAGGCTTGGAAAAATATGGAAGTGCAAGAACGGGGACTAGTCAAGAGTCTTTTGAGTTCCAAAGAAAGATTTTAAAGAAGTTAATCCCCAATGAAAATTATCCTTCTTAGTCAATTCTGTCAAAGGCTTAGCTACTTTACCATAATTTTCTACAAATTTCCGATAGTAACCTGTCAAACCCAAAAAAATCCTCTTACTTCTTTGACATTCTTTGGAATCCGACAATCCAAAATACATTGAATTTTAGAAGGATCAACTGAAAGACCTTGTCTAGAAATGATAGGATCCAAATATTCTAGTATTGTTATGCCAAAACTACACTTCTTGGAGTTAGCCACAAGCTGATTCTTAACAACTTCCAACACCATAGAAAGGTGAGACAAATGTGTAGGCCAATATACACTAAAATAACATCAAAGAAAACCAATACAAACTTACGAAGGAACTGTAAAATACCGGAAATAGGCGAATATTAATAAGGGAATTTTCCAGAATTTTTGAAAAATTTTCTGGAATTTTTCGGAGCTCGTAAGGACGAGTTGACGGGGATAAAAACAGGGCTCGGAAAAGCCTGTTTAGGCTACCCTGTTTTAATGAGGAAAAGTTTTATTTTTCTTTTCCTTTTTCTTTTCTTATTCTTTTCCTCTTATTCTTCCCGCATGCCCTAGCCTTTCCCTTCGCTCGGCGATCTCTCTTCCTCCTCGCGCCGAGCCGCCGAACCACCTGTGCCCTAACCGCCAGGAACCCCAGCGCCGGCAGCCGGTTAATTGCCTTGCCCTAGCTTGGATTGCGAGCCCTCTCCGCCGCTGAGATCAGGAAACTCGCCGGCAACGCTCAAGCCATTGCCGGTTTTTCCCCTTCTCGGCACCCTATCTCCGATCACCTCACATTAGAGCCGAACTCTCCTTTTTCCCTCATCTCTCGCGACGCCGACCTTCTCCACGCCGAGTTCTGCACAGAGCCACCGCCGACCGAGCCACATCCTGGTCCTCTCCTCCGCGCGGGCTGCGCCCTTTGCTCCTCTGCCCTAGAACTCGAGCCGCTGCTGTCGACCGAGATTTTTCTGCCCTAACGCCAGTTGCCACCACCTCTGTGCCTGCCGACGCCGTTGCCCTAGTGCTCTCTGCCTTGAGCAAATCCACGGTGAGATTTAGTTTGGTTGGAAATCCTGTGGGTTCAAGAATCTGGATTAATTGCTGTTTTGGTTTGTTCAATTTGTTCCAGCAGCAACAGCAACCCATTTGTGCTGGTAGCCACAGTTCTGGTGTGGATCAACAAGCACGGCTACGAGTTGGGTAAGAAAAATTAGGTGTTGCTGATTTTATGATGTCCTCATCTTAATTGGACAATGGGAAAGAATTCTAATGGGATTTGCTGTGGTTTCCTTGATCCAGCAATTTATTTAGTTGCTAGCGGCGACAAGTTGATCTTCAGTTGTGCGGTTGACAGAATCTTTAGAGTGGTGCAGATTTAAATTGGGTAAGATACTTAATTGAGTTTGTTTGGATATGTTTGATTCATTATATAGTTGGTGGTTCATGTGTAGTTTGGTCGACTTGTGGTTAAGTTAGGAATGGAATCCTAAGCTTTGGATTAGGGATAGTTAACTGTGATTAACTATTTAATTAGGGTTCCTGGAGAAAAATAATTTTGGTTTAGCTATTTTGCTTATAATTAAATTTAGCTAAACTATACGGTTTCTTACAGGACTTTGATTCGAGACGAGTATCTCGATTGTCGGATTGGACCATTTCGATTGGAGGCGGGTACTTTTGACTTATTGTCTTTGATATGCTTAGTAATTAAATTAACAAGATGCATTAATTGTGTTTCTTACTTGTTTCGGTTAATCACTGCCTAATACATGCTACCTGTTGATTGATTGTTTGTTTACATCTTGTATGGATATGTACCTGATTCCACATGCTCATGGGTAGTGTGATATAACCATATTTTACCATGTCAGGACCTAGGTTTGATACCTTATATGATCAGATACCTTGATATGATTCATTCGCTTTGGTGCACATTATGATATGTCCAGAGGTTGGTTTAGTATATTACCATGTTTAGTGACATGCACCATTCGCATGATTGCAGTTGAGTGATTGATTGCTCCTTTATTGTCGAGCACTTTGCCATCACCGGTGCTCCGTTGTGGCCTTCACGGGTAGCGGGACACGCGTGCGTCTTCCGCTCCGTTGGTCCGCCATGGGTAGTGTGACGTAGCACGTTAGAGATCCCTCCCGTCACAGCGTATCGGGAGAGCATGCGCGCCCCCATTTATGATTTGGGGTAGGAGTATGTGTGTACTCCGAAGATCCCGTCCACTTTGGCCACTCATCGTGAGTAGTGATGCAGAGTGCACGTCACCCTATCCACTCGGTCCCATGTTGTGTGAGTCCCGACCGTGACATTGGCATCATATGCATTATTGTTTATGTTTGTGTTTGTTGCACTTATATGCTGCATATTGCTTGGATACATATAGGTCTTCTATACCTTTCGGACTGTTTGTCCTTTTACCAGGTCCTGGTTAGTGTAGATTCTCTCCTGTTCTCTTCGATTTGCATCTATCTTTATTATTGTCAGGAGACTGTACGCATGATTAATGCTAAGTGTTATTTCTTTACTTTGCATATCAACTGTACCTGCTGAGTCCATTGTTGTTATTTTCAGGTTGATGCTGTCAGGAGGGAGTTCCAGTTGCTAGTCCCCTGCAGACCTCCAGCTATTTGCTATCGTTTGTATTATTTTTGATTCTCACTTGACTATATTTGGATTTGGATGTTGAATACTTAGATATTATATAATTTGTCTCGTTGATGGATTTGTTTTCGATTTTATACTACTACATGCCTGCCTGGACGACAGAAGAGGTAAGAAAAATCGGATTTGGGCTTTACGAGTGTAGTTGAGTAGGGTTGATTTCGAGTCAGAGTATTACTTTGTTGTTTATTTTATTAACTGCGTGGTTGTGACAGCCAGAGGCTGAATACTTATATAAACTGCGTGGTGATTGGTTTTATTTACTGTTATTATTCCAGCCACCTGTGGCTGAGGTATATGGGTTATGTAGAAGTTTCAGATTGTCCGCCGTACAGGGGAGATGCTGCCGAAATGAGTGGTACTACTCTTGGAGCTAGATATTAATTAAGTGAGTTGTCAGTAACTTACTTAATTAGTGGACATTTGTTATCTTAAACACAGGGAGACTAACAAACTCATGATAAGAAGGAGCCCAAAATGTAATTTTGGATTGGTGCGGTAGTTCAATAATAGTTCTCTAGTGGAATGAATTATTATTGATAAAATTAAGTTGTGTTCGGGGCGAGCACGGGATGCTTAATTTTATCGGGAGACCAAAACCAATTCCTCCTCTCGGTCCCTATCGTAGCCTCTTAATTATAGAGTACTATACTCACCTATACCCACCTTCTTACCCATGCCATAAGGGGTCGGCCAAGCTAGCTTGGAGACCAAGCTAGGGTCGGCCAAAGTTTGGTTCATGGGTGCTTCAAGGTGGCCGGCCCTAGCTTGGGTTCAAGCTTGGTGTGGCCGGCTTTTATTTTTTAAAATTTTTCTTATGTGGATAACATGTTTTAAAAGAGAGTTTAAAAATTTAAATCTTTCCTTTTATAAGATTCTACAAAAGATTAAGAGAAGAGCTAAATCTCTTTCCTTATTTGTAGATTAAAAGGTTGATTTTAATTTTGGTTAAAACTTTCCTTTTTAACCATGTTCATGATTTAAAAGAAAGTTTAAAAAATTAATAATTCTCTTTTATTAGTTTCTACAAAAGATTAAGAAAAGATTTGATATCTTTCCTTATTTGTAGATTAAAAGAGATTTTAATTTTTAGAGATAATTTTCTTTTTATCCACATGTTTAAAAGAAAGATTTTAATTTATTAAATTTCCTTTTTATAAACCAATCATGAAGGGATTAAATTATTGGAGAAATTTTTATAAATTTCCGGAAACAAATTAGGAAGGTTTTAATTCTTGATTGAATTAAATTTCCTTTGATTGGAGGTTTGTTGTGTGGCCGGCCATGTTGATTAAGAAGAGGAATTTGATTTTAATTAATTAAAATTTTCTTTTTCATGGCAAAGGAATTAAGGAAGTTTTTATTAAAGTTTCCTTATTTGCCAAAACCAAGGATTATAAAAGAGGAGGTAGAGGAGCCTTCATGAGATGAACTTCTATTCTTTTTCTTTCCTCTCCTCTTTGATTTTGGTGACCGGCCCTATTTCTCTCCTCTCCTCTTGTTGGCCCAAACTTATCTCTTGGTGGAGCTTTTGTTTGTGGCCGGATCAAGGAAGGAGAAGAAGGAGAGAAAGCCAGCCTCGTCTCTAGCATCCCTTGGAGCATTGGTGGTGGCCGAAATTCTTCATCCTTGAAGGAGTTTATTGTGGCCGAAATCTAGAAGAAAGAAGGAAGGTGGAAAGGTGGTTCTCATCTCGGAAGATCGTTGCTCACACAACGTCCGAAATTAGAAGAGGAATACGGTAGAAGATCAAGAGGTCTTTCTAAAAGGTATAACTAGTATTTTTCCTTTCCGCATCATACTAGTTATTTTTGGAAATAATACCAAATACAAGAGGCATATGATTTTAGTGTTTCAAATATGTTTTTCGATATTGTGTTCTTTTGTTTTATTTTTCCTTGTGATTTGATTGTTTTTCTCGGTTAACCTAAAGTTATTTTAGGAAATTAAATATTAGCTTTCCATAAAAGGTTTTGTCTAGTCGGTGGTGGTTGCTCCCATATCCAAGAAGGTCGTGTGCCTCGCCATGTCAGTACTGGGAACCAATTATGGAAAATAATATTTAATAGAATTAATAACTTAAGGTGATTTGGGTCGAACGTGTTAAGTTCCGCAGGAGACCCAAGTCAAAACCTAAAAGAACGAATAGATTAAGTTTTGGATCAAACGTGTTAAGTTCCGCAGGCGATCCAAAATTTAATTTAAAAGAACACATGGTAGCTAGGAAAAGGTTCAGACCTTTGTACAAAATTTTTGTACAGTGGAATCTCTAGGCTTTCCGAGTAGCATGGGTAACGGTACAGACGTACACTAACACTATAGCATGTTGTTGACTGCGCGTAGGTGGTAACCTGCTCCCTTCTTTGAAAACTGCAGAAAATCTTTCCAATAACTGCGATAATTCCAACTGTTGTGATGCATTCAATTCTGATTCTGGTGGTAATGTTGTTTGAGAAGGAACTCCCTCTGCTGCCCATAAAAACCCATCAATAGTAACAGAATGTCATTGCAAAAGGCAATATAGGGAGCAAGATTCTGGCCCCTTTTGTCTGTTTGTTTACTCTTCTTAGAAGCCTCCAACTTACCTTGTAGGATGACTAAAAGATCTTCATGAAGGAACTGCATGGTCATCTCCTTCCAATCCATTACAACTTTCCCCAATGTTTTCAACAGGAAACTCCCAGGACTACATCTACACCTCCAATTCTAATACATATGCCTCTTTTCAACTCAAAAGTTCCCAAGCAAATGTATAACTCGGGACACTTCCCTTTAGCAAACACTTTATGCCCATCACCAAGTTTAATTCCCAATTTCCTTGTCTCGTGCACCTTCAATCTGAGAGCTACAGTTAATTGAGGAGAAATAAAATTATGGCTGGCTCCACTATCTATAAGCACCACAATAGCAATCCCTATTAATTTGCCTTCTAACTGCATGGCTCTATTGTTATTTGTAAACTCTGAATTCATACCCAAATCCTCCTCATCTTATGAATTCTCTGCCTCAGGACCCACTATCTCTCCATCTGAATTTAATCTTTCATTTTCTTCCAACACTAGTAACTTCAATTGTTTCTCTGCACATTGGTGAAGTGGGTGGAATTTTTCACCACATTTGAAGCATAATCCCTTTGCCCTTCGTTCCATTAATTCTAGGTAAGAAATGAAACGAATTCCTTTGAATTTTTCCATGAACCCTCACATATCTCCTTCTCCTTTTCGTGTTGTAGAGGCTAGGGATAAAAAAGGATTTCTATTTGATGCAAAACCTGCATTACTAGCTTCCTTAGAGTCACGAATCTTGTTGGAACCCCATCTTGTCTGCCTATTTGAAAAGACTGACTCAATTTCTTTTAAATTGAATTCGGCCCTACATATGGTTGAAAACTACCCAGACCAACACTGCTTGGGCCGAAATTGCTCTATAACTTCCCTTTCCGTAATGTCTTTTGTGAAATCTCCCCCTCCTCTAACAATTTCACTTACACATCCTTTGCCATGAGCATTAATTGCCCTCTAGTCTCTAGACAATGGATTTAGTGTTCGAACTCTTCTTCGGATATGAAGTTGTAATCCACTCATGAAATAGCCAATATATTGCTCTTTTGGTAGACACAGAACTTGCGAAGAAATCAACTCAAAGGCTTCAATGAATTCTTCCACATTTTCAATTTGTTTTAATGTTGCCAATTCTTCAAAAGGATTTTCATGTCTATACTTTCCATAACGAGCAATGAGAGCGTGTTTAAGTTTTTTCCAAGTTAGATTAACTTCAATCTCCTTAAGAAGACTAACAATGAATGGTAGGGCCTTCCATACATATACCAACTTGACCTTAACTTCATCAGAAGTATTCTAGACTTCGAAATAAATTTCAGCCCTAGTAATCCGTGCCACTAGATCTCAACCATCAAACATTGGTAATTCTACTTTCTTAAGAGGCATCTTGTACTCCTCTAATTGCTCACTTTGATGTTCTTGAGGCGCAAATTAAGATGACTGATCAGCAAAAATGGATGCCCCTTTCAATGGTGTTGCTTCAACCCTTGTTCAAAGAGAACTATGTTGTTGTACTTCCGACATCAATCGTTGCATAATACCTCTGATTTCTTCCATACTTCCTTCTTGCGTCACCACCCTCTCTTCCAAAACATTAACCCTATCTGGCGTCTTTGGCATTCCTTCTAAGCATACAACCCCTCTTATACCCGTCAGATCAGACCAATGTTAGGTTTCAAAACTCAAAATAAAGAAACACACAAAATTGTATTAAGGTTAACAAAAACAATCTGGTAAAGAAACTCTCTCCACCAGCCATAGCTAACGCTCTCTAATGAAAATAATTCTCAAATTCCTTCCCCACTAACTTCCCACCAACTTATAACCATACACATACCCTAAAACATGAACACATATCTGCCATAGAAATATAACTGACTCTACAATATAAACTGTCTTCTATATATTAATGTTGGTCTACCCCTTTTGTATTTTAGCCCTCCTGAAATATACAATCCATGTTTTGGGCTTGTTTCCTCCATGATGATCCAGCATTCCCCCATAGCCCAAGTTCACATTTGGAACTGAGTTTCTATCATTATCACAATTGCTTCAGTTTATAAAACCTGACTAACATATGATTAAACTTTACAAATTCTTCAATCCGGCACATATAGCCAACAAAACATGTGAAACGTGCCATGCCATTAAAGGTGCTTGAGCACTTACCCAGGTGCCCAATCCAGGTGAAGTGAGAAGAATCTCAAGGACCTTAGTTGCCCTTGCATAGATGCTTGCCTCATGCAACACCTAGACAAAGCATTGACTGAGGTGTTGGAGTGGTGTTATAAACTCTACTGACCTTTAATGCCAACTTTTTAAAATTTGAACCTCCACTTCAGTAGCATGGCATGCATGGGTCTATGCAAATATAGAATTTAGGCTCACTGAGGGAGTTTAACCCAACATGCATTGACTCAATCCAAATCGTATTAGAAGATCAAATTGAATCCAACTTCTGTTCTCCAAAAATTTTCCATCTTTGAATGTTGGAACTCCCGCTCTTGCAGCAGCACTAACACCTTGTTCCCAAATCAATTAGTAAAACCATAGTTCTGTTGGTTATGTCTATTGCCAGATGAATATGCATACAAATGTATACCCAAACCCTAATTAAGAGTCAAGTTGGACTTGAAAAGCAGTAAGTTGTGTGCCCTGCTTCACTCAGATGAGAGCCTGATTTTCGCAAATAAATGCCTAATAATTTATTAACTGATTGAAAGTCACATATGAGAATCAAAACACTACATTAGAAGAAACAAAATTATAAATGGAAATGGTCGCATATTCTTTTAATTTATAAAATTAGCATTATAAAGTTATACTACACGTGTGTGAATCCTGTACATTTAAGATATATCAAGGATAGCATACTAATTGTTTACACTTAGTTCTATCTTATCATTGTGTTCTTGATAGAACCATAGTGACATAAACTCAAGAGGCATAATAGAAGTATGCTTTGGTAATAGAAAATCCACTACAATTACAAAGAACAGTTAGCCATGTGGCAAAAGCAAAAAAGAAACATAAGGAAGAAAAGTGGGGGAAAGACACACCTTTGAGACATGCTCCAAAGTTACAGCCTCGGGAATAATCCCTGTTCGTAGCCTAATTTCAACAAATCCACTGCTTCCTTGCAAAGAAAAACATTGGCCAGGTTCTCCAAAGCTTGGAGATAGCATCTTATGTGAATTAGCATGAACTCCATTGCGACCAGTAGCACTAGTAAACCAATTGGAACCTTTTCCAAGACAGTAAGGTGTTGAGTGCCTGACCACCTTAGTCCCACCAGAAGCTAAAGCATAATCAACTCTTCCAAGACCATCAGCAGCATGCTTGTCTATCTCTTTTTGAACAATATCACTAGCAAAAGCCCTAATTTGATCCAAGTCAAATATCATACTTGTGTCGTCCATATTTTTACTGTTCTTTAACTCAAGTATGAGTTTCTCAAAGTCTTCCCTTGAGATGAGATCCAATTCATTCAATTCACTCAAAGATTTGCCCAAAGAATCAGCTTTAGATTCCAACTTCTTGAGTTGTTCCTCAAAGAATGCTCCTTTGTTTTTGACTTGCTTAAAAATTTCTTTGGTTGTGATGCTTATTTCACTCCCAATTTTCTTGTCAACTACGTCTAACTGGATCTGTAACATCTTAGCAGTCTTCTTTAAAGATGTCTCCACTTCAGAAATTCTGCTTTCATACTCCAAAGCAGCTAAGGCAGTGTTAGCATTCTCCCCAGTGCTATGAGTCCATCTCCAAATTGTCTGCCCCAACCATAATAGTGAAGCAAGAAGCAAACAATTCTTGGTAAGAATGCTCAGTACAATCTGCCACTTGGATTTTTCTGGTTTTCGTACAAGTTTCTTGCGCTGTGGAGACACTGTAGGTGAAGCAACCAACCCTTTCCTCAATGTTGAATAATCTTTTGTTCTCTCAACCACAGTTTCTCTTCTTACTGTATGGTTCAGATCCTTACCATTCAAAACTCCATTGGTTCCTCCTTTAGAAAGGCCATCAGCAGTTAATCTCTTCTCCACTGCTACCATTGTTCTCCTCCGTGAATTTGGCTTCCCATTTGCATCTAAACCAAGAGAGACGCTAGTGTTAGCAACTGGCGATGCAGCAGCTACTCCAGCAGAAGTGGAAGCAGGCATGGCTTCAAGTTGATGCTCGTTCAATCACTACCAAGGAGACAAACCATCAAAAGTTCAGCAACACGACCTAAAAATTCAAAACAAGAGACTCCATCAGTCGATTCTTCTATCCCTAGATACGAAAGTTAAAGTGAAAATTTCATTGAACAAAAATAAATAGAAGCTAATCACACCGAAAAAACTACGAATCTTACACAAGCACTGGCAGCGGCAATTTGCGTTAAAATCGATGAGTAAAGACATCAAAATTCCATCTTTAAGAGAAATCAAGAACACTATCACATCAAACAAAATCGTTGCGAAAAGAACCAGCTTGAAAACCTAATTTACTGCGACACGAAAACCTAATCGAACAAAACATTTTTAATGCAGATCTCACCAAGCATAGCTGGGAAAAGAGAGAACAAGTCAATGAATGGATCGACGAGGCAAGCAATTACCGAGGATGTCGGATCGGCGAGGCGTCGTCTCGCGCCGCGACTGCAAGGGCCGTGGATCCAGAGGTGAGCGCCTGAGGAGGGATCCACCCTGTTTCAAATTTGACAAAGAATAAGATACCACATGACACGTCATCTGCGCTATAGGTCAAGTTAATTTTGTAAAACATAATTAATTTTTATATTTTAAAAATTACTCTTTAAATATTTTCTCTCGTAATTGTTTTGGAAGTGCTATGCCATGTAAGCTGGTTAAGCATGGCTTAACTTTTTTTACAAGTTTGTGTTACACCAAAAAGAATTTTTTTATATTATTTATTTTAAAAAATATTAAGATTGTTAATAAAAAAAATATTATTCAATATAATAAGTATTGTCAAATTTTGGCAATTGTGTTTAATATTAATAGATAAATGTTAAAATTATTTTCAGAACAATAATAAATTTGGAAAATAATTAATTTTAAAAATATTAATTTAAAAAAGGAAATATCTATTGAGAATTAACGCGATTAAGAAATAATTTGCCCCTTTCAGTTTTCACTGCAAACTTATTCCATATACTAGCGTAGATACTTGATTTTTCCGAATTAATTTTTCCCATTTAAAAGAAAAAAGCAAAAGCAAATTATTTTAGACCAAAAAAAAATAGAGGATTCATGAGCAAGAGAACTGTGTAAAAATTTACTTTGTTGATACATATTCAAATATAATTCTTCTATAAAAATAATTTATTTTAAATATCCTAATATACCATTTCAAACTATTCTTTTTAAAATAAAAATATTAAAACAATCTATTTGGAATTTGGCTTCCCAAACAAAGTCTAGAGTTATCAACTTCTAAAGAAATTCTTAAATTTATGGCGCCGTAGTTGGACCCCGTTCTATTGATATAATACTTTATTTCTCACATATCTTTATTTATGATTTATTAATAAACGAATCTCACCCACATTAATAATTTTGAGAAAAAAAACGCTCATAATAGTTTGAGTTTTTTATTAAGCTTTTTGAATTTTACAAAATCCTTAAAAATTTTACATTGAAGATGCCCCTTAATTTTAAGTACAGATTTTCTGGACCACAAAGTATGATTCAAAAGATAGACCATTCTATTTATTAATGGAATCTCATAGATCTTACTTATATAACAAGTGACGTCTATGGGATCCTACTTACGAGTGACTCTTTAAGATCCAGCGGATCCTATTCCTTTAGCTTCACTATCATGTCAAACTCTCATCACCATAAGATCATGGTCAAGTCTAGTGGCCGCGAAGCCCCCATACCTGAGGTCACAGCAACGCCTTCACGCACCTTGTGATGCCACAAGGCCTAGTTTGCCTACTGCATTCGGTGTCGAGAGGTCAGGTCTGCCCGCGAATTCTCCTCAAGGCTGACATAATTTGATGGTTTCCATAAGCGAAGCCCCCATACCTGAGGTCACAGCAACGCCTTCACGCACCTTGTGATGCCACAAGGCCTAGTTTGCCTACTGCATTCGGTGTCGAGAGGTCAGGTCTGCCCGCGAATTCTCCTCAAGGCTGACATAATTTGATGGTTTCCATAACAAATTCAAATTGTAAGAAGAAAAATTATTTGCATTAGATTTTGAATGGATAAAAAATCGAAGAAAAATGAAAAAATTTTCCACATCTCTTACACACTTCAAAAGTAAACAGGGGATGAGGAAAACTCCAAACTAGCTAGCTTTTTTTAGTTAAGACTTTGAACAATTTAATTTTTCATTAACAAATTAATTGAACCATAGTCCAACCATTCCTTTTCTCTATCTCTTAACTTCATGTTTAATATACACCCTAATACCCGGGGAACGATTCCCAATCGAACTTAGCAAGCTCTAAACACATTTGAGATCCACGTCAGTTACGCTTGTCGACAAACTCGGCATGCCCGACTACGTTTACTCCATAGTGCTCAGTAAAACTATAGTGATGTTCCATGATGCAGCGATACAGAAGCAGTAGCAGAGAACTCCCACTGAACTCTATTTATGGAGACGGTCGTCAGACACATTCACTTCAAAGTCAACAAAACCACTGCCTTTATCTGCCATGCATCGAACACTTGGATAATGGAGATGCCCATCGCCCACAGGGGCACAGGGTGGCAGCGAGCCCGGCAAACCAATAAAGGCTGATCTGCTCATTAATTAATTGCTGCTGCATGCGGTCGCGGTCTGTACATGCGACAAGGAGAGCTGCGTGGCAGTGAGATTAATTATGTAATCGATCTGTAAACACGTTAATTAACGGCATTGCTAATCGCAGTTGCTTAATTTCTCTGCCAGGGACAACTGGAAAGCTTCAGGATTTCGGTTCTCTTTATCTCCATAGGCGGGGTAATCTTCTACGGTCAATGGCGTAGGTTAGTACTAATCATGCATGAACAGTAAGTCTTGTACTAAGAGTTGAAATATAGATGATCAAGTGGATCGAGGCGAAGAATTGTTTAGAACCAAAACGTCGAAGATTTAGAGAAAGTCCAAATGAAAGATTCGCGGGTTATTAATTAATATAAACATCAACAGGCATGCTATATATATTGAGAAAATATAATTTAAAATTTAATAAAATAAATATACTTAGAATTGCCGCCACCGGCTGCGGCTTATTAAAATCCCGTCCCCTGCTCACCTTCAGGCGACGATCGATCATGGAAGAAATGGTGTGGATCTCCGAACCCTTCGCCCCTGATCCTAACGAGGCCCTCGCCTTCGACCTACAGAACTTCCTCTCCTCCGACTTGCCAACCGTCAGTCAGTACTCCTCCTATGCTGCCCTCCGCCGGTGGAACCCCCTTGCGCCCTCCTCGGCGAGAGTCTCCAAGAAGTCCAAGCGGAAGCCGCGCGAGGGCGAGGCTAAGCTGCCACTGACTACGTACATCAGAGCTGACCCCGCCAACTTCCGGGAGATGGTGCAGCGAGTCACCGGACTGATCGATCTCGAGCCGTCGTCGGACTCGCCGTCTCCAGTTCCAATGACGTCTGAGGCAGCCCCGCCGCCGCAGTTACTTCTGCCGACACTCGACACGTCATCCTTGTTGCTTAACCAGTTTGCCGGCGATGCATTAGGGCTGCCCCCGGTTTCCCACTTCGCCTACCCGCTGCCACCGGTACTTCCGACTACGCCGCTCGAGCTGTGGGGTGTTATGTACAGGTAACAGCTGTTAAAACGAGACGGCTAGCATCTGCTTGTTTGGGCCGTTTGAAGCGTCCGATGAGTATCGGAAGGTGGAGATCGCGCTGGACGCAGGGAGGGTTACCGTACCCCTCGTCACTTTATCCCGTTTTATTTCTGTTGTTACGGTTATGTAACACAATGTAACTCCTTTTTTATAATTGCTACTTTTTTATCAAGCTTTGTTCAGTAAGTATATATAGCTCTATTTAATTTTGTTAAATTCTCCTAAATAACATAAAGGAAAAAATGTGTTAAATTATATAAGAGCTATGATATTTTTGTCAAATTTATAGATGAAATTAATTTTATATTATAATCGAAAAATGAACATTCATAGCTAGCGGTAACATTTTGCTTGGGCATCCAGGAATTCTATGCTTTATTGCAACCTGTCTAGTCCTAATCTTCTTACAAAATCGAATTATATTATACAGTCATTTATACTGCTGAGTGTATGCTTCTATTTTTTATAAGAAAATTTTAATTATTCGATGATTTAATATATAATTAAATGTAGATTCATTATATTAATGGTCCTCATAATATTGATTCGATATATAGGAAGGTATATACAAATATACAAACATCAGATACATAATGAAATAAAGGGATCATTACGCCAAAAGATACTTTACGTTCATTGTCTGTGCTAGAAAGAAAATATATTTATATAACCAAGGCACTAGAGTGGTTGGGCGAGGGGTTTGAAGAAGGCCCATATCACTTTGGTCTCCGCTAGAGTGGTTGAGAGATATTGAATAGGTTTGTATGTTTAAATACGAATATGACAGCTGACGAGTCGGACCAATGTTGAAAATGACAAGTAGATTCGGACTTCTTCATAAATACATTCTGTCGATAATTGGTTGATTCATCTATAGTTCTGAATTCGCCACGACGACGGCCAATTTTGACCGTAATGTTAACGTACATCAAAAGATATCCTTCAGTAATAAACTCAAATACTTTGCATACTCATGCCATTGCCGAAGATCCATAATCATTCTCTCCACCATCCACCAGGTGATCTCTGCACACGATCCTTGTAGCTGTGCTCACTCTTTTCTCTGCACGCTTCTTCCACGCTCGGACACATCCCTGCACTTTCTCCGACACCTTATTCCTCACGCAGCCCCACACCGGCCACGCCGTCAGCCCTTCCACCACCCCCTGCAGCTCCCTCACCACTTCCCCCATCGCCGGCCTCCTCTCTGCTTTCTCCGACACACATTTCAAGGCCACTCTGAGCATCCGACCAACCGGCCTCCTCATGTACTCCGGCAACGACACTCTCTCGTCGTAAATTCCGGCACTCCGATCGGCTCTCACCATCCGCAAGACCCACGAGACGATCGAAGAAGGATCCCGCTCCGCGTCCATCACCTTGCTCGAGCTGATGAGCTCCAACAGCACCACCCCGAAGCTGTACACGTCGTTATCCGGACCCAACTTCCCGGACTCCGTGTAATGGGGATCCATGTAGCCGATGGTGCCGGCGGGCGGCGTCACCGAGTGGTCGCCGCCGCTCCCATGCCTCACCGCGAGGCCGAAGTCGCAGAGCTTGGCGTTCCATTTGCCATCCAGCAACACGTTGGCGGACTTCACGTCGCGGTGGATGACCGCCGTAGGCGAAGCCGCGTGGAGGGAGAGGACGGCGCGGGCGATTTGGAGAGCGATGGTGCCACGGCGGGACCACGTCGGCGGAGTCGGGGAGGAGTGGAGGAGGTCGTGGAGGGAGGCATTGGGCATCAACTCCATGACGAGGAGCTTGCTCGTAGAAGATCGACTGAACCCCACGAAATCGACGACGGAGATTGGATTACTGAGGGAAGCGAGAAGGTCGACCTCGTTGTTTAGTTTGGTGTGGTTCTCAAATGATTGAATTCCTTCCCATGGCTTCTTGACTGCGACGCTCCGCCCGTCTTTGAGCGTGCCTCTGTAGACACTTCCATGGCTTCCTTTCCCAATCAACTGCGAGGGATCAAAGCTCTTGGTTGCCTCTTCAATTTCCTCGTAGCTGAACTCCTTCATTCTTCTTTAACTATTTGATCCCTTTGTCGTCGATGACTGCTTTAACTTGGCGCACCGAAAGCAGGGGAAGAATAAAGGTCAAAAGGGGGGAGAAAATACTAATAAAGAAGGCTAAAGCAGAGGCATCTACCTTGTGAGCTGCCAAAGTGGAAGGAGAGATGCCAACTGCTCTTTTCTTTGTCCCCTCCCTCCGTATTGATCAGAGTTTTACTATGCAGAAATACGATCTTCTTGAATTTTGCATTGACTAATTAAATTGGCTCATGATCGATCAAGAATGTCTTTGTCATTTCTGTATCAAATTAATACATTCAGCTGACTCAGCTAACCTACTGAAAAGTACTAACAACTCCAATATGCTCGCACCTTCGCTGTCTCCCTCAACTCCAATATGTTTGTTTTCTGATATTTATTATCAGAGAATGTGGATTACGAAATAACAGCTAGAAAACTAATGGGTGGGTGCGCAGCATTTAGTCACCGGATCAAAATAGCGATTGCGAAAATGAATGATTGGGGCCTCGATTCATATTGTCATCCGTTAACAACTTTAGTTGTCCGATTACGATAATGTATTGAACCGCGTGAAAAAATTGTATTACCCATTTCAAGTACTTAAATTTTAAAATATCTAAATCTCATAATATATTCTCAAAATACCCTTCCTCTTTTTCTACGTCTACTCAATTTTATTTTAAACTGACTGATAAATCTAGAGAACTTCGAATAACTTTAAATTAAAACAAATATATTTCTGAAAACTTCCTTAATATATTTATGCTCTCAGATCTGAATTCGATAGCATAAATTGAGGGTAGTTGATCATATTTAAAAGCGATGGAGATGACACGTTGTCGTTGACTGGGAGAAGACTGCGAGATAGAGAAGAGATGACACCTGACATTCCTTTCTAGGCACACCAGAAAGAGTAAACGGAAGGTTAAAGCGAGAACTAAGGAGAGAGTTTCTGGCGCAGACACTCCAACGTTCAAGTCAGTACTGTGACCGAGCGAAAAATGAAGAAGAAGATGAACAGTAGATATGTTTGTACATGTAATGTAAAGAGTATATGACTAACAGAGATGACCCCCTTTTGGATGCGTTTGGTTCAAGTTATCATGTATAACCTTTGTTATGTTATTACTTGGTAATCACATAATCAAGATTATGGGGAATAAAACATAACCAAATGTTGTTTGGTTCAATTTAGGTAATGCAACAAAAACTAGTTTGTTTAAAAATTTCAATGAATAACCTAATTTAATATTTTACTATATTACCTTTAGTTACAAAATCAACTATACATGATGATAATAATAATAATAATAATAATAATATATTATTATTATTATTATTTAAACTCTACATTTATTTTTTATTTTTTATTTTTTATTTTTTACTTTTTCATTTTCATGTTTTTCTTTATTTTTATATTTTTTTTATTTTTTTTATTTTGTTTGTTTTTTTTAATGTTTTTTATTTTTTTTACTTTTTTAATTTTCTAAATTTTTAAGTTTTTATATTTTTTTATGTTTTTTGGGGGTTTTAAAAATTTTTTAATGTTTTTTTATTATTTTTTACTTTTTTCAAAAAAAAATTTCCTATTTTTTATTTTTTTTCTCATTTTTTTTATGTTTTTTATATTTTTTTAAATGTTTTTCTTTTTTTTTTAAAGTTTTTTACAATTTTTTATTTTTAAAAAAAATTATGCTTTTTTTTTTCTTTACGTTTTTCTTTTTTGTTATATTTTTCTCTTATCCGAGGATATTTTGGGTAAAAAATATTCGTTAACCTCGAAATTAAGAAAATCCTCAGTTTTCCGAAGTTTTTCGATTCCTCGTTGCATGCCCCTTTTACTGATGTGTTAGGCATGAAACATTACTCGGGAATCATCGATTACCTAAACCAAACATGATTTTTATTGATAACCTTGGATGGATAACCAAGGTTATCAAGAATAACCCCCAACCAAACGCACCCTTTATGTTATCTTTCATAACCTCTGCAATAATAAGCCGATAAGTAATATCTGATGTGTAACACTCATAGGGTCTCTAATAATTCATGTAGATCTATGCATGATTAATATAGATTTATACATAATTAAAATAAGTCTTAATAATTCAAATAGATTTATACATGATATAGTATGGGCCTTATGTGGATTCTTCTTTAGAAAATAAAAAAAAAAGAGGCATGACAATGATTGAACCTTAGACCTCTTGGTAAGTGATTCCATGTCATAACCAGTGGCCCCAGCAGGGGTGTGTTGATATAAAGAAGAGGGAAATTGTTGTTAAAGGTAAGGAAAGTGGAGGCTCTCTTCACTAAGGAGGAGAAGTCCAAGTTTCCTTCCTCTTCTCATAATGAAAAGAGAGTTTTTACTTTCTCCCTTCATTAAGGATGAGTAAAAGAAGAGGGAAGGAAAATTTCATGTTTCCTTCTTTCTCTCTGATCCCATCCGAAGGCTGAGTCGGACGGAGGCTGGTCGCGGTGGCCTGGTTGTTGACGGAAAGTCGTAGGTGATCCGGCTCCCAAGGGTGGCTGACGCTGTTGCAGGACCCTGCGCACACTCAGACAATCCCCCTCCTCACGTTAGAGACCAGAACCCAGGGAAAAGTCCCCGGATCAGGCCCTCCGACGCTCAAGTCAGGTCCCTTTTTCCCCAGAAGAAACAGAGAGAATCGAAAATGAAAAGTTGTGAAAGGAAAGGGTGACGAGAGTGTGCGTCCCGGCGTACGAGGAATCTCCCTCTTTTTATGCACCCGCCTCGCTTCTAGAACCTGCCCTCTTGTCAGAAAACGTTAGACGCTGGACTTTGTCGCGTAGTCCTGGACACCTGTCGTGCTGCTATTGGTCGTGAAGGCATCTTCCTGTTTAGGAACCTCCGCCTTTACACATGGGCTTTGTCTTGTAGTGAGGGACACCTGTCAGGCCGCTATTGGTCATGAGAGCGTCTTCTCCTTTAGAAACCTCCGCCTTCGCACATCTCACTGGTATGTGATGATTAACCTTGACGGACAATTGTGATCCTTCCATTCCTGCACAGCTTGGCTCATCCTATTTGTCGCGGTCGGCATCTACCTCGCACCCCTCAACCAGATCTCGCCTTTAAGCGCTACTTGTTAGCCGAGCTGACCCTACGTAGCCCTATTGCTTCTGACCTGTGACTTATGGCTTGCGCTTCCGGGCCTTCGAGTCGTAGACCTGCAGACCGAGCCGTCTGTACCCAGCCCCCTCGCTTCCGATCTATGATTGTTTCTTGCGCTTCCAGGCCTTCACATTGCAGACCTGTAAATCGGGCTGTCTCTACCCAGCTCTGCCGCTCCCGACCTATGAGTACTTGCTGGCCCTTGACCGTAAGCCCGTAGGTCGGGCTATCTCTACATAGCTCTGCCGCTCCTGACCCATGAGTACTTGCTGGCCCTTGACTGTAAGCCCGTAGGTCAGGTTGTCTCTACATAGCTCTGCCGCTCCCGACCTATGAGTACTTGCTGGCCCTCGACTGTAAGCCCGTAGGTCGGGTTGTCTCTACATAGCTCTGCCGCTCCCGACCTATGCCCGGTGTTCCGCCTGTCATCTCTCCTTGTCTTTCGACTACTTGGCCTCCTTGGTCAACAAGTCCGCCTGACCTCTGACTGCCCCCACATGCTTGCCTTTGACTGCCTAGCCAACCTGACCATTGACTGCTGAATCACCCTGACTATTGACCGCCACGTCCTCTTGACTTTTGACCGCTACATCGCCTTGACTTTTCTAACCCTTTCCTCTTGGGCCCCTCCATTGCCACCCGTATCACAAGCCTCCCTCACAAGTCTAGTCAAAGGACGACGAAAGTCTGACTGACTAGACCTCAGCAGATCTTGAAGATCTCAGCATATCTTTGTGACCTCAGCCTCAGCATATCTCTGCGCGTTTTGCTTCCTGCCTCACGCCTCAACCTTTGTGTCGCGTCGCCTGGGATACCATGCCTCCTTAATTGCTTTGCCAGTCGCTTGGGGTACCGTGCCCACATAGTTTTGCTTTGACTTGGCCACCCGCCTTCTTTATAAAGAGCCTCACGGTCACTTCTTTATTCCATCCTTCCTCTTTCATGCCTTCCTACTTCCTTTTGCTAACCCGTGTTCTACCAGCTTCTTTGCCACATGATGCCTTCTCCTTCTTCTGAGGAGGTTGATCAACCACCCTCCCAAATGATGATTAATCAACTCGCCTCGCTACTTTCCGCGAGGGAACGCGAACTGGAGCGCGTGTCCCAAGATCGGGCTCGCCAGACGGTCGCCCTGCATTCCATGGAAGCTCAGTATCGTCTCGCAAAGTATTGCGTGCATGCAGAGAAGGCGAGGAAAGAGGAATGCCAGGCTAGCCTGCAGCGCCAACTTAGTCTTCAGGAACGTTTGCAGCAAGAGCATGAAACGGAGCTGTCTCTCCTCCGTGCGCGTCTCGACGATAAGCAACATACGATCGCTCAGCAGCAAACAGTCATCGACTCCTTACACGCGCGGCTAACTCGAGCCTTGAACGCCCCAGAGGCTCCTGAGTCCCCAGACATTTCTTCACACGGCAGTGCTCATTCTCCATGACCAATCCCTTCCCCGAGTTAAAGCTGGTCTGGGTGATAATTGTCTCAGTGGCTCCTTTCCCGCAAGACGTTCCCGCTTGTAGCCTCAGCTGTATCACCTACTTATTGCACTGTGTCACTGTACTTGTCTGTCTGTTCTTTTCCAGCATAGTCTTTCCTGCTCAATTTTCATCTAGCAAGCATTCTTAGAAACTGGCCCATATGTAAGAGACAAGAGTTGCCTCATGACTCATTTTTATGTACGAATTTTGGATAATAAAATCGACCTAGTGCTTGAAACTTAAAACTGTAATGAACGTGTAAAACCTGACGCTCTAGGAGTAGGGTAGATGACCTTCCGCATCCCTTGCCTTGCGTATTTGCTGCATATTTGCAATTTGCGCAAAATAAAGTCAAATGTAGCTGACCTGATTATTGAAAACACTCCGCTCAATGTGAGGCATATCCCTCTGAAAGGTAGTCAGGTGTGGGCGCCGAGCTCACTTGTGGTTTTCGCAGGGGAGTTGATTTTTGATCCCCGCGTGGGGGCCGACCTGAAAGGTCGTTGGGCGTGAGGACAGAGCTCACTTTCGATTCTCGCATGGGAGCCGACCTGAAAGGTCGTTGGGCGTGAGAACAGAGCTCACTTATAACTCGCACTGAGGCGAGAGTCTGGGACTACCGACCTAAGAGGTCGTTGGGCGTGAGCACAGGGCTCACTTATAATTCTCGCATGGGAGCCGACCTGAAAGGTCGTTGGGCGTGAGAGTAGAGCTCACTTATAACTCGCACTGAGGCGAGAGTCTGGGACTACCGACCTAAGAGGCCGTTGGGCGTGAGCACAGGGCTCACTTATAATTCTCGCATGGGAGCCGACCTGAAAGGTCGTTGAGCGTGAGAGCAGAGCTCACTTATAACTCGCACTGAGGCGAGAGTCTGGGACTACCGACCTAAAAGGCCGTTGGGCATGAGCACAGGGCTCACTTATAATTCTCGCATGGGAGCCGACCTGAAAGGTCGTTGGGCGTGAGAGCAGAGCTCACTTATAACTCGCACTGAGGCGAGAGTCTGGGACTATCGACCTAAAAGGCCGTTGGGCGTGAGCATAGGGCTCACTTATAATTCTCGCATGGGAGCCGACCTGAAAGGTCGTTGGGCGTGAGAGCAGAGCTCACTTATAACTCGCACCGAGGCGAGAGTCTGGGACTACCGACCTAAAAGGTCGTTGGGCGTGAGCACAGGGCTCACTTATAATTCTCGCATGGGAGCCGACCTGAAAGGTCGTTGGGCGTGAGAGCAGAGCTCACTTATAACTCGCACTGAGGCGAGAGTCTGGGACTACCGACCTAAAAGGCCGTTGGGCGTGAGCACAGGGCTCACTTATAATTCTCGCATGGGAGCCGACCTGAAAGGTCGTTGGGCGTGAGAGCAGAGCTCACTTATAACTCGCACTGAGGCGAGAGTCTGGGACTACCGACCTAAAAGGTCGTTGGGCGTGAGCACAGGGCTCACTTATAATTCTCGCATGGGAGCCGACCTGAAAGGTCGTTGGGCGTGAGAGCAGAGCTCACTTATAACTCGCACTGAGGCGAGAGTCTGGGATACTCCGGTCCGAGACCGGTGGCGATGGCGCTGGTCCGAGACCAGTAATGATACTCCGGTCCGAGACCGGTGGCGATGGCGCTGGTCCGAGACTAGTAAGAACTCCACACGGCAAAGGCATAGATGCATGGCTCTTCTTCGCCTTCATTTGTCTCGCCCATACCGACCTGATCGCTTTGGTTGATCTGGTCGTTATTGTTGGCTTTACGCGTCGCATTTCTTCCTGCAATTGCGCTATGTACAATATAGAATTAAGAATAGAGGAGGGAGCGTAGAGACCTTACTCAACCCCTGGGCCACAGTGTTCTTGCAGCTTATGATGACCCCATGGTTCCCGCGATGTGCACGGCTAGCTTGCCTCATTCGCGACCCTTTTGAATTGCCAGACTTCTGCAGTTTCATGAAACTTCCCGCCTAGCCTTGAACCTTTCACGAAGAACGCTTCTTTTTTTAGGCCACGCCCCTTCATGATTACCTTGCCTTATCGATCTTTAATGCGCTTCTTCTCGCGGTGACACCTGTCCGACGCCTTTACTGCGCACGCCTCCTGACGGCAGCCTCTGACCCCTTTTTTGCACCCTTCGGCGCTTATTTCCATCCGACGGCGTTGAGGCGCTTAACCCAAAAAGATACTCGACTCGACTCTCGAGGTTTCCTAGGAATGAATGGGCTTCATAAACCCTAAAGGCAGTCCGCTTTCCTTACTTCGACGCTTCGTTATCCTCCTCCTCTAGTTCGCGTCCGTTTCTGGCAGTGCAACTACTCGTTCTCCTGCTTGTGCCCGACCTGTGACCCCTCTCGTCTTCCTTCCCCTCGCCTGCTTACTCCTTGTAATCATGGATGGTAAGGAACTCTTCTGGTATTCCCGTTACATCTCTGATTTAGACCATCACGACCTGTCTTCATTGCAATCCAATCTGGGGCTAGGCGTCGCATATGAGTTTCGTCTTCCCTCGCCAGATGAGCATCCTTCTTCTCCTCCCGAAGGGTTTATCACTGTTTTTAGGTACCAAATCTTAGGTGGTCTTCGCTTTCCTTTGCATCCTTTTTTCTCCGAGTTGAGTCAGTATTGCGGCATTGGTATCTCTCAGTTTGCCCCCAATGTATTCCGAGCGGTCTGCGGAACTATCATCTTGTGCTGCATTTACCAAATTCCCTTGACCGCTAGACTATTCCATCACTTCTATTTCTTCCGATGAGCCGAAGCAGGGGTATTCAACGTGTAACACCCCTAGAAAGCCTAGAAGGGTAATGGGAGTACGAATGAAAAGAGGATGTAAATACTCTATGTTAAATATTAAGATGGATTTAGATGATTAAAACTTTATGAAAGAAAAATAAAGTTGAGAATATAATCATCTAAGCATGATTTAAAATGTATGGAATTAATGTGGACAAAAGAAAGAAATAAGAGATAATATGTACATGTATGAAATATTTATGCATAATGCATAATAAATATGAATTATTATGTGTAAAAGAAAATAAAATGTTAGAAGAGAGATTGAACCTTGGATCTCTTGTAGGGAACATGTATAGGATACCAAAGGGGATAGGAGAATTATTGATAAGGAGAGAAAGGATTAAGTAGTTAAGAATAAGAAAGGATTCTTTTTACTTAAAAGAAAAAGGAAGTAAAAAGAAATAAAAATATACATAACCAAGTTTTGAACCTTGGTTCTCTTGTGGATGCATGCATGTATTAACCAAGTGGGATAAGAGAGGATATTGTAAGAGGAGAGATAGAAAATTTTATTAAAGGAGAGAAAAGAGAGAGATTAAGAGAGAACTCACAAGGCATATCTCTAGAATATTCCTATCATAAAGAAGAGGAATAAATGGGGAGGATGAATCAAGTCAAATTTCCTCCCCTCATTTTAGTATAAATAGGCATGGAGGGGTGACTTCAAATTCATCCTCCACTCCTCTCCCTCTCCTCCTCCCTCTTGTGCCGAGACCCCCTCTTCCTCTCCTCTTCTTCTTGTTGCCAAGCAACACAAGAGGAAGGAAGCTCCTCTTCCTCCTCACTCCCTCCCTCTTCTTTCTTCCTTGTTGTTGCCGAGCAACACAAGAGGAAGAAGCTTCTTCTTCCTCCCCTCTCCACCAAAAGACCTAGCAACTCCTTTCCCTCCATTGGTGCCGAACCTAGCAAGCAAGAAGAAAGGTCCAAGCAAGTTCTCAATTCTAGGAAACTTAAGCGAAGAAGGTAAGCTTCCCCTCACCTGTGGTACAAGGCTTTTTACATGTTTTTATGATTTTATGAGGATTTTAAAACCTAGAAACAAGTATGAGAAAATTCGGTTAAGAAGAGCTTTCGAAATCTAGTGATGAGTCTTCACTAAATGATAGATTTTCTATGCCATGGGAAAGGATTCTTCTTCATGTTTTTATACCTATATGATGCTTGATAAGAGGAGCACTTAACCCTAGAATTTCGGCCAAAAATATTTTTAAGAGGCTAGAGAAATTCATTGTTCTACTCAACTAGTACAAGGTTCTTCCTATGAAATGTTAGGGACCATGTAATTAGTTTTCTTGCTTAAAAGATGTTTGAACTAAAAGGAAACCCACCCATATGTTTCGGCCAAGAAGGGGTTTAGGGTTAGGAATACCCTTAAATTTAAATAAACATGCTCATGAGGTAGGATACAAAGATGTTAAAAGATTTGTATGTTTCGGCCAAGTTGTTCATGAACTAAATTTATATGTTTATTTCTTAGTAAATTTTACCATGAAACTCACTTAGGTTTTCATGCTTTAGACTACTTAAGAACCTAGCTAAAGAATGGTAGGTTTCGGCCATGTGAAAGAAATAAAAGAAAAAAAAAGGGAAAGAAAGAAACCTAGGAAATGTTATGCAATGAAATTTATGTAAATGCCATGATATGTGATAGCATATGAAATGCTATACATAATAAGAAGAATGAAATTTATGTAAATGCCATGATATGTGATAGCATATGAAATGCTATACATAATGAGAAGAATGAAATATATGTAAATGCCATGATATGTGATAGCATATGAAATGCTATACATAATGAGAAGAATGAAATATATGTAAATGCCATGATATGTGATAGCATATGAAATGCTATACATAATGAGAAGAATGAAATTATGTGAATGCCATGATATGTGATAGCGTATGAAATGCTATACATAATGAGAGGAATGAAAAATGAAATGCATGAAAGATTGTTAGGGATATGATATGATAGTTATGCATGATAAATTACTTTGTATGGTTTGTACCAAGGGTGGGCTCCGTAAACGCCCCGGGGTCGATGGAATAAGACTCGGGCCTCGTCAGTAATGGGCTTCTGATGCCCTAGGTCGATGGAGTAAGACTCGGGCCTAGTATGTATGTATGGTAGGGTTCAAGACTTGCTACCTTGGACCTACGTATGATGTATGTGGTACAAACCGGGATCCCAAATGATGATGATATTAATTTCAAGTACTTACAAGTATAAGTTTTCAAATTCATGATGCATTGCCTGCATATGTGCTTGAATTAGCTAATGATTTGATATGATGCCATGATGATATGAATACGATACCTTTGTACGTTGTATGCTTATGATATTACGCATGATGTTAATATACGATGATTTTCGGTTTTAGTGAGTAGGAAAGGAACTTACTGAGCCATGAGTGCTCACAGCTTACTTTCCTTGTACCGCAGATAAAAGAACTGGATGAACTAGAGGAGCAACAGGAGGAGCGGATAATGATGTGTGTGGTGGTGGCTCGGCAAAGAACGATTCGGACAGATTAATATGATTAGTTATAGAATCAATATATGCATATTTAATCTGTGATATCATGCTTATTTAAATAAAATGAATGGTTTAAATTTTTTTATTCTTCCGCTGTTATAACTAAAACATGTACGTAAGTAGTAATAAGAACGTAACGCCGCCTTTGGGTTGGGTAAGAAGGGCGGGCGTTACACAACGTTCAGGCCAAGCCGGGCCATAAGTTCTTTGATGACCTACCTTCTTCCAATAAAGGCTGGAGGTCTCGCTTTTTCTTCCTCAAGCCCCCCGTCCCCTTAGTCGGGCCTTCCCAATGGCGTCCCCTCCTCGCTTCGGACTTCCCTTCGCATGTCCATGAACCTGCATGCTCCGCGGCTGTAGACAAGCTGAAAGGTGTTGTTGTTCGTCTGTCTGTGCTGATGCTAGAAGGCATTCTGCACGCTTTTGGCCTTAGTCCTGTCTCCACAGAAATCGGAGCTCCTTTTGGTAAGTTGTTATCTTTTTGTATACCGCTCTTCGCTAACTGAGGTGCTTTTTCTTCTTATTTTTGTAGTGGCTGCCATCCTCCGTTCCTTCGCCAGTCAGGAGACGCCCTCGGTGGTCATTCTGCAAGCTCTGAATGAGGAGCTAACACAGGGTCCACCTTCTGATCCCGCCGTCGCCGCCGGTCCGCAGCTTTCGGAACCCCGGACTTCTGATGCGGAGGACGCCCCGATGCTTATTGAGCCACCTACTCTCAACCCTGCAAACCCAGCCCTACCCCGCGTCTCTGATCAACCTACGGCTGAGCCATCGCCTGCAGGACAAGTGCCTTCTCTCCCTCCAACTATGAAGCTGCGCCTGGTACGCAAGGGCAAAAGGATGGCCCCAGTCGTCGCAACTTCTCCTCCACCTCCTCGCCGTCAACGCGTAGTGAGCATCTCTTCCCCCACCAGGTCCTCGGACACGAGCTCGACCCAAGAGACAAGCGGGGCCCGGGAGAAGGCCTCTGATCTGGAGGTGGCAGACCCGCCATCGGACCTGACCGCTCCGCTGCCAATCCAGAGTATATTGCCTGCCCCACCTTCGTCCTCCAGCGATCAACCCCTGGGCTGCTAACTCGCTCAACTTCTCCTCCTCTCGTGCCTATGAGCTCAGCCGTGCCGACTCTGGAACTGCCATCTGCGGACCTGACCTTTGAGGCTTCTTGGAGGCTTCCCTCAGAGACCGACCCGGCCTACATATCCGCTGCCGACCTATCTCCTATCTTTGGTAGGCTCGATTTCTATGGGGCCTTGGCTACTTCCTGGCAATCAGCCAATCGGCAGTTCTGGGAGAGCAGTTCCCCTTTGGAGGAGTTCGATCAAGTTGCTCGCTTCCTGGTAGCGGTAAGCTCTTTCTCTTCTTCTTCCTGGTGTCCATGTGTTTCCGTAACCTCCTTTCCCTTCTTCCGGCTACTGGCAGACCTGCTCCGCTAGTCTAAGCGCCGTGCAACGAGTGGCCGAGCTTCAGCGAGAGAACGCGGCGCTCAAGGCACGTCTTCAGGAACTAGAGCACCCTGCGGCTCCCTCAGCTCCTCCTGAGCCTTCTCTTGGAAGCTTGGATGCTTATCTGCATGCCGCCGGGGAGTCGGCGGCCTCTGCTCGGGCCATTTCCCATGCTGCCTTCACTAAACTTCAACAGTTGGAGGCAGCTTTGAAGATGAGTGAGTCTTCCATGGCTTCTGAAGCGGATCGCCATCAAGTGACAGTTTCTGAGCTGAAAGCCAAAGAGGCAGAGCTGCTCTCCCAATCAGAGGAGTTGACGCTGCTACGGCAAGGTCAGGAGCTCTTGCAAATGGGGTTGGCCGATGCCCAGGCCCTGGCTAGTGTTGCCGCTAGCCGGGAAGCAACCATGCGGGCTCAGTGGGAAGCTTGCCAAGCCACTCTCCAATCCTTGTAAGCGGAGTTGTCGAAGGCCCAGGAAGCGGTGTCTCAAGGCCAGAGCGATTTGTTCGTGGCCCGTGCCGAGACTGCGGAGAACCGAAACAGTTTGGAGGTGTACCGGGCTGACGAATCAGAGCGGCTAAAGGCGTACAGACTGGCCTACGTCCGCTCTTCCTTCTTCCTCCATAAGTTGGGACGCTGGATGGTCTTGTTGCTCTTTCATGGGGCCGCTGGTGGAGTCAGACAGGCCTTTGAGCAAGGTTTCCTACGCTCGGCACCTCCTGCCACCTTCCTGGACACAGCTCGCCTAACCAGGGAATTGCCGCAGGAAATCTTCCCTTCCTTCGAAGCGGATGAGGGACTTTTCCTTTTGGAGGCTCCTCCCCCTGCGGCCGATCCAGCTCCCGGGGATATCTCTGCCCAGGCCCCTCCTGTTCTTGCACCTACTGCGTCTGCTAATCCTGCGTCTCCCGGCATAGTGCCAGCCGACCCCGGGCTCCTTCTGCTGGCCTCCGTTGATTCTGCGCCTTCTCCCCCGGATGTCGTATGATGAGCGATGTATTGTAATGTTCACCTTTTATGTGTTGATGCTGAACCTTCCGTGATTGTACTTACTCGCGTGGTCCCACTGAACTTTGAATGGATGTTCTTAGCTTGCTTTTGCTTATTTTGCCTTTGCCATGTCGCTCTACTCCCAATAGTCGCTTTTATACCGAGCCTGGCGAGGGCCAGTTTTCACCTTTTGTCTTTGATGCGTGTCCATGCAGCTCGCTGATCTGCTCCACCTTTCTCTCCGACGGCCGCTTCTGCCCACCTTTGTCCTTACGAGGCAATCACCTCATGAGGCGCCTCGTACTTTGAGCCTTTGCCTTTCCCATAATGCCCTCTGGTTATATTCTCGATGCTCATCGTAGAGCGCTCCTTGTCTATTTCCGCCCCTGTATCCACCATCCGTTGTTAATGTACGAGAATATCCTTCCTCCACGATACCTATAAGTATCTTCTTCCTCTCTCCCTTCTGTTATGCTTCGCCATCACCACGGAGTACTCAAACGCCGCCGCCGCCGATTGACTTTCTCCGAGATCACGCCGCGCTCCTTCCTTTTTTTCTTAACCCCCTCTCTTCGTCTGTTCCTTCTACCTCCTGAGATAATCTCCCTTGCAATGACCTCTCCTTCTTGGGTTTCCTTGTTGGCGGAGCACTTCCCAGGCGCTTCAACTTTCGCTGAGTTGGATTGGGACGACCTACGATACACTTACGAAATCCCTACTAGCTTTCGCCCCATCATCCCTACGGGTGTGAACTTGTACTTCGATCCCCCGCCTGGTTTCTGTACTTTCTTTACTGAGCAATTTGTATTTGGTCTTCGTCTACCCCTGCATCCTTTTCTGTCTGGAGTGTGCCGCTACTTTAAGATCCCCTTAGGTCAGCTAACTCCCAATTCCATAAAGATTTTGTGTGGCTTTGTAATACTCTGCGAAGTTTGCGAGGTTTCCTGGTCCGCTCCCCTCTTTCACTGCTTCTTTGCTCTTACTCGGCACGTTGATGGTCTTTTTGACTTCCAAGCTCGCAGTCATACCGCTTTCTTCTCTCCTCTTCCTCCTCCCAGTGCTAACTGGAGGAAAAAATTCTTTTTTCTCCGATTTCCTGAAGAAGTAGACTGGCATCTGCGATGGCAATCTGCGCTGCCTCCGACTTCGGCGTTGGACGAATTCCACATGGACCTCCCCTATGCTACGGCTGCCACTTGAATGGAGGATTGGCGCTTGAACCTAACGAGACTGTTGTCTGAAGACCTACTTTCCTTTTTCCGGCTGAGCTTCGTTTCCTCTGAAACATCGCACTCCTTGGGTAAGTTCACGCTGAGCTCCACCTCCCTTGCGATCATATTCTCCGCTAGAATAACCTTTCGTGTTGGTGCCTATAGCTGAGGTTCTGCATCGCGCCTCAGAGGTTTTGCCTTTGCCCCTCGATGATCTGGAAATACTGCGACGCGGTCGGGCAATCTTGGGGAGGAGGCTACTCCCTCATCTTGGATCCGCCTCATTCGGGGCAGCGACCTAGCCTACTTCCAACCCCGCCTCACACAGCGCTTCTCCTTCATCTGCCGCCCTGGGCCGAGGTCGGGGTCATGATCAAGCTGCTTGTCCGGCCAGACGTGTCTTCCGAGGAGCCTTCCGGGCCTCCAGACGTGGTCGCGCCGCCCTTCGTCGCGCAGGTCGAGGCTCATCTGATCAAGACGCCCCAGACCGGGGTGCTGCAGCCTCTTCACAGGGTTAGTCTCGCTCTGATGACTCTGACTCTGATAACCAGTCCCTGCTTCACAGGCGGCGCCGAAGACCAGGTCTGACTTTATTAACGCTTGATTCTGTTCCTTATACTACCACATTGCCCCTTGCTGCCGTCGTGACTGGCTCTGACATCACTTCCCTTTTTATTTTTGTTTTCTTTATTTGGCAGCCTCTCCCAACCCCTATAGGGGACGACCAGCTGCGTTCCGCTCTGCCCCTACTACTGCAGTGGAAGACAGTCCAGGCGATCATCAAAACCCCGCGCCTACTGAGCCCGTTCCCGAGCCACCTCCTGCCCCTCCTGGTGCTGACGTCGGCCCTTCTCAACCTTCCTCCTCCACCCGCCATCGCTACAGGACCACCATCCCCTCTGAAGCTGCTCTAGCTCGGCGATCTGACACCCCTACGAGCCTTCTGATGATGAAAGACTGCCTCGGCAGTTTGTGGGCAGAGAGCATGGATCAGATGGGTAACGCGTCGTCGTTAGTCCAGATGGATAGGTTCTCGAAGTCCTGGGCCAAAGTACGTACTCCTTACCTTACCCTTGCTATTGTATTGCCTTAACTGAAGGTTATATCTTCTGCCCAGACTCACGCCGAATCTTTGGTGCTGAACCAATCCTTCCACACCCTCCATCATGAAAGCAAAGAACTCCGGGAGAGAGTCTCCGAATTAGAGCTGCAACTGAACGACCCTGCCCAAGCCAGCTATGCTTTGCGGGTGGAGATTCAAGCCCTAATCAATCAAACCGACCGTCAGAAACGGTCCCTGATACAGGTGAAAGATGAGCTCCGAGCTATGAGGGAGGAGAGAACTGCATCTGAGGCGGGGTATCAGCAACAACTAGCCCACCAAGCTCAAGAGATACAGTCCAAAGATACCCTTCTGCAGGAGAGGGGCGAGAAATTGGAGGTTCAGGCAGCTCAACTGGAGACTCAAGCAGCTGAACTGAGGGCTCTGAAAGCAGAACTATCCCAGTCCCGAGCGGCTTTGTCGGGAGTATCCACCGCCTTGGTCGTCTATCAAGAAGGAGAGGAGGACCGTTGCCTGCGAAGTCAAATGTCTTATTTGACCTCTCCCGAATTTTTATCCCAGGCTGGGGCACGCTTCTCCGCGACCATACCATACACGGCGGCCGGGGTTATCCGACAGCTGCACGCGCAGGGCTTCTTGAGCTCCATCCCCCCCGCAGACTTTTTTGATCGCCATCAAATCATTCATGGCTTTCCAGATGATATTTTTGTTCCTTTCAAATGATCTGTACCAACTGCTTAAACCGATGAAATTTTTACATGTACATACGTATCTTTGAGTTTTAGCTTGACTACCATGCTATCTCTAGCCCCCTCGGCCGACCTGGCTTACAGCAACAGGGTTGGCATCCCTCACACCCGATAGGGCTGTAGATAGTTAGCACTCCAAGGTCGGTCTAGCTTCCTTCCTTGAGCGTCTTGCAAATAATAGGCCCCCGACGCCAACTTCTTGATGACTTTGTAAAGTCCGTCCCATTGAGGCGCCAACTTTGTCACTTCCCCCAAGGGTTTCACCTGCTTCCAGACCAGGTCACCTTCTCCGAAGAATCGGGGGATCACCCTTCTATTATAGTTTTGCCTCATTCTCTGTCTATAGGCCTCCAACCTGGCAGCTGTTTGTTCACGGATTTCGTTGATGAAATCTAGCTCAGCCAGCCGTCGCTCTGCGTTCCCTTCATCATACATCATTCTTCTCACGGACGATATCCCGACCTCTAGAGGTACCACTGCTTCGTTGTCATATACTAAATGAAAAGGTGTCAAACCTGTACTTTCTCGGGGTGTCGTACGATAGGCCCACAAAATGCTCGGCAGCTCGTCCACCCAACTACCTCCAGTGTGATCCAGCTTAACTTTGAGCCCCCGCACTATTTCTCGATTGACTACCTCTGTCTGACCATTGCTTTGCGGATGAGCCACCGAAGTGAAGGCCTGAGTTATGCCGAACCCCTTGCACCAATTTTGTATTTTGCGTCCTTGAAATTGTCTGCCATTATCTGACACCAATTTGTGAGGCAAGCCGAATCTGGAAAAGATATTTTTCCATAAGAACTGGATCACCGCATCTTCAGTGATTTTAGCCAGAGCTTCCGCTTCCACCCACTTGGAGAAGTAATCTACTGCTACCAATAAGAAACGTCTTTGCCCGGTAGCCATCGGAAAAGGTCCTACGATGTCCATACCCCACTGGTCAAAAGGGCAAGACACTATGGAAGTTCTCAGCAGCTCTGTAGGTCGGTGCGTCAGGTTCTGGTACCTTTGGCATGACAAACAAGTATTCACCAGCTTCTGTGCGTCCCTTTGCAAGGTAGGCCAGAAATACCCGGCCAATAGCACCTTCCGAGCCAGCGTTCTTCCACCTGCGTGGTTGCCACAGCATCCCAAATGTATCTCCCGCAAGGCCTGGTTTGCTTCTTCCATATTCAAGCACTTGAGCAGAGGTCTGGAGAAAGACCTTTTGTACAGTTGATCTCCAATCATAACATAAGAATGAGCCTGTCTCCTGAGCATACGTGCCTCTTCTAGGTTGGCGGGTACAATTCCCTGCTGGAGGAAACTCATTATGGGCGCCCTCCAATCAATAACTCCTCCCAGGTTATTTTGCAGATCGATCTGAGCTATAAGGAAGGTCTGCGATATAGATCTGTCAAGTACCCAAGTAGTCAGGGAGCTGGCCATTTTAGCTAGTTCATCTGCCCTTTCATTTTCCGACCTGGGAATCTTGGTGACTGTGACTTTTTTAAAATCTTTCCTCATCTTCTCATAGGCTTCCTTGTAAACTTGCATCTTTTCGTTGTTTGCTTCAAAATGTTCGGTCACCTGCTGAGTTACTAGCTGTGAATCCGAGTATATTACGACTCGGCTTGCCCCCACATGCCGAGCTGCTTGCAAACCTGCTAACAGGGCTTCATACTCTGCCTCATTGTTGGTAGCTCTAAAATTTAGCCGTACAGCCAACTGCATAATGTCTCCCTGTGGAGATATTAGCAGTGCACCTATACCACTTCCCCGCTGGGTAGCTGATCCGTCTACATAAATTTTCCAGACCTCCTCCGAGTCTGCTTGATAAACTTCTGTCAAGAAATCCGCCAGAGCCTGTGCTTTGATCGCGGTTCGGGGCTGATACTGTATATCATATTCCCCTAGCTCGGTTGCCCATTTGATAAGCCGACCCGCTACCTCCACCTTGGTGAGAGCTCGGCCCATTGTACTATTTGTCAGGACAGTGATGGGATGCGCCAAAAAATACGGTCGGAGGCGCCGAGCCATTAGAACAAGTCCGTAAACTAACTTTTCCAGGGCCGTGTACCGAGACTCAGCCCCCTTCAATAGATGACTGAAAAAATACATTGGCCGTTGTACACTGTCCTGTTCTTTAACCAGCACGGCCCCCACGGCCTCGGGGGTGGCTGACAAGTAAACCCAAAGGGGCTCTCCCACAACAGGCTTGAACAGTGATGGCAAGGACTCCAGGTATTGCTTTATCTCCTCAAAGGCCTGTGTGCATTCTTTCGTCCACTGAAACTTGGCCGCTTTCCTGAGCACTTTGAAGAAGGGCACCGCTCGATCTGCAGATCTGGAGATGAATCAGGACAGTGCTGTTATCCTGCCGACCAGCTTCTGTGTTTCCTTCAGATTCTGAGGGATCTGCATATTCCGAAGTGCTTGAACCTTCTCAGGATTAGCTTCTATCCCTCGTTCAGTCACCAAGTAGCCCAGAAACTTCCCTCCTTTGGCCCCGAACAGACATTTCAGGGGATTCAGCTTTATCCCATATTGCCTCAGAGTTCCACAGGTTTCTTCTACATCTTTTATTAGACTCGACGCCAGGGGGGACTTGATCAGGATGTCATCAACATAGACTTCTACGTTCCGCCCGATCTGACTCCGAAAGACTTTGTCCATCATCCTTTGGTATGTAGCCCCAGCGTTCCTGAGTCCAAATGGCATGACCGTATAGCAAAAAGTACCGTCGGCTGTTATGAAGCTGACTTTCTCCTGATCCTCCCTAGCCAAGGGTATCTGATGATATCCTTGATAAGCGTCCATCATGTATATCCTCTCACAGCCAGTTGTTGAATCCACCACCTGATCGATCCTCGGGAGAGGATAACAGTCTTTGGGGGTGGCCCTGTTGAGGTCGCGGAAGTCTATGCACACCCTCCACTTGTTGTTGGGCTTCTTCACCAATACAACGTTAGAAAGCCAGGGCGGGAATTGCACCTCTCGAATATGTCCTGCCTTCCTGAGCGGATCCACTTCAGCTCGGATAATCTTATTCTGGTCGGCAGAGAAGTTTCTCTTCTTCTGCTTGACTGGCTTGGCTTCGGGTATAATATGCAGCTTGTGCTCAGCTACTTCTGGTTTGACCCCGGGAAGCTCTTCCAGTGACCAAGCAAAAACATCCCTATTACGGATTAGACACTGTATCAGCTCCAACTTAAGCTCCGGTGGTAAGTCACTGGCAATGCGAGTGATGCTCTCTACTCTATCCGCATGCAGCCGAATTTCTTCCCAAGGGATAGACTCCTCGGCAATAGGCAGAGGCTCCTCTTGGATAGCGTGTACTCCCCCATCCTGTGTCCTCCGGCTCTTGCGCGCCTCCACACGGACCATGTCAATGTAGCAGCTGCGGGACACCTTCTGCTCTCCCTTGACTTCCCCGACCTGCTCGCCGACCGGAAACTTGATCTTTTGGTGAAAAGTGGAGACGGCAGCCCGGAACTCATGCAGAGCTGGCCTTCCCAGGATGACGTTGTAGGAGGAAGGCGCATCCACCACTATAAAGGTACTCCTTTGGGTGCGCACCAGTGGCTCAGTGCCCAGGGAGATGGCCAGCTTCATCTGACCCATGGGCTTGACTTCGTTGCCTGTGAACCCGTACAAAGAAGTGGTTACGGGTTAGAGCTCAGCGGTGTCAATCTGCATCTCCTCGAACGTAGCTCTGAATAAAATGTTGACCGAGCTCCCGGTATCCACAAAGACCCGAGCCACTCGGCTGTTAGC
Organism: Zingiber officinale; assembly: GCF_018446385.1. NCBI lineage: Eukaryota > Viridiplantae > Streptophyta > Magnoliopsida > Zingiberales > Zingiberaceae > Zingiber > Zingiber officinale. The sequence goes on along the minus strand of NC_056004.1, from coordinate 34,894,444 downwards.
AATAACGACCTTGATTATGAGGGTGTCATCGTGGGGCAGTTCCAGACCCTCCAAATCTTGTGGCCCAAAGCTAATGACAGGGCCAGATTCTTGCTCGTGGCTGCACCCCACAACTCCCACATACAATCGCCGACCGTGTGACTTACGGGCTCGGCCTGAGTCCCCGTCAGTGGGCCCTCCTGAAATCATACCGATCTCTCGCACAACAGCGTTGTCCCGGTTCTCTAGTTCTCCGGCATCTCTTCGATCTTCCCCGAGGCCAGCTGGGTTAGCTGGGCCGGCTAGGTCGAGCCGGGTCTGCCGAGCACGCCCAGCTGTAGCCCGTTCTTCTTCCATTCTCTGTATTTGGGGCGCCAACTCCGGGGGAGGCAAGCCCTGCTCTGCAGCTCGCCTGGAGTCACGGGCGAATTGGAAGCAGTTACTGAGATCGTGAGTCCTGGACCGATGATATGTGCAATATGTGCTCCCCTTGGTCCAGGCCTGGGCGCGTGTATGGCAGCGACTCGCGGAGCTGGCCTAACTCCCTGAGCGGGCTGAGGGGCAGGCTTGGGTTGAATGCGCTGGAAGGGCTGAGCTGGCTGTGGTGCTCTCCTTTCATGTCGGTTGCCAGGACTCACCGTCTTTTCAGCCTTCCACCTAGCGGCCTGAGCTTCCTCCACCTTGATGTAGCAAGAAGCTTTCTCCACCATATCATCAAAACTCCGGGCGGGGTTCTTGATGAGGTCCCTAAAGAATTCCCCTTCTCGCAATCCGTGGGAGAAGGCGCTCATCAATATTTCTGAGGTGGCGGAGGGGACATCATTGGCCACCTGACTGAATCGATTGATGTAGCTTCGCAAGGGCTCGATCGAATCCTGCTTGAGAGCAAAAAGACAGTGGTCGATTTTTTGATACTTACGGCTATTGGCGAAATGGCGTAAGAAGGCCGTTTTGAAATCCATGAAGCGATTGATGGACTCTGGGGGCAACCCATCGAACCACTTCTGCGCCGACCCGGACAGGGTGTGTAGGAATACTCGACATTTGACAGCATCGCTGTATTGATACAAGATAGCCGCGTTCTTGAACTTCCGCAGGTGCTCTTCCGGATCCTTGCTCCCATCGTATTCTCCAATGTTCGGGGCTCGGTAACCCCTAGGCAGGCTTTCCCTCAGGATCTGAGCCGAGAAAGGTACCTTGTCGTCTGGATCTTCAGGCAGATCTCTGGCGGAGGCTATAGCTTTTCCCTTCCCTACATCCCGGGGTGGATGCAGAGAGCTCTCTGCCACCGACGCCTGTGGCTCTTCTTTCTTCGGACTATGCTCGCGAGGCCCAGGCTGATGGTAGTTGCGGCGAGGCTCCCGGAATGAAGTACGAGGGAGTTCTTCCTGCTGCTTCCTCTTTGAGCCCCTGTTGGAGGCAGGAGCTGGTTCTTTAGACGCTTCAGGCGCCAAGCGAGGTCGTGAAACCGTTCCTTGTTTTTCAGAGGCGGCTTGCTTCCTGACCTCCTTGAAGAGCTCGTACTCCCCCGCAGTCATGGTGACATTAATCCTCCTGCTGGAACTTCGGCCAGAGTCCTCCATCTTCACGCTTCGGATCAGGCTATTGTGTTTCCCACATACGGCGCCAAATTTGATCCCGTCCGAAGGCTGAGTCAGACGGAGGCTGGTCGCGGTGGCCTGGTTGTTGACGGAAAGTCGTAGGTGATCCGGCTCCCACGGGTGGCTGACGCTGTTGCAGGACCCTGCGCACACTCAGACAATCCCCCTCCTCACGTTAGAGACCAGAACCCAGGGAAAAAGTCCCCGGATCAGACCCTCCGACGCTCAAGTCAGGTCCCTTTTTCGCCAGAAGAAACAGAGAGAATCGAAAATGAAAAGTTGTGAAAGGAAAGGGTGACGAGAGTGTGCGTCCCGACGTACGAGAAATCTCCCTCTTTTTATGCACCCGCCTCGCTTCTAGAACCTGCCCTCTTGTCAGAAAACGTTAGACGCTGGGCTTTGTCGCGTAGTCCTGGACACCTGTCGTGCTGCTATTGGTCGTGAAGGCATCTTCCTGTTTAGGAACCTCCGCCTTTACACATGGGCTTTGTCTTGTAGTGAGGGACACCTGTCAGGCCGCTATTGGTCATGAGAGCGTCTTCTCCTTTAGAAACCTCCGCCTTCGCACATCTCACTGGTATGTGATGATTAACCTTGACGGACAATTGTGATCCTTCCATTCCTGCACAGCTTGGCTCATCCTATTTGTCGCGGTCGGCATCTACCTCGCACCCCTCAACCAGATCTCGCCTTTAAGCGCTACTTGTTAGCCGGGCTGACCCTACGTAGCCCTATTGCTTCTGACCTGTGACTTATGGCTTGCGCTTCCGGGCCTTCGAGTCGCAGACCTGCAGACCGAGCCGTCTGTACCCAGCCCCCTCGCTTCCGATCTATGATTGTTTCTTGCGCTTCCAGGCCTTCACATTGCAGACCTGTAAATCGGGCTGTCTCTACCCAGCTCTGCCGCTCCCGACCTATGAGTACTTGCTGGCCCTTGACCGTAAGCCCGTAGGTCGGGCAATCTCTACATAGCTCTGCCGCTCCTGACCCATGAGTACTTGCTGGCCCTTGACTGTAAGCCCGTAGGTCGGGTTGTCTCTACATAGCTCTGCCGCTCCCGACCTATGAGTACTTGCTGGCCCTCGACTGTAAGCCCGTAGGTCGGGTTGTCTCTACATAGCTCTGCCGCTCCCGACCTATGCCCGGTGTTCCGCCTGTCATCTCTCCTTGTCTTTCGACTACTTGGCCTCCTTGGTCAACAAGTCCGCCTGACCTCTGACTGCCCCACATGCTTGCCTTTGACTGCCTAGCCAACCTGACCATTGACTGCTGAATCACCCTGACTATTGACCGCCACGTCCTCTTGACTTTTGACCGCTACATGGCCTTGACTTTTCTAACCCTTTCCTCTTGGGCCCCTCCATTGCCACCCGTATCACTCTCAATTGGAATAAAAGGGGAAAATGAATGAGAATTTTCATTTTTGCTCTCTCTTTCTCCTTCCTCCTTCTCTCCACCGAAATCATCCTCCTCTTCCTCACCATTGCCGAACCAAGCAAGAAGATTTGCCCTCTAGGAAAAACTTCACAACCAAGGATTTCTTCTCCTAGGGAATTTAGCAAGAGAAGTAAGTATCCTCTCACCTACAGTACAATAGTTATCGTACGCTTTATGTTTTGAAAAAAAAAAGGGACTTAGGGATCTCCTTGCAAGTTTCGGCTAAGGCAAGAAGTTGTGGTCACTTATGGTTGTCAAGTTACAAATTATGCTACATGTTGTATAAATGAGACCTAGATCCTTACTTTAGGGTTCGGCCAAGATAGAATACAAGGCTTAGAGTAAAACTTTGAAACCTAAACATGATTGTTTATGCTCTTTCATGACATATGATATATTACATGTTGTTAGTTAAGTTTTTATGCTACATGTTGTATAAATGAGACCTAGATCCTTACTTTAGGTTTCGGCCAAGATAGAATACAAGGCTTAGAGTAAAACTTTGAAACCTAAACATGATTGTTTATGCTCCTTTATGACATATGATATATTACATGTTGTTAGTTAAGTTTTTATGCTACATATTGTATAAATGAAACCTAGATCCTTACTTTAGGTTTCGGCCAAGATGGAGTACAAGGATTAGAGTAAAATTTTGAAGCTTAACATGCTTATTTATGCTCCTTCATGATACATGATCTATTATATGTTGCTAGATAAGTTCTCATGCTACATGATGTATAAACAAAACCTAGAACCTTTCCTTAGGTTTCGGCCAAAGATGAACACAAGGTCTAGGGCAAGATTTTGAGACCTAACTATACTTGTTTATGCTTCCTCATGATGTATGATTTTCTATGCAATGTTAGATTAAAATTCCATGTCTTATGTTGCATGAAAACCCTAGAAACCCTACCCTTAGGTTTCGGCCAAGATTGAATTAAAGGTTTAGAGAAAAAAATTGTTGACCTAACTATACTTGTTTGATGCTTCCTCATGATGTATGCTTTCTTATGCTATGTTAGTTTAAATATCCATGGCTTATGTTACTTGAAAAACCTAGAAACCCTACCTTAAAGTTTCGGCCAAGTTAAGATACAAGGTCTAGGGCAAAAATTTGAAATGAAAACATGCTTGTTTATGCTCCTTCATGATGCATGATCTCTTATATGTTGTTAGTTAAGAGTTTTATGCTCCATGTGGTGTTAAAAGTTTAGAAACCCTACCTTGATGTTTCGGCCAAGTTGGGAAATAAGGTCTAGGGCAAGGTTTTGAGATCTAATCATGCTTGTATATGCTTCCTTACGATGTATAATCATTATCATATGGTTGGTTTAAGTTTCATGTTTCATGTTGTATTTAAAAGTTTAAATACCTCACATTTAGGTTTCGGCCAAGATTGAAATTGAGACTTAGAGCAAAGTTTTGAAACCTAACCATGCTTATTTATGCTTCCTTGTGATATATGATTTCTTATATGTTAAGTTTCATGCTATATGTTGTATTAAAAAGTTGGAACCTCACCTTTAGGTTTCGGCCAACAATGAATTAGGGTTTGTAGGAAGATCAAAACCCCAACCATGCATGATAATGACTTCTTATGATGTGCTATGAAATTTAGGTCACCATGTTGTATGTTATATGCTTTATGTATGTGCACTTATGACATCATGTTATGATTCCTTATGATATGCTTTATGTATGTGCACTTATGACATCGTGTTATGATTCCTTATGATATGCTTTATGTTATGTGCACCTCATGCTATTATGATATGTTTATGAAAGACTTATGTAAGATGAAAATACTAAGAGATGCTTCCCTTGAGATGGGATCAAGAGCACTCTTCATGATATGACAAGAACATGAAATGTTATGATATGATAAGAACATGATATGTTATGATATGACATGATATGACATGCTATTTTACTTTGTATAGCTTGTACCAAAGGTGGGCTCCATAAGCGCCCCTAGGTCGATGGTCTATGAAACCGGCCTAGTAAAAAGGGATGGACTCCTAAGTTGCCCCTAGGTCGATGGTCTATGAAACAGGCCTAGTTCCTAGTAGGTTCAAGATTTGCTACCTTGGATCTATTTAGGATGCGCGCACTCATGTATGTATGTGGTACAAGCTGGGCCCTCATGTTGAGATTATGTTTAAGTATGTATATGATATATGTTTTCAAAAGGACATCCTGCATATACTCATCTCATGTCACATGTTTTCAAATGAACATCTTGCATCTACAAGTTCATGTTATATGTTTTCCTTTATGCTACTTTAAAGATGCTCTTGAGATATGTCCATGATGTTCACATGATATGATATGATTTTATGTTTATGATGTTCACATGTTATGATATGATTTTATGTTTATGATGTTCACATGATATGATATGATATGATTTTATGTTTATGATGTTCACATGATATGATATGATTTTATGTTTATGCTTTCACATGATATAATATGATTTTATGTTTATGCCTTCACATGATATGATATGATTTTATGATCATGCTCTCACATGATATGATATGACTTTATGTTATGCTCTCACATGTTATGTTATGACTTACCAAATGTACATGTTATCACTTTATGTTCATGTATGAATCATGGTTTTTGTGAGTAGGAAAGGAACTTACTAAGCCCATGGGCTTATAGTCTTTTTATGTTTCCTTGTACTGCAGAAAAAGGAAAGGAATGGCTAAATTAAGAGGAGCGGCAGGAAGGGAAAGTGTGTGTGTGGCAGTGGCATGGTGGAAGAAAACAAAACTGCTTTATGTTTAGATGCTTTTAAGTTGTGTATGAACCATGTGTTGTTATTATGCTTTGATGGTACTTGCACTAGTATGGATAGTATGCACTTATGTTCTCCTTATTTCATGTTAGTATGCTTATGGTATCATGAATCATGTTTCAAGTAGTTGATACTAATTAAGTTAAATGCATGAACATCAGTATGTCTACATATTCAATATGAGAAGCATGATGTTTACTGTAATTAGTGTAGAAAATTTTTTTATAATTGTTTCCGCTGCCATGATTTCTTTTATATGTATGCATGTATGTAAGTAAGTAACCCCGTCTCTCCTTGAGCAGTGGGAGGGCGGGCGTTACATGATGTCAGTATATATCGGGTAATGGAAGATATACAGTTTGAAGGATGTGTAGTCATCCTCTGAGAAATCTTCTATTACACATATATGAATGATCCTTTATAACCTCCGCAATAAATAAGGTGGCTCAGAATGTTTGTTGTCAGGTACTGTAAGATGTGTAGCCACGCTCACACTACAAAATCATCAGGTTTAATACTGACAGAATATTATTCCATCGGTATATTTTTGATATTATCGAAGAAATTCAACTTCCATAAATAATTTTATTAATTTCGGGGAAAAAAAGGATTATCAATGGAAGTTGCATTTCGTCGATAATCTTTTTTCAGGATTCCCGACGGAATCTAAATTTTATCGATAATCCCTAAAGAAATTCTAAATTCTGGCTGTGTCGACTGCTGGCAGCCATTTGCGTGCTAGTCGGCTATTGACAATGGTTGTTGGCTGCATGGTTAGTCGTCAGCTCTTAGCCAGCTGCTTGGCCAGTTGTCAGCTCGCAGCCAGCTACTTGGCTAGCTGCTAGCCGACAGCGAGGCTGGCCGCTAGCCAACAGTGCGGCTGGCCGCTAGCTGACAACGTGGCTGGTCGCCAGCCGATAGCATGGCTGGCCGCAAGCTCAGCAAGCTACAAAATCGAGCTCGCCATATTGCAAGCTCGCGGCTACAAGCTCAGTTCGTTGCATACTCTTTTGTTATGTTTGTTTGTGATTAATTTTTGCTAATTTTTTTTTGTAGTATACTGCATTTGCTGCTCTTCTCCAGCTAGACTACTCTTCTTCAGGTATAATTTAATAAACAGTAAATATTTACTAATTTACATGGTTGAATTTTGATGTAGATTAAGTTAGTATTTTGATATATAATATGATATAGTCATTTGGTGATTTTAGTATTAGTATATTTATATTTATGTTAATTTTAGAGCTCATTATCTTTTGGTTGGAGCCTGAAATAAAACATCCCTAGTTTTTTTTCCCACTAGACATATGCGGACATCTTGAAAGACTACTAAATAGAACAGATCTAGAAGAACAAGTCACTAAGGATTATTATTACAGGTTATCAACTCTAGTGTTGTATTTACTAAATAAAGGAACTACTAGCTAATACGGAACGTGAACTAGAAGGTCTTTGGGTTGTGCCGCTGTCAGTCAGGGTTGCTCAATTGTCAAGGCCTCCCGTGAGCTGTACCTCATCTCTTGCAACAATTTGGAACTGTAAGTCTAATGACCAAGCATGTTCAAAACTATCATGTACAAGAATTACTTCGTATAATATGCGTACTAAGGAAAAAAGCATGAGTTGCCCAAATTTTAATATTTATCTATGTTATCAACCTGTATGGTTAGCATAGTATAAACATAAACCAAAGCTTATTGATGGACATAACATGATTTCAATGAGCATGACCATAAACATAAACCTAGCATCACAAGAACAAGACATAGTATGAACATAAACGTAGCACATTATGAACCTAAATAGATACACAATACAACATGAACATGAACATGAACATGAACATGAACATGAACATAGCATATCATGAACCTAACATATTCATAGCATAACATAAACTTGAACATAGTATTGGTACAAGTAACACTAAAATCAAACCTAAGTTTTGATGTTGTCAAAGGTTTAAGTTAAGTCTTGTTGTGATCTAACGAGTTGACTGAGTGTGCAGGCTGTTTACTCAACCGGGAAAGACCTAGTTGGAGGTTAGGTAGGAGAAATCTTAGCAGATCGTGGATACCCAGGTGAAAGTCCAAGTGGGTCAAGGGAACCCGATGCTTGGCGGTGTGATTGAGAGGTCTAGAAGACCGAAGATCAAGAGAAAAGTCCTGACGAGCCGATTAAGTTAAGTGAAAAGTCCAAACTAGATCTGGAGGATCTAAGTTTGGTAGGTAGGTTAAGGTAAACAACTGGAGGAGCGACAGTGAAGTCGGGTTCCCGAAAGGAATAACCTTAGGTCATTGATCCAACTGAAGAAACCAGGAGAAAGTTTCCAAGTTGAGATCAAGACAGTTCTACTGTATTTTATATATTACTCATGTATTATAATTGTGTTAACATCTGTTTTGCAGGATTACTGTCTAACAGTGTTTTGCAGGTTTGGCCGGATCGGTCGACCGAACCATGATGACTCAGCACAGGCCAGTTCATCAACATCGATCAGAAACAAAAGGAAAAAGGGTTGATCGGTCGACCGAACCAAAGGATCAGTCGACCGAATCAATCAACATTAAAGCACCATTAAATGAGGATCTTGGCAAATCTCGACGAACAGGGAAGGAGCTTGTTCAGTCGACCGAAAGTAGGGATCGGTCGACCATACCCTTAATGAGCAGTTAATGCCAAAGATCGAGCCAGCGTCAGACTCCAGCCAGGAAGGAAGGGATGATGACAATGATAGTTCTGCTGATGGTGATGATGACAATGATGATGGTGGTGGTGATGGTTCCTCATGATTTTTCTTTTGTAGGAATGTTATTTTTTTAAAATTATTATTTTTTACCATTTGTAATTTGATTGAGTCTATGAATTCTTTATGTTTTGTATTTTTAATTATTAGTGCTAAATTGTTTTAAACAAGATTGGTGAGGTCAAGGAAAAAGGTGGAAATTGAAAATCCATGTTGGAAGGCCAAATAAGTCTTTACATATTAAGTTTTTTTTTATTTTATGATTTTTTTTTGGTTAAAAATGATATTGTTTATTTTTTTGTTTTCTGATGTAGGAAAAGAAGAGTGCTACAGAAAAGGGGATGATCTCCTTTTGTATCTTCCATCGTGTTGAGACTTATCGGATATTTTGTGATGTTTGTGAATTTGATTATGGGATATTTTGTGAATTTGCTTATGATACTTGTAGAACTTTGTTTGGATCGTGTTGAATTTTTTGTATTGGTTATGCTGTGATATGGTTTTTGTTTTGTTGAACTTGGTTAATTGGATATCTTGTGATGTTACTTGGTTGCTGTTATGTGTTGTTACTTGCTTGTATGTGCATTGTTTGATTTGAAATTATGTTGTATATAGGTTTCTTTATAAATATTTATCAATGTAGAAATGGGGAGGTTCTATACAAAAAGTTTCTATTTTGCAACAAAGACTTTTTCGTCTCAAAATTATCATACCTACAGTGTGTCACAAATTTTACGACGAATCCCATTTTCATTGCAAATCTGTGATGAAATAGGGATTCGTCACAGACTTGTAACGAAAATATATTCGTCACAGAATTTGTGATGAATCCTATTTTTGTTGCAAATCTACGATGAAAAAGGGATTCGTCACAAATTTGCAACAAAAATTTATTCGTCACAGATTTGGCGACCAAAGCTTTACATTGCAAATCTGCGATGAAAACAAGATTCGTCACCAAATCTAGGACAAAAATAGATTTTCGTCGCAGATTTACGTTTATAAATTTTGTGACAAATTTTATTTCGTTGCAAAATTACAACGAATTTGGCAACAAAAATAAAATTCGTAGCAGAATTGATGACAAATTTGCATGTTTTCATTGCAGAGTTTGGCGATGGCCTTTTCGTGACAAAAAAAAATTCATCGCAAATAAACTCCATCAAAATTATCGCAAATGACCTATTTTTTGTAGTGATAGAGCATTTTGCTCCATTCTTTTTTAAAAGGGCTTTCGAGTCTTTATGTGCATTTATAAACTTCAGGAAAATTGAGATGATTTTTCTTTACTAGGTGGATTATGGGTTGTTCACCTTATTATTATGTGAGATTCATTTTGAGTGGATTACAAGTCATTCATCTTATATATGTATACATATGTGTATACTCATGATGTATTTTGTATTGGTGGATTGCGGGTCATCTACTTCATGTATATACAATACATCTTTTTTGGGTGGATTGCGTGTAATTTACCTCATCTATGTTTGTATATGCATTATATATATGATGCATTTCGTTATGAGTGGATTGCATTGTTGGTTAGTCCTAGGAAGATCGTACTAGTTCAACTGTACAAAAATTTTATACAAGTGTCGAACCTTTCCTAAATAACCTATTGTGTTCTTTAGAAGTTAAATTAGAAATCGCAAACGGAACTTAATATTATTGATTCTAAATTTAACTTATCTGTTCTTAATGGTTTAGACTTGGATCGCAAGTGGAACTTAACACTATTGATCCAAATCTACCTATGTTATAAATTCAATTAAATATTAATTTCCAAAATTAGCTTCTAGGTTAAACATGGCGAGGCACTAGGCCTTCTTGGATATGGGAGCAACCACCACTTCCTAGACAAAGCCTTTTAAGGAAAACTAATATTTAATTTCCTTATATAACTCTAGGTTTAACCAAAAAGAACAATCGAATCACAAATTCGAAAAATAAAAAAAAAACACAAACTCGAATAACAAATTCGAAAAACTAGAATCTAATGCCTCTTGTGTTTGAAATTCATACAAAGAAAAATAACTAGCATGATACGGAAGAAAATTACTAGTTATACCTTCTCTTTGTATGCTAATGACCTCGAGATCTTCTGCCGTATTTCTCGCCTCGTCTTGAACGTCGTGTGGACGACGATCCTCCAAGATGAATACCACCCAAAAGCTCCTCCTCCTTCTCTAGAATTCGGCCACAACCACCACCAAGGAACAAAAGAGCAAAGAGAAAGGGAAGAGGAGAGATCCGGCCACAAGGGAGAGCACAATCAATGGAATAAGAATAGATGCATACCCTACTTCTCCTCTTCTTCTCCTTCTCTTTGTATCCGGCCACACCTAGCAACCACAAGAGGTGGCCGGCCCTAGCATGAAGAAAAGCAAGGGCCGGCCCTTTGGAGAAGACTTGAAGAGAAGAGAGAAAATAATAGAATTCTTACATGAGGTCGCTCCTCCCCTTCTTTTATAATACTTGCCCAAGGCAAATAAGGAAAGACTTTTTACAAAAATTAAAATCTTCCTCTTGTTTTTCCTTTTCCCCTTTTATTTTTCCTTTTCTTTCCTCTTGATTGAATCAATCACCAAATCATGGATTGATTGGATGATGATTTGATCGGCCCCTTGCTTGGGCACCAAGCTAGGGTGGCCGACCCCTTAAAAAGGAAGGAAAAATAATTTTTGTAAAAATTTTATAACCTCTTATAAAATTTTACAAGTTCTCTTTTAATTTCCTAAAGTGGATGTTAAAAAAGGAAAGTTTTAAAAATTAAAATCAAGTTTTAAAATTTAAAACTTCTCTTCTAAAATTTCTTTTTTTTTAACATGGTTACAAAATAGAAAATTTTCAAATTTAAAACTGTAGGACCGTTGGGCCGGCTAGAAGGGGGGTTGAATAGCCCTGCAGAAATCAAAACACAAACCAACCCTTCTCGAATTCTTAAACTGACACTTGTAAAATAATCAAAGCAATAAACTAAGATCAGAACAGAAAACGAGGCACCAGGTTTTGACTTGGTTACAACCGGGGAGGCTGTTAATCCAAGAAAGATGATCGCACTAGAATTTCTCCTTCAGGCGGAGAAGCCTCATACAAAGTTGAAGCACACAATAGAAGCTAACTATAGAAAGCGTACAAGTGTTTGAAAGAAAAGCGTGAGTTCTGAATTGATAAAAAGCTTCTGGACCAAGGCTATATTTATAGCCTTGGTCGGGGCGCCTGGAGGGGTTCCGGGCGCCCTGGGGGGGATAAATTTTATCTCCCAACGGTCGGATCGAGTCAAAACTCGATCCTGTTGAAAAGTCGATTCCGGGCGCCCGGAAGGGTTCCGGGCGCCCGGAGCCCTAAGGTCAACATAAGTTGACTTTTCGACTCCGGTTCAACTCGTCTCAGTTCGGCTCGTCTTGGTCCGGGTCTGTTCACTCCGGCTCCGCTAGCTTGGGTGATCTCGGCCATCCGGAATAGGGCTCACCCGAACCCATCTTTCGGTCTTCTCGAGCGTGCTTCCCTCTGGCTTCTCGTCCCTCGGAATTGCCGCGTGTTCCTTCTCGTCCACCAGGGTACTCATCCGCAGACTTCGTCCCTCGGTCGCACCCCATGCTGACCTTCGCGCTAGCTGCGTCTCTTGCTCCCCGAGCAATCTTCCGCTCCGGCTTTAGTACCTCGGAACCACCGCGCACACTTCCTTCTCGTCCGCCGGTGTACTCTTCCGCAGCACCTCGTCCCTCGGACGCACAGCGTGCCGTCCTTCTCGCTAGCTGCGTCTTCCGCTCGAGTACCTGTGCTCCTAAGCTCCTGCACACTTAGACACAAGATTAGAAACAATGCAGGACCTAACTCAACTTGTTGATCACACCAAAACAACCTTGGGGTTCCAACAATCTCCCCCTTTTTGGTGTGATCAACCCAAGTTAAGCTAGAGTCAACAATATATATGAAATTAAACAATAACATACAACATGATAGAAGAAATTAAATTTCAAACATTCCAAATTTTAAATTTCAATTTTCTACCTCTCCCTAGACTTATACTTTCCTTCTCCCCCTTTGATCACAATAAAAATGGGGAACCAAGGAAAACAATCTAAGGATTAAAGATTTAGTAAATTTGAAAAAATATTTAAAATAAATTCATAAAAATAATTTTAAGGTTTTGCAAGAATTATTTTGAAAAATATTTCTAACTTAAAAATTTTTTCTAAGTTTCTGACTTAGGAAAAAAAATTTCTAAGTAATTTCTAAATTGAAATAAAATGTTTTGAATAACCCTTTTTAAAACACTAATTAATTCTTGTAATAATGCTTTATTAGTAAGTTAATTAAACATTTATTTCAATATTTTGGCTTCCAGGTCGTGGCGAGGCACTAGGCCTTCTTGGTTATTGGAGCAACAACCACTTCCTTGACAAAACCTCATAAAGAAATTCTTTGTTTAATTTTCTCACTTAAAGCGCGAATTTTAATTTTAAAATTAATTTAAGCATGACTTCGGAACCCAATATAGGTTCCAACCTACTGGATTTACCAAAAAAATTTTTAGGGACATTTTCTTGAAATATTCTTAATTTATCCCGGGTGATATTTAAAGTACCAATTTAAATTATTAAATCTTCTAAAATTAGTTTTAGATGAACATGCATAGTTTTTCAAGTTATCTACTTGAATTTTCAAACCATCATTTTCAAGTTTCAATTGTTCATTTGCTAGTTTTAATTTATCTAATTCTTCTAAGGGACAAGATTTAGCTAAAATTACTTTTAAATTTTTATTTTCACTTTCTAACTTGCAACAATCTTTTGTTAAAAGTTTAACGAATTTAAACATTTTATCGGGAGGAAGAGATCGTACCTGACTTACCTTGTCGATCTCGTTGTCCGTTTCTCCCCCTGAGCTGCTGCTTCCTTCTGACGTGTCTCCCCCTTCATCGATGCTCTCGATGCTCATTCGGAAGAGCTTGAATCGCAGTCGTCGTCTTGATGACTCGCCATCAGTGCGAGTCCGGAGAAAGCTTCGACTTCCGATTCGGACGATGTATCGTCCCACGTCGCCTTTAGGGCCTTTCGCTTTTGGATAGGCTTCTTACCCTTCTCCTTGTCCTTGTTCTTCAGCTTGGGACAGTTGTCCTTGACGTGCCCTTCTTCGTCGCAGTGGTAGCAGCGGATCGTTCTTCTCTTCTTTCCCTGCGGATGGTTAGTAGATCTGGATTTACAAAGTTTCTTGAATCTTCTTACCATCATTACCATTTCCTCGTCGTCGAGAGAGGGTTGATTCGTCTCTCGAGGCTTTGAGGGCGACGTTGTTTTTAGGCTCCTTCATTCCTGCACATCTTGACTCATGCACTTCAAATGTTGAAAAGAATTCTTCTAATGAAGTCTTTTCTAAATCTTTAGAAATGTAAAATGCATCTACTAGTGATGCCCATTTTGAATTTCTAGGGAAGGAATTTAAAGCGTACCTGAGTGAATCTCGGTTACTTACCTCTTCTCCGAGATTCGTGAGTCCGGTGATGATTTCTTTTATTTTGGAGTGCAGATGTACGACTGTCTCGTCTTCCCTAAGTCGCAGGCTGGTGAACTGATTGCGAAGCAGATCTCGTCTAGCGAGCTTGGCTTCGGATGCACCTTCATGCAGCTCGAGGAACTTCTCCCAAAGTTCCTCTGCAGAGTTATATTTACCGATCCTGTTGACTTCTTGAGGCGGAAGGACACTTAGCAGATGGTACTCTGCTTTGCCGTTCGCCACGAAGTCGGCCTGCTCCTTTTTTGTCCATTTATCTATTTCCTTGTCCTCTGGAGCTTCAAAGCCAAATTTCATTGTTAAAAATAATTTAATATCCGTAGTAAGAAATACCTGCATCAGTTTTTTCCAGGTAGCGAAGTCCCCTTCATATTTCGGCAGGTGGATGCTTGGTCCAGCCATCGCGTTGCTTCGTTCGGCGGTTAGTCCTCCTGAAGCGTCTCGGCTCTGATACCACTTGTAGGACCATTGGGCCGGCTAGAAGGGGGGTTGAATAACCTTGCAGAAATCTAAACACAAACCAACCCTTCTCGAACTCTTAAACTGACACTTGTAAAATAATCAAAGCAATAAACTAAGATCAGAACAGAAAACGAGGCACCAGGTTTTGACTTGGTTACAACCGGGGAGGTTGCTAATCCAAGAAAGATGATCACACTAGAATTTCTCCTTCAGGCGGAGAAGCCTCTTACAAAGTTGAAGCGCACAATAGAAGCTAACTACAGAAAGCGTACAAGTGTTTGAAAGAAAAGCGTGAGTTCTGAATTGATAAAAAGCTTCTGGACCAAGGCTATATTTATAGCCTTGGTCGGGGCGCCTGGAAGGGTTCCGGGCGCCCTGGGGGGGATAAATTTTATCCCCCAACGGTCGGATCGAGTCAAAACTCGATCCTGTTGAAAAGTCGATTCCGGGCGCCCGGAAGGGTTCCGGGCGCCCCGGTCGGTTCCGGGCGCCCGGAGCCCTAAGGTCAACATAAGTTGACTTTTCGACTCCGGTTCAACTCGTCTCAGTTCGGCTCGTCTTGGTCCGGGTCTGTTCGCTCCGGCTCCGCTAGCTTGGGTGATCTCGGCCTTCCGGAATAGGGCTCACCCGAACCCATCTTCCGGTCTTCTCGAGCGTGCTTCCCTCCGGCTTCTCGTCCCTCGGAATTGCCACGTGTTCCTTCTCGTCCACCAGGGTACTCATCCGCAGACTTCGTCCCTCGGTCGCACCCCATGCTGACCTTCGCGCTAGCTGCGTCTCTTGCTCCCCGAGCAATCTTCCGCTCCGGCTTTCGTACCTCGGAACCACCGCGCGCACTTCCTTCTCGTCCGCCGGTGTACTCTTTCGCAGCACCTCGTCCCTCGGACGCACAGCGTGCCGTCCTTCTCGCTAGCTGCATCTTCCGCTCGAGTACCTGTGCTCCTAAGCTCCTGCACACTTAGACACAAGGTTAGAAACAACGCAGGACCTAACTCAACTTGTTGATCACACCAAAACAACCTTGGGGTTTCAACAAAAACTTCTCTTCCTTTTTTTCTTAAAACCATGAGGATGGTTAAAAAAGGAAAGTTTTAAAACTTTCAAACTTTCTTTTAAACCATGTGACCTAATTCAAATAAGGAAAGTTTTATATTTTAAAAACTCTCTTTTAAAACTTGTAGTTTTCTACAAAGAGAAGATTTTAAAAATTCAAAAACACCCCTTAACTTTGAATTATGTGGTCGGCCCCCTTGCACAAAGTAATGGCCGGCCACCTTGAAGGAATTCATGGCCGGCCCTTGGCTTGATCACCAAGCCTTGGGACGACCCTTCTTGCACACCAAGATGGGCTTTCATTGGATGGACTTGAGGCTTTAATGAGGCTATGGCAGGGACCTAGAGGAGAAATTAGTTTTGGCCTTCCGACGAGCTTGAGTATCCCGTGTTCGCCCCGAACACACAACTCAAGTTCATCAATAATAACTCATTCCACTAAAGAGTTATTATTGCACTACCGCACCAATCCCAAATTACATTATGGGATCCTTCTTATCATGAGTGTGTCAGTCTCCTTGTGTTTAAGATAACAAATATCCACTAATTAAGTAAGTTACTGACAACTCACTTAATTAATATATAGCTCCAAGAGTAGTACCACTCAACCTCATTGTCATGTCAGACTAAGTCCACCTGCAGGGTTTAACATGACAATCCTTATGAGCTCCTCTCAGGGACATTCTCAACCTAGATAACTAGGACACAGATTCCTTCTATAATCAGCAACACACACTATAAGTAATATCATTTCCCAACTTATCGGGCTTATTGATTTATCGAACTAAATCTCACCCTTTGATAAGTTAAAGAAATAAATACTAAATATATGTGCTTGTTATTATATTAGGATTAAGAGCACACACTTCCATAATAACTAAGGTCTAGTTCTTTTATTAAGTCAGTATTAAAAGAACTTATCTAAAATGGTCATACTTAATACACTCAGAGTGTACTAGTGTAATTTATTAGTCAAGATAAACTAATACCTAATTACACTACGACTATTCCAATGGTTTGTTCTTTTCCATCTTAGTCGTGAGCTACTGTTTATAATTTATAAGGAATTGATAACATCATCTTCTGTGTGTGACACCACACACCATGTTATCTACAATATAAATTAATTGAACAACTACATTTAACATATAAATGTAGGTATTTGACCATTGTGATTTTTTATTTCTAAATAAATGTTTATACAAAAGCTAGGCTTTTAGTATACACTTTAACATACATGTCATTTACTCTCACTAACAATGCATCCTTCTCGGGTGAGTTATAGGCCAATCATCTTTATTTTTATATTTTTTATATTTTTACATGATGTGTTCATATTAGGTAGATTATGAGTCATTTATCTTTACTTATATGATATATCCTTGATGGGTGTATTGTACATCGTTCATTCACTTACTAAATTATGTTGAGTTTTTGGATAATGTAAGATTATATGTGTGTAAGGTTGAAAAATGAGAAATTAAGTGATTAAATTAATTAAGAAGATGACGATGACAAGAAAGAGGTATAATCAAATTGTGCTTAAAAAATATAAAAATATAAATTATCTCTTATCTTGATGACCTCTTTATTTTATTTTATTTTCATGCACGTCTTTCCTTTTTTCACTTTGCACGTTATGATCACTTTTTACCTCTAAATTCATAGACTCGAGATGATTTTTGAGGTTGGGTCAATATTATGAATGGTTGCCCAGAGATGTTTAGTAATAATTTTGGAGATAGTTTCTACATAGTCCATTCAGTTTATTTATTTACTGCATAATTAGTTACTTATGCATTTTATTATTTTGGGGGTTTCATTCTATTATCCATATGGTGTTAGTTTATGAGGCCTCCGGGGTTATAGTGTAGTGGCAGGGTATTCAGGTCGTCACCTAGGTATCCACGGTTCGAGCCTTAGTTATGAAGAATTTGTAGAAATTTTTCCTCCAAATGGGACACGCAACTAAAGGAATAGGATGCTGGGATCCTGGGCTGCCCACTGCGAGTGCTTCCCAATTTATCTTGGTGGTCGGTAGGAAATTTCTGTGGGGCCGGGCCGATCATCCTAGACTCGACGTTACCCAACTTGATTAATTATTTTATTTTTTAGTTTATGAGGTTAGTTTTTTAGTCATGGCATGGGTATAATAGATTTGTATAGCCTAGTGTGCTCTTCTTGTGTATTATTTATGGTTTTTTTTATGTAGGTATGAATATTGTTCGTGCAAAGAGACTATCTTTAAAATAGGGAAAGAAGTCTTCAGGTCGTAACAATATGTGAGAGATAGTCTCCATACTTGAACAATAATCATCCTTGCATTAAAATCTATAAATAGTACTCAAGAAGGGCACACCAGACTGGGCGTAACCAAGTGGAGACGGGAGGGTGCGATTGTTCTTTTTTCTAAAAAAAAATTAATACTATATCCCACTATCACTTTGATCTACCGTTTCACTACGTTCATCGTCGGGAAATTGAAATTGACTACATATTTAGAAAACTCTCAACCTAAGATATACAATGGTACTATTTTTATAAGGAAAAATCATGATTTGAAATGTTAAATATTAAATTTTAAAAATAAAATATATAATATTAAATAAATGAACTAAATTGTAGAACACTAAATGAGAACACTAAATTAAAATTGGATAGGATTCGAACTATATCCAATGGGTAGGCGCGGATATAAGAATTACAGTGGTTCAAACCAAGATTGATTTAATTAGAGTTGATTTGGTTAAGTTATGACCAAATCAAATTTAAAATTTAAACGAGTTCGATTAGTGTAAAACGAATTATAGTATTTTTGAAAAACCTTCTCTTTTTCTTTTTTTTTCCTTCCCACCGCATCATATACCACACCATGTCTTCACCCATCTCTCTCTTTTATTTTTTTTCTTCCTCTTATTCTCCATTTTCTTCTTTTTCTCCTTCTCTTCTCCAACAAGAGTATACCTTTAGTTTTTTTCCTTTCTTCTTCTCAAGAAGAAGAAGAGTTCTCTTTTTTTTTCTCCAACAAGTAAAAAATGCACAATCAATTATTACTTTTTTCCAATAACAAGGACAACCCTCGACGCTCAAATCTTCTTCATCTTCTGGTATTTTCTAAGATTTTATTGGCAATACAAGAATAACTTTATTTTTTTTTACCTTACTCTCTTTGTATCATTACCAAGCTCACCAAAATTAGTGAAGTTGCTAATGAAGAAATTAAAACTCTTCTCTTTTATTTCTTCCTCCCTCTCTTCTCTTCTATGTTTTTCTCAAAAGGTTTTCCTTTTATTTTTTTTTCCAGCAAGCAACTTTTTACCAGCAACTTTTCCCCCTTCGTTCAACCATAGCAACAACAAGAGTAATTAGTTGTTGCTTTTTTTTTTCTTTCATTTTTTATTAAATGAAGGAGAGTTATAAAATATATACTTTATTTTATTATGTTACTAGTTAAAATGATTGTTTAGATCAGAATGGAGGTCTCGTATAAATGCTAAATATGATGAGAAAGTTGTTAGTTAGAGTCCTAGAGTCAATCATTTGATGATTGTATTATGGACTTGTTGTATCATATTCTTATATAAATAAAGACATTTGTTTTGGTTATTATACTTACTTGTATTGTTGCCAAATAAACTAAGTATAATAGCGTCCTTGAGTCGAAGGTTCTCACCTATATCAATCGGTTAGTTGAACCGATAGTGAGATGATATAGGGAACACTACTCTTAATCATTCCTAGTCGAGTATTAACATTCAGGGACAATGTTAATGCAATAAGACTAGCATGTAGGTCAACTCGATGACTTGATCTCACAAGTCATGGATATAGAGATATCAAGTTGACACATGTGTATGCATTGGAGAATGTATACTGAATGACCCGCCATGAGAAAGTATCATTGATCGTTATATGAGTGTCATATACTTTCTCATGTGGCTATTCGTATGACTACTAGTCCTTAGACCTGAAATCACCATGTTCCCTACATAAGGAGTTATGTACTTTGGTTTCGTCAAACGTCACCCGTAACTGGGTGGACTATAAGGCGATTACTGGGTATGTAACGAATTATGCAGAGGGATGTGAGTGATGTAGATGAGATCTATCCCTCCTATATGACGGGAGAGACATCTATATTCTTGATAGAGTGAGACCACGAAGTGCATGACCATGCCCAAATGAGTCAATATAAGATATTGAGCTCATTTGATTTAGTGAGTCTACTTGGAGTTCAAGATTTAGATTGGTCAGAGGATGACACGGTCTATACCTCACATTGATCAATCTAGATGTCTAGGATAGAAGGACACTTGCCATATATTGTGAGGAGTCACAATTAGTAGTCACAAGGTGATGTTGGATCTCAACATTCTTGTAACTTGGGTAGTAATGATGTGTTGCTAGATACCACTCATTACTTATGCTCCTAAATGAGTTTAGGGGCATTGCCAACGTTACAAGAACCTATAGGGTCACACACTAAGGACAATTAGATGGAGATTAGGTTCATATGATGAACTAAGAGAATTAGATTCATGTAATGAATCAAATTGGATTAAGAGTAATCCTAATTGGGCTAATTAAGTTGGACTCAAGTTGATTCATGTGTTTAATGAGTCTAATTTAGATTATGACTCATTGAATCAATTTAATTAAATGAATTAGATTCATTATATTAAATTGACTTGAATTAAATGGTTGGATTAGATCAACCATGAGAGAGATTAAGTCAAGTTTGACTTGATTTGAGAGGATGATGAAGAGTCAAGTTTGACTTGACTTTATGCCACCTCATTGGTGAGTTGGCATTGAGTGGGCCAATGATGATGCTCCACATCATCATGGTTGCTTAAGTGGGATGCCACCTCATGGGAGTTACCAAGAGTTGTGACTCTTGGCATTCCATGGAAGTTACAACTCCTCTTAATGTGGCCGGCCACATCAATGGCATTGTGAGTTTTCATTTGTGAAGTAACTCTCATTTTCTTCCTCCTAGAGCTTTCTCTTCTTGCTCTCCCTCTTCTCTTGGCCGAACACCCTAGGTGCTAGCACACCTTTGTTTGGTCCCCTCCACCGAATTTTGTTCGTGTGGATACTTCTAGAGGGTTGTCTACTTTGACAATCTTGAGATCCGACAAACCGTTGGACTAGCGGGATAGCGAAGGGCATCACATCGAGGGTAACGCTCTTATCTAGTGTAGATCTAGACTTTAGAAACTCGTACTCGTATTTTGTTTTATTTTTCCTTCGCACATATCCGGTAGCGGGGGGTTTCGGGGTTTCCGCGACGGGAAAAAGCTATTTTCGCGGCCCGAAAAATCCAACAAAAGTGATATCACAAATGAATCTTCAACTTTAAATCATAGCTAAACTTTAGAGATTAATGAATTATCGTTTTAACTAGAACCAAGGGCTACATATTTTATGTATATTAATTTTTATAATTTATTTAATTTGATCATTTTGATTAAAAATCTTAGCTACATTATTGACTAGGCTGTATGAACATGAATATATAATATTTTCTTAAATGATGTAGAAGAATGTTACAAAATATTTGTCCCAAAATAAAAACTGGATTATACCCATAAAATGACTAACAAACTGACCTCATAAATAAACCTCATATGGAATATAATATACCAAAATAACAAAATGTACAAGTAATCAACTATGAGTAAAGAAATAAATTGAATGACTCTACAAATTGTCTCAAAAAATATCACCGAGCATCTTTCAATAACCATTTGTAATATTGATCCAATAAAAAAATCATCTAAATCTGTGAATCTAGAAGTCAAAAAAAAGAAGGAAAAGAAGATGAGCACAACATGGAAAGTGTAGAAACTATAAAAAGAAAATCAAAAACGTTAACAAGATAAGAGATCATTTATATTTTTATATTTGTGAGCGTCATTTGATTATATCTCTTTCTCGTCATGCGTCTTGTGTCATCTTTTTAATTAATTTCATTAATTCTACCTAATTTCTTATTTGCAATATTACACCCATTATAATTTTACTTTATTCGAAAACGTAAAATAATCTATTAAGTGAACGATATATAATACACCCATCACAGATATATCATATAAGTTCAACAACTCGCAATCCACCAACACATCATGTAAAAAATATAAAATTAAAGGTGACTAAATCAACAACAATGTTAAATTTTTGATGAACTCCAAAAATCATATTGTTGAAAAAAAATTATGAGATTTTTGTGTCTATTTTATTAGTATGGAATGGTCATTTATTAGGTTAAACAAAAAATAATAATAATTATCAGTGTTAACTTGCGAGAGTGATATTATTATTATTATTATTATTATTATTACATGAATTAAGGTTTTATTGTGACAACCCTAGTTTCAAGGGTTAAACGGGAATTAACTCATTAACGGACTAAGAGCATCCTATTATAATTCTCATCTAAAATTTAGGATAAAAAAATTATTTTATTAAATTTATATATTTATTTTTTTACTTTTCTATAATTTGTGGTATATTTATTCTTTTATATTGTTATTATTATTTATTAGATGGAAGAGTGGGAATTTTTTTTTATTAAAGAGAGTAGAAAGAAATTCTATTTTAATATTTAGGAATTTCTTAAATTTAAAAAATTATTATATTTAAGAAATAGGTAAATTTAGAGAATTAGTATATTTAGGGAATAGATAGAATATTTTTTTTTACTTAAAATATAAAATTTACAATAAATGTTTTAGGTTAGGTAAGTGACGTTGATACTCTTAAAACAAAAGGAGGCTGTCGAATTTAATGGAAGTCTTCTGATTGGCAAGAGCGAAGGCTGCTGCTGCCATGGCGACTGATTTGGGCACTTGGATCCGGTCTCTGCTCAATCGATCTCTCACTTCGCCTCTGCCCTGCGATCCGCCATCTTCCGTCGAAGCAGATTTGGAAAAGCTGAAGACGATCCTGCATCGGATTCACGCGGTGCTCTACGACGCAGAGAGAAGGGACATCCAGTACAAGAGCGACCAGCTCCGGCAGAAGGAGCTCAAGGAGTTGGCCTACGACGCGGAGGACGTCCTCGACTACTACCATTACCACATACTCCAGTCCCGAGCGAAGGCAAAGGCTTCTCACAAGAGGAAACGAGATGAAGAGGTACTCGTTGACTTGACTATTTCCTCCCCCCAATTAAGCACATGCTTTACTTGTATCAATGGAAAAATTGGAGAGCTCGATGAAATTTACGAAGCTGGAAACGTCGAAAAGCTTGATGAAATCTCACGTCAGATTAAGAAGATTTATGATAGGTTCACTGAAATAGTAGAATCTAGCATTCAGTTTTCTTTCACACAACTTGATGGAGAGCATATAATCGAGGGAAGTAGGCATCCGCCAGTCGCCAGTTCGATGGTCAATGAATCTTGCATCTTTGGAAGGGAGAGGGAGAAAAAAGAGCTGATCAATTTACTCCTGTCTGAGAACAGAGAGGAAAATGTTTCTGTTATTTGTATCTCCGGTATGGCGGGCAAAGGGAAAACCACACTCGCTCAGATTGCTTACAACAACGATCGGGTTCGTAAACACTTTGATCGAAAGGGTTGGGTTGGTGTGCCCCTGGATTTCGACATCACAAAACTAACCAAGTCAGTCCTGGAGGCTGTTACTGAAAATGCATGCGGCCTTACTGAGCTCAGCACGCTGCAGCATGCTCTGAAGAACGAACTGTGGAAGAAGAAAGTGTTGCTTGTCCTGGACAACGTGTGGAATGTGTCAAGTAGCAATTGGGAGTCCTTTCTTATGCCATTTGTTGATGCAGAAAACGTAAGAATCGTTATAACTACGAGGTACGAAGTGGTGACCGAGATCACGCAGAGTCAACCGTATCCTCTTGGTGAGTTGGCCGATGTTGAGTGCTGGTCTTTGTTCACTTACTATGCATTTGGCGGTCGGAATTCAAGACAAGCAGAATTGTGCGAAATTGGCGAGAAGATTGTTCAGAAGTGCGGCCGCTTGCCATTGGCCATCAAAGCTCTTGCATGTCTTCTCCGGAACGACACAGAAGTAAAATGTTGGGATGAAGTCTTGAAAAGTGAGATATGGGAATTAGAGAAAGAGAATGAAATCCTACCGGCTCTTATGTTGAGCTACAAGTACTTGCCAATCCATCTGAAGCCTTTGTTCTTGTTTTGTTCAATGTTTCCCAAGGGCTATCTGTTCGAGAAGGATGAGTTGGTGAGGTTTTGGATGGCACACAATTACATCCAGCCCAGAAGATGTAAAAGAGTGGAAGATGTTGGTCAGGAGTGCTTCAATGAGTTGAAGGAGAGATCTTTCTTTGATGTTGTTGCCGAAACTACCAAGTACAAAATGCATGACATGATCCGTAGCCTAGGGCAATCAATTGCAAACAAAGAATTCCAGGCAGCACTGAGCAAGGACCATGCTGATATCTCAGATGATGTTCGACACTTGTTTGTGAAAGGCAAGGGGGAAGTAGTAGAATCCCTCTGCTTCAAGAAACCAAATGTCTTGCGAACATTGTTATACGAACGTCTTGATGTCGGTGTTCCAAGAATTCCACGGGCTTTGCCAAAGCTGAGGTGTTTGCAACATGTATTTACCGATTCAACCCATGAATCAAATTCTTCTTATTTCCCTGACCTCATTCACTTGCGCTACCTTCGAGTGTACAACAAAGAATTTGGACGGTTCCCAGAATCAATATGTCAGCTTTACAACCTGCAGAGCTTGATCCTTGACTACTGTGGAGATCTCGAAGAGCTACCTGACGGTGTAGGGAATCTTGTTAACCTCCGTTACATTGGACTCTCGAGTTTGAATATCGCAAGACTTCCTGATTCCATATGTCAGCTATCCAACTTGCAAAAGTTGAAGTTGAATGACTGCAGAAAGATTAAAGAGCTACCAAATGGTATCAACAATCTTTTTCACCTTCGCGAACTGACACTTTGTGAGATGGAGATAAGCGAGTTACCGGATTCTGTATGTCTATTGACGAACCTACAAGTTTTGAATCTGAGTGGTTGCGGTAACTTTTCTGGATTACCAAAAGACATTGGAAATCTTTCCAATCTTTACACCCTTGAAGTCACCAAAACTGAGATCCAGGAACTGCCTGAATCCTTCTGCAGGCTGGCTAAACTCCAGAAATTGAGTTTGTCTGGTAATTGGAAACTGAAAGATTTACCCAGCAATTTTGGAAAACTTGCTAGCCTCAATTACCTTGAACTAAATGATGTTGGAATAACATTGCTGCCGAAATGCATAGTTGACCTCTCCTTACGATATTTGAGATTCAGTGCAGTTTACTGAGTTCAAAGAAGTATTGACTAGTAAAATCTCATGAAGGCAAAAGGGCATTCTTGCCACATGGACCTGGAAATTGGCCGTCAAATTGCTGTCCTCCACTAGCCAGTGTGTGTTTATCAGGTAGATGTAGTGATGCATAATTCTCAGTATGTATTCTCTCATAATGTACAATTGGATTGATGTATGTATTCTGTCATAATTTTCAGTAGATGTTGAAAATGTCAAACTCTACTTTATTATTATTATTATTATTATTATTATTTATTTATTTATTTATTTATTTAGACAGCTGGTTTGTGTATTGGGTATAAATTCGAACATAGCTTATGCACACCAGAAGCTTCTGAGAAATTCTGATGTCGAGAATACTAAATTATTTGATTGTGTAACAGATGAATGCAACATATGCTCTCATATACTTTTCATCAGTGTTTTCAACACCAGACCCAGATTGACCAGCTCCACTAAATCCTGGAGACAGAAATCCAATCGGTCCAGTCCTATCAATATGGGAATCTCGTTTGAATAGGACTTCAGCCACTGCTTTATCTTCTCTGCCAATTTAGTTTTAAAAACATTGCTTTTTCTCGAGTCCTTTAGCGTTTGTAATTATCAGGATTGTCGAGTTCCAGAGTATACAAATGCATATTGATCCTTTGAAGGTATACAATCTCTAGAGCATGTTGATCAGCGTTACAGCCGATTTTTGAAGGTACTTCTTGAGCATTAAATCTGAATTATCATCATTTAATTACAATTTATAAACTAGCATCTAGTTAAAGCAATAATATTTTTCACTATGTATTTACAAGAAACAACTTGAATTCTCCTCTGCTAACATGATGATAAAGAGAATGATACAGATTCCAAATACTGATTCGAACAACACGTTATAAGAGATAGCACAAAGACTGGATTTGTAACTAAATGTATTATAAATAATCTGTTAGCCCACGTATCCACATAGGAGCTGTCCTTGGCTATAGCTCACCCAAATTTCTTACCATCCATGGAATTCATAGGATTTTATACAGATTCTGCATGATGACTGATTAGAAAGTCAGAGTGAGAGTCAAAATAATCAAATGTTCAAGCTGCTAATGAAACCAAAGGAGAAGCTACTTTTATTTGACATTATATATATATATATCTTGTTAAGTTTTGTGTTTAATTCAAAGTATTTTTTTTTTATTTTAGTTGTTATGGTAATGTATATGTGAATGTATTTAGTCTCACATTGCTAAGCTAAGAAGGTTAGAAGACCTTATATATGGATCTCTTTCATAAACCGGGCACGACGCACGCGATCATCGCGCGCAGGGGGTGCAAATCCCCAGCTCATGGGCCTCACGCTTGCAGGTAGCCTGGTTTGGTTCTATCCCGCGGAATCGACGCTTTTGTTCGCTGGCTAAGCAGTGAATAAATACTGCACCTCTGTTCCTCGTTCAGAATATCACTCGAACATTCTGCTCTTCTCCTTCTTCCCTCTCTCTGTGTGTCCTGAGGCTTGGTTCCGCGATCTGAGGTTGAGTCCGAGTGCGTCGTTCGTCTTGGAGTGTACCTATGGACGACGCGAGTGGTTGTCGGATCTTGGGAGGATTTTGGCACGCCGACGCTTCAACCGGAAGATACCAATTTCTGAATTTTACTCTTTTATTTACCTGTTTATTGCATGCTTGCTATTTTTGGTGCAATTTACTACCGTGTTAGTACTCTCCTATAAACAACAATCTTAGAGAATTTATTACCAGCATCAATAAACATGATGAATGATAGGGTAACGGGTTCTGATGAGGCTAGCGCCATACCCGAGAGATTTTTCGGGCAAAATTTCAGATGTTGGCAACAACAGATGAAATTTTGGCTTACTACGCTAGGGCTATTTTCCGTTATAGAAACATATCCTCCTTCACCTGATGAAGAGGAACCTGCCTATAGTGCTGCCTTACAGAGGTTTAAGCAAAGGGATTACCTCTACCATGGGAGGATCCTGTCTGCCCTCTCAGACGCACTATTTGATGTATACTGCTCAACGGCTTCGGGTAAAGAGCTGTGGAAATCTTTGGATAAAAAATACAACTCCGAAGATTCTGGTTTAGAAAAGTATACTGTGGCAAAATTCCTAAACTTCAAAATGGTTGAAGGCAAATCTGTGGTTGAGCAGACACATGAATTCCAAGTTCAAATTCATGGTCTTGCTGAAGGAGATATCCATTACCCAAAAAATTTCAGGTCTTGTCTATCATCGAAAAATTGCCTCCGAGTTGGAAAGATTTTGGCATGACTCTTAAACATAGGAGAGGTAAAATCTCTCTAGAAAATTTGATGATTGCCTTAAATATTGAAGAAGAACTTCGGAAGCAACATAAAGATGATGATAAAAGAATGCCTATGGATTTTATTCCAAAGATAAACGTAGTAGTCTCATCTGATAAGAAAAAAATTCAAAAATCAGAAAATGAAGAACAAGATGAAACTCAAACCAAAGGTTCAAAAGAAAAATGGAACCAAGCCGTGCTGGGCATGTGGACAAGTTGGACATTATGTTAAATTCTGCCCTAAGCAAAAGGACAAGAAGAAAAACCAGAGCAATATGTCCAACACCAAGGCACAAGCAAATGTTGTGACGGCTAATGACGGCACCAGCAATAGGTTTGTTACCTTCAAACCCGAACTAAACTTGATCTATCAACCCAATGAATGGTTAGTTGATACAGGTGCTAATGCGCACTGTTGTGCTGATCGCTCTGCCTTCCTTACTTATCAGGTAATTGAAGGCACTTCCGTGACCATGGGGAACCATTCTGCAGCCAGGGTGTTTGGGATAGGACAAGTTGACTTGAGTTTCACCTCTGGAAAAGTCCTGTCACTGCATGAGGTGCATCAGGTTCCAACGGTCCGTCGGAATTTGATTAGTGGGTCAAAGTTAGTCCTCGCTAGTTATGAGTTGAACTTTAAATGTAATAAAGTTGTAATATTACATTTAGGAATATTTATTGGAAAAGGTTACCTTAATGAAGGTTTATTTAAACTCAATGCAGAAAATGCTATCTTAAATAAATTTACTAATATTGGTTGTTCATATGACATTGAGTCTTATGATATATGACATGACAGATTAGGACATGTCAATTTTAATACCGTAAAAAGGATGATGAATCTAGACATGATTCCTAAGCATGCTATAAATGATAAGAAAAAATGTAAAGTTTGTGCAATATAAACAACCCCGTAAACCCTTCAAATCAGTTGATAGAAATTCTAATATTTTAGAATGAATTCATACTGACTGTTGTGAGTTTAACGGTGTAATAACGAGAGACCATAAAAGGTATTTCATTACCTTCATTAATGATCACTCTCGTTATTGTTATGTTTATTTGCTGAAAACTAAGGATGAAGATTTAGATAAATTTATGGTTTTTAAATCTGAAGCTGAGAATCAAACAAATAAAACTATTAAGAGGTTAAGGTCTGATAGGGGTGGAGAGTTTACCTCGAACCTGTTTCAAAAATTTTGTCAAGATGCAGGTATAATTCATGAGGTAACTGCTCCATATAGTCCTCAATCCAACGGTATAACAGAATGAAAAATCGAACCCTTGAAGATATGATTAATTCCATGTTAGGCAGTTCTGGGTTACCCAACTTCATGTGGGGGGAAGCTCTATACACTGCATGCCATATGTTAAATAGAGTCCCCATGAGGTCTAGGGATAAAAGCCCATATGAGCTTTGGAAAGGCCGGAAGACAAGTTTGAAATACCTTAAAGTGTGGGGGTGCCTTGCAAAGGTACTAGTACCTGAACACATAAGGAAAAAACTTGGTCCAAAGACCGTAGATGGTATTTTCTTGGGTTATGCTCAAAATAGTATTGCATATAGGTTTCTGATTATTAAATTCATTAATGATCACTCTCGTTATTGTTATGTTTATTTGCTGAAAACTAAGGATGAAACTTTAGATAAATTTATGGTTTTTAAATCTGAAGCTGAGAATCAAACAAATAAAACTATTAAGATGTTAAGGTCTGATAGGGGTGGAGAGTTTACCTCGAACCTGTTTCAAAAATTTTGTCAAGATGCAAGTATAATTCACGAGGTAACTGCTCCATATAGTCCTCAATCCAACGGTATAACAGAACGAAAAAATCGAACCCTTGAAGATATGATTAATTCCATGTTAGGCAGTTCTGGGTTACCCAACTTCATGCGGGGGGGGGGGGGGGGGAAGCTCTATACACTGCATACCATGTGTTAAATAGAGTCCCCATGAGGTCTAGGGATAAAAGCCCATATGAGCTTTGGAAAGGCCGGAGGACAAGTTTGAAATACCTTAAAGTGTGGGGGTGCCTTGCAAAGGTACTAGTACCTGAACACAGAAGGAAAAAACTTGGTCCAAAGACCGTAGATGGTATCTTCTTGGGTTATGCTCAAAATAGTATTGCATATAGGTTTCTGATTATTAAATCTAAAATTTATGGAATAGATGCAAATACTATTGTAGAACTTTGCGATGCTACATTTTTTGAGGATATATTTCCTATGAAGACGAGAACACCTCAGTCTATATCTGGTATTCCTACTAGAGATAAGCCTGCTGTCGTAGAGGTACCATTATCCATGGTAGGTATACCTTCCTCAAGTCACTGTAGACTAGATGAATCTAGTGAGTGTACAGAACTGAGAAGGAGCAAGAGGCAACGTGTGTCTACGGATTTAGGCCAGGATTTTATCACCTATAATATAGAAGGTGACCCTGTGACATATAGAGATGCTATGGCTTCTCCTAAAGCTAAGCACTGGAAAGAGGCCATTAAAAGTGAAATGGACTCTATTATCTCTAATGCCACTTGGGAGTTGGTAGATTTATCTCCTGGGTGTACCACTATAGGATGTAAATGGGTGTTTAAGAGAAAACTAAAATCTGATGGGTCAGTAGATAAATTCAAAGCCCGCCTAGTTGCCAAGGGATTCAAATAGAAAGAAGGGATTGACTATTTTGACACTTATTCTCCTGTTACTAGAATTACTACAATCTGAGTGTTAATAGCATTGACATCCATATATCATCTTGAGGTCCCTCAAATGAATATCAAAACGACATTCCTTAATGGAGATCTTGAAGAAGAGATATATATGGATCAGCCTGAGGGACATGTAGTTTCTGGAAATGAGAATAAAGTCTGTAGGTTAGTTAAATCTCTTTATGGTTTGAAGCAAGCCCCAAAGCAGTGACACGAAAAATTTGATAGAGCTATGCTATCGTTTGGCTTTGAAATGAATGACTCTGATAAATGTGTGTATGCTAAAATAAAAGGTGATAATTGTATTATCTTATGTTTATATGTAGATGATATTCTACTTTTTGATTCTAACCTTTCTATTATTAATGAGACTAAGACCCTCTTAAGTGGTAAGTTTGATATGAAGGATATGGGTTGTGCTGACACGATTTTAGGGCTGAAGTTGACTCGTTCAACTGATGGAATAGTAATTTCTTAGTCACCCTATGTTGAGAGAGTATTAGAGAAATATGGCTATAGCCAAGTTAAATCTATCGTCACACCCTATGATCCTTCAAAACTCTCCACAAGAATAAGAGTGGTGTAACAGTGTCTCAATTAAGATACTCACAAATAATAGGTAGTCTAATGTATTTAGCAAATTGTTCTAGACCTGATATTTCTTTTGCTATAACGAAATTGAGCAAGTTTACCAGCTGTCCGGATAGAACGCATTGGGATGCATTAGACAGAGTACTCAGATACCTAAAAGACACTATATCCTTGGGCTTGTGGTATGGGAGATTCCCTGCAGTCCTGGAGGGATATAATGATGCTAGTTGGATAGCTGACACTGCTGAGTGTAAAGGCATTACTAGTTATGTCTTTACACTTGGAGGCGGTGCAGTTGCTTGGAGGCCTGTTAAACAGACGATTATAACCCGTTTTACATCTGAGGCAGAATTGTGTACTTTGGATACCACAGTAACTGAAGTTGATTGGCTTAAGAGTCTTCTTTCTGAAATTCCCTTGATGATAAAGCCAATACCTTCTATTTCAGTACACTGTGATAATCAAACAACAATAGCTCAGATTAGAAGCTCTAAGTATAATCAGAAACAGAAGAGACATGTACGAATAAGATTAAAGTCTATTCGTGAGTTAGTGTCTCTTGGAGTGGTGTTATTGGACTTTGTAAGTTCAAAGCACAATATTGCTGACCCACTCACTAAAGGACTTGATTCTGAGAAAATCAAGAGATCCAGTAAGGGAATGGAACTGAGGCCTATCCTGGTTTCATCTATAACGGCAACCCAACCTATCTGATTGGAGATACCAAGAAGTAGGTTCAATGTGGTATAAACAAGTTATAAGGGTGAACCGTAAGCATCAAATTGATTGAGATGTAATCTCATAGTATCTTCCCTGGATAGATGCTTGACTGCTAGTAAAGATGAGCTTAGGAGCTCTTAATGAGTTTAAGGTCTTAACGACAGGATGCTCGCAGTACATCCTTGGAGAACTCACCTATGTAAGTGTAACTGTGGGGCCGCAGTGTGGGGGGTCTAGGCAACTCTCTTACGAAACAAGATTCGGTGGCATGACCGTAATGCACCAACCTAGAAGGATTCAACCGTCGCTCGTGATGAGTTGTTATCAATTGATTTTCACATATAAAAGGTTTAAGTTCAAGACTGAGTTCACTTCAAACCTATGTGAATAAGATTGGTGTACTTAGATGAAAATTCAAACCGGAAGGTATTTTCACTAAAAGCTCATTGCAACCAAGGCTCAGGACAAGTCTATGTTTTTCGACCAAAATAACTTGAATTAGTGGGGGATTGTTGAGTTTTGTGTTTAATTCAAAATATTTTTCTTGGTTTTAGTTGTTATGGTAATGCATATGTGAATGTATTTAGTCCCACATTGCTAAGCTAAGAAGGTTGGAAGACCTTATATATGGATCTCTTCCATCCTTGCTTAGCAAAGTTAAGGGGACCTACACGCATGCGCGGGCTGAGCCCAAATCAGGTGGTTTTGGGGGGTTTGAGCCGAAAATCCATAAACCGGGCGCGACGCACGCGAACATCGCGCGTAGGGGGGGGGGGTGTGTACAAATCCCCAGCTTGTGGGCCTCACGCTTGCAGGCGGCTTGGTTTGTTTTTGCCAGTTTTTGGTTTGGTTTGGTTATGTCTCGGAACCGACGCACCTGGCGAGGTTTGGTTCTGTCCCACGCGTGAGGAAGCGACACACTTCGAACCAATGTTTTGGTTCGCTGGCAAAGCAGTATCCCGTGGAATCGACGCTTTTGTTCGCTGGCGAAGCAGTGCTTACTGCTTCAAAGTGAATAAATACTGCACCTCTGTTCCTCGTTTAGAATCACTCGAACATTCTGCTCTTCTCCTTCTTCCCTCTCTCTGTGTGTCCTGAGGCTTGGTTCCACGATCTGAGGTTGAGTCCGAGTGCGCCGTTCGTCTTGGAGTGCACCTACGGACGACACGAGTGGTTGTCGGATCTTGGGAGGATTTTGCCGGAGAGCTTCTGCACCGTGGGCGGCAATAAATTCTCTAAAGACAGTCGACACGCCAACGCTTCAACCGGAAGATACCAATTTCTGAATCTTACTCTTTTATTTACCTGTTTATTGTATGCTTGCTATTTTTGGTGCAATTTACTACGGTGTTAGTACTCTCCTATAAACAACATATCTTTCTCACAGGATGTCCAATTAATTAAGGGGGAAAGATTTACTATAATATGATAAGGGAATAATTCCGGATGAGCGTATACCATCGAAGAATAAAACTTCATCCATGTCTTAACCAACTGACAGTCGACTATAAACTGACTTTATGATTTAACCCTCTTAACATAGCTAGGAGGACGGACTATAAAAAAAAACTTGAAATAAATATAATAATCTTTTACTACCATATATACCCGGAATCAAATGATACTATTTTGTCTTCTTCGTCAAATTTATTTTTCATAAATATTGTTGCTACCCTTTATAAATTTGATTCCAGGAACCAGTCATATGGTTCTCTTGCCAGTCCTTTATCAATTTTTTTAGATTTTAATCTGATCCAATTTTTTATTATTATTATCTATATAAATGGTTTAGTTAACCTATTAAAATCCATCACTTTTCCACCAAAGTCTCAACCCAATTCTAATTCTTGAATCGTCCCCATTACATTCCCTTAATTGTACGATTGTCATGGAATGTCGTTGCATTAGATTTTATGGTCAAAATTCGATGTATCTGAGCATATCTTCCCTCGTGCTTTGATCATTGCACTAATGACTAGTATAAATATCTTTCTAATTCACATAAAAATCAATCAAATCGATTCAATCTAAATTTTAAAAAAATCAGAATTCGGTCCTTCATAAGTTTAAAATTTCTAATTCCGTAAATTGTTACTCTCCTCTCTCCCGAGTCTCAATTAATTGAAAGTTTGATTATTTTGATTTTTATCTATTTAACTAATATTTTATCAATTCGATTTATTTACTTTTTATATTCAATTAGATTAAAAAAATAATTTATTCAATTTCAACTTAAATAGTTCGATCTAAATGCTGTCATTTTGGAGTTATGTTTCCTTTTCTCTCTATAAATATCTGTAACTCATCTTACGCGTCCTCTCTCCATGCCAAGCTCCTCGCGACCTCTCTCCATCTATGATTCTCGCGATCATGGCAATCGACACTGCCATGAGAGGTGAAAATGTTCTCTTCTTTATTTCGTCTCAAATATTGCATTAATTAGGAGCATCTTTCAGATTTTTTTTTTTTCTCTATTCCACAATTAAGTTGTCAGAGATACAACGTAGTCTGAATTAAAAGTACAAATTAATATCATTCAAATTTATTTGTTAAGGTGTCTTGAGCGAATAATCTCAAATTGTCGGTCTGGACTGATTAAATTGAGTGCCGATGTTGACCGAGTGCCGAGGTTGGGACTTGGCTGGTTGTCTAGCGAACGCTTAACAAGCATGAGTGGGAAACCTAAATGACCAATCTTCGATCAGGAGTATCAGTTGAGCACTAGTGAACTTCCCGAGTCCAATTGGGAAGTCATTGAGCGAAGCTGAGTGCTCGGGAGTGAATGTCGCTAGCATGTATGAGAGAATCGCGAGCATCGATCTGAGCCTGAGTGAGAATCTGATGCCGAATTGGCTAAGTTGTCAAGTGGGTCATCGAGCTAGTGCTTAGCTACCGAGTGGGTCGCATGAGTTGCGTCGCCCGAGTCCGAATTAAGACATCGGGTCCTACATTGAGCTAGTGTCCTCGTCCCCTCCGGCGGTGTTATGAGGGCACACTAGACATCTATTTTCTAGGATAAAACGGTAAAATCACTATCACTATTAGTTCTTATAAAATCTAAGCTGTATGAATTCTAAATAATAGAATAAGAACTCAACAACAAGGAAAATAAGAACAAGGATCTAGCTAGTTTCATCATGAGCATAACATAAGAAAGTAACACATAAACATAAAACAAGGAACCTAATTGAAGAGTCATTATGCTTGTCCTTTAGTGTCGTTTGGAAGACCCTGAGGATGAAGAAGAAACAGAAGCAAACGGAGAGGATCTTCCTTGGGTGCTAGGGTAGACGACACCTAAATGCGCTAGGTTAATGGGAGAACCAAGAGCTTTGTCAAGATTACCCTAAACCTTTGAGGATCTCCCCTTTATATAGGAATCCAATCCGTTATCAACCCATAGATGATAATAAATTGGGTTAAAGGGTTCTCCAACCAATAACCTGAAACCTAATAACATAAGTTAGATCATCTTTAAAGAGTTCGAATTGTATTCACATGTTCAATTTACAAATAAGCTCACCTAATAGAGATAATAAAATCTAACAATCTCTCACTTAAGCTATATGTGAGTTGTATATAAAATATAAGTAAAGCTTTAGTTGATATCAAATTTTATGGGTACAAGATACCCCTGTAAACAATATTGTCTATTAACTTCATTGGTATATGACTAAAGAGGTCATGGTTATTATATATGATCATAACAAGTCCCAATAGTAATCATAATACCAATATTATTAATGACATAGATCAAGATATGGATACATAGTGTGAAAATTACATAAAATATGATCAATACATGTCAATTTCCAACTGGTCCTAAGGTAACCTCAAAAGAGATCATATTATATTTGTAAATACTTTATGTTAAACTGCAAGAGCAAATCATGATCCAAACTTTATGATTCCTAAATGAATCAATATTACATCTACAAACACTAAATTCTAAATAGCAATAGTAAATTATAATTTTGTAATTCAGAATGTCCAACAAACAAATAAAATTTCATGAATATTTTGAACTTTAAGTATGTACAGTAATAAAAAAAAATATTTGTCTTATTATCAAATATAGAGAAATAAAATAACTCCCACTAGATGAGTTTTCTTCCATAAGGACTCTCATCAACATGCGCATGAAACACCATAGGCACCAAACCTTTGGTGAGTGGTTTGGTCAACATAGAATATGTGCTGATGTGCTCTATCATAACCTGATGACTCTGAACTCTTTCTTTAATCCCTAGAAACTTGATATTGATGTGCTTAAACTTTGAAAAACTACGGTTGTTCTTGGCATAAAGTTCTGTGACTTTATTATCACAGTAGATCTTTAGTGACCTGTTAATGCCATTAATGACATGCAATACTGTGATAAAATTCTGCAACCAAATCCCATGATTGAATGTTTCATAGCATGCTATAAACTCCGCTTTCATAGTAGAAGTGGCTGCTAGCGTCTGCTTGATACTCTTCCAAGATATAACCCCTCCAACAAGCATGAAAATATAGCTCAAAGTAGACCTCCTACTATCTAAGCATCCAACAAAATCGAAGTTTGAATATTCAATCACCTCCAAGTGATTTGACCTCCGATACGTGAGCATATGTCCTTTAGTTCTTTACAAATACCACATTACTCTCTTAATAACTTTTCAGTACAATAGTCCTGGTGTTACTAACGTATCTGCCTAACATCTCCACTATAAATGCTATATCTGGTCGAGTATAAATTTGTGCATACATAAGACTTCCCACTATTGACACATATGCGAATTGTTTCATCTCCTTTATTTTAAGTTCAAGTCATGGATAATACTATAGTCTAAACTTGTCACCTCTTGACACAGGTGTATCACCAAGTGTACAGTTCTGCATACTATACATTATAAGTACATTTTCAATATAAACTTGTTGTGAAAAATCCAAGAATACCTCTTAAATGATTATGATAGATCTGTATGCCTAAAACAAAAGATGTACCAAGATATTTCATTTTAAAATTACTTGATAGAAATGACTTGATTTAATGTAGTAGACCCATATTATTGCTTGCAAGCAATATATCATCCATGTAAAGATTAAGTATAAGAAACTTGCTCCCACTGAACTTGACATATATGCACTGATCAATGGGGTTTTCCTTAAATCCAAATGAGATAACCACTATTGGTGCAGTTAAAGTTAGATTTTGATGTATGATAAATAGTTAAAGTTAGATGTGTGTGTTTTAATCTATACCAAGTGTGCAGGACTAAAAGGTTTGATAGGACCTAACGCTAGGTTGAAGTCCAGTTAGGTTGGTAACTAGTATAAGAAGACCAAATAAGTTAATATTTGGTAGGAAGTCTAGTTGGGTCTGTGGGACCTGACAACTGGATAAAGTCTATATTGAGAATCTGGCAAGAAGACCTGGTGGGTTAAGAATTAAGTAAATTGGCAAATGGTAAGTAAGATAAGCAATAGAGGAGAGAGACCTTATGAGGATGCATTTTCGGTTAAGGGAACAGTAGATGTCAGTTCGACCTAGGGTTTCGGTGAAATCATAAGTCAAGATCGGACACTCCTTAGACTATTAAAGTATTTATATTTTCATATTATTCTTGGTGTGCTAACTCTCTAGTGCAGGAAATTGAAAGATGGAAAAAGGGCTTCTAGGCGCCTAGGAAGGGTTCAAGCGCCTAGAGGTCTGGATGCCCCAAGTGGGCCAAGCGCCTGGATTGGCCCGAACCCAACCACTTGTGTAGATAAGTTGGCGCACTCTGATTGGTTGGCACACGACAGCGTCCAGGCGCTGGAGGTGGTCCAGGCTCTTGGAGGTGGATGACTCAGATTCAAAGAAGGATCGGATATGCCTCAGCCTAGGTGGTCGGGGGTGGTTCAAACACCCAGAAATGCCTATAAAAGGAGCTTTGTCCAGCAGCCTCATACATCAATTTCTATAAGTCATTTACATGCTTCATCGACTGTTCACTGCTCCGACCTTGTACTACTACTATGTTGCAACACTGCTACACCCAACTATGGCAAATGAACCAACTCCAACATCCGAGCTACTCATTTTTCCGTCTTCGGTTGGGTAACTTTTAATTTATAGCTAATTACTTTTTGCATAAGGACGTGTAGGTTTGTTATACTTCCTCTTTCGTTCTCTTTGTACTAAATTGTGATTGATTAGTAAATTATTTGTCAGAAAGGTCTAAAGGACCTGGGTCTTAGAGTAGGAGTCGTCGAAGGCTTTGAATAAAGTAAAAACCGCTTGTGTTATACTTTTTCTCTTTTCTCTTTCATTCATATCTTCTTTAATTTCCGCTGCGCACTCAGTTTTAAAAAGTCCAAAGAGAAAATCTTTTTAAAATCACGTGATTCACCCCCCTCTCATGTGTAGATCAATCCTACAATTGGTATCAGAGAATGTTCACTTTGAATTGGTGCAACCACCAATCAAGCAGGGGTTTTCTCTTATTATTTTTTGCCTTCTTTTTTGTTTGGTTTTGAGCTTTTCGATTTAAGTTAGAATCGGTGTAATCACCCCTTATGATCATCTCTTTTTGCTTGTGATTTTTTGCCACTCGAAATTGATACAACACCACTAGAGCTTTCTTTTTATTTTTTTAATCTTTCTTCCCACACTACTTACCCCAAAACAGAGTCTTGGAAACCTTCTTGAGCCTTTTCTGTTTCAAAATAATGGCCCAAAGAGAAGGCTACAACATTGCTCTTGCTCCACTCTTCAGCGGGTATGATTTCCCTTATTAGAAGAAAAGAATGGAGGTATACCTGAAAATAGACATTGACCAATGTTTTTCCATCTGATGATGATACAAGGTGCCAATAGACGAGATAAAAAAACATCCACTTGACCCGTAGAACTAGAATCTAGAAATGAAGAAGAAGACCCAAGTTGATTCAAAGGTGCTGAACACTCTTCAATGTGGACTGACAAAGGAAAAACTCAACTGGGTCAGACCGTTCAAGAATGCGAAAGAACTCTGAGATAAGTTGATCGAGCTGCATGAAGGCATAAGGCATGCTAAGGTAGCAAATGTGACTTGTTGTTAAATAATTTAATTAACATTAAAATGAAGGACGGAGAAATGACAAGCAAACTTCATACAAGGATCAAAGATATCCTCAATGGACTACATTTGATTGGCCACCAATTTGAAAATAGGGACATAATTAGGTATACTCTTAAATCTTTCCCTCGAAATGCACTGTGGGCATCTATAGTAGATGCCTATAAAGTTTCAAGGAATTTGAATAAATTAAAATTAGATGAGTTATTTTGTGAATTGGAACTCCATGAATAGATTAACTCAAATCAAGTCAAGAATGGTATAGCTTTTCTTGCAGGTTCGACAAAGGAGATGAAGACAAGAACCCGAACCAAGCCTAAGTCAGAGGATGAATCCAACTTAGAATCAAATGAAGAGGAGCAACTAGTGAACCTGGTAAGGAAGATGTTCACTAGAAAGAAGAAAAACTTCACCAAGACCGATTTACAAAAAATGATCAAGTCAACATCCAACGACGTAAAAGCAAACATCACCTGCTTCAGATGAAAAAGAAGGGTTATTTCAAGCATAAGTGTTCGGATAAAAAAGAAGACAAGTACAAGAAGATGAGAAAGAAGAAGGTACTACAAGCCACTTGGAATGAATTCTCCTCAGAAGAGTCAGATATAGAAGATCGGAAGAAAGTTAGCCACCTCACACTAATGGCAACTGGATCCAAGTCAAAAAGCAACTTAGATCAAGAAGATGAGTCTAAGTACGAATTAAGCCATGAGTCTGTACTCATTTTCAAAGGTTCTGTCGGAGCAACCCCAATGGTTCATGCACCATGTATTTTGGTATTTGGGTAAAGAGTTTAAGTTAAGTTCACCTTTGTATTTGATATGTGTATGTGAGTGTGTAGGTTTGCAGGATACACATATGACTTAGCTTGATGACTTCGAGGTCCGGTGAAGATGGAGCATCCGAGAGACCGTGGACAAGGCAACAAGGACAAGAGCCGAGGGAAGCGACTTCGAGGCATACGCGAAGGATGACATTGGGGATGAGTCATGAACTTGGATGCATCCGAGGGACAAGAGCGAAAGGAAGTAAGCTTGAAGGCAAGAGGTCAAGGCTGCAATGAAGAAGAGTCAAGTGAGTCGTAAGGGTGAGGGTCTGAGTGCTGAGAGAATGTACTCAGGGTACCAGTCGATTGATGGAAATAGCAGTCTACTGGTACAGTCGACTGTGAGCGAATAGAATGCTTCTATTTGCTCAGCCAGTGTAAAGCAGTCAATTGGCACTTTCACTAGTCGACTGATAGGCAGGGTTTTCAAACCCGTGGTCTATATAACCAAGTCTTGGGAGCTTGGTTAAAGTTGACGAAATTAGTGGTAGTTAACCCTAATTAGTAGTCAACAAGTGCTCAAAGAGTTCCTTGTAATCCAAGAGGTTTTGGTGAGTGTTGTGATGAGGTTTCTCTACCCATAAGGAGGCTTGAGCTAGCTGGTGTTTGCCGGGAACTAATCCATCAACAGATTGAGGGATCCTCCACCTTACGGACAGCCATGGAGTAGGAGCAAGTTATCTCCGAACCATGTAAGCAAACGTGTTAGCGGTTTGCATTTCTCTTCTTGTCTTTAGTTTAGCTTTTGTATTTGTATTTAGTATTAGATTTTCGCTGTGTAACTAACAAATACGTAGGAAGCGAATCATTGAGGGCGTCATCTATCCAACCCCCTTTTAGCCGACCATACACAAGATCCCCAACAGGTTCCAATGATGTAACATCTATTTTAAATGCAAAATTCTTTAAAGTAATTTCATGATTAAATAGAAAAGTAACTGAATCGGAAAACCAAGTTAAATTGCTTCTTATGGAAAATCAAGACCTTAAGGAACAACTTAACCTAAATTCTCTAACTAGACAAGTTCAAAATAGAGATTCAACTAAAGTTTTAAAACTTGAGAAAGAGAACTCTATGTTGAAAATTGAAATTAATAATTTTAAAGGACTGCTAGAAAAATTTACAACAAGATCCAAAAATTTAAACTACTTGGATCCCAAAGAGTTGTATATAACAAGTTCGAACTCAGATACAAATCCAACTCAGCAAATAAATTATTTATTTCACTACTTAATCAAAACAAGAAATAAATCAAAGCTGGGATTCTAGAAGCTTATCTAACAAAGTATGTAGGACAAAATCAATTTTATATACTCAAAAATCAAATTTTTTATATAAAAACAAGACATAGAATATATGATTCAGGAGGAGACACCAAATTAGTTGACGTCTCAAAAACATAACCTACCCATTTAGGTAATTAGGACTAGACTAAAAAAAGATAATTAGACTCTTGTCCAACATAGTACCAAGTTTGGGTGAGATAATAGTACGTTAGGAAAACTTGGTTTTAGGAAGTCAAGCTGGGTAAGGTGTACCCTACTTGATCTACTTAGCTAAGTATAACTAATCGAAGCTATCTCACCACATCCTAGACTAGTTAGACTAAGATTTTTTTTAATAGGAAGGTTAAATGTATAATTTCTTAAAAAGACTTTGTTTAGAAGTGATCATTGTTCTGATACCTAAAAAGGCCCCTATGTCTCACCATAGTTTGGAAGCTAATTTTTGAAATATGTATTTAACTAACTGATGGTCAAACCTAAATCTAACACAAAGTCAAACTATGTTCAAATAAAAATTGAACTAACTCATCTCACAAAACTATAAAAATACTTTAGTAGAAAAATTAGACCGGGTGAGATGATTAAGGATAATCATCCAACCTCCCATAAAATGGGAGTCTTATCCCTCTTGAATATTGCTCCTATTTGAAATCAATGACTGTTGGTGTCATGCCCCAAGGGTAAGGTTGACTGACGAAAATCAGATAGCACCTCCCCTATAGCAATGACAAATGAAACCAGTATACAATGTCATAAGGCTACTCACAATCCATCAACAACCCACACGGTTGGATATAAAACACAACCACACGGTTATATACACATCCCACATGGCTAGAACAAAAAGAGCATAACCACGTAGTTGTATAATAAGCAGCCCACATGGTTGTAACAAAACATAGTGAAAGTCACAAAATAACCAATGCAAAATCACAAAACAACTAACTGTGAGATGACCCAGCTTGACACGACAACAACATCAAACCAAATACAAGATACCACAAAGCTAAACTCTATACAAAAGAAACATATACACGAACAAGTCCAAAGCCAATAATGTAAACGGAAGCAATAACAGAAGAAGTCGCTCGATGTTAAATGGGACCGACAGACAGGATCTCCAGGCAACACCATAAATCCTTTACCTGCTACTTGACAAAAGAAAATTAGTTCATAGGGTGGTGAGGGCTAAGACTCAGCGGGTAATAGATAGATAGTGCATGAACATAATAAAGAACTAGAGATACAAAGGTATACAGTCTCATAGGAAAAATAGCAGATACTACAGTGATATCATAGTAAATGTCTAGACTTGAAACCGTATCCTAGGCTAGTAATAGTAAGTCAAGGATAATGAGGATTTGCCTTAGTACTGCTCATAACTACAAGAGTAATTAACATGTGAGGTATATAATTACTACTAATAAGTAAACCAGTGTCTAAGCACATGCAATAGGTATATAACTCAACATATGTAAGCATATCACATAGATATAATAAAATAACTACATAAGTAAGCAATCAACAGCATCAGAAGGTATAAAAATAAAAGCGTATGCACGGATGGTCACTCCCACCGACCCCTCTGCACCATGACCCTTGTATGGTCGAGAGGTCGGGTTAGTGACAAACTGTACACCACTCCAGCTACCACTACTCTTGAGTGGCCAAGGGGGTAGTTGCATAGTAGCTAACTAGCTACATAGCGACGGAGATCCCTGCTGCTCACAACTCCATCTATCACTACCCATGAGTGAGTGAGTGGGGGCATAATAGGACAAGCGATATCTGCTCTAGCTACCACTACCCATGAGTGGCCGAGCGTGCAGCCCTGGCCATCAACCGTCTCAACCATAAGGAAGACATGGTCGCCGGTATGCATGCAATGACATGATGCATAAAAATACAACAGTCATTATATATATATATATATATACAGAAATCAGGTATACTACATGAAGCCCGCATACTCAATAAGATACATGAATAAATAGGAGTCAAAGCAAGTTGGCATGGTATCTAGTATTTGCTAAATATCGTGGATAGCAACATGAGACTGTATAGATATGGAAACGAGTATCTCAAAGATTAAGCGGATAAGTATCAAGCACAAGAAAAATATAAGTGGAGTTAAGGTAAATATAGTAACTATACGAATATATAGCTCATGCACTAATGTCAAAGTACTAAAGAGGTAAAGCAGGAAGTACCCGCCATTATCCATTGATCGTGATATACCAATCTCACGTTGAGACACTCATCTCGAATCAAAGTCCTGCAAATCATATGATGTACAGTTTAGCTAATTACATATGCAACAACTAGCTAATCCTAAAACCAATAAGGTAACCCACCATCGCAATGATTATTAGTCAACACTAATCGTTGGTTTACCTCAATTAATCCAATCCATGAATCCTTAATTAAAATCTATTCAATACTGCCAACAAGGAACCGTATGAATCCAACCCATCACCACTAATCACAATATCAATCTAATGATTCTGATACAATCATGTACTCCTCCAAATTAACAAATCCACAAATCAACCAAACCACAACCGAAAATGAAATCAAATCTCATCTCGTACCAACTAGTTAACCAACACCAAAGTCTGATTAGTATCATCAACTAAGCCAATACTCACCTAATCTTAAGGCGATCACTGGTGGCTCACGATTGGAGATGGTGCATAGCCGGTGATAATGGTCGATGCTCTGAATGTTGATGAACAGTTACTATAGAAGCTGAAAAGACAAATTCAACAAAAATCCCACATCAATACTGATCATCATTTAAACACCCAAACCATCATAACACTCGCCCACTTTTGAACGCTCCTCTGTTGTCTCACAGCCGATGTAGTCACTGCTAGAAATAATGGTCGAGTTGCAGATCTCCAAATCTAGTACTCCAATTCAACCCTTGCCTCCTTCTAATGTGGTGGTTGGGAAATCAACATGGTTATAGATGTTGTAACCTTGGACCTTCTCATGGTCAGAAGAGTGACAACTGTCGACTACGCCTCAACTGGTGGAGGCAATCAATGACGTCATGATGTCTCGCGATAGAGATGAGGAAGGAGGCACTACTCTCTAGTGGAAGGGGTGTCGCTTTGTTGGTTGCTACTCGGAATACCGTCCTAGTTCCCCTGTATAAAAATTTATACAAGCATAGAACTATCCTAACTACCCATGTGCTCTATTGAAGTTAAATTTGGATTGCAAATGATGCTTAACATTATTAATCCAAATTGTCTTTCAGAAGTTAAACTTGGATTGGAAACGATACTTAACATTTTTACTCCAAGTTTAATCAATGTGATCTTCCTAAGTTAAACTATATTACAGAAGTTATCAAATATCTATTTCAAAGATCGACTTCCAGGTTAAACATGGCGAGACACTAGGCCTTCTTGGATATGAGATCATCCATCACTTCCTAGACAAAGCCTCTTAAAGAAATTGGATATTTAACTTCTTACAGTAAACTAGGTTTAACTACAGAGACCTCAATAGAAACACATTATCGAAACATGAAATCAAAAAATAAAATTAATAACAAAAACAATAACTTAAAACCGATAACCTCTTGTGTTTGGTTTTTCAAGATCTATACAAAAGATGAACTAGTTATGATGCGGAAACTAATAACTAGTTATACCTTTTATAGCTTATAGACCTCTTGATGTTCTGCTGTATTCCTCTCCTTCTCTTGGACGTCGTGTGGGCAACGATCTTCCAAGATGAAATCCACTCAAGCTTCTTCCTTTGCTTCCAAGATCTGGCCACCAACTAACCTCCAAGGGATGCTAGACAAGAGAGCTTCCTTCTCTTCTTCTTCTCCTTCAAGCAACCGACCACCAAGAGATCACCACACTAGATGCCACCGGCCTCCAAGGAATAAAACAAAAGGAGAAGAGAAAAGGAAGAGGGTCGGCCGCCAAAGGATTGGAAGACAGGAATAGAAGATGTGTTATCTCATGAGGCACCCCTCCATCTCTTTTATAATCCTTGGTCTTGACAATAAAGGAAAGTTTTAAACATAATTAAAACTTCCTTATATTCCTTGCCAATGACTAAAAAGAAAAGTTTTAAAACAAAAAATTAAAACTTCCTTTAATGCTTGTCATGGCCGACCCTATACTTGTGCTCCAAATAAGGAAAGTTTTAAACACAAA
Source organism: Zingiber officinale (assembly GCF_018446385.1). NCBI lineage: Eukaryota > Viridiplantae > Streptophyta > Magnoliopsida > Zingiberales > Zingiberaceae > Zingiber > Zingiber officinale. The sequence goes on along the minus strand of NC_056004.1, from coordinate 34,849,811 downwards.
ATTAAAACTTCCTTATTTGTTTCCGGTAAAAAATTTTAATAAAAAATTTCTCTTTTAAATCCCTTGTTGGTTATAAAAGGCAAATTTTATAAATTAAAATCTCTCTTTTAAAACATGTGGATGGTTACAAAAAAGGAAAATTTTATCAAAAATTAAAATCTTCCTTTTAATTACAAATAAGGAAAGATATCAAACCTCTCTCTTAATCCTTTGTAGAAAGCTATAAAAGGAAGGATTTTAAAATTTAAAAACTCTCTTTTAAAACCATGACTTCCACAAAAGGAAAGATTTTAAAATTTAAAATACCCTTTTATTTTAATGTGGTCGGCCACCTAGCTTGAGCTCCAAGTTTGGCCGACCACAACTTGGCTCCACTCTTTGGCTTGGCCGACCCTAGCTTGGGCTCCAAGCTTGGCTTGGCCGGCCACAACAAGATGGGTAAGACTCTTGGCTTTAAGTAGATATAATGCTTTATAACTAAGAGGCTACAACAGGGACCGAGACGAGGAATTAGTTTTGGTCTCCCGATGAGCTTGAGCTTCCCGTGTTCACCCCGAACACCCAACTCAAGTTCATCAATAATAACTCATACCACTAAAGAGTTATTATTGCACTACCGCACCAATCCCGTATTACAATATGGACTCCTTCTTATCATGAGTGCGTTAGTCTCCTTGTGTTTAAGATATCGAATGCCCACTAATTAAATGAGTTACTGACAACTCACTTAATTAATATCTAGCTCCAAGAGTAGTACCACTCAACCTTACTGTCATGTCAAACTAAATCCACCTGCTGGGTTTACATGACAATCCTTATGAGTTCCTCAAGGGGACATCATCAACCTAGATTACTAGGACACAGTTTCATTCTATAATCAACAATACACCATATAAATAATATCATTTCCCAACTTATCGGGCCTATTGATTTAACGAACTAAATCTCACCCTTTGATAAATTAAAGAAATAAATATTAAGCGTACGTGCTTGTTATTATATCATGATTAACAATACACACTTCCATAATAACAGAGGTTTTGTTCTTTTATGTAATCAGTATAAAAAAAAACTACCTCAAATGGTCCTGCTCAATACACTCATAGTGTACTAGTGTAATTTTATAGTCAAGATAAACTAATACCAAATTACACTACAACCATTACAATGGTTTGCCCCATTCCATCTTGGTTGTGAGCTACTATTTATAATTTATAAGGAACTGATAACATGATCTTCTGTGTGTTACCTCACACTATGTTATCTACAATATAAATTAAATGAATAACTACACTTAGCATAAATGTAGACATTTGACCAATGTGATTCTTATTTCAAAATAAATGTTTATACAAAAAGCTAGACTTTTAGTATACACTCTAACAATCTCCCACTTATACTAAAAGACTATGCTGTCATAAATGATGCCATACATCTGATTCCCATCCCCTCAACATGTCGATCAAAAGTTTTTGTCAGAAGGGCCTTAGTGAAAGGATCTGCCAGGTTATCTGCTGATGTAATCTTGGCGACAACAACTTTTCCTTGCTTTACGATGTCTCGTATTAGGTGGTACTTGCGCTCAATGTGTTTACTTGCTTTATGGGCTCGTGGTTCCTTCGAGTTTGCTACTACACCACTATTATCACAATAAATTGTGATGATTTTGGGCAAACCAGGAATCACATCTAAGTCTATTAAAAAGTTCTTGAGCCATACAACTTCTTTGGTTACCTCAGAGGCTGCCACATACTCAGCTTCAATGGTTGAGTCTGAAACGTATTTCTGCTTAACACTCCTCCATGCTCTGGCTCCACCTCCTAAAGTAAACACATAACCTGAGGTAGACTTACTATTGTCCCTATCTGATTGGAAGTCAGAATCCGTGTAACCCACAGGGAGCAAATCATCTGCTTGGTAAATCAGCATATAATCTCTAATCCTTCTCAAGTACTTTAATATATGCTTTACGACAGTCTAATGTCCCTGTCCTGGATTACTTTGATATCTGCTAACCATGCCCACGGCAAAACAAATATCCGATCTCGTGCATAACATTGCATACATTAGGCTTCCTACAGCTGAAGCATAAGGAACTACCTTCATTTCCTCTATCTCTTTTGATGTCTTAGGAGACATCTCTTTAGATAAAGATACTCCATGCCGAAAAGGTAGAAAATCTTTCTTGAAGTTTTGCATGCTAAAATGAGCTAGGATAGTATCGATATATGAAGCTTGGGATAAGCACAACATTCTTTTCTTGCGATCCCTTATTACTTTGATCCCGAGAATATGTGCGTATTCTCCTAAGTCCTTCATATTGAATTGCTTGGACAACCATACCCTTACTTCTGACAACACTTTGATATTGTTGCCAACTAACAAAATGTCATCTACGTATAGTACAAGAAATACCACCACGTTACCATCACACTTCTTGTATAGACAAGACTCATCTAGACATTGAATAAATCCATAAGACTGGATTACTTCATTAAACTGGATGTTCCAAGACCTTGAAGCTTGCTTCAATCTATAAATAGACCGATTGAGCTTACATACAAGATGCTCTTTGCCCTTTGCAATAAACCCCTCTGGTTGCTTCATATGGATGTTTTCTCAAGACTTCCATTAAGGAAAGCTGTCTTGACATCCATTTGCCAAACCTCATAATTCATATGAGTAGCAATAGATAAAAGAATCCTGATAGACTTAAGCATGACTACTGGTAAAAATGTTTTCTCATAATCGATTCCCTCTTTCTGAGTATACCCCTTCGCAACAAGCCTTGCTTTGAAGGTTTCTACCTTCCCGTTTATCCCTTTTTTTCTTTTATAGATCCATTTACATCTAATAGCTTTTACACCATTTGATGGTTCTACTAGCTCCTAGACTTTGTTAGAATACATAGATTCTATTTCTGAATTCATTGCTTTTTGCCAAGATGTTGCATCTTTATCTTGGAGTGCTTCGTCATATGTTCGGGGATCATGTTCATATTTACCTGGGATCAAGTCCGAAGACTCTCCCAAAAACATGAATCTTTCAGGTTGTCTCACAACCCTCCCACTACAACGAAGCATTTTCTGTAGTTGTGTATCATTTGTGATACGTGTTGCAGTTTCTTGTGATATTTCATCTTGCACTGTTGGTACTAAAGTAGATGTGTCCTCTCTCATTTTTTCTAGAACAATTTCACTCATGGGCTTGTGGTTTATTACATAGTCCTCTTCTAAAAATCGGGCATAGTGCTAACAATGACCTTCTGATCTTTAAGACTATAAAACAAACCACCTTTCATTCCTTTAGGATAACCTAAAAATAGACAAACTTCTGTATGAGATACCAACTTATCATCATCTCCCTTCAGCACATGTGATGGACTACCCCAAATCCGGACATGACTCAGACTAGGCTTACGCCTATTCCACAATTATGTGGGAGCAGAGGGTACTGATTTAGAAGGTACCAAGTTCAGAATGTACATTGCCGTTTCTAAAGCATATCCCTAGAACGAATTTGATAATTCTGAATAACTCATCATCGATCTAACCATTTCTATAAGAGTCATATTCCTTCGTTCTACCACACCATTCTGTTGGGATGTACCAAGTGCAGACAATTGGGATTGAATCCCAACCTCTGATAAGTAATTCCTAAACTCTCCTGAGAGGTACTCGCCACTACGATCAGACCGTAGTGTCTTGATACTTTTACCGTGACATTTTTCCACATCAGCCTTGTACTCTTTGAACTTATCAAAGTACTCAGACTTACAGCGCATCAAGTAAATATACCCATATCTCGAATAGTCATCTATAAAAGAGATAAAATATTTGAAACCACCTCTCGCCTGGATAGTCATAGGTCTACACAAATCAGAATGAACCAATTCCAACACATCTTTTGCTCTATACGACTTGGCCTTAAAAGGTCTCTTGGTCATTTGTCCTTCCAAGCAAGATTCGCAGGTTGAAAAGTTTTCCAACACTAATGAACCCAAGAGTCCATCGGCTATTAGCCTTTGAATCCTACTCAAGTTAATATGACCAAGTCTTAGATGTCAAAGATATGTTTGGTTCATTTTTGAAGGTTCCTTTCTCTTATTAGAATTAGAGGATGTGTTATTAATTTCTATTTGTTGCTTTGTGGGAGTTATTGGATTTAGAGTATACAAATTGCCAACTAATGTACCAGAACAGATAACTATCCTTTTTTTCTTGATAACCACTTTGTCATCAAAAGAAACAGTATATCCATCCAAAAATAGTTTAGAAATCGAAATTAAATTCTTTCTAAAACTTGGTACATAAAGATAATTTCTCAAAATCTAAGTTCTATTCCTATCAAATGATAAGTAAGCATCTCCCACTGCAACAGCCGCCACTTTCGTAGCATTGCCCATGTAGACGGTTATCTCTCCTTCATATAGTTGTCGGGTTTCCTGGAACCCCTACAATGAATTGTAGACATGATTAGTGGCTCCTGTATCTACACATCAGGTACTGGTAGATAACATCGCTAAACATGTTTCAACTACTAGAGAATAAGATATACCTTTATTGTTTTCTTTCCTATGAGGACAGTCCACCTTCCAATGTCCAGATTGCTTGCAAATGAAGCACTTGCCCTTCGACTTCTTCACTCCTACTTTTAGTCCAGTACCTAAAGATCGATTCACTTTCTTTGCCGAGCCAGCTTGTTTCTTCTTCTTCTTCTTCTTGCCTTTCGACTTAGAAGTAGAAACATTTTCAGCAAAGTGAATTTGAAAATTATGATGAAATAGCCCTTCTGCTGCCTGAAGTTCTGTCAGTAGTTCCACCAATGAATAAATCCTTTTATTCATATTGTAGTTCAGGTGGAACTGCTCAAAACTTTTGGGTAGCATTTGGAGAATAATATTGACCTGGTTTCCCCATCGATTTCAGCTCCAAGGATTTGTATCTCGTTCAAGTAAGTCATCATTTTGAGGATATGATCCCTTACGGGTGTTTCTTATAGCCAGCTCCAAGGATATGATCCTTCCCAATGACTAAAAAGAAAAGTTTTAAAATAAAAAAATTAAAACTTCCTTTAATGCTTGTCATGGCCGACCCTATACTTGTGCTCCAAATAAGGAAAGTTTTAAACATAAAATTAAAATTTCCTTATTTGTTTCCGGTAAGAAATTTAATATAAAATTTCTCTTTTAAATCCCTTATTGGTTGTAAAAGGAAAATTTTATAAATTAAAATCTCTCTTTTAAAACATGTGGATGGTTACAAAAAGGGAAAGTTTTATCAAAAATTAAATCTTTCTTTTAACTACAAATAAGGAAAGATATCAAACCTCTCTCTTAATCCTTTGTAGAAAACTATAAAAGGAAATATTTTAAAATTTAAAATCTCTTTTTTAAAACCATGGCTTCCACAAAAGAAAAGATTTTAAAATTTAAAATACCCATTTATTTTAATGTGGTCGGCCACCTAGCTTGGGCTCCAAGTTTGGCCGACCACAACTTGGCTCCACTCTTTGGCTTGGCTGACCCTAGCTTGGGCTCCAAGCTTGGCTTGGCTGTCCACAACAAGATGGGTAAGAAGCTTGGCTTTAAGTGGATATAAGGCTTTATAAATAAGAGGCTACAATAGGGACCGAGACGAGGAATTAGTTTTGGTCTCCCGATGAGCTTGAGCTTCCCGTGTTCGCCCCGAACACCCAACTCAAGTTCATCAATAATAACTCATACCACTAAAGAGTTATTATTGCACTACCACACCAATCCCATATTACAATATGAGCTCCTTCTTATCATGAGTGCGCTAGTCTCCTTGTATTTAAGATATCAAATGTCCACTAATTAAATGAGTTACTGACAACTCAATTAATATCTAGCTCTAAGAGTAGTACCACTCAACTTTATTGTCATGTCGGACTAAGTCCACTTACAGGATTTACATGACAATCCTTATGAGCTCCTCAAGGGGACATCATTAACCTAGATTACTAGGACACTGTCACGCCCCAGAGGAGTCCCTGTCTGAAGAAATTTCGACAGCATCTCCCATGTACGGGTGACAATCTGAATCATTACTACATACAAAATATACATCAGCCACACTCGGCTGGAACATATATATAAAATAGAAACAACATAACCACGCAGTTAATATACGCAGCCTACCCTGCTGGACATAAATGAATAAAACATATAACATAATACAATAGCCCACACGGCTGGATATAAGCACAACTATACAGTTAATAATAGCTTCGGCTGGAACGTAAACACACAGTAGCGGAAAACATAAAACGATACAAACGTAAAACCAACAACGACACTAACAAAAATATTTGCAATCACCAGACTTGACTCCAAAATTCAACTCGACTTATTGGAAAGCGAAATACACAAAATCGACATACCACCCAAACAATAACAAAACCAAACAGAAAACTACCCTCGAGTGTGACGTGGGACTGGCAGCCGGGACTCTCCAAGCATCTGTGAATCATCTACTGCTACCTGGCGAAAGAAAGTCATTTACGGGGTAGTGAGTATTGGAACTCAGCGGGTAAGGAAAGATAGTGCATGAACCTAACATATAAATAGAAAATAAGCCAATAGTATACAGTCTCATAAAGGGAATAGCAGATACTAAAATAGAATCATAGATATATGCTCATACTTGAAACCATATCCTAGGCTAGGTAATAGAAGGTCAGAAGTAGTACTAACCTGCTACAATACTGCTCATAACTACAGAGGTAATAAGTGAGATGTATCCATTTTACCAATAAACAAACCAGAGTCTAAATCCCTACAATAAGTTTATATCTCAACATAAATAAGCAACAACCACATAAACTAGTGCGAGCAATAGAAACAAGCAACATCAGCATAAGCTAGTAACAGCAGCAAAAGTAGCAACAACAACATCAGCAGATATAATAATAACAGCGTATGCGCGGATGATCACCCCACCCACCTCTCTGCACCACGTCCCCTGTATGGTCGAGAGGCCAGATCGATGACAACTGTACCACCCAAAGGTCGCCACTCCTCTCGAGTGACTGGATGGACAGGTGCTAAGTAGCTATCTAGCTACCAAGCAAAGGGGATCCCTGCTGCTCACAACTCCAGCTACCACTACCCATGAGTGGCCGAGTGCGGCACGACAGGACAAGCGACATCTCCTCCAGCTACCACTACCCATGAGTGGCCGAGTGTGCGGTGCAGCCCGACGGCTCACTCCCCCACAAGGAAGAAGTGGTCGCCTGCATGTATGCAATGACATGATGCGTACAATGTAGCAGTCATCATATAAACATAAACAAAAATCAGGTATAAGATATGCTACATGAAACCAGCATGCTCATTACGGTACACAAGTAAACAATAAACAAAACATACAAGGTTGGTATCTAGTAGCTGCTAAATATCTCTCGAAGGTTTTGAGTGGAAGTATCAAGCACAGGAAAAATTACGAATGGAGTCAGGGTAAAGCAGTCCTTATTAAAAATAATTCATGCACTAAGGTCAAAGTACTAAAAGAAAACAAAGCAAGAAGTACCCGCCTTAAAAGAAAATCGTATCACACCAAATCCGACGTCGAGACGCTCATCTTGAATCAAAGTCCAGCAAATCATATATATTATACAATTTAGCTAATAGATAAGTAATAAGTGGCTAGACCTAAAGATCCAAACCCTCAGGGAAAAAAATCCTATTCACCATTTAATCTCGATTTATCTAATCCATTTGATTGAGTCAGGTTTAACCCAACATTCCCAATTCATCAAATAAATCCAATAATCCTCAATCAAAACCAAACACTCCACGTATGATAATCAATTCAATGAGCCCATCATCGAATCCACATCCTCAACTTCCAAATCTGCCGAAGATACAATCTAATCCATCATGAAGACACACGATCCGTAGCAATAGGAATCACACCCAAGTCTACCAACACTAAATCCATTTTGAAGAATCAAAACCCAAACAAAGGGGCAAAGAATTCCACTGAACTCAAGCGAAATCCTCCGAAACCTATTTGTAAATCAAGCAGCAGTGGATCAGGTGGAGAACTCAGCATCGCCAAGATCAGGAAGGGGCGGCATCTTGGTGCTTGCACGTGAGGAGAACCGACGATGGAGGCGGGGCGGCGTCGCGAGGTGAGGGATCGGGAGGAAGAGGAGAGGTTCGGCGGTGTCGCAAGGATGAGGGCTCGGGAAGGGGAGTTCGGCAAGGGAAAGCTAGGGCACGGGTTATTCCCTTTTATAACTTAGGGGTTTGTCAATTAAACCCTAGATCAATTCCTCAATCAACTCCCACTCCTGGGTATTCTAAACAGGCTTTTCTCGAGCCCATGAATGCATCCCCTCTAAATATGTCATGCGAGCTCCGAAAAATTCCCAGAAAATTTCTAAAAATTCCTAAAAATTCTAATAAGATTATTTGGCAAATAACCTTATTATTTAAATATTATTTAGGTACCATATTTTACAGACATAGTTTTATTCTATAATCAACAACAACACCATATAAATAATATCATTTCCCAACTTATCGGGCCTATTGATTTAACGAACTAAATCTCACCCTTTGATAAATTAAAGAAATAAATATTAAATATACGTGCTTGTTATTATATCATGATTAACAGTACGCACTTCCATAATAATAGAGATTTTATTCTTTTATGTAGTCAGTATAAAAAGAAACTAGCTCAAATGGTCCTGCTCAATACACTCATAGTGTACTAGTGTAATTTTATAGTCAAGATAAACTAATACCAAATTACACTATAACCATTCCAATGGTTTGTCCCATTCCATCTTAGTTGTGAGCTACTATTTATAATTTATAAGAAACTGATAACATGATTTTCTGTGTGTTACCTCACACCATGTTATCTACAATATAAATTAAATGGACAACTACACTTAGCATAAATGTAGACATTTGACCAATGTGATTCTTATTTCAAAATAAATGTTTATACAAAAATCTAGACTGTTAGTATGCACTCTAACACGCTCAGGTCCGCACGTGAGAAGGAAAGCTAGCCCTAGCCCCTTTGCGTCAATCCTTTTTCTCTGACGACAACATCACTCGGTGATAGATACTTCCACCATAATCAATCGGAAGAAACGATGATGATGCCAAGCAAATAATCAGGATTTGGGGGAAGGAGCAAAGAAGCAGGGCCGGGGGTGGCTCACAGGGCCAGCACAATCCACTTGTGGCATCAGGCGGTGGATCAAAGCTAGGGCACGACCAAACAAAGGATTCAAACACTCGACTTCCGGTGATCTCCTGGTGTCTGTGACTAGGAGATGGGAGATTGGACGGTATTGGATCGAGAAGTACTAGAGGGGGGTGAATAGTGCTTGTGACTTTCACTTTTCGTATACAGAAAATGTTCGAGTAATGTAGCAGAATAAAATAGAAAACAATCGTAAACACAAGTTATTTACTTGGTTTGGAGCCTAGGGCGACTCCTACTCCAAGGCCCACGCTCGTTGAGCGTTTACGTTGGGCAACACTATAATAGCGTTAAAGTGTTTACAAATGAAGTACAATCGACAACAGTAAAATATACCAACGACAAACAAGAAATAGCAGTCTTGAAGCTCCAAGTCGTCGGCGTCAAGTTGAGGCTTTCTCAGAACATTCTTTGATTAGCAACACGAAGAAGATCACTTGGAATTGTTTTATTTCTAGCTGCTGATCGAAGAAGCCTTAAATAGGCTGTTGAGGGTGCCTCCAAGTCCTCATGGAGGCACCTCAAACCAAAATCCTATCCCTGGTTTTGCGCTGTCGATAAGCCTTCGCAGCCCGCTATTTATCCGCCTGAGGGCGCCTTCATCATCCAATGAAGGCACCTTCAACCAGTAGTCCAGGGCGCCTCCAAGCTCAATGGAGGCACCTCCAGCTCCTCTGCGCAACCAGCTTCTGTCTTGCACTCGAGGCACCTCCAAGCTCCATGGAGGGTGCCTCGGGTACTGTTCATCCGAGGCAAAAGTGTCTCTTTCATCCCTGCAAGATGTGTTAGTCCACAAAACAATCACATACCCTATAAGACAAAGTTAGCACACATATAAATATATGAATATGAAAGTTTGACAGTCACGGATTGTCCGGTTCTGACTTTGGATTTTCGACCGGAAACCCTAGGTCGAACTGATGCCTACTGTTCCCTCTGCGGGGAACGCGTCCTCACCTACTCCACTCAGAAGAGCATACCTGATGTCAGTTGGGTCCTCCAGACTAACTAGACTTTCTGCCTAGGGGAGCCACCTCCTAGGACCTAGGGTTACTACCCCCTAGGGTTTCTCTCCACCTAGGGTTACCTCCCCCTAGGACCTAAGGTTACCCCCCTAGGATTTCCACCACCTAGGGTTACCATCGCCTAGGACCTAAGGTTGTCGCCCCTTAGGGTTTTCCTCCACCTAGGGTTACCATCCCCTAGGATCTAGGGTTACCACCCCCTAGGATTTTCCACCTGCCTAACCGCAGTTTGGACTTTCCTGAGAAACCTCATTCACACATGTTAGATAACAAATGATCTTAACTTTGAATCCTTTGCCATTATCAAAACTTGGGTTCGATCGTCGGATGCTTCCCGCACCAACAATCTCCCCCTTTTTGATTATGGCAATGAAAATTCAAAGTTAAGTAAAAATAATGCTATAAAAGATTTTCAAAGACAGCATAAGCGCAAAAATAGGACAAGCAAACTTTGAAAAAAAACTCCCCCTTAGTAGAAGCTTACAAAAACTCCCCCTTAATAAAAGCTCCTCTTAAAAATTTAATTTAATTTTTTGTTTGAATTTTCTTATACTTTTGAATTTTCTTCTACTCTCCCCCTTTGCCATATATCAAAATAAGCAAGAAAGTAAAGAAAAAAAATTAGGAAAGTGATCAATGGCCTTAGCTAAGAATAACTTTTTTTTTTTTGAGAAATAATTTATCTTTTTAGAACGTTTAAGTAGAGAATTAGATAAACACTTATCTTTTTAGAATAAGTTTCCTTGTAACACTTTTAGCTAAGTGAAATCAAAAGTTTTATCATAAATTTAAAAAGGCTTTTTCTTTTAAATTAAATTTTGAAAAGATAAATTTGAAAAGCTTTTGAAAAATACTTAGCCAAATTTAAAAAGCTTTTGCCAAGTGAATTCAAAATCTCAAAACTTAATTTTAGAAATAGATTTTAGCTAAGGGAAAGTTTTGATTTGAAAAGTAACTTAGCTAGAAAGTTCTTTAAAGTATAAAAAAAATCTTCTAAAAAAGAACTTTTTTTAGGGTTAAGAGGTTGACTTAAATTTAGCTTAAATTTTAGCACCACCACTTGATTTAAATAATTTTAGCTAAGGTTACCCCAAAAAAAATATTCAAAAAGTCCTATAGTCTAAGTATGAGTAACAAAAAATAAAACTCAATACTTAATTTTCTTGGCCACATGTCTAACCATTAGCTACTGGCCGCTTACCTAGAGGGCAATAATTTTCACTTGGTTAGTCAAGTTAAGTTAGTGATCCAGTTATATTTGACTAAATTTGGATAACTTAACTTGATTAATGTAAGTTAGGTATTTTATAGCCCAGACTTATGCCGATGCACAGACATAAGCATACTGAAGTCTAGGCAGTACCCTATGCATCTCACAACATTCTAAGTGTTTTCAAACACAAGCAAGTTAATCCTAGTGTGCTTCTGGCTAAAACTAGGGGTACATGATTTCTAGGGGTAAAATCCTAGGCTAAACCAGATTTTTGAAAAAACTAACAAAAGTTGGATTTTTGAAAAAAAAATTTCCTAGGATTTCAAAATTAATTTAAAAACAAGTTGAGAAGATATAGTAAGCAGAAAATAAGTTCTATTCTACTAAGCACATCCCTATTTATCTTCTAAGTGAACTGAACTCAAGTTCAGGTAAGGGCTTTGTGAATATGTCAGCTAGGTTTGATTTTGACTCAACATAGTTAAGTACAATATCACCCTTAGCTACGCGATTCCTTACAAAGTGGTGCTTTACTTCTATATGTTTAGTCCTTGAGTGGTGAATTGAGTTTTTGGTTAGATTAATTGAACTTATATTATCAATTGAAATTTTTGTTTTCTGATATTCTAGTTGATAGTATTTTAGGATATGTATCATCCATAATAATTGAGATGCACATTCACCTAGGGCTATATATTCAGCTTTAGTGGTAGATAAAGCAACACAGTGTTGCTTTCTGCTTGACCAACTTACTAGGCACTGACCTAGAAATTGACAGCTACCGTTTGTGTTTTTTCTATCTAGTTTGTACCCAACATAGTCTGAGTCAGAATAGCCAGTTAGATCAAGGGTGCAAGTCCTAGGATACCATAATCCTACATTTAGGGTTCCCTTAATATACCTAAGTATTCTTTTAATGTATGTTAAGTGTGACTCTTTTGCACAGGATTGATATCTTGCACACATACCTACTGCAAAACTAATGTCCGGTCGACTCGTAGTTAGGTACAGTAAACTCCCTATCGCACTTCGATAGTATTTCAAGTCTATTGGTTTTCCTTCTAAGTTTGAGTCAATTTTAATGTTGGTCGCCATTGGTGTATTAATAATTTTTGAATTATCCATTCCAAATTTTCTAATTAATTCCTTAGCGTATTTAGTTTGAAAAATATAAATTTCATCTTTGGTTTATTTAATTTGTAGACGTAGGAAAAAGTTAAGTTCACCTACTAGACTCATTTCAAATTCATTTTCCATTAATTTGGTAAATTCTTTTAAAAATTTGGAATTGGTTGAGCCAAAAATTATATCGTCTACATATATTTGAGCTATAAAAATACCATTTTCTAGGGGTTTTACAAATAGGATTGGATCTATTTGACCTTGGTTGAACCCTTTAGATATTAGATAATTGGATAGACGTTCATACCAAACCCTAGGTGCTTGTTTTAGTCCATATAGGGCTTTGTATAGCCTAAAGACATAATTTGGATGTTCTAAGTCCTCAAATCCTGGGGGTTGACCCACATATACCTCTTCTTTGATAAATCCATTTAAGAAAGCAGATTTTACAAATGCAGATTTTACATCCATTTGATAAAGCTTGAATCCTTTATGTGCTGCATAGGCTAGCAGCATCCTAATGGATTCAAGTCTGGCTACAGGGGCATAGGTCTCATCATAGTCTAACCCTTCTACTTGGTTGAACCCTTTAGTTACTAACCTTTCTTTGTTTCTAACTATTTCACCCTGATCGTTTAACTTGTTCCTAAAACCCCATTTAGTATCAATTATGGTCTTGTTACTGGGTTTAAGTACTAATTCCCAGACCTAATTTCTTTCAAATTGGGCTAATTCCTCTTACATTGCTAGTGTCCAGTCTGGCTAGGGCTTCGTCTATAGTTTTGAGTTCAATTTTGAAAATCAGGGCTATTTGGCTTAGGTTCCTAAAGGATGACCTAGTTCTGACTCCTAGAGTTGGATCACCCAAAATTTAGTCAGATGGGTGATTAGTATTTGTTCTTGTTGGTCTTATAGTTGGGTCAGTAACTGGTTCTTGTAATTCACTAGGTTCAAGTGAAATTTCTTCATCATCTTCTAAATTTCTTGAGTTAATATTTTCTATATTGATATTTTCATTTACTACATTAGGTAAGTAATTTTCTTCATCAAAAATTACATTTGTAGTTTCTTCAACTTTTAGGGTATTTTTGTTGTAAACCCTATATGCCCTACTAGTTGTTGAGCACCCTAAAAATATTCCTGGGGTTGTTTTTGATATAAATTTTCCTAAATGGTCTTTGGTGTTTAAAATAAATATTTTATAGCCAAATACTATTAAATAGTTAAAGTGAGGAATTTTATCATAATATATTTCATAAGGTGTTTTATTTTGATATTTATTAAGTAAAATTCTATTTTGTATATAACATGCTGTATCAATTGCTTCAGCCCAGAATTGCTTAGATAGTTTGTATTCATTTAACATGGTCCTAGTGGCTTGTTGTAGGGTTCTTTTTTCTGTTCTACTAGACCATTTTGTTGGGGGATCCTAGGGCATGAGTATTCGTGTTTATAGCCATTAATTTCATAAAATTTAATAAATTTATGGTTTTCAAATTCTCCTCCATGGTCACTTCTAATTCTTTTTATTTGGGTGTCTTTTTCATTTTCTATTAATTTGCAAAAGATTTGAAAAACTTAAAAGGTTTCATCTTTAGTTTTTATGAATTTTACCCAAGTAAATCTTGAGTAGTCATCGATTATTACTAAGCAATATTGGTTTTTGCTTTGTGACTTGGCTCCGTGTGAATCAAACAAGTCTAGGTGAAGGAGCTCAAGTATAGAGGTTGTTCTATTTAGGTTGGGTAACTTATGGTTTGACTTGGTTTATTTACCCACTACAACAAAAACATTAAAAGACAACGGTTAAAAACCGTTGTCGTAGGCCCTTTAAAACCATTGTAATTGGCAGTGTTGTTAAAAGTGGGGGCTATGACAATGATTTTAAACCATTATCTTTGAATGAAAAGACAACAGTTTTGCAACGATTTTAAACCGTTGTCTTTGAATGAAAAGACAATGATTTAAAACCGTTATTATTTAGAGCATTTTTACTGCTAGTTGCAACCGTTTTTGGGGCTACGACAACGATTTTTAACCGTTATCTTTGAGGGTGATAGACAACAATAACGGTTTTAAACCGTTATCTTTTAAATTATTATCTTTTAATACCAATATATCAGATTTCAATTTAAATATATAATAATGAATCATAATCAAGAAAGAAGATTCCCCACATCAATATCATTCAAAATGTTAGTTATACAAGAATTACAATCACAAAAGAAGGAAACATATCTCATGTTCAAATAAAATTTATCTCAATACAAATAAACAAATAAACTCTATTTACAACTAATGAACAATAGCCAAAAGACTAGAAACTTTTAATGGTGGTTCATGCCATGTAGGATTGCACTTAATTATTATCAACCCAAGTCCCATCACAATCTTCAACTTGTAGGATTTCATTGAACTCCTCTTTCTCACTTGCTTATTTTTTCATACCAACTTTTTCCAATATGAAGTTGGTGCCGAAGACTTGATAAGGTGCTGGGATGAGAACGAGAAGGGAGACGAGGAGGCAAGCCAAGCCAACCTTGAGGGAAAAGGTCACCCTGTCTGTGCCCTCTCTGGCAAACTCCCACACTTCCATCATCAATTTCCTCATTGGTATCCTGGCTTTGCCATTATGATTCTTGGTAGACTTCTTCATGCTTTCTGATTGTGGTGTTACGTTTGGCGGCAAGCAAATGTTGATCTGAATACTGCTACCTTTCTTTCCGTTCATTGTAGTTCTACATATAAGAAAATAACATCGATAACACAGGTATACAAGAAAATTTAGAAAACAAAAGTCTATCTATATATCTTACTTGAAGAATAGGGTGATTGTTGATGTAGAGAATGATACCTGTCAATAATAGAAAGAAAGATGCATTTAGTAAACATGCATAGACATAATTTGATGATGTGGTCATGGATTCTTGAGAACAAAATAATGTATTACAGATAGAGAATTAGAATCATGAATGTGTGGCTTGCTATTGACGAAACATTAATTAATTAGCTAGCTATTTTTTGCTCAGCATGGTTCCATCACCGTGACTCCTCAAAGCATGTGGAATAACAAGACAAATAGTATTTATATCTGGAACAAGTAAATTTGAAAACTTGAATATGATTCTACTGAAAAAGATTGAAATTTTCAGTAAACTAATCCTCATTTAAGTAATTGTGTTTGATAAAAAAGAGAAAGGATAATAAATCATGAAATTAAATTTGAATATAAAGAACAAACTTTACATTAAACTAACAAAATTTTTATATTGATTCTAGCAATCTCTTTTCTAAATGAAATATTAATATTTTGCATGTGATGTTCAGGTTAATAAGAGGTTTGTATAGTCATAGATTATTGTACAACATACAAACAACAAATAGCAGGTGCTTCTAGGAAATTCCTAGATTATTGTACAAAGAGTTATACCTCTTTGTGGTGGATGGAAGTGGCAAGGCGAGCTTAGCCAATAGCCACAAAGACCAAGATTTCCTACAAAACTGTGCAAAAGTAGAAAAAGAATTTTAATTAAAATGTCCTAATGATCAACCTCAGAAATGAGAACATGAGAGATTAACATGCTATGCAATGAGCAACAGAAGATGAATTCTTAATAAGGAACTAATGATCAACCTCATTCATCCTTCTCCTTGTCAATCAAGAAGGACTTAACCTCATAAATAGTATTAAGTATCCTTATATATTCAATAGTCTCAATTAGAAATAACAATGTTTGATAACCATACAATGAAAAGAACATCATGTTGATTTTTTTTCCCATTTATTATCAATAGAATGCTATGTAAATGTCAAATGCATCATTTTCCTCTCCTACCAAATAACATTCATACATTAGAAACCTAAATTCTTCACGAATTTACTCGGCAGACATTAAAGCAAACATCATATCGAATTCATATACTCATAATGATTATTTTGATGTCTTCAAATGAGCACCCTTTTAGAAAGAATCCACATTTTTAAGATTGACAAAAAGTTGCAGAACAAATACTTTCTATGAAGCTGGATCAAATAGCTCATTTAGCCTGAACAATTATAGTAACTCGCTGGATCAAATACTTTCTATAGAAGATGGAATTCCACCAATTATAATAACTAAATAAGAACAAGAAGAGTTGAGCTAGAACAAAGTCAACCGTTTGACACAATCAGGTTAGCAAACCTAACAAACTGCCTTATTTGAGACAATCAACAACCACTCAAGTAAATCAGAAATATGACAAACCTCTGCACTCCCTTTCCTGTAAAGGACTGAAAGCACTGCTTTAATCAAAGATCACTGCACTTAGAGCAAGATAAATTAGAACTAGATTAGATCAGGTTAGACAAAAGTTAAGTACATTATGATAGTTCAGACTTTTACCATTAGAGAAGATAATGGAAAGTTGATAATTTTTACAATTTCTTCGGGTCCAAATAGAAACTACAACAAGGGAAAAAAACAGAAAGGAAAAGAGATAATCATGAGTTGCAGATGCAATTCCCTTATTCATCATCATCTTCATCCTATTCATCGTTCAACAATATTTTATTTATAGAGACATAATGTGAAAAATAACTTCTTTTTATTATTATTAGATTTCAGACCTCTTCTTCATCATCATCCTCATCGTCATCATTCACCTCAGATTTTGACTTGTCAGATTCCTCGCCTTCTTCTTCTGCTTCATCTGCGGCAGCAGCACGACTTCCTCCTCCTCCACCAGACTATGAACCAGATAAAGATGAATGATTAAGTGATTCGATACTGGAGTTGTTCTACAAAAAGCAGTGAGTTTGTGATCAGTACCTGGCCTTTGTTGTAGGCAACCATGGTTTTGGTTTAATCGGCTTTGAGCTTTGCTGCCTTGGCTACGTATGGAGCTTTCTCTTGCAAAGGAGAGATTGTTAAAGGTTGTTCGATTGAATTAGCAAATCATGTGTTGCTATTGATTGCTTACTTCTTCTGTCAAAGATTTCCACTTGTCTCCTCCAGCTTTAGCAATCTGTTCGGATCAAATTGATGCATTTATTATGGTGGTAAAAAATCGAAGAGAGAAAAAAAATCAATTATGGAGTAGAAAGATCTGTAGGGGAAAGGACGAGGAAAACTAACCGCTGCAGCTGACTTGTTATTATGGTTCTTTTCCTTAAACATCTTCCGAAATTCTTCCTTGCCGAGCTAATCGAGTGAGCAACGACATACAAAGAAGGGTAAAGTAAATCGATAAATGGGCTGCGGAGGCGAAATCGTAAATCATGAGCTAAGTCAGAGCTTGAAGTTAATTAGCAGAGCTAAGTCAGTATATTCACCACCATACATCTCTAACATCAAATCACATTTTTAGTGCAACTGATGGTTAGTGTAGTTGGTTTTGCATTCATTGTGCTATTTCAAATCTGCTATCTTTGCCAGTCTTACCTAAAAATATACGATTTGTGTAAATAGATTATAGTCATTGTGAGTATTGGAAAACAAAAATATAGCTAATATCTTCTCCATTATTATTTAGTAGAAGCGTGTTTCTACCATTAGATACTTAACTTACACTGAAAGATTCCTAAACTAATTTCTACAGCATCAAGCTCTAGATGAGGCAGACTTATCTGAAGAGGCATCATATTTACTATTGAAGTTATTGATACAGGCTTGAGATGAGCTTGGTTATGCTTCAACTTTTGCTTATTGTATTTCAGAAATAAATTATTTAATATTGTTTCAGAACTGCAATACATGCTTATTAAGGTTATAATTGCTCAAGCTTGGATCACGAGTTCTTTTCAAGCCTAAAGAAAATTCTATCTGTAAAAATAGCTTTGGCCATACTATTTCCTAAATATGCGTCTAGGTTTTCCATGGCAGCCATAGTTCGATAAAGCCGACCCTCTCCAAGATCAGCTAAATGGATAGTTTTGAGAGTATACACTTTACCGTTTCTAGCAGATCGATTACAATTTTGACTAGATCTAAGTAAATCCCTAAATGCGTGCAGTAGCACGACAATGCGGAAGGAACAAAAGGGAAAAAAGAGGCTCACATGATTGGAGCGCTTCATGGGGCAAACCTCGGAGCGCTTGGAGAGGTTGGCGCTTAGGACACACACATACAAAAATCACATAAATCATGAGAAATCGTAAACTTTACCTTGAGATTAGGATTCAATGGCATAGGAGAGGAGGAGCGATCGATCAATGGGATGCGGAGGCGAAAGCGAAGAGGATCAGAAGAGAAGGCGAGGAGGGGTTTCGTAGATGAGTTCGCCAGTGTGAAGAGATAAAGAAAGAAAACACGGCGGCAAAAAATTTTGGGGAGAGGGAAAGAAAAAAATGCGGCGGCAAAATATGGCGAAGGGGAAAAACAGCGAAGGAAAAAAAATAACGACATTCAACAATACTTAATAGACAACGGTTTTCAAAAATCGTTGTCGTAATCCCTAAAAAATCACACATAGACAACAATTTTCAAAAATTATTGTCGTAGCCTTTAAAAACCGTTGGTGTAGCCCCAAAATAGACAACGATTTTTAAAAACCGTTGTCGTAGGCCAAAATAACTACTAAAAGACAATGATTTTTGTTAAAACCGTTGTCATTTGAGTGTTGTTGAATGAGGATTTTCTTGTAGTGACCTTGTTGACAAGCATCACAAGTTGAATATTCAATAAATTTTAATTTAGGCAGACCTCTAACTAAATCATTTTGACTCATTTTTTAAATGAGTCTAGTATTAGTGTGACCCAGTCTCCTGTGCCACAACTCGGTTTCCCCTTGTTGTGTCAATAGACACTCTTGTGAAGAGGTAGGTAGGTCTATTGTATAAATGTTCTTTTTCATAATTCCCTTAAGTGTGATTTTAGGATTATTAATATTATTAATTATGCATTCATTTTTTGAAAAAGTGACTAAGTATCCTGAGTCACATAACTGGCTAATACTAAGTAGATTGAAACTAAATTGTTCAACTAATAACACTTTTCGAATATAAAAATCGGAATTTAATTGGATATTACCTATTCTGATTACCTTAAGGGTTCCGTTGTTGTCGAATGCAGCCGACCCTAGGTTCTTGAGTTTCAGTTTAGTGAATTTCAGTCTGTCTCCAGTCATGTGCCTGGAGCATCCACTATCTAGCATCCATTGATCCAATTCTTTATGTTCCTACATAAAGTATTTGATTTGGGTCAATTTGATGGATTTAGAAGATAATTTGACTGAAATTAACTTAATGTTCCATCTTACCCAGTGTAGATGATCAACTATGGTATTCCTATGGGTGTTTGTGAGATGGTTTATTAAGTTAATTAGTTTAAGTTAATTAATTAGATTTTAGTTAATTATAAAGTTAATTAAGTTATTAAATTGATTAATTAGAAATTATTAAGTTAATTTAGTTTATGAAGTTGATTAAGTTAATTTATTAGTTATGCCAATTAGTTAATTTAATTAATTAGATTTTAGTTAATTATAAAGTTAATTAAGTTATTAAATTGATTAATTAGAAATTATTAAGTTAATTTATTTTAGTTTGTGAAGTTGATTAAGTTAATTTATTAGTTATGTCGATTAGTTAATTTAGTTAATTAGATTTTAGTTAATTATAAAGTTAATTAAGTTATTTAATTGATTAATTAGATATTATTGAGTTAATTTATTTTAGTTTATGAAGTTGATTAAGTTAATTTATTAGTTAAGTCGATTAGTTAGTTTAATTAATTAGATTTTAGTTAATTATAAAGTTAATTAAGTTATTAAATTGATTAATTAGAAATTATTAAGTTAATTAATTAACTGGATTAATTATTTTATTAGATTAGACTAAGTTCAACCTAGATCTATCTCACCCGATTTTAAGTTTATCAATTAGGGAACCTTGAGTAGTTTTGTGAGATGATTATCTTAATTTAGATTATTTCTAAGGATTAATTTACATTTGAGTTAAACTTAGGTTTTATAATTAGTTAATTAAATATACATTTCGAAGATTAGCTCCCAGACTGTGGCGAGGCACTAGGCCTTCTTGGGTATGAGATCATCCACCACTTCTAGACAGAGCCTTTCAAAGAAAATATATATATAATTTCCCTTTTGAAACCTCTAAGTTTAACTAAACAAGTGTAAATTACGCCTAGGTCCTTAATCTATCCTAATCTAAACATGCATATTGCAAGGAAAGGAAAATAAACAGGCATCAAGTAATTTTATCTATTTATTAAGATAGTTTTTCTATTGGTCACCCCTGGATTATAACCTCAATATGGTAATGTACTTGATCCTTGGGGACCTAATATTGACCAAGTCTAACTTGATTAACCAAGTTGGACTTAGGTACCCATGCTTGGACTATCTTTCTATTTGGTTTGTTAACAAGCGATAAATAAGACCGATATTTCTTTTTAGCTTTAAATCCTAGTCCGGATCGATTGCATATGACTTTCTGTTTTCCAAGAATCAAGTCAAGATTCTTGAAACCTAGTGTAAACCGTTCCAATGCAGTTTTCAAATTCTTGACTTGAATTTTCAGGCAGGAATTCTCTTCCTCAAGTTTTTGGACTTGAGTTGAGGTTCCAGTCTGAACAGGGTCAGCCAAGGATTCGATATTAGTCACTTCTTTAAGGGATGTTACTTCCTTTAGAAACGACTTGATCCGAACATTAGACTTAGCTAGTTTACGCATTAAGTAATTTATTAAATTATACAAATGAAATGTACTTACACCCTTCAGAAACGGATACAGATCCGTAGCTTCTCTCGTACTCAACTTCCGATTCGTCCTCGCTTCCGGATTCGTTAATTTGGTCCCGGGTCGTCATTGCGAGGAAACTTATCTGTTCGAGTTCTTCACCGTGGGACTCTTCCGAAGAAGACTAGTCCTAAGTCGCTTTCAGGGCCTTCTTTCTTCTTGGTTTCT
This sequence comes from Zingiber officinale, assembly GCF_018446385.1. Taxonomy (NCBI): domain Eukaryota; kingdom Viridiplantae; phylum Streptophyta; class Magnoliopsida; order Zingiberales; family Zingiberaceae; genus Zingiber; species Zingiber officinale. The sequence continues at coordinate 34,828,295 of NC_056004.1, read as the reverse complement.
TTGCATCTTTCTGGTTCGGGCAGTTGGCCTTGATGTGTCCCTTTTGGTTGCATCCGTAGCACGTCACTTCGAACTTCACCTTTAGTTGGACCTCCTTGGACTGGATTACCTTTTTTACATCCTTCTTGTTGAAGCCCCTCTTCTTTCTGTAGAGTTTCCTTACCAGGTTGACGAGTTCGGTCGTAAGCTCATCGTCGTCGTCCAAATCTGGTTCTTCTTCTGATTTCGATTCGGTTCTGCACTTTGTTTTAGCTTCCCGGGTTCTGCTTGTACCTGCAACCAAGGCTATACCCTTCTCGGTCGGACGTGAGTTAATATGTTCATGTAATTCAAATTCTGCAAATAACTCATCTAACTTGATTAAAGAGAGATCCTTAGAAACCTTGTAGGCATCAACCATGGATGCCCATAAGTACTCCTCGGAAAGGCGTTTAAGGCATACCTCAATATGTCGCGATTCTCCACCCTTTGGCCGATTGCGTGGAGTCCGTTCAATAGGTCTTGTATGCGGGCATGCAGTTGGCTTGCCGTTTCATTTTCCTGCAATTTAATATTATATAGTTTATTTAAAATAAGGTCTTTCTTGCTTACCTTTGTGTTTGATGTACCCTCGTGTAGTTCAATCAGCTTTTGCCATAGCTCCTTTGCACTTGAGAAAGGTCCTAATCTGTTGAGTTCCTCCTTTTTTAGGCCACACTGGAGGGTGCAGGTCGCTTTGGCATTTTCTTCTACCTTCTTGATTAGGGCTGCATCCCAGTTCTCATAAGGTATCGGTTTGTCGTCGCCGTCAATTGGAAGTTCGAGTTCGGTTTTAACGATCATCGAGACTTCAAAATGAGTCTGGAGATACACCTCCATCCAACCCTTCCAATAGCTGAAGTCATCTCTGGTGAAGAGCAGTGGGCGAGCGGTGCTATAACCTTCTTGGAGAGCCATTGAAGATCTAGCACGAAAGGACAAAAAAGAAACGTGTCCCAGGACTTGATCCTGGATTAGTAGTACGGTTAAAAGAAGAATATTCGATCTCGAGTGGTGTTGCACCAACTTCAAGAAAAAATCCGATTACAAAAAAAGCTAGATCGGAAGACGGCAAGAATACCGATTCCTGATCGACTCCGAAAAACTTAGAAAAATACCCTGAAAAAGTGCTTAATTGGTGGTTGCACCAAATCGAAGGTATCCCGCTCTGATACTAATTGTTGGATTGAGAAGCGCTAGAGGGGGGGGGTGAATAATGCTCGTGGCTTTCACTTTTCATATACGGAAAACGTTCGAGTAATGCAGCGGAATAAAATAGAAAACAATTGCGAACACAAGTTATTTACTTGGTTCGGAGCCTAGGGCGACTCCTACTCCAAGGCCTATGCTCGTTGAGCATGTACGTTGGGCAGCAACTATAATAGCGTTTAAGTGTTTACAAATGAAGTACAATCGACAGTAGTAAAATATACCAACGACAAACAAGAAATAGCAGTCTTGAAGCTCCAAGTCGTCGACGTCAGGTTGAGGCTTTCTCGGAACATTCTTTGATCAGCAACACGAAGAAGATCACTTGGAATTGTTGTATCTCTAGTTGCTGGTCGAAGAAGCCTTAAATAGGCTGTTGAGGGCGCCTCTATGTCCTCATGGAGGTGCCTCAAACCAAAATCCTATCCCTAGTTTTACGCTGTCGATAAGCCTTCGCAGCCCGCTGTTTATCCGCCTGAGGGAACCTTCATCATCCACTGAAGGCACCTTCAACCAACAGTCCAGGGCACCTCTAAGCTCCATGGGGGCGCCTCCAGCTCCTCTGCGCAGCCATCTTCTGTCTTGCACCCGAGGTGCCTCCAAGCTCCATGGAGGGCGCCTCGGGTACTGTTCATCCGAGGCAAAAGTGTCTTTTTTCATCTTTGCAAGATGTGTTAGTCCACAAAATAACTACATACCCTTTAAGACAAAGTTAGCACATATATAAATATATGAATATGAAAGTTTGACAGTCACGGACTGTCAGGTTCTGACTTCGGATTTTCGACCGAAAAATCCTAGGTCGAACCGACGCCTACTGTTCCCTCTGCGGGGAACGCGTCCTCACCTACTCCACTCAGGAGAGCATACCTAATGTCAGTCCGGTCCTCCAAACCGACTGCACTTTCTGCCTAGGGTTGCCACCCCTAGGACTTAGGGTTACCATCCCTTAGGGTTACCACCCCTTAGGGTTTTCCTCCACCTAAGTTTACCTCCCCCTAGGACCTAAGGTTACCCCCCTTAGGATTTTCACCACCTAGGGTTACCATCCCCTAGGACCTAAGGTTGCCGCCCCTTAGGGTTTTCCTCAACCTAGGATTACCACTCCCTATGACCTAGGGTTACCACCCCCTTGAGTTTTCCACCTATCTAACAGCGGTTAGTACTTTCCTGAGAAACCTCATTCACACATGTTAGATAACAAATGATCTTAATTTTGAATCCTTTGCCATTATCAAAATTTGGGTTCAATCGTCGGATGTTTCCCGCACCAACAGATGGCACGGCGAGATCGAGAGATGGGAGAGGGTGGTGTCGGGTGGAGATGCTAAAGGGAGAGGGACTCGAGAGAAGAAGGCATCAATGCACATTTTATACTAGGTTAATTAATCAACTTAGGTTAAATCAATTAAACGCTCAGTTAATTCCTCAATCAACTCCCACTTAATTGATTTTCTAAACAGGTTTTCTCTAATCCCAATAAGCATACCCTTTAAAATATGTCATACGGACCTCATTTAAATCCTAAAAAATTTCTAAAAATTCTTGAAAAATCTAATAAGATTATTTCTCCAATAACACTTATTATTTAATTATCATATTTTACAGTTGGACCATCAGCGAGCTAGCGACTGGGTTTACTGAAAGAAGACTTTTCAACAATTGTTAGCCATGGAATAATCTTAAAAGAGATGTTCCATCGTTATATATTTGTTGTATCTACGGGTCCCATCACCATATAGTTATTGTGTCTGTGTAATTATACCCTCATTGTTCGTGCAATCATGCCCTAGAAGTTTCAACGAGGAGACCATGGACACTCACTTTGAGGAGCTATGCATGGACATTGTCGAGGAGCGTGTAGAGGTTGCCACCATTGGGCACCGACAGATATGTAGATGAGCATTGACTCTCTAATGGATCTAGTGAGATCTTTGACATCGGGCCATTCTTCTCAACCTCCTCCTCTAGCGAGTGATGTCCCACCTGTTATAGATGTTCCCATGAGTACTGCTACTGTTGATCCTGCTGAGGACAACATGGTTGATTTTATGTCTTTTATGACATATAGTTCTCACTTCTTGTATGGATATGTTTGTTTGACTTGTATTTTATGATGTGAATTTTAGATACTATTTTGTGTGATATATATGATATATCACTTTTATGGATTTATGTTTGTAACGGCTGTATATTTAGTCATGTTATCATAGTGTTTGTTTGCATGATACATAGGGGTGTACCCTATCATTCTTTGATTTATGTAGAGTGCTCCTATCTTATTCTGTATCTACTTTTATATTTTGATTGCATGTTCTTAGGGGGAGTGCCCCTACTTTATTGTATATCATGATTGATTAATTCACATATTGAGGGGGAGTTCTTGTAACTTTTTTTTATATTTGGCAAGGGGGATATATAAGTTTAAGTTTATGCTTATTTGAGATGAAGTTCATGCTTACTTGATAATTTGATATTTGGCAAGGGGGATATATGTTAGATCTAACATATTAACCTAAACTTAAATAATTATCAACACATTGAAACTTCCAGGGCATGATTGCACTAACAATCTTCTACTTTTGATGTTTGACAATCTATTTAAGTTTAGACTAATTTTCAACATATCATAATAATAACGAAATGATAAACAACAATATAAAAATTAGCAAATCATCATGAGTTGTAAGTTTGCAGGAGAAGCCCTTACAGGTCGGAAGACTAGATACAAGGAAAGAGAAGTCTAAGGAGGTCGAGGACCATATTCTTGGCAAGAGAAGACCTTATAAGGAGGAAGATCGGATACAAGGCGAGAGAAGTCCAAGGAGATCGATGACCGATTCTTGGCAAGAAAAGCCCTTACAGGTCGAAAGACCAAATGTAAGGCAAGAGAAGTCGAAGGAGGTCAAGGATTGGATTATTGGCATGAAGATCCAGAGATGAGGAAGCTTCAGGCACAAAGTGTAGGGAATAGGAGGTTCATCTGACATAGGTACTCGAGATGATTTGGATTTAGGTATAAATTGAATTGTGAGTTGAAATATGTATCAATCAATTAATTGATATATTGGGAAGCCAACAATCAATTAGTTAATCGATTGAGAAGTACCTTTGTGAGAACAGAGCACTCCTGAATCGATCAGCTAATCGATTAGGGGTAACCAATCGATCAACAGATCAATTGACTAGGCTTTTACGTGAAAGCATAGTGCGCTCCTAGATCGATCAACTAATCAATTGGGGGTAACCAATCGATCAGTCGATCGATTGACCAGAGTTTTATGCGAAAACATAGTGTGTTCTTGGATCAATTAGCCGATCGATTGTAGAGCCTTATTTGCGAAAAGAAACAGAAGCTCTAATCGATTAGTGGATCGATTGATGAGTTCAATCAATTAAGGCTTTAGCCCAATCGATTGGGATTCAAATGAAATAATCTACACTATTGATCTAGAGTTGGTGGCGCTCAATGAATAATTCAGAATTGATTGGAGATTTACCCCAATCGATTCACAGCGACATCTCCGTGAGAAACGACTATATTTTGAAGACGTTTAAAAAAGGGCTTCTAAACGAAAAAATGATCATCTCTCTTGCAAACATTGTTCTATTGCTCTTAAGTGCTCAAGATCAACTCAAGCTCTCCTTTCTAGATTTTCAAGCTACTCAAAGAAGAAGCTATTTCAAAGTTTGTATTTGTCTCTTCTTCTTCCTTGTTGTGAGCTATTTTGAGAGAGAGAGAGTTGTAAATCTTGTAAGGTTTCTCCACCTTTGGCATAGTTCTAAGAAGGAGAGGTTCTATAGTGAGAGTAACTGTGGTGTGGATCCTTGAACTAGTCACCTTCTCAAGGAGGTGGATACCAAGTAAATTCAAAGAGTTAGCATTTCTTCAAAGTGTCTATTGTGCAAACCAAGAAGATCAAGAAATCGAAGTGAGATATCCCCCCCCCCCCTCTCCCCAACCCTAGCTCAACCAGTCCCAACACCCACATGCTCTAACACTCTACGTGCAACACTTATTGTGGTGTTAGATTATGTGGCAGGGGGTCCATTGGCCTTCTAGCCTACTAAAAGGGTTTGAACAATGGGGGTCCAACGAGATATTGTGCATGTTCATCTATAAGGTTGAGGAGAGTAGATTCCCTGGAGTTGGAGTAATCCAATTGACAAATAGAACTCTAAGCTAGCAAAACGGAACACTAAGGTGAAGGGAGCGTGACCATTGAGGGTCAGGGCATTTGACTGGAGAGTGACTCTGATCTAACAGAGAAAAGTACACATTGAGGGAAGCTAAGCCCCTAGGTCAAGGAAATCTGATCGGCAGCTTTCTCTCAGCTAGAAAAATAAAGTACACATTGAGGGGAGCTAAGCCCATGTGGTTGGGGAAATCCAACTAGTTGTTGAGGTTGATCGAGTGAAGTACGTCTCAGATATCTCGATCGGCCTGAAGTTAGCCCCTTTTCCTTGGTCCCCTTCATCGAGGCAACCAAATTACCTTAGACTTTGACCTTCACCTATATACAAATGTTGACTCTTCCTATCTATGTGGAATCTTTCTATATTCCCTGTATCACAAGTCTCCCCGTCAAGTCTAGTTGAAAGAGACCCGAGCTTGACTGACTAGACAGTGGTCCAACTTAGTTTACTGATCGACTCCTCTCTTCAAGGTTGACATCATTTTTTGAAAACCCTACCGTTGTATAGTTAAGTACCTCAAAAATAGGTGAGTCAGACGCTATAAATGTTGGTGATATGTGTGCAGTGTGCAGGTTGCAGGGGCAATTTCCCTATGTCAAGTTTGACCAATTTGACTAAGCTTGAGTTGAGTCAAGCTTGAGTCGGGATGTAAGTTTTGATGTTTGACAATATATGGAGATTGCTGGAGCAATCGTCCGATTGTGGAGACGGCCAAGGGATTGACCAGGTTGATGAGAAGACAAGTCAAGTGGGTCAGTGTTGACCGGAGACTTGACCGGGTAAGTCCTAACTGGAGTTTAGGCATCTGGGAAGTCCTAACTGGAGGTTAGGCAATAGAAAAGTCAAGTAGGTCAAGGTTGACAAGAGACTTGACTGGGAAAGTCCTAATTGGAGATTAGGCAAAGGTAAGTCCAACAGGAAGGTTGGCAAGAGTGAAAATCCAAGTAGGTCAGTGTTGACCAGACTTGGTGGTGAAAGTCCTGATAAGTGAGATCAGGCAATTGGAAAGTTCAAGTGTGATCTTGACAAAGGGAAAGTCCTGGTAAGGAGCCAGGCAATTGGAAAGTCCAAGTGTGATCTTCACAAAGCAAGTCCTAGGGTGATTTGGCTAGGAAAACCCAACAACTAGGATGAGGCCGATGGAAGCTCCAGAAGGAAAGGCGTGAAGGATGGGGAGATATCCGAGGGACGCAAGGCTGATGGAGGAGGCTAGAAGGCTAGTTCGAGGTTAGTCAGGAGTGGCCAAATGCTAGGCATGGAGACCTAACAGGTCACGGTTGACCGGGAGTTGGGTTTGGGAGTTTGGACTTGAGTTTGAGTCAAGTCCAGGTTGGTCAATCGATCGGGCGATCGATTGAACCAGGGACCAATTGATCAGTGGATCGATTGGAGTGTGCTGCGAAGGAAGGAATGTCCCAATCAATTGATTGATCGATTGGGACCATATTTCGTAAGCACAGAGCCCTTCCCAATCAATCGGGCGATCGATTAGGAGCTGCCAATCGATTGGTCGATCGATTGGGCAGGGGTGTTCTCGCGCGATCGCGAGAAGCACAGAATGCTTCTGGATCGATCCACCAATCGATCCAGATGATCCCAATCGATCAGTTGATCAATTGGGATTCGACCGTTGCGCAGGATGCAGGTGATGGACGGCTAAGATTGTGCGGATGTGACGTGGCAATTGATTGGGGTTGATCTCAATCGATTGGGAGCACTATATATAGCCTAGGCGAAGCGTTTTCTTCGCTAGATCTTTGTGATCTGTTGCGCAACTCTTCAGCGATCTTCTCCAAGATTCTTGCTAGTTCTTAAGGGTTCTTGGAGTGCATCTCCAAGATTCAAGAGACAACCACAACAAGCAACAAGTAAGCAAGAAGAAGTATGTATTTCATTTGTATTCGTGTACTTTCTGCTTGTGTGAATATTGTAGTGTTGTGTGGGTTTGTACGAGGATTCTCTGCCTCCGGCTATGACCGAGAAGGAGTGTTTCATAGTGAAGGAGTGAGTCGGTGTGAGGATCCTTAGATTAGTCACCTCATCTTGAGGTGGATACCAAGTAAACCCTAGGTGTTAACATTGTGTGTGTTTGTTTTTATTTTCCGCTACATATCAAGACCAAGCAAGCACAAGTGCGCGATGAAATGCTATTCACCCCCCTCTAGCGGGTACAACGGTCATAACAATTGTTGGATCGAAAGCGCTAGAGGGGGGGGGTGGTGAATAGCGCTCGTGGTTATTTCGTTTGTTTCGTAAAACTATCGGAGTGAAACACACAGCGGAAATAAAGCTAAAACACACAAGAACACGATCATTTACTTGGTTCGGAGCCTGTGGAGACTCTTACTCCAAGGCCCGCGGTCGTTGATCGCTTTCGGTGGACAACAACTATAAGCTCGAAAGATTGTTACAAGATTATTACAATTAGAACTATAAAAGAAAACAATACTGACAGTAAGAATATCAAAATCTGGAGTTCCGAGTCGTTGGTATGTCGTCACAGCACTTCGGGATGAACTCGTTAGCAGTTGAACGTAGAAGGATCGCTTGTGTATCGTTGTTGAAAGCTGCTGCTTGAACCCTCCTTATAAACAGTGCTGGAGGCGCCTCCAAGCCTGTCCAAGGTGCCTCCAGGCCGCCGAGTCGCACGTGTGGATCGGCTCTGATATGGTCGCGCCTTATCCCTCTGAAGGCACCTCTAAGCTGCTCCAAGGTGCCTCCAACGCCTGGTCCAAGGCGCCTCCAGTGACCTCCGAGGCGCCTCCAGCTTCTCTGGACAGCTGGCTTCGGCTAGCACCCTAGGCGCCTCCAAGCCCCATGGAGGCGCCTCGGATATTGTTCATCCGAGATCTAAGTTGCTTCTTTGTTCTTGCAAAATGTGTTAGTCCCAAACACAAACCCTGTAAAACAAAGTTAGCACAGAAACAATATAATAGATATAATTGACAGTCGTTGGACTGTCCGGGTCTAACTTCGGATTTCCAACCAGAAACCCTAGATCGACCCGACGCCTACTATTCCCTCTACGGGGAACGCATCCTCACCTACTCCACTCAGGAGATTTACCTGTTGCCAGTGCGATCTTCCAGATCGACTGGACTTTTGCTCAGCGTTCGAAGCTTCCGGACTTTCTGCTGGACTTCCGCTTCCCGGCTGGTCCAGTCTTTCACCTGGTTCGCGACACCAGGACTTTCCACCTAGAGTTACCCCCCTAGGACTTTTGCCTGAAGCTCTCGACCCGCCAAGATTTTCCGCATAGGGTTACCACCCCCTATGACCTAGGGTTACCACCCCCTAGAGTTTTCTACCTGCCTAACGGCAGCTAGGACTTTCCTGAAACACTCAATTAAGTACGTTAGATCACAAAAAAACTTAACTTTGAATTCTTTTGCCATTATCAAAACAATGTTCGATCGTCGGATGCTTCCCGCACCAACAATCTCCCACTTTTTGATTATGACAACTGAAATTCAAAGCTAAGTAAAATAGATGCATGAAGTTTAAGTAAGCAAGCTTAATAAATTTTGAATGCACGCATGGTTAAGCTAAAACTTAAACTTTGTCAGGCTCCCCCTTAATAAAGGCATTCTTTATAAATTTTGTTTTTGAATTTTGACTTTCTCTACTCTCCCCCTTTGCCATTTATCAAAAAGAATGAACACGTTTGAAAAAATCTTAACTTTTCACAAAGATTTTAGGATAAAGGTAAGAGAGAAAGGACTAAGTAAGGAATCTTTAAGACACTTTGTTTTAAATCAAAATGCTAGGTAAAAAGGTTTGAGCTCGAAGTTAGTTTTCTAAAACTTTATCATTTAATTTTTCTAGAGAAAGATTTTTCTTTTGTAGCATAGCAAAAGCAATTTTAGTTTTAAACCACTTAGTCAAAATTTTGAAACCTTAGGCTTTTAAAGAAGAAAGGATAATTTGGTAACACTTAGCTTTTTATAATTAATATCTTTAGCTAATTGAAATCAAGGTCTAAAGAGCAATTTTTTTTTTCAACTGAGTTTAAAAGGCTAATAAAAAGTTAACTTTGAAATGTAGCTTTTAGCCAATTTTGAAACCTAGTTGAATTCTTTGAAAAACATGTTTCTGAAAGTTTTAGCTAAATTTTGTGAATCTGTTAGAAAGTACTTAGCTAAATTTTTAAAATACTTAGTTAAGAGAAAGTGTGTTTTGAAGAGATTTGAAAGACTTAGATAAATTTGAAAAGCTTTGTTAATAGTTATTTCAAAAAGAATTTTGAAAGCTTAGTCTAAAAAGTACAAAAAAATGACTTTTGAAAATTAAAGTTTTGAAAACTTAGCTAAATTTGAAAGGATTTTTCTTTTAGACAAATAATCAATTTAAAGCTTTTGAGGGCAAGGGAGGAGCTTAAATCCTTAATGTCCAAGCATGAGTTAAATTAGATTGATTGTAAATTAGCTAATTTCTCTTTAAGTAAGGTATCAGAGCCCTAATGTTTATGCCTGAGTAAAAAAATTTAAAAGTCAATCAATTAGGTTTTTGGCTACGTGTCTAACCATCTAGCTACTAGCTGATTACCTAGAGGGCAGCAACTTTCACTTGGTTAGTCAAGTTAAGTCAATAGATCCAGTTAGATTTGACTAGGGCTGGATGACTTAACTTGATTACTGTTAATTAGGTGTTTAACGCCCAAACTCATATTGATGCACAGATATAAGCATTCTTGAGTCCAGGCTGTACCCTATACATCTCACGTCGTTCTATGTTTTTCAAACACAAGCAAGGTAAGCCTAGGTGTTTGTGAGATGCTCTGACTGAATTCTAGGGGAGCATGATTTCTAAGGTGGAGCCTAAGCTAATTCCATATTTTGAAAATCTAGTAAAATGGAATTTTGAAAATAATATTTTCCTAGAATTTATAAATATAATTAAGTAGATTTTGAAAAACAAGTAAAACATTTAAGAGTCAAAATGGAAAACTGATTTGAAAATAAATACATATTCTACCCAACATGTTACCACTAAAAGTAGTAAACATAAATAAGTAGAGGTCAACCAAATACTAGTACAATCAGAAAAGACAAATAGGTGTCTGTCCAAGATACATCAAGTGATAGTGTCAAAAGGCAGGATCATCGAAAGCAGGATCATCAGCTGGAGGGTCGTCAGCTGGAGGTGGTGCAAGAGGCTGCTCGGGTGCAGGCTAAGGCTGTCCCTGGCGCCGTATCTCGCCTCGGAGAGACGCGAACCCTGCAGCTATCTCGGATCGGAGAGATCGGAGGAAGCAATGGCTATCTAGCACAGCCCGTCGCATCTGAATGGACTGAATCTCGAGCCGAGCGAGTCTGTCCTCGACGGAAGGAGGTGCCGAAGTCGAAGGCCCGGCTGATGTGGAGGGCCCGGCAGAGGTAGAAGGATCTGTGAAAAACTCCTCGGCTAAGAAGTCTGGCCACTCCTCACCCTCGCCTGGTACGTCCTCGGCCTCTGGAGCACCAGGAGCAGCGACTGGCGGTGGTCGGCCCTTCCAGGCCAGAGTCCCCTCGGCAGTGACCTCTACACCCGCTAATCTAAGACTACGCTGACCTGACTCATCATATATGGTAAGTGGGATGAGTGTCCCTCTGGTAGTGTCTATCCTAGAGGTGGAGAAAATCTGGGTCAAGATATGGCAGTAGGGCATATGGATCACTCCAGATGTGACTGTACTAGATGCATGAATGATGTTATGAAACATATGTAGTGCAATGTCTATATCTAGGCGCTGGCTAAGAGCGTACAAAAAGAATGAGTGGGATGGTCGCATCTTCGAGACGTCTCGAGATGTGATGGGCAGAATGCAGGCTGTCAGGACTCTGTACATAACATAGTCCTGAACTCTAAGAAGGGTCGACCTGAACTCAGTCAGTCCAAGAGGTCTCTCCTCCCCAAAAAAGTGCATATAGATGTCATCTAAGGTAATATGGGAATAGGGATCACCGAATGGTAGATCCCTACTCGGGTAACATAAAAATGTACACTGAGACTCCCTAAGCTCTAAGCTAGTGCGAAGCAGGGAGGGAGTAAACTGAATGTCAATTCCACCAACTCTGGTGGAATAGGTACTATCATCAACCTTTTCAAGGTTGTGATAGAACTGGGCACACAAGTCTTGATTTACTGTGGTGTTGCAGTCAACCAGTTTTCTTAGGTGATAGTAATCTATCATCTGGACCGCGGGGAGACAAAATTGGGCAAAAAATGCCCTACCTATATACCTAGGTTTAATGGACTCAAAGGTAAACCTAGCAAAATCTATCCTATGCTGTTCCGAGGGGAATCTAGGGTCCGTAGAAGGGGCCCTAGCCGGTGTAGGATCAACAATGCGACGTTTCCTATTTTTGATAGTATACAAGCAAAATAGCAAAACTAGTATGAACTTTATGTAATAGATGATTGAGGGAGGTTTAGAGTATACCTAGGAGGCATTGCTAGGAGTAGAGGAGGAAGATGTGGGTTGAAGGCGCCTTGGTTGGGGAGAAATCGAACGAGAATCTCGTGCCCGACTTTGGTAGAAAACGAACAGAAAGCTCTTTGTTCGTGGCGATATTCGGGGTTGAAGGCGCCTTAAAGGGTTCTTAAGACGCCTTTGGAGGCGCCTCGGAGATGATCCGAGGCGCCTTAGGTAAGTCGGCGGGAGTTTTCCCGTCGCTGTTTAGAGCGCCTCCCTTGTGTGGGAGGCGCCCTTGACAGGCACCACGTGTTTTTTTTTATTTATTTATTTTTAAATTGATTAAAAATTATTAATTGGTTATGTTTTTTTTAATTTTGAAGAGGTTTATAAAAATTTGAAAAGGATTAAAAAAGTTATTAATTTCTTAAGGAATATCAACATAATTAAATTAAGTTAATTAATTTTGAAAGAATATTTAAGTTCATTAAAAAAATATTTAAGTTAATTAATTTTGAAAGAATATTTTAAGTTAATTAAGTCTTTGAAAAATATTTTAAGCTAATTAATTTTGAAAGATATTTAAGTTAATTAATTTCCAAAAATATTTAAGTTAATTAAGTTTTTGAAAAAATATTTTAAGTTAATTTAATTTTGAAAAAGAATATTTTATTTTGAAAAATATTTAAGTTAATTAATTTTGAAAAATATTTAAGTTAATTAATTTTTGAAAAAATATTTTAAGTTAACTGAATTTTGAAAAAATATTTTAAGTTAATTGAATTTTTGAAAAATATTTTAAGTTAATTTAATTTTGAAAAAAAATATTTTAAGTTAATTTAATTTTGAAAAATATTTTAAGTTAATTTAATTTTGAAAAATATTTTAAGTTAATTGAATTTTTGAAAAATATTTTAAGTTAATTAATTTTTAAAAAATTATTTTAAGTCAATTGAATTTTGAAAAATATATTAAGTTAATTGAATTTTGAAAAATATTTTAAGTTAATTTGTTTTGAAAAAGAATATTTTAAGTTAAAAAAATATTTTAAAAAAAATATTTTACGTTAATTTAATTTTTAAAAAAAATATTTTAAGTTAATTGATTTTTGAAAAAGAATATTTTATTTTGAAAAATATTTAAGTTAATTAATTTTTGAAAAAATATTTTAAGTTAATTGATTTTTTTAAAAAAAATATTTTAAGTTAATTGAATTTTTGAAAAATATTTTAAGTTAATTTAATTTTGAAAAAAAATATTTTAAGTTAATTTAATTTTGAAAAATATTTTAAGTTAATTGAATTTTAAAAAATATTTTAAGTTATTTGTTTTAAAAAGAATATTTTAAGTTAAAAAAATATTTTAAAAAAATATTTTACGTTAATTTAATTTTGAAAAAAATATTTTAAGTTAACTGATTTTTGAAAAAAAATATTTTATTTTGAAAAATATTTAGTTAATTAATTTTGAAAAATATTTAAGTTAATTAATTTTTGAAAAAATATTTTAAGTTAATTGATTTTTTTTTTAAAATTTTTTTTTAAGTTAATTGAATTTTGAAAAAGAATATTTTATTTTGAAAAATATTTAAGTTAATTAATTTTTGAAAAAAAATTTTAAGTTAATTGAGTTACGAATTTTAATTTCAAATTTTTTATTCGAATTTGAATCTTCAGTTAGAATTAATTATAATTACGAATTTTAATTTCAAATTTAATTATGAATTTTAATTTTGAATTTCGAATTTCGAATGTTAATTCGAATTTCGAATTTGAATCTTAAGTTAGTTTTGATTACGAAATTTAATTCGAGTTTCGAATTTGAATCTTGAGTTTCTTTTAATTTCTAATCCTTAGTCATCTCATCCGATCTAAATGTTCAATCAGGTAATCCTACAATTTTTGTGAGATGAATTAGGTTCAATTTTAGGGTTTGTTTAACTTTGTGTTAGATTCAGGTTTAGCTTTGGGTTCAACAAGTAGGCGTTCTTTGGATAAACTTCTGGGCTATGGTGAATCACAAGGACATCATTAAAGTAACCATGCCTTTGAGGTTTTCCAAGTAGTCCTACCCATTGAACTTAGTACAAAAGCTTGGTCTAACTGGTTAAGATCCATAAAGGGTAGCTTCGGTCAGTTCCACTTAGCCAAATACACCAGGTCGAAGCCATATCTTCCAAGACATGCGATAACTAAGTTTCCCCAACGTACTATCATCCAATATTTCACCAGTACCGTGGGTCAAGTTAAACCTAGCCCATTTTAATCTAACCTTAATTACCCTACCGGGTAGTCTACTCTTGGTTACCCTTATCGGGTGGATTAAGTTCGGAGGTGCCAGCTATTCTGGAGCCTTCCTTTGGATTTTAATTTGAATTTAATTTGATTTTAATTTAATTTAATTTAATTTAATTTGAATTTTAAGTTGATTTAATTTAAATTTTAAGTTTATTTAATTTGAATTTGAATTTAATTTTATTTTTAATTTAGTTTTATTTTAAGTTTATTTAATTTAGTTTTATTTTTATTGTTTTTCTTCTAGCTCCCCTGGATCATAGCCTCGATATGGTCTATCGAGGTAATGTATTTGATCCTTAGGGACCCAATATTGACCAAGTCCAACTTGATTAACCAGGTTGGACTTGGGTACCCATGCTTGGACTGATTTATTATTTTGCCTATTTACTAAGGACAGGTAAGATTTATATTTTCTTTTAGTTTTATAACCTAGCCCAGTTTTGTTGTAAACGGCTCTTTGTGTCCCAAGAATTAGGTCAAGCTTCTTAGAACCCAAAGAGAACCGTTCTAAAGTGTTTTTCAAGTCCTTGACCTGAGTTTTCAGACTAGAGTTTTCTTTCTCAAGTTTTTGAACTCGAGTTGAACTTTCAGTCTGAACTGGGTCAGGTAAGGTCTTGGGGTTAGTCACTTCTTTAAGGACTGCTACTTCCTTTAGAAGTGACTTGACCTTTAGGTTTGACTTAGCTAATTTGCGTAGTAAGTAATTAACTAAATTGTTAAGTCGAGGAACACTTACAGCGGGGTCAGGCCCTTCGGAAACGGAAACGGATACGGATCCGTGGCTTCGTTCGGACTCGGCTTCTGACTCGCTCTCGCTCTCGGACAGTTCAATCTGATCCCGGGCCATCAGCGCAAGTAGACTCGTCTGATCGAGTTCATCGTCGGTGTCTTCTTCTGAGGATTCTTCCCAAGTTGCTTTCAGCACCTCCCTTTTCTTCTACTTCTTTGCATCCTTCTGATTTGGGCAGTTGGCCTTAATGTGCCCTTTCTGGTTGCATCCGTAGCAGATCACCTCGAACTTGACTCTTGAGCTGGGTTGACCCTCCTTGGATTGTACTGCTTTCTTTAGGTCTCTCTTGTTGAAGCTGTTCTTCTTCTTGTAGAGTTTCTTTACCAGATTTACTATTTCGGTTGTCAATTCATCGTCTTCATCATCTGATTCGGGTTTGACTTCCGATTCTGGTTCAGTTCTTCGCCGTGATTTTGGTTCGCGTGTTCGACTGGTACCTGCAACAAAAGCAACCCCCTTCTCGGTTAGCTGTGTATTAGTCTGTTCATGCAATTCAAACTCACAAAATAACTCATCTAATTTTATAGAAGATAGATCCTTGGAGACTTTGTAGGCATCTACCATTGATGCCCACAATGTACTCCTTGGAAACGAGTTTAGTGCGTACCTTATGATTTCTCGGTTCTCGACTTTCTGCCCGATTGCATGGAGGGCGTTGAGAACGTCTTGTATGCGCGCGTGGAGTTGACTTGTCATCTCTCCTTCCTGTATTTTTAGATTATACAGTTTATTGAATAGAAGATTTCTTTTACTGACCTTGGGGTCGGAGGTGCCCTCGTGGAGTTCGATCAGCTTCTCCCAAAGCTCTTTTGCGCTGGAGAATGGTCCAACTCTGTTGAGCTCCTCCTTGGTCAGTCCGCACTGGAGGGTGCAGGTCGCTTTGGCATCAACTTCCACCTTCTTGATTAGGGTCGGTTCCCATTTTTCGTAGGGTGTCGGCTTGCCGTCTTCATCGGTTGGCAATTGTATTCCAGTCTTGATAATCATCCAGGTATCAAACTGGATCTTCAGGTAAGTTTCCATTCGTCCCTTCCAGTACCCGAAGTCTTCTCCGAAGAAGAGTGGGGGACGAACGGTGCTGAAACCCTCTTGTTGGGCCATTTGTTAAATATGCAAAACAAAGAAAAAAATGTCCCAAGATTATGTCTTGGATTAGCAGTGCGGGAAATAAAGTTAAGAAATAATGAACTCGAGTGGTGTTGCACCAGCTGTCACGCCCCAGAGGAGTCCCTGTCCGAGAAAATTTCGGCAGCATCTCCCCTGTACGGCGGACAATCAAAAATTTCTACAAGCACTAAATACTCAGCCACATGCGGCTGGAATCATAACAATAATAAAAATCAATCACCACGCAGTTTATATATATATTCAGCCTCTGGCTGACACAACCACGTAGTAATAATACTCTGACTCAAAAAAAAACACCCTACTCAACTACACTCGTAAAGCTCAAAACCGATTTTTCTTACCTCTTCTGCCGTCCAGGCAGGCATGTAGTAGAATAAAAACCAAATCCAAATCCATCAGTATAATAAAATCTATATCATGTCCATAAGCAATAAATCCAGAACATAACGAGTTCAAACAGTCTAGAACAGAAAGAAACCAAAGAAAACCAAACATATCCTGGAGGTCTGCAGGACCAGCACTACGTGCAGTGGGGACTAGCGACTGGAACTCCCTGCTGACAGCATCAACCTGAAAATAACAACAATGGAGGCGGGGTGAGTCCAACACTCAGCAGGTACAGTTGATATGCAAAGTAAAGAAATAACACCTAACACTAATCATGCGTACAGTCTCCTGATATAAGAAAGATATAAATATGCATCTGAAGTAAACAGGAGAATGCTGTACTAACCAGGTCCTGAGTATAAGGTCAAACAGTCCGAGTGGTATAGGAATCCTGTATGCATGTCAAACATAGGTATCCAAACAATATGCAGCATATAAATGCAGCAACCACAAACACAAGCAATAAATGCATCATGCATATGATGCCAATGATGCGTCCTGGTCACCCCTGACGCCAGTCGATCATCTCATACAAAAGTGAGGCCGAGTGGGTAGGGCTGTGACAACCGTGCACTCTGTCGTCACTACTCCTGATGAGTGACCGAGTGGACGGGATGCTGTCGGAGTACACCTATCCTCCTACCCCAAATCATAGATGGGGAGCGTAATGCTCTCAACTCCGGTACTCAAAGACGGGGAGGAATCCCTGCCGGATAACACGTTGTGTCACACTACCCATGAGCGGACCAACGGTGCCTAACAGAGTCCCTGCTGCAACACACTCAGCCTGAATCGACCACTAACCCATGAGTGGTGGTGTGTGCAGATCCATGTAACTGGCGATGTGCTCAACAATAATGGAGCGGACTATCGCACAGCATGCAATCATGCAAATGATGCATGGCAATAACCATATAAACATCCTGACCTAATCCATATATATAGAAAAGTGCACCCTAGGTCAACGAATCATATCGAATCAAAGGTACACAGAAGGTATAAAACCTAGGTCCTGAACATGGTCAAGCATGGCATATCACTACCCCTATAAGCATGTATAAACAGGTAAAATATACCTGAGATGCAAAACCAATCAATCAATCAAGCATGTAAGATTTGGGTAGTGATTAACCGAAACAGATAAGAAACACAATTAATGCAGCATGTTAATTTAATTACTAAGCATATCAAATGACATAAGTCAAAAGTACCCGCCTCCGAAAATAGAAAGGTCCAAATCCGATATCGAGATACTCGTCTCGCGACCAGGTCCTGTAATAACCACATTTAATTTAGCTACATATATATCACATAGCTAAAGAAAATTCCTTATTTACCAGAACCCTAATTCGTTCCACTATAAAATTTGATTTAGGTCTAAACCTAAATCAACTTAAACTCTTCCAAATACGAACCTGATACCAGAACAAATTTATACACCTTACCTCTAAACAAACCATTAGATAGAAATCCAAAAACCTAAATCCAAGTACTCATGAACATAATTACTACACCTTACCTCTTCCTCACAGCCCCTCTTCTGATGATCCTCTGCCAAGATCGTTGCTACTGGCAACCAGGTGAATCGCTGGACCAAAGCACACCACAAGCAAACCAGATCAAAAATAAAAATCCTTGCACCTACTAAATTTCCAACCAAACAAAACCTCACCGTGGACTTGATCAAAGGCAAAGAGCACTAGGGCACAAGGTGAGGTCGTGGTCAGCACTGTGCAGTGGAGAAGGCTGAGGAAAAACTGTGGCCGACGGTGCTGAATGAATCAAGGGCAGAGGAAATGCAAATTTGTGGTCGGCGGCTGTAAACTCCACAGCAAAGGGCAGAGGAAAGGAAATGCAAAGTTGTGGCCCAAACCTAGGGCAATGGCGTCGGGAAGGAGTCGGCTAGGGCACAAGATGGTCGTCGGCTCTAGGGCTCGGGTGCCGGCACAGAGGAGTCGGGATCACCGTACGCAGCGGGGAGGAGCGGTGCTCGGCGTCAGCGCCGGTGGGCAGAAAGCAGGCGGTCGTTTTTGTTCTCTCGGAGAGGAGGAATCCGCCGGCCGGCGGTTAGGGCAGAGAGGAGGAAAATCGGCGGCGTCGGGGAGAAGGGCTCGGGCTCGCGGAAGAGGAAAAGAAACGGAGGAATAAAAATAAGGAAAAAGAAAAAGAAAAGGAAAAGAAAAATAAAACTTTTCCTCATTTAAATAGGATAGTCTAAACAGGCTTTTCCGGGCCCCGTTTTTATCCCCGTGAACTTATCCGTACGAGCTCCGAAAAATTCCCGAAAAATTTCCAAAAATTCCGAAAAATTCCCTTAATCATATTCGCCTATTTCCGGTATTTTACATTCTCCCCCACTTATAAAAATTTGGTCCCCAAATTTCGTTATCTACTATCAGCAAATACTAACAACAGACAACAAGTATAAATGCTGAACGGTAACTAAATCACATACCTCAAGTGAAAAGATGGGGATATCGAGCTCGGATCATATCCTCAAGCTCCCAAGTAGCCTCCTCGTCTGAATGATGCTGCCATCCGACTTTAACCAGCCGGATGGTCTTGTTCCGCAACTGACGCTCCTTCCGGTCGAGAATCCGTACCGGAACCTCCTCATAGGTAATGTCAGGCTGAACTGGAACTGGGATATCTGCCAGCACATGCGTCGGATCGGGTACATATCTCCTCAGCATGGATACATGAAATACATCGTGCACGCCTGACAGGGACGGTGGTAGTGCCAGTCGGTAAGCTACTGCTCCGATCCTCTCCAAGATCTCGAAAGGACCAATGTACCGCGGAGCTAGCTTACCTCTGAGGCCAAATCTCTTCACCCCTTTCGTGGGTGAAACTCGCAGAAATACATGGTCACCAACAGAGAACTCTAGTGGTCTGCGTCTCCGATCAGCGTAACTCTTCTGGCGGTCCTGCGCCTCTGCCATCCTCCGTCTGATAGTACGGACCAACTCTGCATCCTGCTGAACTCTCTGAGGTCCCAACAACTGAGCCTCTCCAACCTCATCCCAAAGGACGGGTGTCCGACAAGGTCTACCATACAACGCCTCAAACGGTGCCATCTGGATAGCCGAATGAAAGCTGTGGTTATAGGCAAACTCTACCAACGGCAGATGGTCCTCCCAACTGCCTCCGAAATCCATAACACATGACCTCAGCAGATCCTCTAAAGTCTGAATGGTCCGCTCTGACTGTCCATCTGTCTGTGGATGGAAAGCTGTACTGAAACGGAGCAGTGTCGCAGACTCTGCTAGAAATGAGACGTGAACCGTGGATCTCTATCCGAAATGATACTCAACGGAACACCATATAGTCTGAAGATCTCCCGACAATACAGATTTTCCAATCGATCCAGGGGATCAGTCCTCCGAATCGCTAAAAAGTGCGCGGATTTGGTTAATCGATCAACGATTACCCAAATCGCGTCATGACCTCGTCGTGTCCGCGGCAACCCTACCACAAAGTCCATGGTAATGTGATCCCACTTCCACTCAGGAATAGGAATCCGCTGAAGTAATCCTACAGGTCTCTGGTGCTCAGCCTTCACCTGCTGACAAACAAGACATCTAGCTACGAAATCCGCGATGTCTTTCTTCATTTCGTTCCACCAATAGGAACGCCTCAAGTCTCGATACATACAGGTCCCGCCTGGATGGATCGCAAATCGAGAGCGGTGTGCCTCCTGGAGTAGCTCCTGTAAGACCGGATGAGACTGAGGTACGCATAATCTGTCTCAGAAGTATATAATACCCTCCTCGTCACGTGTAAACTCGATCTGCTGCTATCTCGCTGCTAATAAACCGCAAATGCTGATCATCGCCTGTGCCTCTCGGATCCTCGTCCCGATCGACGATTGAGCAACCATGGAATACCCTACTCTGCCGGTCCCTCTCCTCAAGATCTAACTCAGAAACTCGAATCAAGTCCGTGATCAAGTCCGGTGGCAAGCCAAAGTCCTCTGGACTTCCTGCTGCATCGCAACCACATTAGCTTTCCCGGGTGGTAGCTAATGGTACAATCGTAGTCCTTCAGAACTCCATCCATCTCCTCCGTCAAGATTAAGCTTCTCGGTGAAAATATATTTGAGACTCTTATGATCGGTGAGAATCTCAAATGTGATACCGTATAAATGATGGCCAAAGCTTCAGAGCAAAGATGATGGCGGCTAACTCCAGTCATGAATCGGTAGTTCTTCTCATGCTCCTTCATGACGAGAAGCATAAGAGACTACTGCCGTGCTGCATCGGAACAGCGCCCAAACCCTGAAGAGATGCGTCGGTATAAAGTACAAATCCATCCTCTCCAGAAGGTAAAACCAAAACTGGAGCCGACACTAATCTCCGCTTCAGCTCCTGAAAGCTGGTCTCGCAATCCTCAGACCATATGAACTTCACGCCTTTCCTGGTAAGACGTGTCAGTGGCATAGCAATACGCGAGAATCCTCGACAAAACGCGTCGGTAATATCCGCCAATCCCGCGGATCTCTCGAATCGACTTCGTTGTTCCCAACCGGTGACCTCGATCTTCGAGGATCAACTGAAATACCTCGCTAGAAACCACGTGTCCCGAAAACCAACGAGGACAACCGAATGCACACTTGAACTTCACAGACAAATGTCGTCAAGAATCTCCAAGATCGCGAAGATCTTGTCATGCTCCTCCTCGAGAGTAGACCAATATGTCATCAATGAAAACGATAACAAACTGATCCAGATACTCCAGAAATATGCGGTTCATCAAGTCCATAAACACCGCTGGAGCATTGGTAAGCCCAAATGGCATTACCAAAAACTCATAATGACCGTATCGAGTACGGAAAGCTGTCTTCTGAATATCTGAGTCTCTGACCCTCAGCTGATGATATCCGGACCGCAGATCAATCTTAGAATACACTGATGTACCTCTGAGCTGATCAAACAAATCCTCAATCCGTGGTAATGGATATTTATTTCTGACGGTCACTGCATTCAGCTGCCTGTAGTCAATACATAACCTCATGGTGCCGTCTTTCTTCTTGACAAATAGAACTGGAGAACCCCATGGTGAAACACTAGGGCGAATGAATCCCCTGTCTAAAAGCTCCTGGAGTTGAACCTTCAGCTCGTTCAACTCTTTCGGTGCCATACGATACCACTGGCCTCCTGGGAGGCAAACCTGGCAGCTCCTCTGGAAATACATCTGGGTACTCCCGGACAACAGGAACGTCGGAGAGCTGCGAACTACTACTGTCCTCAGTACTGATCAACGATAACAGAAAACCATGACAACCGTGAGACAGCAGCTTCTGCGCCTGAATCGCTGAAATAATCGAGATGCCGTCGTCTCTGATGCCAGTGAAACTCCACGAGGGTTGGTTCGGAGGCCGGAAGGTGACCACCCTCGTCTGGCAATCAACGGTAGCATGATATATTGACAGCCAATCCATGCCAAGTATGACATCAAACTCGACCATCTCCAATACTAGAAGATCTACCGTAAGTATCATGTTGCCAAAATCTAACGGGCAACCTCTGATCTCCTGGGTGACGTCTAAAGTATCACCCGACGGTAGGGAGACAGTCAATCGCCGCAACCTAACAGTAGGTAATCTACCAACCTCCCGCATAAAGGTACGGGATATAAAAGAGTGCGAACTACCAGTATCAATCAAAATATCAGCAGTAAATGCATAAATGGAAATCGTACCGCGGAAAACGGATCCGTCGGCCCGCTGAGCATCCTCTCTGGTAATAGCATGAACACGACCAGTCTCTGGCGGAGGAGGAGGTGGTAATGCTGCCAGCGGCTGCTGCGGCTGGGCAGAAGCCTGCCACTGAGGCGCTGCTGGACTATGTGCCAGATAAGACTGAGAGGATGGTGACTGATACTGTGCAGCTGGCTGGAACTGAGTCTGATACTGCCCCTGAGTCGGATAATAAGGTCCTGGAGCAAAACTCTGGGGTGCTACAGAAGCACTCCCTGCTGACGCTGTGAAGATTGGGCTTTCTGCCCTCCTCGATATGCCCCTGACTGACTAGACTGTCCCCTCTGACCTGACCCTCCGGAAGCCGTGTGCTGAGCCTTCAGCTGACAATCTCGGCTCTGGTGCCCCGGCAGTTTGCAATAAAAGCAAACTGACTGTCCCAGAGAGCAAGCTGGGGTGAGGTGATCTCTGGATCCACATCTGAAACAATGAGTATCACCGGAAGGTGGTTGCCGGTTCTGCTGAGAAAACCGGGAACGTCCTGAAGAAGACCGCCCTGATTTCTGAGGCCTACGAGACGCCCCAGAAGTACCCTGACCTGACCGTCTGTGACTGCTCTGAGGCTGTCCTGTCGCCTGTGTCTGCTGGACCTGCCCTGAAGTCTGACCCGAATGCTTTCTTTTCCTGTCCGGATATGCTGTCTGCCGAGCTAACTCTATCATCAAAGCTCGATTCAATGCATCAGAGTAAGATGAAATCCCTAATCCGGCAAGCTGTACATGCAGATAACCATCCAATCCCTGTATAAACTGCATCATGCGAGTTCTGTCCTCCGCAACTAACTCTGGACAAAACTGAGCCAACCGGAGGAATTCAGTATTATACTCGGTCATTGAGCGATTATTCTGCCTCAGACTCATAAAATCCTGTCGGCGAGCCATCTGATAGGACAGTGGAAAGAAACGGCTCTCAAAAGCCTCTCTGAACCTGGTCCATGTGACGTTGCGCTCACCAATAATAGAACGCTGAGTAACCCACCAGGCATTAGCTTCATCCCGTAAATGGTAAGCAGCCAGCTCTGCTTTCTCCCACTCGGAGCAAGCCATATAGAAGAAAGTCTGCTCCATAGTCTCTATCCATGACAGAGCCATACTCGGATCGAGATCTCCGCGGAAAAGAGTGAAACGAGTCTTCATCGACTCGGCCAGTGCTGGAATCCTAGCTCGTGCAGCGACAATATCAGTGAGCTATGTCGGGACGGCTGCAGGAACTGGCGGAAACACTGGAGCTGATACTACAGGTGGTACCGCGGAATAAACCGGAGGAGGAACTCCCGGTGCTGCTGTATATACCGGAGCATACGCCGTCGGTGGTACTGCCTGGGGAACAAAAGTGGTGGCAACTGGAGGTACGGTAGAATAAGGTACCGGATATGGTGTAGCTGCTGCTACTGTAGGCACTGGGGGCACTGGTGTCGGGTACACTGTAGGTCCAAGTGGCGGTGGTCCTGAATACACCGTAGGCTGCGCTGGAGCAGATGTCGGGTACACCAATGGTACTCCTGATGGTACGGTAAACAGGGTAGGCGTGGATACCGTCGGTGTGGCCAAAGTAGGTATCTCTACAGGAGCTATCGGGATTTGAGAGCCCGATGCTCCCGCTGCATCCTGAGTCTGTCCCTGACTGACAGGCTCACTAACAATGGGCATCTCTGGCATATCCAGAGATCCCGTGGTCCTCCCACGTGGTCGTCCAGCACCACGTCTCGCAGCAATACGAGTAGATCGTCTCATATCTGTTAAATTAAATTACAGATATCAATACCAATATAACAACCATAAAATAACAACATACCTATTTGCTGTCTGGAGATGTTCCGTCGCTGTCCAGTCCCCAATTTGACCTCAAAATTCCGAACGTACATATCGCCGGAAATCCAAATAAATCCGAAACGGAAATCCGAAACATAACCATATCGAAAATCCGATAATGCCCAGTTTGACTCGCAAACCTGGCTAACCCAAATATCCAGAATACCAACAACAGGTATCCGATAAACTAAAAGCAGGTATCATAACCCGCTCTGATACCAAATAAATTGGTATCAGCTAAATCCCGAAAATCCAAAATACGAAACAAAAGATCGTAAAACCTCGCTCTGATACCACTAAATTGTCACGCCCCAGAGGAGTCCCTGTCCGAGAAAATTTCGGCAGCATCTCCCCTGTACGGCGGACAATCAAAAATTCTACAAGCACTAAATACTCAGCCACATGCGGCTGGAATCATAACAATAATAAAAATCAATCACCACGCAGTTTATATATATATTCAGCCTCTAGCTGACACAACCACGCAGTAATAATACTCTGACTCAAAAAAAAACACCCTACTCAACTACACTCGTAAAGCTCAAAACCGATTTTTCTTACCTCTTCTGCCGTCCAGGCAGGCATGTAGTAGAATAAAAACCAAATCCAAATCCATCAGTATAATAAAATCTATATCATGTCCATAAGCAATAAATCCAGAACATAACGAGTTCAAACAGTCTAGAACAGAAAGAAACCAAAGAAAACCAAACATATCCTGGAGGTCGCGACTACGAAGTGGGGACTAGCGATCGGAACTCCTGACAGCATCAACCTGAAAATAACAACAATGGAGGCGGGTGAGTCCAACACTCAGCAGTTGATATGCAAAGTAAAGAAATAACACCTAACACTAATCATGCGTACTGATATAAGAAAGATATAAATATGCATCTGAAGTAAGCAGGAGAATGCTGTAAACCAGTCCTGAGTATAAGGTCAAACAGTCCGAGGGTATAGGAATCCTGTATGCATGTCAAACATAGGTATCCAATAATATGCAGGATATAAATGCAGCAAACACAAACACAAACAATAAATGCATCATGCATATGATGCCAATGATGCGCCCTGGTCACCCCTAACGCCACGATCATCTCATACAAAAGTGAGGCCTGTGATAACCATGCACTCTGCGTCACTACTCCTGATGAGTGACCGAGTGGACGGGATGCTGTCGGAGTACACCTATCCTCCTACCCCAAATCATAGATGGGGGAGCGCAATGCTCTCAACTCCCGGTACTCAAAGACGGGGAGGAATCCCTGCCGGATAACACGTTGTGTCACACTACCCATGAGCGGACCAACGGTGCCTAACAGAGTCCCTGCTGCAACACACTCAGCCTGAATCGACCACTAACCCATGAGTGGTGGTGTGTGCAGATCCATGTAACTGGCGATGTGCTCAACAATAATGGAGCGGACTATCGCACAGCATGCAATCATGCAAATGATGCATGGCAATAACCATATAAACATCCTGACCTAATCCATATATATAGAAAAGTGCACCCTAGGTCAACGAATCATATCGAATCAAAGGTACACAGAAGGTATAAAAACCTAGGTCCTGAACATGGTGAAGCATGGTATATCACTACCCCTATAAGCATGTATAAACAGGTAAAATATACCTGAGATGCAAAACCAATCAATCAATCAAGCATGTAAGATTTGGGTAGTGATTAACCGAAAACAGATAAGAAACACAATTAATGCAACATGTTAATTTAATTACTAAGCATATCAAATGACATAAGTCAAAAGTACCCGCCTCCGAAAATAGAAAGGTCCAATCCGATATCGAGATACTCGTCTCGCGACCAGTCCTGTAATAACCACATTTAATTTAGCTACATACATATCACATAGCTAAAGAAAATTCCTTATTTACCAGAACCCTAATTCGTTCCACTATAAAATTTGATTTAGGTCTAAACCTAAATCAACTTAAACTCTTCCAAATACGAACCTGATACCAGAACAAATTTATACACCTTACCTCTAAACAAACCATTAGATAGAAATCCAAAAACCTAAATCCAAGTACTCATGAACATAATTACTACACCTTACCTCTTCCTCACAGCCCCTCTTCTGATGATCCTCTGCCAAGATCGTTGCTACTGGCAACCAGGTGAATCGCTGGACCAAAGCACACCACAAGCAAACCAGATCAAAAATAAAAATCCTTGCACCTACTAAATTTCCAACCAAACAAAACCTCACCGTGGACTTGATCAAAGGCAAAGAGCACTAGGGCACAAGGTGAGGTCGTGGTCAGCACTGTGCAGTGGAGAAGGCTGAGGAAAAACTGTGGCCGACGGTGCTGAATGAATCAAGGGCAGAGGAAATGCAAATTTGTGGTCGGCGGCTGTAAACTCCACAGCAAAGGGCAGAGGAAAGGAAATGCAAAGCTGTGGCCCAAACCTAGGGCAGTGGCGTCGGGAAGGAGTCGGCTAGGGCACAAGATGGTCGTCGGCTCTAGGGCTCGGGTGCCGGCACAGAGGAGTCGGGATCACCGTACGCAGCGGGGAGGAGCGGTGCTCGGCGTCAGCGCCGGTGGCAGAGAGCAGGCGGTCAAGCGGCGGTGCTAGGGCTCCGGCAGAGGAGAGGAGGAAAGGGAGAAGAAGTGGCCGGCGTTTTTGTGCTCTCGGAGAGGAGGAATCCGCCGGCCGGCGGTTAGGGCAGAGAGGAGGAAAATCGGCGGCGTCGGGGAGAAGGGCTCGGGCTCGCGGAAGAGGAAAAGAAACGGAGGAATAAAAATAAGGAAAAAGAAAAAGAAAAGGAAAAGAAAAATAAAACTTTTCCTCATTTAAATAGGATAGTCTAAACAGGCTTTTCCGGGCCCCGTTTTTATCCCCGTGAACTTATCCGTACGAGCTCCGAAAAATTCCCGAAAAATTTCCAAAAATTCCGAAAAATTCCCTTAATCATATTCGCCTATTTCCGGTATTTTACACCAGCCTCGAGCAAAAACTGATTCGAAAAAATAATTAGAATATAGCTATTAAGCTAATTCTAATTAACTCCGTAAAACTAAAAATACCACGAAAAGTTGCATGATTCGTGGTTGGACCAGATCAACGCGACCCCACTCTGATACCAATTGTTGGATCGAAAGCGCTAGAGGGGGGTGAATAGCGCTCGTGGTTATTTCGTTTGATTCGTAAAACTATCGGAGTGAAACACGCAGCGGAAATAAAGCTAAAACACACAAGAACACGATCATTTACTTGGTTCGGAGCCTGTGGCGACTCCTACTCCAAGGCCCGCGGTCGTTGACCGCTTTCGGTGGGCAATAACTATAAGCTTGAAAGATTGTTACAAGATTATTACAATTAGAATTATAAAATAAAATAATACCGATAGTAAGAATATCAAAATCTGGAGTTCCGAGTCGTCGGTATGTCGTCACAGCACTTCGGGATGAACTCGTTAGCAGTTGAACGCAGAAGGATCGCTTGTGTATCATTGTTGAAAGATGCTGCTCGAACCCTCCTTATAAACAGTGCTGGAGGCGCCTCCAAGCCTGTCTAAGGCTCCTCTAGGCCGCCGAGTCGCACGCGTGGATCGGCTCTGATCTGGTCGCACCTTGTCCCTCTGAAGGCGCCTCCAAGCTGCTCCAAGGCGCCTCCAACTCCTAGTCCAAGGAACCTCCAGTGACCTCCGAGGCACCTCCAGCTTCTCTTGACAGCTGGCTTCGGCTAACACCCGAGGCGCCTCCAAGCCCCATGGAGGCGCCTCGGATACTGTTCATCCGAGATCTAAGTTGCTTCTTTGTTCCTGCAAAATGTGTTAGTCCCAAACACAAACCCTGCAAAACAAAGTTAGCACAGAAACAATATGATAGATATAATTGACAGTCGTCGGACTGTCCGGGTCTAACTTCGGATTTTCAACCAGAAACCCTAGGTCGACCCGACGCCTACTTTTCCCTCTACGGGGAATACGTCCTCACCTACTCCACTCAGGAGATTTACCTGTTGCCAGTGCGATCCTCCAGATCGACTAGACTTTTGCTTAGCGTTCGAAGCTTCCGGACTTTCTGCTGGACTTCCGCTTCCC
The DNA here is from genome assembly GCF_018446385.1 of Zingiber officinale. Taxonomy (NCBI): domain Eukaryota; kingdom Viridiplantae; phylum Streptophyta; class Magnoliopsida; order Zingiberales; family Zingiberaceae; genus Zingiber; species Zingiber officinale. Next base: position 34,800,236 of record NC_056004.1, on the reverse strand, counting down.
GGTTGGTCCAGTCTTTCACCTGGTTCGCGACACCAGGACTTTCCACCTAGGGTTATCCCCCCCTAGGACTTTTGTCTGAAGCTCTCGACCCGCCAAGACTTTTCGCATAGGGTTACCACCTCCTAGGGTTTTCTACATGCCTAACCGCAGCTAGGACTTTCCTGAAACACTCAATTAAGTACGTTAGATCACAAAACAACTTAACTTTGAATTCCTTTGCCATTATCAAAACAACGGTCGATCGTTAGATGCTTCCTGCACCAACAACAATTGGTATCAGAGCGTGGTCGTTCTTCTACGGACTAACCGCCAAGAGAGCAAGAAGCTAGAGGAAGAAGAAGATGGACTTGGGAGGTCCACTTGGATGGGACATCCGGATTCCTCTGGCATACGACAAGGAAGACTTTGCCTTTTGGAGGAATCGGCTGGAGACATGGTTCCAAATGGAGTGGAACCAATGGGTTGTCTTGAGTGACCCATTTGAAGCTCCTACGGACAAGAAGGGTAAACACCTCCGACCTCGACATTAGACCGAAGAGCAACGAGAGCAATCGGAGGCGGACAAGGAGGTAACGAGAATTTTGCATAATTTACTACCTTCTAATATTTTGTTGAGTGTAGGTGAAACCACAAATGCAAGTGATCTTTGGAAAAAGATCATTGCCTATCATGAAGACCCTACACAAGTCCAAGGAGTGGAAGAGCCCAAGGAGAAAGGCTCATTGGTCCAAGAAGAGAAGGACCAATCCGATGTTGACACGAGGTCAACATCCGAAGAAGAGGAGGAAGAAAAGATGCAATCCGATGTTGACAAGAGGTCAACATTCGAGGAGAAGAAGGAAGAGGAGGAGAAGGAAGAAGATGAGAGATCTTCTACATCTTCAAGAGAGGAAGAGGTGCAAGCATCCACATCCTCAAGGGTTGAAGAGGTGGAAGCACCCGCATCCTCAAAAGGAGAAGAAGAAGATGATGCAACCTCCACAATTCAAGCTACATCAAATGGAGGATTGAGTGCTACCCCTACAAGCAAAGGTATAGAAATTTGCATTGTAAATAATAAAAGTCATATCATTTGTTTTGAGTGTAGGGAGCATGGGCACTACAAGAGTAAGTGTCCCAAATTGACCAAGAAGAAGGGTCAAGTAGTACCCAAGGGCAAGGAGAAGCCCAAGGAGATTGGTCCCACAAAATGCAAGAGCAAGGAGCACATTGTGTGCTTTTCATGCAATCAAAATGGGCATTACCGGAGTCAATGCCCTAAAGGGAAGAAGCCAATCAAAGTTAAAGGAGGAAGCACAAATCAAGGGAGAGCTTCTAAAAGCAAACCCAAGGTAACCTTTAATAGTGCAATTCCTTTTAGTCATGATGAAATGCATGTTAGAAATAACACTCATCATTTTAATGCAAATTATCATGAAAGTAGGAAGCATGATAGTGTTAAGGGAAAATATATTCCTCCTTATACTAGAACTACCACACCTAAGGTTAGGAAGGTAGACAATATTTTAGGCAATAATACTAAGGACTTTAGATATAAGCCTAAGGATAGCAATGCTCATAGGAGTCAATAAAAATCCAAATCTATGGATTTAATGACGGAAAACCAAGTCTTGAGGTCAAGACTTGATAATTTAGAAAGAACCCTAGCAAGAATGGAAAATATTCTTAAGGGTCAAAATGAGCTTAACCTAGGAAAGTCTAGATAAAAGTCATCCAATGGCTATAGAGGTTTGGGATACAAACCTAAAGTCAAGAAGGATGTGACCTCTTTTCATAGGGTTCCATATAGCTATGGGACCAAACCTAGATCTAGTGGTCAAGCCAAAAATACTAGGAAAGTCATCCCTAAGAGTACTTTTGTCAAGACCAAGGTGACTAAGGCTCTAAAAAGGCCAAACAAAGTCACAAATAAGGTTACAAGGGGAGTTAGCCCTAGAAGTGACCTAGTGGAAGTGACCAAGGCTTCTAAGAAGCCTAGAAAGGTCCTTAGGAAGGTATCTAGGGAAGTTATCCCTAGTGAGTACCTAGAGCATCCAAGGAGCACCAATAGGTTTTGGGTTCCTAGGAGAATATTCTCTACACCCTAGATGGGTTTAGAGAGTGTCAACTCTAATTGGAAGGGTAGTTAACCCAACCTTGTTAAAGTTGACACTTGAGAGCATTTTCAAGGTTATTGTTAACCTTTGAAAATGAAAAGGATTGTAGGGTTACTCTTTGAAAGAGTAATATATGTGCCAAAATTTGAAGAGTTGAATTTAATCTAACTTGGCACACTTAAGAAAAGTATAAGAAAAATCAAGTTAGAATTTTGATACTTTCTTAAGGAATTAAGAGAAAACTCATGCTTTAATCAAATGTGATTAAAGCCTTGAAGAGCAAAAATATGTCAAAATTTGAGGAGTTAAATCTAATTTAAATTGACACATTTAGAAAAGGATAAGAAATGTTAAGTTGGGGTTTTGGCATTTTCTTAGAAGGCTAAAGGCGAATCTAAGCCTTAATTTGATTTCATTTACTCTTTGAAAGAGTAAAATGTGTCATACTTTGAGGAATTTATTTAATTTAAAATGGCACAAATTTAGAAAGGGAAAAAGAAATGTCAAAATTGGGTTTGGCACATTCTTGATGAAATTGGCCAATCGAGGATTTAATTTTAAGGTTTAGCTAAGAATTGAGGATACTTAGATAGATTATCTAAGTATATTTTGTCTATGCTAAAATGTCATGATTGTTTTCCCATCATATATCATGACATCATATTTATTTTTGCATTCATGATTATTATGAAAAATACAAAAATATCATGTCATGTCATACATACATCATGTAGTTATAGGAAATTTTCTTTTGAAAATTCTTTCTTTTTGATGTATGTCATAACATATCATGCATCCTATTTATTTCCTTGCTATTAAGGACAAATGACATTTATTATAAATGATAAATATCCCAACAAGTGAGATTATACCAAATGACATCCTAGATGGATGATCATGAATTTTACAATGCCTATATAGAGATGCATGATCCCTTAGTATAGGGCAAAACCAAATTTACATCTCACAAAAAATTATAAGGTGACTTGTATGTGTTTTGGTACACATTAGATACAAGTGAGATGTTAGGATGGTGAACAAAACTCAAGATGTTGATTTAGTGCATCTTGCTGAGTTTTAGGTTCATCAAAACACATAACTATGTGTCTTCCAATCATTGGGAAAACTAATGTACAAGTCATGTGCATTGCGTCCAAAGAACATGGTTGGATATTGGTTTTGAAAATGATTTTAAAATGACTTTGGAAAACCTTGGTAAAGACTATCTTTTGATAGTGATCATCATTGAATAGTTAGACACAAACTTGAAGAAAACACTAAAGTTTTTACAAATTTTCAAATTTGTGACAATCTTTGAAAATAAAAGTATTTTCATAGAAAACTATTTTTCCTTGATAAAGAATACCCTAAATAATGTCTACATGAATTTTCATGATTTTTAGAATTTTGAGGGAGTTTCTGAATTTCACTGGAATTGAATTTCAGGAAATCAGAAACTCAATTGATCAGCCGATCGATTGGGATGAGTTCAATTGATCAGCCGATCGATTGGGAAGCTATTTCCTGTGAACAGAAGGGTATTGAATCGATCATCCGATCGATTGACCCAGGCTGGATCGATCAGTGGATCGATTCAAAGGGTATTTCTGTGAACAGTAGCTTGCGAAATCGATCAATGGATCGATTAAAGTAATTTCAATCGATTGAGTCCCAACTTCAATCGATTGGGAAGTCTGATTTTGGCCTTAAAAGCCTGATTTCAGCACTTCAAGTCACTTCGAGTCCCAATAACCATTCCAAACCCCTTGGAATACATTTGTAGACATTTAGGGGGGAGTTTTCATGATGAAAACAAGTATGGATTGGTTAAAAGAAACCAAAGTGAAGTTTAGGATAAGGTATTAGTTTCAATTATGAATTTTGGAACCTTAAAACTTCAAGTTTTGATTTTCAATGGTCATTAACCATTTATAACCCTTTGGCATACACTTGTATCCATTTAGGGGGAGTTTTCATGTTGAAAGCAAGTATGGATTAGTTAAGGTAGACTTAGGTGAAGTTTAGGTTGAGGTTTAGCTTATTTATTGAATTTTGAACCTCAAAACTTTGGGTTTTGGTTTTCCTAATTATTTAGGAATCCCAAGTCATTGTTGGTGCAATGATAGAAATTTGACCATGTTTTTAGGGGAAGTTACTCTTTGAAAACATAAAAATCTTTTCAAAGACCTTGGAAGGTGGGTTAAACCTTCGTGATGAATTAATACTCAGGGTCGAGTATTGGGGAGCAATGGAAGATTGGTTATCTTCATTGTTAGGATGATAAATGCTCTCGGATGAGCATTATGGAGTAGATTACTGTTCAAGGGGGAGCATTGGATTAATGAAGGGGATCATACCTTCATTGGTAAAGTGAAACATGCTCTTGGATGAGCATTGAGAAGAAGATTACTGCTCAAGGGGGAGCATTGAATACAATGAATGGGAGTTTCATTGGGAAGTTGATGCATGCTCTAGGATGAGCATTGTGAAGTGAAGTAAAGCTTAAGGGGGAGCTTTGGCAACCATGCAGACTATGAGATCTTCATTGTGGGGTTGTTAACGACATGTGAGGTTGTAAACAATGAAGGGTTAACTCTTATGGAGAAGAGTTTGTTTTCTGATTTGATGTGTGACAAAGGGGGAGAATGGAATGTTAAGTTAGGCCTTCATCCCAAGCAGGGGGAGTTTGCCCTCTAGGAAAGGGAGAGAATGAAGGAAACCTTCATTCATGCTTTGTCATGAGAGGATTAAGGCTATGGGATTTAGCCTTGGTATAGAGAAGAGATTAAGGCTATATGATTTAGCCTTGGTATAAAGAAGAGATTAAGACTATGAGATTTAGTCTTCGTATAAAGAAGAGGTTAAGGCTATGAGATTTAGCCTTGTGATAAAGAAGAAGTTAAGGCTATGAGATTTAGCCTAACATAGAGGAATTGTCAAACATCAAAAAGGGGAAGATTGTTAGGGCAATTTCCCTAGGTTAAGTTTGACCAGTTTGACTAAGCTTGAGTTGAGTCAAGCTTGAGTCGGGATTTGAGTTTTGATATTTGACAATATATGGAGATTGCTAGAGCAATCGTCCGGTTGTGGTGATGGTCAAGGGATTGACCAGGTTGATGAGAAAACAAGTCAAGTGGGTCAGTGTTGACCGGAAACTTGACTGGGTAAGTCCTAACTGGAGTTTAGGCATCTAGGAAAGTCCTAACTGGAGGTTAGGCAAGAAAGAAGTCAAGGTTGACAGAAGACTTGACTAGGAAAGTCCTAATTGGAGATTAGGCAAAGGTAAGTCAAACAGGAAGGTTGGCAAGAGTGAAAATCCAAGTAGGTCAGTGTTGACCAGACTTGGTGGTGAAAGTCCTGATAAGTGAGATCAGGCAATTGGAAAGTTCAAGTGTGATCTTGGTAAAGGGAAAGTCCTGGTGAGGAGCTAGGCAATTGGAAAGTCCAAGTGTGATCTTAGCAAAGCAAGTCCTACGGTGATTTGGCTAGGAGAACCCGACAACTAGGATGAGGTTGATGGAAGCTCCAGAAGGCAAGGCGTGAAGGATGGGGAGATATCCGAGGGGCGCAAGGCTAATAGAGGAGGCTAGAAGGCTAGTTCGAGGTTGGTCGGGAGTGGCCAAATGCTAGGCATGGAGACCTAACAGGTCACGGTTGACCGGGAGTTGGATTTGGGAATTTGGACTTGAGTTTGAGTCAAGTCCAGGCTGGTCAATCGATCGGGCGATCGATTGAACCAGAGACCAATCAATCAGTGGATCGATTAGAGTGTGCTGCGAAGGAAGGAATGACCCAATCAATTGGTCGATCAATTGGGACCATATTACGTAAGCACAGAGCCCTTCCCAATCCATCGGGCGATCGATTGGGAGCTGCCAATCGATTGGTCGATCGGGCAGGGGTGTTCTCGCGCGATTGCGAGAATCACAGAATGCTTTTGGATCGATCCACCGATCGATCCAGATGTTCTCAATCGATCAATCGATCGATTGGGATTCGACCATTGCACAGGATGCAGGTGATGGACGGCTAGGATTGTGCGGATGTGACATGGCAATCGATTGGGGTTGATCTCAATCGATTGGGAGCACTGTATATAGCCTGGGCGAAGCGTTTTCTTCGCTAGATCTTTGCGATCTTTTACGCAGCTCTTCAGCGATTTTCACCAGCAATCTTCTCCGAGATTCTTGCCAGTTCTTGAGGATTCTTGGAGTGCATCTCCAAGATTCAAGAAGCAACCACAACAAGCAACAAGTAAGCAAGAAGAAGTATGTATTTCATTTGTATTCGTGTACTTTCTTCTTGTGTGAGTATTGTAGTGTTGTGTGGGTTTGTATGAGGCTTCTCCACCTTCGGCTGCGACCGAGAAGGAGTGTTTCATAGTGGAGGAATGAGTCGATGTGAGGATCCTTGGATTAGTCACCTCATCTTGAGGTGGATACCAAGTAAACCCTAGGTGTTAGCATTGCGTGTGTTTGTTTTTATTTTCCGCTGCATATCAAGACGAAGAAAGCACAAGTGCGCGACGAAACGCTATTCACCCCCCCCTCCTCTAGTGGGCACAACGTTCCTAACACAGGTGTCTCCGAATAATGATCAACATGTCAAATCCTTCATAAATATGAGCTTGTATGAGGTTGTCATGTGGCCTCACCATACCGAGGTTGTCTCTTTGAGGTGGCTGTTGGGATTATGTCGGTCCGACCGCCTGATCCAATGATTGAAATGATTTGCCCACCTTTTCAATTTTGGGATCTAACGGTTGATATCAAAGGTGCTAGGGTTTATAAGGGCTATTGGAAGGAAGGTGTTGATGCCTTCTTCATCCTTGCTTTCAAATCTCCTCATTAGTGCCTCCGACGATTTTTAGAGATTTCTTAATTTTCCTTATCGTAAGTTCCCTTCACTTTGCATGTTTCGTCCCCTTCCCTTGCTCTTATCACCTCCTTCTCCATCTATCCTTTTGTTTCTGTAACGACCCGGCCCTTTTTGGCCTCTTGGGCGGCCCTTGCGGCGGCCCAACTGGCGGCCCTTATGTCGTCGGCCCATTTGGCGACCTCTACCCCTGGCAGTGGAGTTTTGCCTCCCCCTGGTTTCGTACTCTAAACCTCCAGGCTTAAGTATTAGAGTTTATGAATCCTGGTAACCAAGTGAGATGATCTCACTTGGTTACCAGGATTCATAAACTCTAATACTTAAGCCTGGAGGTTTAGAGTTCGAATCCTGGGGGAGGCAAAAATCCACTGGCCAGGAGTGGAAAGTCCTAGTGAGTAACGACACGGCCAAAGGGTCGTCGGTCGACGACATGAGAGGTCGCCAAATGGGCCGACGACATAAGGGCCGCAAGTTGGGCCGCCGCAAGGGCCGCCCAAGAGGCAAAAAAGGGCCGGGTCGTTACAGTTTCTTCTTTGTCAAACATTCGTATACGTAGCCATGAACATTCCCAGCCTCTGTTATACTTCTACAATGTCATACATCAATTGGGGGGGGGGGGTGGACTTGGATCGAATTAGATTAACTTTCAAGATCTTTGTTGACCATCGAATAATAATCATGAACGCCCTCGACCGACCACATCTTCCACCGGCTGGCTTTGTTGCCTTTTTTAAGGACTTACTTTTGGGTGGTCTCCAATTTCCTGTCTCTCACTTTTTATGTATGTCTCCTAGTATTTTCATATTCCTCTTCAACAGTTGTCCCCCAACTTCTTCCGATTGTTGGGTTGCAATGGTTGCAAACAAAATTTTACATTGAAAACACATAGAAAGGATCATGGACTTATAAGGGAAAGATATCTCCATTGGTATGAGGCCTTTTGAGTAGAGCCCAAAAATAAAATAATAAGGGATTAGGCTCAAAGTAGACAATATCATATAATTATAGAAATATCTTAATTCTTTTGGTTATAATAATTTGTATTAAAGCTCATACTGCTAGAAGGACTAACCTCTAACTATGTACAAGAGTCATGGTCTAATCGAGCCATGTGAGTGGAATATTGACCTCTAACGAAGGAAGTAGGGACTCCCATATCTGGATCAAGATGACCAAACACATATGGAAAAATCCTAGTTGTGACTAGGCAATGAAGACCTAGTAAGTCGGTTGGACTGAGGGGTAAGGAAGTCCTAGAAGGTTAGGTGGACCGAGAGGCAAGAAAATCTTAGTAGATCGGTTGAACCAAGGGGCAGGAAAGTCCTGATGAGTCAAGGATCAGATGATATCAAGTGGATAGGCTTGAGGGGGTGGTCCTTCGTTTGAGGGGAGATTGTTGGGTTGCAATGATTGCAAACAAAGTCCCACATTGAAAACACATGGAAAGGATCATGAACTTATAAGAGAAAGATATCTTCATTGGTATGAAGTCTTTTAGTAGAGCCCAAAAATAAAACCATGAGTGATTAAGTTAAAAGTGGATAATATCATACTATTGTGGAGATATCTTAATTTTTTTGGTCCTAACATCGAAAACTCAACAAAGTAGTTAGTGTCTTCCACTTGTACAACATCCCTCTCATGCCCCTAGTCTTTCATTATTTCTTCTACCTTAAGAAGATGGACGTGGGGGTCTTTTTCATCCAAACCCGACTAAAGTACAATTTTTTTGATAAAATACTGAGCTCCAATAAAGGTTGGAAGTGTTGGAGAAGCCCGACGCGGATATGTGCGTTTGACATATTTCAAAAACATTCATATAATAAATCATAATTTATTACAACACACGCATCGACGCATGCAAGATACAACACGTATGGGCATAACAGTGAATTAAAATTTTATGAAAACTAAATTAAACTGTTTAATCTAGCTATATCTGACGGATTACACAAAGTGGAAAGGACATCAACTAGCAAACTCAACGGAGTTTGCCTCTACTCGTATCCATGCCAAGTTATCATCGAGACGGCTTCACAAAGCCATAAGTCATTCATCTCCAATTGATACTAGCTAAGCATGAGATGATGTTATCCGAGAGAAGGATCAAAAGGGGATGATCAACCAAAGAGGTTGTTGTCCGACACTTAGAAGGTGTTGTCCAACATCGTTTCATCACTGTCCAAAGGTTGTATGATCGTTCCCAACAAGGTATAAGGTGCCTAGATGTGTTGGAATTCTGGTAGCAATGTTTGCTCACCAAAAACGAGTGAACGAAAGCCGAGAAGGGGCTAGATGCGAGCGGACAAAATCTATCCACAGGTTCTAGTAGTTGGGCAGGGAATTTGTTGATTGGAGTTATTGTTCCAGCAACCTCCTATCGGTCTACATGTCCTGCTAGCCAACGAGATGGATGGTCGACTGTCTTGGGCACCGGCATAAGGAGGAGCACCTCCTTTGGTGGTCGACGACTAGAGAGAAAGAGAAGGAGGGGATAGGAGAGGGTTTTGGAAACTATTTCTAAAACCTAAAACTAATTCTATTTTCCTCTTCTATATTAATTTCTCTCATATCTATATGTATATAAAGATTCCTTTGAGGATTTGATGAGAATGCTCAAATCCAACTCATTAAGCCTTAATCAAAGTTTAGTTCATTAAGCTCTTGGTTTGGTTCAAAACCAAAACACTTGGTTCATGAATTAAACCAATTTGGTTCATGACTAAACCAAGAATGATCTAACTCGTCTAAAAGAGACGTGGTTCATCCACACTTCCATTTTGATAATATATTTTTCATATTTGACCTTTATTTGGTCCAACTGAACTTTATCTCTCTCTCTCTCTTGATTTGAGAATCTAATTCTCAAAGTCATTTTAAGTCCTTCGGATAAACTCGTAGTGCATGTGACCTTATAAGTGTTGGAACCCCAAGGAGTTTTGATGTAATCAAATAAGTTAAGTTAGGTCTTGTTTTGTCTAACCCTTGTGTCTAAGCGTGCAGGAGCTTAGGAACACAGGAAGTCGAGCGAAAGACACGGTTAACGAGAAGGACGGCACGAGGAGAGAGACGATGGGCTCGGTGCATCTGAGGGACGAGGTGACCGCGGAAGAGTACATCGGTGGACGAGAAGAACGTGTTCGACGTTCAAGGGACGAGAAACCGGGAAGGAATGCTGCTCGAGGAGAAGGCCGGAACTTGGATTCGGGTGAGCCCTATTTCGGATGGCCGAAATCACCCAAGCTAGCGGAGCTGGAACAAGAAGACTCGGGGCTGGAAAAAATCAACGAGGTTGACTTTTCCCTTCGGGGCGGCCGGAGCTAACCGGGGCACCGGGACCCCTCCGGGGCGCCCAGAACGTACCAGGGTGCCCTGAAGTGGATTTTGACCAGATCGAGGTTTGACTCGATCTGAACGTTGGAGGATAAAGTTTTATCCCCCCCCCCAGGGCGCCCAGAACCCTTCGGGGCACCACGAACAGTGCTATAAATATAGCACTGATTTGCATAGTTTATGCACTCAACTTGTAATCCAGTGCTTTCAATTTTGTTCTTTCTTTTTGTGCTGTCAACGCTATAAGAGTCTACTCCGCCCAGAGGAGATCATCAGATAATGCGACATCCTTTCCTTTGATTAGCAATCCTCTGATTGCAAACCAAGTAAACCCTCTGTGTCTGATTTCTTTAATTAGTCTCTTCTTTTTATTATTACAAGTGTTTGTTAATTAGTTGAAAATTCGAGAAAGGTTAGATTTATTTTTGTAGTGCAATTCACCCCTCCCCTCTTTCTGACTTCCAAAGGGACCAACAAGTGGTATCAGAGCAAGGCGCTTCAGGAGGACTAACCGCCGATCGAAGCAACGAGGTGGCCGGACCAAGCATTGTTCCACCAAAATTCAAGGGGGGCTTCGCACACTGGAAGTGTCGTATGGAGGTATTCCTGAAAACTTATTTCAAAATTTGGTTAATTATAAAGTATGGCTTTGTAGCTCCGACGAATCAGAATGGAGAAGAAAAAGAAGAGAGTCAGTGGACAAAGAAGGAGCAGAATGATTCCGTAGCGAACAACCGTGCGGAATATCACCTGCTGAGCATGTTGCCGCCTCAAGAAATCAACCGCATCAAAAGCTACTCGTCGGCCAAAGAACTCTGGGAGAAGTTCCTGGAGCTCCACGAAGGAACATCCGAAGCTAAGCTAGTAAGAAGAGACATCCTCCGGAATAGATTGACGAACATCTATCTGGAAAAAGGTGAGAAGGTAGCCGATCTACACGCGAAGGTAAAGGAATTGATTACTGGTCTCGAGAACCTCGATGGAATGGTAACAAACCGGGACACCATACGCTACGCACTCAATGCGTTTCCTAGAACTTCAGAATGGACATCAATCGTCGACGCCTACTATATTTCAAAAGATCTGAAGGTAAGTACTTTATAAGAATTGTTCTCTACTCTTGAATTACATGAAACCAGGTGTGCAGGGGCAACAAAGGAATCAAGCCAGATGATTGCACTAAACACAACCAAGAAGGATGAACCCGAGTCAGATTCAGAAGAGGATCAGAAAGCATATATGGTAAGAAATTTTAAAAAGTTTTTTAGATCTTATAAATTTAAAGAAATGCAGAATAAAAAGAATCCAAGAAATAGAATAAGAATGTGTTGCTACCAGTGTCAAAAGGAAGGACACTTAAAAGAAGATTGCCCAGAACTAAAGAAGGACAAAGTCAAGATACCCAAGAAGCACAAGAATCTAAAAGCAACCTGGGACGATAGTTCATCATCTGAGTCCGAGATTCAAGAATATGCCGGGATAGCACTGATGGCAAGCTATGAAGGGCAAAGTACATCAGAACCCAGCATCGATGAAGGGGGAGGGATGTCAGATGAATGCAGTGAAGCAAGGGGAGAGTCAGGGTTCAAGTCTGATATGATAAGTAAGGTATGTCTCTTACCTCCTGATCAGCTTTATTTTGGTATTAAGGCTATGACTAAGTCTATGTACAAATTAAAAGGTAAAATTACTGAATTAAAAAATGAAAACTTAGAAATAAAAAGAACTTTAGCAAAATCATGTCTATTATAGGATTTTGATAAGATTAAACTTGAAAATGAAAAATTAAAAGAAGAAATAGAAAAATTGAAAAACTCTACCTGTTCAAATATTTCTATTTTTAAAAATTATAGAGGACTAAACTGGTACTATAGGTTTCATCAAAGTCAAATCAGAAAAATAGCAAAAGCCTATGTACCTAGAAAATACTTGATTAACCCTGTAGGAAGGAACCTCTATTGGGTTCCAAAAACTTGCTTAATTTAAAAATCAAAATTAGACTTAGCATTTTCAGCAAGAGAATTAAACATGTAATTTCTTTATGCGGCTTTGTCTAGAAAGTGGTTGTTGCTCCAATAACCAAGAAGGCTTAGTGCCTTGCCACTGCCTGGAAGCCAAGTATCGAAATGAAAAGTTTAATTGACTAACTGAAAAAATATTAATTTAAATTACTTAATACTTTAAAAGAGTTATTTAATTTATTCTAGAAAACATATTAAAAAATATTCATGTTTTCAAGAACTCAAAAAAAAAAAATATATATGAAAATTTTTTCTAAAGAAAATCTGAATTATGTTTGAAACTTTGTTTTGAAAATTATGTTTGAAACTTAAAAATTATGTCTTTCAAACACTTCGAAATTTCTTTAAAGTTAGATTTTTTTTTTCAATTTGCCTTAAATTTTGTTTCTTATGAAATTTTTTTAACTTAACAAATTCCATTCAGTTGCACAAAATTTTTAACTTAAGATTTTTTTCTAAATTTTTTTTAAGTTAGAATTTACCTTAGACTTGTTAAAAGGAACCCCATTTTTTATGTGATCAAAGGGGGAGAAGAATGTTAAGTCTAGGGGGAGGTATACATTCTTTTTGTAAAATTAAAAAATCTTTTGGACTTATTTGTAAATTAATTATTTTTATTGCATATGTTTACCCTAGCTTAACTTGGGTTAATCATATCAAAAAGGGGGAGATTGTTAGAACTTCAAGGAGTTTTGATGTGATTAAACAAGTTAAGTTAGGTCCTGTTTTATCTAACTCTTGTGTCTAAGCATGCAGGAGCTTAGGAACACAGGAAGTCGAGCGGAAGACGCGGCTAACGAGAAGGATGACACGGGGAGAGAGCCGACCGGCTCGGTGCGTCCGAGGGACGAGGTGACCGCGGAAGAGTGTTGGAACCCCAAGGTTGTTTTGGTATGATCAACAAATTAAATTAGGTCCTGTGTGTTTCTAACCTGGCGTCTAAGTGTGCAGGAGCTTAGGAGCATAGGTAATCGAGTGGAAGACGAAGCTAGCGAGAAGGACAGCACGCGGTGCATCTGAGGGACGAGGCGCTGCGGAAGAGTACACCGGCGGACGAGAAGGAAGCATGCGGTGGTTCCGAGGGACGAAAGCCGGAGCGGAAGACTGCTCGAGGAGCAAGAGACACAACTAGCGAGAAGGGCGGCACACGGTGTGTCCGAGGGACGAAGACTGCGGATGAATACGCCGGCGGACGAGAAGGAAACACGCGGCGATTCCGAGGGACGAGAAGCCGAAGGGAAGCCCGCTCGAGAAGACTGGAAGTTGAGTTCAGGTGAGCCCTTTTCCGGATAGCAGATATCACCCAAGCAAGCGGATCCAGAGTTGAAGACCCGTACCGAGGCGAACTGAACCGGAGCAGTGGTCCCCGGATGAAAAAGTCAACATCTATTGACTTTAGGCTCCGGGGTGCCCGGAGCAGCCCGGGGTGCCGTGACCTGGTTTGTTAACCAGATCACGTCAAACATGATCTGAACGTTGGGGGATAAAGTTTTATCCCCCAGGGTGCCCGGAACCCCTTCCAGGTGCCCCAACCAAGGGTATAAATATAGTCTTGGTCCAGAAGCTTTTCAATCAGTTCAGAAATTGTAACAATACTTGTGCGCTTCCACTGTTCAGATTAGCTTCTTTCTTTTTGTGCCTAAATTGCTGTAAAAGAGGCTTCTCCGCCTGAAGGAGATAGTAGTGCGATCATTTTCCTTAGATTAACAAACTCCCCAGTTGTAACCAAGTAAATCTTGTGTGCCTTTTACTTTTCTGATTTTATTTATTGCTTTTCTATTTTATATGCAAGTGTTAGTTTGAAAAGTCGGGAAGGGTTGTGTTTTATTTTTACAGGGCTATTCAACCCCCCTTCTAGCCAACCGCAACGGTCCTACAAGTGGTATCAGAGCCGAGGTGCTTCAGGAGGACTAACCGCCGAACAAAGCAACGAGATGGCCGGACCAATCATCCACCCACCGAAATACGAAGGGGACTTCGCCATCTGGAAAAAATTGATGCAGGTATTTTTTACAACAGATTTTGAATTAGTTTTAACAATGGAATCTGGCTTTGTAGCTCCAGAAGGTAAGGAAAAATGTCAATGGACAAAAAAGGAGCAGGCTAAATACGTAGCGAACGGCAAAGCAGAATACCATCTACTAAGCGTTCTTCCACCTCAAGAAGTCAACAGGATCAGACACTACGACTCGGCAAAGGAACTTTGGGAGAAGTTCCTCGAGCTGCATAAAGGAACGTCCGAAGCCAAGCTTGCCAGAAGAGATCTGCTTCGCAATCAGCTCACCAGCCTGCGACTTGGGGAAGACGAGACAATCGCGCATTTGCACTCGAGACTAAAAGAAATTATTACCGGACTTTCGAATCTCGGAGAAAAGGTAAGTAACCGAGATTTGCTAAGGTACTCTTTAAATTCCTTTCCTAGAAATACCAAAAGGGCATCATTAGTAGATGCATTTTACATTTCTAAAGATTTAGAAAAGATTTCATTAGAAGAATTCTTTTCAACATTTGAAGTGCATGAGTCAAGATGTGCACGAATGAAGGAGCCCAAGAACAATGTCGCCCTCAAAGCTTCGAGAGACGAATCAGAGTCGGAATCTTCTCTCGACGACGAGGAAATGGTAATGGTGGTAAGAAGGTTCAAGAGACTTTGTAAATCCAGATCTACTAACCATCTGCAGGGAAAGAAGAAAAGAACGATCCGCTGCTACCACTGCGACGAAGAAGGGCACGTCAAGGACAACTGCCCCAAGCTGAAGAACAAGGACAAGGAGAAGGGTAAGAAGCCTATCTAAAAGCGAAAGGCCCTAAAGGCGACGTGGGACGATACGTCGTCCGAATCGGAAGTCGAAGCATTCTCCGGACTCGCACTGATGGCGAGTTATCAAGACGACGACTGCGATTCAAGCTCTTCCGAGATGAGCATCCAGAGCATCGATGAAGGGGGAGCTTCGTCAGAAGAAAGCAGCAGGTCAGGGGGAGACACGGATAATGAACTCGACAAGGTAAGTCAGGTACGTTCTCTTCCTCCCGATAAACTTTTTAAGTTTGTTAAGTTATTAACTAAAGACTGCTGTAAATTAGAAAAAGAAATAAAGAATTTAAAAATAATTTTACCTAAATCCTGCCCTTTAGAAGAATTAGATAAATCAAAATTGGAAAATGAAAAATTACAATTAGAAAATCAAAATTTGAAAATCCAAATAGACAACTTGAAAAAGTATGCATGTTCACCTAAAACTAATTTTAGAAGATCTAATAATTTAAATTGGTACTTTAGATATCACCAGGGATAAATTAGGAACATTTCAAGAAAATATGTCCCTAAAAATTTTTTAGTTAATCCAGTAGGTTGGAACCTATATTGGGTTCCTAAATCATGCTTAAACTAAAATTTAAAATTAATGCTTCCAGTGAGAAAATTAAACAATGAATTTCTCTATGAGGCTTTGTCTAAGGAAGTGGTTGTTGCTCCAATAACCAAGAAGGTCTAGTGTCTCGCCACGACCTGGAAGCCAAAATATTGAAATAAATGTTTAATTAACTTTCGGTCAAAGAATTAAAATTAGAATTAATTAATGCTTTTAAAAAATTTTCAAACATTTTTTTTCAAAATTTTTATACTTAGAAAAAATACTTTTACGTGAAATTTTTACTTAGAAAAATCTTAAGTTAGGATTTTTCTTTGTATTTTCTTTCAAAAATAATTTTTACAAAGACATAAAATTTTTTCAAAAATAATTTTTTTTAACTTAGAAAAAAAATTTTGTATTTTTTTTCTCCTTAGAAAAATTCTCTTTTATACTTAGAAAAACTTTCAGAAAATAATTTTTTTTGCCTAAGTTAAAAGTTGTACTGAAATTGAAAATTTCTGCTTAAGTTTTTTTTGGAAATTTAAAAAAAAATGTTTTTGCAAAGCTGTTTAAGTTAGAATTTTTTTCACTTAGAAAATTTTCTTAAAATCTTACTTAAAATTTTTTTAAAGAGACTGTTTATTATTGCAAAAAAAAAATTTTTTTAAAGGATCTCAAAATTTCTAAGTGTTTACCCTTAGATGTCTTCTTAGAACCCCATTTTTTATGTGATCAAAGGGGGAGAAGAAAAGTATAAGTTTAGGGGGAGGTAGACCAATATTTAACTTGTTATTTTTGTACTTAAAATTGCAAATTAAGTTAGTTTATTTCATATCTATTTTTACCCTAGCTTAACTTGAGTTGCTCACACCAAAAAGGGGGAGATTGTTGGAACCCCAAAGTTGTTTTGGTGTGATCAACAAGTTAAGTTAGGTCCTGTGTGTTTCTAACCTGGTGTCTAAGTGTGCAGAAGCTTAGGAGCACAGGTAATCGAGTGGAAGACGCAGCTAGCGAGAAGGACGGCACGCGGTACGTCCGAGGGACAAGGCGCTGCGGAAGAGTACACCGACGGACGAGAAGGAAGCGTGCGGTGGTTCCGAGGGACGAAAGCCGGAGCGGAAGACTGCTCAAGGAGCAAGAGACACGGCTAGCGAGAAGGGTGGCACGCGGTGCATCTGAGTGACGAAGACTGTGGATGAGTATGCCGGCGGATGAGAAGGAAACACGAGGCGATTCCGAGGGACGAGAAGCCGGAGGAAGACCGGAAGTTGGGTTCGGGTGAACCCTTTTCCGGATAACAGAGATCACCCAAGCAAGCGAATCCGGAGTTGAAGACCCGTACCGAGGCGAACTGAACCGGAGTAGTGGTCCCCGGATGAAAAAGTCAACAACTGTTGACTTTAGGCTCCGGGGCGCCCGGACCCGGTTTGTTGACCAGATCGCGTCAAACACGATCTGAACGTTGGTGGATAAAGTTTTATCTCCCCAGGGCACCCGGAACCCCTTCCAGGCGCCCCGACCAAGGCTATAAATATAGCCTTGGTCCAGAAACTTTTCAATCGGTTCAGAAATTGTAACAACGCTTGTGCGCTTCCACTGTTCAGATTAACTTCTTTCTTTCTATGGCTACATAGCTGTAAAAGAGGCTTCTCCGCCTAAAGGAGATAGTAGTGCGATCATTTTCCTTGGATTAACAACCTCCGCGGTTGTAACCAAGTAAATCTCGTGTGTCTTTTACTTTTCTGATTTTATTTATTGCTTTTCTATTTTATATGCAAGTGTTAGTTTGAAAAGTCGGGAAGGGTTGTGTTTTATTTTTACAGGGCTATTCAACCCCCCCCCCTCCTTCTAGCCAGCTGCAACGGTCCTACAAAGAGTACACCGGTGGACGAGAAGAACGTACGCGACATTCGAGGGACGAGAAACCGGGAAGGAAGGATGCTCGAGGAGAAGGTCGGAACTTGGGTTCGGGTGAGCCCTATTCCGGATGGACGAGATCACCCAAACTAGCGGAGTCGGAACAAGAAGACCCGGGGCTGGAAAAAGTCAATAGGGTTGACTTTTTCCTTCGGAGCGCTCGGAGCTGACCAGGGCGCCCGGACCCCTCCGGGCCGCCCGGAACGTACCAGGGCGCCCGGAAGTGGATTTTGACCAGATCGAGGTTTGACTCGATATAAACGTTGAGGGATAAAGTTTTATCCTCCCAGGGCGCTCGGAACCCTTCGGGGCACCACGAACAGTGCTATAAATATAGCACTGATTTGCACAGTTTATGCACTCAACTTATAATCCAGTGCTTTCAATTCTGTTCTTTCTTTTTGTGCTGTCAACGCTATAAGAGACTACTTCACCCAAAGGAGATCATCATATAGTGCACCATCCTTTCCTTGGATTAGCAATCCTCTGATTGCAAACCAAGTAAACCCTCTGTGTCTGATTTCTTTAATTAGTCTCTTCTTTTTATTATTACAAGTGTTTGTTAATTAGTTGAAAATCCGAGAAAGGTTAGATTTATTTTTGTAGGGCAATTTACCCCTCCCCTCTTGCCGACCTCCAAAGGGACCAACAATAAGTTCCCGACTATGTTGGTCGTCCATAATTAATCATTAATTATAAATCAATCATGAGTAGCACCTAGTGGTACATCATGATCCTCAATTGATAAAAAAATCATAATCGATTCCATAACCACTTATGAACCTTTCAACAGCTATAGTTAGTCGTGTCACATTCTTTTCATTCATCTTATATCCACTTGATTCGGGATATAGTCTTTGTGTTAGTCTCTATTAGGTTGACTACGTCATGTTGGTGCAATCAACCTCTAGGGTTTCGATGTTTGACAATATACCTAAGTTTGGTTAACTTGACCAAGGGTTGATCCAAACAAGACTTGATGTTTGGGAGAGAGAAGTCTAGTCAGGACTAGATGACTAGTAAAGGTAAGTCCTAACCAAAGGGTAGGCAAAGTGGAAGTCCTGGTGAGTGAAGTCGGACCCTAGTGAGTGAAGTTAGGTAGTGGAAGTCCTGGTGAGTGAAGTTGGGTCCTAGTGAATGAAGCTAGGTGGTGAATGTCCTGGTGAGTGAAGTCAGGCCCTAATGAGTAAAACTAGGTAGTGGGAGTTCTAGTGAGTGAAGTCAGGCCCTAATGAGTGAAGCTAGGTAGTAGAAGTCCTGGTGAGTGAAGCCGAGCCTAGTGAGTGAAGCTAGGTGGCATGAAGTCCAGACTGGTCGATGGGCTTACCGGATGTCTGGCAAAAGGTAAGTAAAGGTAAGTCACTAGAGGAGAGTGACTCTGTGAGGACGCATCCCAGTTAAGGGATAGTACGCGTCAGTCCAGTTTAGGTCCATTTGGGATCCCTAGACTGAGATCTTGATTAGTTCTTGGTCCTGGGAGGGCAGGAACTAATTGCTACTATTTATAGTTGTGCTAACACTTGTCTTGCAAGGAAGTTGAACTAACACATTTTGTGCAAGGCAAGAAAGCAAGTCTACCTTCGGGTGAACAGTGCCCAAAGGCGCCTTCCATGGATATGGAAGGCGCCTCAGTACTGTTCATAGAAGACGCTTTCCATGACTATGGGAGATGCCTTCTACAGGATAGATTTTTGGAATCGATCGTAGATAAGTGCCAGAATGCTCAGGATAGATTTTGCCTCATTGGAGGTGTCTTTCATGCTTATGGAAGGCGCCTTCCAAGCCTTTTATAAGGCAGTCTCAAGTGTGCATTGATACAGCAACTACATACGAGCTACTACGCACACATTTAAGTCTCCGACTGCTCCCGGTTCCTGCTGCGACTATACTATGAAGCTGCTGAGCCCGACGACTACTCCGAGGAGTTCTTATCACGTCCAGCAGATAGACATCAATACAAAGTATTGTCATTTCTATCATTGAAGTGTTGGTAAAATTTCTTTTTGTACTTAATTACTATAAAAGGACAAGTGCAGGGTGTTACACTTGGCCTAACTTTTCTTGTACTCGATTCTCTCTTCCGAGGGTACCGGAAGAAGTTTTTAGTAGATTGTTTATCAATAGGTCCGCGGGACCTGAGCCTTGGAGTAGGAGTCGTCGAAGGCTCCAAACCAAGTAATGGACAATCTCCGCTGCGTACTCGTGTTTTTAAAATCATAAAAGAAGTATTTTGAAAACCACGTGATTCATCCCCCCCCCCTCACGTGAATCACGATCCAACACGTCACACCTAGTTTAAGTAATATTTCATTATCCTGTAGATTTAAATTACTTAAACATATGTCTAAAAATCTTATACACTTGACATATAATGCTTTAGCCAAAGACTTCAAGTAATAATCTTGACAAATGTTCGTAGGGTATACGTCTCCTTGTAAGGAGTGGTTAATTCTTTATTAGCTATCCAATCACCTTTGGACACTTCGACTTATACCCAATTATCTCAAGTTCATACCTCCTCGGAGATATTTGCTAAAGATGTCAAAGTATAAGTCTCCATGACTTGAATATTTCAAGTCAAAAGAAACTCACACTTGGGGATATACAGTTCGTATTCTACTAGAATTGACCCCATAATTCTCAAGTCGCCGACCACGAGCTTTTCATGCTCGATGGGAATTTTCATCAGTGGAACCTCTAGAAATCATACCCATGTTACCCTAAGTGGCATTGCTTCGATTTTCTTCATGACAAGAGAGCTCTAGAGAACTATCAAGTAGAGAGTAAGTTCAGCACTCTTGTTGTTGAGGAACATCATTATGCTAAGCGGCTGGGGAGGGTAGATGTTGCGACGAGCTCGAGGGTGAGTGTTTGCTTGGCTTATGAGTTACTTGGGATGAAATTGCGTTTGTTGCTCGGTGGATTGGTGAAGATCCTTGGCATATTGATGACATTCTTGAGTGGAATGAGTCTTGGACTTGTGATAGGCCTAGAAGATGGGGATCCACCTATGGGGCTTGGCGAAGGACGTCCAAGCGACCTCGATCATTTCCGCCGATCAATCTCTCTGCATCGTTTGCACTGCTCTCTGCCTTGCACAAGAGGTGGGGGACCCTTGCGTTCCACCTGAAATGTAGGGGTCAAAGTGATAATCTCCTCCTTTCGGACAAATTGGGCTTCCTCTACATATTGATATTTAACATCCTAAACTCGGAGATTATTGAAATCAATAGAGGGCTTCTTTACAAGAGAACATAAGAAATCTCTACCCATGAGGCCTTGAGAGAATGCACTCATCGAGATCTCAGAAGTTGTTAAGGGCACATCCATGGCCACGCCATTGAACCGACGAATATATTCCTTCAATGTTTTCTTTGATCTTTGTTGAAGGGAAAAGAGATCGATCGAGCTCTTATGGTACCTCCGACTACTGGAGAAATATTAAAGCAAGGTTCTTTTGAAGCCCCCAGAGCATAAGATGGTTGATGGAGGAGGTCAATTGAATCATCTCTGCACCAACCCCGAAAGTGTTGTCAGAAACACTCAGTACTTCACGCCGTTAGTATATTGATGTAGCAGGACGACGTTTTCAAATTTCAAGAGGTGATCTTTCAAATCGGTCACCCCTATCTATTCTTCAATCTATAGGGGCATGTACCGATGAGGCCGTTCATCCCGAAGAATCACTTGAGAGAAAGGGGTTACTTGAAAAATCTTTTGAGTATTCAATGCCAAGGCCTTTCTTTAAATCTTTTGAATGCTCCTTAGCAGGGCCCTTGCCATTCCGAGGATCTCGAGAGGACGTGTTTCTGTAGAGGCTCCTTGCAACCCTCTCAAATCTTGAAGATTTCTCCACTGGTATCCGGAGTTGGGCTAGGTGATATCTAGTTGAGTGTAACGGCTTGGACATCCGATTGGGTGCCTAGGTCCCCTTGCCTAATGTCGCAGGTCTCTTTGAAGGTGAGAGGTCTGTTGTTGGTTGCTTTTGCAACGCTTCTTGCACTTTGGCTGCCACTAGAAGATCAAGGTATTCTTGGGTCATGGAGACGACATTATTAGGTTTTTTGGTGTTATCTATATTCACATCTCATATTAGGCGTATGTTCTCACAGAAGACGTCAAATTTAATCCTGTTTGAAATCGGTGACTGTTGGACCACCAGCGAGCTAGCAGATGGGTTGATCAAAAGAAGACTTTTCAGCAATCATCACATGTGGAATCACAAAAAAGAGCAGGAAAAGGGGAGCGTTAGGAAGCAGGTCAGGGCACCCTAGCGCAACCACTCTGATGCTCAAGTTAGAAGAGTAGAAGTGGAAGATGAACGGTAACAAGAAATTGAATGTGTGTGCTTAAAAAAGCCTCCCTGTGCCCTTAAGAACAAGCTCTTTTTATAACCTTGTTTGAGATGATTATCTTTCCTCATTAATTGGGTATCACACCACCTTAAAAGAGATGTCCCATTGTAGTATATTTGTTGTATCTATAGGTCACATCATCGTATATTTGTTGTATCTGTGTAATTATACCCCCACGTGCCTTGACACTCCACGCGCAACACTTATTGCGGTGTTAGATTATGTGACAAGGGGCCTATTGGGCTTCCATGGCCTAGCCCACTAAAAGGGGTTGAACAATGGGGGGCTTAGCGAGACATTGTACCTGTTCATATGTAAGGTTGAGGAGAGTCGAGTCCCTGGAGTCGAAGTAATCTGATTGACAAATACAATTATGAGTTAGTAGAACGAAACACCGAGGTGAAGGAAGCACGACCTTTGGGGGTCAAGGACATCCAACCAAAGAGTAACTCTGAGCTGGCAAAGCGAAGTACACATTGAGGGGAACTAAGCCCCTGGGGTCGAGGAAATCCAACAGACAACTTTCTTTGAGCTGGCAGAGTGAAGTACACATTGAGAGGAGCTAAGCCCCTAGGGTTGGAAAAATCCGATCGACTATTGATGTTGACCGAGAGAAGTATGCTTTAGATATCCCAATCGACCTAAAGGTAGCCCCTTTCCCTCGGTTCCCTTAACCAGGGTGATCAAATTACCTTTGACTTTGACCTCCACCTATACACAAATGTTGACCCTTCCTCTCTATGTGGAAGCTTTCCATATTCTCCGTATCAAATACTATCAAGAAATTTTATTTTTCATCCCAATAGAAAGCTTGCAAAGTTTTTTCTCTACTTTTCGTATTCTCAAACAAACAAGAGAGACAATCTTCTCCTCTTACAAGAGAAGGTTTTTTTTTTTTTTTTTTGTAATACTCTCCTTGTAACATATCTTACAAAATCTCATTCTACCTCGTCTCTAGCTTCTCAAATGCCTGTGTCATAAGCCATCTCGAGCTCAAAGACAGTGAACGTATTTAAATAGTTGTTCGCTCAAAAACGTTTACAGCATTAAGAGGAGCAAATTGTTAATTTTAAATTTTCTCCAACACTTCACAAATTTAAAATAAATAATATGTTAATGTTAATACCCAAATTCTGTCTAACTTAAATTATAGGGTAGAGATTTTGATCTAAACAAAATAGAGTGAACTATGTCTTAAACTACACTCCTTTCGACGGGACTTCAAACAAAACACACAATATTGAATTCTTCATCGTTTTATTTAAACTACGCAACACAGCCTTGCATTTGTGAAGTTTACTTAGGGATTACATACATCTCTTAGCTACCATCAACTATAGATAAACTTCATTCCAAAGATAGTGTAGACAGTTTGCTAATAATGCTCCAGTCTATTTCAGAACAAAGTTCTTCCAATACCATTACAAAGAAGCTACTAGTATAACAACACCATAGGGATAGACATAGAGAGTTCGCCCAATTATACACAAATCTATTCATCAATTTTTTTTACATAATAACATCCAGTGACATAAAAGACATGAACAAAATAAAATAACATAGTACAACACGATAAAACTAAGCTCGATATCAACGAATTGAGGATATTTGAGCAACTCTAGATACTAACGGCATTTTCTGCAGGAATCCAATATCAGGGATTCTAAGTTGAACAGCTGAGAAACAGATTCAGGCAACCTTTTGATCCTAGATTCAGAAATTGCTAGACATTGCAGATTCAAGAGATTGCTTAATTCATTTGGCAACTCTCTTAACATAAAGTATTTATTCAAAATCAGTGTTTGGAGGTTATAAAGTTGGCAGACAGATGCAGGCAGGATTACAATGGACCTATCACAAATTTGAAGGTGGCGTAGGTGAATGAACTTTGAATTCATAATTGATGATGCTTTGACTTGTTTCAAGGTTGCCTCCTGATTTGTTGTGAAGTCTCAAGAGTCACCATGGACTTTCAACACCAAGGCCCTTAAATATGACATTGTCATGTCTGATGAAATTGACAGAAATTTGGGCAGTGTACCATCTAAACTTTGACAAAAGAAAGTCCGCAAGTTCTTCTTTACTTCAAGAAAGGAGGATTTATGTGTTCTCTTGCAGCTCAACACATGTAAATGACAAACATGATCAGAAATAGTGTCCATGTCTCCCTGAATAGAAATGCATTCTCCTTCAGACATCAACTCTGAAAGATTGTATATCAAATCATGCGTAATGAAGGTTCCATCCCAGGATTTCTCAAAGAATGGCATCCTCTGTAACTCGTAAAAGTAGCGGCATGCAATATCTTCAACTCTTGTACTGCCCTCAGATACAATATACTGTTGCGCCATCCATAATCTCACTAACTCATATTTTTCATAACTTGTAACCTCTGGGAACATTGAACAGAACAGGAAACGTGGTGGTTTCAGATACTTAGGCAAAAGATAGTAACTCGGGGAGGAGGCAATGGCAGCGGTGGAGGCAATATGCTATGAACTTGGGGGGGAAGTAAGCAAATAAATACAATTACAACTTGCTAAAAATATGATCAGACTATTTATACTCACAGGTAACTAGCAATAGGTGTCTGCTGATATTCAAAACTCAACTTATACAATTTTGACAAGTGTGCAATGCTCTTGGGAAGCACCTCAATTCCGACTTCAGACAGTTCAAGTTGGCGAAGGTTCACAAGGTTTTCAATATTGCTGGGTAACTCTTGAAGATTGCTATTACCATTCAGATTCAATTTTCTTAGCTGAGAAAGCTGACATAATGATTTAGGTAACTCCCGGATACTTGTCTCTGTAATTTCAAGTTGATAGAGATTTGAAAGGTTCCCAATGCCACTGGGTAACTGAGAAAGCTTGTGGCAACCATTCAAGTCCAGCATTTGCAAGTTAGGCAGCTGACATAAGGATGAAGGCAATTCTGTTACTGCAGTATCTGAGAGTTTAATGCGGCACAGGTTAGTAAGATCTCCAATATGACTGGGTATTCTGAAAAATCTTGTACATCCATCTAACTCTAGGGTTTGCAAGTTCCATAATTGACAAAGTGATACAGGTAATTCTTCGATATCTGTTCCAGAGAGTATAAGGTTATGGAGGTTCTTCAATGCTCCAATTCCACTAGGTAAGTTAGAGAGATTTCTGCAACCATTCAACTTCAGAGTATGTAGACTTGATAGTTGACACAATGATTCAGGAAGATCACAAATGTTTGTATGGGATACTCCAAGATAACCTAACTCAACAAGTTCACCTATGCCACTTGGTAACTCTACAACCATACTATGGGAAAGATCTAACAGTCGAAGTTTGGGCAAGTGACAAACTGATTCAGGAAGTCTTTGGAGTTTTGCATGAGTAATTTGAATGGACTGGAGGTTAGTAAGATACCTAATACTATTTGGTAACTCCATAAACATTTTGCAATCGTTTAACTTCAAGATTGACAGTTTCTGTAGGTCAGAAATAGATTCATGCAGACCCCCGACGCTTGTTCCAGAAAGCCCAACATAATGAAGATTGGTGAGGTTTTGAATTCTGAAGGGAAGGTCGGTGAAGTTTCTGCAGTAATCCAATATCAAGGATTCTAAGTTGAACAGCTGAGAAACAGACTCAGGCAACCTTTTGATGCTAGATTCAGAAATTGCTAGACATTGCAGATTCAAGAGATTTCCTAATTCTTTTGGCAATTCTCTTAACATAAAGCATTTATTCAAAATCAGTGTTTGGAGGTTATAAAGTTGGCACACAGATGTAGGCAGGATTATAATGGACTTATCACAAATTTGAAGGTGGCGTAGGTGAATGAACCTTGAATACATAATTGATGATGCTTTGCTTTGTTTCAAGGTTGCTTCCTGATTTGTTGTGAAGTCTCCAGAGTCACCATGGACTTTCAACACCAAGGCCCTCAAATATTGCATTGTCATGTCTGATGGAATTTTCAGAAATTTGGGCAGTGTACCATCTAAACTTTGACAAAAGAAAGTCCGCAAGTTCTTCTTTACTTCAAGAAAGGAGGATTTATGTGTTCTCTTGCAGCTCAACACATGTAAATGACAAACATGATCAGAAATAGTGTCCATGTCTCCCTGAATAGAAATGCATTCTCCTTCAGACATCAACTCTGAAAGATTGTATATCAAATCATGCATAATGAATGTTCCATCCCAGAATTTCTCAAAGAATGACATCCTCTGTAACTCGTAAAAGTAGCGGCATGCAATATCTTCAACTCTTTTACTGCCCTCAGATGCAATATACTGTAATGCCATCCATAATCTCACTAACTCATATTTTTCAAACTTGTAACCTCTGGGGAACATTGAACAGAACAGGAAACATGGTTTCAGATACTTAGGCAAAAGATAGTAACTCAAGTGCTGGCAATATTACATTTTGGTTGAGTCCCATAATGTACTCTCCAATGCACCAACCCATGTCTGCTTATTAGTTTGATAGCTGAGAATGCTGCCAAGAGTTTTCAAAGCCAAAGGCAATCCCTTGCACTTTTGAACAATCTTCTTCCCAATGTCAACTATTTCAGTTTTGGGGGGAGTGTAACCTCTATAAAATGCACGAGCACTAAGAAATGCACACTCATGGAACAGATCCCAGGATAAGTCTAGTGGCAAGACATCCAAATGATAAATTTTGGTAAGCTTCCACATGTTTCCATCCCCTTCATTCGGTGAAGTGATGATAAACTTAACAATTCTGACACCACATAAGGTAGCCTGCAAAGTTTTCCACAGACTTGGATTTAGGTCTTCAATATCATCCAGTACCAGAAGAAGTCTTTTCCCAGCCAGTTCTCTCTGCACAATTGTTTGAAGATCATTTGGTTCTTTTTCATCACAAGATTTTCCAGTTATGGAGCTCAATATAGCCTTAGATAATCTTGCAACACTGGAATCATTGCCGACATGAATCCATCCTCTTGCGCTGAAATGTTCACACACAACAGGATCATCATATACCAATTTAGCTAATGTTGTCTTTCCAACACCTGCCGTTCCAACTATTGAGATCACAGAGAACTTACTTCTCCTGCGTCCATCTGTAAATGCAAAAGAGTAGGAACTTGCATCGAAGAGTAACCACTGGATGATGTTCTCTTTGTCCTGATCCCTTCCAAATATCTTGTTGGTCAGTGATGAGTCCTTACTGTAGCCAAAAAAGCAGTTCTTATCATCATCATCTAGGAGACAAAGAGCTTCGGTGTCCTGTGATACTGCAGTTCCATGTGCCATGGAACTAGAACTTGGGGTATCAAATTGTTTGTCACCTTGAATGCAATCCTCTGGCACACACTCCATGTTTTTCATTATCAAATCGTCCGTAACACTGCTTATTGGATCTGAAGATGCTGGTGAGATGACTTGAGATCTCGCACTCCGCAAATCTCTGTTTGTAGGCTCGACTGAAGAGTCAGAGTCGATTCCCGTAAACAGGATTACTAACTCTCGGAAATTTTCTGTTTCAGTTACAGTAAACGCGCGGGATCGAGATGAGGTTCTCGGCAACAGCTGCTCTCCTCTTGTTAGGAATTTATGGAGGCATACATTGAGGTTTGTGAGATCTAAGCTTTTTTTGCCGGCCTGTCCGACTTGCTGTGGTGTCCAGCCCTTTGAGATCTCACCAAATAGGTATCTGATATTCTCGATCCTTTCGAGAAGGTTAATAGGGATGTCGAATCTGATGATACGTGAAAAGGCAGAGCTTTCGGAAATCACCCGCTCCCCATCCTTCTTCGCCTCGTTCTTTCCTTTAGTATGATGAATAGATCTAGGGTTCCTCTGATGATCCTCTACTTGGATTCGCGTCATGTCGTACAGACGCTCTTCCACAAGATCCTCCGCATCAACAGCCACAGCTTTGAGCTGCTTCAACCACTGGTTGATGGATTGATCTCCCATCTTCCGCTGCTGCTCCTTCGCTTCGTACACCAATTCTTTGATATCTTTCAGATTTTGGATGACATCTTCTGAGCTGATTATTGATGAGCTAACGAGGGCATGTAGCTTGCTCGTCGCTGATGCGATGAGGGAGAAGATCTCGCTGGCCATCGAATGATCTCGAGCGCTCCGTCTGCTTTGGCGAAGCTGGACAGGGGAAGAAAGAGATTCGAGCTGTGTGCGAGTGGAACAGAGCGACCTCCCTTCCGGTTCTTCACATAATCACATACCTTAAAGAAGACTCGATAGCAAGTAAGTCCACCGATAGCCTGAGGAAGCGGGTGATTTAGTTGGGCCCCGTGCAAATGGCCAATTGTACGGACAAAATTTCTATACATAGCATTCCTATCCTATTCTCTTATCTAAAATTTTAAATTTTAAGTAGAAAAATTATTTTATTAAATTTAAATATTCATTTCAATTTCTTTATAATTTATCATATTTTTATATTTTTATTATTTTTTCTTTTTTCTTTCATAATATTATTATCTATGAAATGACAAATGTGAAAGTGAAAAATGAGAATTAGAGAAATGATATTTTAATATTTAAAAAATAGATTTCATACATCAAATTTTAAAAAAGTATTGTTATAAGTTTTAAATTTAGAAAATAGATAGAATAATTGATGAAAAAAAGTTATATAAATATAAAATTTAAAATAAAATTTTTGTTTAGATAATTTGATATGGATGCTCTAATTTGACCGTCGTCTTAGCAATTGTTTGGCTAAGATTTTCATTAATGCTCTTTTGAATTTTTTTCAAAAAAATACTTTATCAAAAAAATATATAAAAACAAGGAAATGACGAAAGGGTGCACATATATTTGGAAAATTCTCAAATCACACACTATAATTTTAGAATTACCAAAGGACCCACTGATTTGAGTGACTTTTTCATCCTAACCCTCCTACCAAAGTTGACTTCTCATATCTTTCTTCTATAATACGCACGTAACTTTCCTTTCTTCTTTTTCATCCTATTTTTTTTTCTCTCCTTTGTATGCATGCAACAATCACTATAATGTTGGTTGCTAAATATCAACACTACGGTGGTGGGGAGATCAGGAGCAACTGGTCCTAGTTTGCTCTCAAATCATGTCTAATGTAGTCCTGGTCTCTAGTAGATCAGGCTTAAGCATTCTAGCTACAAGTTAACATAATACTAAAGTACATCTAGGGAGCCCGAAATAAGTAATGGAGGATACCTTTGAACTTCTTACAATCTCAAAAACTCACAAAACCTGAAATGGATGTAATCTGAATTTTCTAGATCAATAAGTGGGTTTTGATTGAAACTCACTAATGGACCTAGACTATTCGGATTTCTATAAACTTGCACTCATCTAGTAGAGTTGAATGAGAGGAAGATAGATATAATGTCTAACCTTGGTTATGATCAAGGAAAACTTGGGCCTAGTGTGGGGAGACCAGAACCACTTTGGGTCTGATCTAATTTGCTCTCAAATCAGGCCCAAAGTGGTCCTGGTCTCCCCACACCATGCCCATAGTTTTTCTTAATCAAAATCAAAGTTTGACATCATATCTATCTTCCTCTCACTCAACCCTACCACATGGGTGCAAGTTTGTAGAAATCCAAATAGGTTAGGTTCATTAGTGAGTTTCGGTCAAAATCCATTATTCGACCTATAAAGCTTAAATTACACCCATTTAAGGTCCTGTGAATTTCTAAGGTTGCAAGAATTCCAAAGGTGTCCTACATTACTTATTTCAGGCTTCCTAGAGGTGTTCCGGTATTATGTTAACTTTCAGCCAAAACGCTTGGACCTGATTTTCTAGAGACCAAGACATGTTAAGTTTGATCTGAGAGCAAAGTAGGATCAAATTCGTCAAAGTCTCCCCACCACCGCAATGCTGATTTTTAGAATCAACACCATCGCGGTGCTTATATACTTAAGTTATGGTGTTGATTGTTTAAAAATCAACACTACAATGATTATTTTTGGATAAATATATATCACCAAAAATCATACAAGAACCAATGATGTCGGTGGTCCCTACTCATCATGTCCGGACATCTACCAGATCAGAGAGGATACTCATGACACTATCAAAGGATTTGTATAGGTACAGGACACTAACCTACATTACTGTTTGCTAGGGTTGCAAAATTGCAAACATAGTCTTACATTGAAAATACATGAGAAACATCATGGGTTTATAAGAAAAAGATATCTCTATTAGCATGAGACCTTTTGGGTAGAGCCCAAGAGCAAAATCATGAGGACTTAGACCCAAAGTGAACAATATTGAAGGATCGGATAGACGAGAGAGAGGAGGTGAATCTCGTCCGTTAAAAATATTTTCTTTATCATAAAGTAATCAAAGTAAGAAGCAGAATAATAAAACCAAAGCAATACACAAGAGATAGTTATTTACTTGGTTCGGAGCCTATGTCGACTCCTACTTCAAGATCCATGATCTTTGATCGCACCGTTGGGTAATCCGCTAAAATTCCTCATTCTGAAATCTTCAAAAAGAGGTAATTCATACAAAGAGTAAGAACGATAGTTGTTGGTTGCTACTCGGAAAACCTAATGGTTCCACTGTACAAAAATTTTGTACAAAGGTCTGAACCTTTTTCCTAGCTACCATGTGTTCTTTTAAATTAAACTTGGATCGCCTGCGGAACTTAACACGTTTGATCCAAAATTTAATCTATTTGTTCTTTTAGGTTTTGACTTGGATCTCCTGCGGAACTTAACACGTTCGATCCAAATCACCTAGGTTATTAATTCCATTAAATATTAATTTCCAAAATTGGTTTCCAGTACTGACATGGCGAGGCACATGACCTTCTTGGATATGGGAGCAACCACCACCGACTAGACAAAACCTTTTAAAGAAAATTAATATTTAATTTCCTAAAATAACTTTAGGTCAACCGAAAAGAACAATCAAATCACAAGGAAAAGAAAAACAAAAGAACACTACATCGAAAACAAATTCGAAACACTAAAATCGTATGCCTCTTGTATTTGGTATTATTTCCAAAAATAACTAGTATGATGCGAAAAGGAAAAATACTAGTTATACCTTCTAGAAAGACCTCTTGATCTTCTACCGTATTCCTCTTCTAACTTCGGACGTTGTGTGGGCAACGATCTTCCAAGATGAAGACCACCAAAGCACCTTCTTCTCCTCCTTGCTAGGTTCGGCCAAAACAAAAGCTTCACCAAGGATGAAGAAAAACACCAACCAAACTCCAAGAGATGAAAGCTTTCTCTCATTCTTCTTCTTCTTCTTCTCCAAGTAGTATCCGGCCACCACAAGAGTGTTGGTGCAACCTTAGGTCAAGGTTGACCTGGGTGACCCGACTCGAGTTGACCTGACTCGAGGTATATTTTGATGTTTGACAAGAATAGGAACTTGGGGGATTGTGGGTGCAACTTTTGGTCAAGGTTGACCCGACTTGAGTTGACCTGATTCGGAAAAAGTCCAAGTATGGAGACTTGGCACGGAAAAGTCCAAGCAGGGAGCTTGGCACGGGAAAAGTCCAAGTATGGAGACTTGGCACGGAAAGGTCCAAGCAAGGAGCTTGGCACGGGAAAAGTCCAAGTATGGAGACTTGGCACGGGAAAAGTCCAAGTGTGGAGACTTGGCATGGAAAAGTCCAAGCAGGGAGCTTGGCACGGGAAAAGTCCAAGCAGGAAGCTGGGCACGGAGAAAAGTCCAAGTATGGAAGCTTGGCATGGGAAGTCGGAGAGGGCTCGGTAGCTCGTTCTCTGGACTGGATGGAGTCGGAGAGGGCTCGGTAGCTCGTTCTCCTGACTAAGTCAGAGAGGGCTCGGTAGCTCGTTCTCCAGACTAGGTCGGAGAGGGCTCGGTAGCTCGTTCTCTGGACCGGACGAAGTTGGAGAGGGCTCGGTAGCTCGTTCTCTGGACCGGATGTGGAAGTCGGAGAGGGCTCGGTAGCTCGTTCTCTAGATCAGGAAGGCTTTAGGGTTTAAGGCTGGGAAATTGGATCGGTCTGCTGACCGATCCAGTGATACTATGGGTATCTGGATCGATCTGCTGACCGATCCAGTGATACACTAATTCTCACTGTGGGTCATCTGATCGGTCTGGTGACCAATCAGTAACCAAACAGATTGGGAGAAGGAATAGGAGGGATCGGCCTGTGGACCGATCCACCTATGGCCTGATCGGTCCACAGACCGATCAGGGCTCTGCAACCAACTCTCTGTGAGAGTTGGGATCGGTCTGGGGACCGATCAGCCTAGGGCCTGATCGGTCCCCTGACCGATCAGATCTGTCCTGGATCGATCAGGGTGGAGCCTGATCAGTCCAGGCCTAGTCGTTGAGTCACAACGGCTAGATTTCTATGTCTTCTTTGTCTTCTTCGCAGGTTCATATAAATCAAGAGGTGGAGGGCCTCTAGAGATGACAGACTTCTTCTTGCGACTGCGATCTGAGCTTTGCTGAGCTCTCCATTACTGAAGCTTCGTGTGAGCTTCCCTCGGCTGGGTCTCCAACTGATCAGTTGCTGCTGTGGTTGGCATCCATGAAGTTGCTGCTTCATCAACAGTCGACGAGAAGGAAAGCAAAGTAGTGTTTTTACATTCATATTGTTCATGGCTTCTTGATGTATTTCTTGTACTCTGATCTTGCTGTTGCAAGAGAAATTGTGGCGAGGTTTCTCCACCCAGAAGAAGTTTTTATTAGTCGGTTTTCCGGGGTCTCATCCACCGACGAATTGATAGGATTCGTCCACCTTACGGACACGCCGAGGAGTAGGAGTATCATCTCCGAACCTCGTTATATCGTCGCGTTTGAGGTTTGATATTCTCCTGTTTCGTTTCTATCTTTTATTTCCGCTGCGCTAACTCAAATTGTAGGAAGAAACGAGAATTTGGGGTCGGCTATTCACCCCCCCCCCCTCTCTAGCCGCATCCGAAGGTCTTAACAAGTGGTATCAGAGCGAGGTCGCTCTTCGTCGGATTAACATCCGGGGGAGCACAAGCTAGAGAATGGATCGACTTGGAGAAGACGTCACGTTTCCACCCTTCTACGATCGCGACGACTTCGCGTATTGGAAGGTAAGAATGAAGTATTTTCTTATGACTAACCTAGTAAATTGGAATTGTGTACAAGTAGGTTTTATTCCTCCGGTGGATAAAGAAGGAGAATCTCTCAAGAAGAAGAAGTGGACGAAGGAACAAATCCACCAATCCATAATCAACGACGAGGTAACGAAAATCTTTGAATTTTCATTACCTAATGATATCTTGTGTAAGATAGGTGGATACAACAATGCCAAGGAGTTGTGGAACAACTTGGCTAAGTTCCATGAGCAGAGCTCCAATTCAAGTCATGAAGAGGAGTCAAGTGAGCCAAGTAGCTCACATCATGGAGGTATGGAATTAGAAGTTGAGGGCTACTCAACATCTAAGGAAGAAGAGGAGGAGAGTTCGTCTTCAAGACTGGAGCAAGAAGAAGAAGCCTCTACCTCCGGAAGGGATGAAGGAGAGAGCTTATATCCATCCTCAACCCTAGGTAACTCAAGCAACTTAATTTCAAGTAAATTACATATAATGTGCTTTGAGTGTAGGGAATATGGGCATTACAAAAGTAAATGTCCAAAGAGGATTAGGAAGACTCCACCAGCACCAAAAGTCAAGGAAGTCAGAGTCCCGATACGCAAGGGCAAGAAGCACGTAGTGTGCTTCCAATGCAAGCAAAGGGGACATTATAGGAGTCAATGTCTAAGGGGGAGGCAACCTCACAAGGACAAGAGACCAAGCACATCTATGGGGGGAGCTAAGGCAAACCCTAAGGTATCCTTTAAGGCACATTCTTGCAATTCTAATAAGACACATGCTAGTAGTTTTATTGCAATTATCAATAATGATAAGCATGATAACCATAGAAACCGATACATGTGTTTAGGTGTCAAACTTGTTAGCCTAGATAAGGACAATACTAGAAATGCCAACCCTAGAGTTAACTCATCTAAGGTTAAGGAAAACCTAGATAGGAATCCCAAAACAACTAGACATATGCCTAGGAATACCTCAAAGAAAAATGGAAAATTAAAGCTTGAGGTATTAAAGAAGGAAAATCAAGTCTTGAGGTCAAGACTTGACACTTTAGAAAAGGCTCTTAAGAATTTGGAGAAGTCAACTCTAGGGTCTAAGGGTCAAAAATCAAAGCCCAAGGACATGAGAGGTTTGGGTCACAAACCTAAGTCTCAAGTGATCAAGCCCGCTTATCATAATGTTCCATTCGATTATGGAACAAGACCTAGGGCTAAGAAGACCATCACCAAGGTCACAAGGGGAGTCACCCCTAGAGTTGATCTTGATGAGTCCCAAATGACCAAGGCTTTAAAGCCTAGGAGGGTCATTAGGAGGGTTGCTAGGGAAGTCATCCCTAGTAAATATTTAATGAACCCAATGAGCTCAAATAGGTATTAGGTTCCTAGGAGCGTGATTCCTTCACGCTAGATGGTTTAGGGTGTGCCAACCTTAATTGGATAGGTAGTTAACCTACTCATGGCAAAAGGTGGCATTTTAGGAATTTTCAAGGTGTAATCAAGCCTTGAAAATGAAATTAAAAATTATTCCTCAGGTGATTAGGATGTGCCAACCACATTTGAGGAGTTTTCTAGGGTCAATCTAATTGGCACATAGTGATCTAAAAATCTTTAGTATATGATTTTAGGTCTATTACACTTAGGAATATATAATTTATGGTAAAATGATCAAAATTATCAAAAATGACAACTAAGGCTAGAATTAGGTATTTTCTATACCTTTATATGTTATTTTCCATACATTGTTTGTCATATGCCATGTCATGACATCATATTTATTTTATTATCATTTGAAATGTCATGATAATGCTTAGGTTAGTTATATGTCATGTTTTATTTAAGTTTCATACTTTATGCCATGACATCATGACATTGGCACATATTTCCACTTATGATATTATTTTATGCCATGTCATCATCTCTTGCATTTATGATCAATTAATTTGATTTAAGGATAGAAACACAATTTGATATAGAGATCAAATTGTTGTTTAGAAAATGCATGAGAACTTAGCTTAAGATGACCTAAACCCATATCTCACATCAAAATTGACTTGGATGTGTTTGATACACCTTAGATGTGTGTGAGATATTAGGATTATGAGTTAGGATCAAGGTGCATAGTTCTTGTACCTAGATGAGCCTAATTCGAATTTGAGGATCATAGGGAAAACTTGTGTATAAGTCATGTACATTTAGCCCTAAGATTGTGGTCCTAAATTGAATGGTTTAAGATCATTTCAAAATTGATTTGAAAAACCTTGATGAAGCTTTTCTAGTGATAGCATTCATCATTGAGCAAGTTGATACAAAGATGGATTAACCTTGAGCTATTTTAAAGTCTTTCGAACTTTGTATCAAGATTAAAAAATGGGAGTTATTTTCATAGAAAACTATTTTTCCATGATAATATATGTTATGAGGAATGTATCCTCAAAATTTTACAATTTTTGAAATTTTCTGTAATTTTTTAGGGATTTCTGAATTTCGGGAGAAAAATCAGAAATTCTTATCAGAGAATTGTGGACCGATCAGAGAAGATTCTGATCGGTCCAGGGAAGTCTGGATTGGTCACTGGACCGATCAAGGGCAGTGTGGATCGGTCTGGTGACCGATCCAGTGGAGTTCTGATCGGTCTGGTGACCGGTCAGAGCGTGCCAAAATGCTGGTTTTCGACTGTTGTTTGAAATTTCAGCTATGGAAGTTGGTGCTTTAGATTTCTAAAGGGTTGAAACTCTCCAAGACATTGTTGGTGCAATGGTCAAGGAGGAGTTGACCTTTAGGGGGAG
Organism: Zingiber officinale; assembly: GCF_018446385.1. Taxonomy (NCBI): domain Eukaryota; kingdom Viridiplantae; phylum Streptophyta; class Magnoliopsida; order Zingiberales; family Zingiberaceae; genus Zingiber; species Zingiber officinale. The sequence goes on along the minus strand of NC_056004.1, from coordinate 34,764,469 downwards.
TTTTACCTATTGGTCAAGGGGGAGTTGACTTTTAGGGGGAGTTTTTACTCGTCGAGATTTCTGAGGATGAGTGATATGGGATTATCACTAAGTTGATTGTTGATTTTAGTATCAAGGGGGAAATTAAGGGTTTCAATGAAAGGTATGGGACTTTCATTAGGAAGAAACTCTTGACCTTGATTCACTCTTTTTGATGTGTGTCAAAAAGGGGAAGAATGTCCAGAGAATGTTCAAGGAAGAACATTGGAGTTTGGGGAGAATGTTCAGAGAATGTTCAAGGAAGAACATTGGAGAACTATTGGAAAACCTAAGTTAGGTTATCGGGTTAACCTAACTTGATTATTGTTTTTGTCAAACATCAAAAAGGGGGAGATTGTTAGTGCAACCTTAGGTCAAGGTTGACCTGGGTGACCCGACTCGAGTTGACCTGACTCGAGGTATATTTTGATGTTTGACAAGAATAGAGAAGTTATATTTTGATGTTTGACAAGAATAGGAACTTGGGGGATTGTGGGTGCAACTTTTGGTCAAGGTTGACCTGGTTGACCCGACTTGAGTTGACCTGATTCAGGAAAAGTCTAAGTATGGAGACTTGGCACGGAAAAGTCCAAGCAGGGAGCTTGGCACGGGAAAAGTCCAAGTATGGAGACTTGACACGGAAAGGTCCAAGCAGGGAGCTTGGCACGGGAAAAGTCCAAGTATGGAGACTTGGCACGGGAAAAGTCCAAGTGTGGAGACTTGGCATGGAAAAGTCCAAGCAGGGAGCTTGGCATGGGAAAAGTCCAAGCAGGGAGCTGGGCACGGAGAAAAGTCCAAGTATGGAAGCTTGACATGGGAAGTCGGAGAGGGCTCGGTAGCTCGTTCTCTGGACTGGATGGAGTCGGAGAAGGCTCGGTAGCTCGTTCTCTGGACTAAGTCAGAGAGGGCTCGGTAGCTCATTCTCCAGACTAGGTCGGAGAGGGCTCGGTAGCTCGTTCTCTGGACTAGGTCAGAGAGGGCTCGGTAGCTCGTTCTCTGGACCGGACGTGGAAGTCGGAGAGGGCTCGGTAGCTCGTTCTCCAGACTAGGTCAGAGAGGGCTCAGTAGCTCGTTCTCTAGATCAGGAAGGCTTTAGGGTTTAAGGCTGGGAAATTGGATCGGTCTGCTGACCGATCCAGTGATACTATGGGTATCTGGATCGATCTGCTGACCGATCCAGTGATACACTGATTCTCACTGTGGGTCATCTGATCGGTCTGGTGACCGATCAGTAACCAAACAGATTGGGAGAAGGAATAGGAGGGATCGGTCTGTGGACCGATCCACCTATGGCCTGATCGGTCCACAGAACGATCAGGCCTCTACAACCAACTCTCTGTGAGAGTTGGGATCGGTCTGGGGACCGATCAGATCTGTCCTAGATCGATCAGGGTGGAACCTGATCGGTCCAGGCCTAGTCGTTGAGTCACAACGGCTAGATTTCTGTGTCTTCTTTGTCTTCTTCGCAGGTTCATATAAATCAAGAGGTGGAGGGCCTCTAGAGATGACAGACTTCTTCTTGCGACTGCGATCTGAGCTTTGCTGAGCTCTCCATTACTGAAGCTTCGTGTGAGCTTCCCTCGGCTGGGTCTCCAACTGATCAGTTGCTGCTGTGGTCGGCATCCGTGAAGTTGCTGCTTCATCAACAGTCGACGAGAAGGCAAGCAAACTAGTGTTTTTACATTCATATTGTTCTTGGCTTCTTGCTGTATTTCTTGTACTCTGATCTTGCTGTTGCAAGAGAAATTGTGGCGAGGTTTCTCCACCCAGAAGGAGTTTTTATTAGCCGGTTTTCCGGGGTCTCATCCACCGACGGATTGATAGGATTCGTCCACCTTACGGACACGCCGAGGAGTAGGAGTATCATCTCCGAACCTCATTATATCGTCGCGTTTGAGGTTTGATATTCTCCTGTTTCGTTTCTATCTTTTATTTCCGCTGCGCTAACTCAAATTATAGGGAAAACGAGAATTTGGGGTCGGCTATTCACACCCCCCCCTCTCTAGCCGCATCCGAAGGTCCTAACAAAGAGCTCCAAGCAAGAGAGGGTTTTGACCACCACAAAGAGAAAGAGATGGAGAGAGGATGGTCGGCCACAACACCAAGGAAAAGAGGGAGAGAATAATAGAGGTTGTGTCTCATGAAGGCACCCCAACCCCCTCTTTTATATTCCTCAGTTTTGGTAAATAAGGAAATTTAATTACAATAAAATTTTCTTAACTTTCCTTGACAACAATTAATTAAGAAAAATTAAATAAAATTTCCTAATTAATTGTATGTGGCCGGCCACCTCATGGAGAGCAAATAAGATAATTTTTAATCAACAATTAAAAATTCCTTATTTGTCTTCGGAAATTTTAAAAAATAAAATTTCCTTTTAAAATCCCTTCATGGTTGATAAAAAGAAATTTCTATAATTTTAATTTTTCAATATGTGAATAATTTACAAAGAGAAAAAATAAAATATCTTTCCAATCTACAAATAAGGAAAGAGATCTAATCTCTTTCTTTAATCTTTTGTAGATCCTTTTAAGAGAGATATTTTAATTTTAATTCTCTCTAATAAATTATATCTTCCACATAAGAAAAATTAAAAATTAAAATTCTTTTTAATTTAATGGGGGCAGGCCACCTAAGCTTGGGTTCAAGCTAGGGCCGGCCACCCATGAACCAAGGCTTGGCCGGCCCTAGCTTGAACCACAAGCTAGCTTGGTCGACCCCCTTATCATGGGTATGAAGGTGGGTATAGGTGGGTATAGTACTCTATAAATAAGAGGCTACGATAGGGACCGAGAGGAGGAATTGGTTTTAGTCTCCCGATAAAATTAAGCATCCCGCGTTCGCCCCGAACACACAACTTAATTTTATCAATAATAATTCATTCCACTAGAGAACTATTATTGAACTACCGCACCAATCCCAAATTACATTTTTGGGCTCCTTCTATAATCAACAACACACACTATAAATGATATCATTTCCCAACTTATCGGGCTTATTGATTCATCGAACTAAATCTCGATAAATTAAAGAAATAAATATCAAATATATGTGCTTGTTATTATATTAGGATTAAGAGTACACACTTCCATAATAACTGAGGTATTTGTTCCTTTATAAAGTCAATATAAAAGAAACAACCTCATATGGTCCTACTCAATACACTCTAAGTGTACTAGTGTAATTATATAGTTAAGATAAACTAATTCCTAATTACACTACGACCTTCTAATGGTTTGTTCCTTTCCATTTTGGTCGTGAGCTACTGTTTATAATTTATAAGGTACTGATAACATCCTCTTCTGTATGTGGCACCACATACTATGTTATCTACAATATAAATTAATTGAACAACTACAACTAAATGTAGACAATTTGACCAAATGTGATTCTTTATTTAAAATAAATGTTTTTCAAAAGCTTAGGCTTTCAGTATACGCTATAACAATCTCCCACTTATACTAATGACTAAGCTGTCATATCTTCTGCCATACATCTGATTCCTATTCCCTCCACATGCCGATCGAAAGCTTTTGCTGGAAGGGCCTTAGTGAAAGGATCTGCCAGGTTATCTGCTGATGTAATCTTGGCGATGACAACTTCTCCTCGCTTCACGATATCTCGTATCAGGTGGTACTTGCGCTCTATATGTTTACTTGCCTTATGGGCTGGTGGTTCCTTCGAGTTCGCAACTGCACCGCTATTATCACAATAAATTGTGATGATTTTGGGCAAACCAGGAATCACATCTAAGTCCATTAGAAAGTTCCTAAGTCATACTGCTTCTTTAGGCGCCTCGGGTCGCTATACTCGATTTCCATGGTTGAGTCAAACGCATTTAACACTCCTCCATGCAATGGCTCCTCCTCCTAAAGTAAACACATAGCCTGATGTAGACTTACTGTTGTCCCTATCTGATTAGAAATATGAATCCGTGTAACCCACAGGGAGCAAATCGTCTGCTTGGTAAACTAGCATATAATCTCTAGTCCTTCTTAGGTATTTCAATATATGCTTTCCCAATGTCCTTGTCGGTTACTCGATGCTCTGCTAACCACGCCCAAAAGCACAGATATCGGTCTCGTACATTGCATACATAAGGCTTCCTACAGCCGAAGCATAAGGAACTGCTTTCATGTCCTCTATCTCCTTTGATGTCTTCGGAGACATCTCTTTAGATAGAGCTACTCCATGCCTAAAATGTAAGAAACCTTTCTTGGAATTCTGCATGCTAAAACGAGCAAGGATTGTATCTATATATGAAGCTTGGGACAAACATAACATTCTTTTCTTGCGATCCCTTATAACTTTGATCCCAAGAATGTGTGCACAATCTCCTAAGTCCTTCATATCAAATTGTTTGGACAACCATACCCTTACATCCGATAATACCTTGACATTGTTGCCAATTAACAAAATATCATCTACGTATAGTACAAGAAATACCACCACGTTTTCGTTACACTTCTTGTATACACAAGACTCATCCGGACACTGAATAAATCCATATGACTGGATTACTTCATTAAACCGGATGTTCCAAGACCTTGAAGCTTGCTTCAGTCCATAAATGGACCGATTGAGCTTGCACACTAGATGCTCTTTGCCTTTTTCAATAAACCCTTCTGGTTGCTTCATATGGATGTTCTCTTCAAGACTTCCATTAAGGAAAGCTGTCTTGACATCCATTTGCCAAATCTCATAATCCATATGAGCAGCAATGGATAAGAGTATCCGGATAGACTTAAGCATGGCTACCGGTGAAAAGGTCTCCTCATAATCGATTCCCTCTTTCTGAGTGTACCCTTTTGCAACAAGCCTAGCTTTGAAGGTTTCTACCTTCCCGTCTGCCCCTCTTTTCCTTTTGTAGATCCACTTGCATCCAACGGCTTTTACACCATCAGGTGGTTCTACAAGCTCCCAGACCTTATTAGAGTACATAGACTCTATTTCAGAATTCATTGCCTTTTGCCAAGATGCTGCATCTATATCTTGGAGTGCTTCGTCATATGTTCGGGGATCAGGTTCATGTTTACCCGGGATCAAGTCCGAAGACTCTCCCAAAAACATGAATCTTTCAGGCTGTCTTACAACCCTCCCACTACGACGAGGCGCTGTCTGTGGTTGTGTATCATGTGTGACACGTGTTGCAGTCTCTTGTGGTACTTTATCTTGTACTATTGGTACTGAAGTAGACGTGTCCTCTCTAAGTTCTTCTAAAACAACTTTGCTACTGAGCTTGTGATCCATTATATAGTATTCTTCTAAAAACTGGGCATTGATGCTAACAATGACCTTCTGGTCTTTAGGACTATAAAATAAACCACCTTTTGTTCCTCTGGGATACCCCACAAACACACGAACTTCTGTACGAGATTCTAACTTATCAGCATTTGGTTTCAGCACATGTGCTGGACTACCCCAAATCCGAATATGTCTTAGACTGGACTTTCGCCCATTCCACAATTCTGTGGGAGTAGTAGAAACTTATTTAGAAGGTACTAAGTTCAGAATGTACACTGCTGTTTCCAGAGCGTATCCCCAAAACGAATTTGGTAATTCTGAATAACTCATCATCGATCTAACCATTTCCATAAGAGTCCTATTCCTTCTTTCTGCCACACCATTCTGTTGGGGTGTACCAGGTGCGGACAGTTGGGATTGAATCCCGGCCTTTGATAAGTAATTCCTAAACTCTCCTAAGAGGTATTCGCCACCACGATCAGACCGTAGTGTCTTGATACTTTTACCTAGTCGTTTCTCCACATCAGCCTTGTATTCTTTGAACTTATCAAAGCACTCGGACTTGCGGTGCATTAGGTAAATGTATCCATATCTTGAATAATCATCTATTGAAGAGACAAAATATTCAAAACCTCCTCTTGCCTGGACAGACATAGGACCACACAAATCAGAATGAACCAATTCTAACACTTCTTTGGCTTTATACCCCTTGGCCTTAAAAGGTCTCTTGGTTATTTTACCTTCCAAGCAAGATTCACAAGTTGGAAAATTTTCCAACTCTAATGAACCCAAAAGTCCATCGGCTATAAGCCTCTGAATCCTACTTAAGTTAATATGACCAAGCCTTAGATGCCAAAGATATGCTTGGTTCATTTCCGAAGGTTCTTTTCTCTTATTAGAGTTAGAAGATGAGTTATAAATTTCCTTGTTTTGCTTTGTGGGAGAAATTAGATTTAAAGTATACAAATTACCAACTAATGCACCAGAACAGATAATCACTTTATTTCTCTTAATAACTACATCGTTACTAAAGGAAACTGAATATCCATCTAAACACAGTTTAGAAACTGAAATTAAATTCTTTCTAAAACTGGGTACATAAAGACAATTTCTTAAAACCAAATTTCTATTTCTATTAAAAGATAAGTAGACGTCTCCCACCGCAACAGCCGCCACCTTAGTAGCATTGCCCATGTAGACGGTAATCTCTCCTTCAGTTAGTCATCGGGTTTCCTGGAACCCCTGCAAAGAATTGCAGACATGATCAGTGGCTCCCGTATCTACACACCAAGTGCTGGTAGATAACACCGCTAAACATGTTTCAACAACTAGAGCATGAGATATACCTTTGTTGTTCTGATTCCTACAAGGACAGTCCACCTTCCAATGCCCTAACTGCTTGCAAATGAAGCACTTGCCCTTCGGCTTCTTCATTCCAGCTTTAGGTCCTGTACTCTGAGATTTATTCACTTTCTTTGCTGAACCAACTTGTTTCTTCTTCATCTTTCCTTTCGGTTTAGAAGTAGAACCATTTTCAACATAGTGAATATGAGAATTGTGACGAAACAAACCTTCTGCTGCCTGAAGTTCTGTCAGTAGTTCCGCCAATGAATATACCATTTTGTTCATATTGTAATTCAGGCGAAATTGCTCAAAACTTCTAGGTAGTGTTTGGAGGATCATATCGATCTGGGTTTCCCCATCAATTTCTCCTCCAAGGATCTGTATTTCGTTCAGATAAGACATCATCTTTAGGATATGATCCCTCACAGGAGTACCCTCTTGCATGGTGGTTGTCATTATCTTTCTCATGGCTTCTTGTCTAGAAGCCCGATCCTGATGACCAAAGAGTTCCTTGAGATTGTTCATAATATCATAAGTTGTTGGTAAATCTTGATGCTGATGTTGCAATACATTTGACATTGAAGCCAAAATGTAACACCGCGCCATCTCATCTGCCTTTACCCATTTCCTATGATATTCAATCTCCTCTTGGGTAGATTCACCAGTGGGTGCATCAAGACAAGGCTCAGTCAGTACAAACTTATAGCTTTCAGCAGTAAGAACAATGTCCAGGTTCCTTTTCCAATCTATGTAGTTAGGACCAGTAAGTCTATACTTTTGTAGTATGATGGACAGTGGGTTGAAAGTCATCCTAAGAATCACAAATAACTTTTGGTCAGAACTCTAAATTTAGAATAATATTGATTCCTCAAACAATACTATTTTAAATTAACCAACACCTCAAAACACCGCGAATATTGTATGCCACGATAGTGTGGACGTATACAAATTCAGCATTTGTAAAAGGAGAGTTTTAACCCATTAATTTTATTATCTTGTCAACCTAACTTTTTGACAAATAAAATTAATAGTTGGTATCCTTTGGTCACACAAATAATAGCAGTGACTCCGATGGGGAGGATACTATTAGATGTGCCTAAGTGTATACCATTACTTGACACAAAGTCCATTAATAAGATTGTGTCCCTTCCGATGGGGAAGATCACACGCTCTTAATTAATTTCCTATAGTCATCCTAAATGGAAGTTTGTTCTAGTGATCCACAAACAAGCTCATCCGATATGGAGGAAGGCACTCAGAGCCAACGCGCAAGTTTGTTTGCATCACTTACAAACCAGTAATGGAGACCCTGGAATTTATTTAAAATCCCTCTCCCACTTAGTTATTTATAAATGAGGAATTTTAACTATGCTAGCCTACTAAACATGTATACTAACATACACACACAGCACAATATAAAAGCAATAAATAGAAAATCTAATTTTTAACTATTATGACTTTTATCTATGGTTGTCCTCCGTGTGTTGTCATCCCAAGCTGCTGCCATATTTGGCCACCACCACCGGGTCTTGCTGTCGTATCCATCTTGCTCCTTGTTCCGCTGCGCCTCTGGTCCTTAAAAGGTTCCACGCCTTGCAAGATTCGATCCGCGACACAAATAGAATTTTACATTTTTCTGATCCTATATTCCTCGAAGGAATGTACATGTAAACTAGATCGAACATAAAATAAAATTTACATCCATCGATCCTATATTCCATAAAAGGAATGTACATGTAACTAGATCAAAAATAAAATCCTAATAAAAACTAAATACAGCTCCTGCTGTATTTTATAATACAATCATGCACACATATATAAATGCCCTTGACATGTCCAAGGGTCCAATCACACACATAAAAAAAACTATAAGCTATAATAGTTGGATCCTGCATCCACAAAGTTAGCACATCCTACTATTAACCTGCCTAAATTATGTATGTCATGTGCATAATTAAACTAATACCAAAATATACAGAGGCAAAACCCTAGCTCTGATACCAATACTCGGAAAACCTAATGGTTCCACTGTACAAAAATTTTGTACAAAGGTCTGAACCTTTTTCCTAGCTACCATGTGTTCTTTTAAATTAAACTTGGATCGCCTGCGGAACTTAACACGTTTGATCCAAAATTTAATCTATTTGTTCTTTTAGGTTTTGACTTGGATCTCTTGCGGAACTTAACACGTTCGATCCAAATCACCTAGGTTATTAATTCCATTAAATATTAATTTACAAAATTGGTTTCCAGTATTGACGTGGCGAGGCACATGGTCTTCTTGGATATGGGAGCAACCACCACCGACTAGACAAAACCTTTTAAGGAAAATTAATATTTAATTTCCTAAAATAACTTTAGGTCAACCAAAAAGAACAATCAAATCACAAGGAAAAGAAAAACAAAAGAACACTACATCGAAAACAAATTCGAAACACTAAAATAATATGCCTCTTGTATTTAGTATTATTTCCAAAAATAACTAGTATGATGCGGAAAGGAAAAATACTAGTTATACCTTCTAGAAAGACCTCTTGATCTTCTACCGTATTCCTCTTCTAACCTCGGACGTTGTGTGGGCAACGATCTTCCAAGATGAGGACCACCAAAGCACCTTCTTCTCCTCCTTGCTAGGTTCGGCCAAAACAAAAGCTTCACCAAGGATGAAGAAAAACACCAACCAAACTCCAAGGGATGAAAGCTTTCTCTCCTTCTTCTTCTTCTTCTCCAAGTAGTATCCGGCCACCACAAGAGCTCCAAGCAAGAGAGGGTTTCGGCCACCACAAAGAGGAAGAGATGGAGAGAGGATGGCCGGCCACAACACCAAGGAAAAGAGGGAGAGAATAATAGAGGTTGTGTCTCATGAAGGCACCCCAACCCCCTCTTTTATATTCCTTAGTTTTGGTAAATAAGGAAATTTAATTACAATAAAATTTTCTTAACTTTCCTTGACAACAATTAATTAAGAAAAATTAAATAAAATTTCCTAATTAATTGTATGTGGCCGGCCACCTCATGGAGAGCAAATAAGATAATTTTTAATCAACAATTAAAAATTCCTTATTTGTCTTCGGAAATTTTAAAAAATAAAATTTCCTTTTAAAATCCCTTCATGGTTGATAAAAAGAAATTTCTATAATTTTAATTTTTCAATATGTGAATAATTTACAAAGAGAAAAAATAAAATATCTTTCCAATCTACAAATAAGGAAAGAGATCTAATCTCTTTCTTTAATCTTTTGTAGATCCTTTTAAGAGAGATATTTTAATTTTAATTCTCTCTAATAAATTATATCTTCCACATAAGAAAAATTAAAAATTAATTTTTTTTTAATTTAATGGGGGCTGGCCACCTAAGCTTGGGTTCAAGCTAGGGTCGGCCACCCATGAACCAAGGCTTGGCTGGCCCTAGCTTGAACCACAAGCTAGCTTGGCCGGCCCTCTTATCATGGGTATGAAGGTGGGTATAGTACTCTATAAATAAGAGACTACTATAGGGACCGAGAGGAGGAATTGGTTTTGGTCTCCCGATAAAATTAAGCATCCCGCGTTCGCCCCGAACACACAACTTAATTTTATCAATAATAATTCATTCCACTTGAGAACTATTATTGAACTACCGCACCAATCCCAAATTACATTTTTGGGCTCCTTCTTATTATGAGTGTGTTAGTCTCCCTGTGTTTAAGATGTCGAATGTCCACTAATTAAGTGAGTTACTGACAACTCATTTAATTAATATCTTAATCCAAGAATAGTACCACTCAATCTTATCATCATGTCGGACTAAGTCCACCTGCAAGGTTTAACATGACAATCTTTATGAGCTCATCTTGGGGACATTATCAACCTAGATTGCTAGGACACAGTTTCCTTCTATAATCAACAACACACACTATAAATGATATCATTTTCCATCTTATCGGGCTTATTGATTCATCGAACTAAATCTCACCCATTGATAAATTAAAGAAATAAATATCAAATATATGTGCTTGTTATTATATTAGGATTAAGAGTACACACTTCCATAATAACTGAGGTATTTGTTCCTTTATAAAGTCAGTATAAAAGAAACAACCTCATATGGTCCTACTCAATACACTCTAAGTGTACTAGTGTAATTATATAGTTAAGATAAACTAATTCCTAATTACACTACGACCTTCCAATGGTTTGTTCCTTTCCATTTTGGTCGTGAGCTACTGTTTATAATTTATAAGGTACTGATAACATCCTCTTCTGTATGTGGCACCACATACTATGTTATCTACAATATAAATTAATTGAACAACTACAACTAAATATAGACAATTTGACCAAATGTAATTCTTTATTCAAAATAAATGTTTTTCAAAAGCTTAGACTTTCAGTATACACTCTAACAATAGTAGCATACTACTATCTTCTTATAATAACAATAATTCAAGGTAAAATAAATATACCGACAAAGAATAGAAGATGTAGATCATCGGAGACTTTTTAGTGTCGTAGCTTGCACACAAGGTTGAAGCATAGTAGAGCGGCAGTAGCACAGATAACGAGTAAAGAGTAGATCAAAAAAGTTGGCATGGCTCGGACTTCGAGTTGTTCTTTTATAAGCCACGTTCGGTCGACTGAAAAGATGTTCAGTCAACTGATCTTTTCGGTCGACCAATCTCCCTATTAGTCAACTAAACACCTGGAATTCCTTCTTCATCGAGATTTGATCTTCACTCATTAAGTGCATTAATTGTTTGGTCTATCAATCCCTCAAATTACCTTCTTCCCTTCGATCCGAATCTTCTGTCATTAATGATTTTATTGTTTGGTTGACTAATCCTCAATTTTGGCCGACCGATCATGCTTTAATACCATGTTTGCAAGCCTAATCTATTTCTCCAATTTTGCTTGTTCGGTCGATTGAACCTCAATTTGGTCAACAGATAAAATGCCCTGATCAGTCTACTAAACCTCCTATTTAATCGACCAAACCCTTGTGAAACTGAAGATCTCTGAGTTGTGGACGTGTGGCCACTAACAGAGTCTGATTCTGAGTTCTGAGTCAAAAGTTATGATCCTTTGAATTTTAAGGGGTCTATAATCCTGTAACACAGAGTTAGATAATAGATATTGATCCTGCAAAATAGAGTTAGATAATAGATATTAAATATGCATGAATTTGACAGCTAGGACTGTCTTGATCATAACTTAGAAACCTCCGTTGGTTTCTTCAGTTGGATCAGCGACCTAAGGTTTACCTCTTCTCGAGACACGACCTCTCCGTCGCTCCACTCCAATTGCTTACCTCAACTTATCTGCCAAACATTGGGTCTTCCAGACATGTTTGGACTTTACTGCCTAGCCATGACTAAGACTTTTCCGATTGAGTAAATAGTCTTCATACTTAGTCAAATCTTCATATCACAATAAGACTTAACTTGAACATTTGACAACATCAAAACTAAAGTTTAATTCTTGTGTGTTCTGCAGCAACAATCTTTTTTTTTTTTTTATGTTTGTCAACCAATGTTTACAGTTAAGTTAAAATATTACAAAGTTAACTAAACAATCCCTTAACTCTCTCCCTGAGTTCGATAACTCTCCCTTTGAATATTATATCTTTCCCCTTAGATACACATCAAAAATAAGTGTCATCGCAAAATCTAAGAGTTTTTAGGAAAAATATAAGGTTGAGTGTAACCAATTATCTTCAAAATTTTCTAATTATTTTGAAAACTATGTTCAAAAAAGTTTGAAAAAGTAATAAATTTTGAAAAAGTTATAAAGTTGTGGTAAACAGATTTTGAAAAGGTTGAAAATTTGATAAGTTATTTTGATTTATAAATTAATTTAGGATTAATAATTTATTAAAATAATTGATTAATTAATTTGAAAATAAGATAAGATGATTAGTTTAAATTGGTGATGAATTTCATATTAATTAAAGTAACGTAATGATTAGTTGATTGATTTTGAATTAATTAATGTTAATTTTTAATTAATTAATGTTAATTTTGAATTAAATTAGATTAGATGAAATTATTAATATCATTTAAACTTGGATTGAGTTAACATTAACTAATTTATATATTAAATTAGATCATTTCTGAATTAATTAAGTTGATTAAGTTGAGAATTAAAATTGGAATATTTTGAATTTTGGGTTAATTAGATTTGTAAAGTTAAATTAATTAATTAAATAAGAATTAATGATTTAATTATTGTTTGAATAATTAAATTAAATATATTAGTTTTGAGATTAAAGTTGTTTATTGATTTCTTTAGTGTCTAATTTATTGTATAATTTAAGATTAATTAATTTAGAATTAATTAATTAAGGATTAATTTAAAGATTATTTTTAAGTTAATTATTTAAAACAAGTTAATTAGTTTGGATTAACTTAAACTTAATTAATTTAGGGTTAGTGATTAATTAAGAATTTATCAATTAAGAATAATTAATTCATTATTGATTAAATTGATTATGTTAACTTTATTTAACTTTAATTGTTAATTTCATATTTAAATAATTTGATTAATTTAGAGTTAATTAATTGAATTAGTTTTGGATTAGATTGATTTAATTTACAGTATTATAATTGTTAGATTAGTTATTACTTATTTCAATAAAAAGGTTATTATTATTTTAAGTTAAAGTTGTTTTGATTTTGAGTTTAGGAAATTCAATTAAAGTAATTAATTGATCAATTAAGTTTTGAATTAATTAAGATTACTTAGAGTTAAGGATTGGTTTATATTTTTAATTTAATTTAATTTAATTAAGAATTTGATTTTTGATTTAATAATTGATTAGTTAAATATTATACTAAACTTGGATTGAATTAGCTTTTAATTGATTAAAATAATTTCATAATTTGATTAAGTTGAGAATTTTAATTTTCATTAATTTATAGTTAAATTAATTTATTTTGATTAAGAGGATTAATTATAATTAATTTAAGTTTAATTAATTTTGAATTAAGTTATAATTAATTATTATTTTTAATTGGGTTTAAATTTTATTAAGAATTTTGAAAAAGGTTTTTCAACCCATATTAGATTTAAACTTATCTTTGGGTTAATCAAGCAAGCTTCTTAAGGATAAGTTTTCAGTCAATGACGAGACATATGGTCTTTTTGTGTATCAACGGTGGACCACTTTCTCAATACTTTTCAAAATAGTCCTGTCCAAAGAACTTAATACTATGTTTTGGTCTAACTAGCTCATGTTTGACTAGGATAGCTTAGGCCAAATCCACTAGGTCTAGTGCACCAAGTAGAATACATATGATTCAGCCTAGACATGCCTTTGACAAAGTTTCCTTGACATACTATCATCCCAATTTTTTCCAATGCTATGTTATTAGAGTTTGATAAATCTTTTTAACTAACTGTTCTAAGCTAAGCAGAAAAGTAAACCTAATCCTAATCATGCATAGTTGATTAATCAAGTAAGTTGAATAGTTTTTCTTTTTACTCCCCTTGAGTCATTGCTTAGATATGATCTATCTAAGAAATAAATTTAACTCTTAGGGATCAAATATTGGTTTGGTTAAACATTTTTTAGGAACTCATGCTTAGACTTGATTTCTAATATTTTGACTAATTGATGACAGATATGGTTTGTTGGTTTTGTTTGGGTTATAGTCAAGTCCAGATTTGTTGTACACAGCTTGTTATAATCTAAGTACTATATTTAGACACTTGGATCTGAATTCAAACTTTTCCAACATTTTCTTGAGTCGCTCCACTTGACCTTTCAAGTTGGAATTTTCTTCCTCAAGTTTTGCAACTTGAGTTGAAGTTCCGACTTGAACTTGGTTAGTCGAGTGACTCAAGCTAACTTACTCCATAAGGTGGTCAATTTCCTTAAGTAGTAAGTTATTTTGTTTCAAGATTTTGTTAATTTTTTGAACAAGCATTTAATTACTTTTGACATTTCAGACTTCGAATTGAAAGTTACCTTATCAGGTCCTTCGAAAATGGATGTAAATTCATGGCTTATCTCAGACTCATCGTCGGACTCTAACTCATACTCATCTTTAGACTCGAATTCGGACTCTTCAGTCTTTTCCATAAATGCTATATGACTCAAGTGCTTTGGTTCTGGTTTTGATTGGGGCTTAGCTTCCTTGTTTGGTCTTGCATACAAAGCTAACCCTTTCTTGATTTCACTCAAATTAGTTTACTCATGTAATATTAATTCACAAAATAGTTCAACCAATTTAATAATAGAAAGATCTTTCGCAACTTTATAGGTATCTATAATAGATGCCTATAAGGAGTTTTGAGGGAATGGGTTAAGTGTGTACCTGATGATATCACGATTCTCAAGTCGATGGCTGATGATATGTAGTCCATTGAGGGTGTCCTTAATTCTCATGTGTAGTTAGCTTGCCGACTCACCATCTAGCATTTTAATATTTAGTAATGAATTTAATAAAAGATCATGCTTTATTATCTTTGTGTTATTTGTCCCTTCATGTAGTTTGAGTACTAACTTATCCCATAAATCTTTTGCATTGTCGAAGGGGCCAACTCGTTTTAATTCTTCTTTTGATAAGCCACATTGTAAAGTGTTGAGTGTCTTCGAATCGATTTGTTATTTCTTTTTCCCATTCCTCTAGGTCGTTGACTGGTGATGTGTAGCTAAATCGGATAATGAGCCATTAGTCAATGCCTATTTTGAGAAAAACTTCTGTCCTCTTTTTCTAGTATGGGAAATTGCTTCCATCGAATAGAGGAGGGTGTACAGTGGAATATCCCTCGAATTGTGTCATTTGTTCTTGCAACAACAATTGAGAAACAAAAAGGATTTCCAAGACTCTTGACTTGGGATTAGTAGTGCAAGATAAAGGAGAGAATATAACAAAATAAATCTTTTTAACAAAAAGAAAAGATTTTTAAAGTGCTTGAAAAACGGTTAAGTTAATTCAGAGCAATCTTGCTCTGCTACCAATTGAAGGATCGGATAGATGAGAGAAGGGGGTGAATCTTGTCTGTTAAAAATATTTTCTTTGTCATAAAGTAATCAAAGTAAGCAGCGAAATAATAAAACCAAAGCAATACACAAGAGACAGTTATTTACTTGGTTCGGAGCCTATGTCGACTTTTACTCCAAGATCAGCGATCTTTGATCATACTGTTGGTTAATCCACTAAGATTCCTCTTTTTGATATCTTCAAAAAGAGGTAATTCATACAAAGAGTAAGAACGATAGTAACACATTACTATCTTCTTATAATAACAATAATGTAAGATAAAATAAATATACCGACAAAGAATAGAATGTGTAGATCATTAGAGACTTTTCGGTGTCATAGCTTGCACACAAGGTTGAAGCATAATAGAGCAGCAGTAGCACAGATGACGAGTAGAGAGTAGATCAGAAAAGTTGTCATGGCTCCACTACAAGAAAAAAGTCAAACAACAACGGTTTTTCACCGTTGTCGTAGGCCATTTTGAACTGTTGTTAAAGGTCGTGTTGTTAAAAGGGGTGGCAAAAGACAACAGTTTTTAACCGTTGTCTTTAAAGGCAAAGACAACATTTTTTACAACGGTGAAAAACTGTTGTCTTTTCCTTCAAAGACAACAGTTTTTCACCGTTGTCTTTGAGCGTCTACCTTTAATAACAGGGTCTTCAACAACAGTTTTAAACTATCTACGACAACGGTGAAAAACCGTTGTCTTTTTTAGAAAAAAAATAAAAAAAAATTAATACACAATTTTCCAATATTATAAATCATTCAAAATACTAAATTTCAAAATAAAATTTAATATACAATTTTCTAACATTCAAAAATAATATTTATAACATTCTGAAGAAATTTCATAAGCAACCAACAAAATTTCATAAGCAACCAACAAAATGATAACACTATTAAAACAAAGGTAGAACAATATAACACAAGATTTTCTACTTAGATGTCGGTGAAGAGGAGGGATTGCAGCTCCTAGTGCTCCTTAATTTGTTAAAGTCTCTTCATTTTTTTAGCTTGTCGGCATTCTTCCCAATACTCTTGAGGACACCTAAAAAGAGCAGAATGAAATTATACAATCCTGTGCACAAGAACTATGTAATTCTAAGTGGTGGATCATGTCTGTCACAAGTTCGCCACTAATTTTTTTGACCATTATGCATAGATTGTAGACAAGCATGAAAATAAGCAGAACCATAAATATAAGCGAATAAAGGATACCTTTCAATCTTCTAAATCTTCTTTTCTGGTTGGCCCGTCTCCTTTTCCTCTCTTCTTTTGTTAACTCTGCCTCTTCTTTGATGTTTCCTTTTCCATGAAAAATCTCCTCAGGGGCAAGCATAGCCGCATCTGAGACGGCCAATGGAGCAACCTGCAAAACCATTGTATTTCAGTGACTCGAAACTGTTTTTACCATAAACTAAAAGACAACTCCAAAAGATATTTTTACCTCTTCCATTGCTAGAGCAGGTACATTGACTTGTATAGACATATCCTCAATAACCTACATCATAACTTATGGTCAATCAAGAAATAAATACTAAAATATGAAGTCACAAGAATATGAAGTCACAAGGAATACAGAATATGAAGTCACAAGACTGAAATACTAACTAAGATCAATAAGTTGTCAAATTTTGTATCAATGATGGATTCCTTCTGAATTGAGCATTAAGCTTCATTCCAAACAAAAAGAGAAAAAGAATGACTGTACAATAGGTATTACCTTCTTAATAGAGAGAATTAAATTGTGGATGAATCTAGGTGCAGTGCAGTTGATTCCAATAGCAACGACTTTGTTGCATGAATCAGCCAGAGAAACACATTCAGCCATAGAATCTCCACTAACAACATTGATCCCATCCTTCGAAGTGAAAGAAAACCAAGCTGGAATTTTTGTGTCACACTCTAAAAGAAGTTCAACATATGCTTGTAAAAGAAGTCATAATTAGGATCCACTAAAAGGAACATCTTGAGCAAAATAAGAATCTCAAGTCTAGGGTTCCACTAAAATCAAGCTTCTTAATATTTGCAGTAGATTCTTGTAACAAACTCTGTTCTGAATTTCTGTTTTAGCTAAATCTTATCCAAAGCCTCAACTATTTGTGCCATTTTACTCTTTGGTATTGAGTACCCCAAGTACCTAAATGTGCAACGAAGGAAGAGCAGGAACCATTGCTTAGCTCTACAAATACATCAAAAGATACTTGAGCTTCAAGTTTATTTGGAATTGTTTCAAAAGCAATTATATCAGCTCCAGCTTCAGAAAGAACCTCAAGCCTTCTCCTGTGAAAATCTTTGACGATTTCCACAGTAATTTCTTGGCCATAGTTTCCACTACAAACAGAACAATCACATGATCATCTAATGAAGACCTCCATATCATACTGTAGTCCCGAGCAGCATTAACAAGATGCACCTGTACTCAGAACCATCTGCTAGATATGCTCCATAGCTTCCTATTGATGCAGCAACCAACACAGGACGCTGCTTCAGGTTGATTGCGCCCTCACTGAATCCATAGCTTCCTATTGATGCAGCAACCAATAGCAGGAGGAGGGGGGCACGATTTTTACCGTAGCCTTCGAGGTTCTATAAAATTCACAACTCGCTATAGCATATTTATAAATTATAGAAGCATAATGAAACGATCCTAAAAAACCCAAGATACTACAAAATACACTACAGAGGTGAGAGTGGCACTGTTCCGAAAAGCAACGACCTGTCTCTTTGCCCTCCCGCTTAAAATGCTTGGGGGGGAGTAAGAGTTGTCAGCAAGAACGCGCAAGTTATGATTCTGACAAAGTAGATGTCAACTTAGCTCTAGATCAATATAAATGAAGAAAACAGACAGTATAAAGAAGTAACAAAATCTTCCTCTTTTCAAAGAAAGAGCATAATGCAACCAGAACAATACCAAACAAGCATACCTATGAAGAAAGTGGCTAATCTTTTGAGACGACTACACAATATATAACGTGTTGGCCCTTATCCTCCACATGGATCCTTCCACACTTCACAGCATTTACCTATCCAAAGTAAGCAAGGTTCACACCTCACCATGAAAAATCATAATTTATAGCAATAGAAGAACAAACGCTTCCTCATCAAAAACACTGATAGGGCTTCACAAAATTTAGTCACGAACCCTAACTAATAGTCAAAAAAGAGAAGGAAACTCATTCTTCTTGTCATCATCAGAAAGCCACCGCATGTATAAGAACAAGAAGACAAAAAAAAACATTTTTTTGTGAAATACATAATAGTCATAAGGGCGCCTTTGAACTCCTCCGCAAAGAGATCCACAATAGTCTTGTCGGCCCACTTGTTCTTAACCTATATTGACTCAAGCGTTAGCTCAAACTTATGTGAAGCATCAAAATGAAAGAATCGAGTGAAGAAAAGGATACAGGTCTATTTTGTTTACGTGGGAGATGAACTCAAAGTAGTAGGGCCTCACGTATCGCTTCCCTGTGTCGAAGCTCCCCATCAATCAGGCATGTTGAAGCATAAGGAAAGCAGACGAAAATAGGGCGAGGAATGCAGAAACGTTTCAGATTTACCTCTGCGGAAGATATAATCACTGGCTTCGGGAGGATTGGCTGGGGTTTACCACACTATCGCCTCCATATCCACTCCGTCACGGCCTCTGACGCCGTCGCGTTTCCTTTTTCCGCTCATGGATCATGCCCTCTTGCAACAGTCATTAACCTAGACAAAGATTGGTTCGAACAGTAACAAATTAGTAGGGCGGCAAGTTGCCCGGTCCAGAGGTAGCCTGGCCCGGCATGGCCGTCAGATGCAAAAGCTGCGGGCCAAGCTGGGTGGCAGTCGCTCGACCGTCAATAGGGCATGGCCATCATATTGTAGCAATTAGTATTATACAAAATGACAATGAAAAAAGCGGTAGGAAAGGAGATCTGAGAGCCACCTTATCCAGCAGAGGACTTCTTTCGCCTCTTTCCAAAGAAACTCCATCATCGTTCTCCATGGATTTGAAGCTAACCAAGGAGGGCAGTTAAAGCCCCTCCAGTTGGGGATTTTCATCATCGTCCTCTCTGGATCATACAGCCTCTGTTGCTGATCCCCCCTAGTTGCTCCTACGCTTGTGGTCTCTGTTGCCCATCTCTCTCCCTCCCCGCGACTGGTTTGCTACGAGTCGTGAAGGGCAATGTGTTTAGGGCTTGGAGAGGAAAGGAGAAGGGGCAACAGGTTTAGGGCTTGGAGAGGAAGGAGGAAAAAAAACGTGAAGTAGGTGAAGAGATCATAGGTTGGACGAAAATGCTTAGGGATCGAGAAGGTAAAGGGGGGAATGCGGCGGCAAAAAATTTCGAGGAGAGGGAAAGAAAAAACGCGGCGGTAAAAAATGACGAAGGGAAAAAACGGTGAAGGAAAAAAATAAGGGTATTCAACAACACTTAATAGACAACGGTTTTCAAAAACCGTTGTCATAATCCTAAAAAAACGCACATAGACAACAATTTTAAAAAACTGTTGTCATAGCATTTAAAAACCGTTGTCGTAGACCCAAAAAAACATAAATAGACAACGGTTTTTAAAAACCGTTGTCGTAAGAAAAAAAAACTACTAAAAGACAACAGGTTTTATTAAAACCGTTGTTAAAAGGTAAAAAGACAACAGTTTAGTATAAAACCGTTGTCGTTTGAGTGTTGTTGAATGAACATTTTCTTGTAGTGCTCGGACCTCAAGCTATTCTTTTATAAGCCACGTTCGGTGACTGAAAAGACGTTTGGTCGACCGATCTCCCTATCGGTCGATTGAACACTTGAATTTCCTTCTTTGCCAAGATCTGATCTTCGCTGCATTAAGAGCATTAATTGTTCAGTCGACCGATCACCTTATTTAGTCGACCGATCATTCAAATTACCTTCTTCACTTCGATCCGAATCTTCTTTGCCATTAATGATTTTATTGTTCGATCGATTGATCCTCAGTTTCGGTCGATCGATCACGCTGTAATACCATGTTTGCTAGCCTGATGTGTTTCTCTAATTTTGCCTGTTTGGTCGACCAAACCTCGATTTCGTCGACTAATACAATGCCCTGATCGGTCAACTGAACCTTTTGTTTTGTCGACCAAACCCTTGTAAAATTGAAGATCTCTGAGTTGTGGGTGTGTGGCCATTGATAGAGCCTGATTCTGAGTTCTAAGTCAAATGTTATGACTCTTTGAAGTTTAAGGGTCATATAATCCTGCAGCACAGAGTTAGGTAATAAATATTGATCCTGCAAAATAGAGTTATATAATAGATATTAAATATGCATGAGTATGAAAGTTAGAACTGTCTTGACCTCAACTTAGAAACCTCCGTTGGTTTCTTCAGTTGGATCAGTGACATAGGATTTGTCCCTTCTCGGGACACGACCTCTCTATCGCTCCACTCCAGTTGTTTACCTCAACCTACCTATCAAATATCGGGTCCTCCAGACCTGTTTAGACTTTACTGCCTAGCTATAGATAGGGCTTTCTTAATTGAGTAAATATCATGCGCACTTAGTCAAATCATTAGTGTTGGTGCGGGAAGCATTCGACAATCGAACATGAGTTTTGATAATGGCAAATGATTCAAAGTTAAGGTTATTTGTGATCTAATATAGTTGAATGAGTTTGCAAGAAAAGTCCTAAGGTATCTTAGGCAAAAGTCCTAGCTGCAGTTAGGTAGACAGTAAACCCTAGGGGTGGTAACCCTAGGTGGAAAGCCTTAGCAGGTTGAGGTCTTTGGGCAAAAGTCCTAGAGTCGAAAACTCTAGGTGAAAATCCCGGTGTCGCGGATCGGGTGTAAAGTCTAGGCGGGTCATGGAGCTGACGTCCAGTGGAAAGACCTGAAGACTCGGGCGCTGAGCAAAAGTTCAGTCGATCTGGAGGATCAAACTGCAACAGGTATACTCTCATGAGTGGAGTAGGTGAGGACGCATTCCCCGCTAAGGGAACAGTAGGCATCGGTTCGACCTAGGGTTTTCAATCAGAAATCCAAAGTCAGAACTGGACAGTCCGATGACTGTCAGACATTTATGGTTATGTTATTATTATGTGCTAACTTTGTGTTGCAGGGTATGCTTGGTATTTTGGGACTAACATATCTTGCAGGGATAAAATAGCAAGTTTTGCCTCTGATGAACAGTACCCGAGGCGCCCTCCATGGAGCTTGGAGGCGCCTCGGGTGCAAGGGCTGAGGAGTCTATGCAGCGGAGCTGGAGGTGCCCTCAAAGGAGCTGGAGGCACCTCGAACGGCCTCAGAGGCGCCCTCATAGGCATTGGAGGCACCCTCAAGAGGATAAGCTGCGGGAGTTGCGGATCTTATCCACGCTGCGAATCCACAGGTGATGGAGGCGCCTTCAAGGGCCTTGAAGCCAGTCTCAACCAGCAGCTTGATACAACACATTCCATCAATCCTTCAGCTGTGCACTGCTAACGAGACGATTCGGCTAAGCTACAACAAGACCCCAATGACCAGAAGCTTCGAATTTATGATTCCTTTGTAGTCGGTATAATTTCTTTACAGCATTTTAAATTGTAAGACTCTTTTGTAAGATTTCCGAACTGATAGTGAATTGTCCAAAGCAAACACTCAACAAGTGTGGGCCTTGGAGTAGGAGTCGCTACAGGCTCTGAACCAAGTAAAATCAATCTGCGTACTTGGTGTGTTTTTCTTGTGTTGTTTTCTTTTATTCCGCTGCATTTACTCGATCGCTTTAAAAACAAAAGTGAAATCCACGAGCGTTATTCCCCCCCCCCCCCCCCCATCTAGCGCTTTTTGATCCAACAATTAGATCATAACAAGACTTAACTTGAACCTTTGACAACATCAAAACTCATGTTTGATTCTGGTGCGCTATGCACCAATAAATATTATATCATTGTGGAGAGATCTAAATTATTTTCGATCCTACACTATTAAATACAATCAAAGACAAAATACAACCACAAACACAAACACAATCATAATGTTGATCACTACCACCGATGCAACATCTTCATCGTCTCTATGATCCCATTTGTCCACAGCTTCTCCTCTATGACCATCTACAACTCTCAACCACCCCTAAGTAGGCCAGACCCTAGGTCGAGTCTGAATCAAACCTGGCTCAGACACGGAACTGGGTCAATGGATTGAGTACCCATTGGCTTGGTTCCGATTCAGTCCCTCTAAAAATCGCCCATTGGCAGTTAGTTACCATATCAAACTGGCAGTTCATTTTTTTGTTTTGAACTGTTGGAACTAGTGGTTCACGACCATTAGAATCGCCCAACGATTCTAGTCATTGAGATGAAAAAAGGGTTTTTTTTAATATTTTTTTCAACAGTTGAGATTATTTGACCATTTTTTGATCAATGACTACGATTTAGTGTCCGCTACTCTCTAAACACTATAAATAGAGAGTTCATTTCATTTCATTATTTTTCACAGACATCTTCTCTACTCTCATTCTCAATTCCATAATCTCTACACACTTTTGACTCCAATTCTCCACACTTTCAACTTTCTCTTCTGAGTTTCAACTACAATGGAAGGAGGTCGAGGGCAAGAAGGAGGTCGAGGGTGAGGAGATTCATCATCTTGATCTCAGAGGGGCAAGGAAATAGAGAATTTGAACATTCAATCCACTGATGATGAGACCGAGCAACTTCTGAATCCGACTTCAACACCTGAAACACAAGAAAGTACTAATATAATTACTTCTAAGGTTTGAAAAGTTCCTCCTTTAAAATCTTCTATTTTTACTAAATATTTTGATAAGGTCATTCTTCTGTTAGGAGAATTGTGTACAAAATGTAAGTACTATAATTCTTCCTATAAATTCCAAATGGACGACGATTATAGGTCATTGAAATGATAAGTAAAATTGAAGTACCCGACGGAATTTGGAATTGACCATGCTCAAGCACAATTATCTAAATTTTCTACTAGTAAAAATAGTGATTCTAGTTTATTTTGATATTCTGATAATCATTAGCTAGATTTATTTATGTAGAACATCTTTCATTTAGTTTTGGGTCTAAATACACTTTTGAAGATTTTTTGTAAAGAATCTCTTAATTCATCTGCTAAATGTGTTCATAGAACTACACTTACAAAAATAATTACAAGATTAGTAAAACAAGGGGAAAAATTAATTAAAGAATTTAGTAAATTAAATAATAAAATTTCTTTATGTTCTAATATTTGGAGTTATCATTGGCAAACATATTCATATATGAGTATGACTTGTCATTGGATCGAAACCTCCTGAAATATCTTAAAAAAATTATTAACTTATAGAATTTTTGATGAATCACATAATGCTTACAATTATTATATTTAATTTTAGAAAAATATGAATTAACTCATAAAATATTTTCAATATCATTTGATAATGCTAGCTCTAATACTGCTAGTATTGAAGGACTTAAATTTATATGTCAATTTGTTATTAGTGGTTTATTTTTTTATATGTGTTGTATTTGTCATGTTTTAAATTTATATGTTCAAGATAAATTAAGAATTTTAGCAAATCATATTGAACCAATTAGAAATGTTATTTTCTATTATAGTCGCATCCATCTATAATGAAATAATGGGGTAAATTTTATAAAATTAATGGAATGAAACCTAAAAAATTTCCACGTGATGTACCAATACGTTAGAATTCAACATATTAATTGTTTCAATACTCATTTCAATATAGAGGATTATTAGGTTAATTTTTTGCATAAAAAATTAATAATGATAATATATATTTATTTTTACATTAATGGCATATTTGTAGTAGTATTTGTGAAATTTTAAAAATATTTAATGATGTAATCGTACAACTTTTCAACTTTGATTATCCTACTTCTCATTTAGTTTTAGCAAATTTTTGTAACATAGTATTAGTTTTAAATGAAAAATAGTATTAATGAATTTTTATCTTCTTATATATTAGTAATGAAAATGAAATGGAAAAAATATTTTTTTTCATATTCCTAAAATTTATTTAGTTGCATTTATTTTAGACCCTAGATATAAATTAGAAGTTTTTACAAGAAATATTAGGTTTGTATTACAATGCTTTAATTCTATTTAGAGATTCTTCTTCCTCTATAATATTGTATATAATATTATAAATTATTTATATGATATTTATAAAGAATATAGTACAAAATATGGAATACAACATAATATTTCTGAAACACAAAATACTAGTAGTAGTAATTTAAAAGTTACAAAAGCACAAATTTTATTAAAAGAACAGACAAAATATCCACGAGGATCCTCAAGTTCCATACAGGAACATGAGAATTATTTTACAACTTCTTTTGATTTTAATGAAGTAAATTTCAATGTCTTGAAGTGGTGGTCATAGAAGGATCAAAGCTTTCCCGTCCTCTCTATGATCACCAAAGAAATTTTAGCTTATCCAGTGTCAACAGTTGTTGTGGAACAAGCGTTCAGTGTCACACGGTAACATATTTGATGAACGACGATTGACTATGTCTTCTGACTCATTGAAAGTCCAAGCATTACATGACAATTGGATTAGAGTTGAAAAAGAATTCAAGGAATGCAACTTTCAGATGACGAAATCAAAGAATTTAATACCGAAGGAACAAATACTATGAGAACGGGAAATGGAAGTGAGTAACAACACCACTTCATAAGGTAAAAGAGTAAAAAGATAAAAGAACTACATGGACTTTGATTCTCCTATACCTTAAGGAGATACGTAGGCAAATTAAATAAGTGCAAGCCCTTTTTTTAATAATTTTTTTATTTTTTATTTTTTTTAATATAATAATCTTAAACCATGGCAAACTGTGTATGAACTGTGAACCGTGAACCATGGAGAACCATGGCAAATCATGCACGAACTGTGAACCAACAATTTTGAACCGTGAACCGTAATTATCTTAGATGATTAAGGTTAAGGGTTCTAAACAGTCGAACCGTCGGTTCCAAACCGGGGTTAGGTCTACCCCTAAGAATCTGGTAGCCCTCTCTAGTGATCATCTAAGCTCAAAAAAGGGTGCCACACAACAACCACATTCAGCTTCTTCCTCCATCCAATTTGCAATATCAGTGGAACTCCAGCAAAGTCATCGTGGTTCTAGCCGCCCAACATACTCCCCCATGAAGGGCACAACTCACCGACAGAAGATGAGAATGGATCGATGTTGATAGGATCCAAAACTGATCATGGGTGCTCCATGGCTCATCCATGCATTGGGCACCTTGCGGCAGCATCCTTAGCTGCCTCTATTGTCGACCAACCACTGCCCCCCCCCTCGTCACAAAATCTGTTTCTCCCCTCTCCGACAATCATCTTCCTTTGACAAGTTGCATCTTCCCTCCTCCATGCGAGCTCTCTTGGTCCAACCTTACACCAAAGGAGAGACTAAAGTCACTTGAAATTTGAGCTAGGGTGGCTTCTTCGCCTGTGAGGAAGCACCGGTTTGGCCGGACTGAGCAAGGAAGCACCACCGGAGAAGATGACCGACGTTGGTGAGATGTTGCCCATCAAGTCACGAGTTGTGGACTCAAGCATGAACCCAACATCCACAAATCCAAAACCCTCCACAAAGACCTCCATTTACTCTCTTTCCCACTGCTTTTTGGGGGAGAGTTTGAAATTTGAAATTTGAATTTCAAAAATCCAAACTCCCTCTCATTTGTCCCCTTTATAAATTTGAATTTCCCTCTTCCCATCACAGCTGGCCACACTTTTTGAGGTGCCCTCAAGTCCTTTTTGAAGGTCCCGATGAGGTCAGCAAGAGAGCAGTGAATTGCCCTACAAATAAAACCAACACTTTCTTTTGCTTTCTAAATTTAGCAAACACAAACACACGTTAGATAATTAAAAATAATAACATAAAAATAATAGAAAATGAGACTCCAAGTTTACTTGATTACAACTGGGGAGATTATTAATCCAAGTCGTTGAAAGCACTAACAAACTCCTTCGTTGAAGACGGAGAAGCCTCTTACAACGATTAAGTAGAGACAAAAAAAGAATTCAAGAATCTAGAGATTATGAACGAGTGTTGTACTAAGATTCTAGGACTAGGATTCTATTTATAGCCAACTAGTTAAATTCGTCTGTTGGCTGACGTGGTAACTCTGAATGCCTAGAGCAGGTCCGGGCACCTCCAACAGTGCCCCTTATCTGCTTTGCAACGGCTCTTCAATGGCTCGATGATAATATCCTCATCTAAGCGCTTGGACTAGTTCGGGTACCTAGAGTATTATTGACGTGGACTCCCAGAATTATCCTCACCGTAACGAGCAAAGGGACGCATGTTCGGTACCAGGATGGTCTGGGTGCCCAGACTAGTCCGGACACCTGGACTTGGTTCAGGTGCTTAGACAAATCAACACAGAGTTCACTTGTTCTAATGTTGCTCCAGTTGCTTGGATGATTCTCCGGTCATCTAAAGTTGAGCTCACCCAAACTCAACTCTGGCATTCACCTAGAGCAATCTTTCGCTCTGGCTTCTCGTCCCTCGGAAGTGTCATGCGCATCCTTCTCATTTGCTGGTGTAGTCTTCCGCAATACCTTGTCCCTCAGATTCACTGAGCCTGTTGACTCGCTTCCCGTGTCATCCTTCTGCTAGCTGCATCTTCCGCTCAACTTCCTAAGTTCCTAAGTTCAAGCATACTTAGACACAAGGATTAAACATAACAAGACTACATCAAAACTATCCAGAGTACTTACAATCTGCTTCTTTTTAATGTGCATCAACCTGAGTTAAAGTTAGGGTTAAACTAAACATAGAATTTAAATTGACAATTTAAAACATGAATATTACAATAATTAAAACATGAATTTTAAATTTTGTAATAAAGTCCTCCCATAAATTTAACCCTCTATTTCTCCCCCTATGATCACATAAAAAATAAAAAAAAATACAAATACTGATAGAAAATTTTGAAAACTTTTCTTGGGAATTAAAATAGAGTTTTTAGGATTATTTCCTTTTATCATAAATAAGAATTATAATTTTTAGCAATTAATCCTTAAGGTGTGTTTGGTTCAAGTTATTATGTATAATTTTGGTTATGTGATTACCAAGTAATCACATAACCAAGGTTATGGGGAATAAAACATAACTAAATATTGTTTGATTCAACTTAGGTAATGCAACAAAAACTTGTTTGAAGATTTTAATAAATAACCTAGTTTAATATTTTACTATATTACCCTTAGTTACAAAACCAACCATATATTATTATTATTATTATTATTATTATTATTATTATTATTTAAACTATACGCTTTTTTATTTTTTTTTCTTTTTCACATTTTTTTTATTTTTAAGTATTTTTATTTTTTTATTTCTTTTCATTTTTTTATTTTTTCCATTTTTTGTTTTTAAAAAATTTTAATGTTTTTTTTATTTTTTTTAAAATTTTTTTAATTTTTTTAATTTTTCTATTTTTTATGTTTTTAAATTTTTTATATATTTTTTGTTTTTTTTCTTTTTTTATTATTTTTTATGTTTTTTTATTTTTTTATGTTTTTTCTATTTTTTATTTTTTATTATTATTTTAAATTTTTTTATGTTTTTCTATTTTTTATTTTTAAAAGCTTTTTTATTTTATTTTTTTTATTTACATTTTCCTTTTTTTTATCACATTTTTCTCTTATTCGAGGATATTTTGGGTAAAAAAAAATTTTTAACCCCGGAATCAAGAAAAACCTCAGTTTTTCGAGATTTTCCAATTCTGAGTTGCATACCTCTTTTGCTAACGTGTCAGGCATGGAACATTACTCAGGAATCATCAATTATCTAAACCAAACAAGGTTTTCGTTGATAACCTTAGATGGATAACCAAGGTTATCAAGGATAACCCCGAACTAAACGCACCCTCAGTGTTAACAAAAATAATTTAAAAATTATTTTTAAGTTTTAAAAAATCCTGATAATTTTTATCAAAGTTAAAAATAAGTAATTTAAATATGATAAAAATATATATATACAGAATCTTTTTATTTTAACCATAGAAAATATTTTACACAAATAGAGTTACTTTTGAAAATAAAAATAAAAATAAAAATAATAATATAAAAATCTTACTTATTTTTCTCACCATCTAAAATACAACGTTAAATTTCTAAAAAAAAAAATCAGATTTTTCAAAATTAATTTTCAAAAATATAAATTTTAAATTATATATTTTGATTAAAATTTTTAAAAAATCAGATAATAATTGAAATTTTTTGAAATTTTTATTCTAATAGAAGACATAACTCATGATCAAAGAAAAAAATTTCAATCCAAATTATGAAAAGTAAGTGTATGAAACAATTAATTTTGTAAGCAATGTTAAAAATTAAAGCATATTAAATCTAAATCATGTATGGAAATTAACTTAATCATACTAAGCATGATTTAGAAATCCAATATAAATTTTTACCTATTGGATTAACAAGATAATTTTTTAAAATATATTTTTGAGTCACTTTTTTAATTTTGCCCTTGTGAAATCTAAAATATCAATTTAACCCTCTAAAATTTTTAAAATTGTTTTGTGGGGCTTATGAGCTTGAACATGAAAAATCTTTTTCTGATTTTAACTTTTCTATTTGTTCAGTTAATTTTGTATTTTCATTTTTAATTCTATCAAAATCTTCTAATGGACATGCTTTAGCTAAAATAATTTTCAAATTGTAGATTTTTCTTTTGAATTTGATATTCTTAGTTTTGAGTTTGCACATTGATCTAGAAATTAAAGTTATATTAGAATATAATTAATCAGGAGGTAGAAGATATACCTCACTTACCAGATCTGATCTGAAGCTAGATTCTTCCTCTTCACTATTGCTTTCTTTAGATGTAGCTTCCCTTCATCGATGCTCTCCTCTTGGTGAATTGTCATTAATGCTAGTTTGGCATACTCCTCCAGTTTGGACTTTGATGATGGCTCGTCACATATTGCTTTCAGATTCTTGTGCTTCGATTTGCTTGGCTGTTTGTTTTTCTCCTTCATTTTTAACTTTGGACAGTCATCCTTAATGTGGCCCTCTTCATTACAGTTATAGCATCGTACCCTTCCCTTATTCCGTGGAAGCTTCTTAACCTGAGACTTGTTGAATTTGTTAGTTTTAAAGAACTTGGAAAATTTTCCTACCATGTAAGAGTTTTCATCTTCGTTGAGAGATATGTCAGAATCTGATTTGACCTTTCTCATGTTTAGGGTAACGTTGTTGCTTGACTCCTTGTCCTTTCTTATTCTTGCATATCTATATTCATGTAGTTCAAAGGTAGAAAATAGATTTTCTAAACTACTTACCTCGAGATCCTTGGAGATGTAGTAGGCGTCTATGATTGATGTCCATTCGATAGTTCTCGGGAATACATCCAATGCATACCTTATCAAGTCTCAATTAACCACTTGTCCAAGGTTGTTGAGTATGGTGAGCAGTTTCTTGATCTTCTCATGCAATTGAGCCACTATTTCTCCCTTTTCCATCTGAAGGTTTGTTAATTGATTTCGGAATAGATCCAGTTTCACTAGCTTTGCCTCCAAGGTTCCTTCGTGCAACTCTAAAAATTTCTCCCAGGGTTCTTTGGCTGACTCATAGACTCTGATCTGATTGAATTCTTAGGGTAGCAGAATGCTCAGCAGATGAAATTCTGATTTGTTGTTAGCCCCGAAGTCTTCTTACTCCTTGTTCTAGTGATTTTCTTCTTTTTCATCATTGTTTTGATCACGAGGTGCTACAAAATCATACTTTATAGTTAATAAGATATTGAAGTCTGTTTTAAAAACTACCTCCATTTTTCTTTTCCAGTTGGCGAAGTCCCCCTTGAACTTTGGTAAATGAATGCTCGCTCCGACCATTTGTGCTTTAAATGACTATTAGTTCTTCTGAAACATCCTTGCTCTAATACTAATTGAAAGTCCCAGTGAGACTGGCAAGAGGGGGTGACTTTCCTTGTAAAGAAAATCAACACTTTCTTTTTCTTTCCAAATTTAGCAAAGACATACATGTTAGATAATTAAAAATAATGACATAAAAATAAGAAAAGAGGAGACTTCGAGTTTACTTGGTTACAACTAGGAAGGTTGTTAATCCAAGGTGTTGAAAGCACTAACAAATTCCTTCGTTGAAGGTGGAGACGCCTCTTATAGTGATTAAGTACAGACAGAAGAGAATTCAAGAATCTAGAGATTATGAACGAGTGTTGTACTAAGTTTCTAGGACTAGGACTCTATTTATAGCCTACTATCGAATTCATCTGTTGGCTGACGTGGCAACTCCGGGCGCCTAGAGCAGGTCTAGGCTATTGGTCCCAGTGCGGCCAACAAAAGGAGAGTGAATTGTCCTGAAATAAGAGTTGAAAATTTTCTTTTGCTTCTCGAAGTTAGCAAAGACAACACAGGTTGGTTGAAAAAAATTAATTAACATAAAAGAAAAGATGAGATAAGATTTACTTGGTTACAACCAGGGAGGTTGTTAGTCCAAGACTTTGAAAACTTCACTAAAAATCTCCTTCTAGCAGAGTAGTCTCTTACAACAATTAAATATAGAAAATATAAAGAAGTAAACAATAGAAGTAATGTTTCATTTTTGAGTGTTGTATTGAACTCCTAAACCATGGCTCTATTTATAGTCCATTAATCGAAATAGTTATTTTGATGATGTGGCACTTTCAGGTGCGGACCCGATCAGGGTGCCCCCAGCGATGTAAGTTTATCAGTTTTACACTAGCTTGGAGATAAAAATTTATCCCTTCTTAGGTGCCTTGACTGGTTTGGATGTCTGGAGTGTTGTTGATATGGACCCAAGACCTATCCATGACGCAATGGCTCAAAGAGGCGCCCTGCACTAACCAAGGCGATTCGGGCTCCAGGACGAGTCCGGGCACCTGGACAAGTCAACTTCATATTGACTTGTCCAACTTCTGCTCTAGTCGCTTGGGTAATTCTCCAACCATCTAGAGTTGAGCTCACCCGACTTCGGCCTTCTCTACTCGAGCATTCTTCCACTCTATCTTCTCATCCCTCAGAAGCATCGCACACATCCTTTTCATCCTCCGATGTACTCTTCTACAGCTTCTTGTCCTTCGAATGCACCAAGTCCATCGACTCGTTTCCTGTGACATCTTTCTCGTCTGCTATGTTTTCCACTCAACGTTTTGTGTTCTTAAGTCCCTGCACACTTAGACACAAGGTATCAACGACAACATGATCTAATTTCATTTAGTTGATCACATCAAAACTAATCCGGAATACTTACAATCTCCCCTTTTTAATATGAATTAACCCAAGTTAAATTAGGATTAACCAAAACATAAAATATTATTGCAATAGAGTACAAGTAAAATATTGCAATTATAAGACAAGTAAAATATTATAATTATCTCCCCCATAACCCCTAAATTTCTTTCCTCATTTGATCACATCAAAAAAAAATAGGGGTAAGTAGAAAATAAATCTATAAATTTTACCAAGAGTGATTGAAACAGTGATCAAGGTAAAAAAAATTCAAGAATTATTTTTCAAATATTCAAATTCTAAAATTTAAAGACAAGATTTGTCAAAAATAATAAGAAAAATATTTTTGTTCTTCTAAAAATTCTGAAATTTTTAATCAACGTTAAACAGAAACATTAGTATTTGGATACAAATTTTCAAAAAAAAACATAAACTTATTTAACAGAAATATGTATTTTTCTAGAATAAATATTAAAATAGATTTTGATCTCGAAAAATCTTGCTAATTTTTTTGAGTATGAAACATTGATTGTATATCTACAGAAAAATTAAATTTTTTAAAATTCAATTTTAAGAATTTTTAATATTAAAAATTAATTTTTGGTAAAAAATCGTAGGAAATTCATTAACAGTTAGAAATTTTCAAAAAAAAAAAATTATTCTAACAGAATATCTACTGTCTTGTCATTTTAAAAATTTTGAACAAAAAAACTCTAATAGAATGTTTGCACGAAAAAATATTTTTCTAAGTAAAGAAATTCTAACCTAGCAAATAAATTAAATTAGAGAAAATTTAATCTAGACATAATTTTGGAACCCAATATAGGTTCCTACCTACTAGATGAATAAAATATTTTTTATAAATATATTTACATGACACTTTTACAATTTGACTTTTATAATATCTAAAATACTAGTTTAGTTTTTGAAAATTTCTAAAATTTTGAACTTTTGAACATGAATTATTCTTTTTCAATTTTTCTATTTGATCCTTCAATTTTTCATTTTCAACCTTCAATTTATCAAAATATTTTAAGAGATATGATTTTGCTAAGGTAACTCTTAATTCTAAATTCTCCTTTCTTATTATTCATTTTTTGTTTCTAGTTTACATGAACTTCTAGAAACCATTTTGATAGATTTATACAATTTATCGGGAGGTAAAGAACGTACCTCACTTACTAAGTCGGTCTCGTTATTCGATGCTCCCCCTTCATCAGTGCTTTCATTTGAAGTATCTCCCCCTTCGTCGATGCTCATCTCTAAGGTACTTCCGCTATCAGTGCTAGTTCAATGTATGCTTCCAACTCGGACTAGGATGACGACTCATCCCACGTTGCTCTGAGATTCTTATGTTTGGTTTTATTTGGCCCTTTACTCTTCTCTTTTTTCTTGTTCTTCAGTTTTGAGCATATGTCTTTTATGTGACCTTTTTCATTGCAATTATAGCATCTAATTTTCCTTTTGCCTCGAAGAAGCTTCATTGCCTGTTTCTTACCAAAGTTATTAGACTTAAATTTTTTTGAAAACTTCCTTACCATAAAAGTTGCTTCATCATCATCGAGTGATGTGTCAAAATCCAGTTCATCCTTTCTGTCTTGTAGTGCTAGGTTCTAGTTTGTCTCTATTTCTTTTGTAATTCCTACACATCGAGACTCATGTAATTCAAAAGTCAAGAATAATTCTTCTAGGGTACTTACCTCCAAGTCCTTAAAGATGTAGTATGCATCTACTAAGGTTGACCACTCTTGTGTTTTCGAAAAGGCATTGAACGTGTACCGAATTGAGTCCTAATTCGTTATTGATTCTCCAATGTTATTGAGTTGGGTGATCAGGTCATTGATCTTCGCATGAAGTTGAGCCACCTACTCTCCCTTGTTCATCTGGAGGTTTGTTAGCTGATTTCAGAGGATGTCCCGTCTCGCTAGCTTGGCATCCAAGGTACCTTCGTGCAACTCCAGGAACTTCTCCCAAAGTTTTTTTACTGATTATAGGTTCCAATCCGATTGACTTTTTGAGCCGATAGTATGGTAAGAAGATGAAATTCTGCTTTGCTATTGGCTATAAAGTCGGTATGCTCCTTCTTGTTCCAATGATACTCTTTCTTCTCTACTCCGTGTTGATCTTTGGATACTACACAATTATTTTTTAACGTTAGAAATATATTTAAATTGATTTTAAAGTATACCTCCATTTTATGCTTCCAAAGTGTAAATTTTCCTTCGAACTTGGGTGGGTGAATGTTGAATCCGATCATTGTCTTCTTGCTTTAGACAGCGAATAGTCCTTCTAGAGGGGGTTCGGACTCTGATACTAATTGTTAGTCCCGGTGCGATTGGCAAGAGGGGTAAATTTCCCTAAAATAAGAGTTGAAAATATTCTTTTGCTTCTCGAAGTTAGCAAAGACAACAAAGGTTAGTTGAATAAAAATTAATTAACATAAAAGAAAAGAAGAGATGGGATTTACTTAGTTACAACTGGGGAGGCTATTAGTCTAAGACTTTGAAAGCTCTACTAAAAATCTCCTTCTCAAAAATAATAAGAAAATGTTTTTGATCCTCAAAAAATTCTCAAATTTTTATCAATGTTAACCAAAAACATTCAGATTAGGAAAAAACATTCACAAAAAATATAAATTTATTTTAACAGATATACATTCATGAGTCTAGGTGCCTGGACAAGTCAACTTTATGTTGCTTAGGTGATTCTTCGGTCCAGAGTTGAGCTCACCTAAACCCAACTCCAGTCTTCTCTCTTCGAGCAGTCTTCTGCTCCGGCCTCTTATCCCTCAAAAGCACCTCGTGCATCTTTTTCGTCCGCTAGTGTACTACTGTGTAGCTTCTTGTCCCTCGTATTCACCGAGCCTGTCGACTCGCTTCTTGTGCTATTTTCTCGTCCGCTGTATCTTCCGATTGACTTCTTGTATTCCTAAGTCACTGCACATTTAGACATAATGCATCAAATACAACAGAACCTAACTTAACTTGATTGCCCACATCAAAATCAACCCGGGGAACTTATAAATTGTTGATCTTGGTGCGGCCAGCAAGAGGGGGTGAATTACCTTGAAATAAGAGTCAAAAACTTTCTTTTTCTTCTCAAAGTTAGCAAAGACAACACGGGTTAGTTGAACAAAAATTAATTAACATAAAAGAAAAGAAGAGGCAGGATTTACTTGGTTACAACTGAAGAGGTTGTTAGTCCTAGACTTTAAAAGCTCCACTATAAATATCCTTTTGGAGGAATAGCCTCTTACAATAATTAAGTACAAAAAATAAAAAGAAGTAAACAATAGAAGCAATTTTTCATTTTCAAGTGTTGTATAGAACTAGGGTTGTAAACGAATCAAGCCGGCTTACGAGCTTTTTGAGCCGGCTCAAAAAATATTCGATTCGTATTCGAATTTATCAAATTCGAGCCAAACTCGAACATGTTCAAACTTTTTTTCGAGCCGAACTCGAGCCAAAATTATATTGTTTGATATTTCGCGAGCCACTCGCGAGCCTTAATATTTTATTAATATGAGTTAAATATATATTAAATAAATAAATTTCAAGCCTTTCGAGTACCGATTTTCGAGCAATAATTCGAATAGTTCACGAACATGTTCGAATCTTTCGAGCTGAACTCGAACTTGAGCCCTAATTCGAACCAAACTCGAACACAAAAGTTTAAATTTTTCGAGCTTTGAATCAAGCTCGAACTTGAATATACCTATTTCGAGCTGAATTTGATCCTTAAATTTTTCAGCATATTCGGCTCGATTCGATTCGTTTACACCCCTATATAGAACTCCTAGGACCAGGGCTTTATTTATAGCCCATTGTGTTGGTGCATGTTATACTAATAATCAGGCTTTGATATATGACAAATAGGTTAAAGCTAGATGTGTTATTTGTCTAACTTTTTACCAAGTGTGCAGGATTTGATGGGTTTAGAGGACCAAAACACCAGGCTGAAGTCCAACTAGGTTGATAGTTGGTAAGAAGTCCAGATTAGTTGAGATCTGGTAGAAGAAAGTCTAGTTAGGTTGACAACTAGCTGAAGTCCAGATTGGTTGTGAGCTGGCAGAAGGAAGTCCAGTTGGGTTGACAACTAGCTGAAGTCCAGATTAGTTGTGATCTGTCAATAAGTCCTAGTGGGGCAAGAGATCTAACATCAATGAAGTCTATGATTGGTAAGTGGAGGTAAGCAACTAGAGGAGAGATCCAATGAAGATGTGTTCTCGGTTGAGGGAACAGTAGGTGTCGGTCCGACCTAGAGTTTCAACAAAAGTCAGAGTCAGGATTGGACAGTCCAGAGACTGTCAAAGTTTACCTTTATATATTATGTTTGCTTGAACTAACTCTTTTTTATAGAAAAGACAAAGATGAAAAAGGGTGGTCCGGGCGCCCGGAGTCCAGGTGTTCAAGCGCCCGAAGTTCAGGCACTCGGGCAAGCTTAGCAAAGGGAGCGCCCTCGAGCGGGTGCCTGGCCAGGCACCCAGGCAGTCTAGGGACCCGAAGGTGCTCCAGACGCCCGGAGGTGCTCCAAGCACCCGAACAAGGGAAATTTTATCTTCACGCTGCGTTGGAGCTCAATGACTGGCAGGCTCACATCGGCAGTCCAGGCACTCAGAGGGGGTCCGAGCGTCCAAAGGTGGATAAACTTCGAGGATGAAGTTTCGACGAGAGCTCTCCATGTCAACACAGTCTAAGTGCCCGGGAGGGGATCAAGGCACCCGGACGGGGCTATAAAAGGAGGTTTCAACCAACTGCTTAAACACAACATTCTCTACGACTTTCATACTCGCACGCTGTTCCGAAAAGACCTTTAGGGTACTGACAAACTGCTCCAATAAACTACGCTTGCTCTTTCTATTTTGTATTGTTAGTATATTTTTATTTCTTACAATTTGTATTTAATCTTTGCATTCATCATTCGTGATTATAGTGATTGCCCAACGAAAGAACTCAATGAGTACGGATCTTAAAATAGGAGTCATCGAAGGCTCTGAACTAAGTAAAAATTACTGTGTTAATATTTTGAGTCTGTTTGTTTTCTACTGCGTAGTCTCGTGATTTTTGAAAAAATGACGGCCGCTATTCACCCCCCCCCCCCCTCTAGCATCTTTATGATCTGGCACATTAATTGAAATAGCCATGTTAATGACATGGCACTTCTGGGTGCATAGACCCAATCCAGGTGCCCTAGCGGTGCAAGTTTATCAACATCGCAATGGCTTGGAGATAAAACTTTATGCTTGCCTAGGCACCTAGATTGGTCTAGATGCCTGAAGTGTTGATGATGTGGACCCAAGTGTTGGTTGCTACTCGGAAAACCTAATGGTTCCACTGTACAAAAATTTTGTACAAAGGTCTGAACCTTTTCCTAGCTACCATGTGTTCTTTTAAATTAAACTTGGATCGCCTGCGGAACTTAACACGTTTGATCCAAAGTTTAATTTATTTGCTCTTTTAGGTTTAGACTTGGATCTCCTGCGGAACTTAACACGTTCGATCCAAATCACCTAGGTTATTAATTCCATTAAATATAATTTCCAAAATTAGCTTCCAGGACTGCATGGCGAGGCACATGGCCTTCTTGGATATGGGAACAACCACCACCGCCTAGACAAAGCCTTTTAAGGAAAGCTAATATTTAATTTCCTTAAATAACTTTAGGTCAACCAAAAGGAACAATCAAATCACAAGGAAAAGAAAAATAAAAGAACACAACATCGAAAACTAATTCGAAATACTAGAATCGCATGCCTCTTGTATTTGGTATTTTTACATGGAGATAAAACTAACATGATACGGAAAACTATATTAGTTATACCTTACTTAGTAGATAATGACCTCTTGATCTTCTACCGTATTCCTCTTCTAATCCCGAACGTTGTGTGGGCAACGATCTTCCGAGATGAGAACCACCAAGGCACCTTCTTTTTCTTTGCAAGGTTTGGCCACCACATGACTCCAAGAAAGGATGAGGTTCGGCTACCACCACCAAGCTTCAAGGGATGCAAGAGAGAAGCCTCCTTTCTCTCCTTTTCTCTAAGCTAGATCTGGCCACCACAAGGACTCCAAGAGAACAAGATGGTTCGGCCACAAGAGGGAGAAGAGAGAAGAGGAAGAGGCCGGCCACCAAGGAAGAGAGGGAGGAAAAGAATAATAGAGTCGTTCACCATGAAGCCTCCTCTACCCCCTCTTTTATAATCCTTGGTCTTGGCAAATAAGGAAAATTTAATAAAAACTTCCTTAATTCTTTTGCCATTGAAAAATAAAATTTATTTAATTAAAAATAATTTTCTTCTCATCAATTCATATGGCCGGCCATATTAAAGCTACAAACAAGGAGAATTTTAATTAATTAAAACTTCCTAATTTATCTCCAGAAATTTTTAAAAAATTTCTCCAATAATTTTCATCCCTTCATGATTGGTTAATAAAAAGGAAATTTTATAAATTAAAATCTTTCTTTTAAACATGTGGATAAAAAGAAAGTTATCTCTAAAAATTAAAATCTCTTTTAATCTACAAATAAGGAAAGATATCAAATCTTTTCTTAATCTCTTGTAGAAACTTATAAAAGAGAATATTTAATTTTTAAACTCTCTTTTAAATCATGAACATGGTTAAAAAGGAAAGTTTTCTTAAAATTTAAAATCCACCTTTTAATCAACAAATAAGGAAAGATTTCAAATTTTAAACTCTCTTTTAAACATGTAGATGATTTACAAATAAGGAAAGTTTTTACCAAAAAATTAAAACCATCCTTTTAATCTACAAATAAGGAAAGAGATTAATCTCTTCTCTTAATCTTTTGTAGAAAGCTATAAAAGGAAATTTTTAATTTTTAAACTTTCTTTTAAAACCATGGTATCCACATAAGAAATAATTTTAATAAAAATCTTTTTTAATATTTTAGTGGCCAACCACCTAAGCTTGGGACCCAAGCTTTGGCCGGCCACCAACTTGGCACATCCACTTGGTCTTGGCCGACCCTAGCTTGGGTTCCAAGCTAGCTTGGCCGGCCCCATTGGATGGGTAAGAAGGTAGGTATGTGGTGGGTATAAATCTCTATATACAAGAGGCTACGATAGGGACCGAGAGGAGGAATTGGTTTTGGTCTCCCGATAAAATTAAGCATCCCGTGTTCGCCCCGAACACACAACTTAATTTTATCAATAATAATTCATTCCACTAGAGAACTATTATTGAACTACCGCACCAATCCCAAATTACATTTTGGGCTCCTTCTTATTATGAGTGTGTTAGTCTCCATGTGTTTAAGATGTCGAATGTCCACTAATTAAGTGAGTTACTGACAACTCATTTAATTAATATCTTAGTCCAAGAGTAGTACCACTCAACCTTATCGTCATGTCGGACTAAGTCCACCTGCAGGGTTTAACATGACAATCCTTATGAGCTCCTCTTGGGGACATTCTCAACCTAGATTACTAGGACACAATTTCCTTCTATAATCAACAACACATACTATAAGTGATATCATTTCCCAACTTATCAGGCTTATTGATTTATCGAACTAAATCTCACCCATTGATAAATTAAAGAAATAAATATCAAATATATATGCTTGTTATTATATTAGGATTAAGAGCACACACTTCCATAATAACTGAGGTCTTTGTCCCTTTATAAAGTCAGTATAAAAGAGACGACCTCTAATGGTCCTACTCAATACACTCAAAGTGTACTAGTGTAATTATATAGTTAAGACAAACTAATACATAATTACACTACGATCTTCCAATGGTTTGTTCCTTTCCATCTTGATCGTGAGCTACTGTTTATAATTTATAAGGTACTGATAACATGATTCTCTGTGTGTGACACCACACACCATGTTATCTACAATATAAATTAATTGAACAACTACATTTATCATAAATGTAGACATTTGACCAATGTGATTCTTATTTCTAGATAAATGTTTATATCAAAAACTAGGCTTTTAGTATACATCGTAACAATCTCCCACTTATACTAAAAGACTAACCTGCTATATCTGCTGTCATCCATCTGAATCCCAACCCTTCAACATGCCCATCAAAAGCTTTTTCCTTAAGGGCCTTAGTGAAAAGATCTATAGGTCATCATCTGATGCAATCTAGGTAGCAACAACTTCTCCTCATTTATACGATTTCTCGTATTGGGTGGTACTTGCGCTCTATTGTGTTTACTTGCCTTATAGACTCATGGTTTCTTCGAGTTTGCTACTGCACCACTATTATTACAATAAATTGTAATAATCTTTGGACAAACCAGAAATCATATCTAAGTCTATCTTGAGGTTATTGAGTCATTTAGCTTTTATGGCTACCTCAGAGGCTTGCCATATACTCAGCTTCTATGGTGGAGTCCAGAAAAATACTTATGCTTATCACTCTTCCATAGTTATGACTTTACCTCCTAAAGTAAACACAAAACCCCGAGGTTGACTAACTATTATCCCTATCTGATTGGAAGTCAAAATCCGTGCAACCCACAGGGACCAAATCAACTGCCTTGTAACCTAGCATATAATTTCTAGTGCCTCTAAGGTACTTTAATATATACTTTATTGTAGTCCAATGTCCTTGTCTAAGGTTACTTTGATATCTGCGAACTATACCCTTGGCAAAACAGATTTCTGAACTCGTGCATAGCATACATTAGGCTTCCCACAGCCGAAGCATAAAGAACTGCCTTCATTTCCTCTATCTACTTTGATGTCTACGGAGACATCTCTTTAGATAAAGTTACTCCATGCTAAAAAGGTAAGAAGCCTTTCTTGGAGTTTTGCATGCTTAAAACGAGCAAGGATTTTTTCGATATATGAAGCTTAGGATAAGTAAAATATTCTTTTCTTGCGATCCCTTATACTTTGATCCCAAGAATATATACATTCTCCCAAGTCCTTTATATTGAATTATTTGGACAACCATACCCTTACTTCTGACAACATTTTGATATTGTTTCCAACTACCAAAAATGTTATCTATGTATAGTACAAGAAATACCACCACGTTTCCATCACACTTTTTGTATATACAAGACTTATCCGGTTACTAAATAAATCCATAGGTCTAGATTCCTTTGATAAACCGGATGTTCCAAGACCTTGAAGCTTTGCCTCAGTCCATAGACTGATTGAGCTTGCACACAAAATATTCTTTGCCCTTTGCAATGAAACCTTCTGGTTGCTTTGTATGGATGCTTTCTTCAAGACTTCCATTAAGGAATGCTGTCTTGACATCCACTTGCCAAATAGATAAAAGAATCCGGATAGACTTAAGCATGACTACCAGTGAAAAAGTTTCCTTTTTCATCAAGTCTTGCTTTGAAAATTTCCACCTTCCTGTCTATCCATCTTTTCCTATTGTAGACCTATTTTCATCCAATGGCTTTTACACCATCTGGTGGTTCTACAAGCTTCCAGATTTGATTAGAATACATATATTCTAATTCTGTATTCATTGCTCTTTGCCAAGATGCTGCATCTTTATCTTGGAGTGCTTCATCATATTTCCGGGATCAGGCTCATGTTAATTTGGGATCAAGTCCAAAAACTCTCCCAAAACATGAATCTTTTTGGTTGTTTGACAACCCTCCCACTATGATGATGCACTGTCTATAATTGTGTATCATTTATGATACGTGTTACAGTTTCTTGTGATATTTCATCTTGTACAGTTGGTATTAGATTAGACATGTCCTTTATTATTTCCTTAAGAACAAATTTACTTATGGGCACATGGTTTATTACATAGTCATTTTCTAAAAATCGGTCATTGATGCTATCAATGATCTTCTGATTTTCAAGACTATAAACCTACTTTCATTTCTCTAGGATAACCCATAAACAAGTAAATTCCTGTCCAACTTTATCAGTGTATCTCATGTGCTAGACCACCCAAATCCGAATATACTTCAGACTAGATTTACACCCAATCTGCAATTCTATGGGAGTAGAGAGTTCTGACTTAGAAGGTACTATGTTCACTTCCGTTTCCAGTATATATCCTTAAAACAAATTTGGTAATAACTCATCATCGATCTAATTATTCCATAAGAGCCTTATACCTTCTTTCTACTACACCATTCTGTTAGGGTGTACCAGGTGCAGTTAGTTGGGATTAAATCCCTACTTTTGATAAGTAACTCCTAAATTGTCCCAAGAGGTACTTGCCACTACGATCTTACCATAGTGACTTGATACTTTTACTTTAACGTTTCTCCGCATCAGCCTTATACTCTTTGAACTAATCAAAGTACTTAGTCTTGCGGCACATTAAGTAAATGTATTTGTATATTGAATAGTTGTCTATAAATAGACGAAATATTTGATACTACCTCTTGCCTGGATAGTCATAGGATCACACAAATCAGAATGAACCAATCCTAACATATCTTTGGCTCCATACCCCTTAGACTTTAAAAGCTTCTTGGTTATTTTTCCTTCCAAGTAAGACTCGCAGGTTGGAAAGATTTCCACTACTAATGAACCCAAAAGTTCATCAACTACCAATGAATCCTACTCAAGTTAATATAACCTAGCTTTAGATGCCAAAGATATAATTGGTTCATTTCCGAAGGTTGCTTTCTCTTAAAGTTAGAAGATGTGTTACTAATTTCCATTTGTTGCATCGTGGGAGTTATTAGATTATAAATTGTCAACCAACATACCAGAACTTTCCTATTTTTCTTGATAACAACTTTGTTATCAAAATAGACATAATATATATTCTATAATAGTTTAGAAACTGAAATCAGGTTCTTTCTAAACTTAGTATGTAAAGACAATTTCTAATAATCCATATTTTATTCCTATTAGAGAATAAACCTCTCCCACTGCAATAGTTGCTACTTTTGCAGTAGTGCCCATGTGGACGGTGTTTTTATTTTCATTTAGTTGTCGGGTTTCCTAGAACCCTGCAATGAATTGCAGACATGATTAATGGCATCTGTATCTACACTCCAGGTTCTGGTAGATAACACCACTAGACATGTTTCAACTAATGAATTAAATACACCTATATTGTTCTTAGTTCTAAGAAGACAGTCTACCTTAATGTCCAAGTCCTATTTCCAATCATTACAATTGGGACTACTAAGTCTTTTTTATAGTATAACAACTAGGGGATTGACAAACATTTTAAATCCTAAGAGTCACAAAAATATTTGGTCAAGATCAACTCCTTAAAATTCCCATGAATTTTGTATGCCACGATAGTGTGGACGTATACAAAATCAAAGAGGAGATTTTATCCATTAATTTTATTATCTCATCAACTTTACTTTATGATGAATAAAATTAATAGTTGATCTGTCTTTCATCAAATATTTGGTCAAAACTTTTGAATTTAAAATAACATTGATTCCTCAAACAATATTATTTAAATTCACCAACACCTCAAACACCATGAATTTTGCATGCCACGATAGTGTGGACATATACAAAATTTAATCAAACATTTGTAAGAGGAGTTTTTAATTTTATTATCTTGTCAACCTATTTATTTGACAAATTAATAGTTGGTTTTCTTCGGTCACACAAATAATAGCAGTGACTCCGATGGGGAGGATACTATTAGACGTGCCTAAGTGTATACCATTACTTGACACTAAGTCCATTAATAAGATTGTGCCCCTTCCGATGGGGAAGATCACACACTCTTAATTAACTTCCTATAGTCATCCAAAATGGAAGTTTAATCTAGTGATCTGCAAACAAGATCATCCGATATGGAGGAAGGCACTCAGAGCCAACGCGCAAGCTTGTTGCATCACTTATAAACCAGT
Organism: Zingiber officinale; assembly: GCF_018446385.1. Lineage (NCBI taxonomy): Eukaryota > Viridiplantae > Streptophyta > Magnoliopsida > Zingiberales > Zingiberaceae > Zingiber > Zingiber officinale. The sequence goes on along the minus strand of NC_056004.1, from coordinate 34,720,909 downwards.
AATGGAGACCGTGAAATTTATTTTAAAAAAAAATAAATCTCTCTCCCACTTAGTTATTTAAAGTGAGGAATTTTGACTATGCTAGCCTACTTAACATGCATACTAACAAGCACACACAGCACAGCATAAAAGCAATAAATAGAAAAACTAATTTTCAACTATTATGGCTTTTATCTATTGCTGTCCTCCGTGTGTCACCAACCCTAGATGCTGTCATCTTTGGCCACCGCCACTGGGTCTAGTTGTCGCATCCATCTTGCTCCTTGTTCCGCTGCGCCTCTGGTCCTCAAAAGGTTCCACGCCTTGCAAGATTCAATCCGCGACATAAATAGAATTTTACATTTTTTGATCCTATATTCCTCGAAGGAATGTACATGTAAACTAGATCGAACATAAAATAAAATTTACATCCATCGATCCTATATTCCATAAAAGGAATGTACATGTAACTATATCAAAAAATAAAATCCTAATAAAACTAAATACAGCTCCTGCTGTATTTTATAATACAATCATGCACACACAATATAATGCCCTTGACATGTCCAAGGGTCCAATCACACACAATATCTATAAGCCATAATAGTTGGATCCTGCATCCACAAAGTTAGCACATCCTACTATTATCCTGCCTAAATTATGTATGACATGTGCATAATTAAACTAATACCAAATACACAGAGGCAAAACCCTAGCTCTGATACCAATTGTTGGTTGCTACTCGGAAAACCTAATGGTTCCACTGTACAAAAATTTTGTACAAAGGTCTGAACCTTTTCCTAGCTACCATGTGTTCTTTTAAATTAAACTTGGATCGCCTGCAGAACTTAACACGTTTGATCCAAAGTTTAATTTATTTGTTCTTTTAGGTTTAGACTTGGATCTCCTGCGGAACTTAACACGTTCGATCCAAATCACCTAGGTTATTAATTCCATTAAATATAATTTCCAAAATTGGCTTCCAGGACTGCATGGCAAGGCACATGGCATTCTTGGATATGGGAACAACCACCACCGCCTAGACAAAGCCTTTTAAGGAAAGCTAATATTTAATTTCCTTAAATAACTTTAGGTCAACCAAAAGGAGCAATCAAATCACAAGGAAAAGAAAAATAAAAGAACACAACATCGAAAACTAATTCGAAATACTAGAATCGCATGCCTCTTGTATTTGGTATTTTTACATGGAGATAAAACTAACATGATGCGGAAAACTATATTAGTTATACCTTACTTAGTAGATAATGACCTCTTGATCTTCTACCGTATTCCTCTTCTAATCCCGGACGTTGTGTGGGCAACGATCTTCCGAGACGAGAACCACCAAGGCACCTTCTTCTTCTTTGCAAGGTTCGGCCACCACATGACTCCAAGAAAGGATGAGGTTCGGCCACCACCACCAAGCTCCAAGGGATGCAAGAGCGAAGCCTCCTTTCTCTCCTTTTCTCCAAGCTAGATCCGGCCACCACAAGGACTCCAAGAGAACAAGATGGTTCGGCCACAAGAGGGAGAAGAGAGAAGAGGAAGAGGCCGGCCACCAAGGAAGAGAGGGAGGAAAAGAATAATAGAGTCGTTCACCATGAAGCCTCCTCTACCCTCTCTTTTATAATCCTTGGTCTTGGCAAATAAGGAAAATTTAATAAAAACTTCCTTAATTCTTTTGCCATTGAAAAAGAAAATTTATTTAATTAAAAACAATTTTCTTCTCATCAATTCATATGGCCGGCCATATTAAAGCTACAAACAAGGAGAATTTTAATTAATTAAAATTTCCTAATTTGTCTCCAGAAATTTTTAAAAAATTTCTCCAATAATTTTCATCCCTTCATGATTGGTTAATAAAAAGGAAATTTTATAAATTAAAATCTTTCTTTTAAACATGTGGATAAAAAGAAAATTATCTCTAAAAATTAAAATCTCTTTTAATCTACAAATAAGGAAAGATATCAAATCTTTTCGTAATCTCTTGTAGAAACTTATAAAAGAGAATATTTAATTTTTAAACTCTCTTTTAAATCATGAACATGGTTAAAAAGGAAAGTTTTCTTAAAATTTAAAATCCACCTTTTAATCAACAAATAAGGAAAGATTTCAAATTTTAAACTCTCTTTTAAACATTTAGATGATTTACAAATAAGTAAAGTTTTTACCAAAAAATTAAAACCATCCTTTTAATCTACAAATAAGGAAAGAGATTAATCTCTTCTCTTAATCTTTTGTAGAAAGCTATAAAAGGAAATTTTTAATTTTTAAACTTTCTTTTAAAACCAAGGTATCCACATAAGAAATAATTTTAATAAAAATCTTTTTTAATATTTTAGTGGTCAGCCACCTAAGATTGGGACCCAAGCTTTGGCCGGCCACCAACTTGGCACATCCACTTGGTCTTGGCCGGCCCTAGCTTGGGTTCCAAGCTAGCTTGGCCGGCCCCATTGGATGGGTAAGAAGGTAGGTATATGGTGGGTATAAATCTCTATATACAAGAGGCTGCGATAGGGACCGAGAGGAGGAATTGGTTTTGGTCTCCCGATAAAATTAAGCATCCCGTGTTCGCTCCGAACACACAACTTAATTTTATCAATAATAATTCATTCCACTAGAGAACTATTATTGAACTACTGCACCAATCCCAAATTACATTTTGGACTCCTTCTTATTATGAGTGTGTTAGTTTCCATGTGTTTAAGATGTCGAATGTCCACTAATTAAGTGAGTTACTGACAACTCATTTAATTAATATCTTAGTCCAAGAGTAGTACCACTCAACCTTATCATCATGTCGGACTAAGTCCACCTGCAGGGTTTAACATGACAATCCTTATGAGCTCCTCTTGGGGACATTCTCAACCTAGATTACTAGGACATAATTTCCTTCTATAATCAACAACACACACTATAAGTGATATCATTTCCCAACTTATCGGGCTTATTGATTTATCGAACTAAATCTCACCCATTGATAAATTAAAGAAATAAATATCAAATATATATGCTTGTTATTATATTAGGATTAAGAGCACACACTTCCATAATAACTGAGGTCTTTGTCCCTTTATAAAGTCAGTATAAAAGAGACGACCTCTAATGGTCCTACTCAATACACTCAAAGTGTACTAGTGTAATTATATAGTTAAGACAAACTAATACCTAATTACACTACGATCTTCCAATGGTTTGTTCCTTTCCATCTTGATCATGAGCTACTGTTTATAATTTATAAGGTACTGATAACATGATCCTCTGTGTGTGACACCACACACCATGTTATCTACAATATAAATTAATTGAACAACTACATTTATCATTGATCCTGTCCGAACCAGGAGTCAACGGACACTGGGCACGTGGCGCTCCCTGCTGGATCCTCGAGTGCTCCGGCGTTCCTGCAGCAAAACCGAGCCGGGAGGGGTGTCCCGGCGACGGCCCTCCGACGCTCAAGTCAGGCGAGGAATAACAAAAAGGTGGCCTCAGGATGAAGACTCGCATACCTCCGATGAAGAAATGGAGACCTTATATAGACCTATTGAAGGAGCCTGGGCGCGCGAATCAAAGCAATCACCTGCTTTCGACCATGCCCAGGTATGGGTCTGTCAGAAGGACCATGCCCAGGTATGGGTCTGTCAGAAAGACGTCCATAAGGCCATACCGCTACTATATCAACCTCTCCATGATGTGACGGCGAGATCCTCCATCATGCACTCTGGTGTATAGTGTACTCATCAGACATGCCTTTGCTGACATTCCCTATCCTGAGTCGAACGAATAGGCCGCTCGGCTAACCTTCGTACCCTCGCCCTTATCCTGGCCGAACGGACCATCCGCTCGGACCTTCAGTCCCAGCCGGGCAGATGCCCCGCTCGGCCATTCGGTTCTCCCGGCTTGGCGTCGGAAACCCCAGCCCATGACTGGGTTATCTTTGGTTCCGCTCGGACCTACTCAGCTGCTCGGCGCGGCCATTAACCGCTTAGTCAGCCCTCCATCTGTCCTCAAGCTGAGACCCTTCAGGAAGTGGATCCCCCATTCTTACCGCTGGATCACTTGCCTTCCCTTCAAGTCTAGTCGAAGGAGGCAGTGAGTCCGACTGACTGGACTATGTGCCCGAGCGGGTGGTCGCCGCCTTACCGTCGCTTATAATATCCCTTGAGCCGTTCGACCCTTATGCCAAATTCAGCCGCTCGGCTCTTCGTTTTGGTTGTCTTGTCGCTCAACGTGGATGTTTGCTTGTCTAAATCTTCTCGAAAATCACGCAAATCCTCTTCATTAAGCCGAAGCATGCGCGGTATGGGCGCCTTAATTGGCCTGGTGACAGAGCGCCACGTGGCTCTTCTTGCGTGGCGGTGATGATCCGTACGATGGGACGCCGATTACTTTAAAATGGACGGTTAGATGATGACCTCGTCTCTCGTGACCTGCATACGACGGCGGAGGCCGACCGGCCTCGGCCGTATAAAGCCTCCGTCTCCTTCCTTCGCCGCATGTTTGCTTGCGCGTTGTCCTTCTGCCTCTTCTTCCGCTGTGACCTCCGACGATCCAGTTCCTGTTTTTCGGCGGCTACCATCCCACCGGTGATCCTTTCCGCCCGTTTCCTTCTCAGTGAGTCTTCTCCCTTCGTTTACAAGGTCTTCCCAACTCGTTTTGCCTCTTTTGTTCCCATTCCTTCGGTTTCTTGCTATCTTTTTGCTTCTCCGAGATGGCAAGCTCCTCCGAACCCGCTATTGATATTCATGGCCCTTGGTATCTGACCATGGAGAGTCGATTGGATGAAGAGGGCGCTCGGCGCCTTGTTCGGACGTACGGGATTCCTGCTGACCATGAAATAGTTATAGCCGACCCGACTGACCGGCCCCATGACCCTCCGATCGGCACCGTTTGTTTTTTTCTAGACCAATTCCAGGGCGGCCTTAGATTTCCTACCCATCCCTTTATTTTAGAGGTTTATAATTATTTCCGCATCCCGCTCGGCCAACTTGTGACGAATTCCTTTAGGCTGCTGAGCGGGGTGGTCGTCCTTTTTAAGCTGCACAATATCCCACTCGACCCCAAGATATTCCACTATTTCTTCTACCCCAAACAATCCGAGTTGGGCACTTTTATTTTCCAAAGTAGAATAGGCTTCAAATTTTTTGATAATATGCCGACCTCCAACAAGCACTGGAAGGAGTTCTTCTTCTATATCGACTTCGGGCGGCCACCTTTAGAACCAAATGATGGACCGCGTCTGAAGCCAGCCGGCAAATTCAGAAGCGATCCAGCCTACCTTCATGCGTGAGCGGTTGTATGCAGTCAGCAGTACAAAATCGACCAGTTGCTTCTCAAGGGGGTGTTGTACATTTTTGGATTATCTCCCGTTCGAGCCAACCTCCCCTACCGCATGGGTAAGGACTCTTTACTTCTCTCACCTTTTTTGTCTAACTGATTTTAATTTCTTCTGCTGCAGCTGAAGTCATGTGGCGCTCCAAGGCTACCGACCATCTGAAATTGAAGGCCGTGGAGATTGAGGCGGCCACCAAAAAAGAACTCGCCGAGCGGGGTCTAATCCCCAGCCGCCCGGCAGCTACAGGAGAGGGGGGGACGCAGTCCGCTCCTGAAACAGAAGTTACTCCATCCGCTTCAACAGAGGTTGAGGCGGATCCTGTTTCCTCTGCCCCAGCCGAGCTGGGAGTCCCCCAGGCCGGGGATTCACCACTGGAAGCTCGGCGGAAACGTCGAAGAGATCCCAGCCTTCCGCCGACCCAAGAGGGCGAACCACATGCGCCGATCGAGGTCGCTTCGCCTGATCGCACGCCGTCGCAGATCGGGACCTCAGTGATCTCGCCCACCGCACAGCCCTCTGGCTCCCCTCCACGGACTCGTCGTCGCCTACGACGGTTGGGCGAAACTTCAACCATTGGGGAGTCCTCGGGCCAGGCGACTGAGGCTGAGGAAGTGCCGGCCGGCCACCCGACCATCAAGACTACCCTCCGATTCCCATCGGAGGAATATTTACTGTCTGCCGACCGGCCATCAAGCCCCGTTCATGAAATAACTCTGACGGGTCCGCTCGCCAAGCTCTTCGAGGACGCCCAGATTCAGGTGGCCCTCATGACGCCCAAGCAGCTCGGCGATAACAACATGCAGCAGGCCACTCAGGTACGTTCATTTTTCTTCCCGTGCCATGCTACCGTTTGGCTCTTGATTTTATTATTTCCTTTATAGCGTTGGGCTGAGCAAATCACCACTAGCCATCGGCTAGCCGAGCTAGAGGATCTCCTGGAAAAACTCCAAGTGTCGGGAGGTCCATCAGCCGAGCGGGAGAAACAAGCCCTCGAGGCCGAACAGAAGAAGGCCGCCGACCTGGCTACAGAGGTGGCTCGACTCGAAGACTTGGTGAAGAAGCGCGACGGGGACGTGAAGCGTGCCAGTAGCCGGAAGAGGCGGGCGATTGCTGATCTGGATAAGATGAAAGTTGAAGTCAGAGCCTAGATCGGCAATCTAAAAGTTGGAGTCCCAATGGTCGGCTGCCGAGCAGGATGGGCGCTCTGCAAGCGCACCAAGCGGTGGACGAGAAAGTTCTTCAAGATTCGATTGCCTCTCGGGCGCCGAACAATATAAGGAGGGAGAGTCGAGTCGCCTAGCAGCAGCGCGCCAAGAATACCTCCGCTCGGAACGGTTCGGCGCAAAATTCGGCGGCAACGTTTCCTCAACTTTCGCCGAGGCGGTCAAGGTCACCATGGCGTACTTGAAGAAGGGTGGCCACCTTCCCGCGGGGATGCACATTCCTGCTTCCGACCTGGCGGCCATGATAGATGATATCCCAGACGCCTTTTTTAATTTTGAGGACCCGGAGTGAGGCGAGCTCTTCTAAGTACTTTCTGTATTTCATCCACTTTGCGAATGTAAAACTTTTGTACGTGCCGTTCGGCATAATTGTGTTCCTTTACTTGTATTTTTGTTTGCCCTTCATTGCCCCTTTTTATTCTGTTTGATGCTCATTCGTAGAATCAATTAGGCTCCACGTGTTTCTCACTAGACAACCGATCAGGTTAATCGATTGGCTCGTTTTCCTCAAAATCGTTTAGCGATTGGTTAATTAATTTAGTACTTGCGAACGCTCGTTATTTGGCGTCCTTAGTTCCGTCCAAGTTCACAGTCGCGGGTTCGTCTCTCGATCTTTAACGTCGGAGCTCGACGGCGCGAATATTTATAGTCGATCAGCGCGGCTCTCGATCTTTAACGACGGGGCTCGTCGGCCTTCCGCTCGGACGTTTATAGACGCCGGCTCGTCTCTCGATCTTTAACGTCGGAGCTCGACGGCGCGGATATTTATAGCCGATCGGCGCGGCTCTCGATTTTTAACGACGGGGCTCGTCGACCTTCCGCTCGGACGTTTATAGACGCCGGCTCGTCTCTCGATCTTTAACGTCGGAGCTCGACGGCGCGGATATTTATAGCCGATCGGCGCGGCTCTCGATTTTTAACGACCGGGCTCGTCGACCTTCCGCCGGACGTTTATAGGCGCCACTCGTCTCGATCTTTAGCGTCGGGCTCGGCGGCGGGATATTTATAGCCGATCGGCGCGGCTCGATTTTAACGGCGGGCTCGTCGACCTTCCGCTCGGGCGTATAGACGTCGGCTCGTCTCTCGATCTTTAACGCCGGAGCTCGTCGGCGCGGATATTTATAGCCGATCGGCGCGGCTCTCGATTTTAACGACGGGCTCGTCGACCTTCCGCTCGGACGTTATAGACGCCGGCTCGTCTCGATCTTTAACGTCGGAGTCGGCGGCGCGGATATTTATAGCCGATCGGCGCGGCTCTCGATTTTTAACGACGGGGCTCGTCGACCTTCCGCTCGGACGTTTATAGACGCCGGCTCGTCTCTCGATCTTTAACGTCGGAGCTCGACGGCGCGGATATTTATAGCCGATCGGCGCGGCTCTCGATTTTTAACGACGGGGCTCGTCGACCTTCCGCTCGGACGTTTATAGACGCCGGCTCGTCTCTCGATCTTTAACGTCGGAGCTCGACGGCGTGGATATTTATAGCCGATCGGCGCGGCTCTACGGTTTAACGTCTGGGCTAGACGGGCTTTCAGGATAATTTTGACGATTCCGTTCGGCGAAGCTTTTTGCCCTCCTTTTTATCACTTTTGGTTCCTTTCACCCAGCTTGGATAACGTACTCTTGGCCGAATGGCTCAGGGTCCGCTTCGTCGAGCATTTTGGCTAGGATAATATACCTCCGTCCGAATGGTACGGGGCCTTCAATCTTCGAGCGCTTGGCTCGACCCATTTACCTCCGGCCGAGCGGCTCGGGGCCTTCGTTCCTTTGTTGGCGATGCCTTATTTGTTCTCTTGATTTTTCGTTTCTGCATTTCAAGTATTCAGTCGAAAAAAGTACACAGGATGAATTACATAGGCACACCTTTCACCCTGCCCGGTAAGGCTGGAGGTGGTTCGCGCTCCACGGCCTATCTAGCTGCCGACCTTCCTCATCCTCCAAATAATACGCACCCGAGCGAAGCTTCTCGATGATTTTGAAGGGACCTGCCTCGAGCTTGCTGACGTCGCCGGCCGGCTTGACTTTCTTCGAGACAAGATCGCCAACCTGGAATGATCCGGGAATGACGCGCGGTTGTAGTTTTGCTTCATCCGGTGCCATCAGCCGGACGGACGCCTTTGCCCTCTCCTCTTCTACCAAATCCAGCTCCATGTTCCTCCGTTCGGCGTTGTCATCATCGTAGCTCTGGATCGGGCGGACTCAACGCCGACTTCGACCGGAATGAGCGGCATCGCCGCCATATACCAAATGGAACGGTGTGACTCTGTCCCTTCTTTTGGCGTCGTTCGGATGGCCCACAAGGCGCTCGGCACTTCATCCGCCAACTTCCTCCCAAATGGTCGAGCCGGTAGCGCGAGTCGAGAATTTCGGTTGGCCACTTCACACCGTTGCTCACGAGGATAGGCCACGACGTGAAATGTTGCTCAATGCCGTAGCTTTTGCACCAATCCTCTAACATCTTCCCTATGAACTGCCGCTGGTTGTCGGACACTAGTCGGCGAGGAATGCCGAACCAAATGATGTGTTGCGGATGAATTTTTAACCATTTGTTCAGTGATCTTTGCCGGCTCGGCCTCCACCCAATTGGAGAAATAGTCGACCGCCACTAGTAAGATTTCCTCGCCATCGGAAATGGACCGACAATATCCATTCCCCATTGGTCGAACGGGCATGAAACGCTTGACGCCTTCATTTCTTCGGCTGGTCGGTGGGAGAAGTTGCGATACTTCTGGCATGAAAGGCAGGTAGATACTGTCCGAGCGGCATCTGTTTGTAAAGTTGGCCAAAAGTATCCAGTCAAGAGGATCTTCTTGGCCAACGAGCGGCCGCCCGGATGCCCCCCGCATGATCCTTGATGCACTTCCTGGAGGATGTAAGCTGAGTCCTCCGAGCTCACACATTTCAGCAAAGGGCGCGAGAAAGCTTTCTTGTAAAGCTGATCTCTGATGAGTGTAAACCGACCGGCTCTTCTTCTGAGGAGCCGGGCTGCATATTCATCGGATGGTGTGGTGCTCGAACGGAGGAATTCTATGATAGGTGTCCTCCAGTCGCTTGGAAACGTGAGGCCTTGCATCCGGTCGACGTGCGCCACCAGCAGTATTTTTTCAATTGGTTGCAGAATGGCGACTGGCGTTATTGAGCTTGCGAGTTTGGCTAACTCATCGGCCGCCTGGTTCTCCGTTCGGGGAATCTTCTGAATAAGCACCTCTCAGAAAGTAGCTTTGAGTTTTTCAAAGGCCTCAGCGTAGAGTTTAAGCCGAACGCTGTTGATTTCAAAGGTGCCGGAAAGTTGCTGAGCGGCCAACTGTGAGTCCGAATAAAGTGTCACCCGACCGGCTCCCACATGCCGTGCAGCCTGTAATCCGGCTATAAGGGCCTCATACTCTGCTTCATTGTTGGTAGCTTTGTAATCTAGCCGGACGGATAGGTGCATCTTTTCTTCTTGAGGTGAGAGTAGTAATATTCCGATCCCACTTCCGAGCCGAGTGGAAGACCCATCCACATATATTCTCCACGTAGCTTCTGGCTCTGGCCTTTGCACTTCGGTCACAAAATCAGCCAAGTATTGCGCTTTGATCGCCGAGCGGGGCTGATATTGGATGTCATTCACTGAGTTCTGCCGTCCACTTGATGAGCCGTCCGGACGCTTCTGGATTCAACAGTACTCTTCCTAGTGGACTGTTCGTCCGGACAATGATGGTGTGAGCCAAGAAATATGGTCGAAGGCGCCGAGCGGCTAAAACCAAAGCAAAGGTCAACTTCTCGAGCCCGGTGTAACGAGATTCAGCATCTTTTAAAATATGGCTCAGAAAATACACCGGCTGCTCCTCGCTGCTGGACCTTACAAGTGCCGAGCCTACAGCATGCTCGGTTGAAGACAGATAAACATAAAGTGACTCACCCCCGACCGGCTTGGCTAGTATAGGCAGGGAATTAAGATACGTCTTCAATTCTTCGAACGCCCGGTCGCACTCCTCGTCCCAGTGAAATTGAGTGGCCTTGCGCAAAATTTTGAAGAAAGGGAGGCTCCGGTCGGCAGTTTTGGAGATGAATCTGGACAATGCGGTTATCCGACCGGTCAACCGCTGTACTTCCCTTGTATTTCTTGGAGGCGTCATGTCTTGTAGAGCTTTCACCTTGCTGGGATTTGCTTCGATTCCTCGCTCGGTCACTATATACCCCAAGAAGCGCCCTCCTTTTGCTCCGAACAGGCACTTCTGGGGATTTAGTTTGACTCCGTATTTGCGTAGCGTTCGGAAGGTTTCTTCCATGTCCTTGAAGAGATCGGCCGCTCGGATGGATTTGATAAGAATGTCGTCCACATAGACTTCCAGATTCCGCCCGATCTGCTCCCTGAACACTTTGTTCATCAAGCGCTGATAGGTGGCCCCGGCGTTCTTCAATCCGAATGGCATCACATTATAGCAGTATGTGCCGTCAGCCGTTACGAAGCTTACTTTTTCTTGATCTTCCCGGGCGAGCGGCACTTGATGATATCCTTGGTAGGCGTCGAGCATGCAAATTAATTCGCAGCCGGCCGTAGAGTCCACCAGCTGATCTATCCGGGGCAGGGGATAAAAATCTTTGGGGCATGCTTTGTTTAAGTCCCGAAAGTCGATGCAGACTCTCCACTTGCCGCCCGGCTTGGAGACTAATACTACGTTAGCCAACCAGCTCGGGAACTGCACCTCGCGTATATGGCCGGCCTCCAAAAGCTTCTCGACTTCCGCCCGGATGATGGAGTTCTGCTCGACACTGAAATCTCTTTTTCTCTGCTTTACCGGCCGAGCGTCCGGTCGGACATGTAACTCGTGCTGCGCTATGCTCGGCGAAATTCCGGGCAACTCATGTGTCGACCAGACGAATACATCATGATTACGTCGGAGGCATTGGATCAGACCCTCTTTCTGCTTCTCCTCCAGATCGGACGCAATAAAGGTGGTGGCCTCCGATCGGATTGGATGAATCTGCACTTCTTCTTTTTCCTCATAAATTAAAGTGGGTGGCTTTTCGGTGATGGCGTTTACCTCGATCCGAGGCGTTTTCCGAGCAGAATTAGCTTCTGCTCTGACCATTTCGATGTAACATCGCCGAGCTGCTAGCTGGTCTCCTCGTGCTTCTCCCACTTTATCCTCCACGGGGAACTTGATCTTCTGATGGAAGGTTGAGACGACCGCTCGGAATTCGCTGAGCGTCGGTCGTCCCAAAATGACGTTGTAGGATGAGGGAGAGTCGACCACCACGAAATTTATGGTCCTAGTCCTCCTGAGCGGCTCCTCTCCTAGCGAAGTAGCCAGCCAGATCTGTCCGACCGGTTGAACTTCGTTGCCCGTAAACCCATAGAGCGGGGTTGTCATGGGTAGCAGCTCGGCTCGATCAATTTGCAGCTGATCGAACGCCTTCTTGAATATGATGTTGACCGAGCTCCCTGTGTCAACGAATATGCGGTGAATAGTGTAATTTGCTATTACCGCTTTAATGAGCAGAGCATCGTCGTGGGGCACTTCAACTCCTTCTAAGTCCCCAGGTCCGAAAGTGATTTCCGGTCCACTTGCCCGCTCCTGGCTGCAACCGACCGCGTGGATCTGGAGCTGCCGGACGCCCGCCTTTCTGGCTCGGTTGGAGTCTCCTCCGGTCGGCCCCCCAGCAATAATGTTGATCTCGCCTCGGGAAGTGTTGCTCCTATTTTCCTCTTCCCGAGCGGACGGTCGGGACCGCTCTCTGGACGCTCGGCGATTCTCCTGTCTTGGAGATCGGTGCCGATCGGGCGTCTGTTGATGTCGCCTCTCGGTGCGAGTCCGGTCGGCTTCATGGGTCCTTTGTCTTGTTGATGGGAGGAGACCGTCGTTCAGCCTTCCTGGCACGGGATTAGCCACGAAGGGAAGACTTGACAATCCCTCGTGTTGTGCGTATCCGTCCGGTGGAAGGAGCGGAACATAGGGTCCATTTGCTTGATCCGAGCGGCGGCTACTTCTTGAACTTGGGACCTCACACGAGGGAGCGGGTTGCTTGACCCTTGGTCCTCTAGGCGGTGATGGCGGTCTGCTGCCTCCTCGGCAGGAGGAGCCCTCTCGGTTGGAGTTTCCTTTTCCGGCGTGCGCTTCTTCCACGTTGATGTATTCATTGGCTCGGTGTAGCATGTGATCATAATCTCGGGGCGGCTTTCGGATGAGCGACCGGAAGAAGTCCCCATCCACTAGGCCTTGGGTGAAGGCATTCATCATGGTCTCCGATGTGGCCGTTGGAATATCCATTGCCACCTTGTTGAACCGCTGGATTTAAGTTGACGATTCTCTCGGCTCTGCTTGATGGCGAACAAGTGACACTTGTCTTCGATAACGCACTGGCTGGCGAGTGGTGGAGGAAGGCCGTTGGAAGTCCTTGAAGCTTGTGATGGATCCGTCCGTGACCTCCAAACTACCGTTGAGCCGATCCCGAGAGAGTGGTAAGAAAGACTCGGCACTTTACTCCATCTGTATATTGATGGAGCGTAGCTGTGTTATCGAACTTACCCAGATGATCATCTGGGTCTGTTGTTCCATTATACTCGCCGATCGTCGGAGGCACATAGTGCTTGGGCAGAGGGTCTCGTAGAATAGCCTCCGAAAATTGGCGATTGATCCGCTCGGGAGATGAGTCCGCTCGGGGAGCTTTCCCCTTTCTGTCGTCTCACCTAGGCATTTCGTCGGAAGAAGATCCTCTATCTCTTCGAGTCGGTACGGCTTCAGGGGTGCGAAATAAGGCCCGATGGAATGCGACGGTGGCTGGAGGTGCTTCCGCCCGGCCACCCGACGCAGATGTTGCTTGTTGCTCCGACCGCTCGGCCACTGCTTTCTGTTTCTGCTCCACAAGTTTGGCGGCCCTCATCTCGACCAGAGCGTCGAGTTCTTCTGTTGAAAGCGCCACCGTGTGTTGTCGTCCAGCCTCGTCCATCGTTTCCGTTCGGATACAGGTGCGATTCCCACAGACGGCGCCAATTTGATCCTGTTCGAACCAGGAGTCAACGGACACTGGGCACGTGGCGCTCCCTGCTAGATCCTCGAGTGCTCCGGCGTTCCTGCAGCAAAACCGAGCCGGGAGGGGTGTCCCGGCGACGGCCCTCCGACGCTCAAGTCAGGCAAGGAATAACAAAAAGGTGGCCTCAGGATGAAGACTCGCATACCTCCGATGAAGAAATGGAGACCTTATATAGACCTATTGAAGGAGCCTGGGCGCGCGAATCAAAGCAATCACCTGCTTTCGACCATGCCCAGGTATGGGTCTGTCAGAAGGACCATGCCCAGGTATGGGTCTGTCAGAAAGACGTCTATAAGGCCATACCGCTACTATATCAACCTCTCCATGATGTGACGGCGAGATCCTCCATCGTGCACTCTGGTGTATGGCGTACTCATCAGACATGCCTTTGCTGACATCCCCTATCCTGAGCCGAACGAATAGGCCGCTTGGCTAACCTTCGTACCCTCGCCCTTATCCTGGCCGAACGGACCACCCGCTCGGACCTTCGGTCCCAGCCGGGCAGATGCCCCGCTCGGCCATTCGGTTCTCCCGGCTTGGCGTCGGAAACCCCAGCCCATGACTGGGTTATCTTTGGTTCCGCTCGGACCTACTCAGCTGCTCGGCGCGGCCATTAACCGCTTAGTCAGCCCTCCATCTGTCCTCAAGCTGAGATCCTTCAGGAAGTGGATCCCCCATTCTTACCGCCGGATCAATCATAAATGTAGACATTTGACCAATGTGATTCTTATTTCTAGATAAATGTTTATATCAAAAACTAGGCTTTTAGTATACATCCTAACACCAAGACCTATCCATGGTGCAATGGCTCGAAGAGGTGCCATACGCTGACCTAGGGCAGTCCGGACGCTCGGACGAGTCCAGGCACCTGGACTTGGTCCAAGCGCCTGGACAAGTCAATTTCTCGTTAACTTGTCTGGCTTCTGCTTCGGTCTCTTTAGTGATTCTCTGGTCATATAGAGTCGAACTCACCCGAACCCAACTCAGGCCTTCTCTCCTTGAGCAGTCTTCTGCTCTAGCTTCTCATCCTTCAGATGCACTGTGCTCGTCAATTCGCTTCTCATGTCATCCTTTTTGTCTGCTGCATTTTTCGCTCAACTTCCTGTGTTCTTAAGTCTCTGCACACTTAGACACAAGGCATCAAATACAATAAGACCTAACTTAACTTGGTTTACCATATTAAAACCAACTCGGGGTACTTATAATAAGCGGGTGCAATATGAGGACTTCCCAGGGGGTCACCCATCCTAGTACTATTCTCGCCCAAGCATGTTGAACTTCGGAGTACAGATGGGATCCGATGCATTAGTGCTAGTATAATATCATCCCAGGTTAGTTTTTATTGTTGGTTGCACTGACCCAAGATGGTCTAGGCGCCTGGACTTGGTCCAAGCGCTTGGATAAGGTAACTTCACATTAATTTGTCTGGCTTCTGCTCCAGTGGCTTGGGTGATTTTTCGGTCATTCAAAGTTGAGCTCACCCAAACCCAACTCCAACCATCTCTCCTTAAGCAGTCTTCCGCTCTAGCTTCTTATCCCTCAGAAGCACTGTACGCGTCCTTCTCATCCGTTAGTGTACTCTTCTATAGTTTCTCGTCTCTCGGATGTACCGATCCCATCGACTCGTTTTCTATATCATCCGCTACATCTTTCGCTCGACTTTTGTATTCCCAAGTCCCTGTACACTTAGACATAAGGCATCAACCACAACAAGACATAACTTGACTTGGTTGGCCACATCAAAACTAACCCAGGGTACTTACACGGGCGCCCCCAATGGTGCCCCTTATTTGTTTCGCAATGGCTTAATGATAACTTTTTATCCTCTCACACACACTTAGACCGGTCCGGGTGCCTGGAGTGTTGCTGATATGGACTTCCAGAGTTATCCTTGTCACAACTGGCAAAGGGGATGCCTATTCGGTTCCAAGGTGGTCCGGGCGTCCATACTAGTCCGGGCGCCTATACATGGTCCATACGCTTGGATAAGTCAACAAAGAGTTGATTTGTTCAGTTGCTTCTTCGATCGCTTAGATGATTCTCTAGACATTCAGAGTTGAGCTCATCCTAACCCAACTTCAGTCTTCTCCTCGAGTAGTCTTGCTCCGGCTTCTTGTCCCTAGGAAACATCACCACATTCTTCTCGTCCACCGTTGTATTCTTCTGTAGTACTTCATCCCTCAAATGCACTGAGTCCGTCGACTCACTTCTCATGTCATTCTTCTCACTAGCTACATCTTTTGTCCAACTTCTTATATTTCTATGTTCCTGTACACTTAGACATAAGAATTAAACACAACAAGACTTAACTTAACTCAATTAATCATATCAAAACTATCCCGGGGTACTTACATTTCTTCCTCCCAAAACTTTACCGGAGCTCTCCAAATCCTGTTGGTCACTGGAGGCATTGCTACCAGTGGCACTGCTTCAAGAAACCTGCTGCCTCCTTACCAATTAGCACCATAGCACCCCCCGAACCGCTGCTCATACCCACCCATCTCCATTCACATCACCGGGACATCCAGTGGTCCTGACCAAAAAGATGACATATGTGATCCATGCGCCAGAATCTAGCTGCCACCGATCGTCAACATAGATTTGGAGCTCCCTAGCTTCGCGCGTGAGAAAAAACTCCTTATTGTTAACCTTGTTCAAGGGGAGCTATAGCTCCCCGTACACCTCCAACTCCCAGAGTTTAGCCCTCTCCCTCATGATCCTCCCTCAGCCACATCTCATGATTGTTCCCCACAGTGATTCCCTACTTGGGTGGTGGCCTTGCTTGATCAGAGTAGGCTAGCCACCTTTGATGAAGCTTTGAACTCCACCCAAGATTCCTCCATTTGTGACCACCAGAACTGTGCTCCCACAACCCCTTCAGCCCTCCATCATCACCAATGAGGGTGTCCAGCCATAACTAGTGAGGGAGGGGAAGCCCCTTCGCCTCCCCAAAGCCTTCACTCCTAAGAGGGAGCTTCTAGCTGTCAGTTTTCAAATCTCCTCCCCTTATTCCTATCACCTGCTCTTTAGAAGGAAGAGAGCTTTTCTCTAAGATTTGTTTGGGAGGAGGTGAGGGAAGGGTAAGTAAAGGGAAGGTACGTTTTAACTTTGTTTGGGAAGAAGGTGAGGAAAGGGGTGAGGAGAGGGAAGAGAAACTTTTACCCTCCCTTAGCCCTCAAATAATCTATTTCCTTATATCTTGATTTGTTAGCATCATAGTGATTGTTACATGCATGCATGCATGTAAAGAAATGAAAAAAAAGAATATTTTAATAGGAGAAAAAGAGAAGAGAAGAATGTTGCATGCAAAAGCCAAAGGGGTAGAATAAGAAAATCATCCAAATCAATATCTCCTTTAGGGCTGTAAATGAACAAAGCGTTCGTGAGCAATCTTGGTGTTCGGCTTGGTAAGAATTTGTTTATGTTCGTTCAATATACATAAGATTAATTAAACAAACAAGCTTGAACAGCTCATTAAGCTAAATAAACAAGCTTGAACATATATGTGTTCAACTCGTTAATATTCGTGAACAACATTCGTAAACAACGTTCATGAACAATGTTCACGAACCATATTAATTAATAAACTCTTTTTAATATGCTAAATAAACAATAAAATAAAATAAAATAAAAACTCGACTCGGCTCGACTTGTTTACGGCCCTAATCTCCTTTGGTCATTCTTAGTATGGTGTGTTATTTGAGAATTTCTCAAATCTACAAGTGTTATTTAATAAATTTCCTAAAAAAAATGATATTTAAAATATAAAATTTTAATATAAAAATTAAAAATGTTGATATATCTTATTTAGTTCTATAAAATTTTTAAGAATTATATAAATATTTATACATTTAATCTAATAATGTAATTTATTTTGACGTTTAATTTAATTTATATTTAACTAAGGTTATTTTTTTAAAAAAAAAATACAAAATAGGACCTTCAGCAAGTAATAATCAACTTTTGTGTTTTATAATTTACCAAAGATTAAATTTGACACTAAACATTCTAAAAAATATATTCTTATGCTAGTACAAACATTTTCTAAAATTTTAAAACATATTTCAATAATTCATCGTTGGTCAAAATTAAAAGTAAAGATATAAACAAATTTTCAATAACTCTATAAATACATTATTAAGAATATTTCAATAATCTTCTTATATTATTATTTTGACTGTTGCAATATTTTCAATATTTTATATGAAATACCAGTGTAAGCTTAGCTGGCAAGCTATCACTCAACTTATGACATTAGCAGCGAAGATTAGGATGTTATCATTGATAAAAGCCGGTTTGCATAGTTAGTCAGAGACAAATTTATTATAAAAAAAAGTAAGATATCAATTCCAAAGGATGCATATTTTTGGAAAAAAAAAGTCTAAACTAATTCCGTAACTTATCTCCCTTCACATACAGTGAAGGATGCGAATGTGATTATCTTTCCTACAATAAAAGCCAGCTGCACAATAAAATGGAAGGCAATATATAGATAGGCGAAACACAAATGCAACGGATAGACTGGTCTGTTCGACATAATAAAGCAAAAAACACTGAAAGATACGTAGTACGATACAACCACCACCTAAGAGAAAAGCAAAATAAATCCATCCATACTTGGCTTGACAAAACTATTGAGACGACTAGCAGCTAAGGAATTCGAGATCATATAAAGCTCATCCTCACTTGGCCATCATGACTTTGACAAATTCCTCGTAGTTGATCTGACCATCACCATCAACATCAGCCTCACGAATCATCTCATCAACTTCCTCATCCGTCAGTTTCTCTCCGAGGTTGGTCATGACATGGCGAAGTTCAGCTGCAGAGATGAAGCCATTCTGGTCCTTGTCAAAAACTCTGAAGGCCTCCTTTAGCTCCTCTTCTGAATCTGTATCCTTCATCTTCCTAGCCATCAAGTTGAGAAACTCAGGGAAGTCAATTGTACCATTTCCATCAGCATCAACTTCATTGATCATATCTTGCAGCTCAGCTTCTGTAGGATTCTGACCTAAAGAACGCATCACAGTTCCAAGCTCCTTGGTTGTGATGCAACCTGCGCAAATTACATGAAGGCATGAGGCCACATTTTTTGAACTGTTGGTCATTGATAAGTCATTCTAGTATCAAAATGTCATAGCATATGCAAAGAGCAAAGCATTACTAAGAGCCAAACAACTTTATCTCCTGTACAGTGTATAATATTTTGTATCATGTCCGTAATTATATTAAGAAATTAAGCTTCATCTTTAAAGATATATGCAGACAATATTTGAATGACACTTGAAACACAGCATCTCTTATCAGCCTGGTAGTGTCACTTTGCCACAATCGCTGATTCATTGAATTGAGTATCATCAATCTAAATAAGGAGAAATTATGAGAACAGAATTACTTCTTAACACCATAGAAATTCCATCACTATGTATTGGAAGTTAGCCGGCAATGATGTTATATCTACATAAAGAAGTAACATGAACAGGCATCAAGAATTTATTTTTTTTTCCTTTTTGTAGTTGGTACATAACTAATTATAGGTGCTCTCTTCTCACATCTTCGTTAGCCCCTAGCTACCATTGTCCTTCGTGTTGTAGTTATATAGTAACTCTATAAATCCTTTTCTCAGATTACATAGGTCTTTCCCATCAACTAATCAAGGTATACTTGTAACAGGTTATCTATTTTTAAAATGATCTCCAGGTAATAAATGCTGTTTAGATTTTTTTTAAAAGTATTTTTTAGAAAAAAATAAGAGCAGTATATACCAAAGCCATATGTATATATGAGTAATACCCTCAGACACATTTTACGAAATGATAAATACCTTCAAGATATGTTTCTTTATAACTTCTTAAGGTTCTATTAATAAATAAAAGCAAATATTTACAGACTTCTTATGTAACCAATAACTTCTTTCAAACTGATAATCACGCAAAAGAAATTTGCAGATGACATGGGCAAACCTTTCACAACCAGAAGGTTATCCTAGCAGTGTTTTACTATAGTGGGTTAAGAATTAAATATCATAAGCTGTCGATGTCTTATATTAGGAAAGATCTGGAGAAACAGGTTGAGTAAGCAAACGATTTTGGGTTCCCACTAGTGAACCTACCAATAACATATTTGGGCTTTCAGCTCCAATGGAATATTTTGGGATTCACTGGTAACTGAAGTACATAGAAGATTATCACCAAGGCAAAGGACTTCTCTCTCTTTAGGTGGCCGCATCTACCCTTATTTGTATTGCTATTTAACCAGCTAATATACAAACTCATAGCCTATGTAATCACTGAGGTAGAAACTGTTAGGACCTTTGACACCGGCTAGAGGGGGATGAATAGTCGATCACCTACTTCGATCGCTTCCTGCAATTGTTAGTACACAGCAGAATACAAAACAAACTAACAAATAAAAAGACAAACTCAATGACACGTTTGTTTACATGGTTCGGAGATAAAGCTCCTACTACATGGCTATCCGTAAGATGGACGATCCCGATCTGTCGGTGGATGACTCCCTGGAAAACTCCAGCTAGCTCAAACCTCCTTCTCAATGAAGAAATCTCACCACAACCTTGATCCAAACACCCTTAGATCACAAGAGAAGCTTGGAGCACTTAGTTAACCAAATCTATTTCGTCATCCATGGCCAAGCAACCCGAGCTCTCTTAAATAGAGCTTGGGAAAAAACACAAGTTGTGTTTCCCGCCACCAGTTGACTGGTAAAGACTTCGAAATGGAATTTGACCGTTACAGGCCAACGGCTCGATACCAGTTGACTGCTACAGTGTACCAGTCATCTGCTAAGTAACAATCGACTGCTGTCATACCCGTTGACTGCTACAGTGTCGTTTGACTGTTACAGTGTCGCTTGACTGTTTTCGCAACCGTCAGACACAAAAACATTTTATGCCCTGCCCTATAGGATTTGACCCCCGAGTACATTCACTCAGCACTCGTCCTCGCCCGACTAGCCTAGACCTAGCCTTCTAACCTCATCCATCAGCCTCGCGTCCGTCAAATGTCTCCCCATCCTTCACGTCTTGTCTTCTAGAACTTCCATCAGTCTTGTCATTGTTGTCGCGTCTTCTTTTGCTAAGACTACATACTTGGACTTACACCGCCATATATATATATATATATATTTTGACAGGTAAAATAGACACAAATGGATACAAATGCTTCCATAAATATATTACCATAAGCATACATTATATTGGAAGAATTTCATTGACCCAATAATTGTTAATGTGGCTCTGCCACTAGGTAGAAAAGATAAGAGCAGCCCCTTTTGGCAGAACAGTGTTGAAGCACTTCAATGATCCAGCATCTGACTGCATGGGAAGCAGTCTACAGGCCAAGAAGGCAAGGGGAGGGCGGGTGAGTAGACCAATATTAAATTCTTCAACATAGATCTACTCTGCAGATGGTGCTGTTGGATCAATAAAACAAGCCATTTGGGCAACAATTCTGCAGAGTACCTACCTTAAATCGGGGAACTGGATTCAAGGGGAACAGTTTGAGGACTTCAATGATCCCAGCATCTGACTGCATGGGAAGCAAACTATAGGACATGGAGGCAATGGGGGGAGTAGATCAATATTAAAATCTTCAACATAGATCTACACTGCAAATGGTGGTGTAGGATCAATAAAACAACTCATTTGGGCAACAATTCTGCAGAGTACCAACCTTGAATCGGGGAACTGGATTCAAGGCGATGCAGATGGAAGCTGGTCCTTCATTTGGAGAGAATTTTTACACAGGTGAGGGACTTCTGTTTTAATAGTATAATAACAAAATTATGATTGAACAGTGGAGCTTTTCTGGTATTCAAGATGGCCGGATGGCACGGAGTTGGGTTTATTGGTTTTATTGGGTTTATGGAAGGACTTGTTTCATGCGAAAACAGGTGGCTAACTGGCTATGCAGAGCATCCAGCCATCACAACAACTCCTTGAGTTAACTTTTATCAGACCCATTCCACAAGCAGGTATCCTATCCCTCCATGAGTAAGTCCAATCATGAGAGCAGGATTCCTTTGAACGTGATGGAGTGGCGCCAAAGCATTCTCAACTTCAATTGCATATAGCATGCCCATTCCAGTATCTGCTATGAAATGGAGGGCTCTGTTTGGAAATCGTTTGCTCCAAATAAAATCGAATTACTAGCTTGGCTAATGGTGAAGAAGGTAAACACCAAGGAAAGATTGACAAGGATGATGATGCATAGTGCAACTTTGTGCAGGAGTGATAGTAGAGGAATAAATATTGCAGCATTTGTTCTATGATTTCATGGTGGACTTGTCAGGCTAGAAATTGATAAAGCAGAAGTTGCGGTTCAAGGTAGCTGAGGCTTTTTACGATCAATGGTGTAGGAATGGAATGCTACAATGATCAAAAAAAAATTGACGAGACTGGAAGATGTTGAATTCAAGATGGGTTTCAGCCATTTGGTCTGCCAGATGTGGTAGAATCTCCAGAGACGAAGAAGTAAACAATGATAAGATGGCGAGAGATTGGTACAACAATATTGACTAAGGTGTTCAACACGCTCAGCACTGAATATAAGATTACTACTTACTTTGTTCATGGACTAACTGAAGGGCACATTTCTAAACTACCTCAGCTCAGTATTGACAGGTATGTAAGTTGCAATATATTTCATACTCATGTTTTGAAGAATATTGTGGAGTCCTGACTTGAAACCCTACTTCTGTGTGGTGAAGTGTGTTGGCTCCGGAGGTAGTAGACTCCGGATCAAAACTGTGTCGGTGTTAGCGCACTCCTATCTTTTTTTCAAAATCTCAATGAATGAGAATACGTCTACAGATTCAATTTTAGTGTACAATATTCTCTGTAGAGAATTTGAATAAATTGATTGCAACAGCAACAAATTTAAAGATACAGGAATCCGGTCACGAACTCCTATCACAAATTACTGGTAGGAGAATCATGCCCAATCTGTAACAAATTAAAATAAAAAGGTTTGGTGAGATCATAGATCTCGCTATCACTGTAATCGTCGCGAAATTATTATACAGTCTCACAAGCGTATACAAAGTAATTAAAGAAAAAGAAAACGCCCATTTATCGTTATCGATGTGAACGCAAGTCGTGATGACGGGATCAAATACAGATCCGGGAAAACAAACCCCAAAAGCATAAAACAAAGGCCACCAACGCGCGATGTGGCCGGGATCCAAAAAAAAAGGCAGGAGAAAAAAATGGGATCGAAGGAGATATACCATCGCCGTCCTTGTCGAACAAGCTGAAGGCCTCCTTGAACTCCGCGATCTGGTCGTCGGTGAGCTGCTCCGCCATGCCTGCTTCGCGATCGGTCTAAAAAGGAGACACGAAGAGAGGAGAGGACGCGAGGGCGATTTCTCCGGCGAGGTTGCCACCGCTTCTTCCACGGTTCACAATCTTATAAGCAGCCGCTATCTTTCTGATTTCCCCAGAACGCCCTTCCTTATTGCGAAATCAGGGACTTCCCGTGGTCATTTCGTTCCAGGCTGTCCCTTCCATTAGCGATCCAGGCCTCGTAACCCAGCCGTCACGGCATACCCTGCTATTTTCTGTAACGTCTCCACCTGAATGCGTCAACCGTCAGATCTTAATCGAACGGTTGTTATGCGATCCGGGAAGACGATGAAGGCGACCGGTAATTGTTATCGAATGCCGGCTCATGTCCGATTTGTGTGGCACCCAGAGGGAAGCAGAGGCTCAAATGAGGGGCGAGATGGTCATTGTAACCGAGATCGCGGCCGGGGTTGTTTCGTCATTTGATGCTAGGTACTGGGTTTTCTTTCCGCTGCGCTTCTTTATTTGGTCGGTCCTGGAAGGATTTGAAGTTCCTCTTTTACCCTCTACGCGGATTGAACGCGGAGTGGGATGTTGCACGACTGTCACCACGACACGAACGCGTAATCTGTCCGCCCATGTGATTTGTTGTTTTTGGATTGTCATGCCACGCAAAGAAACAATCTGGTGTATTGATTTGAATAAAAATAAAATATGGATTGTGAGATATATATACATATAAGACTTATACGCTGTCCATTTGATATTGTACAACTAATATATATTTTTTTAAAAAACTTGAAGTTTAAAATTTAGGCAAGGGATTTTTTTTATATATTTTTTAAAACTTCCAATTGTGTCAATAAAATTTTTCCGTTAAGATTTAAAAATTAAATTATAGTATTACAAACAAATTAAATCAAATGTTTTTTTAATGTGCAAAAATATACAGGATAAGATGAGTAGGATATATATATATATATATATATATATATATATATATATATTTACAGAAATAAAGTAGATTAACAGTAAACAAAAATAACTTGACAGTAAACAGTAATTGTAAAACAGTAATAGTTAACAGTAAATAGTAATTGTAAAACAGTAATAGTTAACAGTAAATAGTAAACAGTAAATATTAAATAGTTTTTTTTTTTTTTTTAAACAGAAATAAAGTAGATTAACAGTAAATAATAACAGAAGTAGATTAACAGTAAACAAAAATAACTTGACAGTAAACAGTAATTGTAACACAGTAATAGTTAACAGTAAATAGTAAACAGTAAATAGTAAAAGAAAAATACAGTAATAGTGAAGTGCAGAAATAAAGTAGATAGTCACAATACCGTGATGGTATGGTTAAATATATTGACTTTTTAAATTTTTACTCTTTTTTTTTTTTTTTTTTTTTTTTTAAACTAAACTGCTTTCTTTTCTTGTTTGTTTTCCAGGGAGCCTCACCTGTTCAGGACCTCACCTTTCAATCAGTGCCCCGGCTTATGCGTAAGTTTTTGGGTTGCTACCCTTCTTACTTAGCCCGCACAGGTCTTATATGATTTTGGTTATTCCTGATACAGTTACTGTTCACCTATCGGTTACTAAGACAAGGACTGAGGAAAAGAACCAAGACGAGAGAGACAGAATATTTTTGAGTCTAAACTTAGATTATCAGTATAAAACAAGCAACAAGCATAGATCTTATTTAATAGAGAATTTTTACAGAGAGTTACATAAAATTTTTACATAAAGATAGCTTACATAGAAGACAACATATATTACATAAAAGTACCGAATTTTTACATAACTTAACAGAGAGAACTTACAAACACACTTGCGCAAACTTGAAGAACAGCGGAAGAGTATGGACAGCAGTGAGTGCAGTGGGGGAAGTGGATGCTTCAGCAAGAGAGTTTTGGGGTCCTTTTATAGGAGGAGGAGAGAGCTTTTCTTGGAGGAGAAGGAAAGCAGAGAAAGAGAGGGGCCTGGAAAGAGAAAGCTTGGCGAAGGACAAGTGGAAAGCTCTAAGAAATAGAAAGGGGGCCTGGCAAAAGAAGGGTTTAGTTGAGAGGACAGATGGCTTCTTTTTAGGTGGGTGGACATAATGGCTAGGTGGCAGAAAAAACGTCATGAATGACGTTTTTGGTAGATGTTCTTGTAGTGTTGTGTTTATGGGAGAGGACGTCATGGATGACGTTATTAAGTCTCCATTAAGTTGTCGAGATTATTGTCACTGGTAAGATCCAGAGAGGGAGTTTGTGAACTTCCGGCTAAGTCTGACTGCATACTTCTGTTGAGTGCTGCTCTATATGCTCTAGCAGAGAGGACAGAGCTGGCTAGTCTCTTCTGACAGTATCTTTCAGTTTTTCTTTTATAATGTTGAAGCAATGTCGTATGCTGTGTTTTGAAGGAGAAAGGGAGGAATCTAGTCCCCATATCTTTTGGCCAATAGATCTTCTCAGTATAAGTTTCTCCTATTAGGAAGTAATTATCTGGATCTGTCAAGCGATCCCAAGCCCAATTAGTTCCTTGTACTGATGCTCTCCAATGCTTTAATTGATCTTCAATAGTAGGAAGAGCTTCCCAATGGAGATCGGGGTCAGATGGGTAATCTTCAAGTTCTGTTTGGATACCCCCGACTTCATTGATATCTAGCTTAACCAGATGTTTGGCTGGTTCAATATTAAGGTTAAGCCATTCCGGTGGAGAGCTGTCAAAAGTACATACAACAAACGTTTCCTCTTCTTCGAGGGCCAGAGAAATAATAGTACCAAGCTTTTTAGGAAAATCTTTAACAGAATCTGGATCATGTATCCAGACTTTGTATAGTAGTCCATAGTCCATCAGAAGAAAAGGAGTAATAAGCCTTCCTTTGTATGAAATTGCTTTATACCTTTCATAGTCTAAGTTGGCTTTTCGGAAGGAATATAGCAACTGGCATGGACATCCGTATTTAGCAGAGTCTTCACAGGTTGGCCCAATTTTCTGACATTTAAGTTTTGGGCCAAATTCTGCTTCATAGGTAATAGTTAGCCCAGGAGGGGGATTTTTGTGGAAGGCCTTTAATGCTTCACATAATTCAAAAAATGTCTGTAGTGTAGATTGTTCTGCTAGGTTCCGAACGTAGGAATTGATATCCTCAGGTATAGTGTTGGGCAGGCCCAATATATGGGCTGCAGATGTTCTTTGAGCAAAAGTTGTAGCAGCTTGTTCTTTTAACTGGGCCAGTGTTAGATAATTGGCCCGTTGTGGTTTCTTTTCTTCTAATGTTGTGGAAGAGGAAGGAGACCCATGAGTTCCTTCAGTAATTTGTGCATATGTAGGAGTTTCTTCTGATTGTGAGCTAGTTGGCACCATAGTTGTTGTTTTTAATAAAGTGCTAATAAAGAAATTAGCACCAAGTTGAGTCCTGGCAGCATTAAAGGCTTCTTCAAGTGAATAATACCCTTTGAAGAAAGGATGTTCTAAGCCTTGTATGGCCATATTTGTTTCCTCCCAAGTAGCATATACCCCAGCTTGTGGCCCAGAAAAGACTACATAACAAGAGAATTTCTTGCCTGCTGGCTTTTGTATGGTTGTTAGAAAGTAGTTTGTTAAAGCATTTATGACTGCTATCTTGTGTCCGGAGCTACCAGGGATGGTAGGAATGTGCCAAATGTTATCTATCAAACAGTGTTGAATGTGATCTAGTTTGTCTCTGAATAAAGAGCGAAACTGATCTTCTTGCTGTGTAAACTGTTGTAGTTCTTGTGTTCCAAATCTTAATGTTTTAGTAGCAAACGATGTGCGAACTTTCCTTGGCCGATCCATTACCTAAACAAAAATTGTTAGTGGAGTAAACGAGATAAAGTATCAGCTAAAGAATTGTTAATTCCTTTTATATGTTCCCAGTGAATACGTAAACCTTTATTAATAATATTATCTGTGAATTTTAGCCATCTCTTAGTACTTAATCCTTTTCTTAATCCTTTAGTTTGTTGGCTATACTTGACTATAGCTTCGCAGTCGGTTCGAATGGTAATTTCTTGCTTATTACAAATGAATAATCTGAAGGCTTCTAGACAATAAATAACTGCTAATATTTCAAAATCTAACGAGGTAAGATGTCCTTTTTCTTGAAATTTTCCAGAGGCATATCTGCATAAGGTTTCTGTAGTTTTAGGATCATACTTGGATGTTTTTCTAAATAAAATTCCTCCCCATCCTGTTTCACATCCATCTGTTTCGATGACTAAGTAGTCAGCATCAAGTGGTAGTGTTAACATGGGAATTGTTTTTACTAATTCTTTAATCTGTTTTACAAGTGCTATATCTTGTTGATTAAAGTGTTTTTGTCCTGTTAAGGAGGTTTTGTTGTATAAGGGGCCGCTGATTTTTCCTATATTTTTTAAATAAGGTCTAGCATAATTTAGGAGTCCTAAAAAGGCTCTTAGAGTTTTAGTGTCTTCCATCTTATCTGGAAAAGCAAGGATTTTAGCAGAGATATGAGGTTGAAGGGCTATTTGTCCTGTCCTATTTCTGCTCCTAAGAAATCAATATGAGTAGTGGCTATTATCATTTTCTTTCGAGAAATAATCAGACCATGTTTCTCAAATAAATTAAATATAATATGAAGATGAGCATAATGTTCTTGTTTAGTCTTAGAGAAAACTAAAATATCATCTATATATACACAAGTGAAGAGAGAAAAATCTCGAAAAATGTCATCCATTTTCCTTTGGAATATTTGAGGAGCGACCTTAAGGCCAAAAGGCATAACAAGCCACTCAAAATGTCCTTCGAGACAGGAAAACTGTCCATTCAATTGACTCAGGATGCATTTTAACTTGCCAAAATCCTGATTTCATGTCAAATTTTGAGTACCATTTTGAGTTTTGGATTTTATTTAAGAGTTGGTCTTTGTCGGGAATTTTATAACCGTCTTCTTGACAATTATCATTTAGTCTCTTGTAATTAAATACCATTCTAGATTGGCCACGTTTTTGTTCGATCCTTTATTAACTATAAAAGCTGGACTTGATGCCTAGATGTAGACCTTTGAATGGCTCCTAAAGTTAAGAGTTGGTTAATATGCATTTTGCATTCTTGAGTTTCCCAATTTGTATATTTTAAGTCTTGGGTCTTAATTGTAAGGTCTGGATTAATGATTGATAGCTTGCAGTATACTTTATCTCTGTCCCAATATTTAGTAGGATTTTCTCCAATTATTTCTAATTTTTCTAATCTAGAAATGAGAGAGTCTAAATCAGGTTTATGTGTGTTTATTAATTGAAGTAACTGTTGTGGGAGTATAAGATCATATGGGATACAGGTGTCATCAGTTATAGGGCTTGACCAGCCAAGTGGGGCTAGTTTTCCGAGTCTTGGTAGTCAGAAAAAGCTAGGGCACAGGTCTGGTTATCCGGTTGTGTCTTCTTACTAGGTTGTTTACAGGCATTTTTAGGAGAACATTGACAAGATGTGTTTTCTGAAGGTAGAAGTTCTATGTGGGATTTTGTATTTAAGGGATGGACAATAGAGGGATAGTCTGATACTATTGGAGATATTATGGGTGAGGAAAAGAAAAGAGCATAATCCTTAGTTAGAAGACAAGCTCTATCTGATGCTACCAGAAAATTTAAACCTAGGATTAAATGAATATTAGGATGTAAGAGTGGCTTAATCCATAGCTTAGGAAGTGAGAGTGGTGTGCCGTATTTACCACAGTTGTCATAAAATCTTAGATGGGTGTTAGTAACAAATTGCGTGCAAGCTAACTGTTGGCCATCAAATTGTGTACTTAGTAATGGTTGTGATGCTGTTTTTATAAAAGTTTTTGGTAAGACAGAAAGAAGTGTATTTTCATCTATGGTGGAGTTGGTAGCTCCACTATCTAAAAAGGCATGTAGGGTGAATTCATGGCCATGGATATTTACTAGACATTTGACTCTAATGTCTAAAGTTTTTCCTGTATTACATATACTAGAGGCTTTTATAAAGACTAGATCTCGATCTATTACATCTGTTGGTATAAGTTGTAAACCTTTTCCTTTATTAAGGGTAACCTGAGAAGAAGAATGTGGAGGAAGATTTTCTTTTATTTGTTTATCTAGGATCTCAATTTCTGTTTCTAATTTATTAATACGTGTTTCTAATACAGAAACTCTTGTTTCTAATAAAAAATTTCTAGTTCCTCCTTTAGAGAGCTGGCTTATAGGTATCGTAATAGAGAATAGTTGTTGAAGACAAAGATTACAGGCTTGTTTTTTACATATTTTGCAGGTTCCTCTTTTGTCTAAAGAAGGATAATAACTACAAAAGAAACAAGGAATGTTATCAGTTCCTGTTTTGAGTATCCACTCATGTATGCAGTTAAGTTCTTCTGTAGTCTTATTGTTAAGTTGTTTAAACATTAGATTTGTATCTGGAAATACTCATAATTTTTCATGAGTACAGAAGTATTTAATTTTGGTATCAGAAGTTCCTATTTTTCTTCAAAGGGTATCTGAAATTTTTCTTGAAGTAAATTCTTCTGTAGTCTCATTATATATATATATATATATATATATATATATATAATTTTTCAGGTAAAAATATTAAATATTCATTTTAAATAATTTTTAAAAAAAATTCATCACAATCCAAAAAATGATACGAGATTTAAAAACAGATTGTTTTTAAATTTTATCCACACAAATTATATTCTTTTATCGACAGACCAATAAGTTTTTAAAATTTAAAAATATTTTAAAATTATTATATGAATTATTTATCATTAAGAGAATAGAACTTCGATTAATTTTAAAGATGGGCGACCTTTCTCATATTCGTTCATCACATAAATCTAAAATCATGGGCAATTGAAGTTGTTTCAGTAATTCAAACTCAGTGGTAAATTTCTTGGTGGTCCTGAGATTTGAACTCGTGATGCATGAGAAAATCTACTAGGGCCTTTTCGTTACATTGCCCAGGAGCCCGAGGCAAATACTTGCATTCATATCACTTAGTTGCATTATGACTATAAGCTCTATTTTTTTTAACCCGAATATCTAATTTTTAAGATGTAACTAATTTTAAACGTGGACAGGTTGATCCCACCATACCAATTAAATTTGGTCCCTTTCTAATTAATCTTAATTAATTTACCGGGTAGGTTATTTTTGGAGGTGCCAGCTATTATGGAATCTCTCCCTGAATTATTGACATTTTATTTTTGATTTTTAATTCTTTGTTTATATATGTTCTTTTTATAATTATAATTGAATTGATGATATTCTAAGTCTTTGTGGGTTTTAAAATATTTAGATTTTGAATTTGTTGGTCTAGATTTGTATTTTAATTTTTGATTTGATTTATTTGATTTTACATAATATATTTTTTCTTTGGGTATATAGTATTGGTTAAGTCCTACTTGTGTGGTTAGCCACGCTTTCGGAACCCAAGTTTTACTTGATTGTTTGTGTTGAGTTATTAACGATTTAAATATTTTATTTGAACTTGACTTGTAACAAGTCCGGTTTTATTGTAAATTTCTTTTTGCTTATTTAAAATTAGATCTAAATTCTTAGATCGTGTTATAAATTTTTCTAAAAGATATTTTAATTTATTAATTTCTACTTTTAATGATAAATTTTCCTCCTCAAGTGTCAGGTCTTGAGGTTTTGATTTTGTAGGATCGAAAAGAATTTAAATATCTCCACGATGGCATGATATTGTCCACTTTGGGCCTAAGCCCTCATGGCTTTGCTCTTGCGCTCTCCCCAAAAGGCCTCATACCAATGGAGATATCTTTTCTCTTATAAACTCATGATCTTTCCCATGTGTTTCCAATATGGGACTATGTTTGCAACCCCAACAATCCCCCCCCCTCAAACAAAGGACCATAGGTTTCTCACGTTCGATCCTCGACCCACCAGGTCTTCTTGCCCCTCGGTCCACCCGACCTACTAGGACTTCCTTGCCTAGTTGCAACTAAGACTTCCTGCCTGGTGTCTGGTCCTCTTGATCCGAACATAGGAGCCCCCACTTTCTTTGTTCGAGGTCAATATTGTACCCACATAGCTCAATCAGACCATAGCTCTTGTGCACAGTCGGTGGTTAAACCTTCTGGTAGTCCAGGCTCTGATACCAATTGTAGGATCGAAAAGAATTTAGATATCTCCACAATGACATGATATTATCCACTTTGGGCCTAAGCCCTCATGGCTTTGCTCTTGGGCTCTCCCCAAAAGGCCTCATACCAATGGAGATATCTTTTCTCTTATAAACCCATGATCTTTCTCATGTGTTTCCAATATGGGACTATGTTTGCAACCTTGCAACCCCAACAGATTTTCCTCAAGGAGCAATTTGTTTACTTTTTCTAATGTAATTAATTCATTATTTAAACATGCAATAATTTTGAAAAACTTTCTATAAAAATTAAAGTTTACCTCTTCGAGAGCTTCGGAAACGAGTACGGACTCGTGGCTTGATTCGAGTTCAGACCCGTCTTCCGATTCGTTCTACGACTTTGCTTCGAGGGCCATCAATGCGAGGTGACTCTAGTGCTTCTGGTCTTCGGCCTCCGATTCGTCTGAGGAAGAGTCGTCCCAAGTCGCTTTGAGAGTCTTCTTCTTGGATGTCTTTGTCTTGTCGCTCTTTAGTTTCGGGCACTCGTTCTTATAGTGGCCCTTCTTATTGCATCCGAAGCATGTCACATTCCTCGGTTCGGTTGGGGGGTTGATCTTTTGCAGGTCCTTCTTGTTGAAGCTCTTCTTCCTCCTGGTGAACATTTTCTTTACCAGGTTCACCAGGTGTTCTTCGTCTTCAGAGTCCTGGTCAAACTCATCTTCAACCTCAGACTTGGTCTTTGTTCTTTCCTTGAATGAACCTGTAAACAAGGCTACACCTTTCTCGATCCCGACGTTAGTTTGCTCGTGCAATTCTAATTCACAAAACAGTTCGTCTAATTTTAATTTTGATAAATTTTTTGAAATCTTGTAGGCATCCACGATAGATGCCCACAAGGTGTTACGTGGAAAGGCATTTAACGCATACCTTATTAAATCACGGTTCTCCATTTGATGGCCTATCGCGTGGAGTCCGTTAAGGATGTCCTTGATTCTCGCGTGAAGCTGACTCGCCGTTTCTCCTTCCTGCATTTTAATATTAAATAACTTATTTAAGAGGAGGTCGCGTTTTGCTACCTTAGCGTCGCTAGTTCTTTCGTGTAGCTCGATCAATTTGTCCCATAGCTCTTTCGCGTTTTGATGCGGTCCTACCCGGTTCAACTCTTCCTTTGCCATTCCGCATTGTAGGGTGTTGAGGGTTTTGAAGTCCGTTGATGACTTTTTCTTCATGTCCGGAGTCCACTGTTCCGGGTCTAGTGGAATTCCGGAGTTGTCGACCGGTACCTTGTAGCCTCTGGTGACGTTGAACCATTGGTCGAAGTCTGTCTTCAGGTAGACATCCATCCGCTTCTTCAAGTAGGGAAAATCATCCCAATTGAATAGGGGAGGCTGTACTGTGCTGAAACCTTCAATTTGAGATATTTTTTAACCTGCACACAAGTAAAAAAATAAACAAGGAAAATCCAAGACTTGGTCTTGGATTAATAGTGCGAAAAGAAATAAAAATAATATAAAAGTTGAATTGTTGCACCAATTCAGATAACTTGCAACGAAAAATATTTCCAAAAAGGTAACACTACTAGTTTGGAATATAACAAAAAAACTAAAAATAAAAAAAAATGAAAAAGGTTTCACCCCCTTGTCTAATTGGTGGTTGCACCAAATCAGAGCGGTACCTGCTCTGATACCACTTGTTGGATCGATGAGTTTCGCTAGAGGGGGTGAATAGCGATTAAAATTTAAACGAAAGTACGCAGCGGAAAAATGAAAGCAGAAAGAATGACACAAGTAATTTTTACTTGGTTCAGAGCCTGTGTTGACTTCTACTCCAATGCTCGCACTCGTTGAGTGCTTTCGTTGGGCAATCACTAATAATTCGAATGATTGTTACAAAAATAAGTATAGGAATTAATTAGTAAAATAAAAACCGACAATAAAAATAAGACAGAAATGAACTTGTCGGAGAGCCTTCGTAGCGTCGCAAGAGCACAGAAGAGCAGATCGTGAGTTGTTCTTTAGCTCCAGCCTTTACTCTCCTTATATAGGAGGTTCGGGGCACCTGGATCCTTTTGGGTGCCATGAATATGACGTAGCCGAGCCAACCAGGGCGTGTTAGGACCGATGTGCCCGCTAGAGGGGGTGAATAGCGGCTCACCCAAATCGTTCGCTTCCTACGTTGTTAGCTTGCGCAGCGGAATAATACAAAAATAAACAAGCTAAACAAAATACAAGACAAGAAAGAATGCAAACCAAGCTACACGATCATTTACGTGGTTCGGAGATAAAGCTCCTACTCCACGGCGTGTCCGTAAGGTGGGCAATCCCTATCCGTCGGTGGATTACTCCCCGGAAGACCTCCGGCTAGCTCAAACTCCTTGTGGGTGGAGAAACCTCACCACAAACTCACCAAGACCTCTTGGACACAAGGAAAACTCTTGAGCACTTGTAGACTACTAATTAGACCTTAACAAAGTCTAATTTCATCAGCTCAAACCAAGCTCCCAAGCTTTGGTTTTATAGCCCGCGGGTTGAAAACCCCGCCTACCAGTCGACTGCTAAAACATGCAGTCGACTGCCCTCTGTGGAAATTTGACCGTTACACCTCAACGGCTCGATTTCACACATTCTGTTCGCTGCCAGTCGACTGCACCAGTCGCTACAGTAACGCTACAGTACTGCTACAGTAAACCCTAATTTTTGGGATTTTACCCCGAGTATATTCACTCAGCACTCGTTCTCACCCGACCAACCTAGACCTATCCTTCTAGCCTCCTCCATCAGCTTTACGTCCCTCGGATGCCTCCCCATCCTTCATGTCTTGCCTTCTAGAGCTTCCATCGGCCTTGTCATTATTGTCGGGTCTTCCTTTGCCAAGAGGTCGTGCCTCCGGGACTTCATCCATTGCCAAGTCACACTTGGACTTACGTTGCCAAGACTACATGCTTGGATTTACACCGCCAAGACTCATCCTTGGACTTTCCTCCTTTGCCAAGATCACACTTGGACTTACGTTGCCAAGACTACATGCTTGGACTTACACCGCCAAGACTCACCCTTGGACTTTCCTTGTTGTACCTGTATCCTGCACACTTACAAAGCATATCAAATACAACAATAAACCTAACTTAAACCTTTGCCCAAACATCAAAACCTAGGGCTACTAGATTGCTCCAACAATCTCCCCCTTTTTGATGTTTGGCAAACCGTTTAAGTTAGGGAAACAATATATCAATAATAATGCAAATAAACATGCAATCTACACATGCATAAATCATGGAACCTAATCCTAGGCTCCCCCTTCACCTAAGCTCCCTCTTGAGTTAGGATTTCTTGCAAAGGTAAACTTCTCCCCCTTTGCTAATAAATGAGTAATCGCTCCCCCTTCACCTAAGCTCCCCCTTGAGTTAGGATTTCTTGCAAAGGTATGTAGGTTTCCCACTTAAACCTAAATTTCTCCCCCTTTGCCATACATCAAAAAGAGCTCCAACAATATCCCAATTATCAGACTCTTTGACCTCTAATGACCATAGACATCATGTATTAATTTCCCATAAGATTACATACATGTTCACCTCTCTTTTAGGCATTTTCTAGTGCTGAAAAATATTTTTAGACCATATCAGTCGACTGCAAGAAGTACCAGTCGACTGCCCCTATAAAAACAAGCTTACAGAGACATTCTGTGCTCGTGAACAGTGTTACCAGTCGACTGGTAACTGTACCAGTCGACTGGTACACTCATGAAATGCGCCAGAAATTCCACAGACCTCTAAAAATCTCCAAATTTTGTGGAGAGGTCTATTATATCAATATCTAATTGGGAAAAATATATATAAAAATATATCTATCACCAATCCCAAGATTGATACAAAACACATAACTAGCTAAAAAGTTCAATTGAACCTTGACCTAAAGTCCTAGTTTTGGCTTCCTCTTGATATATTTGCCCATACTAAACCATAATGCATCACTAGCATTAGTTTATATGGCATCTATACATCAAAAACTAATTTTCATGCAATATGAACCCAATTCATATTTCTATGCATGAAACTCAACTCAATTGTGCCAACCCACTATGTTAGAGACTTAAGTCCGTCTCCTAACCACTTGGCACATTTGATAACCCATCTACCATGGGTCCCAAAGGCTCTTCCTAACCTTAGGAATCTTAACCTTAGTCACCTCCCTTGGTGACTCATCCACTATGGCTAGGTCACTTCGATGCACCTCGGGTGACACTTGGCCTACTAAACTCACCTTCTTAACCTTAGACACCTTGTCTTTGATTAATTTATTCTTGTCCTTAATCTTGGACACCTCATCCTTGCTATAATTATATGCTACCCTAGCATATTCCTTCTTATTGGCCTTGGATGACTCTCCCTTGTCCTTGGTAACACCTCCCATACCAATGTCATGTGCTACCTTAACATTTGACGTCCTTTTGGTCTTGGAAAAGATTTTTATGTTTTAAAGGAGTAACTCCCCCTAAAAACATGGTTAAACTTCTATCATTGCACCAACAATGACTTGGGGTTCCTAAATAATTAGGAAAACCAAAACTTAAAGTTTTGAGGTTAAAAATTCAATAATGAAACTAACCTCAACCGAAACTTCACTTTGATTTTTCTTAACCAAACCATACTTGTTTTCATCATGAAAACTCATGTAGACATTATTTAGAGTATACTTTATCAAGGAAAAATAGTTTTCTATGAAAATACTTCCTATTTTCAAAGATTGACACAAATTTGAAAATTTTCAATGTTTTCTCCTAGTTTGTATCTAACTTTCCAATGATGATTACTATCAAAAGATAGTCTTCACCAAGGTTTTTCAAAAGTATTTTGAAATCATTTTTAAAACCAATATCCAACCACGTTCTTTGGGCTCAATGCACATGACTTGTACATTAGCTTTCCCAATGATTGGAAGACACATAACTATGTGTTTTGATGAACCTAAAACTCAACAAGATGCACTAGATCAACATCTTGAATTTAGTTCACCATCTTAACATCTCACTTGTATCTAACGTGTATTAAAACACATACAAGTCACCTTATAGTTCTTTGTGAGATGTATATTTGGTCTTGCCCTAAACTAAGGGATCATGCATCTCTATCTAGGCATTGTAAAAATCATGATCATCCATCTAGGATGCCACTTGATATAATCCCTCTTGTTGGGATATTTACCATTTATAATAGATGTTATTTGTCCTTAAATAATAAGGGAATTAAAGTAATGCATGATGTTACATGGCGTACATCAAAATAAGCAATTTTCAAAATGAAAAGCAAGCTATAGCTACATGATGTATGTATGACATGACATGGTATTTTTATATTTTTCATAATAAAATATGAATGTTAAATATAAATATGATGTCATGACATATGATAGGCAAACAAAACATGGAAAGTTAGCATAAATAAAATTTACCTAGATTACCTATCTAAGTATTCTTAACCCTAGCTAACTCAAAATTTAACCCTAAATTGCCCATGATTTTCCATGAAAATGCCCGGATCCCTCCCGGGCGCCCGAACTCCATTTTCCAGCAACTTCATTTCCCTGCAAGAAAATGTTAGTCTGAAGCATAAATGCAAAATATCCTGCAAAATAGAGTGTTAGCACAATTTATGATAAAAAGAAGGATAGTAATTAGATTCCGTCTCCTCGAGGCCGGAATCTAGTCACGATCTCGACTTAGATATCCGAAATGGATCTAAGTCGGATCGACGTCTAATGTTCCCTTCCCGGAATGTGTCCTCACAGTCACTCCCCTCCAGTGACTTACCTCCACTTACCTGCCAAACGTCTGGTTAGCACTTCGACCCGTCTAGGCTTCATGCCAGCTATCCGGTCAGCTCATCGACCTAGCTGGACTTCGTGCCAAATGTTCGATCAGCCCATCGACCCGTTTGGACTCCGTGCCAGCTATCCGGTCGGCCCATAGACCTAGCTGGGCTTCGTGCCAAACATCAGGGTAGCCCGTCGACTTGTCTGGGCTTCTCCTGCATACTCGGTCAGAGTGTTAGATAACAATGAAACTAACTTAACCTATTTTGTCATTCATCAAAACTTGAGTTAAACCGTTAGTGCTAACCACACCAACAATTACTTCCTTTCGTTAGATCTTACTATTAGACGGTGTAGGAAAGACAATTCTCTCTTGTATGTCTTAATCTTCATGTCACCCTACACGCGCATACTAATCCTTGTGAAAACTCTCCTCTTAGATTCTCTTCTTGAAGAACTTAGAAACTTGGAACGCTAGGGTTCTTGGCTGAAAACTAACAAGAGAGAAGAGGAATTTCGGCTAAAGAGGAGAAGAGGAAATGACAAATTAGGTTTTCGGTCTCTTCCTTTCCCTTTTATACTAAGTGGAAATTGAAGCATCTCTTCACACATAACTTACATATAATGAATAGTTTTCAATTTCCAATATGATGTTTTACCACCACTTAATGGCTACTTAAACTACTTTAAAATCAAATGTTTAGGGTTTAAATTCCAACCAAGATTATTTATATATATAGTTTTATTTCTTTTTTCTTCTTCTATTTCTTTTTCCTCTTTTGGAAGAGAGAAAATTTATGGATGTTACAATTTGACTATTTTTTTCTTCTTTTCCACACTGCGAGTGCGACAGCAACTCCCTTTAGCTCTTTTATAATTTATCTCCTTTCACCGAGTATGAAATCTTACACCGAGAAGATGACGACTTTAACATTGCTCTGGATAACATCATATTGCATTGATTTAAAATATAAGTTTATGGAAAATGGTCAACGTTCTATTTATTGATCTCATCAAACTGAAAAATAGCACATACTCATAATCCGACCTCAATTCAAAAACATTTAAATATTTAAGTCGGATCATATAAAATATTAGGTTTTTTCTTCACTTTAAAGATTAAGAGCAATGAGCAATTTATCGAAATTTGAAGAATAGGAATAAAATATAATGTACCAAAATTGGGAAAATGAAACAAAAAAGGGAGTGCTAGAGGTCACATGGCTTTTGTTATATTTCTTATGAATAAAATCTATGAAGCCTCTATTTAACCAAGAATAAAGAATATATTATGAAAACATATTTGATCTGGTATGGAAGAAGCGAAAGGTGGACTACTAGTGAGCTGGCTTAGAGGTTGATTGGAAGAAGACTTCGAGTTAGGAACACACTTGCAAGCACAAGTAGAAGGAAAAGGAGGAAGAAGATCGTTAGTAAACAGGTCAGGGGGTCCCTGACGCGACTACTTCAACGGTCAAGTAAGTATCCGAGGAAGAGGAAAAATAGTAGAAGGAGAAGTTAGCATGTAGACTCACATATCTGTGTCAATGGAAAAAAGACCCCTTTTATAATACCTCTGTGATCTCCGCATTTAATGAGGTATCACATCACTGCTAGACAGCTTGTTTAATCGTTATGCTGACATTGTATCCAGCAATCCCATCGTAGGTATGAGAGGAGTATTGTGTATCTGTGTAAATATACGACCATATGATTCTCTGACAACTCATGTGCCATATTAATGACGAAATTGACTCATGAGTCGGAATGCCTATTGGACTGCTAGTTAGAACATGAGTCGAGAACAGAGAGCCCAGTCTTTATTAGGACTGAATGGGCCATAAACACATCCCAGTAGGGTGCTAGGATATGATGATATCTGAGTGGGGAGTTGGGTTCCTGAGACATCCAATCGGAGATATCTGATTGACATGTGATAGGGAATAGAGCCCCGAAGGCATTTAATTAGGAGCTAAGCCCCTGAGTGTATATCCAATTAGCATTAGCCAACCGGGATGTGATGGGGAGTAGAGCCTCGTATAGAATCAAGGCATGTGAGGGGGGTGAATCACGTGATTTTAAAAATGAGCCTTTTTCGGACCTTTAAAAAAAATAGTGCACAGCGGAATAAAAATAAACTAAGTAAGAAAAATGGAAGTAAAAGTTTCAAAGTCAAATAAAAACTTTTAAAAGAAATCTTTTTTTTAAAAGCAAATGGTTAAGAATTTTAACCGTTTTAAAAACAGATTGATCATCCCCCTAAACTTGATATTCCTCCTTAATTTAACCCTCCTCCTTAATTTTTACTAGAGTTTGGGTATGTTCAATTTCAAGACTTTAGTATATTTGTCTACCTAAGTGTTTTAAGGGAATTAGGGTCAGTAACACTCATATTCTGTATACTATTTTCATAAGTATTTCTACATATTTATTATAATTATTCATTTAAGTTTCAAGTTAAATACAATGTTTTATTACTAACTCAATTTAATACTTATTTGATTAAAATAACTTAAATTTGGTATTAATTGATTGAATAAATTGATTTAATGAAAGTTTTAGTTATAATTTAATTTTTCATTTGCATCCTCCTTTTTTTATTATATTTAACTTAGATTAATTATGTCAGTATTAATTCAGAGTTAAATTTGTTAAAATTAAATAAAGTTAAGTAAAGGTAAGGTTCAATTTAAGTTAATCTTTAATTGAGATAAATTATGATTTAATTAAAGTAAAGTTAAAATTTTGATTAATGTTTTAATGTATAGTAAGTTTGATTTTAAAATGACTTAGAGTTAATATTTTAATTACGTTAAATTAAGATATTGATAAAGTCGACTAAATTCTTAAATAAAATTAGACTAAATAACTAAGTTTTAATTATTTATTATTTTTTAAATTAAGTTTAAAGTTTTAGTTAATTGAATTTTGATTGATTCAATTATTTATTAATTAGGATTTAAGTTTTAAGTTAAGTGTCTTAGTTTTAAAATTATTTTTCAAGAATTTAAAATAATTTTTAAAGTTATTTTTAAATAATTTTAAAAAGAATTTTTAGACTTCAAAAGGTGAATACGCTCACCTCCAGCGCCCTCGTCAATCAGTCTCAGGGCCAATACGGAGGAACTCATATATGATATACTTCTGGCCCATTGTAGGAACCGACCGGATTCATATTCTCGAATGAGATTAATTACTACATATGTGCTCATTTGTGGTTTCCTGACTGTATAGAAGACCGGTCAGGCTTGCTCATCCAAGCAGAATTAAATATGTGCTTCATAAACGTTCCTTCGGATTTTCCTGACTTGTATAGAAAATCGGTCGGATTTGCTTACCCGAGTGAAATTGAATATATGTTGAATAAACGTTCCTTCGGGCTTTCCCAACTGTATAGAAAACCAGTCGGGCTTGCTTGCCCAAGCAAAATTGAATATATGCTGAATAAACGTTCCTTCGAGCTTTCCCGACTGTATAGAAAACCGGTCGGGCTTACTCGCCCGAGCGAAATTGAATATGTGTTGTATAGACATCCCTTTGGACTTTCCCAACTGTATAGAAAATCGGTCGGGCTTACTCACCCGAGCGAAATTGAATATGTTTAAACACTGTTAATGTTCAAACTTATGATTGATCTTAGAGAAGGTTTAAAGTCTCTGGTGTTGGTTGGTCCTAGGAAGATCGTACCGGTTCCACTGTACAAAAATTTTGTACACGTGTCGAACCTTTCCTAAACAACCTATTGTGTTCTTTAGAAGTTAAATTAGGAATCGCAGACGGAACTTAACATCATTGATTCCAAATTTAGCTTATCTGTTCTTGATGGTTTAGATTTGGATCGCAAGCAGAACTTAACACTATTGATCCAAATCCACCTATGTTATTAATTCCATTAAATATTAATTTCTAAAATTGGCTTCCAGGACTACATGGCGAGGCACATGACCTTCTTGGATATGGGAGCAACCACCACCGCCTAGACAAAGCCTTTTAAGGAAAGCTAATATTTAATTTCCTTAAATAACTCTAGGTTAACTAAAAAGAACAATCGAATCACAAATTCGACAAAGTAAAAAAAAAAAACACAAACTCGAAAACAAATTCTAAAACTAGATCTAATGCCTCTTGTGTCTGGAATTCATACAAAAGAAAAACAACTAGTATGATGTGGAAATTAATTACTAATTATACCTTCCTTTGTATGCAACGACCTTTTGATCTTCTACCGTATTCCTCTTCTTATCCCAGACGTTGTGTGGGCAACGATCTACCGAGATGAGAACCACCCAAGCCCTTCTTCTCCCAGCAAGTTTCGGCCACCACATAAACTCCAAGAGATGTGAGGTTCGACCACCACCACCAAGCTCCAAGGGATGCTAGAAACGAAGCCTCCTTTCTCTCCTTCTTCTCCTATCTAGAACCGGCCACCATGGACTTCTCTTATGTTGATGTCGCCGGCCACAAAGGAAAAAGAAAAGAGAAGAAAAGAGGCCCTAGGGCCGGCCACACCAAGGAAGAAAAAGAGAGGAAGAAATAGAATAGAGTTGTTAGCCATGAAGGCACATCTACCCCCTCTTTTATA
Source organism: Zingiber officinale (assembly GCF_018446385.1). NCBI lineage: Eukaryota > Viridiplantae > Streptophyta > Magnoliopsida > Zingiberales > Zingiberaceae > Zingiber > Zingiber officinale. The sequence continues at coordinate 34,679,574 of NC_056004.1, read as the reverse complement.
ATCCTTGGTCTTGGCAAATAAGGAAATTTAAATAAAAATTTCCTTAATTCTTTTGCCATGAAAAAGAAAAATTATTTTAATTAAAAATAATTTTCTTTTCTCAATAATAATGCCCGGCCACCTTTTCTCTCAATCAAGGAAATTTTAATTCACACAAGAATTAAAACTTCCTAATTTGCTTCCGGAAATTTATAAAAAATTTCTCTAATAATTTTTCCCTTCATGATGGTTTATAAAAAGGAATTTTTATAAATTTAAATTTTTCTTTTAAACATGTGGATAAAAAGAAAGTTATCTCTAAAAATTAAAATCTCTTTCAATCTACAAATAAGGAAAGATATCAAATCTTTTCTTAATCTTTTGTAGAAGCTTTATAAAAGAAATATTTAATTTTTAAACTCTCTTTTAAATCATGAAGTTAAAAAAGGAAAGTTTTCTTAAAATTAAAATCCACCTTTTAATCTAAAAATAAGGAAAGATTTCAAATCTTTTCTTAATTCTTTGTAGAAAGCTATAAAAGGAAAGATTTAAATTTTAAACTCTCTTTTAAAACTATGGAATCCACATAAGAAAAAAAATTATAAATAGAATCCTTTTTAATATGATGTGGTCGGCCACATCATGCTTGGACTCCAAGCATTGGCCGACCACCAACTTGGTTCAACCTTTGGGTCTTGGCCGACCCTAACTTGGGTTCCAAGCTAGCTTGGCCGGCCACCAAAAAGTGGGTAAGAAGGTGGATATGTGGTGGGTATAAATCTCTATATACAAGAGGCTACGATAGGGACCGAGAGGAGGAATTGATTTTGGTCTCCCGATGAAATTAAGCTTCCCGTGTTCGCCCCGAACACACAACTTAATTTCATCAATAATAATTCATTCCCCTAAAGAATTATTATTGAACTACCGCACCAATCCCAAATTACGTTTTGGGCTCCTTCTTATTATGAGTGTGTTAGTCTCCCTGTGTTTAAGATGTCGAATGTCCACTAATTAAATGAGTTACTGACAACTCATTTAATTAATATCTTAGTCCGAGAGTAGTACCACTCAACCTTATCGTCATATCGGACTAAGTCTACCTGCAGGGTTTAACATGAAAATCCTTATGAGCTCCTCTTGGGGACATTCTCAACCTAGATAACTAGGACACAGTTTCCCTCTATAATCAACAACACACACTATAAGTAATATCATTTCCCAACTTATCGGGTCTATTGATTTATCGAGCTAAATCTCACCCTTTGATAAGTCAAAGAAATAAATACTAAATATATGTGCTTGTTATTATATTAGGATTAAGAGCACACACTTCCATAATAACTAAGGTCTAGTTCTTTTATCAAGTAAGTATAAAAAGAACTTACCTTAAATGGTCCTACTCAATACACTTAGAGTGTACTAGTGTAATTTATTAGTCAAGATAAACTAATACCTAATTACACTACGACTATTTCAATAGTTTGTTCCTTTCCATCTTAGTCGTGAACAACTGTTTATAATTCATAAAGAACCAACAACATGATCTTCTGTGTGTGACACCACACACCATGTTATCTACTATATAAATTAATTGAACAATTACATTTAACAAATAAATGTAAATATTGACCAATGTGATTCTTTTATTTCTAAATAAATGTTTATACAAAAGCTAGGCTTTTAGTATACACTCTAACATCTAGTTCCCCCTAAGGAAGCCAGACCGGTCACTCCTTAGGGTCCCTGATCGACTGTCATGAAGGTTTAAAGTCTTCAGTTCCCCCTAAGGAATCCAGACCGGTCACTCCTTAGGGTCCCCAATCGACTGTTATGAAGGTTTAAAGTCTCTGGCTCCCCCTAAGGAAGCCAGGTCGGTCACTCCTTAGGGTTCCCGATCGACTGTTATGAGGGTTTAAAGTCTCCAGTTCCCCCTAAGGAAGCCAGGCTAGTTACTAGCGTCAACCAGTCCCAGGGCCAATACGGAGGAAGTAAATTACGAGTAGCTACTAGCCTTTAGAATAGTGACTAACACATAAGGGAGACATTTACCTCGGCTTTGTTGAGATTCAAACCTCATACCTCATGATGGCAACACCTCATGCGCTAACCACTAGACCATCCCGAAAAGATATCTAAATTGTTTATCAATTGGGCAACAAGGCGATAACGCTCGCCCCCAGCGCCCCCGCCGTACTTTGCCCAAGGCCATCACGAGGGAGGTTAATCACGGTAACCGGAGAAGCTAGTGCGCAGTGGGAAGAGGGACATAGGGACCAGGGATTTACACCCTGACTACCTCGCGATTCGAACCCACGATCTCATTGGGCAATCTTCTATGCACTAACCACTCCGGATAACCCCGTGGGGCATAGCTAAATTGTTTATCAAGACTATATAGAGGAATGTTATGCCGCATAAAATTTTAGACTTAATATTATTCCATAACTCCTAAATGTAGGACCATTGCGGCCGGCTAGAAGAGGGGCTGAATAGCCCTGTAAAAATAAACAAAATCCCTTCCCGACTTTTCAAACTAGCACTTACATATAAAACAGAAAAGCAGTGAATTAAAAATAGAAACGAAGAGGCACAACTGTTTACTTGGTTACAACCGGGGAGGTTGTTAATCCAAGGAAAATGATCGCACTACTATCTCCTTCAGGCGGAGTAGCCTCTTTTATAGCAATGTAGGCACAGAAAGAAAGAAGCTAATCTAAACAGTGGAAGCGCACAAGCATTGTTACAATTTCTGAACTGATTGAAAAACTTCTGGACCAAGGCTATATTTATAGCCTTGGTCGGGGCGCCTAGAGGGTTCCGGGCGCCCTAAGGGGATAAATTTTATCCCCCAACGTTCAGATCAAGTCAAAGCTCGATCTGGTCAAACTTCACGATCCGGGCGCCAGATGAAAAAGTCAACACTGGTTGACTTTAGGTTCCGAGCGGCCCGGGCTGGTCCGGGTGACCCGGACTGTTCCGGGCGGCCCGGACCCTAAAGTCAACCGGTGTTGACTTTTTCATCTGGGGACCACCGCTCCGATTCAGTTCGCCTCGGTCCGGGTCTTCTACTCCGGATCCGCTCGCTTGGGTGATCTTTGCCATCCGGAAAAGGGCTCACCCGAACCCAACTTCCGGTCTTCTCGAGTAGGCTTCCCTCCGGCTTCTCGTCACTTGGAATCACCGCGTGTTTCCTTCTCGTCCACCAGTGTACTCATCCGCAGTCTTCGTCCCTCGGTCGCACCCCGTGCCAACCTTCTCGCTAGCTGCGTCTCTTGCTCTCTGAGCAATCTTCCGCTCTGGCTTTTGTCCCTCGGAACCACCACACGCTTCCTTCTCGTCCGCCGGTGTACTCTGCCACAGCGCCTCGTCCCTCGAACGCACCGGGTGCCGTCCTTCTCGCTAGCTGCGTCTTCCGCTCGACTACCTATGCTCCTAAGCTCCTGCACACTTAGGCACAAGGTTAGAACAACACAGGATCTAACTTAACTTGTTGATCACACCAAAACAACCTTGGGTTCCAACAATCTCCCCCTTTTGGGTGTGATCAACCCAAGTTAAGCTAGGGTTAAAATAGAAAAAATAAATAAATTTAACTAAATTTGCAATTAAGTACAAAAAAATAAAACAAGTTAAATTTTGGTCTACCTCCCCCTAGACTTATACTTTTCCTTCTCCCCCTTTGATCACATAAAAAATGAGGTTGTAAGAAAAATCTAAGGGAAAAAACATAGAAAATTTTGAGATCCTTAAAAAATTTTTACAATAATAAACAGTCTTTGAAAAAAAATTTAAGTAATTTAAGCAGAAGTTTCTAGTTTCAGGAAAAAGTTTTTAACTTAGAAAGAAAATGATTTATCAGAATTTTTCTAAGTTAAAAAAAAAAATCTAAGTAAAAATATTTTTGAAATAAATTAAAAAAAAATTCTAACTTAAATCTTTGAGAATTTTTAAGAAAATTTTTCTTAGTAAATAAATTTCTAAATTGAAAAAAATGTTTTGAATAACCTATTTAAAGCATTAATTAATTCTTGTATTAATGCTTTATTAGTAAGTTAATTAAACATTTATTTCAATATTTTGGCTTCCAGGTCGTGGCGAGGCACTAGGCATTCTTGGTTATTAGAGCAACAACCACTTCCTTGACAAAACCTCATAAAGAAATTCTTTGTTTAATTTTCTCACTTAAAGCGCTAATTTTAATTTTAAAATTTAGTTTAAGCATGATTTAGGAACCCAATATAGGTTCCAAGCTACTGGATTAACTAAAAAGTTTTTAGGGATATATTTTCTTGAAATGTTCCTAATTTGTCTCGGGTGATATTTAAAGTGTCAATTTAAATTATTAAATCTTCTAAAATTGGTTTTAGATGAACATGCATCTATTTGAATTTTCAAATTTTGATTTTCTAATTTTAATTTTTTATTTTCCAATTTTGATTTGTCTAATTCTTCTAAAGGACAGAATTTAGCTAAATTGTTTTTAAAATTTTTAATCTCCTTTTCTAATTTGCAACAGTCTTTTGTTAATAGTTTAACAAACTTAAAGAGTTTATCGAGAGGAAGAGAACATACCTGGCTTACCTTGTCAAGCTCGTTGTCCGTGTCTCCCCCTGAGCTGCTGCTTTCTTCTGACGAACCTCCCCCTTCATCGATGCTCTTGATGCTCATCTCGGAAGAGCTTGAATCGCAGTCGTCGTCTTGATGACTCGCCATCAGTGCGAGTCCGGAGAATGCCTCGACTTCCGATTCGGACGACGTATCGTCCCACGTCGCCTTTAGGGTCTTTCGCTTTTGGATAGACTTCTTACCCTTCTCCTTGTCCTTGTTCTTCAGCTTGGGGCAGTTGTCCTTGACGTGCCCTTCTTCGTCGTAGTGGTAGCAGCGGATCGTCCTTTTCTTCTTCCCCTGCGGATGGTTAGTAGATCTGGATTTACAAAGTTTCTTAAATCTTCTTAGCATCATTACCATTTCCTCGTCGTCGAGAGAAGATTCCGACTCTGGTTCGTCTCTCGAAGCTTTGAGGGCGACGTTGTTCTTGAGCTCCTTCATTCCTGCACATCTTGACTCATGCACTTCAAATGTTGAAAAGAATTCTTCTAACGAATTTTTTTCTAAATCTTTAGAAATGTAAAAGGCATCTACTAATGATGCCCATTTGGTATTTCTAGGAAAGGAATTCAGTGCATACCTGAGCGAATCTTGGTTACTTACCTTTTCTCTGAGATTCGAAAGTCCGGTAATAATTTCTTTTATTCTCGAGTGCAGATGCGCAACTGTCTCGTCTTCCCCAAGTTGCAGGTTGGTGAGCTGATTGCGAAGCAAATCTCTTCTAGCGAGCTTGGCTTCGGATGTCCTTTCGTGCAGCTCGAGGAACTTCTCCCAAAACTCCTTTGCCAAGTCGTAGTGCCCGATCCTGTTGACTTCTTGAGGTGGAAGAACGCTTAGCATATGGTATTCTGCTTTGTCGTTCGCCACGTATTCAGCCTGCTCCTTTTTTGTCCATTGACATTTTTCCTTACCTTCTGGAGCTACAAAGCCAGATTCCATTGTTAAAACTAATTCAAAATATGTTGTAAAAAATACCTGAATCAATTTTTTCCAGGTGGCGAAGTCCCCTTCGTATTTCGATGGGTGGATGCTTGGTTCGGCCATCTCGTTGCTTTGTTCGGCTGTTAGTCCTCCTGAAACGCCTTGACTCTGATACCACTTGTAGGACCGTTGCGGCCGGCTAGAAGGGGGGTTGAATAGCCCTGTAAAAATAAACAAAAACCTTTCCCGACTTTTCAAATTAACACTTGCATATAAAATAGAAAAGCAGTGAATTAAAAACAGAAACGAAGAGGCACAACTGTTTACTTGGTTATAACCGGGAAGGTTGTTAATCCAAGGAAAATGATCGCACTACTATCTCCTTTAAGCGGAGAAGCCTCTTTTACAGCAATGTAAGCATAGAAAGAAAGAAGCTAATCTAAACAATGGAAGCGCATAAGCGTTGTTACAATTTTTGAACTGATTGAAAAGCTTCTGGACCAAGGCTATATTTATAGCCTTAGTCGGGGCGCCTGGAGGGTTCCAGGAGGCCTTAGGGGATAAATTTTATCCCCCAACGTTCAGATCGAGTCAAAGCTCGATCTGGTCAAACTTCACGGTCCGGGCACCCGGAAGGGTTCCGGGCGCCCCGGGCTGGTCCGGGCGCCCAGGACTGTTCCGGGCGCCCTGGACCCTAAAGTCAACCAGTGTTGACTTTTCATCCGAGGACCACTGCTCCGGTTCAGTTCGCCTCGGTCCGGGTCTTCTACTCCGGATCTGCTCGCTTGGGTGATCTTTGGCATCCGGAAAAGGGCTCACCCGAACCCAACTTCCGATCTTCTCGAGCAGGCTTCCCTCCGGCTTCTCGTCCCTTGGAATCACCGCATGTTTCCTTCTCGTGCACCAGCATACTCATCCGCAGTCTTCGTCCCTCGGTCGCACCCCGTGCCGACCTTCTCGCTAGCTGCGTCTCTTGCTCCCCGAGCAATCCTCCGCTCCGGCTTTCGTCCCTCGGAACCACCGCACGCTTCCTTCTCGTCCGCCAGTGTACTCTTCCGCAGCGCCTCATCCCTTGGACGCACCGCGTGTCGTCCTTCTCGCTAGCTGCGTCTTCTGCTCGACTACTTGTGCTTCTAAGTTCCTGCACACTTAGACACAAGGTTAGAACAACACAGGACCTAACTTAACTTGTTGATCACACCAAAACAACCTTGAGGTTCCAACACTAAACTTTAAAGCTAAAATCCTAAATGATTAAAACCTAAACTTAAAAAAATTTTTTGTCAAGTATATATATATATATATATATATATATATATATATATATATATATGCACGTATATAATTGCACGTTGAAGATATATCCATATCTGGCACTTAGGGGTGAGCACCTCTCATGGGAGATGCTCACGGTATTTTTTTAATATTTTTTTAAACTTCTGGTTGTGTCAATAAAATTTTTCCGTTAAGATTTAAGGGTTAAGTTGTAGTATTACAAACAAATTAAATCGATTTTTTTTAAATGTGCAAAGATATACAGGATAAGATGGGTGTATATATATATATATATATATATATATAATTTTCCAGGTAAAAAAATATTAAATATTCATTTTAAATATTTTTTTAAAAAATTTCATCACAATCTAAAAAATGATACAATAACAACAACAACCAAGTCTTTTCCCACTAGGTGGGGTCGGCTGTATGAATCCTTTTATACCATTGAGCTCTATCTCCTATTATATCATCATCTATATTTAAATAAATTTTATCTTGTTTTATTGTTGCTAACCAAGTCTTTTTTTGTCTTCCTCTTACTCGTTTGATATGCATGTTTATCATAGTTTCACATCGCCTAACTGGAGCATTTATTGGTCGTCTAAGTACATGTCCGTACCATCTTAAACGTGTCTCTTGGAGTTTGTCCTCAATAGATGCAACTCCGACTTTCCCTCTAATGCTCTCATTCCTTATTTTGTCCATCTTCGTATGTCCACACATCCACCTTAGCATCCTCATCTCTGCAACTCTCATCTTATGCTCATGTGCTCGAGTCATAACTCAACATTCAGCTTTATATAACATAGCAGGTCTAACTGCGTTTTTATAGAACTTACCTTTAAATTTAAGAGATACTTTACGGTCACATAAAACACCCGATGCTCCCCTCTATTTTACCCATCCTGCTTGTATTCTATGTAAGACATCTCTCTCAATCTCTCCATCATTTTATAAAAATAATCCTAAATATTTAAATTTCTCGATTTCGGACAACTCGTCCTCTCCTATCTTAACAATTGTTTCATTACTTCTAATATTAATCCAAAAAATGATACGAGATTTAAAAACAGATTGTTTTTAAATTTTATCCATACAAATTATATTCTTTTACCGACAGACCAATAAGTTTTTAAAATTTAAAAATATTTTAAAATTATTATATGAATTATTTATCATTAAGAGAATAGAACTTCGATTAGACTTATGCTATGTTTACTCTAGAGTGTGGATGAGGAAAGGAAAGAAATCAACGATGGAAAGTTATCTTTGGAGGAAGAGAAAAGAAAGGGTGAAGAAATCTTTTCCTTTGCACACTTGTTTACCTTGATAGAGGAAGGTGAATACTTATGATGTAATTTTGTAAATAAAAAAGGATTCATGCGTCATATTTTTGGTACATAGTGTAATTTTGTGAGTTAAAAAAGCTACATGTGTCATTTTTTTTTTGTATATGGTGTAATTTTGTGAATGCAAAAGGGGTACATGCGTCATTTTTTTTTCTCATCCGCTGCTTTCCGTCCGATTTTGAGGTGATCGATTTTGGCTCCAAAATTATCCGCTGATGGATTGTGTTACTTTTCCTTCGAAAAATTTTAATGAAGTAAACGATGAAAATTTTTCCACCATGGAAACTTTTCCTTAATTTTGCTCTCCACTCTCCCAAGTAAACAGAGCCTTAAAGATGGGCGACCTTTCTCATATTCGTTCATCACATAAATCTAAAACCATGAGCAATTGAAGTTGTTTCAGTAATTCAAACTCAGTGGTAAATTTCTTGGTGGTCCTGAGATTTGAACTCGTGATGCATGAGAAAATCTACTAGGGCCTTTTCATTACATTGCCCAGGAGCCCTAGAGGCAAATACTTGGATTCATATCACCTAGTTGCATTATGACAATAAGCTCTATTTTTTTTTTAACCCGGATATCTAATTTTTACGATGTAACTAATTTTAAATGTGGACAGTTTGGTCCCACCGTACCAGTCATCAAGTAAATCTAAAAAGTACAAGTGGATCTTAGCGTGGTGACCTAATCTCACGAATAATTCAAATATCATGAAAATCGAACCATCGTTACGTCGGCCGGTGTGATTATAAGTTTTAGTGAACCTCGAGGGCTCTATAATCGACACGATGCAACGATGCTTTATTAAATAGGTAAATATCGTAACAGAAAATTAAGAATTTAACAGATGAGATAAGAGTCAGAACCTTGGAGATTAAATATGCCATGAGAAAATGAAAAGGAGATAGGAACAAAAGAAGGAAGAAGAGAGTTTTGGTAGTAAAGTGGTAAGACAAAGAACTTTTGTATTTTTTTAAAGAAATTTCTATTTTTCTTTAAATTATTTTAATAATTTTAATAGCAAAACTATCAAGTCGGCCTAATTATTGTTATTTAAGTGGAAAAAAGGGATTTGAGTCAAATTTAAACCGTGCCTAGGTCTTGACTAAACTCGGCATGTGGATGTGCCGAGCTCACCACAAATTGGTTTTGTGGCACCAATAAGATCCCAAATATGCTCCATGCAGGGACAACCCATTTGACATACACATTTATATTTGATAGCTAATTCAATTCACCAAAACGAATGGAAATTTTTTATTCTAAAAAAACGATGAATTTACTTGTCAACGAAACTTGATTCAATTTGTAAACTAATAAATTACTTATATCTGATACGGTTCCAACCAAATCCAATTAACAGCCTTTAGATAGTTACAACAACATCACACCATCCTAAACATAATTTGTTGCTGATATGAGTGTCAGTGAAAGAGGTTGCTAAAAAGGACAAATAAAGATTATTGCTATTCAAGTGTAATTTCAAGAGATGATTGAAGAAAATAAGTTAAATTTCTATGAAAAATGCTAATGATAAACCTAGCAGAACAGGGAACTTAACTACAGTAAACAGTGAGAAAGGCAAGAAGGGACCCAGAAAACAAAACGTAGCGTAGTCCATCCCAGAAATCACTAAAATGCATAAAAAAGGTCCTCAAAGACATAGAGCATGTCCAACATGGAGCAGATCCTCAAAGACATGGAATCTAACTCATACAGCTAGAAATGAGGTCAAAAAATTTGACTTTCACATATAATCATTTTTTAGATTTATCTGAAATCCAACATCCATGAAACAGTGAGTCAATTGCTATGATCTTACACAGACAAAGAACAATAGACTCGTACAATCAACCCTTGGCTTCATTAGGATCTTTGGAAGAGTACTCTGGGAACATTAAGGGGTTTTCTAATGACTGAATTGTGGTGCAGGAAATTTGAGCAGTATGCACATGCAATGGGATCGACCAGTGATATTTCAGCAAGGAAACAAGACCTCAACCACCACTCTGAGAATGGAGCATCAGCCAATGCAAAGGAGTTACAGCATCTATTTGAAAAGATGCTGATGTTCAAACTTTCAAGAGACAGGAGGATCTATTGAACTTAAGGAATGGGAATTGCCATCAATATTCATCAAAAAAATGGAAGAAGATTGTTGAACATGGCCAATAAATATGTTGAGGCAATCACCATCCAAAACCTCAATATTTAAATCTAAGAGCCTCTCTCAATCGACACGCATCGATATTAACTGCAGTAAACGTCCAATCAAAAAGCTAATTGCTTTATGTTAATCTTTTTTTCCTTTGTTTTAGGGTAAAAGGAAGCAACAACAGGGATAAAAGAGAGAGGCTACTTAGCTCAGGCCTGCGTCGAGCTCGGAGAGAACCTTCATCTGCAGATCCATATCCGAGAGAGCACCGGTGGATGACAACGTTGTCGGAGCCTCGTAGGAGCCTCCATTGTGCCTCCGTACAAGGCCCCCGACGGTTTGGGGGGAGAATAAGAGACAATTTCATAGTGCTTATTATTTTATTAATCTCTAGAGATTTAAAGGATAAAAACACACATTGATCTTAATTTTAAACGTTGACCTGGGCCTCTGCTTTCTCGGCCCAGACACCTCCGGAGAGCAGCGGCGGCGACGCCGATGACCCCGGACTCGTGCTGGTGGCCGACCCCTCTCGACTCAGGTGCGATCCCTCTGTCCCGCCTCCGCAAAGCCTCAAATACTGCAGCGACCTCGGCCGTGGCTCGCCGACCGGCACTGTCCCCTCCAGCATTGCCGCTACTGTCGTCATTCTCGGCCGGCTCCCCGGCTCCTTGTGCAGGCAGCACAGAGCCACCTTGACGATCCTTTCCAGCTCGTCCCAGTTCACCTTCCCCTCCAGTCTCGGGTCCGCCAACTCCTCGTACCTACCCCGCTTGTGCATCTCGAACGCCAACATCGGGAAGTACGGCAACGAGGAGCCGGTCAACTCTGGGTCTCTTTCGTCGACCCGATTTTTACGGCCCCGCACGATCTCCAGCAGCACCATCCCGAAGCTGTACACGTCGGTCTTGTCGGAGATGGCGGTGTTGGTGAGCCACTCCGGCGCGAGGTAGCCGAGCGTCCCCCGCATAATGGCGAAGAGTCCGGACTGCTCCGGGTTCATCAGCTTGGCCAGTCCGAAGTCCGCAATCTTGACCTGGCTGTGATCGTCGATCAGGATGTTCTCCGGCTTCACGTCGCAGTGGATGATCCTGTGCTCGCATCCGGCGTGGAGGTAGGCGAGCCCGCGCGCGGCTCCCACCGCGATGTCGAGCCGTTGCTTCCACTCGAGGACGGCCAGGCCGGAGCTACGGCCAAAGAGCGCGCGGTCAAGGGAACCACGGTTCATGTACTCGTAGACCAACAACCGCTTGCGGCTCTCCGCGCAAAAGCCACGGAGGCGGACGAGGTTGACGTGGTGGGTGTTGCCGATGACGGCAATCTCGGTGCAGAATTCCCTCTGCCCTTGCTGCGTGCTGCCGGCATTGATCTGCTTCACGGCGACGAGGGACTTGTCCGGGAATTGACCCATGTAAACGCATCCGAATCCTCCGGAGCCGATTAGCGTCTGGAAATTGTTGGTGGCCTCTTCGAGCTCGGCGTAGGTATACCGGGTGGGCAGGCCGGGGATCGCAATCTGTTCCTCATTATCCTCCTGCCCTCTGGAGACTGATATGGTCCGCGTCTCATCTCTTATCCTGAGCTTGTTCCTCCTCCACCTTGCAAAGAAGACTATGATGACAATCGAGATCACCAGCAGAGTCGTTGCGGTGGCTGGTACTAAGACGATGACCAAACGGGTGGGAGAGGATTCAGAGGAAGGCGGTGATGTCCGGCCAAATATCTTGGCATAGACGACGAGTGTGTTGAGCGTCTCATCGGTAAATAGGGAGCCGATTCGGTGCTGAAGTAAATAACACGAAGACGCATAGTAGAGGTAGCCAAGACAAGAGCAATTGGCGGAACAGAGATCTTTGCAAGTCGAGATGTTCGTTCCGAAAATGTTTGGTGCGGAGAATTTAATCCCGAAGTAGCCAATTCGGCTTCCCAAGCTCATAAATGACGGCGGTGATCCAGCGTCGCCATCGTCAGTGCATGCGGAAGTTGGAGACGGAGCGTGCGTCGGAGGAGATCGACCAGTAGAGTTGCGAGGTCGGGGCCCACAGCACCCACTGCAGCACGGCGGGAAGAGACGGGGAGTAGCTGGTTAGGAAGGAGCGTATCTGTCGGGTAATCGAAGGATGACCAAAGAGAAGTGTTGGTGGCATCGAGGAGACGGAGCTCGCCTGAGGGGAGCAGCTGGAGGGCGGCGGCGGCGGCTGAAAGGCGTGTTGTCGACCAGGCGGGCGAGCGATTGGCAAAGGAGAGGGCGAGGCCGGACGCCGTGAGGGAGAGAGTGGAGGATGAGGACACAGGGGCGGCAGGGTTGGCGGTCCAAACGAGAGGGTGGGGAGGACGACGACATAGTATCGAGAGTCCTGGCCGCCAGCGTTCTTGAAGGCCACTGAGAAGGCGGAGGTCGAGAGGAAGACACCAGAACTGACGGTGAAGTTAAAATATGCAGCGTAAAAGTTGGGGTAGAGGAATTCGGTGGCGACGTCTCCGGCCAAGGAGTGGAAGAGAAGGAAGAAGAGGAAGGAGAGGAGCCAGAGAGTGGAAGGGGAGATAGACGCCATGAAAAAAAAACTGATGGCTACAGTTGGAGAAGAAGATAGATGGCTAGAGGTGAAAGATGATGGCTACAGTCGGAGAAGAAGGGAAAGCCAGTCCAAGGTTTGAATCCTTGAAATCAAAGGAATGCCAATTGCTTGCATCAATAAAACAGAGGACCGTACTTGTTTGTTGTTAGAAAAAAAAATGATTAATTACATACACAATATTATTCATTTTAAATAATAATAATTTAATTTATGTAAATACAATTGAAATTGTATTTATTTAATAAAATTAAAATACATTTATTTAAAATTAAAATAAATAATAATATTAATATATTTATTTAAAATTAAAATATTATTATAAATTTAAAAGAAAGGAGTACAACGTATAAAAAAAATTACACTTAAAATAACTATTAACTAGTTGTTGTATGAATTTACTAGCCGTTGTAGATCTACTAGTCGTTTTTATTTCACGGGAAGAAAAAACAGAGGCGACGAAAGATCTGATGTTTCAGGTCCTACGTGCGCAGGGCCCAAGGAGTTGTCGGTGACAACTTTTTTTATATAAACAAATGCTTTGAACGCGTTTAATTGCTTGAACGCCTTCAAAGTCACATTGGCATTAACACCAGGTCACATTGGTTTTAACATCAATATTAGAGCTGCCAAACGAGCCAACATATAGCGAGGTGGGTCGACCTGTGGTGGGCCAATCATTTAGCGGGGTGGGACGCGTCGACCCGTCAACTTGGTGAGTTGGGACATCTCCAACCCAACCCAATCAAAGGCAAGTTGCGAGTTAGGTGGGCCAACTTGCGGGCCCATAATTTTTTTTAAAAAAAAATTAAAAAGACTTTCATATCTTCAACATTTTAAATAAAACATATTTTATCAATCAAATATATTCAGAAATAGATATTTTAAATATAAATGGACACATATTTGATGAAAAGTATTATGTTTATAGATCATTTTTCTTATTATATTTTATTACATTTTGTTGCTTTATCATGGAAAAAGAATCGAGATTCGAGACTCTCAACCTTGTGATCAGAGCTGTCGTTTTCAAAGATATGGATGTTTTTATTTTTATGAGTTGAAGGGTATATGACATGAGATTTTTCCCAAGATGAAATCTAAGTTTTTTTTTTATAATTTATACATAAAACACATTTAACTGTTTCATTCATATCCTTCTAACACTGAATGAGACATTAAAGCAAGACATTCAAAGATTGATGGCTACAACAGGTGAAATTTTAAAACCCGACAAAGCATACAACATTGGACTACATAATGTACCTTTCAACCCATCATTCTTCATGATTTCCCAACAATAGTCAGTCCATCTTCAAGCTATCCAGTTAAGACTATCTTTATTCGACCAACCACAACACGGTGTTGCAAACCAACAATTGCTTCAACAACTCAAAGATCATCCCGACGAACTACAGCAAGATCCCCTTGGAAGGCTTCGGGGATTAGATATCAACAAAGGTTCCCAACACATAAAATTTCATAGTTCCATAATTTCTAAACCCGCAAGCCAACCCAAGCCTATCTCAAGCTGATTTGCACGGGTTACGGGCCTAGGCGGGTCGACCCGTAGCGGACTTGGGTTGATAAAATTTTAACCCAATCCGTTTAAATTATTTGACAGAGTTGACTAATCCGATGGGTCCAATCCAAATTAGCAGCTCTTACCAATATATGAGTTAAAACAGTCAAATAACAAACCAATGTGAATGCTCTTAGATAATAGAAACTAAGAATCACCAGAAGATATTTATTAAGCAAGGGGGAAGTCCCAAACTCCTTAGAGGAGTTTGATGATCCCAAGTCATGTTCTTCTATGACTCCGATGGTGCTTTGTTACAAGTAACAACCTCATGTTTGTCCCACCATGTGCAAACCCATCCTCAATTTAACCCCCCCCCCCCCCCCCCAAAAAAAAAAAAAAAAACTCTGCAATATGTGCATAGATATAGCATTTCTTCGAACACATGGTAGGCTTCCTATGGCTTACTTGTTCTTCTTCACCAAATGAACAAATTAATTAAAGGAAGGGCAATCCGTTTAAATTATTTGACAGAGTGGACTAATCCGATGGGTCCAATCCAAATTAGCAGCTCTTACTAATATATGAGTTAAAACATTCAAATAACAGACCAATGTGAATGCTCTTAGATAATAGAAATTAAGAATCACCAGAAGATATCTATTAAGCAAGGGGGAAGTCCCAAACTCCTTAGAGGAGTTTGATGATCCCAAGTCATGTCCTTCTATGACTACGATGGTGCTTTGTTACAAGTAACAACCTCATGTTTGTCCCACCATGTGCAAACTCATCCTCAATTTAACTCCCCCCCCCCACAAAAAAAAAAAAAAAAAAAAAACTCTGCAATATGTGCATAGATATAGCATTTCTTTGAACACATGGTAGGCTTCCTATGTCTTACTTGTTCTTCTTCACCAAATGAACAAATTAATTAAAGGAAGGGCAATCCAGGCAATCCGTTTAAATTATTTGACAGAGTGGACTAATCCGATAGGTCCAATCCAAATTAGCAGCTCTTACCAATATATGAGTTAAAACATTCAAATAACATACCAATGTGAATGCTCTTAGATAATAGAAACTAAGAATCTCCAGAAGATATCTATTAAGCAAGGGGGAAGTCCCAAACTCCTTAGAGGAGTTTGATGATCCCAAGTCATGTCCTTCTATGACTCCGATGGTGCTTTGTAACAAGTAACAACCTCATGTTTGTCCCACTATGTGCAAACCCATCCTCAATTTACCCCCCCCCCCCCCCCCGAAACTCTGCAATATGTGCATAGATATAGCATTTCTTCGAACACATGGTAGGCTTCCTATGGCTTACTTGTTCTTCTTCACAAAATGAACAAATTAATTAAAGGAAGGGCAATCCAGTCAAGCAAGGAACCGAACCACGCAAAGGGATGGGCAATTCCAACAACACAATAATTGTACTACCACCCTTCTGTTTACTCCCCAAAATCCCTCTCTTTCTCTTTGCAAGCTTCACACGTAAACCCCAAATTGATCAGAAAAAACAAAGAGAAAAAATCACATCATTTATTATAATGAGATTGTGTGTCCTATAATGAGAAGAAAATAGCACTAAACACACCTGTTTTAGGATGAATTGCGAAGAATTTTTTTTAAAAAAAAAGTATTGCGAAAAAAAGATAAGGAGAAAAAAGAGAAAAAAATCAGCCGCAATTTGTGTAACACCCCAACCTTCTACCCTTACCTATCCAGTCAGATGTTACTCTTTCATACCTTGATTTTATACTTACATTATATACTACTCGATTCAGAGATCTACTCTGAACTTGTTTCGACTGATAGGATATGAATTGGAGCCAATCGGAGTTGGAAGAGAGTCTAGGGCTTCTAGTGGGTCTGGGTCATGTGGCCCTGGCCGACCGTGCCACACAGCCATGTAAGGCATTCCCGGCTGGCGCAAGGCACGACCGTGTGAGGGTTACACGGTCGTGTCTGTTGGTGCAATATTCCCTATGTCAAGGTTGACCTGATTGACTGAGCTTGAATTGAGTCAAGCTCGAGTCTTGATGTTTGGATTTCGATGTTTGACAATACATAGATACTAGACATGGAGATTGTAGGTGCAATGGTTCATGTGGGGAGATTGTGAAGAAGAGTCAAGTAGGTCAAGGTTGACCGGATACTTAACTGGAAAATCCTGGTGAGTGAAACCAGGTGAAAGACCTAGTGAGTGAAGCTAGGCAGTATGAAAAATCCTGGTGAGTAAAGTCAGGTGAAAGACCTAGTGAGTGAAGCTAGGCAGTATGGAAAATCCTGATGAGTGAAGCCAGGTTAAAGACCTAGTGAGTGAAGCTAGGCAGTATGAAAAGTCCTGATGAGTGAAGCCAGTTAAATGAGAAGTCCTGGTGAGTGAAGCTAGGCACAGGAAATCCAGATGGATCAAGTTTGATCAGACATCTGGTGTTGGGAAGTCCAAGTAGGTCAAAGGGATTGACCGGATACTTGGCACGGGAAATCCAGGTGGATTAAGGTTGATCGGACACCTGGTGGAGATGAGTCCAAGTGGGTCAAGGATGACCGGATACTTGGCATGGAGAGAAAAGTCCAAGTGGGTCAAAGGGATTGACCGGACACTTGGTGAGAAGTTCTAGCAGGTCAAGGGTGATCGGATGCTAGGCATAATGGACCAACAGGTTAGGGTTGACCGGATGTTGATTTAGGGGACTTTGGACTTGGTTTTGGGGCAAAACTGTGAGTTGGATCGATCAGCCGATCGATTGGCTCATGCCCAATCGATCAGCCGATCGATTGGGTGAGTCCCCACGACAAGGCTCCTCCCAATCGATCAGTGGATCGATTGGGAGAAGTGCCCGATCGCACAAAACAACTCTGGATCGATCGACCGATCGATCCAGAGCCCCCAATCGATCAGTGGATTTATTAGGAGGTGCGATTCTACGCGATAAGCCCTGGATCGATCAGCCGATCGATCCAGGCAATTCCCGAGAGCACAAAGGCGCTCTGTATCGATCGATGGATCGATCCAAAGCCTCCCCGATCGATCGGGAGCAATCCAATCGATCGGAATCCGACCGTTGGCGCTGGATAAAGCCTTTGGCGTGCGATTCCTTCGCCATCTCTTGCACTGTTCAGCTCCGATCTTGACGAACAGCTTCTCCACAGCGTTTTCCACTCTCACCGCCAGTTCTTGAAGGATCTTGGAGAGACATCCAAGCCAAGAGACGTGACTACGACAAGAGGAAGAATCTAGGGTTAGGGTTTTCACTACATATCTTGTAAGCTTTTGCTTGTATTTGTCTTCCCTTGCTTTCTTGTTGTATTGAGAGTATTGTAGGGCTTCTCCGCCTTTGGTAGTTATCATAAAGGAGTGTTTTCATAGTGGAGGGTGCGTGAGTGTGTGGATCCTTGGATTAGTCACCTCTCCTTGAGGTGGATACTAAGTAAATCCTTAGTGTTAGCGTTGTGTTTGTTTTCTTTGTATTTTCCGCTGCACATCTTTGAAGAAACAAGCAACGAAGAGCACGACGAGCGCATCGAGCTATTCACCCCCCTCTCAAGCTACATAATCGGTCCCAACAAGTGGTATCAGAGTGAGGCCGCTCTTCATCGGAATCATCGCCGGAAGGGTCAACAAGCTAGAGGGTGAAGAAATTGGAGCAAAATTCTTCAATTCAAAGATTTCAAGAAGCTCAACTTCAAATGGAATTCCAAGACGGTCTTGGATTCGATACAAGGGTGCCTCCATCATTTATTTCAACAAGCTTCGATCTTTGGAAATCAAGGATCGAGAATTTCTTGATGATGGAGATAGGGCAATGGTTTGTTTTAATGGAAGGATTTGAAGCTCCAACAAATTCCAAGGGCAAAGTACTCAAGAGGAGAAAGTGGAGCCAAGAACAAATCCAAAAATGTGAGGCCAATGACAAAGTGACCAAGCTTTTGGTCAATTTATTGCCAAGCAACATCTTGGAGCAAATTGGAGATTTTGAAGATGCCAAAGAGCTATGGAGCAAATTGGCAAAGATTCATGAGATCCCTTCCACTGTACCAAACCAAGAAAAATCCAAAGAGGGTGACTCATTGGAGCAAGATCAAGAGGAGGAGAATTCCGAAGGTGAGAGATGCTCATCTTCCGAGGAAAATGTCCAAGAAGCTTCATCTTCAAAGGAATGCAATGAAGAGGGCAAGGAGAGGGCATACTCCTTGTTCCATGTACAAGATGAAGATGAAGATGAAGAAGTCTCCACCTCTAGGATTGAGGGGGAGCGACCTTCGGTGACACCGGATCAAGAAGAAGGAGAAGTCTCCACATCCGGGTCAAGAGAAGAAGAGGATGAAGAAGCTTCCACCTCCACAAGTCAAGTAAAATCAATGGGAGGAAAATCATTTTCGGATCAAGAGGAAGTTTCTACCTCCGGATCCAAAGGAGAAAATGTCATCCCTACACATGAAGGTATAAACATTTCAATTAAAAATAAAAATCACATTATTTGCTTTGAGTGTAGGGAAAAAGGGCATTACAAGAGAAAGTGCCTAAATTGGCCAAGAAGAAGGGCCAAGTGGCACTAAAGGGCAAAGAGAAGCTCAAGGAGATCGTCCTCGGAACAAAGAAGAGCAAGGAGCACATTGTGTGCGTCTCTTGCAATCAAAAGGGACATTACTGGATCCAATGTCCCAAGGGGAAGAAAGCGGTCAAAGCTCTTGGAGGAAGCACAAGTCAAGGGGGAGCCTCCAAGGTAAAAAGAAAGGTATCATTTATTGAGCCTACTCTCTTGAATAATGGTAAAAAGCATGCTAGTTCAAATTTCTATCATTTTAATGTTATTTACCATAAGAATAGAAAGCATGAGAGCTTTAAAGAAAAACATGTGGCTCTACTTGCTAAAACTACCACACCTAGGTTTAGGAAGGTAGATAAAAATCTAGACAAGGAAACTAAGAATTTTAGTTATAAGTCTAGAAATAAAAATGCTCATGAATTCATTGAAAAACCTAAAGCTAAGGACTTAAGGATGGAAAATCAAGTCTTGAGGTTAAGACTTGATAAGTTAGAAAAGACCCTAAAAAGGATGGAAAATATCCTAAAAGGGCAAAATGAGCAAAACCTAGGTTTAGGATAACAAAAGTCATCCAATGGCCATAAAGGTTTGGGATACAAACTTAAGGCTAAGAAGGATGTGATTTCTTACCATAGGGTTCCATATAGCTATGGAACCGAGTCTAGGTCTAAGGGTCAAGTCAAAAGTACAAGGAAAGTTATCCCTAGGAGTATTTTTGCAACTAAGGTGACTAAGACTTCTAAGAAGTCTAACAAAGTCACTAAAAAGGTCACAAGGGAAGAAATCCCTAGGGTTGACCTAGAAAATGTGACCAAGGCTTCTAAGAAGCCTAACAAGGTCACTAGGAAGGTATCTAGGGAAGTAATCCCTAGTGAATACCTAGAGCATCCAAGGAGCACCAATAGGTGTTGGGTTCCTAGGAGCATTTTCTCTACCCCATAAATGGGTTAGAGAGTGTCAACTCCGATTAGAAGGGTAGTTAATCCAACTTTGATGAAGTTGACACTCTAAGAACATTTTCAAGGTTATTATTAACCTTTGAAAATGGTAAGGGTTATATGTTTACTCTTGGTAAGAGTAAAAAGTGTCACAATTTGAGAAATTGGATGATATTTTAAGTGACACAAATTGGGAAAATAATAAGAACTACCAAGTTGGGATTTTGGTATGTGCTTAGGAAATTAAAGGCAATTTATGCCTTAACTCAGATGATTACTCCTTGAAGGAGTAAATTGTGCCAAAATTTGAGGAATATGCTTAACTTAAATTGGCACAAAATTAGGAAAAACAAAAGAAATGTCAAAATCAGGTTTTGGCATTTTCTTGGGACATCTTGGGCAATGTGAGGTTTAAATTCTAAGTTAGCTAAGGATTAAGGATACTTAGATAGGTAATCTAGGTATATTTTATTTATGCAAATTTGTCATGCTTTGTTTGCCCACAATATGCCATGACATCATATTTATTTTTGCATTCACATTTTACTATGAAAAATACAAAAATACCATGTTATGTCATACATACATCATATAGTCATAGGAAATTTTCTTTTGAAAATTATTTTTCTTTGATGTATGCCATAACATTATCATGCATTAGTTTATTCCTTGCAATTAGGAACTAATGGCATTTGTTAACAAGTTACATCCTTGGTGGATGTTCATAACCTCAAAATGCCTAGGTAGATATGCATGATCTCTAGATTAGGGCAAAACCAAGACTTACATCTCACAAAGAACTATAAGGTGGCTTGTATGTGTTTGTACACATTAAATACAAGTGAGATGTTAGGATGATGAACAAAACTCAAGATGTTGATTTAGTGCATTTTTATGAGTTTTAGGTTCATCAAACACATAGTTATGTGTTTTCCAATCATTAGGAAAGCTAATGTACAAATCATGTGCATTGAGCCCAAGGAACATGGTTGGATATTGGTTTTGAAAATCATTTTAAAATGCTTTTGGAAAACCTTGATGAAAACTATCTTTTGATAGTAATCATCATTGAATAGTTGAGCACAAACTTGAAGAAAACACTAAAGTGTTTACAAGTTTTCAAGTTTGTGTCAATCTTTGAAAACATAAAGTATTTTCTTAGAAAACTATTTTTCCATGACACTATATGCCCTAAATAATGTCTACAACAATTTTTATGATTTTTGGAATTTTGTAGATTTTTCTAGGGGTTTCTGAAATTGACTGAAATGGAATTTCAACTTTTTTAGAGCTTCAATCGATCACCCGATCGATTGAAGGGTCTCAATCGATCGGGCGATCGATTGAGAGCAAGCTTCTCGCGAACAGAAGCTTTCTGGATCGATCCACCGATCGATCCAGCCCTCCTGAATCGATCAGTGGATCGATTCAAGAAGGTTCAATCGATTAGGACACAACTCCAATCGATTGGGAATGCTGATTTTGGCTGGTAAAGCCTGATTTTAGTATTTTGGATCATCTTTAGTCTAGGTAACCATTCCAACCCCCTTAAAACATATTTATACATATTTAAGGGGATTTTTCATGATGAAAACAAGGATGGATTGGCTAAGGAAGACTAAGTCAAAGTTTAGGTTGAGGTTTGGTTTCATTATTGAATTTATGAACCTCAAAACTTCTAATTTTGGGTTTCCTAAATGTTTAGGGATTCCAAGTCATTGATGGTGCAATGACAGAAGTTTCGTGCATGTTTTTAGGGGGAGTTAATCTTTAAGGACATGAAAAATACTTTTCATACACCCTGGAAGGTGGTTAACTTTCTTTCGCGGAAATGCTCAAGGTTGAGCATTTGAAAATAATGGAGAGTGGATATCTTCATTATTCAAGGGGTGTCTGCTCAAGGGTGAGCATTTAATGATAGTGAAGGGTATGGGACCTTCGTTATCGGATTGTGAGCAACAAGTGAAGTTGTGAACAACGTTAGGTAACTCTTCAGGGGGAGAGTTTGCTTATTTTGATGTGTGCCAATAGGGGGAGAATGAAAGGGTTTAAGTTATGCCTTCATTATCTAAGAGGGAGTTTTCCCTCTGATCCTGTCCGAATCGCTGAATCAACGGACGCTGGCCACGTGGCGCTCTCCGGGTCGATGACGTGGATCTTCGACTGGTCGCACGAACCTCCGGCGAACCTGCACAGAAGTCGGGCCGGGAAGGGGTTCCCGGCGGCGACCCTCCGACGATCAAGTCAGGCAAGCTAACAGTGAAGAAGTGGCTGCCAAAATTGTAGAACGCGTACCTCCGTTGAAGGATGAGAGCCTTTATATAGGGCTATGGAGAAGCGGGTGCACGCATACCGAGGTGTACACGTGTCTTTAGCTCATACCCAAGTAAAGGCCTGTCAGTGAGCTTACCTGACCCCATACTGCTACAGTCCAAGCACGTCTTCGATGGGACAGCGGAACCCCTTGTCATAAGGTTTGGAGTATGGCCTAGTCCTAGAGTATGATAGCTGTCAGAAGATGTCCCTTGTCCTTTTCTCCTTACTCCCTTCCAGGCGTCCGACCGGCCAGCATTCACCTTACGTCCGGCCGGCCATATATAGAGGTCCACTTGGGAGATTCTTGATAACGTGTTTTGTGGAGACTGTTTGCAGTATGCTACCTCATGTCTTTGGCCGAGCGGGTCGTCCGCTCGGCCCTGCGATCCTGTTCAGTGAGCGTCGGAACCCCGACCCTATCGGGGTGCCTTTTGCCATTGGTCATTCATCGGTCGGCCGGCCGGGAGGTCGGCCCGACCTTCTCCGGTCGGCCGACCAGTCCACCCTTCTCCGGTCGACCACCTGGCCCTTTGACTTCCATGTGGCGTTGACCCCTCAAAATGGGGGTCCCCTGTTCTAACCGCCGGATCACTTGCCTCCCCTTCAAGTCTAGTCGAAGGAGGCAATTAGTCCGACTGACTGGACTGAAAGTTTAGCCGGGCGGCTCCTTCGTGCAATTATCCTCCGCTCGGCTTTCGCAGGGATGGGTGTAAGGTTAGTCAACAGCAACATTCCTCAGATCTTCTCGTAACTCGCGCCAATCTTCGACATTAAGGCTGAGCACGCGCTTATTAAATGCCTCGAATGACCGATTGCCAAGTGGCGCACTGTCGTCATCGTACGGCGGCGGCGTGGTCAAGTGACGAGATCGAGGCGGTTTGAAAGGAACGGCCAGATGTGTGCTTTGGCCCTCGTGACCTGGATCCAACGGTGGAGGCCGTCCGACCTCCGCCCTATAAAATCTCCGTTTTCTCCTCCGTCGCTTCACTTCTTCTCTCGCGTGCCCCAGTTATCCCTCGTGTTCTAGAGTTCCGACGATCTTGTTCTCCTGTTTCCGGCGATCCCCGGTGTCTCCCTTCGATCTTCCTTCTTTTTCGTAAGGTTCTCCTCTTTCCTTTCTTGTTTCCGGTGCTTTCTTTGCATTTCTTTCCCTAGTTTTTGCTCCCGGGGTACTGTTCCGGTGCCCTCTTCTTGTTTTTGTCTTTGTCATCTTTCCTGGTTTCATCCGCTCGGCCAATGGCTAGTTCTTCTCACCCTGAAGACTAGTCCCTCGGCCCATGGTACACCACCATGCAGTCCCGATTCGACCAGCGTGATTTCGATGTTCTGACAGACAATTTTGAAATCCCCGATGATTTTGAACATCTTTTGGCCGGTCCCTCCGCTCGGCCACATAGGCCGCCGCGCGGAGCTTTCTGTATCTTCCGCGACCAGTTTACTGCCGGTCTGCGTTTCCCTGTACATCCCTTCATTATAGATGTTTGTAATTTTTTCGGTGTTCCGCTCGGCAGTCTAGTACCCAACACATTTCGTCTTCTCTGTGATGTTGTTGTTTTGTTCAAGATCCACAACATCCCCCTCCGACCGGAGGTCTTTTATTATTTCTATTACCCCAAGCAGTCCGAGCCGGGCACCTTCATGTTCCAAGCTCGGCCCGGCCTAGTCTTCTTTAACAAACTGCCTTCTTCCAATAAACATTGGAAGGAGTATTTTTTCGATATTTGTATGCCCGATCAGGCCAACTTCCCGACCAAGTGGCAGGTCAACCTACCCCCTACTCCCGAGCTGAAGAAATTCAAGACCCGACCGGACTACCTACACGCGGCAAATATGCTAGCCGGTCTGCGGCTTGACATCAATAAGCTTCTTCACGAAGGGGTGATGTACATCTTCGGCCTGAGTCCAATGCGGACTCCTCTTCCGAGCGGCTTCGGTAAGAATTTTACTTGGACCTTTGTTTTGATTGCTAACTGATTTCTTTCCTTTCCTTTGCAGCGGACATCGTCATGGAGTCGGTAATGGCTGACATTTTGAAGAGAAAGGCGGCGGCGCTCGAAGCCGCGGCGGCCAAAGAAATGGAAACGCTTGGTATCCAGCCAGTCGGATCCCATGAAGGAGAAAGCGGGACTCAGGCTGAGTCGACCGCTCAAGCTTCTCAACAGAACGTGGCCAGCGGAGCCACCCCCAGCGGAGGAGTAACTGTCCCCGAGGAAGGTTCCGCTCGAGGGGAGGAGCAACCTCTACAAAAGAGACGCCGAGTGGAGACTCCCCTACGGTCGGCTACCTCCGCGGTCCAACCATCCGAGCGGGTCACTGCGACTGCTCGGGGCAAGGTGCCAGAGGTCGAAGTCATTTTGTCCGACTGGACGCCTTCTGAATGGGACGAGCCAGCTGTTCCAATTGAGGCTACTCCGGTCAACACCCTTCCGCCCGCTCGTCACTCAGTCCAGCGCTCAACCATTCATTCTCAATTTTCTGCGCCGGCTTCTGATCCCCTTCCGACCGCCGGTCGGACGACCCCCGGTCGTGGCCGCACCGTACTGGTTACTCTTCATCTCCCGACTGAAGAGCTACTACCAGAGGCCGACCGACCCACCGCGTCCGAGCACACCATTACTTTGAAAGGGCCTCTAGCCGAGATGTGGGCCGACGCTCGGGCTCACATCGCGATGATCCCCCTCCGCAATTTGGCCAATAGCCACATGCAGGAGGCTACGGGGGTAAGTTCATTTTTTCCGAAGTTTCGTATGCATTTTTTCCGATCGACCCTTAACAATTTCCCCTTCTGCATCAGAGATGGGTGGAGGAGATAGCAGTCTCAAACCGCCTAGCGATGGTGGATGAAGAACTAAGACAACTAAAGGCGGTCGTCGGTCCGTCCGGCTCTCAAGGCCCGTCGTATTCCGAGCTGCAGAAGGAGCTTAAGAAAGCTCAGGATTTACTGGCGGCCGAACAGAAAAAGACGGCCGATCAGGCCCATGCCTTGGCCGAGTCCGAGCGACAAGTCAAGTCGCTCGACACAAAAATAACCTTGGCCACCACTCGAAAAAACACGGCCATTTCCGACTTGGAGAAGAAGAACGTGGAAGCTTGAGGCCTTGAACAGAAGGTAAAGGAGCTGACGGAGCAGCTGGATAGAGAGAAGGTGGGCCGCTCGGCCGACGTGGACAAGCTCCAAAATCTGAAGGATTCCCTTACTGCCTCCCAAGCGGCTTTCAAAGAATACCAAGAGGCCGAGCCAAGTCGGGTCGCTGCCTTAAGACAGAGCTACATCCGCTCGCCCGAATTCTCGGAGAAAGTCTGCGAGCGGATGTACACGGCCTTCGACCTGGCTATGACCGCCACCACCACGTATCTGAAGTCAAAGGGGCGTCTTCCCGAGTCCGCTGTCGTCCCGTCTGCAGATCAAGCGGCTCTCCTCAACAACATCCCCTCGACGCTTTATGAATATTTAGAGTAGGAGTCTCCATGTAACTGGGCCGCTCGGCCAAAAAATGATCCTTTTTTGTACTTAGGTCGCTCGGCCTAAAGTTTTAATTTTAATGCAATGTTTTTCTTTCACGTACTCTATCCTTTTGCTAGTGAATATATGTGTTGCCCGCTCGTCTATTATCACCCCTCTGGTATTCGGAAGGGATTTTTACTAAGTATTGGGCATTGCCCTTCCGATCGGCTAAATATGTAATATTTCGACTACTTAATATTCCGCTTTGATAGCAGAGATCGCTCGCTAGATACCGATGAAGTACCTTTGGGTGCTAGGCCGAGCGGAACGTAGAGACGATCTAACGATAATGAAGGCGAGTTTCTGGGGCAATTGCATCCTTTTTATTGGCATATTCCGCTCGGAGGATTTATAGACGCCGGCTCGTCTCTCGATGTTTAACGTCGGCGCTCGACGATCTTCCGCTCGGAGGGTTTATAGACGCCGGCTCGTCTCTCGATGTTTAACGTCGGAGCTCGACGGTCTTCTGCTCGGAGGGTTTATAGACGCCGGCTCGTCTCTTGATGTTTAACGTCGGAGCTTGACGGCCTTCCGCTCGGAGGGTTTATAGACGCCGGCTCGTCTCTCGATATTTAACGTCGGAGCTCGACGACCTTCCGCTCGGAGGGTTTATAGACGCCGGCTCGTCTCTCGATATTTAACGTCGGAGCTCGACGACCTTCCGCTCGGAGGGTTTATAGACGCCGACTCATCTCTCGATATTTAACGTCGGAGCTCGACGATCTTCCGCTCGGAGGGTTTATAGACGCCGGCTCGTCTCTCGATGTTTAACGTCGAAGCTCGACGGCCTTCCGCTCGGAGGGTTTATAGACGTCGGCTCGTATCTCGATATTTAACGTCGGAGCTCGACGGCCTTCCGTTCGGAGGGTTTATAGACGTCGGCTCGTCTCTCGATATTTAACGTCGGAGCTCGACGACCTTCCGCTCGGAGGGTTTATAGACGCCGGCTCGTCTCTCGATATTTAACGTCGGAGCTCGATGGCCTTTCGCTCGGAGGGTTTATAGACGCCGGCTCATCTCTCGATATTTAACGTCGGAGCTCGACGGTCTTCTGCTCGGAGGGTTTATAGACGCCGGCTCGTCTCTCGATGTTTAACGTCGGAGCTCGACGGTATTCTAAGCCTAATTTGGACAATGTCTACCTGGACGAACGGCGCAGGGGTTTCGGCATCGAGCCTTTGGCTTGTATAATATACCTCCGGTCCGAGCGGTCCGGGGCCTTCGTTTTTTAGCGCTTGGCTCGGATAATTTACCTCCGGCCGAACGGCACGGGGTCTTCGTTTTTGAGCGCTTGGCTCGGATAATTTACCTCCGGCCGAACGGCACGGGGCCTTCCTTTTTTGCTGACGATGCCTTATACTTGCTTTAGTCTTGCGATTTTTCACTTCTGCATTTCAAGTATACAACTGAAAAAAGTATACAGGATGATTTACATTGGCGCACCTTTCACCCCGCCCGGTAAGGCTGGAGGTGGTTCGTGCTCCACGGCCTCTCTAGTTGCCGCCCGTCTTCATCTTCCAGATAGTAGGCACCCGAGCGGAGCTTTTCGATGACTTTGAAGGGGCCCGCCCAGGGAGCCTCCAATTTGCCGACGTTGCCGACCGGCTTTACTTTCTTCCAGACAAGGTCGCCAACCTGGAAGGCTCTAGGGATCACGCGACGGCTATAGTTCTGCTTCATTCTTTGCCGGTACGCCATCAGCCGGACGGACGCCTTGGCTCGCTCCTCGTCGACCAAATCCAGCTCCATGTTCCTCCGCTCGGCGTTGCCCTCATCATAATTCTGGATCCGGACGGACTCGACGCCGACTTCGACAGGAATCACCGCTTCACCGTCGTACACCAGATGGAAAGGTGTGACGCTCGTTCCTTCCTTTGGGGTTGTTTGGATGGCCCACAGGACGCCCGACACTTCATCTACCCAGCTTCCTCCCAAATGGTCTAGCCGAGCGCGCAGAATACGAAGAATTTCCCGATTGGCTACTTCGGCTTGACCGTTGCTTTGGGGATAGGCCACAGACGTGAAGTGTTGCTCAATGTCATAGCTTTTACACCAATCTTCGAGCAACTTCCCTGTGAATTGCCGCCCGTTGTCAGAAACAAGTCGGCGAGGGATGCCGAACCGACAGATGATGTGTTGCCAGATGAATTTTTTGACCATCTGCTCGGTGATCTTGGCTAGCGGCTCGGCCTCCACCCACTTGGAAAAGTAATCTACTGCCACAAGTAAAAATTTCCGCTGCCCGGTCGCCATAGGAAACGGACCCACGATATCCATTCCCCACTGGTCGAACGGACAGGATACAGTAGCTGCTTTCATCTCCTCCACCGGTCGATGGGAGAAGTTATGGTACTTCTGGCAAGACAGACACGTCGAAACGGTCCGAGCGGCGTCTGCTTGTAAGGTTGGCCAGAAGTATCCGGCCAGCAGGATCTTCTTAGCTAATGACCGTCCGCCCGGATGCCCTCCGCATGATCCTTGATGCACTTCTTGAAGAATGTACGCCGCGTCTTCCGAACTTACGCATTTCAAAAGTGGGCGGGAGAAAGCCTTCTTGTAGAGTTGATCGCCGATGAGTGTGAATCGGTCGGCTCTCCTCCTTAGCAACTGGGCTTCATCCCGATCGGACGATGTAGCTCCCAAGCGGAGAAACTCCATGATGGGTGTCCTCCAGTCGCTCGAAAACGCGAGGCCCTCCATCCGGTCGACGTGCGCCACCAAAGATACTTGTTCAATTGGCTGTTGGATGGCGACTGGCGTTATTAAGCTCGCGAGTTTGGCTAACTCATCAGCCGCTTGATTCTCTGCTCGGGGTATCTTTTGGATAATAACCTCTCTGAAGTTGACTTTGAGTTTTTCAAAGGCTTCTGCGTAGAGTTTGAGCCGAGCGTTGTTAATTTCAAAGGTGCCAGAAAGCTGCTGAGCGGCCAATTGCGAATCCGAATGGAGCGTTACCCGACCGGCTCCAACATGCCGGGCGGCCTGTAAGCCGGCTATAAGGGCTTCATACTCTGCCTCATTATTCGTGGCTCTATAATCAAGCCGGACGGATAGATGCATCTTCTCTTCTTGGGGAGATAGCAATAATACACCAATACCGCTCCCGAGCCGAGTGGACGATCCGTCTACAAATATCTTCCACATGGCTTCGGGCTCTGGCCTTTGTACTTCGGTGATAAAATCCGCCAAGGACTGCGCTTTTATCGCCGAACGGGGCTGGTACTGAATGTCGAATTCGCTTAACTCTGTAGTCCATTTGATGAGCCGTCCGGACGCTTCTGGATTCAACAGAACTCTTCCCAGTGGACTATTCGTCCGGACGATGATGGTATGAGCCAAGAAATATGGGCGAAGGCGCCGAGCGGCGAGGACCAGAGCGAAAGCCAACTTCTCGAGCCCGGTGTAGCGAGATTCAGCATCTTTTAAAATATGGCTCAGAAAATATACAGGTTCTTCTCCACTCGCTATCACTAGTGCCGAGCCGACTGCTTGCTCGGTTGAAGACAAGTAGATACAAAGCGGCTCACCCGCAGCGGGCTTGGCTAGTAACGGGAGAGAGTTCAAATATGTCTTCAAATCTTCGAACGTCCGATCGCATTCTACGTCCCAATGAAACTTGGTGGCTTTGCGCAAGATTTTGAAAAATGGAAGGCTCCGGTCGGCTGTCTTGGAGATGAATCTGGACAAAGCA
Organism: Zingiber officinale; assembly: GCF_018446385.1. NCBI lineage: Eukaryota > Viridiplantae > Streptophyta > Magnoliopsida > Zingiberales > Zingiberaceae > Zingiber > Zingiber officinale. The sequence goes on along the minus strand of NC_056004.1, from coordinate 34,650,174 downwards.
GTTATCCGACCGGTCAAGCATTGCACTTCCCTCATATTTCTTGGAGGCGGCATATCTTGTAAGGCTTTCACCTTGCTGGGATTTGCTTCGATTCCCCGCTTGGTCACTATGTAACCCAGAAAATGCCCTCCTTTTGCTCATAACAAACACTTCTGTGGATTTAGTTTAACGCCGTACCTCCTCAGCATTCGGAAAGTCTCCTCCATGTCTTCGAATAGATCGGCCGCTCGGACGGACTTGATGAGAATGTCGTCCACGTATACTTCCAGATTTCGCCCGATCTGCTCCTTGAACACTTTGTTCATTAGACGCTGATATGTGGCTCCCGTGTTCTTCAGTCCGAACGGCATCACATTATAGCAATATGTGCCGTCGGTGGTGACGAAGCTAACCTTTTCTTGGTCTTCACGGGCGAGCGGCACTTGATGATAACCTTGGTAAGCGTCGAGCATACATATCAGCTCGCAGCCAGCTGTGGAGTCCACCAATTGATCGATTCAAGGCAGAGGATAAAAGCCTTTCGGGCAAGCTTTGTTGAGATCCCGAAAATCTATGCACACTCTCCACTTGTTGCCCGGCTTGGATACTAATACTAAGTTTGCCAGCCAGCTCGGGAACTGTACCTCGCGTATATGGCCGGCCTCCAGCAGCTTCTCAACCTCCGCCCGGATGATGGCATTCTGCTCGGCGCTGAAGTCCCTTTTTCTCTGCTTCACCGGCCGAGCGTCCGGTCGGACATGTAGCTCGTGCTGCACTATGCTCGGCGAAATTCCAGGCAGCTCGTGCGTCGACCAGACGAAGACATCACAGTTTCTCTGGAGGCATTTGATCACTTCCTGTTTACGGCTTTCCTCCAGATCGGCCGCAACAAACGTTGTGGCCTCCGATCGGGTCGGGTGAATCTGCACCTCCTCTTTTTCTTCATAAACTAAAGAGGGAGGCTTTTCTGTTATAGCGTTCACCTCGATCCGTGGCGCCTTCCGAGTGGAATTGGCTTCTGCTCGGACCATCTCGATGTAGCATCGCCGAGCTGCCAGTTGATCCCCTCGTACTTCTCCCACTTTGTCCTCGACGGGGAACTTGATCTTCTGGTGGAAGGTAGAAACGGCCGCTCGGAATTCGCTGAGAGCTGGTCGCCCCAATATGACGTTGTATGTCGACGGAGAGTCCACCACGACGAAGTTTGCAGTACGCGTCCTTCTGAGCGGCTCCTCTCCCAGCGATATGGCCAGACGGATCTGTCCGACCGGCTGAACTTCATTGCCCGTAAACCCGTAAAGGGGGGTTGTCATGGGCAGCAGCTCGGCTAGATCAATTTGCAGTTGATCGAATGCCTTCTTGAATATGATATTGACCGAGCTTCCTGTGTCAATAAAAACACGGTGAATAGTGTAATTGGCTATTACCGCTTTGATGAGAAGGGCGTTGTCGTGAGGAACTTCAACCCCTTCCAAGTCCCTGGGCCCAAAACTAACTTCGGGTCCGCTCGCCCGTTCCTGGCTGCAGCCGACCGCATGGATCTGGAGCTGCCGGACGCTCGCCTTCCTTGCTCGGTTGGAATCTCCTCCGGTCGGACCACCAGCTATGATGTTGATCTCACCTCGGGAAGTATTACTTCTATTTTCTTCTTCCCGAGCGGACGGTCGGGACCGTTCTCTAGACATTCGGCGATTCTCCCGCCTCGGGGAGCGATGCCGATCGGGAGTCTGTTGTTGTCGCCTATCAGCTTGCGTCCGATCGGTTTCATGAGTTCTCTGTCGCCTATCGGATGAGGGCGATCGTCGACCGCCACTCCGGGGAATGGGGTGGACAATTAGAGGAAGACTCCGGCAATCTCTGGTGTTATGTGTGTCCGTCCGATGGAAGGAGCAGAACATTGAGGTCCATTTCTTCTTTGGCTTGGGCCGCGCAGCAGCTACCTCTTGCACGTGGGACCTAGCATGGGGGGAGCGGATTGCTTCGGCCCTCGGTCCTCTGGGTGGCTGAGCAGCGTGCGGCTTCCGCTCGGCAGGAAGAGCCCGCTCGGTCAGAGCTTCTTTTTTCCGGGCTACTTGGGCTTCCTCCACGTTGATGTATTCGTTGGCCCGGTGTAGCATGTGGTCGTAGTCTCGAGGCGGCTTCTGAATGAGTGATCGGAAGAAATCCCCATCCACTAGGCCTTGTGTGAAGGCATTCATCATGGTCTCCGAGGTGGCCGTTGGAATATCCATGGCCACTCTGTTGAACCGCTGGATGTAGGCTCGGAGCGATTCGCAGGCTTCCTGTTTGATAGCAAACAGGCTGACACTAGTCTTCTGATAGCGCCGACTGCTTGCAAAGTGATGGAGGAAAGTCATTCGGAAGTCTTTGAAGCTTGAGATAGATCCGTCCGGCAATCTCCGAAACCATCGTTGAGCCGATCCAGAGAGGGTGGTGAGGAAAACCCGACACTTCACCCCATCCGTGTATTGATGCAGGGTTGCCGTGTTATCAAACTTGCCCAAATGATCATCCGGATCGGTGGTTCCATTGTATTCGCCGATCGTCGGAGGCACATAGTGCTTGGGCAGAGGGTCTCGTAGAATAGCCTCTGAAAATTGGCGATTAATCCGCTCGGGCGATGCGTCCGTTCGGGGGGCTTTCCCTTTTCTGTTGTCTCGTCTAGGTATTTCATCTGAAGAAGATCCTCGATCTCGATTAGTTGCTGCGGCTTCAGGGGTGCGGAATAGGGCCCGATGGAATGCAACGGTGGCCTGTGGTGCTTCCGTTCGACCACCTGATGCTGACGTTGCTTGCTGCTCAGGGCGCTCGGCTGGTGCTTTCTGTTTTTGCTCCACAAGCTTAGCGGCCCTCGACTCGATTAGAGCATCAAGTTCTTCCGTGGAAAGCGTCACCGTGTGCTGTCGTCCAGCTTCGTCCATGGCTTCCGATTGGATGCAGGAGCGTTCCCACAGACGGCGCCAAATTGATCCTGTCCGAATCGCTGAATCAACGGACGCTAGGCACGTGGCGCTCTCCGGGTCGATGACGTGGATCTTCGACTGGTCGCACGAACCTCCGGCGAACCTGCACAGAAGTCGGGCCGGGAAGGGGTTCCCGGCGGCGACCCTCCGACGATCAAGTCAGGCAAGCTAACAGTGAAGAAGTGGCTGCCAAAATTGTAGAACGCGTACCTCCGTTGAAGGATGAGAGCCTTTATATAGGGCTGTGGAGAAGCGGGTGCACGCATACCGAGGTGTACACGTGTCTTTAGCTCATACCCAAGTAAAGGCCTGTCAGTGAGCTTACCTGACCCCATACTGCTACAGTCCAAGCACGTCTTCGATGGGACAGCGAAACCCCTTGTCATAAGGTTTGGAGTATGGCCTAGTCCTAGAGTATGATAGCTGTCAGAAGATGTCCCTTGTCCTTTTCTCCTTACTCCCTTCTGGGCGTCCGACCGGCCAGCATTCGTCTTACGTCCGACCGGCCATATATAGAGGTCCACTTGGGAGATTCTTGATAACGTGTTTTGTGGAGACTGTTTGCAGTATACTACCTCATGTCTTTGGCCGAGCGGGCCGTCCGCTCGGCCCTGCGATCCTGTTCAGTGAGCGTCGGAACCCCGACCCTATCGGGGTGCCTTTTGCCATTGGTCATTCATCGGTCAGCCGGCCGGGAGGTCGGCCCGACCTTCTCCGGTCGGCCGACCAATCCACCCTTCTCCGATCGACCACCTGGCCCTTTGACTTCCACGTGGCATTGACCCCTCAAAATGGGGGTCCCCTGTTCTAACCGCCGGATCACCCTCTTAGGGGGAGAATGTAGGGTTTAACTTACGTCCTCATTACCTAGTGACATGGAGGAGGTTGAGGCTATGGGATTAGCCTAACTTAAAGAAAGTATTGTCAAACATCAAAAAAGGGGAGATTATTGGTGCAATATTCCCTAGGTCAAGGTTGACCTGATTGACTGAGCTTGAATTGAGTCAAGCTCGAGTCTTGATGTTTGGATTTCGATGTTTGACAATACATAGATATTAGACATAGAGATTGCAGGTGCAATGGTTCATGTGGGGAGATTGTGAAGAAGAGTCATGTAGGTCAAGGTTGACCGGATACTTGACTGGAAAATCCTGGTGAGTGAAACCAGGTGAAAGACCTAGTGAGTGAAGCTAGGCAGTATGGAAAATCCTGGTGAGTGAAGCTAGGTGAAAGACCTAGTGAGTGAAGCTAGGCAGTATGAAAAGTCCTGATGAGTGAAGCCAGGCAAATGAGAAGTCCTGGTGAGTGAAGCCAGGCACAAGAAATCCAGATGGATCAAGTTTGATCAGACACTGGTGTTGGGAAGTCCAAGTAGGTCAAAGGGATTGACCGGATACTTGGCACGGGAAATCCAGGTGGATCAAAGTTGATCGGACACCTGGTGGAGATGAGTCCAAGTGGGTCAAGGATGACCGGACACTTGGCACGGGGAGAAAAGTCCAAGTGGGTCAAAGGGATTGACCGGACACTTGGTGAGCGAGTTCTAGCAGGTTAAGGGTGATCGGATGCTAGGCATACTGGACCAACAAGTCAGGGTTGACCGGATGTTGGTTTGGGGAACTTTGGACTTGGTTTTGGGGTAAAACCGTGAGTTGGATCGATCGACCGATCGATCCAGAGCCCCCAATCGATCAGTGGATCGATTGGGAGGTGCGATTCTACGCGATAAGCCCTGGATCGATCAGCCGATCGATCCAGGCAATTCCCGAGAGCACAGAGGTGCTCTGGATCGATCGGTGGATCGATCCAAAGCCTCCCCAATCAGATGGGAGCAATCCAATCGATCGGGATCCGATCGTTGGCGCTGGATAAAGCCTTTGGCGTGCGATTCCTTCGCCATCTCTTGCATGGTTCAGCTCCGATCTTGACAAGTAGCTTCTCCACAGTGTTTTCCACTCTCACCGCCAATTCTTGAAGGATCTTGGAGAGACATCCAAGTCAAGAGGCGTGACTACGACAAGAGGAAGAAGCTAGGGTTAGGGTTTTCACTGCATATCCTGTAATCTTTTGCTTGTATTTGTCTTCCCTTGCTTTCTTGTTGTATTGAGAGTATTGTAGGGCTTCTCCGCCTTTGGTAGTTACCAATATATGAGTTATAACATTCAAATAACAGACCAATGTGAATGCTCTTAGATAATAGAAACTTAGAATCACCAGAAGATATCTATTAAGCAAGGGGGAAGTCCCAAACTCCTTAGAGGAGTTTGATGATCCCAAGTCATGTCCTTCTATGACTCCGATGGTGCTTTGTAACAAGTAACAACCTCATGTTTGTCTCATCATGTGCAAACCCATCCTCAATTTAACCCCCCCCCCCCCCCTAAAAAAAAAACTCTGCAATATGTGCATAGGTATAGAATTTCTTCGAACACATGGTAGGCTTCCTATGGCTTACTTGTTCTTCTTCGCCAAATGAACAAATTAATTAAAGGAAGGGCAATCCAGGCAAACAAGGAACCGAACCACACAAAGGGATGGACAATTCCAACAACACAATAATTGTACTACCACCCTTCTGTTTACTCCCCACAATCCCTCTTTCTCTTTGCAAGCTTCACGCGTAAACCCCAAATTGATCAGAAAAAACAAAGAGAAAAAAATCACATCATTTTTTATAATGAGATTGTGTGTCCTGTAATGAGAAGAAAATAGCACTAAACACACCTGTTTTAGGATGAATTGCGAATAATTTTTTTAAAAAAAATATTACAAAAAAAAGATAAGGAGAAAAAAGAGAAAAAAATCAACCGCAATTTGTGTAACACCCCAACCTTCTACCCTTACCTATCCAGTCAGATGTTACTCTTTCATACCTTGATTTTATACTTACATTATATACTGCTCGGTTCAGAGATCTACTCTCAACTTTTTTCGACTAATAGGATATGAATTGGAGCCAATCGAAGTTGGAAGAGAGTCTAGGGCTACTAGCGGGTCTGGGTCGTGTGGCCCTGGCCGACCGTGCCACACGGCCATTTAAGGCATTCCCGGCTGACGCAAGGCACGGCCGTGTGAGGGTTACACGGTCATGTCACCTTGGCAGTGCACGGCCGTGTGAGGGTCACATGGCCTTGCCACCTTGGCCGAGAGAATGAGGTGCACGGTCGTGTGACTCTACATGGCCGTGTCACCTTGGCCGAGAGGAAGAGGTGCACGACCGTGTGAATCCACACGACCATGTCACTTTGGCTGAGAGGAAGATGTGCACGGCCGTGTGAATCCACACGGCCGTGTCACCTTGGCTGAGAGAAAGAGGTGCACGGCCGTGTGAATCCACACGGTCATGTCACCTTGACCAAGAGGAGGAGGTACGAGGCCGTGTGAATCCACACGGCCGTGTCACCGACTGTGTGGGGGTCACACCCTGCTCTACAAAAAAAGGTTGTTCTCCCCTTTACACTCATCCTTGGCTTAGAGTTGTCTCCCATTGCTTGAGGAGAGGTCCTCCTCTTTAGGGAGGCCTTAAATCTTCCCTCCTTGCCCCTCTTGTTATTGTCAAACTGCTAAATTCATCTTACGCAACTATTGGTAGTATTTCATGTAAGCAGAGAGAAGAAAATACTTTAGCATCAAGATCTATCACATTCCATACAATAGCAAGTTCCCAGATCTCCTTCCACTGTTTTGTCACACACATACAAAACACCGCTCCTACTGCCTCATCCTACTCGAGCTTTCCTTTACCTTTATCTGCAGTATAAGGAAATGCAAATCTATAAGCAAATGCTTAGTAAGTACCATATACTCACAAAACAAGCATTAAAACAAGAATATGCTTTTCAAATCTGCTTGGGAAAAACACAAAACTCGCATTTGACAGTAATTCATGCTAAAACGCATAATTCATAAATATGTATGATCCTGTCCGAACGCTGAGTCGACGGATGCTGGGGATGTGGCGCTCTCCTCTACCTCCAACCAGCCGCATAAATCTCCGGCGAACCTGCAAAGAAGTCGGGTCGGGAGGGGTTTCCCGGCGACGACCCTCCGACGCTCAAGTCAGGCAAGAGGAAACGATTAAGTGGCTTCAAGAATCGGAGATCGCATACCTCCGGTGAAGTTTGTGGGCTCTTATATAGAGCTCTAGGGAGGCTTGTGCACACCTGTCGAGGCGTACACGTGTCATTTACTATACCTCAGTATGGGCTTACCAGAGGAGCATGCCTGACATCATACTGCTACAGTCTGAGCACCTCTCTGATGGGACAGCGGAACCTTCCGTCGTAGGATTCTGCGTATGGCCTGGTCGTCGAGCATGCCTGTTGTCAGAAGATATTCCTCAATGTCCCCTTGTCTTTGTCTCCTTTTTCCCCGAGCCGAGCGTCCATCCGCTCGACAAGCATTGGTCCGACCGGGCGTAGGTATTGGTCCGACCGGGAAGATTCCACTCCCTCGCGTGCTCGACTAAGACTGTTCCTTCACAGCATTGCTGCTTTACGCCTAGGCCGAGCGGGCTACCCGCTCGGCCAGGCGACCTTGTTCACCATGAGCGTCGGAAACCCGACTCCCCGTCGGGCTATCTTTGATTCCGCTCGGTCCCGTTCGGCCGATCGACCCACCCCGTTTCCGATCGGCCGGAACTCATGCTGAGCCTTTTGACTTTTGACCTCCATGTGGCGTTGACTCCCCTCCAGAGGGGGTCCCCCGACCTTACTACCGGATCACTTGCCTCCCCTTCAAGTCTAGTCGAAGGAGGCGATTAGTCCGACTGACTAGACCGCCAGTCACGCCGAGCGGCGTCTCTGTGCAACTATCCTCCGCTCGGCCCCCACGGGGTAGCTATAACGTCAGTCAACGCCAACATTCCTCGGATCTCTTCGAAATTTGTGTCAATCTTTGACATTAAGGCCGGGCATGCGCTCATTAAATGCACTCCAGTGACCGAATGCCACGTGGCGTTACTGCCGTCATCTTACGGCGGTGGCGCCGCGGGTGACGAGACCGAGGCGGTTTAAAATGGACGGCCCGATGCGTGCTCTGGTTCCCGTGACCTGCATCCGACGGTAGAGGCCGCTCGGGCTCAACCCTATAATGCCTTCGCCTTCTTCCTTCGCCATATTTCTGCTTTCGCGTGCCCAGAAGCTTCCTTTGGTGTTTCAGTGCTCCGGCAGCTTCGGTTCTCCTTTTTTCGGCGATTCCGTGTTCCTCGTCGATCCTCATTCTTCTCTGTAAGGTTCTTCTTCTTTTCTATCTTTGGTTCTTGTGTTTTCTTTGCGTTTCTTTCCCAAGTTTTGGTCCTCTGGGCACTGTTCCGTTTGTCGTCTTCTTCCTTCTATCATCTGCTTTTCTTCGCCTTTTGTGGTTTAGTCCATTCGAACAATGGCCAGTTCCTCTCAGCCTCAAGACCCAGCCCTCGGCCCGTGGTATACCACCATGGAGTCGCGCTTCGATCGGCGCGACGCCGATATTCTGATGGACAATTTTGACATCCCCTCTTATTTTGAACTTATCTTACCCTCCCCCTCCGCTCGGCCACACAAACCGTCGCGCGGAGCTTTCTGTGTTTTCCGCGACCAGTTCATAGCCGATCTGCGCTTTCCAATCCATCCCTTTATCGTAGAAGTTTGTAATTTTTTCGGCATTCCGCTCGGAAGCTTAGTCCCTAACACCTTCCGCCTTCTATGCGGCGTTGTTGTCTTATTCAAAATCCACAACATTCCCCTCCGACCGGAGGTCTTCTACTATTTTTATTACCCTAAACAGTCCGAGCTGGGTACTTACATGTTCCAGGCTCGGCTCGGTTTAGTCTTCTTTAATAAATTGCCCTCTTCCAATAAACATTGGAAAGAGTACTACTTCTATCTTCGTCTTCCCGAACGGGCCTCCTTCCGAACCCAGTGGCAGGTCGGACCGCCAATCTCCCCTGAGCTAAAGAGGTTCAAGACCCGACCGAACTATCTTCACGCTACCAACATGCTAGCCGGTCTAAAGTTCGACATCAATAAGTTCTTACCTGAAGGGGTGATGTACATATTTGGCCTGAGTTCGATCCGGACCCCCCTCCCGAGCGGCTTTGGTAAGAAATTTACTTGTATATTCGCCTTGATTGCTAACTGATTTTCTCCCTTTTCCTTTGCAGCGGACATTGTCATGGAGTCCGTGATGGCCAGAATTTGAAGAGGAAAGCGGCGGCGCTCGAGGCCGCAGCTGCCAAAGAGATGGAGCAATTGGGCATCACCCCGGTCGGCTCTAACAAAGGGGAGAGCGGGACTCACGAGGAGTTGGCTGCTCAAGTCTCCGCCCGAGATGTGGCCAGAGACGCCACCCCTAGCAGGGGGCCAACTGTCCAGGAGGAAGGCTCCGCTCAGGAGGAAGGCTCCGCTCAGGAGGAAGAGCGCCCTCTCCGACAAAAGAGGCGCCGAACGGAGACACCGCTTCGCTCGGCTACATCTGCGGTCCAGCCGTCCGAATGGACCACCGCCGATTCTCGCGGCAAAGCCCCGGCGATTGAGGCGATTTCGTCCGATCGGACCCCATCCCAGCTGGATGCGTCTGCGGACCCCCTCGAGGCCATTCCTGTCAGCGCTCTTCCGCCCGCTCCCCGCCAAGTCCAACGTTTGGTCATTTTGTCCCAGTTTTCTGGGCTGACCTCCGATCCTTCCCCAACTTCCGCTCAGACGACTCCCGGTCGACACCGTACCATCAGGGTCTCCCTGCATCTCCCCACCGAAGAGTTGATGCCCGAGTCCGATCGGCCAACCGCACCCGAGCACATGATCACAATGAAGGGGCCTCTAGCCGAAATATGGGCCGACGCTCGGGCACGCGTCGCTATGATTCCACTCGGCAATCTGGCCAACAGCCACATGCAGCAGGCCACTGGGGTAAGCATATTTTCTCAAGTCCTTTACGCATTCTTTCCGATCGGCCATTAACAATCTTGTTTATGCCAGAGATGAGTGGAGGAGATCGTTGTCTCCAACCGTCTGGCCATGGTGGATGAGGAGCTAAAAAGGCTAAGGAGTTCGGGCGGCGCGCCTTCCCAGGGTCTATCATATGCCGAGCTGCAGAAAGAGCTCAAGAAGACCCAAGACCTGTTGGCGGCTGAGCAAAAGAAGACGGCCGGCCAGGCCCATACTCTGGCCGAACTTGAACGACATGTCAAATCACTAGACCATAAAATAAGTCTGGCAACCGAGCAGAAGAAAACGGCTATCTCCGATCTGGAGAAGAAAAACGTCGAGGCTCGGGGCCTGGAGCAACGAGTCAAAAAGCTGATGGAGCAGCTGGACGGCGAGAAGGCGAGCCGCTCGGCCGAGGCGATTAAACAGAAGGATGAACTGAAGACTTTGCAGGAGTCTCTCAAAGCTTCTCAAGTTGCCTTCAGGGAATATCAAGAGGCGGAACCCTGCCGAGTCGCAGCCCTGAGGATGAAGCATATCCGCTTGACCGAATTTTCAGAAAAAGTGTTCGAGCGGATGTATAATGCCTTTGAGCTTGCCATCACCGCCACGACGGACTACCTGAAGTCCAAGGGTCAGCTCCCTGACTCCGCCAGCATCTCGGCCCAAGACTACGCGGCGCTTCTCAGCACCATCCCTAAGGACCTTTATGATTTTCTAGAATAGAAGTCTTTATGTAATTCGGTCGTTCGGCCAAAAAAAAACTTCTCTTTTTGTAATTCGGCCGCTCGGCCTTGATTCCTCTAACTTCAAATGAAAAATTTATCTTTGTGCAACTTCGTTTTTACTTTGCATGCTTGTGGGTGATTGGTCGAGGCCTATGACACACAACTCGGCCAACTAGGCCTCCCGAGCGAACGTGGGTGGCATACGACTTGCTACTACTTTCCCTTGCCACTTATCTTAAAGCGTCTTTCGTTCCGGCCGGAGGGTTTATAGTCACTGGTTCGACTCTCGATATTTAACGTCGGAGCTCGACGGTCTTCCGGCCGGAGGGTTTATAGTCGTCGGTCCGACTCTCGATATTTAACGTCGGAGCTCGACGGTCTTCCGGCCAGAGGGTTTATAGTCGCCGGTTCGACTCTCGATATTTAACGTCGGAGCTCGACGGTCTTCCGGCTGGAGGGTTTATAGTTGCCGATTCGACTCTCGATATTTAACGTCGGAGCTTGACGGTCATCCGGCCGGAGGGTTTATAGTCGCCGATTCGACTCTCGATATTTAACGTCGAAGCTCGACGGTCTTTCGGCCGGAGGGTTTATAGTCGCCGGTTCGACTCTAGATATTTAATGTCGGAGCTCGACGGTCTTCCGACCGGAGGGTTTATAGTCACCGATTCGACTCTCGATATTTAACGTCGGAGCTCGACGGTCTTCCGGCCGGAGGGTTTATAGTCGCCGGTTCGACTCTCGATATTTAACGTCGGGGCTCGACGGTCTTCCGGCCGGAGGGTTTATAGTCGCCGGTTCGACTCTCGATATTTAACGTCGGAGCTCGACGGTCTTCGGCGCGAGGTTTATAATCGCCGGTGCGACTCGATATTTAACGTCGAAGCTCGGTCTTCCGGCCGGAGGGTTTATAGTCGCCGGTTCGACTCTCGATATTTAACGTCGGAGCTCGACGGTCTTCCGGCCGGAGGGTTTATAGTCGCCGATTCGACTCTCGATATTTAACGTCGGTGCTCGACGGTCTTCCGGCCGGAGGGTTTATAGTCGCCGGTTCGACTCTCGATATTTAACATCGGAGCTCGACGGTCTTCCGGCCGGAGGGTTTATAGTCGCCGGTTCGACTCTCGATATTTAACGTCGGAGATCAACAGTCTTCCGGCCGGAGGGTTTATAGTCGCCGGTGCGACTCTCGATATTTAATGTCGGAGCTCGACGGTCTTTCGGCCGGAGGGTTTATAGTCGCCGGTGCGACTCTCGATATTTAATGTCGGAGCTCGACGGTCTTCCGGCCGGAGGGTTTATAGTCGCCGGTGCGACTCTCAATATTTAATGTCGGAGCTCGACGGTCTTCCGGCCGGAGGGTTTATAGTCGCCGGTGCGACTCTCAATATTTAACGTCGGAGCTCGACGGTCTTCCGATTCGGCTGACGATGCCCTATACTTGCGCTAATTTTCCGATTTTTTACTCCTGCACTTCAAGTATACAGTCGAACGAAAATTATACAGCATATATTACATTGGCGCACCTTTCACCCCGCCCTGTATGGCTGGAGGTGGTTCGCGCTCCATGGTCGATCCAGCTGCCGTCCGTCTTCATCCTCCAAATAATAGGCACCCGAGCGGAGCTTTTCGATGACTTTGAAAGGACCCGCCCAAGGAGCCTCCAGCTTGCCAACGTCCCCGACCGGCTTTACTTTCTTCCACACTAGGTCGCCGACCTGGAACGCTCTAGGGATCACGCGCCGGTTGTAGTTCTGCTTCATTCTCTACCGGTACGCCATCAGCCGGACGGACGCCTTGGCTCGCTCTTCGTCGATCAAGTCCAATTCCATCTGCCTCCGCTCGGCGTTGTCATCATCATAGTTCTGGATCCGGACGAACTCTATGCCGACTTCAACTGGGATAACTGCTTCGCCGCCGTATACTAAATGGAATGGCGTGACGCCCGTTCCCACCTTTGGGGTCGTGCGGATAGCCCATAGGACGCCCGGCAGCTCGTCCACCCAGCTTCCTCCCATATGGTCGAGCCGAGTTTGAAGAATGCGAAGAATCTCCTGGTTCACTACTTCAACTTGACCATTTCTCTGGGGATACGCCACGGAAGTAAAATGTTGTTCAATGCCATAACTTTTGCACCATTCTTCGAGCTACTTCTCGACAAACTGACGCCCGTTATCAGATATGAGCCAACGAGGGATGCCAAAGTGACAGATTATATGCTGCCAGATAAACCTTTTGACCATCTTCTCAGTGATCTTGGCCAGTGGCTCGGCCTCCGCCCATTTGGAAAAGTAGTCGACCGCCACTAAAAGAAACTTCCGATGGCCGGTCGCCATAGGGAACGGACCTACGATATCCATTCCCCACTGATCGAACGGACAGGACACTGTAGATGCTTTCATCTCCTCCGCCGGTCGGTGGGAGACGTTGTGGTACTTCTGGCAGGAGAGGCACGTCGCGACGGTCCGGGCGGCGTCTGCTTGCAGGGTTGGCCAGAAGTATCCGGCCAGCAGGATCTTCCTAGCCAACGATCGTCCGCCTAGATGTCCTCCGCACGATCCTTGGTGCACTTCCTGGAGGATGTACTCTGTGTCCTCCGAGCTCATACACTTCAAAAGTGGGCGGGAGAAAGCCTTCTTGTAGAGTTGGTCTCCAACGAGTGTGAACCGACCGGCTCTCCTCCTCAATAGCTGGGCTTCCTCCCGATCGGACGGTGTTGCACCCGAGTGCAGAAACTCTATGATGGCTGTCCTCCAATCGCTCGAGAATGCAAGGCCCTCCATCCGGTCAATGTGCACCACCAAGGATACTTGCTCAATTGGTTGCTGGATGACGACCAGTGATATTGAACTTGCGAGCTTGGCTAACTCATCCGCTGCTTGGTTCTCCGCTCGGGGTATCTTCTGAATAATGACTTCCCTGAAGTGGGCTTTGAGATTTTCAAAGGCCTTAGCGTAGAGCTTGAGTCGAGCGTTGTTAATCTCAAAAGTGCCTGAGAGCTGCTGGGCGGCCAGCTGAGAGTCTGAATGGATTGTTACTCGACCGGCTCCTACATGTCGGGCTGCCTGCAAGCCGGCTATGAGGGCCTCATACTCCGCTTCATTATTGGTGGCTTTGTAGTCCAGCCGAACAGCTAGGTGCATCCGTTCTTCTTGGGGAGAAAGTAATAGCACACCAATCCCGCTCCCGAGCCGAGTAGACGATCCATCCACAAATATTTTCCACATAGCTTCGAGCTCGGGATTTTGCACTTCGGTAACAAAATCTGCTAAGGACTGCGCCTTTATCGCCGACTGGGGTTGATACTGAATGTCAAATTCACTTAACTCCGTTGTCCATTTGATGAGCCGTCTGGACGCTTCTGGGTTCAGCAGCACTCTTCCCAATGGGCTATTTGTCCGGACGATGATTGTATGTGCTAGGAAATAAGGACGAAGTCTCCGAGTGGCGAGGACCAAAGAAAAAGCCAACTTCTCGAGCCCGGTGTAGCGAGATTCAGCATCTTTTAGAATATGCCTCAAGAAGTACACGAGTTGTTCTTCACCGCTCGTCCTCACTAATGCCGAGCCTACTGCCCGCTCGGTTGAAGCTAAATAAATACAGAGCGGCTCACCTGTAGCTGGCTTGGCTAACATGGGCAAGGAGTTCAGGTATGTCTTCAGCTCCTCGAACGCCCGATCGCATTCCTCATCCCAATGAAACTTAGTAGCTTTGCGTAGGATCTTGAAAAAAGTGAGACTCCGGTCGGCAGTCTTAGAGATGAATCTGGACAATGCAGTTATCCGCCCGGTCAAGCGCTGTACTTCCCTCAGATTTCTTGGGGGCGGCATATCTTGCAACGCTTTTACCTTGCTGGGATTTGCCTCTATGCCCCGCTCGGTCACTATATAGCCCAAGAAACGCCCGCCCTTTGCTCTAAACAAACATTTCTGAGGGTTCAGCTTGACTCCATACTTCCTCAGTGTTTGGAAAGTCTCCTCCATGTCCGCAAAAAGATCAACCGCTCGGACGGACTTGATGAGAATATCATCCACGTACACTTCCAAATTGCGTCCGATCTGCTCCTTGAATACTTTGTTCATCAAGCGCTGGTAGGTTGCTCCCGCGTTCTTCAGTCCGAACGACATTACATTGTAACAGTAAGTGTCATCGGGTGTGATGAAGCTGACCTTCTCTTGATCTTCTCGGGCGAGCGGCACCTAATGGTAGCCCTGATAGGCGTCTAGCATGCATATCAGCTCGCACCCGACTGTGGAGTCCACCAGTTGATCAATCCGGGGCAGAGGGTAGAAATCCTTTGGGCATGCTTTGTTGAGATCCCGGAAATCGATGCAAACCCTCCACTTGTTGCCCGGCTTGGAGACTAGCACTACATTCGCGAGCCAGCTCAGGAACTGGACTTCCCTTATATGGCCGGCCTCAAGGAGCTTTTCGACCTCCGCTCGGATGATGGCATTTTGTTCGACGCTAAAGTCCCTCTTCCTTTGCTTCATCGGCCGAGAGTCCGGTCGGACGTGAAGCTCATGCTGTGCTATACTTGGCAAAATTCTCGGCAGCTCATGCGTCGACCAAACGAAGACGTCGCAGTTTCTCTGGAGACATTTGATCACCTCCTTTTTCTGGCTTGCCTCTAGATCGGTCGCAATGAACGTGGTGGCCTCCGATCGGGTCGGGTGGATCTGCACCTCCTCTTTTTCTTCATAAACCAAAGAGGGTGGTTTTTCGGTTATGGCGTTCACCTCGATCCGTGGTGCCTTCCGCGCGAAATTAGCTTCGGCTCGGACCATTTCGACGTAGCATCGCCGAGCCGCCAGCTGGTCTCCTCGCACTTTTCCAACTTTATCTTCAACTGGGAACTTGATTTTTTGGTAGAATGTGGAGACGACCGCTCGGAACTCACTGAGCGCTGGCCTCCCCAGGATAACATTATAGGCTGAGGGAGAGTCGACCACGACGAAGTTGGCAGACTGCGTCCTTCTGAGCGGCTCTTCTCCCAGCGAAATAGCCAGTCGGACATGTCCGACCAGTAGAACTTCATTGCCTGTAAACCCGTAGAGGGGGGCTGTCATGGGCAGCAACTCAGCTCGATCGATTTGCAGTTGGTCGAAAGCCTTTTTGAATATGATGTTGATCGAACTGCCTGTATCAATGAAAATGCGGTGAATAGTATAGTTAGCTATTACTGCTTTGATGATGAGGGCGTCGTCATGTGACACTTCGACTCCCTCAAGGTCCCTGGGCCCGAAGCTGATTTCGGGCTCGCTCGCCCGTTCATGACTGCAGCCGACCGCATGGATCTGGAGCTGCCTAACACTCGCCTTCCTTGCTCTGTTAGAGTCACCTCCGGTCGGTCCGCCAGCGATGATGTTGATTTCGCCCCGGGACGTGTTGCTTCTATTTTCTTCCTCCCGTGCAGATGACTTAGGCCGCTCCTTAGATACCCGGGGATTGTCCTCGTGCCTCTAAGGATGATACCGCTCGGGAGACTTTCTAGATATCCGCCGACCGGCTTCATGGTGCTGCTGTCACCTGTCGGATGATGGCGATCGACGGTGGCCACTCCAGGGAACGGGGTGGGCGATCAGGGGAAGGCTTTGGCAATCTCGTGTGTTATGCGTGTCGGTTCGGTGGAACGAGCAAAACATGGGGGTCCATACCTTCTTTTTTGGTTTGGGCCGCTCGGAGGCTACCTCTTGGATGGTGTGGGACCTTGCGTGATGAGGGTGGACTGCTTCGGTTTGCGGTCCTCTAGGCAGCTGGTGGCCAGTGATCGGCTTCCGCTCGGCAGGGGCTAGCCGCTCAGATGGAGCTTCTTTTCTTCGGGCCGCCTGGGCTTCCCCCACATTAATGTACTCATTGGCCCGGTATAGCATATGATCATAGTCTCGGGGCGGCTTTCGAATAAGTGAACGGAAGAAGTCACCGTCCATGAGGCCTTGCGTGAATGCATTCATCATTATTTCTGAGGTGGCCGTTGGAATATCCATGGCCACCCGGTTGAATCGTTGGATGTAAGCTCGGAGCGACTCCCTGGGCTCTTGCTTGATGGCGAATAGACTGACACTGGTCTTCTGGTAACGCCGACTGCTTGCAAAATGGTGGAGAAAGGTCGTGCGGAACTCCTTGAAGCTAGTAATGGATCCGTCCGGCAGCCTCCGAAACCACCGTTGCACCGATCCCGAGAGGGTGGTAAGGAACACCCGGCACTTTACTCCATCTGTGTATTGATGTAGGGTAGCTGTGTTTTCGAACTTACCCAGATGGTCTTCCGGGTCGGTGGTCCGTTATATTCCCCGATCGCCGGAGGCACATAATGCTTTGGTAGAGGGTCTCGCAGGATGGCCTCTGAAAACTGCCAGTTGATCCGTTCAGGGGAGGCGTCCGTTCGGGGAGCCTTGCCTTTTCTGTAGTCTCGCCTGGGCGCCTCGTCGGATGAAGATCCTTGATCAAGGTTAGCTGGTGCGACTTCAGGAGGCGTACGGAATAGGGCCCGATGAAATGTAATCGGGGCAGGCGGTGCTTCTCCTTGGATGACGATCGGATCCTTATCTCGGCCCCATGCTGCCGCTCGGCCTCCTGACGCTGACGTCGCTTGTTTCTCTGGTCGCTCAGCTTGCGCCTTCTGTTTCTGTTGCTCCACAAGCTTAGCTGCTCTTGCCTCGATTAGAGCGTCGAGCTCCTCTTGGGAGAGCATCACGGTGTGCGGTCGTCTAGCTTCATCCATCGTTTCCACTCGGATGCAGGTGCGTTCCCACAGACGGCGCCAATTTGATCCTGTCCGAACGCTGAGTCGACGGATGCTGGGGATGTGGCGCTCTCCTCTACCTCCAACCAGCCGCGTAAATCTCCGGCGAACCTACAAAGAAGTCGGGCCGGGAGGGGTTTCCCGGCGACGACCCTCCGACGCTCAAGTCAGGCAAGAGGAAACGATTAAGTGGCTTCAAGAATCAGAGATCGCATACCTCCGGTGAAGTTTGTGGGCTCTTATATAGAGCTCTAGGGAGGCTTGTGCACACCTGTCGAGGCGTACATGTGTCATTTACCATACCTCAGTATGGGCTTACCAGAGGAGAATGTCTGACACCATACTGCTACAGTCTGAGCACCTCTCTGATGGGACAGCGGAACCTTCCGTCGTAGGATTCTGCGTATGGCCTGGTCGTCGAACATGCATGTTGTCAAAAGATGTTCCTCAATGTCCCCTTGTCCTTGTCTCCTTTTTCCCCGAGCCGAGCGTCCATCCGCTCGACAAGCATTGGTCCGACCGGGCGTAGGTATCGGTCCGACCGGGAAGATTCCACTCCCTCGCGTGCTCGACTGAGACTGTTCCTTCACAGCATTGCTGCTTTACGCCTAGGCCGAGCGGGCTACCCGCTCGGCCAGGCGACCTTGTTCACCATGAGCGTCGAAAACCCGACTCCCCGTCGGACTGTCTTTGATTCCACTCGGTCCCATTCGACCGATCGACCCACCCCGTTTTCGATCGGCCGGAACTCATGCTGAGCCTTTTGACTTTTGACCTCCACGTGGCGTTGACTCCCCTCCAGAGGGGGTCCCCCGACCTTACTGTTGGATCAATGTACATGGCATGCATTTTTAAATAGATTTATCATGCAAAACATCAACTTAAAAATATGCTAGCAATGTAAACATGTAATAAAAGCATAAGTCTTGTCATACTATGGAGTTCATCCATACTACACTTCATAACTCAAGTTCTCAATTTTAAGAAGGCTTCCACTAAGACAAACAATGAAGCTTGAAAACTTTATATTACATAACTAGTGAAAAAAAAATAATAAACTTGCTTGGGTCCGGCATTGTTCCACTTTGCACGCATCCATAATAAGATCCGAGGTAGCTAATCCCGAACCTATCAAGGTACTACTAGGCGATCTAGGGGCCTAGGGGCGATCTAGGAGCCCACCCATGGACCTTGTGTCCAGTACATGCCACTTTAAAGTAAAATATTTTCTTTTAAGTATTGCTTTCTTATACTTGCACTTATTTGTCATTTAAACAAGCACCTTATGTGCGCTTAATCCCCTATGCTTATAGGGAAGCACTTTAGGGCACTTGAATATGTTTTTAGCCTCAAAACTAAATGGGAAGCAATTCAAGATACTCTAAACATGCTCTAAATCTCAAAACTTTAGAGGGCATCTTACAATCATAACATGTATCTTCTTTAACATGCATAAAACATATCACAACATGTATCTTCTTTAACATGAATAAAAACATATCATAACATGCATCATCGAAGCAACTCATACTGCAGGTGAGTAGTACTTACTTCCTTTCGTTAGATCTTACTATTATACGGTGTAGGAAAGACAATCCTCTCTTGTATGCATTAATCTCCACGTCACCCTACATGCGCGTACTAATCCTTATGAAAACTATCCTCTTAGATTCTTCTTTTGAAGATCTTAAAAACTTGGAACCCTAATTTTCTTTGCCGAAAACTAACAAGAGAGAAGAGGAATTTCGGCTAGGGAGGAGAAGAGGAAATGACAAATTAGGTATTTGGTCTCTTTCTTTACCTTTTTTACTAAATGGAAGTTGAAGCATCTCTTCACACATAACCTACATATAATGAATAGTTTCGTATTCCAATGTGATGCTTTACCACCACCTATTGGCTACTTAAATCACTCTTAAATCAAGGGTCTAGGGTTCAAATCCCAGCTCGGGTATATATATATATATATATATATATATATATATGTATATAATTTTCTCTTCTTCTATTTCTTTTTGCTCTTTTGGAAGAGAGGAAATTTATGGGTGTTACAATCCCTCATACCTTATAAAAAGTCCGTCCTCGAACTTAGAACAATTGTGGGTACTTTTGTCTCATATCATTCTTGCGTTCCCATGTTGCCTCTTCATACTGTTGACTTTGCCACAACACTTTTACTAACGGTATCTCTTTATTCCTCAACTTCTTAACTTCTCGATCTATTATCTGAATAGGTCGACTTTCATAACTGAGATCCTCCTGAACCTGTACCGTCTATGACTCAATCACTAGGTTTACATCGGGAACATGCTTCTTCAGCATTGAGTCATGGAATATATTATGGATGGATGACATTTTCTAAAGTAGTTCCAGCTCATAAGCTACCTTACCAACCCTTCTAGTGATCAGGTATAGCCCCACATAACGTGGACTCAACTTTCCTTTCTTTCCAAATCGCATCACTCCTTTCATAGGAGCTACTTTAAGGAACACTAAGTCCCCAACCTCAAATTCCAGTGGTCTACGACGCACATCCGCATAGCTCTTCTGTCGGCTGAGCAATTTCTATTCTCTGGCGGATGTTCTGAATGGCTTTGGTGGTGTCCTCGATAAGATCTGTCTGGAGTCCCATTTCTTTCTTTTCACCACCTTCATACCAACAGATAGGAGATCTACATCTCCTCCCATATAGGGCCTCGTAGGGTGTCATTCAGATAGTAGCTTGATAGTTATTATTATAAGTGAATTCTGCTATGCATAGGTATCGACACCAGCTCCCTTTGAAATCTAAGGCACAAGCCCGTAGCATATCCTCCAGAACTTGATTTACTCGTTTTGTTTGCCCATCAGTTTGAGGATGAAATGTTGTGCTAAACCGCAGCTTAATGCCAAGAGCTCTCTGAACACACTCTCAGAAGTGTGAAGTAAAGCGACCATCTCTATCAGAAATTATGGTTTTGGGAACTACATGCAATCTGATAACCTCTTTAACATACATTTGCGCTAGTTGTTCTATAGGGTAGGATATTTTGATAGCTAGAAAATGAGCAGACTTAGTCAATCTGTCCACTATTACCCAGATAGCATCGTATCCATTCGTGGTTCTGGGTAGTCCTACTATGAAGTCCATAGATATATCCTCTCACTTCCACTCTGGGATCTGGATAGGCTATAGAACTTCGCCTGGTCTCTGATGTTCTGCTTTAACCCGTTGACATGTCAGGCAGGTACTGACATATCTTGCAATGTCTCTTTTCATTCCAGACCACCAGAAGCATTCCTTTACATCTTGGTACATCTTGGTGGAACCAGGATGCATAGTGTAGGGTGTTCCATGAGCTTCATCTAAAATTTTCTGTCGCAGTTCTTCTTGATTAAGGGCACAAAGATGATCACCATAATATAGTATCCCACGGTCTGATACTTGGAACTCTCCATTTTCTCCTTCATGTATTCCCTGCTTGATTTTCTGAATATTTGGATTCTCATCCTGTCTTTTCTATATAATCTTCAAACAGGGTTGACACAATTGTCAAAATGGAGAGCTGCCCAGTAATAATTTCAAGCCTGAAATTTACTATTTCTTTCTGTAGGGGATGGGGCATAGGAGATAAGGACAATAAAGCTGTGCAAGATTTCCTACTTAGTGCATCTGCCACTTTGTTCGCCTTCCCTGGATGATAGAGGATTTCACAGTCATATTGTTTGACTAGTTCAAGTCATCTTCGCTGTCTCATGTTCAGGTCTTTCTGAGTGAAAAATACCTAAGACTCTGATGATCTGTGTAAATCTTGCACTATGCTCCGTATAAGTAATGACTCCCAATTTTGAGAGCGAAGACAACCGCTGCTAATTCAAGGTCATGAGTAGGATAGTTCTTCTCATAATCCTTGAGTTGTCTCGAGGCATAGGCAATGACTTTTCCATTCTACATCAGTACAGCCCCGAGTCCCTATTTAGAAGCATCACTGTAAATATCGAAGCTTTCACTATTCTCTAGAAGAGTCAGGATTGGAGCACTGGTCAGTCTCCTTTTCAGTTCAATGAAACTCTTCTCACAATCCTCTGTCCACTCATATTTTCTATTCTTTCTGGTAAGTACTGTCAATGGAGAGGCGATCCTTGAGAAGTTCTCTACAAATTTCCTGTAGTTGCCTACTAACCCAAGGAAACTCCTGATTTCACTGGCATTCTTGGGTCTATCCAGCTACTCACAACTTCTATTTTTATCGGGTCCACCATAATCCCATCCATGGAAACAATGTGACCTAGGAAGGACACTTGATCGAGCCAGAACTCGCACTTGGAGAACTTTGCGTACAACTGGCTCTGCTGAATAATCTAGATTACTGTCCTCAGATGTTCAACATGTTCTTCCTGAATTCTGGAGTATATAAGGATATCGTCTATGAAGACGATTACAAACTTGTCCAAATATGCTTTGAATACTCTGTTTATTAGATCCATAAACGTAGCAGGAGTGTTCATCACTCCAAAAGACATAACTACAAACTCGTAGTGCCCACACCTCGTTCGAAATGTCATCTTTGGTATATCATCCGCTTTCACTTTCACTTGATGATATCCGGACTGCAAGTCTATCTTGGAAAAGACTGTGGCTCCCTTTAACTGATCAAATAGATCATCAATTCTCGGCAGGGGATACCTATTCTTGATTGTTACTTTGTTTAGCACTCGGTAGGCCACACACATTCGCATGGACCCGTCTTTCTTCTTTACGAACAACACTGAAGCTCCCCATGGTGAGTGACTAGGGCGAATAAAACTCTTGTCAAGTAGCTCCTGTAGTTGTCCCTGAAGTTCTTTCAATTCTGTCGGAGCCATGCGGTAGGGTGCCTTTGAGATTGGATGGATACCAGGGATGAGTTCAATCTCAAATTCAATTTCCCTATCCGGAGCTAAGCTTGGCAACTCATCCAGAAACACTTCTGGGTAGTCACATACAACTCTAACTTCCTCTAGCTTTTGGTCTTTTTCTTGCTGGATATTAACCACATGAGCTAGAAACTCGACACATCCATCGGCTAACATTTTCTGAGCTTTTATGGCCGATAAAAATTTCTGGGTTCTCTTCCTTGATTCTCCGATAAACTCAAACTTAGATTCTGCCTCGGGTTGGAATAGGACTCTTCGCTTATGACACTCGATGGAAGCACTATACTTACTTAGAAAGTCCATCCCAAAAATAACATCATAATCAAACATGTTCAGCATTATCAGATCACTGTACAGTTCTCTGTCTGAAATTTTGACTGGCACAGTACGTAGCCAGTGAGTAGATGTCATTATCTCTCCCGAGGGTAACGTTGTCAAGAATTTCCACATAGGACCTCCGGGGGTATACCTATTCTTTCATCAAATGCTATGGAGACAAATGAATGGGTTGCCCCAGTATCAAATAACACAGTTGCATATAGACTAAAAATGTGTATCTGACCAGTGACAACAGTGGAGGCATTTGCTACCTCCTCTCTGGTAAGGGAGAAAACTCGATCATTTGTAAAACTTGGTCGAGCCTCCAGTCTACCTTGGCAAATATGAGGACCATCCAACGCGGGCTACATCTGGTGTAGCTGTGTCTGCTTGCCTCCATACTGAACAGGTTGTGCTGGAGGTAGGTTGATCTTGGTCGGGCAATACTTAACCATATGCCTCTCTTGACCACACGTATAACAGCCACTAGTGCCCTTGCGACAGATTTCAGGATGCATCTTTCCACACGTGAGAAACGTAGCATACTTAGGCTGCTTGCTTAGGGATCCTCCTTTTTTATTACTCCACTGCTTTCTCTTGGAGCTCCCCTTCCAGGTTGAACCATGGCTCTGGGGTTTCTGAGTATCAGAATTCCCTTGACTTTTATTCTCAATCGGTACTGCTTCTGCTGGTTGATACTGTTCAGGTAATGCTCCGTGATCAGGGCACTACTAATCAGCTCTTCTGCAGTTTGCGGTCTATTAATTCTGCTAGCTACATTCAGAGTTATCTCTGGCCTCAGCATCTTGAGCATTAGCCTACCCTTTCTCGTTCTGTACTGACCATCTCGGAGCATAAGCGAGCCAGCCTATTGAATTTCTTCACAGCTTCGTCAACTGATAAACTTCCTTGTCGAAATTTCGTGAACTCGTCGTAATATTTGTTCATGACCTGCATATGAAAGAACTCTTTGAAGAACTCAATCTTGAAGTCAGACCAGGTCATTTGATTCACTATTCTTTTTGCCTTGACCCGTTCCCACCACATTCTTGCATCACCAGTGAGGCAGAAGGAAGCGCACTTTATCTTTTCTACCTTCGACCAGTCCAGTAGTTCCATTATGCTCTCCAGGGTTTTGAACCATGCCTGAGCATCCCATGGTTCGTTGGTGCCAGAGAAATTCTCTAGTTTCAGTTTCTGCCAATGGATAAGGTATGCTTCCTGTCTCACTACCCTTGCAGGGGCTGTAGGCGTAACTACTGGAACCTCGGTCGTAATTGGTGCCACCACATTGGCTTCTGATGGGACTACAGGAGAAGCTCGCTGGTTACCAGTCAGGGTGGCTATAACCTGCTGCTATTCTACCAATTATCTCTACAGCTGAGTTACTATTTCTAAAAGGTTGGTCGGTGGTGCAAAATCATTTGTCTTTGGTTGAGGTTCATTAACTCTTAGTTGTCTAACCGGCCATCCTCTGGCCATCTACATATTCATAAATCAACCAGTGAGACATACGTCAGTCCATCATCATTCCTACTTGCTGTAAGACCGTTAGATTCGATAGAGGGGGGGGGTGAATATCGATTCGAAAATCTCGAGTTAAAACGCAGCGGAAAAGTGAAGAAGTAAAGAGATGAACACTGTTGATTTTTACTTCGTTCGGAGCCTGTGACGACTCCTACTCGAAGGCCCGTACTCCTTGAGTACTTTCGTTGGGCAATTCACTAGCAATTCGGATAGTTACAGTTTATGTACAAATATTGCTAATGAAAAGAAAGAAAACAAAGCTAACCGACAAATAATGAATTAAAAAGAGAGCCGGAGTGAGTCGTCGGAGCTTTGTGAACGTTGTTGGAGCGCAGAGCAGCAGAGTGATTGGACTCAGAGTTCTCAAGACCGATGTTTTGAAGCTCCGCCTGGGCTTTTTATATGCTCGGCGCTGGATCCCTCCGGCGCTCGAATGTGACGTAGCACTCCCAACCAGCATGCTCCAAGTGTCAACGCGATGGGATAAAACTTGCCTCCGGGCGCCCGGAGCCATTCCGGGAGACTTGTTCCAAAACAAAGTTAGTCCGAGGCAAATAAACCCTGCAGCACAGTTGGTTAGCACATTTCGAATCTCTAGGTAATAAAATTAGCATCAAGAGTATGACTTAGATTCCGTCTTGACGAGAATCTAGTCACGATCTCGACTTAGATATCCGAAATGGATCTAAGTCGGATCGACGCCTAATGTTCCTTCCCGGGAACGCGTCCTCGCAGTCACTCCCCTCCAGTGACTTACCTCACTTCCGGTCAGCCCGTCGACCCGTCTGGACTTCTTGCCAAGCGTCCGGTCAGCCCGTCGACCCGCTTGGACTTCTCGCCAGCTATCCGGTCAGCCCGTCGACCTAGCTGGACTTCTCGCCAAGCGTCCGGTCAGCCCGTCGACCCGCTTGGACTTCTCGCCAGCTATCCGGTCAGCCCGTCGACCTAGCTGGACTTTTCCTGCACACTTGATAAAAGTGTCAGACAACAACACAACTAACTTAACTCATTTGTCATTCATCAAAACCTGGGTTAGACCGTTAGTGCTACCCGCACCAACAATCTCCCCCTTTTTGATGGAATGACAACCTGGTTAAGTTAGTGAAAGCATATGTACGAAACAACATGCATTTGTGTGGTTTTAAAGTTAGTTTGAGTTTTCAAATTGGTTTAGCTAACTTAACCACCTAACCCTCCTCCCCCTTTGGCATTCATCAAAAAAGAACAAGGGTAAATAAGCATAGTGTTTAAGTTACCTAATCATGAAAAATAACTGAGTTTGGTTCAAAATTCAAGGATAAAAGTACACTCTTTAAATCCAAGAAAAATCAATTTGACTTTGGGGGAGTTTAAAAAACTTGTTTAGCGCATTTGTTCTTTAGCTTTTGAAAATTTGCTAAGTGTAGATTGTCTAATTTTCAATCATAAGTGTATAAGGTCTAATGTTTCAAACCAAATTTCCAAAACAAGTTTGAGAAAATATATTTTTCAAAACTGATTTATTTTTCAACACTAAGTTTGTAAAAGATTCAATTTTCAAAATCAAAGAAAATGATTTTGAGAAGCTTAGTTTGTAAAATTTAGCTTTGAAATTAAGATTATATTTTTAGAATGTGTTTGTAAAATTTGTTTTCTAAAATCAAATTTTCAAAGTGTAAAAGTGTTAAACCCATGGTTTAAAATACTTGAAAAGGTCAGTTTTCAAAGACTAGGAAAAATGGATAAAAAGTTTGTGGGGTAAAAGAATTTCACAATTTTAAACAAGTTGTTTTTAAACTTTGATTTTCAAAATTAAGTTTAAAATTCAATTTGGAAAACTAAAGTAGTTTTATTTCTCCCCCTGAAATTGATACTTAACTCTAACCAGCTGTCTAACCAATTAGGTACTAACTGACTATCAGAAGATAGTAGCTTTCACTAGGTTAGTCAGATTAAGGAAATTATAATCAGTCAGTGTTTGACTTGACTGATGAACTTTAATCTGATTAATATCTGAATTGTATTTAACGTCCAAACTTATGTTGATGCACTGAAATAAGCATCTTAAGTCCAGACAGTTGACCTATGCATCTCACCCCTTTCTATGTTTGTCAAACACAAGCAAGGTAACCCTAGGGTGTTGGTGAGATGCTCAAAAACTAGTCCTATGGGTACATGCTTTCTAAGGATGTAAACCTAGTCTAAGGCCAAAACTGTTTTTGAAAATCTAAAAATGGAAAGTTTGAAAACAAACAAGTTTAGCCTATAAGTTGATAAAATCATTTTTGAAAGTATTTTTTGAAATTTCCTACTCTATTAAGATAGAACATATTCAATGTAAGTTTGAAATGCCACTAGATAAATCCAAAATATTTTACAAATAGTGTAGCTACAGAAGTAGGTGATCACTAAAGCTACTGAGATGATAAAGGGGGTGGTCCAGATCCCAAGGATCGAAGAAGTGCCATCAGCTCAGTGTGGCGGGTGTCCCCGGCAGCTCGTAACTCGGCAACCTCTCGCCGTATGTCCCGATGAAAGTCGGAGTTCTCCTGCTGGAGACTCGCCATGGCTCTCTCTAGTCCGGTCATACGGTCGGCTAGAGTGCGGGGAGCGTGTCGTGGTGCTCGAGCTGGGGGTGGTGGTGGAGCCGGTGCGGCTTCCTCCGGAAATAGTGCGAGCATGAACTCGTCCATCTGTGCGTCTGGATCGAGCTGGTGCTGTGCCCCCCTCCGCCAAGTCATAGTCCCATCATCTCTATCTACCTGGATGCCGGCTAGGGAAAAGTTCCGAGAGGATTTAACATCGAACTCGGTCATATGGGCAACGTCTCCTCTAGTGACATCAATGTGCAGCGAGGACATATAGGCTGTCAGAATGTGACCAAATGGTATATGGACTCGACTGTCAGTCACGTATCCGGCTGAGTAAATGATGGTGGAAAAGATATGTAGGCTAATGTCAATCTCTAACCTATGAATCAGGGCATAAAGTAGGAATGAATGGAATGGGCGCATCACAGAGATGTCCCGAGTGGTCAGTGGTAAAATGCAAAGAACTACAACCCTATAAAGAGCGTAGTCCTGGACTCTAAGTTCTACTGACCTAAACTATGTCACAGTGGGATCTCTCGCTCCCCCAAAAAAATACGAATACATCGTATCGAGAGTAATATGTGAGTAGGGATCGTCGAACGGTAGATCCCTCGGAGGATAGCATAAAAAGGGGCAAGTAGAAGGACGCAACTCTAAAAACTCTCGGATAGTCGTAGGGGAAAATACGATATCAGTGCCTGCCGCCCTAGTGGTATAGGTGAACTTTTACTAGGTTATTGCAGAATTCGGCACATAGACTTATGTTTATTGGACTGGTACATTCGACAAGGTTCCTTAAATTGTAGTGGCCTATAACCTCTAAGGCAGAGGGACATGACCTTAGGAAGAACGCTCTATCTATGCAAGTAGTCCTAATGGCCTTATAAATGGTGGACTCAAATTTAATCCTAAGTTCGTCTGTGGGAAACCTAGGGTCTGTACTAGCATTGGAGGGTCCAGCACCAGTATTTGTTCGTTTCCTACTGTATATAAAGAATATTTTAAAAAAAATTTAGAAGACAAAAGAAATTTTTAGAGAGTGGAAGAGTGTTTTACCGAGGAGCCATCGAAGAAAAAAAATATAGATTTGACGACCTCGGTTGAATCGCAACAGCATCGTCACCGCAAGAAGATTTTGATTTAGAGTACTTTCGCACTGAGGTTCAAAGTGAACCTTGGCAAAAGTGAGAGGGAGTGGGGCAGATGTTGGGGGCGCCTGCTGCCCCTTATTTATAGGGGACTCCGGGCGCCCGGATCCCTTCCGGGCGCCCGGGGTTGCTGGGGCGGGGCGCCTGGAATTAATTTAAGTTAAAGTTTTTTTTTTTTTTTGAAAATAATTTTTAAGTTAAAAATTTAAGTTAAAATTTTGAAAATAATTTTTAAGTTTAAAATTTTTAAGTTAAAATTTTGAAAATAATTTTTTAAGTTTAAAATTAAAGTTTTTAAGTTAAAATTTGGAAAATAATTTTTAAGTTTAAAATTTTGAAGATAATTTTTAAGTTTAAAATTAAAGTTTTTAAGTTAAAATTTTGAAAATAATTTTTAAGTTTAAAATTTTGAAGATAATTTTTAAGTTAAAATTTTGAAAATAATTTTTAAGTTTAAAATTAAAGTTTTTAAGTTAAAATTTTGAAAATAATTTTTAAGTTTTGAAAATAATTTTTAAGTTAAAATTTTAGTTTTTAAGTTAAAATTTTGAAAATAATTTTTAAGTTAAAATTTTGAAAATAATTTTTTAGTTTAAAATTTTAAAAATAATTTTTAAGTTAAAATTTTGAAAATAATTTTTAAGTTTAAAATTTTGAAAATAATTTTTAAGTTAAAATTTTGAAAATAATTTTTAAGTTTAAAATATTTGAAGATAATTTTTAAGTTTAAAATTAAAGTTTTTAAGTTAAAATTTTGAAAATAATTTTTAAGTTTTGAAAATAATTTTTAAGTTTTGAAAATAATTTTTAAGTTAAAATTTTGAAAATAATTTTTAAGTTTAAAAAAAAAATTAAAGATTAAATTTTGAAATAATTTAAGTTTAAAATTAAATTTTGAAATTAATTTAAAGATTAAAATTAAAATTTTGAAATTAATTTAAGTTTTAAAAATTTAAAATTTTGAAATTAATTTAAAGATTAAAATTAAAATTTTGAAATTAATTTTTAAGTTAAAATTAAAATTTTGAAATTAATTTTTAAGGCCTTATTCATCTCACCCGAACTATATTATCAATCAGGGAAACCTATGGTTTTGTGAGATGAAATTGGTTTGATTATAGAGTTTTGGTTTAATTAGTGTTAGATTCAGACTTAGCTTTGGTTTCCACAAATAGGCATTCTTCGGATAAACTTCTAAGCTTGGTGAGTCTCATGGACATCATTAGAAGTAACCAACCTTTCGAAGTTTTCCGAATAGTCCTATCCAAGGAACTTAGTACTAAATCTTGGTCTAACTGGTTAGGATTCGTTTAAGGGTAGCTTCGGTCAGTTCCACTTGGTCAAATGCACCAGATCGAACCATATCTTTCTAGACATGCGATGCCCAAGCTTCCCTAACGTACTATCATCCAAAAACTTCACCAGTACCATGAGTCAAGTTAAACTTGGTCTCTTTTTACTAATCCTAATTACCCTGTCGGGTTAGTTTGTTTTGGGTTATCCTATCGGGTATGTTAGTTTTGGAGGTGCCAGCTATTCTGGAGCCTCCCCCTGAATTATTGGCCCTTAATTTAGATTTTGGGTTTGTGTCGATTCTTTTTATAGTTATAATCAACTTGGTGATAATCTAAATTTTGTTGAGTTTTGAATTTTGATTTTAAGTTAAATTTATATTTTAGTTTTTGATCTGATTTATTCAAGTTTATATAATGTATTTTATCTTTAGGTATATAGAATTGATTAAGTCCTACTTGCGTGGTTAAGCACGCTTTCGGGACCCAAGCTTGTTTAGTTGCTTTGTGTTGGGTTAATAATGATTTAAAGGTTTTGTTTGAGTTTGACTTATATCCAAGTCCGGTTTTATTATAGCATGCCTTTTGGTTATTTAGAATTAAATCTAAATTTTTAGATCTTGTTGTGAATTTTTCCAACAATTCTTTTAACTTATTAATTTCATTTTTAATGATAAATTCTCCTCCTCAAGTGTTCGATCTTGAGTTGGATTCGAATTTTTTAATTGTTCCTTGAGGTTTTGATTTTCCTCAAGAAGCGATTTATTTTCATTTTCCAACTTAACTACTTTTTTATTTAAACACGAGATAATTCTAAAGAATTTACGATTTAAGTTTAGGTATACCTCTTCGGAACCTTCGGAAACGAGTGCGGACTCGTGGCTCGATTCGGGTTCGGACCCGTCTTCCGATTCCTCCGATTCGTCTTCCAGCTTCGCGAGCCATCAGCGCGAGGTGACTTTGGTGCTTTTGCCTTTCTCCTTCCGATTCGTCTGAGGAGGAATCGTCCCATGTTGCTTTGAGGGCTTTCTTCTTTGTTGACTTTAGTTTGTCAAGTTTCAATCTTGGGCATTCATTCTTGTAGTGTCCCTTTTTGTTACATCCGAAACATGTGACATTTCTTGAGTCGGCTGGCGAACTAATCTTCTGAAGATCCTGTTTTCTGGTGAACATTTTCCTTACCAGGTTCACCAGGTGTTCTTCGTCTTGAGTCTTGATCGGAATCTTCTTCGATTCGGGTTTGTTCTTCTTTTCTTTAGAGGAACTCGCAAATAAAGCTACACCTTTCTCGCCGCCGTTAGTTTGCTCATGAAGTTCTAATTCACGAAAGAGTTCATCCAATTTTAATTTAGATAAATTTTTAAAATTTTGTAGGCATCTACGATTGATGCCCACAAATTGTTTCGAAAAGCATTTAACAGACCTGAAGTCTCGGTTCTCCATTTGGTGACCTATCGCGAGACCGTTGAGGATATCTTTGACCCTCGCGTGGAGCTGACTTGCCGTTTCTCCTTCCCGCATTTTTATATTAAAAATTTTATTTAACAAAATCTCTTTTGTTACCTTTACGCCGCTTGTTCCTTCGATGATCGCTTATCCCAAAGTCCTTAGCTTTTCATGTGGTCCGACCTTGGTTCTTCTTCGTGTTAGTCCGCAGTGTAGAGTATTGATGGCTTTGTTTTCAATTGATGCCTTTTTCTTTATATCATTTGTCCATTCTTCAGGGTCTACTATTTTCCCGGAGTTGTCTACTGGAATTTTGTAAGCCTTTGTGACGCGCATCCATTGGTCGTAGTCTGTCTTCATGTAGACCTCCATTCTCCTCTTCCAGTATGAAAAGTCATCCCCGTTGAATAGGGGAGGACGTACTGTGCTGAAGCCTTCTTGTTGAGACATCTTATCCTGCACACACTAAATTAACTGAAAAAAAATCCCAAGACTTCGTCTTGGATTAGCAGTGTGGGAGAAATAGAAACTCTAAATTGGTGTTGTACCAATTAAATGCAACGAAAAAAACTTCCAAAAAGATAATAATATCAGTTTGGAATTAAAAAAAAATGATTTCACCCCCTGTCTGATTGGTGGTTGCACCAAATCAGAGCGGTACCTGCTCTGATACCACTTGTAAGACCGTTAGATTCGATAGAGGGGGGGTGAATATCGATTCGAAAATCTCGAGTTAAAACGCAGCGGAAAAGTGAAGAAGTAAAGAGATGAACACTGTTGATTTTTACTTCGTTCGGAGCCTGTGACGACTCCTACTCGAAGGCCCGTACTCCTTGAGTACTTTCGTTGGGCAATTCACTAGCAATTCGGATAATTATAGTTTACGTACAAATATTGCTAATGAAAAGAAAGAAAACAAAGCTAACCGACAAATAATGAATTAAAAAGAGAGCCGGAGTGAGTCGTCGGAACTTTGTGAACGTTGTTGGAGCGCAGAGCAGCAGAGTGATTGGACTCAGAGTTCTCAGAAGACTGATGTTTTGAAGCTCCTGCCTGGGGCTTCTTTTATATGCTGCTCCGGGCGCCTGGATCCCCTCTGGGCGCCTGGAATGTGACGTAGCACTCCCAACCAGCATGCTCCAAGTGTCAACGTCGTCCTGGGGATAAAACTTGCCTCCGGGCGCCCGGACCCTCACTGTTCCCTACCTGCAAAACAGTGTTAGTCCGAGGCAAATAAACCCTGCAGCACAGTTGGTTAGCACATTTTTACAGATACGCTAGGTAATAAAAATTAGCATCAAGAGTATGACTTAGATTCCGTCTTTCCGAGACCGGAATCTAGTCACGATCTCGACTTAGATATCCGAAATGGATCTAAGCTGGATCGACGCCTAATGTTCCCTTCCCGGGAACGCCCCTCGCAGCCACCCTCCAAAGGACTTACCTCACTTACCCGCCAGACGTCCGGCCAGCCCGTCTGACTTCTTGCCAAGCGTCCGGCCAGACCCGCATGGACTTCTCGCCACCTATCCGGCCAGTCGATGTCACGCCCCGGTAGTCCTCGTCAGAAGAAATTTATACGGCGGACAATATGAAGCTCAGTATACATATATCTCTATACCTCGGCCACACACGACCGGAATAATACAATACAAATAAGAAACAAACCACGCAGTTTATATCAACATTCCACACAGATATAATATATGATCAATCCACGCAGTTTGATAAGGAAAGACGGTATAGAACCTCGAAGATATATGTAAACAGCCTACTCCACTACAACGAAGAAACAAATCCACGAAGTAATGGAAATACAACCGCAGCGGAAAACAAAAGTAGCAAACCCGAATGTTCAATGTAAAGTCCACAATACAAACCCACAATACAAGTATATAAGATGCAAAAGCAAAATATACTCCGACAAAGAAAATCCTCGCGATAATGGGGCTAGTGACTGGAATCTCTCCTGACGGCCTCAACCTGAAAAGTAGTAACAACGGGGTGAGTTCAAAGAACTCAGCTGGTAATCCAATAGACATGTACAGCAATATATAACTACCAGTAATATCTTAAGGTACAGTCTCCTAAACCATAGGATCAATAGTACAATTCTCTAACCATACAACCTACGGTATAGTCTCCTAACAGTTCAACAGATATGCAGAGCTGAAACAAACTGTAGTAACCCACAATATGCATAAATCACAATCTATAGCAAGAATAATAAGGAACTGCATAACTGTAATAAACTGTACTCACCTGCGAGGCTTGGGCGAATGACTGTGGACATACACAGATAAAGATAGTCAGAACAAATACGCATGTATCCTGTATGCATGTCAATCATATGCAGTCACCCAAGTGCATCATCCAATATGCAACAATCACAATAAATGCAATCTGTGCATATGATGCGATATGACATGGTCACCCCTGACGCTAGTCAGCCGTCTCACACGCGATGGCGAGACCGAGTAGGTAGGGCTGTGACACCGTGCACTCTGTCGTCACTACCCCTGATGAGTGACCGAGTGGACGGGATGTTGAGTACACCTATCCTCCTACCTCAAACATAGTGAGGGAGCGAACGCCTGTCTGCTACCACGCTGCAGTCACACTACCCATGAGCGAACCAACGGAGCACTACAGAGCAACCGCCATACACACCCTACTGTGCTGTGCCACTACCCATGCAGTGAAACACATTGTGTGCAGGCCTATGTAGCCGGCCGACGAGCTCAACAATAATGGAGTCGTCAATCGCCCAGCATGCAATCATGCGGGATGGTGCATGATGCTACAGTATGTCATACCTGAACATAGCCTCCTCCATATATGTGTGTGCCCAAAAGGTAAACGCATATATATAACCATGATATAAACAGCATAAACCCAAAGACATCACATATAACAATGATGTAAGTATCATGAATCCAAGAGCATGTATCACACATGTAAAGCAACTAATCCAGTAGAGTAGAGCACTATAGATATGCATCTCTATGAACATATATATACATGGCAAGAGGTAAATATCCAATCCTGAAGTAAAGCAACTAACAGATGAAGCATGTGATAGGTATCAACTAGCTAAGACCAGGGAAGAAATAAATCTACCACCTATCACTAGTAACTATATATAAACTATACATATCATAAGACAGTATCAAAAGATAAGTCAAAGGGTACCCGCCTCAAATAGGAGGTACAATCCAGCCCTAATCCAATATCGAGATGCTCGTCTCGAATCAGTGTCCTGTGTCAAACAACATATACATTTTATTTAGCTAAATTCTAATGAAATAGCTAAATAAAATTCCTAAAACTAAATTAGGGCAAACCCTAATCACCACAATCACAACTTACCAATTTAAATCTAATGGTCGATTAGGGTTAGTTACCTAATCCCTAATCACCAATTAGATTAGAAATCCAACGGTTGATTAGGGTTAATTACCCTAACCCTAACCATTTCATTAGATTTCTTCTACACAATTAAATCTACACACAATCAAAAACCCTAATTCAAATCTACACATCATGTATTAACTAATCATGGATTAATTATCTAAATTCAAAGAACAAAATATGTACACCTTACCTCG
This sequence comes from Zingiber officinale, assembly GCF_018446385.1. NCBI lineage: Eukaryota > Viridiplantae > Streptophyta > Magnoliopsida > Zingiberales > Zingiberaceae > Zingiber > Zingiber officinale. The sequence continues at coordinate 34,616,052 of NC_056004.1, read as the reverse complement.
ATCAAGCTGTTGTAGATTGCTGAAACGAAGCAATCTGCTAGATGAGGTTGCTGCCAGAACTAGAAATGCTGCTGGAAACCAAAAAGTCCACAGAGCAGAACAAGCAGAACATACCTCCCTCCTTCTCTTCAATCCCGTAACCCTAATTAACAATAAGGCAGAGAAGATCCATGATCGAACAAGGAATGGAGATCACCAATAAATCAATACCTTAATCTTACCTCGCTGTCTCATTATCGGAACCTCATTGCTCTGAAGAGGAGGCGAAGTTCAGAGCTAGGGCACAACATCAAGAACAGAGGAGGATCAAGACTAGGGTTAGGATCCCCTTCCTAATCGAAGATCTACTCACATGAAGCAATGATCCGAATGCAAAGCACCGATAACAGACCTAGGGCACAATTCGGGAAGAATCAAGATAAGCAGAAGCATCACCGACGGTGCTAAGGCACGAGTCGGAGAAAATTCAGAGAAGAGGAATCAAAGCTAGCCTACCTATGCCGGCGATTGAGTGGATCTAGATCGATCCAGTGGCGTTGGTAGTCGGCCAGGGAGCACGCGACGCTGTGATGCAGCCTGGAGAGAAAACGCCGGCCGAATCCAAGCTCAATGGGCATCGACGCCGGCAGAGAAGATTGTTGGAGCTAGAGCCTCTCTCCCGTCGGCGTCGCTCATCCGCGAGAGAGAACAGAGAAGGCAGAGAGGGGAGATCGGGGAAGAGGATCGGGAAATCGCAAGGAAGAAGAAGAGCGCACGGGGTTGGGTTCGGCAATGGGCTGAGGGAAAGATAAATAAAAAGGGAAATATTTATATATTAAAACATTTTCCCACTTAAACGGGTATCACAAACAGGTTTTATCTATACCCGAAATTAATCCCCTCAAAACTCGTCGTACGAGCTCCGATAAATTCCCAGAAAATTTCTAAAAATTCCGGAAAATATTATAAGGCTATTTCTGAAATAACCCTATTTATTTAAATTTTCCGAGATCTCACATCCTCCCCTACTAATAAAAATTTGGTCCCCAAATTTCGCTATAACTAACAGCAAACACTAAAATATAACCAAACAGTATAAATGCTGAAAGGAACTCTAACCCACATACCTCAAGTAAAAAGATGAGGGTATCGAGTTCGGACCGTATCCTCCAGCTCCCAAGTAGCCTCCTCGTCAGAATGATGCTGCCATCCGACTTTAACCAGTCGGACAGTCTTGTTCCGCAGCTGACGCTCTCTACGGTCCAGAATCCGTACCGGAACCTCCTCGTAAGTAACATCAGGCTGAATAGGAACAGATATATCTGACAGAACATGTGCCGGATCGGATACGTATCTCCTCAGCATAGATACATGGAATACATCATGAATGCCAGAGATAGTGGTAGCGCCAGACGGTAAGCTACCGCCCCAATCCTCTCCAAGATCCGGAATGGCCCAATATATCGGGAGCTAGCTTACCTCGGAGACCAAATCTCTTCACCCCTTTCGTGGGTGAAACTCTCAAAAATACATGATCACCAATGGAGAACTCCAGGGGTCTCCGTCTCCGATCAGCATAACTCTTCTGGCGGTCATGCGTCTCTGACATCCTCCGTCTGATAGTACGGACCAACTCTGCCTCCTGCTGAGCTCTATGAGGCCCTAGCAACTAGGCCTCCCCAACCTCATCCCAGAGGGTGGGTGTCCGACAAGGCCTACCATACAACACTTCAAACGATGTCATTTGGATAACTGAATGAAAGTTGTAATTGTAGGCAAACTCTACCAATGGCAAATGGCCCTCCCAACTGCCTCCGAAATCTAATACACAAGATCTCAACAAGTCCTCTAGAGTCTGAATGGTCCGCTCTGACTGTCCATATGTCTGCGGATGGAAAGTTGTACTGAAACGGAGCTGAGTGCCCAAGGGTTACTGCAAACTCTGCCAGAATCGGGAAGTGAACTGAGGGTCTCTATCCGAAATAATACTCAAAGGAACTCCATGTAATCTGATGATCTCTCGGCAATACAGATATACCAATAGATCCAGAGAATCACTCTTTCGGATCACTAAGAATTGGTCGGATTTGGTTAATCGATCAACGATTACCCAAATCGCATCATGGCCTCGTCGTGTCCTAGGCAAACCCACCACAAAATCCATGATAATATGTTCCCATTTCCACTCTGGAATTGGAATCCTCTGTAGTAATTCGGCAGGTCTCTGGTGCTCCGCCTTCACCTGCTGACAGACAAGACATCTAGCTACAAATTCTGCAATGTCTTTCTTCATGTCGTTCCACCAGTAGGAACGCCTCAAATCTTGATACATGCGGGTCCCACCTGGATGGATCACAAATCGAGAGCGATGAGCCTCCTGAAGTAGCTCCTCCCTGACCGGGTGAGATGGAGGTACGCATAATTGACCTCGAAAATATATAATACTCGCATCATCTCGGGTGAATTCTGTCTGCTGCCCGGAAGCTATCTAGTTGCCAATGAACAGTAAGTGTTGATCTCCGGCCTGGGCCTCTCGAATCCTCATCCCGATCGACGACTGAGCAATCATGGTAACAAGAATACCTAGCTCTATCCGTCCCTGCTCCTCAAGGCCCAACTCGGAGAAATCCTGAATCAAGTCCGTGATCAGAACTCGGTGACAAGCTAAAGTCCCTATGGACTTCCTGCTAAGTGCATCGGCAACCACATTCCTTCAGAACTCCATCCATCTCCTCCGTCGGAGATTGAGTTCCTTCTGGTGAAAATATATTTGAGACTCTTATGATCGAAGAATCTCAAAAGTAATACCATAAAGATGATGTCGCCAAATCTTCAAAGCAAAGATAATAGCGGCTAGCTCTAATCATGCTCGGTAGTTCTTCTCATGCTCCTTCAACTCGAGAAGCATAGGAGACTACCCTACCGTGTCATCAAAATACCAAGCCTCAAGAGATGCGTCTGTAAAGTATGAATCCGTCACCGAAGGTAAAACCAAGGCTGATATTAATCTCCGCTCACCCGGAAGTCGGTCTCACAAGCCTCGACCACGTGAACTTCACGCCTTTCCTAGTCGACGTGTCAACGGCATAGCAATCTTGGAGAAACCCTCAACAAATCGTCGGTAATATCCAGCAAGCCCAAGAAACTACGGATCTCTTGATCGACTTGGTGCTCCTAGTGATAGCCTCGATCTTCGAGGATCCACGAAATACCTCGGCTAGACACCACGTGTCCTAGAAAACCAACCGAGAAAGCACACTTGCTGAACTTCGCATACTGATGATGTCGTCGAAGAGTCTCCAAGACTATGCGAAGGTGCTGTGCATGGAACGATAATAGATCAATATATCATCGATAAACACAATAACAAACTGATCTAAGTCCGAAAAGATACGGTTCATCGATCCATAAATCTGATAGAGCATTGGTAAGCCCAAATGGCATTACCAAAACTCGTAATGTCCGTATCTTGTGCGGAATGCTTGACTCACACCTGATGATATCCGCATCACAGATCAATCTTAGAATACACGATGTATCTAGCTGATCAAATAAATCCTCAATCCGGGGTAAGGGGTATTTACGATAGTCACTGCATTCACCTGCCTATAGTCGATGCACAACCTCGAGTACCATCCTTCTTCTTGGCGAATAGTACAGAGAGCCCCACGGAGATACACTAGGCGAATAAATCCCTATCTAATAACTCCTGGTTCACCTCGTCCAACTCTTCGGTGCCATACGATACGGAGCTTTGATTAGATCAATAGCAAACTCCACTTGCCTTCGAGGAGGCAAACGGAAGCTCGTCCGGAATACGTGGATACTCTCCACGGAACGCCCGAGAGCCGAGGGCTCCGCCGTGTAATCAAAGATAATAGAAACTCGACATCCATGTGATAGCGGTCATCGCAGTAAATGGTCGATATCCCATCGCCTCGATGCCGGTGAAGTCCCAAGAGGTTGGTTCGGAGGTCGAAACGTAACCACCCTCTTCGCAATCAATCGTGGCATGATAAGCAGACCAATCCATACCAGGATAATATCGAACTCGACCATCTCCAGTACTAGCAAATCTACAGTGAGTATAATGCTACCAAAATCTAACGGACAACCTCTGACCTCCTGAGTGACGTCCAAGGTATCACCAGATGGTAAGGAGACGGTCAGTCGTCGCGGTCTATGAGAAGGTAGTCTACCAATCTCTCTCATAAATGCACAAGATATAAAAGAATGTGAACTACCCGTATCAATTAGCATATCAGCAGAAAATGCATAAAGTAAAACCGTACCGCGAAAAACGGATCTGTCGGCCCGCTGTGCGTCCTCTCTGGTGACCGCGTGAACTCGTCCAGTATCTGACGGTGGTAGAGGCGGTAGCACTGCCAAAGGCTGCTGCGTCGGAGTCTGAGCCTGCCACTGAGTCGGTACTGGATACTGAGTCAGAGCTGGGGCTATGGGCTGCAGTATGTACTGAACGGGTGGCTGGGGCTGTAACTGATACTGCGCCGATGGCTGAGTCAGATACTGAGGTCCAAAAATAGAACCCTGGGACTCCATCAGAACACTGGAATGCTCCTGACCGTGCATGCCATATGCAGCTGTCGCAGGGGGAGCTGTCCTCGGCTGACGGTGTGAAGATTGGGCTTTCGGCCCGCCTCGCTGAGTCCCGGACTGACCAAACTGTCCTCCCGGGACAGAGATCCCAGATGCTGTATGCTGAGCCTTCAGCGAACAATCTCGGCTCAAGTGCCCAGGCAGCTTGCAATAATAGCAAACTGACAGTCCCAAGGCGCACGCAGAGGTGATGTGATCTCGGGCTCCGCATCTGGTGCAGTAAGAGTCACCCGTGGACTGTTTCCGCTTCTGCTGAGCAGAGCGGGAACGTCCTGATCGCCCTGACTTCTGGCGTCGGCCAGATGACCCAGAAGTGCTTTGACCCGTCTGAGTGCGACTGCTCTGCTGCTGAATCTGTCCCGCAGTCCGATCAGTCTGCTTCCTCTTCTTGTCTGCGTTCACTCTCTGATGAGTAGACTCAATCATGAGAGCTCTATCCAGTGTCTCGGTGTATGATGAACAACCAAAACCAGACATCTTCAGCTGAAGATGCCCGTCCAGTCCCTGGACAAACTGAAGCATACGAGATCTGTCATCGACAACTAACTCAGGACAGAATCTGGCCAGCCGATTAAATTCGACATTATAATCCATCACTGAGCGGTTATTCTGTCGAAGACAAAGAAAATCCTGCCGAAGAGCCATCTGATATGCTCGGGGAAAATACTGACTCTCGAATGCCTCCCTAAATCTCGTATATATAACATGCTGTCCGATCAGTCTGCTTCCTCTTCTTGTCCGCATTCACTCTCTGATGAGCAGACTCAATCATAAGAGCTCTACCCAATGCCTCTGTGTATGATGAACTACCAAAACTGACAATCTTCACCTGAAAATGTCCATCCAGTCCTTGGACAAACTGGAGCATACGAGATCTGCCCTCGGCAACCAACTCAGGACCGAATCTGGCCAACCGATTAAATTCAGCATTATACTCCATCACTGAGCGGTTATTCTGCCGCAGACTAAGAAAATCCTGCCGAAGAGTCATCTGATATGCTCGGGGAAAATACTGACTCTCGAATGCCTCCCTAAATCTCGCCCAAATAATATGCTGCTCGCCTATAATCGAGCGCTGAGTGTCCCACCAGATCTCTGCCTCGTCTCGTACCTCAAGTACGCAGTAGTAGGCACGACTGGAGGGGGTGTCGGGTATACTGAAGGTGATACCACTAATGGTACAATCGAGATATGCCCCTCTGATGTCGAAATCGTCGGGGTCTTATAATCCGACGTGCATATAATATCCTGACGAGTCTGTCCTTGACGGACAAGCTCGACCCTAGCAAATCTCTCTGGAGACTCTGTCTCCGGAGAATCTATCGCCCACTTACGAGGTTGACCACGACTCAGTACCAGAATACGTGTATGTGTCATATTTGTAAACAAAATATTACCCAGATATCATTACAGGTATGAGAAATATAAAATTACCTAATTTTACTTATTGGTCGTCTGGAGATGTCCTATCGCTGCTTAGTCCCCCAAAATAGAACCTCAAAATACCTCAGAATTCTAAAACAAGAAAATCGACAGAAATCCGTACAATCTGAAAATACCCAGATACGCTCATAAACTCCAGAACGCGAAAATCTGAAATCGGAACCTCAGAAATCCATAACACATCAAACAGGCATCACAAACCTCGCTCTGATACCAAAATTATTGTCACGCCTCAGGTAGTCCCTGCCAGAAGAAATTTCGGCAGAATCTCCCCTGTACGGTTGACAATATGAATCTCAGAATACATATATCAATCCATCGGCCCACATGGCCGGAACAATACAATACAAACACTATATCAACATTCCACACAGATATAATATATGATCAATCCACGCAGTTTGATAAGGAAAGACGGTATAGAACCTCGAAGATATATGTAAACAGCCTACTCCACTACAACGAAGAAACAAATCCACGAAGTAATGGAAATACAACCGCAGCGGAAAACAAAAGTAGCAAACCCGAATGTCCAATGTAAAGTCCACAATACAAACCCACAATACAAGTATTTAAGATGCAAAAGCAAAATATAATCCGACAAAGAAAATCCTCGCGATAATGGGGCTAGCGACTGGAATCTCTCCTGACGGCCTCAACCTGAAAAGTAGTAACAACGGGGTGAGTTCAAAGAACTCAGCTGGTAATCCAATAGACATGTACAGCAATATATAACTACCAGTAATATCTTAAGGTACAGTCTCCTAAACCATAGGATCAATAGTACAATTCTCTAACCATACAACCTACGGTATAGTCTCCTAATAGTTCAACAGATATGCAGAGCTGAAACAAACTGTAGTAACCCACAATATGCATAAATCACAATCTATAGCAAGAATAATAAGGAATTGCATAACTGTAATAAACTGTACTCACCTGCGAGGCTTGGGCGAATGACTGTGGACATACACAGATAAAGATAGTCAGAACAAATACGCATGTATCCTGTATGCATGTCAATCATATGCAGTCACCCAAGTGCATCATCCAATATGCAACAATCACAATATGCAATAATCACAATAAGATGCGATATGACATGGTCACCCCTGACGCTAGTCAGCCGTCTCACACGCGATAGCGAGACCGAGTAGGTAGGGCTGTGACACCGTGCACTCTGTCGTCACTACCCCTGATGAGTGACCGAGTGGACGGGATGCTGTCGGAGTACACCTATCCTCCTACCTCAAACATAGTGAGGGAGCGTAACGCTCTCAACTCCCGGTACGCAATGACGGGGAGGGATCCCTGTCCGCTACCACGCTGCAGTCACACTACCCATGAGCGAACCGGGAGCACTACAGAGCAACTGCCATACACACCCTGGGTGCTGTGCCACTACCCATGCAGTGGTCACGTTGTGTGCAGGCCCATGTAGCCGGCCGACGAGCTCAACAATAATGGAGTCGTCAATCGCCCAGCATGCAATCATGCGGGATGGTGCATGATGCTACAGTATGTCATACCTGAACATAGCCTCCTCCATATATGTGTGTGCCCAAAAGGTAAACGCATATATATAACCATGATATAAACAGCATAAACCCAAAGACATCACATATAACAATGATGTAAGTATCGTGAATCCAAGAGCATGTATCACACATGTAAAGCAACTAATCCAGTAGAGTAGAGCACTATAGATATGCATCTCTATGAACATATATATACATGGCAAGAGGTAAATATCCAATCCTGAAGTAAAGTAACTAACAGATGAAGCATGTGATAGGTATCAACTAGCTAAGACCAGGGAAGAAATAAATCTACCACCTATCACTAGTAACTATATATAAACTATACATATCATAAGACAGTATCAAAAGATAAGTCAAAGGGTACCCGCCTCAAATAGGAGGTACAATCCAGCCCTAATCCAATATCGAGATGCTCGTCTCGAATCAGTGTCCTGTGTCAAACAACATATACATTTTATTTAGCTAAATTCTAATGAAATAGCTAAATAAAATTCCTAAAACTAAATTAGGGCAAACCCTAATCACCACAATCACAACTTACCAATTTAAATCTAATGGTCGATTAGGGTTAGTTACCTAATCCCTAATCACCAATTAGATTAGAAATCCAACGGTTGATTAGGGTTAATTACCCTAACCCTAACCATTTCATTAGATTTCTTCTACACAATTAAATCTACACACAATCAAAAACCCTAATTCAAATCTACACATCATGTATTAACTAATCATGGATTAATTATCTAAATTCAAAGAACAAAATATGTACACCTTACCTCGATCAAGCTGTTGTAGATTGCTGAAACGAAGCAATCTGCTAGATGAGGTTGCTGCCAGAACTAGAAATGCTGCTGGAAACCAAAAAGTCCACAGAGCAGAACAAGCAGAACATACCTCCCTCCTTCTCTTCAATCCCGTAACCCTAATTAACAATAAGGCAGAGAAGATCCATGATCGAACAAGGAATGGAGATCACCAATAAATCAATACCTTAATCTTACCTCGCTGTCTCATTGTCGAAACCTCATTGCTCTGAAGAGGAGGCGAAGTTCAGAGCTAGGGCACAACATCAAGAACAGAGGAGGATCAAGACTAGGGTTAGGATCCCCTTCCTAATCGAAGATCTACTCACATGAAGCAATGATCCGAATGCAAAGCACCGATAACAGACCTAGGGCACAATTCGGGAAGAATCAAGATAAGCAGAAGCATCACCGACGGTGCTAAGGCACGAGTCGGAGAAAATTCAGAGAAGAGGAATCAAAGCTAGCCTACCTATGTCGGCGATCGAGTGGATCTAGATCGATCCAGTGGCGTTGGTAGTCGGCCAGGGAGCACGCGACGCTGTGATGCAACCTGGAGAGAAAACGCCGGCCGAATCCAAGCTCAATGGGCATCGATGCCGGTAGAGAAGATTGTCGGAGCTAGAGCCTCGCTCCCGTCGGCGTCGCTCATCCGCGAGAGAGAACAGAGAAGGCAGAGAGGGGAGATCGGGGAAGAGGATCGGGAAATCGCAAGGAAGAAGAAGAGCGCACGGGGTTGGGTTCGGCGATGGGCTGAGGGAAAGATAAATAAAAAGGGAAATATTTATATATTAAAACATTTTCCCACTTAAACGGGTATCACAAACAGGTTTTATCTATACCCGAAATTAATCCCCTCAAAACTCATCGTACGAGCTCCGATAAATTCCCAGAAAATTTCTAAAAATTTCGGAAAATATTATAAGGCTATTTCTGAAATAACCCTATTTATTTAAATTTTCCGAGATCTCACAGTCGACCTAGCTGGACTTCTCGCCAAGCGTCCGGTCAGCCCGTCGACCCGCTTGGACTTCTCGCCAGCTATCCGGTCAGCCCGTCGACCTAGCTGGACTTTTCCTGCACACTTGATAAAAGTGTCAGACAACAACACAACTAACTTAACCCATTTGTCATTTATCAAAACCTGGGTTAGACCGTTAGTGCTACCCGCACCAACACTTGCTGCCCTTAATACTTTCATGTATAAGCATGCATAGTCTTACAAACAGTTCTTGCTAATCACAATAGAAATAGAATGCATAAAAGTTGTGAGAAAGTACTTTCTAACTTGGAAGCTGCAGGATCAATGCTTGATGTGTGTGTGGCGGAAGGGTGGAAGTTTCTCTGATACCAAACTGTAACACCCCAACCTTCTACCCTTACCTATCCAGTCAGACGTAACTTTTTCATACCTTGATTTTATACTTACATTATATACTGTTTGGTTCAGAGATCTACTCTGAACTTGTTTCAACTGATATGATATGAATTGGAGCCAATCGGAGTTGGAAGAGAGTCTAGGGCTTCTAGCGGGTCTGGATCGTGTGGCCCTGACCGACCGTCTATCCTTGCTAAGGCCAGAATTTGGCACGGTCGTGGGTGCCACACGGCTGTGTAAGACATTCCTGGCTAGCGCAAGGCACGACCGTGTGAGGGTTACATGGCCATGTCACCTTGGCAGTGCACGGCCGTGTGAGGGTCACATGGTCGTGCCACCTTGGCCGAGAGGAAAAGGTGCACAGCCGTGTGAATCCACATGCCGGTGTCACTTTGACCGAGAGGAAGAGATGCACGGCTGTGTGAATCCACACAGCCGTGTCACCTTGGCCGAGAGGAAGAGGTGCATGGTCGTGTGAATCCACACCGCCGTGTCACTTTGGCCTAGAGGAAGACGTGCACGGTCGTGTGAATCCACACGGTTGTATCACCTTGGCCGAGAGGAAGAAGTGCACGGTCATGTGAATCCACATGGTCGTGTCACATTGGCCGAGAGGAAGAGGTGCACGGCCGTGTGAATCCACACGACCGTGTTACCTTGGCCGAGAGGAGGAGGTACGAGGTCGTGTGAATCCACACGGTCGTGTCACGAGTCGTGTGGGGGGCACACCCTGCTCTACAAAAAGATGTTGTTCTCCCCTTTACACTCATCCTTGGCTTAGAGTTCTCTCCCATTGCTTGAGGAGAGGTCCTCCTCTTTGGGGAGGCCTTAAAACTTCCCTCCTTGTCACTCTTGTTATTGCCAAACTGATAAATTCATCCTAAACAACTATTGGAAGTATTTCATATAAACAGAGAGAAGAAAATACTTTAGCATCAAGATCTATCACATTCCATACAATAGCAAGTTCCCATATCTCCTTTCACTGTTCTGTCACACACACGCACAAAACACTGCTTCTGCTGTCTCCTCCTACTCGAGCTTTCCTTTACCTTTATCTGCAGTATAAGGAAATGCAAATCTATAAGCGAATGCTTAGTAAGTACCATCTACTCACAAAACAAGTATTAAAACAAGAATATGTTTTTCAAAACTGCTTGGGAAAAACACAAAACTCGCACTTGACAGTAATTCACGCTAAAACTCATAATTCAGAAATATGTACATGACATGCATTTTTAAATAGATTTATCATGGAAAACATCAGTTTAAAACTATGCTAGCAATGTAAACATAACTGTTGCCATATTATGGAGTTCATCCATACTGCACTTTATAACTCAAGTTCTCAAACATAAGAAGGCTTCCAATAAGACAAATAACGAAGTTTGAAAACTTTATATTACATAACTAGTGAAAATAATAATAAACTTGCTTGGGGCTGACATTGTACCACTTTGCGCGCATCCTTAATAAGATCCGAGGTAGCTAATCCCGAACTTATCAAGGTACTACTAGGCGATCTTGGAGCCCATCCATGGACCTTATGTCTAGTACATGCCATTTTAAAGTAAAATATTTTCTTTTAAGTATTGCTTTCTTATACTTGCACTTACTTGTCATTTAAACAAGCACCTTATATGTACTTAATCCCCCATGCTTATAGGGAAGCACTTTAGGACACTTGAATATGCTTCTTAGCCCCAAAACTAAATGGGAAGCAATTTAAGATACTCTAAACATGCACTAAATCCCAAAACTTTAGAGGGCATCTTACAATCATAGCATGTATTTTCTTAAACATGCATAAAACATATCACAACATGTATCTTCTTTAAGATGAATAAAAACATATCACAACATGCATCATCGAAGCAACTCATACTGCAGGTGAGTAGTACTTATTGTTGGATCAATGAGTTTCGCTAGAGGGGGTGAATGGCGATTAAAATTTTAACGAAAGTACGCAGCGAAAAAATCGAAAGCAGAAAGAATGACACAAGTAATTTTTACTTAGTTCGGAACCTGTGTCGACTCCTACTCTAAGGCCGCATTCATTGAGTGCTTTCGTTGGGCAATCACTAATAATTCGAATGATTGTTACAAAAAGAAGTATAGGAATTAATTAGTAAAATAAAAATCGACAATAAAAATAAGACAAAAATGAACTTGTCGGAGAGCCTTTGCAGCATCACAGGAGCACAGAAGAGCAGATCGTGAGTTGTTCTTTAGCTCCAACCTTTACCCTCCTTATATAGGAGGTTCGGGGCACCTGGATCCTTTCGGGCACCCTGAATATGACATGGTCGAGCCAACCAGGGTGCTCCACGTGGCGAAGTGACGTTGCGGATAAAACTTGCATTCTGAGCGCCCGGATACCTCCCGGGCGCTCGGACTCCATTTTCTAGCAACTTCATTTCCCTGCAAGAAAATGTTAGTCCGAAAAATAAATACAAAATATCCTGCAAAACAGAGTGTTATCACAATTTATAATAAAAAGAAGGATAATAATTAAATTTCGTCTCCTCGAGACCGGAATCTAGTTACGATCTCGACTTAGATATCCGAAATGGATCCAAGTCGGATCGACACCTAATGTTCCCTTCCCAGAAACGCATCCTTACAGTTACTCCCCTCCAGTGACTTACCTCCACTTACCTGCCAGACATCCGGTTAGCCCTTCGACCCATCTAGGCTTCGTTCCAGCTATCTGATCAGCCTGTCAACCTAGCTGGACTTCGTGCCAAACATCCGGTCAGCTCATCGACCCGTTTAGACTTCGTGCTAGCTATCCGGTCAGCCTGTTGACCTAGCTGGGCTTCGTGCCAGACATCAGGTTAGCCCATCGACCTGTTGGGCTTCTCCTGCACACTCGGTCAGAATGTTAGATAACAATGAAATTAACTTAACCTATTTTGTCATTCATCAAAACTTGAGTTAGACCATTAGTGCTAATTGTACCAACAATCTCCCCCTTTTTGATGCAATGACAATCTAGTTAAGTTAGTAAAAAATATGCAAGTAAAAAGTTGTTAAGTTAGCTTTTAAATTTTATTATTTTTGTTGTTTGTTTAACTAACTTAAACCACCTAACCCTCCCCCTTTAACATTCATCAAAAATTAACATAGAACAAATAATAATTAAAAATACAAGGAAGTCTAGAAAAGTGTAGAAATATAAGTCAGATTATCTTGGGGGAGTTTAAGCTAGAAACATAGAAAGTTAACTTCTGTTTTAAGTTTTTAACTTTTATCTTTTTCAAAAAGTAGCTACGTTTAAAAACATAGTTAACTTTAGAAAGATAACTGTAAATTTAACTTAATCTTTCGAAAAGAGTTTTGCAATTTAAAAACATAATTTGCAAATATAGTATTTTTACAAAAAAAATTATTAAGGTTAAGTTCAATTTTCAAGTCAAGTTTTTAAAACTAAGTTAAATTTTATTTCTCAAGTTTTAGTTTGTAAAACCTAACTAAGTAAAATTTGTTTTCAAACCTAAGTTTGTAACCTTTTAAATAACTTTCCAAAAATATGTTTTTAAAATATAATTTTCAGTATCTAAGTTACATACATGAATAAAGTTTATTTTTCAAAAACTAAGTTTAAAGGAATATGAATTTCAAAATTAAATTTTGAACATTTTAGAGTTTGAAAATAAAACTATTTTTCAAATATAAGTTTAAACAATTTTAACTTTCAAAACTAATTTTGAAAAATCCAAAAATATTTTTTAAAACACTTAGTTTTAACCTGACTTAAAAAGAGATATTTTTCAAAAATTAATTTTAAAATAAGTATAAAAATAATTAATCCTCCCCCTGAACCTAACATTACAAGATCTATCTAATCAGTTAGCTACTTACTGACTATTAGAAGATAGCAGCTTGCACTTGGTTAGTCAAGTTAAGTCTAATTGTAATCAGTTAGTGTTTGACTAAACTGAATGACTTAACTTGATTAATGTATGTTTGGTATTTAACGCCCAGACTTATGTCGATGCACTGAAATAAGCATCTTAAGTCCAGACAATTTGCCTATGCATCTCACCTCTTTCTATGTTCGACAATCGCAAACAAGGGAATCCTAGGGTGTTGGTGAGATGCTCAAGTACTAGCCCTAGGGGAACATGCTTTCCAAGGAATTGTACTAGTCTAAGGCTAAAACTCATTTAAAATTCTAGAAATGGAAGATTTTAAAAAAAATAAAGATTTTATCCTAGAATTTGAAAATATTATTTTTGAAAACAGTTTATGTAATTTTAGTATCCTAGTCTATTAAACACATCCCTAATTTTCTACGTAGATTGCTAAATTCACTTTCAGGGAGGGACTTGGTAAATATGTCGGTTAAATTAGATTTGGACTCAATATACTTGAGTTCAATGTCTCTTTTAGTGACATAATCCCTAATAAAGTGGTGCCTAATTTCAATGTGTTTGTTCTGGAATGATGCACAGGATTTTTTTTGTTAAATTAATTGAGCTAATATTGTCAATTAATACTTTTACATTTGTAAGGTTTAAGTTAAAGTCTTTTAAAGTGTGCATCATCCATAATAGTTGGGCAACATATTCTCCTATGGCTATATATTCTGACTCAGTTGTAGACAGAGCAACACAGTGTCTGACAAGTGATGGACCTAGTAGTTGACATCCACTACTTGTGCTCTTGCGGTCTAATTTACACCTAGCATAATCTGAGCCAGAATACCCTATTAATTCAAAATTGTTGGTTCTAGGATACCAAATTCCTACATTTGTTGTTCCTTTAAGGTATCTAAAGATTCTTTTGACTTGAGTCAAATGAGATTCTTTAGCACAGGTTTGGTATCTAGCACACATACTCACTGTAAATAAAATATCAGGTTGACTTGAAGTTAAGTACACTAGGCTACCTATGACACTCCTATAGTATTTTAAGTCGATTGGTTTTCCATTTAGGTCATCGTTTAGAATAGTATTAACTGCCATAGGTGTTTTTATTTCTTTAGTATTTTCCATCCCGAATTTTTTAAATAATTCTTTGGTATATTTTTGCTGATAAATATAATTTCCCTCATTTGTTTGTTTGATTTGCAATCCTAAAAAGTAAGTTAATTTTCCTACTAAACTCATTTCAAATTCTTGTTCCATTAAGTTTGTGAATTCTTCTAAAAATTCTGAATTAGTTGAGCCAAAAATTATATTATCTACATAGATTTGGGCTATAAATATGTCCTCTTTTATTAATTTAACGAATAGGGTTGGGTCAATTTGACCCTGGTTAAACCCTTTGGATATTAGGTAAGAGGTTAACCTTTCATACCAGGCCCTGGGTGCTTGCTTAAGTCCGTATAAGGCTTTCTTTAATTTAAAGACATAGTCAGGGTGCTCTAGACATTCAAACCCAGGTGGGTTGGCCTACATAGACTTCCTCTTTGATCAGCCCATTTAGAAAGATAGATTTAACGTCCATTTGATACAGTCTAAACCCTTTATGGGCTGCATAACTGAGTAACATTCTAATGGACTCTAATCTAGCTACTGGGGCATAAGTTTCATCATAGTCAAGTCCTTCAACTTGACTAAACCCCTTAGCGACTAGCCTAGCTTTATTTTTGGTAATTTCTCCAGTTTTGATTAATTTATTTTTAAACATCCATTTTGTTTCTATTATTTTCTTATTTTTGGGCGGTGGTACTAAGTCTCAAACTTCATTACGCTCAAATTGAGCTAGTTCCTCTTGCATAACTATGACCCAATCTGGATCAAGTAATGATTCAGCTACGGTTTTGGGTTCAGTTTTTGAAATCAGAGAAATTTGACTTAGGCTCCTAAAAGATGACCTAGTCTGAACCCTTAAGTCTGGATCACCAATTATTTGATCAATTGGATGATTTATGTTGACTCTTATAGTTCTATATGGTTGATTTTCTAAAGATTCTTCGTCGGGATCATTGGTTTCTTCTTGATTACTATTTTCTTGAATAAATTCAAGTGGTTGAGGTTGGGTTTATTGTTTGGATTCCTCAAATTTTACATTAGTAGTTTCTTCAATTCTTAATGTAACCTTATTATATATTCTGTACCCCCTACTGTTTAGGGAGTATCCTATAAAAATTTCATCTTCTATTTTAGAGGTGAATTTTCCTAAGTACTCTCTTGTGTTTAAGATGAAGGCTAGGCACCCAAATACTTTAAAATATTTTATATTGGGTTGCTTATTATAATATATTTCAAAAAAGGTTTTGTTGTGTGTTTTGTTAAGTATTGTTCTATTTTGCACATAGCAGGCTGTACTGACAGCTTCTGCCCAAAAGTACTTGGGTAAATTATATTCATTTAGCATAGTTCTAGAAGCTTCAAGTAAAATTCTATTTTTTCTTTCTACTATTTCATTTTGTTGGGGAGTTTTAGGACACGAAAATTCGTGATGATATCTGTTTTCAAGATAAAATTTATTAAAGTTATAATTTTTAAATTCTCCCCCATTATCACTCCTAATTCTTTTAATTTTAAGGTCTTTTTCATTTTCAACTTGTTTGCAAAAGTTTGTAAAAATTTCAAAAGTTTCATCTTTATTTTTTAAGAATTTTACCCAAGTGAATCTAGAATAGTCGTCTATTATTACTAGGCAATATAAACTGCCATTTATTGATTTGACCCCATGAGAGTCAAATAAGTCTAAGTGTAGAAGTTCTAGTATTGAGTTGGTTTGAGTTTGATTAGTTGGTTTGTGAGTAGACTTTGTTTGTTTACCTTGTTGACAAGCATTACATATTGTTGAGTCTAAGTTAAGTAATTTTGGTAAACCTCTAACTAATCCATTTAATTTACTTATATTTATGAAATTAGTATGTGACATTCTTCTATGTCATAACCAAGTTTCTTCTTTTTGTGTTAAATAACACTTAATTGAAGAAGTGATTAAGTTAATAGCATAGATGTTATCTTTTCTAAACCCTTTTAGACTTATCGTAGAAATATCTAGGTGTTTGATTAAGCATTCCGAAGATAAGAACCTAACCTTATATCTAGTGTCACACAATTGACTGATACTTAGGAGATTATACTTAGAAATTTTCAACAAAACATTTGTAATAATGAAGTCAATTTTAAGCTCAATATTACCTACACCAATTACCTTGAATTTGTCATTGTTTCCAAAGGTAAATGTTCCTAAACTTTTGTAGGTAAGTTGAGTGAATTTGGTGTGATCTCCAGTCATATGTTTGAAGCAACCACTGTCTTAGATCCACTTGGTTTCCTACAATAAGTAGGAATTGAGGGTTAGTCTATGTTTTGATTCTAATTTTGTTTAAGTAATAATAGTAAAATAATCATTATTATTATTGTTATTATTATTTTTTTAAAGAATTTTTAAAGTTTTTAAAAGAATTTTTTAAATAGTTTTTAAAGTTTTAGTTTTTAAAGTTTTTAAAAGAATTTTAAAAGAATTTTTAAAATAGTTTTTAAAATTTTTAAAAGAATTTTTAAAATTTTTAAAAGAATTTTTAAAATAGTTTTTAAAGTTTTTTTAAAATAATTTTTAAAATTTTTAAAAGAATTTTTAATTTAATTTAATTTATTTTATTTTATTTTAATAATCAAATTTTATTTAATTGAGTCCTTAGTCATCTCACCCGATCTATATTTTCAATCAGGGAATCCTATAATTTTGTGAGATGAATTATGTTCAGTTTTAGGGTTTGGTTTAACTTTGTGTTAAATTCAGGTTTAGCTTTGGGCTCTACAAATAGGCATTCTCTAGATAAACTTCTGGGCTATGGTGAGTCACTTGGACATCATTAGAGTAACCATGCCTTCGAGGTTTTTCAAATAGCCCTATCCACTGAACTTAATACAAAACCTTGGTCTAACTGGTTAGGATCCATAAAGGGTAGCTTCGATTAGTTCCACTTAACTAAATGCACCAGGTCGAAGTCGTATCTTCCTAGACATGCATAGACTAAGTTTTCCTAACATACTATCATCCAAAATTTCACCAGTACCATAGGTCAAGTTAAACTTGGTCCCTTTCTAACTAGTCCTAATTACCCTGCCGGGTAGGTTATTTTTGGAGGTGTCAGCTATTCTAGAGCCTCCCCTTGAATTATTGGCCTTTATTTTTGATTTTTAGTTCTTGGTTTATGTCTGTTCTTTTTATAGTTATAATTGACTTGATGATATTCTAAGTCTTGGTGGGGTTTAAAATATTTAGATTTTGAATTTGTTGGTCTAGGTTTGTATTTTGGTTTTTGATTTGATTTATTTGATTTTACATAATATATTTTTTCCTTTGGGTATATAGTATTGGTTAAGTCCTACTTGCGTGGTTAAGCAAACTTTCGGAACCCAAGCTTTACTTGATTGTTTGTGTTGGATTATTAACGATTTAAATGTTTTATTTGAACTTGACTTGTAGCCAAGTCCGATTTTGTTGTAAGTTGCTTTTTGGTTATTTAAAATTAGATCTAAATTCTTAAATCTTGTTGTAAATTTTTCTAAGAGATCTTTTAATTTATTAATTTCTACTTTTAGTGATAAATTTTCCTCCTCAAGTGTTAAGTCTTGAGTTGGATTTGGATTTGTAATTTGTTCCTTGAGGTTTTGATTTTCCTCCAGGAGCAATTTGTTTTCTTTTTCTAATGTAATTAATTTATTATTTAAACATGCAATAATTTTGAAAAACTTTCTATTCAAATTAAAGTTTACCTCTTCGAGACCTTCGGAAACGAGTACGGACTCGTGGCTTGATTCGGGTTCGAACCCGTCTTTCGATTCATCCTCCGACTTTGCTTCGAGGGCCATCAATGCGAGGTGACTCTGGTGCTTCTGATCTTCGGCCTCCGATTCGTTTGAGGAAGAGTCGTCCCAAGTCGGTTTGAGAGCCTTCTTCTTGGATATCTTTGTCTTGTCGCTCTTCAGTTTCGAGCACTCGTTCTTGTAGTGACCCTTCTTGTTGCATCCGAAGCAGGTCACATTCCTCGGCTCGGTTGGGGGTTGATCTTTTGCAGGTCCTTCTTGCTGAAGCTCTTCTTCCTCCTGGTGAACATTTTCCTTACCAGGTTCACCAGGTGTTCTTCGTCTTCAGAGTCCTGGTCAGACTCATCTTCAACCTCAGGCTTGGTCTTTGTTCTTTCCTTGGATGAACCTGCAAATAAGGCTACACCTTTCTCGGTCCCGACGTTAGTTTGCTCGTGCAATTCTAATTCGCAAAACAGTTCATCTAATTTTAATTTTGATAAATTTTTTGAAATCTTATAGGCATCCACGATGGATGCCCACAAGGTGTTACGTGGAAAGGCATTTAACGCATACCTTATTAAATCACGGTTATCCATTTGATGGCCTATCGCGTGGAGTCTGTTGAGGATGTCCTTGATCCTCGCGTGAAGCTGACTCGTCATTTCTCCTTCCTGCATTTTAATATTAAATAACTTATTTAAGAGGAGGTCACGTTTTGTTACCTTAGCGTCGCTAGTTCCTTCGTGTAGCTCGATCAATTTGTCTCATAGCTCTTTTGCGATTTGATGCGGTCCTACCCGGTTCAACTGTTCCTTTGTCAATCCGCATTGTAGGGTGTTGATGGCTTTGAAGTCCATTGATGACTTTTTCTTCATGTCCGGAGTCCACTGTTCCGGGTCTAGTGGAATTCCGGAGTTGTTGACCGGCATCTTGTAGCCTCTGGTGACGCTAAACCATTGGTCGAAGTCTGTCTTCAGGTAGACTTCCATCCGCTTCTTCTAGTATGGAAAATCATCTCCATTGAATAGGGGAGGACGTACTGTACTGAAACCTTCAATTTTAGACATTTTTTAACCTACACACAAGAAAGAAATAAACAAAGAAAATCTCAAGACTTGGTCTTGAATTAATAGTGAGGGAAGAAATAAAAATAATATAAAAGCTGAATTGGTGTTGCACCAATTCAGATAACTTACAACGAAAAATATTTCTAAAAATGTAACACTACTAGTTTGGAATATAACGAAAAATTGAAAACTGAAAAAAATGAAAAAGGTTTCACCCCCTTGTCTGATTGGTGGTTGCACAAAATCAGAGCGGTACCTGCTCTGATACCACTTGTTGGATCGATGAATTTCGCTAGAGAGAGGTGAATAGCGATTAAACTTTTAATGAAAGTACGCAGTGGAAAATCGAAAGCAGAAAGAATGACACAAGTAATTTTTACTTGGTTCGGAACCTGTGTCGACTCCTACTCTAAGGCCCGCACTCGTTGAGTGCTTTCGTTGGGCAATCACTAATAATTTGAATGATTGTTACAAAAAGAAGTACAGGAATTAATTAGTAAAATAAAAACCGACAATAAAAATAAGACATAAATGAACTTGTCAGAGAGCCTTCGCAGTGTCGCAGGGGCACCTAGATCCTTTCAGGCGCCCTGAATATGATGTAGCCGAGCTAACCAGGGTGCTCCACGTGGCGAAGTGACGTTGCGGATAAAACTTGCATTTCGGATGCCCGGATCCCTCCCGGGCGCCCGGACTCCATTTTCCAGCAACTTCATTTCCCTGCAAGAAAATGTTAGTTTGAAGCATAAATGCAAAATATCCTGCAAAATAGAGTGTTAGCACAGTTTATGATAAAAAGAAGGATAGTAATTAGATTCCGTCTCCTCGAGACCGGAATCTAGTCACGATTTCGACTTAGATATCCGAAATGGATCTAAGTCAGATCGACGCATAATGTGTTGGTGCGGGAAGCATCCGACGATCGAACCTAAGTTTTGATAATGGCAAAGGATTCAAAGTTAAGGTGCTTTTTTATCTGACAGCTGTTGCTGAGTGTTTCAGGAAAGTCCTAACTGCGGTTAGGCAAGGTAAAACCCTAGGGGGTAGTAACCCTAGGTCATAGGGGGTGGTAACCCTATGCGGAAAGTCTTGGTAGGTCGGTGGCTTCAGGCAAAAGTCCTAGGGGGTGGTAACCCTAGGTGGAAAGTCCTGGTGTCGCGAACCAGGTGAAAGTCTGGACTGGCCGGTGAAGCGGATGTTCAGCAGAAAGTCCGGAAGCATCGAGTGCCGAGCAAAAGTCCAGTCAATCTGGAGGATCGTCTGCAAGTAAATCTCACAGTGGAGTAGGTGAGGACGCGTTCCCGTAGAGGAGCAGATGGCGTCAGGTCGACCTAGGTTTTCCGGTTGGAAACCCGGGACAGTTCGAATGCTGTCAAATCTTTTATTCATTATGTTTTTGTGCTAACTTTGTTTTGCAGGGTATGTGTTTGGGACTAACACATTTTACAGGAACAAAGGAGCAAGTTACAACTCGGATGAACAGTGTCCGAGGTGCCTCCATGGAGCTTGGAGGCGCCTCGGGTGCGAGCCAGGAAAAGGCCAGCGCAGCAGACTGGAGGCGCCTTGAATGGAGCTCAAGGCGCCTTGGACCGGAGGTTGAAGGCGCCTTGGATAGGCTGAAGGCGCCTTGAACCAGATAGAGTTCGACCAGGTCAGTGCTGATCCACGCGGGTGACTCGGCTCGTTCAAGGCGCCTTGATGAACAGTATAAGGCGCCTTGAACCCTCTTTATAAGGGGTCTCGACCAGCAGCTCTCTACAACTTCTTCCAAGCGATCTTTCTGCTACGAGCTGCTCACGAGACGATCCCGAAGTGCTGCTACGAGACACCGACGACCCGGAGCTCCGAAATCTTCAGATTACGATATTGTCGTCGGTATAACTGTACTTTTTCCATTATACTCATTTGTAATACTTGTACTCTTGTCGAGCTTATAGTTGTTGCCCACGGAAGGCGATCAAGGATCGCGGGCCTTCGAGTAGGAGTCGTCACAGGCTCCGAACGAAGTAAATTCCCTTGTCTTTCTGTGTGTTTGTTTCTTTCCGCTGCGTTAATTACTCTACGAACATTTTACGATTCCGATAATCGAACAAATAGCCGCGAGCGCTATTCACCCCCCCTCTAGCGCGTCTCGATCCAACAATTGGTATCAGAGCGGGGTCATTTCGAATTGGTGCAACCACCTTTCAAAACAAATTTTTCGCAGTTTTTTTCATTTTCGGAGTCGAATTAGAATTTAGCCTTATAGCTATATTCTAATTTTTGTTTCCCTCGAATCGACTTTTGCTCGAAGTAGGTGCAACACCACTCGAGTTCGTTTTTATCCTTTACTCTCGCACTACTAATCCAAGACTCAGTCTTGGAATAGATTTTGTTGTTTGTGATTAGATCTAAAATGGCCCAACAAGAAGGATATAGCACCGTCATCCCCCACTATTTTCCGAGAAGACTTGAATATTGGGCGAATGGAGATATATCTGAAGATCGATTCGATACGGATGATCATCAAAACAGATGGGCGCCGGTAAGCCTACACCTGTGAAAATTGGGAGCCAGCATTTATCAAAAGGTGGAAGCCGACGCCAAAACCTGCACCATCCAATGTGGTCTTACCAAAGAAGAACTCAACAGAGTTGGCCCTTCTCTTCGCAAAGGAGCTCGGGAAAAGCTAATCGAACTCCACGAAGGCATTCCGACACCAAGGTAAGTAAAGAGATCTTTACTTAATAAATTATATAATCTAAAAATGCAGGAAGGGGCGAGTTCTCTTCACGTGAGAATACAAGACATCCTTAACTCTCTTCACGGAATTGGCCAGAAGATAGAAAATCGGGACGTAATAAGGTATGCCCTAAACTCGTTTCCAAGGAATACATTGTGGGCATCAATGGTAGATGCCTACAAAGTTTCCAAGGATTTATCTTCTTTAAAACTAGATGAACTTTTTAGTGAATTTGAACTTCATGAGCAGACTAATGCACAGCCTACCGAGAAAGGTATTGCGTTGGTTGCAGTACCGGGAACCGAGACCACGACGGAGAACCGAACCAACATCGGAAGCTGAACCAGACTCTGATGATGAAGAAGGTGACATTACAACCGAGCTGGTAAATCTCGTGAAGAAGCTCTACAAGACGAAAGGATTCGACAAAAGAGATCTAAAGAAGGCAGTGAAATCAAAGGAAGGCCCACAAAATACAAAGATGAAGTTTGAAGTTACATGCTACGGGTGTAACCAAAAGGGCACATCAACTGCCCTAACCTGAAGGAGGTCAAAAAGCAAAGAAGGAAAAAGGTCCTTAAGGCAACATGGGACAAATCTTCATCGGAGGACGACGACGACGAGCTCGAACAAACAAGTCTACTCGCATTAATGGCCCGGGACCAAGTCGTCGAATACGGATGCGAGAGCGAGTCTGAGGCAGAGTCCGAGCAAAGCCACGGATCCGTATCCGTTTCCGAAGGACCAGACCCCGCTGTAAGTATCTCCCGGTTGAACACTTTAGTTAGCTATTTATTGC
Organism: Zingiber officinale; assembly: GCF_018446385.1. NCBI lineage: Eukaryota > Viridiplantae > Streptophyta > Magnoliopsida > Zingiberales > Zingiberaceae > Zingiber > Zingiber officinale. The sequence goes on along the minus strand of NC_056004.1, from coordinate 34,592,977 downwards.
GCAAATTAGCTAAGTCAAACCTGAAAGTTAAGTCACTTCTAAAGGAAGTAAGTGTCCTTAAAGAAATGGCTAACACCAAACCTTTACCTGACCAGAGTCAGACTGAATTACTAACTCAAGTTCAAAAACTTGAGGAAGAAAATTCAAGTTTAACAAATAAGGTTAAGGATTTAGAAAATACCTTAGAACGGTTTACTTTGGGCTCCAAGAATTTGGACTTGATTCTTGGGACACAAAGAGCCGTCTACAACAGAACTGAGTTGGGATACAAAAGTAAATATAGATCTTATTTATCATTAATAAACAAACAAAGTGTTAAAACAGTCCAAGCATGGGTCTCCAAGTCTAACTTGGTCAATCAAGTTGGACTTGGCCAATACTGGGTTCCGAAAGATCAAATATACTACCTCGATAGACCATATCGAGGCCATGATCCAGGGGGAGCAAAAAGAAAAACAATCCAAAAAATTTAAAATATTAAATTCTAAATTTAAAATTAAAATTAAACTCAAAATTCAAAATTTAAAATTAAAATTAAATTCAAAATTCAAAATTTAAAATTAAAGTTAAATTCTAAATTAAAATTAAACTCAAAATTCAAAATTTAAAATTAAAATTAAATTCAAAATTCAAAATTTAAAATTAAAGTTAAATTCTAAATTAAAATTAAATTCAAAATTCTAAATTTAAAATTAAAGTTAAATTCAAAATTCGAAATTTAAAATTCTAAATTTAAAATTCAAATTAAAAATTAATTAAATTCGAAATTGAAATAAAATTAAAATTCAAAATTCGAAATTGAAATTAAGAATTAAAGTTAAATTCAAAATTCGAAATTGAAAGTCAAAATAAAATCATGGAGGTTCCAGACTCGCTGGCACCCCCAACTAAACTACCCGGCAGGGTAACTGAACCTAATCTACCCGAAATGGGTAAAACATGAGTAGATTACCCGGCAGGGTAATTAAGGTTAGATTAAAACGGACTAAGGTTAACTTGAAACACAGTACTGGTGAAGTTTTTGGATGATAGTACGTTAGGGAAGCTTGGGCATCGCATGTCTAGGAAGATATGGCTTCGACCTGGTGCATTTGGCCAAGTGGAACTGACCGAAGCTACCCTTAAATGGATCCTGACTAGTTAGACCAAGGTTTAGTACTAAGCTCAATGGGTAAGACTATTTGGAAAACCTCGAAGGCATGGTTACTTTAATGAGTTCCTTGTGACTCACCATAGCCCAGAAGTTTATCCAAAGAATGCTTACTTGTTGAACCCAAAGCTAAACCTGAATTTAACACAAAGTTAACCCAAACCTAAAAGTTGAATTATAAATCATCTCACATCAATCATAGGATTCCCTGATTGAAAATTTAGATCGGGTGAGATGACTAAGTGATAAAATTCATTTGAAAATTATTTATAAAATCCTTTCAAAATCGTTTCAAAATTATTTTAAAACTTAAATTTCAAAATTATTTTAAAAAAAAAACTTAAATTTCAAAATTATTTTAAACTTAAATTTCAAAATTATTTTAAACTTAAATTTCAAAATTATTTTAAAAACTTAAATTTCAAAATTATTTTAAACTTAAATTTCAAAATTATTTTAAAAACTTAAATTTCAAAATTATTTTAAAAAAACTTAAATTTCAAAATTATTTTAAACTTAAATTTCAAAATTATTTTAAACTTAAATTTCAAAATTATTTTAAACTTAAATTTCAAAATTATTTTAAAAACTTAAATTTCAAAATTATTTTAAACTTAAATTTCAAAATTATTTTAAACTTAAATTTCAAAATTATTTTAAAAACTTAAATTTCAAAATTATTTTAAACTTAAATTTCAAAATTATTTTAAACTTAAATTTCAAAATTATTTTAAAAACTTAAATTTCAAAATTATTTTAAACTTAAATTTCAAAATTATTTTAAACCTAAATTTCAAAATTATTTTAAACTTAAATTTCAAAACTATTTTAAAAACTTAAATTTCAAAATTATTTTAAACTTAAATTTCAAAATTATTTTAAAACTTAAATTTCAAAATTATTTTAAAAAAACTCAATTTAAAAATTATTTTAAAACTCAATTTAAAAATTATTTTAAAACTCAATTTCAAAATTATTTTAAAACTCAATTACAAAATTATTTTAAAACTCAATTTCAAAACTCAATTTCAAAAATTATTTTAAAACTAAATTTCAAAATTATTTTAAAACTCAATTACAAAATTATTTTAAAACTCAATTTCAAAAATTATTTTAAAACTAAATTTCAAAATTATTTTAAAAACTCAATTTCAAAATTATTTTAAAACTCAATTTCAAAATTAATTTAAATTTCAAAATTATTTTAAAAAAACTAAAATTCAAAATTACTTTAAAACTCAATTTCAAAATTATTTTAAAAAAACTAAAATTCAAAATTACTTTAAAACTTAATTTCAAAATCATTTTAACACCTCTTCAAAATTTATTTAAAAAAAAAAAAAAAAAAATCGCGTGAAGCGTATCAGAGGCGCCTCCCATCAAAAGGAGGCGCCTTAGCAAGCGGCGGGAAAATTCCCGCCGCTTCATCTTAAGGCGCCTCGGATCAACCCGAGGCGCCTCCAACTTATATAAGGCGCCCTAAACCTTGGTTTAAGGTGCCTTCAACACCGTATATCAAAACGAACAGAAGCTTTTCTGTTCGTTTTCTGTCGACGCCGAGCACGCGATACTCGTGCTGTCTCCTCCCAACTAAGGCACCCTCAACCCATTTTTTTTCCCTCTCTACGTGACAATGCCTCCTAGGTATAATCCTAATCCCTTCCGATCAAGTTTTACTTAGAATTTTTGCTTATTTCTGTCAATTTTTTGGTAAAATCGTTCAAAATAGGAAACGCCGACATGTTGATCTTAATCCAGCTAGAATTCCATCAGCAGATATCATATTCCCGACTATAAATCTTAGGGATACCTTTGCTAATTACATCTTTGAACCTATCAAGCCTAGATATGTGAACAAGACTTTTTATACCCAGTATTGTCAACCTACTATTCAAATGATAGAGCACTATCAACTGGATCAATTGGTTTACTGCACCGATACAGTAAACCAGGAGTTATGTGCACAGTTTTATCACAATCTTGAGAGGATTGATGATAATAGGTACAGCACCAGAGTTTCTGGCGTGGACATTGAGCTTACTCCCACTCTGCTACGCACCACCCTAGGACTTAGGGCTTCTGAGTCTACCTTTCTATGCTACCCCAGTAGGGATCTGTCATTTGGCGATCCTTACTCCCACATTACGTTAGATACTATCTATACGTATTTCCTCGGGGGAGAGAGACCTGCTGACTTGACTGAGTTCAGGTCAGTTACTCTTCGGATTCAGGACTACATGATGTATAGGGTCCTGACAGCATGTATTCTACCGATCTCATCTCGGGATGTCCCGAAGATGAGATCTTCACACTCATTCTTTTTGTATGCCCTGTGTCATCGATTTGACATCGATATTGCCCTGCATATGTTCCAGAACATTATCTGTGCATCTGGGACAGTCACCTCCAAGATAGTCCACATGCCCTATTGTCACATTTTGACACGTTTCTTTTCGACGATAGAGGGTATAGATGTGACCAGAGGAACAGTCATTCCTCTTACTATATATGATGAGCTAGGATCCCGTAGTTGTAGACTGGCCAGTGCCGATATCACAGCTGATGGAGTTCTAGCGTGGATAGGACGACCACAGCAGGCAGCTGCCCCTATCGCTCCAGCAGCCGATGATTTACCAGGCGAGGGAGAGGAGTGGGCTGATTTCTTAGCTGAGGATCTTTTCGCGGATCCCTCCCCGTCTGCCAGACCATCCACCTCGGCTGGACCTTCGACCTCTTCCTCACTCTCCGTCGAGGACAGACTAGCTCGACTCGATGTTGAGTCCATCCAGACACGACGGATAGTTCTCTCTATTCGATCTGAGATGGCTGCCGGATTTACGTCCCTCCGTGACGAGATACGACGGCTAGGTCAGCCAGCACCTGAGCAGCCCCATGATCCTCCAACTAGTTCTCCTCGAGCAGATGATCCTGCTATTTGATATGACTCTGTTATGCACTATTCTGTGGATTATTGTCTCACTTGTTTAGACTCCCTTATTCTGTGGATGTACTTATTTGCATGCTTATTCAGTTTCACAAAATCTGAGTTTACTTATCACTCATTTAAATTTCTAGGAAAATACTTATTTCAAAATTCCAATTTCTTAGAATTTTCAACATTTGGATCTAGCCTAAGTTTTCCCCTAGAAATCATGTTCCCCTAGATTAAAGCCAGAGCATCTCACAAACACCTAGGTCTACCTCGCTTGTGTTTGAAAAACTTAGAAAGGCGTGAGATGCATAGGGTACAGCCTGGACTCAGGAATGCTTATATTTGTGCATCAATAAGAGTCTGGGCGTTAAACACATCATAAACATTAATCAAGTTAAGTTTTCCAGCTCTAGCCAACTCTAACTAGACCAAATGGACTTAATTTGACTAACCATGTGAAAGCTACTGCCCTCTAGGCAATCAGCAAGTAGCTAAAGGTTAGACAATCAGCAAGTATTTCAATTTGTTGTTTAAACATGATTGTACTTTAAGGTTCTAATCAAATTACTTTACCTGATTATTTTAAGGCTCTGATACTTAATCAAATTAAACTCAATAATTTAATTTGACTCATGCTTGGACTAGAAAACAAACTACTGCTACTCCCTCTGTCCTAAAACTAAATATTTTTTCTTTTTCTTCAAAATGAGTATTCAAAACTTAATTCCAGTCTTTTCAAAAAACTTGTCCATGTAATTGAGTATTCAAATATTTTCAAATCTAGTAAACTTTTTATAACGTTTTAAAGTTTTTTTTTTTTCAAGTGACCTCATATTTTCATTCAAGTGACCTCATATTTTATAACTTCTAAGCAAATCCTGTTATTGAAAATTCAAATGCTCATATTTTCAAACTTAATTTTAAGACTATTTGAACTAGACTTAGTTAGATTGTACTCTAAACTTAGCTATTTGGCAAAATATTTTCTCAATACAAATCATTTTGAAGCTGAATATATAGCTAAGTATTTTCAAATTTGGCAAATTCCAAAACTCAAAAAGCTAAGTCATTTTTACTAAGAAGAAAATTGTTCTTTTTCCCTCTTTTGAAAATTTTCCTTCAAAAAATTTACAAATCTACTTTCAAACTAGTTTATTTTTGATATATGGCAAAGGGGAAGAGTAGGTAAATTAAAGTTAAAGGAAAATTCAAAGCAGAAAGTAGGTAAATTGAAGTTAAATTCAAGTATTTAATAAAAGGAGGGCTTTTATTAAGGGGGAGTCTTATATTACAAAGTTAAAAGTGTCCAGCTTAACTGTTATTGCATTTGAAGTTTATTTACTTAAGCTTGGTTAACTTTATACAGTTATTACATATGTTGTTTTTCTTAACTTTGAATTACGTGTTGCCATAATCAAAATGGGGGAGATTGTTGGTGTGGGAAGCATCCGACGATCGAACCTAAGTTTTGATAATGGCAAAGGATTCAAAGTTAAGGTGCTTTTTTATCTGACAGCTGATTTTGAGAGAAAGTCCTAGCTGCGGTTAGGCAAGGTAAAACCCTAGGGGTAGTAACCCTAGGTCATAGGGGTGGTAACCCTATCGGAAAGTCTTGGTAGGTCGGTGGCTTCAGGCAAAGTCCTAGGGGTGGTAACCCTAGGTGGAAAGTCCCGGTGTCGCGAACTGGGTAAAAGTCTGGGTGTGAAGCGGATGTTCAAGAAGTCCGGAAGCATCGAAGTCTTGAGCAAAGTCCATCGATCGGAGGATCGTCGGCAATGTAAATCTCTGAGTGGAGTAGGTGAGGACGCGTTCCCCGTAGAGGGAAGTCGCGTCGACCTAGGGTTTCCGGTTGGAAACCAGAAGTCAGACCCGGATCGAATCTTGTCAAATCTTTTATTCATTATGTTTTGTGCTAACTTTGTTTTACAGGGTATGTGTTTGGGACTAACACATTTTGCAGGAACAAAGGAGCAAGTTACAACTTGGATGAGCATTGTCCGAGGCGCCTCCATGGAGCTTGGAGGCGCCTCGGAAAAGGCCAGCGCAGCAGATGGAGGCGCCTTGAATGGAGCTCAAGGCGCCTTGGACCGGAGGTTGAAGGCGCCTTGGATAGGCTGAAGGCGCCTTGAACCAGATAGAGTTCGACCAGGTCAGTGCTGATCCACGCGGGTGACTCGGCTCGTTCAAGGCGCCTTGATGAACAGTATAAGGCGCCTTGAACCCTCTTTATAAGGGGTCTCGACCAGCAGCTCTCTACAACTTCTTCCAAGCGATCTTTCTGCTACGAGCTGCTCACGAGACGATCCCGAAGTGCTGCTACGAGACACCGACGACTCGGAGCTCCGAAATCTTCAGATTACGATATTGTCGTCGGTATAACTGTACTTTTTCCATTATACTCATTTGTAATACTTGTAATCTTGTCGAGCTTATAGTTGTTGCCCACGGAAGGCGATCAAGGATCGCGGGCCTTCGAGTAGGAGTCGTCACAGGCTCCGAACGAAGTAAATTCCCTTGTCTTTCTGTGTGTTTGTTTCTTTCCGCTGCGTTAATTACTCTACGAACATTTTATGATTCCGATAATCGAACAAATAGCCGCAAGCGCTATTCACCCCCCCTCTAGCGCGTCTCGATCCAACATAATGTTCCCTTCCCGGGAATGCGTCCTCACAGTCACTCCCTTCTAGTGACTTACTTCCACTTACCTGTCAGACGTCCGGTTAGCCCTTCGACCCGTCTAGGCTTCGTGCCAGCTATCCGGTCAGCCCGTCGACCTAGCTGGACTTCGTGCCAAACGTCCGGTCAGCTCATCGACTTGTTTGGACTCCGTGCCAGCTATCCGGTCGGCCCATCGACCTAGCTGGGCTTCGTGCCAAACATCAGGGCAGCCCGTCGACCTGTCTGGACTTCTCCTGCACACTCGGTCAGAGTGTTAGATAATAATGAAACTAACTTAACATATTTTGTCATTCAATAAAACTTGAGTTAGATCATTAGTGCTAACTGCACCAACAATTACTTCCTTTCGTTAGATTTTACTATTATACGGTGTAGGAAAGACAATTCTCTCTTGTATGTCTTAATCTCCACGTCACCCTACGCGCATATTAATCCTTGTGAAAACTCTCCTCTTAGATTCTCTTCTTGAAGAACTTAGAAACTTGGAACCCTAGGGTTCTTGGATGAAAACTAACAAGAGAGAAGAGGAATTTCGGCTAGAGAGGAGAAGAGGAAATGACAAATTAGGTTTTTGGTCTCTTCCTTTCCCTTTTATACTAAGTGGAAGTTGAAGCATCTCTTCACACATAACTTACATATAATGAATAGTTTCCAATTTCCAATGTGATGCTTTACCACCACCTAATGGCTACTTAAACTACTTTTAAATCAAATGTTTAGGGTTTAAATTCCAAACAAGGTTATTTATATATATATTTTTATTTTTTTCTTCTTCTATTTCTTTTTGTTCTTTTGAAAGAGAGGAAATTTATGGATGTTACAATTTGGCTCAAGAAAAGGCACAATTTTTTTTCTTCTTTTCCACACTGCGAGTGCGATGGCACCTTCCTTTAGCTCCTTTATAATTTATCTCCTTTCACCGAGTATAAAATCTTACACCGAGAAGATGATGACTTTAACATTGCTCTGAATAACATCATATTGCATTGATTTAAAATATAAGTTTATGGAAAATGGTCAACGTTCTATTTATTGATCTCATCAAACTGAAAAATAGCACATACTCATAATCCGACCTCAATTCAAAAACATTTAAATATTTAAGTCGGATCATATAAAATATTAGGTTTTTTCTTCACTTTAAAGATTGAGAGCAATGAGCAATTTATCGAAATTTGAAGAATAGGAATAAAATATAATGTACCAAAATTGGGAAAATGAAACAAAAAGGGAGGTGCTAGAGGTCACATGGCTTTTGTTATATTTCTTATGAATAAAATCTATGAAGCCTCTATTTAACCAAGAATAAAGAATCTATTATGAAAACATATTTGATCCGGTATGGAAGAAGCGAAAGGTGGACTACTAGTGAGCTAGCTTAGAGGTTGATTGGAAGAAGACTTCGAGTTAGGAACACACCTGCAAGCACAAGTAGAAGGAAAAGGAGGAAGAAGATCGTTAGTAAACAGGTCAGGGGGTCCCTGACGCGACTACTTCAACGGTCAAGTAAGTATCCGAGGAAGAGGAAAAATAGTAGAAGGAGAAGTTAGCATGTAGACTCGCATACCTGTGCCAATGGAAAGAGACCCCTTTTTATAATACCTCTGTGATCTCCGCATTTAATTAGGTATCACATCACTGCTAGACAGCTTGTCTAATCGTTATGCTGCCATTGTATCCAGCAATCCCATCGTAGGTATGAGAGGAGTATTGTGTATCTGTGTAAATATACGACCATATGATTCTCTGACAACTCATGTGTCATATTAATGACGAAATTGACTCATGGGTCGGAAGGCCTATTGAACTGCTAGTTAGAACATGAGTCGAGAACAGGGAGCCCAGTCTTTATGAGGACTGAAGAATGGGCCATAAACAGCATCCCAGTAGGGTGCTAGGACCTGATGGTATCTGAGTGGTGAGTTGGGTTCCTGAGACATCCAATCGGAGATATCTAATTGACATGTGATAGGGAACAGAGCCCCGAAAGCATCTAAACTGGGAGTTGAGCCCCTGAGTGTATATCCAATTAGCATTAGCCGACCGGGATGTGATGGGGAGTAGAACCCCATATAGAATCAAGGCATGCGAGGGGGGGGGTGAATCACGTGATTTTAAAAATAAGCCTTTTTTGGACCTTTAAAAAAAATAGTGCACAACAGAATAAAAATAAACTAAGTAAGAAAAGGAACATGAGAAAATAGAACATAGTCGATTTTTACTTGGTTAGGAGCCTTTAACGACTCCTACTCCAAGACACAGGTCCTTCGGACATTTCCGATGGATAATTCACTAATCAAACATTTCTTTACAAAAATAAGTTGGTAACAAGACTATCAACTTTAGAATATGATGTGTAGAAAGAAAACAAGAGTAATAAAGAAAACAACAACTACACGTTATCCAAGTCTAGGCTTGTTTGAGCGCATAGTGGCATCGTGTCATTCTTGCGTCATTGAAGCTCGAATGCGGCAAAGTAGTAGTGTGTGATCAGAGTAGCCAGATGGATGAAGAAGCACGTAAATGAGTTGTCTTGAAGTTGATGTGAAGTGCTGGTCAAATAGGGTATTTAAAAGGTGTTGAGGGCGCCTCCAACCTCATCCGAGGTACCTCTAACCCCAAAGTTTATCTCGTAAACTTCAGCTTTGATCAGCTCCAACGCTTGCTGTATTTATCCTCACAAGGGCACCTCCAAGCACTCCAAGACGCCTCCAAGACCTCCTCTGAGGCACCTCCAATAAGCTCCAGGGTGCCTCCCCCAGCGAAATTTTATCCCCGAAATTTCGCGCAAAAGAAAGATTTTTGTAAAAATAACATTAAGGTTAGAAAAAATATTTTGAAAATAGCTAGGCTTTTAAGATAACTTTTGAAAACATTTGAAAAAAAAATCAAAAATGTCTTTTAAAGCAATATTTCAAAAACTTAAATAGTTGTCAAACTGATTTACAAAGCTATCATTTAAAATACTTTTGAAATGTATAAGGGTGATAAAGTTGAAGTGTTTACAAACTTTACCGTTTTGAAAATGCTAATAGTAAAAAAAATGAAATAATTTTTAAAATAATTTTTAAGTTATTAATCTTCTCCCTGAACCTGATATTATTTCAAAATAAATAACTAAAAAGCATCCTTAACTGTTGAAGAAAATTTTTGAATTAAAGCTTTTTTATTAAAAAAAACTTCTAAGTAATTGTGTCAAAATAATTTTAAACAAAATTTTCTAAGTGATAAAAATAAGTTTTCACAATTAATAACTTTTCAAAAATTATTTCCAAAGATTTAAATTTTTCTAAATAGAAAGCCCTTTTGAAAACACTTTGTATAGAAAAGTAATAAAAAAATCTTTAAGAAGAAAAAATTTCAAAGAGAAATTGCTAAGTAATGTTTTCAATGAAAATTTTAAAGCAAGCTGAACTTTAAAGGAGTTTATTATTAAGAGAATTTTTTTAAAAGTAAAGCTTTGTAAAAACTTCTTTGAGTAAAAAAAATTTTCAAAGTAACTTTACCAGAACATTTTTAATAAAACTGTCCAGTTACAAAAATGATTTAAAATATTTTTCTAAGGAATATGTGAACAAAAAACTTTCTGTAAATACCAAAATTCAAGATTTTTCAAAAAAAAGGTTTAAGAGCATTTTTTAAATTTAGTCTTTAAAAAAACTGGAAGTAAAAGTTTCAAAGTCAAATACAAACTTTTAAAAACAAATTTTTTTTTTTAAAGCAAATGGTTAAGAATTTTAACCGTTTTAAAAATAGATTGATCCTCCTCTTAAACTTGATACTCCTCCTTAACTTAACACTCCTCCTTAATTTGTATTAGAGTTTGGGTATGTTCAATTTTAAGGCTTTAGTACATTTGTCTACCTAAGTATTTTAAGAGAATTAGGGTCAGTAACACTCATATTCAGTATACTATTTTCATACGTATTTCTACATACTTATTATAATTATTCATTTAAGTTTCAAGTTAAATACAATGATTTGTTACTAACTCAATTTAATACTTATTTGATTAAAACAACTTAAATTTTGTATTAATTGATTGAATAAATTGATTTAATGAAAATCTTAGTTATAATTTAATTTTTCATTTAGATCATCCCTTTTTATTATATTTAACTTTGATTAATTAAGTCAGTATTAATTCAGAGTTAAATTTATTAAAATTAAATAAAGTTAAGTAAAGCTAAGGTTCAATTTAAGTTAATCTTTAACTGAGATAAATTATGATTTAATTAAAGTAAAGTTAAAATTTTGATTAACGTTTTAATGTATAGTAAGTTTGATTTAAAAATGACTAGTTAATATTTTAATTAGGTTAAATTAAGATAATCAAGTCAACTAAGTTCTTAAATAAGGTTAGACTAAATAACTAAGTTTTAATTATTTTTTATTTTTTAATTAGGTTTAGAGTTTTAGTTAATTAAATTTTGATTGATTCAATTATTTATTAATTAGGATTTAAGTTTTAAGTTAAGTGTGTTAGTTTAAAATTATTTTTCAAGAATTTAAAATAATTTTTAAAGTTATTTTTAAATAATTTTTAAAAGCATTTTTAAAATAATTTTTAAAGTTTTTAAAATAATTTTTAAAAGGATTTTTAAAATGATTTTAAAAAGATTCTTAGACTTAATATTAAAATGATTTTAACAACTAGTCCCAGGGCCAATGCGAAGGAGGGAGACATTTACCTCGGCTTTGCTGAGATTCAAACCCCATTCCTCATGGTGGCAACACTTTATGCGCTAATCACTAGACCATTCCGAAGGTACAACTAAGTTGTTTATCAAGACTATATAGAGGAATGTTATGCCGCATAAAATTTTAGACTTAATATTATACCCTAACTCTTAAACTCTAAAACCAAAACCCTAAATGATTAAAACCTAATCTTAAAAAACAAATTGTCAAGTATATATATATATATATATATATACTAATTAGTGTTTAGGATTTAATTTAGGGTATAATAATTAACGTTTAGGATTGATGTATTAGGGTTTAGGATTTAATTATAATAATTAAATTATAGAAGGTGAATGATGCGATAGTAAAGGGGGGTCATCCAATTCGAGTTAGAAGCGAGGTTAGCTGTTAATATGGAGGATAAAGTTAAAATGATCAACGGCAAGGAATCAATGGGTTCACCCATAGTGGTCAAGCAGAGGTCGACTACAATTATCAATCGGGGCAGGCAATGTCCGATCGATAGATGGCTTGTTCGAGCAGAATGCTACGGCCAGATTGTCAGTCACTCAGTACAGATCGAGCAATGAAACTTGAGCACTTGCCTGATTGGGCGAAGACGGCCTATTGTACCCAGTTACCACAGGGAAGAGCAGTCGAGGCCGACCTGGTGGAGGAGCCCTAGCCGAGCAGCTACCCCGTTCGGCCGAGTAGAGGGATCATTGACGTATCTTTTAATATCCTTCTGGGAGATAGTGTCACTAATACAAGGCATAGTCAACAAGTGAATCATACGGAGGAAGCTTCCACTGTCTCATCGGGGATTTATATGCATTGTTAAGGTATGGTCTCAGAGATACTTTTCTGATATGTCCTTTCATGAGATGGTTGGAAAGCATGCTCGCACTTTAGGGAGCATGCACATTGTCCATCAAGGTACTATATAAAGGAAGTTCATGCATTGATGAAGATACGCGTTATTCACTATTTACGTATGTGTTTACTGTTGTTCTATTTCTTTCTATCTTTTTGATGACTAACTTGAACGTCAGAAGGTCGATGTTGAAGATCTCTTTCTTGTCTCGATACTGATATTTCTTATCTTATATAATGGAACGAGGTATATATCCAATCAACAACTAGCGTTATTCAAAGAGGATCAATTGAAAAAAAATATATAATAAATGTGTACGTGCTGGGAGGAACAATTTATCTTATATAACTTTTTTTTATGGATTGTGATATATATAAACATAAGATTTATACGCTGTCCATTATATATATATATATATATATATATATATATATATACAGAAATGATCTGCTGCGGATAAAGTCGTACGAATCGTTACGGACTTGCCTTTCTGATCGGTTCCCTGATCGGTCTACAGATCGATCAGGAGGTTCCCTGATCGGTCTCTGGACCGATCAGGGAACCAAGAGACCGATCAGGGAACCTCCTGATCGGTCTGTAGATCGATCAGGGAACCAAGTCCGCAGCGGTCCGTTCGGCTTTGTCCGCAGCAGATCATTTCTATATATATATATATATATATATATATATATAACTTTAGAATTTTTGCCGGACTTAAAATTTAAGATATAATAATTAACGTTTAGGATTTAATTTAGGGTATAGTTATTAACCTATAGGATTGTCTTACCGTTTAGGATATAATAATTAATCTTTAGAAGGTGAAAAGATGTGATTGCTTCGGACAAAGTGACGACTCATCGTGCAATGCTATCGGGAATAATAATGACATCTTTAAATATTCAAAGTTTCATATCCGAGGTAAGTTTTCAACAAATCATTCAAGTTTTAGTTAAAGGGTATTGCTAAATGGTCAGAATCTGGCCAGCTAGAATATATGCATGTATGCATATGTATAGGTATTTTAGTAATTTCATATGGTCATATTAATTATATGCATGTCCATGTATGCATTTTAATTGGGAGATAGAGATTTCTAGCTGGCCAGATTCTGTCCAGCAAGATTTACTGTTAGTTAAAAACAAATAATACTTATTCTCATTGATTATTTCGGAAGATGATCGATTTGACTCTATGAAAATTTTTTACTGGTCATTAGGATAAATCGGAAAGTACATGTGACGATCAACCCAGAAACTCAGCATCTTTGATTACGCCCTCTATTTGAAGAAAAAATTTCTAGAAATATATCATAGTTAAAGTTCGAACTGTAAATATCTGGATACATATATATTCAAAAAATTAGTACATCATTCAACTAAGGATAAAAAAAATTATTTTAAAATCACAAAAAGTTACTTAAAAATAAAACATCTTTTGTTACACGGTGAATCTTCCTAGATATATAAAGGATCTTATGTCATATTGTATACATCGTAAAAAAAAAAAATCAAATTAAAATTTTTTTTATACTTAATATTATAATTCAATTATTAAATCTAAAGATAAAATTTAATTGACATAATCAAACATAAAAAAATAAATAAATTTTTTAAAAAATACATTGGTGGAGCTCCGCAATATATATATATATATATATATATATATATATATATATATATATATATGTGTGTGTGTGTGTGTGTAATGTCCGACGCTTCCTACAGGACTATGAGCGACATCTAACGTGGACGATCTGACGTGACCAAAATATAATATTTTTAATGTCTCACTCATCTGCATGTAAGAATTTTTCTCTCTTTCCTTTTAAATTAAAATAAAATTCTCTCTATTCTCTTTTATGATTGCATACAATAACCACTATTGTATTGATTTTTAAATGTGATATAGCTGCTACAATATTATAACAGTTATTATGTAGTAGCTGCTACAACATTGTAGCAGCTACTATAGTAACTACTATAACATAGAAGTTGTTACAACGTTGTAGCAGTTACTGTATTATTATAGCAGTTATTGTACTGTTATAGTAACTACTGTAGCGTTGTAGCAGTTACTATATAGTTGTAGCCGTTATTACAGAGTTATAGCATCAATACCATAGTGATAGTTATATGCAATAATAGGAGAGATAAGAGAGAATTTTATTTTAATTTAAGAAAAAAAATAAAAATTATTGCATGCTGATGAGAGAAGGATTAAAAAAATTAGATTTTAACCATGTCAGATCATCCACGTCGGATTTCATTCATGATCACACAATAAACGTTAGACAGCTAAATACTGAATTGATTGAGGTACTTAGATTTAATCCAATATCTTAAACATTTTCACAAACGAACTATATATATATATATATATATATATATATATATATATATAACTCTAAATTATGCTATTAAATTTTATCCTTTGGATTTAAAAATTGAATTATAGTATTAAATATAAAAAAAAAATCGAATTTTTTTTTAAGGGGTGCACGAGTATATTTATCTCACACTCGTTAGGTAGCATACCTTTGCACATCTTAAAAAAAATTATATTTAATACTATAAATCAACATTTAAATTTTAAATATAAAATCTTATTAAAATAATCGGAAGGTTAAAAAAAACTGGCGAAGAAGAGGCGCGCATTGGGCGCTCATGCACGGACCCGTCGCATAATGCTATATCAGAGAGCTGGTTCAAATTTTCTTAATCAAGTTGACGTCATCCTTGTTCTTACTCCTTCAAATTATATTGATTTTTAACTTTTGTTTTTTCTGGAATTTAAAATAAAGAAAAAAATATCTCATTTAGTCTCTTCAACTGCATTATATATATATATTCAAAACCATTAAAATTTTCAAAATCATATCACTTTAATCCTAGCCATTTAAGTAGTGCCTTAACAACTTAACATTATTAACTCCGAGAATAACGCCATATAATTATGTTATTACTTAATGGTGTTGATCAGTAGAGATTAAAAAATTTGAAAACAACCATTCAAGTCTTATTTTTTTTCTAAAAGAAAGAATATTGTAGAGAATCTAATGAAATTTCCCCTAAAATAAAATCAATGCCTTGAGATAAAATGTATGAGAATTTTAGTTCCACATATTCTTATTTTATTTATAATAACAACTCATTCAGATGAGACATGATGGGTAATAGAATTATATTCATATCCAAATAGATGGAAAGTTCATCAGTTCAAGCCTGCAAAACCGTGCACTAAATATGGACTGAAACGTAATTAACAACCCTGATCTGGACTTGAATCGCATATATCAATTTGATGAATACAACAGAAATCTTGTATTTTTTTCACAATGCAAAAATAAATAACAAAAGAGAATCTAAAAATGACGTAATTTTGTCTTTACACATTGATGACTAACCTCAATCACTCTGGAAAAAAACAACTCATTGAAGAGAAATGGCAAGTAGCGATTCAAATCCGAAAAAGAAAAATGAGAGCAAGGCTATGCAGAAGTTGCAGCAGGAGGTACCTGAGCAGTGAGAATATATATGGTATCAATTGATATCCAGCCAAGTTCCATGCAAGTTTTACCAGCTTTTGAGAGCAGCAAGAAATGCACTGTCATCTTTTGGTTGGTTTATATAGGACGACAGTTACATACTTGGACTGAAATCTGTGCGTCAGGCCAAGGGCTACCATTGACTGGGAAGGTGAACCTTTCTCGATAAAGAGGTGGTTGAGGATGACGTGCTGGGGCTTGAGTGAGGATTCATCAGTATCCGGCATTCCTAGTGTTGTTAGGTGTAACTGTGATGGGACAACTGGTGGCTCCTTGGCAAAATCCTTATCTCTGGGCAAGGACAAACTATAACTGGAGCCAGGTGATGGTGGAGAGTTGAATTCCGATATGCTCTCCACATTTTCGGGAACATAATCCTGGCAAAAAGACAACAGGAAAGTATACTTGGTGAACCAACTAGAATCTATTTAACTATGTTCTTGTTCCAGGGATCAGCTAAAGAAATCTTACAGGCAGAACTTGCTTTTTTCACTAATGCAATTAACCAAAGAAAAAATTTATGCACAGTACAACGCAAATAAACTCACATGGACATCAAGAACATTGGTTGCATTTCCCATCTCATCGGTTATATGAGGAAGATCCGGAATACATTTATATTGTCCATCAACGAGGAACTTGTACTGGTAAACTCCAGATGGGAGATTCATTAAGAGCGTGTGGTCCTTGCCTGATCTCTGCATTGGCTTCCTGAGGGAAGCACAATTTGAAGTTCTTATCTCCAGTTAGATTTTTCTTGGATAACAAAACAAATCCCCATTGAATGAAGGAAAGATGTCTGAAATTAAAAGATACTTGTGAAACAAAATATACCTTGAAGCCCAGTTATCCCATGATCCCTCTACTAAGACAACATTTCCTCCATAATTCCACGTGAACAATGTAGGAATACCCTTTTCAAGGTAGACTTCAGAAGACTGATCAGGCTCTTTCATCCATAGGTGATGTTCATTGTATAGATTATCAGAGCTTTGCAAGGGAGGTACAGGAATCTGAAACATAAAATTATTTCGTTCTTTAGCAATAATAGACATGCTACCTTAATTTTAAGAAAAAAACATGCCTTAAACATATGTTAGTATTGGATGGTACATAAAACAATTGTTCTATTGTAATGGACCGAGCCCATACAACAAAAGAGAATCTGGAGCCCATCAAATATAAGAGATACACGCACGGCAGATTTAGAAAGGATGGTGCAAATCAAGAGAATTGATTCAGCTATAATAATTTATAGTAATTGATTTTTATTTGAGTCAAGTACCTTTTATTTTAAGTAGAATTGAGTCTACTATCTTTTTATTTTTAGTAAGAATAAAACTTTTCTTATTCAGGGGTTGCCTTCTTCCTTTGTCGAGAGAAGGAACGTCCTAGTTGTATTTAAATGGTTGAAATAATACAAGAAAGATTATCATTGAGTTTTACAAAAAAATAAAAAATAAATCCATATATTGAGAGGTTCTTTAATTTCCTCGAGCCTCAAATCCCCCCACCCCCCACCACCACTATAGGCCGTCAAGGTCATAAAACCAAGAAGACGAAGGTTGATCCTGCCGACCAGCCGGTAAACCGTCCCATTACATGATCCATAGCCAAGGGTCTCAACAAATTGGTATCAAAACCCGTCGTAATGGGTGACTCACAAGCACTTCAACAACGTTTTGATGTATTTCTTAAAATCTACCAGGAGGACAAAGCTTCCAATGAAAAACGACAACAGCTCATCCAAGCTCAACTAGAGGAATTGTCGAAAAGCTTTTCTAATCTACACTCGCACAACAACCATCGAGGTGAAGAGAGCAGCAATCATACTGATCCACAAAGGCACCACTCCAAAGGGTATTATGGCCATGAGGAGGGATCCTCATTTATACCACGATATTCGAAACTGGATTTCCCACGTTATGATGGTGAATCTGATCCTTTGTGATGACTCAATCGATGCCACCATTTTTTTCGCCATCAACACACTTTGGAGGAAGAAAAGGTGGGCCTAGCCTCGTTCCATCTTGAGGGAGATGGTCAACTATGGTTCATCAAACTCGAACGTGATCGACCTCATATTCAATGGGAGGAATTCAAATATCAGTGTAATTTGAGGTTTAGGCCACCTATTCACAACAACAAATTGGGTGAGCTTGCAAAACTTAAACAATCAGGATCCGTGGAAAGCTACCAGCGAAAGTTCGAACAATTGGCGGCTCGAGCGAGTTCCTTAACCTCAGAACAAGAAGTGCAAATATTCATTAGTGGCCTCCAAGATCACATTGCTGTGGAAGTCGAGCTTCACCACCCATAAGATCTCACTTCGGCTATGAGTTTTGCTCGTCTTTATGAACGTCGCTCCAAACGATCTGAATCAACGGTCACACCGCGGTGCACCCCCGTCCTGCCACCGAAGCAACCATTTATCAAACGATTAAATCGAACGGAAATGGAAGAACTGTTAGAGTGTATACTAAAAGCCTAGCTTTTTGTAAACATTTATATTTGAAATAAAAAGAATCACATTGGTCATTATCTACATTTATATGCTAAGTGTAGTTGTTCAATTGATTTATATTGTAGATAACATGGTGTGTGGTGTCACACACAAAAAATCATGTTATCAATTCTTTATAAATTATAAACAGTAGATCACGACTAAGATGGAAAGAAACAAACCATTGGAATAGTCGTAGTATAATTAGGTATTAGTTTATTTTGACTAATAAATTACACTAGTACACTCTGAATGTATTGAGTAGGACCATTTAAGGTAAGTTCTTTTATACTGACTTAATAAAAGAACTAGAGCTAAGTTATTATGGAAGTGTGCGCTCTTAATCCTACTATAATAACAAGCATATATATTTAGTATTTATTTCTTTAACTTATCAAAGGGTGAGATTTAGCTCGATAAATCAATAGGCCCGATAAGTTGGGAAATGATATTACTTATAGTGTGTGTTATTGATTATAGAGAGAAACTGTGTCCTAGTTATCTAGGTTGAGAATGCTCCCAAGAGGAGCTCATAAGGATTGTCATGTTCAACCCTGCAGGTGGACTTAGTCCGACATGACGATAAGGTTGAGTGGTACTACTCTTGGATTAAGACATTAATTAAAGTGAGTTGTCAATAACTCAATTAAATTAATAGACATTCAATATCTTAAACACAGGGATACTAACACACTCATAATAAGAAGGAACCCATAATGTAATTTGGGATTAGTGCGGTAGTGCAATAATAACTCTCTAGTGGAATGAGTTATTATTGATGAACTTGAGTTGTGTGTTCGGGGCGAACACGAGATACTCAAGCTCGTCGGAAGGCCAAAACCAATTTCTCTTCTAGGTCCCTGTCGTAGCCTCAATGAAACCTTAAATCCACTCATGAAAAAGCTCATCTTGGTGTTCAAGAGGGGGCCGACCCATGGCTTGGTGACCAAGCCATAGAAGCCGACCACTATCTCCTCAAACAGGGCCGGCCTGTTGCTTGGTGCCCAAGCAATGAGGGGTCGGCCACCATAATCTAAATAAGGAGGGGTGTTTTGAATTTTTAAAATCTTCTCTTTGTAGAAAACTACAAGTTTTACAAGAGAGTTTTTAAAATTATAAAACTTTCCTTGTTTGAATTAGGCCACATGGTTTAAAAGAAAGTTTAAAAGTTTTAAAATTTTCCTTTTTTAACCATCCTCATGATTTAGAAAAAAGGAAAGTTTTAAATTTGAAACTTTCTATTTTTGTAACCATGTTAAAAAAGGAAATTTTAGAAGAGAAGTTTTAAATTTTAAAATTTGGTTTTAATTTTTAAAACTTTCCTTTTTTAACATCCACTTTAAGAAATTAAAAGAGAGCTTGTAAAATTTTATAAGAGCTTTCCTTCTTTGCCTTCTTTGCTTATAAAATTTTTACAAGAATTATTATCTTCCTTTTAAGGGGTCGGCCAATCAATGATTGATTCAATCAATGATTGAATTAATCAAGAGAAAGGAAAAGGAAAAATAAAAGGGGAAAAGGAAAAAACAAGAGGAAGATTTTAATTTTTGTAAAAAGTCTTTCCTTATTTGCCTTGGGCAAGTAATATAAAAGAAGGGGAGGGAAGGCCTCATGTAATTATCAATTATTATTCTCTTGTTGGAGCTCTTTATTGTGGTCGACCCCTCTCTTCTTTCTTTTCCCCTTGCTCTCTTTTGTTCCTTGGTGGTAGTGGTGGCGGTTGAATACTAGAGAAGGAGGAATTTTTGGTGGTGTTCATCTTAGAGGATCGTCGCTCACACGACGTCCAAGAAGAGGCAAGGAATACGGCAGAAGATCTCGAGGTTATTAGCATACAAAGAAGAGGTATAACTAGTAATTATTTTCCGCATCATACTAATTCTTCTTTGTTAGAATTCCAAACACAAGAGGCGTATGATTCTAGAATTTCGGATTTATTTCGAAGTTGTGTTTTTTTGTTTTTCGAATTTGTGATTCGATTGTTTTTTCGGTTAAACCTAATGTTATTTTAAGAAATTAAATATTGAATTTCTATTAAAGGTTTTGTCGAGACAGTGGTGGATGATCTCATAACCAAGAAGGCCTAGTGCCTCGCCATGTTTGACCTGGGAGCCAATTTTAGAAATAAATATTTAATTAGCTTTATAACATAGATGGATTTGGATCAATAGTGTTAAGTTCCACTTGCGATCCAAATCTAAACCATCAAGAACAGATAAGTTAAATTTGGAATCAATAATGTTAAGTTCTGTTTGCAATTCCTAATTTAATTTCTAAAGAACATAATAGGTTGTTTAGGAAAGGTTCGACACTTATACAAAATTTTTGTACAGTGGAATCGGTACGATCTTCCTAGGACCAACCAACAAGAACAGCGTGTCAAGGGCCTTTGTTTTAATTGCGACGAACTTTACATTCCCAGTCACCGTTGCAAACGTCTTTTTTGGCTTGAGGGATTAGAAGATTATGATGAACAGAACCACGTCGAGGATGTTGAAATTTCCCTCAATGCGATCACTGACACCCGTGCTCCTCAAACCATGCGGATTCAAGGACGAATACCACACCCCCTTGCTAGTCCTCATCGACTCGGGAAATACTCATTGCTTTTTAAATTCAGCACTTGCATCAATCTTGGGTTTATCTACTGACAAAAGTCTTGCGCTCTGGGTGGCAATAGCTAATGGGCGACGACTACAATGCCTTAGGGTCTGCCGCAATGTATTAATCCATTTGGGTGATCACAAATTTAATGTAGAATTCTTCATTCTACCATTGGGGGACATTGGAGCAATGTTGGGAGTCAACTGGCTTCGCACCCTTGGTCCCATCCTTTGGGATTTCTCCCAGATGCGCATGAGCTTTCGACATACCGACAACACCATTTATTTACAAGGATCTGGTGCTACTCTAACAGCAGAAGTGGCCTCTCTCGCAACAACTACCCTTCCAAAAGTTCATGAAAAACAACTACGACATATTCTGGAAAAGTATATTGCAATTTTTGAGGAACCCAACGACCTTCCACCTTTTTATAAGTGCTGCCACAAAACTTTACTTGAACAAGGTACCAACCCTATCGTGGTGTGTTCTTATAGATACCCTCATGCGCAAAAAGATGAAATCAAGCGTCAATGCAATGACATAATTGCCAAGGGTCTGATTAGACAAAGCACATCTCCTTTCTCTTCGCCAGTTTTATTAGTAAAAAAAACAGACGACACATGATGCTTTTGTGTAGATTATAGGGCTCTCAATGAAAAGACAATTAAAGATAAGTTTCCTATCCTTGTGATCGATGAATTGCTTGATGAATTACATGGATCCTTTTATTTTACTAAGTTGGACCTCATATTCGGATATCACCAAATCCGAATGGAACCGGACAGCATTTCCATGACGGCTTTTCGCACTCACCATGGCCATTTTGAGTTCGTAGTAATGTCATTCGGGCTCACCAACACCCCCTCAACTCTTCAAGCTCTTATGAATAATATCTTTGGCGATTTTCTGAGAAAATTTGTACTAGTTTTCTTTGATGATATACTGGTTTACAGTGTTTCTTGGGAGGAACATCTCCACCATTTGCAACTCGTTTTTGGGATATTACAGCAACAACACCTTTTCCTAAAAAAATCTAAGTGTTTATTTGCTCGGACGAAAATTGCCTATCATGGTCACGTCATTTCTCGTTCAAGGGTGGTCGTCGATAATGGCAAAATTAAAGCAGTTCTCCATTGGCCACAACCCACTACTCTTCATGCCCTTTGTGGTTTTCTGGGGCTCACGGGGTATTATCGTAAATTTGTCCAAGGATATGGAGTGTTGGCGTCCCCTCTAACTGGCCTCTTGCGAAGGAACTCTTTTGAATGGAATGAGGCGGCGGAATTGGCATTCCAAAAGCTAAAGATCACCCTTACTTCCACACCGGTACTTGCCTTGCCCGATTTCTCAAAGTCATTTGTGGTGGATTGTGATGCCTCGGATATGGGGATTGGTGCAATTCTGCAACAAGAAGGACGCCCCATTGCTTTTTTTAGCCGTCCCTTAGCCCAACGACACAAGAAGCTCCCTGCTTATGAGAAAGAACTCATCGGATTGGCCAAAGCTATACGTCATTGGCGTGCTTATCTTTGGGGACACAAGTTCTTGGTTCGAACTGACCATTACAGTCTAAAATTGTTATTAGAACAACGGATTACCAACTCGCCTCAACAACACTGAATTAGTAAGCTGTTGGGTTTTGATTTTCTCATCGAATATCGAGCAGGCCGAAACAATGTGGCGACAGATGCACTTTAACGTCGTGACAACAATAATAGACAGTTGACTGCTGTCTCCATACCTAAATTAAATTTAACAGAGGACATCCAATCTGAATTCTCTACTTCCCTGGAAATTCAACACCTTATTCAGGTGTCACAACGAGGCAAACTTCACATGGAGTACAAGGAAGGGCTTTTATTCTTCAAAGGCAGAATCTATCTCCTTGCTACATCTCCTCTCACTTCTAAAATAATAACCATGATACATAATGAGTTTCACGAAGGATATCACAAGACATTATATCGAATTACACGAGATTTATATTGGCCCGGGATGAAACAACAGGTTCACATGTTTGTGCGTGAATGTCTAATCTGCCAACACAATAAAGTGGAGCATTTAAAGCCCGCGGGATTACTACAACCCTTGCCTGTTCCTCACCAAGTGTGGTCAGACATTTCCTTGGATTTTATTGACGGGTTGCCTCTATCTCAAGGTAAAACTGTATTGTTTGTTGTTGTGGATCGCTTCTCTAAGTATACTCATTTCATCCCTTTATCACACTCATACACAAGTGTGAATGTGGCTCGAGTTTTCTTTGATAACATTTTTAAGCTTCACGGTCTTTCAGAAACCACCGTCAGTGACCGTGATGCAACCTTCACTAGTTCTTTCTGGAAGGAGCTATTTCGTCTTAGTGGGACGCAACTTTGTTTCTCGTCCGCTTACCATCCCCAATCGGATGGCCAGACTGAAGCCATGAACAGGGTTATTGAGATGTATTTGCGTTGCTTTACGGGAGAATTTCCAAAGAAATGGGTATATTGGATCTCTTGGGGAGAATTTTGTTACAATACCGATTATCACACGTCCCTCAAGGCCACCCTGTTCGAGGTCGTGTATGGGCGATCGCCTCCACGCCTATTATCATATTTGGCTGGTACTTCTCATATTGAATCAGTAGATCAGGAGCTACAAACTCGGGAACAACTTCTGAAGAATCTACGAGGAAACCTTCTTGCTGCCCAAAATCGCATGAAACTTCACTATGATTCATCCCATCGGGAGGTACGATTTGAGATAGGAGATATGGTGTTGTTAAAGCTTCAGCCTTATCGTCAAGTAAGTTTAGCGTCCAAGAACCATTCAAAACTGTCTCCTCGCTTTTATCGGCCTTTTAAAATCATTGACCGTGTGGGTAATGTCGCTTACAAACTCCAATTACCAGACCGCGCCAAGCTCCACCTAGTTTTTAATGTGTCCTCTTTAAAGAAATATCATGGCAGCATCCCTAGCGTCCCCACTCTTTCCCCCATACATCAGGAAGATTACATTCCTTCTCCTCTAGCAGTTCTCGACTATCGCTCACATCGACATCGTGGACGCTCCCAAATTATGGTTCATTAGGAGGGATTATCCCCTGCCGAGGCTTTATGGGAAGATGCAGTGGCTATCATGGAACGTTACCCATCATTCGTGTTTGCGGACAAACCCGTTTCTCAGGGAGGGAGTAATGTTATGGATCGAGCCCATACAACAAAAGAGAATCTGGAGCCCATCAAATATAAGAGATACACGCACGGCAGATTTAGAAAGGATGGTGCAAATCAAGAGAATTGATTCGGCTATAATAATTTATAGTAATTGATTTTTATTTGAGTCAAGTATCTTTTATTTTAAATAGAATTGAGTCTAGTATCTTTTTTATTTTTAGTAAGAATAAAATTTTTCTTATTCAGGGGTTGTCTTCTTCTTCGTCGAGAAGGAACGTCCTAGTTGTATTTAAATGGTTGAAATAATGCAAGAAAGATTATCATTGAGTTTTACAAAAAAAAAAAAAATTAAATCCATAGATTGAGAGGTTTTCTAATTTCCTCGAGCCTCAAATCCCCCCTACCACCATAGGCCGTCAAGGTCGTAAAACCAAGAAGACGAAGGTTGATCCTACCGACCAGCCAGTAAACCGTCCCATTACGCGATCCATAGCCAAGGGTCTCAACATCTATACTCTCCTAGACCAACTACTGCTGAAGAGAATTTCAAATAAAGATAGTTCTACATCCATGTTACACCACTAAAATAGCAATATTGGAAACATAAAAGGCGGGTTGCTACAGAAGTTGCTGACAGATTTTCATCTGTTCTTCCTACTAAGTACTATAATTGTAGCATAGCTTCCTTAAATTTATTTTACATACAATAAGCTATAAAAAAGAAGAATGAAAAAGCAAATCCAGATAACCTATAATGAACACATGAAGTAAGACACATCCTGAAAGAAACAACCTATAACCTTATAGATTTTTTGTTTGCATGCCCTAAACAGATAAGAAAACTAAAAACCACACAAAATCAAACTAATTAAGAGGGACTCAAAGAGGAAAATTCCACAATAAAAGAAAATTCCATCTCATTTTTAGTCAGTAGTCTAGTCAGAATTTGATTCAGGTTAACAAAACATTATTTGCATCAATATGTAATATCTGAAAAGACAAGTGACTAGCATGAAGCTATTGTAAGAGACCAGAAACAACATAAAATGATAAAATAGCAAACTTAATGACATTTTCAAGAAATATAAACAGTTGAGGACCTATGATTCAATAAAGAATATGTGTTGGCTGACCGGCTCGATATATGGAATTTGATTATAAAGGCATTAATTTCTATTGACATTCTTATCAGTCACTATTCACTATGGAGTATAAACTAAGCAACTGATGCTAATAATGTGCAATTAAGATTTTAAGGCTCGAGACGAGACAATAATAGATCAATATTTCAAACCATAATTGTGGAAGTGAAACTCAACTACATAGCACTATCTTACCCATGCTCTTGTATATTAGGCATTTAAATGATGTACAGAGGAAATGTGATTGTTTTGGCAAATCATTCATTGCCATACTTTGCTAATCTCCATTGAGTATAAATTTACATCAAGGAAAGAGTCTTCTTGCATACAATTAACTGAGCATACGTGTCCTCTCTCTCACTCGCTCTATGAGGTAAAGGGAAGCAAAAGACCACACCCATATCTTACATCAAATACAAAAATACATTTTTGCAGGGTATGGATTACTAGATGTTTATATGCCTTTATATTACCAGAATCGGATGCAAATTAATATACAATGGTTATAGATTTAGTAGCCCCAACATTATTAATGAAAGTTACTAATACCCTCCACACACCTCAAAGTTTTGTGAACGAGCAATATTCAAGTGATATGAGCACTAATCATATTAATTGTTTAATTCTAATAACAAGAATACAATTACATTAATTTTTGTAATGCCAGAATGCTATAATATCAACATAAAGGATGTAATAAATTAGTCTGTAATTAATGTACAACATGTAATTATCATCTTCAAAAAAACCTAATGCAACAGAGAAGATCATAATACTAAACGGATGTTTGAGATTACTGAAAATGATAAAAAATAAACTACTACTATCTAGGAAAAAGTAAGTGTACCTCCAATTGGTGATAAGATGAGAGAACAAAAGTTAAGATAGTATAGGCATATGCTCAAAGACGATTGGTGAATTTTGTAGTTTGAATCAGTTGTAGTTGAAGTTGGGGGCAGAGGAGAGTTAAGAAAAATCTAGCTAAAATACATGAAAAAAGATTTAAGGATGTAAATATTACTACTGGTTAAAGGCTTGCGCACTGATTCTTGTTGTTGGTCCAAAATAGTTGATACTAATAGTATTGAATAACAAAGGTGTAATATCATTTTCATATTAGTTGAATTTAAATTTAATTTAGTTGATATTAATCTAATCTATAAATGGTGTTTTTTTATAACTATATGATCTCATAATCATTCATTTTCATGCTACTTGTATTTATGGTAAATGAAAATTATGTGATGATCTTTATTTTGAATTTATAATTATTCTCATCTCCACGAGGATATATTTATGATAAAAAGCTGTGAACGAAGAGGAGAGGATGATGAAAATATTCCATGTGCAGATCTACTTTATCAAATTAGTGAGTATAGAACTGCCCATGTAGAAGTTCACTTTTGCAAATTGTTCTAATTATTATGCAATTTCTACAGAATCACATTATTATGTCACCAACGAAGGAGAGAGAGAAGAAAGATCAACTATTGAAATGAAGCAATAATGAGTAAAACCAATAAGAATAATATGTGCTAACCAAATGAATCAGCAACCTCTACAACATATGTTTGTCAAACAAATTAACAACCTCTATGAACAAGAACAGAAAAATTTTTGTAATAGTCAAATTATATTGGCTGCATGTGATGCTACATGCACATAATTAACAGAGAGAAATTCATTAAAACAGGAAAACAATAATCTTAACCAAACTAAATATGCTTAGGGTCACCAAATTTGGCATGTTCCAACTCCGGTCTAACTAGGCCCCATTATGAACATCATTTAGATTTCAGATTCATAGCTCACAAAATCTGCTAGTCCTAATTTGACAATCTTTGAACCTTTTTGATAAGGTGCAATATCTTCCAAGATTCCGCTACAGTCATACTACTACTAATTGGCAAAAGGAACAAAAACAAGAGTCAAAACAGCCTGCTAAGGTTAGACCATAGGGATGCTCTTTTGCCTATGATATCTATGATATAAGCATAAATTTCTAATTTATAGAAATCTACTTGATTACATATGTCTAGGAGTTTTTACATTTGTCTAAAGTGTTCTTGATTACATTTCATTTATTTAAGCATTTTTTCATACATGCAAATCAAATTGGCTCTGTTCACTCTGATGGAACAAACACATTTAGTTTATGCGCAAAACATGACTTCCTATAGCTGCTGCTCCATAGCAATCCCAAAAGAAAGGATTCCGGAACTGATATAATCTCATGTTTAGAATACTGCATCAAATGATGCACAATGGAGCACACACAAGGTAGGCTAGTCGAAAATAAGGTTGAAATAAGTTCAAAAATTTCAGATAGCTGTAGGCTAGAATTTTGGTCAGCTCCTTTTTCTTTTTCAAGGTAGAATGGAATTTGTCCTATATTCCTTGTAGCTCAAGTGAAAAACTTGTCAAATATTTATCAAAAAGAAAGTCCCTTTGTTTGTGAAGAATTTTCTCTCTTCGATTGGATGTTTATAGTATGAAGAAATGCATCCAAATAAACTTAGTTACGTTTTAGATATTTTTTTCTTTATTTTTATTCTTATACAGATTATTAAAACAGACAATAGCTTTATTGGAATAGGAAGCCAACTCTCCAATGAATCTTTTCTACTGCAGAAGTTCAAATTAATCCCTCGACCAAAACATTTCATGAGCAATGAAAACTGCTTCTCCGCATATCGCGTTTTAGAAATCAATCTTCATTTGGGACTAACAAGAACATAGCAAAGAAAGCAGCATTTAGTCGAAGAAGTATTTTGCCGTTCTCCCACCTATCATTTTGAGCTCAAATGTAAATCCGATTATTGTCTCATCAGCTCGAAAAGAACGTATAAAAGTGGTGATCTAGGGATAAGAGCAAGACGGTCACCTGGGGGGCAAACATGAGGGGAGTTCGGGATCGTCCAGGGCTCTCTGGAGGACATTCATCGACTGAGTCCACGGATCTAGTGCCGCGGGCGTCGACGGAACTGTCGTCCGCGTCGGGTCTCGATCTGCCGAAGGAGTTATCGTCCTCGATCTCGTACCTCCCGTTCACGTTACCCATCCTGCTCTTTTCTCCTCTCCTCCCGATCGATTCTTCCGTTGGTCAATTCGGAGTTCGTCCGGTGGGACCGCCGCCGAGAAGTGGCGTGAAGGGGCGGCGGAAATGGAGAGGTGGATGGCGATCCCGAAAGCGAGCGACTTCAGAAAGACAGAAACGGTTAAGCACAAATAAACATACGATATAAGAATAATTAATAGGTAAAAGATTAAAAGAGTTTTGTTAGAGCATCCATAATAATTAGAGATATTTCTCTCAAATATTGATGACCCTCACTTTCACATCATCTTTCAAATATTTTACTATTCAAATATCTCAATTTTCATAATGAAATATCCCACCAATCAAATATTTATGGGTCCTATCCATCAAATATTCACTCTCAAATATTCTCAATTCCACAATCAAATATCTCATCAATCAAATATTTATGGTCCACGACCATTTAATTAACTTACATTTAATTTTAACATTTAATTTTAAGAAAAATATAGTAGAAGATATATAAATTTAAGTTTATACACATACAAATATTTTATAAATTTAAAACTGAAATATAGAGATACAAACCATATTTAATTAATAAAATACATAACAATAAACTATAATTAATAAAATAAATATGTCGCAGATAAAATAAATCATAGAAATTAACTACATGTTCAATTTTTTCTTCATTTGTTCACATATCACTAGATGATTTTAAAGTTGTTCATCAGTCATGCCTCGTATGTCCATTACGAGGAGTTGATGTGCTTGGATGAGTTGATCAACTTTCTTATTGTTATTATACTCTTCCAAATGTTCCATTGATTACTGCATAGCCTGATTCAACTCATCAATTATGCTTACTCTTTCTTTATCTTTCCTCTTTGCTGCCTTCTGTCCCATTGGACGAGATCGGATTTCTCTATCATCTATATCAACAATTATGTTAGGAATAAAAGAGTCAATATGTGCACCTAATGATTCTGATGTTCTTGCTTTTTTTTGTAGCCCGTCGCTCTGAGAATTGAGGAGCATACATAGGACTATCTTTCACGATTCTCCACACATGCTCATATTGGAAAGTAGTTTTAAAAGTACTCATGTATTCTTCATGAGCTCGCACCATCAAATCCTCGTCACTCCATTTGCTTAGTCGATCATTATATCATTTATTGTAGATTCCATTGTATCTATTTACGATCTTTTTCAATGAAGCCTAATGTGATTTTTGCTTTCTCCGCAGTTCTCTTTTTAGCTCCCTTAGCTCGATTGGTATTGAAGTATGCCGCAACTCGTTTCCAAAATGACTCACTCTTCTGGACATTACCAACTACTAAATCTTCACTCATAATTGTGTAGGCCGCTGCAAGGAGCTTATCATCTGTTACTGTCCATATTATTCGCTTGCTATGATCTTCATCTGATTCGTTGCCCATCTCTAGTGCTTGATTGAGAATAATATCGTCGGCCCCTATTTAAGATAAGAATGGAGAAATTGTGAATCGGGGACTGCATAAGGTGTACATTTATCATTATCAGTTGCATCACACACTAGCTCTTCTCGATTCATTTAATTGAATCTCTAGTGATTGAAGCGGATTAATTCCATGAGATGAGGCTTGCATGAAATACTGACTACTCTATCAATATTCTGGAGGACATGTATAAAACGGAGCTCGAGGGTCGTCACTCAAAGAATTTGAATAACTTTGGAAATTATGGTAATATGGTGGTGGGGTATGGAAAAAGTTAGAAATTTGGTGGATGTTGAGTGGGAAATGGAAATTCGGGATTGAAGAAATTAGGACGGACTCGAGAATTTTTTTTCACTAGAATTTTCGTCGATATTTAGAGAGTTGAACAAATCCCTAAAATAATGATCAGAATTTTTATCCATTTCTCTCTAAATTTTTGATAAGTAATGGATATGAAAATGATGAAAATAGATGAAAGAAATGATGTATATATAGGGAGAAATTGAATGTTACCTAACGTTTAATTTTTCAAACGTTTAATTTTCCGAACATTTGATTTCTAGAACATTTAATTTTTCTAACGTACTCTTAGTTTTTAATTTTTTTAATGTTCTGAATTTAATTAAATTAAAAAAAATTCAAAAAAAAATCTAGAAGCCACGACAGCCCATATTTTTGATGGGTCACCATATTTAATTAAAATAAAATAAATAAATAAAAACTCAAAATAATGACAACCCATTTTTTTTTAATGAGCCTCACAAGAGGAAATCATCGGATACAAATTTATATCCGGTAATTTTCATTCATCCCTCAAATATCCTCCATAATCAGGGATATTTGAGAAAGAGAATATTTGAAAAAATATCCCCTCAAAATATTCTAAATATCCTCATTGAAAATACTCTTATTACATATTGCATTTACCGTCGTGCCTGCTAATGACAGTAGCTATGATTCAGCGGGAATAGTTAAATGAAAGTAATTTTAATAAACTTAAATAATTTTAATTGAATTAATAAATAATAATAACATATTTTATATTTATGTAAGTAATATTTTAGTTGAATTAGAGCAATTTAACTATTACTTTATTTGTGATAGTAAAATATCTTCTTTTTTTTTCCAATTAACTAAGAAATTGAAATTCTCGTTTTATTCTACTCTCTCTATCTCTTCAGTTTAAGCAAGCACGCCAATAATGAACATGCTGTGAAATTGTTAAAATCGGTGGCTCTTTAAGGAATTAATATTCGAATTATTCAATTAGATAAAAACATATAATGCCAGTGAAATAAAATTAAAAGTAAAGTGCGAAAGAAACGCTAGGTCACAAGCTCATGACAATTTGACGATCAACTCGGGACTCACATGAGAAAGTGACGGAAAATAAGCATATTATTACAATATCTTATTGCAACAGTCGTTCCTTGAAACACCATTCGGCATGTAATACGTGGACATGTTCTGTATCACATCTATTTTCGCAACAGCCATACCTCTTTAAAAATTGGATCATTTTATCATAAGATAGATTAGTGAATAATATTTACTGTTATATCTGTAATACTCCATCCTAATGAAACGCCCCTATTTGTTTTAAGGTAGGAAAGCTGAAACAAATGCTATATATATGATTTGAAATCAATACTAAGCAAAACTGGGTGACTGCATGTAAATAACATACAAGGATTTTGATAAATCAATTGCCAAATATTTTGATAGACCAATAAAACGCCTTATCAGCCACTAATGTGAGACGACAAACATTGCTGGAGTTCTTGATTTTCTTATCATTTGGTAGAGTAAATTGTCAATGACAAGTCTACCTAGTACGATTAAATGTTCGTTGAACCATAATTTCTCCTCTTCTTTTGGTGCAATTTCCATGTCCAGCTTCCGACTATCCATCAGTCTACATTGCATAGTCAAAGCATTAAGATTGTTACTATTTGAGCTTTGAAGCAAACTGCCACACGGAAGCCAAAGTACAAGGTTACGTTGTTAATATTAAAAAAAATATCAAAAAGGAAATACTGGGACTCGAAATGATTTTGCATAGTAGTGCCCGAGTTTATTGATTTGGCATTTTGAGCACTTCTAACAAGTAATTCATGACTTAATAAAATTTTCAAACAGCTAGTCAACTCTGAAAATAATTGTGAAAATGCCCCTTTTCTACCCGTGATAGGGCGGGCAGTATGTGAATATTTGGGGGAAAAAAAGTTGTCTTTCGAACATAATTAGAACGACAATATAAGAAAAATACTAACAATTATTATACAGTAGTAGTCGCACCTGATAGTTATTCATCATTCTGTATCTGGTAAGCCTAGGAATGAGTAATCTGGATCTGCAGAACCAAGCAAGGGAATATATTCTGATCCTCTGACATGAACGCTGAAGCAAGCTGGAAACAAATGAAAATAAAGGGTGAACCTTAAAAAATTTCCAAACAAAAAGAATGCAGTCCTCTAGAAAAAACCAACTATATCATTCAAAAGCAGCAAACAAACCACATGATGATTTATTGTAGAGAAGAAAATAAAAAAGGTGTAGAATAATAGGTTTTCAAGAAAAATAAAATATTCAAGCCTTCTGATCGAACAATTATAACATTCATAAGGAGCCAACCATCAATAAAGAAACTTTCCCATGACAAATAAAATATTAAAAATTTTCATCTTTTAATCTTCATCTCTAGTTACTACTTACTAAATGCTTTAGAATGAACCAAGTATTGAGCTGTTCACAGAAACACTGCCTTTGGTAGTATTTTTATCAACAAATATGCCACATGGTTGTGTTCAAAATGTTTGCTCTTCATGAATGTATACATATGCGTGCACGTGCGTGTCATCATGTAATAACAAGAAAATACCAACAACCAATACCATAAAACCAAATAAAATTTCACCTTGCCCCTAAATGAAACATGTTTGAAGTTAAGAAATCACTTCAGCATAAATCAAAAATAGCCAAAAAAAAAAAAAGCTGAAACTTAGTAATACATCTGAGAAAAGCATGAAGAAAATAAGAATAACTACAATTGAAAGATAGATCAAGTTCAATGTTGAAAGAGAAATGAACAAGCTACAGACTAAATTAACCAAATGCACAATTCCAAAAATAAAGTGAGAACATGCACCAAAAGCACTCACAAACACATAACCAAGTTGCCATGCACTTGTGTAAACTAGCTAACAGAATAACCGACACTACAAGGATAGGTCCATGATAAAATTAGTGCTACACAACAGCCAACCCAGATTAATATTAATTTCTTGTAATTTAGTGATCTTACCATAATAACTTCCACTATTTTGTTAACAATCATTTATCAGACAGGTGAATAAAATGAGAAAGCAACAGACTGTTAGTTTTATGCGGTCATGCTTTGTGGCTGAAGTGCTGGACAATTTTTGAACTGAAGAAATAAAAGTGAGGCACTGAAGATGATAGGGTTTGCATTATGACAATATTTTTAAGAGAAAAAAGATAATGACCACATGGAGTCAACAGTAGCCCAAACAAACAAGAAAAAAAAGGTAGATATATAGACTAAATGAAGGGATAAAATTTATATAGTCAAACCCAAATGATTGAGACAAACACACATGATAATGATAAATCAATTAGATATTCAACCAAAACAAACACAAATAGGCGATGATGAATCAACTAGAGTTAAAAAAAAAGGAAGTGAGGAGGATAAAACTTTGCTCTTAGTCCACATCTCTAAATAATTCTTAAAATATACTTAAATACTATCTGCTACCTAAGTGTCTTGTCATTTTTGATTGGATTAGGCTCCCTCTTCAGCTTTAATAAATTATCCTATTCAGTCACTCACCTCTAATGATGTTGGACCTAAAAGGGAATGTCAAAGAAAGTAGGAAGTGAGGAGATGATAAGACTCCACCTTTTAGTATCTCCAAATTATGTTTCTTGAGATAAGCTTAAATGCAAGAGGATCTCCAATTAAGTATCTTGGTAAATTCCTTTTGGATAACTTTGAAAAGGAAATGTAAATGAACTTATGAGTTGCAGGTAACAAGGATATGTTTTTACATAAAGCTACAATAGCAAAAAAAAAAAAAGAGAGAGAGAGAGAGATGGGGGAAAACCATTTAGCCTGGCTAGTTGGTACTTATGGTATGCTTGTTGTCTATATTCCTGTTTTAACAAATGTTAGAGCAATATACTATTGATATTATTTAAATTATTCAACATATTCAATTTATAAAATGTAACAAAAGCCAATCCAAAACAGGAAGAGGTGTTAAAAGAAGTTAATATAAGTAGTGAATACAATGAGTAAACCAATAAAATTATATTGAAAAAAATAACATGCTACCATTTTCAATCTTCACTAGGCTTTGAAGCATCGTTTCCATTTTCTTTTTCATCTCAAAGTTATCATCCATACTAGGAACAAGAAGGGTTAACTCCCTGTATATGTCACGTACAAATTGACAGATCTTCTCAGCATATTCAATTTCTCCATCTGAGATACGACCAATGGCTAGTCTCATAAGCTCTCCAGTTAAATCTGCAAGCTAAAAGTACAAGAAAAATGTATGAGCTTGTTTCCCTTGAAGACAACTAGTAATTGACTGGATGCCTAACATGGTTATTAATGTAAGATCTTACCCCCAAAAGATAGTCTAGAACATTTATTTGTAATGGTTCAATAGACTCCTCGGTAAGAGGAAGCAGAGAAGCATTGATCTCAGCAAGATTTAGCAGAGTTCCTGACTTACAAAACCTAAAAAGTGTCGCAGCTTCAACATACTCCTGGACCTACATGATTCTACAGTTAAAAGGGTGATAAAGAAAGAACAAAATGAAATTTCTATTAGATGCTAACAGCAAATGTATATGATCGTCTAAGCTTCCAAAAATCAGTTCCATGCAACTCCTTTACTAGTTTTGACATGTACTGATTTGTCACAGCAGCAAGATCATTTTCCGCCTTTGCCAAAGTTTCCTCTCTATTTTCTTTGCTCATTCTGTAGTAACAAAGAGCAATAAGATAAATAGCATGTAGAGAGAGCATCAGAAGTTCAGACTACCTCTTTGTAGTTGTACAAAATAAGAATGCAGGAAACATAGTTTATGCTATATGAAGCCATGAAGGGCATGCATCCAATAAAAGAAACATGGGATATTTTACATCAACAACATTAACAGTCCACTAGGAGGGATTTGAATTTAGCATCAATCTAGTGGGTCAACCTATAATTCTTAGTAAGGGTAATAGTTAATTGAGTGACAACAAATAGTTACAATTGCATATAAAATGCCTTGATTGTTGAGAGCAATTAGTGTTAGCTAACAAAGTTAAGTACAATTCTCATGGTAATTGTGTGACTGGAGAAGAGGAATAAGATATACTATCAATCATCATGCACCAACAAAATTCCTATTCAACAGCTGGTTAGTTTGACATAATGTACCTTAACATAACAAAAGATACATGTCAAGGAAAATTCCGCAGAAGAGTTGATAATAGTCCAAATCAAACAATAAAAATAGTAACCTGTTGACAATGCACAACAAACATATGCAAAAGGTTACTAGCCAACCACAAAGGCCGGGCACAACAAATGTTGAATGCCTCTTACATATCTCGCACCTGTGCACCTGGAATATGACCTTCTTACTGTTCATCGTCACATCACGGCTAGCCTTGACAACTCTTTCCCTCTTGTCATTCTACAAATTAGATTAAATTTAGGGATTAAATTCACACCTCTAGTAAACTTTACACAGAATATTTATGCTCCGGGATATGTAAACCTTAACCAAATATTAGATATATCACCATATTATTACATTAGAACTGGATAAAGTGTTAAAAACAGCACCTTCTAAAGAAGCAAGCAATCATACTGACGCACAAAGAGAATGGAAACCTCACCAGATGGTTGAGATAATCGACGTGTTGAGCAAACTCCACTCTGATGGGCGAATCGTCAGTCGTCAGTGTCCTCGGCTTCTTGCCGAACCCCTGAATCGTGGCTACTACAAACAGAGAGGAAATGGGGAAAATAAAAAATTAGTAGAAAGGAATCATGCCGAACGCGCGGATTGAGTTGCTCTTAGGGCAACTAGGGTTCGACTTGAAGGAGGAACTGACTCCGATGGAGGTGCTGGGTTTTGGTGGTCATGATGAAAGAGAGAAGTCGTCTGCCGCAAGCGACATGCAACATCCGTCTCCTCGCCGTAACTGGGGCACCGCCCACGCTTTGTCTCTCTCTCTCTCGGCGCCGGCCAAAGTTGAACCAAGGAAGAGCGACAAAACCATAAATTAAACCGTACACCTCTTTCGTTTCTTAACGGGCCGGCGCCGTTCCAAGCACGACTCGAGCTCGCTGACATACGTGTTGTGCTCGACTGACCCGATAACGGAATAGGGGAATGCAGGCTTATTTGATCCGAGTCCAAACGGAATTGGTGTATGCGGGCTTATTTGATCCGAACCCAAACGGAACAGGGCATTGCGGTCTTTTTATCTAAAATCTTTAAAATTAGTTTTACACTGGGAAAAAAAATTAACAAACTGTTTTAAAATCTCGCTTCGATTACGCTAATGGAGTCTTATCGAAGCAGCCAGTGTTTTAGAAGTATCTTTCCACTATAAAAAAAATCAGACCCAAAAATATAGGACATAATTATAATTTGATCCTTAAATATCTGACTAACCACTTTAAAAATCTTACCGCTGCATTGTTATCTCGGGAGCGATTTATCTAAGTTATCATTTACCAAGATGCTATTTTAAATGACCTATCGAAGAGCTGGGCCAAGGATGAATTATCATACTATCTAAATTAGGAGGATAAATTAATCGAATCGAATATATAGAAAAATTTAAGATTCGAATTTAGTATATTCGAGTTCGAGTTTATTTCAAAGCTCGAAAAATTTAAAATGTTCAGTTCTAGTTCTCGAAATATTCGAACATATTTGTAAACTATTTAAATAATGTTCGAAAATAGGTTCGAAAGGTTTGAAATTTATTTATTTAATATATATTTAATTTATATTAATAAATATTAAGCCTCGCGAGCGGCTCGAATAATATAATTTGGGCTCGAGTTTGGCTCGAAAAAAAGTTCGAACATATTCGAGTTCGGCTCGAATTCGATAAATTCAAATACAAATCGAATATTTTTCTAGCCAAGTCGAAAAACTCGCGAACCGACTTGATTCATTTGCAACCCTAACCTAAATGACGTCTTGAAAAAGTTTATATCTCCTGATGATGTTTAGGGTAAATTATTGTTGCCTAAAAAATTCATCCCACTTCTTACCATGGCACTCACTCGTTTGCGCAATATGTAAGAAAAGCAGCCTCCACGGGCGGGATCAACTGGTTATGACATGGATTCTTGCAGCATGAGTCGAGAGGTCGAGGGTCTGCGGCAGCAAATGCGATAACATCAATATCTGTCCGTGCTAAACACCTGAGACCACCATGTCATAGCTGGGCCCGTATTCACCGTGATTTACTCCCTCTCATACTTGTGGGGCCGGGTTGAGGGGGCCGCTGGGTTGACGATTCCAACCTTTTGCAGCAATATGTAAGAAAAGCAATTTTAAGCACTATTCTGATAAATCATCAGTCTATCTTGCTGTAAAGGACTATAAAATTGATTTTTGATCCACTGTAAAGGACTACAAAATTGATCCAAGAAATTTATTTTGAGTAACTGTAAAGGACTATAAAAGGGCAAACTTTTTATATTTTGTGTTTCTTGCCCTCTTAAAGTGAGTTTGGAGAACGTTGGTCGACTCCATGCCTTCCAAGCTTCTCTTCTTCATTTCCTTCATCAAATAATCCCACCTTCTCCATAATTCATATGAATTAAATCCTACTAATGCTCCTAATCTTCTCTAAATTCTCACACAATCTGTCTTCTGTTCAAAAACTTAAATCTGAAAAAGGAACAATCTTCTTCAATGAATTAGCTAGTGCTCATAATACTTTAAGAGCTCTTAGGTTACTTAGAAATTCTTCCCCAATCTGAGAGCCACACTTTACAAACACAGCTGGGTAGCCAATGGGAGCATCAACCCGAGCCTCGTACCCTCGCACATGCCCTGGATGATTGAAAGGGCCGGTGAAGATCTTTCCTGTCCAAATGTGCTGCCAGGAACACCCACCTTCTGCTGCTGCTGCTGAAGGGAAGTAAACCTTGACTTCCTTTTTGGCTTTGTCTAGCACAGGTGCTACCATTATCTCTGTCCCAACAAGGAACTGCTCGTAAGTCAAGCTCTGCACATGCTTGTCATCTGGATAATGCAGGAACAAATGTCTAGCAACAGGCATGCCTCTCTCTGCTGCCTCCTGATAAAACCATCAAGAGGATCTCATCAGATATCAATCGAAAGGGCCTTTGCCTGCATGTGTCTACCTGTATAGAAAAAGACTTTACCTTTACTAGTTGAATACGGTAAAACTTCCAAGCTTGGTAGATCTTGGCACAGCGAGCAAACTGAGATAATGTGTTCTTGTTGTTGTAGAACTGACAGTTTGAGGCTGGCTTGTTTCCCTGCACATGCCACAGCATTAGTATTGCTTGGAGAGAAAAATTTAATTGAATTTCTTCATAGCTCAGGCTTTTGGTGCTTACTTCGTGTGTTCTGAATACTACACTGAATGCATTCAGTTCCATCCATCGCATGAGAAGCTCCTCACTTCTCCGATACCTGATAATAGGCATATCTACTGCACAGTAGCCTCCTATATCACTATGATTGAAGGCAAAACCTGAAATTCCACTGCTGAGCAGGCCTGTTACGCTGCTTTTTATTCCATCATTGGCTTGCCAACTTACCATCTGATCACCTTCCCAAAACAGCATAGCCCACTTGGGATTACCTCTAAAACCTGCACGCATGAAAAAGACTAGGCTTTCTTCTGGATCCCTCCCCTCTATACGACTGTTTGATTTCCATTCGTCCGCAAATTCCTTGTTGACTCTAGCCCAAAGTTCAGGATATTTGTTATGAGCTTGAATAGGGTCTTCGTCTACGCGAAGAGTAAGTAAATGATACAATGATCAATATTACAGTGAAGTTTAAAGTATGATAAAGCAGCATCGAAAGTACCTGCGTATAGGTAAGCATCTAAAGGCAATCCTTCACCAAAATCTGCCATCCAACCCCTTATTCCAGTATCCACCATTTCATGCAGAATCTTCTTGAACCAACTACTCGCTGCTGGGTGGGTGAAGTCCAACATTGCGACATCAAAAGCAGTATTTGGCACCATGTATGTTCTTCCAGTTTTGTCTTTTACTAAAATGTCTAATCTCTTTGCTTCTTCAAACAGGTCCCTTTTTTTGTTTGGTTTTTCATCAGTCTGCGAGTTACTGTCTCATTTTTCATTTAACTAGCTAGCGAATGAGCATGTTACTCATTTGAGTAGAAGAATTTAAGCAAGTGATCTACCTGAACAAGGCAAGGGTTGCAGTATGTCATCACTCTAACATCATGAGCAAGAAGATCATCGATTAGCACTCTCCATCCGACATAATGGCTTTCATCAACTTCCCAATTCCACCAAAGTTGTGATCCAATTACAGTTTCCCTCTTGCCAACCCAATCCTGCAAAGTGATCATTTAACTCTTGATCAGTATCATCGATTAGTATTCCTCTCCCCGTTAACAGTTCAATCACCTGCAACCAAAATGCTGAAACAGGAACATCGTATTCTTGCAATTGATCCCACACCCTGCGGACAGCTTCAGTACCTCCCTGTATCCCAACGACAGCCCCTGAAATAATCCAGTTTGGAAGTACAGGAGGTCTTCCTATGGTCTCTGTGTAAAGCTCAATGAGTTCAACAGGTGAATTCCCATTCAGGATTCTCCCCTGAGCACAATCGCCGTGTACCTGTAATACAAATAAGATAAAACATATTATTGCACATTTAGAAAAGGAGATATGATTAACATAGATAAAAGGTTTTCTGAGTGTTCTAATAAAACTACCTGAATCTGTACCCTGTCAGGCTTTGTTAGATCAAAAACTGAATAATTGTACCCTTCAAGGTAGAGGGATTTCATTCTCGAGGTGATGTAGAATGGAGAAGGGGCGTATGTCGTACTCCAGTCACCTCCAGATCTGCCAGTGTATGTAACAAAAGTTAGAACTTATATATATTGTTTGGCATTACAATTCATTCATATGTCTAGTACCTGTAACTGACCAAATTGGCAGCAAAGGTGATGGGTTGGTCTCCTCTTCCGATGCCTTGCTCTTGCACGAGTATGGGCACCCTCTTTCCTTTGAACTCAACGCGGGAAAACTGCTCCCCAAACCCGTAAAATCTCTCATGTTCATCGCTTGCATGTGTGATAAAAACTTTGTTGAACTCCGTAGTCACCCCCTTCTTTCCCTCTTGTTCATCATGCGATGCGAGTGCAACAAAACGTTTATTACTTGACGTGCAGGCGTGCCACGGGCGCCTCGTTCGAATTAATTTCCACCTGGAGATCTTTGTACTTGCTCTGTACATGATGCCGGGGCAGCATTTCTTATCGTATTCACCAAACTTCAGATGAAATCCAATTTGATTCTTACTCTTCTGCTCAAACAGAAACCAGTACCTTGCAGTAAGTGAAGATTTCCTGGAACGACCGAATTTGAAGTTTTTCTTCCCCGAGTTCTTCTTAGCAATTGAGTTGGTCTTCTGGCTGAAGACCCTTCCTGTGATCATCAGAATGGGGGATTGGGATTTCTCGAGCAACTCAGGAGTTGGAAACCCAAACAAGGGATCAAAATCGCTAGCCTTCTTTTGAAAATCTGCCTCACGGACGACTCTTATTGCTTCTACTGTTTGGTGCTTGCAGATGAAGTGAGCGTCGCCGTCGTGGATAGCAAAGGAACCTCTGCTTTCCTCGGCATGAGTTTGAACTGCTGCGGCCGAAACAAAGGCCTTCCCAGGGACTGTAGACCATACGCTTCTGCTCCACTGAGATCGGTGCGAGATGGAAAGATGGCCGCCGTTTTTAGTACTCCAGAAAAGCTGGAAATCATCCCCGATACAGAAACTCTGGTCTCGCAAAAGCACGCAAGGATTGAAGGAGAGCCTTCCATGGATGAAAGGCAGGCAGTTAGGGGTGCAAGGGAAGGGGCTGTTGACGTGCTTGTGGTGCTTCTTGGACACCCTTAACTCTGCCATGGCTGAGCAATTGGGAGGCGATGGCACCTCTCCTCTCCCTATTGGTTGGAAAGATTCAGAGATTCAACTACCAATGTAAGTCTATTAACATCAGCTGGTTCGGAATATACTAGTGGAGGTGGACTAGATGACAAGTCCACTGCACATGTACGTATTCTTGTATCAAATTCATGGACAATTTTTACACCATGTCCATGGCAAATTCAAAGCTTCTTGTTTACGGTAACCCGTGGGGGAAAAACCCAAAACATGACAAATTGTAAGCTTGTTGAGATGTTAAGTACCGGCTACTTTTTAATTTCACACTTGGTTTCTGTGGTTTGCATCACTCAAGTTTAACGTAAAGGATTGGGAAGATAGAGAAATCTGGCATTTGAAGCATTAGAATTTTGATCCGGGAATGTACATAGATGCGTTCCCGGCGTCGTGCGTAGCTGCGTCCAGATCCGTGGGTCACGGAGTCCCGCCATGTTTTTGGATTAATTATTTAAAGGGTTTTTGTAATGTATGTAGACACTTCCAAGGGAAGCGTTCTGTAGCCTGCTTCTTCCCATCATTACGGCTCCATGCATTATCCATCTTGTATAATCAACAAGTTATAAATAAAAAATAAATAATTACTACAAATATATTTGAAAATTAATTTCAAATTTAATTACTCATTGATATTCAATATCTATAATTTTGATATAAATTTTGATCTATGAGGCTATACTCATATTTAGTATTTCTAAACTTTATTATTTTAGAATAATTTAAATAGTTTTGATATATATATATATATATTCAGTTGATCAAAACTTGAAGCATTCTCCAACCCAATTGCGTGCCTTCATAAAACACATTTTTGCGTGGTGGCCCGTGGCCGTGCCAACTTAAGCTACAACACCTGCGATGAAATGAGAACTATATTTTTCTTTTTGGGTTCCTGGAGATTCTGAGAAATGTATTCTCGAGCAAAATCAATGAACAAACAATTCATCGTTTAGCTAAAGAAGTGACAACGTATAATCTGACATGAGGAAGTTAACGTACTCTTAGCATTAATAATTTCTGTATCATTGAGTATAAATGATAAAATGATAAACATATAACTGATAGTATCACTATTCAAACAATATTTGGTAGAAGATGTCACATGCATCCCAGATCTTTAATCTTCTAAGCAAGCATACTGTATCATGGATCGTTCAAGAATGCAAACACATGTTGAGAGGCAAATTACAAGGAAATTCCTTGAAACTTAGCGATATTGAGATTTAAGTAATAACTGATGCAACAGTTAATATGTGTTTCTCATCTTTGCCTTCTCCTGGTGTGCAAAGTTCCATAACTCATTCCACTTAGACAAGGTGCAGAGGGCATACATGATCTGATGGAGATGAACTGATGGTGCTAAAGTATAAGAAACGCAATCGAACAGTGAGATCAATTACTTTTCCAGATGAGGATTTAACATTCACAAATAAGTATCATCAATCTTCGTTAAATTCATCAAGAATTTATTGTGTGGTTGCAGAGTAAAGAGTGCAAGCATTTGTGCGTTGTAACTAGAAACTCTTCAACTAAAAAAAACTACTAATAGAAAAGAGGCATGCATTAATAATGTTTAAAAATAAGAAAATACATAACAGGAGCATCGTTTACAAAAATCAAAGAACATGACAACATTTAGAATTTTGGCATTAAATAAAACCACCTGCACCAAATCGCATCCAAATAACACATCATATGATGTCAAAGAGGTATCAAACCTGGGATTATATGTGGGCATGGTGGCAATTATAGTCGTTCGTTGGAAAGTAATGTATGGAATGTTGAATTGCAGAACCAACTAAATGGCATTTTCCATTTGCAAAGACACAGTCACTTGATGAGTAAAACAGTTGATCCATGGGGATTTACTTGGCAAACAAAATTCAATACTCAACACGTTAATGCAATTATCAGGATTTTTTTATTCATAAAATAGAAACTTGAGAGATGCGAAGATTTAAATGTGCTGAATTCGAAATTGTTTCCTTGCTTAATCCAGGAAGCTTACGAGGTTTATCACCAAGAAAATTATGGGGAAACTGATTCTTCAGTCTTCAAATGCTTCAGAAATAGTTCGTGGCGTAGAACTGCTTCAAAAAATCAGATATGCCTTTGTCTTTCTCCGCTGTTTCTTGTATGAGCCCTCCACGTCCAACAACATATTGCCCGATCAGATGGTGCCGCTGCTTGTAATGGGAAACTACGTTGCTAAGTTCTTCTGTTGCCTTGAGAAGAAGCAAATCAATAACCTGTGTAGAAGATAAACCATTTAGTCAGAATACAGAGAAATAAAAGAACACAAATAACACAGCAGTGTTCTCCGTATGTGGGTGTTTCTTTCCATTGGCTAGCGTTGCATTTGTTCTTACAGTGGCAATATATGCCATGTAGTTTGCTTGAGGAGTTTTTTATTAAAAAAAAAAACTACGCCATTAGGGAACACAAATTTTCATTAATAGACAAAAAGACTATGAGTAGGGATGCAAACGAATTCAGCCGGTTCACGAGCTATTCGAACCAACTCGAAAAAAACTACGCCATTAGGGAATACATATTCGATTTGTATTTGAAATTATCGAATTCGAGCCGAACATGAACATGATTTTTTCGACCCAAATTCGAACCCATAATATTTCGTTCAATTGTTCACGTGCCACTCGTGAGCCGAACTCGAATCGAATTCTAATTATTTTTATACAATTTTAACTT
This sequence comes from Zingiber officinale, assembly GCF_018446385.1. Classification (NCBI taxonomy): domain Eukaryota; kingdom Viridiplantae; phylum Streptophyta; class Magnoliopsida; order Zingiberales; family Zingiberaceae; genus Zingiber; species Zingiber officinale. The sequence goes on along the minus strand of NC_056004.1, from coordinate 34,549,241 downwards.
AAGTATATTCAAATTAAGGTTCAAATAATCCGAATCGAATTTGAATTTAAGTCATTTCGAATTATAGTTCGAATATGCTCGAATCAAGATTCGAACAATTCGAATTAAACTTAAGCTCGAGCCAAAATTATTTGTATTTTCGAGCTTTGAATCAAGCTTCGAATATCATATATATTTTTCGAGCTCGAACTCGAATATCAATATTTCCATATTTGATTCGTTTGCACCCCCACAGGATCAGCTAAAAAAAATGAAAAGGTAACAACTAACAATACATTTTACTTCCATAAGACACTCTATGCACCTGAATTCACCTTAAGTACCCCAGAAAAAAAAAACTGGAAATCTGGACCTTTGAAGAAACATAATCACCAATCAATAATTTATAATCCAATTAGATTGTTCGATACAAGGGTGACAACAACTAACTTGGCATCCTAATTGACGGAGTTAAAGATGGAGATCAAGTTAAGGCCATGGAAGAAAAAGAGCATCCCACTCTAGATGTTGTTGACGATCCATTATGCATCAATGGAGGCCCAATTACAAGGGCTGCCTTAAAAGATGAAGGAAGCACTTAATGTGCTAATTGAAGATGTCAAGGCCAAAGCTACAATTGAAGAAGGTTGGACCAATAGCAAGTCATGTGACTTAATCAACCTAATTCAAACCTTAGATGAGCTTAATTAGTCACTTAAATCTCATGTCTATGTAATAGGGATATGTTTGGTATGTAGACTCAATTTCTACCTTTATTTGGGTTGTAATGGTGTCATAAGCTCAAAATAGCTAAATAGTCTACATAGGCCTTTACTAAATGGGCTTCCTTTTGGCCTTTTAGGTTACCCTATAGCTATAAATAAAGAGGTGGCGGTCACACATGTATCTTTTGGCTTGTTTCAATCTAAAGCATGATGCGGCTCTAACTTGTTGGTTCTTCATTAAACTAGAACTTATGAAGGCATCCCCTTATGACATCCAAAGACTTATCAACCTCCATCCCAAAGTTGTGGCGTATTCCATCTTCTATACCAAAGTTCATGTTTTCCTAAGCATTAGGTCAAGATTCTTCGCATCCATCTTATCGGTTTAAAATTTCATTTTCCTTCTTTCTTTCTTCAATTTGTTGTAGGTTCTTAAGATATCTTCTCCTTGGATTCACATCAATTGGTATTAGAGCTTTGGTCTTTCCAAATCAATTTGATTATCTGTAGGGTTGTAAACAAACCGAGCCGAGCTTTGGGGTGTTCAAGCTTGTTTGATAAGGTAACCAAGCCCAGTCGAGCCGAGCTTAAAATGAAGCAAGCTTTTGAAATGAGTGTTCAAGCTTGGCTTGGTTTATTTTTTATGAGCTTGAGCTTGTTTGAAGCTTGACTTGAGCTTGGTTCGTTTAGATGTTATCAAGCTCTCGATTCAAGATTGGTTTGAGCTTGGTTCGTTTAAATGTTATCAAGCTCTCAATTCAAACTTGTTTGATTGTTTGAAACTTTTAGTTATTTGATTGATTATTGAGCTTGATAATTTAAATTTATTTATTTATTTTATTATTTATTTAGCATATTGAAAAGAGTTTTATTAATGAATATGGTTCGTGAACATTGTTCATGAACGTCGTTCACGAACATTGTTCACGAACGTTGTTTACGAACGTTAACGAGTTGAACATATATGTGTTCAAGCTTGTTTGTTTAATTAATTTTATGTATATTGAATGAACATAAACAAGCTCTTACCAAACTGAACACCAAGCTTGTTCACGAACGCTTGGTTCATGAACGCTTGGTAAGTCTTGTTGACAAGCTTGTTCCAAACCAAACTTATCTTTATCTTTTTGTGATTGAATCTCTATCTATTTTGTTCATTTTTTTTATGCTTAGCAAGTCTTGTTTGCTTTGTTGAAAAAAAAAATCTGAAATTTTACATAAATAAATCGAAAAAATGAGAAAAAAAAGAAGTAATAGAAATGAAGCAACAAAGGGGGTTGTAGAAATAGACTGTTATTTCTATACTTACATTTTCTTTACTACCCTTTATCTTTCGATTTCACATTTTCTATAAAATTTTGCCTAGATTTAATTCTGATAAATTTCCTTTCTGCTCTTATTTCAAGTATCTTTATCTTTCAATTTCGCATTCTCATAAATTTTACCTAGATTTAATTATGTCACCGGCCTAGATTAAGTTCCTACAAATTTCCTTTCGGCTTTCATTTCAAGTATCTTTATCTTTCAATTCCGCATTCTCATAAGTTTTGCCTAGATTCAAATCTGGCACGCCTAGATTCAATTTTGACAAAATTCACTATCAATTCTGTAATTTGCATTCTTCTTCAATTCCTATCTTTTATCCTAATACCCTTGGGAATTTTCAATTAGTCAACGAACGCTTACAAGGAATTGCCTCAATTCTAAGTTCTTTAAAGAGCTAATCTTAGTGAGTTAAGTGATTCAATGGCAACAGATTGTTTTAATGGCAACAAGTGGCGAGGAAGCAAAACATAGAGAATCACTTAATCAACGTGCCTTGTGATAACACTTGAAATGCATAGAAATCAGATTTATTCAAATCCTCGATAGATTAGAGAGATAAGATGATGTAATTACTAGATTGCAAAATAGCCAAGTTGGTAGAATTCCTACACAAAAGTGCTAGGCAATATAACCGTGATGACAATGTTGATAATGAAGGCGTTTCTGAGGACATTGATAATAGAGCTTCAAGTGGAAGATCTGGTCATGCTAGAATTGCTGGTACAAGAGGAAGGATGAATGATTATGTTGATAGAAACTTGAAAAATATCAAGATAAAGATTCCTTCATTTCTGGCAAAAGTGATCTAGACATATATTTGGAGTGGAAAAAGAAATTGGAATTAATATTTGATTGTCACAATTACTCTAACGAGAAGGTAAAACTTGCTACGATTGAGTTTATTAATTGTGTTATTGTTTGGTGGGATCAAATTATTCTATGCAGGAGAAGAAACCAAGAGACTTGTTGACACTCAAGAGGAAATGATATCTATTATGAGCAAGAGGTCCATTCCATCACATTACTATCGAGATTTGTACCAATGACTACAAAGTCTAACCCAAGGGTCCAATACTATGGAGGAATACCACAAAGAGATGGAGATTGTCATGATTCGAACCAACGTGGAGGAGGACGCACGATTTTTACAAGGTTTGAATACAGAAATTGCAAATGTAGTGGGGTTGCAACATTATGTGGAGCTTGAAGATATGGTGCGTATGTCTATGAAAGTTGAAAGGCAACTAAAAAGGAAGTGTTCAATCAAGCATGAGCAAAGTTCTAATTCATCCACTTGAAAATCTAGCTAAAACAAAAGAGATGATAAAGTTGCATCAAAGAGTAAGACAGAGTTTTCTAAGAATAAAGATGCAAGTTCTACTTTGGTCAAACGTAAAGAACCTATCCAATCTTTGAGAAATAGAGATATTAAATGTTTTAAGTGCTTGGGAAAGGTCCAAACAAAAGAATTATGATTTTGAAAGAAAATGATAATATTGAGACTCAGCGAGTCTGAAGATGATAGCACCTTACCACCATTGATGGAAAGTGATGTAAAAGAATATCCCGTTGAAGGTGAAGCCCTTGTCACTAGGTGTGCTCTAAGTGTGCAAGGAAGAAAATGAAGAACAGACAACATATTTCATACCTATTGTCACATCAAAGACAAGGTATGTAGTATGATTATAGATGGGGAAGTTGCACTAATGTAGCTAGTATTATCTTGGTTGAGAAATTATGTTTACCTACCACAAAGGATCCTAGACCTTATAAACTACAATGGTTAAATTATTGTAGGGAAGTTAAGGTCAATAAGCAAAGTGTTGGTTTCATTTTCCATTGGTAGGTATCATGATGAGGTTCTTTGTGATGTAGTGTCAATGCATGCAAGTCATTTGCTTTTAGGTAAACCATGGCAATTTGATAGGAAGGTCATGCATGAAGGGTTAAAAATAAGTATTGATAAACTTGTAACTCTTGTACCATTAACTCCTAAGCAAGTATATGGAGATCAATTGAGAATCAGAAATGAGAGTGCAAAAAGAAATGATTGTGAGAGAAAAGAGAATGAGAAAAGGAAAGAGAATGGAAAAGAAAAGGAGTGTGAGAAAAGACAAAGTGAGGATGAGAGGAGTGGAAAAAAGAATGAAAAAGAAATTTAAGAGCAAGAGAGAAAAAAAGGAAGGCTTTTATACAAAAGAAAGAGAGATTAAGATAGTTTTTTTATTCTCAACGGCTTTTTTTCCTTTAATAATTTTACCGATGATTGTACTTATGTACAAAGAGCCTTATTTCAACACTAACAATTTTAACCCTACTTTGTCTAGTATTGTTAGATCTTTTTTGCACGAATTGAATGATGTATTAGGTTCCTGATGAACTGCCACCACTTAGGGGAATAAAGCACCAGATTGATTTCATCCTAGGAGCAACAATTCCTAATCGGCTGACCTATAGAAGCAATCCCACAGAGATAAAGGAGCTTCAAAAGCAAGTTAAAGAGTTGATGAGAAAAGGATATGTTTGAGAAAGTTTAAGTCCTTCTGTAGTTCCTTTTTTGCTTGTACCTAAGAGGGATGGAACTTGGAAAATGTGCGTTGATTGTAGAGTTATCAACAAAATTACGGTAAAGTATCATCATCCTATTCCTATATTAGATGATATGCTAGATGAACTACATGATTCTTGCATTTTCTCTAAAATTGGTTTGAAGTCTGGTTATCATCAAATTCGCATGCGTGAGAGAGATGAATGGAAAACTGCTTTTAAGACAAAGTATGGTTTGCATTCTTATATTAGGAACTTTGTTATAGTATATTTTGATGACATCTTGATTTATAGCAAAAATTTTGATGAGCATCTCAATCATTTACAAAAAATTCTACTTGTTTCATGAAATGAAAAGTTGTATACTAACCTTCAAAAATATTCTTTTTGCACTAGTCAGATTGAGTTTCTTGGTTATATTGTTAGTGCTAAGGGAATAGTAGTTGATGAAGAGAAGGTTAAGGTATTCGTGAATGGCCAACACCGAAAACGATATCTAAGGTTCGTAGCTTTCACAGGTTGGCAAGTTTCTATAGAAGGTTTGCTAAGAATTTTAATACTTTAGCTACACCCTTGACTGAAGTTGTTAAATGAATGTTGGCTTTCGTTGGGATAGTGAACAAGATTTAGCTTTCAACTTACTTAAGGAGAAGCTAAATTCTGCACCATTACTTACATTGCCTAACTTTGCTAAAACTTTTGAAATTGAGTGTGATTCATCAGGAATAGGTATTGGAGTTGTGCTAATACAAGAAGGTCGACCCCATACTTATTTTAGTGAGAAACTCAACAGAATAACGTTGAACTATCCAACTTATGACAAGGAAATGTATGCATTGGTGAAGGCTTTAGAAACTTGGCAACATTACTTGTAGCCCAAAGAGTTTGTCATTCACACTGATCATGGATCGTTGAAGTATTTAAAGAGACAAAGTAAGTTGAATAGACGTTATGCAAAATGGGTGGAGTTTACTGAATCATTTCCTTATATGATCAAGTGTAAACGAGTTATGGAAAATACTATTGCACTCTTGAAGGTATACCTTGATCTCTACTTTGAACACTCGATTGTTAGGATTTGAATACATTAAAGATCGATATTCTAATGATCTTGACTTTGGAAATGTGTTTGAGAAATGTGTTTGAAGTTTGTGAACATGTTGCATTTGGGAAGTTTTATACGCATGAGGGATTTCTTTTTAGGGTGAATAGGTTGTGTCAAATTGTTCATTAAGAGAACTATTAGTCCAAGAGGCACATGATGGGAGACCAATGGGACATTTTGGAGTAAGATAAACTCTAGAAGTTTTGGTTGACCATTTCTTTTGGCCTCACATGAAACGAAATGCAGAAGTTTTGTGAGAAACGTATCACATGTAGGCAAACAAAATCTAAATCTTTACCTCATGGATTATATACACCTTTACCAATTCTTAGTGGACCTTACGTTGATATTTCCATTGACTTTGTTGTAGGATTACCAAGGTAAAATGAGGAAGTGGACAATTTTTTAAAATGACTCATTTTATTCCTGGTTAGAAAACATATGATACTAATCATATTGTTGATCTATTCTTTAGGGAGACCGTGCGGCTTTCAGGAGTGCCGAGAAGCATAGTTTCAGATTGTGATGCAAAGTTCCTAAACTACTTTTGGAAGACATTGTGGGAAAAGTTGGGCACATAGTTTTTGTTTTCTACAACATGTCATCAACAAACTCATAGACAAACTGAGGTAGTAAATCGAACTTTGTCTACTTTATTACGAACCATCATTCAAAAGAATTTAAAAGGTTAGGAAGATTGTTTACCACATGTTGAATTTACTTATAATAGATGTGTGCATTCTACTACTAATTTTTCATCTTTTGAAGTGGTATATGGGTTCAACCCTTTAACTCCTTTGGATTTGCCAACTTTGCCTATCTTTGAGCGTGCTAGTTTAGATGGGGCAAGAAAAACTAAGTTTGTGAGGCAAATACATGAGAAATTTTGGTTGCAAATTGAAAAGAGGACCGAACAATATGCTACGCAAGCCAACAATGGACGAAAGAGAGTGATCTTTGAACCCGGAGATTGGGTTTGGGTTCATATGAGAAAGGATAGATTCCCTGCTAAACGTCGTACTAAGTTGCATCCACGAGGAGATGGACATTTCAAGTCATTGCTCGAATCAATGATAATGCATACAAGCTTGACTTAGTGAGTATAATGTGAGTACTACATTTAATGTTTTTTTATCTTTCTCCCTTTCATGTAGGTGATCAAGATTCGAGGACGAATCCTTTGGAGAAGAGGGGGAATGATGGAGTTAAAGATGGAGATCAAGTTAAGGCCATGAAAGAAAAGGAGCATCCCACATTAGATATTGTTGACGATCTATTATGCATCAATGGAGGCCCAATTACAGGGGCTAAGGATAAAAAGATGAAGGAAGCACTTAATGTGCTAATTGAAGATGTGAAGGTTAAAACTACAATTGAAGAAAGTTTGACCAAGAGCAAGTCATGTGACTTAGTCAACCTAATTCAAGTCTTAGATGAGCTTAATTAGTCACTTAAGTCTCATATCTATATGGTAGGGATATGTTTGGTATGTAGGCTCAATTTAGGCTCAATTTCTACCTTTATTTGGATTGTAATAGTTCCATAAGCTCAAATTGACTAAATAGTCTATAGGCCTTTACTAAATGGACTTCCTTTTGGCCTTTTAGAGTTTTTAGGTCACCTTATAGCTATAAATAAAGGGGATAGCGGCCACACATGTATCTTTTGGCTTGTTTCAATCTAAAGAATGGTGAGGCTCTCACTTGTTGGTTCTTCATTGAACTAGAACTTATCAAGGCATCCCCTTGTGGCATTCAAAGACTTATCAACCTTCATCCCAAGGTTGTGGCATCCTCCATCTTGATAAGCGCAAGAACTTATCAACCATTTCTTCCATCTTCTTCCTAACTTATCAACCTCCATCCCAACCTTTTCATCCATCTTATCAATTTAGACTTTCCTTCTTTCTTTCTTCAATTTGTTGTGGGTTCTTGAGATATCTTCTCCTTTGGTTCACATCACTAATCTAGCATGAAGCGTGTTTAAACAAATTTAGTCAAAGTTGAAATTGTTGTAGACTTTGGCATGAATTTTTCAAGCTAAACTGTATACTCTCTTGTCCAATACCTCACAATTTAGTTGATGTAAATGGCAAATCAACCAGCTAGCAATCAAAAAAGCCCATGCCTGTTTTCCCTTTTTATTTACTCTTTCTCAATCTCCCTCAATGGACATCAATCACTTGTCTCCACAGCATCTGCAACTTCCCCACCTCTCCAGCATTGCACTCAATTCGACATTGCTCCGAATTCCACAACTTTAGATGGAAGCTCCCTCCCACTACACAATCCATGCTCTTACAAGTCATTATCATCTCTCTAAGCATGCTATGGAACTAACTCTATTCTCTATGACTTTTCCTCCAGCCTCTTGTGGTCATCTTCAAAGAAGAAACGTCAAATCTAAAATGCAGAAAACCAACCTCTATCATGCTTCCGTACCAAATCCTCATTTCCAGAGTTCGTTTTCTAGAGCTTCACATCCTGCTCTCCCTTGGTCTTCAGTGGTGGAGCTAGAATTGATTCTCCAAGCAGGACACAAAAAACGCTAAAAAATTTCAACACATAATTCAAAACTCAACACTGCATATACAGTCCTAGAGTTAAACTATAAGTAAAAATACCAAAAAGGTAACTTAGAATTTGTAGATATACAATATACAACAACCAACTTTGAATCTTTGTATTTTAAAAAGTGTTATAATTTTTTTCATTGTTAATGTTGTTAATGGCATATCTTCTGCACAGTGGTCAAAATTACAATCCAAGTCCTTGAACATGCCAAATGATGTGGGTTGACTCACACTGGCTGATGACTAAGAATTGGACCAAGTTTACGATGGATAAAAATCTGGGAGATAATCTTGGTGGTTAAGCTTGAGGACATGAGTTCTCAAGAGTTGCCTCTTAAGAGTTCCCATGCTAAGTGCATGAAACTTAAACCTTGAAGCCTTTGCCTACATGTCATTACACAATACGATACAAAGACCTCAAATCATTTAAAATCTTAGACTTCAATTGCTTGAATCTTAGATGATACTCAGTCTATGATACAAGACTGAAGCATGGAAAGTCCCTAGACAAACTTTCAAAAGACTAATTCTAATATTGTGTTGTCATTATCAGAGACATTAGAAGCCACTTAGCATCGTGATGTTCAAATCACACAGTAACCATAGGGAAAGAAGTTGAAGTTGAACCAAAATTCTATAAACTTTGGCATTGGACAAGATGTTGACCATTTAGTCAAATGCCAATGAAGGTGATACTAATACAACCTTGATGGTCAAATATCATCTGCCTCAATATTATGGTTTAAAAAATTCCTTGAACGTGAATCAATTGAGAATTATGCATAGTAAATTAGATAGATCCAACTATAAGTTGGGAAAATAATTGCATTATCCAGTGAATATTGTAAATATAATAACCAAAGCACAGACATGAGGTATCCCATGTTCTTACTCATCCATCTTGAGTGGTTTATAGCAAGTTATTGCAAGAAAATTTATTACCAAACTAGTTCACATTAATCTAATTTATCGAGATGTGCTACCTCACAAATGAATCTTTTGACCTATATAGTGGTTGTTGAGTTTTTTACACCTCACATTTCAGTGCCAAAACTTCCATTTGCAACATTGTGATCTCTTTTAATTACATTTTATTTATCTAATGTTCCATACATGACTAGTTGATCATAAATATACCATCAGAAAACCTCAAAATGACTAGTTAAAACCTCAAAATTGTACTTTTAGATTTTACAATACGTCACCAGATCAATATGTGTTTGTCCACTAAAAAATAAGCAATTCCAATGACCCAAAAAAAAAAAGATATTGTTATGTTCAAAGCTTGTGCAAGTGAGAGAATAACCAAATGGGGGGAAAGACGGCGAAAATACATATTGATATCAAACAATCGAACAAAAAAAGGAAAAGATAGACGAAGAGTACCTTGTGGTTTGTGATGTGAGCGTTCTTGCGTATCTCCGCGGAGATGGTGGAGCGAATCTGGGAGGTGGTTACGAGGTCGTCAAGATTGTAGATCTCCATGATGGTGGGGAGGGATCGGCAGGCAGTCTTGAAGAAGTTGATCGTACGCTTGCGCGCTTCCTCCATGCTGGCCGAGTTGGGAGGAACCTTAACCATCTTCAACGCCGCATGCGCCATGACCCTCCTGCACTCTCTTCTCCAGCACACGAACCCTCTAGCAACAAGCGCAGCCCCCTCTTCACCTTGTCGGTCTATAGATTTCACCCCTTCTGTACCTGTAGCTCTCTCCTAGGGAATCTAAAGCCCTATGGCCCATCTAACAATATGTTGAAGCCCAATTCCAAAAAATGGGGCCAATAGCCCACATAATTTTTAGGATGAGCGGAGTATATGATTAAATTTAAATTTAAATTAAATTAAATTAATCAAATTAAATTTTTTAAAACTAAGATAACTAATTTTTAAAATAAAAATCAAATAAATTGAATAAAAATTGAATTAATTAAAATAATCAAATCATAAAGATTTAGCTAAATTATAGTCAATTTAACTAAATAAACAATAATTTTACCGTTAGTCACAAAGCAACACTTTATTCAATTTAACTGAATAAATTTTGAAAATTAAAATCGAATCAAATAAATTGATTTTTTTTTAAATTGAAATAACTAAACTGAATAATAGAGATCCAGATTTTGTTTTTTTAAAAAAAAACTAATGATATTCTTAATCCTTCAGTAAAATCGATCTCCATACCAAACACCTAAATATGACATCCCAAATTTAATCAGATTGAATTGTTGCCCTGCCATGAATATAACTTAGTATTGTAGCTTCTTTAAAAAAAAAAAAAACTAACAAAATTTTATTAACATAAAGGACTGCACTTTGCCCAATTCTAGCCACTGATTACAATCAAATGAACAACAATAACAACACGAAGAATTAATCGTCTTCCTTCAGCCAATCACCACCGCCACGAAGCTCAAGCCTAAGTAAATCCACATCCTTGCCACGGTCTCCTCTGCCCCAGACTCGGCCACAGCAGTCCCCGCCTGCGCCGGGTTGTCAAAGCTGGAAGGCACCGACGGGACGGCGCCGGCGCCGGCGCTCGTATCCGGCTTGCCCGGAGCGGGGGCTTCCGCCGGATGCTTGAGGCTCTCGGGCAGTCCCCGGCCGTGGGTGACGTTGATCTTGAAGTGCTGCCCGTGGCGGCACTGCCGGCCGTCGTAGTTGCCTGAGAAGAAATAGTTCACGCCCTCCTTCACCAGCGGCACCGCGATGCTCACCTTCGCCGTCGGCTGCCGTGACGACCACTCCGCCGTGTCGTCGGCCTCGGCGTCGTTGTAGTCGCAGCGCTTGTAGGTGGTCACGTTGTAAGTCTGCACGACCGAGTGGTTCTTGTCCGTGTTGAAAACTGCAAGCACATTTTCCTAAAAATCCGACCACGACGATGCGCACATTTTCCACGATTGGACGAAAAGGGAAGAAGTTCCATCGACTTACTGAGGAAATCTCCGAGGCTGAAGTTCTTCCCTGCGACCCACTTCTGGTAGTTCACATCAGGCTCCTCCAGCCTGTCGTACCAGCCCAGCGAGTCTCCCACCGTGTAGTTAACATACGCGTCGTTTCTTTCAGAAATAGCAAGGAAGACGAAGAGGAAAAGCGCCGGATAACAAACGGCATGATTGCTAAACGGAACAACTCTGCTCGATCTGCTGCTCCCTGTCATCTCTTTTCCTGCGAAGCGAGAGAAGGCATCGGGGACTGATCGTACTAGTTAAGGAACATAATCTCTGGTCGCCTTCCAAAGAGGGGCATACCTTGATCTAAACTACTCTTGTGCCACTCAAATGATATACGATTTACCCATTTGATTGTAGTAATTGACGACTCACTACTTCTGACAAATACTATGAAGATAGTCAACTCGATGATGTAGTCCTTAAATATTTAACCACTTTCCTTATTTACAAAGGTCAACTCTGAAAGAGTGGCACAGGTGTAAATAAGGGATGACCTGTGTCTCTCTTTGTGAGAGACAGTGTCGGTGGGCTTGATGCGCTGGACCATGTGAATGATCGCTGATTTGGCACCGTGACCCATGTGAAAGTGTGGAGGAATGTATCTTTTTCATATAAATTTTAAAATAAATTCATACAGTAAGCGTTAATGCACCATTTGTCCTTATGGTTTTAAAATGTTATCGAATTGTATTTATATTATAAATATAATTAAATCATAATTTATATGTTAATTAAGCGGCGAGAATATACATCTCAATGTACAAAAGATGCACTTAGCAATCGAGCAACTATTTGATTTATTATTATTATTATTATTATTATAATAATTCAGTTTTGACCGGATAATATTTGACTGTACTCATGGTCATATTTAAAATATGATGTTGATCAATAGTTTGTTTAAGTAGTAGACAAGTTAAATATAGAAAAAATCGCAGTAATTTGACTTGAAACACATCTAGTCAAGGCCATTGATTTTGAATCATAGAGATGATCAGTATTGGATTGTAAACGCGCCCAGTTACCTCAAACTTTATACTATTTAAGTTTGTTGATAATCGAGCTAAGTTAAGTTACATCTAAAATTAACTATTGGATTGCAAAGATTTTTAATCAAAAGGGATAATTTTTAAAAATTTTAAATATTAATGTAGATCAATTTTCATAATTCAAAAATCTAAATTTTAAAATTAAAGAGCTGAAAATGAATATAAATTTAAAATTTTCAACGTTAGCTCTTAGTTTTAGTTGCAACAAAAATTAATCAATCCCTAAAACTTATCTCTAACTCAAAGTTAAAGAATCATTTATGATCTCACTTCCTTATAATATTTAGTATTTATATATATGAGACATTTATTTCGATCTAAATAATCATAATAACTAGCAACCTAATAAAATAAATTTTATACTTTACAACTCTCATTCAATTAATGAAATGTGGAAGAAGACAAGAATCGAACAAAGGAGAAAAAGAGCTATTTGTAAAAGGCTGCTTGTTGGAAAAATAAAAGAAAAATCAATACTTTTAAAACATAAAAGAGAAGATAGGGAGGAAAAAGTAAAAAAAATATATTTACTTTCTTCATTATCAACCTCAAAGAAAAATTTTACTTTCTTCATTATCAACCTCAACTAGCTTCGATGTGTTAGGACACTTAAGGAACTAGAGAGGGGTGAATAGCTTCTTTTGTTTTTTCTTGTTGATGTTGCAGCGGAAAACTCGAAACAATGCTAACACCTTCGTTTTACTTAGTCTCTACATCCTTGAGTTGACTAATCCAAAAATTCATACCTTCGTTATCAACCTAAAAAGATTGTTACGAACCGCAAGTGCACGGTTATGTCATTAGTAATATAAAAGATATCAAAGCCACAGGGATTGATATAATCACTAGTGACCTCTCATATAGAATTAGCTAAACAATAGACAGAAACCAGTTACGAGCTATGATGAAGAAGTGAGATTGAGAGTAAGAAAGAGAAAGAAACTTGATTTTGAGGAATGTTTTAGGGGTTCAGTTTCATTGTAATGTTTATCAATGTAACATGGTTTACCAATTGTCTATCATCAATTCACATGCACTTGTAGGAAGTTATTGACCCTTCCTTGCAGTGGACAAGTCAGATAGATTTTTAGATCAACATCTTATGTCATTAAACAGAAATGATTCCTATGAAGTTCGTTAACTGATAACCCCTATCACTAGGGCTCCTTAGTCATACAAAATAAGAACACACTCATACTCAATAATCACAAAGATAAGAATGAAAATTACACACACAACTATCTACTTGACTACTTCTATGTGGAGAATTGTCTTTCCTTTCAAGGTAATACCTTAGACGTCCGTTAACGGATTATCCCTATCACTTGGGCCCCTCGATCATACGATTTAGGGCATCCTCCTACGGTATCAACAAATCTACACAACCATTTAATCAAACATGAGAATTAAGTTCAAACACATGCATTCACATAAGATCAAATAGATACAAAACATAATAATATCATCTAGATAGGAAATTGACATATCCATGAGTTATTACATCAAATCACACCACAGTTACGCCCTTAATCCTAGAATAAAGGATCTACTCCGTAGCAAAAAGAAAGAGATCCAAAGATATATGAATTACAAGCATTCAAACCTAACAAGAGGAAAGAGGGAAGAGATACTTATCCAATGTAATAGAGTGATTTTTCAGATCGAATCCCAAGCTTCCAAAGTCGATGAGGCAATGGATACAACTTCAGATCGTAGAACGAAGATCGGAGAAGATGGAGATCGGCCCCAGATGGCACTCCCAAAGGAAGAACCTTCCTCCTCTTAGAAAGGGAAAGAAAACTCCTTATATAGTGCAGGGCACGAGCCTGGCACGACTTGTGCCACGACCATGTGGCATCTACACTGTTGGTGTCTTCTTTGCCTCGGCTAAAGTTACATCGTCATGTGGGTTCACACGATCATGTCTTGCTTGTTCTCTGGATTAGTGGCACGGTTGTGTGGGATCACATAGTCGTATTCTGCTCCTCTTCTGATTAAGCCACACAGTTGTATGCATTCACATGGACGGTGTCTGCATCGACTATGGAAAGCTACACGCCCGTGTGGGATCACACGATCGGACTTTGTTTCTCCTTTGCTCAGGCCACACAGTCGTGGCCATCCTCTCTTCTGCTTCTTTGACATGGTCGTGTGAGATCACATGACCAATGTCATTTGCCTCTGTATGCTCTCCGGATCGTCAACGAATGTCATTTTTCACTCCAAAATGACTCCTGCCAATAGAAAAATACGCAAAGAGCATATCTCCGACAAAGAAGAGTAATTATACTGAAAGTAAGACAAGAGGTGTAAAAATACATAGAACAAATATGAGTAAAATATGTGAATGTGCGTCAAAATATGCATAAAAGTGTATAAAATCTACGCACATCACATCCCCAGACTTAAACATTTGCTTGTCCTCAAGCAAAATGTCGCAATCTAAATTCACGTGCTCCTATAATGCATCATCATCCCTAGTGCACTTTCCTAACTCTATCAATTAGTTTCATTAGTGAGCATGATTGTAGAAATAACTTAAGTATGGTATAAGCATAAGGTCTTGTGTGCAATGCAATGAATGACTCAAACTCTTCAAGTTTCAATCTTTGTCCTTGATCCTGTCCGAGCGCTGAGTCGACGGACGCTGGGGACGTGGCGCTCTCCGTTGTCTCCGACGGGTGGTGTAGATCTCCGACGAACCTGCAAAGAAGCCGAGCCGGGAGGGGTTTCCCGGCGACGACCCTCCGACGCTCAAGTCAGGCAACGAGAAATGATAGAGGCAGCGTAACTGTGGCTACAGTGAGGATTGCGCATACCTTCGTCGACGTCTAGGGGTCCTTATATAGGACCCCGGGGAGGTGCGAGCACGTTTCTCAATGCGTGTACGCTTCCCCAAACATACCTTAAGGAGCTCATGTCAGAAAAGTACCTCTGACGTCATTCCGCAATCGTCCGAGCATATCCCGGATGTGACGGTGGAAGCTTCCACCGTATGATCCTGTGTACGGCTCGACCGCCAACCCTGCTGTCTTTCGGCAGTAGACGTCTCGAGGATGATATTATCCCCTGTCTCCTTTGTCCTCTTGCACCTCCTGTCTGTTCCAGGGCCGAGCTATTCGGCCGCTCGGCAGGCATATCACTTTTGACCCGGTTGTAGGTATCGGTCCGACTGGGAGGACTCCCGGTCGTATGCTCGGATGAGATTGCTCCTGCCTGTCTTTGTTGCCTTGTGCCCCGGCCGAACGGACAGTCCGCTCGGCCCTGAAACCTTTTTACATTGAGCATCGAAAACCCAACCTCTAGTCGGGTTGTCTTTTATTCGGCTCGGGGAATTCCCGGTCAGTCGACCATCTCATTCCGGTCGGTCGGGTGGCCGGTCGGCCCTCTCAGTCCGGTCGGTCGGGTCTCAGGGTTGAATCTCTTGATCTTTGACCTCCACGTGTCGTTGACCTTCCGCCAACGAGGATCCCCCATCCTTACCACCGGATCACATGCCTCCCCCTCAAGTCTAGTCGAAGGAGGCGCTAAGTCCGACTAACTGGACTGCCGGTCGGCTGGAGTGACACCGCTCTGCCACTTTCTAGAATGTTCCTCCTCACGGCCGCTCCGCCTCTTACTGCCGCTGGTTTTGCTACCGTGTCGACGGTCAACGCTGACGCCCTTCGAATCTCCTCGGGATGCGTGCAAATCCTCTCCATTACGACCAAGCACGCGCGCTGTGCGCCGTAATGGCGCTCATTAAATGCGCCCCTATGGCATGGTGCCACATGGCGCCTCCGCTGATGTCATCGTACGGCTCGGCGATGTGTCCGATGGGACATCGGCGGTTTGAAATGAACGGCCCGATGTGGGCCTCGTTTCCTGTGACCTGCATCCGACGGTCGAGGCCGATCGGGCTCGACCTTATAAAGCCGTCACCTTC
This sequence comes from Zingiber officinale, assembly GCF_018446385.1. Classification (NCBI taxonomy): domain Eukaryota; kingdom Viridiplantae; phylum Streptophyta; class Magnoliopsida; order Zingiberales; family Zingiberaceae; genus Zingiber; species Zingiber officinale. Next base: position 34,533,062 of record NC_056004.1, on the reverse strand, counting down.
TTCCTCTACCGCACCTTTGTCTTCGCGTGTCCCGCAGCCTTTTTCGGTGCATCAGCAATCCGACGACTCTGATTTTTCTTTTTCTAACGATTCCCCGCCTCCTTCCTTCGATCCCCAGGTTCTTTGTAAGGTTCCTCCGCTTTTCTTCTCTGTTTCCCTTGTGTTTTTTTGTCAAGTTCTTGTCTTCTGGTCGCTGCCCCCTTCATCATCTTCCTCCTTCGGTCGTGTGTCTTTTTCTTGCATTTTGCTTTCTTGCCCGGTCAGACAATGGTCAGTTCTTCCCGACCCACAGACCTCACTTTAGGCCCCTGGTATACTACCATGGAGTCTCGCTTCGATCGACGCGACGCCGAGGCCTTGCTTGATGGTTATGATATTCTGTCCGACTTTGAACTCGTTTTACCCTCACCATCCGCTCGGCCTCACAAACTGCCGAGCGGAACTATCTATTTTTTCCGCGACCAATTCACAGCCGGTCTGCGGTTTCCTCTCCACCACTTCTTCGTCGACGTTTACAATTTCTTTGGTCTTCCGCTCGCCCAATTAGTTCCCAACACTTTTCGCCTTTTGTGTGGAGTGGTGGTATTGTTCAAGATACACCGCATTCCTCTCCTCCCGGAAATTTTTTATTATTTCTATTATCCCAAGCAGTCCGAGCTGGGTACCTATCTATTTCAGGCTCGGCCCGGCCTAGTCTTCTTTGATAAACTTCCCTCCTCCAATAAACACTGGAAGGAGTATTACTTTTATCTTCGTCTCCCCGAGCGGGCTCCCTTCCAAACCAAATGGCAGGTCGGACCGCCTACTTCTCCCAAGCTAAAAAGATTTAAGACCCGATCGGACTATCTCCAGGCTGCGAACATGCTTGCTGGTCTGAAGCTCGACATCAACAAGCTTCTGTCTGAAGGCGTGCTGTATATATTCGGCCTGAGTCCGAGCCGAACCCCGCTCCCGAGCAGCTTCGGTAAGAATTTTACTTGTGTATGTGCTTTGAGTGCTAACTGATTTTCTTCTTTTTTTTCTTTGCAGCGAATATCGTCATGGAGTCCGTGATGCTCGGGATTTTGAAGAGGAAAGCTGAGGCGCTTGAGGCGGCAACCGCCAAGGAGATGGAGCAACTGGGCATCACCCCGGTTGGCTCTCACGAGGGTGAGAGCGAGACAAACGCGGAGGAGTCGGCCGCTCATGCCTTCCCAGTGGAGGTGACGGGAGGCGCTACGTCAAACAGGGAATCGGTCGTCCAAGAGGAAGGCTCCGATCGGGAAGCCGAGCGCCCGCTCAGACAAAAAAGGCGCCGGACGAAGACACCGTTGCGATCGGCTACTTCTGTTGTTCGTGTCTCCGAGCGGACGGGATCCGCTTCTCGTGGGAAAACCCCAATGGTGGAGGCATTATCCTCCGATCGTACTCCGTCTGAACTGAACCCGCCTGCCAACCCTATCGAGGCTGTGCCGGTCAGCACTCTTCCACCTGCCTCCCGCCGGGTCCAACGTCGGCCATTTTGTCCAAGTTCTCCGCCCTGGCCTCTGCTCCCTCTGCGTCTGCTCACACGACTCTCGGCCGGAGCCGCACCATCAAAGCCACCCTGCACCTCCCCACCGAGGAGCTTTTGCCCGAGTTTGATCGACCGACCGCGCCCGAGCATACGATCACCATGAAGGGGCCCCCCGTCGAGATGTGGGCTGACGCTCGGGCCCGCGTTGCGATGATTCGGCTCGACAACCTAGCCAACAGCCAAATGCAGCAGGCCACTGGGGTAAGTGTGTTTTCTTCTGAAGTCCTTTACGTCATCTTTCTGATCGGCTATTAATACTCCTGTTTATGTCAGAGATGGGTCGAGGAGATCGCTGTCTCCAACCGACTGGTCATGGTGGACGAAGAGCTGAAGAGGCTGAAGAGTTCGGGCGACCCGTCCTCCCAGGGCCCCTCATATGCCGAGCTGCAGAAAGAGCTTAAGAAGACCAAAGATTTGTTGGAGGCTGAGCGAAAGAAGACGACCGACCAGGCATATACGCTGGCCGAACTCGAAAAACAGGTCAAAACTCTTGACCGGAAAATAAGTCTTGCCACCGATCGGAAGAAGCAGGCTATCGCCGATCTGGATAAGAAAAACGTCGAGGCGCGGGGCTTGGAGCAACGAGTTAAGGAGTTGATGGAGCAGCTGGACGGCGAGAAGAAGGGCCGCTTGGGGGAGGCGACCAAACACAAGGACGAACTGAAGACCCTGCAGGAGGCCCTTGAAGCTTCCCAAGCTGCCTTCAAGGAGTATCAAGAGGCCGAGCCAGGCCGGGTCGCAGCCCTGAGGCTGCAGCACGTCCGCTCGAACGAATTTTCTAAGAAGGTATGCGAGCGGATGTATACTGCCTTTGAGTTGGCCATTACCGCCACGACGGACTATCTGAAGTCCAAGGTGTTGGGGTTGCAAGGTTGCAAACATAGTCCCATATTGAAAACACATGGAAAAGATCATGGGTTTATAAGAAAAAGATATCTCCATTGACATGAGGCCTTTTGGGTAGAGCCCAAGAGCAAAACCATGAGGGCTTAGGCCCAAAGTGGACAATATCATGTTATTGTGGAGATATCTAAATTCTTTTCGATCCTACAATTGGTATCAGAGCCTGGACTGCCAGAAGGTTTAACCGCCGACTGTGCACAAGAGTTATGGTCTGATTGAACCATGTGAGTACAATATTGACCTCGAACAAAGAAAGTGGGGGCTCCTATGTTCGGATCAAGAGGACCAGACACCAGGCAAGAAGTCCTAGTAGGTCGGGTGGACCGAGGGGCAGGAAGTCCTAGTTGCGGCTAGGCAAGGAAGTCCTAGTAGGTCGGATAGACCGAGGGGCAGGAAGTCCTAGTAGGTCGAGTAGACCGAGGGGCAGGAAGACCTGGTGGGTCGAGGATCGGACGTGGGAAGCCCATGGTCCTTTGTTTGAGGGAGGGATTGTTGGGGTTGCAAGGTTGCAAACATAGTCCCATATTGAAAACACATGGAAAAGATCATGGGTTTATAAGAAAAAGATATCTCCATTGACATGAGGCATTTTGGGTAGAGCCCAAGAGCAAAACCATGAGGGCTTAGGCCCAAAGTGGACAATATCATGTCATTGTGGAGATATCTAAATTCTTTTCGATCCTACACAAGGGTCAGCTTCCCAACTCCACTACCATCCCGACCGAAGACTACGCGGCGCTCCTTTCTTCCATCCCGAAGACCGTTTATGATTTCCTTGAATAAAGTGTTTTTTGTAATCATTCCGACCGGCTCTAATGGCCTGAATTTTAATGAAGATATGTCGTCCTTTTGTTAGCTTACTCTTTTTTCGTTAAATCGCCAATACCTGTGTCTTCCGATCGGAGTGCGAACTACCGTCGTTCGCGTCCCCCACCTTTCCTTCTCGTTAATCGTCTCTCGTCCTGTCTTCCTCGCTCTCCAAAGGAATTTTTTACGAAGTATTTTCGATAACTGGGCCGCTCGTCTGAACACACCCACCTCTTTAAATGGAGTTCCTGTTAGATGTTCGCGAAGTACCTTTTGTAACTTGACCTTTTGTAACTTGGCCAATTGGCCGCTCGGCTCATAGGCCGACCTTTTTGGTATCTTCTTGCCGATCGACTCGGACGGAAGTACATTATTATTTTCTTCTTGCCCCTAAGAACAAGGCTTGTCGATTGCTGGTGCTTATCACCGAGCCAAAGCCTACATGACTTGTCTTGTCCAAGCAAGACGGTCTTCCGGCCGGAGGGTTTATAGTCGCCGGTTCGACTCTAAAATTTAACGTCCCTGCTCGACGGCCTTCAGGCCGGAGGGTTTATAGTCGCCGGTTCGACTCTAAGATTTAACGTCGCTGCTCGACGATCTTCTGGCCGGAGGGTTTATAGTCACCGATTTGACTCTAAGATTTAATGTCGCTGCTCGACGGTCTTCAGGCCGGAGGGTTTATAGTCGCCGACTCGACTCTAAGATTTAACGTCGCTGCTCGACGGTCTTCAGGCCAGAGGGTTTATAGTCGCCGGTTCGACTCTAATATTTAACGTCGCTGCTCGACGGTCTTCTGGCCGGAGGGTTTATAGTCACCGGTTCGACTCTAAGATTTAACGTCGCTGCTCGACGGTCTTCAGACCGGAGGGTTTATAGTCGCTGGTTCGACTCTAAGATTTAAAGTGGCTGCTCGACGGTCTTCAGGCCGGAGGGTTTATAGTCGCCGGTTCGACTTTAAGATTTAACGTCGCTGCTCGACGGTCTTCAGGCCGGAGGGTTTATAGTCGCCGGTTCGACTTTAAGATTTAACGTCGCTGCTCGACGGTCTTCAGGCCGGAGGGTTTATAGTCACCGGTTCGACTCTAAGATTTAACGTCGCTGCTCGACGATCTTCTGGCCCGAGGGTTTATAGTCGCCAGTTCGACTCTAAGATTTAACATCGCTGCTCGACGGTCTTCAGGCCGGAGGGTTATAGTCGCCGGTTCGACTCTAAGATTTAACGTCGCTGCTCGACGGTCTTCGACATCAAGCCCATGGCTCGGATAATATACGCCTGGCTGAACGGCATGGGGTCTTCGACATCGAGCCCGTGGCTCGGATAATATACGCCTGGTCGAACGACACGGGATCTCCACCACTCCTTCATGCAGTTACTCGCTTGGCGCACAATGCTCATGCCTTTGCCTCGTTCTTATAATTTTCACTCCTGCAACCAAAGGCTACAGCCGAACGGAATATTCATGAGATATATTACATCGACGCACCTTTCATCCGGCCCGATAGGGCTGGAGGTGGTTTGCACTCCATGGTCTCTCTAGCCGTCGTCCATCCTCATCCTCTAAGTAGTAGGCTCCCGATCGGAACTTCTCGACGACTTTGAAGGGTCCTGCCCAGGGGGCCTCCATCTTGCCTACGTCCCCGACCGGCTTCACTTTCTTCCAGACCAAGTCACCCACCTGAAATGCTCGGGGAATCACGCGGCGGTTGTAGTTCTGCTTCATTCTCTGCCTGTAGGCCATCAGCCGGACGGACGCTTTAGCTCGCTCCTCGTCGACCAAGTCCAAATCTAGCTGCCTCCACTCGGAATTATCCTCGTCGTAGTTCTGGACCCTGACGGACTCTACGTCGACTTCGACTGGGACGACCGCCTCGCCTCCATACACCAGGTGGAACGGTGTTACTCCCGTTCCCTCCTTAGGGGTCGTGCGGATGACCCATAAGACTCCCGGCATCTCGTCCACCCAGCTTCCTCCCATGTGGTCGAGTCAAGCCCGAAGAATTCGGAGGATCTCCCGGTTGGCTACTTCGGCTTGACCGTTACTTTGGGGATACGCCACAGACGTGAAGTGTTGCTCAATGTCATATCCCTCGCACCATTCCTCGAGCTGCTTTCCGACGAACTGTCGCCCATTATCCGACACGAGCCGACGCGGAATGCCGAACTGATAAATGATGTGTTGCCAGATGAATTTCTTGATCATCTGCTCGGTTATCTTGGCCAGTGGCTCAGCCTGCACCCACTTGGAGAAGTAATTGACTGCCACCAATAGGAACCTCCGTTGTCCGGTCGCCATAGGAAAAGGCCCTACGATGTCCATGCCCCATTGGTCGAACGGGCAGGACACTATGGACGCTTTCATTTCCTCCGTCGGCTTATGAGAGAAATTGTGGTACTTCTGACAAGAAAGACATGTTACGACGGTCCGAGCGGCGTCCTCGTGTAAAGTTGGTCAGAAGTATCCGGCCAGCAGGATCTTCCTAGCCAAAGACCGACCGCCCGGATGACCTCCGCAAGATCCTTGGTGTACCTCCTGGAGAATGTACTCGGCGTCTTCCGAACTGACACATTTCAGCAAAGGTCGAGAGAACGCCTTTTTGTAAAGATGATCTCCGATGAGCGTGAACCGTCCGGCTCTCCTCCTCAGTAGCTGGGCTTCCTCTCGATCGGCCAGCGTGGCCCCTGAGCGCAGAAACTCCATGATGGCTGTTCTCCAATCGCTCGGGAATGTGAGGTCTTCCATCCAGTCCACGTGCGCTACCAAGGATACTTGCTCGATTGGTTGCTGGATGACGACCGGCGATATCGAGCTTGCGAGCTTGTCTAACTCATCTGCCGCCTGGTTCTCCGTCCGGGGTATCTTCTGGACCACCACCTCGGTGAAGCTGGTCTTGAGTTTTTCAAAGGCCTCTGCGTACAGCCTGAGTCTTGCGCTGTTTATCTCAAAGGCGCCCGAAAGTTGTTGAGTGGCTAGCTGGGAGTCCGAGTGGAGCACCACCCGGCTGGCTCCAACATGCCGTGAGCCTTGCAATCCGGCTATGAGGGCTTCATACTCTGCCTCATTATTTGTTGCCCGATAGTCCAGCCGGACACACAAATGCATCCGCTCTCCCTGAGGCGACAGTAACAGGATCCAAATTCCGCTTCCGAGCCGAGTGGACGATCCGTCCACATATACCTTCCATGTAGCTTCGGGCTCGAGCTTTTGTACCTCCGTCACGAAATCCGCCAAGGACTGTGCCTTGATCGCCGAGCGGGGTTGGTATTGGATGTCGAATTCGCTTAGCTCCGTCGTCCACTTGATGAGCCGTCCGGTTGCTTCAAGGTTTAGGAGTATCCTTCCCAACGGGCTGTTCGTCATCACAATAATGGTGCGCGCCAAAAAGTAAGGGCGCAACCTCCGAGCGGCAAGGACCAAGGCGAAAGCCAACTTCTCAAGACCGGTGTAGCGAGACTCAGCATCCTTTAAGATATGGCTTAAGAAGTACACAGGTTGTTCTTCACCGTTCGACCTTACTAATGCCGAGCCCACAGCATGCTCGGTTGAAGATAAATAAATGCGGAGTGGCTCGCCTACGACCGGTTTTGCCAACACGGGTAAGGAATTCAGGTAAGTTTTCAGTTCCTCGAATGCCCGATCGCACTCCTCGTCCCATTGAAACTTGGTAGCTTTACGCAGAATCTTGAAGAATGGCAGGCTCCAGTCGGCGGTCTTAGAGATAAACCTTGACAGCGTCGTTATCCGACCGGTGAGACGCTGTACCTCTCGAAGATTTCTGGGAGGCGGCATGTCTTGCAATGCCTTTATCTTGCTGGGGTCCGCCTCTATGCCCCGCTCAGTCACGATGTAGCCCAGGAAGTGACCGCCTTTTTCTCCGAACAGGCACTTCTGAGGGTTAAGCTTGGCTCCGTATCTTCTCAATGTTTGGAAAGTTTCCTCTATATCCGCATAGAGATCTGCCGCCCGGAAGGATTTGATAAGTATGTCATCCACGTACACTTCCAAGTTGCGTCCGATCTGCTCCCTGAATACCTTGTTCATCAGGCGCTGGTAGGTAGCTCCTGCATTCTTCAGCCCGAACGGCATTACATTGTAGTAGTAGGTGTCATCCGCCGTGACGAAGCTGACCTTCTCCTGGTCTTCTCGGGCGAGCGGCACTTGATGGTAGCCTTGGTATGCATCCAGCATGCATATCAGCTCGCACCCAGCCGTGGAGTCTACCAGTTGATCGATCCGGGGCAGGGGGTAGAAGTCCTTCGGGCATGCCTTGTTCAGGTCCCGGAAATCGATGCAGACTCTCCACTTGTTGCCCAGATTGGAGACCAGTACCACATTTGCGAGCCAACTCGGGAATTGCACTTCCCTTATGTTGCCGGCCTCTAGAAGCTTCTCTACCTCTGTCCGGATAATTACATTCTGCTCTGCGCTAAAGTCCCTCTTCCTTTGCTTCACCGGCCTGTTGGTGCAACATCCCTCAAGTCAAGGTTGACTTGGTTGACCAAGCTTGAATCTTGGTTTGGGTTTCGATGTTTGATAATGCAAGGTTGATTGAAGAAGAGTCAAGTAGGTCAAGGATGACCGGATACTTGACTGGGAAGTCCTAACTGGGATGTTAGGCAGGAGGAAAATCCTGGTGAGTAAAGCCAGGTGAAAGACCTAGTGAGTGAAGCTAGGCAATTGGGAAGTCCTAGTGAGTGAAGCTAGGCAGGAGAAAAATCCTGGTGAGTGAAGCCAGGTGAAAGACCTAGTGAGTGAAGCTAGGCAATTGGGAAAGTCCTGGTGAGTGAAGCCAGGCAAGAGAAATCCAGATGGGTCAAGGTTGACCAGACATCTGGTGAGAGTCCAAGTAGGTCAAAGGGATTGACCGGATACTTGGCACGAGGAAGAAAAGTCCAAGTAGGTCAGAGGGATTGACCGGATACTTGGCAAGAAGAGAAAAGTCCAAGTGGGTCAAAGGGATTGACCAGACACTTGGTGAGAGAGTCCTAGCTGGTCAAGGGTGACCGGATGCTAGGTCTTATGTACCAACAAGTCATGGTTGACTAGATGTTGGTTTAGGGGGCTTTGGGCTTGGTTTTGGGCAAAAACCAAGATCCGGATTGATCAGCCGATTGATCCAGCAGATTTGAATTGATCAGTGGATTGATCCAGCAGATTTGGATTGATCCGTGGATCGATCCAGGCGATCGAGATCATCGATCGAGGAAGATCTGGATCGATCGGTGGATCGATCCAGAAGATCCGGATCGATCCACCAATCGATCCGGTGAGTCCCCGAGCAGAACCCCTCCGGATCGATCGGTGGATCGATCAGAGGTCCCAATCGATCGATGGATCGATTGGGACGCCATTTGCCGCGATAAGCGCTGGATTGATCCGTGGATCGATCCGAAATTCAATGAAATAGAGACTCGGATCGATCCGTGGATCGATCAAAGCCTCCGATCGATTGGGAGCATTCCAATCGATCGGGATTCAACCGTTAGCGTCGGCGTTCATTTCCTTCGGTACAACTTCACCGATTCATTCCAGATTCATCACAGCTCCTCCCCAGCACTCTCTAAGCTCCTCACCGCCAGTTCTTGAAGGTTCTTGGAGGTTCATCCAAGTCAAGAGGTGAGTTGCAACGAGAAGAAGAAGAAGCTAGGGTTTTTACTGCATCTCTTGTAAGCTTTTGCTTATTCTTTCCTACCCTTTCTTCTACTTGTATTGAGAGTCTTGTAGGGCTTCTCCGCCTTCGGTAGTTACCGAAAATGAGTGTTTATTAGTGGAGGTGTGTGTGTGTGCGTGGATCCTTGGACTAGTCACCTCTTGTGAGATGGATACTAAGTAAAATCCTATTATTAGCATTGTTGTAGTTTGTTTCTTTGTATTCCACTGCGCATCACTTTGAAGAAACAAGCAACGAAACACGACGAGCACACGCGAAGCTATTCACCCCCCCCCTCTAGCTACTTTTCGGTCCTAACACGGCCGAGCGTTTGGTCGAACGTGAAGCTCGTGCTGCGCTACGCTTGGCGAGACCCCTGGCAGCTCCTGGATCGACCAAGCGAAGACGTCGCGGTTTCGCTGGAGGCATTTGATCAGCTTTTCCTTCTGGTTCTCCTCTAGGTCGGACTATGAAGGTGGTGGCCTCCGGTCGAGAAGAGTCAATCTGCACCTCCTCCTTTTCTTCGTAAACCAAAGAAGGTGGTTTTTCAGTTATAGCATTTACCTCGACTCGAGGCACTTTCCGAGCGGACTTGGCTTCAGCTTAAACCATCTTCACATAGCATCTTCTAGCTGCCAGCTGGTCTCCCCGCACCTCCCCTACTTGATCTTCCACCGGGAACTTGATCTTCTGGCGGAAGGTAGAGACAACCGTCCGGAACTCGTTGAGTGCCGGTCACCCCAAGATAATGTTGTACGCAGAAGGAGCATCAACTATTATGAAGCTGGTGGTCCTTGTCCTTCTGAGCGGCTCCTCTCCCAACGAGATAGCCAGCCAGACCTGGCCGACCGGCAAGACTTCGTTCCTAGTGAACCCGTAGAGGGGGGTTGTCATTGGCAGTAGTTCAGCTCGGTCGATTTGCAGTTGGTCGAAGGCCTTCTTGAATATTATGTTGACCGAGCTGCCTGTGTCAATGAAAATGCGGTGAATAGTATAGTTAGCTATTACCGCTCGAATGATCAAGGTGTCGTCGTGCGGGACTTCGACTCCCTCGAGGTCCCTAGGCCCGAAGCTGATCTCAGGTCCGCTCGCCTTCTCCTGGCTGCAGTCGACCGCGTGTATCCTCAGCTGCCTTACGTGTAACTTTCTGGCTCTGTTGGAGTCTCCTTCGGTCGGGCATCTGGCGATGATGTTGATCTTGTTAGGACCAAAAGTAGCTAGAGGGGGGGGTGAATAGCTTGTCGCGTTCGCTCGGTGCGCTTCGTTGCTTGTCGTTGCTTGTTTCTTCTTGGATGTGCAGCGGAAAATACAGAAACAAACACAAAACGCTAACACTAGGATTTTACTTGGTATCCACCTCACAAGAGGTGACTAATCCAAGGATCCACACCAACGCACACACCCTCCACTATGAATAACACTCCTTTATGGTAACTACCAAAGGCGGAGAAGCCCTACAACACTCTCAATACAAGAAGAAGAAAGGGAAATACAAGTTAAGCAAAAGCTTACAAGATGTGCAGTAAAAACCCTAACCCTAACTTCTTCCTCTTGCAATAGATCCGCCTCTTGACTTGGAAAGCCTCCAAGAACCTTCAAGAACTGGCGATCACGTGCTTGTAGAGAGTCGTGGAGGAGCTGGAATGAATCGAGAAGAGCTCGTGAAGAGATCCGAAGACCACGTCGCCTGCGGCCTTTAAACGCCAGCGGTCGGATCCCGATCGATTCGAATGTTCCAATCGATCGGAGGCTTTGGATCGATCCACGGATCGATCCGAGCGCTTATCGCGCTGGATCGATCCACGGATCGATCCGGTGATCGCCGCGAACAGATCCGCTGATCGATCGGGACCTCTGATCGATCCACGGATCGATCCGAGCTTTCAATCGATCAAATTGAATCGATCACAGTAGCGATCTGAATCGATCCACGGATCGATCCGATTTGGTTTTTGCCCAAAACCAAGTCCCAAACCTCCTAACCAACATCCGGTCAACCTTGACTGTTGGTACATCATGCCTCGCATCTGGTCACCCTTGACTGCTAGGACTCCCCACAGTGTCCGGTCAATCCTTTGACCCACTTGGACTTTTACTCGTCGTGCAAGTATCCGGTCACTCCATTGACCTACTTGGACTTCCACCGATGTCCGGTCAACCTTGACCCATCTGGACTTCCTTCCTTGCCAAGTATCCATCAATCCTTTGACCTACTTGGACTTTCCAACACCGGATGTCCGATCATCCTCGATCCATCTGGATTTCTTCCTTGCCCGGCTTCACTCACGGGACTTTCACCTAGCTTCACTCACTAGGGTTTTCATTCCGCTAGCTTCACTCACTAGGACTTTCACCGGCTTCACTCACCAGGTCTAGCTTCACTCACGGGACTTTCTCGCCTAGCTTCACTCACGGGACTTTCACCGGCTTCACTCACCAGGATTTTCATTACGCCTAGCTTCACTCACTAGGACTTTCACCGGCTTCACTCACCAGTTTCCTTCGCCTAGCTTCACTCACTAGGACTTCCTTCCGCCTAACATGCCAGTTAGGACTTCGATCAAGTATCAGGTCAACCTTGACCTACTTGACTCTTCTTGATCAATATCTTGTTGTCAAACATCTAAACCCTAACCAAGACTCGGCTTGGTTAACTAGGTCACCCTTGACCGAGGGAATATGCACCAACAATCTCCCCTTGATGTTTGACAATACCACAATAACACTTACAATCCCACATGTAAGTTAGGCTAATCCTATAGCCTCCTTCTTCATGCCACTAGGTAATGAACCCATAAATTAAGCTTTCCATTCTCCCCCTAAGAGGGCAAACTCCCTCTAGGTAATGAAAACCTAACTTACTTCCTTTCATTCTCCCCCTATTGGCACACATCAACCCCCTACAAAAAACATCAACCCGTCTTTGGACACACATCAACCTATGCTCCAATTTTGGGCATACTTCAACAACTCCATTTGTTGAAGACTCTCCCCCTGAAGAGTTGCTCATCGTGATCACAATTTTACTCATTGTGATCAACTCAATATTGAAGGTCCCATACCCTTCATTATCCTTAACTTCTCCCTCAGTGTTGACAAATACCCAACCTTGAGCATTTTCAACCACTTGAGTTGCCACTTGAAATGATGAGGATATCCACTCCCCATTTATCCCCATTTCAAGTTTAAATGCTCAACCTTGAGCAAGTTCACAACAGAAGGTTAACCACCTTTCAAGGTTCATGAAAAATAATTTTCATGTCTTTAAAGAGTCCCTCCCCCTAAAGACATGGTGGTAACTTCTGTCATTGCACCAACAATGACTTGGAATCCCTAAACCTTTAGGAAACCCAGATTTAGAAGTTTTGAGGTTCAAATGTTCAAAATTTGAAACTAACCTCAACCTAAACTTCAATGAAGTCTTCCTTTACCATTCCATCCTTGTTTTCAACATGAAAACACCCTTTTTATGTATACAAATGTATTTTAAGGGTTTGGAATGGTTACCTAGACTAAAATAGGTTCAACGTGCTGAAATCAGCTTTCCCGCCAAAATCAGCAACTTGGATCGATTGAAGTTGGGTTCCAATCGATTGAACCTCTCGAATCGATCCACCGATCGATTCAGACACCCTGGATCGATCGGTGGATCGATCCAGTGAGCTTCTGCTCGTGGAAAAGTTCTCAATCGATCCATGGATCGATTCAGGCACTCCAATCGATCCATGGATCGATCGGAGCTCTGATAGTTGTTGAAATTCCATTTCAGTCAACTTCAGAAACCCCTAGAAAATTCTACAAAAATCCAAAAATTATGAAATTTCGTGTAGACATTGTTTAGGGCATATATTATCAAGGAAAAATAGTTTTCTATGAAAATACATCATATTTTCAAAGATTGACACAAACTTGATAACTTGCAAAAACTTTAGTGTTTTCTTCAAGTTTGTGTCTAACTATTCAATGGTGATTACTATCAAAAGATAGCCTTCACCAAGGTTTTCCAAAAACACTTTTTTTTTTTTTTTTTTTAAAACCAATATCCCATCATGTTCCTTGGGCATAATGCACATGACTTGTACATTAGCTTTCCCAATGATGGGAAGACACATAGCTATGTGTTTTGATGAACCTAAAACTCAAAAGAATGCACTAAATCAACATTTTGAGTTTTGTTCATCTTTCTAACATCTCACTCATATCTAATGTGCACTAAAACACATACAAGTCATCTTATAGTCCTTTGTGAGATGTAGAGATTGGTTTTGCCCTAATCTAGGGATCATGCATACTATCTAGGCATTTTGGAGATATTAAACACCCACCTAGGATGTCACTTGTTAATAAGTGTTGGTAAATGCCTTTTGTCCTTGATTACAAGAAATTAAACTTAATGCATGATAATGTTATGGCATACATCAAAAGGAAATAATTTTCAAAAGAAAATATCCTATAACTACATGATGTATGAATGTCATGACATGGTATTTTTGTATTTTTCATAATAAGTCATGAATGCAAAAGTAGACATGATGTCATGGCATATGATGGGCAAACAATCATGGCAAGATTTAGCATAAATAAAATATACCTAGATTAACTATCTAAGTATTCTTAAAACCTTAGCTAAACTTACAACTTAAACCTAGATTGCCCTTAAGTGCGTCAGGAAAACGCCAAAACCTAAATTGGAATTTCTAATTCCCTTGATTAATTTATGCCAATTGAAATTAAGCATATTCCTCAAATGTTGGCATATTTCATTTTTCCACAAGAGTAGCACTTTAAAGTTAAGGCCCGGATTGTCTTAAATTTCCTAAGAACATACCAAAATCCCAACTTGGTAGCTCTTATGAATTTCCCAATATGTGCCTTTTAAGATTAAAATCAAATTTTCACCACTAGGCACATTTGACTCTTTCAAGGAGTAATTAATAGTTCCATTTCATTTTCAAAGGTTAGCAAAAACCTTGAAAATGCTCCTTAAGTGTCAATTTCCTCAAAGTTGGGTTAACTACCCTTCTAATTGGAGTTGACACTCTCTAACACATTTATGGGATAGAGAAGATGCTCCTAGGAACCCAACACCTATTTGTGCTCCTTGGATGCTCTAGGTACTCACTAGGGATAACTTCCCTAGATACCTTCCTAGTGACCTTGTTGGGCTTCTTAGAAGCCTTGGTCACATTTTCTAGGTCAACCCTAGGGATTTCTTCCCTTGTGACCTTCTTTGTGACCTTCTTTGACTTCTTAGAAGTCTTAGTCACATTTGTTGCAAAAATACTCTTAGGGATGACTTCCCTAGTATTCTTGACTTGACCACTAAACCTAGGGTTTGTTCCATAACTATATGGAACCCTATGATAACTAGGCACATCCTTCTTAGCCTTTGGTTTGTATCCCAAACCTCTATGGCTATTTGATGGCTTTGACTTTCCTAGCCCTAGGTTTTGCTCATTTTGCCCTTTTAGGATATTTTCCATCCTTTTTAGGGTCTTTTCCATTTTATCAAGTCTTGATCTCAAGACTTGATTTTCTATCATTAAATCCTTAGAATTTGGTTTTTCATTAAGTTCATGAGCATGTTGGTTTTTAGGCTTGTATCTAAAATCCTTAGAGTTATTGCCTAGACTTTTACCTACATTCCTAACCCTAGGAGTGATAGTCTTAGCATGTAGGGCCACATGCTTTTCCTTAAAGCCATCATGCTTTCTATTCTCATGGTAAATTGCATTAAAATGATAAAAATTAGAACTATCATGCTTTTTACCATTTTGCAAAGGAATAGGCTCAATGAAAGTTACCTTCCTTTTTACCTTGGAGGCTCCCCCTTGACTAGTGCCTCCTTGAGCCTTGACCTTCTTCTTCCCCTTGGGGCATTGACTACGATAATGCCCCTTTTGATTGCAAGAGAAGCATATAATATGCTCCTTGCTCTTCTTTGTGTTGGGGATGGCCTCCTTGGGCTTCACCTTGCCCTTTTGTGCCACTTGGCCCTTCTTCTTGGCCAAGTTGGGACACTTGCTATTGTAGTGCCCACTTTCCCTACACTCAAAACATATTATATGATTTTTATTTTTAATTGAAACATTTATACCTTCTTGTGTAGGGATGGCACTTGCTCCTCCATTTGCTATTTCTTGAATTTCGGAGGTGGCACCATCTTCTTCTTCTTCACTTGACCCGGATGTAGAAGCTTCTCCTTCTTCTTGATCCGGCGTCACCAAGGATTGCTCCCCCACAATCCTAGAGGTGGAGGCTTCATCATCTTGAATATGAAACAAGGAGTATGCTCCCTCCTTGTTCCCTTCGTTGCATTCCCTTGAGGATGAAGCTTCTTGGATTTCCTCTTCTTCGGAGGTTGAGCATCTCTCAACCTCGGAATCCTCCTCTTGGTCTTGCTCCAAAGAGTCACCCTCTCTGGATTCTTCTTGATCTCGTACAGTGGAGGGGATCTCTTCATGAAGCTTGGCCAATTTGCTCCAAAGCTCCTTGGCATCTTCGAATTCTCCAACTTGAGCCAAGATGTGGCTAGGCAATAAGTTGACCAAAAGCTTGGTCACTTTGTCATTTGCCTCGCCCCTTTGAATTTGCTCCGAGCTCCATCTGCTTTTCTTTAGAAGCTTGCCCTTGGAGTTCGTTGGAGCTTTGAAGCCTTCCATTAGAGCAAACCATTGCTCTATCTCCATCATAAGAAAGTTTTCGATTCTTGATCTCCAAGAATCAAAACTTGTGGAAGTGTATGGTGGAGCCACCCTTGTGTCAAATCCAAGTCCATCTTGGAATTGCATCTTGAAGTTGAGCTTGATGAAGTCTTGAACTTGAAGAATTTGCTCCAACTTCTTCACCCTCTAGCTTTTCTTGATATGCTTGACCCTTCCGGCGATGATTCCGGTGAAGAGCGGCCTCGCTCTGATACCACTTGTTAGGACCAAAAGTAGCTAGAGGGGGGGGGGGGTGAATAGCTCGTCGCGTTCGCTCGGTGCGCTTCGTTGCTTGGCGTTGCTTGTTTCTTCTTGGATGTGCAGCGGAAAATACAGAAACAAACACAAAACGCTAACACTAGGATTTTACTTGGTATCCACCTCACAAGAGGTGACTAATCCAAGGATCCACACCAACGCACACACCCTCCACTATGAATAACACTCCTTTATGGTAACTACCAAAGGCGGAGAAGCCCTACAACACTCTCAATACAAGAAGAAGAAAGGGAAATACAAGTTAAGCAAAAGCTTACAAGATGTGCAGTAAAAACCCTAACCCTAACTTCTTCCTCTTGCAATAGATCCGCCTCTTGACTTGGAAAGCCTCCAAGAACCTTCAAGAACTGGCGATCACGTGCTTGTAGAGAGCTGTGGAGGAGCTGGAATGAATCTGAGAAGAGCTCGTGAAGAGATGCCGAAGACCACGCTCGCCTGCGGCTTTAAACCCGACGCGGTCGGATCCCGATCGATTCGAATGTTCCGAATCGATCGGGGCTGGATCGATCCACGGATCGATCCGAGCGCCGTGCTCAGAAGCGCGCTGGATCGATCCACGGATCGATCCAGCGCTAATCGCGGCGACATCGTCCCGATCGATCGGCCGATCGATCGGGACCTGATCGATCCACGGATCGATCCGAGCTTTTCATTGGAAGAATCTGGATCGATCCACTGATCGATCCACAGCCTGGATCGATCCACGGATCGATCCAGCATTTGGTTTTTGCCCAAAACCAAGTCCCAAACCTCCCTAACCAACATCCGGTCAACCTTGACCTGTTGGTACATCATGCCTCGCATCTGGTCACCCCCTTGACCTGCTAGGACTCCCCACCAAGTGTCCGGTCAATCCCTTTGACCCACTTGGACTTTTACTCGTCGTGCCAAGTATCCGGTCACTCCATTGACCTACTTGGACTTCCACCAGATGTCTGGTCAACCTTGACCCATCTGGACTTCCTTCCTTGCCAAGTATCCAGTCAATCCCTTTGACCTACTTGGACTTTCCAACACCAGATGTCCGATCATCCTTGATCCATCTGGATTTCCTTCCTTGCCTGGCTTCACTCACCAGGACTTTCACCTAGCTTCACTCACTAGGGTTTTCATTCTGCCTAGCTTCACTCACTAGGACTTTCACCTGGCTTCACTCACCAGGATTTCCTTCTGCCTAGCTTCACTCACCAGGACTTTCTTTCTGCCTAGCTTCACTCACCAGGACTTTCACCTGGCTTCACTCACCAGGATTTTCATTCTGCCTAGCTTCACTCACTAGGACTTTCACCTGGCTTCACTCACCAGGATTTCCTTCTGCCTAGCTTCACTCACTAGGACTTCCTTCTGCCTAACATGCCAGTTAGGACTTCCCAGTCAAGTATCCGGTCAACCTTGACCTACTTGACTCTTCTTCGATCAATATCTTATTGTCAAACATCTAAACCCTAACCAAGACTCAGCTTGGTTAACCAGGTCACCCTTGACCTGAGGGATATTGCACCAACAGATCTCGCCTCGAGATGCGTTGCCCCTATTCTCCTCCTCTCGAGCGGATGGTCGAGGTCGTTCATGCGACGCCCGATGGTGGGCTCCGGGCTGCTGACGATGCTGCCGCTCAGGGGATCTCCTTTCTATTCTTTGAACGGGGCTTCGTTGTCGATGTCGCCCGTCTGGTGAAGGTGACCGGTGGCGGTAACTCTTTGGCGCAGGATGAGTGATGGGGGGAGGCTCCGATAGTCACGGGTGTTGTGAGTAGCTGCCTGATGGAGTGAACAAAACATCGAGGTCCATACCTTCCCCTTGGGCTTGGGCCGATCAGCCGTGACTTGCTGGACGACGTGCGGCCGAGTGTGCTGATGAGGACGGGCGGCTTCGGCTCGCGGTCCTCTGGGGGGCTGGTGACTGACGGGATGCTTCCGCTCGGCGGAAGCTGGTTGGTCATTCAGGGCTTCCTTTCTTCTTGCCGCCTGGGTTTCCTCCACATTGATGTACTTGTTGGCCTTATGCAACATGTGGTCGTAGTCCCGGGGCGGCTTCCAGATGAGCGAGCGGAAGAAATCATCGTCCACGAGCCCTTGCGTGAACGCGTTCATCATTGTTTCCGAGGTGACCGTTGGAATGTCCATGGCCACCTGGTTGAAGCGTTGGATGTAAGCTCGGAGCGATTCCCTCGTGCCTAGTTTGATGGCGAATAGGCTGACACTGGTCTTCTGATAGCGTTTGCTACTCGCGAAGTGGTGGAGAAAAGCCGTGCGGAACTCCTTGAAGCTTGTTATTGATCCGTCCGGCATCCTTCGGAACCACCGTTGTGCCGACCCAGAAAGGGTGGTGAGGAATACTCGACACTTCACCCCATCCGTATATTGATGTAAAGTGCGGTGTTGTCGAACTTACCTAGATGGTCATCCGGGTCGGTGGTCCCGTTGTCTTCCCTGATCGCAGGGGGCACATAATACTTCGGCAGTGGATCACGCAGGATGGCATCTGAGAATTGCTGATTGATCCGCTCGGGTGACGCGTCCGTTCGGGGTGCTTTTCCTTTTCTGACGTCCCGGACGGGTGCTTCGTCCGATGAAGATCCTTTGTCTTGATTAGCTTGCGCGGCCTCCGAGGGTGTCTGGAACAGAGCCCTATGAAAAGGTATCGGGGCGGGTGGCGCCCCCATCTGGGTGCCGGTCAATCCCTTATTTTGCCCCCATATTGAGAGCTGCTTCGGCCGCTCTTCGGGTGCCGCTCGACCCCTCGATGCTGATGTCGCCTGCTGCGCTGCCCGCTCGGCCTGAGCTTTCTGCTGCTGCTCCACGATTTTTGCTGCTCGCGCTTGGATGAGTGCTTCGAGCTCCTCAGGAGAGAGCATTACCAGAAGTTGGAGTTCAGCTTCTTCTATCTTCTAGGCTCGGATTCAGGTGTGTTCCCACAGACGGCGCCAATTTAATCCTGTCCGAGCGCTGAGTCGACGGACGCTGGGGACGTGGCGCTCTCCGCTGTCTCCGACGGGTGGTGTAGATCTCCGACGAACCTGCAAAGAAGCCGAGCCGGGAGGGGTTTCCCGACGATGACCCTCCGACGCTCAAGTCAGGCAACGAGAAATGATAGAGGCAGCGTAACTGTGGCTACAGTGAGGATTGCGCATACCTTCGTCGACGTCTAGGGGTCCTTATATAGGACCCCGGGGAGGTGCGAGCACGCTTCTCGATGCGTGTACGCTTCCCCAAACATACCTTAATGAGCCCATG
Organism: Zingiber officinale; assembly: GCF_018446385.1. Lineage (NCBI taxonomy): Eukaryota > Viridiplantae > Streptophyta > Magnoliopsida > Zingiberales > Zingiberaceae > Zingiber > Zingiber officinale. The sequence continues at coordinate 34,513,929 of NC_056004.1, read as the reverse complement.
TCAGAAAAGTACCTCTGACGCCATTCCGCAATCGTCCGAGCATATCCCGGATGTGACGGTGGAAGCTTCCACCGTATGATCCTATGTACGGCTCGACCGCCAACCCTGCTGTCTTTCGGCAGTAGACGTCTCGAGGATGATATTATCCCCTGTCTCCTTTGTCCTCTTGCACCTCCTGTCTGTTCCAGGGCCGAGCTATTCGGCCGCTCGGCAGGCATATCACTTTTGACCCGGTTGTAGGTATCGGTCCGACTGGGAGGACTCCCGGTCGTATGCTCGGATGAGATTGCTCCTGCTTGTCTTTGTTGCCTTGTGCCCCGGCCGAACGGACAGTCCGCTCGGCCCTGAAACCTTTTTACATTGAGCATCGAAAACCCGACCTCTAGTCGGGTTGTCTTTTATTCGGCTCGGGGGATTCCCGGTCAGTCGGCCATCTCATTCCGGTCGGTCAGGTGGTCGGTCGACCCTCTCAGTCCGGTTGGTCGGGTCTCAGGGTTGAATCTCTTGACCTTTGACCTCCACGTGTCGTTGACCTTCCGCCAACGAGGATCCCCCGTCCTTACCACCGAATTAGTCCTAATCAAGTCGTCATCCAATTGAGTTCCTAATGTTCCCGATGATAGACACTTACCTGCCATACACTTGGTTCATATTTCTAAGACTACACAAGGTCTCAAAGGACTACTCGGAATCAAGAAAAATATAACATTTATTTCCCTAGTAACCTAACTCGATTTCAAAGGGATAAATTGTTAGTTTCTACTCACAACAATTATTTTTTAATCCCTTATTCGTCATCATTTTTTTGGTGCTTTGAAGGTGAAGCACTAATACAAATACAAATGTGAATGCAAATGTAGAGATTTTTTATTTTTTCCAAATGAGTTGACATGATCTAAAGTCATCCAGTAACCAAAATGCAATCCAAGAAATCACCATGGAAAATAAAGTACTAAGCAAATAGGATGAGTCATGACTATTCCAATGATATCTACCATTCAAGCTTAAGTAAAATGAATGCAAAATCCTTAAGGTTAGGTTAAAACTCGAACTTGTCTCTGTACAATACTTAGCTAATTTCATGCTACTAGAGATAGAGAAAAGAGGTACACTAAACATACTAGCATTATACCCATAGCAACATAAATCAAGAAATGAACATGCAAATAATTTTGCTATTAGACAAAGTAGTGAGGAATGATGGTCTCAATATACTACAAAATAATTTAAAAGACAGTCAAAATGATGATCAAAGCAAAACAATAACAAAAATGTAAGCAAAGATGGAAGCTAAAATCGAAACAAGCAAAACAAACAAAAATGCAAACAATCAAAATAAATGAAAAAACTAAAAGTGAAGCAAGACAAATGAAAGTGCAAGAAATATAAAGGAAAGAAAGTGCAAAAGACTCAAGCTGTGCAAACCCGCCCCCCCCCCCCCCAAACTTAAACTGTTCATTGTCCTAATAAAATCAGTATGGTGGTGGAGGTGGGGGAAAGTGATTGATTAGAGAAAAAAGAAGAGAGATCTTATGAAAGGAGGTGGATCTTAAGGGAGAAGGAGGAGGAGATGAGTGATTTTTTTTAATTTGAAATTAGGTTTTGGATCTAGATCTTAAAAAAAGGAGTTTAAGATCTAGATTTGAAAAGTAGAAGAAGAAGGTTCGAGGAGGAAAAGGATTGGGGAGGAAGAGTGAGTAGATAAGTTAATTTTAGCAGGGGTGTGTCACGGACTCGGCACGACTGTGTCTTATAGACACAGCTTGGTCTAGGGTATCTTTGCACTACCGTGTCGGGTGACATGACCTGTTTCTTCTTCTTTTCAGCCAAACCCATACAACCATGTCAATTGGCATGGGTTGTGTTTGCTTCTTGTCTGTCATCCTCACACGATCGTGTGATGGCACATGACCATGCTCTTCTTCCTCTCGACTGGGTTCGCACGGTCGTATGAAATCACACGACCACATTTTTCTTTTTTTCTGCAAGTTCCACACGGGCCGTGTGATATCACACAGCCAAGTACTCTCTCAACTCTGTTTGTGTCACACGGCAGGCTCTGTAGAGTGTACAAGGGTTGAGTTTTCTCCTTCTTGACTTCTCCAATGCCTCCATGCCCATGAGAAAATCATGGCCAGCTCATGGAGGTGACTCACAACCTGAAAATAGAATAAAAAAAATACTTGAATAAACTAACTAAAAGAAAAAAATTAAAAGCAAAACTAACGAAAAAGAACTTTTGGGTTACCTCCCAAGAAGCGCTTGTTTTAGGTCATTAGCTAGACCCCATCTCTGTTAACATGACTTATACCCAAGGAGGCACGACATTCCCTCCTTGGGTTGGTGCTACTAAATCTTCCTTCATTCTGGTCCTCACAGGGCAGATGTACTTTCATTGTCTATTGGGGGCCTTCTCACAATTCTTGTCGGATCATGTGTTTCATCCGACGGCCTCCCATGAGGATGGAAGTTTCATTCCTCAATTTTATATGCATCCGCCCCATTGCTAATTCAAAATCGTACATGAGGTTTTCACCTCATGTGGCTCCTCGTTCAATTCTTTCAAAATAATTGGATCCTTTTCTTCGTTCGAGAATCTCCTAACTTATTCCACCCCGTGAAGAGTAACTAAGGCCAATTCAGTCATGTTTTCATGTTCCAATCGACCACTTACCATTTATGATCAAAGGAAAGGGGAAGATTATTCTTTTTACCAAACATATGCGGATCAAATCACGATCTTATAATCTTATAATAAGATAAGAACAAGAAATCTTTCTCGATGAATCCCTTTGCCCCTTATTTTCCGAGAATAAAAAAGATCCTTTTCGAGTTTGAATATGTTCATTTGGAATCTGGGCTCTTCTATCTTCTACCTATTTTTTATTGAATATCTACTTTTTTTTGCTTTATTCTTTATTTCATTTCAATTTTCTTTACCTCTCTTTTCTTTTTATTCCTTTCCACCATTCTTTAAGTTCTCATAGGTTTGTTGATCCTATAGAATCTGACCCATTTTCTCATTGAGTGAAGGGTATGAAATAAATCAGATTTATTTTTCGATCAAAAACAAAAAAAGTACTATGTGAAATCTTCAATTTTTTTCTCTTCCTCTATCCCTACCCCATAGCATAGGTACAACGTTTGAATCAATAGAGAACCTTTTCTTCTGTATGAATAAATATTATTACATTCTAATTCCTTCCCGATACCTCCCAAGGAAAATCCTGAATTGGATCCAAAATTGACGGGTTAGTGTAAGCTTATCCATGCAGTTATGCACTCTTCAAATAGGGGAATTCATTTTCTGAAAGATCTTGGCTTTCGTGTTTTTGTGAGTCGTTCGAGATCCTTTTGATGACCTATGTTGTGTTGAAGGAATATCCATATGATCCGATCGATTGCGTAAGGCCCGCAGTAGCAATGGAACCGAGGAAAATATACAGAAAAGATAGTTTTTTCTATTATATTTAGTATTTGTTAGCGATCACGGTTCAGTGAGTCCTTTCTTCCGTGATGAATTTTTGGCATCAATCCTACATTTTGTCTCTGTGGACCAAGGAGAAAGCGGGTTCAACGGGAAGAGGGTTGTACCATGAGAGAAACAAAGAGGTCAACCTGCTCCAAATATACAACATGGATTCCAGCAATGCAATGGAGTTGGATCCTGGTGTCGATCCGAATGAATCAGTCTTTCCACATAGGTAAATCTTTGTCTGCTAGGCAAGAGGATAGTAAGTTACAAATTCTGTCTTGGTAGGATATGTATTTCTATTACTATGAAATTAATATTTCTATAACTACGAAGTTTCATCCGAAGTCCTTTGGCGGCTTCCGGATGAGTGATCGGAAGAACTCTTCTTCGGTGAGACCTTGGGCGAAGACGTTCACCGGCACTTCTATAGAGATCGAGGAAATATCCATGGATACCTGGTTGAAGCGCTGAATGTAGGCCCTTAGTGTCTCCCTGAGCCCTTGCTTCAAGGATAACAGGTTGACACTGGTCTTATAGTGGCAGCGACTACTTGCGAAATGGTGTAGAAACGTCGCTCAGAAGTCATTGAAGCTGTGGATTGATCCGTTAAACAATCTCTTGAACCATCGTTGTGCTGATCCGAATAAGGTGGTGAGGAAGACCCGACACCTCACCCCATCAGTGTACTAATAAAGTGTGGCCGCATTGTCAAACTTGGTCAAGTGGTCATCCGGATCGATAGTTCCGTTGTATTCCCCGATCGCCAGCGGGGTGTAGTGCCTCGGTCGAGGGTCATCCAAAATCCCCTGCGAGAATTGTTGATTGATCCGCTTAGGTGAATCATCTTCCCTTGGTGACTTTCCTTTTCGCACGTCTCGAACGGGTACGTCATCCGAGGAAGACTCCCGGTCCTTGTCCAGTCGACCCCTTTCTTCTGATGGAGTCTGGAACAACGCTCGATGAAAAGAGATCGACGTATTGGGTGCATCCCTATATGTACCGGTTGACTTCTTGTTTTATCCCCAAACGGATACATTCTCCACTCGGTCTCCATATCTTGCTTGATGCCCCGCTGCTGATGCTGCGGGCTCATGCGCTTGGCGCTCGGCCAACGCTTGTTGCTATTGCTGCTCCACTATCCTTCCCGCTCGGGATTGTATAAGCATATTGAGTTCCTCCTTTGTCAGCGTCCCGTGGTGAGTCGTCCAACGTCTTCCATTTTTCTCATTTTGGATGCAGGTTATGTTCCTATCCAAAAATGGGAGGGTGGAAAACTGGGGATGTGGCTGCTGCGCTGACTGGCTATAGAATGCGCTCCGCTTTGCAAAACAAGTAATGTCAGTGTCGAGCCAGGAAAGTGGTCCTCAGCGTTGGCCCTCCGACGCTCAAGTCAGTCACCGGAAGTGTAGAAGGAAGCAAAGCAACAGTAATGCAAGCGTAAACAGTAATAACGCGTACCTCCACCGGTGATGGACCCCCCTTTATATTGAGCCTTGGTGGGTACCATGCACGCTCCTCGAGGCGTAGACATGTTTTCCAATATGTCCTATGAAAGAACCTGTTAGGAAAGTACCTTTCACACCATACCTTAACAGGGCATGCATATTCCTGACAAGACAGTAGAAGCTTCCACCGTACGATCTGCTTGTTGATTATGCCTCGTGTCAACGGCACTATCTCCTAGAAAAATATCGAGAGATACGATAATGGTCCAGCTGCTTGGCCGAGCGGGGTAGCCGCTCGATCGGGACTCCTCTGCTCTGTCAGCTTTAGAGAGATGGCAAGGGGTCTCGCTGCTTGACCGAGCGGGGTAGCCGCTTGGTCGGGATCCCTCCGCTCTGTCGACCTCAATTCCTCTTCCCTGCGGTGACTGTGCAGTAGCATGCCCTCCCCGTTCGGACAAGTTCTCAGGTCTCCTTAGTGTCCTGCTACTTCACACTAAGTGTCCGACTAGCTTACCATATTATCTGAGCTAGATGGTTGGCCCGCTCAGATACTTATTACCCGACCGACCTTTGTAGCCTCTTGTCGATCGGACTCTGGGTGCCTGCCCCAACCGACCGTTGTAGCCGACCTCTGCTCGACCACCGTAGGCGAGCCTTTTGATACCTTGGTGTTGACTACATTGACTTTGACCTTCACCTCGGCGGTTGATCCGTGCCAAGTGGGCCCCCCTCTATCACCGCATCACTTGACCTCTTCTCATATATTATCCAAACATTGAAACTTAAGATCAAATACACTTAAGCTTAGTTAAACATGTCAACCTTGACCTGAGAATGATTGCACCAATATTCTCCCAACACAATGAGCTTGATAACTACACAAACTGAGCAAGGCAAGGCAAAACAGGGTTGTTCTTACGGTGTCAACAAAACGGTAGCAAACACGAGAAGAGGAAAAAATGCAAGAGCCTAGGGAAACTTTTGTTGCTGGAAGAGGCAGTAGTAGATGTTGTGTTTTTTACTTATTGGAGAAGAGAAAGGAGAAGAAAAGAAAGCTCTTGTGCTTAAAAAGAGGTGAGAAAAATATTGTGGAGAAGAGAATGAGAAAAAGGAAATGGGGAAGAAGACAAAGCGAAATAAAAGAGAGAGATGAGCAAAGCCATTGTGGTGGCATACGAGATGATTGAGGCTAGCTATAACATGCGTAGGGAGAAAAATAAAGGGAAAAAATGATTTTTTCAAAAATACCCTAATTTGTTTTAAATTGATCGGATATATTAAAATGATAAACTTGGTTTAGTTATAACTTGATTAAATCAATTCCAAATCAATCTGGATTTGAACTAACATAATCTTTATATCCGCGTATATCTATTGGGTTTAATTTGAATCTAATCCAATTAATTTAATTTAGTTTCCTCATCTTTGTGTTATATGATTTAGTTCATCTATTTATTATTATATATTTTATTTTTAAAATTAATATTTAAATATTTTCTCGTAAAAGTAGTATCAATAGATAACTTAGATGAAGGACTTTCTAAATATATAACAAATTTGAATTTTTTTACTATGAACGAGGATGAATAAGTTGATCAAAGTGATGACAAAGACTTTTTAAATATATAATATTAATTATTATTTTTAAATATGAGAAGACGGTCGCACCTCTGGTATCCATGTGGCTACATGACTGTGTTTAAGTTTGTTTTTAATAAGTTATTTAAATTTATTAATTTAATTGATCTTTATATATTAAATAAACATAAATAAATTTTTATCAATGAACGTTTGATTCACTAACGACCTCACCACTGTTTGGATTTCAAAGTGGAGCTTGATAGTTTCACATTATCCGATCACTCTTGGTCTTGTTGTGTCAGGGCGAAGTTAGTTCACTGGCTTTGCTTCTTTTGGCTCTGCAAAGTGGAAGTGCAGACTGAGTGCAGTGCTTTTAGTCTGCTGTAGAAGACTCATCTACTTAACCAGACGAAGCAAACTTCTTAGATATTGTTGCATGGATTGAAGAGAAGGTTTGCAAAGATACCAAGAGGCACGAGAGCTATATATCTGAATAAATTATTGGGATCCAGGCCTGTTGGGTTGGGCCTGAATTCACAACTTTTCTCGCCAAATGCATTTCACAGAAAGAAAAATCATGATCATGCATGTTCTTGGTGTAGACGTCCACTGAATAAGAAATCAGACTACAAGAGGGAACATATGCCCATCTTAATCAGCCTCCATCAGCGAGATCTGTAATCAAAGCACACCTTCGATACCTATCACTGTTAAGGCCTGTCCAATTGAAGATGGCTGGAATAATCTTTCTGATACTCTACTGCTTAGAAGCTTCGTAAGTTTGCAACTACATGGAATTTGGAACAACACTTGCTTGGAATGCAAAGATTTTGTGGCATGAAGAAGCCAGAAATATCCACCAAATAATAGAATCAGATACTACTGCGATGCATTAAGCAACTGATATGGGATGTCATGGGGAATATCATTATTTTATGTGGCCATTTCATTTGTTGCGTGATCCTTGCTGTTGATCCTTGTTTGTTTAGTCCCCAATTTCTTGATCAAGTTTCAAAGTTGCATTAATATTGCAGGTTGATGACAGCAATGTTTGTTAATCTTATCGCTATGTTTGCATCTTAGAACTTAGTGCTACTGCCCGACGAAGAGAAAGCAGATATTCTTTCCTTCTTTACGAAGCAGTATGTGCATGTGAATGATTCAAGTGTTCTATTTCCATCAAATGATTAGGAACATAAACTAGTAGTCTTCTACTTTGAATAATCAATTTGCATGCTTCTTCTTTAGACCATTCAAAAATTGATGATTTTCAACTTCTTTTGTTTAACAATTAAGCACTAACTAGCCTAATTAATTTGTAGCTGCATGCAATTGTTGGGGAAACAATGCATGGTAGACTAGGCAATGTGGGTGAAGCTTTTTGATAAAATTAAATTAAATATGCATTTCTGAAAAGCTTATGATTTTTTTTTCCTTGTTAAAGCTGGTAATGGCATAATCATTGTACTGTCATTACAATGCATGTTGTTTAAAATAATAGAGGGCAATCGATCTTGAAGTAATTAAAAAGCTTCTCTTGCTTTTTTCTCCGAAGCAAGATGAAAAAAGGCAAAAAAAAAGCTAAGTAAAAGATCCAAGCCGTAGATGAATCTTTGACAAGACAAGCTGAATCTTTAGCTTTAAGGTCGTCCATGGAAGTGCAAGACAGACATTCTTTAGCATGAAACGAAAGGCACCACCAACAGTCGCTGGGCCAAGACAGAAAGCATGCATGCAGTGGTGCAAATGGATGTCTGCTAGAGTGAGTAGGCAGCTAGATATCGTATCGACAGCTAGCGAAGCTGATGAAAGTAGGGCACTTTCTCACTTTAATCGACTTTGATTTGATTCAAGTGGAATGAGTTAAGGTGTCAACAAGATGGTCGAGAGTATGATAATCAAGCACGCAGGTTCTGATTATTGCAAGCATGAACTAAATCTGAGGATTTTCAAGGATATATAGAAGTGAGCAACGACATTGCATGATGCATGATGTTATATATATAGGCAATGACGTATCTCCATGTTCTTAAACTATATATGAATTATTTTCTATATTGGATTCTCTTGAGGATGGAGAATTATTAACTATCAACAGTACTATTGATCTAAGAATAAGAGAGTTTAAGCTAAAAGATTGATCATAATTACTCTATCCATTGAAAAGAAAACCTAAGAACATGGTAAATGGACACAAATTAAATACTTTTATCTTTAGTGTTTTGACCATTAATGTAGGAAGAATCAAATTAACTTTATTCTGTTTTTCATTTAGCTAGTGTTTGAAAGCTGATTTAGTGTTTTCACTTGTGGCCCACTGGTCCAAACACTTGCTTCAATTCAATGTCCCATCTCCTTTTGCTTTGTTTGTGACGCATCTTCAACACCCTGTGCATCCATTCCATGGCTCTTTCTCGAACGTCATCGTCATCATTATTCTTAGACTTGTGATGCTTCTTAATAAGTCATGAATTAACGAATACCATGTGACATATAGTTGATCTTCAAGAAACAAAAGTTAGGATAATTCATTCTACTTTTTAGATCGTTTAGGAGTGCTTATAGGTCTTTCTTTTTCATTCTATTAATATTTCTTCGGGATGAACTTAGTGTTTTATAATAAAGTAGAAGTTCATTCAGTTCTTAAGAAGTGAGAACAATTTGAAATGAATTTGGAGTAGTTTAAGATGAACTTGGAGTAATTTATGTTGATCGCCATAGCAGTATATGTATAATCTGATCCTCAAAGCTTCAGGCGGACTTATGTTCACCCATAAATAGTAGTAAATCTTTGTTTACAAGATTTGTTGTCTAGCGTGAAGATCATGCACTCAGTGGACCTGAACACTGACACAAGTATCACGAGTCATCCTCCTTTTCGAACCTTTTAAAAAGAAGTCATTAATTCGCCTTGTTTAATTTATTCGAATCGGAACCCTGTGAGATCCAGGTCTGGGTGGGAGTGCTCCAAACTTTGGGAAGTTGTCTGCTGATTGAATCAATGTAACCTAAAAAGCAAGCTATTGGAGGCTGCATATATGCCTTCGGAATGTCGGCCAGCCATGACGCTGGAAAAACATATATTCCTTGCCTACTCGCCTTCCCTAGTGTCCTGATACCTCGCAACTAAATAAACAAAACAACATTAATTGATTCAGTGGTGGAGTTGTTACCTGTAGAAGTAATTCGAGTTGATATATAGAAAACCTAAGTGCATGCATTGACTTGGATACTGAGATTGTAGGAATCGATACACAACGAGGCTTCTCCTTCACGTTGCATGATCGTTAGGCTGCTGCTCTAGATGTCAAATTCTGTTAACTTATCATTCATGTTTCCGAAACAGAGAGGGGGTGGGGGACAACAACGAAAGCATCTGAAGCAGACCATGCACTACATGGGCATCTGTGGCTGTTCCTTTTGTGTCTTACACATGTCTTCCCCGGAATTGACACTGTAAGGATGCCATGGCTGCATTCGATCGATATAGCGAATTCGTAGTCACGATCACCAATTTGGCTAGTGAATCTAAAGCAAATGGTGGATGCATCGGCAGGGCCTTAGGACTTGTTTAGAATGAGTATGTGTATGTATAAATGTGACAAAAGGTGATTCGTACGTCTCAGTGTCAATTCGTTACTAGACCAATACAGAGGAGTTAAATCAAGGATGACTACTAGTCATTAGTGCAGTAGCCAAGACATGGGAGAAGGTATGCTCGGACGTGTTAAATTTCGACCTTATTATGTAATATAGCAATATTTCATATCTCAATCACCGTACCACCCAGAGGGATAGTATATGCGTGTATAAAAAACCGATGGGAGGAATTTCATTCCACCTTCCATTGTTTATCTAGAAGACATCAAAACACAATGATAGAGATTGAGTGCATGAATATTGATAGGCAAACCTCCTAATCTTTGTCATCAAGTTTGGGGTCGGTCATCATAGACAATAGCTTGAGTGATACAACTAAGTTTTTAGATGTAGCCCAAATAATGGACGCATGACATTTCTGACGTAATAGTCAGAGGTTAATTCTCATAAACTACTAATTTGAGATTTATCCTATCATGCATCTAACGTTTGTGTCCCTATATTCTCCCTCTATATCGATAAGGTCGATACTATGGGGGCCGTTAAGATAACGAATCTATTTTTTTGAATGATACAACTAGCAATCGTGAGAGGACCACTAATATGATGATATCATATTGAGTGGTACAACTAACTAATCCCCACAAACATAGATGAGATGATAAATGAATGAAAATTTGCTACTTGAGGTTGAGGGGTCGAACTCTGGGGTTGGCAGGGTGTAACTCCCTGCACCCTATATAACTTATCCCACCAACCATTTATCTTATTAATCATCATGATTTATCTCCTCTTAAGATTAGCTGAGGAAGTCGCTGGAGGCAAGCGACTTCACCTTTTTACCAACTAATACAATTGGCATGCTCAAATCAAGTAATTCTATACTCCTTGTCTTTTTTACCCTAAGACTAGCCTACTTGACTAGCTCGACCGTATACCCAGCCCACGTAGGTCTAGGGTTTAGGATTTAACCTTTCAAGTCAACTCGACTAGTCCAACACGCTCAGACGACGTAAATGACTTGATTAATTCACATAGATTAACGATGTATAACGATGTGACCATTACAATTAATTTGAATGATCTCCGAGATCCAATTGGTTCAGCCGGTCAACATTATTCGCTTAGAATTTATTTGACTGGTTCACTTTTGGTCCAATCGATTTAATTGGTCTACTCGAACAATTTCACTAGTCTATTAAGTTTGATCAACCTGTTAAGTTTGATACTCTGTCTATTTCCCTTGCTGGACTTGGCCAATCTGCAGTTTAATTTTAGTCAACTACTTGATTTGATATGTTTATCTAATTCCACGGATTTGATTGACTTGATTGGACCCCTCTAATTGTTTGATTTGATTGAGTTGACTTTATTTGACCGTCTTGCGTAATTTATTTATTTTATCTATCTAAATTAAAATTTTAAAATAATAAATACTTATAAATTTATATTGTTGTTCCTATAAAATTATTTAACTTTAAATTACCTATCAGCATAAATACTGAAGAATATGTATATATGAACATCCATATCAATTTTTCTATCAATATCTTTAAAATTTAAAGTAAATCATTAACTTTATTAAATTTAGATAATCTTTTTTCAATGCATGCTATATCAACTACTCTATAATTTATCATATCTTTATTTATTATTATTATTTCTCTCTCTTTTATATTTTTTTATTATTCATTTAATGTTTATGGTAGTATTTTCATTCCCTAAATTTAGGGAGTTACTTGTTCATAGAATCTAAATTTAAGAAATTAGTAGAGAATACAAGGAATTTTTTTAGATAAAATATAAAATTTAAGATAAAATATATATTTAGAGTATATGATGTGGATGTTCTAAATATTGTTAAAAATTCATCTTTAATCTGGGGTGAAAAAATATATGGATGGTAAGCGGGTTGCTACTCGTCTATGTTGTTTGTCCATTTCTAGATAGCTTTCGATTGAGACGATTAATATATGAGATATTGTTATCATAAAATTTAAAATTCAAATCTCAACCTAATTAAAGTAAATATCTCTCATACGTGTATCAAATATATTTATTTTTTTACCACCATTTTAATAGAGCCTTCGGACGTCCCGACAACCTAATCATGGATGAACAATCGGGAAGCATATAACCTGTTATATATGTACATGTATACATATCTCGAATGAGAAGAAAGATTCTAAATAATTGGCAGCCTCATCACACCACTGGCAAATGCCACTGGGCCCCACCTAATGCTTCCCCGTCGGATGCAACTGACTCACACCTCCCGCGCTCGCATAAAGACGCTTCCGTCACGGTGCCTCGGTGATTTTATAAATACGCGCCCAAATGGCCAGTCCCTTGCCCAGGAGACTGAGCAGAGCAGTGCACCAAATTGCATCTCATCTCCTCTCCTCTTCACACTCCTGACCTCCCTCCCAAGCTCGAACAACCAAGATGGAGAGCTACACCAAGCTATTCCAAAGGTGCAAGCCCTATGTGGCGATGATCTCCCTCCAGTTCGGCTACGCCGGGATGAACATCATCACCAAGGTCTCCCTCAACCACGGCATGAGCCACTACGTCCTCGTCGTCTACCGCCATGCCTTCGCCACCTTGTCCATCGCCCCCTTCGCCCTCGTCCTCGAGAGGTACGTACTCATTCCGCTTAATTACTCTTCACTTCACGTTCTAATTAATTGACCATGCATTAATATCATCCATGCATGACGATGTTAATTACGATTCACAGGAAAGTTCGACCCAAGATCACTTTCCCAATCTTCCTGCAGATATTTGTACTAGGGCTCCTCGGGTGCGTGTCTTGAAGGAGTTAGTTAATGCATGTTGCAAGGCTTTTAACATTATATAATATTCTGCATGTGTGTGCTAAATTTTCAGGCCGGTTATCGATCAAAACTTCTACTACGCTGGACTAAAGTTCACCTCGCCAACCTTCTCCTGCGCCATGAGCAACATGCTCCCTGCGATGACCTTTGTGTTAGCCGTCATATGCAGGTTTGTGATTCGACAAGAGAGAATATTACGACACAGTGATCGTACATGTTCAATTTGTATGTATCTGCTAGCTAACTGATGTTGGTGGTGGTGGTCGCAATTGATTCATCAAAAGGATGGAGAAGGTGCATCTGAAGAAGGTGAGATGCCAAGCCAAGGTGGTGGGAACTCTGGTGACGGTAGCCGGTGCCATGCTGATGACTCTGTACAAGGGGCCTCTCATGGAGATGGCCTGGAGCAAGCACTCGGGCCCGGCCCACTCCGGTGCGGCGGCCGCAGATTCGACCGACAAGGACTGGTTCAAAGGCTGTATCTGCCTCATCCTCGCCACTCTAGCGTGGGCCTCGCTCTTCGTCCTTCAGGCGGCGACCATCAAGAAGTACGACGCGCCCCTCTCGCTCACCACATGGATATGCGGCGTCGGCACTCTGCAGGCGATTGCTGTGACCTCGATCATGGAGCACAAGCCCTCTGTTTGGAAAATAGGCTTCGACATGAACCTCCTCGCTGCTGCCTACGCTGTCCGTCTCTCATCCTCTTTTATTGATTAGCTAGCTTGTGAGATCGATGCTGATGAGTTTTGGATTTGGATTTCAATATGCAGGGGATTGTGACGTCTAGCATTGCCTACTACGTTCAGGGCCTGGTGATACAGGAAAGAGGACCAGTGTTTGCCTCTGCTTTCAGTCCACTGATGATGATCGTCGTGGCAATCATGGGGTCCTTCATCCTCGCCGAGAAGATCTATTTGGGAGGGTAAGATATTGCCACTCCTGATCTAGTTTCGATCGAACAAGAATTTTGGACTGAATTACTTCTACCCTTTTGCAGAGTTGTGGGTGCAGTGCTCATCGTGTTGGGACTCTACTCTGTTCTCTGGGGCAAGCACAAGGAGAACAAGGAGAAGAAGATGGAGGCTTTGGACATATCGGTAGCGGTGAAGGAGATGATAGAACTGGATGCAGTTGAGCTGGAGAAGGCTAAAGCCAACAACATGGCGGTCTCCTCCATTGACAAGGCTGTGGTGGCAGTGAACGTCTTCCCAGTACAAGATAAATCGGTGCTGGCCAAGGAGGAGCCATAATAAGTAGGATTTTATTTGGATTTTTCCTTGCTTTTTGCCTTTATTTTCCGTGTCTTGTCCTTCTTGTGATGATGATCTAGTTGAGACTATGATTTGTAAGTTTGGAAGGAATGGCAATGAGGAGCTTATATATAATCTCATTAAGTGTTGCTTACATGAACTGATCAAAGTTCTTAGCAAATTTGTAGACAGACACAAAAGTCCTTATAACAAACAAACTTCTAGTATGAAGCTCAATGACGAACTAAATAAGATTAAAAATATTTTTAAAAAAATTAAAATAATCAAATAAGTTTGAATTGAGAGTTTAATAACATCTCTAAGAACCAAACTCAAACTTATAAAAAAGAAATCAAGTAAGTTTGACGGCTTAAGTTCATTTTAAACTTGATTTAATTGAGCTCAATTAGCCCATCAAATAATCTTGTGCTCCTTCACAACACTATAATTTCCTACTAAAAGCAGGGGTACAACACTCAATTAGTTAATACATGCAATCCTTTTAATTAAAGTTATTCCCTTTCTTGATAACTCATGACTCGACATTTTAATACATGGGTTAACACATTGCCTTCCATAATTAAGATATACCTTTCAGGAAGAATAACTGGCAAAGGAAGATTACAAAGTGGATAAATACAAGGTTAAGCAAGATGCCTCTTATCAAGTAGCTGGGAAAGAATCGGTGATGGTGGAATTATATATACTAATTACTATTTAGAAGTGGATAAAGAAAGTGATATCTAATTAACAAACCAAATGATAGATCGGCTTCAGCACAGGAAGACACCTTTTCCAGTGAGGTGTGTTTGTGGGCAACTTGTGACGCAAAGATCATGCAGAATTCACGTTCTAGAATTTCAAATTCTTAACATGGAATCGATTGATATCTTTAGCATAGAATCCTCTTCTGTTGTAGAGGGAACTTATAAATAGACTTTGTGGAAAGAAATATTGGATCCACACTAATGCAAAAGCTCTTTAACTAATATGGATTTACAGCATTAAATATTCACAGTTGGATTCACGTCATCCTCACCAAATGGATAAGAACATTGCTATTTTGAAAATGCCAATTCAGTATGTTCAATAGCAATGGGCATTCTTTCACCCACTAGCCGAGCAAGTTCATGGGTGTGTATTTGGATGTCACTATGTAAAGAACGAATCCATTATTGATAGCAGCAGCAACGGCAATTCCCAGCGTATCTCTGTTTTTAGTCGAGTTCATATTTAATCTTTTCACTGGGCGAATGATCTGAAGACAACAATGTCTAATCATGCAGTCATTTTCATGGGGAATATTATCTTGATGCGACTTCAGTGATGATGATGGCATATAGAACATGTCTTTAACTTGTTCTCTGCTATGCATGACATAAAATATAGCATTGTGATGACTTGAGAGTCTTAAATTGTTGTTGTTTATATGACTAAATTAATGCTGCTGTGGAATGAGATCTCAACGTACGCAAGGCTCCATGGTGGAGTTATTTTCATTGTAGTGGAAGATTTGGTTTTGTTTGTTGCTCTGCTTGCTGGATGAGCAATAGGGTTCTTGGCAAAGCTTGAAAAGAAGGTGTTAGGCTTTCTATCGTGCAGATGACCAAGCAAAGGTCACTTAGGTGACATAAGCAGAGTAAATTGGATGCAAAGCCATCTCTTCAAGCTAAGCATTTGCTTTTTTTTCCTTCCTTTTTCTTGTCCATGTTTGGAGAACTTGTATCTTAAAAAACTCGAGCAAAACAGTAGTTCATTCTTAAATAGTAGACAAATATTGATATTGGAAGGGTTTGGGTTGGGTGGATTGGGTCGGATTAAAGATATGTTATTAAGAAAATTTTAATCTGAATTTAATCCGAATCCAAACTCACTCTTGAACTTCAATTCAAACCTGGATAATCCAAATTACCCGCTCAACCTAAAAAAAACTTTTATTTATTTATTATTTCCCTATATATTTTTTTATTATTATCTCAATATTTCATCATTATTATATGATATTTTATTATTTATCTTACTATTTTATTAAAAATCTCCCCCATTTATTAAGGTGAAACATAAAATGAATTTACGTTAATATCCTTTTTTCTATTCACACTAAAAATAATTCCAAGGTTTATTAATAATTCCACAAGCGAAACAATCAGTGATCTAGAGTTCGAGACTCAGCTACGGCATATTATTATGAATTTTTCTCATCATTAATTTTTTCTGGTTTTTCTGGTTGTTTTATATAAAAAATATAATTCTTTTTAGTCCCACATCTTAGAATTGACAACACTATGATCAAAGAAACTTCTATAAATATTTTAGGCCAACAATATTAAAAATTATATATTTTTTTATTTTTTTTACTAAGATAAATATAATATTAAATTAAATTAATTTTTTTTCACTATACCTTAATGATTCTACTTTAGTATTTTAATGTTAAAATGTTTTAATTAATATAATTTCATTATAAAGGGTATATTACACACGCGACGCGCACGATCACTAGTATACATAAAACATCTTAATTTTTAAAATAAAATTTAATTTAATTCTAAAAAATCTCTAAATTTTAAATTTAGGTCAATCCGAATCCGAATCTAAAACAAATCAATCCAAAAAATCCTAATATAACCTGACCTGAATATGAAAATCGATAATTTAAACCTGATTTCTTTTAATCGACTTGGATTGGATTGATAGGTTGAATTCATTTTGACACTCTTAGATATTATAAAAATATATTTTAACAAAAGATTAATCTTCATATAAAATAATATGAAAAATCTAATATTATAGAAGTGTACAAAGTTGATGAAATAAAAAAAAATATATTCTCACACGTGAGAATAACTTGTTAAATTGAAAATTATATTAATTTCAAGATGGTCTCAAATATATGACTTTAGTTTTCCCTTATAAACTCGGCTGGTTAATAAATATAGAAATAAATATTTTAAATAAAGAAAATATATTACTCTTAAGAGGATTATAATTATTTCTTATTTATTATTAATTATCTTATGTTAATTACTCTTTGTTTTTTTCCATTTATCTTAAAAATTATCAATAATTTAATTATTTATATTATTTATTAATTTTTGTCTTTATCAAGCATCAAATTATTTTTTCAAATAGACAAATGCACATTAAGATTATTAAAAAAAAATCGTCAAATTAGTATGTGTATGAATAATAGATCTTAGAGTTAATTTTAATGTAAAATATTTTATTGGATACATGATCTTTTTATAAAAAAAATATGAAATCGTCACATCAGTGGTTCCCTAGAGCCGGTCCCATGGATATGAAGGGAGGTAAATGTAGGTACACAGTTGAAAGCGCATAGCCGGGACGTTAACCCTAAGCAATGACACCCCGATGATCGAACCCTGGACCTTTCGGCCACGAAACCATGCGCCCCCAGCTGTACTACGCCCTGGGGACAATACATGATCTTCCTATGTTAACATAAAAATATCTTCTGTAATTTATTTGCTTATATCTTTTCGTGGGCCGACAACACTAAAAAAGCTCGGGATAAACTATACCACTTTTTACTTAACTAACAAAACCCCAACTCCTTCAAACACCTTTAACTCTTCCTCTTTTTTGAAATAATAGAAGACCATCTGAAGAAGAAGTAGAGGAAATTTGGCAAACCAAAGCATGCAACGAATTACATCTTTTCTCATCGCTATCCTCCAAATCAAGACCGAACTCAAAAGTTTGGAAGAGAGTTCACGATGGCCGTCTCTATAGTTTTCGTTCTTTAAGCTTACAGTAACTGTGCTTAGTTTTTCCTTGTTTCCTTTTTCTTTTTGTTTTTTTTTTAAAGAAAAAGAGTTGGATGTTGACCATGTGAAGTTCCAAGTAATTAAAGGGTTGCAAATCCTTTGCGAACCTATACACCTTTGGCATTGTAATAGTAGTTCATGGTCTCCAAAGTCTCAATTATTAATGGTCTCACGAGAAAAATATTGGACGAACAAAACAAACACCTATACGTCTGTGATTCTCACTTTATATCTGCAGCTTTAGATTTTTAATACTGGAAAAAAAAAGGCAAGTTCCATCAAATATTTTATTTTGGAGTAATCATGATTTTAATTAATTAAAAAGAAAGAAAGAAGGAAATATTGAGACTAAACTGTTAATTAACAATCTTTCTCCAGCAATAATTACGCAACAGCTTCCTTTCAGCAGAAAAGAACCACTGCAGCTGATTGTGTCACATTACCAAACCCTTCAGAAGCTTTAGTTTCAGATAATACATTAATGGAAAGTAAATTTACATTGGAATTAATTCGAAATGAAATGCGAGTGGATACACACTCATAGGCTATTCATTAACTTGAGCAAGCAAATTCCAAGAGTGTGGCAGTCAGAATCCCTTAATTTGAGAGAAATAATAATAATAATAAAATCGATAGGCACGTCCTTGAATTCCCAAGTAGAGGCGAATGCATTGGTGAATCATTTGGACAAAAGTGGATGGAGTACACACAGGACTCCAATATTTATAAATAATTGGCAACATGGCTACTGTCTGTGTGATGAAAGCCACAACTGAGAAGCTGATGAAAGAAACAGATGTTTTTAATGCCTTCCAATACTGATTTTTATCACGATCCAGATGGCGAGTGGGTTGAAAATTTCATCGGTTTTACTTGCACTGAATGTTAGCTCATGTAACATAGCAGTATATAACATACTCCAATGACTCAACCTAAAGCTAAACACCAACATGATCAATGACCATAAAATATTCTTATTGCATTTTAATTACCTCTAATAATTTTAAGAGGATTGCCGATGACACTCTATTTATACAGACATTTCTTCAAACAATAAAATGATGTATGGATAATAATTATGAAAGTAACATAACAACAGCGAATTACGCAGACATTTTTTTATTAAAAAAAAACTAAAGATTTTCTCTCGAATTTTTGAAGAAGATGACTATTGCCGTTTGATTACATTTTGCCAATTCAAACGGCGGTTGATTACTTACACGACCGAGTGTCTCTATCTCATGTATAAAATGTTCAAGAGGAAGATGATTGATTAATCCAGAGACAACTCTCTGTTCCGAATCTCACACATACAGCACAACGTTAAAGAACGTTCAAGACTGATAGAAGATAAACTTCTTAGTTAATTATAAAAGTTTGGAGTTCGAGGTCCAAAGTACAGGCAATATAGAGAAATGAGTGTTCAAAGTATGCAATCACTCCATTCATTGACACAATATAAAGTCTGGGCGAAGTCTTCACTTTTCAATCCCCTGTGGAAGAACAAAAGCACGTCCAAGACTAATAGAAGATAAACTTCTTAGTTAATTATACAAGTTAGGAGTTTGAGGTCCGAAGTACAGACAATATAGAGACATCAGTCTTCAAAGTCTGCAATCACTCCATTTATTGACACACAATATAAAGTCTTGGCGAAGTCTTCACGTTCAATCCCCTGTGGAAATAAAGACCAACAGATCATATAGAAGACAAAAGATGGAAGCAATATTGACTCGAAGCAAGACCTCAACATTGTAAGTCAATTTAAACTTACTAGCTCAAAAGAGTGAAAAGAAACCAGTCTTCTTTGGAAACTTAACGCCTACAAGCCTACTAAGTTAGGATGAAAGTTCTCAAAATTTGAAGCAAAAAATCCTATTTAAATGATTGAGTTCAGAAGAACTGAAGAACCCTATTTCTATGAGCAGCGGAAGGAATATACCATGGAATGAGAAGAGGAGAGATCTTAAATGTTTCTACCGAACAAAAAACAAATTCAAATTGTAGTGCATTTTAGAATACAAAGTATTCTGGGTTCAAATTATAACTCAAACTTGATTGCTTAGGTAAAAGCTAATGGAGTTAGGAACGAGGGAACATTGCCAATTTTTATATTTTTTTGAATTTTACCTTAAAGGTAACTACATCACAAAGGTAACACATACAACTAGATACATCCAACACTGGGCCAACCTGATGTTTGAGCATTATGTATTGAAGGATGATACACAATGAAAATGGTAAATCGTAGTTTGACCAATGCCCCATAATGATGTTAATTGAGATCTTAAAATTTGATAATAATAGTTGGAGGCTTGCTAGCCTACACACCCGCTCATGCGTGACGAGTGAGGGCGACTAAGTGCGCAGGTGCCCAGAAGTGATTCGGGCACCCAGTGCACTTCCGGGGTGCCCGGATCACTTCCGGGCACCCCCGCACACTCAGCCCCCCATGCCCGTCGCACACGGGTAGGCGTGCAAGCTAGCAAATTCACTAATAGTTGCACATCGTATAGATACATTTGTGACAATGAGATAAAGCTTTTGTAAGTAATTGTTCATCAATTTATATTTTGCCTAAATTCATTTTTAAAACATTTAAATCACCATATTATTGAAATTCTAAATATATTTAGTAAAAAAATTTAAGACAATTTTTGCTACATCCTCATAGGAGGATAAAAAGATTCAAAAACAAAAGTCTACGGAGAGGCCTTTTTGTGCTTAACAGAAACACTTTCCAACTACATGCAAGCAACAAGCACAAATTGACAAAATCTAGAAAAATTAAACTATTCAAGGATTCCAAAGACAAAATTTGACATGGTGAAGCAAACTTATACAAGTCCTCCAACAAGCAAAAAATCATGGTTGAAAGGATAAACCAAAGAATCTGCCTGATTAAAATCAATTCCAATATGACTTTTAAGAAAAACATGCAGCACAAATATGACCTGTAACAATGATGCAATTGTAAGTCTATGAAACAATAGTTGACAAACACATCCAATAAATGCTCGTCAGAATAGATGGAAATTAATTCAACTCATTTCTTCTATTACAATCAACTGTAGCTACACATCAATTTGGTTTATCAATATCTATGGGTTCGATAAGAAAAAACTGGGAAAAGCAAAGAATTGTGTCTTGCAACCATGAACCAAACCAGACTAAGCCTACATATTCATTACAGTTTGATCTGGATCAAAGTCCAGACTAGCCGATCCATCTTGAAGAATAAAGTGAGAGGCTCAAGCAATGTTTTGGTACCACAACATGTGACGACTGAATTAGGCTATGTGACGAAGGAGCCATTTAAGTCACATCTTAATTTGGGAATGATAAATGTCTCAATGTGTTAATTGAATCATGTTTAAGTTTAATTTCACATCGTAATTTTCAATTTTACTTGGTATGGAGCTGTGATATGAGGTATGTTCGCATTAAAATTACATTAAGATAACTTCATTTCCAATCTATTTTAATTTCAAGTTTTCTTTCAGGTTGCAAGAACGAGGATTTCCAAGGATTTCTGCCACCTCTTGGTCTATTATACTAATGTAAATTTTTAAATTTTTTGGAAGAATGGATGATTTTTTTTTCCCTCTCATGTGAGCCACATTGGTTGATTAACCTGCATTGTTATATGTTACTATTTTAGGATATATGTAATGCTTAGATTGATATGAAAAATAACTGATGGAGTGTTTAGGATGATAAATTTAATTAATACAAATTTTAGTCATTTTCATGGATATAAATATTTTAATACAAACCACATATTCCGCCACCTGTATTTCCGCATTGCTTATCCACTATGCAATGGTTAACCACATACTGCCCATGTACGCTTTTGAAAGCCTAGCAACTTATCCATTGTGGTGGTTTGTAGCCTACGTATGAGAGGTGTGAAATTGTCATTGTTTTGACTAACGAAAGCTTTCTTTTCCAATATCAGGTTGCAAGTGTCCCTTCCTGTCACCCCCCTTGCAATTGTCATCTAGTTCAAAGTGTTCTTAAGTTCATCATTCATCATAGTTGCATTTTCTTTTTAGCAGTTTTAGTTGAATACTTAACATCCATTCTCAATTTAATTATGTTCTATTTCAATGAAATCTGCATACTTCCCCTTCCGAACTACATCACAAATACTTTTTCCTTTTACAACTTGTAGGTATAATATCCAATCTATTTTCCTCATTCAACCAAGCTTTATGCTAAGTTACATATCATGCCGATATATTTCTCCACTAATTGTAACTAAACGTTTGTCTACCAACTTGTACTTGATTTGAGAAGTGCTTGTTCATGTTTAAGACAGTAAATGAACAAACTAGAACGTCTTTTTTGGCTGCATTAGCAAGAAGGCCAAAAAGCTCAACACTCTAAGGGCATGTCTACTTACATAGAGGAAGAGAAACGAGAAGAAATAGGGCTAAGAAAGGGAGGAGAGAAAAGAAGGAAGAAGCCTTGTTGTCTAGTTGAATATAGAAGAACAAATTACAAAACTAGCCTTTGATTCTATAATTTCTAAGATATACAGAGCTAACTTAGTCCTTTTATCAATTTTGCCGTCTTCTATCAATTTTGAATGGGGAAAAAAAGTGGGGAAAAGCACTACAAATTGCTTCACTTCCCCTTGCTTTTCCATCTTACCAAGTTGACAAAGAGGAATATGACTGCACCCCAAGCAACCAATTTTTAAAATAATGGTTTGGTAACAATGCTTATGCACTATTCACAAACATTTCTTGTCAAAGCTAATAACAAAAATTATAAATAATATTTTTGAACAAGACCAATGAGTCTTAAATAGATATTCAATCAGGTCTTGAATACATACTTGGATTTAAGTTTATTTATGTAATTAAGTATTTGATTTCTGCATCCATAATTGTCGTGCATATATAACTTTATATTCAATTAAACATATGTATTATTAAAATATAATATATTTTACGTTATGTAAAAGGAAGGGAGAATCTGAGAAAGAGAGCTTAAGGTTTTGTCGGTGGATTTTAATCAAATATTAAATGTGTACACATCATTTGGAGATACAGTTTACATTTAAATAAACATTTATCATATTTTCATGAATATGGTGATATTAATGCCTGTTACTCATATGATAGAAAAGTTAATTAACACATTAAAATGAAAACTTATTGTTAAAGGTATTAATAATGTGTTTGATAGACTCTAAAGTATCAAAATTTGATAAGCTGCGATTTAGCTTAAAGAGAACTACCAGCTTGAATCTAGTTAAGGTAGATAAAAAAGGTTGCCAAAGCAATTTTTTTAATTAAGATTTCTTCGCTTTGAAGCTAATAAGATTTATAAACAATCTCGAGGATGATTTTGCTGGTATCAACACAGCTCATTCATTACCAGCCCTAATTTCACACCACACATAGCACACATCTTAAGAAGTAGACAAATCGATGCCTACTATATTTGCAAACAGTTTAGATGCCACAGCACAATACGACCTCACCTATCGAAAAAAATAAAAATAAACTTTCAAGCAACTTGAGGTTCGGTAGCATCACATTACCTAGCTTATGGCAGGGGATGCCTTAGGATGAGTCTCCAGCGTGACTGAACTCCTGAAGCTCCTTGAAGTTGAGCCATGGCTTGACCCACACCTTGGCCTCGTAGATCTTCTTCTTTCCCGCATCAATGACCTCGACCGTCAAATGGTGCATAGTCCCAGCGACCACCTGCTCCCTCGCCTTGATCACCCTCGCAAACTCCAGAAGAGCGTTCTTCACCACCACAAACAAAACACTTGAGCTCCAAGAAACGACAAAAAAAAAAAAAAAAAAAAACATCCAATCGAGGCGAGGAAGAGAGAATAAGAGCCAAAAAACAAGAATAATCAGGAGTTAAAAAAAAAAAAAGATCTCAAATAGAGGAGCGTAGCGAGATAAGAGAATAGAAAGAGATACCTCCTTCTTGTTGTGTTGGTCGACGGCGAAGCGACCTAGTTGCTCGATCTCGAGGCCGTTGGCAGCCTCCCCCTCAACGTCTCTGATCCCTCCGAGGGCGGCCATGGAGTTCGGATCTGCTATCGCTATTACGCAGAGAAAGAAGGAGAAAATGAGGATCGTCTTCTCGGCGAAGGAAACCATCCCTTTCCTCTTTATTCGCTTTTCTGATCGCTAGTTTGGTCATTCCCATCCGGCTATTTTAAGAAAATTGCGGATCGTATCGATGTTGTTGGGCCTTGATAGATATATATATACACATACCACGACAAAATTTGGTATTAGAGTCTTAAGATTTGTAAAGACTTTTGATGTTTAATGAAAATGATATAAATATCCTCTAGTAGATAATTTTTGTCCATAATTAGGCATCATCAGAAATCTGTTTTTAAAATTTCAAGAGCAACTAAGACAGTAATAATTACACCTTCAAATAATAACAGAATAAATAAAATAATAAAATCAACAAGTAAATAATAGATTACTTAGATTATTTTTAAAAAATCTCAAGATTCCTTACTTAAAAGACATTTTGAGCCAAGAGACACACCAGCACAACTTAAAGAGTTACTCATGGCAACAAAACTCAACTCATTAATAGACTAGATAACTTACCATAAACTCTTGAGAAAGTTAAATATAAATGAATAAATTTTACTTTGAAAATAATTACTATGAAGAGGCTTTAGATTTTTTCCCAAATAATTTATTAAAACAACATAAACAAGCTATTGTAAACTTCAAGTTTTAGGAACAGGAGATCAAGTCCTTATCCAACAAAATAATATCATATTAACATTACTCACATCTCTCCATCATAGACTCACAATAATAGATAACAATTGTGGCAATAATAGATAACAAGCTATTACAATTAGAAGCTCAAATAAAAATACACCTAAGACCACATATTTATACGAAAGTATCAACACTATAATAAAAGATTTAAGTAAACTCACTACAGGAACTATAATCTCTAGAAAACAACTAGAAAAATATAATTTTTTAACATATAATTTGTCAAACATGAATCGTAACTGAACCTTTTCCATGTCTCCAACAAATAATAAGAGGACAAACTGAAACAAATACTACTTCCTGGTTAAATACTATCATAACACAAGGAAAGAATAGTACCTCAACAAATACATATCAATTAGAAAACTTAATAGATGTTGAAAGTAATATGGTTACTTTCTCAGATAGACAATTAGCAACATTAAATCCAAGACAAATTTATAATCAAGGTTTACTAAACTTTTCAACATCACTTCATAGGCATCATAGGACATAACCACTACATTTACCGGATGGATGAGAAGGACACTTAGCCCTCATGACAGTAGAATCTACAAGAGCACTCTCACAAAGAAGACAACTATATCCACCTAGGACTACTGTTAATATAGGACTTAGAGGACTAACAAGAAAAAGAATAGGAGTCAAAGTATTCCTGGTCCTCTACGATTCTCATTTCTTAGAAACAGAACAGGCAATCATTGGACTTCTATAAGTAGACATGAATAATAATCTTAGAATTACACACTTCTGTCCAAATTTTAATATGTCTCTTGAAATTTTATTAAACATATTAAAATAAATATCCAAGCCAAAGGTTATAGAAATTTTCTAAAAGACAACATCCAGATTGATATAGTCTTTTTAGGAAAAACAATGACACAAATTAATAATAGTTACAAACTTCAAATAAAGTCTATCATTAAAGCCTTAACAGCAAAAGGTATATCCTTTTTAGAACCAAAGGATTTTTCTTCTGAAACCTTAGTAGGACTAGATTGGAGTTTAAATCTAGACCTCAACATACAAAAATAAACATTAAGACCAAAAGAATCTATAATGGACAAAAATAGACATGGGAAAATGATAGTCAGATTTAATGACTATCAACCCTCTACTTCTCAGAATGAAAACAAAGAAGAGGAGGAAAACTTCAACTTAATGAACATTGAAAGCCTACCAGAAGAAAATTAGGATCAAGAATTCCAAGGCTTTTATGATGACTTAGATGAATACATGTATAGCCTAGCAGAAATAACATACTATACAAATATAGAAGAATTGTTAGAATTTGAACAAAATGAAAAATAATTACATATATTAGAATAAGACTAGGAACTCTATTTTCATGATGATCAAGACATCATTGCTAGAAAACAACTCCTACAAGTAAATCTTATAAATCCAGCAGAATCAACAAGAATATCTAGACCATCCAGGTCAATACCCTTAAGTGTACCTTCAATAACCATGTGTTGTCCTAAAAACTCCCTAGGAGCCAAGGACATACCCCTAGAACAAGAATTTCTCCATACACCAATAACAATCCATTACTTAGGACAATAGGAAAAAGATAGCCACCAGAAATGATATATTTTAGAAAAAACTCTGTACTATTAAATATAGTAGAATGTGACGATCCCTAAATGCATGACACATATTTAGAATAATGGATTGTTTTAGTCCAAAGAGACTACCAAGCCAAACATGAACTTAACATTGAATCTAGAGAACCTATGATGCATATAGGAGAAAATTACTTATGAGACGTAGCTAAAGCAGTATGGGAAATTTATAAACAAAAGTTCCCAAAAGATATTGCTAGAATAGTTGCTCAAGGAAATAATATCCTAAATTTTTGTTATATGATACACCACCTATTAACAGCCAAAGAAGCTAACATAGGCTTATGTTGGAGCAATCTGGGTGCCCTAGGTTCTGATGTTTAGGCAAAGATTTAAGTTAGATTTATTGTTGTATTTAATATGCATTATGAGTGTGCAGGATACAGGTAAAACAAGGAAAGTTCAAGGGTGATCTTGGCAAAGGAGGAAAGTCCAAGGATGAGTCTTGGCAGTGTAAGTCCAAGCATGTAGTCTTGGCAACGTAAGTCCAAGTGTGACTTGGCAATGGATGAAGCTCCGGAGGTGCGACCTCTTGGCAAAGGAAGATCCGACAACAATGACAAGGTCGATGGAAGCTCCAGAAGGCAAGACGTGAAGGATGGGGAGGCATCCGAGGGACGCAAGGCTGATAGAGGAGACTAGAAGGCTAAGTCTAGGTTGGTCGGACGAAGATGAGTGTTGAGAGTGTTAGGATGTATACTAAAAGCCTAGCTTTTGGTATAAACATTTATCTAGAAATAAGAATCACAATGGTCAAATGTCTACATTTATGATAAATGTAGTTTTTCAGTTAATTTATATTGTAGATAACATGATATGTGGTGTCACACACAGAGGATCATGTTATCAGCACCTTATAAATTATAAACAGTAGCTCATGACCAAGATGGAAAGGAACAAACCATTGGAAGGTCGTAGTGTAATTAGGTATTAGTTTATCTTAACTATATAATTACACTAGTACACTTAGAGTGTATTGAGTAGGATCATTAGAAGTCATTTCTTTTTATACTACTTTATAAAGGAACAAAGACCTCAGTTATTATGGAAGTGTGTGCTCTTAATCCTAATATAATAACAAACACATATATTTGATATTTATTTCTTTAATTTATCAATGTGTGAGATTTAGTTCGATAAATCAATAAGCCCAATAAGTTGGGAAATGATATCACTTATAGTATGTGTTGTTGATTATAGAAGGAAAGTGTATCCTAGTAATCTAGGTTGATAATGTCCCCAAGAGGAGCTCATAAGGATTGTCATGTTAAACCTTGCAGGTGGACTTAGTCCGACATGACGATAAGGTTGAGTGGTACTACTCTTGGAGCTAGCTATTAATTAAGTGAGTTGTTAGTAACTCATTTGAATTAATGGACATTCAATATCTTAAACACAGGGAGACTAACACACTCATAATAAGAAGGAGCCCAAAATATAATTTGGGATTGGTGCGGTAGTTCAATAATAGTTCTTTAGTGGAATGAATTATTATTGATGAAATTAAGTTATGTGTTCGGGGCGAACACGGGATGCTTAATTTCATCGGGAGACCAAAACCAATTCCTCCTCTCGGTCCCTATCGTAGCCTCTTAATTATAGAGTACTATACCCACCTTCTTACGCATCCTATAGGGGCCGACCAAGCTAGCTTGGAGTCCAGTCTAGGGCCGGCCAAAGGCATGGTTCATGGGCTCATGAGGTGGCCGACCCTAGCTTGAACCCAAGCTTAGGTGGTCATCCCTATTAAAATATAAAGTGATTTTATTTTTAAAATTTTTCTTATGTGGATTCCATGGTTTTAAAAGAGAGTTTAAAATTTAAATCTTTCCTTTTATAGCTTTCTACAAAAGATTAAGAAAAGATTTGAAATATTTCCTTATTTGTAGATTGAAAGGTAGATTTTAATTTTGAGAAAACTTTCCTTTTTTAACCATGTTCATGATTTAAAAGAGAGTTTAAAAATTAAATATTCTCTTTTATTAGTTTCTACAAAATATTAAGAAAATATTTGATATCTTTCCTTATTTGTAAATTAAAAGAGATTTTAATTTTTAGAGATAACTTTCCTTTTTGGAAATCATCCACATGTTTAAAAGAAAGATTTTAATTTATAAAATTTCCTTTTTACAAATCACCATGAAGGGAAAAATTATTGGAGAATTTTTTTTTTATAAATTTCCGGAAATAAATTAGGAAGTTTTAATTTTTGTGTGAATTAAATTTTCCTTGATTGAGATTAGAATAGTGGTCGGCCATATGTTTTGAGAAAAGGAAATTGATTTTAAATCAATTAAAATTTCTTTTTCATGGCAAAGGAATTAAGGAAGTTTTTATTAAAATTTCCTTATTTGCCAAGACCAAGGAATATAAAAGAGGGGGTAGAGGTGCCTTCATGGCTAACGACTCTATTCTTTTTCTTCCTCCCTCTCTTCCTTGGTGGTGTGGCCGGCCCCTCTTTTTCTCTCCTCTCCTTATTGTGGCTGAAACTTCTTCATTGGTGGAGTTCTCTTGGTGGCCGGATCAAGCAAGGAGAAGAAGGAGAGAAAGGAAGCCTAATCTCTAGCATCCCTTGGTTCATTGGTGGTGGCCGAACCTATCCATCAAGAAGGACTCTTGGTGGCCGAAACCTAGAAAGAAAAAGAAGGTGCTTGGTGGTTCTCATCTTGGAAGATCGTTGCCCACACAACGTTCGAGGTTAGAAGAGGAATACGGTAGAAGATCAAGAGGTCATTAAAGTTTACAAAGGAAGGTATAATTAGTAATTAATTTCCGCATCATACTAGTTGTATTTCTTTTGTATAAATTCCAAACACAAGAGGCATTAGATCTAGTATTTCGAATTAGTTTTTCGAGTTTGTGTTTTCTTTGTTTTTAAATTTGTGATTCGATTGTTCTTTTTGGTTAACCTAGAGTTATTTAAGGAAATTAAATATTAGCTTTCCTTAAAAAGCTTTGTCTAGGCGGTGGTGGTTGCTCCCATATCCAAGAAGGCCATGTGCCTCGCCATGTAGTCCTGGAAGCCAATTTTAAAAATTAATATTTAATGGAATTAATAACATAGGTGGATTTGAATCAATAGTGTTAAGTTCCGCTTGCGATTCAAATCTAAACCATTAAGAATAGATAAGTTAAATTTGGAATCAATGATGTTAAGTTCCATCTGCGATTCCTAATTTAACTTCTAAAGAACACAATATGTTATTTAAGGAAAGATTCGACACTTGTACAAAAAATTTTGTACAGTGGAACCGGTACGATATTCCTAGGACTAACCAACAATTGGTATCAGAGCTAGGGTTTGCCTCTGTGTGTTTAGTTTTCAAATTAATTATGCACATGTCATACATAATTTAGGCAGGATAATAGTAGGATGTGCTAACTTTGTGGTTGCAGGCTCCAACTATTATGACATTTAGATATTGTGTGTGATTGGACCCTTGGACATGTTAAGGGCATTATTTTGTGTGCATGATTGTATGTATCAAATACAGCAGGAGCTGTATTATTTTTAGAATTTTATTTTTTGTTCGATCTAGAATACATGTGCATTCCTTTATGGAATATAGGATCGATATATGTAAAATTCTATATTTGTCGCAGATCGTATCTTTGCGAGGCGTGGTGCTATTGGAGGACCAGAGGCGCAGCGGAATAAGAAGAAAGATAGATGTGACAACTCGACCCGATGGCGATGGCTAAAAATGGCAGCAAATAGGGTTGGAGCATACTGAAGACAGTGATGGAAAAAGGCCATAATAGTTGGAAAATTAATTTTCATATTTATTGCTTTTATTTACTGTGATGTGTGTGTGTATGCATGTTTACATAGTTAAAATTACTCACCTTAAATAACTAAGTGGGAGAGGGATTAGTATATAAATCCCACGGTCTCCATTACTGGTTTGTAAGTGATGCAACAAGCTTGCGTGTTGGCTCTGAGTGCCTCCCTCCACAACGGATGAGTTTGTTTGCGGATCACTAGATCAAACTTCCTTTATGGATGGTTATAAGAAGTTATTTAGGATGTGTGTGATCTTCTCCAACTGAAGGGGCACAATTCTATTTAATGGACTTAGTATCAAGTAATGGTATACACTTAGACACATTTAATAGTATCCTCCCCAACGGAGTCACTGCTATTACTTGTGTGACCAAAAGGAAACCAACTATTAATTTGTCATCAAACTAGGTTGATAAGATAATAAAATTAAAGGGTTAAAACCCTTCTTACAAATGATTGATTTTGTATACGTCCACACTAACGTGTCATACAAAATTAACGGTGTTTGAGATAATTTTATTTGTCATAAAGTTACGTTGACAAGATAGTTAATGGGTAAAACCCTCCTCTTACAAATGTTGATTTTGTATACGTCCACACTAACGTGGCATGCAAAATTTACGGTATTTTGAGGTGTTGGTAAATTTAAATAGTATTGTTAGAGGAATCAATATTATTTTAAATTTAGAGTCTTGACCAAATATTTGATTAAAGACAACCCAACTATTAATTTTATTCGTCATAAAGTAAGGTTGACGAGATAATAAAATTAAATGATAAAATCCCCTCTTTGAATTTGTATACGTCCACACTAACGTGGCATACAAAATTCATGGAGATTTTTAAGGAGTTGGTCTTGACCAAATATTTTTGTGATTCTTAGGATGTTGGTCAATCCCCTAGCTATTATACTTTAGGATAGACTTAGTGGTCCCAATTATAATGATTGGAAATAGGATTTGGACATTAAGGTAGAATGTCCTCTTAGAACTAAGAATAATATAGGTGTATTTTATTCACTAGTTGATACATGTTTAGTGGAATTATCTACCGGTACCTGGTGTATAGATACAGGAGCCACTGATCATGTTTGCAATTCATTGCAGGGGTTCCAGGAAACCCGACAACTATATGAAAAGGAAAACACCGTCTACATGGCCACTACTACAAAAGTAGCAACTGTTGCAGTGGGAGATGTTTATCCTCTGATAGGAATAAAATATGGATTTTCAGAAATTGTCTTTACGTACTAAGTTTAGAAAGAACCTGATTTCGATTTCTAAACTATTAAAGAATAGATATTCTGTCTATTTTGATAACATGTTTGTTATCAAGAAAAATAGGGAAGTTATCTATTCTGGTACGTTGATTGACAATGTATAATCCAATAACTCCCATGATGCAATAAATGGAAATTAATAACACATTTTCTAACTTAAATAAGAGAAAGTAACCTTCGGAAATGAACCAATCATATTTTTGGCATATAAGGCTAGGTTATATTAACTTGAGTAGGATTCAAAGGATAATAACCAATGAACTCTTGGGTTCATTGATAGTGGAATTCTTTCCAACCTGCGAGTCTTACTTGGAAGGAAAAATAACCAAGAAGCTTTAAGTCTAAGGGGCATGGAGCCAAAGATATGTTGGAATTGGTTCATTCTGATTTGTGTAGACCTTTGACTATCCAGGCAAGAGGTTGCTCCGAATATTTCGTCTCATTTATATATAACTATTCGAGATAAGGATACATTTACTTGGCGCGCCACAAGTCTAAGTGTTTTGATTAGTTCAAAGAGTACTAGGCCGATGTGGAGTAAACGTCAAAGTAAAAGTATCAAAATACTACGGTGAAATCGTAGTAACGAGTACCTCTTAGGAGAGTTTAGGAGTCACTTATCAGAAGTCAGGATTTAATCCCAACTAACTGCACCTGATACACTCCAACAGAATGGTGTAGTAGAAAGAAGGTATAAGGCTCTTATGGAATAATTAGATCGATGATAAGTTATTCAGAAAATTACCAAATTTATTTTAAGGATATACACTGGAAACGGAAGTGAATATAGTACCTTCTAAAGACAGAACTCTCTACTCCCATAGAATTGCACAATGGGAGTAAGCCTACTCTGAAGCATATTCGAATTTGGGTGGTCTAGCACATGAGAGACACTGATAAGTTGGATAGGAGTTCACTTGTTTGTAGGTTATCCTAGAGAAACGAAATGAGGTTTATAGTCCTAAATATCAGAAGGTCATTGTTGGCACCAATGCACGATTTTTAGAAGAGAACTATGTAATAAACCATAAGCCCATAAGTAAATTTGTTCTTAAGAAAATAATAAAGGACACGTCTAATCTAGTACCAACTGTACAAGATGAAATATCACAAGAAACTGCAACACATATCACAGATGATACACAATTGCAGAAAGTGTCTCGTCGTAGTGGGAGGGCTGTTAGGCAACCTAAAATATTCATGTTTTGGGAGAGTCTTTGGACTTGATCCCTGGTAAACATGAACCTAATTCCCGGACATATGACGATGCGCTCCAAGATAAAGATACAGCATCTTTGTAAAGAGCAATGAATATAGAATTAGAATATATGTATTCTAATAAAGTCTGGGAGCTTGTAGAACCACCAAATGATGTAAAAGCCATTGGGTGTAAATAGGTCTACAATAGAAAAAGAGGTGTAGACAGAAAGGTGGAAATTTTCAAAAGCAAGGCTTGTTGAAAAAGGAAACTTTTTCGCCGATAGTCGTGCTTAAGTCTATCCGGATTCTTTTATCTATATGGACTATGAGATTTGGTAAGTGGATGTCAAGACAGCTTTCCTTAATAGAAGTCTTGAAGAAAGCATTCATATAAAGCAACCAGAGAGGTTTATTGCAAAGGGCAAAGAGCATCTAGTATGTAAGCTCAATCGGTCTATGGACTGAAGAAAAGCTTCAAAGTCTTGGTTCATCTGGTTTAATGAAGTAATCCAAACTTGTGAATTTATTCAGTGTCCAGATGAGTCTTGTGTATACAAGTAGTGTGATGGAAGCGTGGTGGTATTTCTTGTACTATACGTAGATGACATTTTTGGTAGTTGAAAACAATATCAAAGTGTTGTCGGAAGTAAGGGTATGGTTGTCCAAGCAATTCGATATAAAGGACTTGGGAAAATGTGCACATATTCTCGGGATCAAAGTGATTACAAGAAAAGAATGTTGTGCTTATCTCAAGCTTCATACTATCCTAGCTCGTTTTAGCATGCAAGACTCCAAGAAAGGGTTTCTATCTTTCAGGCATGGAGTAACTTTATCTAAAGAGATGTCTCCAAAGACATCAAAGCAGATAAAGGACATGAAAGCAAGTTCCTTATGCTTCGGCTGTTGAAAAGCCTAATGTATGTTATGCACAAGATCTGATATCTATTTTGCCCAGTGCATAGTTAGCAGATATCGAAGTAACCCATGACCGGGACACTAGACTGCCGTAAAGCATATATTAAAGTACCTTAGAAAGACTAGAGATTATATGCTAGTTTATAAGGTAGATAATTTAATCCCTGTAGGTTACAAGGATTTTGACTTCTAATCAGATAGGGACAATAGTAAGTCAACCTTGGGGTTTTGTGTATACTTTAGGAGGTAAAGCCATAACTATAAAGGAATGTTAAGCATAGGTTCTCTTCAGACTCCACTATGGAAGTTGAGTATGTGGCAGCCTCAGAGGCAGCCATAGAAGCTGAATGACTTAGTAATCTCAAGATGGACTTAGATATGATTTCTGGTTTGTCCAAAGATTATTATAATTTATTGTAATAATAGTGGTGCAGTAGTAAACTCGAAGAAACCATGAGTCCATAAGGCAAGTAAACACAATAGAGCGCAAGTACCACCCAATACGAGAAATCGTATAAACGAGGAAAAGTTGTTGCCGCTTAGATTGCATCAAGTGATAACCTGGAAGAAACTTTCACTAAGGCCCTTAAGGCAAGAGCTTTTGATGGGCATGTTGAAGGGTTGGGAATCAGATGTATGGCAGCAGATATGGCAGCTTAGTCTTTTAGTATAAGTGAGAGATTGTTAGGATGTATACTAAAAGCCTAGTTTTTGGTATAAATATTTATCTAGAAATAAGAATCACATTGGTCAAATGTCTATATTTATGATAAATATAGTTGTTCAGTTAATTTATATTGTAGATAACATGGTGTGTGGTGTCACACACAGAGGATCATGTTATCAGCACTTTATAAATTATAAACAGTAGCTCACGACCAAGATGGAAAAGAACAAACCATTGGAAGGTCGTAGTGCAATTAGGTATTAGTCTATCTTAACTATATAATTACACTAGTACACTTAGAGTGTATTAAGTAGGACCATTAGAGGTCATTTCTTTTTATACTGACTTTATAAAGGAACAAAGACCTCAGTTATTATGGAAGTGTGTGCTCTTAATCCTAATATAATAACAAGCACATATATTTAATATTTATTTCTTTGACTTATCAATGGGTGATATTTAGCTCGATAAATCAATAAGCCCGATAAGTTGGGAAATGATATTACTTATAGTGTGTGTTGTTGATTATAGAAGGAAACTGTGTCCTAGTAATCTAGGTTGAGAATGACCCCAAGAGGAGCTCATAAGGATTGTCATGTTAAACCCTGCAGGTGGACTTAGTCCGACATGACGATAAGGTTGAGTGGTACTACTCTTAGAGCTAGCTATTAATTAAGTGAGTTGTCAGTAACTCATTTGAATTAATGGATATTCATTATCTTAAACACAGGGAGACTAACACACTCATAATAAGAAGGAGCCCAAAATGTAATTTGGGATTGGTGCGGTAGTTCAATAATAGTTCTTTAGTGGAATGAATTATTATTGATGAAATTAAGTTATGTGTTCGGGGCGAACACGGGATGCTTAATTTCATCGGGAGACCAAAACCAATTCCTCCTCTCGGTCCCTATCGTAGCCTCTTAATTATAGAGTACTATACCCATCTTCTTACCCATCCTATAGGGGCTGACCAAGCTAGCTTAGAGTCCAAGCTAGGGCCGGCCAAAGGCATGGTTCATGGGTTCATGAGGTGGCCGACCCTAGCTTGAACCCAAGCTTAGGTGGCCGGCCTTATTAAAATAAAATGTGATTTTATTTTTAAAATTTTTCTTATGTGGATTCCATGGTTTTAAAAGAGAGTTTAAAATTTAAATCTTTCCTTTTATAGCTTTCTACAAAAGATTAAGAAAAGATTTGAAATCTTTCCTTATTTGTAGATTGAAAGGTAGATTTTAATTTTGAGAAAACTTTCCTTTTTTAACCATGTTCATGATTTAAAAGAGAGTTTAAAAATTAAATATTCTCTTTTATTAGTTTCTACAAAAGATTAAGAAAATATTTGATATCTTTCCTTATTTGTAGATTAAAAGAGATTTTAATTTTTAGAGATAACTTTCCTTTTTGGAAATCATCCACATGTTTAAAAGAAAGATTTTAATTTATAAAATTTCCTTTTTACAAATCACCATAAAGGGAAAAATTATTGGAGAATTTTTTTTATAAATTTCTGGAAACAAATTAGGAAGTTTTAATTCTTATGTGAATTAAATTTTCCTTGATTGAGATTAGAATAGTGGCCGACCATATGTTTTGAGAAAAGGAAATTGATTTTAAATCAATTAAAATTTCTTTTTCATGGCAAAGGAATTAAGGAAGTTTTTATTAAAATTTCCTTATTTGCCAAGACCAAGGAATATAAAAGAGGGGGTAGAGGTGCCTTCATGGCTAACGACTCTATTCTTTTTCTTCCTCCCTCTCTTCCTTGGTGGTGTGGCCGGCCCCTCTTTTTCTCTCCTCTCCTTATTGTGGCTAAAACTTCTTCATTGGTGGAGTTCTCTTGGTGGCCGGATCAAGCAAGGAGAAGAAGGAGAGAAAGGAAGCCTAATCTCTAGCATCCCTTGGTTCATTGGTGGTGGCCGAACCTATCCATCAAGAAGGACTCTTGGTGGCCGAAACCTAGAAGGAAGAAGAAGGTGCTTGGTGGTTCTCATCTTGGAAGATTGTTGCCCACACAACGTTCGAGGTTAGAAGAGGAATACGGTAGAAGATCAAGAGGTCATTAAAGTTTACAAAGGAAGGTATAATTAGTAATTAATTTCCGCATCATACTAGTTGTATTTCTTTTGTATAAATTCCAAACACAAGAGGCATTAGATCTAGTATTTCGAATTAGTTTTTCAAGTTTGTGTTTTCTTTGTTTTCGAATTTGTGATTCGATTGTTCTTTTTGGTTAACCTAGAGTTATTTAAGGAAATTAAATATTAGCTTTCTTTAAAAGGCTTTATCTAGGCGGTGGTGGTTGCTCCCATATCCAAGAAGGTCATGTGCCTCGCCATACAGTCCTGGAAGCCAATTTTAGAAATTAATATTTAATGGAATTAATAACATAGGTGGATTTGAATCAATAGTGTTAAGTTCTGTTTGCGATTCAAATCTAAACCATTAAGAACAGATAAGTTAAATTTGGAATCAATGATGTTAAGTTCCGTCTGCGATTCCTAATTTAACTTCTAAAGAACACAATAGGTTATTTAAGAAAAAGTTTGACATTTGTACAAAAAATTTTGTACAGTGGAACCGGTACGATAGTCCTAGGACTAACCATTAGAGAGAATATACTCGGAGGTTAAATCCTAGGATTAGCGTTTATTGTAGTGTGTACTGTAGCAGTTGACTGGTGTTTTCATCAATCAACTGGTGTGGTCGACCGGGCAATTGACTGGGAGCAAACAGAATGTTTTTGTTTGTTCAGTTAGTATAGAGCAGTTGACTGATGGAAGTATCAGTCGAGTGGTATTGAACTGTTGGAATGTAATGATCGAATTCCCATAAGAGTACAGTCAACTGATGGTTTTGGCAGTCAACTAGTAGGCGGGGTTTCCAACTCATTGCCTATATAACCAAGACTTGGAAGCTTGGTTATAGTTGACAAAATAGAGGTAGTTAACCCCTATTAGTAGTCTTCCAAAGCCTCCAAACTCTTCTTGTGATCTAAGAGTGTTTATATCAACGTTGTGGTGAGGTTTCTCCACTGAGAAGGAGGTTTGAGTTAGCGATAGGTTTCCGGGGAGTCATCCACCGAAGGATTAAGATCGTCCATCTTACGGGCAACCGTGGAGTAGGATCTCTAATCTCTGAACCACGTAAACGCCTTATGTTACGATTTGTTTTGGTTTATTGTCTTTCCTTATTGTTTATAGGGTTTAGCTTTCTTCTTGTTAGTTTATATTTTTATTTTTCGCTGCGTACTAACAAGTGTAGGAAGTGACGATTTGAGTGAGATACTATTCACCCCCCTCTAGCGAACGTCAAGGTCCCAACTAAAGGCGCTGGAATTTCGTTCTATTTCAATTTCCCTATATAAAAAAATTGTACAAGAATAGAACTTTTCCTAGCAACCCGCATGTTTGATCAAACATGTGTTTGATCAATCAAGCAAGTTCTTGAATGTTCAAAGCACACCTTGATCGAAGTACAAGATCGCTGGCCTCTTGTGTTGGTATTCCAAAAATGATACAAAGAAAACAAAACTAGATACGTAGCGGAATTAAAGAACTAGTTGTATCTTTTCTTTGTAGCTAAAGACCTCTTGATCTTCTGCCATATTCCTCTCATCTTCTTGGATGTTGTGTGAGCGACGATCTACCGAGACAATGTAACGACCACCCTTCTTACTACTACTACTCTCTAAAGATGACCGTTACTTAACTACTAACTCTACTTAACCGGTATGATTAAATATCACATGGAAACCCTACCAAAAAATTTCGGCAGAGTCTCCCCTGTACCGGTGACCAAATCTATAATACAAACATAATATACGCAGCCACAGACGGCTGGAACATATTTCCCACAACCACACAGTAATAAAAATCACAATAAAAATAAAGAAACTACTCTAGCAATAACAATGACTACAGCACTCCACAAATAATAAAAGAGACTAGCTAGATATGCGGAAATAAACTCAACTACAATCCCAAATGTAATACAACATTAACAGAGGACTAAAAGAAAGTCTAGACAATTTTGCCAGCTACTTCTGGATCTCTCCACAGTCCATACATCACACACCTTCATCACCACCACCATCCTGTCGCCTTCCTTTCATATCTTAGCTTTTCCTTTATCTGCGGTAGGAGGAAAAAAAAACAAAAGATCTATAAGCGAAAACGCTTAGTAAGTACTAATCTATCTCACAAAAACATCGAAGTGCATAAAAAGAATGCAACAATACTAAAACTGAAATGCTAAAAGCAAAGCTGCATGTACTCATGGTATACAGAAATAAAACTGAATACTAAACATGCTCACTAACTGACAGGAAAGTAATGAAACAACTACTGTAAGCTTAGAATTAAAGAACTAAACTTTTATTGATTCTAAGCATAAAACTTGTTTCATTGTCTTATATCTTTATACCAGAAATTGATCTTTTAATTTCTCTTTTACCTTCTTCTTCTTTTCTTCTTGCTTTACTTATACTAGAAATTAATCTTTTAATTTCTCTTTCACTTTCTTCTTCTTGTTCTTCTTTTCTTTTCTTTTCTTTTCTTCTTTGGGCCCAGGCTTAGTACCATCTTTGTTTTGCGCGCTCTCTAATAGTGACTGGGGTAGCGAGCCTCCAGCCCTATGAGGATAAAGACCTCGGTCTTACCAGGGCCAAGACCTCGGAATTGGTCACCTGGATTTGTTTAACGACAACCTCGGAAGTCGGGTACTAGCCTCTTACTTTAATTTACTTGTTATCTCTTTTTAACTAGACTTTAGTCTTTTTCTTTACTCATGCTTCTTATAATCCTTTATTGGAGCCTGTTAAAATCCTATAGATGTATCTAACAAGTATAGCATTACAACTAACCAAGCATGCTATAAAAATAACACAAAGAACAGTAAACCTGAACTCTCTAAGCATGATATAAAATAAAGCAAAGGAAAGCAAATCTGAACTTACTAATCATGCTATAAAATAGAGCAAAAGAAAGCTAACTTGGACTTACTAAACATGCTGTAAAATAGAGCAAAAGAAAGCTAACTAATCTTACTAATCATGCTACAAAATGGAGCAAAAGGAAGTGACTTTAAGCTTTCTATACATGGTGTAAAGTAGGGCAAAATAAACTAATTCTGAACTGTTATAACAAGGTTATTCTTGCCCTTAAAACAGTAACAAATAATCTATCCAAACTTACTAGTATACTAAATTGTGCATGCTCATTTAGTGGCAAGGGAAACTGAATCAGCATACCACTACATGCTATAATCCTTAACATAATTGGAAATAAGCACCTTTCATGGAAACCAAGATATAAGAAGGGATGCTGCTGTTATCAAACATCTACGCATGATATACTAAAGCATGTATCACTAAAATCTACTCATGTTGAATTATTTCCAATTAAGCAAGGTATAAGGAAAGGTTGCTTCTAATGGACAGTAAGGATGTATTCTGCACTTACTAACATAATAATAAAACTGCTCGAGTTTATAAAATAAACAAGCAACCAAATTTGCACTGCTATTAGAAACAACACTACAATACAAACGATTCTACACTTGTTTAAAGAAGCTAGACTAAGTTTGCACTTGCTAATTGGCAAAGTATAATCCGGTTCTGCACTTGCTAATAGGCAAAGTATAATCCGGTTCTGCACTTGCTAATAGGCAAACATAATCCTAGTTTCTTAATTCTTTTACACATCATGTACATTACATGTGCAGTTGATATAGGGCTTCCAAAAATAGATATTTACTGGTTGTTTTGCTAATGTTCCTATAATGTGCTGTCAAGGTCAAATAGGATGCACTAAAATCTGTTAAACTTGAAACCTATACAAAACCTATTCGAGAAATCTAATCATGCTCTTCTTTGTGCTCACTTTTGCCCACAGAGACACATGGACATCAATAACCTAACCATCAATTCACGGTAGAAAAACAAAAATGGCAGCGATCATCTAAAACAAAGAAAACCACTTATCTAAGGGTTTCATCTTTATTCATGTGAATAAAATCTACACCACAGCAATCATCCAATCAGGGAAAACTCACGGCAGACTCAAAACAAGGAAAGGTACAATCCGAAAACCCCTCCTACCGCAGGTGAGTAGTACTTACCCCTTGTTCTTGCACTTACAACCGAGAAGGAGGTTCTAGGGTTCGGATAGCTTGGATTTCGGCTCTTCCTCGTGCCCACAATCTCTCCTCAACAAGAGGATCACCACAGCGTGAAGAATCCCTCGGAGAACACCCTCGCCGGCCACCGGAGATGATGCCCTACCCTCGTCTCTATTTTCCGCCCGAGCTGTGAAGTCGCCACCGCCATTCGCGAGAGAGGAGGAGAGGGATCGAGAGGTTAGGGTTCGGGAGAAGGAAATAACCCATCTTATAATACTTAGGGCATTTCTGTTATTAACTACAACTTATATACATCTCGCTTCGTACTTGGTTAACAAAACGAGCGCAGCTCAGTTGGTTGGCCGTGTCTAGTTAGGTCGGGTTCGGCCAGAGGTCTTGGGTTCGAGTCTCACCTTCAACGATTTTTGGTCAAAACTTCTTTCTTTTTGTAAACCTACTAAACGACCTCCAAAAATTACGTAAAAATACTCTAAAAATTCCTAAAAATCTCTAGAATATTTTAAAAGTATTTCCAAATATTTTTATGGACTTTTAGAACTTGAAATGGGGAAAATTGGGTCGTTACAATCTTGAAGGTGAGTTCCATGTGATATTTAATCATACCGGTTAAGTAGAGTTAGTAGTTAAGTAACGGTCATCTTTAGAGAGTAGTAGTAGTAAGAAGGGTGGTCGTTACAGTTGATATCAGAGCAGTTTCCATTCTCCAGCATCACACACACATCAGCATCATCCTTGCCGTCTCCAAGTAAGAAAGTATTTAAATCCTTTCTTTATTCTGCTTTCCTTATTATTAACTGCAGTATAGAGTACTTGTTTTTTTGAGTACTAAAGTAAGATAGAAGATTTAGTTTCCCTTTTCTTTATTCATATTTATGTATGTTTAGAAAGGATAGAGAAATGTTTAGAAGTACCTACTCATAGGTGTTGAAAGTCAAGAAACATGTATAAGTAAGATATACCTAGAAAGTATAGTGATAATTTTAAGTTTTCTTTTCCTCTGCCTGACTTGATGTTAAGAAGAGGACGTCCTCGTACTGCTGGTACTGAGAACCAAGATCAGGAGAACGAAGAGCTTAGATCAACTGAGCCCAATCTCTCTGAAGTTGTAGCCTAACTCCAGAGACAAGTAGCGAGCAGCAGCAAGTGATTGCCAATCTAATGGCCAATCAGAAGCCAGCTCCTCCCCACTCCCCCAACCATTAATGTGGAGACCCCAGTGGTGACTGAAGTCCCATCAGTTGCCCTGGAAGTCACCACGACACCTAGAAGACAAGAAGCATATCTCATCCAGTGGCTGAAGCTGAAACCAGAAAGCTTCTCAGGCACGACTGAGCCCTAGGATGCCCAGGCTTGGTTCAAGACACTTGAGAGCACAATGGAGCTTCTTGACTGGCCAGAAGTCGAGAAGGTCAAGTGCGCCTCTTTCTACCTGTCTGGAGATGCTCGTATGTGGTGTGAGAAGATAAGGACCAAGAGAGCATCCGATCAGATGAGCTGGGTAGATTTTCAGTTAGAGTTCTATGAAGAGTTCTATCACCAACAAGCACTATGAGGAGTTTATAGAGTTCAAGCCAGCCAAGATAGAAGACAAGACAGTAGGGAGCCCGGAGCCCCAGTCAAGTAAGTGTAGAAGAATAGAAAGAAGGTAAGAAAGAGGGGGTTCGGGTGGTATGTGAATATCCCGAGGTATTCCCAGCAGATCTACCTGGACTACCTCCCAATAAATGAGTGGATTTGAGATTGAATTGGTTCCTGGAACCGGTCCAATTTCAAAAGCTCCGTATCGCATATCTCCAGCAGAGCTGGAGGAGTTACAAGAACAACTACAGGAGTTACTTGACAAAGGCTTCATTCGCCCTAGTCATTCACCCCGGGGAGCTCCAGAGTTGTTCGTTAAGAAGAAAGACGGATCCGTGCTAATGTGCATAGATTTCAGAACGCTGAGCAAAGTAGCAGT
The DNA here is from genome assembly GCF_018446385.1 of Zingiber officinale. Classification (NCBI taxonomy): domain Eukaryota; kingdom Viridiplantae; phylum Streptophyta; class Magnoliopsida; order Zingiberales; family Zingiberaceae; genus Zingiber; species Zingiber officinale. Next base: position 34,471,594 of record NC_056004.1, on the reverse strand, counting down.
TAAGGACAAGTACCCCCTTCCCAGGATCGATGACTTATTTGATCAGTAAAGAGGAGCAACAGTGTTCTCAAAGATAGACCTACGCTCTGGGTACCATCAGCTGAAGGTGAAAGGAAGAGATATACCCAGAACGGCGTTCAGGACCAGATATGGACACTACGAGTTTGTGGTCATGCCTTTTGGAGTGACTAATGCACTTGCGGTCTTCATGGACTTAATGAACAGAGTGTTCAGAGAATATCTTGACAAATTTGTCATTGTATTCATCGACGACATTCTAGTCTATTCAAGGACCCCAGAGGAGCATGACACACACTTGAGGATAGTACTACGGACCCTTCAGCAAAAGCAGCTTTATGCTAAATTCTCAAAGTGCGAGTTCTGATTAGATCAGGTGGCATTTCTATGCCACATAATTTCTAAAGAAGGTATTCAAGTAGATCCAGCCAAAATAGGAGCAGTCAACAACTGGAGCAGACCCAAGAACGTCAGAGAGACCAGAAGCTTCCTTGGTTTAGCTGGGTACTACAGGAAGTTCATGGAGGACTTTTCCAGGATAGCCTCTCCACTAACAGCCCTCACCAGAAAGAACAAGAGATTCGAATGGTCAGATAAATGTGAGCATAGTTTCCAAGAGCTAAAGAAGAGATTGATCAATGCTCCCATTCTGACTGTTCCACAGAGCGACAAGAGTTTCGACATCTACAGTGATGCTTCCAAGATGGGCTTAGGAGCTGTACTCATGCAAGAAGGAAAAGTCATAGCCTATGCTTCCAGACAACTCAAAGATTATGAAAAAAAACTATCCCACTCATGATCTTGAGCTGACAGCTGTGGTTTTTGCACTAAAACTCTGGCGACATTATTTGTATGGAGTTCAGTGTAGAATCTTCACAGAGCATCAGAGTCTTAAGTACTTCTTCACTCAAAAAGACTTAAACATGAGACGGCGCAGGTGGCTGGAGTTGGTCAAAGATTACGACTGTGAAATTCTCTACCACCCAGGCAAAGCTAACAAAGTGGCAGATGCACTAAGCAGAAAGTCCAGTGCATCCCTGATGTCTCTGTCATCATTAGCCCTACCACTGCAGAAGGAGTTGTCAGATTCCGGACTTGAAATTATTGAAGGGCAACTCTCTGCATTGACCTTAGAGTCTACCTTGCTTGAGAACATACAGAGAAAGCAAAGTGAAGATCCAGACATTTAGAAGACCAAGCAAGGGATACAGAAAGAAGACAAATCAGAGTTTCGAGTAACAGATAGCGGGATTCTTTATCAGGGGAGTCGCATTTGCGTGCCCAATGATGAAGAACTGAGAAAGAAGACTTTAGAAGAAGCTCATAGCACCCCATACTCCATGCATCCTGGTTCTCCCAAGACGTACCAAGATGTGAAACAGAGGTTCTGGTGGTCAGGACTCAAAAGAGATGTTGCTAAATATGTCAGTACCTGCTTGACATGCCAGAGAGTCAAAGCAGAACACCAGAGACCAGGAGGAGTTCTTTAACCTCTTCCAATACCAGAATGGAAATGGGAAGATATATCCATGGACTTCATAACAGGTCTTCCAAGAACTACAAAGGGATATGACGCAATATGGGTAATAGTAGACCGATTGACCGAGTCTGCTCATTTCCTAACCATCAAGGTGTCCCACTCTATAGAGCAGTTGGCGCAGCTATATGTTAAAGAGGTAGTCAGACTTCATGGAGTTCCTAAATCTATCGTTTCTGATAGAGATGGGCGCTTGGGAGTGCATTCAGAATGCACTAGGCACCAAACTCAAGTTCAGCACAGCTTTCCATCCACAGACTGATGGACAGACAGAACGAGTGAATCAGATTTTAGAAGATATGCTCAGAGTTTGTGTGCTGGATTTCAAGGGAAGTTGGTGCAAGTATTTGTGCTTAGCTGAATTCGCCTACAACAATAGCTATTAGGCCACCATCAAGATGGCACCTTATGAGGTACTATATGGCAGAAAATGCATATCACCCATATGCTGGCAAGAAGCAGGAGAGAGAAAAGAAATGGAAGTAAAGCTGGGTATTCAGACAGAGCTGATAGATGAGACAACTCAGGCGATCCAGAAAATCAGACAGAGGCTGACACACGCCGTAGGCCATTGGAATTCCAAGTAGGAGATTCAGTCTTCCTCAAGGTCGCTCCTATGAATGGAGTGATGAGATTTGGCAAGAAGGGCAAATTAGGTCCTCGCTATGTAGGACCTTACCTGATCATAGAGAGGATTGGGAAAGTAGCTTACAGGCTGGACTTACCACAAGACATGTCAGCAATACACAATGTATTTCATGTCTCCATGCTAAAGAAGTGTCTCCACGACCCGAGCCAAGTGATTCAGCCTCAGTCAGTGCAGATCCAAGAGGATCTTAGTTATGAGAGCAGACCTACACAGATAGTGGACAGAGTAGTTAAGAGATTAAGAAATAAATAAGTACCACTAGTGAAGGTCAGTATGAGACAGAAGTATCCAGAACTATTCTAAGTTCGAGGACGAACTTTTTATAAGGTATGGGGGATTGTAACGACCCAATTTTCCCCATTTCAAGTTCTAAAAGTCCATAAAAATATTTGGAAATGCTTTTAAAATATTCTAGAGATTTTTAGGAATTTTTAGAGTATTTTTACGTAATTTTTGGAGGTCGTTTAGTAGGTTTACAAAAAGAAAGAAGTTTTGACCAAAAATCGTTGAAGGTGAGACTCGAACCCGACCTAACTAGACACGGCCAACCAACTGAGCTGCGCTCGTTTTGTTAACCAAGTACGAAGCGAGATGTATATAAGTTGTAGTTAATAACAGAAATGCCCTAAGTATTATAAGATGGGTTATTTCCTTCTCCCGAACCCTAACCTCTCGATCCCTCTCCTCCTCTCTCGCGAATGGCGGCGGCGACTTCACAGCTCGGGCGGAAAATAGAGACGAGGGTAGGGCATCATCTCCGGTGGCCGGCGAGGGTGTTCTCCGAGGGATTCTTCACGCTGTGGTGATCCTCTTGTTGAGGAGAGATTGTGGGCACGAGGAAGAGCCGAAATCCAAGCTATCCGAACCCTATTGTTTTGGATAAGAGAAAAGAACTTCAAACGCTACCTAGAAGTTTTGAGCAGTTCCGCCTGAACTATAATATGAATAAAAGGATTTATTCATTAGGGGAACTACTGACAGAACTTCAAGCAGCAGAAGGGTTATTTCGTCACAATTCTCAAATTCACTATGCTGAAAATGGTTCTACTTCTAAACCGAAAGGAAAGAAGAAGAAGAAACAAGCTGGTTCAGCAAAGAAAGTGAATAAATCTCAGAGTACGGGATTTAAAGCTGGAATGAAGAAGCCGAAGGGCAAGTGCTTCATCTGCAAGCAGGCAGGACATTGGAAGGCGGACTGTCCTCGTAAGAACCAAAACAAAGGTATATCTCATACTCTAGTTGTTGAAACATGTTTAGCGGTGTTATCTACCAGCACCTGGTGTGTAGATCCGGGTGCTCCCCGTCATGTCTGCAATTCCTTGCAGGGGTTCCAGGAAACCCGACGACTATCTGAAGGGGAGATTACTGTCTACATGGGCAATGCTACTAAGGTGACAGCTGTTGCAGTGGGAGACATCTACTTATCTTTTAGTAGAAATAGAAATTTGGTTTTAAGAAATTATCTTTATGTACCCAGTTTTAGAAAGAATTTAATTTCAGTTTCCTGCTTTTAGATGGATATTCAGTTTCTTTCAGTAACGATGTAGTTATTAAAAGAAATAAAGTGATTATCTGTTCTGGTGCATTAGTTGGCAATTTGTATATTTTAAATCCAAATTCTTCCACAAAGCAAAACATGGAAATTTATAATTCATTTTCTAATTCTAATAAGAGAAAAGAACCTTCAGAAATGAACCAAGCATATCTTTGGCATCTAAGGCTTGGTCATATTAACTTAAGTAGGATTCAGAGGCTTATAGCCGATGGACTTTTAAGTTCATTTGAGTTGGAAAATTTTCCAACTTGTGAATCTTGCTTAGAAGGTAAAATGACCAAGAGGCCGTTCAAGGCCAAGGGGTATAGAGCCAAAGAAGTGTTAGAGTTGGTTCACTCTGATTTGTGTGGTCCTATGTCTGTCCAGGCAAGAAGAGGTTTTGAATATTTTGTCTCTTTCATAGACGATTATTCAAGATATGGATACATTTACCTAATGCGCCGCAAGTCCGAATGCTTTGACAAGTTCAAAGAATACAAGGCTGATGTGGAGAAACGATTAGGTAAAAGTATCAAGACACTACGATCTGATCGTGGTGACGAATACCTCTTAGGAGAGTTTAGGAATTACTTATCGAAGGTCGGGATTCAATCCCAATTGTCCGCACTGGAACAGAATGGTGTAGCAGAACGAATGAATAGGACTCTTATGGAGATGGTTAGATCGATGATGAGTTATTCGAATTACCAAATTCGTTTTGGGATATGCTCTGGAAACAGTGCACATTCCGAACTTAGTACCTTCTAAATCGCTTCTACTCCCATAGAATTGTGGAATGGGCGAAAACCCGTCTAAGACATATTCGGATTGGGGTAGTCCAGCACATGAGCCAAGATCTTGATAAGTTAGAATCTCGTACGGACGCGTGTTTGTAGGATATCCCAAAGGAACGAAGGTGGTTTATTTTATAGTCCTAAGACCAAGGTCATTGTTAGCACCAATGCCCGCTTTTAGAAGAAGACTATATAATGGATCACAAGCCCGAGTAAAATCGTTTTAGAAGAACTTAGAGAGGACATGTCTACTTCAACAGGACAAGATGAAGTACCACAAGAGACGCAACACGTGTCACACATGATACACAACCACGGACTGCCTCGTAGTAGTGGGAGGGTTGTGAGGCACTGAAAGATTCATGTTTTGGGAGAGTCTTGGACTTGATCCGGGTAAACATGAACCTGATCCCCATATATATGACGAAGCACTCCAAGATGCAGGATCTTGGCAAAAGGCAATGAATTCAAATAGAGTCCATGTACTCTAATAAGGTCCGGAGCTTGTAGAACCACCGATGGTGTAAAAGCCGTTGGATGCAAGTGGATCTACAAAAGGAAAAGAGGAAGACGGAAGGTAGAAACCTTCAAAGCTAGGCTTGTTGAAAATACACTCGTAAAGAGGGAATCGATTATGAAAACTTTTCACCGTAGCCATGCTTAAGTCTATCCGGATACTCTTATCCATTCTTTTCATATGGATTATGAGATTTGGCAAATGAATGTCAAGACACTTTCCTTAATGGAAGTCTTGAAGAGAACATCCATATGAAGCAACGAGAGGATTTAAAAAGACAAAGAGCATCTAGTATGCAAGCTCAATCGGTCCATTTATGGATCAAGCAAGCTTCAAGGTCTTGGAACATCCGGTTTAATGAAGTAATCCAGTCATATGGATTTATTCAAAGTCCGGATGAGTCTTGTGTATATAAGAAGTGTAACGGAAACGTGGTGGTATTTCTTGTACTATACGTAGATGATATTTTGTTAATTGGCAACAATGTCAAGGTATTATCGGACGTAAGGGTATGGTTGTCCAAACAATTTGATATGAAGGACTTAGGAGAATGTGCACACATTCTTGGGATCAAAGTTATAAGGGATCGCAAGAAAAGAATGTTGTGTCTATCCCAAGCTTCATATATAGATACAATCCTTGCTCGTTTTAGCATGCAAGACTCCAAGAAAGGTTTCTTACCTTTTAGACATGGAGTAGCTCTATCTAAAGAGATGTCTCCAAAGACATCAAAAGAGATAGAGGACATGAAAGCAGTTCCTTATGCTTCAGCTGTAGGAAGCCTAATGTATGCAATGTTATGTATGAGACCCGATATCTGGGCATGGTCAGCAGATATCGAAGTAACCTGGACAAGGACATTGGACTGCGGTAAAGCATATATTAAAGTACGAGAAGGACTAGGGATTATATGCTAGTTTACCAAGCAGATGATTTGCTCCCATGGGTTACAGGATTCGATTTTCAATCAGATAGGGACAATAGTAAGTCTACATCAGGCTATGTGTTTACTTTAGGAGGTGGAGCCATTTCATGGAGGAGTGTTAAGCAAAATGCGTTTGGACTCAACCATGGAAGCTGAGAATGTGGCAGAAGCAGTATGGCTCGGAACTTTCTAATGGACTTAGATGTGATTCTGGTTTGCCCAAGATCATCACAATTTATTGTGATAATAGCGATTGCAAACTCGAAGGAACCACGAGCTCATAAGGCGAGTAAACATATAGAGCGCAAGTACCACGATACGAGATATCGTGAAGCGAGGAGAAGTTGTCATCGCCAAGATTGCATCAGGGATAACCTGGCAGATCCTTTCACTAAGGCCCTTCTAAAGCTTTCGATCGGCATGTGGAGGAATGGGAATCAGATGTATGGTAGAAGATATGGAAGCTTAGTCATTAGTATAAGTGGGAGATTGTTGAGTGTATCTTGAAAGCCTAAGCTTTGTAAATATTCATTATGAATAAAGAATCACATTTGGTCTAATTATCTACATTTGTTTGTAGTTGTTCATTTAATTTATATTGTAGATAACATAGTATGTGGTGTCACATACGGAAGATGATGTTATCAGTAAATTATAAACGATAGCTCACGACCAGAATGGAAAGGAACAAACCATTAGAAGGTCGTAGTGTAATTATGTATTAGTTTATCTTGACTATATAATTACACTAGTACACTCAGAGTGTATTGAGTAGGACCATTTGAGGTCGTTTCTTTTATACTGACTTTATAAAGGAACAAAGACCTCGGTTATTATGGAAGTGTGTGCTCTTAATCCTAATATAATAACAAGCACATATATTTGATATTTATTTCTTTAATTTATCAATGGGTGAGATTTAGTTCGATGAATCAATAAACCCGATAAATTGGGAAATGATATCACTCATAGTGTGTGTTGTTGATTATAGAAGGAAACTGTGTCCTAGTGATACTAGGTTGATAATGTCCTCAAGAGGAGCTCATAAAGATTGTCATGTTAAACCCTGCAGGTGGACTTAGTCCGACATGATAATAAGGTTGAGTGGTACTACTCTTGGACTTAGATATTAATTAAATGAGTTGTCAGTAACTCACTTAATTAGTGGACATTCGATATCTTAAACACAGGGAGACTAACACACTCATAATAAGAAGGAGCCCAAAATGTAATTTGGGATTGGTGCGGTAGTTCAATGATAGTTCTCTAGTGGAATGAATTATCATTGATAAAATTAAGTTGTGTGTTCGGGCGAACATGGGATGCTTAATTTTATCGGAGACCAAAACTAATTCCTCCTCTCGGTCCCTATCGTAGCCTCTTATTTATAGAGTACTATACCCACATATACCCACCTTCTATACCCACCTAGGGGCGGCCAAGCTAGCTTGGGAACCAAGCTAGGGCTTAAGGTGGTCGGCCCTAGCTTGAACCCAAGCTAGTAGGGCCGACCATAATTAAATAAAAAAGAAATTTAATTTTAGATTTTATTATTATGTGGAAGATATAATTTAAAGAGAATTAAAATTAAAATATCTCTCTTGTAAAAGATTTACAAAAGATTAAAGAAAGAGATTAGATCTCTTTCCTTATTTGTAGATTGGAGAGTTTTTTTATTTTCTCTTTAAAATTATTCACATGTTAATAAAATTAAAATTATAGATATTTCCTTTTATTAACCATGAAGAGATTTTAAAGAGAAATTTTATTTTTTAAAATTTCTGGAAACAAATAAGGAAAGTTTTAATTGTTGATTGAAACTTGTCCAATTTGCTTCCTCTTGATGTGGCCGACCATTAGAGTTTATTTGGGAAATTTTATTTTATTTTTCTCAAATAAATCATGTCAAGGAAATTAAGGAAATTTTATTGTAAATAAATTTCCTAATTTGCCTAGGCCAAGGAATATAAAAGAAGGGGTGAGGGTGCCTTCACAAGACAACCTCTATTGTTTTCTCTCCCTTTTTCCTTGGTGTTGTGGCCGGCCATTACCCTCTCCCTCTCTTCCTCTTGTGGTGGCCGAATACTTCATCTCTCTTGGAGTTCTTGTGGTGGCCGGATACTACTTGGAGAAGAAGAAGAAGAAGGAGAGAAAGCTAGCATCTCTTGGAGCTTGGTTAGTATTTTGATTTTCTTCTTTGGTAAAGTTCTTCCTTTGTGGCCGAACCTTGCTTGGAGGAGAAGAAGGTGGTTGGTGGTTTCTTATCTCGGTAGATCGTTGCCCACATAACGTCCGAGGTTAGAAGAGGAATACGGTAGAAGATCAAGAGATTTTTCTACAAGGTATAACTAGTAATTTCTATTTCCGCATCATGCTAGTTATTTATGGAAATAATACCAAATACAAGAGGCTTACGTTCTAGAATTTCGAATATGGTTTTTCGAAGTTGTGTTCTTTTGTTTCTTTCTTTTCTTTGTGATTTGATTGTTCTCTTTGGTTAACCTAAAGTTATTTTAGGAAATTAATATTAGCTTTCTATTAAAGGTTTTGTCTAGTCGGTGGTGGTTGCTCCCATATCCAAGAAGGCCATGTGCCTCGCCACGTCAGTACTGGGAACCTTTTATGGAAATTAATATTTAATGGAATTAATAACTTAAGGAGACTTGGGTCGAACGTGTTAAGTTCCGCAGGAGATCCAAGTCAAAACCTAAAAGAACAAATAGATTAAGTTTTGGATCAAACGTGTTAAGTTCCAGCGATCCAAAATTTAATTTAAAAGAACACATGGTAGCTAGGAAAGGTTCAGACCTTTGTACAAAATTTTGGAACCTATAGGATTTCTCAGTAGCAACCAACAATTGGTATCGAGCTAGGGTTTTGCCTCTGTATTTGGTATTTAGTTTAATTATGCACATGTCATACATAATTTAGGTAGGATAATAGTAGGATGTGCTAACTTTGTGGATGCAGGATCCAACTGTTATGGCTTTTAATTAATTATGTGTGTGATTGGACCCTTGGACATGTCAAGGGCAATTTATATGTGTGTGCATGATTGTATTTAAATACAGCAGGAGTCTGTATTTAGTTTTATTAGGATTTTATTTTTATCTAGATACATGTACATTCCTTTTATGGAATATAGGATCAAAATGTAAAATTCTATTTATGTCATGGATCGAATCTTGCAAGGCGTGGAACCTTCTAAGGACCAGAGGCGCAGTGGAACTCGGAGATGGATGCGACAGTTAGACCCGGTGGCGGTGGCCAAATATGGCAGCAGCTTCGGATAACAACACACGGAGGACAATTAAAGATAAAAACCATAATAGTTGAAAATTAGATTTTCTATTTATTGCTTTTATATTGTGCTGTGTGTGCATGTTAGTTTACAAGTTTAGTAGGCTAGCATAGTTAAAATTCCTCATTTATAAATAACTAAGTGGGAGAGGGATTTTTAAGTAAATCCCATGGTCTCCATTACTGGTTTGTAAGTGATGCAAACAAGCTTGCGCGTTGGCTCTGAGTGCCTTCCTCCATAACGGATGAGCTTGTTTGCGGATCACTAGAACAGACTTCTATTTTTGGATGACTATAGGAAGTTAATTAAGAGCGTGTGATCTTCCCCAACGGAAGGGGCATAATCTTATTAATGGACTTATTGTCAAGTAATGGTGTACACTTAGACACATCTAATAGCATCCTCCCCAACGGAGTCACTGCTTTTATTTGTGTGACCAAATAATACCAACTATTAATTTTATTTATCAAAAAGTTAGGTTGACAAGATAATAAAATTAATGGGTTAAAACCCTCCTTTTACAAATGTTGAATTTGTATACGTCCACACTAACGTGGCATACAAAATTCACGGTGTTTTAAGGTGTTGGTTAATTTAAAATAGTATTGTTTGAGGAATCAATATTATTCTAAATTTAGAGTTCTGACCAAAAGTTATTTGTGATTCTTAGGATGACTTTCAACCCACTGTCCATCATACTTCAACAAAATAGACTTACTGGACCAAATTACATAGATTGGAAAAGAAACTTGGATATTGTTCTTACTGCTGAAAGCTATAAATTTGTACTGACTGAGCATTGCCCTGATGCACCTACTGATGAATCTACCCAAGAGGAGATTGAATATCATATGAAATGTATAAAAGCAGATGAGATGGCGCGGTTTTACATTTTGGCTTCATTTTCAAATTTATTGCAACATCAGCATAAAGATTTACCAACAGACATGATATTATGAACAATCTCAAGGAACTCTTTGGTCATCGTGGATAGGGCTTCTAGACAAGAAGCTATGAGAAAGATAATGATGCCACCATGCAAGAGGGTACTCTGTAAGGGATCATATCCTAAACATGATGGCTTATCCGAATGAAACTGATCCTTGGAGGAGAAATTGATGGGAAACTCGGATCGATATGATCCTCCAAACGCTACCTAGAAGTTTTGAGAACTATAATATGAATAAAAGGATTTATTCATTAGGGAAACTACTGACAGGATTATTTCGTCACAATGCTCAAATTCACTATCTTGAAAATGGTTCTACTTCTAAACCGAAAGGAAAGAAGAAGAAGAAACAAGTTGGTTCAAAAAGAAAGTGAATAAATCTCAGTGTACGGGATTTAAATGGAATGAAGAAGCCAAGGGCAAGTGCTTCATCTGCAAGCGGTCGGCGAACTGTCCTCGTAAGAACCAAAACAAAGGTATATCTCATACTCTAATTGTTGAAACATGTTTAGCGGTGTTATCTACCAGCACCTGGTGTGTAGATACGGGGCAATTCTATGCAGGGGTTCCAGGAAACTCGACGAATATCTGAAGGGGAGATTACCGTCTACATGGGCAATGCTACTAAGGTGGCAGCTGTTGCAGTGGGAGACATCTACTTATCTTTTAGTAGAAATAAAAATTTGGTTTTAAGAAATTATCTTTATGTACCCAGTTTTAGAAAGAATTTAATTTCAGTTTCTAAACTGTTTTTAGATGGATATTCAGTTTCTTTCAGTAACGATGTAGTTATTAAAAGAAATAAAGTGATTATCTGTTCTGGTGCATTAGTTGGCAATTTGTATATTTTAAATCCAAATTCTTCCACAAAGCAAAACATGGAAATTTATAATTCATCTTCTAATTCTAATAAGAGAAAAGAACCTTCAGAAATGAACCAAGCATATCTTTGGCATCTAAGGCTTGGTCATATTAACTTAAGTAGGATTCAGAGGCTTATAGCCGATGGACTTTTAAGTTCATTTGAGTTGGAAAATTTTCCAACTTGTGAATCTTGCTTAGAAGGTAAAATGACCAAGAGGCCGTTCAAGGCCAAGGGGTATAGAGCCAAAGAAGTGTTAGAGTTGGTTCACTCTGATTTGTGTGGTCCTATGTCTGTCCAGGCAAGAGGAGGTTTTGAATATTTTGTCTCTTTCATAGACGATTATTCAAGATATGGATACATTTACCTAATGCGCCGCAAGTCCGAATGCTAGGAGAGGAAGGGGGGTGCTGGCCCTAAGCAAGGAGAGGAGGGGGCGGGCCTTGCAAGGTGAGGAAGGGGCGGCCCTAGCAAGGTGAAGAGGGGCGCCGACCCTAGCAAAGGAAGAGGGGTGTCGGCCACAAGGAGAGAAGAGGATTGTGGAGAATTAGAAAATTAGGTTTTAGGAGTCACTACCTACTCCTTTTTATAGGCTTGTCGTCAGTTACAAAGAAAGAAAAATAACCAAATTTTGTTTAGAAAAATCTCTCTTTCTATAACCAAGTTAAACCAAACCAAGTTAAGTTAAACTAAACCAAGTTAAGTTAAACTAAACCAAGTTAAATCAAACCCAGTTAAACCAAACCAACTTATGGATGGGTGGATGTGAGGCTTTATATAGAGGCTATAACAGGGACCTAGAGGAGGAATTTGTTTAGGCCTCCTAATGGTTTTGGGTTTCCTATATTCGGCCCAAACACCCAACCCAAGTCCATCAATAATAACTCATACCACTAAAGGGTTATTATTGAAATACCGCACCAATCCCATATTACAATATGGGCTCCTTCTTATCATGAGTGCATTAATCTCCCCATGTTTAAGATATCGTATGCTCGTTAATTAAATGAGTTACTGACAACTCAATTAATTAACATCTGATTTTGAAGAGTAGTACCACTCAACTTTATTATCATGCTGGGCTAAGTCCACATGCAGGGTTTACATGATAATCCTTATGAGCTCCTCAAGGGGACATCATCAGCTTAAATAATTAGGACACAGTTTCCTTCTATAATCAACAACACACCATATAAATAATACTATCTCCCAACTTATCGGGCCTATTGATTTAATGAATAAATCTTACTCATTAATAAGTTAAAGAAATAAATACTAAGTATACGTACTTGTTATTATATAAGGATTAAGAGGACGCACATCCATAATAACAGAGGTTCTGTTCTCTTATGTAGTCAGTATAAATCGAACAACCTCAAACGGTCTTGCTCAATACACACATAGTGTACTAGTGTAATTTTATAGTCAAGATAGACTAATACCAAATTACACTACAACCGTTCCAATGGTTTGTCCCAATCCATCTTGGTTGTGAGCTACTATTTATAATTTATAAGGAACCGATAACATGATCTTCTGTGTGACACCACACACCATGTTATCTACAATATAAATTAAATGGACAACTACATTGACATATATAGAAATATAAAATGCAAACATTTGACCAAAGTGATTCTCATTTCAAAATATTTCAAAATAGATGTTCATACAAAAGCTAGGCTTATAGTATACATCTCAACACCAACAAGTGGTATCAGAGCTAGGTGAGCTCTTTTTGGACTAATCGCCAAGGGAGCGAGTGCTAGAGGAAAAAGATGGAGTCGGAAGGTTCGCTAGGATGGGACATCCGAATCACACCTCCATACGAGCACGAGGACTTCGACTATTGGAGGAAGCGCATGGAGATGTGGTTGTAAATGAATTGGAACCAATGGATTGCGTTGGAGGAACCGTTTAAAGTTCCAACGGACAAGAAGGGAAAGCGTCTCCGACTCGATATTGGACCGAGGAGCAAAGGGAGCAATCAGAGACGGACAAGGAGGTAAATAGAATTTTAATTAATTTATTACCTCCTAATGCGATATTGAATATAGGTGAATACGAGAATGCAAGTGACCTTTGGAAAAAGGTAATTGCGCTTCATGAGAATCCTACACAAATCCAAGAAGAGAAGGAGCCCAAGGAGAAGGACTCATTGGTCCAAGAAGAGAAAAACCAATCGGATATTTGTTAGAATGTATACTAAAAACCTAGCTTTTGTATAAACATTTATTTAGAAATAAAAGAATCATATTGGTCAATATCTACATTTATTTGTTAAGTGTAGTTGTTCAATTAATTTATATTGTAGATAATATGGTGTGTGGTGTCACACACAGAAGATCGTGTTATCAGTTCTTTATAAATTAAAAACAGTTGCTCACGACTAAAATGGAAAAGAACAAACCGTTGGAATAGTCATAGTGTAATTAGGTGTTAATTTATCTTGACTAGTAAATTACATTAGTATACTCTAAGTGTATTGAGTAGGACCATTTAAGGTAAGTTCTTTTTATACTGACTTAATAAAAGAACAAGACCTTAGTTATTATGGAAGTGTGTGCTCTTAATCCTAATATAATAACAAACACATATATTTAGTTTTTATTTCTTTGACTTATCAAAGGGTGAGATTTAGCTCGATAAATCAATAGGTCCGATAAGTTGGGAAATGATATTACTTATAGTGTGTGTTGTTGATTATAGAAGGAAACTGTGTCCTAGTAATCTAGATTAATAATGCCCCCAAGAGGAGCTCATAAAGATTGTCATGTTAAATCCTGCAGGTGGACTGTAACGCCCCAAATTTCCTCAATTAGAGTCCTAAAAGTAATTTAAAAATATTTAAAAATGATATATAAATATTTTAGGGATTTTTAGAGTATTTTTATGGAATTTTTGAAGGTCGTTTGGTATTTTTACCAAAAGAAAGAAGTTTTGAAAAGAAAAAGAAAATGTCCAAGTCGAGGCTTGAACCGACAACCCCTGACCCGAGCAAAACCCGGCTAACCAACTAGGTTAGCAATTGTTACTTAATCAAATAAAGGGAGAATTTTATTTAAGTAGTAGAAGTTAATAACAAGAAATAATAGGGAGAAAAATAGTTGCAGCCGGGATTCGAACCCGCGACTCCGACCATGAGCCAAGCCGCGGCTGACCAAGTGCTCCAGCCGTCGGTTCTACTTAGAAAAGGTAGGAAATTTATTTAAAGCAGTTAACAGAATATTAAGATTACAAGAGGAGAACTTAGGGCTTGATTATTTCCCCGTGACCTAGTTTTTTTCCCTTTCTTCCTCTCGCGTGCGCGACGTCGGAGGCTTCTGCTCGAGCGAAACCAAAGCCTAGGTTAGTGTTTCTTTCTTCTTCTCCGGCGTCGGCATAAGGTGTTCATCGAGGAGAGCTTGAGGACATGAAGGAGGATTGGAAGTTCGAGTTCCCCCGAAGCCCTAGTTGTCTTCCTTCTGTTGTGAATCCAAGGATAGGTAAGTGCTCTCACCTGCAGTAAGAGTAGCTCTCGGATTCTTGTTTTCCTTGATTTTCGAAGCATGTTGTAAAATTTGATGCTAAGGATTTGGTTCTTCTTCCTTGCTTTCGGAACATAGTGTACAGAATTTAGTTGCTAGGGATTTAGCCCTCTTTCTTTGCTTTTGGAACAAATGAAATCAAGATGAGTGGTTCGGCTTTGAGTTAAGTACATATGAAGTTTTATAAAAGAAGGGATCGGAGCATTTTTGCACGTAATGAACATGTAACAAGTCTATAGATCAAGCAAAATCTGATAGGAAAGGTACATACTATAACAAGAAGGAGAACATGTTGTGTAGATTTGTTTTTAGTTGTTGTATAGAGTTTCCTTTGGTGGTGCAGCGTTGACTTCTTTGTTTTGGTTTTCCTTAGCTGTTGTGAGCATATGCAGATTTTCACTTGCTATTGGTTTTAAGTGGGGCATGTAGTTTAGTTTCGTGGTGTAGCACCTCAGATTTTAGATTCTTGGTTTGCTGCAATAAAAAAAAAAGAACATCCCTTATAGTTATCTTTTCAAACATAGACTTCTTTGTTACCTTAATGGGCAGATCAGTTTATATAGAGTCTTGAAAGTTTTCCATTTCCGAAGTTGGTCAGACCTGCCAATGCATATGCCAGCTTGATTGATCTAAAGACTAGTCCTGTACTTGTTAACTTTCTGCGAATTGTCACAAAGATATCACAGTTATGTTTTGTAACAATAGAACATCAGAGCAGAGAAACAAAAATAAGAAAACAAGATTTACATAATTTTTATAGAAGGATTTAGTAGACGGTGAGTTTTCTTTGGAGGTTTGAGTTTGGATTTGTGCTTTGGTTGTTTCTGCTGCCGTGAACCACAAAGGGAGGAAGAAGATGATCAATCGAGTCTGTGAATTGTTTTCTTCAGACTTTGTATTGGAAATTTGGATAGATTTCTGATGTAGACTTTTCTAATTGGGATCCACCAATTGTAGTGCAGATTTTATGAAGTTTAGAATACAGATTTCATTAAGTTTACAAGTGCAGAAATTTATTAGGCTTTCAAGTGCAGAAGTTAGTTAGTGTAGTGAGCAGATTTGATTAAGCTTGTATGCAGATTTGATTAAGCTTAGTATGCAGATTTTAGATAAGCTTAGTATACAGATCTTGTTAAGCTTAGTATGCAGATTTTAAATAAGCTTAATATGCAGATTTTTGTTAAGCTTTGCATGCAGATTTATGTTAAGCTTTGTATACAAATTTTTGTTTAAGCATTTCAGTGTTAGAATTTGTTTAAACATTTCAGTTTTGTAAGAAGCATTCTTTTAGAAGTATTAACAAGTATAAGAAAGATAAAGAAAAGAAAGAAAAAGGCCAAGGCCTTAAGTAGATCCTAAAGTCAAGACTTTAGGGATTTTGGCACACAAGGTGCTAAAGAAAATGTCGAGACATTATATATTAGAAGTATTAAAAGATAACAAGTATTTTACTTTTATCAGTGGCACTGTACTGGACTCTCAGTTGTCCTTGGGTTGGGCTCCCATAGTCGTCCCTAGGTTTAGATAACCTAGTATGCAGGACTCTCAGTAGTCCTTGGGTTGGGCTCCCATAGTCGGTCCCTAGGTTTAGATAACCTAGTAAACCCTACTAGATTCGGGACCAGCTATCTCGGGTCTAATTAGGGATGCGCGCATAGCAAGTACAGTTGTCGGGCCCAAGAAGAAGTTGATTATTATTTTGAAGTATTATAAGTATAAGTTTTTGAACAAAAGAAATAAGTTTCACATAAGTATAAAAGTATAAAAGAATAAGCTTAGAACAAATGAATTAAGTTTCACTTTATTTTAGAATCAGCAAGTTTAGTTCCCTTTTATGCTAGCATGTTATTTAGATTAGCTTACTGTTCCTTGCTATTGGAAGAGCATGAGTAGCTTTACATGTTTAGCACTTCAGTATGTTTGTTTATTCACTAGTAGATGAGCATGAGTAGATTTCCTTTTGAGCATTCAGTTTTAGATTTCAGTATATTCTCATGCATATCGAGATTTTGTGAGTTAGATAGCGCTTACTAAGCATTTTGCTTATAGATTACATTTCTCTTACTGCAGATAAAGGAAGGCGACAAGGTGGCGCAGATGATGTGTGATGCCAGGACTATGGAAGTCTTGGGACTAGAAAGGAGTTCCTTTAGTCCTCTTTCCTTATTTTTAGTTTCTGCATTTTAGTTATTATAAACATTTGAGTTGTATTTTAAGTTCATGTCATTTGAGATTATTCTGTTTAGATTGCATGTAGGATGAGTTCAGTTTAGTAAGTAGATATTTGTGTGTTGATACTTATTTAACTGCGTGGGTGTTTGATAAATGTTCCAGCCGCCTGTGGCTGATGTATAGTATGTTATGTATTAATGATTATGGTCACCGGAACAGGGGAGACTCTGCCGAAATTTTTCGGCAAGGGTTTCCATGTGGCTTTTAATCATACCGGTTAAGTAGAGTTAGTAGTTAAGTAACGATCATCCTTAGAGTGTAGTAGTAGTAAGAAGGGTGGTCGTTACATGGACTTAGTCCTATATGACGATAAAGTTAAGTGGTACAACTCTTGGACTAAGATTTTAATTAAAGAGAGTTGTCAGTAACTCATTTAATTAGTGGATATTCGACATCTTAAACACAGAGAGAATAACACACTCATAATAAGAAGGAGCCCACAACGTAATTTGGGATTGGTGCGGTAGTTCAATAATAATTCTTTAGTGGTATGAATTATTATTGATGAAATTAAGTTGGGTGTTCGGGGAGAACACGGGAAGCTTAATTTCATCGGGAGACTAAAACTAATTTCTCCTCTCGGTCCCTATCGTAGCCTCTTATTTATAAAGTATTATACCCACCTTTATACCCATCCTAATGGGGTCGGCCAAGCTAGCTTGGAACCGAAGCTAGGGGCCGGCCAAGACCAATAGGATGAGCCAAGTAGGTGGCCGACCAATGCTTGGAGCCCAAGCATGGTGTGGCCGGCCCTAAGAAAATTAAAAGGATTTTTATTTTTAAAATTTTCTTATGTGGATTCCATGGTTTTAAAAAAGAGTTTAAAATTTAAATATTTCCTTTTACAGCTTTCTATAAAAGATTGAGAAAAGATTTGATATCTTTCCTTATTTGTAGATTGAAAGGAAGATTTTAATTTTGATAAAACTTTCCTTTTTTGTAACCATGTTCATGATTTAAAAAGAGAGTTTAAAATTAAATATTTCCTTTTATAAGTTTCTAGAAAAGATTAAGAAAAGATTTGATATCTTTCTTTATTTGTAGATTGTAAGGAGATTTTAATTTTAAAGATAGCTTTCTTTTTTGGAAATCATCCATATGTTTTAATAGAGAAATTTTAATTTATATATTTCCTTTTATAACCAACCATGAAGGGATAAATTATTAGAGAAAATTTTATTTTAAAATTTTCGGAAACAAATTAGGAAGTTTTAATTCTTGTTAAAACTTTCCTTGTTTGGGATTATGAGGTGGCCGACCATATTGTTTTAAGAAAAGGAAATAAGTTTTAATTAATTAAATTTTCCTTTTCATGGCAAAGTAATAAGGAAGTGGGGTAGGGGTGCCTTCATGGCTAAGAACTCTATTCTATTCTCCTCCTCTTTTCCTTGGTGGTGTGGCCGACCCTTCTAGTTCTCCCTTCTCCTTTTTCTTTCTTCTCCTTGGCCGAAACTCTGCATTCTTTGGAGCTTGGAAGGTGGTCGGATATTGCTTGGAGAAGAAGGAGAGAAAGGAGGCTTTGTTTCTTGCATCCCTTGGAGCTTGGTGGTGGTGGCCGAACCTCTACATCCTTGGAGGAGTTTTGGGTGGCCGAAACTTGGTGAGGAAGAAGAAGGGCTTGGGTGGTTCTCATCTCGATAAATCGTTGCCCACACAACGTCCGAGATAAGAAGAGGAATACAGTAGAAGATTAAGAGGTCGTTGCGTACAAAAAAGGTATAACTAGCAATTATTTTCCGCATCATACTAGTTTTTCTTTGTATGAATTCCAAACACAAGAGACATATGATTCTAGATTTTTGGATTAGATATTCAAAGTTGTGTTTTTTTTTTTTATTTTTTCGATCTTGTGATTCGACTATTCTTTTTGGTTAAACCTAATGTTATTTTAGGAAATTAAATATTGAATTTCGTTAAGAGGCTTTGTCGAGGCAGTGGTGGATGCTCCCATACCCAAGAAGGCCATGTGCCTCGCCATGTTTGACCTAGGAGTCAGTTTTCGAAAAAAATATTTAATTGAATTTGTAACATAGGTAGATTTGGATCAATAGTGTTAAGTTCCGCTTGCGATCCAAGTCTAAACCATTAAGAACAGATAAGTTAAATTTGGAATCAATAATGTTAAGTTCCATTTGCGATTCTGAATTTAATTTCTAAAGAACACAATAGGTCGTTAGGAAAGGTTCGACACTTGTATAAAATTTTTGTACAGTGGAACCGATACGATCTTCCTAGGACCAACCAACAATGTTGACACAGGTTCAACATCCGAGAAGGAGAAGGAAGATGAGGAGCTATCATCCACATCATCAAGGGAGGAAGAAGTAGAACCGTCCACATCTTCAAGTGAAGAGGAAGAAGAGCAATCCAAGGAAGAGGAGATCTTGGAAGCTCAACCCTCCACCTCAACTACCATGAAGAGCACAAAGGATCACATCAAATGCTTTGAGTGTGGTAATATGTGACACTACAAGAGTAGGTGTCCAATGCTCCAAAAGGTAAGGGAGGTAAAGTCTAAACTCAACAAGGTTGATTTAAATAATGTGAGTTGTAGGAAGGAGAAGAAGCACATTAGGTGTTTCACGTGTGGTGATTGTTAGAGTGTATACTGAAAGCCTAGCTTTTGTATAAACATTTATTTAGAAACAAAGAATCACAATGGTCAAATATCTACATTTATTTGTTAAATGTAATTTGTTCAATTAATTTATATAGTAGACAACATGGTGTGTGGTGTCACACACAAAAGATCATGTTGTCAGTTCTTTATAAATTATAAACAGTTACTCACGACTAAGATGGAAAGGAACAAACCATCGAAATATTCGTAGTGTAATTAAGTATTAGTTTATCTTGATTAATAAATTACACTGGTACACTCTAAGTGCATTGAGTAGGACCATTTTAGGTAAGTTCTTTTTGTACTGACTTAATAAAAGAACTAGACCTTAGTTATTATGGAAGTACGTGCTCTTAATCCTAATATAATAACAAGAACATATATTTAATATTTATTTCTTTGGCTTATCAATGGGTGATATTTATCTCGATAAATCAATAAGCCCGATAAGTTGGGAAATGATATTACTTATAGTGTGTGTTGTTGATTATAGAAGGAAACTGTGTCCTAGTAATCTAGGTTGAGAATGACCCCAAGAGGAGCTCATAAGGATTGTCATGTTAAACCCTGCAGGTGGACTTAGTCCGACATGACTATAAGGTTGAGTGGTACTACTCTTAGAGCTAGCTATTAATTAAGTGAGTTGTTAGTAACTCATTTGAATTAATGGATATTCATTATCTTAAACACAGGGAGACTAACACACTCATAATAAGAAGGAGCCCAAAATATAATTTGGGATTGGTGCGGTAGTTCAATAATAGTTCTTTAGTGGAATGAATTATTATTGATGAAATTAAGTTATGTGTTCGGGGCGAACACGGGATGCTTAATTTTATCGGGAGACCAAAATCAATTCCTCCTCTCGGTCCCTATCGTAGCCTCTTAATTATAGAGTATTATACTCATCTTCTTACCCATCCTATAGGGGCCGACCAAGCTAGCTTGGAGTCCAAGCTAGGGCCGGCAAAAGGCATGGTTCATGGGTTCATGAGGTGGCCGACCCTAGCTTGAACCCAAGCTTAGGTGGCCGACCCTATTAAAATAAAAAGTGATTTTATTTTTAAAATTTTTCTTATGTGGATTCCATGGTTTTAAAAGAGAGTTTAAAATTTAAATCTTTCCTTTTATAACTTTCTACAAAAGATTAAGAAAAGATTTGAAATCTTTCCTTATTTGTAGATTGAAAGGTAGATTTTAATTTTGAGAAAACTTTCATTTTTTAACCATGTTCATGATTTAAAAGAGAGTTTAAAAATTAAATATTCTCTTTTATTAGTTTCTACAAAAGATTAAGAAAAGATTTGATATCTTTCCTTATTTGTAAATTAAAAGGAGATTATAATTTTTAGAGATAACTTTCCTTTTTGGAAATCATCCACATGTTTAAAAGAAAGATTTTAATTTATAAAATTTCCTTTTTATAACCACCATGAAGGGAAAAATTATTGGAGAAATTTTTTTTTATAAATTTCCGGAAGCAAATTAGGAAGTTTTAATTCTTGTGTGAATTAAAATTTCCTTGATTGGGAGAAAAGGTGGCCGACCATTATTATTGAGAAAAGAAAATTGTTTTTAATTAAAATAAATTTTCTTTTTCATGGCAAAGGAATTAATTAAGTTTTTATTAAAATTTCCTTATTTTCCAAGACCAAGGAATATAAAAGAGGGGGTAGAGGTGCCTTCATGGCTAACGACTCTATTCTTTTTCTTCCTCCCTCTCTTCCTTGGTGGTGTGGCCGACCCCCTCTTTTTCTCTCCTCTCCTTATTGTGGTTAAAACTTCTTCATTGGTGGAGTTCTCTTGGAGGCCGGATCAAGCAAGGGGAAGAAGGAGAGAAAGGAAGCCTAGTCTCTAGCATCCCTTGGAGCATTGGTGGTGGCCGAACCTATCCATCAAGAAGAACTCTTGGTGGCCGAAACCTAGAAGGAAGAAGAAGGTGCTTGGTGGTTCTCATCTCGGAAGATCATTGCCCACACAACGTCCGAGGTTAGAAGAGGAATACGGTAGAAGATCAAGACGTCATTAACATACAAAGAGAAGGTATAACTAGTAATTTTCTTCCGCATCATACTAGTTATTTTTCTTTGTATGAATTCCAAACACAAGAGGCATTAGATCTAGTTTTTCGAGTTTGTGTTTTCTTCTTTTTCAAATTTGTGATTCGATTGTTCTTTTTTGTTAACCTATAGTTATTTAAGGAAATTAAATATTAGCTTTCCTTAAAAGGCTTTGTCTAGGCGGTGGTGGTTGCTCCAATATCCAAGAAGGTCATGTGCCTCGCCATACAGTCCTGGAAGCTAATTTTAGAAATTAATATTTAATGAAATTAATAATATAGGTGGATTTGAATCAATAGTATTAAGTTCCGCTTGCGATTCAAATCTAAACCATTAAGAACAGATAAGTTAAATTTGGAATCAATGATGTTAAGTTCCGTCTGCGATTCCTAATTTAACTTCTAAAGAACACAATAAGTTATTTAAGGAAAGGTTCGACACTTGTACAAAAAAATTTTATATAGTGGAACCGGTACGTTTTCCTAGAACTAACCAACAGTGAGTGGGCACACTACCACATAAAGTGCCCAAGGAGAGGAGAGCTCAAGAAATTGCCGCACTTGAAGAAGTGGGAGAAGAAGAGAGCTTCAATGGTAAGGGAGGTAAACCCTAACATGAATTTAAGTTCAAATTTAAATTCTTCCATGCATTCTAGAAATAATTTTTATTATTTACCCAAGCATAATCATGGATTTAGATATAATGATAGGAATAGGGTTAATGTAGGAGATAACCCTAGGAGACCTATTCATGCTAAATCTAGTAAGAGTAGACCTAATAAGACCCAAATCACTTTGCCAAAGGGAAGGAAAGTAGGTGAAAACCTAAGCATTAATCCCAAGAAAGGGAGACATATGCCTAGGAAGGTGGGTAGGTCTAGGGATGTCCTAGGTGGACATGTTGATTCTAGGATTAGAACCCTAGAGTTGGAAAATCAAGCATTGAAAGCAAAGCTTGAGGAAATGGAGAAAGTCCTAGAGAGGTTCATTATTGGACCTAAAGGACTTGATATGTATTTGGGAGGTCAAAGACCCAAAAAGGTCAAATTAAGTCCCTCCAAGACGAAAAGGAGGTTAGGTGTTAAGGTAGCACATGACATTGGTAAGGGAGGTGTGACCAAGGACAAGGGAGAGTCATCCAAGGCCAATAAGAAGGAATATGCTAGGGTGGCATATAATTATGGCAAGGATGAGATGTCCAAGGTGAAGGACAAGAAGAAACTAACCAAAGATAAGGTGTCTAAGGTTAAGAAGGTGAGTTTTGTAGGTCAAGTGTCACCCGAGGTGCACCGAAGTGGCGTAGCCATAGTAAATGAGTCGCCTAGGGAGGTGGATAAGATTAAGAGCTCAAGGGGGAGCTCAAAGAGTATTTGGGACATATGATAAATGATCTCAAGTGAACCAATATGTGCCAAAGGGATTAGAGATGAATTTGAGTCTCTATTGTAGTTGGTTGACATAATTGGGTTAAGTTTTATGCATGAAAATATGATATTGGGGTCATATTACATGAAAATTAGTTTTTTATGTATATATGCCATATAAACTGATGCTAGGGATGCATTATGGTTTAGTATGGGCAAATACAAAAAGAGGAAGCCAAAACTAGGACTTTAGGTTAAGGTTCAACTGAATCATTTAGCTAGTTTTAAATTTTATGTCAATCTTGGGATCTGCGATAAATATATTTATATATATATTTTTCCTAAGTAGACATGGATAAAATAGACCTCTCCATAAAATTTGGGATTTTTTGAAGGTCTGTGGAATTTTTGGCGTATTTCTGAAAGTATGTCAGAAAGGCTAATTTTTGCCAACATAGAGTATCAGTCGACTGGTAACAGTAATTTTGAGCACAAAATATCTCTATAAGCTTATTTTGATATTGGCAAAGGTTCAAAGTTAAACTATGTTATTGTTCTAACAAGTTAAACTGAGTGTGCAAGAAAGTCTTAAGTGATCTTAGACAAAGAAAAGTTCTAGTTGAGGTTAGGCAAGTGAAAATTCCTAGCTGCAACTAGGTAGGTGAAAAGTCCTAGCTATAGTTAGGCAATGAAATCCTGGTCCAGGGGACTGGGTAAAGTCTTGGTGGGTTGAGTACATTCAGAAAAATTCTAGGGTTGAGGACGCTAGGTGAAAATCCTAGGGGTCATAGACACCAGGTGGAAGATTGGATGGGTCAGGGATCAGACGTCCAACATGAAGTTTTGATGTCTCGGACGCTGAGCAAAAATCCATACTGTTGGTGCAATCATGGCCTGGAAGGTTCAATGTGTCGAAAATTATTTAAGTTTAGGTTAATATGTTGGATCTAACATGAGTTGCAAATTTGTAGGAGAAATCCTTGCAGGTCGGAAGACCGGATGTAAAGTAAGAGAAGTCTAAGGAAGTCGAGGACCGGATTCTTAGCATGAAGACCCAAAGATGAGGAAGCTCTAGGCACAAAGTCTAGGGAACAAGAGGTTCATCTAGCATGAGGTACTTGAAATGATTTAGGTTTAGGTATAAATTGATTTATGAGCTAAAATGTGTATCAATCAATTGACTGATCGATTGGGAAGCCAGCAATCGATTGGTTAATCAATTAAGAAGCACCTTCATGAGAACAGTGTGCTCCTGGATCAATCAGCAGATTGATTGGTGGCAACCAATCGATCAACCGATCTATTGACCATGCTTTTATGCGAAAGCACAGTGTGCTCCTGGATCGATCAGCTGATTGATTGGGTGGTAACCAATCAATCAACTGATTGATTGACCAAGATTTTATGCAAAAGTACAATGTGCTCCTAGGTCGATTAGCTGATCGATTGACAAGGCTTTTACGTGAAAGCACATTGTGTTCCTAAATAGACCAACCGATCGATCGTACAACCTTTTTCACAAAAAGAAACAGAAGCTCTAATCTATTAGTGGATCAATTGGTGAGTTCAATCGATTAAGGTTTTAGCCCAATCGATTGGGATTCAAATGAAATAATTTACACCGTTGATCTAAAGTTGGTGGCACTCAACAAATATTTTAGAATCGATTGGAGATTTACCCCAATATTCACGGCGGCATCTCCGTGAGAAACGACTATATTTTTGATAACGTTTAAAAGAGCTTATCAACAAAAAATGTAGATTACTTGCGAACACTGTTCTATTGCTCTTAAGTGCTCAAGCTCTCCTCTCCTTGCTAGATTTTCAAGCTACTCAAAGAAGAATAAGCTATTTCAAAGTTTGTAATCTTCTTTTCTTTTTCTTTCTTATTGTTGTTGTGAGTTATTTATTTTGAGACAGAGAGCTATAAATCTTGTAAGGTTGCTCCACCTTTGGCATAGTTCTAAGAAGGAGAGGTTCCATAGTGAAAGGGTGACTGTGGTGTGGATCCTTGGACTAGTCACCTTCTCAAGGAGGTGGATATCAAGTAAATTCAAAGAGTTAATGTTGCTTCGATGTTTCCGCTGTGCAAACCAAGAAGATCAAGAAATTGAAGCGAACTATTCACCCCCTCCCCCCTCTAGCTCAACCAATCCTAACAAGCGGTATATGAGATTAGTACCTTTTAAGGATTCACCTCCAAGGAAGCACAAGTTTAGAGCTACAAGATGTCATTGAAAGAGGGACACAACACTTCACGACCACCATTCTATGAAGGTAACAACTTTACTTATTAGAAGAGTCACATGGAGCATTATCTCATGACCGAAATTGGCATGTAATTCTCCATCATGGAGGGATTCTAATTTGATGATTCTCAATCATCAAATTAGACTATTGAACAAAAGATGAAGGCTCAAGCAAATGCTAAGGCCATTGTAACTCTTCAATATGGGTTGAGCTCAGAGCAACTCAACAAGGTTGGACTCTTCAAGAGTGCCAAGGATTTGTGGGATAAGCTCATTGAACTAAATGAAGACACCAAGGATTTAAGAATTACAAAAAGATATCTCCTAATAAATTAACTTCAGAATTTCATAATGAAGGATGGAGAAATGGTAAGTTCACTACATGGGAGATTCAAGGAGCTCTTAAACAGTCTCTATCCAGTTGGAGAAAGTGTGGAGAACTGAGATCTCTCATAAGGTATGCCCTAAAATCCTTTCAAGAAACTCATTATGGTCATCCATGGTGGATGCCTATAAGGTTTCAAGGGACTTGTCAATACTAAAGTTAGATGAATTATTTTGTGAACTTGAATTGCATGAGCAAGCTAGCACAATCCATAAAGAAAAAGCAGCATTGGTTGCAGTTGAAAAGAGCAAGAAGAAGCGCAAAGAAAAGAAGAAGGAGAAGGAGGAGTCATCTTCAGAATTGGATAGTGATAGTGATAGTGATGAAGAGTTATCATCAAGTGAAATGACAAATTTTATTTGAAGAATGATGAGACACTCAAGGAAGTTTGACAAGAAGGATGTCAAGAAGATCTTCAATGATGACAAAAGAAAAGGTAAATCTCATATGGATTCAAAATCTAAAATTGATGTAATAAAAAAAACACTACAAAACGGATTATCCAAAATTGAAGAAGCAAGAAGAAAAAAATTAAGAAGCAGAAGAAGATCTTGAAAGCCACATGGGATAAATCATCTTCAAGCTTATCGGAAGAAGATGAAAGGAAGAGCTCAAGGTATGTGACACTCATGGCCTTAAGCCATGTGGAAGATAGCGAAGGTGAAGATAGTCATAGGGAGAATGTAGAATCTTCAAGTGAGTCATCATCTAGTGATGACGAGGTAATTTCTCCCAAGCTTAATAAGATGTATGCTACCATTGTATGTTTAACTAATGCTCTAGAAAAATCAAAAGATAAGGTTAGAAAGTTACAAAATGAATTAAAATCATTTAAGAATGAAATTATGTCATGTGAAATTTGCATGCGTCATGAAAATGACATGATTGAATTTGATGACCTTAAGAATGTGAATGCATCTTTGAAATTATAAGTTGATGATCTTAGAGATGTTTTAGAAAAGTTTACTTCAAGCTCTAAATATTTGGACATGATTCTAGGAGCTCAAAGGGGTGTTTACAACAAAGTGGGTTTAGGGTTTAAATCACAATATAAAGAAATCAAATTCATATCTTTAGTTAATAGAAATCATGCTTCAAGGGTTAAGATTGTACAAGCTTGGGTACTCATGCAATCTACTGGATCTAAAATTTGGGTACCAAAATATTTGATCTATCGTGTTTGAATAAGCATATGCCAATGGGGAGAATCCAACAACATGATTGATAGATAGTGGATACTCTAGGCACATGACGAGAGATTCATCAAAATTCTCATCATTTAAACACAAAAGTAAAGGTACTATTTCTTTTGATAATAGTGGTGAATTAAAAGTCATAGGAATTGGAGATATTAGAATTTCTAAAAAAATCTATGATAAAAAATGTTTTCTTAGTGAAAGGAATGGTTTTTAATCTTCTAAATGTTAGTCAACTATGTGATTCAAGTTATGGAGTTGAGTTTAACTCATCTCAATGTCTAATCAAGCATAGTGAACTAAACACTATTATGCTCATAAGCCATAGAAAAGAAAATATTTATCAAGTTAAATTATTTCGTGCTACTAATGTGTTTGCTAAGTGTCTCATGTCTAAAGAAGAGGAGACTTGGCTTTGGCACTGGAGACTTGCTCACACCAACATGAGGAATATCAAAAGGCTTTCAAAGAAAGAGTTGGTGCAAGGATTGCCAAAGTTGAAGTTTTAAAAGGACAAAATGTGTGATGCATATCAAATGGGTAAACAAATCAAAGCTACCCATAAAGGTAAAATGTTCTAAGTACTTCAAATGCATTGGAACTCATTCACATGGATTTGCTTGATAGTAGTAGATATGTTTCTTTAAATGGTAGTAGATATTGCTTTGTGATTATAGATGATTATACTAGATATACATGAGTATTTTTCTTAAAACATAAGAATCAATCTTTAGATACCTTGATTGTTTTTTGTAAAAGAGTAGAAAATGAAAAGAATCACAAGATAAACAAAATAAGAAGTGATCATGGAGGTGAATTTGAAAATGATAGGTTCACAAGTTTTTGCATGAAAAAATGTTATAAACATGAATTTTCCACCCTTAGGACTCCTCAACAAAATGGAGTTGTTAAGAGGAAAAATAGGGTCTTGCAAGAGGCCTCTAGGAGCATGTTAAATGAATATTCACTTCATAGCTACTTATGGGCTAAAGCAATTAATATGGCTTGTTATGTACAAAATCAAATATTAATACATAGATTTCTAAGAAAAACACCTCATGAGTTGTAGTTTGGTAAACCACCTACAATTAAACATCTTAGAGTGTTTGGATGTAAGGTTTACATTCTAAACACCAAAGATCAATTAGGAAAAATCTCCGCTAAAGCGGATGAGAACATTCTTGTAGGTTACTCAAGTCATAGAAAAGTGTATTGAATTTACAATAAAAGATCTAAATTAGTTGAAGAATCATTAAATGTTGTATTTGAAGAAAATCCTTCATCAAATTCTACTAGAACAAATAACGAAGAATTATAATTTGAGTTAGAGAAATTCACATTAAACGAAGGAAAATATCAAGGGGGAGAAAATCAAGAGAGTGATGGTGAGAAAATTGAAACTTTACCACTTGAACAAAAAATTACAACAAATCAAGAATCAAGACCTACTAGAATTCATGTAAATCATTCCTTAGATCAAATAGTAAGAGATATCACACAAGAAGTGAGAACTAGACCTTATTTTAGAAATGAAGGAAGTCAAGTAGCCCTAATCTCTCAAATTGAACCAAAAACCATTGATGATGCCTTACTTGATCCGAATTAGGTTTTAGCAATGCAAGATGAATTATCTCAATTTAAGAGAAGTCAAGTTTGGGATTTAGTTCCTAAGCCTAAAGAAAAATTAATTATTGATACAAAATAGATTTTTAGGAATAAACTAGATGATAGGAGAGTGGTTATAAGAAACAGAGCTAGATTAGTTGCTAGAGGCTTCAATCAAGTAGAAGAGTTAGATTATGATAAAACTTATGCACCCATAGCTAGATTGGAGTCTATTAAAATGATGTTGACTTTTGTCACTCATAAGGGATTTAAATTGTACCAAATGGATGTTAAATCAACATTTTTAAATGGTGTTATAAAGGAAAAGGTATATGTTGAGCAACCATCGGGGTCTAAAAATTTGAAATGTCTAAACTGAAAGTCCCTTGCGGCCGGCACGAAGGGGGTGAATTGCCCTACACAATATAAAATAACAAATATCTTTCTCAAACTATCAAGCTTTAAACAATTACATACTTAATTAAAAGAATAATAGAATTAAAAGAGTATGAGACAAATAATTTTTACTTGTTTGCAATTAGAGGATTGCTACTCCAAGGAAAATAAGCTCATTATGAAAATTTCTTTCTTGAACAAAATATCGGAGGTGGAGAAGTCTCGTATACAAAAATGAAGCTCAAAAATTAAGAATGGAATGAATTTTGAAGTATAGAAGTGTGTTGTTTGAAATGAAGAAGACCAGGACTCTATTTATAGCCCACTAGTCAAAACTGACCGTTTGCTGACGTGGCACGGTCCAGGCGCTCGGACCCTCTCCAGGCACCCCCAACATAACAAAACACATCTTCTCATAAATGGCTACATAATTGATAAGAGATAAGGTTTTATCCTTCTTCAAACACCCATACATGCTCCGGGTACTCGGACCGTTGCTGACTCGAACTGAAAGCTAATCTATAGCGTCGAGGTGCCCCCTGGGGAAATTTAGAGGTTCGGGCTCCTAGATCAGTCAACTTTAGCTAACTAGTCCAGTGCCTTCTCAGGTCGCTTGGGTGATCTCAGACATCTAAAATTGGGCTCACTGCCTTCTTCTCGAGCAATCTTCTACTTCGGCTTCTCATCCCTCGAAAATGTCATGCACTCCCTTCTCGTCTGCCAGCATACTCTTCCGAAACACCTCATCCCTCGGAAGCACCAAGTCCATCGACTCTTTTCCGTATCATCCTTCTCACTAGTTGCATCTCTCGCTTGACTTTTTGTGCTTCAAGTTGCTGCAGACTTAGACACAAGGATCAAAACACTACAGGACTTAACTTTACTTGATTGATCACATCAAAACTACCACGGGACACTTATAATCTTCCTCTTTTTTATGTGAGCAACCCAAATTAAGTTAGGGTAAAATAAAATAAAAATAAAAATAAAAATAGTAAAATAATAGGTACATAATTTGCAATTAATGTAATACAAAATCAAAAATATACCCTCCCGCTTGACTTAATCTTTAATTCTCCCCCTTTAATCATATTAAATCTAACTTTGTATAAAATCTAAAATAATTTCTAAGGAAAAAAAATACAAACATTCAGAAAAATTATAAACTTTAAAATTTGAAAATCTAAACTTTTGTGATTTATAAAGTAATTTTAGAAAAAATAATTTTAATACTATTTTTAATTTTTGAAAAATTTTAAAAATTTTCATACCTATTAAACAGATATATCCAAAGCAGTGATAGAATTTTCACGAAAAAATAAAATTAATACAGTAAGATGTAATTTATTTAAAAAATAATTAAAAATAGTTTCTAAGCTTGAAAAATTTTGAATTATTTTTTGAGAATGTAATAGAGCAAGTATTTTTGTAGAAAAAATAAATTTTTTATAGATAGAATGTTTGAGAGTTTTTAATATTAAAAATTAGTATTTTGATAAAAATTCATAAAAAATTTAATAACAGTCAAAAAATTTAGAAAATATTTTTATTTGATAGAAAACCTAATATTTTATCACAAAAAAATAAATTTTCAAAAAAAATACTTTATGAAATAATTTTAAATTAAAAAATTCAATTTTTTGTTAAAAAATTTTAAAAAATAATACAATGGTAATAAAATTTTGAATTTTTGTTTTACATATAAGTAATAAAATCCTCTTTCTTAAAAAAAATTAAGCCCTAATTAATCTCAAAGAGAAATTATACAAAACAATTTATTGGAAATTGTTAGACAATTTTAAGCAAAAAACATTAAATGAAAATAAAACATACATAGAGATTTTCAATTTTTTATTTTTTATTTTTTTTATTTTGTCAAAATTTTCTAATCGACAAGATTTTGCTAAAGTTCTTTTAGCTCTATGCTTTCCTTTAATAATTTATTATTATTATTTTCTAATTGATTGGAATTTTTAGATAACATTTTAATAAACCTTTATAACTAGTCAGGAGGTAGAGATTGTATATGACTTACCTTGTAGATTTCATTATCTGATGCTCCAACTATAGTGTTGCTTCCCTTTGACACTGCTTCCCCTTCATCGATACTCTCGATGTCCATTTTGGATGAGCTTGCTTTGTTATCTTCTTGGTGAATTGCCATCAGCGCAAGTCCGGCTAGGGCTTCAATCACTGACTCTGATGGCGTTTCGTCTCACGTCGCCTTTAGATTTTTATGCTTTTTCTAGGTCAGTCTTTTATCCTTGTCTTTATTCTTCAGGTTTAGGCAGTTGTCTTTAACGTGCCCTTCTTGATTGCAATGATAGCATCTCACTTTCCTTTTCCTTTTCTTGGCCTGCACTTTGAATTTATTAGATTTTTTTCAATGTCCTTACTATAAATGTCGTTTAGTCATTGTCGAGAGATGTTTCTGAATCTGGTTTGTCTATTTTTTCCTTTAATGTTATGTTATGCTTCGGCTCCTTCTTTAGATCTGCACATCTAGACTCATGAATTTCAAAGGTAGAAAATAATTCTTCTAAATTACTTACCTCTAAGTCCCTAGAGATGTAATATTTGTCACGCCCCGGGGAAGTCCCTGTCCGAAGAAATTTCGGCAACATCTCCCCTGTATGGCTGACAATCTGAACAATTTCTACAGACACAATATACCTCAGCCATAGGCGACTGGAATATACACACAACCACGCAGTTTATATGCAGCCTATTCGGCTGATACAATAAAAACACAACCACGCAGTTATATGTAAAACTAACAACCCACTCGCCTGTACCAAAACCAAACATAGCGGAAATACAATGGACAACACATACAAACTAAAAACGAAGACTGCTAGCCGTCTAGGCTTACACCACACAACAAAACAACACTCCAGAAACAAAATCATAATACAAAGCTAAATACACAAATTTTATATACCAAAAATAGAAATAAACATAAGCGGAGACAGGTCTTCTGATGTGATGTGGGGACCGGTAGGCAGGATACTCCAAGCGACTCCATAAACAACCTGGTACCTGAAAAAGGTAGTGTCCACGGGGGTGAGTTCAACAACTCAGCAGATACCTAGTTGACATGTATAGTAAACTATAACAATTAGTAATAATTATAAAGTACAGTCTCCTAGACAAAAGCTGGAAGATACACAATAGAAAAGGCTGAAGAGAAATGTACTCATCAGGGCCTCCTATCAGAATAGTCAGGTCGTTAGACCGAAAGTATCATAAATCTTGTATGCATGTCAAACATATGCATCCATCCAAATGCAGCATATAAGTGCAGCAAACACAATTAGTAAATGCATAAATGCATATGATGCCAATGACATGGTCACCCCTGACGCCAGTCAGCCATCTCACACATAATGGTGAAACCGAGTGGGTAGGGTTGTGACAACCGTGCACTCTGCCATCACTGCTCCTGATGAGTGACCGAGTGGACAGGATGCTATCGGAGTACACCTATCCTCCTACCCCAAATCATAAGTGGGGGAGCACAATGCTCTCATCTCCCGGTACACGATGACGGGGAGGGATCCCTGACGTGCTACAACGTAGATGCCGGGCCGGTTCCGGTTCATTGGTTGTAAAACCGGCGAACCGGCGGTTAACCGGCGGGTTGAATCGGCGGGTTGAAACGGCGGTTCAGCCGCAATTTTTTTTTTTTTAAACGGCTTGAACCGCCGATTAACCGGCGGTTCATAGCCGTTGGAACCGCCGGTTAACCAGCGGTTCGTAGCCGTTGGGAGGGTTTTTTGGGTATTTTTTTTCAACGGTTAGGTTCATTTGACCATTTTTTTATCAATGGCTATGATTTAGTGTCCGTTACTATCAAAACTCTATAAATAGAGAGCTCATTTCATCATTTTTCACACATATCTTCTCTACTCTTAATCTCATTTTCGTATTCTCTAATCTCTACACGCTTTCGTTTTCAATTTTCAATTACAATGGCATCTCGAGCTCGGAAGGGAAAGCAAATAATGAATCCGCGGGAGGAGGACTCCAACATTCAATCCACCGATGATGAGATCGAGCATCTTCCGAATATGACACCCGAAAAACAAGTAATTACCGATGCAATTACTTCTAAGGTTCGGGAACTTCCTCCTCTAAAGTCTTCTATTTTCACTAAACATTTTTAGAAGGTCACTCTTCCGTCGGGAGAAATGCGTGCAAAATGTAAGCACTGCAATGCTTCCTACAAATTCCAAGCCGGTGGTGGCTATGGGTCATTGAAACGACATGTAGAAACGAAGCACCCGACGGAATATGGACTCGACCGTTCTCAAACACAATTATCAAGATTTTCTTCAACTAGCGGTAGTACCGATTCCGGTTTATTTTTATATTCGGATAATAAATTAAGAGAACATTTTTTTTTTTAGTTTTGGATCTAAATGCACATTTGAAGATTTTTGTAAAGAATCTCTTAATCCATGTGCTAAACGTGTTCCTAGGACTACACTTACTCGTACAATTAAAAAATTAGTAAAAACAAGGAAAAAAGAATTTAATTGATGAATTTAGTAAATTAGATAATAAAGTTTCTTTATGTTCCGATATTTGGAGTGATCATTGGCAAACACATTTGTGTATGGGTGTGACTTGCTATTGGATCGATAACTCTTGGAACCTCCAAAAAAGATTATTAGCTTATAGAGTTTTTGATGAATCACATAATGCTCATAATATCGCACAATTATTATGTTTAATTTTAGAAGAATATGGTTTAACTCATAAAATATTTTCAATATCATTAGATAATGCTAGTTCCAATATCGCTTGTATAGATGATCTAAAATTTGTTTGTCAACCTATTATTGGAGGTTTATTTTTTCATATTCATTGTGTATGCCATGTTTTAAATTTATATGTTCAAGATGGTTTAAAAATTTTAGAAAGTTATATTAAACCAATTAGAATTACAATTTCTTATTTATAGTCTCATCCATCTATAATGAAACAATGGGGTAGGTTTTGTAAAATTAATGGAATGAGACCTAAAAAATTTCACGTGATGTACCAACACGTTGGAATTCAACATACCAATTATTACAAGATTTATTTCAATATAAAGAATTATTATGTTCATTTTTTGCACAAAACACTAATACTAATATATATTTATTTTCACAACAATAGAATATTTGTAGTAGTATTTGTGAAATTTTAAAAGTATTTAATGATGCAACCGAACAACTTTCCGGTGTTTATTATCCCACTGCTCAATTAGTTTTAGAAAATTTTTCTAATATAGTATTAGTTTTAAATGAACATATTAATAATGAATCTTTATCTCCTTGCATCTTAGCTATGAAAACTAAATGGGAAAAATATTTTTATTTAATTCCTGAAATTTAGTTAATTGCATTTTCTTTAGATCCTAGATTTAAATTAGAAGTTTTACAAGAAATGTTAACTTTATATTATGACGCTTTAATTCCAATTAAAGATTCTTCTTCCCCTGATCCAGTTAATATTATATATAATGTTAGAATTTATTTATATGATATTTATAATCAATATTATGCAAAATATGGAACACAAATTAATATTTCTGAAATACAACAAACTACTAGTAGTAATTTAAAACTTACAAAAACACAACTCTTATTAAAAGAACGGACAAAACGTCCACGAGGATCCTCAAGTTCACACAGGAACTTGAGAATTATTCGACTTCTTTTGATTTTAATGAAGCGGATAGCGAAGACTTGATATCTTAAAGTGGTGGTCACGAAGGCTCAAAGCTTCCCGTTCTCTCGTGATCGCAAAAGAAATTTTAGCTTATCCAATGTCAACTGTTGTTCAGTGTCGGCGGCAACATATTAGATGAACGACGATCAACTTTGTCTCCGACTCATTGGAAGCCCAAGCATTATTGGATGACTAGAGCGGAGAAAAGAATCCAAGGAATGCAACTTTCAGATGACGAAGTTGAAGATTTTGATACTGAAGGAACAAATACGACAGGAACAGGAAGTGGAAGTGAATGAAAATGTAAAAGGATAAAAATGTAAAAGAACTACGTGGCTTTGATTCCCCTAAAGGGATACGTAGGCAACTTAAATAAGTGCAAGCACTTTTTTCAATAAATTTTAATTTCTAATTTTTAATGTTTAATTTTTAATTTTTAATTTTTAATTTTTAATTTTTTTTAACATATTAATCTTGAACCGTGGCAAACCGTGACGAACCGTGAACCGAACCGTGAACCGGTGGTTCTGAACCGTGAACCGTAATCGTCTTGGGCGGTTAAGGTTAAGGGTCGACCTGCCTGGAACCGTCGAACCGGCGGTTCCGAACCGTCGAACCGGCGGTTCCGAACCGTCGAACCGGCGGTTCCGAACCGTCGAACCGGCGGTTCCGAACCGTCGAACCGGCGGTTCCGAACCGTCGAACCGGCGATTCCGAACCGTCGAACCGTCGGTTCCGAACCGTGGTCAGGTCTACTATCACGCTGCATCACACTACCCATGAGCGGACTAACGGAGCACCGCCAGAGCAAAACTGACGTGCTACCACGCTGCGTCATGCTACCCATGAGCGGACCAGCGGAGCACAGACAGAGATAAAACTGGCGATGTGCTCAACAATAATGGAGCAAACTATCGCGCAGCATGCAATCATGTGAATGATGCATGACACTAAGCATGACAGAATCCTGAACAGCATAGCAATATCCATATATATATATAAAATGGGTACCATAGGACAATAAATCAAATCAAAGGTACACAGATCAGATAAGGTATAAAAACCTAGATCCTGAACATAATAAACACATGGTTGTGTCACTACCCCTATAAGCATGTATAATTAGGTAGGTACTAACATGAAGTGCATAATAAGTAAACAAAACAAGCATGTAACAGGTATCAGGTAGTGACCAACTGAAGCAAAGACGAGCATAATTATTACTAAAGGTTGTAACCTACTAAACATATCAACATGACATTATCAAAGATAAGTCAAGGTACCCGCCTCAAATAGCAGGTCCAATCCAGTCAAATCCAACGTTGAGATACTCGTCCCGCGTCAAAGTCCTGCAACCACATAACGCATGGTACAACTAGGTCAAATATGAACTAGTGAGCTAAATCTATCATGAACCAAATAGCTAACTTAACCCTAATTTGATTAGGGATCCATTCTCGTTAGTTCAATTAAATTTAACTCAATCCATGAACCCTTATAACCTACAAACTCACCAAATTTGTCGTAGATAATGGTGGCTCACGACTGAAAGGGTTTCCACCATTGAAAGATGATCTACTGCTGCCCACTCTTTTCCTGCTAACATAATAATTCCGAATCAACTAATCCAATCTATCATTTCAGAAATGAAATGAAATTCTACACACTTCTTACCCCAATCCAAATATGTAGCCACTCCGTGAAGGATCCAGTGGTTGCTGTGATGAGGAGGAAGCTCTCCAGGCCATCCCACAATCCTTCAGAAAAGAACCTCACTGCTGGAATCAAACGGATCAAGAATAAGATCAAGCAGTGGAGTTTACGGATCAAATCAAGGAATGAAAATCACTAGTCCAACCATAACCTAATTCCAACCAAATATATTCATCTTACCTCTTCTTCTCCACTGGTGAAATCCACTGGAGAACTCTTCAAGTGGCAGCGATGCTCTGCCTTCAGCCCTTCCCTGCTGTTTCCCCCTTCCAGCGACAACTATGCCCGGCGGTAGGACGTGCACAGTGAAGATCGAAGAGGAATGAGTCGGCGATGCAGAGAGGCACGGCTGGGGTTGCGATCGGAAGCTAGGGCTCGGAGAAGGATGACGGTGTCGCGAGCCCAGGGAGGAGGAAGTCGGCTGGCTATGGACCCAACCTAGGGCACAGGAAATCGGCCGAATCGGACGGCGGTGCTAGGGCACAGACGACGACGGCGCTGGGTCGGACCTGGTGGCCGGCGACAGTGCTAGGGCAAAGGGACCGAGTCTACGGGTGGCAGCGCCGTCGGGTGGAGAAGGCGCGGTCGAAACGATGGCTAGGGCACAACGGCGGCAAATCGGAAGAGGAAGAAGATGAAGAGGAGAAGAAGGAAACGACACGGTGAAGAATTCGGGAGAAGATCAGGGAAGAAACAGGAAGAGAAAGGAAATCGTCGGGTGAGGGCACGCGGGCACGGTTCGGCGGAGGAAAATAAGAAAAATAAAACAAAAAGGAAAAATTGAACTTTTCCTCGCTTAAATTGGGTAGCCTAAACAGGCTTTCCCGGGGCCCTGTTTTTATCCCCATAAACTCGTCCATATGAGCTCCGAAAAATTCCCAAAAAATTCTCAGAAATTCCGAAAAATTTCTTTATCATTATTCAACATTTTTTTCTGGTATTTTATATTCTCCCCCACTAATAAAAATTTGGTCCCCAAATTTCGTTATCTACCATCAGTAAATACTAACAATAGGTAAAGAGTATAAATGCTAAACTATCAATTAAATCACATACCTCAAGCGAAAAGATGGGGGTATCGAACTCGGATAGTATCCTCGAGCTCCCAGGTAGCCTCCTCTTCGGAATGATGATGCCATCCAAATTTAACCAGTCAGATTGTCTTATTCCGCAACTGATGCTCTTTCCGGTCCAGAATCCGTACCGGAACCTCCTCATAAGTGATGCCAGGCTGAACGGGAACTGAGATATCTGTCAGCACATGTGTCGGGTCGAGTATGTATCTCCTCAGCATAGACACATGGAATACGTCGTGAACACCTGCCAGGGACAGTGGTAGTGCCAGACGGTAAGCTACCGCTCCAATCCTCTCCAAGATCTGGAAAGGTCCAATGTATCGCGGAGCTAGCTTACCTCTGAGGCTAAATCTCTTCACCCCTTTCGTGGGTGAAACTCACGGAAATACATGGTTGCCTGCAGAGAACTCCTGGGGTCTGCGTCTCCGATCAGCATAACTCTTCTGGCAATCCTGCGCCTCTGACATCCTCCGTCTGATAATACGGACCAACTCTGCCTCCTGCTGAGCTCTATGAGGTCCCAACAACTAGGCCTCCCCAACCTCATCCCAGAGGGTGGGTGTCCTGCAAGGCCTACCATACAACGCTTCAAACGGTGCCATCTGGATAGCCGAATGAAAACTGTTATTGTAAGTGAACTCTACCAATGGCAAATGGTCCTCCCAACTGCCTCTGAAATCCAATACACATGACCTCAGCAAGTCCTCTATGTTGGTGCAATATCCCTTAGGTCAAGGTTGACTGGCTTGACCAAGCTTGAGTCTTGGTCATAGTTTCGATGTTTGACAATACATGTAGACACATGGACAATGTAGGTGCAGTTGTTCATATGGGGAGATTCTGATCAGGGACTGATCAGTGTGAATGAAGAAGAGTCAAGTAGGTCAAAAGTGACCGGATACCTGACTGGAAAGTCCTAGTGAGTGAAGCTAGGCAGAAGGAAATCCTGGTGAGTGAAGCCAGGTGAAAGTCCTAGTGAGTGAAGCTAGGCAGATGGAAAACCCTAGTGAGTGAAGCTAGGTGAAAGCCCTGGTGAGTGAAGCCAGGCAAGGGAAAATCCAGATGGATCAAGGATGATCAGACATCTGGTGTTGGGAAGTCCAAGTAGGTCAAAGGATTGACTGGATACTTGGCACGAAGAGAAAAGTCCAAGTGGGTCAAAGGGATTGACCGGACACTTGGTGGGGAGTTCTGGCAGGTCAAGAGAGTGACCAGATGCTAAGTATGATGTACCAACAGGTTAAGGTTGACCGGATGTTGGTTTGAGAGGCTTGAGACTTGGTTTTGGACAAAAACCAAGAGCTGGATCGATCAGTGGATCGATCCAGGCCTTTCCTAGCGAACAGAGAGCCTCTGAATCGATCAGTGGATCGATCCAGAGGTCCTAATCGATCAGCCGATCGATTGGGACGCTGCTGCTTCGCGCGATAAGCGCTGGATCGATCCAGGCGTTTTTCCAGAGCACAGAGGCGCTCTGGATCGATCCGTGAATCGATCCAAAGCCTCCCCGATCGATTGGGAGTTTTTGAATCGATTGGGATCCGACCGTTGCGTCGTATTTGAGCTGCAGGCGGGCGTCTCCTTCAGCAGTTCTTCCCCGATTCATCTCAGATCTCTCTCCAGCTCCTCCACAGCGCTCTCAAAGCTCAGATCGCCAGTTCTTGAAGGATCTTGGAGGTTTTCCAAGTCAAGAGGCGGATCAAAGGCAAGGAGAAAAGTTAGGGTTAGGGTTTTCTACGCTTATTGTAAGCTTGTGCTTGTATTCTTGTATTCCTTCCCTTTCTTTTGTACTGAGAGTCTTGTAGGGCTTCTCCGACTTCGGTAGTTACCGAAAAGGAAGTTTTTATTAGTGGAGGGTGCGTGAGTAGGTGTGGATCCTTGGACTAGTCACCTCTTGTGAGGTGGATACCAAGTAAACCAACCTTGTTAGCGTTGTGATTTGTTTCTGTATTTTCCGCTGCACATCTTGAAGAAACAAGCAACGACGAGCATCTAGCACGCGACGAGCTATTCACCCCCCCCCCCTCTAGCTACTTTTCGGTCCCAACAAGTGGTATCAGAGCGAGGTCGCTCTTCACCGGAATCATCGTCGGAAGGGTCAAGCTTAACAAGAAGAGCTAGAGGGTGAAGAAGTTGAAGCAAAATTGTCAAAGTCAAAGAAATTCAAAAGCTCAACTTCTACAATGGAATTCCGAGATGGGCTCGGATTCGACACCTGGGTGGCTCCACCATACACTTCCACGAGCTTCGATTCTTGGAAATCAAGAATCGAAAATTTTCTTATGATGGAGATAGAGCAATGGTTTGCTCTTATGGAAGGCTTCAAGACTCCAACAAACTCAAAGGGCAAAGTTCTCAAGAGGAGCAAGTGGAGCCAAGAGCAAGTCCAAAGGTGCGAGGCCAATGACAAAGTGACCAAGCTTTTGGTCAATTTATTGCCAAGCACCATCCTTTGCAAAATTGGAGAATTTGAAGATGCAAATGAATTATGGAGTAAATTGGCCAAGTTTCATGAAGAGATCCCCTCCACTGTACAAGAGCAAGAAGAATCCAGAGAGGGTGACTCTTTGGAGCAAAATCAAGAGAAGGACTCCGAAGTTGAGAGATGCTCAACTTCCGAAGAAGAGGAAGTCCAAGAAGCTTCATCCTCAAAGGAGTGCAATCAAAAGAGCAAGGAAGGAGCATATTCCTTGTTTCATGTACAAGAGGATGAAGAAGAAGGTGAAGTCTCCACCTCTAGGATTGAGGGGGAGCAATCTTCATTGACACCGGAGCAAGAGCAAGAAGAATCCTCCACATCTGGGTCAAGAGAAGATGAGGATGAAGAAGCTTCCACCTCCGCAAGTCAAGCAAAATCGAATGGAGGAATATCTTCGGATCAAAAGGAGAAGATGCCACCCCTACAAGCAAAGGTATAAACATTTCAATTAATAATAAAAATCATATCATATGCTTTGAATGTAGGGAACATGGGCATTACAAAAGTAAATGCCCTAAATTGGTCAAGAAGAAGGGCCAAGTGGCACAAAAGGGCAATGTGAAGCCCAAGGAGATCATCCCCAATACAAAGAAGAGCAAGGAGCATATTATATGCTTCTCTTGCAATCAAAAGGGGCATTACCAAAGTCAATGCCCCAAGGGGAAGAAGATGGTCAAGGCTCAAGGAGGAAGCTCAATTCAAGGGGGAGTCTCTAAGGTGAAAAGAAAGGTAACTTTCATTGAGCATATTCCCTTGCATAATGGTAAAAAGCATGCTAATTCAAGTTTATATCATTTTAATGCTATTTACCATGAAAATAGGAGGTATGATAAAATTAAAGAAAATCATGTAGCTTATCATGCTAAGACTACTACACCTAGGATTAAGAAGATAGATAAAAATCTAGGCAATCACACTAAGGACCATAGTTATAAGTCTAGAAACAAAAATGCTCATGGGTGTAATGAAAGATCAAAATCTAAGGATTTAATGATAGAAAATCAAGTCTTGAGGTCAAGGCTTGATAAACTGGAAAAGACCCTAAAAAGGATGAAAAATATCCTAAAAGGGCAAAATGAGCATAGCCTAGGTCTAAGAGCACAAAGGTCATCTAATGGTCATAGAGGTTTGGGATACAAACCCAAGGCTAAGAAGGATGTGCCCTCTTACCATAGGGTTCCATATAGTTATGGAACAAACCCTAGGTCTAGTGGTCAAGTCAAAAATACTAGGAAGGTTATTCCTAAGAGTATTTTTGCAATAAATGTGACTAAGACTTCTAAGAAGTCACTAACAAGGTCACAAGGGAAGCAATCCCTATGGTTGATCTAGAAAAAGTGACCAAGGCTTCTAAAAAGCCAAACAAGGTCACTAGGAAGGTATCTAGGGAAGTTATCCCTAGTGAATACCTAGAGCATCCAAGGAGCACCAATAGGTTTTGGGTTCCTAGGAGCATCTTCTCTACCCCATAGATGGGTTAGAGAGTGTCAACTCTAAGAAGAAGGGTAGTTAACCTAACTTTGAAGAAATTGACACTCAAGGAGCATTTTCAAGGTTTTTGTTAACCTTTGAAAATGAAATGGAATTATTATTTACTCTTTGAAAGAGTAAAATGTGCCTAATGGCGGAAAAATTGATTTTATCTTTAATGACATAAATTGGGAAAACCTAGAGAAATACCAAGTTGGGATTTTGGTATTCTCTTAGAAATTTAAGGCAATCCGGGCCTTGATTTACGTGTTTACTCTTGAGGAAAAATGGAATATGCCAACATTTGAGGATATGCTTAATTTTTAAGTGGCATAAATAAATCAAGAGAAATAGAAATGTCAATTTAGGTTTTGGCATTTCTTTGAAGCATCTAGGGCAATCTAAGTTTAACGTTTTAAGTTAAAACAAGTGGAAATAGCTAAGTGGTTAAGGATACTTAGATAGGAAATCTAGGTATATTTTATTTATGCTAAACCTTGCCATGATTGTTTGCCCATCATATGCCATGACATCATGTCTATTTTTGCATTCATGTTTTATTATGAAAAATCCAAAAATACCATGTCATGACATTCATACATTATGTAGTTATAGGATATTTTATTTTGAAAAATTATTTCCTTTTGATGTATGTCATAACATAATCATGCATTAAATTTAATTCCTTGTAATTAAGGATAAATGGCATTTAACAACACTTATTAACAAGTGACATCATAGGTGGATGTCTAATATCTCTAAAATGCCTAGATAGATATGCATGATCCCTAGAATAGGGCAAAACCAAAATCTCACATCTCACAAGGACTATAAGGTGACTTGTATGTGTTTTAGTGTACATTAGATACAAGTGAGATGTTAGGAAGATGAATAAAACTCAATATGCTGATTTAGTGCATTCTTTTGAGTTTTAGGGTCATCAAAACACATAGTTATGTGTTTTCCCATCATTGGGAAAGCTAATGTACAAGTCATGTGCATTAAGGCCAAGGAATGTGATGGGATATTGGTTTTGAAAATTATTTTAAAAGGGTTTTGGAAAACCTTGGTGAAGGCTATCTTTTGATAGTAATCACCATTGAATAGTTAGACACAAACTTGAAGAAAACGCTAAAGTTTTAGCAAGTTTTCAAGCTTGTGTCAATCTTTGAAAATATGATGTATTTTCATAGAAAACTATTTTTCCATGATAAAGTATGCCCTAAATAATGTATACACGAAATTTCATGATTTTTGGATTTTTGGATTTTTGGATTTTTGTAGAATTTTCTAAGGGTTTCTGAAGTTGGCTGGATTTGAAATTCAACAACTATCAGAGCTCCGATCGATCCATGGATCGATTAGAGTGTATGAATCGATCAGTGGATCGATTCAGAAGGCAATTCTCACGAGCAGAAGCTCGATGGATCGATGAGCCGATCGATCTACACATCTTGAATCGATCAGTGGATCGATTCAGCTAGATTCAATCGATTGGAACCCAACTCCAATCGATCCAGGATTCTGATTTTGGCTGGGAAAGCTTATTTTCAGCATTTTAAACCTATTTTAGTCTAGGTAACCATTCCTAACCCCTCAAAATACATTTGTATACATAAAAGGGTATTTTCATGTTGAAAACAAGGATGGATTGGTTAAGGGAGACTAAGTTAAAGTTTAGGTTGAGGTTTGCTTCAAATTTTTGAATATTTGAAACTCAAAACTTCGTAATTTGGGGTTTCTAAAGGTTTAGGGATTCCAAGTCATTTTTGGTGCAATGACAGAAGTTACTACCATGTCTTTAGGGGAAGGGACTCTTTAAAGACATTAAAATTATTTTTAACCTTGGAAGGTAGTTAACCTTCTTTTCAGAAAATGCTCATGAATGAGCGTTTGAACTTGAAATGGGGAGTGGATATCCTCATTATTTCAAGTGGTATCTCAAATGTAGGGAAAATGAAGGGTATGA
Organism: Zingiber officinale; assembly: GCF_018446385.1. NCBI lineage: Eukaryota > Viridiplantae > Streptophyta > Magnoliopsida > Zingiberales > Zingiberaceae > Zingiber > Zingiber officinale. Next base: position 34,428,447 of record NC_056004.1, on the reverse strand, counting down.
GACCTTCATTATGATGTTGATCACGACCTTGAGAAACTCTTCAGGGGGAGAGTTTAAAAAGGGATAAAGGTTCAACGAGTGAAGTTGTAACCAATGATGGGTATCTCTTCAGAGGGAGAGATAGTGGTTGTTTGATGTGTGCCAATAGGGGGAGAATGTGTGGTTTAAGTTAGGCCTTCATTACCTATGGGGGAGGTCATAGGGGGAGAATGAAGGGAACCAACATTCATACTTTGGCATGAAGAGAGTTAAGGCTGTGGGATTAGCTTAACTCAGAGTAGTCCTAACTTAAAGGTATTGTCAAACATCAAAAAGGGGGAGATTGTTGGTGCAATATTCCTTAGGTCAAGGTTGACTGGCTTGACCAAGCTTGAGTCTTGGTCATAGTTTCGATGTTTGACAATACATGTAGACACATGGACAATGCAGGTGCAGTTGTTCATATAGGGAGATTCTGATCAGGGACTGATCAGTGTGAATGAAGAAGAGTCAAGTAGGTTAAAAGTGACCGGATACCTGACGGGAAAGTCCTAGTGAGTGAAGCTAGGCAGAAGGAAATCCTGGTGAGTGAAGCCAGGTGAAAGTCCTAGTGAGTGAAGCTAGGCAGAAGAAAATCCTGGTGAGTGAAGCCAGGTGAAAGTCCTAGTGAGTGAAGCTAGGCAGAAGGAAATCCTGGTGAGTGAAGCCAGGTGAAAGTCCTAGTGAGTAAAGCTAGGCAGATGGAAAACCCTAGTGAGTGAAGCTATGTGAAAGCCCTGGTGAGTGAAGCCAGGCAAGGGAAAATCCAGATGGATCAAGGATGATCAGACATCTGGTGTTGGGAAGTCCAAGTAGGTCAAAGGATTGACTGGATACTTGACACGAAGAGAAAAGTCCAAGTGGGTCAAAGGGATTGACCGGACACTTGGTGGGGAGTTCTGGCAGGTCAAGGGAGTGACCAGATGCTAGGTATGATGTACCAACAGGTCAAGGTTGACCGGATGTTGGTTTGGGAGGCTTGAGACTTGGTTTTGGGCAAAAACCAAGAGCTGGATCGATCAGTGGATTGATCCAGGAGCTGGATCGATCAGTGGATCGATCTAGACCTTTCCTAGCGAACAGAGAGCCTCTGAATCGATCAGTGGATCGATCCAGAGGTCCCAATCGATCAGCCGATCGATTGGGACGCTGCTGCTTCGCGCGATAAGCGCTGGATCGATCCGTGGATCGATCCAGGCGTTTTTCCAGAGCACAGAGGCGCTCTGGATCGATCCGTGAATCGATCCAAAGCCTCCCCGATCGATTGGGAGTTTTCGAATCGATCGGGATCCGACCGTTGCGTCGTATTTGAGCTGCAGGCGGGCGTCTCCTTCAGCAGTTCTTCCCCGATTCATCTCAGATCTCTCGCCAGCTCCTCCACAGCGCTCTCAAAGCTCAGATCGCCAGTTCTTGAAGGATCTTGGAGGTTTTCCAAGTCAAGAGGCGGATCAAAGGCAAGGAGAAAAGTTAGGGTTAGGGTTTTCTACGCTTATTGTAAGCTTGTGCTTGTATTCTTGTATTCCTTACCTTTATTTTGTACTGAGAGTCTTGTAGGGCTTCTCCGCCTTCGGTAGTTACCGAAAAGGAGGTTTTTATTAGTGGAGGGTGCGTGAGTAGGTGTGGATCCTTGGACTAGTCACCTCTTGTGAGGTGGATACCAAGTAAACCAACCTTGTTAGCGTTGTGTGATTTGTTTCTGTATTTTCCGCTGCACATCTTGAAGAAACAAGCAACGACGAGCATCTAGCACGCGACGAGCTATTCACCCCCCCCCCTCTAGCTACTTTTCGGTCCCAACACTCTAGAGTCTGAATGGTCCGCTCTGACGGTCCATCTGTCTGCGGATGGAAAGCTGTACTGAAACGGAGCTGAGTGCCCAATGCCTGCTGTAGACTCTGCCAGAAACATGACGTGAACCGGGGGTCTCTATCCAAAATAATAGTCAAAGGGACACCATGTAATCTGATGATCTCCCGGCAATACAGATTTGCCAATCGATCCAGGGAATCAGTCTTCCGGATCGCTAAGAAGTGCGCCGATTTGGTTAATTGATCAACGATTACCCAAATCGCGTCATGGCCTCGTCGTGTCCTCGGTAAACCTACTGCAAAGTCCATGGTAATATGTTCTCATTTCCACTCAGAAATAGGAATCCGCTGAAGTAAACCGGCAGGTCTCTGGTGCTCAACCTTCACCTGCTTACGGGCAAAACATCTAGCTACAAATTCTACGATGTCTTTCTTCATACCGTTCCACCAGTAGAAACACCTCAAATCTCGATACATGCGGGTCCCACCTGGATGGATCGCAAATCGAGAGCGATGAGCCTCCTGAAGTAGCTCCTGTAAGACCGGGTGAGACTGAGGTTGTAAAATACGGTACCCAAAAAAAAAAATTAAATAATAAGGTTATTTGTCAAATAATCTTATTAGAATTTTTAGAAATTTTCTGGGATTTAATTGGAGCTCGTATGATCTATTTAGAGGGGATGCACTAATGGGGCCGATAAAAGCCTGTTTGGAATACCCATTAAATTGGGAGTTGATTGAGAAATTAACCTAGGTCGTTTTAATTAAACCTTAGGTTATAAATATAAACCCTAAGTTTAACTCCTTTAATTGCCGAGTTATATTCTCTCCTCCCGATCTTAGCCGTCGCCCCCTTCCCTCTCGGCCAACTCGCGCGCCGACCTCTTCCTCTCCCTCTCGCGACCTTCTGCTCCCCCTTCTTCTCTCGGTTTCGGCCGATCCACCGCCGCCCCTCTCCACAGCCGGCGATCTCCTCTTCCCCTCTTCACGCGCAGGCACCATCTTCACCGGCGGCCTCTCCTTCCTTCCCTCGCTCGAGCACCCCCACAGTAGCCGCCAACCTTCTCTCTTCGCGTTGTGCCCTAATTGATCCGACAAGTACTTCTATTATGTGGGCATGGCTCCTGTGAGGTACGGTTTAGGAACTAGTAGAAGTTGATTGTTTGCTTCCGAAGCTTGATGGATTGTGATTGGAATTGGGTTCGTTTTGATTGTTGTTCCGTGGTGTTAGTGTTCTGTGTTCCTGCGGATTATATGTTTGTTTAAATGCCTAAACGAGATGCTCAATAGATGAATGAATTGTGATGCGATTCTTCCGAAATGACCTCGTTTTGTTTTGAGTTGTCCTGGTTTTCTATTCGGATTTGGGCGCTCATGATTTGGTACTGGATTGGATCGGGCCTTCCTGGTGAATTGAGGAATTGTGACTTAGCGGTATGGTTTCAGCGCAAAGATTTCATGATCGGTTGTGTTCATGGTGATGCAGTTGTATTCCGTGAGGTTCTTGATTCAAATCGAGGTTTTGTGATGTTTTTTAACATATGGGTTTTATTCTTGAGTTTCCTTGCTCTGGATTTGTACAGGTTTCTCATGCTAAGATCTGGATTGGTGGTACTATAGAATGTAATTTTTTTCTATTTCTTTTGAAACGCAGAATAGATCGGGTTAGGTTGGTGCGGTGAGAAATCGTGTTTTACTGCAGCCTATTAAATTGGGTTTGGGATTAGCTAGTTATGGTTTATGCAATTAGTTAAATTGTACCTTATGTGATTTACAGGGCTGTAATTCGAGACGAGCACTTCGACGTGGAGACTGTTTAGCTCGGTCTACATTTAAGGCGGGTATTTCTTGCTTTGTTTTCTTTTAGTACTTTGACCTTGGTGCATGAATTATTTTGGATAAGGACTATTTTACCTTGACTCCACTCCTATTTTTCCTGCGCTTGATACTTCCACGCAATCTTTGAGAAATTTGTACCATATCTAACAGTCTCTTGTTATTGTCCATGATCAGTAGCAGATACTAGTTACCATATTTGTTTGCTTTTACTGTTGCTTATTTATGTACGATATTGAGCATGTTGGCTTCATGTAGCATACCTGTTTCTGCTTATATATATATATATATATATATATATATATATATATATATATATATATATATATATATATATATATGATGACTGTTGCATTGTTCGCATCATGTCATTGCATGCATGCCGCACCCTCGGCCACTCGAGAGAGTGGTAGCTGGAGTTGATGCCGCTTGTCTTGTCATGTCCTGTCGCACTCGGCCACTCGTGTGAGTGGTAGCTGGAGTACGAGCAGCAGGGACCCCGTCGCAGATGTAGCTAGTTAGCTACTATGCAACTGTCCCCTCGGCCACTTGTGTGAGTGGTAGCTGGAGTGGTGTACAGTCTGTCACTAACCCGACCTCTCGACCATACAGGGGTCATGGTGCAGAGAGGTGGGCGGGAGTGACCATCCGTGCATACGCTGTTATTATATTTGCTATGATTGATGCTGTTTATATATATGTTGTTATTGCTTATTTACTGTTGTCGTTCACATATGCTGATATGTTTACTTGTGTTGAGATATATTCTCATTGTAAATGTTTAGCCATTGGATATTTGTATATACCTTGCTTATTACCTCTATAGTTATAAGCAGTACTGTAGCAGATTAGTATTCAGTTCTGACCTACTATACCTAGCTTAGGATATGGTTTCAGGTATGAGCATTTATTTTGGTTCTGTTGTAGTATCTGCTATTCCTCTTATGAGACTGTATACTCTTGGCCCAATTTCTATTTGTATATTATGTTCATGCACTATCTTATCTTTACCCGCTGAGTTCCAATACTCACCACCCCGCAAAATGGTTTTCTTTTGCTAGGTAACAGGTAGATGAGTCATGGATGCTTGGAGAGATGCCGGCCGCCAGTCCTGGGTCCTACGTCACACTCGAGGATAGTTTTCGTTTTGGTTTTGTTATCATTTTGGATTGTATGTTAATTTTGCGTACTTTGCTTTCAATGAGTCGATGTGAACTTTTTGGAGTCTAGTCTGGTGGTTGCGGGCAATTTAGTCAGTGACTTTGTCGGTTATACATTTGTTTTCTTTTTGTGATTTCCGCTGCGTTTACATCCAGCCGTGTAGGCTGAGTATTTATCGTTCTGTCTTCCGCTGTGTGTGTGTTTCGATTTTGTTCCAGTCGTTTAGGCTGATGGTTATAGATGGTGGTTATGTGTTATTTCATTTTGTCCAGCCGGGTAGGCTGAGTATATTAAACTGCGTGTTATGTTGTTTCTATTTGTGCATATATTCCAGCCGAGTGTGGCTGATGTATATTTTGTATGTAGTAATGTTTCAGATTGTCACCCGTACAGGGGAGATGTTGCCGAAATTTCTTCGGACAGGGACTCTTCTGGGGCGTGACAATTTTATGGTATCAGAGCGGGTTTTCGATGTCTATTGTTTTTCATATTCTTGATTTTTGAGTTAATCTAATACCAATTTTAGTGAAGTTTCGATCTTGTTCGATTTATGATTTTCGGCGTTCCGATTATTTTGTTTTCCTTTTGTAAAGTTGATCCCTCGATGTGACTCTCGAGTTTCGGGACCAAGCGACGACAGGACATCTCCGAGCTATAGGAAGTAAGGTATATCTCTAGTGTTGTTATAACTTTTGGATTCACTACTTAATTTATTGTTGGACCATTTGAATGTCTATTGGGTAACTTGGGAGTTTGTTATTTTCATTCTCGCATATTTCTTGAGGATTTTTAATCCGCAAGTTGGAGAAGTAAACAAAGCAGGTATAGGGAAGGTGCTGAGTTTTGGTTTGTGTTCATGCATTGTGATGGATTCGGTTTTCAGAGCAGGAATGGTGGAGGTGTTTGGGTTTCTCTATTTTGAGCATTTACTCCTGCAATGACCTTTGGTTTATGGTATTAGCGAATGGAAGAGTTGTGAATTGGTGATGCATGCTTGTTTCGGTGATGGTTGGAAATTTCATTATAGATTTGGGAATGCCAAGTTAATTTTGAAGTTGCGATGCTTTTCTGTGATTGCTGGAATTTTGGAGATAGCTTTGGAAAATATCTAGTTGACTTAGAAGCTATGAGGAATTATGGAAGAATTATTAGACAAACTTAGCAAAAAAAGATTTTAAAGGAATCCAACTTCAAAAGGTTAACTGAGACATATTTATGGACATTTGAAGAAATTAGTTCTGATACACAATGTCTTGAGGGAGTTATATAATCTGGGTCTTGGAAAATTATGGACGGGAAATTCCTAGGATGCTAATAGAACACATTCAATTTGGTATTGGTAAGATATTGTCACTACTTGAGATACTTATTACGTTTTTGCAATTTGTTCATGGTATTAATTCAAACTTCAGATTAGTAAAGACTTGGGAGGTAAACAACTAAGTGGAAATGGACAAATGTTTAAACCCTGGTTCTGCCAACTAATTCCTCTTTACATGATATAATTTGCACTTAAGCATTTTAGATCGATGATAAATTAATGGATAAATCATCCCAGTTAAGGGAGGCATTAGGAAGCGGTACTTGAATTATGGTGTGCCACCTTTAGTCCTGATATGCTACTGATAAGGTATGATTTTGAAGCTATGAGTTAGACTTTAAGTCTTCATGTGAATGTTGTGCTTTATATTGTGAATTATTTTAAGCCTGTATGATTTTGAAAGATATTTTAGATTGGTGAGGTACTCTTAACTTGATTATAATTATTTAGGATTAGTGATTATGGAATCATACCCTTAATTGATATGGACTTCGGAGACAATGGTGGAGACGAGTTATGTTTAGTAGATTTTACCCACAGTTGGCTAGATATCCGAGTGGCACAGCGGAAGCGTGGTGAGCTCATAACCCACAGAGTTATCTTTTACGATTAGAGATTTGTTCATGAATACTTGGATGGAATGACATAGGAGTATGTTATTTGTTGCTACCCTAGGATGAGAATCCCGGAGTTGAGCAGGAAATTTGGGGACCAAATTTTTGTTAGTGGGGGAGAATGTAAAATACGGTACCAAAAAAAAAAATAAGGTTATTTGTCAAATAATCTTATTAGAATTTTTAGGAATTTTTAGAAATTTTCTGGGATTTAATTTGAGCTCGTATGATGTATTTAGAGGGGATGCACTAATGGGGCCGATAAAAGCCTGTTTGGAATACCCATTAAGTTGGGAGTTGATTGAGAAATTAACCTAGGTCGTTTTAATTAAACCTTAGGTTATAAATATAAACCCTAAGTTTAACTCCTTTAATTGCCGAGTTATATTCTCTCCTCCCGATCTTAGCCGTCGCCCCCTTCCCTCTCGGCCAACTCGCGCGCCGACCTCTCCCTCTCCCTCTCGCGACCTTCTGCTCCCCCTTCTTCTCTCGGTTTCGGCCGATCCACCGCCGCCCCTCTCCACAGCCGGCGATCTCCTCTTCCCCTCTTCACGCGCAGGCACCATCTTCACCGGCGGCCTCTCCTTCCTTCCCTCGCTCGAGCACCCCCACAGTAGCCGCCAACCTTCTCTCTTCGCGTTGTGCCCTAATTGATCCGGCAAGTACTTCTATTATGTGGGCATGGCTCCTGTGAGGTACGGTTTAGGAACTAGTAGAAGTTGATTGTTTGCTTCCGAAGCTTGATGGATTGTGATTGGAATTGGGTTCGTTTTGATTGTTGTTCCGTGGTGTTAGTGTTCTGTGTTCCTACGGATTATATGTTTGTTTAAATGCCTAAACGAGATGCTCAATAGATGAATGAATTGTGATGCGATTCTTCCGAAATGACCTCGTTTTGTTTTGAGTTGTCCTGGTTTTCTATTCGGATTTGGGCGCTCATGATTTGGTACTGGATTGGATCGGGCCTTCCTGGTGAATTGAGGATTTGTGACTTAGCGGTATGGTTTCAGCGCAAAGATTTCATGATCGGTTGTGTTCATGGTGATGCAGTTGTATTCCGTGAGGTTCTTGATTCAAATCGAGGTTTTGTGATGTTTTTTAACAGATGGGTTTTATTCTTGAGTTTCCTTGCTCTGGATTTGTACAGGTTTCTCATGCTAAGATCTGGATTGGTGGTACTATAGAATGTAATTTTTTTCTATTTCTTTTGAAACGCAGAATAGATCGGGTTAGGTTGGTGCGGTGAGAAATCGTGTTTTACTGCAGCCTATTAAATTGGGTTTGGGATTAGCTAGTTGTGGTTTATGCAATTAGTTAAATTGTACCTTATGTGATTTACAGGGTTGTAATTCGAGACGAGCACTTCGACGTGGAGACTGTTTAGCTCGGTCTACATTTAAGGCGGGTATTTCTTGCTTTGTTTTCTTTTAGTACTTTGACCATGGTGCATGAATTATTTTGGATAAGGACTATTTTACCTTGACTCCACTCTTATTTTTCCTGCGCTTGATACTTCCACGCAATCTTTGAGAAATTTGTACCATATCTATACAGTCTCTTGTTATTGTCCATGATCAGTAGCAGATACTAGTTACCATATTTGTTTGCTTTAACTGTTGCTTATTTATGTACGATATTGAGCATGTTGGCTTCATGTAGCATACCTGTTTCTGCTTATATATATATATATATATATATATATGATGACTGTTGCACTGCTCGCATCATGTCATTGCATGCATGTCGCATCCTCGGCCACTCGAGAGAGTGGTAGCTGGAGTTGATGTCGCTTGTCCTGTCCTGCCGCACTCGATCACTCGTGTGAGTGGTAGCTGGAGTACGAGCAGCAGGGACCCCGTCGCAGATGTAGCTAGTTAGCTAATATGCAACTGTCCCCTCGGCCACTTGTGTGAGTGGTAGCTGGAGTGGTGTACAGTCTGTCACTAACCCGACCTCTCGACCATACAGGGGTCATGGTGCAGAGAGGTGGGCGGGAGTGACCATCCGTGCATACGCTGTTATTATATTTGCTATGATTGATGCTGTTTATATATATGTTGTTATTGCTTATTTACTGCTGTCGTTCACATATGCTGATATGTTTACTTGTGTTGAGATATATTCTCATTGTAAATGTTTAGCCATTGGATATTTGTATATACCTTGCTTATTACCTCTATAGTTATAAGCAGTACTGTAGCAGATTAGTATTCAGTTCTGACCTACTATACCTAGCTTAGGATATGGTTTCAGGTATGAGCATTTATTTTGGTTCTGTTGTAGTATCTGCTATTCCTCTTATGAGACTGTATACTCTTGGCCCAATTTCTATCTGTATATTATGTTCATGCACTATCTTATCTTTACCCGCTGAGTTCCAATACTCACCACCCCGCAAAATGGTTTTCTTTCGCTAGGTAACAAGTAGATGAGTCATGGATGCTTGGAGAGATGCCGGCCGCCAGTCCTGGGTCCTACGTCACACTCGAGGATAGTTTTCGTTTTAGTTTTGTTATCATTTTGGATTGTATGTTAATTTTGCGTACTTTGCTTTCAATGAGTCGATGTGAACTTTTTGGAGTCTAGTCTGGTGGTTGCGGGCAATTTAGTCAGTGACTTTGTCGGTTATACATTTGTTTTCTTTTTGTGATTTCCGCTGCGTTTACATCCAGCCGTGTAGGCTGAGTATTTATCGTTCTGTCTTCCGCTGTGTGTGTGTTTCGATTTTGTTCCAGCCGTTTAGGCTGATGGTTATAGATGGTGGTTATGTGTTATTTCATTTTGTCCAGCCGGGTAGGCTGAGTATATTAAACTGCGTGCTATGTTGTTTCTATTTGTGCATATATTCCAGCCGAGTGTGGCTGATGTATATTTTGTATGTAGTAATGTTTCAGATTGTCACCCGTACAGGGGAGATGTTGCCGAAATTTCTTCGGACAGGGACTCTTCTGGGGCGTGACAAAGGTACGCATAATCTGCCTCGAAAGTATATAATATCCTCCTCACCTCGTGTGAACTCGATCTGTTTCCCGGAAGCTATTTGGCTGCCAATGAACTGCAAATGCTGATCACCAGCCTGGGCCTCTCGGATCCTCGTCCTGATCGACGACTGAGCAACCATGGTAACCAGAATACCCTGCTCTGTCTGTCCCTACTCCTCAAGGCCTAACTTGGAGAATCCCTAAATCAAGTCTGTGACCACAACTCGATGGCAAGCCAAAGTCCCTCTAGACTTCCTGCTGAGTGTATCGACAACCACATTAGTTTTTCTCGGGGGTAGCTAATAGTACAATCATAATCCTTCAGGAACTCCATCCATCTCCTCTGTCGGAGATTGAGTTCCTTCTGAGTGAACAGATATTTGAGACTCTTATAGTCCGTAAGAATCTCAAAGGTAATATCGTACAGATGATGCAGCCAAATCTTCAAAGCAAAGATGATGGCGGCTAGCTCCAATCATATACTGGGTAGTTCTTCTCATGCTCCTTCAACTGACGAGAAGCATAGGAGACTCTCTGCCGTGCTGTATCAAAACAGGGCCCAAACCCTGTGGAGAAGCATCGGTGTAGAGTACAAATCCATCATCTCCAGAAGGCAAAACCAAAACTGGAGCCGACACAAATCTCCGCTTCAGCTTCTGAAAGCTGGTCTCACAGGCTTCTGACCAAGTGAACTTCACGCGTTTTCTGGTCAGGCGTGTCAGCGGTATAGCAATGCGGGAGAAACCCTCGACAAAACGTCGGAAATATCCGGCCAGTCCCAGAAAACTGCGGATCTCTTGCACTGACTTCAGCTGCTCCCAGCTGGTGACAGTCTCGATCTTCTGAGGGTCTAACGAAATACCTCTACTAGAGGCCCCGTGTCCCAGTAAGCCGACTGAAGATAGCCAGAAGGCGCACTTGCTAAACTTCGCATATAGCTGATGTCATCGAAAAGTCTCCAAGACTATGCGAAGATGCTGTGCATGTTCCTCCTCGGAACGCGAATAGATCAATATGTCATCAAGGAAAATGACAACAAACTGATCTAGATACTCTATAAAGATGCGGTTCATCGAATCCATAAATACCGCTGAAGCATCGGTAAGCCCAAATGGCATTACCAAAAACTCATAATGTCTGTACAACAAACATTCTCAACTAAAGATCCCCGATAATAAGCCCGAAATCTGATCACTAACTACAAATCACCAAAGAATAGATCATCTAATGTGAGAGCAACACTCCATCACAAGAAATACTATATATGTGGGAGCAATGCTCTACCACCAACAAGGCAACCTATATGGGAGCAGCACTCCACCACAACAATCCAAAATATGCGGGAGCAATGCTCCACCACAAACAGTCCATAATATATGGGAGCAACGCTCCACCACAACAATCCATAATATGTGGGAGCAACGCTCCACCACAACAATCCATAATATGTGAACAAGACATCTAACTATCCAACTAGTGACTGTACGAATCACTCTACCACATATCACTGTGGGCAGCCAAGGGTATCACAACCCAGTAAGCAAATCAAATACATCGTCAACTATCAACATCCTAGTGGGTCACCCACCAATAGGAGAATTAGTTGACAGGGTAATATAACAAATGACATAATGTAGACACTCCACATCCTGCATTCAACATAGGTAGAATCATCATGATGCCACCAACAATACACCTGGCACACGTGCACACACCACATAGGTATAATCGACATAATCCTCCAATTAGTACACACCCAACACACTTATATCACATGTATAAATCAACGTGATACCTCCAACAATACATACCGAACCCGTGTGCATAAATCAACGTAGGTATAATCGTCAATACACCTCAAACAACACTCACCTAACATATATACACCTATGTCAAGAGTATAATCAACGTAATACTTTCAACGAATCATAATAGTCACAAGTGTACACACAGAACAAATATAATCAACAAGATACCTCCCATAATACACCAAACACATGTACACATACCATAACACAGATTTAATCGACATGATACCTTCAATAATACAATCAGACACGTACACCTAACTACATAGCTATAATCCACAAGGAACCTCCAATTACCATATCGGAACATGTATACAAATACTACTTGCAAATGGACAAACTACCACAGGACTCCTACAACACATAACAATCATATGTACATGCAACATAGATATGAATAATCAGCATATATATGTAACGCCCGCCCTCCCACTGCTTAAGGAGGGACGGGGTTACTTACTTACATACGTGCATACATATATATAAAATCATGGCAGCGGAAACAGTTATTTAAAATTTTAAATCTACACTAATCATCATGCTTATCATACTGAACATGCAGACTTACTAGTATTCATGCATACAACTTAATTAACACCAACTACTTGAAACATAATTCATGATATCATAAGCATACTAGCATGAAACATGAAGAACATAAGTGCATAACTATCCATACTAGTTAAAGTACTATCAAAGCATAAAGATAACACATGGTTCATAAGCAACTTAGAACTTAAAACATATAGCAGTTTTCTTCCACCGTGCCACTGCCACACACACACTTGCCCTTCCTGCTGCTCCTCTTAGTTTAGCCATTCCTTTCCTTTTTCTGCAGTACAAGGAAACACAAAATTATAAGCCCATATGCTTAGTAAGTCCCTTTCCTACTCAAAAAAACCATGATTCATGCATGAACATAAAGTGATAATATGTTCATTTGGTAAATCATAACATAACATATGAGAGCATAACATAAAGTCATATCATATCATATGAGAGCATAAACATAAAGTCATATCATATCATGTGAGGACATAAACATAAAGCAGTAACATGATCATCTAAACATCATGGACATATTTCAAGAGCATCTTTAAGAAACATAAAGAAACACATATAGCATGAACTTGTAAATGCAAGATGATCTTTTGAAAACATGTATCATGAAATGAGTATATGCAAGATGTCCTTTTGAAAACATATATCATATACATACTTAAACATAATCTCAACATGAGGGCCCGACTTGTACCATATACATACATAAATGCGCGCATCCTAAATAGATCCAAGGTAGCTAATCTTGAACCTACTAGGAACTAGGCCCGTTTCATAGACCATCGACCTAGCGGCACGTAGGAGCTCATCCCTTTTACTAGGCCCGTTTCATAGACCATCGACCTAGGGGCGCTTGTGGAGCCCACCCTTGGTACAAGTCATACAAAGTAAAATAGCATGTCATATCATGTCATATCATAACATATCATGTTCTTGTCATTTCATAACATTTCATATTCTTGTCATATCATGAAGAGTGCTCTTGATCCCAACTTAAGGGAAGCATCTCATAGGCTTTTCATCTTACGTAAGCCTTGCATAAACATAGCATGATGGCACCAAGTGCACATAACATATAACATATCATAAAAACATAACATGATAACATGAAATGCACATTATATAGCATCTCATAAAAACATAACATGATAACATGAAGTGCACATATCAATTAACATGGTGACATAACAATTCATATCATATCATAAGAGTCGACATCATACATGATTAAGGTTTTTGAAACTTCCTACAAGCCCTAAATCATGCTTGGCCGAAACATATAAACATACATCATAGATTTTCAAACAACATGGATGCATGAAATCAACTACCTAAGTCTTCATAATCATTAATCATAGCATGTAAGACCTTAGGAACCCTAGGTAGCTTCTTAACCTCATTCTTCTTATCTAGGCCAAAACATGAAGGCATGTTTTAAATTTTCCTTTAATCAATTTAAAGCATGAAATGTTTGCAACTTACATAGCATAGCAAGTGAGTCCTTTGTGTTGGTGCAGCGGAGACCGGCAAGAGGGGGGTGATTTGCTGTAAACAAAAGTAAATTATACCCTCCTCGAATTTCAACTCAGAATTTAAATCAGCAATAAAATAACAACTAAATTAAGGAGACAGAAAAAGAAACAGAAACAGAATTTAACCTGGTTACAACCAAGGAGGTTGTTAATCCAGGGCGATGAAAAGCTCTACTAGCAGAATCTCCTTTACTGTAGGCGGAGAAGCCTTTTTACACTTAGAACGCTCAGTTAGTTGCTAGGAATTGATTACAAGTTGGATGCTTGAGTTGTTGTTCTATTCCTAGCTCTAGGGGCCTTTTTATAGCTCCTGGAAAGTCTATCCCGAGGGTCCAAGGCGCCTCCAACAAGGTTCAAGGTGCCTCCAGCTCGGTCAGCGGATAAAACTTTATCCGTAGCATAAATGGTCAAATTTGACCTGTTGAAGGCGCCTTCAACAGGGTTGAAGGCACCTTCATGATGGAGGCGCCTCCAAGCCTGCTGGAGGCGCCTCCAAACTGGCAGCACAATTTCCAGCTTGGTTTTTCCAAATTCCGACGCTCCGTTCTTTTGGGTGATTGCGGCCAACCGGAATAGGGCTCACCCGAACCCAATTCCCGGCCTTCTCCTCGAGCAGCCTTCCGTCCCGGCTTAACGTCCCTCGAACGCCGCGCACGCTCTTCACGCCCATCGGAGTACTCTTCCGCAGCTCTCTCGTCCTTCGGACGCACCGAGCCCGTCGGCTCCCTTCCCGTGCCGTCCTTCTCGCTAGCTGCGTCTTCCGCTCGACTTCTTGTGTTCCTAAGCTCCTGCACACTCAGACACAGGGATCAAACACAGTAGGACCTAACCAACTCGGTTGATCACATCAAAACTACCACGGGGTCCAACAATCTCCCCCTTTTTGATGTGCATCAATCCAAATTCAAGTTAGGGTTAAAAATAGACATAAACAGTAATTTTAAAGAAAAATTACTAAACTAACAAGTTAATAATAATTTTCGCAATTAGTAAAATTGCAACACTTTTTTTAAAAAAATTTAAGTTTTCTCTAACTCCCTCTAAACTTGTACTTTTCTCTCCCCCATTGATCACAGCAAAAAAATGGGGTCTGAAGAATTTTCAAGTAAGATTGAAGTTTTTTTTTTCTAAGTTAAAAATGAATTTTTGAAAAAATTGCTAAGTTAAAATTAAGTTAAAAAATTTTTTAAAAAAAATTTCTAAGGAATTTTTGTTTATTTTAATAAATATTTGATAAACTTTCAAAGCATTATTTAATTCTTGTTCAATGCTTTTTTAGAAAGTTAATTAAACATTTTCTTTCAATATTTTAGCTTCCAGGTCATGGCGAGGCACTAGGCCTTCTTGGTTATTGGAGCAACAACCACTTCCTTAGACAAAGCTTCCATAAAGAATTTCAATGTTTAATTTTCTCACGGTAAGCTTTTAATTTTTTGAAAAATTAATTAAGCACAGATTTTGGAACCCAATAGAGGTTCCTTCCTACAGGATTATTCAAAAATCTAGGAGGTACATAGTTTCTTGGTATTTTCCTAAGTTGACCTTGATGCTTTCTTATATACCAATTTAATTTACCATAAATTCTTAATTTTGAATTTGGAAATTGATTTAAGCATGCAGCAGATTTCAGTTTTTCAATTTCTAATTTTAATTTATTATTTTCTGATTTCAAATTTTCATTTTCATTTTCCAGTTTATCTAATTCTCTAGAAAGAGCTTTAATAAATCTAAACGATTGAGTCAGGGTTAGATTGCGTACCTTACTTACCTGATCTGGTGACGCTCCCCCTTCACTGCTGCTTTCTTCTGATTTTCCTCCCCCTTCGTCGATGCTTATCTCTGAGCTGGACGTTTCTTCTAGCTGATGACTGGCCATCAATGCTAGTCCCGAGAATTCTTCGACTTCCGATTCGGAGGATGACGAATCATCCCACGTGGCCTTCAAATTCTTGTGCTTGGAGGGTTCTGGTTTTTTGTATTTTGACTTTTCTTTTTCTTTCTCCTTTCTCTTTAGCTTTGGGCAGTCATCTTTGATGTGTCCCTCTTCATTGCAGTTGTAGCAACGAACCGTCCTCTTCTTTCGATGATGCCTCTGCGATTTAAATTTGTTAGTACTGAAAAACTTATTGAAGCGTCTTACCAGTAGTGCCGCTTCAGATTCGTCGACTGAGGCTTCGGAGTCAGAACTGTTCATCTTTGCCTTTAAGGCAATGTTCTGACTTGACTTCTCTGCTCCGTTGGGATCTGAAACTCGAGACTCGTGAAGTTCAAAAGTGGAAAATAATTGTTCTAAAGTACTTACCTCGAGGTCCTTAGAGATGTAATACTCATCTACTAAGGAAGCCCACTCTGGAGTTCTTGGGAAGACATTGAGCGCATATCAGATAGAATCCCGGTTGGTTACCTCTTCTCCAAGGTTCGTTAGTTGCGTTATCAGCTCCTTGATTCTCGCTTGGAGTTGCGCTACCTTCTCGCCTTGGTTCATCCGGAGGTTCGTTAACTGGTTCCGGAGGATGTCACGCTTCGCTAGCTTTGCTTCGGAAGTACCTACGTGAAGCTCCAGGAATTTTTCCCAGAGATCTTTCGCTGAGTCGTAGCTTCAGATCCGATTTACCTCCTGCGGCGGTAGAACGCTGAGTAGGTGGAACTCAGCCTTTCCGTTGGCAACGAAATCTGCTTGTTCCTTTTTCGTCCAGGTATTTTCCTCCTTGTCTTTTAGAACTGCATAGCCATATTTCATTATTAAAAGAATGTCAAATTCGGTTTTAAAAAATACCTCCATTTTGTGCTTCCAAGTGGCGAAGTCTCCGTCGAACTTCGGGGGATGGATGTTCGCTCCGGCCATCGTCTTGATTGTAGTACTTCAGTTGACGGTTAGTCCTTCTGAGGCGATTAGGCTCTGATACCACTTGTTGGTGCAGCGGAGACCGGCAAGAGGGGGGTGAATTGCTGTAAACAAAAGTAAACTATACCCCCCTCGGATTTCAACTCAGAATTTAAATCAGCAATAAAATAACAACTAAATTAAGGAGACAAAAAAAAGAAACAGAAACAGAATTTAACCTAGTTACAACCAAGGAGGTTGTTAATCCAGGGCGATGAAAAGCTCTACTAGCATAATCTCCTTTACTGTAGGCGGAGAAGCCTTTTTACACTTAGAACGCTCACTTAGTTGCTAGGAATTGATTACAAGTTGGATGCTTGAGTTGTTGTTCTATTCCTAGTTCAAGGGGTCTTTATATAGCTCCTGGAAAGTCTATCCCGAGGGTCCAAGGCGCCTTCAACAAGGTTCAAGGCGCCTCCAGCTCGGTCAGCGGATAAAACTTTATCCGCAGCATAAACGGTTAAATTTGACCTGTAGAAGGCGCCTTCATGATGGAGGCGCCTCCAAGCCTGCTGGAGGCGCCTCCAAGCTGGCAGCACAATTTCTAGCTTGGTTTTTCCAGCTTCTGACGCTTCGTTCTTTTGGGTGATTGCGGCCAACCGGAATAGGGCTCACCCGAACCCAATTCCCGGCCTTCTCCTCGAACGCCGCGCACGCTCTTCACGCCCACCGGAGTACTCTTCCGCAGCTCTCTCGTCCTTCGGACGCACCGAGCCCGTCGGCTCCCTTCCCGTGTCATCCTTCTCGCTAGCTGCATCTTCCGCTCGACTTCCTGTGTTCCTAAGCTCCTGCATACTCAAATACAGGGATCAAACACAGCAGGACCTAACCAACTTGGTTGATCACATCAAAACTACCACGGGGTCCAACACTTTGGTGACCATAGGTGAGGTTCTAACTCTAATTTTCAACCTTGGCCGAAACCTCAAGGTGGTGTTTCTAGGTTTTTCATGCAACATAAGCCATGGAAATTTAACCTAACATTGCATAGGAAATCATACATCATGAGGAAGCATAAAACAAGCATGGTTAGATTTCAAAACCTTGCCCTAGACCTTGTGTTCATCCTTGGCCGAAACCTAAGGTAAGACTCTAGGTTTTGTTTATACATCATATAGCATGAAAACTTAACTAACCACATGTAATAGATCATGTATCATGAAGAAGCATAAACACGCATGTTTAGGTTTCAATACTTTGCTCTAAACCTTATGTTCCATCTTGGCCGAAACCTAAGGTGAGGTTCTAGGTTTTATTTGTACAACGTGTAGCATGAAAATTTAACTAACAACATATAATAAATCATGTATCATGAAGGAGCATAAATAAGCATATTTAGGTTTCAACACTTTGATCTAAACCTCATGTTCCATCTTGGCCAAAACCTAAGGTGAGGTTCTAGGTTTTATTTGTACAACATGTAGCATGAAAACTTAACTGACAACATGTAATAAATCATGTATCATGAAGGAGCATAAACAATCATGTTTAGGGTTCAACACTTTGATCTAAACCCTATGTTCCATCTTGGCCGAAACCTAAGGTAAAGTTCTAGATTTTATTTATACAACATGTAGCATGAAAACTTAACTAACAACATGTAATAAATCATGTATCGTGAAGGAGCATAAACAATCATGTTTAGGGTTCAACACTTTGATATAAACCCTATGTTTCATCTTGGCCGAAACCTAAAGTAAAGTTCTAGGTTTTATTTATACAACATGTAGTATGAAAACTTACTAACAACATGTAATAAATCATGTATCATGAAGGAGCATAAACAATCATGTTTAGGGTTCAACACTTTGATCTAAACTCTATGTTCCATCTTGGCCGAAACCTAAAGAATGAGGTTCTAGACTTTTTGTTACAACATGAAGCATAAATTGTAAACTTGACAACCATAAGTGACCACAACTCCTCATCTTGGCCGAAACTTGCAAGGAAATCCCTAAGTTTTTTTTTCAAAAATCTTTAAACATAAAGCGTACGAAAACTATTGTACTGCAGGTGAGGGGATACTCACATCTCTCGCTTAATCCTCTAAGAGAAGTACCCTTGGTTGTGAAGTTTTTCCTAGAGAGAAAACCTTCTTGCTTGGTTCGGCAATGGTGAGGAAGATGAAGCTTAGTTTCAGTGGAGAGGAAGAGGGAGGAGGAAGAGAAGAAAAATAAAATTTTCTCTTTCCTTTCTCCTTTTATTTCAAATGAAAGGAAGAAGGAAAAATGAATTTTTCCTTCCCTTTTCTTTTACTCATCCTAAATGAAGGGAGGAAGTAAAACTCTCTTTTCATTGTAAGAAGAGGAAACAAACTTGGACTTCTCCTCTTTAGTGAAGAGAGCCTTCACTTTCCTTACCTTTAACCATAATTTCCCTCTTTTCATATCAGCACACCCCTTCTGTGACTACTGGTTATAACATGGAACCATTTACTAAGAGGTCCAAGGTTCAATCCTTGGTCATGCCTCTTTTTGGTTCTTTCTATTTTTTTTTTTAAAGAAGAATCCATATGCAGCCTATTTAATCATGCATAATTTCATGTAAAATTTCTAGGGATCCTATGGGTGTTACAGTCCCCCATACCTCATAAAAGTTCATCCTCAAACTTAAAATAGCTCCGAGTAACTAAGGTGGCCTAGGACTTCCTGCTGAGTGTGTCAGCCACTTTGTTCGCCTTTCCCGGATGGTAGAAGATCTCGCAGTCATAGTCCTTGACTAGCTCAAGTCATCTACGTTGTCTCATGTTTAGGTCCTTCTGTGTGAAGAAATATTTTAGACTCTGGTGATCTGTATAAATCTTACACTGTGCTCCATATAGATAATGCCTCCATATCTTGAGAGCAAAGACCACAACTGCTAACTCTAAATAATGAGTGGGGTAATTTCTTTCATGTTCTTTGAGTTGCCTAAAGGCATAGGCAATGACCTTGCCGTTCTGCATGAGTACAGCTCCGAGTCCTAATCTGGAAGCGTCGCTATACATATCAAATCCTTCGTTACATTCTGAAAGAGCGAGAATTGGAGCACTGGTCAGTCTCCTTTTTAATTCCGTGAAACTCTTCTCGCAATCATCTGTCCATTCGTACTTCTTATTTTTCCGGGTGAGAGCTGTCATAGGGGCTGCAATTCTGGAGAAACCCTCTACGAACTTCCGGTAATAGCCTGCTAGCCCGAGAAAGCTTCTAATCTCACTGGCATTCTTTGGCCTGTTCCAGTTGCTCACAACTTCAATTTTGATTGGGTCTACCATTACTCCATCTTTAGAGATAACACGACCCAAAAATGATACTCGATCGCGGTAGAACTCGCATTTGGAAAATTTCGCATACAGCTGCTTCTCCTGAAAAATTCGCAAAACTATGTTCAGGTGTTCGGCATGCTCCGCTTGAGTTCTCGAATAGATGAGGATATCGTCGATGAAGACGATCATAAATTTGTCGAGAAATGCTGAGAATACCCGATTTATCAGGTCCATAAACAAGGCAGGAGCATTCGTCACTCCGAAGGGCATAACTACAAACTCATAGTGTCCGTATCTTGTCCGGAAAGTCGTCTTTGGTATATCATCCTGTTTCACTTTTATTTGATGATAGCCAGACCTCAGATCGATCTTAGAGAAAATGGTGGCACCCTTCAATTGGTCAAACAGGTCGTCAATTCGTGGTAGAGGGTACCGGTTCTTGATCGTCACTTTATTTAGCGCTCAGTAGTCTATGCACATTCGCATAGACCCATCTTTCTTCTTCACAAACAGTACTGGAGCTCCCCATGGGGAGTGACTAGGGCGGATAAGTCCCTTGTCGAGTAACTCTCGTAGTTGTTCTTGAAGTTCCTTCAATTCAGCCGGCGCCATACGGTAAGGTGCTTTAGAGATCGGTTTAGTACCCGGAATCAATTTGATCTCAAATTCGATTTCTCTATCTGGGGCTAACCCTGGTAGTTTATCGGGAAATACCTCTGGGTAGTTGCATACAACTCTGACATCTTCCAGCTTCAGTTCCTCTGCTTGACTTGTATCAACCACATGTGCTAGAAACCCAGTGCATCCATTGTCTAACATCTTCTGTGCCTTTAAGGCTGATAAGAATTTCTTAACTTCTTTCCTTGTCTCTCCGATAAATTCGAACGTCGGTTCTGCTTCTAGCCGGAAGACCACTTTTCTCTTACGGCACTCTATCGAAGCACCGTACTTGCTCAGGAAATCCATGCCCAATATAATATCATAATCCTGCATGTCAAGCACTATTAGATCACAGTAGAGTTCTCTGTCTACAATTCTGATGGGTGCGGCACGCAACATATGAGTAGATGACATTACTTCTCCCGAAGGCAGGGTCGTTAAGAATTTGCAATCTAAGGCTTGGGGTGGCATGTCTATCTTTCTTGTGAACAGGGTAGAGACAAACGAGTGCGTTGCTCCAGTATCAAATAATACAGTAGCATACTGACTGAAAATAAATATCTGACATGTGACAACGGTAGAAGCATTCGCCACATCTTCCTTGGTGAGGGAGAAAATTCTGGCATTCGTCGTAACTGGCGGGGCCTCCAATCGCCCTTGGCTTATCTGAGGACCTTCTATCGCAGCTTGCATCAGGTGTAGTTGTGGGGGAGCACCTCTGTCCTGGACATACTGCTGAGGAGGTGTCTGACTCTGGGTAGTACAGTCTCTGGCCATATGTCCTTCCAATCCACAGTTGTAGCACTTATTTGTACCCATACAACATTTTCCTGGATGCTTCTTCCCACATGTGGTACGCTGAGGGTACGTAGGTTGCTTGCTTGTTGGATCACCCTTAGAGTCGTTCCATTGCTTTCTCTTGCCACTGTGGCTTCCTTTCCAGTTGGCTTTGGTGTTTTGAGATTTCTGTCCTCCCGGCTGGGGTTGACTTTTGCCCTCGTTCAGCGCCTTCAAGTAGTGTTCGGTGATCAGGGCACTGCTGATTAGCTCTTCGGCAGTCTGCGGTCTATTAACTCCGCCGGCCACATTCAGAGCTATCTCGGGTCTGAGCATCTTCAGCATAAGTCTGACCCTTTCTCATTCTGTGCTGACCAACTCTGGGCATAGGCGCGCTAGACGGTGGAATTTCTTCACAGCTTCATTAACTGAGAGGTCACCTTGTCGGAACTAAATGAACTCGTCATAGTGCTTGTTTGTCACACGCATGTGGAAGAATTCCTCGAAGAATTCAGTCTCGAAGTCCGTCCATCTCATTTGGTTTACTTGTCTCTTTGCTTTAACTCAGTCCCACCACATTCTAGCATCGCCCGTAAGGCAGAACGATGCACATTTGACTTTCTCGTGTTCAGGCCAGTCCAATAGCTCCACTATACTCTCCACAGTCTTGAACCAGGCATGGGCGTCCCATGGCTCACAGTTACCGGAGAAAGCTTCCGGCTTCAGCCTCTTCCACTGAATCAGATACGCCTCCTGACGAACCACTGGGGCTGGGCCTACCGGTGGTACAGGTGTCGGTGTCACTGGTGCAGCCGCAGGTATGACTGGCATCGTATTCTGATTCCCTGGTGGGGTAGCAGGGTTCCCTTGCTGATTTATCAGAGTATTTATTATTTGCTGCTGTTCGGTGACCTGACGTTGAAGTTCAGTGACTACATGCATCAGATCAGGTGGAGGTACTGTCTCATCGGCTCTAGTATTGCGTCTTCTAGCCATGCTTATCTTCATGAAATAACAACAAGGCTAGCATAAGTTATTATTATTCCTAATCTACCATCATGTATACTTAGACTAAAACTGTAACTTATAATAATTGAAAATGGAGTAGAGATGCATACTTAAATTAAAGCATTCCTTATCATACATAAAAGAAAATAGCGTAGGCATAGAAATTCTTACTTGGAGCGGCAGGATATAGGCTTGATGTGTGTGTGTAGTGGAAGGCAGATCGACTCTGATACCAAATTGTAACGCCCGCCCTCCCACTGCTTAAGGAGGGACGGAGTTACTTACTTACATACGTGCATAAATATATATAAAATCATGGCAACAAAAACAGTTATTTAAATTTTTAAATCTACACTAATCATCATGCTTATCATACTGAACATGTAGACTTACTAGTATTCATGCATACAACTTAATTAACACCAACTACTTGAAACATAATTCATGATATCATAAGCATACTAGCATGAAACATGAAGAACATAAGTGCATAACTATCCATACTAGTTAAAGTACTATCAAAGCATAAAGATAACACATGGTTCATAAGCAACTTAGAACTTAAAACATATAGCAATTTTCTTCCACCGTGCCACTGCCACACACACACTTGCCCTTCATGCTGCTCCTCTTAGTTTAGCCATTCCTTTCCTTTTTCTGCAGTACAAGGAAACATAAAATTATAAGCCCATAGGCTTAGTAAGTCCCTTTCCTACTCACAAAAATCATGATTCATGCATGAACATAAAGTGATAACATGTTCATTTGGTAAATCATAACATAACATGTGAGAGCATAACATAAAGTCATATCATATCATGTGAGAGCATAAACATAAAGTCATATCATATCATGTGAGAGCATAAACATAAAGTCATATCATATCATGTGAGGACATAAACATAAAGTAGTAACATGATCATCTAAACATCATGGACATATTTCAAGAGCATCTTTAAGAAGCATAAAGAAAAACATATAACATGAACTTGTAAATGCAAGATGATCTTTTGAAAACATGTATCATGAAATGAGTATATGCAAGATGTCCTTTTGAAAACATATATCATATACATACTTAAATATAATCTCAACATGAGGGTCCGGCTTGTACCACATACATACATAAATACACGCATCCTAAATAGATCCAAGGTAGCTAATCTTGAACCTACTAGGAACTAGGCTCGTTTCATAGACCATCGACCTAGGGGCACATATGAGCCCATCCCTTTTACTAGGCCCGTTTCATAGACCATCGACCTAGGAGCACTTGTGGAGCCCACCCTTGGTACAAGTCATACAAAGTAAAATAGCATGTCATATCATGTCATATCATAACATATCATGTTCTTGTCATTTCATAACATTTCATATTCTTGTCATATCATGAAGAGTGCTCTTGATCCCAATTTAAGGGAAGCATCTCATAGGCTTTTCATCTTACGTAAGCCTTGCATAAACATAGCATGATGGCACCAAGTGCACATAACATATAGCATATCATAAAAACATAACATGATAACATGAAATGCACATTATATAGCATCTCATAAAAACATAACATGATAACATGAAGTGCACATATCAATTAACATGGTGACATAACAATTCATATCATATCATAAGAGTCGACATCATACATGATTAAGGTTTTTGAAACTTCCTACAAGCCCTAAATCATGCTTGGCCGAAACATATAAACATACATCATAGATTTTCAAACAACATGGATACATGAAATCAATTACCTAAGTCTTCATAATCATTAATCATAGCATGTAAGACCTTAGGTGTTGGGACCGAAATGTAGCTAGAGGGGGGGGGGGGGGGGTGAATAGCTCTTCGCGTGCTCGGTGTGCTTCGTTGCTTGTTTCTTCAGAGATGTGCAGCGGAAATACAAGAAACAAAACAAACAACGCTAACAAAAGGATTTACTTGGTATTCACCTCACAAGAGGTGACTAGTCCAAGGATCCACACACACACCTCCACTATGAATAACACTCCTTTATGGTAACTACCAAAGGCGGAGAAGCCCTACAAGTTCTCTCTACAAGAAGAAAAGGAAAGGGAACAAAATACAAGCAAAAGCTTACACGTTTGCACAGGAAAACCCTAACCCTAGATTTCTTCTTCTTGTGTAGGAGGCCTCTTGACTTGGAAATGCCTCCAAGAACCCTCAAGATCTGGCGTGAGAACTGTGGAGAAGTGGCTGGAGTCGCTGTAAGGATCAAAGATGAAAGTCGTAGCTCTTCTTCAAGTTCTCTGCGAAGGAATCGAACGTCTGTAGCTAAATACGACGCCAACGGTCGGATCCCAATCGATTGGATTACTCCCAATCGATCAAGGAGGCTTTGGATCGATCGACTGATTGATCCAGAGCGCCTCTGTGCTCTGCGGGAAAGGCCTGGATCAATCGGCTGATCGATCCAAGGCTTATCGTGCGAAATCGCATTCCCCAATCGATCCACTGATCGATTGGGGGCTCTGGATCGATCCATTGATCGATCCAGCCCTGTTCTGTGCGATCGCGCACTCGCCCCAATCGATCCACTGATCGATTGGGTGGAGGCTTGTCGTGAAGACTCGCCCAATCGATCGGTCGATCGATTGGGAATGAGCCAATCGATCGGCTAATCGATCCAGCTCATGATTTCTCCCAAAATCAAGTCTAAAGCCCCCTAAACCAACATCCAGCCAACCATAACCTGTTGGTACATTATGCCTAGCATTTGGTCAACCTTGACCTGATAGAACTCGCTCACCAAGTGTCTGGTCAATCCTTTTGACCCACTTGGACTTTTCTCCTCGTGCCAAGTATCCGGTCAATCCCTTGACCTATTTGGACTTTCCTCCTCATGCCAAGTATCCGGTCAATCCCTTTGACCTACTTAGTCTTTCCAACACCAGATGTCCGATCAGCCTTGATCCATCTGGATTTCCTTGTGTCTGACTTCACTCACCAGGACTTCCTTTTGCCTAGCTTCACTCACTAGGACTTCTCTTCTGCCTGGCTTCACTCACCAGGTCTTTCACCTAGCTTCACTCACTAGGATTTTCACCTGGCTTCACTCACCAGGATTTCCTTCTGCCTAGCTTCACTCACTAGGACTTCTCATCTGCCTGGCTTCACTCACCAGGGCTTTCCATCTGCCTAACTTCACTCACTAGGTCTTTCCATCTGCCTGGCTTCACTCACCAGGACTTTCCATCTGCCTAGCTTTACTCACTAGGTCTTTTCATCTGCCTGGCTTCGCTCACCAGGACTTTTACGTAGCTTCACTCACTAGAATTTCCTCACTGCCTAGCTTCACTTACTAGGTCTTTCACCTGGCTTCACTCACCAGGATTTTCCTTCTGCCTGGCTTCACTTATTAGGACTTTCCTTGCCTAACCTCCAAGTTAGGACTTTCACCTGGCTTCACTTACCAGGATTTTCCAGTCAAGTATCCAGTCATTCTTGACCTACTTGACTCTCCATCACAATCACCACACATGAACAATTGCACCTGCAATCTCCATGTGTTGTCTACATGTATTGTCAAACATGTATTGTCAACCTGTATTGTCAAACCATCAAAACATAAACGTTGAGACTCGAGCTTGACCCACTTCAACCTCAGTCAAACTAGGTCAACCTTGACCTGGGAAATGTTGCACCAAAAATCTCCCAACATTAGGAACCCTAGGTAGCTTCTTAACCTCATTATTCTTATCTAGGCCGAAACATGAAGGCATGTTTTAAATTTTCCTTTAATCAATTTTAAGCATGAAACTTTTGCAACTTACATAGCATAGCAAGTGAGTCCTTTGGTGACCATAGGTGAGGTTCTAACTCTAATTTTCAACCTTGGCCGAAACCTCAAGGTGGTGTTTCTAGGTTTTTCATGCAACATAAGCCATGGAAATTTAACCTAACATTGCATAGGAAATCATACATCATGAGGAAGCATAAAACAAGCATGGTTAGATTTCAAAACCTTGCCCTAGACCTTGTGTTCATCCTTGGCCGAAACCTAAGGTAAGACTCTAGGTTTTGTTTATACATCATATAGAATGAAAACTTAACTAACCACATGTAATAGATCATGTATCATGAAGAAGCATAAACAAGCATGTTTAGGTTTCAATACTTTGCTCTAAACCTTATGTTCCATCTTGGCCGAAACCTAAGGTGAGGTTCTAGGTTTTATTTGTACAACGTGTAGCATGAAAACTTAACTAACAACATGTAATAAATCATGTATCATGAAGGAGCATAAACAAGTATATTTAGGTTTCAACACTTTGATCTAAACCTCATGTTCCATCTTGGCCGAAACCTAAGGTGAGGTTCTAGGTTTTATTTATACAACATGTAGCATGAAAACTTAACTGACAACATGTAATAAATCATGTATCATGAAGGAGCATAAACAATCATGTTTAGGGTTCAACACTTTGATCTAAACCCTATGTTCCATCTTGGCCGAAACCTAAGGTAAAGTTCTAGGTTTTATTTATACAACATGTAGCATGAAAACTTAACTAACAACATGTAATAAATCATGTATCGTGAAGGAGCGTAAACAATCATGTTTAGGGTTCAACACTTTGATCTAAACCCTATGTTCCATCTTGGCCGAAACCTAAAGTAAAGTTCTAGGTATTATTTATACAACATGTAACATGAAAACTTACTAACAACATGTAATAAATCATGTATCATGAAGGAGCATAAACAATCATGTTTAGGGTTCAACACTTTGATCTAAACCCTATGTTCCATCTTGGCTGAAACCTAAAGAGTGAGGTTTTAGACTTTTTGTTACAACATGAAGCATAAATTGTAAACTTGACAACCATAAGTGACCACAACTCCTCATCTTGGCCGAAACTTGCAAGGAAATCCCTAAGTTTTTTTTTCAAAAATCTTTAAACATAAAGCGTACGAAAACTATTGTACTGCAAGTGAGGGGATACTCACATCTCTCGCTTAATCCTCTAAGAGAAGTACCCTTAGTCGTGAAGCTTTTCCTAGAGAGAAAACCTTCTTGCTTGGTTCGGCAATGGTGAGGAAGATGAAGCTTAGTTTCGGTGGAGAGGAAGAGGGAGGAGGAAGAGAAGAAAAATAAAATTTTCTCTTTCCTTTCTCCTTTTATTCCAAATGAAAAGGAAGAAGGAAAAATGAATTTTTCCTTCCCTTTTCTTTTACTCATCCTAAATGAAGGGAGGAAGTAAAACTCTCTTTTCATTGTAAGAAGAGGAAACAAACTTGGACTTCTCCTCTTTAGTGAAGAGAGCCTTCACTTTCCTTACCTTTAACCATAATGTCCCTCTTTTCATATCAGCACACCCCTGCTGGGGCTACTGGTTATAACATGGAACCATTTACTAAGAGGTCCAAGGTTCAATCCTTGGTCATGCCTCTTTTTGGTTCTTTCTATTTTTTTTTTTTTAAAAGAAGAATAAATATGCAACCTATTTAATCATGCATAATTTCATGTAAATTTTCTAGGGATCCTATGGGTGTTACAATATAACCCAATCAACCTGACATTCCCTATGCTACCTTCTATGTTATCCAACTAGGTACATACAGTCAAAAATTAAAGTCCACATGAAATAGGATACATCGATCCTCTATAGACTGACCCAAACTGACAAGGGTATACGGCTAATTCAGTCTTTTCCACGTCAGTACAAAACATGTACTCAAATGTGCTCTAGATACCTATCTAAGCACAAATAACCCAAAGATTCGAACCTCTAAAAAAAGTAGAGTATGATAATCCCCTACTGATCGGATCAACAAAACTAAATCAGTCATCTACTAACTAATCAAGAATATATTGATCCTCCACAAGCAATTAAGGTATATCGATCCACGACTACCCAAATCAACAAGTGTAAATCAGTCTTCTACTGACCGATCTAACAAGAGTAAATCAATTATCTACTGATGAAATTAACTAAGATAACATGGTATTCTACTGGCTAAGTCAACATGAATATGTAGATACTATCCACTATCCAGCTAATAATAGGAGAGGCTGATATGTGTCTCCATCTCCTAACCAACTAGTAGTAACAGAAGCTAAAACTACTGGTGGTATAATATGAAAAATCACCAGAGACTGTAATCCTTAATCTCTATTAAGGTCGACCAAGATCAGTGGCTAACCTATCACATGTAATATGTGCTACAACAACCAGACAGGTACTAAATAAAAAGTGCTAATACATGTCATAACTATCATAGTCTACAATGCATACACTAACAAAAAGGTAGGATAACAGTATACCAATATACCTCCGATAGCTTGGAGATGTCCTGCTGCTGCATGTTCCTAAAACTCGAAAAAGTCACATCGAGAAAACTAAAACACGAAATCTGAAGCACAGGAAATAAAACTCGTAAACCGTGCTATGATACCAATAAATTGGTATCAGATAAATCTCGAAATCTGTAACACGATATACAAACAAGTATCGCCAACTTGGCTCTGATACCAAATAAATTGTCACGCCCCGGGGAAGTCCCTGTCCAAAGAAATTTCGGCAGCATCTCCCCTGTACGGCTGACAATCTGAATCATTTCTATAGATACAATATACCTCAGCCACAGACGGCTGGAATATACACAAACACGCAGTTTATATGCAGCCTACTCGGCTGATACAATAAAAATACCACCACGCAGTTATATGTAAAACTAACAGCCCACTCGGCTGTACCAAAACCAAACACAGCGAAAATATAATGGACAACACATACAAACTAAAAACGAAGACTGCTAGCCGGCTAGGCTTACACCACACAACAAAACAACACTCCAGAAACAAAACCGGAACACAAAGCTAAATACACAAATTTCATATACCAAAAATAGAAATAACATAAGCGAAGACAGGTCTTCTGATGTGATGTGGGGACCGACAGGCAGGATACTCCAAGCGACTCCATAAACAACCTGGTACCTAAAAAAGATAGTGTCCACGGGGGTGAGTTCAACAACTCAGCAGATACCTAGTTGACATGTATAGTAAACTATAACAATTAGTAATAACTATAGAGTACAGTCTCTTGGACAAAAGCTAGAAGATGCACAATAGAAAAGGCTGAAGAGAACTGTACTCACCAGGGCCTCCTAT
The DNA here is from genome assembly GCF_018446385.1 of Zingiber officinale. Taxonomy (NCBI): domain Eukaryota; kingdom Viridiplantae; phylum Streptophyta; class Magnoliopsida; order Zingiberales; family Zingiberaceae; genus Zingiber; species Zingiber officinale. The sequence continues at coordinate 34,399,099 of NC_056004.1, read as the reverse complement.
CAGAATAGTCAGGTCGTCAGACCGAAAGTATCATAAATCCTGTATGCATGTCAAACATATGCATCCATCCAAATGCAACTGATGCGGATATGGTTTGGGGCAGTAGAGTAATTAGGAGGAGGAGGGATGATAGTTTGGTCTTTTAACGCATTAAGGGCTTTAGTGTTTATAAAGAACACTGTTCACATGGGTTAGAGAGAGGTCGGTTCAAGTATCCTTCGTCGCCAGCCAAGGGAGAGCTTCCTCCTCACGCCCATCGCCAGCGCCGACGAAGCCATTGGCGCTCCCCTTCTCCTCACCTCTACCTCCTTTCCTCCGGCCTCCTCACTCCAGTACTGCCACCGGGAGGAGGTGGTCTTCGCTCTTGGGTTCGCTGCGCCGCCGCCCCCGTCATTTTGCTCTACGCCACTGCAACCCAGCCAACCAGCATCACCTACTCTTCCGTTGCCATGTGTCACCACCAAGAAAGGAGAGTGGGAGGCCTACCTTAGGGATCGGGAGCCGCAGCCACTCACTGGAGCGGTCACGGGCAGATCGCCATTGTCGTCGTGCACCCCTATAGCGCCTTGCGACGTCTACGCCCCTTTTTTGGTCAGCGTCTCCAGCAACCTTAGATGGCTCTACAGCCGACCACAGCGGCTTTACCACCGCTGTCTCCACCGCTTGCGGCGCAGGCCCGATCTACTACCGCATCTCCGGCAGTCATCGGTTGTGTATCCGGCTATCAAGCCATTGTGATTGGTCCTTCGTATCACCATTGGTATTGTGAGTTGTGGTTACTAATCGGCCTATGACTCGTGATTGTATGTTGTATTCCGGCCTGCGAGCCATTGTCACATTCCGGCCTGTGTGCCGATGTCACAAGCCAGTCGTGTCGTCGTTGTACTCCGATTGTGTGCCACCTTTCGGACCCATGTCGTATTCGGCTCCGCGTCGTCACCTCCGGACCCAGCTCCTCTTCGGGCGGCTCAGATACATCCACTCTTCTGGGTCATGACGACTCGATCAGCACCGCAAGCAGCTCACCTATCCATCCGAGGGCGCCCCCCCCCCCCCCCCGGGCCAGGGTACGTTCTCGTGCTCCTTACTCGTGTATTTATTTCTCCATTAGTATCTGGCTGCTCATATATTCGTGGGACTCACCTCGAGCATCGAGCTACTAGGGACCGGGGTAACCCGGTCGCTGGCCACAGGTGTTGTTGACCAGAGGACTTCGGACGACTCGGTCAACATGGAGGACAGCTCACCACCGGGTCGTGGGGATGCGGTCAACCTTCAGGACACGACACGCCGGCAGGTCCGTCTTCTCAGCTTCCCGACATGATCAAATTGGCGTCGTCTGTGGGAACGCGCCTGGTCTGGAACGTGAAGACGGACGACCCAGAAAGTTCCGACATCCTCATGGCCTTGAGGGGTTTCAACGAGTATATCATATCCTCCTCACTCCACGGGTATTCGGGAGTCGAGAAATTGAGTCAGATCCTCTACTGGTCGGCGGGTTAGTTTTTCAGCTACATTCTCTTTCGGTCATAGAATTTATCATAATTTCTCGAGCGAGGACTCCCGTGCCGATCGGCCGGGCGTATATTATCTGAGCCACCGGCTCGATGTCGAAGACCTCGTGCCGATCAACCAGGCGTATATTATCCGAGCCACCGGCTCGATCTTGAAGACCCCGTGTCGATCGGCCGGGCGTATATTATCCGAGCCACTGGCTCGATGTCGAAAACCCCGTATCGATCGACCGGGCGTATGTTATCTGAGTCACCGGCTCGATGTCGAAGACCCCAAGCCGATCGGTCGGATGTATATTATCCGAGCCACCAACTCGATGTCGAAGACCCCGTGCCGATCGGCCGGGCGTATATTATCTAAGCCACCGGCTCGATGTCGAAGACCCCGTGCCGATCGGTCGGGCGTATATTATCCGAGCCACCGACTCGATGTCGAAGACCCCGTGTCGATCGGCCGGGCGTATATTATCGGAGCCACCGTGCCGATCGGCCAGGCGTATATTATCCGAGCCACCGGTTCGATGTCGAAGACCCCGTGCCGATCGGCCGGGCGTATATTATCTGAGCCACCGGCTCGATGTCGAAGACCCCATGACGATCGGTCGGGCGTATATTATCCGAGCCACCGGCTCGATGTCGAAGACCCTGTGTCGATCGGCCGGGTTTGAGTTATGCTTGAAGACCGTCGAGCGGCGACGTTAAATCCCAGAGTCGAACCGACGACTATAAAAACCCTGGCTTGAAGATCGTCGAGCGGCGACGTTAAATCCCAGAGTCGAACCAGCGACTATAAAAACCCCGGCTTGAAGACCGTCGAGCGGCGACGTTAAATCCCAGAGTCGAACCGGCGACTATAAAAACCCCGGCTTGAAGACCGTCGAGCGGCGACGTTAAACTCTAGTGTCGAACCGGCGACCATAAAACCCCGGCTTCATGGACTAGTTCATCGGATATCCTTTCTCCCCTGTGCGGGGTCAAGCTTATTAGATCTTCTATCTCCCCCGTTCGGGGTCGAGTGGTATTCACTGGTCTCGGACCAGCTTCAGTTATTTCATCTCCCCTGTTCGGAGTTGAGCGATTATTATTAGTCTCGGACCAGCTTCGAATATTGTATCTCCCCCGTTCGGGGTCGAGCAGCCTTCACTGGTCTCGGACCAGCTTATCAGATATTCTATCCCTCTCGTTCGGGGTTGCATAGTCTGCACGGGCATCTACCTCCCCCGTTCGGGGTTGAGTGGTCGTCACTGGTCGCGGACCAGCTTATCGGATATTCTAGCTCCCCGTTCGGGGTCGAGTAGTTTTCGTGAGCATTTATCTCCCCCATCCGGGGTCGAGCAGTCTTCGACAGCATATCGGATATTATTATCTCCCCCATCTTGGGTCGAGTGGTCGTCACTGGGCTCAGGTCAGCTTATCAGATCTCTTATCTCACCCGTTCGGGGTCAAATATCTTTAATGATCGCAGGCGAAAGTAGGTCCACTGGTTTCGGACCAGGATATCTCACGAACCCTATGCCCGCTCGGCTAGAGACTTTCGCGTCCATGCGCCTCTATTTCCCGGGAAACGCTTCCGTTCAGTTCACGGGTGATGCGTCACACTCGGCCTCGTCCGCCCGGCTTCTATCCACCCGATCGACACCCCTTCGATGGCCCGGTCGGCATCTTCGCGGTCGCGCGCTCGGCATCGCTCGGGCGCTCGGCACCCCACGGGTCGCTCGTCCGCTCGGCGTCGTTGCCATCTCATGTGATACCGTTACTACAGCGAACGCTCGCATGGCATTATACGAGGGGTTTGACGATTTGAGCCGGTTATTGAGAGTCAGCCTTTGTGATAGACTGTCTAGTCAGTCGGACTCGCGCCTCCTTCGACTAGACTTGAGGGGGAGGCTTGTGATGCGGATATGGTTTGGGGCAGTAGAGTAATTAGGAGGAGGAGGGAGGATAGTTTGGTCTTTTGACGCATTAAGGGATTTAGTGTTTATAAAGAACACTGTTCACACGGGTTAGAGAGAGGCCGGTTCAAGTATCCTCCATCGCCGGCCAAGGGAGAGCTTCCTCCTCATGCCCATCGCCGGCGCCGACGAAGCCATTGGCGCTCCCCTTCTCCTCACCTCTACCTCCTTTCCTCCGGCCTCCTCACTCCAGTACTGCCACCGGGAGGAGGTGGTCTTCGCTCTTGGGTTCGCTGCGTCGCCACCCCCGTCACTTTGCTCTACGCCACTACGACCCCGCCAACCAGCATCGCCTACTCCTCCGTCGCCATGTGTCGCCACCAAGAAAGGAGAGTGGGAGGCCTACCTTAGGGATCGGGAGCCGCAGCCACTCACTGGAGCGGTCACGGGCAGATCGCCATTGTCGCCTTGCGACGTCTACGCCCCTTTTTTGGTCAGCGTCTCCAGCAACCTTAGATGGCTCTACAGCCGACCACAGCGGCTTTACCACCGCTGTCTCCACCGCTTGCGGCGCAGGCCCGATCTACTACCGCATCTCCGGCAGCCATCAGTTGTGTATCCGGCTATCAAGCCATTGTGATTTATCCTTCGTATCACCATTGGTATTGTGAGCTGTGGTTACTAATCGACCTATGAGCCGTGATTATATGTTGTATTCCGGCCTACGAGCCGTTGTCACATTCCGGCCTGTGTGCTGATGTCACAGGCCGTCCATGTCGCTGTTGTACTCCGATTGTGTGCCACCTTTCGGACCCATGTCGTATTCGGCTCCGTGTCCTCACCTCCGGACCCAGCTCCTCTTCGGGCGGCTAAGATGCATCCACTCTTCTGGGTCATGACGACTCGATCAGCACCGCAAGCAGCTCACCTATCCATCCGAGGGCGCCCCCCGGGGCCAGGGTACGTTCTCGTTCTCCTTACTCGTGTATTTATTTCTCTAATAGTATCTGGTTGCTCATATGTTCATGGGACCCACCTCGAGCATCGAGGTACTAGGGACCGGGGTAACCCGGTCGCTGGCCACAGGTGTTGTTGAGCACAGGAGTTCGGATGACTCGGTCAACATGGAGGACGGCTCACCACCGAGTCGTGGGGATGCGGTCAACCTTCAGGACACGACACGCTGGCAGGTCCGTCTTCTCAGCTTCCCGACAGGATCAGCAGCATATAAGTGCAACAAACACAATCAGTAAATGAATAAATGCATATGATGCCAATGACATGGTCACCCCTGACGTCAGTCAGCCATCTCAAACACAATGGTGAGACTGAATGGGTAGGGTTGTGACAACCGTGCACTCTGCCATCACTGCTCCTGATGAGTGATCGAGTGGACGGGATGCTGTCGGAGTACACCTATCCTTCTACCCTAAATCATAAGTGGGGGAGCACAATGCTCTCATCTCCTGGTACACGATGACGGAGAGGGATCCCTGACATGCTACCACGCTGCATCACACTACCCATGAGCGGACCAACGGAGCACCGACAGAGCAAAACTGACATGCTACCACGCTGCATCACGCTACCCATGAGCAGACCAGTGGAGCACCGACAGAGATAAAACTGGCGATGTGCTCAACAATAATGGAGCAGACTATCGCGCAGCATGCAATCATGCGAATGATGCATAACACTAAGCATGACAGAATCTTGAACAGCATAGCAATATCCATATATATATATATAATGGGTACCATAGGACAATAAACCAAATCAAAGGTACACAAATCAGATAAGGTATAAAAACCTAGATCCTGAACATAATAAACACATGGTTGTGTCACTACCCCTATAAGCATGTATAATCAGGTAGGTACTAACATGAAGTGCATAATAAGTAAACAAAACAAGCATGTAACAGGTATCAGACAGTGACCAACCGAAGCAAAGATGAGCATAATTATTATTAAAGGTTATAACCTACTAAACATATCAACATGACATTATCAAAGATAAGTCAAGGTACCCGCCTCAAATAGCAGGTCCAATCCAGTCAAATCCAACGTCGAGATACTCGTCCCGCGTCAAAGTCCTGCAACCACATAACGCATGGTACAACTAGGTCAAATATGAACTAGTGAGCTAAATCTATCATGAACCTGTTGGATCGAGAAGCGCTAGAGGGGGGGTGAATAGCGCTCGTGGCTATTTTGTTTGATTATCAGAAAACTATCAGAGTTATTAAAATGCAGCGGAATAAAATAAAGACAAAGACACAAAGGGATTTACTTCGTTCGGAGCCTAAGGCGACTCCTACTCGAAGGCCCGCGATCCTTGATCGCTTCCGGTGGGCAACAACTATAATTCGTGAAAGTTACAGATTAATTACAATTCAAAGCAGTAAAAGATTATACCGACAACAGAAAACTAAATCTGAAGCTCCGGGTTGTCGGGATGTCGTTTACAGCACTTTCTGGATCGAGTCGTTAGCAGCTTGTCGCAAGGAGATTGCTTAGAAGATTGTTATATTGAAGCTACACCTCAACCCTCCTTTTATATGCGGTTCCGGGCGCCTGGATCCCTTCCAGGCGCCTGGAGTGTGACGTGGCCAACCAACCAGGATGCTCCACGTGGCGAAGTCGCGCAGGGGATAAACTTTGGTCCCAGGCGCCCTGTCGGGTAGTTCAGTTGGGGGTGCCAGCGAGTCTGGATCCTCCATCTATTTTTATTTTAACTTAAGTTGAAATTTACTTTTAATTAATTTCGAATTGAATTTCGAATTTTAATTTAATTTCAAATTTTTGATTTGTAATTTGAATTTTTGAATTTTAATTTAATTTCGAATTTTGAATTTGTAATTTTAATTTTAATTTTAATTTTGAATTTTGAATTTTTGAATTTTAATTTAATTTATTTGAATTTTTTAATTTTAATTTAATTTCAAATTTTGAATTTGTAATTTTAATTTTAATTTGAATTTTGAATTTTTGAATTTTAATTTAATTTCGAATTTTGAATTTGTAATTTGAATTTTTTAATTTTAATTTAATTTCGAATTTTGAATTTGTAATTTGAATTTTGAATTTTTGAGTTTTTGAATTTTAATTTTGAATTTAATTTGAATATTAATTTGAATATTAATTTCAATATTAATTTGAATATTAATTTCAATATTAATTTGAATATTAATTTGAATTATGTTCTTAATATTATTTTTCTATTAGCTCCCCCTGGATCATAGCCTCGATATGGTCTATCAAGGTAATAGATTTGATCCTTGGGGACCCAATAGTGACCAGTTCCAATCCAAATTAGATTTTGGCACCCATGCTTGGACAATTTTTCTATTATTTCTATTAACTAGCGATAAATATGATTTGTATTTTAGTTTAGTTTTAAATCCAAGTCCAGTTTTGTTATAAACGGCTCGCTGTTTTCCAAGAATCAGATCCAGATTCTTGGAGCCCAAGGTGAACCGTTCCAACGTGTCCTTGAGTTCTTTAATTTGAGCTTTCAAATTGGAATTTTCTTCCTCAAGTTGTTGAACTTGAGTTAGACTTCCAATTTGAACTGACTCATTTAAAGAACTCGAGTCAGTCGCTTCCTTAAGGGTTGTTACCTCCTTTTGGAGTGACTTGACCCGGACGTTGGATTTAGCCAATTTCTTTAATAAGTAAGGAATTAAATTTTTTGAATCATCTAAATCAATACTAGAAATTAAAGCACTTACAGTGGTTTTGGGTCCTTCGGAAACGAATGTGGATTCGTGGCTTCGCTCGGAATCTGTTTCTGACTCGCTCTTCGTTTCGGATTCGAACTCAGACTCGGTGTCGATAATGTTCGCTATTACTGGTAGAGCAAGAAGGCTCGCTTGCTCTTCTTCATCCGACTCGGATTCGTCTGATGACTCGGACCAGGTTGCCTTTAATGCTTTCTTTCTCTTCTTCTTGTTTGGACAATCTGGCTTGTAGTGCCCCTTTTGGTTACAGCCGTAGCACATGACTCCAGTCTTGTCTTTTGTCTTCGTTTGAGTCACCTTTTTTAGCTTGCATATCTTTCGTACAAGCTTTACCAGTTCGGAAATAGCCTCATCATCGTCTTCGTCCTCTGTGTCTGATTCGTCTTTGGACTTGGGTTTGGATTTGCGCCTTGACGTCGGTTCGCGAGTTCTGCTAGTACCTGAAACCAAAGCAACATCTTTCTCGACCGGGCGTGCATTAGTCTGCTCATGCAATTCTAATTCGGAAAACAATTCATCTAGTTTTATTGAGGATAAATCCTTGGAAACTTTGTAAGCATCAACCATGGATGCCCACAAAGTGTTCCTCGGAAAAGCGCTTAGCGCGTACCTTATTACGTCTCGATTTTCCACCTTTTGGCCGATCGCATGAAGCCCGTTGAGTAGGTCCCGGATGCGTGCGTGAAGCTGGTTCGCCGTCTCACCTTCCTGCATTTTAATATTATATAATTTATTTAAAATTAAATCACGCTTACTTACTTTAGCGTCTGACGTGCCCTCGTGCAGCTCGATTAGTTTGTTCCACAGCTCCTTCGCACTTGAAAATGGTCCGACTCTATTCAGTTCTTCTTTTGTCAACCCGCATTGTAGTATGCATCAGCTTCGACCTTCTTTCTTATGCTGGTATCCCAGTTAGTGCATGAAACGAGTTCTCCAGCGCCGTCAAGTGGTAGCTCGAGACCGGTCTGGATGATGATCCACATCTCGACTTGCGTCTTGAGATGGTAGATCATCCGGTTCTTCCAATAGGCAAAGTCTTCGCCGGAGAAGAGCGGGGGGCGAGAAGTGCTAAAGCCTTCTTGGAGGGCCATTTTAAAAGAACCTTGCCCACAAAAAAAAATAGCAAAAAAATGTACCAGGACTTGATCCTGGATTAGCAGTGCGGTATGGAAGGATAGAAATAGAAGTTCACCAGTTTCGAGAAAAAATAATAAAATAATAATAAAATATTATTAAAAAATATTTAAAAACTATTATTTTAAATTTTGCCAAAGTCAATATTTTAACAATACTAATAAACCGTGAAAGGATGAAAATGAATTTTTTGAAAATAATTTTGGAGGGAAAAAATATTTTTAACCTATATAAACGACAAAGCCACGAAAAATGCTTGAATGGTGGTTGCACCAGTTCAAAGCGACCCCGCTCTGATACCAATTGTTGGATCGAGAAGCGCTAGAGGGGGGGGTGAATAGCGCTCGTGGCTATTTTGTTCGATTATCGGAAAACTATCGGAGTTATTAAAATGCAGCGGAATAAAATAAAGACAAAGACACAAAGGGATTTACTTCGTTCGGAGCCTAAGGCGACTCCTACTCGAAGGCCCGCGATCCTTGATCGCTTCCGGTGGGCAACAACTATAATTCGTGAAAGTTACAGATTAATTACAATTCAAAGCAGTAAAAGATTATACCGACAACAGAAAACTAAATCTGAAGCTCCGGGTTGTCGGGATGTCGTTTACAGCACTTTCTGGATCGAGTCGTTAGCAGCTTGTCGCAAGGAGATTGCTTAGAAGATTGTTATATTGAAGCTGCACCTCAACCCTCCTTTTATATGCGGTTCCGGGCGCCTGGAGTGTGACGTGGCCAACCAACCAGGATGCTCCACGTGGCGAAGTCGTGCAGGGGATAAACTTTGGTCCCGAGCACCCGGACACTCTTTTTCCAGCAGGTTCCTCACCTGCAAACAAAGGTTAGTCCGAGCAAAATACCCTGCAAGACAGTGTTAGAATATGATAAAACATAGTAAGGAATAAACGACGGTCTTGATCGTCTGAATCGACTTTGGATTTCCAGGAAACCCTAGGTCAACGACGCCTCTCTGTTCCCTCTGCGGGGAACGCGTCCTCACCTACTCCACTCAGGAGATTTACCTGTTGCCAGTCGATCCTCCAGATCGACTGGACTTTTGCTCAGCACTCGACGCTTCCGGACTTTCTGCTGGACATCCGCTTCCCGGCCAGTCTAGTCTTTCACCTGGTTCGCGACACCAGGACTTTTCACCTAGGGTTACCACCCCCTAGGACTTTTGCCTGAAGCCATCGACCTGCCAAGACTTTCCGCATAGGGTTACCACCCCCTATGACCTAGGGTTACCGCCCCCTAGGGTTTTCCCTTTGCCTAACCGCAGTTAGGACTTTTCTCCACCTAGGGTTACCACCCCCTACGACCTAGGGTTACCACCCCCTAGGGTTTTCACCTGCCTAACCGCAGTTAGGACTTTCCTGAAGCACTCATTCAACATGTTAGATAATAAACATCTTAACTTTGAATCCTTTGCCATTATCAAAACTCAGGTTCGATCGTCGGATGCTTCCCGCACCAACAGAACCAAATAGCTAACTTGACCCTAATTTGATTAGGGATCCATTCTCGTTAGTTCATTTAAATTTAACTCAATTCATGAACCCTTATAACCTACAAACTCACCAAATTTGTCGTAGCTAATGGTGGCTCACGACTGAAAGGGTTTCCACCATCGAAAGATGATCTACTGCTGCCCACTCTTTTCCTGCTAACATAATAATTCCGAATCAACTAATCCAATCTATCATTTCAGAAATGAAATGAAATTCTATACACTTCTTACCCCAATCCAAATATGTAGCCACTCCGTGAAGGATCCAGTGGTTGCTGTGATGAGGAGGAAGCTCTCCAGGCCATCCCACAATCCTTCAGAAAAGAACATCACTGTTGGAATCAAACGGATCAAGAACAAGATCAAGCAGTGGAGTTTACGGATCAAATCAAGGAATGAAAATCACTAGTCCAACCATAACCTAATTCCAACCAAATCTATTCATCTTACCTCTTCTTCTCCACTGGTGAAATCCACTGGAGAACTCTTCAAGTGGCAGCGATCCTCTGCCTTCAGCCCTTCCCTGTTGTTTCCCCCTTCCAGCGACAACTATGCCCGACGGTAGGACGTCCACAGCGAAGATTGAAGAGGAATGAGTCGGCGATGCAGAGAGGCACGGCTGGGGTTGCGATCGGAAGCTAGGGCTCGGAGAAGGACGACGGTGTCGCGAGCCCAGGGAGGAGGAAGTCGGCTGGCTATGGACCCAACCTAGGGCACAGGAAATCGACCGAATCAGGCGGCGGTGCTAGGGCACAGACGACGGCGGCGCTGGGTCGGACCTGGTGGCCGGCGACAGTGCTAGGGCAAAGGGACCGAGGTGTCTACGGGTGGCGGCGTCGTCGGGTGGAGAAGGCACGGTCGAGACGATGGCTAGGGCACAGCGACGGCAAATCAGAAGAGGAAGAAGATGAAGAGGAGAAGAAGAAAACGACACAGTGAAGAATTCGGGAGAAGATCAGGGAAGAAACCGGAAGAGAAAGGAAACCGTTGGGTGAGGGCACGTGGGCACGGTTCGGCGGAGGAAAATAAGAAAAAGAAAACAAAAAGGGAAAATTGAACTTTTCCTCGCTTAAATTGGGTAGCCTAAACAGGATTTCCCGGGGCCCCGTTTTTATCCCCATAAACTCGTCCATACGAGCTTCGAAAAATTCCTGAAAACTTCTCAAAAATTCCAAAAAATTCCATTATCATTATTCGACATTTTTTTACAGTATTTTACAAATATGCATCTGCTAGAGTTGACCATTCGGGTAGTCCTGGGAAAGCATTATGCACGTATCTTAGCGAATTTCTGTTGGTTACCTTTTCTCCTAGATTCATGAGTTTGGTAATCAGCTCCTTTAGCTTGGATTGCAGTTGAGCGGTCATTTCACCTTCCTTTAGTCGAAGATTCGTAAGTTGGTTCCGAAGTAAATCTCTTCTTGTGAGCTTAGCTTCGGAGGATCCTTCATGAAGTTCTAAGAATTTTTTCCAGAGATCTTTTGTAGATTTGTAGACTTGGATTCTGTTGACCTCTTGTGGTGGCAGCGCACTTAGCAAATAGAATTCTGCTTTTCCGTTGGCCATAAATTTGACTTGTTCTTTCTTCACCCAATTTTCCTCTTTCTTTAGCTCGTCGTTGCTGTCAGTAGGTATTGCAAAGCCATTTTTCAAAATTAGAAATATATCGAAATTGGTTTTGAAATATACCTCCATTTTCTTCTTCTAGTGGGTGAAGTCTCCCTCAAACTTCGACGGGTGGATACTTGTTCTGACCATCATCTTTTGTAATTTGTTCAGCGATTAGTTCTTCTAAAGTGGTTGGGCTCTTATACGAATTGAAGGTCCCTTGTAGCGAGTAAGAAGAGGGTGAATTACCCTGCATAATATAAAATAACGAATACCTTTCTCAAACTATCAGGCGTTAAACAATTACACACTTAATCAAAAGAATAATAGAATTAAAAGAGTACCAGACAAATAATTTTTACTTGGTTTACAATCATAGGATTACTACTCCAAGGAAAATAAGCTCACTATGAAGATCTTCTCGAACAAAATATCGAAGGCAGAGAAACCTCGTACATGAAAATTAAGCTCGAAAATTAAGAACAAAACGAATTTTGAAGTATAGAAGTGTGTTGTTCAAAATGAAGAAGACTAGTACTCTATTTATAGTCCACTAGTCGAAACTGACCATTTGCTGAAGTGGTACGGTACGGGTGCCTAGACCCTCTCTGGGCACCCCCAGCATGACAAAACTCATCTTCTCGCAAACGACTACGCAATGGATAAGAGATAAAGTTTTATCCGTCTCTGGAAGCCTGGACCATTGTTGACTCGGACCGAAAACTAATCCGAAGCGTTGAGCCACCCCTGGGGCACCATGGTGGTCCAAGCGCCTGAACCAGCTGGTCTGGGTGCTCAGATCAGTTAGCTTTGGCTGGCTGGTCTAGCATTTTCTCTGATCGCTTGGGTGATCTCGGCCATCCAGAATTAAGTCAACCCGAACTCATCTTATGACCTTCTTCTTGAGCAATTTTCCACTCTAGCTTCTCGTCCCTTGAAAACGCCACGTGCTCCCTTCTCATCTACTAGTGTATTCTTCTGTAGCACCTCGTTCCTTGGATGCACCAAGCCCGTCAACTCTTTTCCATGTCATCCTTCTTGCTAGCTGCGTTTCTCACTCAACTTCTTGTACTTCTAAATTCCTGTACACTTAGACACAAGGATTAAAATACTACATGACCTAACTTGATTTGATTGATCACATTAAATTTACCACAAAATACTTACATAAACCATGTTTATAAACTTTAAAAAGGCCTTATATGGGATAAAACAAGCTCCTCGGGCTTCATATAAACGATTATCAACGTTTCTAGTAACAAACGAGTTTCATAGAGGGAAAATTGATCCCACCTTATTTTTTAAAAATAGTGGTAATGATATACTTGTGGCCCAAGTATATATAGATGGCATTAATTGTGGTTCCACAAACAAAGATTTTTTAAATGAGTTCATCAATCACATGGAGAGTGAGTTTGAAATGAGTTTCATTGGTAAGTTGACATTTTCCTAAGTTTACAAATTAAACAAATAAAAGAGGGAATCTACATTCATCAATGTAAATATGCAAAAGAGTTATTTAATAAATTTAGAATGAAAAATATCAAAGATATATCTACACCCATGACCACTAGCACTAAGTTAGATAGTGATTTTGATGGAAAAGAAATTGACTCTAAGGTGTATCGTAGTGCTATAGGGAGTCTCCTTTATCTTACGGCTAGTAGACCTGACATACTGTTTATCGTGGGTATGTGTGCAAAGTATCAATAGTATGTCAAGGAGTCATATTTGAGTGTCGTTAAGCGAATTCTTCGACATCTCAAGGGAACTCAAAATGTATACCTTTGGTATCCTCAAATTGAAACTTTTGATCTAGTGCGATATACCGATTCCGATTATGCCGGATGCAAATTAGATTGCAAAAGTACCAATGGTGAATGTCAATTTCTAGGGTTCTCTCTAATAATTTAGTCAAGTAGGAAACAACATTGTGTAACTCTCTCCACACCCGGAATGGAATATATTGCTATGGGAGAGTATGTATCACAATTATTGTAGATGCCCCACACTCTAGAAGATTATAAACTCACTTATAAAAATATCCAAGTTCTTTGTGATAATGTGAGTACAATAAATTTGACAAGAAATCCTGCCCATTATTTAAAAACAAAACACATAGAGGTCAAGCATCATTTTATTCATGGTCATGTGACTCGGGGTGATATCGTCTTTAATTATATTCAGTCAAAATCAAACTTCACCGACATTTTCATTAAACCTCTTTCTGAAGTTGAATTTAGTTTTCTTCAAAGGGAATTGGGAATGTATTGTATTGACTTGAAGTTTCCTTAACCTTTGTTTTGCCTCTCACAAAAACATAGAATTTTTCTTGTTTGTTCTCTTGATATGTTTAGATGGGAGTGAAAGGTTAGGAACAATTCTCTTGGTCATAATGCTTATTATAATGCATTATAATATGCTTTCTAACGTCGTCAGCCCAAAGTATTTATAAATGATTCTTTATTCGCAGTGTTGTCAATCCTAAGATGTGGAACTTAAAAGAATCAGAGAAAATTACTGATAAGAAAAAATCTTAATAATATGCTGTAGCTAAATTTGAACTCTATATCCTTGATTGATTAATGAGAAAAATTCCTAATAATATGTAGTAGTTGAGTCTCGAACTCTAGATATTTAATTGATTAATAAAAAAAATCCAATAATATACGATAGTTGAACCTTGAACTTTAGATCCCTAATTAATACGTGAAATTACTAATAAATCTTGAAATTATTTTTAGTGTGAAATGAAAAAAAAATATTAATGTAATTAATTCACCAAATTAATTGAGTGTTAGTTAGTAATGGGTATAGATTTTTAATAAAATAGTAAGATTAATGGAGATTATAATTTCTAATACTCTATTTTAAAAATATATATATAGAAAAATTATATAAATTTAGTTGTATTTTACAAATATACCCACCATTCATTTATCGAAATATTTATGTGATCATATGTTTTGAATTGGATTTAAAGTATTTAAGTAATTCATTATTAATCTAATTTAATTTTAGACTTCACCAAATTAATTGAGAATTAGTTAGTAATGAGTATAAATTTTTAATAAAATAGTAAGATTAATGGAGATTATAATTTTTAATACTCTATTTTAAAAATATATATATATAAAAATTATATAAATTTAGTTGTATTTTACAAATATACTCATCATTTATTTATCGAAATATTTATGTGTTCATATTTTGAATTGGATTTAAAGTATTTGAAGTAATTCATTATTATAAAAAATTCAATAATTTATATGTTATAATATATTTTTTTAATATTTCATTAGACACAGTAATCAATAAAAAAATTACTCTTAAACAATTGTGTGAAAAAAGAAAACAAAATAATTATAATATTGTTTGAGGACGTTTGTTTTTTTTTAAAAAAAATCATCTTAGTTATAATTAAACTGTTAGAGATATATATATATATATATACTATATTACTATCCTAATATCTTAAACCATTAAAAAAGAATTTATACTATATTTTGAATTGGATTTAAAGTATTTGAAGTAATTCATTATTATAAAAAATTCAATAATTTATATGTTATAATATATTTTTTTAATATTTCATTAGACACAATAATCAATAAAAAAAATTACTCTTAAACAGTTGTGTGAAAAAAGAAAAAAAAATAATTATAATATTGTTTGAGGAGGTTTGTTTTTTTTTAAAAAAAAATCATCTTAGTTATAATTAAACTGTTAGAGATATATATATATACTATATTACTATCCTAATATCTTAAACCATTAAAAAAGAAAATATTTAAAAAGGGCCCAACCGGGTTCGAACCGGTGACCTATTGATCTGCAGTCAATTGCTCTACCACTGAGCTATGGACCCTTATTGTACTATGTAATATTTATAAATACTTTATTTACAAGTTGCGATTTTTTTAATATAATTTTTTTAATAAGTTTTAGTTAAAATCAAGTCTCTTTTACCAGCAACAAACATTATAGGGTGAATTTAATGCACAACATGAAAGAGTAGTGTTTGCCAACTTAGAATCTATCAGCATGTTTGTTCGAAACACTAATTTAATAGTCGCATAACAATTAGAACCCTCAAGAAGTCATTTTGTCATAATATTAACATAACATCCAACCTTTTGGATAAATATAGGGATGATATGAATGTAGGAATAGTAATGGGTCGGATTTAAATCTGACTTCATATTAAACGCATCCCATTGGGAGTGAGTCAAATAGATTATAAAGCGGATTTAAATCCGTTGACCAGATTTAGAAATGGGTTCAGAGTAACAGATTATAAAGCGGATTTAAATTACGAGTTTCAATGAACCCATATATATATATATAAAAGCTTAACAGGTTGACGGGTCCAACTAGCTCCAAATCTGTTGGGTTTTGAGTAGGTTCACCGGGTTGAAAAAATCAACGGGGTAGATCTAAGTTTGAGTTTTTTTTTTTTTTTTTCTGACGAGACAAATTTTATGATTGACCCATTCTAATCTGAATCTGTTCTATTGTCATCCCTAATTGAATGAGCCTGGTATATTTTATACTAGAAAATTTTTTCAAAGATATCCTTGAATTTCTTCTATTTTTTTATGGTATCATACTTTTTAATTACCTCACCATAAATATCAAAATAAAATAAAATTACCTCCTCTTCTCTTTTTACCTCGCTAACCACCCGTTATACTTGACAAGGGTGTTAAAGTCACCACGGACATAGCCAGGTTGTTTCATTGTACAAGGGTCAATTCCTGCTGGATTCATTTTCCTTAGAATTAATTTATCTTGTAGGACACAATGAGGAGTATTCATGGCGTATAAAATCATCGATAATGACGTTAAAACCCCTCGACACTTCGATATGATTTTCATATTGCAAAATGTCAGATGCATGCCCCCTCGCTAGGATTAAACCCTTCTCCTCAAAGCGTTTTATGGAGGCACGAGAGGTATATGCTAATCTAGTCCACCGACCACCATCGCAACTATTGTATCATGAATTAGTGTCAGTGGATTTTAGGATAAGTGTTAGTGAATATTAATGTTTATATTATATAGAGTTAGGAAATTAATGATTGTATTATGTAATTAATGGTTGAAAATTTTATTGGATAATATTTATATTTGGGTATCTCTTATATGCCCTAATGTATTTTTATATTTATATGGGTCGCGTAATTAAAAGATGTTAGATTTTTTAGCCGCCCATCTCAAGCACTTCCTAATTTATTCTAATAATCAATAAGAAAATTTTATAGGATCATACCAGTTATGTTAAAACTAGTCAAATGAAACAAACTAAATTTATTATTTTTTTAATATATTTTCATGTTACATCAATGTAGCATAAAAAATTTACTACTCTTAAAAAACCTTTCCTATAATTTTTTATTGGCCTACATTATTAACTCTTGCATCTTTATTTTTCGCTCATATTACTAATTTCGATAGTAAAAAAATAAATTTAAAATTTGACAATTATGTTTTAAATAAAAACTTCGAATCTCACATCCTAACAACTCAATTTTTTTATTCAGCTCTTTTTATTCTACAAACATGTTAAAATCCAAGGGATTTTTTTTTTAATTGACAAAATATTTATCTCTTCGAGCTAAAACAACCATCAACAGCCGCACCCATCCACAGCCCGTAACCGTGGCGCGGATTGTGATTAATTCGACGGCTCGAAAACCTATAAATCCCGTTCCAGTCAACTACTTCCAGAAGGTCGCCGGGTGCAGTGCCGGTTCATTAAATCCGAAATTATGGGAAGACAGATGGCAGATCAACTGCTCCATTATTTGATTAAGAAAAGTCAGATATGACGACATTCATTACGATCGGTAGATCACTGCCGTCCTCTTCATCGATCATCAGATCAGTGTGTTTTACTTATAAAAAGATAAGAGTCAGATAATGGGAAAAAAAAGGAAAAACACTAAATTATGAACAAATTATGTTTATAATCGTCATACTCTCACTGAAGGAAAGAGATCTTCGCACTAAAACCCTCGATTAATTAACGGTAGTAATAGAATCATGATTTTCGCAAATTAAAGTTTCTCTTTTTTATATGATAGTTTTTGTTAAAACTATTATATTGTATTTGTGAAACACTTTAAAAATTATAATTACATTCCGATATTTTTTTAAAAAAACATTTGTGATATTTTAATTTTATATTTAATTTGTAATTCATGTAATAATTTTTAAAACAAAATTATGAGAGAACGATGTCACTTGTATTTTAATTTTTTATTATTATTTATCACACCTGATCCGGCGGTAAGAACAGGGGACCCCCGTTCTATGGAGTTAACACCACGGGGAAGTCAAAGGGCAGGTGGCTGGCTGGAGAGGGCGGCGACCGGCCGGCCGGCCGGTCGGTGTCTAGTTGACAGTCAAAGGCACCCTGGCGAAAAGCAAGATTTCGGCGTTCATTGGACAAAGATCGCGGGACCGAGCGGAGGGCACGCTCGGCCGAAGACAGGAGGTAGCATGCTGCTAGCAGTATCCACCAAGCACGACTGAGGATCTCCCAACCACTATACATATCCGGCCGGCCGGACGTAGGTCGAAGACTGTCCGGCCGGATGTTAGGCAAGGGAGTAAGGACAAAAGGACAAGTGACATCTTTTTCTGACAGCGGATATGTTCCACATGTAGGCCATACTCCTAATCTTATGACAGGGGGTTCCGCTGTCCCATCGAGGACATGCTTGGACTGTAGCAGTATGGGTCAGGTAAGCTCACTAACAAGCCCTTACTGGGGTATGGGTCGCGGACACGTGTACACCTCGGTATGTGTACACTCGCTTCTCTGCTGCCCTATATAAAGGCCCTCATCCTTCGCCGGAGGTACGCGTTCTAATATTCGGAGAGCCACTTTTTCACTGCTTGCTTGCCTGACTTGAGCGTCGGAGGGTCGTCGCCGGGAACCCCTTCCCGGCCTGACTTTTGTGCAGGCTCGCCGGAGATTCGTGCGACCAGACGGAGGCCTACGCCATCGACTAGGAGAGTGCCACGTGCCCAGCGTCCGTTGGTTCAGCGATTTAGACAAGATCAAGTTCCCTGTCGAGGACAAAGTGGGAGAAGTACGAGGGGATCAACTGGCAGCTCGGCGATGCTACATCGAGATGATCCGAGCAGAAGCCAATTCCGCTCGGAAGGCACCCCGGATCGAGGTGAACGCTATAACAGAAAAACCTCCCTCTTTAGTTTATGAAGAAAAAGAGGAAGTGCAGATTCACCCGACCCGATCGGAGGCCACAACGTTCGTTGCGGCCGACCTGGAGGAAAGCCGTAAACAGGAAGTGATCAAATGCCTCTAGAGAAACTGTAATGTCTTCGTCTGGTCGACGCACGAGCTGCCTGGAATTTCGCCGAGCATAGTGCAGCACGACCTGCATGTCCGACCGGACTCTCGGCCGGTGAAGCAGAGAAAAAGGGATTTCAACGCCGAGCAGAATGCCATCATCCGGGCGGAGGTGGAGAAGCTGCTGGAGGCCGGCCATATACGCGAGGTACAGTTCCTGAGCTGGCTGGCGAACGTAGTATTAGTATCCAAGCCGGGCAACAAGTGGAGAGTGTGCATAGATTTTCGGGATCTCAACAAAGCTTGCCCGAAAGACTTTTATCCTCTGTCTCGAATCGATCAATTGGTGGACTCCACAGCGGGCTGCGAGCTGATATATATGCTCGATGCTTACCAAGGCTATCATCAAGTGCCCGCTCGCCCGTGAAGACCAAGAAAAAGTTAGCTTCGTCACTGCCGACGGCACATATTGCTATAATGTAATGTCGTTCGGGCTGAAGAACGCGGGAGCCACATATCAACGTCTGATGAACAAAGTGTTCAAGGAGCAGATCGGGCGAAATCTGGAAGTATACGTGGACGACATTCTCATCAAATCCGTCCGAGCGGCCGATCTATTCGAAGACATGGAGGAGACTTTCCGAACGCTGAGGAAGTACGGCGTTAAACTAAATCCACAGAAGTGTCTTTTCGAAGCAAAAGGAGGGCGTTTTCTGGGTTACATAGTGACCGAGCGGGGAATCGAAACAAATCCCAGCAAGGTGAAAGCCTTACAAGATATGCCGCCTCCAAGAAATCTGAGGGAAGTGCAGTGCTTGACCGGTCGGATAACAGCATTGTCCAGATTTATCTCGAAGACCGCCGATCGGAGTCTCCCATTTTTCAAAATCTTGCGCAAAGCCACCAAGTTTCACTGGGACGAACAATACGATCGGGCGTTCGAAGATTTGAAGACATATTTGAACTCTCTCCCGGTACTAGCCAAGCCAGCCGTAGGTGAGCCTCTGTGTATCTATTTATCTTCAAATGAGCAAGCAATCGGCTCGGCATTAGTGAGGGCGAGCGGAGAAGAGCCTGTATATTTTCTGAGCCATATTTTAAAAGACGCTGAATCTCGCTACACGGGGCTCGAGAAGTTGGTCTTCGCTCTGGTCCTCGCCGCTCGGCGCCTTCGCCCATATTTCCTGGCGCATACCATCATTGTCAAAACTAATAGTCCGCTTGGACGAATATTGCTGAATCCAGAAGTGTCCGGACGGCTCATCAAATGGACAACGGAGTTGAGTGAGTTCGACATTCAATACCAGCCCCGGTCGGCGATAAAAGCGCAGTCCTTGGCGGATTTTGTCACCGAAGTACAAAGGCCAGAGCCCGAAGCCATGTGAAAGATATTTGTAGATGGATCGTCCACTCGGCTCGGGAGCGGTATTGGTGTATTATTGCTGTCTCCCCAAGAAGAGAAGATGCACTTATCCGTCCGGCTGGATTATAGAGCTACAAACAATGAAGCTGAGTATGAAGCCCTCATAGCTGGCTTGCAGGCAGCTCTGCATGTGGGAGCCGGACGGGTGACAATACATTCAGATTCTCAGTTGGCCGCTCAGCAACTCTCTGGTACTTTTGAGATTAACAACGCTCGGCTCAAACTCTATGCTGAAGCCTTTGAGAAACTCAAAGCCAATTTCAGAGAGGTCATCATCCAAAAGATACCCCGAGCGGAAAATCAAGCGGCCGATAAATTAGCCAAGCTTGCAAGTGTAATAACGTCGCTCGGCACCCAGTCACCAATCGAACAAGTATCTTTGGTGGCGCACGTCGACCGGAAGGAAGCTCTCACATTCCGAACATGAAGCCCAACTTATCAGGAGAAGGGCCGGTCGGTTCACCCTTATTGGAGATCAACTCTACAAGAAGGCTTTCTCCCGCCCGTTGCTGAAATGCGTGAGCTCGGAAGACGCAGTGTACATCCTCCAGGAAGTGCACCAAGGATCATGTGGAGGACATCCGGGCGGGCGATCGCTGGCTAAAAAGATACTGCTGGTCGGATACTTCTGGCCCACCCTGCAAACAGACGCCGCTCATACCGTCTCGACGTGCCTCTCTTGTCAGAAGTATCATAATTTCTCACACCGACCGACAGAAGAAATGAAAGCAGCCACTGTGTCATGTCCCTTCGACCAATGGGGAATGGATATTGTGGGTCCATTCCCTATAGCGAGAGGGCAGCGGAAATTTTTACTAGTGGCGGTCGATTATTTTTCCAAATGGGTGGAGGCCGAGCCGCTAGCCAAGATCACCGAGCAGATGGTCAAGAAGTTTATTTGGCAGAACATCATCTGTCGGTTCGACATCCCTCGTCGACTTATTTCCAACAACGGGCGGCAGTTCACAGGAAAATTGCTCGAAGATTGGTGCAAAAGCTTCGGCATTGAACAGCACTTCACCTCCGTGGCGTACCCCCAGAGCAACGGTCAAGCCGAAGTAGCCAATCGGGAAATTCTTCGCATTTTGCGCGCTCGGCTCGACCATCTGGGAGGAAGTTGGGTGGATGAAGTGCCGGGCGTTCTGTGGGCCATCCGGACGACCCCAAAGGAAGGAACGGGCGTCACGCCTTTCCATCTTGTGTACGGCGGCGAAGCGGTGGTTCCTGTGGAAGTCGGTGTCGAGTCCGCCCGGATCCAGAATTATGATGATGGCAACGCCGAGCGAAGGAACATGGAGCTAGATTTGGTCGACGAGGAGCGAGCCAAGGCGTCCGTTCGGCTGATGGCGTACCGGCAACGAATGAAGTAAAACTACAACCGGCGGGTCATCCCCAGATCATTCAAGGTCGGCGACCTTGTCTGGAAGAATGTGAAGTCGGTCGGCGACGTCGGCAAGCTAGAAGCTCCTTGGCGGGCCCCTTCAAAATCATCGAAAATCTCCGCTCGGGCGCTTATTATTTGGAGGATGAAGACGGGCGGCAACTGAATAGGCCATGGAGCGCGAATCATCTCCAGCCTTATCGAGCTGGGTGAAAGGTGCACGGATGTAACTCATTTTTATATATGTTTTGGTCGCCTATGTCCTTGTAATGCAGGAAGCAGAAATAATTAAAGGATGACAAATAGCTTCGCCGAACGGCAGTGTCAAAATTAGCCTTAAAGGTCGTCGAGCTCCGACGTTAAATATCGAGAGACGAGTCGGCGTCTATAAACCCACCGAGCGGAAGACCGTCGAGCTCCGACGTTAAATATCGAGAGACGAGTCGGCGTGTATAAACCCGCCGAGCGAAAGACCGTCGAGCTCCGACGTTAAATATCGAGAGACGAGCCGGCGTCTATAAATCCTCCGAGCGGAAGAAGGAAATGAAAAAGGACCGCACATGTCCGAGAAACTCGCCATCAATATCGTTCGACCGACTCTACGTCCTGCTTGGCTCAAAGCCCAAAGGTACTGGTCGACTTTTAGTGAGCGATCTCTGCTATCAAAGCGGAATGTTACGCATTCAAAATAATTACCCGAGCGGAAGGGCAACACCAAGTACTTCGCAAAACTCCCTTTCGAATGCCAGAAGGGTGAGAAAAGGCGAGTGGACAACACACATATTAACTAGCAAAAGGACAAAGTGCGCGAAAGGAAGACACTGCATTAAAATTAAAAATTTAGGTCGGACGACCTAAGTACAAAAAGGATCATATCTAGCCGAGTGGCCGAATTACAAAAGTTACTCGATATAATCATAAAGGTCCTTGGGGATGTTGTCCAGGAGCGCCACTTGATCGCCGGCCGGAATGGTAGTGGACTCCGGAAGAAGACCCTTAGACTTCAGATAAGTGGTGGTGGCGGTCATAGCCAAGTCGAAGGCTGTGTACATCCGCTCGCAGATTTTCTCCGAGAATTCAGGCGAGCAGATGTAGCTCTGTCTTAAGGCAGCGATTCGACTCGGCTCGGCATCTTGATATTCTTTGAAAGCTGCCTGGGAGCCAGTAAGGGCCTCATTCAGATTCTGAAGCTTGGCCTCGTCGGCCGAGCGGCCCGCCTTCTCCCTATCGAGCTGCTCCATCAACTCCTTTATCTTCAGCTCCAGGCCCCGAGCCTCCACGTTCTTTTTCTCCAGATCGGAGATAGCAGTATTTTTTCGAGTGATGGCCAGGGTTAATTTTGTGTCAAGAGAATTGACTTGTCGCTCGGACTCGGCCAGGGCGTGAGCCTGGTCGGCCGCCTTCTTCTGCTCGGCCACCAGCAGATCTTGAGCTTTCTTCAGCTCCTTTTGCAGCTCAGAATATGAAGGGCCTTGAGAGCCGGACGGACCGATTGCCACCTTTAGTTGTCTCAGTTCTTCATCCACCATCGCCAGGCGGTTGGAGACTGTTATCTCTTCCACCCATCTCTGATGCAAAAGGAGAAGTTGATAAGAGCCGATCGGAAAAATGCATGCAAAACTTCAGAAAAAATGAACTTACCCCCGTGGCCTCCTGCATGTGGCTATTGGCCAAGTTGCGGAGGGGGATCATCGCGATGTGCGCCCGAGCGTCGGCCCACATCTCGGCTAGGGGCCCTTTCAAGGTAATGGTGCGCTCGGGCGCGGTGGGTCGGTCGGCTTCTGGCAGCAGCTCTTCAGTCGAGAGATGAAGAGTAACTCGTACGGTGCGGCCATGACCGTGGGTCGTCTGACCTGCAGTCGGAAGGGGATCAGAAGCCGGCGCAAAAAACTGAGAATGAATGGTTGAACGCTGGACCGAGTGACGAGCGGGCGGAAGGGTGCTAATCGGAGTAGCCTCAATTGGAACAGCCGGCTCGCCCCATTCAGAAGGAGTCCGGTCGGACGAAATGGCTTCGACCTCTGGCGCCTTGCCTCGAGCAGTCGCAGTGACCTGCTCGGATGGTTGGACCGTGGAGGAAGCCGACCGCAGGGGAGTCTCCACTCGGCGTCTCTTTTGTAGAGGTTGCTCCTCCTCCCGAGCGGAACCTTCCTCGAGGACAGTTGGTTCCCCAACGGGGGTGGCTCCGCTGGCCACGTTTTGTTGAGAAGCTGGAGCGGCCGACTCAGCCTGAGTCCCGCTTTCTCCTTCATGGGATCCGACCGGCTGGATACCCAGCATTTCCATTTCTTTGGCCGCCGCGACTTCGAGCGCCGCCGCCTTTCTCTTCAAAACGCCGACCATTACCGAATCCATGACGATGTCCGCTGCAAAGGAAAGAAGAGAAATCAGTTAACAATCAAAACAAAGGTCTAAGTAAAATGCTTACCGAAGCCGCTCGGAAGGGGAGTCCGCATTGGACTCAGGCCGAAGATGTACATCACCCCTTCGTGAAGAAGCTTATTGATGTCAAGCCGCAGACCGGCTAGCATATTGCCGCATGGAGGTAGTCCGGTCGGGTCTTGAATTTCTTCAGCTCGGGAGTGGGGGGGTAGGTTGACCTGCCACTTGGTCGGGAAGTTGGCCTGATCGGGCATACGGATGTAGAAAAAATAATCCTTCCAATGTTTAATGGAAGAAGGTAGTTTGTTGAAGAAGACTAAGCCGGGCCGAGCTTGGAACATGAAGGTGTTGGAACCCTAAGGTTGTTTTGGTGTGATCAACAAGTTAAGTTAGGTCCTGCGTTGTTTCTAACCTTGTGTCTAAGTGTGCAGGAGCTTAGGAACACAGGTAGTCGAGCGGAAGACGCAGCTAGCGAGAAGGATGGCAGTCCGAGGGACGAGGTGCTGCGGAAGAGTACACCGGCGGACGAGAAGGAAGCGCGCGGTGGTTCCGAGGGACGAAAGCCGGAGCGGAAGATTGCTCGGGGAGAAAGAGACGCAGCTAGCGAGAAGGTCGACGACCGAGGGACGAAGACTGCGGATGAGTACGCTGGCGGACGAGAAGGAAACACGCGGCAATTCCGAGGGACGAGAAGCCGGAGGGAAGCCCGCTTGAGAAGACCGGAAGTTGGGTTCGGGTGAGCCCTTTTCCGGATGGCAGAGATCACCCAAGTAAGCAGATCCGGAGCGGAAGATCCGGAGCGGAAGACCCGGACCGAGGCGGGACTAAAACGGAGCAGAGGTCCCAGACGCAAAAGTCAACCAGAGTTGACTTTTTGCTCCGGGGCGTCCGGAACGTGAAGTTTGACCAGAACGCGTCTTTCACGTTCTGGACGTTGGGGGATAAAGTTTTATCCCCCCCAGGGCGCCCGGAACCCTTCCAGGCGCCTCGACCAAGACTATAAATATAGCCTTGGTCCAGAAGCTATCAATCAACTGAGAACTCAAGCATTCTTTCTACACTTGTACGCTTTTCTGTTTTAAGCTTCTATTGTGCGCTTCATTGCTGTAAAAGGCTTCTCCGCCTGAAGGAGATACTAGTGCTACGCTTTCTTGGATTAACAACCTTCCCGGTTGTAACCAAGTAAATCTCGGTGTGCCTTTTACTTTTCTGCTTTTATTTATTTATCTTATTTTACAAGTGTTAGTTTAAGAGTTCGAGAAGGGTGTTTGTGTTTTGATTTTTGCAGGGTTATTCAACCCCCCTTCTAGCCGGCCCAACGGTCCTACAGAAGGTGCCCAGCTCGGCTTGCTTGGGATAATAGAAATAAAAAAAGACCTCCGGTCGGAGGGGGATGTTGTGAATCTTGAACAAAACAACAACACCACAGAGGAGACGAAAGGTGTTGGGTACCAGACTGCCGAGCGGCACACCGAAAAAATTACAAACATCTATGATGAACGGATGTACAGGGAAACGCAGACCGGCGGTAAACTGGTCGCGGAAGACACAGAAAGCTCCGCGCGGCAGCCTGTGCGGCCGGGCGGAAGGACCGGCTAAAAGAAGTTCAAACTCTTCGGGGATTTCAAAATTATCGGTTAGAGTGTCAAAGTCACGCTGATCAAATCGTGACTTCATGGTAGTGTACCAAGGGCCAAGGGACTGGTCTTCGGGATGGGAAGAGCTAGCCATGGGCCGATCGGAAGAAATCAAAAAAGCAAAAAGGCAGGAGAAAAACAACAGCAAGCGAAAAGAGGTTTCAAGGATTGAAACTGGGAGACAAATACGGAGTAAACACCGGAAACAAGAAAGAAAAGGTATAGAGCCTTACTGCGAGGAAAAAGGATCAAGAAAGAGGCGCCGGAGAGCGTCGGAAAGCAGGAAGGGAATCGCCGGAGCACCGAAACACCAGAGACAAAGGTAGAAATCACGAAAGCAAGTGAGGGGAAAAGGAGAGAGAGAAGATTTTATATAGCGGGGGTCGGGCAGCCTCCGCCATTGGATCTAGGTCACGGGAATCAAAGTGCACATCGCGCCGTCCATTTCGAACCGTCTAGATCCCATTAAAGCACCACATCGCCGCCGCCGTACGATGACGACGGTTCGCCACGTGGCGTTCGGTCATTCGATGCATTTAATGAGCGCATGCTCAGCCTTAATGTCGAAGATTGGCACGGGTTACGAGGAGATCCGAGGAAGGTTGCTGTTGACTAACCTTAAAGGTCATCCCTATGAAAAGCCGAGCGGATTAGGTGTGCCTGAAGGCGCCGCCCGGCTAGGCTAGCAGTCCAGTCAGTTGGACTAATCGCCTCCTTCGACTAGACTTGAAGGGGAGGCAAGTGATCCGGCGGTAAGAACAGGGGACCCCCGTTCTATGGAGTCAACGCCACGGGGAAGTCAAAGGGCAGGTGGTTGGCTGGAGAGGGCAGCGATCGGCCGGCCGGCCGGTGTCTAGTTGACGGTCAAAGGCACCCTGGCGAAAAGCAAGATTCCGGCGCTCATTGGACAAAGATCGCGGGGCCGAGCGGAGGGTACGCTCGGCCGAAGACAGGAGGTAGCATGCTGCTAGCAGTATCCACCAAGCACGACTGAGGATCTCCCAACCACTATACATATCCGGCCAGCCGGACGTTGGTCGAAGGTTGTCCAACCGGATGCTAGGCAAGGGAGTAAGGGCAAAAGGACAAGTGACATCTTTTTCTGACAGCGGGTATGGTCCACATATAGGTCATACTCCTAATCTTATGACAGGGGGTTCCGCTGTCCCATCGAGGACATGCTTGGACTGTAGCAGTATGGGTCAGGTAAGCTCACTTACAAGCCCTTACTGGATATGGGCCGCAGACACGTGTACACCTCGGTATGTGTACACTCGCTTCTTCACTGCCCTATATAAAGACCCTCATCCTTCGCCGGAGGTACGCGTTCTAATATTCGGAGAGCCACTTTTTCACTGCTTGCTTGCCTGACTTGAGCGTCGGAGGGTCGTCGCCGGGAACCCCTTCCCGGCCCGACTTTTGTGCAGGCTCGCCGGAGATTCGTGCGACCAGACGGAGGCCTACGCCATCGACTAGGAGAGCGCCACGTACCCAGCGTCCGTTGATTCAGTGATTCGGACAGGATCAACACTCATTCAATGACTGACCTAATTTTCTATACTAACATGGGAAGGTGAGTTTTAAATGGACAATTTTGACCGATAGCATAACATAAAGCTAGATCCTCTTAACGATAAATAAAAAAAATTACTGGAAAAAATACCTTTTGATTTTTCCCAGCAATACTATATTATTAAAAATTTGGACTCTTGTTTTTGAACTCTTTACTATGATGGTCCTTTAAATTTTAAAATTTTCACTTGGTTACTATTTTTAGAAATTTTTGTTTTTATGATATTCAGAGTATATTTGGAATTTCCGATAATTATGGGTCCTAATTAATTCTATTTTTATTAGAAGATTTATTTTTCTATAAAAACCTTTTTCCATATAAAATTAGAACATATATTAAAATTTCTTATTTTTTCTGTATAATTTTTTTTAAAAAAATAAATCTGGCGAGCTTATCTTATTTAATTATTTTTTATTTTTTATTTTTTATTTTTTTACGTTCTCTACTTCGACGGGTTAATATCTCATCCAATTTCTCCTCTGATTATTAATTTGCATCCAAGTCCAGATACAAACTAACAAAAGTCTAAAGCTTGGAAAAGAGTGCTCCCTAAAGCTTTCGTGCCAGAGAGCTAGCTATTGATCGGCACCCCCGCGGCCCATGCCACGACGACATCCAATCAATAGCCGGCAAAAAGGAAGGAGAGGGGCCACAGTTGACAGAAGACTGCGCGCGCGTCCAACGTCCCGTCCCGCGGACAAATGTACCGGTGAAGAGTAGAATTTTGCGGCAGAAATTGCATGTTTTTCCCACCTCCCCACCTGCCCATGTGTGCGCTCTATAAATAGAATAGCAACTCATCCTCTCCGCCTTCCCTGTCAAAAGGAGCACAATTTGTGATTCGAAACGGAGGAGGAGAAAGCAGAGGAAGAAGGAGAAGGTGCTTCGTCCTTTCCTCTGTTCCTCTTCGTCTTATCCATTCATTCGCTCTATAAATAGAATATGACAATTCGTCCTCCCTCCTTTCCCCGTCAAAAGGAGCACAATTTGTGATTTGGAACAGAGAAGGAGAAAAGAGAGGAAGGAGGAGGAAGAGGAGCTTCGTCCTTTCCTCTTCTTCTAATCCAACAATTCCTTGCTGGAAGAGGAGAGGAAGGTGCCTCTTGTTTTCCTTTTTGATCTTCGAACCATCCATTACGGAATCCTAGTTGACATAGAGGAGGTGCCTTTGTTCTCTGCCCATTTTTGTTTTCTGCAATTAGGAGGAACATTATTTGTCTTCTTTTTTTTTTTTTTTTTTTTTGCCTCCATCTTTCATTTTTCACAACTCGATTGTTTCCAAGTGGAGGGCAAAGAGGCGTTTTTCTTCCCCCAGCCCTCTTTTTCTCCACCATTCAATCCTCTTGAACGCTCCTTCTGCGCTTGTGGAGACATCTTTGTTGGGATTCTGGAGGAGGAGAAATGGCAAGGATCTCGATCGGGTTCCTCGGTCTCACCGAACTCTTTATCAGCACAATGGTGCATATGCTCTTCGGTTTCTACATATTCAGCACCGCGGTGGCATCCGATGTCTCTCAGGTCCTAACTGATTGCCTCCGGCCCAATATCTTCAACCTGGGAGCCAGAGAGGAGGGAGGCAATGATAGCAAGGAGAAAATGGCGGTATTGGAGGGCTCTCCGCCCCCAATTGTGCTGGTTCATGGCATTTTTGGGTTCGGCAAAGGGGTACGTACGCCATTGTCATTCCTCGACATTCTTTGCAATTTTAGAGAATTGACCCAATCTTAAATTGGATCTTGAGATGCTGCTATTTGTTGCAGAGACTCGGAGGTTTGTCCTACTTTGCTGGGGCGGAGAAGAAGGATGAACGAGTCCTTGTGCCTGATTTGGGATCCCTAAGCAGCATCCACGATAGGTGAACTTTCTCAGATTCTTTTGTTCGATTAAGCCAAGGGCATGAACATTGAAGGTTGGGAAAAATTGAAACTTCTTAGGGCAAGGGAATTGTTCTATTATCTGAAAGGAGGGGAGGTGGATTATGGTGAGGAACACAGCAGGAAATTTGGCCATTCACAATTTGGAAGAACATATGAACGAGGTGAGATTTTCGAATGCCTTTTCTCACTTAGGGTTCTCCCCGCGTTTCTCATAAACTATTGCTGTGATGGGGTGCAGGCCATTACCCTTCATGGGGTGAGCATCATCCTGTTCATTTTGTCGGCCACTCTGCTGGCGTGCAGGTTGTCAGGGTTTTGCAGCAGATGCTTGCAGATAAGGTGTTCGATTTATTGCGTCTGAGGAATTCATTACTTAATTTTGCCACTTTCTTGATCGATAACCCTAACCTTCATGAACTACACATGTTATCAACAGGCTTTCAATGGCTTTGACACCTCTGAGGACTGGGTTTTGAGCATCACCTCCCTCTCTGGAGCCCTCAACGGAACCACTAGGACATATTATGACGGCATGCAGTGAGTAACTTGTTTATTTTAGATCATAATCTTGGTTTCTTGGATTATTGATACATGTTTGATGAATTTGATTCAGGCCTGAAGATGGAAGGTCGATGAAATCGATATGTCTGCTTCAGCTCTGTCGCCTTGGAGTCATAGTCTATGACTGGCTGGACATTACATGGCTGAAGAACTACTACAACTTTGGGTTCGATCATTTTCAGATGGCATGGAGAAATTCAGGCATTACTGGTTTGGTTGATCTCATACTGGGAAACTCAGGACCTTTTGCTTCTGGAGACTGGATTCTCCCTGACCTTACAATTCAAGGCTCAATCAATCTCAATTCTGGTCTCCAGACCTTCCCCAACACCTTCTATTTCAGCTATGCGACTAGGAGGACGCAAAAAATCCTTGGCTACACTGTTCCTTCTAGCATCTGGGGCATCCACCCTATGCTCTTTATTAGAGTCTTGCAGATGTGCCAATGGAGGTTCCCGACCGGCGCATCCCCACCTTATAAAGGATACAGGTCGGTACATAGGACTTGGGTATATAATGCAGATCAGATTGAGACATGGCCGTTGAATTGTCTCACTGTTTGGTGCTAATCTGACAGAAATTTTGAATACATTGTCGTACAGGGATGAAGATTGGGAACACAATGATGGAGCTCTAAACACAATATCAATGACCCACCCTCGTCTGCCGGTAGAACATCCAAGCTTTTATGTTGTGGATGACTCAGAGTGCCAGCCTTTGCAACCAGGAATCTGGTCAGTCTTACTCACCCTTAGTAGCTATACTTTGACATGGATATTTATTACAATGCTACTTATCTACAAATATCACGGACAAAAATCAAAAGAGTACCCTTTTTTTTTTGAAATCATAAAAGTGCGCCTCTTTTTTTATTTATCATCAAAACAGTGTTCCATCCCATTTTAACCTATTTTTATTTCTAAAAATACCCTTTTTTTTTTAGTTGTTGCAACAGCTATGGAATCATAGCTGTTACATAGTCATAGCAGCTATGAGATTTATAAAAGCTACGATCTCATAGTTGCTATAATTATATAATTGTAGTAGCTACAATTATATAACTGCTATGATTATGTAACAACTATGATTTTGTAGCTGCTACAACATAATATTAATCAATGTTGATCAAAGATGAAGTTTTTATGTTATAAAGATAATTTGTACTTGTTGTAATATAATATTGACTAGTATTGATTAGAAATGAAGTATCCATATTGTAATATATAGTTATAAACTGTAGTTGCTATAACATGAAGTTACTAGTGTTAATTAGAGTTAAAGTGTTCATGTTGCAGTAGCTATCTATCATAGTTGCTACAATAGTGCCGAACAATGATATTTTTAAAAATAAAAATAGTTTGAAGTAGGATGGGATGTTGTTTTGATGATAAATGAAAAAGGTGTGCCTTTTACGATTCTAATAAAAAGGGCTCCCTTTTGCATCTAAGAAATTCACTCTATTGTTGTGGTGAACAATTCCTTTAAATTTCAGTTCTTAGCATAGTCTTGTCTAACTTTCCTACTTTTCCTCATTTAAATGTGTTTGCTGAATATCCATTC
Source organism: Zingiber officinale (assembly GCF_018446385.1). Lineage (NCBI taxonomy): Eukaryota > Viridiplantae > Streptophyta > Magnoliopsida > Zingiberales > Zingiberaceae > Zingiber > Zingiber officinale. The sequence continues at coordinate 34,367,988 of NC_056004.1, read as the reverse complement.
CTAGCGGAACTTATAAGTTATCTAATTGTCGTAGAGAATTTTTCTATCATCTTTTCTTGTTCCAACATGAAATTTTTACAGAAAGATTCATCTCAACCTAGTAGCAGGCATCCATTTTCACTTTACGGCATGGTCAATCACTCATATCTATGTATATCCTTTTTTGTCTCATAATGAGCATGAAATTATGTGGTTATTACAACAATCAATTACACATGCCCATGCTGCTCATATTCCCTTTTTACTACCCGGGACTATGGTGCGATGAAAGGGTGCAAAGTTGTGACTCAGGCATCCAAAGTTCGATCCCTAGTTAAGGCTCATTTACAGGGATTTTTCCTTCAAATGGAACGAGTAACCACGAGATATTGGGCTTCTGGGCCGCTCGCCGTAAACACTTCTCAATTTATTTTGATAGACGGTGGAAAATTTCCGTGAGATCAGACCAATCACCCTAGTTTAAATGTTACCTGATTCAATATTTTTTCATATTCCCTTCTTGCTATTACTGACTTTTGTCTCAAGAATTACTTTGATTAATTATACGAAGTCATTATATTCTCATTTCATTTCTTAAGTTTGCTCATTGTGAATCATAAGTAATCCCCCGTTGTTGTGACAGGTACTATAAGATCATGGAGGCCGATCACATCTTTTTCATAGTAAACAGGGAGAGAGCAGGAGTACAGTTTGACGTTCTGTATGATGGCATATTTCAGAGGTGCAGAAAGCATGTATTCAGAAGCAGTAAAACACTAATACCCAACGAAAGCAATCAATGACACCATTCTCTTCTACATTAGATATGGCTAGGGAACCATATAAGAAAGATGCATCAAGTTTATCATACACATTCTTTTACAAGCAGGCTTCCTCGTATGCACGCCTTAGTCTACCACAATGTTATGACAATGCTCACAAATGACTTGAAATTATTCAAAACTGAAGCTTCTAGGTTTTACAGGGCATACTCGTACTGATTTTTAGCTTTGCTTGTTTGTACATATGCATTTTGTGAATGGAAAAGAAAAAAGAAACTCAGGTTTTAGCGTAAATTGTGTGCTTTTATGCTAACTGTAATGTTGCATGATGAACACCCAGCGCCGTTTATATTCGGCCTTCTTCAACACTGTCGGCTGTCCGACAATAGTAATAGTGAAAAGTTCATAGCAAATATTCTGAGTTTTCAGCATAGTGTCTAAACTTAACGACTCCAATATAACAATTACATTTCAAATTTCCAGCTCAACACTCCCTTATTGATGAATATATGAAGTTGTTTACTTGCTGAAGTTGTTGGTAGTATATATGGAGTTGCTTACTTATTACATTTTCTTAATTAAAAAAAGTAAATAAAAAATTAATGTCTATGAATTTTCGAGTGATTAAAAGTTGATCCCATTTAATAGAAAACATTTTAGACTTTTGCCCTTGAAAACACATTCTCTTTTTGTTATTCAAAACAACTGAAGTTGAAATATTTTTTATTGATCTCCTTTTTTTTTCCTAAGAAATTCTGAATACCTTTATTTTAAGATGAAGGTCATTATATCTTGTGGATAATTAATTGATAAATTATAAAAATATTCACATCAATTACTCTATTCAAAAATTTTATTCTAAATTTTAGATAAGATAATTAAAAATTTTTACATCAACTGCTCTATCCATTTCTTAAATTTTACATTCATGAATATTACTTTTCTAAATTTAGGGAATGAATTTCATTCCCTAAACATTATAGAAAAGAGAAAAAAAAATAAGGAAGCTTATATATGATATAGTGAAAAATAGATATCTAAATTTAATAAAGTAATTTTTTTATCTTAAATTATACATTTTGAATAAGGAAACTAATGTAAATATTCTAACCTCTTAGATTTGTATTAACTAATTTTCTTGGGCAAAAGTCAGAAGTTTGCTTTTGTATTTTTTTATTTTGGATAATGTTGAAACAGGTAGTCACTAGTCAATTATAAGATTATCCATTTACAATTTTATAACTACTATAACATAATACTGACCCATCTTGATCATAAATAAATTGTTTATATTATAGAAATTATGATTCATCACTACTATAATATAATGGTATTTACAATAGAAGTGCCTATGTTATAGCAGTTATGAAGTTGATAATGTTATTAATGGTGATTACAATTGAAATATCTATATTATAGCAACTATAATTTTATCATGATGTCAAACATAAAATATAGTAAAATAAGAAGAAATGTTATTTTGATAATAAATAAAAATGCATTCCGAATTTTCTAATATTTTATTTATTTATTATTTTTTATGTTAATTCGAATAAGTACTAAGGGAGTATTTGGGAGAGCTTTTGTTTATTTAAAAGTGATTCTTGTAGAGATTATTTTGAATTACTAAGAAGCTAAAGTATAGAATATTTGGAAATAGAAGCCAAAAGTTAATACAAGGTAAAGTGAGAGTATTTAATAAATAATTATTTCTAACCTTAATTTTTAGTTAAATGATCGTAATATCCTTAAACTATAAAAATAAATGGTGATAATTATATAAAATGATAAATTTATTAAGATCATAAATATGATAGCAATTATGTAAAATAATAAATTTATTAAGGATATAAATGTTAATTTTTAATTTTACATCATAAATTTTCAATTTTTAAAATTGAGTAAAAATTACATAAAATAGAAGTTGACATTTATAAATACTCCAAATATTTCTAGCTAGTATCTAAAGAGCTTTGTTTGTATTTTTATTTTCATTTTCAGAACATTCTAATTTTTTATTTTTTTAAAAAAAATAATTTTTTCGTATTTTTTGTTTTCTTAAAAAAATACTTTCTCTTTTTGGAAAACGAATATAAAAAATACAACCCCAACATATTTTCTATTTTTTCAAAAAATAAAAATAAAAATAGAAAATAATATAAAAGATATTCTCTATAAAAAATAGATCAAACGCTGTCTTAAAACAATTTAGAAGCTCTATCAAATACTTTCTATGTTCTACTAAATATTCTCTAATTTTGCTGTTGTAGTTGTATGCTGTAGTTGTAGAGGAATATGGTGTTATTAAAATTATTAAATCCAATGTCAAATATGACGAACAGGATTAGTCGGGCCATAAGCGCCCTTTTCCGATAATTCCAGTCTCCTTGGAGATTCGTGAATACGTTCGCCCAGTGCCCAGTCAACCCGTCCCAGGACGGCTACGGTTGGAAATACTGACTAGCACATAAGCGCAAAGGGAGAGGGAGGTATTTCGTGTTGCAAAGGCGGGTCCCGTCGCCCAGCGGCCCCCTCACCCCTGCCCCACGAGTATGAGAGGGAGTAAATCACGGTGAATACGGGCCCGGCGATGACATGGCGGTCGAAGGTGTTTAGCACGGACAGATATTGAGGTTATCGCAGAGAGGGAGGTATTTCGTGTTCCTCTTTGGAGTTGTTCGGCCGGTGTTGCGAAGGCGAAATGGAAGTGAAGGAAGAGGGCGAAACGGGGAAGCCGCTGATGGAGAGGAAGAGGGAGAAGGCTAGCGCTTCGCCTTCCATATGGATGGTGGTCGCCAGCACAGCCGTCGCGGTCTCCGGTTCCTTCGAGTTCGGCATGTCGGTATGCGAACAATCTCCTGTTATAAAATCATTAGCTTTCCTATTTCAGTGGTGGTTATTCGAGGGTGAAAATTGATAAGGGTGGTTCTCTGCATGTCAACTCCTTGATTTGGGAACTAGCTCGAGAGTATTCTTTTCGTCAGTACTAACAGCAATGCACTTTTCTGTGAACGTTCAAAATTTAGGTAGCACAGACACCGGTTTCCAATGAATCTGAAAATTTTTACAAGTAAATATACAGAAGATGTTTCCATTTGGTTGGTTCGTCGAGTGGACCGGATGCTGGTGATATAAAGTAGGAATTAGAGAATAAAGCCGAAAGAAATGTGAAAAAAAGTGCCATAAATGCATGGAGAACCTTAACTGAATAGTTTTGATTTTAACTTTTCCGACGCATGCTGTCATATCTAGGTTGGTTCATAATTAAATTGAAAACACTTGGGGTTTCAACAAGAAGATTTGAGAACAAACTTATTCAATGGAGAGGTCAAAGGTGCTTGTTCGGAGTTGTCTACTAGATAGAAGCCTATTTTCCCACTGTTAATTTGATCTCATTTAGGTGTTAAATTTGCAACATGTATTAAGCTTAGTTATATATTTATACTAGGGGTTGATATCAAGTACAGAAGGGATTATGTTTGTGAATGCATAGTTGATTTCAGTCTATATTTGAAGTTGCTTAAACACTAGAAGTTTTCACATTTTTGTAGATTATCCAGAAGAAAAGCAATCCTTGTAGATTTTTATAAACAGTGTAAAAGATATCAGTACTATCTCATTTACCTTTTGTTCTCATATGTAATTAAGGTGGATTAATAGTGATCAAATAAATACCATCCATACTTATTGATTTATCTTTCTTTGTAACTTGCCCTACTTATCCGAGTAAACTCATTTCCCCATCTTGTGTTTGTTTTCACCTTCCATTGCATGCCGCCAGTTCATATGCTCTTTGATAGGTGCATGTTTCTTCAAATGCCTCCAAGAATCCATTAAACAGAATGCTTAAGAAAAATGGAGGTTGGATGTTTCATCTAGAGATCTAACAGTCTATGCTCAATAAATATCTTTTTCTTGAAAAAAAAATAATTCAACATCTGGAACACTTGCCATACCAAATGTGTCTTCCCAGTCGTTGCTAGAAAGCTGGTAATTTTGGCTAAATATTTGAATCAGGTACACTCTCTACTAAATTCCTAGACATAGGCAGCTAAAGAAGTTGCTGAAGTAATAAATATCACTGGGCCTTTACATGCTGCCGTTCATATGTAGTCTCATGTCATGATTAAAAAATTTCAGTACTTTGTCCAGTAAAATACGGAAAATATCCTTGCAAACTTTAGGTACTTTTTGTTTTCCATAAAAATGAAGTCTGCTTATTTGGTCACTTCCTGTAATTCTTCCATTTTCTCTTTATTTGTCCTTTCAGGTAGGATATTCTTCACCATCACAGTCTGGAATAATGCACGACCTTAACCTTTCATTGCCCCAGGTATGTGTTTCCTTCTCACATGGCCACCTAATTATGGGTAAAGAAAAGGAGAAACAACTTACAGGTGCAGTGTTAGAATCAAATAGAAAGAATATTTAGTGGTTCACGGATGGCGTGAGCATTGTGTGTAGTGGGATACATGAAACATTAGTTTCTAGCACAATTTTATATCACATATTCATATGTTATACTTGGCTCTGCAGTACTCTCTATTTGGCTCAATATTGACAATTGGAGCAATGATAGGTGCTATATTCAGTGGAAGGGTTGCAGATCTAATTGGAAGAAAAAGTGTAAGTTAAAACGACATCTATTTTTTTCCCTCAATGCTGGATCCATATCGGAGAATCCACACTTACATAACTAATGCATTATTTATTCATGACTATTGCAGGCAATGGCGGTTTCAGATTTTCTTTGTATTACTGGATGGACTTTTATTTTCTTAACAAAGGTTCTTCCCTGAGTATGAAATTGAGGCTTTATGTCACTTTTTTTATTAGTGTAAATTCACCATGAAGCCTGCAAAAGTAGTCATGTAGGTTTCGTTCTTAGACACTATGCTTGTGTTTTGAATGATCACTGATTATCATGAGCTTATTACCTGTTGTAAGGGTATCTGGTTGCTTGATATTGGAAGATTACTAATTGGATGTGGCATCGGTCTTCTTTCCTATGTGGTAAGCTCAAGCCAATATGGTTTTCTGAATAAAATTAGAAGCTAATTTTCTTGTTCTCATTTTTATTTTGGTCAAAAATTGCCATGACACATCCGTCATTTTGTGGAATATAAATATAGTCTGACATATCCAAAATATGTCACTATATCCTCATCATTCAAGATAATTTGATTATGCTATAATTGGTTTCTTTCATGATAAATAGTTATGGGTGTAGACACTAAATTGTTATCCTTTGGCCCAAGGTTTAAAATTTTGGTTGTGTTGATTTGTATCAACTCAAATAATATCTTGATGTCCAGCTGTGTTGATGGTCAGCATGGACCAATAGGGTCTGTATTGTGCTGAGATAGTTTTGGACTGACCTCACTCTTTTGATCTCCTCCCATTTGATTTATTTACTTCAAAAAACAAGAATGGTAAACAAGAATATAACATTTTCATAATCAATTGAATTAAATTTTCCTCTTGAATGACTCAAATATCAAAACCATCTCAACTTATAGCATACCTTACTAGTGACAGTGTTTCTACTAATTCCTTATTAATAGGAGTTTTAATTAGAATGAGCGTCTTGCATTGGATGAGCATATTGCTTTTGCTTCCAGGATGATACTTGAATTGGTTAATCTAAAGATTTATCATTATACTCTTGTTTGTCAACGAAGGTTAGACTAACACAATTGGACCTGTGACAAGCACAATTATAGGATATGGATATAAGTAGATCTCAGATCTTTGATTTGATTTATCACCGTTTGTTGTAGCCAAACCATAGTAGTAGGAACACCAAGTATGATGAATTTCGATGATGGGTTTAAGCTGAGCTTTATCAATGATTGTACTTGTAACAAACTTGTCTCTCTTACAACATACACATATGTTTATTTTTATGCATATATTTGTGAAGTTTAGTTGTTTTCCAAATGCAGGTCCCAGTGTACATTGCTGAAATAACACCAAAGAGTTTAAGAGGAGGATTTGCTGCAGTTAATCAGGTAATGGAAGAAGGTTTCTGAAGCTGGATAGTACAGAGTTAAATTTAGGCATCATATTATTTTAACAAAATTCTAGTGCAGCTAATGATATGTTGTGGAGGGTCACTAGCTTACCTGTTGGGAACTGTTTTCACTTGGCGTATTCTGGCAATTATAGGTAAAACTATTAACATCTGAAGAAAAGATAATTTTTATCCTAATTTGATATTGCAGAGTTAATATTGGGAATTGTTGAATCATTTGACAAGATTCATGCCGCTAAAAATCTAGCAGTTTGGGATTTGTAAACTAGTTATATGTTCCACATAGAGGTGTAATCTAGATTTAACTGGTCATTGTTATGTTATATAGAGCTACAAAAAAGGCCTATCATTCTGATTATTGATCCCTATCAAAAGCATATCAGCAAACAGGCAATAACAACTTCTTCGGACCCACATTTTGAAGATTAACTACCTGTCGAGTAGAGATCCGCTTCTCCTTTGGCTGCAATTATTCATGGCTTGCCGTATGCTTCTAAAAGCATTGTTATGTTATATAGGGCTACAAAAAAGGCCTATCATTCTGATTATTGATCCCTATCAAAAGCATATCAGCAAACAGGCAATAACAACTTCTTCGGACCCACATTTTGAAGATTAACTACCTGTCGAGTAGAGATCCGCTTCTCCTTTGGCTGCAATTATTCATGGCTTGCCGTATGCTTCTAAAAATTGCCAATGAAGACTTCAACCTGCACACAAGTGACAATACTGCACTATTTATTACACCGAACTACCTTACTTCTTACCTTCAACTTAGTACTTGCCTCTTTTAGTTTTTAACTTTTTATCTTTTGCCTGTATGAACACTTAATTGGGGTACTGAACTAGAGTGCTTTTGTGTGTTGGGTTCACTAGTTTCTACTAATAGCTTGTACTTTTCCCACCTAATGAATGCATTAGGTCTTCAACCTCATTTCTTTCCTAACAAGTGTATCTTGAAGTTGATTGACCTAATATTTTCTGCTTCAGGTACATTTCCATGTTTTCTGCAGTTAATGAGTCTCTTCTTTATTCCAGAATCTCCGCGATGGCTGGTTAGTAAATTGAACATCAATTACAGTTTTGAAATGAAACTAATATTCAGGTCTAAGTACATAGGCCTCAATGGATTCCTTATTTCACAACTAAGAGTTAGAAGTGTTAATGAGTATTAAACTATAGATTGTCATCAAGTCTAAGAGTATTCATACCTCAATGAATTTATTTTCCACGCACTCTTCATAGTTCAAGGCTTCAAGCTGTTATAGAAGTATGGGTTGGTGCTCTAGGAGTAAGTGGTCATTTCATCAAACTTATGGTGGTTTTTACAGACCTAAACTACTTAGGATCACCCTAATACCTATATGATATAAAGAATGAGGGGTCATAAATACAGAATGAGAAAAAACAGTTAAAATGATTTATGTGATGATCTTTAGGGGAGAAAAACCATTAACAAAAGATATCATGATGGAGAGAAAACAGGAAAAGGTGCAATAGCCACACTGATGGAGGGCTATGATGATTCCTCTTACATGACTATGATTCTTCTCGCACTTCCTAGTTACCTCACTGATTTATATCTTGATACACATGCGATGCATGTATTTATAGGAAACCTACATTAGCGCCACTACAAACCTTGAACCACACATGTTACTGATGAAATGTTGAGGGGGTGATGAGCGTGGTGTGTGATGATTTAATGAGCTTGTTGCCTTCTTTTGATACCACTTGCTATCTGTCAACCTTGACCAAATAGGTTGATCTGCTTCTATCTAAGGGTGAGCAAAAGTTCGGTTAAACTGAATTAACCGACCAAATTTAAAAATTCTGTATGGTTATTTTGGAAATTTATTTAAAAATATATATATATTTTTCAGGTAATTTGGTTCGGTTTCAATTTTAAAACTCGTAATTCAGTTAAATCGAATAAATTTATATTATCAACTGAACCGAGCAGCATCATAGTGGTGCTGGCACCATAGTGTTGGTTTTTTAAAACCACCACTACAGTTTGGTTAATTAGGTTTTCGATCGGATTAACTGATATTTTATCCGGTCAGTTCGAAAAAAATTCGGTTTTTTTGGTTACGATTTAATCGGTCAGTTCGGTTTTGAACCGTTTGCTTAGCCCTACTTCTATCTAGTATTGCAATTTGATTATCCAATTGTTCTACATATGAATCTAGTCTAAACTAATATGCCCACCTCTTAAGTGTTGGCAACCCAGCAATTAGCATACCATTTTAAAATACCTTAATTTTACTAGTATGGATCTAACCTGCTTGACTAAAGGGTCTAAAATTGAGCGGTCAGATATCACAACACCTCAGTACATGCACTTCAACAACACCTCGATACATACACTTCCTCTACATGATAGCTCTACACACTCTAGAAGGGGTAAACATATACTTCAGAAGTGTCAACTGACACAACACTTCAAAAAATTTTATTGAGTAGGTGAGATACATTTGAGTGGCACAATAGTAGGCAAAAGACACGGAAAGTTGAAGGGGAGCCTTGGAGCAACGGTAAAGTTGTTGCTTTGTGACCAAAAGGTCACGGGTTCGAATCCTGGAAATAGCCTCTTGCAAAAAGCAGGGTAAGACTGTGTACAATGGATCCTTCCCCGGGACCCCGCATAGTGAGAGCTTCGTGCACCGGACTACCCTTTAATAGTAGGCAAAAGACCAGTGCAATCAACTCTTTGCTAATGCACCCCATAGGATAGCTGTTGTAATGTACACCAACCAAATAGGAAATAGCAGTGTAAGATGTTAATGCTCAAAAGAGACTCCGTTAAATTATTAGAGGTTATCATATACGATGATCCTACAGAAGCTTCACCTCAAAATCTCACATCATGCATAAAACATAAAGTGATACTATCTGTGTCTGGTCCTCTTAATTATCCTTAGTCAACTATGTGAAATTCACTTAGAAAAACACTAAATTCATTGACCAAGCCCTTTGCATGGATTGCTTTCTTTGCTGCATCTAATATCACCAGTCTTAGTAAACAATAACTATAGCCTATAGAGAGCAATGCCTAACAATATCATATCTACTAAGCGTGAACATCATCTTTTCGTGATCTCTTGTCTGGATCTGCTGCAAGATAGATCAACCCTACATAGCCCTGTAGATCATTCTTGATCTGCCAAATTGCAAACATTCTTCTGTACTTTCTTGTTGCTTAATCTACTCCAATGCCTATCAGTGTCGCTTCCCTAGTTTCATCATCTGTGTATGCTAATAATGCCTATATGATCTATTTTTAACTTGATTATGACATATATCATACTCCTAACACATTAACCATAATGGATGGGTGCATTCATTCAATCTCCTGAGACGATTATGTACCACGTTTATTAGTTTGAATTCTTTCTAATAGTGCGTTGAATGACATCTGGCATTAAATAATTTTAATACCTTCTTGATGTAGTGTTGTTAATCAAGTAGCAGCTTGCCTAAGCTCCACTCCATATCCATTTCAAATATTCATGTCAAAAGTCTTCTGTACACAATGTAAAATTTTCACTTCATTATTTATAGACAATAATCAATATGTAGTACTGAAGGGGAGCATTGGCGCAATGGTCGTGTGACCTAGAGGTCACAGGTTTGAATCATGGAAATAACCTCTTGCAATGCAGCATAAACCTGCATATAAAGACCATTTCGGGGGGGGGAGGGCCACATTGGCGTTGGCAGGAGCTTTGTTCACTGAGTCACGGAAACAACCTCTTGCAATGCAGGCTAAGGCTATGTATAATAGATCATTCCTCGAGACTCCACATTGGCGGGAGCTTCGTGCAGTTGCCCTTTTCTTAAATCAATATGTAGTACTAAGTAGATGAGCATGCCGCCATCTAATTTCTTGAGAGACCAACCTTCATATTTGCTTCTGGAGAACTAAAGTGAATATAAAATAGTTAAATCTTTTGTACGCTGCTCAGAGATTGTTTCGAGCAATGACATGTTGGCTTTCTTACCAAGTTTTCTTCACTCTCAATCACAAGGCTTTCTGATTTTTACATGTAGATTTACTTGCGATCGGGATAAATGACCATTGAATTTAACTGATGGTATTTAACTAGCACAGAAAATGAGGAAGAAATAGTTTCTTTTACACAAAAGAATAGGCACAAGGCTCTCTTGTTTATAGAGAGAATTTACAATAAAAGGAAACTAATAAAAAAGAAACTAAATAATAAGGAAACTAATTAAAGCTAATATTTGATATATTATCCTTTTCTATTTTTCCCGATTTGCATATCTTTGACTTTAATGACAGAATTTCTAACACTCCCCTTCAAGATGGTTTGTAGATATCTTCCATAGCCGGCTTGCTAGTCAGCTTATCGAATTGTTTCTTGTGTAGTTCCTTCGTTAATACATCAGCTAATTTTTCATTTGTTGGAAGATATGTCATGCATATTATTCCAATGTTGATTTTCTCTTTGATGAAATGTTTATCTACTTCTATATGCTTTGTGCGATCATGAAGAACAAGATTATGAGCTATGGAAATAGCAACTTTATTATCACAATAAACCTTTATAGGAGTTGAGTAAGAAAACTTCAATTCCCCAAGAATTCTTTTGATCTGCATCACCTCATAGATTCCATGGGCAACAACTCTGAATTTTGCTTCAGCACTACTTTTGGCTACCACATTTTGTTTTTTACTTTGCTTCGTAACTAGGTTCCCACCAACAAAGGAACAGTAGCCTGATGTTGATCTCTTGTCCGTAACACTCCCTATAGACTTCAAGTTGAAGATGTCTATGTTTCTTGAATAATAAACCTATCCCTAGAGTCTCTTTAAAATATCTTAATATCCTATAGACGACCTCGAAATGTTCTGCTCCTATTGAGTGCATGAATTGACTTATCATGCTAACTGTGAAAGTGATATCAGGCAGCGTATGAGACAAGTAGATCAATTTTCCTACGAGTCTTTGATAAAGGTCCCTGCTCTTTACTTTTCCAGCCCTAGCAGCTTGTAACTTCAAGTTAGGCTCAATCGGAGTCTCAACCATTTTACACCTCAGCAAACTTGTTTCTCCAAGGAGATCAAGAATATATTTTCTTTGATTAACAAATATACCTTCCTTGATCATACAAATTCCATTCCGAGGAAATACTTGAGGACTCCCAAATCTTTAATGTGAAACTCTTTTGCGAGTCTCTTCTTTAGGACTGCTAATTCTGTTTCATCATTGCCAGTTAAGATAATATCATCAACGTAAACAATCAAAACAACACTTTACCGTTTTTTTTGAATGTTTATAAAATATTGTGTGATCTGCTTGACTCGAAGCCATAACTAACAACAGCCTTTCCAAAGTGTTCAAACCATGCTCTTGGTGACTGTTTGAGTCCATATAATGTCTTATTTAATTTGCACACCTTTTCACCAAGTCTCTTCTCAAATCCAGGTGGTAGACTCATGAACACCTCTTCTAGATCACCATTGAGAAATGTGTTTTTAATGTCAAGTTGATGTAGAGGCCAATCTGAGTTTAATGTAAGAGACAACAGAATTCTGATAGAGTTTATCTTAACAACTGGAGCAAAAGTCTCTTGATAGTCAATCCCGTAAGTCTGAGTGAAGCCTTTGACCACTTGTTTAGCCTTATACCTTTCAATGCTTCCATCAACTTTACATTTTATGGTAAACATCCATTTACACCCAATTTCTTACCTTTGGGTAGATCAACTATCTCCCAAGTGCCACTTCTCCTTAAAGCATCATCTCTTCCATGACTGCTAAATTCCAACTCGGATCATCCAACGCTTCCTGTATATTCCTTGAAACAAACAAGTGTGAAATCCTAGAAGTGAAAACTTTATGTTTTTTTTTACGGTCTTTGATAGGAAAGATAATTTGTAATAGGATGATTAGTGCAATTTTGGACACCTTTTCTAATTGCTATAGGAACATTAAGATCAGGAATAGTAGGTGAAGAATTAGACATAATAGGGGGAATCAAAGCTGGACTTAGAATAGGGTTACTTGAAATTTTAGTGCCAAAGCTTGGATTTTCAGACTGGTGTTGTGCAAGCTTGACATTCGAGTCTTTATTCTTCAGATGAAATCTTTTCCTATTATATACCTGAAGCTCAAAATTCAGATCTTGGAGATCAGTTTGTAATATTTCTCCTCCTGATCGAGAGTTTCCAACACTAAGCACTAGAGGTAGGTGATTATTTTCAAGATTGTGTGAAAAAATGATATTAGGAAGTGGGATAGAAATGTCCAAAAGAATTGTCTTTTTCTTCACTTGTTGCCCCATGAAGAGAATTTTTGGTAAAATAGGGTTTTGTTTCTAAAAAAGACACATGCATGCGCAAAAAAAAATTATTTGAGGATTGAAACACTTATACCCCTTTTTGTTTGACGAATAACCCAATAATACGTATTTTATAGCACGTGGTTCAAGTTTTGAACGAAATTGACATGGAACATGAACATTGACAGTACATCCAAAAACTTTGACCGGCAAATCAGGAAATTTTTTTTTAAGACAATCAAGAGGTGTTTTGCATTCTAACACCTTAGTAGCCATCCTATTTATCAAATAATAGGCTGTTAAAATTGCTTCACCCCATAAATATTCAGGAATATTCATATAAAACATTATGACATATGTTACTTCAAGTAAATATTTATTTTTTCATTATGCAATGCCATTTTATTTTAGAAGGGGATTGATGAAAAATGCCTTTTTCGTTTAAAAAATCACCCAAGACCTCATTAAAATATTCTGTTCTATTGTCAGAATGTAAAATATAAATTTTGGTTTGAAATTAGTTTTCAATCAGAGTAGCACTTCTAATCATCATCCCGAGTTTTGGTCCTGAAATTCGCAATGTGATTCAAGAAATATAATACGACAATTAGAATCTTTAGATAATTTATTAACAGACAAAAGGTTGCAGGCTAATTTAGGAACATGAAGAACAGAATTGAGATTAATTTGTTCGGTCAGTTTAATAAGTCCTTTTCCTACAATAGGTGAAAAACTACAATCGCCAATTCTAATTTTCTCGTTTCCAGAACAAGGGAAATAAGTATCAAATAAGTGAGAGCAACCAGACACGTGGTCTGTGGCTCCCGAATCTATGATCCACGGAGAGGAGTTTAAACAGAAGAGAGCTTTAGGATTGCTACCTGTTTGTGCCAAGGAAATACTAGGAATACCAGATGAGAAGTTGGATTTTATTAGCTTCAAGAGTTGATCCGTCTGCTCTTTGTTGAAGGGACCTGAGTCGGCTTCATTGGCAATACGAATTCCACAATTCTTCTCTCCTTGATTAACTTCTGACATGGCTACTACAATTTTATCGTTGTTCTGATACCAACTCAGAAAATGAGGAAAAAATAATTTCTTTTACACAAAAGAATAGGTACAAGGCTCTTTTATTTATAGAGAGAATTTACAATAGAAAGGAAACTAATATAAAGGAAACTAAATAATAAGGAAACTAATTAAAGCTAATATTTGACATATAATCCTTTCCTGTTTTTCTTGATTTGCATATTTTTGACTTTAATGACAGAATTTCCAACAAGCTGCACCTCTTGAGAACATGTTATCCCTTGTACACTATTGGCATGACCCAAGTGGTCCCTTTCCCATGGATGGGATAGGATTCACTAAGTGAGGAGACAACCCCATCGATGATAAATTGTTGATCATTGACCCATGTTGTCGTAGCATTAAAAATGTGTGAGATGTCTCACAACCTAATACTAGTTCCAGCATTGAGCCCAATAATGGCACAATGGCCAGTAACACAAATAATAATAATTAACATGGCATTATAAAAGAAACTGCTAAAGATATCTCTTCAACTCATGAAAACATAAATAGCAGAAACAAAAAGGAAAATATAATGAAGAAGCCTTGAGAAGTCTGACTGAGTGAACTCCTTGAAAGTCCAACACCAACAGCATTGTATGTCTTAGGGCATTGCTTAATAACTTGATCTGACTCAATTAGCACTGACCTCAAGAGAATTTGGAGGCAGGAGCAAAAGGGATTGTATGTATGAAATCAAAAGGGTAAGTAACAAGTAGGTAATTATATGTCAGTGTAGTATGAACTCTTCTATTAAAGTAGCTCACTTTGATAATTACAATAATGTCTTAAACCAATATTCTAAAAATAATATTGTTTTTTTAAGGATATTCTAAAAATAGGAAATATCTAATTCAACTACTCTTGTCTCGTTACCTTCCCCTTTGAACAGATTTTATCTTGAGTGTTGAACAGATTTTATCTTGTTACCATATGGATCCAACAATTGCATTTCCTAGATTAACGTCCTTTTTGAGTTCTTATGTTTAGGATTTTTTTTTTGTTTGCAATATTTGGTTCTCAATCTTATACACATTCTGCAGAGAGAGCTTATTATTACTTTTCTATTGTTACACGTTAAATTTTTAAAACAAAAATAAAGTAGAAATACAGGAGTCTTCCTAGCAGTGATTGAAGTTTTCAAGATTCTTCCGTTTTAAGGCTTAGCTAAATGTTGTCAGGGATAGATTATTGGTTTCAAATATCAAAATGTAAGGACATCAAACTTTACTTGGCATTGAAGTACAAGTTCAAACTCTTTGCAGGCTATGGTTGGTAGTCATCAGGAGTTTGTAGCTGTCTTAAAAAGGCTAAGGGGAAAACACTCTGATGTCTCTCAAGAAGCAGAGGAGATAATGGTACTATATTTGACTTCAAATGGTTACATAGCATATAATAGCTTCTGGAATATAAGAAATGATCTAACATTGGCCATTTAGGAGTTCACAGTAAGTCTTCAACGGCTTCCTCAGTCCAGCATTGTGGACTTGTTTCAGAAGATATACCTTCATGCAGTCATTGTAAGGTTCTTGTTCAGCAAAACTGGTCAATGCTTTAAGTTATCTTGATATTTTCTCGTTCAAATTTATTAACCAGGTCGGAGTTGGCCTTATGATACTCCAACAATTTGGAGGAGTTAATGCTATACACTTTTATGCAAGTGAAATATTCGTGTCAGCAGGTAAAGTATTAATGTCCCTCCAAACTATAATTGTGAATTTAACTATATTGCCTCATCCTAGACAATAAATGGGACTTCTAATCTTTTGTATGGGTTTTATCCAAAGTTTTTTTTTATGATTCTTATTTTTGAGAATGAAACTATTGTGGATCTCTATGAAGGCGAATCCAAGCCATCATATTCCTGCGGCCTTTGGAGCACAGGATGCATCCTTTAACGCACAGGCTAGAATGGGTCCAAAATTGTTTATTTGTCATACTTAAAATTTGGCATTGTCAGTCAAGGTCATTTAAAATTTTGCTTCTGAAAATTTAGAAGCAGTATTTTCATTTTCTTGAGAAGAATGTGATGAATGCACTGAAAGTCCTAAACTAGTGGCGGCGGCAATTTTTTATATGTAAATCTTCATAAATTGATATAACAAAAGAAACTCAAACTAAATTATTATTTTTGAGTTTGAACTTTTTCAAAAAGTTCATATAATACAAATTTTCCATGCCTCCTTTTTTAAAGAAAAGTTGAGAGACATAATCACAAATGCACGCAAACTCTATGATCTTACCAGGTTTTTCATCCGGTAATACTGGAATGATTGCTATGGTTGCAGTGCAGGTATATCCTTTATGAAATTTCTGTTTTCTTTATCAAATACATTATAACTGAATTGCTAGTTGCAGATTCCAATGACTACATTAGGCGTGATTTTAATGGATAGATCAGGGAGGAGACCACTTCTAATGGCAAGAAAATATAAGCAATATATTTCAGCTCAGATTTCTCTTTCCTTTTCCTTAAAAATGATCTGCATATTAACTCATGTCTTTACCACTTTTGATTTCAGGTTTCTGCTGCAGGAACGTGTGTAGGTTGTTTCCTCGTTGCTATAGTATTCCTATTGAAGGTCTTCACTTGAATCGAGAACTCTCTTTATTAATGTCAAAAAAGAAATCTCATTCATTTCTCAAGTGCAACAGGACCATGACTTTCCAAAGGACTTGACCACCGCGCTTGCTCTGGGTGGCATTTTGGTATTTCAATCTTGTTTCATTATAACTTTTCTTTTAAATTCTATTTATATTATTCAGACTGGCATTTTGTTTCTTCATATCAGATATATACTGGATCGTTCTCATTGGGTATGGGGGCAATACCATGGGTTATTATGTCAGAGGTGATTTACTTGAACAAAAGGAACTGAAAATCGAGGGTAATTTTTAAAATGCCCTCCAATCTTTACATCCTTTTCAAAATACCTCTTGAAATTTTATAAATGTCAAAATGCCGTTTTAAGGTTTTTATTGATTTTGATATAAAATAGAAAATTTAGAAGGCATTTTGGCATTATTAAAAGTTTGAGGAGTAGTTTAAAAAGTATTAAAAGTTGGGATCGTTTTAAAAATTACCTAAAAATTATTGTTATTGAAGCAGCTTGTCGTAATTGAGACTTTGGTCGCAGATATTTCCGCTGAACATGAAAGGAACCGCAGGAAGCCTTGTGACCTTCGTTAGCTGGGCTGGTTCATGGGTTATCTCATTTGGTTTTAACTTTCTCATGATGTGGAACTCAGCAGGTAATTAAGCATACTAGGTACTTCCATTTTATGCTGGAATTTTTCAAAATTTTAAAAAATATTCTCAAAACACGATAAGGAATTTAGTTCTACATCTAAATTTTAGATTAAGTTTAGGTCATTTAAATATCATCTGCCTGCAAAGTTATGTCTTTAAAAAAGTGAAATGAGTTAAGCCACCATATATCTTTTGATTTGGGAGGAAGCTTGTGACATTTAAATATAGATGTACTTATAGAAATTATGATGCAGACGCACATGAGGTGCAATATAAGCACTTTATTGGCACATTGCATTTTGCGCCTAAGTCAAAAGTTTAATTTACCATATATGATTGTCTGTATGGCTGATTCACCAGTTAGTATTATGCACTAACTTATTTCAACCCAAGTGGTTCAAGCTACCGGTCTAATACTTTGAGTGCGTGATCTTAATTGTTTAAGTGATCCAAGTACCCCAAACAAATTAGGATGAGTATAGCTCAAGAGACATAGCTCAACCAAGGAGTACGGAGTTGTGAGATTAAGGGTCTATTATGGGCTAGGTAAACTCAAATTCAATTGAATTCATAGTCAACCTCACTTCACAGTTGTGGTTCTAACATACAGCCATCATATTTGTGCACTTCAACCAATAGATTCCTGAATGGCGATCTCTTTCTTTGCAATGCAAATCTTATTGCTAAATCACATAAGAGTAGCGATCATGTCACATAAAAAAAAGGTGGTGCACAAAGCTCCTGCTAATGAGAAAAATATTTGAACCTTAGTTGCTCATCATTGGTGGGGTGAATTAAGTTTAAAGAAAGATGACCACATACTTATTGCTATAAGTTGGAAAACTATCATTCTGATTCGAGGCAATACCATTTTTCTACATTCATAAGTGTTTTTTTTTTCCTGTAAGATAATATCTTGATGATCAAAGAGATGGGAAGTCTTATCATATTAGAGAGGTTGGATGATTACAATTTTAAGTGATGGCAAAGAGGATGCATCTTCTTCTTACAACTTTGAAGGTCGTCTATGCCCTCAACACTCCCAAACTTGACAATGGAGAAACCTTTAGAGTCAACATGAGCAAAAGGCAAATGGGAGAACAACACTCTCATATGTTGTGACCACACCCTCAACTCAATGTCAAACCATATTTTCAACATATACCAACATCATACACTGGAAAAGGAAATTTAAGATAGATTAAAAAAAAAGTTTACATTCAAAATGTAGAAAGCAAAAAAGTTCTGAGTAATTCTATAAGTTGTGTAAGGAGGTTTATTATTTTCTCAAAAAGTAGGAAAACACCAAAGAGGAATATTGAAAGCTGGAGGATCCCGTTAAGTCAACTTTAAAGTACCACTAGATTTGTGCACTTTAGGTGGGTGAAGTTCAACGATGTTTCTAAACTGGGTGAATCGTGGTTTTTTCCCAGCATTGTAAGTCACAAAAGAGCAAATGATCTCCTGATCTTCTAAAAGAAATTTATCAATCTTAATTTTACATCATTAATAGAGGCAAAACAAACCTCAAGGAAAAAAAATTATACACTTCTGGATTATTCAATTACTTTGAGTTAATAGACTATCATTTCAATCCTATTGACAATAACATTTTCTGTCATTTTACATAAAAGTGAAAAAAAAACCCATAAAAATTTTTATTGATTAAAAAAAAGGTCTAATGAAGCTTACTTTCATTAAAAAAAAAAGGAAGTCTATTAAAACTTCACGAAGATAGTTCACATGATTTTGCCCTTATGTTTAACCAAAATATATTATTTATATATTTTTGAACGAATCATGGTTCTCGGGTGGGAGTTTTTTTATTTTTCATTTTTTAAACATCTACGTGATTACACATGACTTAATTGTTTATCTTGACAGGTACCTTTTTCATATTTTCGAGCATTTGTGGCCTTACCATTGTATTTGTGGAGCGTCTGGTACCAGAAACCAAGGGAAGAACTCTGGAAGAGATACAGGCGTCAATGAGCTTCATTTCTTCAGATTAACAAAGATTCCACGTTTTGAGGTTGAAGCAATCGGCAAAGTATTAATTATTGTAGTAAAAATAACATAAAAGATAAATTTCTGATGATAAAAATAATATAAAGGGCGAAGTTCCTTCATCTGTAATATATATTTATCTCCGTTTCAGAATAGGAATCAAAGACTAAAGTATTAATATCTTCCTGAATTATTATATTCATAATCATCTTCTCGTCCATTCACAGGATACATATTTCACACTAATTTATTTTTGCTACTGAAAGAGCTTTTTTTCCCCTGCCGATTTCCTTTCAGAAGATCCATAGCTTTCCTGCTCATAATCAAGCATCCTTGAAGGAGTTCTTCCTGGCTTGCGCCAGCACCGTCTTGTCTGCGACTACGAAGTAAGCCAATCCAGCAGCTGCATCCGCCAACATCGATCTCAAAGTATTGAAATGTCTGAAAATAACCAACATCTCTGAGAGTGTTTACGAGATGAAATGGCGAACGGACCTGTGGAAATGATGAGTGCTTGTGCCGTAGGATTGAGGTGGTACTTCGCCCATGGTAGCATCCTAACGCTGGCCAACTTGTTTGCCCGAGTTAAGAAAACAAAGTTAATAAATTAAGCAGGAAGAAAACACTAAATTTGTTTGCATCAATTGCTGCACTGCTTAGTGCTTACGGTGGGCACGGCAGCAGCGACGCCTGCGACGGCGGCGGCCTTGGCGCCTGCAACAACCCCCTCTGCCATGAAAGAAGTGAAATTCTTAACGTAGGCAATAATGAAGCTGCATGAAAAAGCAGGTTAATTATAGAATACCATGAGAGCAGCGCTTGGCCATGGCCAGCTTCTGATCTATTGACGCAAGAGTGACCGGAGCCATCGGTCGATTGAATTGTGTTTACTAGAGTGGAAGAAGAAGAAGGTTGAAGTGAGTTTTGGGAGATGGAGATGGGGGCGATGAGTCGGTATTTATGGGCAGCAGTGGGCTGATGGTTTTGCGAATTCCATGGGTTTGGATGGGACAGAAAATGAACCTTTTGCTTGTTTTGAAGACACGCGAAGATCGAGTACTGACTGAAGTGGCAGACAGCCCTTGGTCTTGTAGATCTTGATAGCTATAAAATATATTATATGCCTGTTGCTCTTTTTCTTTTGAATCATTTATATATATATATTTTTTCAATTATCAAAACATAGATTTTTTTTTATTGACAGTCAACAAATCAAAATACTTGAGTTTTCATTTTAAGCAAATGCTGAGTATGATGCACAAGAATGAATCATAGAAGCTCAAGCTCGTTGTATATGCCTTCATCAAATCTCACGAGTAAATCATTTTCCTTAAATAATTACATTTAGTACGGATTTGGATGGTAAGCAAGGATTGAATCCTTGGAGAAC
Source organism: Zingiber officinale (assembly GCF_018446385.1). NCBI lineage: Eukaryota > Viridiplantae > Streptophyta > Magnoliopsida > Zingiberales > Zingiberaceae > Zingiber > Zingiber officinale. The sequence goes on along the minus strand of NC_056004.1, from coordinate 34,347,167 downwards.
AATTCTTTAAGGAATGAAATCCCTTCCATCTAAATAGGTCGTTCCATCGTTATGATTTACTCAGCTGAAATACTTTAGATGAACAAGTCATCTTTTGTCATTTGAGACTATCTATTTATTTGGATTTGGTCACCAACTTCTCCTAATTAATTTTTTGGATATATGAAAGCAAACCTACAATAGTTGCCAGGCTAAATTTAATGAATAAATTGAAGAAAAAATAGATTTAAAAAATGACAAGAAAAAAAAATTCTTTTGACAGTTTTTGAAAGAAAAAGATATTTTTCATATTAATGAAAAACATATATATATATATATATAAATAAAAGAAGACGGGCGGAGAGCCCTATAATGATTAGAACATAACAAATTATATGAGAAAAAAATATATATATTTTTAATCAGATATCTAATTTTTTTAAACATATTAATCTTGGATGTAATCGGCTAAATATTTCAGAAAGCACTACTCATTCAAACAACCCGAATTCTGATGCCCGCTTTTAATAATTATTATAGTTGATCCGATGGTGGTCTGGTCGTACAGTCGTCAACGACACGTGGAAGTCAAAGTCAAGATAGGCAGACCAATGTTCTGGCCGAACGGGGAGGTCATCTCGTCGATCGGCCGTAATAGCGCCTAGGCCGCCGCAAAGACAGCTCGATCACAGGTCGGGTTTTCGATGCTCAGGGGTTCTCGTATAAAAGAATCGATGCACCGAGCGACGTCCGCTCGATCGAGCTACCGAACGACTAAGGCTGCATGCCCGTCCGAGTACACGACCGAGCGGCTCTCCCGCTCGGCCTAGTAACGGACAAGAGACGAAAGAGGACAAAATGGACAACTGGCGATATCCTTCTCGAGACATGCGCCGCCGACAGGCAGCATGGTCGGCGACTGGACCGAATAGAAGATCGTACGGTGGAAGTTTCCACTGTCATGTCAGAGATATGCTCAGACGGTTGCGGTATGACATCAGACGCACTTTTCTGACACGCTCATTTTGAGGTATGCTTGGGGAAGCGTGCATGCCTCGACGAGCGTGCACTCACCTCCCCGGGATCATATATAAGGACCCCTAGACTTCGACGGAGGTATGCGATATTCTCCATTGTAGCTACAGTCTCGTTACTCTATTTCTGCTCATCTCGCCATTGCCTGACTTGAGTGTCGGAGGATCGTCGCCGGGAACCCCTTCCCGGCCCGGCTTTGTTGCAGGTTCGTCTAAGGTCCACGTCCCCAGCGTCCGTCGACTCGATTCTTGGATAGGATCAAATTGGCACCGTCTGTGGGAACACACTTGAATCCGAACCGAGAAGATGGAAGAAGCTGGGCGTTCACACACCGTGACGCTCTCTCTAGAAGAACTCGACGCGCTCATCCAGGCACGAGCGGCAAAGATAGTGGAGTAGCAGCAAAAGGCGCAAGCAGAACGGATTGTGCAGCAAGCCACCTCGCCATCCGGCGGTCGAGCGGCGTTGGAAGACCGACCGCAGCAGTTTTCTACCTGGCCGCAGAATAGAGGGCAGACCGGCACGCTGGGAGAGGTGTCGCCCGCTACAATTCCATTTCATCGAGCCCTGTTCCGGACATCCTCCGATCTCGCCCAAGCCAACCAGGGGTCATCCGATGAGGCTCCCGCACAGGACATCAAAAAGGGTAAAGCCCCTCAAACTGAGTCATCCCCTGAACGGATCAATCGCCAGTTCTCCGAGGCGATCCTGCAGGATCCACTCCCGAGGCACTACGCCCCCTGGCGATTGGGGAGTATAGCGGCACGACTGACCCGGACGTCCATCTCGATAAGTTCGATAACGCCGCTACTCTCCATCAATATACTGACGGAGTTAAGTGCCGGGTCTTCCTCACTACACTATCCGGCTCGGCGCAACGATGGTTCCGGAGGTTACCGGATGGATCGATTCAGAGTTTTAAGGACTTCCGGACGGCGTTCCTCCACCACTTCGAAAGTAGCAGGCGATATCAGAAGACGAGTGTCAGCTTATTTTCCATGAAGTAAGGGCCGAGAGAGAGCCTCCGAGCCTACATCCAGCATTTCAACCAGGCAGCCATGGATATCCCCACGATCTCATCCGAGACAATGATGCATGCCTTCACTCAGGGCTTAGTCGACGGGGATTTCTTCCGCTCGCTCATCCGAAAGTCGTCCCGCGACTATGACCACATGCTAAAAAGGTAAACGAATATATCAACGTAGAAGAAGCTCAGACGGCCAGGAGGAAAGAAGCCCCGTCCGAGCCTTCAGCTCTGGCAGAGCGGAGGTCGCTGGCCAGCCATCAGCCACCAAGAGGGTCCCGTGCTGAGGGAACACGCCCTCATTAGGAAACGAGGTCGCACGTTGTCCAGCATGTGGCGGTCGATCGACCCAAGCAAAAAGGAAAGGTATGGACTTCTATGTTTTGTTCGCTTCACCAGCCAGCAACCTATAACACCCAGGTTTGTCGGAGTCTCGGCCCGATTGCTCACCCGACGCCAAGAAGTTATCGACGTCGATCACTTTCGCCTGATCGACGCCATCAACACCAGAGTACCGGGCGACGAGCGGTTAGGGAGTCCCCTGAACGGCAACATCATCATTAGCCAAGGGTTAATCCTCGAGTCTCGCAGGAGCGAATGAGACCGTCCGATCGGGAAGAAGAAAACAGGAGCAACATTACTCGGTGCGAAATCAACATCATTGCTGGTGGACCAACGTGCGGTGACTCAAACTGGGCTAGAAAGTCGCATGCTCGACAGCTAAGGATCCATGCAGTAGGCTGCAGTCGGGAGCAGGCACAAGGTGTAAAGCCCGAAAATTCTCAAAACTGTTTTAGAAATATAGTATGATTTTTCTGGAATTTTTAGATATTTTTCCGGAATTTTCCGAGTAGCGGAAGTAGCAAAAATAATTAGAACCGTAAAATAGCTTAGGCGGGGAATCGAACTCGAGACCTATGGTTTACGGATAAGTTTAGTAACCGGTGAACCCAGCAGGGCCGTGCTGAAAGAAAGAGGAATCAATTATATTTATATTAGAATTGAGCCTAGTTACCCACTTAATATAAATAGAAGAACTTAAGTTGGGTTGGTTTATTTTAGAATTGGTTCGGCACCTCCTCACCTCACGCCACTTTTCCCTTCCAAAACCTCACCGCCGCCTCTCCCTCTTTCTCCTCTTCCTCACGCACGGCACACCAAGGCAAGGGTCCATAGGTTCATCTTCCGGCGACGACTCCAACACGAAAGAGGTTCTTCTCCGCGAGAGGAACGCGAAGACGTGATCGGATCGTCGAGAGGATCATCTCCACCGGAACTCTAGCGAATAGAATCGTAAGAAATTACGATCAAGAGGTAAGAAACCCCTCACCTGCAGTATAATAGCTCCGTTTGGATTTTCTATGCATTAGATTAGTAATATACAGATTTTTGTGGACATGTAGGGTGTTTTAACCCTCCTCTCAGATTTAGGGATTTAGTTGAGCACCTTTAGATGGGCCGGACACGTTTACCCTCTTCAGTTGGGGTTGTAGACGTTGTCGGGTGCCTAAAGGTGATCTCCCTAATGAAGAGGAGAGTTGGGGCACACTAAGTGTTCGACAAAATAACTAGATCAGTAAAAATGCAGCTTAGGCATTTTGATAGTACAGCTAAATGCATTAGAAGCGTTTAAAACAGTAAATCAGTTTATTTTAGTTATATGGGACTACGGTCCAATGGGTGGGCTCCCACAGTCGCCTCTAGGTTTAGACAACCTAGCTCTAGGTTCAGATAACCTAGAATCAGTAAGTTACACAGTAATTAGCTACATTCAGTATTTTATTTTCAGTAGGCACTGTACAGGATCAGATATCCGTTGGGTTGGCCTCCCACAGTCGTCCCTAGGTTCAGACAACCTAGTAAACCCTACTAGATTCGAAACTTGCAATCCCGGGTCTAGTTAGGGATGCGTGCACAGCAAGTACAGTTGTCGGGCCCAAAACAGTATGATTATGTATTTTCACTTATTACGAATTAGTTTTCAAAACTCAAAATTGGTCTTGTTAGTTGAGTTTGAATTCAGTATCAGTTAGCTCCAGTTAGCTTTTATATGCTTAGTTCAATTATCTCCATTAATTTCATGTACAGCTTTAGATATGTCATGATTGTATGCTTATATGCCATGCCATGCTCATTTTATTCAGTACATTCAGCATATGTTTTAAATAGCATGATTTCAAAGCATATTTGCATCGTCGCATGTTTTTGTGAGGTAGATGGTTTCTTACTAAGCTTTTTGGCTTACAGATACTATTTTCCTTATACTGCAGATACAGGAAAATGGAAAATGGACTAGCAGGGGAAGTTGGAGGGCAATGCAAAGGTGGTGCGTGTGTATGGAACTGGAATCAAAGGTCCTTAGGGGACGTAGCAAATTGAGCATTAGACTCTTTAGCATTTTATTTATTGGTTTTGGTTTACATGTTCTAGGCACTTTTAGTTGTGTGTGTTGCCATGAATTCCTAAACTATGTCTTATGTTAAGTTAGATTACTAGTTTATGTCGTTAGGATGTTATTACATGTTGTTAGAATAGTTATGATGCATTAGTTAGATGTTATGTGGGGTTTTGGCACGCCAAAGTGCTGAAATCAGAGTTTCCCGGGTCTGAAATCAGAGCCTGGCTGTGTCACTGGATCGGTCAGTCGACCGATCCAGCCAGATACAGTATGCTACTGTATCGAGTCCCCGATTTCCAGGTGCCTGGATCGGTCAACCGACCGATCCATACATACCTGGATCGGTCGGTAGACCGATCCAGCTGGGGACAGAAGTGATGTAGCTTCGGGATCGGACCCCCGACCGATCCAGGGTCTTGTGACGTACCAGTATCAGCAGATCGGTCTGTGGATCGATCCGGAGGGTGTTACCAGTTGTAAATACCTCCCCTAGCATGTGTACAACTCCAAGGTACACCCGGAATGTTAGTGTCAGAGTTAACATAAATCAGATAATTAGTAAAATTTTGAATTAGCCCAGCTTTCCGCACAGTATAGGGTAGAACGAGGGTAGCGATTCGCCTTACAACCTAGTGGTAGTGGAAGGCGGGTCGTTACACAGGGCCCCGAGATCAGCTTCAGGCCCAGAGACCTAGAAGGAGTTGAAGTGTCGCACGACGACGCACTCATTGTCCGAGCAGTAATAGCAAATTATACTATTCACCGCATATTCATTGATACAGGTAGCTCGGTCATCATTATTTTCAAGAAGACGTTCGATCAACTGCAAATCGACCGGGCTGAGCTGCTACCCATGACAACCCCGCTGTATGGATTTACTGGTAATGAGGTTCTCCCGATCGGGCAAACTAGGCTGACCATCTCGCTAGGAGAGGAGCCACTCTGAAGGACGCGGACCACTAACTTTATCATGGTCGATGCCCCCTCCGCCTATAACGTAATACTGGGACTACCGGCTCTCAATGAGTTCCGAGCAGTCGTCTCAACTTTCTGTCAGAAAGTCAAATTCCCCGTAGAGGACAAGGTGGGAGAAGTCCGCGTAGATCAGCTGGCCACCCGACGATGTTATGTAGAGATGATTCAAGCTGAATCGAAGTTCGCTCGGAAAGCGCCGCGCCTTGAGGTAAACACTATAACCGAAAAGCCTCTCATCTTAGTTTATGAAGAAAAGGAGGAGGTGCAGATCCAGGATGGCCGACCGGAGGCCTCCACATTCATTACATCAGACTTGGAAGCGGGCCGGAAGGAGGGGCTGCTCAGGTGCCTACAGCGCAGCCACGACGTCTTCGCATGGTCAACGCATGAGCTACCAGGCATCTCGCCGACCGTCGCGCAGCACGAGCTCCATGTCCGGCTAGATGATCGGCCCGTCAAGCAGAGAAAACGGGACTTCAGTGCAGAGCAGAACGTCATCATCCGAGCGGAAGTCGAGAAACTCCTGGAGGTCGGCCACGTAAGGGAGGTGCAGTTCCCGAGCTGGCTCGCGAATATAGTGTTGGTCTCCAAGCCAAGCAATAAGTGGAGGGTCTTCATCGACTTCCGGGATCTGAATAAGGCGTGCCCAAAAGACTTTTATCCTCTGCCCCAAATTGACCAGATGGTAGACTCGACCGCTGGATGCGAGTTGATATACATGTTGGATACCTATCAGGGTTACCACCAAGTGTCGCTCGCCCGGGAAGACCAGGAGAAAGTGAGCTTTATTACAGCGGACGACACCTAATGCTACAACGTGATGCCGTTCGGACTAAAGAACGTCGGTACCACATACCAGCGGCTCATGAACAAGGTGTTCCGGAAGCCGATCGGGCGAAACCTGGAGGTATATGTGGATGACATACTTATTAAATCAATCCGAGCGACCAACCTTTGTGCATATATAGAGGAAACCTTCCAGACGCTGAGGATATACGGAGTCAAGCTAAATCCCCAGAAGTGTTTGTTCGGAGCAAAGAGCGGTCATTTTTTGGGGTATATCGTTACCGAGCGGGGCATAGAGACGAATCCCAGCAAAGTGAAAACACTGCAGGACATGCCGCCTCCCAGAAACTTGAGGGAAGTGCAACGCCTCACCGGTCGGATAATGGCCTTGTCGTGGTTCATCTCCAAAACGGTCGATCGGAGCTTGCCTTTCTTCAAGATTCTACGTCGAGCCACCAAATTCCAGTGGGACAGAGAATGCGACCAGGCATTTGAGGAATTAAAGGTTTATCTAAACTCTTTACCTATATTAGCTAAGCCCAACACCGGCGAGCCGCTCCGCATCTACTTATCCTCAACTGAGCATGTTGTAGGCTCGGCATTGGTACGACAGGACGGCGAAGAACAACCCATGTATTTTCTGAGTCACATTCTAAAAGATGCTAAGTCCTGCTATACTAGTCTCGAAAAGCTTGCCTTCACGCTAGTCCTCGCCGCTCGGAGGCTTCGACCTTATTTCCTCGCACACACGATAATCGTCATGACGAACATCCCTCTAGGGAGAGTTCTCCTCAACTCGGAGGCATCCGGGCGACTGATTAAGTGGACAACCGAACTTAGTGAATTCGATATCCAGTATCAACCCCGCACGGCCATTAAAGCGCAATCACTGGCGGACTTCGTCACCGAAGTGCAGAATCCCGAGCCCGAAGCTTTATGGAGAGTATATGTAGATGGGTCATCCACTCGGCTCGGGAGTGGTATTGGTATTCTATTGATTTCCCCTCAAGAAGAGCGGACGCATCTGTCAGTCCGGCTGGACTGTCGGACAACCAATAACGAAGCAGAATATGAAGCCCTCAAAGCGGGATTACAGGCCGCTCGGCATGTGGGAGTAAGCCAAATATGATCTACTTAGATTCTCAGCTTGCCGCTCAACAACTCTTAGGATCTTTCGAGATAAACAACCCCAGACTCAGACTCTACGCGGAAGCCTTCGAAAGGCTCAAGCCCAACTTTTGCGAGGTTGTCATACAGAAGATCCCCGAGCGGAGAACCAAGCGGCAGATGAATTGGCCAAACTTGCAAGTTCAATAATGCCAATCGTCATCCAACAAACGATTGAGCATGTAGCCTTAGTGGCTCACATTGACAGGATGGAGGGTCTCACGTTCCCAAGCGACTGGAGGACGACCATAATAGAATTTTTGCAATCGGGAGCTATGTCATCCGATTGGGAAGAGGCCCAGTGGCTGAGAAGGAAAGTCGGACGGTTCATCCTCATCGAGGATCAGCTCTACAAGAAGGCTTTCTCCCGACCATTGTTAAAATGCGTCAGCTCGGAGGACGCAGAATATATACTACAAGAAGTACATCAAGGGTCTTGTGGAGGACACCCGGGCGGCCGCTTGTTGGCGAGAAAGATTCTGCTAGCCGAGTACTTTTGGTCAACCCTCCAAGAAGATGGCGCTCGGACCGTCGCCTCATGCCTTACCTGTCAGAAATATCACAACTCCACCCACCGGACCACTGAGGAGATGAAGGCGTGTATAGTGTCATGCTCGTTCGACCAGTGAGACATGAATATTGTGGGGTCTTTCCCGATGGTGACCGGGCAACAGAAGTTTTTACTTGTGGTGGTGGACTACTTCTCCAAATGGGTCGAGGTCAATTCATTGGCAAAAATAACCGAGCAGATGGTCAAGAAGTTCATCTGGTAGCACATAATATGTCGGTTCAGCATTCCACGTCGGCTCGTGTCTGACAATGGGCGGCAGTTCGTCGGACAGTAGCTCCGAGAATGGTGCGAAGGGTACGGCATTCAGCAACACTTCACCTCTGTAGCCTATCCGCAAAGCAACGGGCAGGCCGAGATCATCAATCGGGAGATCCTTCGGATTCTTCGAGTTCGGCTCGACCATGTCGGTGGCAGCTGGGTAGATGAGCTACCAAGCGTGTTATGGGCAATTCGCACTACCCCTAAGGAAGGAACGGGGGTCACGCCTTTCCACTTGGTGTACGGAGGAGAGGCTGTCGTTCCCATGGAGGTCGAAGTAGAATCCGATTGGGTGCAATAGTACGACGCAAGTAACGCCGAGCGGAGGCAGCTGGAGCTGGATTTGATAGACGAGGCGCAAGCCAAAGCAACCGTCCGACTAATGGCGTACCGATAAAGAATGAAGCAGAATTACAACAGACGAGTAATTCCCAGGGCATTCTAGGTTGGCGACTTTGTATGGAAGAAGGTGAAGCCGGTCGGCGATGTAAGCAAGCTGGAGGCGCCCTGGGCTGGGCCCTTCAAGATCATCGAGAAGCTCCGATCGGGCGCCTATTACCTCGAAGATGCAGACAGACGGCAGCTAGAACGACCATGAAGTGCTAACTATCTCTAGCCATACCGAGCTGGGTGAAAGGTGCACCAATGTAATTCATTATATGTACTCTCCATTCTTCGGCGTCTTTTGAATGCAGGAATGAAATCAGAAAACAAAGCATGCGCCGAACGACCAGGCTCTATGAAAATCGTCGAGCGGCGACGTTAAACTCCAGAGTCGGACCGGTGACTATAAACCCCCCGGCCCGAAGACCGTCGAGCGGCGACGTTAAACTCCAGAGTCGGACCGGCGACTATTAACGCCCCGGCCTGAAGACCGTCGAGCGACGACGTTAAACTCTAGAGTCAGACCGGCGACTATAAACCCCTCGGTCTGAAGACCGTCGAGAGATGACGTTAAACTCTAGAGTTGAACCGGTGACTATAAACCCCTCGGCCTGAAGACCGTCGAGCGATAACGTTAAACTCTAGAGTCGGACCGGCGACTATAAACCCCCCGGCCTGAAGACCGTCGAGCGACGACGTTAAACTCTAGAATTGGACCGGTGACTATAAACCCCCCGATCGGAAGACTGTCGAGCGGCGACGTTCAACTCTAGAGTCGGACCGGCGACTATAAACCCCCCGTCCCGAAGACCGTCGAGCGGCGACGTTAAACTCTAGAATTGGACCGACGACTATAAACCCCCCGTCGGAAGACCGTCGAGCGGCGACGTTAAACTCTAGAGTCGGACCGGCGATTATAAACCCCCCGACCCGAAGACCATCGAGCAGCGATGTTAAACTCTAGAGTCGAACCGGCGACTATAAATCTCTGGCCTGAAGATCGTCGAACGACGACATTAAAAGCCAGAGTCGAACGGCTATTATAAAACTCCGCCTTGGCATCGTTTCAATCTAACAGGTCCTACGGAAAAAAGGTGGTCCTATACTGGATTGTCGAGCAGCAGCTCGGACATCAAAAGACGAGGCTCTCACGAATTCAATAGAGATCAGGGGAACAGATAACTCGCTCGGATATACACAACGATAGAAGCAAATAATGAAAGGCTAAAAATTCATTAACCAAAATAGGTCGAACGACCAGTACATGCAAGGAAAGAGGCCGAACGGGTACATATCCACGACTTCACTCTAGATAACTAAAAATCTCATATGGAATTGTGGTAAGCAGCTCGGCATAGTCATGGACGGGGATGGTGAAATCCTCAAGGAGCCGACTCTTTGTCTTCAAATAGTCAGCCGTGGCAGTGATGGCCAACTCGAACACATGGACGAGCCGAGCGCAAACTTTCTCAATAAATTTCTCCGAGCGGCTGAAGTTCTGTTGCATGACAGTAAATCGACTAGGCTCGGCTTCCTGATATTCTTTGAGGGCAGCTCGGGAAGCCTCCAGTGTGTCTTGAAAGGTCTTCAGGTCAGCCTGGAGAGCGATCACCTCCACTGAGCGCCCAACCTTCTCGGCGGTAAGTAGATCGGTCAACTCCTTGACCTTCAGCTCGAGCGCTCGAGCCTCGACATTCTTCGCCTCCAGGTCGGTGACGGCCCTATTCTTCCTGGAGGTAGACAAGTCGATCTTTTTGTCATAAGTCTTCACTTGGGCCTCGAGCCGGTCTACTATAGTTTGCAGGCCCGAAGATTTGCGCTGATCAGCCTCCAGCAGTTTCTTGGTCTTGTCCAGATCCGCCTTCAGTTCGGCGTAAGAGGGGCCCTGAGGGGGAGCCCCACCAGAAACTTTGAGTTTCTTGAACTCCTCCTCCAAAGATGCTAGGCGGTCGCATACCGCTATGCTCTCCACCCAGTACTGCAACCAGGTCAGAAGGGAAAAAGTCAGTACTAAATGGAGAGGAAAAAATGAAGGTTACGGTAAGAGTTACCCCGATGGCTTGTTGCAGATGGTTGTTGCCGAGCAACCCTGGGGGCATCAGGGCAATACGCGCCCGAGCGTCCTCCCAGGCCTTCCCCAGCGGTCCCCGGATGGTTATTTGGTGCTCAGGGCTCATCGGTCGTTCGGCCGCCTACAGATATTCCTCCATTGGTAGGTGGAGTATGACCTTGATCGTCCTGTGCCCACCCGGTGCAGACTGAGCAGACGCTGAAGGGGCAGGGGATTGGCTGATTGGCTTGGAACGAATGAGAGATCGCCTGCTTGTCCGTTGAGTGGGAGGAAGTGAGCTGAGGGGCTGAGCCACGATGGGGTTGGAAGGTCAATCGCTTTGAGATGGGGTCTGGTCGAAAGATAGTGCTTCCACAGTCGCCGGAGCTAATAGAGGGGGATCGTCTATCTGCTCGGACACATGTACGACTGAGGTGACCGAGCGGGTGGGTGTGCCCGTTCGGCGGCATTTGCGTCCAATCAATGGAAGTTCATCACCGGAAGACCCGGCTTCCTCGGGCCGAGTGGCCGGTAGAGTACCCGAAGGAGTGATCTCTCCTGCTGCCTCAGTAGTGGCGGTCCGAGCGGCAGACTCATCGCCCACCGTTTGCACCTCTTCGCTCTCGCCTTCATGGGAGCCGACTGGGGCGATGCCGAGTCTCTCCGCCTCCTGCGCGGCAGCCGCCTCTATCTCGGCAGCGTTGCGCTTCAGCATGACGAGCGACACCGATTTCATCATGGTCGCAGCTGCAAGAAAGAGAAAAGAAATTAGTTAGACCCAAAGAAAAGGAAAGAAATATATTTCTTACCAGGGTCGTTCGGAAGCCGCGTTCGGACCGGACTTAAGCCGAACAGGTATAGCATCCCCTCGGGCAGGAGCTTGTGGATGTCTAATTTCAGGCCGGCCAGCAGGTTAGTCGCGTGGAGAAAAGCGAGCTCGGTCCTATACCTTTTCAGGTCGGGGGGAGGAGCCAGCGAAGTTTGCCATTGGGTTCGGAAAGGTGGCGGCTCGGGAAAACTCAAAAAGAAAAAAGAGTCCTTCCAATGATTGTTAGAGGTAGACATTTTATCAAAGAAAACCAAGCCGATCCGAGATTGAAACAAGAAGGTGTCCAGCTCGGACTGCTTGAGATAGTAAAAATAATGAACAATCTGAGGCTTAAGGGGGATGTTGTGCACTCGGAAGAGCACAACTACGCCGCACAGCAGCCTGAAGGAGTTGGACACGAGCTGGCCGAGCGAAATGCGAAAGTAGTTACACACTTCTATGATAAAATGAGTGGATTGGAAACCTAAGGCTAGCTACGAATTGGTCTCGGAAGAAGGTAACAATGCCGGCCGGCGGGTCATGAGGCCGGTCGAACAGCTCGGTTAGGGTGAGCTTGTGGTCAGCAGGGATGTCATATGCGTTGATCAGATTAAAGGCAACTCCCGAGTCGAACCAACTCTCCATGGCGTGATACCAAAGGCCGGGAGAGGGGGCGGAAGAACTGACCATGGTCGGAAAATGAAAACACAGAAAGTTCGTCGAAAAGATTGACGGAGAGAGCAACGATAGAGGCGATGACAAGGAGAGCAAAGAAGCAAATGCGAAAACACGCGAAGGGGATCAAAAGCTTACAAAAGGAAACCTGGGAGGAGGATAGAGGATTGCCGGAACGCTGGGGGCCGAGGAAGACGACGAAGCACGCAGAGGCAGTAACGATGGAATAGAAGTCCGCCGATGCTTTATAAATATGGAGCTCGGTCAACGTCAGCCGTCCAATCCAGGTCACAGGGATCGAAGTTGACATCCGACCGTTGAATTCAAACCGCCGCCTGTCCCATCGGAGCTGACGCCCTCGCCGTACGATGACTGCGGTGGTGCCACGTGGCGATAGGTTAGAGGGTGACATTTAATGAACGTCATTACGCGGGCGTGGGCGCATGCTCGACCTTAATGGCAGGGATTTGCACGAATTTCGAGGAGATCCTAAAGATGTCAGCGTTAATCGCCCTCGGGTCGATAAGGCACTCAGCGGCGAGCAAAACTTTTCAAGGCCTAGCGGGTAAGCCGCCGAGCGATTGCTTGGAACCCTCACAGTGCCCGAACGGAGAAGCACTTACCTCATTGGCCGAGCAGCCGCTACACCACCAAACTAGTAGTCCAGTCAGTCGGACTTTCAGCCTCCTTCGACTAGACTTGAGGGGAAGACATGTGATCCGGTGGTGAAGGAGGGGGTCCGGTTGTACAGTGGTCAACGACACGTGGAAGTCAAAGTCAAGATGGGCAGGCCAATGTTCTGGTCGAGTGGGGAGGTCACCTCGTCGATCGGCCATAATAGCGCCCAAGTCGGCGCGAAGACAGCTTGATCGCAGGTCGGGTTTTCGATGCTCAGGGGTTCTCGTATAAAAGAGTCGATGCGCTGAGCAAGACGTCCGCTCGATCGAGCTACCGAACGACTAAGGCTGCATGCCCGTCCGAGTACGCGACCGAGCGGCTCTCCCGCTCGGCCTAGTAACGGACAAGAGACGGAAGAGGATAAAATGGACAGCTGGGGATATCCTTCTCGAACATGCGCCACCGACAGGCAGCATGGTCGGCGACCGGACCGAATAGAAGATCGTACGGTGGAAGTTTCCACTGTCATGTCAGAGATATGCTCAGACGGTTACGGTATGACATCAGACGCACTTTTCTGACACGCCCATTTTGAGGTATGCTTGGGGGAGCGTGCACGCCTCGACGAGCGTACACTCACCTCCTCGGGATCCTATATAAAGATTCCTAGACTTCGACGGAGGTATACGATATTCTCCATTGTAGCTACAGTCTCGTTACTCTATTTCTGCTCATCTCGCCGTTGCCTGACTTGAGCATCGGAGGGTCGTCGCCGGGAACCCCTTCCCGGCCCGGCTTTGTTGCAGGTTCGTCGGAGGTCCATGTCATCTGGGAGGTCATCCGAGGACGACATAGAGCGCCACGTCTCCAGCGTCCGTCGACTCGATTCTCGAATATGATCAATAGTAATTATTAAATAATTATTTTAAAATTATTTTAATTAAACTTAATTTTTTTAAAAAAAATTATATTAAAAAAGGCTCAATGTATTTATATATATATATTTTAATTTTTTACAAGTTAACAACTATTCTATATAATATATATAAGTAAAGTTAGAATAAAAGTATTTTTAAATGAAAAATATGATAAAAGTGTTATTTTATTTTAAATACATTTTAATAATAAAGCGTGCCTTTTAATATTCGTAGATTTTTTCTTTTAATAAGGCAGGAGTCTGGTAACCCAAATTATCAAGCACTCCAAAACTGGGACGAACCTCCACCTTCCCATCAGTAAAATAGGGGCGCCCACACTCGCATGGCTTCAAAACAAGCAGCCAGCCAGCCAGCCAGACAGTCCCAAAACCATCGGCTGCTGCAATATCCAACATTTAATTTGACTCCTCTCCTCTGCCTTTCCACTTCTGCCAGTCCCACTCTCCATAAATACCTGCCCCTCCTACCCCAAATTCGCACTCTTAACGCATTCCCTTCAACTCTTCTTCTTCTTCCTCTTCCAAAAATTAAAGAAACAGACATTAATTGATCATGGCTTCGGTCACTCGTGCTTCAATGGAGCAGAAGCTGGCCATGGCCAAGCGCTGCTCTCGTGGTATATATTCTAATCGATTGCTTAATTCATTACTTCCAGCACATCATGAAAGATCTTCTCAATTCTCATCACACGATTTCATGGCAGAGGGAGTTATCGCCGGCGCCAAGGCGGCCGTCGTCGCGAGCTTTGCCGCTGCCGTCCCCACTGTACGTAAGCTGCAGTAAGCAGGGCACATTGATTAATGAGTTTCAGTTTATTAATTAATTAACTTAGTTTTTCTCAATTTTTGATTAAAAAACAAAAACAAAAACAGTTGGCGAGCGTTAGGATGCTGCCATGGGCGAAGCGCAACCTCAATCCTACAGCCCAAGCACTCATCGTTTCCACAGGTATACCGTTTGCGTACATTCATCTTCAATTAACATATAACTAATGCTGTGGATCGATCGATGCAGCTGCCGGATTCGCCTACTTTGTAGTTGCAGACAAGACAGTGCTAGCACAGGCCAGGAAGAACTCCTTCAAGCATGCTGAAATGCCCAAGCAACATTAATAGTGCTTGGTTAAGAATCTAATAATAATTAGCTATATATATATATATATATCTTGATGCTAAAAATTTAAGTAAATGCATGTAAAATGAGTGAGATTAATGTACTGTAATAAGATTTTGACAATCATTTTGATGAAAAGCACAAGAATCTGAGTATGAAAATTAAGGTTTAAGAAAAAGCATTTCAGGCCTCCTAAGAGGTTCTTAGCTCATTGCGAATGAAGTGTGGATTCTGTAAGAGTAGAAATAAATCGTTTGACCTTTTCTGACCAAAAGAGCTATATAATGTTGGAGGACACAATCAGTGCTTCCTACAATGTTATCGAAATTTTTTAGTAGAAGTGAGACACAGAAAATATATGCTCCTCCAACTATGGCTAGCTTCCTCCGCAGAAAGGATGACTATCACTATGGCGAACAAAATTCTTACCAAACATTTTCAGGATTTCCTATGTTAGAAGGATGAGATCTAAAATGTAGAAGATACAAGAAACTTGGGGATTATTAAAGAGATACTCTTCAAAACCTTGAGTCCTCTAATGATCGAGTCAGAAAATTGCCAAGCAGTGTATAAATATTCAAGTTGGAAGGTTTCCTGAAGGCTTATACACTTTAGGTAAGTTAATTGCTAAAACCCATAACTTTTTCAAAGAATCACTTAGTGCATATTGGCTTCTTATCTTCTAGCAACCAAGAATTTCCACTTCTTCAATCCAAAATTAAGTCACAGGATTCACCAGAAAAGGTGAGAGCTGTAGATCATTTTTGCAACCTAAGACAGTAGTTACTCACAGTCACAGACCATGATCTTTGATACTAGTGGAAAAAGTACAATACAACTCAAATGACCATTGCACAAAAAAGTATGTAAAAGAGTATAGTTCCATTTTTTTCTTCAATCAATCATACAAGAAAATTGATGATGAAATACATATACACTTCCTGGCAGATTAAATTTGACCTGACAAACGGGAGCGAGTAGGCTTATCTCAATCTTTCCCATAATAAAAATATGCTGTTAAGTTTGACTTTGTATTCAAGATCTTTGAATTATATTTATTTTTCTTCGATGTAATCTCCATGGCAACACTAATCTGATATGTAATATGTGCTATTCAACAAAAAAGAAAGTAATAGGATAAAAAAGACGATTGAATTACACTGCAATACTGTCCGATTGCTTAAACTATGAAGGAAGGAGAAAATAAAAGGAACAGCCTCCATATCCAGTATAAAACCTCAGAATACAACTCAAACCTTTATTTCTCATCGAAGATGGAATTTGTAAATTGAGATTAAGCTGAGCGAACATGTATCCTTCGCTGAATAGGGGTCCTGCAAGAAGGGCAGTCCTTCATTCCCCGCTTCTCATGCAATTCATTGCATTTTGCACAAACAATTTGATGGGAGCAGGGAAGGAAAACAACTGACATTTCCTCAGTCAAGCACATTACACACTCTCTATCCAGTATAAAACCTCAGAATACAACTCAAAGCTTTATTTCTCATCGAAGATGGAATTTGTAAATTGAGATTAAGCTGAGCGAACATGTATCCTTCGCTGAATAGGGGTCCTGCAAGAAGGGCAGTCCTTCATTCCCTGCTTCTCATGCAATTCATTGCATTTTGCACAAACAATTTGATGGGAGCAGGGAAGGAAAACAACTGACATTTCCTCAGTCAAGCACATTACACACTCTCTATCACGCTGTACTTCATTGTCAGATCCCTGGGAATCCAATATCTCGGTATTAGAATGAGCATTCATGTCCCATGTAAGTGCTGGGGTTTTTGTATAACTATTAATTCTCAGTTTTGAAATCTTGTCTTCAAGGCTTCTGATATCTTCTTTGTATTTTTGTAATTCACTTTCTGACTTTAATACAAAGGCTGTTTCCTCCAATTTAGCTGAAGTTTCTATTTGTTCACGTTCATTCCTTTCAGCAGCGACCAGCGTGAGGATATCTTGTTTTCCCTTCTCTTCAAGTTTCCATCTATCCTGTAATATTTATTCTAAGTGAACCATCTGAAGTTACATATACAAACAACTCAAAATGGGCAATACTTTACTGAGAAAAAAATGTATCATAGGAAGCAACAGAAACTTCAATTGAATTGGCAAAAGGTGGAACCGCCACCCTAGCGGGCCCCTGGCCCCGGCCCCACAAGATTCCAGAAGGAGTAAATCACGGTTAATGCTGGGCAGGAAAGGTGACTGGGGGTCGAAGGAATTTTTGGCGCAGTAGACCAAGGTTTTATCCCCGTGTGCAACTGGCGACCTTCGACCCCACGACTTCATTGGCAAGCTGCAGGCACCTAACCAGCTGATCCAGCCCGTGAGGGCAAAACTTCAATTGAATTGAACCAAGTGACGGAGGAGCTACAAAAATTAATAAATTATCTGTCTCTAGCATCTAAAACACACCTGGTTCTTCCCTTGACAGTTTCCCTGGCCTAAGAATTGTTTTCCTTCTAGGATGACTTCAACGTAAGATACTAGTATTTACAAACAAATATGTATTTATATTTAAATATACACATCACAAGTGTTTGAATGAATAGGCTCTTAGATAGACATGATTTATTTACTAGTCATTATTATAATTGTGACACACTCATGCACACACACACATATATATGGCCAAATCTTATTACTTCAGTTCACTTGAGTGTTGATTACACCTTTACTCTAAACTAAAACATGTCAATTAATAATGAGTCTCAGATAGAATGCTAAAAGATATCTCAGGTACAATGATAAAAAAACGCAAGTGAAAATGATATTATTGGCTGGAAAGGGATGTTGAATACTTTCCAATGAGGCGAGTTATCAATGATTTTCTTAGTTATAAGGTTCTAGAATTGCAGCATTCTGTTACAATTTGTCCACAAATGAAGTCTGAATTCCCCCTGTAAATATAACATAACATTTGGTTCTCAAAATAGTCCTTGTGGGACAACAGAATACACAGGGAGCAGATGAGTATAATGAAGTCAACTTACTATTGCTTTCAGTTACAGCTCATGGTGTGCCATGAAATGTTACCTCATTTACAATCATTTATAACAATATAGCAATCATAGAGTATAGGCGCTTATATAATCATAGGTTACCAAGTAGTTCTCTGTTCTGTAACAAAGGAAGAGTATTAAATTAAAAAGGGGAAACAATGATTGAGACTAATGACTAGCATTCACAAAACAGAAGAAAAAAAAACAAGGACGAGTGGAAACAAGAAAGTAATGGCACAACTAAGTTGCACAATTGCAATTGATAATTACCTCACTTTGGTCATGGTACACTTTAGCTTCTTCAAACTTCCGGCTATGATGCAATAACTTCTGTTTTTCAGCTGCAAGATCCTCGGCAAGCATTATTTTTTCCTTTTCCCATGATTGCTTCTTTTTCTGTGTCCTGATTTCCCTCATAGATGCTTCTTGACAACTATTAGCTAGTTTAGTAGCACGTGCCTTAGCAACTTCCAATTCCTGCCTCAGCTTGTTGTTATCATCTTCAAGCCTCCTGGTAGTATCATTTAGCGATTCATACTGAGAACATGCTTTTGACCAAGCAAATTCTGTCTCTGCGACTTTCTTCATCATACTAACTTCCAGTGTTTCCTTTTCTTTAAGGAGATGAGCTGCTTCATCTCTTTCTTGCCTCAGGCTTTGAAGTTTAGCCTTTTCCTTGTTGAGTCTACGAGCAGCCTGCATCACCTTTTGTTGTCCCCAGTCTGTCCAGTCTTGTAGTTGGGTCTTTAACACCTCAATTCGAGCGAGTAATTTAACCAATATTTCATCTTTGGCATTCATAGGTGTCCAGTTTGAACTAGCCTGACTGTACAGAAAATTAGAAATGCAGGTCCTCCTAGTGGAGTCGGAACTACCATTTTTTCCAATCATGACATTATGACAAGTATTAATAGTACACAATAAGGAAGCATCAATGCTTGCAGGAGGCAAGGAAGGGTTCTTATTGACTGTATCCAAGCCAGTTGATACAATGTTAGATGAACCAGCAGTAAAAGAGAAGGTCTGAGTTGTAATTGATTCTGAAGAGGCCAGTTCAATTGTTTTATCCAGTTTTTGTGGAGAGGATTTTGGATTACTGATAAAACCTGAAACGGACTTATTCTTTTTGTCTAACAGAACACTAGCCAAGTTGCTAGTTTTGGTTGATCTTGAACCTGACCTATAACCATGAAGTCGACTATTCCTATCAGATTGATTTGATCGGCACCGATCTCTAGAGCTACTAGCAAGTCGTTTTTTACTTCCAGTAGGCTTTTCACGCGGAAGAGAAGATCTAGGTAGAGCATGAGAGAAGAGATTCTCCTCTAAAGATTTAGATGAAGTTAGTGGATTCTCCTCTAAAGGTTCTGAATGGCTGTATGGACCATGCACACTGCCTGAGGCATAGAACCGTGAAGAAGGTAAACCAGGGACGCTAGCCAAGCTTGAGGTTTCATTGCTAAAGGAAAGAGGAGGATGAGTTGAAGAATTTAGTTCACCAGCAGGAGCATTGCATTCTGACATGAGTGAACTAGGACCATAGGAATTACAGTTGGAATTTAACTGAACAGCGGAAGAACCTGAAATGCCACTGTATCCTGAACTACTGAAAGTGTCAGTATCCATCATGCATGCAATGGAAAGATTCATATCGCACATTAACAAGGACCACATTGCATTTCCTCTACTAATGAAAGGCCTCATCTCCATAAGCACACTAACCATGTCTTCCAATAAGGTCTTCTCCAACTTTCTAATCTGTTCAGAAGCATTCTCACTCTCAGAAACATCCACTGCTTTTCCGCTTGCTAGGTACTCCAGAGCATGTTCAGCAATACTTGCAACCGGGTCTTTACAACCATAGCAATGACCAACATTTAAGAGAGCATTAATTGCAATAGACTCTGTATACCCATAAGAAGTAATCTTTTTTATTGCATTCTTGTAAGCTGCATCCAAATTACTCAGTAGAAGCTCCTCAAGTTGTGTTTCTGTCATGCCACTCCAGTCAGTTTCTCTTACATCTTCCAAATCTAATACCTCCTTGAGACTATGAGTAAGAGCTCTACAAGTACTACACAAGCTTACATGCTTCTCAAGTTCTTGACTACTCAAAGGTTCAGCTGAAATCGTTTCATAGTCATGGTATGCACTTTCCATTAAAGAAGGATCAGGCGTGTCTAGTACTGGGGAATCTGCAGGAAATTTTCTCTTATTCCTGCTACACTTCTCTTGAGAGGATATAGCAGATGATCCAAGATCACCATTTGCGGCAACAATTGCTGCCATTCTAGCTTCGGGTAGTGACACAGATTGATATCTGTATATCAAGATTATAGAAATGATAACCCCCCTGATACATTAAATTGAACACAAACATCATTCATAAGAATCGTAAAATACAATAGCATTCAGATTTTCTCGATTATTATTGTAATGCCAAGAAACTCAGACTACCCCAAAAAAAATTGGGGGAGAAAAAATGGCAATTGAATCTTCGTCAACACATCGGTTCAGCGAACAACAATAAAAAAAATCAACGAGCGAGCAAACGAGCGCGTTTAACATAAACTTATTGAGCAAGAACCAAATTGGAACGATTTCCGACACAAAACATAACGACTTTTGAGGAAAAACACATCAGTTAGGGTAAATCTGCCCCCAATGCTCGATCGAGCGGAAAGTTTAATATTGAATTCCATAAGGTCCAATCAAGAAGAGGTGTGAATCCATCGGATGAAAACACCGTCACAGACGGGCGAAAACAAGGCAATTCGTTGCATGGACCGCCGCAATAAAGATCGGAGCTTACCAGGGTGGATCTGCCGCGGTCTAGATCGATTGGAGGATCGATCGGCGATCATAAAAGGGGGGATTGGGGGTGGATTGGGTCGCAGCACAATGGCATGGCAGCAATGGTCGCGGTATATATAGCCAATTGCAATTTTAACACTCTGTTCATTTACTTAATGACATCAGCCATTGCTATTTTTTTTTTTCATTTTCTTCTCTTCCACGCAAATTCTAATGAATTGAGATTTTTTTATTCAGATTAAATTTTAAGAATTAATTTTTTTCCCCATGTTATAATACCAAATGAAATTTATAGCTGAAAAAAAAATGTCTTTTTTATTTTGCAATATAAGCTAAAGCCTTCTTGACTGTGGCAAGGTGACAATCCTCAACTCAACGGTCATACCAGACCGTTCTAAAAATATTGAAAGGGAGTAAAATTATGGGGCGTCGCCCTCCTCCTCATGGTGGCTTCCTTCTACACCGGCACTCTGGTCTCCTCCGGCTCCTCATCCTCCGTCGCTGTCCTCGGTTCCACCACTCCCCCTCTGGTCATTCTTCCTTCACTCGTATTTTAAGGTACCGTTTCTTCCGTCCACTGACTTTATGCGGAAATCTCCTAGATCCGGTCATGTAACCGGAGATTCTTTTTGCAGGCGAAATGGGGTTCTCGAACCGAGTCGCTCTCGCACACATAACAAAGTCGATGTTGATCCCGCCGACGGGCGTCAATGTCTTCCCTACTGAGTACAACGAACACATTCCTTGTCACGATTCGAGTTGAGCTAAGTTTGATCTGAAGTTTGAACATTTCGAAGAAAGGAAGGGCTAGAGAGTCATTGTCCGCCCGTGGAGAGAAGATTGTTTTGCTTGGTGCCCCCGCCGGCTGGCTCAATATACCCATAAGGCCCTACGAGCAGGGACTATGTGTGGCGCAGCAATGTGAACCATTCGCTCCTCGCCGAGGTTAAAGGGGGGCAGAATTGGGTGCATGAGAAGGGAACCTGTGGAGGCGGTACCCACTTCAAGCATGGTGGCGGCCAGGTATATTCAGAGGAAGCTCGTCCGTTTGGACTCTTTGAGAAATCTATCTTATGTCCAGAATTCAAGTTGTGATTGCTGAATGTGCAGGCTGGGAAACATGACAACTAATGAAGCAGGTGATCAATTCACAACAAGACTTGTTCAAGTCTTGGATGTTGGTTGTGGTGTTGCCAGCTTCTCAGCTTATCTGCTTCCGCTTGATATTCACACTACTTCATTTGCTCCAAAAGATGGCCACGAGAATCAGATTCAATTTATTTTCGATAGAGGAATTGGGGCAATGATATTAATGTTGGTTGTGGTGTTGCCAGCTTCTCAGCTTATCTGCTTCCGCTTGATATTCAAACTACTTCATTTGCTCCAAAAGATGGCCACGAGAATCAGATTCAATTTGTTTTCGATAGAGGAATTGGGGCAATGATATTAATGTTGGCTACAAAAAAATATTGATTTCCTAGCAACTCATTTGAGATGATTCATTATATTGTTCGAAATGGCGTGTTGATTGGCATGAAAATGGTATTGTTTTCTCATATTCATCTTGAGAAGAGCTTTTTTGTTCAAAGTCTTTTGTATCATGTCATGAATGATAAGAATTTGGTGTCTCAATTCTTATATTTTATCCATTATATAAAGCACTCAATTAAATGATTGTTAATAAAAGAAGTGGCATTTCCTTAATTATGTTCTCATGACTTGCCAGTGAAAATCTGTTGCATTTGGCTCTACTTTCTTTTTAACCTAGTATGGATAGTTCTTAAAGTTGTTGGTTTATTTCTATCATTTTTGTCATTTCTTCATGCTATTTTAAATTATGCTAAGGGCATTACTCGAGAATTTGCTGTTTATGGCTTCTCTAATTGATGCTATTGGTATAACACTTGCATGGAAATTATACACATGATGTTTGATCCTATCTGGGAAATCAAGAAGATAACTAGCTAGAGTTATGGCTGCTGCATTAATTGAATGTAGACCTCACTCTGCTCTGTAACACAAGAAACATTAGTGCCAAGTCAGAGAAGGGGTCTCTGGCGTTGACCCTCTAACACTCAAGTCAGTCACCGGAAAGAGTGAAGAAGACGGAGTAACAGTGAGCACAAGCGTGAATAGTGAATAATGTGTACCTCCGGCAGTGCAACCTGTAGTATTATGAGGTTCCACTGGTGAAGATGGCGGATACCACCCTTTGTTCCATGTAAAAATTGACTGCACTCAGCTTAGATCATGATTGGTCGTCCATGCTTAAATTCCTGAATACGCCACTGGTGATATATGTGTGAGCTCCATCTTTAAGTTTGATGAGAATCTTACCAACGCCTCTTACTTGGATTTTGGATGCGTCTCCAAACGATACTTGCCCATTCACGATTTCATCTAACTCGGCAAACATATCTTTACGCCCGCTAGGGACGGATCCAAAAAAAACAGATGGACTGGGCTATATATATAAAAGGGTTGGGATAAATAAAAAAATTTATAAAAAATTAATATGTAATAATTTTATTAGTAAAAATATAATAAATTAGAATAAATAATAAAAAAGTATTGCCATTCATATTAAATTAATTTTAGACTTCTTGAATTTTCAAGATCTTATTTAATTATTAAACATATTTAAAATTTTAAATACCAGACCTAGGTCATTG
Source organism: Zingiber officinale (assembly GCF_018446385.1). Classification (NCBI taxonomy): domain Eukaryota; kingdom Viridiplantae; phylum Streptophyta; class Magnoliopsida; order Zingiberales; family Zingiberaceae; genus Zingiber; species Zingiber officinale. The sequence goes on along the minus strand of NC_056004.1, from coordinate 34,323,891 downwards.
ACACAAGGAATTGGAGAAAAATAAATAAATAAAAAAATACTTTAGAAAGATGTCTTCTCTCTAGACATTAAAGTTATAATGTTGCAGTGCGTACGAAGAGATGCCACTTAGAAAAGTAGTGTCTCCATATCTGGTTGTCTTAATTAATTATATTCTATGAAAAAGGCCTTCGTAAGCTTCCACCCTTACCTTCCGGCAGCTCCGACAAGCCAGGATCTGACGACTCCCACGGGCCACAGGGACCAGCAGATGGATTAAACTGAGCTTTTCTCCTGCACCAAAGTGGCGGAGGACGCGACCAAGTTCGCCTTCGGCAGCATTGCTAACAAGGTCGATAAGTCTTCCACTGCCGGAGCGCCCTCTGACTTGCTCAGTGTCGTGTCTCACTAGAAGATCGAGGAAAATAGTTACGGATGACGTATTTGAAACAATGGTGAAGAGTGAAGAAACAGAAGTTGCTGTCACCTTGAAGACGAAGGAAGCGGTGCGAAATCAGAGGAAGCAGAAGCTCAGAAGAGGTGGCTTGGAAGTAGAGATGGTTCTCAAATAGGGCTGGGCTACAACCCAGTACAACTCGTACATAAATCCGTCTCTGACGCCCGCACATATGATTGCTTGCCTCGGAGTCTAAGTACCACAAATTCTTGTTTGTGGAATCTCCATCCTTTCTTGTTAGCAAAAATACATCATTGTCATTGCTTTCTTTTTATGCGTAATTAGCATTCCCTTGCACATTGTTAGAGCGACATTCCGTTGCATAATGTCCAAATTTGTTGCAAGTATGACATCTTACATTTCTTTTGTCATACTTTTGGTCTCTACCTTGATTGTTGTCTTTACTTCTTCCTCGACCTCGAGCAAAGCCCCTGCCACGGCCTCTACCTCGGTCATGTCCACGGAAGTCACCACGACTACCGTCGTTTTCTGGCGAACCTTCGGTCTTTGACTCTTCTTTTTGGTCAATAATCGTGAGCTTGGTTTGTAGAGCATGCTCCATTGGTTCTCTCCGTCTTCTTTGCATTCTTGCTTCATGAGCTTATAGAGAGCTTAATAGTTCTTGCACCTTCATTTCTTTCACATCTTTTGATTCTTCTATGGTCGCAACTACATAGTCATAACTTGGCTCCAACGAGCGTAGAATTTTCTCTACGACGCGACTATCTTCAATGTCATTGCTATTTCTTTTCAATTGGTTGACAATAACCAATACTCTTGTAAAGTAGTCTGATACATTTTCAGATTCTTTCATCTCTAACGATTCAAATTCCTCTCTCAGGATTTGAAGGCGAATACTTTTTGCTCTTTCATCATCTTTGTATGTTACTTGTAAGATCTCCCGTGCCTTTTTGGAAGTTGTAGATTCGACTACTTTCTCAAAAGTAGCTTCATCAAGAGCTTTATAGATAAAGAAAAGAGCTTTCTTATATTTTCTCTTTTGTTTTGCCATTGCCATCCTCTATGCCTCCGTTTGGTCGATTCCTTCTTGAGGCGCTTTATAGCCTCTTTCAACGATATCCCACAAGCCTTCGCTCTCCAGTAAGACACTCATTTGGATACTCCAATTACCATGCTTCAAATCAACAAGACGAGGGATAAGAAGCATTGACATGACTCTGATACTACTTTGTTGAAAAAAAATTATTGGAGAAGAAATAAATGAAATTATGGAAGAGGCGGAGAATCTCTACGTAGAATAGGAGGAGAATAAAACAAAAACTAAACTTACCTTATTAATTGAAAAATGTACATATTTATATGTTTATTGGATAAACACTAATAATCTAGATTTTTTTTTAAATTCTATCTCCACGAGACTCTTATCCTTATTATGACACCTCATCAAATTCTATCCTATCACAAACTCTCATCAATAATTGTCACCTCATCATTCTATCTTCATAAACTTTTATCAAGAACTTTATCTCTAAAAATAAAGTTTAATTCCCAACAGATAGAGCATCAGAGAGAGCGAGAGGCTTAAACAAGAATGGAATAGAAAAGTGATATGTTCCAGGTTTTCGTTGCCGCTCACCCTTGTGCGATGATTGAGTAGGGAGGCCAACGCGAGGCCGTCCTGTTGCTTGCGGGCGAGTGCAAGGTTGCTCGCATGCTCACTTGCTATGGCTCCCCACTGCTCACCTATTGTGGTGCACATGGTGCCAACACGCACAAGCAGAGAACAGATGTGAGCTTTTCATCCGATTTTGGGAGGATGAAAAAAAATAAAAAATTGATCCACGGATGGATTCAAGAATCCATCTGTCCATTATTTAATAAGAAGTAAACAACGAAAAGGACGATTAATCCATTATTTATCACACACACGTGTTGCATATGTAATATAAATATATAATACATAGTGTCACATACTCATAAATTGGATTGGTAAGGGTATCACAGTGTCATACAGTAACGGACTCTCCCTATTAAAAAAAATAATTTAAATTTTTATATCAAACATTAAACTTATAAGAATAAATATTATACTTGATCTTAACTAAAAAGTCGAGAAATACACGTTTTCTAATGTCATTGACCTAAGTTATTTATAGAAGCTTCTCTATTTCCGATGTTACCAATCCTAAGATTTGGGACTAAAAAAACCCATGACAGTGTATAATTTTTTATATTAAAAATAATAAAAAAATTACTAATAAATTTTAAAATCATTTTCAGTATGAAAAAAAATATTCATATGTGATCCTGTCCGAAAGCTGAATCAACGGACGCTGGGCACGTGGCGCTCTCCAAGCTGCCGACGTAGATCTGCGGACTATCCGCCCGGACCTCCGACGCTGGGCACTTGCAAAGAAGTCGGGCCGGGAAGAAAGTGGCTCCAGGAATCGTAGAATGCTTACCTCCGTCGAAGGATGAGAGCCTTTATATAGGGGTGTGGAGAAGCGGGTGCCCACATACCGAGGTGTACACGTGTCTTCAGCCCATACCTGAGTAAAGGCCTGTCAGTGAGCTTACCTGATCCCATACTGCTACAGTCCAAGCACGTCTTCAATGGGACATCGGAACCCCTGGTCGTAAGATTTGGAGTATGGCCGAATTATAGAGCATGCCTGCTGTCAGAAGATGTCCCTTGTCCTTTTCTCCTTACTCCCTGTCGGGCGTCCGACCGGCCAGCATCCGACTTACGTCCGGCCGATCATATATAGTGGTCTACTTGGGAGATTCTTGATAACGTGTTCTGTGGAAACTGTTAGCAGTATGCTACCTTACGTCTTTGGCCAAGCGTGACATCCGCTCGGCCCTGCGATCCTGTTTAATGAGCGTCGGAACCCCGACTCCTGTCGGGGCGCCTTTTGTCATCAGTCAGACACCGGTCGACCGGTCAGCCGGTTGGTCCACCCTTATCCGGTCGGCCTATCGGTCCACCCTTTTCTTGGATTTCCGGTCGGGCCATCCTTCTCCGGTCAGTCACCTGGCCTTTTGACTTCCACGTGGCATTGACTCCCCAGAACGGGGGTCCCCTGTTCTTACCGCCGGATCACTTGCCTCCCCTTCAAGTCTAGTCGAAGGAGGCGATTAGTCCGACTGACTGGACTGCGAGTCTAGCCGGGCGGCGCCTGCGTGGCATTATCCTCCGCTCGGCCTACCACAGGGATGACCTTGAGGTTAGTCAACAGCCACATCCCTTGAACCTCCTCGTAATCTGTGTCAATCTTCGACATTAAGGCTGAGCATGCGCTCATTAAATGCTTCGAATGGCTGAATGCCACGTGGCGCACTGTCGTCATCATATGGCGGCGGCGGCGTGGTGCTTTGATGGGATCGAAGCGGTTCGAAATGGACGGTACGATGCACGCTTTGATTCCCGTGACTTGGATCCAATGGTGGAGGCCGCCCGGCCTCCGCCCTATAAAATCTTCGTTTTCTCCTCCGTCGCCTTACCCCTTCTTTCGCGTGCTCCCAGTTATCTCTCGCGTTCTAGAGCTCCGGCGATTGTATTCTCCTGCTTCCGTCGATCCCAGGTGTTCTTCCTTCGATCCTTCTTTTTCCCGTAAGATTCTCCTCTTTTCTTTCTCGCTTCCTGTGCTTTCTTTGCATTTCTTTCCCCAGTTTCCGCTTCTAGGGAACTCTTTTCGCTTGCTGCCGTCTTCCTTCTATCTTTCTGCCTTTTTGATTTCTCCCGCTCGGATCATGGCTAGTTCTTCTCATCCTGAAGACCAGTCCCTCGGCCCATGGTATACTACCATGCAATCCCGATTCGACCAGCGTGACTTTGATGTTCTGACAGACAATTTTGAAATCCCTAATGATTTTGAACTTCTTTTGGCTGGTCCCTCCGCTCGGCCACACAGGCCGCCTCGCGGAGCTTTCTGTGTCTTCCGCGACCAGTTTACTGCCGGTCTGCGTTTCCCTGTACATCCTTTTATTATAGATGTTTGTAACTTTTTCGGTGTTCCGCTCGGCAGTCTAGTACCCAACACTTTTCGCCTTCTCTGCGGGGTTGTTGTTTTGTTCAAAATCCACAACATCCCCCTCCGACCGGACGTCTTTTTTTATTTTTATTACCCCAAGCAGTCCGAGCCGGGCACCTTCATGTTCCAAGCTCGGCCCGGCCTAGTCTTCTTTAACAAACTGCATTCTTCCAATAAACATTGGAAGGAGTATTTTTTCTATATCCGTATGCCCGATCAGGCCAACTTCCCAACCAAGTGGCAGGTCAACCTACCCCCCACTCCCGAGCTGAAGAAATTCAAGACCCGACCGGATTACCTCCATGTTGCAAACATGCTAGCCGGTCTACGGCTCGACATCAATAAGCTTCTTCACGAAGGAGTGATGTACATCTTCGGTCTGAGTCCCATGCGGACACCCCTTCCGAGCAGCTTCGGTAAGAATTTAACTTGGGCATATACTTTGATTGCTAATTGATTTCTCTTCTTTCCTATGCAGCGGACATCGTCATGGAGTCGGTAATGACCGGCGTTCTGAAGAGAAAGGCGGCGACGCTCGAAGCCGCGACAGCAAAGGAAATGGAGGCGCTCGGCATCCAGCCGGTCGGCTCGCACGAAGAAGAGAGCGGGACACATGCCGGGGAGTCGGCCGCTCAGGCTTCTCTCCCAGAGCCAGCGGCTGGGGCAACCCTCAGCCAAGAGCCCTCCGCTCGGGGTGACGGCTCAGCTCCAGAAGAAGAGCAGCCTCACCCGAAAAGGCGCCGAGTGGAGACTCCCGTCCGCTCAGCCACGTCTGCTGTTCAACCCTCCGCCCGAGCCACTACAAGTGTTCGCAGAAAGGCTCCGGAGATCGAAGCCATTTCGTCCGATCGGACTCCTTCGGAATGGGACGAGCCGGAGGCCCCTATTGAAGCCGTTCCAGTCATCACCCTTCCGCCCTCTCAACCAGTCAAGCGTTCAACCATCCACTCTCAGTTTTCGGCGCCGACCTCTGATCCTCTTCCGGATGCCGGTCGGACGACCCCAGGTCATGGCCGCACAATACGAGTCACTCTTCATCTTCCAACTGAAGAACTGCTAACAGAGGCCGACCAACCGACAGCGCTCGAGCATACCATCACTTTGAAGGGCCCACTAGCTGAGATGTGGGCCAACGCTCGGGCACGCGTCGCTCTCATCTCCCTCCGAAATTTAGCCAATAGCCATATGCAGCAGGCCACGGGGGTAAGTTTATTTTCTCCGAGTTTTGTATGCATTCCTTCCGATCGGCTAATAACAACTTCTTATTTCTTTTGTCAGAGATGGGTGGAGGAGATTGCTGTCTCCAACCGCCTGGCCTTGGTAGATGAAGAACTAAGGCAACTGAAGGCGGTCGTCGGTCCGTCCGGCTCTAAAGGCCCCTCCTATTCTGAGCTGCAAAAGGAGCTGAAGAAAGCTCAAGATTTGCTGGCGGCCGACCAGAAAAAGACGGCCGATCAGGCCCATGCCTTGGCCGAGTCCGAGCGACAAGTCAAGTCGCTCGACACCAAAATAACCTTGGCCACCACTCGAAAAAACACGGCCATTTCCGACTTGGAGAAGAAGAACGTGGAGGCTCGGGGCCTGGAGCTGAAGATAAAGGAGCTGATGGAGCAGCTTGATAGAGAGAAGGCGGGCCGCTCGGCCGACGCGGATAAGCTTCAAAATCTGCAGGATTCCCTTACTGCCTCTCAGGCGGCCCTCAAAGAATATCAAGAGGCCGAGCCGAGTCGAGTCGCTGCCCTAAGACAGAGCTACATTCGCTCGCCCGAATTCTCGGAGAAAATCTGTGAGCGGATGTACACAGCCTTCGACTTAGCTATGACCGCCACCACCACTTATCTGAAGTCTAAGGGTCTTCTTCCGGACTCCACCACTATCCCGGCCGGTGATCAAGTGGCGCTCCTGGACAACATTCCCAAGGATCTTTACGATTATATAGAGTAGATATTTTCATATGTAACTCGGTCGCTCGGCCAAAAACGATCCTTTTTTGTACTTAGGCCGCTCGGCCTAAAGTTTTATTTTTAATGCAAGGCTTTCCTTTCGCGTACTTTGTCTTTTTGCTAGTCCATGTGTGCATCCGAAAAGGATTTTTACGAAGTATTTGGCATGACCCTTCTGCTCGGCTAAATATGTAATACTTCGAATACGTAACATTCCGCTTTGATAGCAGAGATCATTCGCTAGATGCTGCTGAAGTACCTTTGGGTACTGAGCCGAGCGGAACGCAGAGACGGTCGAACAATACTGACGACGAGTTCCTTGGACACCCACATCCTTTTTATTGCCCTCATCCGCTCGGATGATTTATAGACGCCGGCTCGTCTCTCGATATTTAACGTCGGAGCTCGACGATCTTCCGCTCGGATGATTTATAGACGCCGGCTCGTCTCTCGATATTTAACGTCGGAGCTCGACGATTAGACGCCGGCTCGTCTCGATATTTAACGTCGGAGCTCGACGGTCTTCCACTCGGATGATTTATAGACGGCGGCTCTCGATATTTAACGTCGGAGCTCGACGGTCTTCCGCTCGGATGATTTATAGACGCCCGCCTCTCGATATTTAACGCCGGAGCTCGACGGTCTTCCGCTCGGATGATTTATAGGCGCCGGCTCGTCTCGATATTTAACGTTCGACTGCGTTCTTCCGCTCGGATAATGTATATCATTCGCTCGTCTCGATATTTAACCTCGGGTGCTGGGCCGAGCGGACGATAGAGACGCGCTCTCGATATTTAACGCGAGTTTCTGGGGCAACTGCCTCCCTTTTATGGGCATCTTCCGCTCGGATGATTTATAGACGCCGGCTCGTCTCTCGATATTTAACGTCGGAGCTCGACGGTCTTCCGCTCGGATGATTTATAGACGCCGGCTCGTCTCTCGATATTTAACGTCGGAGCTCGACGGCCTTAAAGGCTAACTTTAACACAGCCGCTCGGCGAACACATTAGCCATCCTTTGAATCATTTTTGCTTCCTGCATTACAAGGACATGGGCGACCAAAATATACACAAAAATGAGTTACATCCGTGCACCTTTCACCCAGCTCGATAAGGCTGGAGATGATTCGCGCTCCATGGCCTATCCAGTTGTCGCCCGTCTTCATCCTCCAAATAATAAGCGTCCGAGCGGAGCTTTTCGATGATTTTGAAGGGGCCCGCCCAAGGAGCTTCTAGCTTGCCGACGTCGCCGACCGGCTTGACTTTTTTCCAGACAAGGTCGCCGACTTGGAATAATCTGGGTATTACGCGCCGGTTGTAGTTTTGCTTCATCCGTTGACGGTACGCCATCAGCCGGACGGACGCCCCTGGCTCTCTCTTCTTCGACCAAGTCCAACTCCATGTTCCTCCGTTCGGCGTTGTCATTATCATAATTCTGGATTCGAGCGGACTCGACGCCAACTTCGACAGAAATAACCGCTTCGCCGCTATACACCAGATGAAAGGGCGTGACGCCAGTTTCTTCCTTTGGGGTCGTTCGGATGGTCCAAAAGACGCCTGACACTTCATCCACCCAGCTACCTCCCATATGGTCGAGCCGAGCCCGTAAAATGCGAAGAATTTCCCGATTGGCTACTTCGGCTTGACCATTGCTTTGGGGATATGCCACGGACGTGAAGTGTTGTTCGATGCCGAAGCTTTTGCACCAATCTTCGAGCAATTTTCCTGTGAACTGCTGCCCGTTGTCGGAAATAAGTCGACGAGGGATGCCGAACCGACAGATGATGTTCTGCCAGATAAACTTCTTGACCATCTGCTCGGTGATCTTGGCTAGCGGCTCGGCTTCCACCCATTTGGAAAAATAATCGACTGCCACTAGTAAAAATTTCCGTTGCCCGGTCACCATAGGAAATGGACCCACAATATCCATTCCCCATTGGTCGAAGGGACAGGACACAGTGACTGCTTTCATTTCTTCTGTCGGTCGGTGTGAGAAATTATGATACTTCTGACAAGAGAGGCATGTCGAGACAGTCCGAGCGGCGTCTGTTTGCAGGGTTGGCCAGAAGTATCCGGCCAGCAGTATCTTTTTAGCCAGCGATCGCCCGCCCGGATGTCCTCCGCATGATCCTTGGTGCACTTCTTGGAGGATGTATGCCGCATCTTTCGATCTCACGTATTTCAACAACGGGCGGGAGAAAGCCTTCTTGTAGAGTTGATCTCCAATAAGTGTGAACCGACCGGCCCTTCTCCTGAGAAGTTGGGCTTCATGGTGCTCAGATGGCCTAGCTCCCGAGCGGAGAAACTCCATGATGGATGTCCTCTAATCACTTGGGAATGTGAGAGCTTCCATCCGGTCGACGTGCGCCACCAAAGATACTTGTTCAATTGGCGACTGGGTGACGAACGACGTTATTGCACTTGCAAGCTTGGCTAACTCATCGGCCGCTTGATTTTCCGCTCGGGGTATATTTTGGATGATGACCTCTCTGAAATTGGCTTTGAGCTTCTCAAAGGCTTCAGCATAGAGTTTGAGCCGAGCGTTGTTAATATCAAAAGTACCAGAGAGCTGCTGAGCGGCCAACTGAGAGTCTGAATGTATAGTCACCCGTCCGGCTCCTACATACCGAGCTGCCTGCAAACCAGCTATGAGGGTTTCATACTCAGCTTCATTGTTTATAGCTCTATAATCCAGCAGGACGGATAAGTGCATCTTCTCTTCTTGTGGAGACAACAATAATACACCAATACCGCTCCCGAGCCGAGTGGACGATCCGTCTACAAATATCTTCCACATGGCTTCGGGCTCTGGCCTTTGTATTTCGGTGATAAAATCCGCCAAGGACTGCGCTTTTATCGCCGAACATGGCTGGTATTGAATGTCGAATTCGCTCAACTCCGTTGTCCATTTGATGAGTCGTCCGGACGCTTCTGGATTTAGTAATACTCGTCCGAGCGGGCTATTAGTTTTGACAATTATGGTATGCGCCAGGAAGTATGGGCGAAGGCGCCGAGCGGCGAGGACCAGAGCGAAGGCCAACTTCTCGAGCCCGGTGTAGCGAGATTCAACATCTTTTAAAATGTGGCTCAGGAAATATACAGGCTGCCCTCCACTCGCCCTCACTAGTGCCGAGCCGACTGCTTGCTCGGTTGAAGACAAGTAGATACAAAGCGGCTCACCCGCAGTTGGCTTGGCTAGTACCGGGAGAGAATTCAAATATGTCTTCAAATCTTTGAACGCCCGATCGCATTCTTCGTCCCAATGAAACTTGGTGGCTTTGCGCAAGATTTTGAAGAAAGGTAGGCTCCGGTCGGCGGTTTTGGAGATGAACCTGGATAGAGCAGTTATCTGACCGGTCAATCGCTGCACTTTCCTCAGATTTCTTGGAGGCGGCATATCTTGTAGAGCTTTCACCTTGCTGGGATTTGCTTCGATACCCCGCTCGGTCACTATGTAACCCAAGAAACGCCCTCCTTTTGCTCCGAACAGGCACTTCTGAGGGTTTAGTTTGACTCCATATTTTTGTAGCGTTTGGAAAGTTTCCTCCATGTCTTCAAAGAGATCGGCCGCTCGGACAGACTTGATGAGAATGTCGTCCACGTATACTTCTAGGTTTTGCCTGATCTGCTCTTTGAACACTTTGTTCATCAGGCGCTGATATGTGGCTCCCGCATTTTTCAATCCGAACGACATCACATTATAGCAATATGTTTCGTCGGCGGTGACGAAACTAACCTTTTCTTGGTCTTTACGGGCGAGCGGCACTTGATGATAGCCCTGGTAAGCGTCGAGCATACATATCAGCTCGCAGCCAGCTGTGGAGTCCACCAATTGATCGATCCGGGGCAAAGGATAAAAATCTTTCGGGCAAGCTTTGTTGAGATCCCGAAAATCTATGCACACTCTCCACTTGTTGCCCCGCTTGGAGACTAACACCACGTTCGCCAGTCAGCTCGGGAACTGAACCTCGCGTATATGGCCGGCCTCCAGAAGCTTCTCAACCTCCTCCCGGATGATGACATTCTGCTCGGCGCTGAAATCCTTTTTTCTCTGCTTCACCGGCCGAGCGTCCGGTCGGACATGTAGCTCGTGTTGCGCTATGCTCGGCGAAATTCCGGGCAGCTCGTGCGTTGACCAGACGAAGACATCACAGTTTCTCTGGAGGCATTTGATCACTTCTTGTTTCTGGCTTTCCTCCAGATCGGCCACAACGAACGTTGTGGCTTCTGATCGGGTCGGTGAATCTGCACTTCCTCTTTTTCTTCATAAACTAAAGAGGGAGGCTTTTCAGTTATAGCGTTCACCTCGATCCGTGGCGACTTCCGAGCGGAATTGGATTCTGCTCGGACCATCTCGATGTAGCATCGCCGAGCTGTTAGTTGATCTCCTCGTACTTCTCTCACTTTGTCCTCGACGGGGAACTTGATCTTCTGGTGGAAGGTGGAGACGGCCGCTCGGAACTCGCTGAGCGCCGGTCGTCCCAAAATAACGTTGTATGATGAGGGAGAGTCAACCACTACAAAGTTTGCTGTCCGCATCCTCCTGAGCGGCTCTTCTCCCAGTGAGATAGCCAGTCGGATCTGTCCGACCGGCAGGACTTCATTGCCCGTAAACCCGTATAGAGGGGTTGTCATAGGCAGCAGCTCGGCTCGATCAATTTGTAGTTGATCGAATGCCTTTTTGAATATGATATTGACCGAGCTTCCTGTGTCAATAAAAATACGGTGAATAGTATAATTGGCTATTACCGCTTTGATGAGAAGAGCATCGTCGTGGGGGACTTCGACCCCTTCCAAGTCCTTGGGCCCGAAACTAATTTCGGGTCCGCTCGCCCGTTCTTGGCTGCAGCCGACCGCATAGACCTGGAGCTTCCGGACGCTCGCCTTCCTTGCTCGGTTGGAATCTCCTCCGGTCGGACCACCAGCTATGATGTTGATCTTGCCTCGAGAAGTATTACTTCTATTTTCCTCTTCCCGAGCGGACAGTCGGGACTGTTCTCTAGACATTCGGCGATTCTCCCGCCTTGGAGAGCGATGCCGATCGGGAGTCTGTTGTTGTCGCCTATCAGCTTGAGTCCGCTCGGCCTCATGAGCTCTCTGTCGCCTATCGGATGAGGGCGATCCTCGACCACCACTCCGGGGAACGGGATGAGCAATCAAGCGAAGACTTCGACAATCCCTTGTGTTGTGCGTATCAGTCCGGTGGAAAGAGCAGAACATTAGGGTCCATTTCTTCTTTGGCTTGGGCCGAGCGGTAGCTACCTCTTGCACATGGGACCTAGCATGAGGGGAGCGGATTGCTTCGGCCCTTGGTCCTCTGGGTGGTTGAGCAGCGTGCAGATTCCGCTCGGCAGGAGTAGCCCGCTCGGTTGGAGTTTCTTTTTTCCGGGCTGCTTGGGCTTCCTCTACGTTGATGTATTCGTTGGCCCGGTGTAGCATGTGGTCATTGTTGGAGGATCGGTGGCCGGCTTGAAGGGGGTTGGATAGACGACACCCCCAAATACTCGCTTTCACCCTACACTTGTTAGTGCGCAACGGAAATACAAACTAATACAAACAAGTAGAAAGCTAAACACTATAAGAAAGAGCAAGCAAACCGCTAACACATTCGTTTAACGTGGTTCGGAGATTAGGGCTCCTACTCCACGGCTTGTCCTTGAGGTGGACGATCCCTATCCGTCGGTGGATTAGCCCCCGGCAAACTCCGGCTATCTCAAGTCGCTCCTTGTGGGTGGAGAAACCTCACCACAAACTCACCAAGACCTCTTGGATTACACAAGCACTTGAGAACTCTTGTGACTACTAATTAGGCTTTAACCAAGTCTAATTTCGTCGCCTTGGCCGGCCATACCAACCTCCTTCTTATAGAGCTTGGAACAAATCAGAACCTGATTTGCCCGTTACCAGTCGACTGGTCCTTGCACCAGTCGACTGATGCCAGCCCAACAACTCTCCAACGGCTATCTACCAGTCAACTGATCCCAGCCATTTCGGGCACAGAACCTCTCTGTGCTCACCCCCAGTCGACTGGTTCCAGTACCAGTCGACTGGTACAACCCTAAACTTAGGGTTTCCCATCCCGAGTACATTTCTCTCGGACCCTCACGACTCACTTGACTCTTCTTTGCAGCCTTGACCTCTTGCCTTCAAGCCTACTTCCTTTGGCTCTCGTCCCTCGGATGCATCCAAGCCCGCGGCTCGTCCCAATGCCATCCTTCGCGTATGCCTCGAAGTCGCTTCCCTCGGCCCTTGTCCTTGCTGCCTTGTCCACGGTCCCTCAGATGCATTCAAGCCCGCGGCTTGTCCTCAATGCCATCCTTCATCGGACCCGAAGCCGTCAACCTGAGTCACATGTGTCACCCGCAGTCCTGCACAACTCAAGTACACATATCAAATAACGAGGGTAAACCTAACTTAAACACTTTGCCCAAACACCAAAACACATGGTCCCACGAACCATTGGGATTGCTCCAACAATCTCCCCCTTTTTGGTGTTTGGCAATACGTTTAAGTTAGGGAAAACATATAGCAAACAAACATGCTAAAACAATGGACTTACGATGCCAAGGCTACACACTTGGACTTACACCGCCGAATGGACTTACGTTGCCAAGGCTACACACTTGGCAATCGCCGAATGGACTTACGATGCCAAGGCTACACACTTGGACTTACACCGCCGAATGAACTTACGTTGCCAAGGCTACACACTTGGCAACCGCCAAAACAAAATGCAAACATGCATTGGAACTTATCACAAGGCTCCCCTTACACCTAAGCTCCCCGTTGAGCTAGGATTTTATCACAAGGTTTTTTTTAAGAACCTATCACAAGGCTCCCCCTACGCAAAGGCACCAAAGGTTTTCCCAACTAAACCTTACTTCTCCCCCTTTGCCTAACATCCAAAAAGTTCTCCAACAATATCTCAATTGTTGAAAACTTATCATCCAAACTGACCCTAAACTCATGTATTAATCCCCCTTGGATCCCATACATCTAAGCGAGTTGACATGGTCACAAACCAATGCTGAAAATAATTTCAGACTGGTATCAGTCGACTGCCCTAAGTGTCAGTCGACTGCCCCCTTCGACACAACCTTACAGAACCATTCTGTGGTCGAAAAACACTGTTACCAGTCTGCAAAAATCAGTCTTTTTAGGCCAACTTCAGAAATGCACCAGAAATTCCCTAGACCTCCAAAAATTCCCAAATTTTGTGGAGAGGTCTATTGTACCCTTGTCTACTTGGGAAAAATACATTACAAAATGTATCTATTACCAATCCCAAGATTGACACAAAATCCAAAACTAGCTAAATGGTTCAATTGAACCTTGACCTAAAGTCCTAGTTTTGGCTTCCTCTTGATGTATTTGCCCATACCAACCCATAATGCATCCCTAGCATTGGTTTATATGACATCTATACATCCATAACCAATTATCATGCAATATGACCCTCAATGTCATATTTCTTGCATGAAACACAATCCATGTGTGCCAAATCCCCAGGTTTGAGACTCAAGTCCGTCTCTAAACCATTTGACACACTCCATGGCTCCTCTAGACTCCCAAGTAAAAGTCACCTGAGATCCATTGGCCATGGGTCCCAAATTGACTCTTGGAGCTCCCCCTAGAGCTCTTTACCTTAGTCACCTCCCTAGGTGACTCATCTATTGTGACCAAACCACAATGATGTCCCTTAGAAGATCTCCTTATCTTCTTGACCTTGAACACATCATCCTTGCCATAATCATATGCAACCCTAGCATACTTCTTATCATTGGCTTTAGATGACTCTCCCTTGCCCTTATCATGTGTCACCCTAGCACATGGTCTCCTTTTGACCTTGGAGGGACTAGATCGGTATCCCAAGCCCGATCTATCATTGTTGGGTTTTTGGCTACCCAACACCATACTTAATCCCTTAGATCCAATAGTGAATCTCTTAAGGAATTTCTCTAAACCATCAAGCTTTGCCTTCAAAGCTTGATTCTCCCTTTCTAGGTTCCTAACCCTAGAGTCAACATGTCCACCTTGGACATTCCTAGACCTACCCTTTCTAGGCATATGTCTTCCCTTCTTGGGATTAATGCCTTGGGTCTCCTTAGGTCTACCATTTCTAAATTTATCATGCATAGATTTCCTAGGGTTATGATCTACATTTACCCTATTCCGATCATGATATCTGAAACCAAAATTTTGCATGGGCATATAATGATTAACATTATTTTTCCTAGCATGCATGGAGGAGTTTAAATTTGAATTAACCTTCAAGTTAGGGTATACCTCCCTTACCCTTGAAGCTCCCCCTTGACTTGAGCTCCTCTTCTTCTTCTCCCACTTCTTTAGATGCTCCAACTTCTTGAACTCTCCCTTCCTCGAGCATCTTGTGTGGTAGTGTCCAAGTTCTCCACACGTGAAGCATCTAATGTGCTTCTTCTCCTTCTTCTTCCTACAACTCAAATTAGATTCTAAAGAGATTGAATTGAGTTTAGGAGATACCTTCTTCTTACCCATTGGACACCTACTCTTGTAATGCCCCTTCTCATTGCACCCGAAGCATATTATATGGTCTTTTGACTTCACTTCGATGGAGGTGCTCACTAGGTTGGCCACTTCCAAGACCTCTTCTTCTTCTTCACTTACCTTGGAATTTTCTTCAATTCTTGAGGATGTAGATGATGCCTCATCTTCCTTCTCCTCCTCGGATGTTGAGCATGACTCAACTTCCGGTTGCTCCTTCTCCTCTTCTTGAGCTACTAAGCCCATCTCCTTGGGCTCCACATCCGATTGGTCCTTCTTCTCCTCTTGGACCACTTCATCACTTTCTTCGGATTTTTCTTCTTCTTCTTGTGTAGGCAAAAATTCCTCCCATGGAAATTTCTTCACTTTGCTCCACAATTCATGGGCGTTCTCATATTTACCTACACCACTTATCACATTAGGAGGCAATAAATCAATTAAAATTGCTATTACCTTTGAGTTTGCCTCCGATCGTGAGGTTTGCTCCTCCGTCCAATGTCGTGTTCGGAGCTTCTTCCCTTTCTTGTCTTTAGGGACTTCAAACGGGTACTTGATCACCATCATGGTGTCCCAATCCGTGTTGAAGAAGACTTCCATCTTCATCATCCAAAATGTGATGCCCCAAGGCTTCCTCCTTCAAACTTTGGAGGGACAATCAACCCGTCCATCTTCTTATGAGTTGCTCTTCTCGGCGGTTAGTCCGATGAAGTGCGTCCTCGCTCTGATACCACTTGTTGGAGGATCGGTGGCCGGCTTGAAGGGGGTTGGATAGACGACACCCCCAAATACTCGCTTTCACCCTACACTTGTTAGTGCGCAACGGAAATACAAACTAATACAAACAAGTAGAAAGCTAAACACTATAAGAAAGAGCAAGCAAACCACTAACACGTTCGTTTAACGTGGTTCGGAGATTAGGGCTCCTACTCCACGGCTTGTCCTTGAGGTGGACGATCCCTATCCGTCGGTGGATTAGCCCCGGGCAAACTCCGGCTATCTCAAGTCGCTCCTTGTGGGTGGAGAAACCTCACCACAAACTCACCAAGACCTCTTGGATTACACAAGCACTTGAGAACTCTTGTGACTACTAATTAGGCTTTAACCAAGTTTAATTTCGTCGCCTTGGCCGGCCATACCAAGCTCCTTCTTATAGAGCTTGGAACAAATCAGAACCTGATTTGCCCGTTACCAGTCGACTGATGCCAGCCCAACGACTCTCCAACGGCTATCTACCAGTCGACTGATCCCAGCCATTTCGGGCACAGAACCTCTCTGTGCTCACCCCCAGTCGACTGGTTCCAGTACCAGTCGACTGGTACAACCCTAAACTTAGGGTTTCCCATCCCGAGTACATTTCTCTCACACTCGGACCCTCACGACTCACTTGACTCTTCTTTGCAGCCTTGACCTCTTGCCTTCAAGCCTACTTCCTTTGGCTCTCGTCCCTCGGATGCATCCAAGCCCGCGGCTCGTCCCAATGCCATCCTTCGCGTATGCCTCGAAGTCGCTTCCCTCGGCCCTTGTTCTTGCTGCCTTGTCCACGGTCCCTCAGATGCATTCAAGCCCGCGGCTTGTCCTCAATGCCATCCTTCATCGGACCCGAAGCCGTCAACCTGAGTCACATGTGTCACCTGTAGTCCTGCACAACTCAAGTACACATATCAAATAACGAGGGTAAACCTAACTTAAACACTTTGCCCAAACACCAAAACACATGGTCCCACGAACCATTGGGATTGCTCCAACAGTCATAGTCTCGAGGCGGCTTCCGAATGAGTGATCGGAAGAAATCCTCATCCACTAGGCCTTATGTGAAGGCATTCATCATGGTCTCCGAGGTGGCCGTTGGAATATCCATGGCCACCCTGTTGAACCGCTGGATGTAGGCTCAGAGCGATTCGCGGGCTTCCTGTTTGATGGCAAACAGGCTGACACTAGTCTTCTGATAGCGCCGACTGCTTGCGAAGTGATGGAGGAAAGCTGTTCGGAAGTCTTTGAAGCTTGAGATAGATCCGTCCGGTAATCTTCGAAACCACCGTTGAGCCGATCCAGAGAGGGTGGTGAGGAAAACCCGACACTTCACCCCATCTGTGTATTGATGAAGAGTAGCCGTGTTATCGAACTTACTCAAATGATCATCCGGGTCGGTGTTTCCACTGTGTTCACCGATCCCCGGAGGCACATAGTGCTTTGGCGGAGGGTCCTTCAAGATGGCCTCTGAGAACTGACGATTGACCCGCTCGGGCGAGGCGTCCGCTCGGGGGGCTTTGCCTTTTCTATTGTCTCGCATTGGTACTTCATCTGACGAAGAGCCTCTATCGCGATTAGCTGCTGCGGCTTCAGGAGGAGTGCGGAAGAGAGCTCGATGGAATGGAACTGTGGCTGGGGGTGCTTCCGCTCGGCGACCAGATGCTGACGTTGCTTGCTGCTCAGGTCGCTCGGCTGGTGCCTTCTGTTTTTGTTCCACTAGCTTTGCGGCCCTCAACTCGATCAGAGCGTCGAGTTCCTCCGTGGAAAGCGTCACCGTGTGCTGTCGTCCAACCTCGTCCATTGCTTCCGTTCGGATGCAGGAGCGTTCCCACAGACGGCGCCAAATTGATCCTGTCCGAAAGCTGAATCAACGGACGCTGGGCACGTGGCGCTCTCCAAGCTGCTGACGTAGATCTGCGGACTATCCGCTCGGACCTCCGGCGAACCTGCAAAGAAGTCGGGCCAGGAAGGGGTTCCCGGCGGCGACCCTCCGACGCTCAAGTCAGGCAAAGCTCAACAAGAAAGTGGCTCCAGGAATCGTAGAATGCTTACTTCCGTCGAAGGATGAGAGCCTTTATATAGGGGTGTGGAGAAGCGGGTGCCCACATACCGAGGTGTACACGTGTCTTCAGCCCATACCTGAGTAAAAGTCTGTCAGTGAGCTTACCTGATCCCATACTGCTACAGTCCAAGCACGTCTTCGATGGGACATCGGAACCCCTGGTCGTAAGATTTGGAGTATGGCCGAATTATAGAGCATGCCTGCTGTCAGAAGATGTCCCTTGTCCTTTTCTCCTTACTCCCTGCCGGGCGTCCGACCGGCCAGCATCCGACTTACGTCCGACCGGTCATATATAGTGGTCTACTTGGGAGATTCTTGATAACGTGTTCTGTGGAAACTGTTAGCAGTATGCTACCTTACGTCTTTGGCCAAACGTGACATCCGCTCGGTCCTGCGATCCTGTTTAATGAGCGTCGGAACCCCGACTCCTGCCGAGGCGCCTTTTGTCATCAGTCAGACATCGATCGACCGGTCAGCCGGTCGGTCTACCCTTATCCGGTCGGCCTATCGGTCCACCCTTTTCTTGGACTTCTGGTCGGGCCATCCTTCTCCGGTCGATCACCTGACCTTTTGATTTCCACGTGACATTGACTCCCTAGAATGGAGGTCCCCTGTTTTTACCACCGGATCAATATGTTTTTTTTAACTTCATCAAAATTAATTGGTAAATGAATCAGATTCATAATAAAAGTAACATAGTAGATAAAAAATTTGCATTTCTAACTGTTTCTTAGAATTATAAGTTTTTCATAGTAAAGTATATGATAATAATAATAATTAAGTTTTTAATTCATAAAGTACGATCAAATTATATGAATCCTTTTCATTAAATTTAATATTTTATTATATTATTATCTATATTTAAATAATTTTATATCATTATTATTAATAAAGTTTTTTCTTCTTCCTCAATTAATATTTGTAATGTATTATTTTATTATTATAAAATATATATAATGTAATAAAAATTTTGAAAGTTAAGAAGATAGAATTTTCATGACAAAAAATCTTTTAGTTGTTGGGGTATTGAGGTTAAAAGGAGTATCTTTTTTATTTTTTTTATTGAAATCGTTCAAAATTATTTATTTATTTATTATCAAAATAGTGTGTTGTATTCCGTGTCAATATATTTTATTGTTGAAAATATTTTTTATTTTTAGTGCTGTTGTAGTAATTAGGGATCACAACATGGACATTTAACTCTAAAGATGCTTAGGGTTTAAGGTTTACTTATAAGTTATAATAAAAAATATATAATGTAATAAAGAAAATTAAAAGATTGATTTCATCATCTTAGATATTATTTATTTAAAAAAATTTCTTTCTCGATGCTAATTGGAATCATCAAATAGATATTTATTCTTTTATTAATTATCAAAATAGCATTCTTTTAATATATATATATTTTTAATGTTGCTGGATCGCAATATGGATATTTATTACGAAAAACGCGGTTTAGGGTTTATCCAATAAGAATTTATGCCTGCGAAAAGCAAAAAAAAAAGAAAAAAAAAAAAAAGGGCATAATTCATGCGCACGTGAATGCTGCGATTATCGGAAGTTGACAACAAAGAGGGCTGAAGTGTTGGAGAGGGAAGAGGCGGATCGAGAGTCGACGGGGAAACCTCTGAAGCTCTGAATCAATTCACGACCATGGCGACCGAGGAGGTGCAGGTGATCCACTCGTGGTCGGCTCCCAGGTCCCTCAGCACCAGTCTCATGTACTCTTTCGCTCAGGTTTTCTCTTCGCTCTCTGCGTCCGCCTTGTGTTTGATCTTGTGCGATTCAGTGTTCTTTTCGACGGTGAAATCCTGATGGCCATTTGATCGTCATTCATCCTTTTTGCTGGTTTGGATTCAGAGGGACGATATGGATGTGGTCGACGAACCTCTATATGCAAACTTCTTGAGGATCACTGGCGTGGAGAGGCCCTACCGTGATGAACTCCTTGCCAAAATGGTAATGACCCGTTACGAGTTTTTGAGTCTGTTTTTCTTAGCGTAGTCAAATTGAGTGCCTAATCGATAGGGTGATGGAACATTGGCTTGTTTTATATCACCGGAGACCGGAGTTCGTTTCAAACTGCTGGTTTATCTTTCTAAAGATAAAATAGTAGATTAAACGGGAAATGTCATAGGTGCCCCATCTTGCCCAGCAACATTTCACTTTCTCAATATTGATGGCTTTCAAGCTGTTTTTAGGGTAGACTTATTAATATCTCTGTGTGTATATTTATCTTGTTAACCAGTTTGGTTGTGATTGCAAAATGTAGGATTCTGATGGAAATAAGGTGGTAAAGGAGGTGATATTCGGACCTGGTGAGAAGAAATATCGATACTGCAAGGTACTAACTTTATATCATTGTTACTCAAACCTTGCATTGAACGGTTTTACTCTGAATTTGTTGACTTCTAGTATGCTTCTGGACTTCACTGAAATGCATTTAGTTTTTCCTTATTTCTTCCTGTTGTCAACTATCACAATTCTTAATTTGTTGGCTTCTAGTATGCATCTGGACTTCACTGAAGTGCAATTCGTTTTGCCTGATTTTAACCTGTTGTCAACTATCATGATTCTTATTTCTGAATCTAATACTATGCTTGTGTCTTCTTTGTAGCATATAGCAAAACAACGTCTTCCTAATTTGACAAATGATTTGATGAAGAAAGGAAAACATTTTATATTGATTCGCAATCCCCTTAATATCTTGGTAAGCACACATTATGAACCACAACTTTTTTCCTCTTGTTATTTCCTAACTAGCTAGGCTTTTGCTCTTTGCGTCTGTTTAATTATTGGATTTTCTAGATTTATCCAAATAATTCACAGTTATTAGACAATTTTAAAATAGCCCAGGTGTTCAAATATTTCTACCTTTCATTCACCTGGAGGTGGCCGGCCCGACTCTACGGAATTTTCCTACCGACCACCAGGTAAATCTGGAAAGTGCAAATGGGCCACAGGGAACAACCTAGCACCACGAGTGGTTCGAGCGCTGTAGACGTTTATTTGCGCTGCGTGGGAATCAAATCTTTGTTGCTTTGGAAACCCATCCATCCGCTTACCATCGCACCAAGCCCCACTTACATTTATTGGACAATTGTTACATGTTAGAGTGGTTTTAATGTTTTATGATTGTGTAATTTCTAATATGATGCTGTATTTCAGACTTCTTAGGTTTGTTCAAAGAATATAGGCAATAATGGAATAGTGGTCAAATAAAGTACAACTCAAAATTTAGGACCTTCAAATGCTTGCCACAGTCTTTAGATATTTGCTTCATAACCAAGTGAAGAATAGGCTGATGGGAATATGCAAATCCATGGACAAAATCCTCAGGAGCATAAACCAATATTCTTCTGCAACTTAGAGGTCCATGGTTTGAGTAATTGAGCCATGGTGAAATTGATAATACAATAAGTCCATTACAAGCTACTTCAAGAATAAAGGAGGCATTCAAAGCTGTAGCATTTTATTTTTCATGAAATTATTTCTCATTTTGGAAGCTTATCCAAAAATTTGTATAATTTGTTTTCTGGATTCAAGATTTTTTCACACAATACAAGCTACTTATTTCTGCAACAGCTAAGTTGACTCCAGTACCAGAAGTATCTGGTGTACATATATTCAGTAATCCTACATTACAAGCTACTTATTTGTTCCTTCCTGATCCTTCATGATGATTTATGCCATCAGCAATCGTTCAACAAGGTTATATCGCCTTCATTTCTTGAGCTGGGTTTGGGTGATCTTGTATCCATATACAGTGAGCTTTGCAAGTTTGGTAAACATCCACCTGTAATAGATGCTGATGACTTAAAAAAAGATCCAGAGGTTAGTTCACTTCTTGTTATTATCTTTGTAGTTTGAACACAAATTTCATACTTTAGTTGTCTGGTTTTATAGGTGGTGCTAGTTGAAACTAGGGTTATTTTATGCTTGTTAAAATTGTATGATACTGCCTGAACTGTATTGATATTGGCAATGGCTGATTTGATCTGATGAAGATCTGATGAAATTGTTGGATAAGTTAAAAAAAATAGATGTCTCATAATTTAGCTAGAAACTAGTAAGATTTATCTAGAAAATGAGAGAATAACTTTAAATATGCTGAATCTCAGATTAAGCTGATTTTGTGAAACTCATCTGTTCTAGTCCTTCTTGTTTATCCAAGCTTAGATTCTAATGAACTTGCATGAGAGGGAGAGAGAGTCTTTGACACTTGCTTGATACACTCGTTAAATTGTTCTTTTTATAGAAGAAATGAGTAGTATTATACCACTACAACTTATGGTATCCAACACCCCTATCCCTTTAGTTAATCTAGTTAATCAATATAGATATGTTTCAATATATCAAACTACCATCTTGGTTGCCTATTGTGTAGGTATTGCAGGAAGTGATTATGTGTAGCATTTTCCAGGAGACGATAATTCTTATTGAAATTTGCTTGTAAACAATGGACTATTGCTAACTGTTGATGATGGGAAGTTGTGTAAGTATTAAGGATGTTGTTAACAATATCTAAAAAAATAGTATACGGTTGACCCATTGCATAGCGTAAAAATAGTACGTTAAAAGTTATTATATGTAATTATACACACTAAAATATATAATATGTACTGATCTATATTAATTAACAATGATAGATATATCATATAGTTGCCAAGTATTTAAATTAATACTTATGAGTAACCACTCCAAGAATTTACCTTGTAAGAATCCTTATGAATTGAGAAGAGATCAGAGAAAGTAATAATCATACAGGTTAAATTATTTTATTTGACTTAACCCAAACTTGGCTTGAATATATCATAGTTTCACTTCTTTGGGTGTTTGCTTAAGCAGTTTGAAATTGGGCCATATAAACCCCTAAGATTGCTTTGAAAACAATGGTTATCGATGAAAATTGGTCATTTATAGTCATTATATGATCTTGATACTTGGATTTGTTGTCTACTCCTTTGTTTCCATGCTCCACTTTGGACATTGAGTTGAACAATGCTCCCATTGAACAATCATGTTGGACAGCTAGATCCATGCTCATGTAGGATACTTATATCCAAATCCAATTAAATTTATATGTGGTGGATAATGGGAAAGTGAGCATAATCTGAAAGTTGTTCTACCACTAACATAATGCTACTTCCTATATTAATATGCCTTCGATGGTATCCATTGAAATGTCTGGCCACATTAGATCTTTAATTTGTAAAGGTTAAAGAAAAGCATGTCCTTGCATGTTTCTTTGTTTAACTTTTTGTCATTGGATGTGCTAGGTTTTTCTAAAAGGCACTTAACTTTTAGTTGCCAAGAAAACATAAATTCCTTTCTGTAAACTTTTAGTTGCCAAGAAAATGTAAATTCCTTTCTGTAAAAGTACAGTGCCTCACATGAAGCAGTAACCATTGAGTATATTTTGTAATCAGCAGTATCCACCGTTCAGATTTTAATTCAATTCCATCCCAATTGTTGTGTCTAATATAGATGCATCTTGAACTAATTTCTGAATGGTCCCTGGAGTGGATGGGTCCTCTAGTCACTCCTTTCTAATGATATCCAATCAATAGAAATATGCTTACAGATGGGTGTCAAATTTTCTTTCTCTGGAAAATAAAAAATGCTTTAGCCATTGGCCCACATCTCTGACTTCCTTTTGCAGATGATCACAACCAAGGTTTAAAATCTCGACCCATGCCGAAGTTTCGGTCCCAGACCGGAACGATACGGTTTCGGTATCGTATCGTGCCGTGCCGATACGGTTTCGGTATTTTTTTTATTTATATATAGTAATTATTAGATAAATATATTTATTGTATATAATTTAAAAATAAATTGTATATTGATTTTATATAAGTTCTTTATTAATAAACAACTTAATATTGTTAAAAAAATAATTAAATATAGTTTTCTTTAAAGAAAATTGATCTATCAATAATTCGAATTAAAATTGATACATAATTTTTATAGTTCTCCAATGTCCAAATTAAATAATCATAATTATATAAATTAATATAAAATACTATTTTATATATAATAATTATATAAATTAACTATTTATTTATATATTTAATAATCTAAATAATAGCTATTTAGAATAGTAAAAAAATTACAATATCAATTAAACATTAAAATAGTAAAAAAAATATAAAATAATTAAAAAATATCAGAATATAAATTTGATTTATTATATTTTTTTATAAAATTTTTAGATTTTTTTAAAAAAATTTAGTATTTATAAATAAAATTAAAACACATTAAAAACAATTTCAGAATATTATTTAATAAAATTTATTAAAATTTTAAATATATTTTTTTTATATTTTATTGGAATGATTTAATTAGGATTTATGAAAGCCTCTTTAAAATACCACACTTGGGAATGAGAATGAGAATTGTTTGATTTATTAAAAGAATATTAGTTTTGTACAGTAACTCTCCCCGACGCGAAGCCCGCGCACCTGTGACCCCCGCGCCCCCGCGACGGCGCCAGAGGCGTCCGACGATGCCTTCGGTGGCACCAGAAACGTCCGGCGACGCCTTCGGCGACACTGGAAACGTCCGGCAAAGCTGGAAGCGTCCCGCTCTCCGCCATCGCGTCGCGACGCCTTGCAGACGCCATCTCCCGCAATGTTGACACCCATCCGACGCCTCCGATGACGCCGGAGGCGGCGACACCTCCGGCGGCACCAGAAGCATCCGGCGACGCCTCCCTGCTGCTCGAGACGCGCGCGCGTGACGTGCCGATTTTGGTTTGGCGGCGGAACGGTAAAAACCGTTCGTGCCGGGCGGCACGGAACTGTATTTCAATCGCTGATCACAACAAGCAATTTGAACATCCACTTGTGTTGTTCGATAGAAGTTCCCCTCTAGTCACAGCCAGCAATTTGAACGTCCACTTTTGTTGCTCTAGAGAAGTGTTCCTCTGTTCTACAATACAAGGTTTTAAAAAGTACATAGAGGTGTCATGCAGTCAACTGACTGCATAATGTATATGCAATCTGTGGAGGTATATGAGCCTACATTAAAAGTATTAAAAATGATTTATATTGATAAAAACAAATTAACAAGTCAACATGCATCATAGCTGCAGATTGTTGTGCAGCCACGAGGTGTCTGATTGTGTGCTGGGTACTCGCACGCAGTCTTGCTTGAGACATAATTTGCTGCCCGTCTTATTGCCCCTTGTGCCTCATTTCATATATGGCAGAGTTTCAGTTTAGATTGCTCTTGAATCCATAAGGTATATTTATTGATGCTACTGATTCATATTTCCACGTAGAAAATATATGTTAATGATAGAATGTAAAACACATGCAGCACAATAATCATTATTACACAACAATATAATTAAGTAATATCCATATAATTTATATCTAGTCTTTATGATTTACAAAAACAAGGGATTGAGTTACAAGTCACAAGCTACCAAATAGGTAGCTTTGGGTTTTAAGTCAATTTTGTTCATTCTAAATTGGTCCAAATGAACCAGATATGGCCTTTGTTTTTTTTCAAGTTCACAAAATAGACTGCATTTGTCGTATGCACTCATATCATGCCTCTGAGGATTTCCTTTGAAATTCGTTTTGGTGGCTACATATGGGCTTTTTAAAACCATGTTACCATACACATCAAGCTTTTATGATCATTTATAATATGGACTTGGTGCCTAATCAAGTAAGCCATTCAGTTTTGTACAAAGTGAACTATAACTAGCATTTCTTTATTATACAAGAAAGCTTTTGATGAAATGGAGAAAGGGCTTCATGATAGAATGCAACCTAGCTACCATACTAACCGAAACCCTACCAGCTCCAACTCTTGAACCATCACATTCATGTATAAAACATACATTTAGAAGAAAAAAACCAGCTAAAGTAAGAGATGTATAGGAGGGTAACTACTTCCCAATCTATGATCTCCTTCCAGTAAGAGAGGTTTGAATCTACGCAATCTGAATAATAATGAAATTATGTGGCTACAGTACTCTCCTCAGCTTAGTTATTTTGTTCAGATGTAGCAGGCTAACTGATATGTATTGTAATACTTTGTTTAGGGAGATTAATACACTTTTCTGTGATTTAATCTAGGTTCACATTGTTTGGTTAGAAAATATGACTAAGGACACTATATTTTAGTTTTATTATCAATCCAACATTTAGTTTAACTTTTTTTTAGTTTTGAAAAGTAATCAATTAATCTCTTCTAACCTTCAGGTTGTCCTCCGTGGGCTTTGTCAAGATCTGGACATCCCATTTCAGACATCCATGCTAAAGTATGCCTATATATGATAGAAAAATCAACTTCTAAATTTGATTCTTTACTTAACTGATGAATATTGTTTTTTTATTATCGAGCCTTACAAATTATATCTTCTACTCAAAACTATGCAATTTTCTTAGTTACCTTGATGATTCTTTACAAAGCTTAAACTTTTTTTTTTACTTTATCTGGGATTATTGTATAGGTGGGAAGCTGGACCTAAATCCATCGATGGAATCTGGGCTCCTTGGTGGTATGAGAATGTGCACAAGTCCACAGGTTTTGAGAAACCAAATTTGCATATGATTGTAAGTTCCATGTTGAATGTCTATTAGGAAACCATGCTAAAGAATAAAGATAGTTTTGATTTTATCTTATTTTATGAGTAATAACTTTGTCAACAATTCTTTTTTGATATCATTCTGGAATTCTTTTTGGTGATAAATAGTTTCCAAGGAAAGACATAGACTATAAACCATCTTTCATATGAAAAGTTCCATACGCGAACAATTAGTAAAGTAATTCGCTGATTTGCTCAAGTTAATTGAAATATTTGATGAGCCTTTAAAGTGTTGAAATAGTTTAAACAAATTCCTACATGATTTGTCATTTCGCCTAATGGCAATAAGAAAATCATCAGCTAACATAAGATGAGAAAGTTTCTTGACTTCGACTGTAAAAGAAGTAACTTTTATTTTATCCACAAAAGAAGAATCAGAAAGCTATTTGAGTAAGAATAAACATATATGGTGGTAGAGGGGTCACCTTGTCTTATATTCCTTGATCTGGAAAATTAGTGAGAAATATTTCCATTGATTTCGCAAGCCAATATGGGGAGGAAATACAAACATGAACCCAACCAATGAACTTCTTTAGGAAATTCATGAACTGTAAGGATGAGACCTTCTCAAGAGATTTTACAAAGGCTTAATATCAAATTTAGTTAAGATCAAAGGTCAATTTCCTTGGAATGTTTCACATTATCAAAGCTCAGTATACTCACAATCATGTCATAGTCATGAATGATGCATCCTGCAATAAAAGCTGACTGCTCTTTGGAAATTAAAAAAATCAAGAACATATTTGATACAAGAAGCCAATGTCTTGTAAAAAAAAAAAAGGACAGCCCGGTGCACGAAACTCCCGTTATGCGGGGTCCCGGGAAGGATCCATTATACGCAGCCTTACTATGCTTTTTGCAAGAGGCTGTTTCCAGGATTCGAACCCGTGACCTTTTGGTCACAAAGCAACAACTTTACCGTTGCGCCAAGGCTCCCCAAGAAGCCAATGTCTTGTAAAGGAGTTAATATCAAGATTTAAATTCTTTAATTGCTTCAGTGTTTTGGTTCCTTGTCAGAAAAATAACATTTCAATACAATATCATTCCATTTAGGTAGGTGTCAATTCCTCCGAGGAGAAATGAGTAGAACACCGGGAAGTAGAGTAGGAAGAAGTTTACTTGAAGGATTCGGGTTATAAAAGGAGCTCATGACTGAAAAGTGGGTCACATAAGACGCTTGGTATTGGGGTGGGGGTTGCAAAACTAGGTTTGCAACAACGCTGGAAGATGCTCACAAAAAGGAGCTTGCAACTTAGGCAAAGCTCACGACGAAGGTGGAAGACACTTGCGATGAGGCAGAGTGCTCTCTGACAACAAAGGTTGAAGGCTTGGGCAAAGCTCACGATGAAGGAAAACAGCTTTGGTGAAGCTCACAACCAAGGCAAAAAGGCTTGGGTAGAGCTAGCGTGAAGATGAAAGGCCCATGACAAAGGCAGAACTGTAGAAGAACTCGTATAAAAAATGAAATTCACTAACAAGATCAGAATGCAATTCACTATTAACTGAAGGAATTTAATTTATTCCATATTCAAAAAACTGAATTCACTAACAAGAACAGAATGCAATTCAGTATTAACTGAAGGGATTTGTAACTCTCAAAATTCATGAGGATATTGTTGAGTATCAGAATTCTAAAGAGAGGCATATCAAACTGTAAAATGAGAAATAATCTGTTGTTGATCTTGTGAAATTTCACTGTTCTCAGTTGATGATATACTTTATCGCAGCAATCCTCCTGTGCTAGTTAAGTTGATGAAAATAGGAAGTGTCCTTGTCACTGTCTGCTATCCATTTAGATCTAGACTTCACCCAGCATTTAAGATTAATTTGTCAGTTAATCACAATAATTTTTATTGAGGAATTTTGAGGTTAGTTAGGTCTTTAAAGGACAGCCTAGATCTAAAATCTTGAGCTTCAAGTAACTCAATATTACTCGAATTTTCCTTGATTTTAGTCCAAGGTTTCCAGTATTTTCTCTGATCCAAGTAGTTAAATTAGGATTTAAAGAAATTCACTTGTTACTGAGAGTAAGCATAGGGTTTCTGTTGTTAGGAGTCTCAAGCTATGTGTTTACCATTAATTCTGACTTTTCAATAATGTTTAAAGGTAAAGAACCTTTTTCTTTTTGTTTATTATTGAGATAACACTAATTGATGGATGAGTATGGACATAAGTCACCTTTGACAAAAGTGTTAAACAACATAGATCATGCCATTGTTGCAAGGACTCTATCTAATCTAGTGGAGATTCTTGAGGATTGCACAAAGCGAGTACTGACTACCGAGTAAGGTAAATCAGCTAGATTTAGTTTATCTATCGAACTCTTAAAGAGGTCAATCAGAGAGGTGGATGAGGAAGGAAGTTGCTCTAATACCAAGTTAAAAGGGAGTAATTGTCTCATCTTTTATTAAATAAATCCTATATATATATATAGGAGGCAAGGTGTAATGGACCATTAGGCCAAAGTATTTTAATTGGTTTAACAGCTACAAAGAAATAGTATATATTTTTTCTCATTATGACATAGTTTTTTTTAGTGTTTGTCTGTTTAAGCACCATGTGCATTTACCTCAGCTCTTGTTCATGGTCTGCTACACACTTTTGTTGCTAATTAGAGTTATTCATGGCTATTCTATTCTGCATCTTTTTGTTAACAATATCTTGGCTCAAGCTAACACTACTAAATTGATTGCACCATTTCCTATTTTCCAGAAGACATTTTGTATTTTCTCTGACATCCAAGAGGCACATTTTGTGTGTTCCTGATATAAAAACATTTGCAGCCCTTTCCACTTGAATTATATGACTTGCTGGAACAAAGCCTGCCTTTCTACAACATGCTCAGATGCCATTGTAGGAGATTGGTATCACCTCTTCATTCTTCACTACCATTTCCACCTCTTCCTGTCCCAGCCAATGAGAAAATACTCGTTTGGGTTGGTGATGAACTCTTACCTCGTGAAAATGCCAAGGTACTGAAATGTTTATTTTTGTCATTTCTCCTGATACATTTAGACTATGTGTTTCTTTGTTTTGGTGTACTAACCATGTGTTGTTAAAGGTGTCTGTGTTTGATTCAGTTGTGCAAGGTGGTGATGCAGTGTGGGAAGGTCTCCGTGTATACAATGGAAAAGTCTTTAAGCTTGATGAACATTTAGATAGGTAGTGTTCTTTATCCATCCTACTCTTCAATGTAATGCAGCCATATGTTGCTCAATATATTTTTAATTTTCCTCATTTGCTTCTATTCTTCCAGAATGTTTGATTCAGCAAAAGCTTTGGCCTTTATTGATGTTCCAACACGAGAAGAGGTTAGAATTATGATTGCTATTCTGTTCAAACCTTGCCAAAGCAATCTTTCAAAATACTAAAACTAATTCTAGGCTTGTCTTAAATGAAATAATTATTACTTAATAAACTTCTTTGTTATTCACTCTTTTAGATAAAAGGAGCTGTTTTCAAGACTCTGGTAACAAATGGGATGTTTGATAATGCTCATATTAGACTCACTCTAACGCGTGGCAAGAAGGTAATCAGTGTAGTAGGTTGTCGATCAACTATTGACTTAGGATCAAATGTGTGGAGCTGAAATTATAGCTTGTATATATCTACAAAAGTCATTTGTTTCTCTCAGGTTACTTCTGGTATGAGTCCAGCTTTCAATCTTTATGGTTGCACTTTGATTGGTAATAGCTCATATCACACAACAACAATTTTTTGTGTAGTTTATAGTCATACTTATTCTTTGTTTTTTTTCCCAACTTCATTTTTGACTCTAAAATAATCATTAACTAGTTAATGTATTCCTAAGACAATGGCCATGCAGTGAACATTCTTGATCCTAGTTTGTCAGAATTTTCTTCTGGTCAATGCAGTGCTTGCTGAATGGAAACCGCCAGTTTATGACAATACAGGAGGCATAAGATTGGTTACAGCAACTACTCGTCGTAACTCACCAAATGTAAGAGAATTCTACTAAAATTTTGTTCTTTGTTGAATTTACTGAGTTTCCTATACCCTGAATGATTTGAAGTATCTAACCTTTTGATTCAACTAATAAGAAGAACAAATCTTAGTTTGTCTAGTAATACAGTGCAAACCAAGGTTTAAAATTTCGACCCGTGCTGAGGTTTCGGTCCAGACCGGAACAATACGATTTCGGTATCGTATCTTGCCGTGTCGATACAGTTTCGGTATTTTTTTTATTTATATATAGTAATTATTAGATAAATATATTTATTGTGTATAATTTAAAAATAAGTTATATATTGATTTTATATAAGTTCTCCATTATTAAACAACTTAATATTGTTATAAAAAATAATTAAATATAGTTTTCTTTAAAAATAATAATTGATGTATAAATAACTCGAATTAAAATTGATATATCATAATATGTTACCTTACTAAAAGGAGTGACGTGAATCAAATGGAAATAATGATTTTTGTAATATTTTACTTAGCTAATCTTTATAGTTTTTCACTGTCCGGATTAAATAATCATAATTATATAAATTAATACAAAATACTATTTTATATATAATAATCATATAAATTATCTATTTGTTTATTTAATTAATTAATAATTTAAACAATATATATTTAAAATAGTAAAAAAAATTAGAATATCAATTAAACATTAAAATAGTAAAAAATATAAAATAATTAATATATATATATATATATATATATATATATATTTATATATAAGAATATAAATTTGATTTATTAGAATTTTTATAAAATTTTTTAAATATTTTAAAGAATTTTAAATAGAAAAAACAATTTCAGAATATTATTTAATAAAATTTATTAATTTTTTAAAAATTTTAAATATATTTTATTGGGATAATTTAATTAGGGTTTATGAAAGCCTCTTTAAAATATCACAATTAATTGGGAGTAGGAATTGTTTGATTTATTTAAATGGTAATATTAATTTTGCACAGTCAGTCCCACGTCCGTTGCCCTCGACGCCTGCGACTCGCCCACGACGCCTCCGACTCCCCGCGGAAGCCTTCGACGGTGCCAGAGGCGTCCGGAGACCAGCGGCGCTGGAAGCGTCCCATGACGCTTTCGGCACCGCTAGAAACGTCGCATCGCGACGTTTCGTGACACTTTAGGCGCCCCTCAACGCTTCCGGTGGCATCGGAAGCATCTGGCGACACTGCCCATGTTGTCGTGTGACAATAAGCGCGCGGACGTGACTAAACCTTCGCTATTTCGGTGCCGATTTCGGTGTGCGGGCGGAATAGTAAGTTTTGCCCGTTCCGCCTGGCACAGAACGAAATTTTGAATGTTGGTGCAGACTTCTAACTTCAAAACTTTCAAATCCATTAATATGAAGGAACAAAGCCAAGTTGGTGTGATACTATAATGGAGCATCCTTTCTGGCTCAACAGATGCAAAAGTGATTGTCACAAGGTTCCATGCCATGTTAATTGCTTGCGGGCCCACATGTGTGTGATGTCTCCAAAAACTATTTGAGCAACCAGGGCCTCTCCATCTCCAGCACCTTAATATTGATGTTGGTCACACTGAATTAATGGGACAATCCTTCAATTATTGCACCATCATAGAATCCCACTACTCAATCCTCCCATGCCTACTCCATACCAAAGAACCCCACATCCCATCACTCTACCTTGGTTCTCGAATCTACACTAATTCTATTTTCCAAGGGAAATTTTTTGGTGAAAGCTACTTAGCAGAAGAATCTCCCTTAAAAGTTCATATTTAAGGTTTACACCTTAACATTCAAGAAACAATCACCAAGATTTTATCACTAGGAACATATCATAAGGAATAATTTTTGTTAAATTGAATAATGTATCACCAATTGAATAAAAACCAGGTTAGCCAATGAACATAATGGCCATAAACCTATTAAGCAACCAATGTCTGTCTCATTGGTTATAATTTTGTTTGCCTTGCCTAATATCTAGCAAGATGAACCATTCCTCCTTCCCATTGGTATGGAAACATTCTTGAAACCACTATACTAGGTTAAAGCAGACTCCAATGCTAGCTGATGAAATTTGTACTTCAGTTACTAACGAAGGTTGGTGAATTGCCATGATCAACTACAATGAAATTTCCTTAACAATCTTACAAACACTAGACTTGGTATAAATTTTATTTCCCTTGTTTCTCTCAATCCTCTTCCTCGTATCCTCTTTTCATCTTCTTTCAATTTTCCTCGTCTTCTATCCTTAGCACTTATCCTTGTGATCATTGCGAATTAGCACCATCTTAAATCGTCAAATGGTTTGCTAGTTGGCACCGGAACCTTGTCATTCCACCACACCATTGATATTGGCACTAGAACTGGTATTTTAACCTTGTATCATTCTATATCTTTGTTCATTGAAATCTTGTGGTTTTATAAGGAAATAGAAATAAATGCCTTAATTTCCAATTGAAAGTAGGTTACTAATTTTGCTAAAAAAATTAAGTGTGCTTTATGATTGTTTGCTTCATGTCATTTGGCAAATAAACTTCAATGAAACATACAACTTAAAAGTTAGCACTTATTTCATGGAAACATCCTGGTGATCATTGCGAATTAGCACCATCTTTTTTTGCATTGTATATAGTTTTTATTATGCAAGTTCAAATATGTTCTTTCTTCGTATTTTGTGTATGCTTAGAGTCACTTTTTGCACCTTTCTTTCAGAGCATAGACTCCAAGATTCATCACAATAATCTGATCAACAACATTTTGGCCAAGGTCTTCTTTTTCCTTCAAAATTGAATCATACTTCTTCTGTCTCCTGTTCTTGGTCTAGCTGACTATTTTTTTTCCCAGATAGAAGGGAACCTTGCCAATGCAGAGGACGCTATCATGCTAGACAAAGATGGTTTTGTCTCTGAAACTAATGCTACAAACATCGTGAGACATTGCTGTAGTTATACTGAGGTGTTATTAGAAAATATCCAGTTAATCAAAATGCATTCGTTCTTTTTCAGTTTATGGTAAAGAAGGGGCATGTTTTGACTCCTCATGCTGACTATTGCCTTCCAGGCATAACTCGAGCAACGGTAAGTTTTATATTTCTATTTTCAAATATTTTTCTGCTATTTTTATATTCCCAATTATCATAGTGTTAATATTTATCACACAAAAAGGTGTATCTTACTTTGGTATTTACCAAAGGGCGCATCTGTTTTTCCAATATACCCCTCTGCTCTCCTAAACCAAATCACGATAAGAAGCTATAAGTACTTGATGGCCTTAAAAAGTTCAATTTCATGCTAAATTGGCACCATTTCACCACGATTACCCCCCTAAGTTTTTTAATGCTTTGTTTCCCTAGGTTGAGTCCTTTCGTGTTTATCAAGCACTTTGACTGCCTTAAAGGGCTCAGATTTGTGCCAAATTGGCACATCCACTAAAGATAACTGTATGTTTTTTTTTCTCTTGATTTGAAGTCCTTTAGGCCATCAAATAATTTTTGTCAAGAGTGTTTGACAGCTCTAAAAGGCTCAAGTGCCAAATGAACACACTGCTACACCTCTATCGGTCCTTTGCTGTTCCACCAATTGACCACTCATCTGACCAGAAGCTCAGCCAGTTTGATTTCCAGTTTAGATTTTATATGCTTCAGGAGGAAGAAGACAATCTCCTTCTGCTGCTTGAGCAGAAAGGGGAAAGGGAAAAGGCTTACCTGTGGGGGAGAAAGGAAGGGCCTCCTGAAGAAGATCTTCATCCTCGACCTCATAGCTTCATATTTATGAACCAATAGACAATATGATTGCTGGCCAACTCTAATGGAGGAGGATGTGCAAAAGAAGATCGCGAGGCAAAGATCCACATCTGGATATTCATCCTCTGCTATTTGTGGAGATTTAGAAGCCTGGCAGAGAAAAGAGGTACATGTTCGGAGAAGAAGAGTTAATAGGCCAGGCGTTTTTTTTACTTTAAAGCTTAGGTAAAAGGTAGTCCGGTGCACGAAGCTCCGACCAATATAGGATCCTGGGGAAGGATTGGACCATATTGTTTTAAAGCTTAGGTATAAAATAAAATTGCTACATTTAATTTTCAAATTTGGAACTATACAAGCTATGTGGAAGGGAATTATGTTAGCAAACTAATTTAAAATTATCTCGGCACCCATGTGTGAACTGTTGGAATTGTACAGTTCGGATTTTGTATCAATTCGACTGATAATCAAAACTATGAGTTTAATCCTTGCTTTTATCTCCACTTATCCCAAACTATTTTCAGCCATCTAAACTCACTAAAATACATGACACATGACTACTAAATCCTAAGATGAAATAAATGAAATAGAACAAAAGCTAAGAAAAATAGGATAAACCAACATCAATACTTAAACATTACGATTATCTCAAAGATGCACTTGTATCATGTTTCATCATTTAAAAACTTAACATGCAATCTTAAGAAAGTGAATATTTAAGTGTTCCTTTTATTTTAATTCTACAAATGCATGACAAGTTTGGTTCTGCGGAAACTTTCAGCTAATGTAGATTGTAGATTCATCATTCTGCTGTGAAATTACAGGTTATGGATCTTGTTGTTAAGGAAAACCTAATTCTACATGAAAGACGGATAAGTCTATCTGAGTTCCATGCTGCTGATGAGGTATGTGCTTTAACATCCAGAAATTTAGTCAAATTTAGTGAAGTGTTTAGTTGATTCTCTTAGCATCAAGGTGACTGAAGAATGGCTTATCTGCTGTTTTGGTTAACTAAGCTTCTTGCCGTTAGATGGGTATATGAATACCAGAAACCTTCATTTAATTGACAAGCTTTGTGCTGTGACTGAATGTCCAGTAACCTACCATTTAGCTAATTAGACTTCATCCAGTAGATCAATAAACAGAAAATTGCCATTTAGTTAATTAAGCATCAAACCGTAGATGAAATATGTGAATTTATTTTCATAAAGTTTAATTAAAATTTTCAACTTCATGGTTTACCTTTGTTTGATAGTGGTTTCCCTCAAACACCTGTTAATCATCAAGTTGATTGTTAATATTGTATGTGTTGTGTTGGCATAATATGGATAATCATCTGTACTATGATTACTATATTTCTTTTGCTGCTTGACTCTATCTCTAGTCATTTTAGTCGTTCAAGATCATTGATAAATACATATTGGAAATACCATATATAACTTCACATTAGGATTATACCAGGACAACCCAGAAGGTGTGCCACAAATACATAACAGAGTTGGCTTCCATTATTTGTTGGGTACGGAACCATCGTGTATATCTCGTGGAAGCTTATTGCGGTTCTTTAACATAACTCTATTTGTCTGATGGAAAATATTTTCTTCCAAAAAGCAGTTCCTTTTTCCTATTTTAACTTGTGCATATAAAAAACTTAGAACTGTTCTATGGTGCTGTTTTGGTGATATAAACAATACAACACATGGGTCATGCGTTGCAAAACTCGTAGGCTAACCATTAGACCATCCCATTTAAGATTCTTCCTAGAAGCGATTAAGTTCATTACTATAGTTTACATGATTTGCACAAGTATTGATCATCAAACTAAGATCATTATACCTCGTGATCTATAAAAATTAGGCACTTAGAGAAGGCTATGGTATCCACTGGAAAAGGAAGAGTTATCAAAAGGCAATTTGGGGTAATGCTCAAGGTGCTTATCACTTGCGTTATTGTACATAAATGCATATAAATCTAAATTTTGACCT
This sequence comes from Zingiber officinale, assembly GCF_018446385.1. Classification (NCBI taxonomy): domain Eukaryota; kingdom Viridiplantae; phylum Streptophyta; class Magnoliopsida; order Zingiberales; family Zingiberaceae; genus Zingiber; species Zingiber officinale. The sequence goes on along the minus strand of NC_056004.1, from coordinate 34,287,894 downwards.
TAGTTATTACGCCATGTAATTATCTTATCATATTGCATGGTGTATGGGTATGCGATATGCACTTTGTTTTTAGATATTTTCCCACTAAAAGAGAAAAAATGAATCAAAATACTATATGATCCTGTCCGAGAGTCGAGGTGACGGATGCTGGGGATGTGGCGCTCGTGTTGACCGTGCGTGGACCTCCGATGAGACTAGCTTGCAAGCACAAAAGCGTCAGTGCCGAGCCATGGAGTAGTTCCCCGGCAATGGCCCTCCGACGCTCAAGTCAGATCTCCGGCGAAAGCAGCAAGCAAGCAAAGAAATGAAAGTGGCAGCGTAACTGTAGCTACAGTAGAATGAGCATACCTTCGTCGAAGCTTGGGGTCCTTTATATAGGGCTCCTCCCAGGGTGCGCATGCACACTCCTCGAGGCATGCACACATCTCAAATCTTTCCCTGATAGGACGTGTCAGGAAAGTGTACCTGACACCATACCTCAACAGCCCGAGCATATCCTGACAAGACAGTGGAAGCTTCCGTCGTACGATTCTCTGCCTGACCATGCCGCCGACCATGTTGTCTGTCTACGGCACAGGTCTCGAGGAGGATATCAGTCGATCTTGCCTTTGTCTACTAGTGGGCCGAGCGAGTGAGCCGAGCGAGTGGGCCGCTCGGCCAGCTTTTGTCTGCTAGTGGGCCAAGCGGGCGATCGCTTGACTAATTCTGCTGTATGGGCCGAGCGGGGTGGTCGCTCAGCTACTTCCACTGAGTAGTGCGACCGGGGCATGCCCTTCTTCAAGATATTGCGCCGAGCCACCAAATTTTAGTGGGACGAGGAGTGCGACCGGGCATTCGAGGAACTCAAGGCGTATCTGAACTCATGCCGAGCGAAAGTAGCCTAGACAGTGGAAGTAGCCGAGCGGCCACCCCGCTCGGCCCATTAGTAGATAAAAGCTGGCCGAGCGGCACGCACACCCTGGGAGGCCTATATAAAAGACGTCAAGCTTCGACGAAGGTATGCTTATTCTACTGTAGCTACAGTTACGCTGCCACTTTCATTTCTTTGCTTGTTGCTTTCGTCGGAGATCTGATGTGAGCGTCGGAGGGCCATCGCCGGGGAACCACTCCTTGGTTCGGCACTGCCGCTTTTGTGCTTGCAGGCTAGTCTCATCGGAGGTCCACGCACGGTTAACAGGAGCGCCACATCTCCAGCGTCCGTCACCTCAACTCTCAGACATGATCACTATATATATATATATATATATATATATATATATATATCAAAAGCCCTTTAATGACATCTGAGTTGGAGAGTGATAGTATCTCAGACTGAACAATGATGTATCCATTTACATTGCTAAAGAGAGAGCATGATCCACTTACGCTATCTTCCAACATGTGTCTACATAGTTTGCAGGATCGCGATCGTGATCCTATGCAAGATCGATGGTGGGAATCGGGATCGGATCGTAGAATCATAAGATCCTATTAAAAATTCTTAAAATTTAGTATTTGATAGGAGATCAAATTGATCAATGAAGACTAAAACATGATATTTGAGTAAAATTCCTTTTAGAATAAATAAAATAAAATAATAATAATAATAATATTAATGATATTAATAACAATTATAGGTTGAAAAAATATATAATAAATAAATATAATTTATTTATAATTTTTAAAATTTAAAATAAATTTATATATATTTTAATAGGATAATTCAATTAGGCTTTGAGAAAGTCTATGTAAACTATCCTATTTAAGTTAGGATTTGATTGAATCAACTATCTAAAGTTTTAGTCAAAAATCTAAAGTTAAAAATGAATTCACTATGTCGTCTCCTCTCCGGATCAATACACTGTGCTGCTCTCCTCTCCCCTTATCGTGCGAGATGCGAAGCCTTGCCACTACTCTCCTCTTCCCCATCGAGCAGTTGGAGAACAACCATTGACGACATCTCCTCATACACCCCCCTCCTCAAGCCGCCGCAAGCTGCGAGAAACTAGCGATGCCGTTCACGTGTCCCCTGTCCCCCTCCAAAAGCCGCTGGTGCCGCCTCCTCACACACTCTCGCGTGCCCCCTCAACTTTTGCTGCCTGCCGAGACACTGATGAGGATTGTTGGTTCCGATGCCGCATCTGAATCATTTATAACGTAAGATCGACCGATTCCACATAATATTGTACGATTCTAGTGATCCATTTCCGATTCTATTACAAAATACGATCCCAATTGATCCCGGATCGATTTAGGGCTTTCGGATCTTAGGATCCTACGATTCGGATCGCGATTTTACAAACCATGTGTGGCTATCTCCCTGAGTAGTGCAAATTGTAGCTATGGTCTCGTTTAATGATTTGCTTACCATCCATTCTTCCATCATTCAACAACTATTTAAAAGAGTTTAAATTTCACGGTTGAATCTAATACAGTTCTAGCTTGCTCTATCATTTATTATCAAACAAACTGTTATTATAGAAAAATGTGATTAACATAAAGACGGATTGAAGAGTACGGTTATCACTTATCTCTTTCCTTCTTATGCTCTACCATTTATTATCAGACAAACTGTTATTATAGAAAAATGTGATCAACATAAGATGGATTGAAGAGTACGGTTACCACTTATCACTTTCCTTCTTATGCCAGTTGTAAGTACCCCTCCAAATCAAATTTAGAACTTGCAAGCCAAACACAAGGATGTTGAGAAGAAGACAGAGAGACCAAGAAACAGAAATTAGTTGAACAGTCTTCTTTTTTCTCCTCCTTTCTCATTCATTTTCTGATAACTTGAAGATGGTACAATTCTACTACTTCAAAGAATCAAAACAAAGTGAACAATACAAAAGATTCAAAGCTCTCAAACTTTACTATGTAATGACAAGTTCCTCTTTGATTTGGCTTATTAACTCGAAGTGGTCAACAAACCAAAGTCACCCTTTGTTTTTTGGTTGTCTTTTTGAGATTTGAGGAAAATATTTTTAGACGTTAAAAGTCAATTCAAGTTGGAGGTCGCAGTGTTTAGAGTTGAGGTCGGGGTTCTTTAAGAGGCATAGAAATTGCAAAGTAGAGGTGATGATAAGTCTTTGAAAGCATTACTCTACCCATGCACCAACCACCTCAATAAATTTTCTTCTGATGAAGGTCCATTATAGTGCACAATCATTGAGGCACAAGAAGTTGCCAGAGAGTTGAAGCATGTGCACAACATCAAAGGAGAAAGATGACAGTATTGTAAGCCCAAGTGACAATCCCAACAAGGAGCTAGAAATGGCAAATCAGATCAACAAGTCAAATATTTAACTTTGACCTGAACATAATCTGGTTAACGAACAAGTCAAAATATATGGTCCTAAACACGTTAAGGGTTTAAATGGACAGACCCGACAAAACCCATTTAATTAAATGGATTGTGTCGACTCATATCATAGGTGGATCACAGGCTACCACGTAAAACAATATTTGTGAACCCATATGAAAAATTAAAAGAACATACCAAACAATGAATAAATGTTTAAAGGGGTTAACTGCATAGTAAAATGGGTCAAAGCAGGCGTACTTATATTTAAATGTGGTCAATGGGTCATGTTTAAATGAGTCAAAGTGGGCCAATTTATCAAACCCGAACATGGCCAATTTTATTTGTAGATCATGTTGGCCCCGTTTATGACTCAACCAATTAAACTCAAACCCATACCCATATAATTATAGGTCAGACTGTAGGAGTCAACCAAATGCAGGATCTGTTATTGGCTCCCTTAAAAGTGTGCCACTCACTTGTCCCACTTCCTCATTCTCACTCTCTTAATGCTACTAATGATATTGCCTCCTGCCGACATTGCATTTGGTAGTAAGGATGGCAATAATGGACTTAACCTTGCAGTCTCACTAGTGAGGTTTCCCTTCGTCTTAGGCTTTTATCAACTTCAAAGTGCTCCTACATTCATTGCTTCATCACAAACACTGACAAAGTTAAGAGGCAAACTGGAGAGTTTGTAAAGCTTGAGGCTTTGAGTGTGAATTTTAACTTTGGGCATTGGAGCATGATGAACTCTTTCCTGTTTGAATTAAGATACTGTCCGCTGATATTTAGATTTTGGTGATTTGTTGTTTATTTGGTTTACATATTTTTCTTTCTGTTTTTGCATGGCCTAGGACACATCAACCTAGGTAATATTTTACATTGTCAATTATATTCATCTATAAATTTTAGTTTTTCATAAGTAAATTTTTTTATGTATTTTTATTTTTATATTTATGAAGATTTTGTTATTTTCTTTAGGGAAATTGCAAAATCTGGCATAAACTTCTCAGTTTTTGAATGAATTTTCATTTTAACGAATATTTAACATAGTTTCAATTTCATAACAGATATTATTGAAGTTTAATGATACTTTTACTCTTTTTTTTTAAAAAAAAGTTATTAACAAATTATGTTTAAAATATTTGAATCATTATATGATTTAATGTATCATTTTTCATAAAAGTTTCATACAATGTGGTAAATTAAGCTTAATTTTTTCTTTTGCAAAGCTGAAAGTATGTTTAAGGTTTTGCTAAAAATGGAAATCTGTGCTAGATTTGATAATTAGCCAATTTCGTATATATTTTATTTATTTTTTACTATAAAATAATTACGATGTCATCACTGATATGCAGTGAGCAAAAATTAGCTGAACCAAGTTGTATGAAAAATAAAATAGCAAAATAGTTTTAAAAGCTTATTTTAAAAAATGATGAATTGCTATCTTATTTCAGGGAAATTACTTCTTTGTTTACCAAATGCCAATCACAAAAAAGCTAGAATCATTTTCTTAGAAACAATTTTTTGTCAGATGCTTGAGCCTAACACAAATGTAAGAAATTGTAATAACTAATTAGAATGGGGATGACTTCCATTGTTAATTGTTCGCAATCTAGTATCCATATTTTTGATAAGGTTCTCTCAAGGCTAGCATTTGCTGACATTTGTTCCAACTCCAACATTTTCTTCAAGAAGCCAACTGTCGTTCGACAAGGTCTACCTAGAGGCAATGGTGAGATGTAGTATTTAATCTATAAAGGCTCCAATCAAGACAGAAAGCTATATCTAGTGCAGCCATAGTTAGCACATAGCATCTCCCTTTTAGTAAATTCCAGAAGGATACTTTGACTCAAGGGGAGCTTAGAATTTACATTAGCTAGATTATCCTTTATTCAGTTTCATTTGTGACATTGTGGATGATGTCATTATGCTCATTATTCAGTCCATTTACTTAGTAGTCGATTTGCCAGATTTCTTGTTCTCTATAACAGCCATTGTAACAGGAGGAATGTAAACATAAAGTTTTACAGTTCACATAAACGCTGTATGTGCTTTTTAAATATTAATTATAAAGATTTGGATTTAGTAGTTTTCATTTCAATTCCACTTATAATGTGACCATTTGATTCTGTGCAGGCTTGGACAACTGGAACTATGGGCGAACTTACACCGGTTAGTTCTTTTATTTGCCACTGCTCACTTGAACTAAATCATCTTTCTTATTCACTAAGTTGATTCTGTGTCTACAACTGGTTGCAGTATTACATAATTTAATTTTTTCAAAGATTATAAGAAAGAAAAATGTTTTATCATTGCTTGCAGTCCAAATTTACTGGTCTAACAAGGAACCACCAGTGAACAAGGAGCATATCAGTTGGCGGCATGATATTTACCTTTATACCTCTTGATAGTATTTAGTAGTCTACAACCTGATATCAGTTGGTTAACAAGAAGATGAACTGATGAGTAAGAGGACTAGAAAGAACAATAATTTTAAGTCACTGAGTAGTCAACCAAGGCCTCCCCTATGCCTATCTTCTTGCCTATGTCATCAGCTTTGTCAACTTGCCAACCTTTATCAATCTTGCTGAAGACTTCCTCAACATTGTTGGAACTTGTTCATCTTGACTAAGTGTTGTTGTTTAAATACTGTTCCTTATCTTGGTGTGCGCCTAGAATGGCATGTCACTCGTTTTTGGTAGCAAAGCACGAGATTTAATTTATGTTTCGTAATGCTCTAATGAGGGAGGGTAATAATCTGACTGCAAAGTCTATGTGATGCATTGACCTATATTGCCTCTTCTGCTTCACTTTAAGATATCCTCAATGTGGAATGCAGTGCTTGACACAAGACTGATGTAGAAAGTTACAACGACCCCATCTTATGTAACCTAAGATTCCTCTAGAACAAAATGCACAAGCATTCCTCTAGATTAACAGAGGCTGTGATTATAGTAACCCACCCTATATAACCTACGATTCAGATTTATTAGACCTAACCAACTAATTAACCCATTAACCTCAATCCAATATCCCACCTTCCTTGTCCCGCGCATAAGAAAGGTTTTATGTTTTCTTCGTCCTTTTCCTACACCAGGTTGACTAAGTGATCAACCACCCAGCATTATGTCAGACCATATGATACCAATACCATGCCACTATGATGAATCGTTTAGATTGGTTTTTAAATGCTGAGAAAGAATCAAATATTCATGGATATAAACTAGATCCTTTTAGAATAATTAATTTGATAATAGTCATATAGATTCTTTTCTTTTCTTTTCATGTATCTACACTATATATTGGTACACTTAGCATTTCCTCCTATAGGTGTTCTAAAAATAGCTCTAGTGAGCCGCACCGAAAACTTGCTACTCGGCCAGCCTAACGGCCTTGGCGCCTAAGTAGGATTAGGTGGTCCTAGGCGCCGACTAATTGGTTGAATCTTCTAGGCGCCATGGAAATAGTGTAGGGTTTTCATGATTTTTTTTTAGTTTGGGTTTTTAAATTTAAATCCCAATTAAAAAAAAAAACTAAAATGTAACCTTTTTTTTTTGTGTTGGGCTTAAGTTTTATAAGTCCTAAACTTTGGTCCAACAAAAAAATCGATTTATTGGCTTGCCCTAGCGGCTATCACCAAACTTTATCTACATCATACTGAGTAACTAGAGCTGGAGAAATATGAGCGAATGAAGAAGCCCACATTTTGGAGAAATCAGAGAGTTAAAAGGCTGGAGAAATCAATTTGAAGAAAAATTTATTATCTAATCTTTCCTCGACTGAGTGACTTGGAAGGGAGGCGGCTCCTATTAACTAAGTAATGCTATCTAATATTCAATTGCTATCAAGGTTTAAAGGTTCGTTCCATGCCGATTGACACTAATGAAACATTTCATTCCACCCACTTACTGATACGTAGAACAGCCTAGCATTGGAATCTTGTTTGTGCGGTGGCGCAATGCAAGTCTTTTCTGTCTCATGAACTTGTCTTGCAAGCACTTTCAGTCGGCTTGTTGTGTCTTCCGTGAGCAAAGTGCCGTGACAAAATCAAGTTCATCTCCTTGCCCCTTCTCTGGTCACCTCTCCTTGCCCTTCTTTCCCCTCCTCAATGTCCATACACTGTTGCCTCCCTTCACCCGACACAGCAGCACAGCAGTCGGCATGCACGACATAGTCTTGAGTTCCTCAGGGACCAAAATCTCAGCTTGGCTTGACTTAGAGGTTTCAAACCTTGATCGTTACATGGTCTTTGAATCTGTTCTAAAATTTGACCATGAAGAATGATCCTCTATCTCTCCTCCTCTTCTGTTGTATAGTTTAGAGGTTTACCATTTTTTACTTCTGACATGATCTGCAAGATCATGTTGTATTATTGATAAAGATACATCAGGGCTGTTAAAGAATACACGTAAATGGAGTTAAAGGGGAAAAGATAGGAGGTAGAAACTCCACATAGCTAACTGAGGCGTCTCAAGTATGCTTAAATATAAAAAAGGTTCCTCCAGTTAAGTGCTTTGACATTTTCATGTTAGATTGTATTTCCTCTTGGTTGCCAACAAAGATGAAATTTGTGGCAAATCTGGTGGCAGTTGGTCACAAAAGCTCCCCTTGGTGGTAGTTCTTCATCAGCTTATGATCTCTTGAGCTGTATTTATTAGTTTGTTGATGGTTGGTAGGTCACCAATATCCTTCATCATTAGGTAGATACAGTGTTCCATGCTAGGTGTCTACACCATTTGAACAAAATCTTCAACTATCATTTTGACAACTTTTTTGAAATCAACTTGGATTATGTTTTTAGCACTAGGTTACCTTCAACTTACAAATGTAAATTATGTTGTAGTACTAGCCAATTTTATGTAGATCTGGTAGTGTAACATCACATTCTTGTTGCCATAGATGAGGAAGTTGATGATGAAAATTTGTGTATCCTCTATCATTGTGGCTACAGAGTGGTAGTTCCACGGTCCCTTATATTGCCGGATCTATCCTCAACATTACTCCAATTTAATGTTCTAGGTGAAATCTAAAAACTCATACAACTTTGAAGGCTTCCCCTTGCTTTTGGATCTCTAGGTATTATTGGTTGCACCAGGGGATGCAATTAAATTGGAAATGATATTTCTCTACCATAATCTTCTTATCCTTACCCACGCAAGATCAAGGCGTGTTATTCACTCACCTGTGAGAATGTCGTTGGATTTAGGTTGTGTAGTGACGCAGCGGATAACTATCGGTTTCGTTGATTCGTGCACGAATACCGGAAGCGACTATCGAATCTGTTGGTTCGCGCATGAATACCGGAAACAACCTTCTACAACTTGTTGATTCGAAGGGGAATACCATGAAATAGAGAAACATCACATTCCAAAGACGAGACGGCGGCTAAAAATAGCATTAATCAAAATTGTCTTTTACAACTAAACAAGATGCTTGTATAGACTTCAACCCCTAAATATGCAAAGGAAAGAAATACTTAAAAAAGAAAAATTCTAAACTTAATAAAAATACAAGATATCCTAAATATCAAATTCGACAAAAATTATAATTGCTATCTCGATTTATTCTTTTGTCTGCATCATTAAAATTACTTTTATGATTTGCTCTATGTTCGCATCATTAAAATTATTTTCCCGATTTGTGCTTTTGTCTGCATCATTAAAATCGTTTTTTCGATTTGCTCTTCTGTTAGCATCATTCTCTCCATGATAGAGAAAATTTACCCCCGAATTTAAGCAGGTAACCATAAGTGAATAGATATTATACTCAATAATATCCTGTAGAGAAGAAGCCATATTGCTGCTGTTCTCCAAAAGATAAGATATTGCTTTGCAAGATAAACATCTAATAAACTGTGAATTTGCCCGAAGCCTTGCTTGAACCGCTCAAATTGACTCCCTTGCAATGGGCACATCAACATTTCCAGCATATTCACACAATTGAGTCACAATCTCATAAGTGTTGCTCTCATTAGCAATGACAGTTAACATCTCAAGTTTAAGTTTTTTAATATATGGTGGACCACTGAATTGGCAATAAAAATGTTTGTAGTCAGAAGAGAAGAGCATAGTGTTGATACAGTCTGACCTGGATGTTGTTTTGATGTTGACACTGATTTAAGTTTCAATCAGATATTGAATTAACTCAGACAAATCAGGGTTGACTTGGTTGACCTGATTAATCTGATTGGGAAAAGTCCGAGCAAGGAGCTTGGCACGGGAGAAGTCCTGGTGAGTGAAGCCAGGCAATTGGAGAAGTCCTGGTGAGTGAAACCAGGCAATTGGAGAAGTCCTGGTGAGTGAAGCCAGGCAATTGGAAAGTCCTGGTGAGTGAAGCCAGGCAATTGGAAAGTCCTGGTGAGTGAAACCAGGCAATTGGAAAGTCCTGGTGAGTGAAACCAGGCAATTGGAAAGTCCTGGTGAGTGAAGCCAGGCAAGGGAAAATCCAGATGGATCAAGGGTGATCGGACATCTGGTATTGGGAAGTCCAAGTATGGAAACTTGGCATGTATAGTCGGAGAAGAGCTCGGTAGCTCGGTCTCTTGACTGTCAGGATTAAGGGTAGCAAGCTTGGAAGCTTGCCTCTTAAATCACAGCCTTGGATCGGTCTGATGACCGATCCAGTGGCACAAGTGGCACGGGTGATCGGTCGGCAGACCGATCCAGTGACACTAAGTGTGCCCTGATCGGTCTACGGACCGATCAGTAAACACTCAGTAGCATACTGTGTTGTTACTGATCGGTCCGCCGACCGATCAGTGAGAACTCAGTAGCATACTGCGAATACTCAGTATGCTACTGTATCGATACTGACCGGTCTCGGGACCGGTCAGATTGATGCCTGATCGGTCCGGAGACCGATCAGGCTTGTGCGCGCGACACCTGATCGGTCTGAGGACCGATCAGGTTAAGACCGATCAGAAACGATCGAAAAAGAGATTTGACAGTATGGATCGGTCTGCAGACCGATCCATACTATAGTCTGTTTTGCATGCACTTTCTCTGATTCTTTCTGATTCAAAGTTGCTTTTGCCTAAATATTTCTAACCATCTGCTGCAAGATTTTGAGGTGCAGGTTACTGGTAATTTGCAATTGGTTGATTTCAAATTGAGCTTCATTAGTAGAGGATACCAGAGAGACTTTTGCTATGTTCCACTGTAAACCTGTTAAAGCAGCAAAGTCGTGGCTGCGATCTGGCGGTGATCTGGCATCGATCAGCTCAACTCATGGTGATTGGGTGGAGCTCAGAGACACCAGTGAAGACCAGAATTCCATTGGTGTGAGCTCAGATGATCAGATGAGAAAGAAGCGTGATTGGCGATGCTATGGCTGGATGCAGAGATTTGCTGCAGTTTGGCAGGGATCCGTTGCGGGCGAAAGGCAGAGATGGCAGAGACATAAAAGGCTGGTTGAAGAGAGGGTTAAGAAGAAGTTCTTGGGGAAGAAAAAACACTCTCTGTCGATCGGTGCAAAAGCTTTGACGCTCGGGGCTGAGAAGCGGCTGTCTCGACTTGCTCTCTGTTTCACTGACCTTCGCGTGACTGTAAGCTTAATTTTCATTCTCCTAAGTCACCAAGCTCAGTAAGTCTTGTGCTATATTCTACATACCTGTTGAGATTTTGTTGAGAGGTCACTCCACCGAGAAGGAGAAAGTTCATAGCCGGGTGTTCACCGGGGTTGATCTACCGAAGATCGGCTTGTCCACCTTACGGACACCGAGGAGTAGGGGCAAGTTATCCCCGAACCTCGTAAACACTTGAGTCACTGTGGTTTGCTTTGTTTCTTCTCTTATTCTTATTCTGTTCTTAACTTGTTTTCCGCTGCGCTAACCACTCGTGTGAGTTTTATCTTTAAGTTTTAGCTTTTGAAGAGGCTATTCACCCCCCTCTAGCCATCCAAGATCCTAACAAGTGGTATCAGAGCTTGGAGCTCTTCATCCGGCTTAACAACCTAAGAGCAAAGAGATGGCCATGAGGGAAGGTTTTAGCACAAATCGACCACCTTACTTTGAAGGGGCAGATTTCCAGTACTGGAAGGGACGCATGGAGTATTACCTAAAGACGGACATTGCCATGTGGTTCTCAGTCAAGGAAGGCTACACACCACCAAGAGATGAGGAAGGTAAGGAGCTCGAATCGTCAAGGTGGTCTACCGAACAACTCCGCAAAGCACAAGCCGATGCCAAGGCCATGGTCACCTTGCAATGTGGAATCGCCAAGGACCAACTAGTCAAGGTAGGTCCTTTTACTAGTGCAAGAGATCTATGGAACAAGCTCATTGAGCTTCAAGAAGGGACTCGGGACTCTCGAATTGCCAAGAGAGACTTGTTCCTCAACCAACTCCAGAACCTCACCATGAAGGAAAATGAGAATGTAAGTGAACTTCATGGTAGGTTTAAAGAGATCATTAACGGTCTCCATTCCATAGATGAACATGTAGAAAACCGCGATCTTGTAAGGTATGCACTTAAAGCTTTTCCTAGGAATGCCTTGTGGTCATCTATGGTAGATGCCTACAAGGTATCCAAGGATCTTTCAATTGTCAAGTTAGATGAATTTTTCTGTGAAATGGAATTACATGAACTTGCTAACAAAGGCCAAAAGGAGAAAGGTATTGCTCTTGTTGCAGGAGAAAGGAGCAAGGATGGGAGAAGGAAGAAGGAAAAGAAGAAAGAAAAGGAGATCTCCTCATCCACCTCTTCCTCCGAGTCCGATGACGAAGGCGAATCATCGTCATCAAGCGAAATGGCGAATTTCGTGAGGAGGATCATGAGAAGAAGCCGAAGATACAAAGGTAAACCTAATGATCCGAACATTGATAAATCTAACGTTACGTGCTATGAATGTAGTAAGAAAGGGCACTACCGAAGTGAGTGTCCTAAGCTCAAGAAGGAAGAACGAGCCAAGAAGAAGGAAGAACGAGCCAAGAAGAAAGAAGAAAGAAGCAAAAAGAAGAAGGCCCTTAAGGCCACTTGGGATGAGTCATCTTCAAGCTCATCCGAGGAAGAAGAGAAGAAGGAGAAGAGCACTCGCCATTTAGCACTCATGGCAAGGGAGGACTCCGGAAGCGATGGCAACTCAAGTGATGCTTCAAACGCGGCCTCATCATCCTCGGATGATGAAGAGGTAACCTCTTCTCATGTAGAAAAATGTTATAAGACTATTACTCATTTATCTACATTGCTTAAAAAATCGAAAACAGAAAATAAATTGTTAAAAGAAGAAGTAGAAATGCTAAAGGCTCTTAGGGAAGATGAGGTTGATGACCTCCATCTAGAGCTTCTTGAAGATGAGAACAAGGCTTTGAAGAGTGAGGTTGAGAAGCTCAAGAAAATGCTTGAGAAATTCTCAACTAGCTCTAAGACATTAGACATGATCTTAAATGCCCAAAGGGCAGTCTACAACAAAGCCGGGATAGGTTATCAACCCAAAGAATCGAGTTTTATCTCATTAGTGTCTAGGACCCAATACCATAGATCAAATGATTCTAGGGTTCATGGAACTAGGAAGGGTATGACCAAAGCATGGGTTCCTAGGTCACTTCTTGTAGATGCATTAGGTCCCAAGATTTGGGTACCTAAAACATCTATCTTTCGTATCTTGTAGGCATTGATCGAGGGGGAGCACCTATCAACTTGGTTTGTTGATAGTGGATGCTCCAAGCACATGACCGGGGACAAATCTCTATTTGCTTCTCTTCAAAACAAAAGTAGAGGTAATGTGTCCTTTGGTAACAATGGTAGTCTTAAGGTAATAGGAGTTGGAGACATTCATATATCCGAATGTCTTCATATCAAGAATGTCCTTCTGAATCTTTAGTGGGTTAATCGAAAGTTGATGTGTTCGCTTTAACTGATTTTCATTCAATCGATGTTTGGTTAAAACTTGACACAGTACTAGTAGGCACAAGGGTAGACAATATTTATCAAGTATCATTTAAAAGTGCTACTAATGCTTTGATTAAGTGTTTCATGTCGAAAGAAGAAGAGTCTTGGCTATGGCATAGAAGGTTGGCACATGTAAACATGAAGAACATCCGGAAGCTAGCAAACAAAGGATTAGTGCGAGGCTTACCAAGCATCAAATATCAAAAGAACAAACTATGTGATGCATGTCAAAAGGGTAAGCAAACAAAAGCGGTTCATAAAGGTAAAAGCATTGTAAGTACTTCTACTCCGTTAGACTTATTGCACATGGACCTATTTGATTGCAGTAGTGTAATATCTTTGAATGGAAGTAGATATTGTCTTGTGATTATTGATGATTTCACTAGATATACTTGGACCTTCTTTTTGAAACATAAGGACCAAACCATAGATATTTTCATTTCTTTTTGTAGAAGAACGGAAAATGAAAAATCAACCACAATTAAAACCATCAGGAGTGATCATGGTGGTGAATTCCAAAACCATAGGTTTTTAGAGTTTTGTCAAGAGAAGGGTTATAGACATGAGTTCTCTACTCCAAGGACCCCACAGCAAAATGGGGTTGTGGAGAGAAAGAACCGAGTCCTACAGGAAGCTGCACGAAGCATGCTCAATGAGTACTCTTTGCCGAGCTACTTATGGGCCGAAGCTGTGAGTACAGCTTGCTATGTGCAAAATCGAGTCCTAATACACAGATTCTTAGGAAAGACCCCTCATGAACTTTGGTTTGGGAAACCACCTACAATTAAACATCTTAGGGTGTTTGGTTGTAAGGTGTTTATCTTAAACACAAAGGATCATCTTGGGAAGTTCACGGCTAAGGCTGATGAAGGGATACTGGTCGGGTATTCACTCATCAGCAAAGCCTATCGAGTCTACAACAGTAGGACTAAATTGATTGAAGAGTCCTCTGATGTAGCTTTTGAAGAAATCCCTAATTTAAATGATCAATCAAGGGATGTAGAACAAATTCAATTCAAACTTAGAAGGCTAAGTTTGAATGACCAAAACATCGAAAGAGTCGAAATTGACTCTGATAATGATGAGCAAGGACAACAAAGAACTCAGGTGGATCCATTGCCTGATATTGAGTCCTTGTCTGTGCCAAGTGAGACCACTCATGAGGCACCATCAGCACCAAGGCGATCTAGGTTAGACACTAGTCACCCCCAAGACCAGATTGTGGGAGACATCCATCAAGGGGTTAGGACTAGGTCATTCTTTAGAAATGAGTCCAATGAGGTCGCTTTGATCTCGGAAATTGAACCTAGATTAATTGATGAGGCATTGCATGATCCTGAGTGGATCATAGCTATGCAAGACGAATTAGAGAAGCCAAGTATGGGACTTGGTTCCCGGACCTAAGAAGACCACCATTATTGGAACCAAATGGGTCTTCAAAAACAAATGAAAAGGAGATGTAGTTAGAAACAAGGCAAGACTTGTAGCCAAGGGCTATAGTCAAGTTGAAGGCCTTGATTATGATGAGACATATGCTCGGTGGCCGATTAGAGTCCATTAAGCAATGCTAGCTTTTCGCATAGGGTTTCAGCTCATCGAATGGATGTAAAATCGGCCTTACTGTCTCATTAAGGAAGAAGTTTATGTTGAACAACCACCAGGATTTGTGAACCAAATCACGTGTACATGCTCAAGAAAGCACTTTATGGGCTTAAACAAGCACCACGAGCTTGATACGAAAGGTTGTCAACATATCTACTAGAGAAGGGCTTTGTTAGAGGACAAATAGACCCAACACTATTTCTACGTAGAGATGGTGAAAATATTTTTGTAGCCCAAGTATATGTCGATGACATAATTTGTGGCTCAAACAACAAGGTTTAAATGAGTTCATCACTCACATGGAGAGTGAGTTTGAGATGAGTCTAGTGGGAGAATTGACTTTCTTCCTTGGACTCGAAATCAAACAAACTAGAGATGGTATTTATGTCCATCAGCAAAATACACTCAAGAGATGCTCGGAAAATTCAATATGAGTGACTCTAAGGAAGTGTCCACTCGATGGCGACAAACACTCGCCTTGACAATGATGAGTGGAAAACCGGTTGATCTAACGCAATAGAAGCATGATCGGTAGTCTTACATATCTCGATGGACCGATATACTTTTCTTTGGGCATGCTTAGGTATCAAGTGCAAAAGGAATCTCGTTTAATTAGTTAAAGAATTTTGAGATATCTTAAGGGCACAATAAGAGTAGGTCTTTGGTATCCTCGTACGAGTCTTTTGACTTGATAGGTTATCTCGATTCCGATTATCTGGTGCAATTGGATCGGAAAAATACAGTGGGGTTGCGAATTTTAGGGTCATCTTTAGTTAGTTGGTCAGTCGGAAGCAACATTGTGTTGCTCTCTCCATGGCCGAGGCTGATGCCATGGGAGAGTGTATCACAATTGTTGTGGATGATACACACCCTAGAGGATTATGGACTTTCTTATAAGGGTGTACAAGTGCTATGTGACAACATTAGCACGATCAACCTAACTAAAAATCCAGTCCATCATTCGAGGACTAAACACATTGAAGTGCGTCATCACTTCATAAGAGATCACGTAGCTAGGGGTGACATTGCACTCACATATGTTGAGTCAAAGTCAAACCTAGCTGATATTTTTACCAAACCCCTTCCGGAGAATGAATTTAGTCATTTAAGGAGGGAGTTGGGAATGTGTTTGGCTCCTTAGGTCATTAGAACTTTACCATGATCAATAAGGACTATTAAAATGACAAGAGTAATTGGGACAAAAATTTGGGCAACTTGGGAACATCTCACATACACTATAAGGTTTAACAAAATGTTTTTGTTTGCTAGAAATGGGGTGAGATGCTAGGATCAACCAAATTATTCAAAATGTATCATGCATCCCTTGAATAATTAGGTTGAAGAGACATTAATTGAGTTTGGGGAACACCATTACACAATTCATGTGTATTTGGTTCCTAGATCTTACTCATATATTCCAACCAAGGAATCTTGGTTGGACATTTGCCTAGAAATTCTCTAATCATGGTTGATGGTTGATGTGTTGATTGGTATTGTTGCTTGGTTCATGTCATGACCTTGATTGATAAAACGCTAGGTTATTAAAGGAAATAATAACAAATTGGATATATTTTGACAAACTTGAAACTAAACATAACAAGAATCAAGAATTTCAGCTTTCATGCCTTGATTGCAAATTAGGACAAGTTGTCTATTTTGACAAACTTGAAACTTGTCTGAAATCTCAGTGTTTGTAGTCGAATATGAAAGTCTCAAATTATAAACAAATTCACACCATAAGAGCCCATCGTTAGGACATAGTTATGATTGTAGATTCTCAGGGTTCTAGATATTGAGTTTGACAGTTTTACTGGAGAAACTTCTACGACCTATCAAACATATCTAAGGATTTCGGTTACTGAAATCACTGAAAATTTCAGTATCAGACACTGATCGGGCTACAGCCCGATCAGGAGAAGATGGATCGGTCGACAGACCGATCAGGGTATGTTTGTGCGGCTCACTGATCGGTCCAGGGACCGATCAGGATAATCTGATACGCATAGGGTTCTTCTGATCGGTCCATAGACCGATCAGTGGTTCCATTGGTTAAGTCTGTAACTTGGGCTTACTGATCGATCTCTGATCGGTCTACGGACCGATCAGGTAGTTCCCTGATCGGTCCGAGGATCGATCAGCTTCGCACTCCCTGATCGGTCTACTGACCGATCAGGAGGTTCCCTGATCGGTCTGGTGACCGATCTGTGGGCTTCCGAAACCTTCTGATCGGACAACCGTCCGATCTTTTCTTCACTGTACACCCATCTTAACCCTTAAAACCCCCGATTCTTCTTTCCCTCATTCACACGAACCCTAGCCGACTCTTCCCACCAGTTCACTCCTTCTCTTCTCTTTGCACGCCGAAGCTCCAGCACTCGCCCTATACTAAGGTTCAAATGGCACCAAGGTAACTTCTTACCTTTCTAGAATTTGGCAGCATTATGTTTCTCACTGAATTTGTTGTTTTGTTGTCTCGGTTCTTAATTGTCGGTGGCTCCGGTGCTCCCCATTTCACCCCATTGTGTCCCCTTAGGAAGAAACCCACTGATGGTGAGGGAACCTCTAAGGAACCAACCAAGACATCCAAATCCAAAACTCCTGCTGCTTCTTCCCGACCCCAACCGCTAGTTCCAGTAGATTCCCAAACCGCAGACCGAGGAAGCTTTCAACAAAGGACATTCAAATTACTCCCTTGTAGGTCCGTGGATAGAAAATTCATGGACGAATTTTGCCCACAAGTGTCCGAAATCTTAGCGTACTACAAACTCGATACTCTAGTCTACTTGGAACGGGATATCAACTATGACTTGGTCTCCGAGTTCTATAATAACCTTCATGAGACTAATGATCAAGGTTTTAAAACAAGAGTTGCTAAGCGGACTCTTGATTTCATATCTCATCTTTCTTTGAGTATCTCGATTGTCGGAGGTGTTCGGTGATGTCTTTTCGATATTTCCTGACTTACCAGAAGAGTTACCTCCACCGTTTGATATCTCATCCGACGAAATCTATGAGTACTTCTTCAGACAGCCTAGACTAGGGCTAGATGAGCTAGATGTTGACTTCCCTACTTTTGCAGCCTTGAGATTATCTCCTCAAGACTACATTCTTTTAAAATTGTCACGAACCGCCTTCTACCTAAACCACTATCCGAGATCCGACCATATCATTGTTTTATGCTTTATGGTTTGCGTCGGCGTCTCGATTTGATATCATGTCAAGCATCTACTCCTCGATCATATCATATTCTCGACCTAGCGGCTTCACTATTTATATGCCTTATGGGCATATAATTACTGATTGGCTCGAGACCCTTCAGATTGATGTCTCTAAGGGTAGAATAATCAAATGCTCAGGCAGGATTGCCGACTTGGGAAACGAGCATTTTCCAATGGGGAGGTTCAGTGGAAGGATGGGAGAGCTTTAGGTGAGTTACCACGACAGGTTGCAGCTGCTCCTCCTGCTGACATTGGCGAGGCGGACCCTGATCTGCGCTGGCAGATCGCGGAGTTGGAGGACCGATTTGATCGCCACGAGGAGATGGTGGCTGCTGAGTTCGTTGGTCTACGTCTCCACATTGACCGACGCTTTGAGACCCTACAGAGACATCAGCTGGCTACTCATCAGGCGTTTATGGGATGGATGGCCAGCCACCCACCACCTCAGCCTTCTACAGACGATCCATCTTCAGGCAGCGGCGTGCCCCCTCAGGGATTCTCTTATCCTGTTGCTGATGACACTGCTCCTCATGATGAGGATGCGAGTTGATTTTGATTATGTGATTGATTGTTGATTGTGCTACTTTGTTCTAGATACGATGTTGATTGCCTGTCCTGGATGGTTGCTATTTTAGACATTATGTTTATTTTCATGCGTTTTGTACTCCTATGATATCTTTTTCATGCTATGTATATGACATTGCTTGAGTTCTATCATATCTTACTTCTTTTTGTGGATTATGATATGGGTTTAAGGGGGAGGTGTTTGTCAGTCCTCATATTTTTTTTATATACCTTTTCGGTGTTTGACAAAGGGGGAGAGAGTATTTGAAGTTTAGAGACGAATTGTAAACTCAATATGAAAAAGGGGGAGAAGATATTTGAGATATATCCGTCTTAGGGGGAGGTCCCGATTTCCCTAAAATTATGGATATGAAAGCATTTCTGATCTAAACTTAAATGGGGAGAAGATATTTGAGATATATCCGTCTTAGGGGGAGGTCCCGATTTCCCTAAAATTATGGATATGAAAGCATTTCTGATCTAAACTTAAATCGTGTTGTCAAACAACAAAAAGGGGGAGATTGTTGATACAGTCTGACCTGGATGTTGTTTTGATGTTGACACCGATTTAAGTTTGATCGAGATATTGAATTAACTCGCATAAATCGGGGTTGACTTGGTTGACTGATTAATCGATTGGGAAAAGTCCGAGCGGGCTTGCGCGGGAGAAGTCTGGTGAGTGAAGCCGATGGAGAAGTCTGGTGAGTGAAACCAGGCAATTGGAGAAGTCCCGGTGAGTGAAGCCGAGGCGATTGGAAAAGTCAGTGAGTGAAGCCGCAATTGGAAAGTCTGGTGAGTGAAACCAGGAAGGAAAAGTCTGGTGAGTGAAACCAGCAATCGAAAGTCCCGTGAGTGAAGCCGAGCGAGGAAAATCCGGATGGATCGAAGGGTGATCGGACATACGGTATCAAGTCAGTATGGAAACTTGGCGTATAGTCGGAGAAGAGCTCGGTAGCTCGGTCTCTTGACTGTCAGGATTAAGGGTAGCAAGCTTGGAAGCTTGCCTCTTAAATCACGACCTTGGATCGGTCGATGACCGATCCAGTGGCACAAGTGGCACGGGTGATCGGTCGGCGGATCCGATCCGGTGACTCTAAGTGTGCTGATCGGTCTACGACCAATCGGTAAACACTCGATGGCATCTTGTGTTGTTCGATCGTCGCCGGCCGTCGGTGAGAACTTCGAGCATCTGCGAATACCGTATCTCTTGTATCGATCTTGACCGGTCTCGGGACGGTCGATTGATCTCGATCGGTCAGGAGACCGATCGGGCTTATCTTGACGACACCGATCGGTCGAGGACCGATCGGGTTAGTTCTGATCGGTCCGCGATCGATCGAACGATCGAAAAGAGATTTGAGCGTATGGATCGGTGCGGACCGATCCATACTATAATCTGTTTGCATGCACTTTCTCCGATTCTTTCGATTGAAGTTGCTTTTGCCTAAATATTTCTAACCATCTGCTGCAAGATTTTGAGGTGCAGGTTACTGGTAATTTGCAATTGGTTGATTTCAAATTGAGCTTCATTAGTAGAGGATACCAGAGAGACTTTTGCTATGTTCCACTGTAAACCTGTTAAAGCAGCAAAGTCGTGGCTGCGATCTGGCGGTGATCTGGCATCGATCAGCTCAACTCATGGTGATTGGGTGGAGCTCAGAGACACCAGTGAAGACCAGAATTCCATTGGTGTGAGCTCAGATGATCAGATGAGAAAGAAGCGTGATTGGCGATGCTATGGCTGGATGCAGAGATTTGCTGCAGTTTGGCAGGGATCCGTTGCGGGCGAAAGGCAGAGATGGCAGAGACATAAAAGGCTGGTTGAAGAGAGGGTTAAGAAGAAGTTCTTGGGGAAGAAAAAAAAAAAACACTCTCTGTCGATCAGTGCAAAAGCTTTGACGCTCGGGGCTGAGAAGCGGCTGTCTCGACTTGCTCTCTGTTTCACTGACCTTCGCGTGACTGTAAGCTTAATTTTCATTCTCCTAAGTCACCAAGCTCAGTAAGTCTTGTGCTATATTCTACATACCTGTTGAGATTTTGTTGAGAGGTCACTCCACCGAGAAGGAGAAAGTTCATAGCCGGGTGTTCACCGGGGTTGATCTACCGAAGATCGGCTTGTCCACCTTACGGACACCGAGGAGTAGGGGCAAGTTATCCCCGAACCTCGTAAACACTTGAGTCACTGTGGTTTGCTTTGTTTCTTCTCTTATTCTTATTCTGTTCTTAACTTGTTTTCCGCTGCGCTAACCACTCGTGTGAGTTTTATCTTTAAGTTTTAGCTTTTGAAGAGGCTATTCACCCCCCTCTAGCCATCCAAGATCCTAACACATAGGAGAAAGCATCACCAACAGATGCATGTGACTCAGAACTGCGTAGGATTGCTCAGAACTTCCTGACCCCACTAAAGTGAGCAAAGGAGCTTTAAGGGTCTCATAGAACTACTGATGAACATCGGTCATTGACATTGTTAGATGCAAAAACACTTTGATTGTAGCTAAGACAACAACTCCATTTGCATGCTGAAGTCAGTGCTCAAGTAAATTCATTATGTCAAATACATCATTGCTATCAGGAGGTACATACTTAGAGATTAGTTCAAGGATAAGGCACTGTGCCCATTCATTGAATTCTTTAATCCAATTCAAAAGGTAGTATATGGTCTGCTTGTTGAGAAGAGTCTCTCTTTCCCTATTGGCTTCCTCTAATTTTTTGGCCTCCAAGTTCCATATCTCCTGCAATACAAACAGGCAAGTTGCAACGACCTGGGCATCCGAATCGATGAGCATAAGGTTCTTGAGTGAATCTAGAAAATCAAAGCCAAAGCATGTAGTATCGGAGATGTGATATAGCTTGAGGACACCAGGGACCGCAACCATCCAGACGTAGGGGCTGCTGTCCTCAAGCCCAGAAGTGAGGGGGGAAACAAGGTACTCAACGAAGTTGTGAACTCGGAGGGAGCAGAGGCTAAGGAGGGCGAGGTCACGAATCATAGGGTCCACATCGCGATAGTCCTTATGCAAGAAGTTAATAGCAAGGAAGGCAAGCCCGAGGTGGCAACGCGCATAGTTTCCAACATGCAGATAGCACATCTTCTTGAGGATGGTGTCGGAGGTGGCGGAACACATGACCATCTAGCTGAAGGCGGTGGAGACGTCGATCCCCACCGCCATGTGGGAGATCATGTGCTTGAAGAGATTGTGCTTGGAGTCATCGGCACCAAGTGCATGGCTAACAGTTAGCAGACGGAGCGGAAGCTTAAGAGAAGAGACCTCACTCTTCTTGGAAGGTTGAGACGGAGAGGAGGACTTCTGCTGAGCAATAGGGGCCGGAGTCATGGATAGATCCGGCCACAGACACCGAAAGATGGATGTGATTGTTGTCGGGCTTTTGAAAGAAAAAGGCAAATGGTTGAAAGCAACTTCCACTAATGTTTCGTGGACCATGCTACCCAACACAGTTAGTGTTCCTCGAGCTTTTGTTATATAGAGCAGAGCACAAATTTCAACAACTGATTCCTCTTTATTTTTTTTTTCAAAGTCCATATCCTTATCAACTTCGTCATCGTCATAAACGGGCTCGCTAGTTGTGTCGGTCTTGTTTTCGTCGTAAATTGGATCATTGACTATTTCAATCTTTCGCCTTGCATCTTTCTCAAGAAAATTTTATCCAAATTAAAATAAAAGAACTTATGATCTTTAAGATCTCGTGCCGCTAGACGCTTGGATAACTATCTATGTAGATGTTAAAATATCACGTCTTAGGTGCTACGATTACGGTGTGAGCCTTCCTCAACTGGAACATGCCCAGCAAGACTATAATCACGATCATGACGACCATCCATGGGATCTAGAGCTCTAACACCAAACTGATGCAGTGAATGACTATCGGTTCCGTTGATTCGTGTATGAATATCGGAAGCGACTATCGATTCCGTTGATTTGTGCATGAATACCGAAAGCAACCTTCTACAACATGTTGATTCGAAGGGGAATATCAGGAAATAGTGAAACACCACGTTCCAAAGAGGAGACGACGGCTAAAAACTAGCATTAATCAAAATTGTCTTTTACAACTAAACAGGAAGCTTATATAGACTTCAACCCTAAATATGCAAAGGAAAGAAATACTGATAAAAAAAAATTCTAAACATAATCGACAAAAATAATAAAAGATTAAAATTGCTTTCCTGATTTTCTCTTTTGTCCGCATCATTAAAATTGCTTTTCTGATTTGCTCTTCTGGCTGCGTCATGCAGATCGCAAGTTGATCTCTGGACTGCTAGAGAGTCCTTTTATCTCACCTTAGGATGAGCCTCTTGTTGAAGGATTGTCGCAACTCTGCCCTGAACACAAACACTAAACTCATCAAATTTGAAATAGATGTCGACCCTGTGTAGCACAGTGTGCTACCACTGTCACTTTCACTTCCATAATGCAACCTAATGTCTTGCTCATATTTGCAGTCAATTCTCAAATAATCCATACTGGGGTTTGCATCTTAAGTTCCTTAGCATCATAACTGTGGCTCTAGGACTCGTACACATTTGTTGCTTTGAGCTCTGGTTTGGCATTCCTTCAGCAATCAAGTAATTCCTTGGACAATCAATGATATATCATGCTTTCAGTGACAGTTGCCAGTATGTTGTTTTGTTAAAGATTCCAACATAGATATCAATATCGTATCCTAATAGTCAACACAATGGGGAAAAAAAGGATGCCGGTTTAAGCACCATACAAGGCCAGATCCCACCAGATTCACAAACACAGTATGTACTACCTGTGCCAGAAGGTAAGCAATGTGCACACATGAATCATTTCATCATTGGAATGGTAAATATCAAAATTGTCCAAGTCATACTGACTGATATATGAACTCGTGCGTCATCTTGCTTTAAGATGGAGTGCACGCATATTACTAGGAGTAATCTTGAAACATTCTACTCAAATTACACTGTCAGCTCCTGTCTATAATATGGTTTTTTGACTGGATGTTCTGAGGAGAATCTGAATTTCTAGCTGCTAGTTTAGACTAATCTTTGATCCTTTATTGTATCGAAGTTTATGCACCCATTTTGGTGTTTGGTACTTGTGACATGAAAAAATTAACAGGAGCTTCAACAGGTTGTCATGATTGATGGTCGTGTCATCGGAAATGGAGAAGTTGGTCCAGTCACCAAAAAGATACAAAATGCTTACAGAAGACTAACTGCAGAGCTTGGCATGCCAATACCCATTCATGGAGAGAGATAACTTGGTAATATGACAGATTGACAGGTTTGGTGCTATATCCACTGGAAATGCCATGCAATAAGGTGCTCTTTATCCATGCCATTCAACTTCCACAGTGTTGAGCATCTCTGAACTCCATTTTTTTTTACTGTCATCTGTAATAAATATGTGGAATTTTGATGAACGTGGAATATGAATATTTGATATTTAGATGTTGAACGGGATCCGCGGACATCGGGTTGGCATTCTGTTCTACATCATCCAGATTCAGAGGCAACTTTTCCCCAGGTAGAACTTCTATTTCAATTATGGGCTGCCACACGATTGTCGTCTGTATTTGAGAATTACGTTCATGAGGATTCATGTAACTCATTTGTTTTTCCACAGGAATATGGAATAAACTGATTAACCACAGGATTGGTGGAATAAACATGGCTTATTTTGTACCATTCAAATGATTTTATTTTATTTTATTTTTATCATTTTTAATTCAAAAATGGCTCGTTAAACTTAGAAATACTAGAATAATACCCTCAAGACTATTGAATTTAAAACTCCACCCCACTTCATTTCACTTCATTGTTATTCCTACAAGTGTACCCACTTCCATTAAAAGGAATAGACGTGTTGCTAATTAAAGATGTTCAATGTATCTTATATTTATTATTTCAGTATTTTAAAAATGTTATTTGCTAGTAATATTTACTTTGACTGTATATGTATTTATATTATTTATTATTTATTTTATTTTAAGATAATTTATTCGTTTTTTTAATTATGTTTTGTTTTGAGATGTATTGTCTTTTACGTTGCACACCGTGTGAGTATTTATTTATTTTATTTTATTTAATATTTAATACTATAATTTAACTTTTAAATTTTAAGATAAAATTTAATTGGTATAATTGAAACTTAAAAATAAAATAAAATAAAATGAGTTATGTGGTCATTTAAACCCTACTGGCCACCAGCAACGACTAAGTCAGACAAGGCAATTCAATTTCCTTGCGATGCATTAGTCAACCACTTGCTTTATTGTCGTGGTTCAAAGTCATATGCCAACTGCTTTGGCCCTGCATCTAGACCTGGTCAAGATTACAGTTTGGTGGTTCAAAATCGTTGGTTAGATAGTTATTAGTACGGTGCTTGTTAATTTTAACCGTCTAATATAGTTATTGTTCCTGTTTGAAAGTTGAATCGATGAATACTGGGGATGTATCATTCTTGTTGATCGTGCGAAGACTCCGAGCAAAGCGGATCTGCAACTACAATTATGTCAGTGTCGAGTTAGGGAAGGGTTCCCTGACGTTGGTCCTCCGACGCTCAAGTCAATTATCGATGATGTGGAAGCAGTAGAGTGAAGAAGTAGAAGAACAGTGACAACAGTAATGTGCGCATACTTCCGATGAAGTTTGGATCTCTTTATATAGGGTTCCTGTAGCGCGTGAACGCTTCCCAATGTGTGCACGCTTGATTTTCCCTGAGAAGATGTATTAGTAAAGTGTTCCTGACACAACACCTCAACGAGTTGAGTACATCTCTGACGTGATAGTGGAAACTTTCGTCGTATGATCCTCTGCCTGACCGTGCTGCCAATCATGTCGTCTGTCAGGGGCACGAGCTCCCAGAAGGATATCGCGAGATGCTCCTTTTGTTCGTTACTGGGCTGAGTGGGTAAGCTGTTCGGCCAACCATCACCCGTCCGAATGCTGTCGTTCTCGGGTCGAGCGGGATGGCCGCTTGATCAACCTTCCACTGTTTGAGCTCCGCTGTTGTGTTGAGTGGAGCTATGTCTGAATGTAGTGTACTCGGTCGTGACCTCGCTTTACTGGTTCCGAGGTTTGATGTAAGTCTAAGCGGCCTGGCCGCTTGGCGTGTGCCTCACCGACACATGCTTCTTTGAGCGTCAGAAGCTCGGTATGTGGCCGAGCTATGATGATGTGGGATCAGACATTCTTTATCCTGGTCGGGCAAGGGGGTTGCCCGACCGACCTGTGATGTAGGGGAGTCGATCACGTCTTGACTTTGACTTCCACCGTGGCCTCCTTGACTTTGACTTCCATCGTGGCCTTGCTCCTCCTTGGGGTGGGTCCCTTATCCTCACATCACATGCCCCTCCCTCAAGTCTAGTCGAAAGAGGCTGCAAGTCTGATTGACTGGACAAAAAGTCTGGAGATCAGTTGGTCGATCGGTCGGGATACTAGTGGACTCTAGTCGGTCTGTCGAAGAGTGTCGGTCGGCTATAGGACTGATCCTTGAGGCTGATCGACGCTTCAAGTACTTGTACTTAACTTTCTCCTTCGGTGTCTTCGAACGAGTGCGGTCAACGTTGACGTTACCCGAATCTCTTCGGAATTCGTGCAGATTGCCCCCCTTAAGGCCGAGCACGCGCTCATGTCTGTTAATGATGCCCATTAAATGTGGACCAATGGGGAAATGCCACGCGTCACCGCCGCAGTCACCGCATGTCCGAAGCGACAGGCGTTGATGTGACGTTTGACGGTTTGAATTCTACGACTGGATCTGTGCTCCGGTTCCCGTGACCTAGATCGGACGACTCCGGCCGGCCGAGCCCAAAGTTTATAAAGCCGCAGCACCGACTTCCTTTTCTCACTTTGCATCTTCTGCGAAAGTTGCCGGCGACCTCCTGCGCGATCAGTGCTCCTACGATCTTCTGCATCTCATCGACGATGACTCTTTCTCCTCCTGTAAGCTTTCCTCTTGAATCTTCCCTCCTTCAATCTTCCTGCATTACTTTTCGCTCCCCGCTACTTCCAGTGCTTGCTTTGTGTTTTTTGCTCACATTTCTTCCCCTCAGACTCTTTTTCCTTCGTATTTTGGTAATGGCGAGCTCTTCACAGCCGTCAGACCCCTCTCCTAGTCTCTGGTATACTACCATGGAGACCAGGTTTGATGCGGGCGACGCCGAGAGTCTCAAAAATGTTTTTGAGATTCCCCCTGATCATGCGATCATTTTACCTTCCTCGTCCGATTGGCTAAATGATCCGCCGATCGACAATCTGTTTGTTCAGGGACCAATTTGTAGCCGGTCTCCGATTCCCTATCCAACCCTTCATCATCGAAGTCTGTAATTATTTTCGCGTTCCCCTACCACAACTCATGCCAAACTCATTTCGCGTTCTGTGCGACATCATTGTGTTGTTTCGGCTGCACGACATTCCTCTGACCCCTCGAGTTTTCCACTACTTTTATTATCCCAAACAATCCGAACTAGGAACCTTTCTTTTTCAGTCTCGGGTCGGGCTAGTATTCTTTGACAAAATGTAAACTTCCAACAAACATTGGAAGAAATATTTCTTCTTTATGCGTCTTCCCGAGCGGCCTAGCTTCCGAACTCGCTGGCAGGTCGGCTTACCACCTCAACTCGATCTGAAGAAATACAAGAGCCGCTCTGACTACCTTCATGCCACCTCCATGCTGGCCAGCCAGAAGTATGACATCCACAAGCTACTGCTTGAGGGTGTGCTGTACATTTTTGGCCTGAGTTCAATCCGCACTGGGCTTCCGACCGGCTTAGGTAAGAGATTTCATACACCTGTCTCCTTTGATTCTAACTGATTCTTTTGCTTCTTTTGCAGCCGAAGTCATGCTGCGTCTCGGATGTCCGACCTTGTGAAACTTTAGAACGCCGAGATTGAGGCGGTTGCTGTTGAGGAGTTGGGGAACCGTGGCCTACAGCTGGTCGGCTCTCAAGATGAGAGCGTAGCGACTCCTGCCCTGGCGAGAAGGGGGGGGGGGCAACTAGCCAAGCCCCCAGTGTTGAGGTTGTCGGCGACGCGAAGCCACCATCCGAGCAAGTGCCCATCGTCCGCTCGGAGAGCTCAGATTCCTCTGGTGAGCCGTTGCTAAGGCATAAAAGGCGCCACACAAAGTCTTCGCTCTCTGTTGCCTCGGCGGTGGGATCTGCCAAAAGGGTTGAGGTCGGCACCTCGTATCCCTCCGCGGTTCCTGCAACTACGCCCAAGGAATCCTCCGACCGGACTCCACCGGTGGCTGAGTAGTCGCAAGAGCCTATTGCTGCGGAGCCCCTGGCTTCTATGCCGCCATCGCGGCCATTGAGGGTTCGACGATCGGCCATCCTCCCTGCATATGCGGCCCGGCCGACTGGCCCAGCCTCCTCGGCCCACTCGGCTCCGGGCGGCCGACGATCCGTCACGACGATCCTTCACCTGCCCACGGAGGAGTACAGCGAGCCGAGCGCCTGGTCGAGTACTCCTGAGCATCAAGTCATCATACGGGGTCCGCTCGCCCAAGTCTGGGAGGAAGCTCGAGCCCGAGCGGCGGTGATACCTCCGGGCGCGCTCGCCAACAGCCATACCCCAAATGTCAACTGGGGTAAGCTCTTTGTTGTCATTATCTTTCTTCCGATCGATTCTAACCCTTTTACCTGTTTGTAATATTGGGTGGAGAGCCTGGCCATGTGCCACAGGCTTGCTTATCTGGAGGATGAGTTCAGGAAACTCTAGGTCCCCAGCAGCTAGCCCGCCACCGATCTGCAGGAGATGACCAAGCTAAAGGCCGACCTGGAGAAGACGACCAAGCTCCTTGAGGCCGAGCAGGCTAAATCTTTCGGCCACAAGGAGATGCTGGGCCGACTCAAGAAGCAAGTCAGCACGTTTGACAAGAAGATTGAGTCAGCTACCGCTAGGAAGAACCGGGCCATCAAGGACCTGGAACTGAAGAACAAGGAGGCCTGAGATCTTGCCAGCAAGCTCAGAGATGCTAAAGACTTTTTGGTGACTGAGCGAGCGAACCGGACGGCGAGGGAAACCGAGCTCCAAGGCCAGCTCTCTGATAAGGACGCAACACTGAAGATGGCCCAGGATGAGATAGAGAAGGTGAAGGCCGAGCTGGAAGGCTCCCGGGCGGCGATGAAGATTTATCATGACACCGAGCCGAGCCGATTTGCAACACTGAGACAGAACTACATCCGTTCGGATGCGTTTAATGATAAAGTCGTCGCTCGGTATCTTCGGCTCTACAACCTGGCCATAGATGAGACGATCAACCAACTTAAGGAAGGTGGCCACCTTCCCGAGACCTTAAAGGATAACGTCATCAGTCGGGATAAAATGACTAAGTCACTGCCCGACGACGCTCTTGATTATCTTGAGTGAGGTTGATCGCTGTATATTTTTAAAGTCCTAATGTAGGCTCACCCGTTCGACCAAGCTTTTGTTTTTATCTTGCAACTGTGATCCCGCAATGTAATCTTAAGTATTTTGGTTTTAATATACGCGAGCCCGCTCGGCGAAGCATTTCCTCTCACAGCTTTTCTTCTTTGCCTGTAAATGCCCTTGATCTTGTATCTGCGACTAACCGCTCGACCGTAAGGGCAAGCTCGGATTTTAAGATCGCCGCTCGACCATTATTGAAGACTCGGGTTTAAGGTCATCGCTCGACCGTTGATGGATACTCGAGTTTAAGGTCGCCACTCGACCGTTGATGGAGACGAGAGTTTAAGTTGTCACTCGACGATTTGGTGAAGACTTGGTTTTAAGGTTGCCGCTCGACGGTTGGTGGAGACACGCATTTAACGTCGCCACTCGATGATTTGGTGAAGACTCGGGTTTAAGGTCGCGACTCGGGTTTAAGGTCGCCGCTCGACCGTTGGTGAAGACTCGAGTTTAACGTCGCCGCTCGACGATTTGACGATGACTAGAGTTTAACATCGCCGCTTGACGGTTTGACGAAGACTAGAGTTTAACGTCGCCGCTCGACGGTTGACAAAGACTAGAGTTTAACGTCGTCACTCAACGGTTTGACGAAGACTAGAGTTTAACGTCGCCGCTCGATGGTTTGGTGTGCCATTCAACATATAGCTTAGAAATCTTTTATTTTGTCCCTGTATTCAAAGAGGACGTACAAAAAATGTATAAACATACTTCTATACTCGCGCACCTCTAATCTGGCCCGATAAGGTTGGAGATGATTTGCGTTCCATGGTCATTCGAGCCATCTTCCCATCTCATCCTCTAGATAATGAGCACCCGAGCGAACCTTTTCCACGACCTTGAAAGGTCCAGACCACGGAGCCTCTAACTTGGTGATGTCGTCGACCGACTTCACTTTCTTCCATACCAAGTCGCCGACTTGGAATGACCTCGGGATCACCCTCCGATTGTAGCTCTGCTTCAATTTCTGTCGGTATGCCATCAGCCGGACGACAACTTTAGCGTGCGATTCGTCCACCAAGTCCAACTCAAAAAGCCTCCGCTCGGCGTTGTCCTCATTGTAATGTTGAATCCGATCGGATTGAACTCTGACTTCGATGGGGACGACCGCTTCGCCGCCATACACCAAGTGGAAAGGAGTTGCCCCAGTCCCTTCCTTAGGGGTTGTGCGGATCGTCCATAGTACGCTTGGGAGCTCGTCGACCCAGCTACCTCCGGCGTGGTCGAGCCGAGCGTGAAGAATTCGAAGAATCTCACGGTTGGTGACCTCTGCTTGCCCGTTGCTCTGAGGGTAAGCTATTGAGGTGAAAGCCTACTGAATGTCGTACCCACCATTCTTTGAGCTTCCGACTGGCAAACTGCCTCTCATTATCTGAGACGAGCCGACATGGGATGTCGAACCGGCAAATAATGTTTTGCCATATGAACTTGATGACCATTTGTTCGGTTATCTTAGCAAGTGGCTCGGCTTCGACCCACATTGAGAAATAGTCCACCGCAACGAGCATGAACTTCAGCTGACCTGTCGCCATTGGGAATGACCCCACAATGTTCATGCCCCACTGGTCGAACGGGCAAGAGACCGTGGACGTCCTCATCTCTTCGGTCGGTTGGTGTGAGAAGCTATGATATTTCTGGCATGACAGGCAGATGGATACCATCTGAGCGGCATCTTCCTGGAGGGTCGGCCAAAATATCCT
Source organism: Zingiber officinale (assembly GCF_018446385.1). NCBI lineage: Eukaryota > Viridiplantae > Streptophyta > Magnoliopsida > Zingiberales > Zingiberaceae > Zingiber > Zingiber officinale. The sequence goes on along the minus strand of NC_056004.1, from coordinate 34,257,215 downwards.
GCCAGCAAAATCTTTTTTGCTAATGAACGACCGCCCGGATGTCCTCCACAAGATCCTTGGTGCACATCTTGTAGTATGTAGTCGGCACCCTCCAATCTGGCACACTTGAGCAAAGGTCGGGAGAAGGCTTTCTTGTATAACTGGTCTCCAATTAGAGTGAATCGTCCGACCTTTTTTCTCAACAACCGAGCCTCCTCATGGTTAGACGGGGTCGCTCCTGACCACAAGAATTCTACCAGCGCGGTCCTCCGGTTGTTCGGGAAAGTGAGCCCTTCTATCCGATCGATGGGTGCCACCAAGGACACTTGATTGATCGACTGTGTTATGACAATCGACGATAGTGAACTGGCTAGCTTCGCCAATTTATCTGCAGCCTGATTTTCTGATCGGGGGATCTTCTGTATGACGACCTCTTGAAAGTTGGACTTCAGTTTTTCGAAGGCATCGACGTAGAGCTTGAGTCGGACATTGCTTATCTTGAACGCTCCAGACAGCTGTTGAGTGACCAATTGAGAGTTTGAATGGATCATGATTTTGAGGGCTCCGATGTGTCAAGCGGCCTGTAAGCCAGCTATCAGTGCCTCGCACTTGGCTTCATTGTTTGTTGCCCTATAGTCCAGCCGAATGGGCAACTGCATCCGCTCTTCTGTGGGGGATATGAGTAACACGCCGATGTCGCTTCCCTGTTTAGTGGATGAGCCATCGACGTATATCCTCCAAATGACTTCCGGCTCAGAATTTTGTACTTCGGTGATGAAATCCGCCAAGGACTACGCTTTGATGACCATTCGGGGTTGGTATTGGATGCCAAATTTGTTGAGCTTTGTTGTCGATTTGATCAGCCGTCCAGACGCCTCTGGATTGAGGAGGACTCTTCCTTAGGGACTATTGGTCATCACAATGATGGAGTGAGCGAGGAAGTACGGGTAAAGCCTTCAAGTGGTGAGTACCAACGCATAAGCCAATTTCTCGAGATCGGTGTAGCGGGATTCAACGTCTTTCAATATATGACTCAGGAAATACACTGACTGTTCTATGTCGTTCTACCTGACTAGAGCTGAGTCGATCGCGTGCTCGATCGAAGATAGATAAATTCAGAGTGGCTCGCCGATAATTGGCTTGGCTAGTACAGGTAATGAGTTGAGGTACTCCTTAAGTTCTTGTAACGCTCGATCGCACTCCTTGTCCCATTGAAATTTGGTGGCTTGGCGTAGTATTTTGAAGAATGGCAAGCTCCGATCAGATGATTAAGAGATGAACCTGGACAATGCTGTTATCCGACCGGTGAGACGCTGAGCTTCATTCAAATATCTGGGTGGCGGCATGTCTTGTAGTGCTTTCACATTTCTAGGGTTCGCCTCGATGCGCCGCTCGGTAACGATATAGCCCAGGAAGTGTCCGCCTTTTATGCTGAATAGACATTTGTTTGGGTTTAGCTTTATCCCGTATGTCCTGAGCGTTTGACAGGTCTCCTTGATATTTGCATAGAGATCAACAGCTCGACGGGATTTTATTAGTATGTCGTCGACGTATACCTCCATGTTACGATCGATCTGCCATCGGAACACCTTGTTCATCAGCCTCTGATAAGTGGTTTCGGCGTTCTTTAGCCCGAACGACATGACGTTGTAGCAGAACGTTTCGTCGGCCATGATGAAGCTGACCTTTTCTTGATCCTTGCGGGCGAGCGGTACTTGATGATAACCCTGGTAGGCGTCGAGCATGCAGATCAGCTCACATCCCGCGGTGGAGTCCACCATCTAGTCGATCCGCGGTAGTGGGTAGAAGTCCTTTGGGTACACCTTGTTTAGGTCACGGAAGTTGATGCAGACCCGCCACTTGTTGCCCGGCTTGGAGACCAGCATGACATTTGTGAGCCAACTTAGGAATTGAACCTCCTGTATGTGGCCAACCTCCAGCAACTTCTCTATCTCTGATCGGATGATCAGGTTTTGTTCGGAGCTGAAGTCCCTCTTTCTCTGTTTCACAGTCGAGCGTTCGGTCGAACGTGAAGTTCATGCTGCCCAACACTTGGGGAGTGTTGGTTGCTACTCGGAATACCGTCCTAGTTCCCCTGTATAAAAATTTATACAAGCATAAAACTATCTTAGCTACCCATGTGCTCTACTGAAGTTAAATTTAGATTGCAAATGATGCTTAACATTATTAATCCAAATTGTCCTTCAGAAGTTAAACTTGGATTGGAAACGATACTTAACATTTTTACTTCAAGTCTAACCGAAGTGATCTTCCTAAGTTAAACTATATTACAGAAGTTATCAAATATCTATTTCAAAGATCGGCTTCCAGGTTAAACATGGCGAGGCACTAGGCCTTCTTGGGTATGAGATTATCCACCACTTCCTAGACAAAGCCTTTCAAAGAAATCAGATATTTAACTTCTTACAGTAAACTAGGTTTAACTATAGAGACCTCAATAGAAGCACAATATCGAAACGTGAAATCGAACAATAAAATCGATAACAAAAATGATAACCTAAAGTCGATAACCTCTTGTGTTTGGTTTTTCAAGATCTATACAAAAGATAAACTAGTTATGATGCGGAAACTAATAACTAGTTATACCTTTTGTAGATTATAGACATCTTGATCTTCTGTTGTATCCCTCTCCTTCTCTTGGACGTCGTGTGGGCGACGATCTTCCAAGATGAAATCCACCCAAGCTTCTTCCTTTGCTTCCAAGATCCGACCACCAACTAACCTCCAAGGGATGCTAGGCAAGAGAGCTTCCTTCTCTTCTTCTTCTCCTTCAAGCAACCGGCCACCAAGAGATCACCACACTAGATTCCACCGGCCTCCAAGGAAGAAAACAAAAGGAGAAGAGAAAAGGACAAGGGCCAACCACCAAAGGATTGGAAGAGAGGAATAGAAGATGTGTTATCTCATGAGGCACCCCTCCATCTCTTTTATAATCCTTGGTCTTGGCAAAAAAGGAAAGTTTTAAACATAATTAAAACTTTCTTATATTCCTTGCCAATGACTAAAAAGGAAAGTTTTAAAACAAAAAATTAAAACTTCCTTTAATGCTTGTCATGGCCGACCCTATACTTGTGCTCCAAACAAGGAAAATTTTAAATATAAAATTAAAACTTCCTTATTTGTTTCCGGTAAGAAATTTTAATAAATTTTTTTTTCTTTAAAATCCCTGATTGGTTATAAAAGGAAAATTTTATAAATTAAAATCTCTCTTTTAAAACATGTGGATGGTTACAAAAAAAGAAAGTTTTATCAAAAATTAAAATCTTCCTTTTAACTATAAATAAGGAAAGATATCAAACCTCTCTCTTAATCCTTTGTAGAAAGCTATAAAAGGAAAGATTTTAAAATTTAAAAACTCTCTTTTAAAACCATGACTTCCACAAAAGGAAAGATTTTAAAATTTAAAATACCCTTTTATTTTAATGTGGCCGGCCACCTAGCTTGGGCTCCAAGCTTGGTCGACCATAAACTTGGCTCCACTCTTTGGCTTGGCCAGCCATAGCTTGGGTTCCAAGCTTGGCTTGGCCGGCCACAACAAGATGGGTAAGAAGCTTGGCTTTAAGTGGATATAAGGCTTTATAAATAAGAGGCTACAAGAGGGATCGAGAGGAGAAATTGGTTTTGGTCTCCCGATGAGCTTGAGCTTCCTATGTTCGCCCCGAACACCCAACTCAAGTTCATCAATAATAACTCATACCACTAAAGAGTTATTATTGCACTACCGCACCAATCCCATATTACAATATGAGTTCCTTCTTATCATGAGTGTGTTAGTCTCCCTGTGTTTAAGATATTGAATGTCCACTAATTAAATGAGTTACTGAAAACTCACTTAATTAATATCTAGCTCCAAGAGTAGTACCACTCAACCTTATTGTCATGTCGGACTAAGTCCACCTGCAGGATTTACATGACAATCCTTATGAGCTCCTCAAGAGGATATCATCAACCTAGATTACTAGGATACAGTTTCATTCTATAATCAATAACACACCATATGAATAATATCATTTCCCAGCTTATCGGGCCTATTGATTTAACGAACTAAATCACACCCTTTAATAAATTAAAGAAATAAATATTAAGTATACATGTTTGTTATTATATCATGATTAAGAGTACGCACTTCCATAATAACAGAGGTTTTGTTCTTTTATGTACTCAGTATAAAAACAAACTACCTCAAATGGTCCTGTTCAATACACTCATAGCGTACTAGTGTAATTTTATAGTCAAGATAAACTAATACCAAATTACACTACAACTATTCCAATGGTTTGCCCCATTCCATCTTGGTTGTGAGCTACTATTTATAATTTATAAGGAACTGATAACATTATCTTCCGTGTGTCTCCTCACACCATGTTATCTATAATATAAATTAAATGGACAACTACACTTAGCATAAATGTAGACATTTGACCAATGTGATTCTTATTTCAAAATAAATATTTACACAAAAGCTAGACTTTTAGTATATACTCTAACAGGGATATCCCGAGAAGCTCGTGGGTCGACCATGCGAACACATCATGATTTTGTTGGAGACAGGCGATCAGCTTCGTCTTCTGCTCGGCCTCCAGATCAGCTGCTATAAAGGTAGTCGCTTCTGCTCGGCGAGGATGGATTTGGACTTCCTCTTTTTCTTCATAGACTAGAGTAGGAGACTTTTCAGCAATAGCACTAACCTCTAGCTGCGGGGTCTTCCGAGCGGACCTGGCCTCGATTTTTACCATTTCGACATAGCAGCGCCGAGTGGCCAGCTGGTCACCTTTGACCTTCCCTACTCAATCGTCTACAGGAAACTTGATCTTTTGACAGTAGGTAGAGACTATGTCTGGAACTCATTGAGGGCTGGTCGCCCTAGTATGACATTGTAGGCTGAGGGGGCATCTACCACGATGAAGTTTGTGGTTCTGGTCCTTCTGAGCGGTTCCTCTCCGAGCGATATGGTCAACCTACTTTGACCAATTGACAAAACCTCATTGCCAGTGAATCCATACAGTGGGGTCGTCATCGGCACTAGCTCACCTCGGTTAATCTGGAGCTAATCAAAAGCCTTTTTGAAAATCATGTTCACAGAGCTCCCTGTGTCAACGAAAATTCGGTGAATGGTATAATTTGTGATTACCGCTCAGATGATGAGGGCGTCATCATGAGGGACTTCTACTCCCTCGAGGTCCCGAGGTTTGAAGTTGATTTCGGGCCCGTTTGCCTTTTCTCGGCTGCAACCTACTGCATGGATTTTCAGCCGCCGAGCGTATGTCTTACTGGCTCGGTTAGAGTCACTGTTGATCGGTTCACCGATGATGATGTTTATCTCTCTCCGAGCGGTATTACTTCTATTTTCCTCCTCTTGAGCTGATGACCTATTTCGCTCATGCGCGGCTCGGGAAGGATTAGAACTTTCCCTTCTTGATGATGCTGTTGCTGCTCGGGTGATCTTCTTGCATCTTCCCACCGCACGGCGGATTGATGCCCGTGTCGCCGGTCGGGAGAGGGCGATCCATGACGATAGCCTCTTGGAGCTGGTCTAGTGATCGACGTCAGACCACGACTGTCGCATGTGTTGTGCGACGACGACTAGTGGAAGGAACAGAATATAGGTGCCCACACCTTGCCCTTTGACACCTTTTGTCGTTCGGAAGCCACATGTTGCACGACATGCACCCTTGCCTCCTAGTGTGGCCGCACTCCTTCGGCTCTTGGTCCTCTTGGCGGCTGGTGGCTACTCGGCGGTCGACGCTGAAGGTTTTGTTGGTGCCTCCTTCCTTCTTGCTGCCTGGGCTTTTTCCACATTTATGTACTCATTAGCTTTCTTGAGCATGTGGTCGTAGTCCCGGGACGACTTCCTGATGAGTGACCGGAAGAAGTCTCCTTCGAAGAGCCCTTGAGTGAATGCATTCATCATGGTCTCAGATGAGACCGAAGGGATATCCATGGCTACCTGGTTGAAGCGCTGGATGTATGCTCGGAGCGCTTCTCTTGGTCCTTGCTTCAAGGAAAATAAACTGACGCTCGTCTTTTGGTAGCGCCTATTGCTCACGAAATGGTGTAGGAAGGCTGTTCGAAAATCCTTGAAGCTTTGTATTGATTCGTCTGGTAGCCTTCTAAACCAGCGTTGTGCCGAGCTAGAGAGTGTGGTGAGGAAGACTCGATACTTCACCCCATCTGTATATTGATGCAGTGTGGCGGCATTGTCGAACTTTCCCAGATGATCATCGGGGTCAGTCGATCCGTTGTATTCCCCGATCGTTAGTGAAGCATAGTGCCTCGGCAAAGGGTCTTGTAATATTGCGTCAGCAAACTAGTGGTTGATCCGCTAGGGAGACGCTTCGGCTCGGGGCACCTTGCCTTTCCGTTCATCCCGAACGGGCGCTTCGTCTGAAGAGGATCCTCGCTCCTGATTCACTTGTGCGATCTCCGAGGGCGTCTGGAACAGAGCCCAGTGGAACGGTATCAGAGCGGGTGGTGCCTCTCCATGCGTGCCGGGCGGCAGTCTATTTTGACCCTAGATAGAAATTTGCTCTGGGCGATCCTCTTGTGCCGCTCGGCCTCCTGCCGCTGAGGTTGCTTGCTGCGCTTGCCAATCGGCCAGTGCCTTTTGTTGTTGCTGCTCGACTATCTTTTGCGCTCGAGCCTGTACGAGCATGTCTAGATCCTCTTGGGTGAGCGTCACGGTGTGAAGTCATCCAGCGCCCTCCATCTTCTCGGCTTGGATGCAGGTTGCGTTTCCACAGATGACACCAAATTTGATTATGTTCGAAAGTCGAGTCGGCGGATGCTGGGGATGTGGCGCTCCTGTTGACCGTGCGAACACTCCGAGCTAAGCGGACCTGCAACCACAACCATGTCAGTGCCGAGCCAAGGAAGGGTTCCTTGGTGTTGGCCCTCCGACGCTTAAGTCAATCACCAGTGATGTGAAAGCAGTAGAGCGAAGAAGTAGAAGAACAGTGGCAACAGTAATGTGCGCGTACCTTCAACAAAGCTTGGACCTCTTTATATAGGGTTCTTGTAGTGCGCGTGCATGCTTCCCAAGGCGTGCACACTTCTCGAGGCTTTCCCTGAGAAGATGTATTAGTAAAGTGTCTCTGACACAATACCTCAACGAGTTGAGCACATCTCTGACGTGATAGTGGAAGCTTCCGTCATACGATCCTTTGCTTGACCGTGCCGCCAATCATGTCGTCTGTCGGGGGCACGAGCTCCCAGAAGGATATCGCGAGATGCTCCTTTTGTCCGTTACTGGGCTGAGCGGGTAAGCTATTCGGCCAACCATCAGCCGTCCGGACGCTGTTGTTCTCGGGCTGAGCGGGATGGCCGCTCGGCCAACCTTCCACTATCTGAGCTCTGCTGTTGTGCCGAGTGTAGTTGTGTCTGAATATAGTCTACTCAGTCGTGACCCCGCTTTGCTGGTTCCGAGGTTTGATGTAAGTTCGAGCGGGCTGGCTGCTCGGTGTGTTCCTCACCGACACATGCTTCTCTGAGCATCAGAAGCTCGGTACGTGGCCGAGCTATGATGATGTTGGACCAGACATTCTTTATCCCGGTCGGGCAAGGGGGTTGCCCGACCAGCCTGTGATGTAAGGGAGTCGATCACGCCTTGACTTTGACTTCCACCGTGGCCTTGCCCCTCTTTAGGGTGGGTCCCTTATCCCCGCATCAGTTACAATTCACGGTTTGGAACTGTCAGTTCATGATTCGTCACAATTTAAAATTATTATATTAAAATTTTAAAATTTAAAATTTATTTTAAAAAAGGGTTTGTACTCGTTTAAGTTGTCTATGTATCCCCTTAGGCTATAGGGGAATCAAAGCCTACATTGTTTTTTTTTTATTTTTTTTTATTTTTACCCTTTTACATTTGAAAGTGGCGTTGTCACTCACTTCCATTTCTTGTTTCTATTGTATTCGTTCCTTTGGTATCAAAATCTTCAACTTTATTATCTGAAAGTTGCATTCTTTGGATTCTTTTCTCGGCTCTGGTCCAATCGTCAAGTAATGTTTGAGCTTCCAATGAGTCGGGAGATAAAGTTGATCATCGTTCATTTAATATATTGCCACTAACACTGAACGTCTGCTCCATAACAATAGTTGACACTGGACAAGCTAAAATTTTTTTGGCGATCACAGAGAGGATGAGAAAACTTTGAGCCTTCTGTGACCACCATTTTAAGACATTAAAATTTTCATTATCCTCTTTATTAAAATATAAAAAGTCATAAAATAATTATCAAATTCTTGTCTGGAACTCGAGGATCCTCGTGGATGTTTTGTCCATTATTTTAATAAAAGATGTACTTTTATAAGTTTTAAATTACTACTGGTAGTTTGTTATATTTCAAAAATATTAGTTTGTATTTCATATTTTACATAATATTGATTATAAATATCATATAAATAAATTTTAACATTATAGATAATATTAACGGGATTAGACGAAGAAGAATCTTTAATTTGAATTAAAGTGCCATAATATAAAGTTAACATTTCTTATAAAACTCTAATTTAAATCTAGAATTTAAAGCAAATGTAATTAAATAAATTTTAGGAATAAAATAAAAATATTTTTCCTATTTAGTTTTCATAGCTAACATGTAAGAAGATAAAAATTCATTATTAATATATTTATTTAAAACTAATACTATATTAAAAAAAATTCTAAAACTAAGCAGCGAGATAATAAATACCAGAAAGTTGTTCGTATCATTAAATACTTTTAAAATTTCACAAATACTACTATAAATATTTCATTGTTGTAAAAATAAATATGCATTAGTATTAGTATTTTGTAAAAAAAATGAACTTAATAATTATTTATATTGAAATGAATCTTGTAATAATTGGTACGTTGAATTTCAATGTGTTGGTATATCACATGAAAATTTTTTAGGTCTCATTTAAATGAGTTTTACAAAATCTATCATATTGTTTCATTATAGATGAATGAGACCATAAATAAGAAATTTTAATTTTAATTAGTTTAATATAGTTTTCTAAAATTTTAATACCTCTTGAACACATAAATTTTAAATATGGCATACACAACGAATATAAAAAAAAAATAAACCACCAATAATAAGTTGACAAATAAATTTTAGATCATCTATACAAACGATATTGAAACTAGCATTATCTAATGATATTGAAAATATTTTATAAATTAATTCATATTCTTCTAAAATTAAATATAATAATTGTGCAATGTTATGAGTATTATGTGATTCATCCAAAACTTTATAAACTAATAATTTTTTTTTGGAGAATCAAGAGTTATCAATTCAATGACAAGTCACAACCATATATGAATGTGTTTGTTAATAATCACTCAAAATATCGGAACATAAAAAATGTTATTATCTAATTTACTAAATTCATCAATTAAATTCTTTGTTTTCTTATTTTACTATTTTTTTAAATGTCCGAGTAAGTTTAGTCTAGGAACACGTTTAGCACATGAATTAAGAGATTTTTTTATAAAAATCTTCAAATATGTATTTTGATCCAAAACTAAAAGAAGATGTTTTACGGTAATAAATTTAACTAATGATTATTATTATCTGAATATAAAAATAAATTAGAATCAATACTATCGTTAGTTGAAGAAAATTTAGATAATTATGTTTGAGAACGGTCGAGTTCATATTCTGTCTGATGCTTCGTTTCTAAATGTCATTTCAACGATCCATAACCGCTGCTGGCTTGGAATTTGTAGAAAGCATTACAATGCTTATATTTTGTACGCAATTCTCCCGATGGAAGAGTGATATTCTCAAAATGTTTAGTGAAAATAGAAGACTTTAGAGGAGGAATTTCCTGAACCTTAGAAGTAATTGCATCAGTACTTCCTTGTATTTCAAGTGTTAGATTCGGAAGGCGTTCGGTCTCATCATTAGTGGATTGAATGTTGGGGTCCTCGAGCGAATTCACTATTTTCTTTTTCTTCTGAGCTCGAGATGATGCACCTCCACGACCTCCTTTCATTGTAATTGAAAATTGGAAACAAATGTGCGTAGAAATGGAGACGAAAACGTATAGAGAATGTGAAATTGAGATTAAGAATAGAGAAGATGTGTGTGAAAATGATAAAATGAACTCTCTATTTATAGAGTTTGGATAGTAACAGACACTAAATTATAGCCATGTTACGTCACTACGTGCACGATTTCATCATCAGTAATAAAAAGATATTGAATCCACAGGGATTGTTGATTAAGCACTAGTTAACTTCACACGATAAATTATCTACACAAACAAAAGATTGGTCAGAAAAGAGAGTAAGAGAAAGAGAAGAGAGAAGAGAGAAGAGAAGAGAAGAGAGAAGAGATGGTGGATCTTAAGAGGGGTTGAGCTAAGAGGATGTGAGAGATGGTTTGAGGTGTGATTCTAGCATTTTGGTTTCCTTGTGATGCCAAACGATGTTACATAGATTGCTTAGTTCCTATCCTCTATGTTCATGTTCTTGTAGGAAGTTAAATGCATTACCGACTCTCCCTTGCAGTGGATAAGCCGACATGATCTCCTACTCCATATCCTATGCTACTAAATGGAAGTGATTCCAATGAAGTCCGATAGCGGGGCAACCTGTCACTAATGCCCCTCGGTTATACAACACTGAAACACACTAACACACAATAACATAGAAATAGAATAGTGATTATGCTCGATCCCCTACTTCCTTGTGGAGATTTGTTTCTCCTTTCAAGGTGATACCCTAGACGTCTGTTAGCGAGGCAGCCTGTCACTGACCCCTTCGGTCATACGGTCTAGGGTATCCCCCTACGGGATTAACAATTTTACACAACCATTTGATAAAACATGCAAAAGATATATATAAGCTTCACACACACATTTCATCAAACATGAACAAAACATTAAAAAGTCATTGAATAGAAACATAGCAAATCCACATAGTTTTACATCTCCATCACATCACAAATACTCCCTAATCCTAGAAAGGAGATCTACTCCATTGAAAAGGAAGAACAGTCCCAAAACATAAAGTAAAACATACTTATAACCCTAGATGTGAGAAGAAGGGGAAGAAGAGATGCTTACCGATGTTTCCGATGTCTTGGGGTTGCCTCTTTGCTTCGGAGATGGGCGGATCGTCAAGGGATGGAGGTGAATGAAGCTTTAGGATTTTCCCCTAAGGGGAGAACCCTTCCCCAAGGAGAGGGACGAAGTCTCAAACCCAAGATGAGTCAAAGAATGAGGCTCTTGACCCTTTTATACCTCCTCCAAACTGCCCAGAAAAACTAGGATTATAGGGGTCCGGTAAACCGGGATTTTCACCCATTAAACTAGATTTTCTCATGATTTACCCTGAACCAAAGTTATATCTCTTGAAATCATCTACAATCTGATATTTGGATCGAGTCCTGGATCGAACCGAGCCGAAAGTTATGGCGATACAAAGTTTGGTCTGTCATCTGGCCAGAAGTCTAGATGAACCCGTAGTTGGAAGGCATGGCCGTGCCATTTAGCATGGGTAGATAGTGCTATCTCTCTGTTAGATCTGAAGTAAAGTTGTAGATCTTGAAGTTGGCTACGTTTTAGTATAAAGATCAGCTAAAAACTCCAACCGAGCGCAAAGTTATGGTCATTTTATGATCGGTCTGCAATCTATCCAGAATTCAGCACGGCTCTGTTTTGGCGTGGCACGACCCTGTGGCACGGCTGTGTGGCATCCACACGGCTAGCTTCTTCATGGCCTCGGCTCTGGTCACACGGTCGTGTGGATTCACACGGCCTTACCCGACTTCCTCTCGTGTTGAGTCACACGGCCGTGACCTTCTTCTTCTCTGCCAAAGTCACACGACCGTGTCCTTCTTCGCCTTTGGAAAGTTGGCATTTTGGTTTCCTTGTGATGCCAAACGATGTTACATAGATTGCTTAGTTCCTATCCTCTATGTTCATGTTCTTGTAGGAAGTTAAATGCATTACCGACTCTCCCCTGCAGTGGATAAGCCGACATGATCTCCTACTCCATGTCTTATGCTGCTAAATGGAAGTGATTCCAATGAAGTCCGTTAGCGGGGCAACCTGTCACTAATGCCCCTCGGTTATACAACACTGAAACACACTAACACACAATAACATAGAAATAGAATAGTGATTATGCTCGATCCCCTACTTCCTTGTGGAGATTTGTGTCTCCTTTCAAGGTGATACCCTAGACGTCTGTTAGCGAGGCAGCCTGTCACTGACCCCTTCGGTCATACGGTCTAGGGTATCCCCCTACGGGATTAACAATTTTACACAACCATTTGATAAAACATGCAAAAGATATATATAAGCTTCACACACACATTTCATCAAACATGAACAAAATATTAAAAATTCATTGAATAGAAACATAGCAAATCCACATAGTTTTACATCTCCATCACATCACAAATACTCCCTAATCCTAGAAAGGAGATCTACTCCATTGAAAAGGAAGAACAGTCCCAAAACATAAAGTAAAACATACTTATAACCCTAGATGTGAGAAGAAGGGGAAGAAGAGATGCTTACCGATGTTTCCGATGTCTTGGGGTTGCCTCTTTGCTTCGGAGATGGGCGGATCGTCAAGGGATGGAGGTGAATGAAGCTTTAGGATTTTCCCCTAAGGGGAGAACCCTTCCCCAAGGAGAGGGACGAAGTCTCAAACCCAAGATGAGTCAAAGAATGAGGCTCTTGACCCTTTTATACCTCCTCCAAACTGCCCAGAAAAACTAGGATTATAGGGGTCCGGTAAACCGGGGGTTTCACCCATTAAACTAGATTTTCTCATGATTTACCCTGAACCAAAGTTATATCTCTTGAAATCATCTATAATCTGATATTTGGATCGAGTCCTGGATCGAACCGAGCCGAAAGTTATGGCGATTCAAAGTTTGGTCTGTCATCTGGCCAGAGGTCCAGATGAACCCGTAGTTGGAAGGCATGGCCGTGCCATTTAGCATGGGTAGATAGTGCTATCTCTCTGTTAGATCTGAAGTAAAGTTGTAGATCTTGAAGTTGGCTACGTTTTAGTATAAAGATCAGCTAAAAACTCCAACCGAGCGCAAAGTTATGGTCATTTTACGATCGGTCTGCAATCTACCCAGAATTCAGCACGGCTATGTTTTGGCGTGGCACGACCCCGTGGCACGGCTGTGTGGCATCCACACGGCTAGCTTCTTCATGGCCTCGGCTCTGGTCACACGGTCGTGTGGATTCACACGGCCTTACCCGACTTCCTCTCGGGTTGAGTCACACGGCCGTGACCTTCTTCTTCTCTGCCAAAGTCACACGACCGTGTCCTTCTTCGCCTCTGGAAAGTTGGCACGACCGTGCCAAATGGCATGACCGTGTACTGCCTGGCCACAGGATATTGACACGGCCGTGTGGTTCACACGACCGTGGCTTGATTTGCCTCTTGTGGAGGAGCACGACCGTGTGGGTCACACGACCTTGGCTTGATTTCTTCCAAAGTTGTTCTCGTGTACGTTTTTGCTCCATTTTTACTCCAATATGCGTCCTGTAAATCAAAATATACAAAGAGCAGATATCCGAATAGAATATAATGGAGGTATGACATTATAATGAAATAGGGTGCAATAAACATAGATTATGCTAATGAAATATAAGTAAATGTACGTTAAGATATGCATAAAAGTGTATATAATCTACGCACATCAAGCCATTGATAAAAAAATAGTTAAATAATTTTAATCGTTGAAAAAAATCTAAAAAAACCCCACTCTCTCAATAGTTAGGAACTTCTGGTTAATCGACGATTCCAACTGATAAAAAAAAGATTTTTTTTTTAGAGTGAACTGGTGGGCCGAACCAACAATTAACTGGTGGGCTGAACTGACAATTACCTGGCAGGCCGCTAGTTTTTGACCCTTGGAATCGGAACATGCCTAGCATCCTATCGGGCTGGTTTTGATTTGGCCTGGTGAACTGGGTCAATGAGTAATCGAACCGTTGATCTGATTACGGATCTAGTCCGTGGTCAGGTCCACTTACATGAACCATTTTAGATTAAAAGTAATTTCCTGAAAAATTATTAGATATCTTTCCATCTACAGCATAGTTTGGTCATCACTTGATAAATTTATAAAAATAAGTAAGGTTTATTTCCGATAAAGTCAGTGTAAAATATTCTCACGGGTCTCTTCGGTTTTCTAATTTATTTTCCTATAAATAACTGTGGGATCAATCGGATGCGACTTTCGGTTCAACGTACAAGTTACAAAATTAAGTTGGTCTTAGTTGACTTGGTTTCTGAGTCAATCATATACAACGTGGCCGTTAAATGCCATGCGCTCGTTGACCAGGAAAAGCAAACATGCGAAATTTGACGAGTGTTGAACACTCGTGAAAGGAAACAACGCATTGCATAGTTAAATTGGTACTAAGATCAGGAGTTGCGGCTTCATGTTCGAATCGAATAATTCTCATAATTTATTTCCTTCTAATTAATGTGTAATCTGTCTTGTAATATAATTCGTATTACATTACAAAGTTGATTATTTTATTTGATTTAATTTTAAATTTATAATGTAATGTAATCTGGATTACAAAAGATAATGAAATTTTATAATTTGGATTACAAAGTAAATACTAGGTTATCGGATTACATTATGAGGTCACCGTTTAACCAAAATTTAAATGTCGAATATACTCCTAGTCCACTATGACCGATATCCACTGTCGTCGGCTGCCGCTGCCCACCGCTGTCGGCCTCGCCTGTCGGTCAACCATCGCCGGTCGCCGCCGCCGGCGACCACCGTCGGCCGTTGCCGCCGGCGACCACCGCGGGTCGTCGCCTGCCGACCGCTGACCGCTGCCGCCGCCGTCGGCGACCACCGTCGGCGATCGTCGCCGGCGACCACCGGCGATCGTCGCCGGCGACCACCGGCGATCGTCGCCGACGACCACCGTCGGTCGCTGCCGACGATCGTCGTCGTTGCCGGTTGCCGGCAGAGGTGTCGCGGCCATCGATAGAGGTCGTAGGATATTTTTATTATTTTATAATAATACGAATTATATTCTTTATAAAAAATAATGGACACCAAACAAAAGAATATAATCATCATTATAATCAAAGATTACATACATTATATTATCAAACGTAGTAATGTAATCAAGATTACATTACATTACATTACAAATTTGATTATATTACAAGTAAGATTACATTACACCCAACCAAACGTAATCTAAGGGTAATCTTCGAAGGGTCTGGAACGAGGATTATCATATTTTACCATAATAAAGTCAAGATCGGTTATCCCGGATTTATGATGCAGTGGTAAACACATGTTGAAGTATCTTATGCACTCAGGGTTTAAAAGCCAAGGAGGATAAGAAATTCATCTTCTTCGTTTGAACTACTGTGATCGCTAGGTCTTTGTATGGATTGCCATTTGTATTTTCAAATTTACTGTGATAATAGCAAAGGGTAAGCTTAATAATTTTGGGACTTCATGCTTGATGATTCTCAATGATCTCATCTAAACTAGTTTAGTTATATTGCATTGATGAATCGATAAAGATCTTGTCAAACTAAGTAAAAAAAATTAATAAAAAAATCATTAAAAAAACTGCATAGGTCTAATTTGATAAAAATTTAAATTTATACGGTTTATAATAAAATTTTGAATATACAAATAATATTAATATAATTTAATACTGTAGTATCAAAAATTCGATATTTTTTATTAATAGAATAAAATCTCTTCTCATCATTTATTATTATTTTTTTAAAGAGATATGAGAGTTTGAATTGACAATCAAATGCTATAGAAGGTTCTTTCCTCGGTTAATCAATTAAAGATGATGACGTAAGGAAAATACCATCTGCTCTTTGTTGACAAGTCAATCTCTTATTTTCCAAGGTAATAACCGCAAAAGATTCATCTCCCCCAATCCGCCTGCTGAGCTTTTCAAGGCAGCAGATTAACCTCCCAAATCCAATTCCAAATTATTCCCACAGACGCTCTCCTGTTCTTCGTTTCTTCTTGCTCCTCGCCTCGATCGAGACAGGAAGCGGCATGGGGCAATCTTCAAGCCAAGGCAGAAGAAACGATCGCTATCCACAATCCCCGTCGGTTTACTCTACTCCTCCTAATCCGCCTGCTTCTGCCCCGAACCAGTCCGCCTCCATGGTCCCCTACGCTTCCTCTCATCCGCCGCCGCCGCTGCAGCCGCCGCCTCCTCCTCGCTTCTACTACAGCACGCCTTACCCTGAGTCCTCGCCCGCAAACCCTGGTTCTTCTTACTACCACCAACCTAACCCTTGGATGCCCCGCCCTTGTTACCCACCATACTATGCCCCCGATCGGAGCGGTGGCTGGTGGCAGCCGAACACTTACTCCCCCGCGATGACTAGTCAGCCGTCAGAGCCGCCCCCGCCGTCTGTGGAGCAGGCTAAGAAGGTGAAGAATGATGTCAACGTGCACAAGGATTCGATCCGGCTGGTGCCTGATGAGCAGAATCCAGATCACCTTCTGGTCTCGTTCACCTTTGATGCTGTGGTCAGTGGGAGGTATCTGTTTCACCTCGTTATCCTATTTTTAATTCTGCTTATTTTTGTTGAGTTGTGGTGGTTTCGTAGTAGTCAAAGTATCTGTTTGTTCCTTCTATTCTATTGTTCTTCGCATTCTCATGAGTGATTCCAGCCAACTGCGCTTTTTTGCCATTTGCTCTGGTTCAATGTCCTGGCTTCCATCATATATCCATCAGAAAGAAAGCGAAATTAGTAAATAAACTATAGTAGGATTAAGGGAGAGGGATTGTCTCAGCTGAGATCAAAACCATGAACCAGTTTGTTGAAAATTGAAATGTACTTCACTTTCTACGAGCATCTTACATCTTAGAATTTGTATGGAACAAAGAAAAAGCAAATAAATCTTTTTCTTGTTCCTTTTTTCTCCTTTCAACTATCATGAATGACTTTTCTCCTCATGATCTCATCCAGCTTTCAACTGAAGGAAGTAGAAGGAATGGAACTGAGATTCTTACAAGTTACAATCACAAAACAGGTTTGGTTAGACCAATTATCTTTCCTCAAGTCAAACCAACCATCTTCATCTCATGCATGATATTTTCCCTCTTCTCTAGGTACTCATAAAGCAATAACAGTTGTCCTAAGACACATCATGTATAAAAATTAGTTATCACATATCTTTTAGGAATGTGTATTATATCTCAATCATAAGAGCTACAATTACCAAGTTGACCATACAACTAGTGTTCATTTTTTTCCCCTTTTCTTTTCTTTAAAAGAGATTACCTATTCCTATTAGACCGACACCCTACAAGACCCTGATGTTATAGTTCCTCAAGGGTTACTTAATACTACTTTGTTGTTTTTCTAATGGTCTAAGAATTGTTGTTCATGGATCTTCTATATACCTAGTCAACAAGATCAGTTCCTTTTATCATGAATCTATTTTCCTTTGTTTCTCTAAAGAATCCACTTAGTTTAATTATTGCTTTTATTATACCCATGTAGATTAAATCATCCATTTTCTTGATTGATGCACTAAGTAGATCTATTGTGTTAAATTAAGAGCCAAAAGAAGTTGTGGTTACATGATTCAGAACATGATCCTAAATGTGTGTCATGTAACCAAGAATTTGGCAAATAGGAAAGGTTTACACTGCTTGGTCAGGTTAATTAATCTCCACATTTTATGAATTATGTGTAGCCTCCACTCTGTTCTCCAATGGATTGCATACTTAGTCTTAAATATATGATTGGTGATTGAAACCTGAAATATACTCAATGGCTTACTTGAGTTCTAAATTTAGAAATTCCTCTCAATGAAACAATAACCCACATATGGCCTCCGATTCCCAAATAGATATGGTGGAAGTTGAGACAATCACCTTATTCATCAAATGGCCTCATCCTGTTACATTGTCAAGCAACTTGGTTTTGATATTCATTCTCTATAACCCAAATTTTGTTTTCTAGATGATCTTTTGTGAGATGGTTGATCTGTCTACTTGTTGCACTTTATTTATATGCAAAGCTGATCATGCATATAAAGTGCTGTAGAAGGTGATTTTAATTCTCTTCCTTACAAGGCAGAGCCCCTCCTGTATATTTGAGTCCCTTCACTCCTCACTCTACAGGGTAAGTGATTATTGATAGCCAGCTGCCATTGAAGAGGTCGTAGATTGAATCATAGTGAGCAAAGAACCCTATCTACCATCTTTGTTCTAGAGATTATATAGATAAACCAAAAAAATCTCTTAATTGTGGCTTGAAGTAACTGCTTAATGCTCATCTTCATATTATTTAAGTGCCTTTGATACAGGTATAGATCTGGGTGCTTGACACCTCATTTTCTAAAAGTCATAGATGCGATTGATGGGATCTCAATGTCCAACTTATAGCATCAAGTTTTTGATAGTAGGGGGATAGATAAAGAGTTCCAATACCAAATGATAGATTGTTTATTCAAAAAGATAACAATCCTATATAGTATAGGACTTATCTACCATAGGTTGTCAGTGTTAAATAGATTTAGTAGTTACATAGTTATGTTAATAACATAGGCTCCTAGTGTAAAGCACATTTAGTTATAAGCGTTAAGAACATAAATCTATATGCATCTTTTTTTATGTATTATGTGGTAGATTTACAATTATTGTGTATAAGTTGCTTATGTTGATTAGTTCGATAAATTGTGGTAGATGTAAAAGATTCAATTTTATATGAATTGCTTAGGTTGATTAACCCAACATGTTAAGTAGTAGATACAAACTTGTACAAGTTTTTTTCATGAGCCTTGATCCAAGGTGTTTGGGCATGCACAAATGATATGGATGATGGGCTTCTTATCAGTACCTACATCTGTGCTGTGCTCATAGAATGACATTTGTGCTTGGCCTAGGTTGTCATGGCCAATGCATGAGAGTGGGAATATGCAGAGTGTTTTGCATTGAATGTGATGCCACTAGCAGATTCATTTAGCTGTTTTTTTTTTACTTCACATTCCATGACATCCTAGTGCACAAGTGATACATGTATTTTGTGTTTTCCAATGTATCAAATTGCATATTAGATAATGTAATTAGGGTATACAATTTGCACAAGCACTTGAATGTACAATATCATGCACGCAAAAGCTTTGGCATGTTTACCCTTTAGGCCTGCATTCAAGGTCAAGAAACTTAACTTCCAATCCACTGTATAAAATAGGACATATTTCAAGAGAAATCACATTTCTGTTTTCTTAATGCAAATTCTTCTCAAACTAACAACTCAACTACTTAGGATTTTACTTTAAAATATGGGTTAGGGTTCCTTGTTTAGATAATTAACTTGGCTGATAAGATAAGAATCCTATGATTAGTCAGTGAGCCTATTTAGTGCTAGAAATCCATGAAAAGGAATATCATCCACAAACCCAACACTCTGAATTTGGTTGAATGATATTTACCCTCTTGGCTTTTGCTTTATCTCCATTCTCTGACCATGTCATTTGGTCAGTCAGTTTGTTACATGTCAAATAGTTTCTTGTCTCTGCATTTTCTTAATTTTCAGCTTGCATCCATATTCTTTTTGTTCTATTTATTTAACATATATTTTAGGATTCTCCACTCTTCAAACCTTGATTTATTTGAAATCAAAAGACTGCATCAGCCACTAGTCTCCTGTATTCATTGGAAAGTTTCACTTAAAAATCACTAATTGATTGTTTTACAGTCAGATGGCTTAAAGATCACTCATTGAGATTTTTTTCAGGGAAATTGAAAAAAAAACTCAATGTAGGAAAGGATTTTCTTTTTGGTCTATTGTGTTTTACTCACGGTTTCCATTTTATCTAAAATTATTCGTAATATTATTGCTATAAAATGGGTTTGTAGATTTAGTCCTATCACTCAATGTTAAGGGATAATAAGTATTTAAACTATTAAAGTAGTGGCACCACATTTAATGGTCCACTAGTGGCTCTAGGTTGGATATTTCAGTCAATTCAACGGCATTGGCCAGTGCATTTTGTAACCATTATTTGTTACTCGATTGTACTAATTGGCACTGCTATATGTTGGACCATCACCAAATAGTTTGAGTCCGAATTGCTGGGTATTCTGTATTCTTGTTATGGTTCTCATGAGTAAATAATTGGACTAGATTCTAACAGATTATTGAGGTAAAAAAAATATCATGTTGCAAATTTAAATGATGATCAAATCATCAGAATGATCTATTTTTTGTTATATTATATTTTTATTTTTATAGCACTTCATTTATGATCAGCACATAAGTGCTACCTTCACATAAACACTACCTGTCCTAATTTCTAACTAGAGTAGAGTGCACAATAAGATTCCCTTTAGAATGTTACTTGAACATCTTAGTAGTCTATGAAGTATAAATTTGTGGACATTATAATTGCTCCAGTTGTGATTGTCTCAAGTCTACTATTTGGAGTTTCCGTACGTGATTGTTTTTTTTTTTCCTTTGTTGAACTCTATGCAAGGCTATATTCCCTTCATAAATCTTAGTCACAATATTTTTTTCATAAACCTTTCATAGAGCTCAATCAAGGAATAAAATTCATAGCTGACCATGTAACATGGCTGACTGACTGACCACAAATAATTAGGATCCACATGGTTTGATAATGATGATGAAGAATACTTCTGAACCTTTGTAAACTTATCATGGAAAACAAAATATGGTTTTATAAATTGCACATATGCACACAACATTTGTCCAATTATTTGCATTCATATTTAACTCTTATCAATTTTTTTAGTTTGTTAAAATATTTTTCATTGTTTTGTTTCTTATCAGCATCACTATTTGTTACTTCGCTAAGGAAGGACCCGAAGGTGATATTGTTCCTTTATATGCTGATGCTTACACTCCTAAGAAAATAGCCTTTGCAGAAGGTCATGGGTTAAAATTCATCCAACCTTCAGGATCTGGAATTGACTTGGGATTCTTCGATTTGGATGAGCTTGCACATCCTTTACCAGGAGATGCATTGCCACTAGTTGTATCTGCTGAATCAAGTCAAATGCCATCAAATTCTCCCCATTCGCAAATTACTCAAGCTGTCATAGAGAAGAATAGTAATGGGACTTTTCAAGTCAAGGTAGTAAAGCAGAAATTGTGGGCTGATGGTGAACAATATGAATTGCAAGAAATATTTGGTCTTGCAAGCTCCACAGAACCAAAAGTCGTTGGTGGTGTGGACGAATCTGATGATGGAAAGGATTGTGTAATTTGTTTGTCCGAACAAAGGAATACCACTGTACTTCCTTGTAGGCACTTGGTAAGAAATTTGGCAGCCTTATTATACTTTTTACTAATTTCTGAGCACTATTAAGTTCTTAATACAAGATGGATACTATCTCACCTTTCAGGCTAGATTTTCTGATAGTTTTTACTTCTTCCAGTGCTTGTGCAGTGAATGCGCCAAAGCTTTAAGTCGGCAATCAAATAAATGCCCCATATGCCGGCAACCTGTTGAACAATTTATGGAGATCGATGTTAATACTGTGAAATCGTGAACAGACTCTTTCAATATGTTAGTTCGCAAAGTTCTCTCCAAGTGTGTGTGCATACTTCTAAATAAAGTTAATTTCTTTGATGTGTATCAATGTTTATACCTTCATATAAGAGAAGTGTTGTAAGTATATTATTTATCTTTATTTGAAATATTATGCTTTGAAATGGTTAGGAAGCAACTTATAATATATATATATATATATATATATATATATATATATATATATATATATATATATATATATATATATATATATATATATATATATATATATATATATATATATATATATAGTATTATAATTATGATAAATTAAACTCTGAAAATTACTACAATCTAAGGTCATTTAGATACAATATTTCATAATAAAATAAGAGAAATAAATTAAGAGAGTTTGATTATATTTAAAGTTGATCAATAGATTGATAAATAGCTTCTTCAAATTGTAGGTGCAAGGACTAGAAAAACATTTAAAACTAAGTTCGCATGAGTAATAATTATCTAAGAAATGTGACTGTTGCTAAAGATGAAGCCTAGCAGTTAAGATTCATATAGTCGACCTAAAATGTGAATTATAATTATATATATAGAGGTAGTTCTAAACTATGATAGTAAGAGATATTATATTTAAGAGGTATTTTAAATATAATTAGATATTGTATTTGAGAGGTGTCTTAAAAGTAATAACCTTGAATATTATGTTAGACGTTTACTTTGTTGGACTCCATAGTTGTTTTGATGTGATTAACTAAGTTAGGTTATGTCCTATTTGTTATTTGATCCCTGTGTCTAAGTGTGCAGGAGCTTAGGAGCGTAGGAAGTCGAGCGGAAGACGCAGCTAGCGAGAAGGACTATATGAGAAGGGAGCCGACGAGCTCGGTGCGTTCGAAGGACAAAAGAGCTACGGAAGAGTACACCGGTGGACGAGAAGAACGTGTGCGATGTTCGAGGGACAAGAAGCTGGGATGGAAGCCTGCTCGAGGAGAAGGCCGAAAATTGGGTTCGGGTGAGCTCTATTTCGGTTGGCCGAAATCACTCAAGCAATCGAAACTTCGGAAGTTTTCGTGAAGATGAAGAAAAGTTAAAGAAGCCATTGGAGGTGCCCTCAACAGTGTTGATGGCGCCCTCAACATGGAAGGCACCTTCAACGTTGAAGGCGCCCTCGATATTGTTGAGGGCGCCCTCAACTGGGTCAACTTGACCGTTTGCACGTGGATAAAGTTTTATCCGCACACCTCGGCTGGAGGCGCCCTCAACCTCGTTGGAGGCGCCCTCAGGGCTCGAGATAAGTTTTCCAGGAGCTATATAAAAGCCCCTGGAGCTAGGAAATTATTCATTCAACTCTGTATCAACTTCCTAGCAACTGTTTGAGCTTCTAGTATGTAAAAGGCTTCTCCGCCTTTAGAGAAGGAGACTTTCTTAGTGCTCTTTCCAACCATCTTGGATTAACAACCACCTAGGTTGTAACCAAGTCAAAAGTCTGGATCTTTTCTCTTACTGTTTTATTTCTGTTTTATTTTATTATTGTTGCTATTCTTGAGTTGCAAGAACGAGGAGGGTTTTGTTTTATTTGCAGGCAATTCACCCCTCCCCTCTCGCCGGCCCAACTACACCAACATAATTAATAAGTTTTACTATTTGAGTGTACATTCTTTATATATATGTGATTTGATCTTAAATTAATTTATCAAAGTCCATAATACAATGTATAATATGAGAGAAATTGTAATTGGATCACAATTAGTGAGTATCTCATTATGTGAAATTATGAACATATTGAAATCTTTCCTAGTCAATAAATTGATAAGACTATATATCATCAATTCTGTGAGACTAGTACATATTATACTCCTTGATTTATTCAAATAGTTAATCCTCACTTGCTAGAAATATAGAGATGTTGAGAGCTAGCATATGAATGTTAGCTAAGGATAACTAGTTCATTAGATATGACCTATTATGAGACTTCATATATATGTCAATGAAGATCTCATTATAGCTTGAGTACAAATTTCTTTAGATTTAAGGTATTTAAATCATCTTGGTCATTGATGCTTATATTTTGACATCTTAGCTAATGTCTCCTAGGAGGTATAGATTTGGGATAATTGGGTATAAGTTAATGTGTCTAAAGATATTTGAATGACACATAGATGATTTATCACTCCTTTCATAAGAGATATATATCCTATGATCCCTTGTTAGGATTATTACTTAGATGTCTTTGGCCATAACAAACATCTCAAGAGGATGATCTACTTGAACATGTGTTTTAAGTAATTTGAATCCATAAGATAAGGAACTATATGTTGGAGCAGCGGGGCCGACAAAAGGGGGGTGAATTTCCTACAAGAAAAAAGATAAACCCTTCTCGTTCTTTTGATTTGATTAGTAGCACAATACAAATAATAATAATAACAGAAACAATAACTTAAAAAGAGTAGGTAAAAGACCATAGTTTTACTTGGTTACAACCTAGGTGATTGTTAATCTAAGACATTGAAAAAACACAAGAAGATCTCCTTCGTTGAAGGGAGAGAAGCCTTTTACACACATTGACAGCTCAAGAATGACTAGGAAAGTTAATATCGAAGTTGTTGATGATTTATTAGTTGCAGGGGTCTTTTTATAGCCCCTAGAAAAACTCTATCCGCAGCTTGAAAGCGCCTTCAATGAGATCCAAGGCGCCTTCCATCGAATAAGTTTTATTTGTTGCGGATAAAACTCTATCTGCGGCTAACGGCTATCGGAAGACACCTTCAAAGGCTGGAGGACGCCTTTGTACTGTTCATTGAAGGCGCCTTCTAGCCATGGAAGGCGCCTTCCATACGGCAGATCAGCTTATTTGTTGATCTCTTCGCGTGGGTGATGCTCTGGCTAACCGGAGTTGAGCTCACCCGAACCCAATTCCAACATTCTCCTCGAGCATTCTTCCTCCCTGGTTTCTCGTCCCTCGGACCGCCGCACGCGTCTTTTTCGTCCGCCGGTGTACTCCTCCGCAACATCTCATTCTTCAGATGCACCGAGCCCGTCAACTCCCTTCCCGTTCCATCCTTCTCGTTAGCTGCGCCTTCTGCTCGACGTCTTGTGTTCCTAAGCTCTGCACACTTAGACACAAGGATCAAATACAACAGGACCTAACTGAACTTAGTTGACCACATCAAAACTATCCCGGGGTACTAACAATCTCCTCATTTTTGATGTGCATCAACTCAAATTCAAGTTAGGGTTAAAAATACAATAATATAGTAAAGCAATGAATTAAACAAGTTAATTGTAAAAATAAATATAAGGATAAAAATTATGGGAATTAAGCGAGTTAATAAAAATCGAACTTAGTAAAAAATAAAAGAATGTCCTTACTTCTCTTTAACTTATACCTATTTCTTCCGCTTTGATCACATCAAAAAAAGAAGAAAACATAAACAGGTAGAAAATTTTGATATAAATTTCTAGGGATACATAACAAGAAATGTTAGTTTAATGGTATAAAAAGTAAAAGTTTTCAAATTTCTATTGACTTTGAATTTTTAATTTTTAATTTTTAATTTCTTTTAACAGATAATATTATATTTTATCACATAAAAATAAGATTTTCAAATTTTAAGTTTGTAAAATAATTTTAAATTTCAAAGTATGCTTTTCGTTAAAAAAAATTACTCAACAAATTTTTTAATTTTTTTTTAATTTTTAGATTAAATCATCGGATAGTATAAACGAATAGGAAAAAAAATATTTTTCTAATTGAGAACATTTCAAAAAAGATGAATTTTAATCTTAAAAAAAATTTTGGAATCCAATATAGGTTCCTACCTACTGGATTTATTAAAAATTTTGGAGATATATAATTTCTAGAGATTTTCCTGATCTACCCCTGGTGATTTCTAATGTACCAGTTGATTCTACCATAATTTCTAAATTTTGATTTTCGATAACTATTCTAATTCAAACATACATAATCATTTTCTAACTTTTCTATTTGTGCTTTCAATTTATCATTTTTTATTTTTAGATTATCATACATTATTATGGGACATGAATTAGCTAAGGTTAGTTTTATCTTAGCATTTTCTCTTTCTAGCTTTAATAAATCTTTGGAGAGTACCTTAATAAATTGAATGACTTTTCAAGAGGTAAGACACATCCCTTACTTATCTCATGTTCTAATGCTCCCCCTTCATCACAGCTTTTTTCTGGAGATCCTCCACCTTCATCAATGCTCATCTATGAACTACTTTCATTTTCTTCTTGGTGATCGGCCAGTAGGGCTAGTCCGGCGTAGGCCTCGATCTCAGACTCAAAGGACGAAGATTCATCCCATGTTGCCTTTAAATTCTTGAGCTTCGATCTTGTTGGTCTTTTGCCCTTGTCTTTCTCCTTTTTCCAGTTTGGGGCAGTCGTCCTTGATGTGCCATTTTTCTTTGGCAATTGTAACATCGAATCTTCCTTTTGCTCCAAAAGTCCTTCGTCTGTGACTTAAATTTATTAAATTTAATAAATTTATTAAATTTCCTTACCAATAATGCTACTTCATCTGCGTCGATGGATGCTTCGGAGTCTGAATCTAGTCTGCCCTTTTGGGCTTGCAGTGCTAGGTTCTAATTTGATCCCTTTCTTTGTCCTACACATCGAGACTCATATAATTTGAAAGTAGAAAAAATATTTTCAAATGTACTTACCTTGAGATCTTTGGAGATAGAGAAGGAGTCTAGTATAGATGTCCATTCTGGTGTTCTTGGGAACACATTTAAAGCATACCTTTGCACGTCTTGATTAGTTACTGTTTCTCCGAGGTTCGTTAATCCGATGATTAGCTCCTTGATTCTTCCGTGTAGATGAGCAACCGATTCGCCTTCTACCATCCGGAGGTTGCCGATTTGGTTCCGAAGCAAGTCCCGTCTCACGAGTTTTCTTTGGACGTTCCTTCATGTAACTCTATGAACTTCTCCCAAAGATCCTTTACTGATTCGTAGGCGCTAATTCTGCTGACTTCTTGTGGAGGTAGCATGCTCAGTAGATGGAATTCAACTCGTCCGTTAGCTACGAAGTTTGCTTGTTCTTTCTTTGTCCATGAATGCTCCTCTTTCTTAGCTCCTTGTTGTTCCGTGGGGGCTACAAAACCATATTTCATAATTAAGAGAATTTCAAAATCCATTTTAAAAAAATACCTTCATCCGACGTTTCCATTATGGAAAGTCTCCCTTGAACTTTGGCGGATAAATGCTCAGTCCAACCATCGTCTTTGTATTTCAGTCGGCGATTAGTCCTTCTGAAGTGGTTGGGCTCTGATACCACTTGTTGGAGTAGCAGGGCCGACAAGAGGGGGTGAATTGCCTATAAGAAAAAAGATAACCCCTTCTTGTTCTTTTGATTTGATTAGTAGAACAATAAAAATAACAATAGTAACAGAAACAACAATTTAAAAAGAGTAGGTAAAACACTAGAGTTTTACTTAGTTACAACGTAGGTGATGTTAGAATGTATACTAAAAGGCTAGCTTTTTGTATAAACATTTATTTTGAAATGAGAATCACATTGGTCAAATGTCTGCATTTAGTTAAATGCAGTTGTCCATTTAATTTATATTGTAGATAACATGGTGTGTGGTGTCACACAGACGATCATGTTATCAGTTCCTTATAAATTATAAATAGAAGCTCACAACCAAGATGGATTGGGACAAATCATTGGAATGGTTGTAGTGTAATTTGGTACTAGTTTATCTTGACTATAAAATTACACTAGTATACTATGTGTGTATTGAGCAGAACCATTTGAGGTTGTTCCTTTTATACTGACTGCATAAAAGAACAGAACCTTTGTTATTATGGATGTGCGTACTCTTAATCTCGATATAATAACAAGTACATGTACTTAGTATTTATTTCTTTAATTTATCAAAGGGTGAGATTTATTCGTTAAATCAATAGGCCCGATAAGTTGGGAATAATATTATTTATATGGTGTGTCGTTGATTATAGAAGGAAACTGTGTCATGTTTATAAGGATAATGATGTCCCCTTGAGGAGCTCATAAGGATTGTCATGTAAACCCTGTAGGTGGACTTAGTTCCGACATGACAATGAAGTTGAGTGGTACTACTCTTGGAGCTAGATGTTAATTAAGTAAGTTGTCAGTAACTCATTTAATTAATGGACATTCAATATATTAAACACAGGGAGATTAACACACTCATGATAAGAAGGAGCCCATAATGTAATATGGGATTGGTGCGATAGTTCAATAATAACTCTTTAGTGGTATGAGTTATTATTGATGAACTTGCGTTGGGTGTTCGGGTCGAACACATGAAGCTCAAGCTCATCAGGAGGACAAAACCAATTCCTCCTCTAGGTCCCTATTGTAGCCTCTATGTATAAAGCCTCATATCCAACCAAGTCCACTTCTTACCCAAATAATGGGCCGGCCACATCCTTGCTTGGTGCCCAAGCAAGGGCCGACCAAGCTTTGCTTGAAGCCCAAGAGGTGGCCGACCAAGCCTTGCTTGGTGCCCAAGCAAGGGGCCGACCGCAAGGGAATTAAAAGGGAGTTTTAATTTTTTAAAATCTTTCCTTTTATAGCCATCCTCCAAGGGATTTAAAAGAGAGATTTTATTTTTTAAAATCTTTCCTTTTATAGCCATCCTCCAAGGGATTTAAAAGAGAAATTTTAATTTTAAAATATTTCCTTTTATAGCCATCCTCCAAGGGATTTAAAAGAGAGATTTTAATTTTAAAACTTTCCTTTTATAGCCATCCACAAAGGGATTTAAAAGAGATATTTTAATTTTAAAATCTTTCCTTTTTTTGTAGCCATCCATAATGGTTTAAAAGAGAGATTTTAATTTAAAATTTTATTTTAATTATTGCCCAAATATGGGCCGGCCACACATAATAGAAAGATTTTAATTTTAAATCTTTCCTTTTTTACATTCACCAAGGATTATAAAAGAGAGGTAGATGGTGCCTTATGGTAGAACACAACCTAAGTCTCTTCTTTTAATCCTTGTTGTGGCTGGCCCTCTTCCCTTTCAATTCTCCCCTTGTTTCCTTTACCAAGGGCCGGCGACATCAAGAGGCTCTATCTTCTTATGGCCGGTTACTTGGAGGAGAAGAAGAAGAGAAGGAGGCTCCCTATTCTAGCATCCCTTGGTGGCCGAAAGTCTTGGAGGCAAAGAAGTGGTTCGGGTGGTGTTGTCTTGGTAGATCGTCGCCCACATGACGTCCAAGAGGAGGAGAGGAATACAACAGAAGATCAAGAGGTCTTTAAGATACAAAGAAAGGTATAACTAGTTAATTGTTTCCGCTGTGTACTAGTTTAGTTTTCCTTTGTATGGATCCTGAAATACCAACACAAGAGGCTAGCGATTTTGTACTTCGATTGAGGTTTCTGTAGTTATACCTAAGGTTACTGTAAGGAGTTTAAATATTCAATTTCTTTGAAAGGCTTTGTCTAGGAAGTAGTGGATGATCCCATACCCAAGAAGGCTGAGTGCCTCGCCAACGACCTGGAAGCTAATCCTTGAAATAGATATTTAATCAACTTCTGTAATATGGTTTAACTTCTGATGAACACATGGGTTGAACTTGGATTAATAATGTTAAGTTTCGTTTGCAATCCAAGTTTAACTTCTTAAAAGCACATGGATTGCTAGGAAAAGTTCTGTGCTTGTATAAATTTTTGTACAGGGGAAACAGAATGAAATTCTGAGTAGCACCAACAATTGGTATCAGAGCTAGTTTTCTGCCTCTTTGTGTTTGGTTTTCAGTTAAATTATGCACTTTTCATCCATAAATTTAGATAGGATAATAGCAGGATGTGCAAATAGATTAACTCTATGGTTGTAGGCATCCTAGTTCCAACTATTATGACCCTATTATGTTTGTGTATGATTTGGACCCTCGGGCATGTCGAGGGCATTTTATGTGTGTGCATGATTGTAATTATTAAATATAGCAGGAGCTGTATTAGTTTTAGGATTTTACATTCTGTTCAATCTAGATTACATGTACATTCCCTTGTGGAATATAGGATCGATAAATGTAAAATTTTATTTTTATCGCGGATCGTATCCTTGCGAGGCGTGGTGCTATTTGAGGACCAGAGGCGCAGTGGAAAAGGAGGCAAGATAGACGCGACAACATGACCCGTTGGCGGCGGCTAGGGTTGGTGGCACACGGAGGACAACTATGGATGAGGACATAATAGTTGAAAAATTATTTTCCATATTTATTGCCTTTTATGCTGTTTATATGTGCTATGTGTGTGTGCATGTTAAAATTCCTCATTTTAAATAACTAAGTGGGAGAGGAATTATTTAAATTCCACAGTCTCCATTATTGGTTTGTAAGTGATGCATTCAAACTTGCACGTTAGCTTTGAGTGTCTTCCTCCACATCGGATGAGTTTGTTTACGGATCACTAGATCAAACTTCCATTATGGATGATTATAGGAATTATTTAGGTTTGTGTGGTCTTCTCCATCTGAAGGGGTACAATCCTATTTAATGGACTAAGTATCAAGTAATGGTATACACTTAGGCGCATTTAATAGTATCCTCCCCATCGGAGTCATTGCTATTATTTGTGTGACCGAAGAAAAACTAACTATTAATTTTATTTGTCATAAAGTCAGGTTTACAAGATAATAAAATTAATGGGTAAACCCCCCTCTTACAAATGTTTGATTTTGTATACGTCCACACTATCGTTGTATACAAAATTTACGGTTTTTTGAGGTGCTGGTGAATTTAAATGATATTGTTTGAGGAATCAATATTATTTTAAATTCTAAAGTTTTGACCAAATATTTTGTGATTCTTAGGATTTCAAATGGCTTTCAATCCTCTTGCTACTATATTGAAAGAAAATAAACTTACTAGTCCCAATTATATTGATTGGAAACGAAACTTGGACATTGTCTTAACTGCTGAAGGATACAAGTTCGTACTTCTTGAGGGCTGTCTTAGTGTGCCTGATAAGGATTCTAGTGAAGAGGAGATAGAGAGACATAGGAAATGGGTCAAGGCAGATGAGATGGTGCGGTGTTACATTTTGGCGTCTATGTCAAATGTGCTGCAATATCAGCATCAGGCCCTACCCACTGCCTATGACATGATGCTCAATCTCAAGGAACTCTTTGCACACTAGAATCGGGTTGCCAGGCAGGAGGCCATAAGAAACTTAATGACAACCACCATGACTTAGGAGACATCCGTAAGGGATCATATCCTCAAGATAATGGCTATTTTGACAGACTGTCCTCACAGAAATAAGAACAATGAAGGTGTATCTTATTCATTAGTTGTCGAAATATGTTTAGCGGTGTTATCTACTAGTACCTGGTGTATAGATACGGGAGTCACTGATCATGTCTGTAAATCATTGTAGGGGTTCCAGGAAACCCGACGACTACATGAAAGGGAAATCACCGTCTACATGGGCACTGCTACGAGAGTGGCGGTTGTTGTAGTGAGAGATGTTTATTTATCTTTTGATAGGAATAAAACATTGCTTGTCTTTACGTGCCATGTTTTAGAAAGAACTTGATTTCAGTTTCTAAATTATTTAAGGATGGATATTCTGTTTCTTTTGATGACAAAGTGGTTGTCAAGAAAAATAGGATGGTTATCTGTTCTGGTACGTTGGTTGGCAATTTGTATACTCTAAATCCAATAACTTCCACGATACAATAAATGGAAATTAATAACACATCTTCTAATTCTAATAAGAGAAAGCAACATTCAGAAATAAACCAAACATATCTTTGGCATCTAAGGCTTGGTCATATTAACTTGAGTAGGATTCAAAGGCTAATAGTCGATGGACCTTTGGATTCATTAGTGGTGGAAAATTTTTAAACCTGCGAATCTTGCTTGGAAGGAAAAATGACCAAGAGACCTTTTAAGGCCAAAGGGTATAGAGCCAAAGATGTGTTGGAATTGGTTCATTCTGATTTGTGTGGACCTATGGCTATCTCGGCAAGAGGTGGTTTCGAATATTTTGTCTCTTTTATAGACGACTATTCGAGATACGGATACATTTACTTGATGCGCTACAAGTCTGAGTGCTTTGATAAGTTCAAAGAATACAAGGCTGATGTGGAAAAATGTCATGGTAAAGGTATCAAGACACTACGGTCTGATTATGGTGGTTAGTACCTCTTAGAAGAGTTTAGGAGTTACTTATCAGAGGCCGAGAATCAATCCCAATTGTTTGCACCTGGTACACCTTAATAGAATGGTGTGGCAGAACGAAGGAATATGATTCTTATGGAATTGTGTAGATGTGCTACAACGTTGTAGCAGGTACATCACCTTTAAAAATTAGCAGCACAGTGATTGTTGCATGCAATCAGATGAGAGAGAGATTAAAAATTTTTATAGTTGCATGCAGATGAGAGAGAAAAGTTGTTGCATGCAGATGAGAGAGAGATTAAAAAAATTAGGTTTTGGTCGCGTCAGATAACCCACATCAGATTTCGCTCACGGTCGCACACAAAATGTCGCTTATATATATATAAAATGAGTTAACAACATAATGATTTATGTAAATATCAATAGTTGATAGCATAAGGTGATATATATATATATATATATATATATATATATATATATATATATATATATATATATATATATATATATATATATATATAATTGGTATATTTGATACCTACTACTAAAACTATGAATAACTTGTTTGACTCTCTCTAAGGTTGTTTTTATCCATAGTGAATATCATACAATTTAAACATAATCCAGACTCTTAAATTAATTAAGAACAAAGAGTGTATTGTTTGAATATTTGAATAATTTAATTCATCTTTATTAAATGTTTATTTTGTATATCTAGATTGTTTGAAAAGTATGACTTCCATGAATTGGTGCTCGATTTTAGAAATAAACAAATTGACTAGACCTAACTTCTTGGGCTGACTTCAAAACCTGAGAATTATTCTCAAGGTTGAGAAGATTATCTATGTTATTTATGAGGCTTTTCCCAAACCTCTTGTTGACAATACTATTGATGACCAAATGTTGGCCTATCAGAAGCAATGGCTGATGCCGAGCTAGCAGGCTACATCATGCTAGCTTCGATGTCTCTTGAGCTGCAAAAGCAACATGAGCATTTGGATGCTTACACTATTGTTTATCATCTTCATGAGTTGTTTGATGAACAGGTGAGATTTGAATGATTCGAGTTCTCTAAGCTCCTCTTTCTCTCAAAGATGCAAGAGGGTTCATCTGTGATGCAGTATGCACTAAAGATGAATGACTACATTAAATGATTGTGATCACTTGGATTTACCATAGATTATGAGTTAAGTATTGACTTAATTATACACAATTTACCTGATAACAATTCATAGTTTGTGAACTATAAGATGAACCATCTCGAATCCACCATTCCTAAGTTGATTAATATGCTTAAGATAGTGGAGCCATCTGTCAAGAAAGAATAGAAAGTTGTGATGTTGGTTGACTCTTCCAAGAAAATTCTAATTAGGAAATCTAAGAGGGGAGAAGAAGGCCAAGAATGAAGAGCCAGCTCCAAAAGGTCCTTGCCACCACTATGGAAAGTTGGGTTATTGGAGAAGAATTTGTAAGTATTATTTTGAATCTTTGAAGAAGAAGAGGACATTTGATGCCCCATCTACTTTAGATATCTTTGTTATTGAATATCATACTATTTCTTCAAACACTTAGATATTAGATACAGGGTGTGTCACACACATATGTAATGACATGCAAGGGCTAAGGAATAATAAGAGACTGGTTAAGGGAGAAGAAAATCTACGAGTTGCTAATGAGGTAAAAGTTACGGCTACAGCCATAGGAACTTATTTGTTAAATCTTCCAAGTGGATTAGCTTTGACATTGGATAATTGTTATTATATTACCTCTTTAGTAAAGAATATTGTTTCTATTTTTACTTAAATAGAAAGGATTTTCATCTAACTTTTTGTAACAATTATTATTACGTTACATAGAATGATGTTCTTTATGGGGCTGGAACATTGTACAATGGGATGTACGTGGTAGACATATCCAATGATATATTAATATCAACATAAGTGGCAAATGCACTAAACGAGATGATCAATTAACTTCCTATACGTGGCATTATCGCCTTGGTCATATAAGTAAGAAAATCGAATTGCACAAGTTTGTCACTTTGGTGTCTTTTGAATTGGAATCATTTGACACATGTACTTCATGCTTAAAAGACAAGATGACTACCTTTTAAGAGAAAAGGTGAACTAGAGCCTCATGTACTGGGCCTTATACATACCGATTTATGTGGACTTATGTCAACTCAAGCATGAGAAGGTTACAACTGCTTCGTTACCTTCATCGATGA
Organism: Zingiber officinale; assembly: GCF_018446385.1. Lineage (NCBI taxonomy): Eukaryota > Viridiplantae > Streptophyta > Magnoliopsida > Zingiberales > Zingiberaceae > Zingiber > Zingiber officinale. The sequence continues at coordinate 34,223,337 of NC_056004.1, read as the reverse complement.
TCATTCACGATTTGGGTATGTGTATTTGTTAAGATACAAGTCTTAGACCTTTGTAAAATTTAAGGAATTTAGACATAAAGTAAAGAAACAACTTGACAAAAGTATCAAAGCACTTCGATCAGATCAAGGTGGTGAGTACTTAAGTTAAGAAGTTCAAGATTATCTCAGGGAAAATGATATATTGTTTCAATGTACTCCACCTTATACACCACAACACAATGGTGTAGCTAAAAGGAAAAACTCAACCTTGTTGGATTTGATTAGGTTGATGATGCAATATGCAAATCTTCCTAAATATTTTTGGGATTTCGCATTCGAGACAACTGTTTACTTATTAAATAGAGTCTTAATTAAGGTAGTCTCTACTACTCCATATGAGATATGTAATGATAAGAAATCTCATTTGTCTTATTTAAAAATATGGGGTTGTCCTACATATGTTAAGAGAATAGAATCAAACAAGCTAGATGCTAAGTCTTACAAGTATCTATTTATTGGTTATTCTAAAGGAACAAGGGATTACTAATTCTATTGATCCGGTGGTAAGAGCCCGGGACCCCTAACGAGGGGTCAACGACACGTGGAGGTTAAAAGGCCAGGTGGTCTGTCGAAGAAGGGTGAGCCGACCGGACTCATGAGAAAAGGGCAGGCCGATCTGTCTACCAGTAAACATCTGATAGTAAAAGGCGCCCTGACAGGGATCGGGGTTCTGACGCTCAATGAAATAGTAAACAATGGCCGAGCGGAAGGCCTAAGAGAAGGTAGGACGTAATGGGCGCGCCGCCTGGACGACGCTCTTCGTCTAGCCGGCCGGGCGGATGTCCTGGCCGGCGGTGGGTAAATAGGGACAGGAACATCTGCTGACAGCCGTCAAGTCGTATGACTAAGCCATACTCCTAGTCTGACAACGGGGTGTCCTGTTGTCCCATCGAAGGCGCGATGGGACTGTTGCAGTATGACGTCAGGTAAGCTTTCTGACAAACACATACCGAGGTATGGGCTGCGGACACGTACACGCCTCGATGGGCGTGTAGAAGCTCTTTCACCACTTTATATAAAGAGCCGCAGACTTCGCCGGAGGTACGCGTTCAACAAGCTTTGGAGCTACTTTTTCCACCACTGGCTTACCTGACTTGAGCGTCGGAGGGTCGCCGCCGGGAACCCCTTCCCGGCCCGACTTCTGTGCAGGTTCGCCGGAGCTTCGTGAGACTAGCCGAAGACCTGCATCAGTAACCCGGAGAGCGCCACGTGCCCAGCGTCCGTTGAGTCAGCATTCGGATAGGATCAATTTGGCGCCATCTGTGGGAACGCTCCTGCATCCGATCGGCAGCAATGGACGAGGCTGGACGACAACACGTGGTGACGCTCTCGAACGAGGAACTCGACGCTCTGATTGAAATAAGGGCCGCCAAGCTCGTGGAGCAAAAACAGAAAGCCACAGCCGAGCGGCCGGAGCAGCAAGCAACATCAGCATCTGGTGGTCGAGCGGAAGCACCACCGACCACCGTTGCATTTCATCGAGCCCTATTCCGCACCCCTGAAGCCGTACCAGCTCATAGAGATAGGGGATCTTCTTCGGATGAAATGCCTAGACGAGATGACAGAAAGGGGAAAGCCCCCCGAGCGGACGCATCACCCGAGAGGATTAATCGCCAATTTTCAGAGGCTATTCTGCGAGATCCTCTGCCGAAGCATTATGTGCCTCCGATGATCGACGAGTATAATGGGAAAACCGACCCAGATGATCATCTGGGTAAGTTTGATAACACAGCTACGCTCCATCAATACACAGATGGAGTAAAATATCGAGTTTTTCTTACCACTCTCTCGGGATCGGCTCAACGGTGGTTTCGGAGGTTGCCGGACGGATCCATCACTAGCTTCAAGGAGTTCCGAATGGCCTTCCTCCACCATTTTGCGAGCAGTCGACGCTACCAGAAAATAAGCGTGAGCCTGTTCGCCATCAAGCAAGAAGCCCGTGAATCGCTCCGAGCTTACATCCAGCGGTTCAACAAAGTGGCAATGGACATTCCAACGGCCACCTCGGAAACCATGATGAATGCCTTCACACAGGCCTAGTGGATGGGGATTTCTTCGATCACTCATCCGAAAGCCGCCCGAGACTATGATCACATGCTACAAACGAATACATCAACGTGGAAGAAGCGCAAGCGCCCAGAAAAAGAAACTCCAAACGAGCGGGCTCCCCTCGCGGAAGACGCCGCTTATCACCGCCTAGAGGGCCAAGGGTCAAGCAATCCGATCCCCACGCCAGTCCCATGTGCAAGAGGCAGCCAAGCCAAAGAAGAGATGGACCCGATGTTCCGCTCCTTCCACCGGACGGATACGCACAACACAAGGGATTGTCGAAGTCTTCCTTCGTGACTCATCCTGCGCCCGCCGGACGACGGTCTCCCTCGGTCGACGGCGACAGAGAACTCATGAAGCCGATCGGACGCGAGTTGATAGGCCACGGCAACAGACTCCCGATCGGCATCGTTCTCCAAGGCGGGAGAATCGCGGGCGTCCGAGAACGGTCTCGGCCGTCCGCTCGGGAAGAGGAAAATAGAAGCAATACTTCCCGAGGCGAGATCAACGTTATTGCTGGCCGAAGGAGACTCCAACCGAGCTAGAAAGGCGGGCGTCCGATAGCTCGATTCATGCGGTCGGCTGTAGCCAAGAACGAGCGGAAGGACCCGAAATTAGTCTCGGGGACTTGGAAGGAGTTGAAGTACCGCGATGATGCTCTAATCATCAAAGCGGTAATAGCCAATTACACTATTCATCGCGTATTTGTTGACACAGCTCGATCAACATCATATTCAAGAAGGCGTTCGATCAGCTGTAATCGAGCTGTTACCCATGACAACTCCACTCTACGGGTTTACGGGTTGACTGGCTACCTCGCTGGGAGAAAAGCCGCTCAGGAGGACAAGGACAACAAACTTCGTGGTGGTCGACTCTCCCTCGTCCTACACCGTCATTTTGGGACGACCAGCGCTCAGCGAATTCCGAGCGGTCGTCTCAACCTTCCATCAGAAGATCAAGTTCCCCGTGGAGGACAAAGTGGGAGAAGTACGGGGAGATTAGTTAGCAGCTCGACGATGCTACATCGAGATGGTCCGAGCAGAAGCCAATTCCGCTCGGAAGGCGCCCCCGATTGGGGTAAACGCCATCACTGAAAAGCCACCCTCTTTAATTTATGAAGAAAAAGAGGAAGTGCAGATTCACCCAACCCGACCGGAGGAGAAGCAGAAAGAGGAGCTGATCCAATGCCTCCGGAGAAATCATGATGTCTTTGTCTGGTCGACACATGAGCTGCCCGGAATTTCACCAAGTATTGCGCAGCATGAGCTCCACGTCCGACCGGACGCTCGGCCAGTCAAGCAGAGAAAAGAGATTTGAGCGTAATGCCATCATCCCAAGTGAGGTGGAAGCTTCTAGAAGCAGGCCATATCTGTGCGCTCCCGAGTGGTTGGCGAACGTAGTATTAGTCTCCAAGCCGGCAACAAGTGGAGAGTATGCATAGATTTCGGATCTCAACAAAGCTTGCAGAAGATTTTTATCCTCCGGATAGATCAATGGTGGACTCTACTAATTAATCAGATGCTCGACGCCTACAGGGCTATCACCGCCGCCTGAAGATCAAGAAAAGTCACCTGATGCGACACTTATTGCTATAATGTGATGCTGTCGGATTGAAGAATGCGGGGCCACATATCAACGCTTGATGAATAAAGTATTCAGAGAGGCGGAATCTAGAAGTTTATGTGGACGACATTCTCATTAAGTCCGTCTGAGCGGCCGATCTCTACAAGGACATGGAAGAAACCTTCCGAACGCTACGCAAATATGGAGTCAAGCTAAATCCCCAGAAGTGCCTGTTCGGAGCAAAAGGAGGGCGTTTCTTGGGGTACATAGTGACCGAGCGGGGCATCGAAGAAAATCCCAGCAAGGTGAAAGCTCTGCAAGATATGTCGCCTCCAAGAAATACAAGAGAAGTGCAGCGTTTGACCGGTCGGATAACCGCTCTGTCCAGATCGAGCCTTCCTTTTTTCAAGATCTTACGCAAGGCTACAAAATTTCACTGGGATGAAGAATGCGATCAGGCGTTCGAAGATTTAAAGGCATATCTGAATTCGCTCCCGGTATTAGCCAAGCCGACTATTGGTGAACCACTTTGTATTTATCAATCCTCGACCGAGCAGGCAATTGGCTCAGCACTGGTGAGGGCGAGCGGAGAGGAGCCTGTGTATTTCCTTAGTCACATTTTAAAAGATGCTGAATTTCGCTACACTGGGCTCGAAAAATTAGCCTTCGCTCTGGTCCTCGCCGCTCGGCGCCTTCGTCCATATTTCCTGGCACATAAATCCAGAAGCGTCTGGGCGGCTCATCAAGTGGATGACAGAGTTAAGTGAATTCGACATCCAATACCATCCCCGCTCGGCGATCAAAGCGCAATCCTTGGCCGATTTTGTGACTGAGGTGCAAAAGCCGGAGCCGGAAGCTATGTGGAGAATATATGTGGATGGGTCGTCCACTCGACTCGGAAGCGGGATTGGAATATTGCTGCTCTCCCCTCAAGAAGAAAAGATGCACCTATCCGTCCGGATGGATTATAAAGCTACCAATAATGAGGCGGAGTATGAGGCCCTCATAGCCGGCTTGCAGGCAGCACGGCAGGCTGCTCAGCAGCTCTCTGGTACCTTCGAAATCAATAGTGTTCGACTCAAGCTCTACGCTGAAGCCTTCGAGAAGCTCAAAGCCGATTTTAGAGAAGTTATTGTTCAGAAGATACCCAGAGCAGAAAATCAAGCGGCTGATGAGTTAGCCCAGCTCGCGAGCTCAATAACGCTGATCGCCATTCAGCAGCCAATTGAAAAAGTATTGTTGGTGGCGCACGTCGACCGGATGACAGGCCTCACGTTTCCGAGTGACTGGAGAACACCCCTCACGGAGTTTTTGCGCTCGGGAGCCAGACCGTCCGACCGGAACGAAGCCCAGTTGTTAAGGAGGAGGGCCGGTCGGTTCACACTCATCGGCGATCAGCTTTACAAGAAGGCTTTCTCTCGCCCACTGTTGAAATGCGTGAGCTCGGAAGACTCGGCTTACATCCTCCAAGAGGTACATCAAGGATCGTGCGGAGGACATCCGGGCGGACGAGCACTAGCTAAGAAGATCCTGCTAGCTGGATACTTTTGGCCGACTTTACAAGCAGACGCCGCTCGGACCGTGTCGACGCCATAAGTACCATAACTTCAACCACCGACCGCAGAGGAAATGAAGGCATCAACGATGTCATGTCCGTTCGATCAATGGGGAATGGATATTGTCGGTCCATTTCCGATGGCGACGGGCAGTGGAAATTTTGCTAGTGGCGTTGATTATTTTTCCAAGTGGGTGGAGGCCGAGGCAAAATCACCGAACAGATGGTCAAAAATTCATCCGGCAACACATCATCAGTTCGGCATCCCTCGCCGATTGGTTTCCGACAATGGGCGGCAATTCACAGGGAAGGTGCTAGAGGATTGGTGCAAAAGCTACGGCATCGAGCAACACTTCACGTCCGTGGCTTATCCCCAAAGCAACGGTCAAGCCGAAGTAGCCAATCGGGAAATTCTTCGTATTCTGCGCGCTCGGCTCGACCATTTGGGAGGAAGTTGGCCGGATGAAGTGCCGGGCGTCTTGTGGGCCATCCGAACGACTCCGAAGGAAGGGACGGGCGTCACACCGTTCCATTTGGTGTATGGCGGTGAGGCGGTTATTCCGGTTGAAGTCGGCGTCGAGTCTGTCCGGATCCAGAGCTATGATGATGGCAATGCCGAACGGAGGAACATGGAGCTGGATTTGGTTGACGAGGAGCGAGCCAAGGCGTCCGTTCGGCTGATGGCGTACCGGCAGCGGATGAAGCAAAACTACAATCGCCGCATAATCCCCAGATCATTCCAGGTCGGCGATCTTGTCTGGAAGAAAGTCAAGCTGGTCGGCGATGTCGGCAAGTTAGAAGCTCCTTGGGCGGGCCCCTTCAAGGTTATTGAAAAGCTCCGCTCGGGAGCCTATTATTTGGAGGATGAAGACGGGCGGCAGCTGGATCGGCCATGGAATGCGAATCATCTCCAGCCTTATCGAGCTGGATGAAAGGTGCACTAATGTAAATCATTTTTGTATATGTTAGTCACCCATGTCCTTGTAATGCAGGAAGCGAAATTAATTCAAAGGATGGCCAAGGGTTCCGCCGATCCGTAGTATCGAAGTTAGCCGTAAAGACCGTCAAGCTCCGACGTTAAATATCGAGAGACGAGCCGGCGTCTATAAATGCCCGAGCGGAAGACCGTCGAGCTCCGACGTTAAATATCGAGAGACGAGCCGGCGTTTATAAACGTCCGAGCGGAAGACCGTCGAGCTCCGACGTTAAATATCGAGAGACGAGCCGGCGTCTATAAACGTCCGAGCGGGAGAGCCATCCATGTAATATATTCTGGCGGTAAGAAGCCGATCGACGACAAAGCTCGTTCTTTAAGACCCCTGAGTAGCTGAGCGGCTCGCATAGCAAAATCTATGGAAAACCCCTTTGAGGGAAGGCGCAAAGCAAAAGATGGTTAATTAGAATTAAAAATGCGAGCAAGTGAACGAGTGACGTTCGCGTGCCGAGCGGCTGCTTAATTGCGCGGCGAAAGACGTTATTGAAGGCAGGCGGCTTGGGTCCACGTCAGAGTGTGAAGCCGAGCGGAGGAGTTTTAAAGAACACTTCACACATGACGAAAGAAAAATTTCTTGCCAAAACAAAAGTTGAAGGAAAGGAAAAGGTTATCTATTAAGCACAGGGCTAACCAAAAAAGTTACAGCAAAAATAAGTTTGGCCGAACGGCGGGGATACAAAAAAGTTCATAAGAAACACTCCTCATGCGTCGAAATCAAAAAGATCATCAGGGATGGCGCCCATCACGGTCGCGAGGTCCTCGGGAGGGATGGTCAGCTCGGCGGGCAAGTGGCCTTTGGCCTTTAAGTGATCCACAGCCGCTTTGATCGCCTCTTCAAAGGTGAGGGAGATCTTGTCAGTAAATTTCTCCCCAAAGGCATCTGAGCGGACGAATGCCTTCCTCACCTCATCGGAGCGAGCCGACTCCCCCTCTTGATACTCTTTGAGCTCGGCGTGGGCGGCGTCGCTGGCGGCTTGGAGATCCTTCAAATCTCCATCAAATCTTTGAAGATCGGCCGAGCAGCTCTCCTTCTCGGTGGCCAGAAGAGCATCCAGATCCTTGATGCGTTGCTCCAGCCCTCTGATCTCCACCTTCATTCGGTCCATGTCATCGATGGCCTGGCGCTTCCGGGTGGTCGCCGTCTTGACCTCCTTATCTCGTTGTTTGATCATCGCTTCGAGCTGAACGACCTTGCTCGCTAGATCGTAAGCTCATTTCCGTTCGGCTTCCAGTAATTTTTTGGCCTTCTCCAGAGCGGCCGTCGACTGTTGGCTGTCCCCCGCGGCCTTGAGTTTTTTCAATTCATCCTCCAGCTCGGCCAACCGATTGCTAACGGCAATTTGCTCCACCCAGTTCTACGAGCAAAAGTGAACAGGTTAAAAACTTAATTCAAATACACGAACAAAGAAAAAGAGCATACCCCGGTGGCCTGTTGAAGGTTGCTGTCGCCGAGCTGCCCGGGAGTCATAGCTTTTATTTGGCGCCGAGCGTCCTCCTAAGCTTTTGCAAGAGGGCCCGTCAAGGTGATCTGCTGCTCGGGGACTACTGGCCGATCAGCAGTAGCCATGTATTCCTCTGAGGGGAGGCGCAGGACGGTTTTAATTAAATTTGAGCCGCTCGGCTCGCTCTGAGAAGCATCGGCCTTACCGGACGGCCCACCAGTGGACGAGGAAGGAAGCTCGCCCAAACGCCTGATACGGCGCAGAGTTCTTGAAGGGCTGGACGGCGGCACCTCAGAGCTGTTGGAGTGTATACTGAGAGCCTAAGCTTTGTAAACATTCATTATGAATAAAGAATCACATTTGGTCTAATTATCTACATTTGTTTGTAGTTGTTCATTTAATTTATATTGTAGATAACATAGTATGTGGTGTCACATACAGAAGATGATGTTATCAGTACCTTATAAATTATAAACAGTAGCTCACGACCAGAATGGAAAGGAACAAACCATTAGAAGGTCGTAGTGTAATTAGGTATTAGTTTATCTTGACTATATAATTACACTAGTACACTCAGAGTGTATTGAGTAGGACCATTTGAGGTCGTTTCTTTTATACTGACTTTGTAAAGGAACAAAGACCTCAGTTATTATGGAAGTGTGTGCTCTTAATCCTAATATAATAACAAGCACATATGTTTGATATTTATTTCTTTAATTTATCAATGGGTGAGATTTAGTTCGATGAATCAATAAACCCGATAAGTTGGGAAATGGTATCACTCATAGTGTGTGTTGTTGATTATAGAAGGAAACTGTGTCCTAGTGATGCTAGGTTGATAATGTCCTCAAGAGGAGCTCATAAAGATTGTCATGTTAAACCCTGCAGGTGGACTTAGTCCGACATGATAATAAGGTTGAGTGGTACTACTCTTGGACTTAGATATTAATTAAATGAGTTGTCAGTAACTCACTTAATTAGTGGACATTCGATATCTTAAACACAGGGAGACTAACACACTCATAATAAGAAGGAGCCCAAAAATGTAATTTGGGATTGGTGCGGTAGTTCAATGATAGTTCTCTAGTGGAATGAATTATCATTGATAAAATTAAGTTGTGTGTTCGGGGCGAACATGGGATGCTTAATTTTATCAGGAGACCAAAACCAATTCCTCCTCTCGGTCCCTATCGTAGCCTCTTATTTATAGAGTACTATACCCACATATACCCACCTTCTATACCCACCTAAAGGGGCCAAGCTAGCTTGGGAACCAAGCTAGGGCCGGCCTAAGCTTGGGTTTAAGGTGGCCGGCCCTAGCTTGAACCCAAGCTAGTAGGGCCGGCCATAATTAAATTAAAAAGAAATTTAATTTTAGATTTTATTATTATGTGGAAGATATATTTTAAAGAGAATTAAAATTAAAATATCTCTCTTGTAAAAGTTTTACAAAAGATTAAAGAAAGAGATTAGATCTCTTTCCTTATTTGTAGATTGGAGAGTTTTTATTTTCTCTTTAAAATTATTCACATGTTAATAAAATTAAAATTATAGATATTTCCTTTTATTAACCATAAAGAGATTTTTAAAGAGAAATTTTATTTTTAAAATTTCTGAAACAAATAAGGAAAGTTTTAATTGTTGATTAAAACTTGTCCAATTTGTTTCCTCTTGATGTGGCCGCCATCATTGTTTAATTGGGAAATATTATTTTATTTTTCTCAATTAAATCATGTCAAGGAAATTAAGGAAGATTTGTTGTAATTAAATTTCCTAATTTACCTAGGCCAAGGAATATAAAAGAAGGGGTGAGGGTGCCTTCACAAGACACAAGATCTATTATTCCTCTCCCTCTTTTGCTCCTTGGTGTGGCCGGCCATCATCTCCTTCTCTTCCTCTTGTGGTGGCCGAACCTCTCCCTCTCCCTTGGAGTTCTTGTGGTGGCCGGATACTACTCGGAGAAGAAGAAGAAGAAGGAGAGAAAGCTAGCATCTCTTGGAGCTTGGTTAGTATTTTGTTTTTCTTCCTTGGTGAAGTTTCCCTTTGTGGCCGAACCTTGCTTGGAGGAGAAGAAGGTGGTTGGTGGTTTCTCATCTTGGAAGATCGTTGCCCACACAACATCCGAGGTTAGAAGAGGAATACGGTAGAAGATCAAGAGGTTTTTCTACAAGGTATAACTAGTAATTTCTATTTCCGCATCATGCTAGTTATTTATGGAAATAATACCAAATACAAGAGGCTTACGTTCTAGTATTTCGAATATGGTTTTTCGAAGTTGTGTTCTTTTGTTTCTTTCTTTTCCTTGTGATTTGATTGTTCTCTTTGGTTAACCTAAAGTTATTTTAGGAAATTAAATATTAGCTTTCTATTAAAGGTTTTGTCTAGTCGGTGGTGGTTGCTCCCATATCCAAGAAGGCCATGTGCCTCGCCACGTCAGTACTGGGAACCTTTTATGGAAATTGATATTTAATGGAATTAATAACTTAAGGAGACTTGGGTCGAACGTGTTAAGTTCCGCAGGAGATCCAAGTCAAAACCTAAAAGAACAAATAGATTAAGTTTTGGATCAAACGTGTTAAGTTCCGCAGGAGATCCAAAATTTAATTTAAAAGAACACATGGTAGCTAGGAAAAGGTTCAGACCTTTGTACAAAATTTTTGTACAGTGGAACCTATAGGCTTTCCGAGTAGCAACCAACAAGAGCTTGCCCTCGGAGAGCCATGTGGGGTCGGGGTACTCTCTAGGGAAACCGTCCCGGACAACACCAGAGCATCCGCGCCCCGCTCGAGCTGTGGCTCATCAAGTGGAGTTGAAGCAGAGGCAGATTCCGGTCGTCGGCGCTTCCGAGTGACTAGCGGAACATCATCGGCCGAACGACCCTCTACCCCGGCTTGGGTAGAAGGTTCTATGCCGCCCGCTGCCTCGTCAGGAGAGGTAGTAGCTGCTAAGGCTTCAGGGGCATCCTGAGTCCCCTCGCCTAATTCGTCGGTCGGATCGGCTGGATCAAGGCCCCGCTCGGCGACCTCCTTGTTCTTCACCGCCTCAATCTGAGCGGCTTTCAATTTGAGCTTCTCGGTTGCCTTAGCACGCCACATAACTTCAGCTGCAGAAGCAAAGATTAAATCAATTATAACAAAAGAAAAAGGAGGGATGAGAATCGCTTACTCATGCTGCAGGGCAGATCGGCTGGGGTGGAAGACAGGCCGAATATATACATTACTCCTGGGAGGAGTAGCCTGTCAATGTGATAGCGCTGACCCACCAACCGCTCGGCCGCATGAAGGTAGGCCGCATCACCTCTAAATTTGCCGAGCTCTGGTTGCGCCGGCATCGCCGTCTGCCACTTGGTACGAAAAGTTGGCCGCTCGGGAAAACACACATAGAAAAAGTGCTCCTTCCAATGTTTGTTGGAGCTCGGTATATTATCAAAAAAGACGAAACCTATCCTAGATTGGAAAATAAAGGTACTCCACTCGGCTTGCTTGGGATAGAAAAAGTAGTGAAAAATCTTAGGCTCGAGGGGGATGTTGTTCAGTTTAAAAAGGACTATCACTCCGCTCAACAGCCTAATGGAGTTAGGGACTACCTGGCCGAGCGGAATGCGAAAATAATTGCAAATTTGTAAGAAGAACTTGTGGGGTGGGAAACGTAGCCCGGCCAAAAATTGGTCTCGGAAGAATAGAACGGTGCCGGGCGGCGGTTCGTGAGGCCGATCGGCCGGTGTGGCTAACACTATTTGGTGGTCGGTCGGTAGATCATAGGTTCGAGTGAGGCGCAAGGCGTCCTCCTCGTTGAACCGGCTTTCCATGGTCGAATACCAAAGACCCGGAGCATCGCCGGTCGGCTGTGAGGTGTTGGTCATGGTATAAGGCTAGGGATGGACGCGCGATGGAAGGAGGGAGAAGTAAAAACAGGGAAAGAATGCGGGATGATGAAAGAAATAGCTAATAGAGAGAAAAAAGGAGAGGCAGCAAGGAAAAGGAATCCTTACGGGCAAAGAAGACGATCGAAGGGGGCTGTAGAGTCGTCGGAGAGCTGAAACGCAAGGTCGCCGGAAAAAAGGAACAGAGGGATGGCTGGAGACGATAAGGTCGAAATGCGGCGAAGAGCTGGGGTCGGGAGCTTTATAAGGGCGGCCGCGATCAATTTACACCGTCCGATCCAGGTCGTCGATAACGAGGTCATCATCCAGCCGTTCATTTCAAACGGCGGCTGTCCCATCGGAAGTGACGCCACCGCCATACGCTGACAAACGCACGATCGCCACGTGTCAGCAGGATACTGGCCGCATTTAATGAGCTCCCCTTACCGTGCGCAGCGCACGTGATGGGTAGTAGGGGAGAGCATCGGACATGGATTCCAAGAGAACACAAGGCACGGACAAGATACCGCCGAACGGATGAGTATCCCTATGCCTGGCCGAGCGGCCTAATGCAGTGATCATTGCTCAGTCAGATCGGCAGTCCAGTCAGTCGGACTTCGCCTCCTTCGACTAGACTCGAGGGGAAGGCAAGTGATCCGGTGGTAAGAGCCCGGGACCCCCTAACGAGGGGTCAACGCCACGTGGAGGTCAAAAGGCCAGGTGGTTTGTCGAAGAAGGGTGAGCCGACCGGACTCATGAGAAAAGGGCAGGCCGATCGGTCTGCCAGTAAACATCTGATAGTAAAAGGCGCCCTGATAGGGATCGGGGTTCCGACGCTCAATGAAATAGTAAACAATGGCCGAGCGGAAGGCCTAAGAGAAGGTAGGACGTAATGGGCGTGCCGCCCGACCGGCGTAGGGAATTAGGGCCGTCCGGACGGCGCTCTTCGTCTAGCCGGCCGGGCGGATGTCCTGGCCGGCGGTGGGTAAATAGGGACAGGAACATCTGCTGACAGCCGTCAAGTCGTATGGCTAAGCCATACTCCTAGTCTGACAACGGGGTGTCCTGTTGTCCCATCGAAGGCGCGATGGGACTGTTGCAGTATGACATCAGGTAAGCTTTCTGACAAACACATACCGAGGTATGGGCTGCGGACACGTACACGCCTCGGTGGGCGTGCAGAAGCTCTTTCACCACTCTATATAAAGAGCCGCAGACTTCGCCGGAGGTACGCGTTCAACAAGCTTTGGAGCTACTTTTTCCACCACTGGCTTACCTGACTTGAGCGTCGGAGGGTCGCCGCCGGGAACCCCTTCCCGGCCCGACTTCTGTGCAGGTTCGCCGGAGCTTCGTGAGACTAGCCGAAGACCTGCATCAGCAACCCGGAGAGCGCCACGTGCCTAGCGTCCGTTGAGTCAGCATTCGGACATGATCATCTATTATCCCTTGGAACAAAAGATATTTATTTCAAGGCATGTTATATTTCTAGAGAAAGGGTTTCTCTTACAAGAAAATAGTGAGAGTGAGATTGAACTTGGGATAGTTCAAGAGACTCTAATAGATACGAAGAGATGCCTAGTCAAGTATTACAACCAATTACTTATAAGGTCGAGGTAATGGCTGAACCTATTGATACACCACATCTTCATAGATCTAGTAGGACATGTCAAATTCTTAGGAGATATATGATGTGTGATAAATCTATAAGTGCATGGAAGTGTCATCAAGTGATAAAAGATTGAATCCATAGGGACTGTAATCAAGTATTGGCCTATTATCCAAATTTGACCGTCTAGATTAGTCATGGATTTAAAGTGTTGAGAATGAGAAATAGTGAAGATAAGAGATGGAAAGAGATAGAATGCTGACTCAAGAAGGCAGTAGAAGGTAGTAGAAGGAGGTAGAGGTTAGGCAGTAGGAGGGTAGAAAAAAATAATCAGGGAAAGTAATTCTTGTTGGGACACTCAGGGAGCTAGAGGGGGGGGGGGGGTGATTAGCTTCGTTCGCTTTGTCGATAATGATTTGCAGTGGAAGACTTGAAGCAAATGCTAAAGCATTGATTTTCTTATTATTCACCTCAATGAGGTGACTAATCCAAGAATATGATCCTCTCTCACACATTGACTATAAAATAACTCATTCTCGGAAATACTCTAGACGTGGAGAAATCCCGTACATGCTCTTAACAAGAATACAATACAAACAAGAAGTAAATACAAGAATATAAATGGAAAACCTCTTCTTACTTGATCTCTTGTAGCTTGTAAATACCTTTGAACCTTGGAAGTGTAGTAATAGTTATCTCTAAGAAGCTTCAAGAACTGGCGACAATGATGGAGATGATTTTAGAGAGAAGGTTTTCTAAGAGTTGTGGCGAAAACTCCCTTTATTTGCGCACTTTAGGTTCCCAATCGATTGGGCTTGAGCCCAATCGATTACCACATCGGATTCCCATTCAAACTTGCACAATGGTCATATCCCAATAGATTGATCAATCTATGGGGGAGACTTAATCAATCGACTAATCAATCTAGAGTGTCTCTGTGCTCTCGCGGAAAACTTTGGAATCAATTGGGCTCTTTCCCAATCTCTTTTCCACATCATCATAAGAAACCAATCCCAATCTATCACCTGATTGAATGAAGTGGCTTAATCGATCAACGGATCAATCCAACCATATTCTATGCTCTAGCGAGAAAAACCTTCAATCGATCAACTGATCGATTAGAGTAATCCCAATTGGTCAGCTGATCGATTGGACCACCTATTCTTGCAATACTTCCCCAATCGATCATTGGGACTCTGGCTCAATTGATTTTCCAATCGATTGACTAACCTTAACTTACCTAACCAAGTCTAAGGTTCCCTTGCCCAACATCCAATCAATCTTGACTTTCTAGGATTTTGTCACTAAGTGTCTGTTCAATGCTTTGACCCACTTAGATTTTATCTTTTTGTGCCAAGTGTCCCGTCAACCTTGACCCACTTAGACTTGCCATATCATGCCAAGTGTCCGATCCTTCACGACCCACTTGGACTTCCAAATACCAGATGTCTGGTCATCCTTGACCCACCTGATTTCCACTACCTGACTTTACTCACCAGGACTTCCTCACTGTCTAGCTTCACTCAGTAGGACTTTTTACCACCTAGCTTTGCTTACTAGGATTTTTCCACTTAGCTTCATTTACCAAGATTTTTCCACTGCCTAACTTCACTCATTAGGACTTTTTATATTTGCCTAGCTTCACTTACTAGAGCTTTTCACCCGGCTTCAAGGACTTTACCTCACCAAGTGTCTGATCAACATTGACCCACTTGAATTCTCCTTCTTCTTCTAACCTTCCTGTTAGTCTTGCCCTTGCCTAACCTCTAGTTAGAACTTTCCCAGTCAAGTATCCGGTCAACCTTGACCTACTTGACTTTTGGTCAATCTTTAACCATCAATTCCTAAATGGATAATTGCACCAACAATCTCTATATATTATCAACCATCAAAACTCAAACATTCAGACTCAAGCTTGAGCCAACTCAAGCCTAGTCAATCTTGTCAACTTTAACCCAGGGGAAATTACACCAACAATTCTAGGATGTCCATTTCACTATATTGTTAGTAAACACTTGATCTTTGTTTGAAGTTCTATTTTTCAATGGTAATTAATGTTGGTAGACTAACTTATGGTATTCGATGTAAACTTTTAGAACTACATCGGCGTATCAATTCCAATTATCGCCTATTTTTGAAATGGTCAAAATTAGAGATTGTTTACTAAGGAGACCGTGTCACAAGATCTCACAATCCCCAATTGTCCCCTCTCCTACTATGTGACGATAAATTAAGATTGATCCATTAAGCTCTATATTAGCCTAGAGTTCCTCATGACATATCGATATACTCTCGTAGCTGACTCTCCATATCTCGGTTGTTTATAGGTCGAAGGATCGGGTTCTCCCCCGGTCCATACATGAATCCTTGTGAGATATGAATCTAGTACCTCTCGACATTGAGATCATGTTTACAAAGTAGATCCGGACCATTAATCAACAATTCATTAAAATAGAAAGATCAAACATACATATATCAAATAAAATAGTGTTTACATCACAAAGGGATAATTCCTAATCATGGAATCAAGAGTTTACCCCATAGGGATGGGGTTACAACCACAAAATATGTTAAGATCAATTACAATGTGAATTAAATTTAGAAATTTAGAGAAAGAAGAGAAAAGCTTAGGCTCGATGTAAAGAATTCTCCTCCAAGCAACTCTCAATCTTCACTCCTCATGCAAAGGGCATCGGATTTGGTCTATAACACCTCCTGGAGCTTCCTTGGGATCTTTGGGCAACCCTAGTCAAGATCCCCAATCAAAGAGGTAGGATTGGATTAAATAGGCCAAGGGGTGATCCCCTAACACGGGCCATGCTTGTAGACATGGGCACCTGTGTCGGCGCAACGGCTTCAGAGTGAGGGCAAAACATGGTTTGTGTCTTTGAACATGGGCACCAATGGTAGGGCACCAGAATGAAGTACGGTCCGTGTCTCTAGGCATGGGCGCATGTGGTAGGGTGATAAGCCTCAAACTTTGATCTTTAGCTTTCATTTTCACTTCTTTTAGCCCTCTATCACAAAAATTCACAAGAGCAGTATTCTAAAATAGGAAAATATTGAAACAAAGCTTAAATATATAATATCATGAGATTTATACATGCAAAGTAGGTCAAAAGGTAAGTCAAACCATATATAAAATACGCACATCAATATATATTCCCCATAAGTGAATCGAAAAATGTGTTGCTTATACAAGATGAGGAGCCTACTAGTTTTGAAAAAGTTCTAAATAGTTTAGAAAGGGACAAGTGGCTAACAACCATAAATTCAGAATAGATTCTATGTATGAAAACTAAGTTTGGAATTTGATGGATTTACCCAGAGTCATAACGCCTATTGGGTACAAATGAGTTTTCAAGAAAAATAAAGACATAGATAGTAATGTGATTATTTATAAAGACAGATTAGTGGCCACAGACTATCATCAAAAGTAAGGTGTGTTTATGATGAGACCTTTTTCACCAGTAGTCATGCTTAAGTTCATTTGGATACTCCTAGCCATAGTAGCTCATTATGATTATGAAATATGACAAATAGATGTAAAAGTAGTTTTTCTCAATGGAAATTTGTCCGAAGATGTGTACATGATACAGTCTGAGAGTATCATGCCCATTGATAAAAATAAAGTATACAAGATTCAATGATCTATTTATGGATTGAAGCAAGCATCCAAAAGTTAGAATATTTGTTTTGATGATGTAATCAAAGAGTTTGATTTCTCATAAAATCCAAACGAATCTTGTATATATAAGAAGGTTTGTGGGAGTGTGGTCGTGTTTATAGTGTTGTATGTCAATATCATATTGCTCATAAGAAATGATATACCTATTCTATAGTCAATCAAAGTTTGATTGTCCACAATATTCTCCATGAAAGATATAGAAGAAGCAACTTATATCTTGGGGATAAAGTGTTAGATCGAATGGGTGCGATAGAGGGGGGGGGGGGTGAATATCGCGCCTTTTTAAAAAATTCTCTTTTCCTTTGAAATCATAGTTATGCACAGTGGAAAGTAAATAGACAAGTTTGTTTACTTCGTTCAGAGTCTAGGTCGATTCCTACTCGAAGGCCCGCGGTCTTTGACCGCACCGATGAGCAATCCACTAAGATTCTTCTTCCCGAAAACCTTGGAAAGAAGTAATGGTACAAAATACAATGATATAAGATAGTAGCAACCTACTATCTTATATAAGATTAAGGGCAATACAAAATAATAAAGTATACCGACTGTGTGTAAGAGTTGAAGCTTAGTCGACACTTGTTTGCATGTAGAGGAATTGTAGAGCAGTCGCATGAGCAACACTAGCATAGAATTGAACCACAACAGATTACATTGTTAGCCTTAGACCTCGAGCTTCAATTTATAAGATCGTCGATGTTCGGTCGACCGATCCCTGTGTTCAGTCGACCAAACCAGCTCCCTTCCTTCCTGGCTGAGATCTGATTGTTGATTCAATCTTCGACATTAATTGTCCATTAAGGGTTCGGTTGACCAATCCCTTTGTTCGGTCGACCGAACAGGCTCCTTCCTTGTTCGTCGAGATTCACTGAGATTCATATTTACTGTTCATTTAATATTGATCGTTCGGTCGACCGATTAGTGTAGTTTCCTTCTGCTCTTGATCGTTGCTGTCTGTGCTGAGTCTATCAGGGTTCGGTCGACTGATCTTACTATTCGGTCGATCGATCATGGATTGATCGGACTCGGTCTATTCTGGTCTGATCTAAACACTACTTTGATCTCTTCTTATTCGGTCGACCGATCCTCCGATTCAGTCGACCGATCTAGCCGGACCTACAACACAGTGTTAGATAGAAAAGAATCCTGCAAAATAGATGTTAGCACAATAATATAATAATGCATGAGTAATGTAGGATAGTAGAACTGTCTTGATCTCAACTTGGAAATCTTCCCGATTTCTTCAGTTGGATCAGCGACCTTAGGTTGTTCCCTTCAGGAACCCAACCTCACTATCGCTCCTCCAGTTGTTTACCTTAACTTACCTGCCAAACATGGTCCTCCAGACATGTTTGGATTTTGCCTGCTCAGTGTCTGATCACCTGATCCACTAAGGCCTTTCCTGCAATACTATATTAGCCAACAACAATAATAGTAATACATAATATAATGATAAACCTAATCCTAGATTTACCGAGATCCGCTGGTCCGGTCGACCGGAAACCATCCGATCAACCTTGCTTGGAGTTCACTCCTCCAATACTTCTCGTTACCTAAGGTTACCACCCCCTAGGGTTTTCTCCACCTGGCTTCACTCACCAAGACTCAGTATTCGGCTACCCAGGGATCAAGTCCTGTAAACCTATCCACCTGGCTTCCACGATATATCGAGATTTCCCTTGCCTCAGTATTCGGCTACCTAGGGATCAGGTCCTCCAGACCTATCCACCTGGCTTCCATGATATACCGAGATTTCCCTTGCCTAGCCTACAACTAGGACTTCCCTTGCCTAGCCTACAACTAGGACTTCCCTAGATCAAGCTCTATACTTAAACATACTTAAATATATTTGTCTGACATTAAAACCTTGGAGGTCGATTGCACCAACATAAAGATCTATAGAGGTAGGTCAAGTCGGTTGCTTGGTCGTTTACACTCTACTTACATAGATAAAGTGTTAGTACGATTTAGCGTGAATGAATCCAAAAAAGGTTCTCTACCTATGAGGTATGTAATTTACCTTTCAAAGTCTATGTGCCTATGCATAGCAGACAAGAGGATTCACATGGAAAAGATCCTATATGTGTTAACTATAGGATTAATCAAGTATGCAATGTTATATACTAGACCCGATGTATCATACACATAGAAGTCTTTTTCCAAAGGAAACATATCAAGAGGATGATTTTCTTGGACATGTGGTTTGGGTAATTTGAATCCATAGGACAAAGAACTATGCTTGGGTTAGGTATGATATAGACATCCTAGTGGGGTCTAACATAAATACCATGTTCTGAACTAAATGGGTACAAGAGGAATAAAAGGAACATAAATACTAATAACTGAAGCTGTTAAAGGATTTAGAATAAATTCTAATGCAACATCGACTTTTCGATGAATTGGGGGTCATGATGTACTGCTAGGTATCATTCATAATTTATTCATAATTAATGGTTAATTATAAATGACTAATATAATCAAAAACCTATTGGATCACACACACTACGGGTATTTTAAGAAAATTAAAACAAGTATGAGAATGATATTCTCAAAGAGAAAGGGAGAGATTAAATCTGATTGGACCAGGGCAAGGGCCTACTCCTGTAGTATGGGCATGGGCATGGCCCTCATTAAGAGGTATAAATAGACCTCTTGTGAGAAAAAGAAACCGATTATTTTTCCTAAAAAACCTCTCTCTCTCTCTCTCACTCTCACTCTCACTCTCACTCTCACACTCTGTGTGTGTGTGCGCGCGCGCGCGCGCGTGTGTGTGCGTGTGTCATTTCCTCCCTTGGCTAGCACCAATAGAAAATGAAACTTATGGAGAGATCCTAATTATGAAGAGATCTTGGCATGAATACTAGTAGAGGCAAGGTTCACGAGGCTTGCTATTTGACTTCCTATTGATTTCATCATCCATAGAATGTATAAATCATCTAAACTCTTTATTAATGGTTATGTCACACACTTGTATGGTCTTGGTAGTATGGGATGTGTAAAGAAAAATTTGTTACTTTCGTTGCATGTTTGCCTTAAATCCCAACAAGAGGTAGGATAGGCTTTTGTGTAACAAGGGTTTGAAACTCATGTAGATCATCTCATACGTCCCCGGTGTTTAAATCACTCATGATGTTGGGATATCCACAAGATTCCATCTGTGCTTCTCAAATGTATCTTGGTGGTTGGTGAAAAACTTCCATATGTCAAATTAACCACCTTCAAGATTAGTGGGTTCAAAAAATTAGATATCTAGATTAAAAAAATTGATGGCTTCTTTTTCTTTCTACTCGGGCTCCTCCTTTTCAACAAACTTTCCTCGATTATAAGGAGACAAGATCTGAGATGGCAACACAAGTTAGCATTAGGCTGGCTCCTCCGGTACGACCCTTCCAATGCTTAAGTTAGTAATTGATCAAGAAAATAAGAAAAGAATAATAGGAGAAGAAGAAGGAGTTGCCTCCACTAGTTAGAAGAGAAAGACCATTATACCTAGGAGTTCCATCCAAGGTGTTTATATAGCTGTTAGAAAAGGAATCTCCACGTCACCCCTCTTGCACCCTCCCATTTCTTCCTACCTAAGTTAGTGAAGACACAATTTCGATAGTTCATTATCATGCACCAAATCTGTGACTGTCACGAAAGACAAAGGGGGTTTTGAGAAAACCATCTCTACCAACTAATGCTCATTCACCATTCACTAGTTGCCACGTATTCTGAAGAAGCAATCAAGGGAACTATCTCTAGCATCCCTCCCTTTAGTTATCGCCACATGTTAAGGGAACCGTCTCTAACATCCCTCCCTTTAGTTATCACCACATGTTAAGAGTCGAATGCCTGATGATGAGGTACTTACTTAACCATACTGCTCTGTGGACCCCTATGTTATGGCCTTGAGAGCTCTTCAGCCTGGCCAATCCAAGAATATCGATTGGTGATCCTTCATAAGGTTGCTCAGCGGAGAACAAAGCTATTGTTTGGCGCATCTCTTGCGAAGTTTCTATGCTCATTATAAATGATATTGCCTAGCAAACCTTCAAAATATTGCTATGTGGAAATCCAACTATATTGCTTGGCAATCCTTAATAATATTGCTCGGCAAAAATCTAACTATATTGCTTGGCAATCTTTAATAATATTGTTTGGCGGAAATCCAACTATATTTGTAGGACCGTTAGATTCGATAGAGGGGGGGGGGGGTGAATATCGCTTTGAAAATTTAGAGTGTAAACGCAGCGGAAAAGTAAAATAGACACAAATGTTTTACTTCGTTTGGAGCCTGTGACGACTCCTACTCGAAGGCCCGTGGTCCTTGACCACTTTCGTTGGGCAATCACTAGCAATTCGAATATAATTACAAAATGAATACAGAAAATGCTAATGAAACAAAGTAATACCGACAAGGAAATTAACCAAAAAACGAAGGAGCACTTTTTCAGAGCTTTGTTAGCGTCGCAGGAACGTAGAGCAGCAGGACCAGCAGTCTAAGAGTTCTCAGTTGATTATTGAAGAAGCTCCATCCCTGGGGCTTCTTTTATATGCTGCTCCGGGCGCCTGGATCCCTTCCGGGCGCCCTGGTACGACGTGGCAGGTCCAACCAGTGAGCTCCACGTGGCGACGCGCAACCAGGATAAAGTTTGCCTCCCGGGCGCCTGGATTCCTTCCGGGCGCCCGGACCCTGTTTTCCCGCAGAATCCGTCCTGCAAGACAAACATTAGTCCGGAGGCAAATATATATCCTGTAAAACGGATTGTTAGCACAATTAAAGTTCAACAAAGTAATAGCAAAGAGTATGACTTAGATTCCGTCTTTCCGAGACCGGAATCTAGTCACGATCTCGACTTAGATATCCGAAATGGATCTAAGCCGGATCGACGCCTAATGTTCCCTTCCCGGGAACGCGTCCTCGCAGTCACTCCCCTCCAGTGACTTACCTGCCAGACGTCCGATCAGCCCTTCGACCCGTCTGGACTTCTCGCCAGCTATCCGGTCAGCCCGTCGACCTAGCTGGACTTCTCGCCAAGCATCCGGTCAGCCCGTCGACCCGCTTGGACTTCTTGCCAGCTATCCGGTCAGCCCGTCGACTTAGCTGGACTTCGTGCTAGACATCCGGTCAGCCCGTCGACCTATCTGGACTTCTCCTGCACACTGGATCAAAGTGTCAGACAACAACAAAACTAACTTAACCTGATTTGTCATTCATCAAAACCTGGGTTAAATCGTTAGTGCTAACCGCACCAACAATCTCCCCCTTTTTGATGGAATGATAACCTGGTTAAGTTGGTGAAAACATATGCAAGAAAAAACAAGCATTTAAAGGGTTTTTAAGTTAGTTTGTATTTTCAATTCTGGTTTAGCTAACTTAACCACCTAACCCTCCCCCTTTGGCATTCATAAAAAATAAGCATGGATTAAGTAAGCATAGACTTCAAACAAAGAAAAAGTGTTAAGATAATCTAGGGGAGTTTAAACTTTTGAAAACTTGTTTAAAGCATTAGCTTTTAGATTTTAGAAAAATAGCTAAGTTTAGATAAACAAAATCTCAAACACAAGTGTATAAGTTCTAAATTTCAAGATCAAATTTTAAATTTTCAAACCAAGTTTCAATTTTGAAATGCTTTTCAAATAAGTTTTCAAAAATTCCAAGACTGAGTTTGAAAAATTTATTTTTCAAAACTGATTGAAAAATACTAGAAAAATTCAGTTTTCTAGAATACTAGAAAAGTACTAGTTTCAAAACCATGGTTTAAAATACTAGAAAAGTTCAGTTTTCAAGGACTAAGTAAAAAGGATAAAAAGTTTGTGATTTAAAACAAACAATTGTGAGTTGATTTAAGAAATTTTTCACAATTTTAAACAGGTTGATTTTGAAAATTGATTTTTAAACTTTGATTTTCAAAATTAAGTTTAAAATTCGATTTGAAAAACTGAATTAGTTTTATTTCTCCCCCTGAACCTGACATAAAATTTTGAAAATATTTGCTAAATATATTCAAAGTAGAAAAAAAATCGAGGTAGAATTTTATAGAGAGATTTTAAAGAGAAGATTAAAAAATAACACTTAAGGAGATAATTAAAAACCTCCCCCTGAATTTGATACTCCTTTAATTTATTAATCCTTCTTATTTATTACTCCCCCTTAATATAAAATTTTACAACCGTAACATATTTTCGTACCTAAGTGTTTTAGGCGATTGTATAATTATCTTTATAAAATTGTTCATTTAAATTTGACTAAACGTAATTAACGTTAGATTCAGTTGAAATGAGTTAACCTTTAGTGTAATGTTAAGTAAGATAAATTGTTATTAATTCAATAATTAATCAATATTAATAATTTATTGATTAAATTTTGCTTGATTCAATAATTTAATATAATATAAATTTTGTATTAATTGATGAAGGTGTTAGTTATAATTTAACTTTTCATTTACTTCCTTTTAAGTTGGATTAACTTAGTTTAAAGTTGGTAGTCGTTTGAAGTTAAACTCGTTATTAAACAAGGTTAAGTAAGATTCAATTTAAGTCAAACTTTAATTATGTTTTTAAAAATAATTAATATTTTAAAGGTTGATAAAAAAAATGACTTAAAGTAATTTTAATATTTTTACTAAGGTTAAACCTAGGTTCTAATCAAATCAAGCTTAGTTCTCAAATAAAGTTAAACTTAAATAGTTAAGTTCTGCTTATTAATTACATAATTAAGTTTAAAGTTAAAGTTAATGGAATTTAAGCTTTTAAGTTAGGTGTCTAAGTTTTAAATGAATTTAAAAGAATTATAATTATTATTCTTTTTAAGGGATTTCTAACAAGATTTTAAAATGAATTTTATAATTATTTAATGACAATTAATATACGTTCAATTCAGTTTTGATTTTAGATTAAGATTAATATCAGTGATTAATTTAGGTTTAAGTTTTAAGTTTAAGTTAAATTTTTAAGTTTTAATTAAGTTGAAAAGTAATGTTTAAATTAAGTTTTAATGAGTTTTAATTTGATATCTAATTTTTAGTTAAGTTAAATTAAAAAATAAAATGATGTTTAAGATTAAAAATGAGTTTAAAGTCAAAATAATAATTTTTAAAGTGACAATAGTCTATAGAAATAATTTATTATTATTACTATTTTTTTTTAAATTAAAAGAATTTTATTATAGTGAAAAAATAAGAAGAATTTTTCAAAATGATACATAATTTTAAAAATAGTTTTAAAATGATTTTTAAAATAGTTTTTAAATGTTTTTTTAAAAAGTTTTTAAAATAGTTTTTGAAATAATTTTTAAGTTAAAATAATTTTTATGTTAAAATAATTTTTAAAATGACAATAATTTTTAACAGGTTTTAAAAGAATTTTTTAAAGTTTTTAAAATTATTTTTAAAAGAGTTTTTAAAATAATTTTTAAAATGTTTTAAAATAATTTTTAAAAGAATTTTTTAAAGTTTTTAAAATGATTTTTTTTAAAAGAGTTTTTAAAATAATTTTAAAAATGTTTTAAAATAATTTTTAAAAGAATTTTTAAAAGTTTTTTAAATGATTTTTAAAAGAGTTTTTAAAATAATTTTTTAAATGTTTTAAAATAATTTTTTAAAGTTTTGAAAATGATTTTTAAAATAATTTTTTAAAAATATTTTTTAAAGTTTTTTTTTAAAATGATTTTTAAAAGGGTTTTTAAAATAATTTTTAAAATGTTTTAAAATAATTTTTAAAAGAATTTTTTAAAAGAGTTTTTAAAATAATTTTTAAAAGGTTTTAAAATAATTTTTAAAAGAATTTTTTAAAGTTTTTTTTTAAAATGATTTTTAAAAGAGTTTTTAAAATAACTTTTAAAATGTTTTAAAATAATTTTTAAAAGAATTTTTAAAAGTTTTTAAAATGATTTTTAAAAGAGTTTTTTAAAATAATTTTTAAAAGGTGTTAAAATAATTTTTAAAAGAGTTTTTTAAAGTTTTTTTTTAAAATGATTTTTAAAAGTGTTTTTAAAATAATTTTTAAAAGGTTTTAAAATAAATTTTAAAAGAGTTTTTTAAAATGATTTTTAAAAGAGTTTTTTTTAAAATAATTTTTAAAAGGTTTTAAAATAATTTTTAAAAGAGTTTTTTAAAGTTTAAAATGATTTTTAAAAGGGTTTTTAAAATAATTTTTAAAAGGTTTTAAAATAATTTTTAAAAGGTTTTAAAATAATTTTTAAAAGAGTTTTTTTTAAAATGATTTTTAAAATTGTTTTTAAAATAATTTTTAAAAGGTTTTAAAATAATTTTTAAAAGTGTTTTTTAAAGTTTTTTTTAAAATGATTTTTAAAAGAGTTTTTAAAATAATTTTTAAAAGGTTTTAAACGAATTTTTAAAGTTTTTTAAAATGATTTTTAAAAAATTTGAAAATAAATTTAAAATAATTTTTTAAGTTTAGAATAAAATTTTTAAAGTTAAATTTTAAAATAATTTTTAAAGTTAATTTTTGTTTTAAAATAATAATTTTTTTTTAAAAAATATAATTTAGTTTTAATTCGAAATTTAATTTTTAATTAATTGGAAATTTAATTTGAAATTCAAAGTTTAATTTTAATTAATTTTAATTTAATTTGAAATTCGAAATTTAATTTTAATTTGAAATTCAAATTTTAATTTTAATTTGAAATTCGAAATTTAATTTTAATTAATTTTAATTTATTTTAAAATTTGAAATTTAATTTTAATTTGAAATTCAAAATTTAATTTTAAGTAATTTGAAATTCGAATTTTAATTTAATTTGAAATTCAAAATTTAATTTTAAGTAATTTGAAATTCGAATTTTAATTTTAATTAATTTAGTTTGAAAATTAATTTAATCCTTATTCATCTCACCCGATTTAGATTATCAATTAGGAAATCCTATAATTTTGTGAGATGAATTAGATTTAATTGCAGAGTTTGGTTTAACTTGTGTTAGATTCAGGTTTAGCTTTGGTCTCAACAAATAGACATTCTTCGGATAAACTTCTAAGCTTGGTGAGTCACCTGGACATCATTAGAAGTAACCAACCCTTTGAAGTTTTCCAAATAGTTCTATCCACGGAGCTTAGTACTAAATCTTGGTCTAACTAGTTAGAATTCATTTAAGGGTAGCTTCGGTCAGTTCCACTTGGCCAAATGCACCAGATCGAAACCATATCTTTCTAGACATGCGATGCCCAAGCTTCCCTAACGTACTATCATCCAAAAATTTCACCAGTACCATGATTCAAGTTAAACTTGATCTCTTTTTAACTAATCCTAATTACCCTGCCGGGTTAGTTTGTTTAGGTTACCCTGTCGGGTAAGTTAGTTTTGGAGGTGCCAGCTATTCTGGAGCCTCCCCCTGAGTTATTGACCTTTAATTTAAGATTTTTGTATAATTAAAGTTGATTTTAGTTAAGTTTTAATGTTTTATTTGTAATTTAAATTTAAGTTTTTAATTTTGAATTAATTAAATTGGTCAAATTATCTTTCTTTAAGAGAGTGTATTTAATATTTGAATTTTCTTTCAATTTCAATTTTATTGGGTTAATTGAATTATCTTTCTTTAATAGTTTATTTTTAAAGTTTAAGTTTTTATTTATTTTTAAATTTGAATTAACTAAACTGTTTGAATTATATTTTCTTGACGGTTTATCTTTTAGCTTTTTATTAATTGTTGATTTTGAAATTTCTAGATTATTTTTGTTTAATATGTTATCTTTAACATTCAATTTTAAGTTTGTTAAATTCCGTTTTGATTTTATCAAAGTGTTTGATTTTATCCTTATATTTTCTTTGTCTTTTAAATTGATATGGTTAATTAAATTTATTAGATTAGTTTTATCTTTAAGGTTTAATTTTTTATTAATTAAATTATCTTGGTTTTGGATAGTATTTTCTAGACTGATTTTATCTTGATTATTAAATATTTTATCAAGATATTTATTGATTTTATCCATTTTCTCATTCTTAGCATTGAAATTCAAATTTATTTTAATGTTTGACTTATTTATGTCTAAATGCTCACCTAATTTCATATTTTCTGAATTAATTAAATTATTTGAATTGATTTGGTCATTGTTCAGTTTGACCAAGTCAATGTTGATGTCAAATTGATCAGAGTCTTGATTGACTTGATCAGAGTCTAGATTATTTTGTGATTTTGAATTTAAATCATTTAAATCTAGATTATCATGCACCATACTTGGACTAATTTCATACTTATCATCATGCTGATTATTTAAACTACTATTAGTAGGGGTATTTTGGTAAATATTACTAACCTTGAGCGCAACTCCTAATTCAGTAGGCTTCTCCGTTGAATTAGACTCGAGTCCATATTTGACTTTAACTTGATCTTCTAGCTCCATCGGCGTCTCGTGAAGCTTGATCAACTGGGTCCACAGCTCATATACATTCTTGTACTTTTCTAATCTGCATAAAATATTGTTAGGTAAAACATTACAAATAATGTTACTTACCTTTTTGTTCAGTTCCAAGTTTTGAGAAGGTTTCCTCAAAATTAGCATATAATCGATGTCTACGCTTCTTAAGAAGCATTCCATTAATCGCTTCCAGTAGTTGAAGTCTTCATGATCGTAGGGAGGTGGTTCGCAGGGGTTCCGTCCTTCTAGAAGAGTCATAATTTCTTGCACACAGAGAAACAAACAAAAGATCCCAAGACTTGGTCTTGGATTAGCAGTGCTGGAGAAAGAAAATAATATTGCACTAATTTTGAAAAATAATAAAATATTAATAAAATATTAATAAAAAAATATTATTCCAAAATTTTTGAAAATGTAATATTTTATCAATACTAAACAACGGTGAAAAGATGATGATGTGTTTTTCAAAAATGGTTTTGGAGGGAAAAAACGAAAGGCGTACCTGACTGGTGGTTGCACCAAATCAGAGCGGTACCTGCTCTGATACCACTTGTAGGACCGTTAGATTCGATAGAGGGTGGGGGTGAATATCGCTTTGAAAATTTAGAGTGTAAACGCAGCGGAAAAGTAAAATAGACACAAATGTTTTACTTCGTTCGGAGCCTGTGATGACTCCTACTCGAAGGCCCGTGGTCCTTGACCACTTTCGTTGGGCAATCACTAGCAATTCGAATATAATTACAAAATGAATACAGGAAATGCTAATGAAACAAAGTAATACCGACAAGGAAATTAACCAAAAAACGAAGGAGCACTTTGTCGGAGCTTTGTTAGCGTCGCAGGAACGTAGAGCAGCAGGACCAGCAGTCTAAGAGTTCTCAGTTGATTATTGAAGAAGCTCCATCCCTGGGGCTTCTTTTATATGCTGCTCCGGGCGCCTGGATCCCTTCCGGGCGCCCTGGTGCGACGTGGCAGGTCCAACCAGTGAGCTCCACGTGGCGACGCGCAACCAGGATAAAGTTTGCCTCCCGGGCGCCTGGATCCCTTCCGGGCGCCCGGACCTCCGGGCGCCTGGATTCCTTCCGGGCGCCCGGACCCTGTTTTCCCGCAGAATCCGTCCTGCAAGACAAACGTTAGTCCGGAGGCAAATATATATCCTGTAAAACGGATTGTTAGCACAATTAAAGTTCAGCAAAGTAATAGCAAAGAGTATGACTTAGATTCCGTCTTTCCGAGACTGGAATCTAGTCACGATCTCGACTTAGATATCCGAAATGGATCTAAGCCGGATCGACGCCTAATGTTCCCTTCTCGGGAACGCGTCCTCGCAGTCACTCCCCTCAAGTGACTTACCTGCCAGACGTCCGGTCAGCCCTTCGACCCGTCTGGACTTCTCGCCAGCTATCCGGTCAGCCCGTCGACCTAGCTGGACTTCTCGCCAAGCATCCGGTCAGCCCGTCGACCCGCTTGGACTTCTTGCCAGCTATCCGGTCAGCCCGTCGACCTAGCTGGACTTCGTGCCAGACATCCGGTCAGCCCGTCGACCTATCTGGACTTCTCCTGCACACTGGATCAAAGTGTCAGACAACAACAAAACTAACTTAACCTGATTTGTCATTCATCAAAACCTGGGTTAAATCGTTAGTGCTAACCGCACCAACAATATTGCTCTGTGAACTTTTTCTAGATTGCTTTGCTAACATTAAGGATATTGCCCTATGAACTTCTGCCAGATTACTCTGCGAACCTCAAGTAATATTACTCTATGGACTTTAAGGATATTGCCTTGTGAACCTCTGCTAGATTGCTCTGCAAACCTCAAGTAGTATTGCTCTACGGACTTTGAGTATATTAGCCTTCGAACCTATGCCAGTTTGCTCTATGAACATCAAGTAATGTTGCTCTGCGGACTTTGAGAATATTTCCCTATGAACCTGCACCAGATTGCTCTACCAATCTCAAGTAATATTGCTCTACGGACTTTGAGGATATTACCCTACAAACCTCCACCAGACTGCTTGTGAACCTTAAGTAATATTATTCTGCGGACTTTGTGGATATTGCCTAGAAAACCTTCATAATATTTCTCCATGGAAATTTAACTATATTGCTTGGCAATCCTTAATAATATTTCTCTACAAAAATCTAACAATTTTGCATGGCAATCATTAATAATATTGTTCAGTGGCAATCCAATTATATTGCTTTGTGAACCTCCACCAGATTGCTCTACGAACCTTAAGTAATATTGCTCGGGAGACTTCATTACCCGTACAGGATAAATTTGGCTACCATCAAATGTTGTTCCTTTAAGTCAGACTGAAGAGCAAAACCGAATGAAGTCTGATTGTATATATGAGAAAAGAAAGAAAAATTTGGCTACCATCAAATGCCCCTCCTTTAAGTCAGACTGAAGAGCAAAGTCGAATGAAGTTTGATTACATATATGAGAAAAGAAAGAAAAATATGGCTACCATCAAAAATAAAGAGCACACTAACTTATTTTTTTTAATGAAAGATAAATTATAAATAATCAAAAGGTACAATGAGATATATGCCAAAAGATAGTCATTCATTTCTTGATGATGAAGTATCAAATCTGAGTAGCTTTCTAAGATATGAAATCATATATATGTATGTGTACTCTCATGAGTATCAACCTCACAAAAAGGATCACTATCAAATATATAAACTCAAACACCAACCACTCAATCAAGCAATTGAGCTTGCCATGATTGGCCTACCATATGTAGTAGACAATCTGAAGCATCCTCTTTGTCATCTCTAACATATATATCAGTTGTCAGTATGTGGTCGTCTATGCATTGAGCGTACCCCTCATCTCATCTACCAAAGCCAATGCCCAATATAGTGTAGATCTCTACACTAATCTTTACAATGACTGATACTACGCATATAGTAATCAATTGTTCTCAATGTATTTGCCCTCCCATCCCCTAAGCTGCACGTGTCTCTATAGGTAAGAGACTGTCTATCCTCTTTCTTCCCTAGGGTCATCAATGATACTGTGCATATGCAGTCCAAAGCCTTAATTGTCCTCAATATACCTATCCTCCCATCCCCATTTTGCTTCTCCACATATATCTGACTGTGGCAATACCTAGCAGACTACTGATCTCCATCTCCTCATACCATATTGATCGGTGTATGTGGGAGGATGCATAGTATCCTCGATCTACCCCTCCTCTTGTCCTCCCAAGCTCCCGACCCCGCAATGCCTCCTGCACCCAACTGAGGAAGGCTCACACCATGATTATAGTACCTTGGACCAGATTGATGATTTACAGAGGTAAGTCACATATTTAACCCAACGTATAACAATGACGACGTGAAATCTTGAAGATCGTGAGATACATGGTCGAGGGGATCAACATGGAGACCTCAGATGTTGAGTTGATCACCCAACTTTTTTGAAATGTCACAAATAGAGAATTTTATTGATTTGATCAACAAAATGGAGTGAATCTTTGACTATAAAAAAGTTCTAGATCAGATGAAGATGAAGTTGATTACCATCAAACTCAAGGGTCAATAATCCGTTGGGTGTTTTTATGCACGTTTTAAAATTTTCATTTAAAAAAATAAGCAATGGAAGCATAACAATTTTCTAAATTATTACAACATGTATTACACATATAAAGGATTCACACATGTATACATAATCGTAAAAAATAAAAATTTTTATAAAGAAATTATATCTGTCGTATGACGTGTAGAGAAAACAACATCAACTAACAAACTTAACCAAGTTTTCTTACTATCGATATCAGTGCCTAAATATCTTCAAGACGGCTTCTCAAAGCCACAAGTTTCGTATCCACTTCGGTACTAGTTAAAGGGAGGAGACAACGCGATCTGACAGAGTTCCCCAGCTCTACTTTGTGCCTAGTGGTGAGGGAAACTTAGTGGCACAAAGCGAGGGAGAGGAGCAGCTGGAGGGGTTGCTGTCTAGCGGAAAAGGCTGCTATCTGGTGGCCTTTTGTTGTTGTCTGGTGGCTGGAGGTCAGCGGGAGGTAGCAGTGATGGCCGAACAAGGGAAGTAGCTCCGACCCAAAGACAAAGTTTGACCAAGCAAGATGACCAGTGGTCCTTCCTTGATGGGCGAAGGCATAACCACAATTCTGGCTAAACCTTTCAACCGAAAGAGCAGGGAAGGTCGACCAAATCAAGGCCACCCAAAGAGGAAGAACCGTCCAAGGAAAGGTTGTAGAAGAAGGAGCTTCGGTTGTCTTTGGGCGGCAGCAACAAAAAAGAAGTTGGTCGGCTCTTCTTTTGGTAGGCAGCACAAAGCTTGGGAGAGGGGGTGGCAACCACATAAGAGGAGAGGAAAACCCTTAACCAAAACTTATCCCTCTTGTTCTATAGGGGTATTTATATACCTCTTCATTATGACTTAGGGAACAAGTCATAACACAAGCCCAAAACCCAAATCTCTATAAGCCAACCTAATCCACTATCAATAAGCTTGGTTCAAAATCAAACTAACTTGATTCAAAACTAAATTAATTTTAGTTCATTATAAACTAAAACAATTTTGGTTTATAACTAAACCGAAATAGATCCAACATCGCCTACAAGAGGCTATTGGTGCAATCGACTCCAGGATTTTGATGTTTATTTGATAATATATTTAATAGAATCTAGTTAGGTCAAGGTTGACTGAATGACTAGAGAGGGAAGGGTGAGTAGTCGACCGAGGGACTAATCCTAACTATGATTAGGTAAGGAAAGCCCTAGCTGTGGTTAGGCAAGGGAAGTCCTAGTGGCAGCTAGGCAAGGGAAATCTTGGCAGATCTTGGAAACCAGGTAGGATTTGATAGGTCTGGAGGAACCGATATCGAATCCTTGGCAAGCTGATCCGATGAAGCCAGGTGGTGAAAACCATAGGGGGAGGTAATCCTAGGTCTTGGTGAGTGAAGTCAGGTGGTGAAAACCTTAGAAGGAGGTAACCCTAGGTTATGGTGAGTGAAGTCAGGTGGTGAAAACCCAAGGGGGAGGTAACCTTAGGTAATGAGAAGTCTTGGAGGAGTGAACTCCAAGCAAGATTGATTGAAAGATTTCCGGTCTACCGTGTGAGGTCAACCAGACCAACGGATCTTGGTAAATCTAAATTTAGTTTTACCATAGTATTTTGCATTAATATTATTATTGTTAGCTAATTTAGTATTATAGAAAAAGTCTTACTAGATCAGGCCATCAGATACTGACCAGAGAAAGTTCAAACAGGCCTGGTGGACCAAATATTTGCCAGATAGGTTAAGGTAAGAACTGGAATGGAGCGATGGGGAGGTCGTGTCCCAAGAAGGGACAAACCCTAGGCCACTAATCTAACTAAAGAAACTGGAAGGTTTCCAAGTTGAGATCAAGATATGTCTTACTGTCTTTTCTTACTCGTGCATTATTCATACTGTGCTAACTCTGTTTTGTAGGAATATTATTGTTATATCGAATTAACTTTATTTTGTAGAAATTGAAGAGATTAGTCTACTGAACAGGAGGTTCGGTCAACCAAACCTAGCTGATATGTCAGGTTCAGATCATGTAGAGCGGACTTGAAAGTCAGGCGGATCAGTCAACCAAACCCAAGGATCAGTTAACCAAACCTATGTGCAAAAATTAATATTATAGAAATTTCCAAGTTGAGATCAAGATATGCCTTACTGTCTTTTCTTACTCATGCATTATTCATACTATGCTAACTCTATTTTGTATGAATGTTACGCTTCCGCAAGTGCACAGATTTATCGTCAGTAATAAAAATATCGATCCCATAGGGACTGGCTATAAGCACTAGCAATCACTCACTTATGGTTAGCTAGACTACCAACGGTCTTGATCAGGCTAAGGGAAAGGAAAGGTCGAGGGAGAGAGTCGAGAGTCGCAATGTCGAAATATTACTTAGTGATGAGGAGTTCTAGGGGGTCGGTTTTGTCGTGGTAGTATTGATGTGTCTCGATTTGTCTTATTCTCGCTGTCCTTATTCCTGCTATTGCCGGAAGCTAAGTGGGTATTCTCAAGAGCCAGAATAGGGTAATGCCCTAAGAAGTCCTGTCACAATTTACCCTTGTCACTAGGGCACCTCGACAAATCTTGAGGACAAAATTCTAACTGGTAAATTAAGAATGGTGAGTAGAGCTAAGCCTGGTCTCTCGCTCCCTTGGGGAGAATTTGCCTTCCTCTCAAGGAGCTATCCTAGATGTCCGTGAACAGGTTACCCCTGTCACTAGGACCCCTCAGGTGTACGATCTAGTGGTAATCCTCTATGAGGCTGACAAGTTCTTCACAATCAAAAGTAAGCAATTAACAATTGAAACAAAGCATGAAGGTTCATCCAGCAAGTACAAACACAATTCGAGTCTTACATCAATCCGTACCACGACTACTCCCTAATCCTAGAACAAGGGGATCTACTCCATGAATGCTAGAGAGATATCCGAAAACATAGTATAGACAAACATACAATTCTCAGAAAGTAAGAAGGAATATGCTTATCGGGTGTCTAAGAGTAGCCTTCGGATCCAACTCTCAGCTTCTGGAGTCGATGTGGTGGCGGAAGTCCGCTGAATGACGGTCTAAAGTGGCGTAGAATTGCTCCAAGATCCTTTTCTCCCTGACGGCTCGCCTCCCCCTTTGGCAAAAGGGGTTAAAACCCTTATATAGCCTTAGGGTTGAACGACCATGCCCTTCTTCGGTTCGGTGCGTGGCTGCACAGCCGTGCAGGGTTGCACGACCGTGTAGCCCTTGGGCTCTGTCTCCTGGGGCACGACCGTGCAGGGTTGCACGGCCATGTTGTCTGGTTGGTTCTAGTGCATCAATACCCTCTGGTCAAGCTCCGAAAAGCTTTCCTGTCAACATAAAACCAAACAAAGAGCAGATATTCAAACAAAACAATAGATATAATGAATACAAGATAAAAGATGCGATCATGTGAAGAATATATGTGCATAAGTCACGTGAATGTGCGCTAAAACATGCGTAGAAGATCATAATATTTGTGCACATCACACCCCCAGACTTGAACCTTTCCTTGTCCTCAAGCAAAATGCTACAAACTATGTTCATGAAATCCTGTAGTGTTTCATAATCCTTAGTGCATTCGCCTAACTCTATCATCTAGCTTCACTGATAAGCATGACTGTGGAGTAACCTAAATATGGCCTAAACATAAGTCCTCTGTGCTCGGTGCAGTAAGTAGCTCAAGCTCTTCAAGTTTCCATTCTCTATCCTAGTTAAGTCGTCATACAATTGAATTCCTAATGTTCCCGGTGATAGACACTTACCTGCCACACACTTGGTTTGTTTTCCTTAAATTACACAAGGTCTCAAAAGGTACTTCTTGGAATCAAGAGAAACGTAACATTCATTTCCCCAGTAACCTAACTCGATCTCAAAGGGGTGAATTGTTAGTTTCCACTCACGACAACTGTTTTTTATCCCTTATTATTTTTTTATTTTTTATTTTTTTTATTAAGCATAGTGCTATAGAGTAGCACTTATTACACATGCGATGCATATTGGGATTTAGATTTTTCCGAATGAGCTTCCATGATCCGAGGTTATCCAGTAACCAAAATGTAAATAAGGAATCACCATGGGAACATAAGTACTAAACAATTTGGATGAATCATAGCTATTTCAAAAGTATATCTACCATTCAAGCTTAAGTACTTAAGTGTAGTGAAAGTAAGTCCTTAAGGTTAGGCCAAAAACTTATACCGAACTCCGTACAATACTTAGCTTATTTCATGCTACTAAAGATAGAGAAAGGGGATACACTAAACATACTAACACAATCTGGATCACTCATGAACTAAGAAAAAGTTAGACATTTTGCTATTGGACAAGTGGCCGAAAAAGTGGATGGTTGATGTTTTCAAATATGACACATATAAGAAAATGCAAATAATGTGCAAGCAGAAATAAATAAAATGCAAATAGATAAAACTAAACTAAACAGATAAAAGAAAGCAAATAACATATGCAAAAAACAAAAGAAAGACTCTCAACCAGACTCAGGTTGTGCAACAACATCCCCCTAGACTTAGACTTTTCATCGCCTCGATGAAATCAATATGGTGGCGGGGGTAGGGGATAAGGAGGTCCTTGATGTGGCCCCGGGGGGAATCTAGGAAAACTAGGGAGATGACCTATGTGCTGATGATATTGATATAAAGCGTCTACTTGCTGTCGAGTGATATCCATATCATCCATAAAGT
Source organism: Zingiber officinale (assembly GCF_018446385.1). Lineage (NCBI taxonomy): Eukaryota > Viridiplantae > Streptophyta > Magnoliopsida > Zingiberales > Zingiberaceae > Zingiber > Zingiber officinale. The sequence goes on along the minus strand of NC_056004.1, from coordinate 34,187,950 downwards.
TCCTCATTCTCTCCTGGTCCACCTCATAATCTTGTACGAACCCCGTCGCCTGACTATGGAAGTCTCTAGTGAACTAAAAATGATCTCGCACCTCCCTAAATTGGTCGTCAGAAAGCTTGAAGCGACCCTCCAGTAACTGTTGTTGGGCATTGTGCTTCTCGTGAAGGGATTCGAAGGAGGTACGGAAGTCAGAAAAATCAAAACTAGAGGGTCCCCTGCCATAGGAAAAAGAGTGCCTAGGAGGTTCCGGATGTCTGGAAGGCTGCGAGAAACCTGATGGCGAGGGTTCCTGGTGGTACTCGAGTTCTTCTACTATGGGAGGCACATTCTCGGGGGCTGGATCAGTGATCACCCAATTTGCAGGATTGCGAACTGAAATGCGCTCGGGATAAGGAAGGGGTAGAGGGAAACCAAAGGCCCTAGGAAAGGCAAACCCATTCTCATCCCGACAAATCATCTTCATTGCAAGACAAGAATCAATGCCGATCTTGTCATTGCCATGAATAACCTCTAGTCCATCAAGCTCACAACCTAAATTATGTGCTATTGGAGTAATCAATCCACCAAACACAATTGTCCCCGAAGACACCCTAGCTGCTCTTACTAAGGTTTGCATAAAATGGAACCCGGAATCAAAATCAACTTTCTTCAACATTGCCCAAAGACAATAAAGTTCAGTCTTTTTAATTACCCCGTCACTATCTCCTCGACCAAAGATTGTTTTGCTCATCTCTCGGTGCATGTATCTAAAGGTCGGGTTTTGGATGCGGGATGCCTTGGCTCTAGGTCGTTCGATCTGGTTATTGACCTCCAAAATTCATTCCATCTAATCCCACTATCAAATCCTCGGGCACCTCCACTAGGTAAACCAAAACAATAATTAAAATCATTAAAAGTCCACTGAACCTCTTTGTTCATCATCCTAAAAGTTATGATCCCTATGTAGTCCTCTTCAGATGAATATTTAACATCAAGCGAACTCAAAAATTCAAGGACTAGACGAGGGTAAGTCGGTGCATGACAGTACATTATATCATTCCAATCTAAAGAGCTAATCATCCAATCAATATCATCCCTAATTCCTAGCATATCCATAGTGGCGGGATCCATATATTTCGTGCATACAATTTTCCTAGCGACAAGGTTATCATATCTAGCTTTTTGATCTTGATTTATAAAACAATATTAAATGTATTCTCGTTACCTTTGTCGCGTGCTACCCTCTTCCCTTTGCCTCTTGATGATGAAGCTTTCCCTTTTCCTTTGTCACCTCCCGGTGCATCTCCTTCTCCAGATCCACCACTTCCTCGACGAAGTCTCTTCAAGATTTGTGACATGGTGAGAGGATAGGAGTAGGGGAGAGGAGGAGTAGGGGATTAGCTTCCTTTTCCAAAGTCTTGGCTTGGGAATCTATTAGATCTAGATGTAGATCTAAGAAAAAGTGGACTCTAGAGGGAGAAATTAGGGTTAGATGAGGTGTATTGGGGAGGGGGAGGTTTTTGGGAGAGAGGAAGGTAGAGGCTAGGGTTTCTTGGAGGAGGTAGGCGGCGCCGCACGGGGTGGGGCACGACCGTGTCTTATAGACACGGCCGGGTTGTTGGTTGCTACTCGGAAAACCTATAGGTTCCACTGTACAAAAATTTTGTACCAAGGTCTGAACCTTTTCCTAACTACCATGTGTTCTTTTAAATTAAATTTTGGATCGCTTGCGGAACTTAACACGTTTGATCCAAAACTTAATCTATTTGTTCTTTTAGGTTTTGACTTGGATCTCCTGCGGAACTTAACACGTTCGACCCAAGTCACCTTAAGTTATTAATTCCATTAAATATTAATTTCCATAATTGGTTCCCAGTACTGACGTGGTGAGGCACATGGCCTTCTTGGATATGGGAGCAACCACCACCGACTAGACAAAACCTTTTATAGAAAGCTAATATTTAATTTCCTAAAATAACTTTAGGTTAACCGAAAAGAACAATCAAATCACAAGGAAAAATAAAACAAAAAAAACACAACATCGAAAACCATATTCGAAATACTAGAATTGTAAGCCTCTTGTATTTGGTATTATTTCCAAAAATAACTAGTATGATGCGGAAAGAAAAATTACTAGTTATACCTTTTAGAAAAACCTCTTGATCTTCTACCGTAATCCTCTTCTAACCTCGGACGTTGTGTGGGCAATGATCTTCCGAGATGAGAAACCACCAACCACCTTCTTCTCCTTCTAGCTAGGTTCGGCCACAAAGAAGCTTTACCAAGGATGAAGAACAAAACACCAACCAAGCTCCAAGAGATGCAAGCTTTCTCTCCTTCTTCTTCTTCTTCTCCAAGTAGTATCCGGCCATCGCAAGAGCTCCAAGGGGAGAGAGAGGTTCGGCCACCACAAGAGGAAGAGAGGAAGAGGATGATGATGATGGCCGGCCACACCAAGGAACAAAAGAGGGAGAGAAACAATAGAGGTTGTATGTCATGAAGGCACTCTCACCCCTTCTTTTATATTCCTTGGCCTAGGCAAATTAGGAAATTTAATTACAATAAAATTTCCTTAATTTCCTTGACATGATTTAATTGAGAAAAATAAAATAAAATTTCCCCAATTAAATTCTAATGGCCGGCCATATCATGAAATCAAATTAGACAAGTTTCAATCAACAATTAAAACTTCCTAATTTGTTTCCGGAAATTTTAAAATTAAAATTTCTCTTTAAAATCTCTTCATGGTTGATAAAAATAAATTTCCATAATTTTAATTTTACAACATGTGAATAATTTTTAAAGAGAAAATAAAATATCTCACAAATCTACAAATAAGGATTCTCTTTAATAAATTATATCTTCCACATAATAAAAATTAAAATTAATTTTTTTTTTTAATTTAATTTGGCCGGCCCCTCTAGCTTGGATTCAAGCTAGGGCCAGCCACCCCAATTTATACCTAGGCCGGCCCTAGCTTGGCCGGCCCCCTTTGGGTGGGTATAGAAGGTGGGTATAGGTGGGTATAGTACTCTATAAATAAGAGGCTACGATAGGGACCGAGAGGAGGAATTGGTTTTGGTCTCCCGATAAAATTAAGCATCCCGTGTTCACCCCGAACACACAACTTAATTTTATCAATAATAATTCATTCAACTAGAGAACTATTATTGAACTACCGCACAAATCCCAAATTACATTTTTGGGCTCCTTCTTATTATGAGTGTGTTAGTCTCCCTGTGTTTAAGATATCGAATGTCCACTAATTAAGTGAGTTACTGACAACTCATTTAATTAATATCTTAGTCCAAGAGTAGTACCACTCAACCTTATCGTCATGTCGGACTAAGTCCACCTGTAGGGTTTAACATGACAATCCTTATGAGCTCCTTTTGGGGACATTATCAACCTAGTATCTCTAAGACACAGTTTCCTTCTATAATCAACAACACACACTATAAGTGATATCATTTCCCAACTTATCGGGTTTATTGATTCATCGAACTAAATCTCACCCTTTGATAAATTAAAGAAATAAATATCAAATATATGTGCTTGTTATTATATTAGGATTAAGAGCACATACTGTTGGTGCAATATCCCTTAGGTCAAGGTTGACTGGTTTGACCAAGCTTGAGTCTTGGTCATAGTTTCGATGTTTGACAATACATGTAGACACATGGACAATGCAGGTGCAGTTGTTCATATGGGGAGATTCTGATCAGGGACTGATCAGTGTGAATGAAGAAGAGTCAAGTAGGTCAAGTGACCGAATACCTGACTGGAAGGAAATCTTGGTGAGTGAAGCCAGGTGAAAGTCCTAGTGAGTGAAGCTAGGCAGAATGGAAAACCCTGGTGAGTGAAGCCAGGTGAAAGTCCTAGTGAGTGAAGCTAGGCAGAAGGAAATCCTGGTGAGTGAAGCCAGGTGAAAGTCCTAGTGAGTGAAGCTAGGCAGATGGAAAACCCTAGTGAGTGAAGCTAGGTGAAAGCCCTGGTGAGTGAAGCCAGGCAAGGGAAACTCCAAATGGATCAAGGATGATCAGACATCTGGTGTTGGGAAGTCCAAGTAGGTCAAAGGATTGACGGATACTTGGCTGAAGAAAAGTCCAAGTGGGTCAAAGGTTGACCGGACACTTGGTGGGAGTTCTGGCAGGTCAAGGGAGTGACCGGATGCTAGGTATGATGTACCAACAAGGTTGACCGGATGTTGGTTTGAGAGGCTTGTGACTTGGTTTTGGGCAAAACCAAGAGCTGGATCGATCGGTGGATCGATCCGGCTTCTTCGCGGGGACTCACCAGATCGATCGGTGGATCGATCCGAGGTCCCAATCGATCGGTCGATCGAGACGGCAGTCTCCCGCGAGCAGAAGCTGCCGGATCGATCCGTGGATCGATCCGGCGTTCGAGCAGAGGCGCTCGGATCGATCCGTGAATCGATCCAAAGCCTCCCCGATCGATTGGGAGTTTTCGAATCGATCGGGATCCGACCGTTGCGTCGTATTTGAGCTGCAGGCGGGCGTCTCCTTCAACACTTCTTCACCGATTCATTTCAGATCTTCACCAGCTCCTCCACAGCTCTTCTCAAGCTCGAGATCGCCAGTTCTTGAAGGTTCTTGGAGGTTCTTCCAAGTCAAGAGGCGGATCAAAGCAAGGAGAAGAAACTAGGGTTAGGGTTTTTGCACTCATTGTAAGCTTGTGAGCTTGTGTTTCATTACCTTTCCCTTTCTTCTTGTATTGAGTCTTGTAGGGCTTCTCCGCCCTTGGTAGTTACCATAAAGGAGAGTTTTATTAGTGGAGGGTGTGTGTGTAGGTGTGGATCCTTGGACTAGTCACCTCTTGTGAGGTGGATACCAAGTAAACCAATCGTGTTAGCGTTGTGTGATTTGTTTCTATATTTTCCGCTGCACATCTTCAAAGAAACAAGCAACGACGAGCATCTAGCACGCGACGAGCTATTCACCCCCCCTCTAGCTACTTTTCGGTCCAACACATACTTCCATAATAACTGAGGTATTTGTTCCTTTATAAAGTCAGTATAAAAGAAACAACCTCAAATGGTCCTACTCAATACACTCTAAGGGTACTAATGTAATTATATAGTCAAGATAAACTAATTCCTAATTACACTATGACCTTCCAATGGTTTGTTCCTTTCCATTTTGGTCGTGAGCTACTGTTTATAATTTATAAGGTACTGATAACATCATCTTCTATATGTGACACCACATACTATGTTATCTACAATATAAATTAATTGAACAACTACAAACAAATGTATATAATTTGACCAAATGTGATTCTTTATTCAAAACAAATGTTTACAAAAGCTTAGGCTTTCAGTATACACTCCAACAATCTCCCACTTATACTAATGACTAAGCTGCCATATCTTCTACCATACATCTGATTCCCATTCCCTCCACATGCCGATCGAAAGCTTTCGCCGGAAGGGCCTTAGTGAAAGGATCTGCCAGGTTATCCGCTGATGCAATCTTGGCGATGACAACTTCTCCTCGCTTCACGATATCTCGTATCAGGTAGTACTTGCGCTCTATATGTTTACTTGCCTTATGAGCTTGTGGTTCCTTCGAGTTTGCAACTGCACCGCTATTATCACAATAAATTGTGATGATTTTGGGCAAACCAGGACTCATATCTCACTCCATTAGAAAGTTCTGAGCCGTCTGCTTCTTTAGCCTCGGAGGCTGCTACATACTCGACTTCCATGGTTGAGTCCGATACGCATTTCGCTTAACACTCCTCCATGAAATGGCTCCACCTCCTAAAGTAAACACATAGCCTGATGTAGACTTACTATTGTCCCTATCTGATTGGAAATCAGAATCCGTGTAACCCACAGGGAGCAAATGCTTGGTAAATTAGCATATAATCTCTAGTCCTTCTCAGGTACTTTAATATATGCTTTACCGCAGTCCAATGTCCTTGTCCAGGGTTACTCTGATATCTGCTGACCATGCCCACGGCAAAACAAATATCAGGTCTCGTACATAGCATTGCATACATAAGGCTTCCTACAGCCGAAGCATAAGGAACTACTTTCATGTCTTCTATCTCCTTTGATGTCTTTGGAGACATCTCTTTAGATAGAGCTATTCCATGCCTGAAAGGTAAGAAACCTTTCTTGGAATCCTGCATACTAAAACGAGCAAGGATTGTATCTATATATGAAGCTTGGGACAGACACAACATTCTTTTCTTGCGATCCCTTATTACTTTGATCCCAAGAATGTGTGCACACTCTCCTAAGTCCTTCATATCAAATTGTTTGGACAACCATACCCTTACGTCTGATAATACCTTGACATTGTTGTCAATTAACAAAATATCATCTACGTATAGTACAAGAAATACTACCACGTTTCCGTTACACTTCTTGTATACACAAGACTCATCCGGACACTGAATAAATCCATATGACTAGATTACTTCATTAAACCGGATGTTCCAAGACCTTGAAGCTTGCTTCAGTCCATAAATGGACCGATTGAGCTTGCACACTAGATGCTCTTTGCCTTTTTCAATAAACCCTTCTGGTTGCTTCATATGGATGTTCTCTTCAAGACTTCCATTAAGGAAAAGTCTTGACATCCATTTGCCAAATCTCATAATCCATATGAGCTGATGGATAAGAGTATCCGGATAGACTTAAGCATAGCTACCGGTGAAAAGGTTTCCTCATAATCGATTCCCTCTTTCGGAGTATTCGTAACAAGCATAGCTTTGAAAGTTTCTACCTTCCCGTCTGTCCCTCTTTTCCTTTTGTAGATTCACTTGCATCCAACGACTTTTACACCATCAGGTGGTTCTACAAGCTCCCAGACCTTATTAGAGTACATAGACTCTATTTCAGAATTCATCGCCTTTTGCCAAGATGCTACATCTATATCTTGGAGTACTTCGTCATATGTTCAGGGATCAGGTTCATGTTTACCCGGGATCAAGTCCGAAGACTCTCCCAAAAACATGAATCTCTTAGGCTGCCTTACAACCCTCCCACTACGACGAGGCACTGTCTGTGGTTGTGTATCATGTGTGACACGTGTTGCAGTCTCTTGTGGTACTTCATCTTGTACTGTTGGTACTAAAGTAGACGTGTCCTCTCTTAGTTCTTCTAAAACAACTTTACTATTGGGCTTGTGATCCATTATATAGTCTTCTTCTAAAAACTGGGCATTGGTGCTAACAATGATCTTCTGGTCTTTAGGACTATAAAATAAACCACCTTTCGTTCCTTTGGGATATCCTACAAACACGCGAACTTCTATACGGGATTCTAACTTATCAGCATCTGGTTTCAGCACATGTGTTGGACTACCCCAAATCCGAATATGTCTTAGACTGGGTTTTCGCCCATTCCATAATTCTATGGGAGTAGAAGAAACTGATTTAGAAGGTACTAAGTTCAGAACGTATACTGTTGTTTCCAGAGCATATCCCCAAAACGAATTTGGTAATTCTGAATAACTCATCATCGATCTAACCATCTTCATAAGAGTCCTATTCCTTCGTTCCGCTACACCATTCTGTTGGGGTGTTCCAAGTGCAGACAATTGGGATTGAATCCCGACCTCTGATAAGTAATTCCTAAACTCTCCTAAGAGGTATTCGCCACCACGATCATATCGTAGTGTCTTAATACTTTTACCTAATCGTTTTTCCACATCAGCCTTGTATTCTTTGAACTTATCAAATCACTCGGACTTGCGGTGCATTAGGTAAATGTATCCGTATCTTGAATAATCATCTATAAAAGAGACAAAATATTCAAAACCTCCTCTTGCCTGGACAGACATAGGACCACACAAATCAGAATGAACCAATTCTAACACTTCTTTGGCTCTATACCCCTTGACCTTGAACGACCTCTTGGTCATTTTACCTTCCAAGTAAGATTCACAAGTTGGAAAATTTTCCAACTCTAACGAACTCAAAAGTCCATCAGCTATAAGCCTCTGAATCCTACTTAAGTTAATATGACCAAGCCTTAGATGCCAAAGATATGCTTGGTTCATTTCCGAAGGTTCTTTTCTTTTATTAGAGTTAGAAGATGAGTTATAAATTTCCATGTTTTGCCTTGTGGAAGAAATTGGATTTAAAGTATACAAATTGCCAACTAATGCACTAGAACAGATAATCACTTTATTTCTTTTAATAACTACATCGTTACTGAAAGAAACTGAATATCCATCTAAAAACAGTTTAGAAACTGAAATTAAATTCTTTCTAAAACTGGGTACATAAAGCCAATTTCTTAAAACCAAATTTCTATTTCTACTAAAAGATAAGTAGACGTCTCCCACTGCAACAGCCGCCACCTTAGTAGCATTGCCCATGTAGACGATAATTTCTCTTTCAGTTAGTCGTCGGGTTTCCTGGAACCCCTGCAGGGAATTGTAGACATGATCAGTGACTCCCGTATCTACACACCAGGTGCTGGTAGATAACACCGCTAAACATGTTTCAACAACTAGAGCATGAGATATACCTTTATTGTTCTGATTCCTACGAGGACAGTCCGCTTTCCAATACCCTGACTGCTTGCAGATGAAGCATTTGCCCTTCGGCTTCTTCACTCCAGCTTTAAATCCTGTACTATGAGATTTATTCACTTTCTTTGCTGAACCAGCTTGTTTCTTCTTCTTCTTTCCTCTCGGTTAAGAAGTAGAACCATTCTCAGCATAGTGAATTTGAGAATTGTGACGAAATAATCCTTCTGCTGCTTGAAGTTTTGTCAGTAGTTCCGCTAATGAATAAATCCTCTTATTCATATTATAGTTCAGGCGGAACTGCTCAAAACTTCTAGGTAGCTTTTGGAGGATCATATCGATCTGGGTTTCCCCATCAATTTCTCCTCCAAGGATCTGTATCTCGTTCAGATAAGCCATCATCTTTAGGATATGATCCCTTACAGGGGTACCTTCTTGCATGGTGGCTGTCATTATCTTTCTCATGGCTTCTTGCCTAGAAGCTCTATCCTGATGACCAAAGAGTTCCTTGAGATTGTTCATAATATCATAGGCTGTTGGTAAATCTTGATGCTGATGTTGCAATACATTTGACATTGAAGCCAAAATGTAACACCACGTCATTTCATCTGCTTTTACCCATTTCCTATGATATTCAATCTCCTCTTGGGTAGATTCACCAGTAAGTTCTTCAGGACAAGGCTCAGTCAGTACAAATTTATAGCTTTCAGCAGTAAGGACAATGTCCAGGTTCCTTTTCCAATCTATGTAATTAGGTCCAGTAAGTCTATTCTGTTGAAGTATGATGGACAGTGGGTTGAAAGTCATCCTAAGAATCACAAATAACTTTTGGTCAGAACTCTAAATTTAGAATAATATTGATTCCTCAAACAATACTATTTTAAATTAACCAACACCTCAAAACACAGTGAATTTTGTATGCCACGTTAGTGTGGACGTATACAAATTCAACATTTGTAAAAGGAGGGTTTTATCCCATTAATTTTATTATCTTGTCAACCTAACTTTTTGACAAATAAATTAATAGTTGGTATCATTTGGTCACACAAATAATAGCAGTGACTCCGATGGGGAGGATACTATTAGATGTGTCTAAGTGTATACCACTACTTGACACTAAGTCCATTAATAAGATTATGCCCCTTCCGTTGGGGAAGATCACACGCTCTTAATTAACTTCCTATAGTCATCCAAAAATGGAAGTCTGTTCTAGTGATCCGCAAACAAGCTCATCCGTTATGGAGGAAGGCACTCAGAGCCAATGCGCAAGCTTGTTTGCATCACTTACAAACCAGTAATGGAGACCATGAGATTTACTTAAAAATCCCTCTCCCACTTAGTTATTTATAAATGAAGAATTTTAACTATGCTAGCCTACTAAACTTGTAAACTAACATGCACACACAGCACAATATAAAAGCAATAAATAGAAAATCTAATTTTCAACTATTATGGCTTTTGTCTCTAGTTATCCTCCGTGTGTTGTCATCCCAAGCTGCTGCCATATTTGGCCACCGCCACCGGGTCTAGCTGTTGCCTCCATCTTGCTCCTAGTTCCGCTACACCTCTGGTCCTTAGAAGGTTCCACACTTTGCAAGATTCGATCCGCGACATAAATAGAATTTTACATTTTTGATCCTATATTCCCTAAAAGGAATGTACATGTATCTAGATCAAAAATAAAATCCTAATAAAACTAAATACAGCTCCTGCTGTATTTTAATACAATCATGCACACACATATAAATGCCCTTGACATGTCCAAGGGTCCAATCACACACATAATAATTAAAAGCCATAATAGTTGGATCCTGCATCCACAAAGTTAGCACATCCTACTATTAACCTGCCTAAATTATGTATGACATGTGCATAATTAACCTAATACCAAATACACAGAGGCAAAACCCTAGCTCTGATACCAATTGTTGGTTGCTACTCGGAAAACCTATAGGTTCCACTGTACAAAAATTTTGTACCAAGGTCTGAACCTTTTCCTAGCTACCATGTGTTCTTTTAAATTAAATTTTGGATCGCCTGCGGAACTTAACACGTTTGATCCAAAACTTAATTTATTTGTTCTTTTAGGTTTTGACTTGGATCTCCTGCGAAACTTAACACGTTCGACCCAAGTCACCTTAAGTTATTAATTCCATTAAATATTAATTTCCATAATTGGTTCCCAGTACTGACATGGCGAGGCACATGGCCTTCTTGGATATGGGAGCAACCACCACCGACTAGACAAAACCTTTTATAGAAAGCTAATATTTAATTTCCTAAAATAACTTTAGGTTAACTGAAAAGAACAATCAAATCACAAGGAAAAATAAAACAAAAAAAAAACACAACATCGAAAACCATATTCGAAATACTAGAATCGTAAGCCTCTTGTATTTGATATTATTTCCAAAAACAACTAGTATGATGCGGAAAGAAAAATTATTAGTTATATCTTTTAGAAAAACATCTTGATCTTCTACCGTAATCCTCTTCTAACCTCGGACGTTGTGTGGGCAACGATCTTCCGGGATGAGAAACCACCAACCACCTTCTTCTCCTTCTAGCTAGGTTCGGCCACAAAGAAGCTTTACCAAGGATGAAGAACAAAACACCAACCAAGCTCCAAGAGATGCAAGCTTTCTCTCCTTCTTCTTCTTCTTCTCCAAGTAGTATCCGGCCACCGCAAGAGCTCCAAGGGGAGAGAGAGGTTCGGCCACCACAAGAGGAAGAGAGGAAGAGGATGATGATGATGGCCGGCCACACCAAGGAACAAAAGAGGGAGAGAAACAATAGAGGTTGTATGTCATGAAGGCACTCTCACCCCTTCTTTTATATTCCTTGGCCTAGGCAAATTAGGAAATTTAATTACAATAAAATTTCCTTAATTTCCTTGACATGATTTAATGAGAAAAATAAAATAAAATTTCCCCAATTAAATTCTAATGGCTGGCCATATCATGAAATCAAATTAGACAAGTTTCAATCAACAATTAAAACTTCCTAATTTGTTTCCGGAAATTTTAAAATTAAAATTTCTCTTTAAAATCTCTTCATGGTTGATAAAAATAAATTTCCATAATTTTAATTTTACAACATGTGAATAATTTTTAAAGAGAAAATAAAATATCTCATAAATCTACAAATAAGGAAAAAGATCTAATCTCTTTCTTTAATCTTTTGTAGATCTTTTACACGAGAGATAATTTAATTTTAATTCTCTTTAATAAATTATATCTTCCACATAATAAAAATTAAAATTAAAATTCTTTTTTTTAATTTAATTTGGCCGGCCCCTCTAGCTTGGATTCAAGCTAGGGCCGGCCACCCCAATTTATACCTAGGCCGGCCCTAGCTTGGTTCCCAAGCTAGCTTGGTCGGCCCCCTTTGGGTGGGTATAGAAGGTGGGTATAGGTGGGTATAGTACTCTATAAATAAGAGGCTACGATAGGGACCGAGAGGAGGAATTGGTTTTGGTCTCCCGATAAAATTATGCATCCCGTGTTCGCCCCGAACACACAACTTAATTTTATCAATAATAATTCATTCCACTAGAGAACTATTATTGAACTACCGCACCAATCCCAAATTACATTTTTGGGCTCCTTCTTATTATGAGTGTGTTAGTCTCTCTGTGTTTAAGATATCGAATGTATACTAATTAAGTGAGTTACTGACAACTCATTTAATTAATATCTTAGTCCAAGAGTAGTACCACTCAACCTTATCGTCATGTCGGACTAAGTCCACCTGTAGGGTTTAACATGACAATCCTTATGAGCTCCTCTTGGGGACATTATCAACCTAGTATCTCTAGGACACAGTTTCCTTCTATAATCAACAACACACACTATAAGTGATATCATTTCCCAACTTATCGGGTTTATTGATTCATCGAACTAAATCTCACCCTTTGATAAATTAAAGAAATAAATATCAAATATATGTGCTTGTTATTATATTAGGCTTAAGAGCACATACTTCCATAATAACTGAGGTATTTGTTCCTTTATAAAGTCAGTATAAAAGAAACAACCTCAAATGATCCTACTCAATACACTCTAAGTGTACTAGTGTAATTATATAGTCAAGATAAACTAATTCCTAATTACACTACGACCTTCCAATGGTTTGTTCCTTTCCATTTTGGTCGTGAGCTACTGTTTATAATTTATAAGGTACTGATAACATCATCTTCTATATGTGACACCACATACTATGTTATCTACAATATAAATTAATTGAACAACTACAAACAAATGTAGATAATTTGACCAAATGTGATTCTTTATTCAAAACAAATGTTTACAAAAGCTTAGGCTTTCAGTATACACTCCAACACGGGTTAGACCGGGTTCTGCACGGCCGTGTCAAATGGCACAACCTCCTTTCTCCTCTCGGTTGTGGGCACACGGCCGTGCCGAGTGGCACGACCCAGATCTCCTTCGCCTCTGGTTTCTCCACACGGTCGTGCCTGATGGCACGACCAGCCCCATTTTCTTCTCGGCTCAGGCCACACGGCCGTGCCGAGTGGCACGGCCTGTGGCTTTTGCTCCTCTGTCGGCTATGCACGGCCATGCAAGGTTTCACGACCACCTCCTTTTAGCTTGGGATGACTCATCTTTCTTTGTTTCGGCCCCTCTGACGCCTCCACGCCCATGAACTGCTCACGACCAACTCGTGGAGGCCATGCACATCCTGAAAAGGAACAATCGAAAATAAAACACTTGACTAAACTTATCAAAGAAACAAAACACATAATAGAATGATCAACTAAAATGAAAAGGGAAAACCCTTGGGTTGCCTCCCAAGAAGCGCTTGTTTTAGGTCTTTAGCTCGACCTCATTCCGGTCAGTGCGGGCTAAACCCATGGAAGCACGACTCTCCTCCTAGGGTTAGTGTTCCAGTCTGCGCCTTTAGCTTTGCTCGCGCAGGACATATATACTTCTTGTCATCTGCAGGAGGGGAACTTTCTCGAAAGGTGCGTCCTCGACCCCGCGTGTGTCTATCCTGCTAGGATTTCCTTGGGAAAAGGAGACGCAGTTATAAGGGTTGGACAAATCAAATTCAATTCTTTCTTTATCGATCTCCAATGATAGCTTGTGTTTCTTCACATCAATGAGGGCTCCTACCGTGGCGAGGAATGGTCTTCCAAGAATGATCGGGATTTTGGGGTCCTCCTTCATATCCATAATGATGAAGTCCGTGGGGATGACACAACCCCCCACTTCTACTGACACGTCTTCCACTATACCCATTGGGTATCTACATGAATGGTCAACCAACTGCAGTGCCATAGTAGTCAGTTTAATGCTCTGGAGTCCCAACTTCTTGCACAGAGAGTATGGGAGTAGACTGACACTAGCTCCCAAATTACAGAAGGCTCTCGGTATGAGTTCAGAGCTAATTTTGCACGGTATGGAGAAACTTCCTGGATCCTGAAGTTTTGGTGGGGAATTCGCCATAAAAAGAGCACTGTAGCCCTCTGTCAATGCTATGGTCTCGAAGTCACCTTTTTGTCTTCTATTGGATAAGATTCCCTTTAAAAATTTTGCGAACTTCGGCATCTGGTGCAGCGCATCTAACAGTGGTACCTCAACGCAAATCTCTTTAACCTTTTTCAGAAACTGGTAAAACTCTTCATTCTTTTGGGATGCTATAAGCTTTTGAGGAAACAAGATCATTTGATTCTGTGGGGTAGTCTGACAAGCTTCTCCAATATTTTTAGTACCCTCTTCTCCATCCCTGTTTTGAGTCTAATTGGGCATTAGGAGAGTGGGTTCCTTTTCTGAGTCAACCTCCATCTGAGTGATGATTTGAGGGTTTCCCACAGTACGCCCGCTCCGTAGCTCAATGCGATTGCAATGTTCCACCGGATTTAAATCTGGTTTCCTTAGGAATGTACCCTGTGCTCTTGAGACGGACTGAGCTATCTGAGCTATCTGGCTGTCTTGCATCTTCTGGTGTTTTTCTGAGTTCTCCAGCCTCTGAGTCAGTTGCTTGATCTCGCTCGTCATCTCCTTTTGCTCCGAGAGAGCTTCCTCAAGCATCTTTTCCATCCTAGATAGCTGTGTAGGTTGCTACTGTTGATGAGCCTGCTGTCCATGTTGGTAGGTCTGATGTGTCGGCCCCTGGTCCTGATTATTTCGGTATGAAAAGTTGGGGTGGTTCCTCCATCCAGGGTTGTATGTGTTGGAGTACGGATTGTTTTGCCTCTGATTGTAGCCCGTTATTGCATCGCATTGCTCAAGCTGGTTTATTTGTGCTTGCATTGGCCCAAGGGGGCAAGTATCCTGAGCGTGGTCCGCACTTCCACAGATGTCACAAAACACAGACTATTGCATTAGCTGTGTTGCTACCCATGACTTCAAATTTCTTAGTCAGGGCGTCCAGCTTCGCAGACATGAATGTGAATGCATTCACCTCGAATTTTCCTGACGCCTTCATCTAATTTCCTGAGAAAGTACCGCTAGATCTTTCAGATGCCCACTGATGGTGGTTTAGTGCCACATTTTCTATTATCTCTTCAGCTTCATCAAGGTTTTTGTTCATCAGTGCTCCTCCTGCCGCAGAATCCAATGATACCTTCGTGTGATAATTTATTCCATTATAGAAGGTGTGTAGAACCAGCCACTTCTCAAGGCCATGATGAGGGCACTGTCTCTGCATGCTCTTGAACCGGTCCCAGGCTTCAAATAGGAATTCTGAGTCTATCTACTTGAAACTGGCAATCAGGTTCCTCATGTGGGCAGTCTTGCTTGGGGGGTAGAATTTGTCTAAGAATTTCTGCTCACATTTCTCCCAAGACGATATGCTATCTACTGGTAGAGAATTCAGCCACTGCTTTGCCCTGTCTTTCAGAGAGAATCCGAAAAGAAGCAGTCTCACCGATTCTAGAGGAACCTTATTCACCTTCATCATGCCACAAATTTCATAAAACAACTCTAGATGATGATTCGGGTCTTCGAGTGGCCCCCTTCGAATTGATTTCGCTGGACCATGTGGATTACTACAGGCTTGATCTCAAAGTTCTCAGCATCGATGGGTGGTCGGGTGATACTGGATTGGACCCCTCGTGCATATGGCGCCGCATAATCTTTCAGCAGTTTATCGACCATTCCTGAGGGTTCTTTTACTGCTTAGAAAGCTTTCTGTAAGCTCCTTCTCCTCAGAAAGGTCCTGTCAATCTCTGGATCAAATGGTAGCAGCTGTCCTGAAGGGTTAGCTCTACGCATGCAGAAGAAAAGAGAACAAGATAGAAAATATGATAGCAAGAAATGAAAAAGAATGAATGCAGTAAGGAAGAAGAGTAAAAATATATATATATATTTTTATATGTAGAGAATAAAGAAAACAAAGCCTAGTCTAATCCAATATGACCTAGCAAGTGTTATGGACTCAGTCCCCGGCAACGGCACCAAAAACTTGTTATGCTTTCGCAAGTGCACAGATTCATCGTCAATAATAAAAATATCGATCCCACAGGGACTGGCTATAAGCACTAGCAATCGCTCACTTATGGTTAGCTAGACTACCAACGGTCTTGATCAGGCTAAGGGAAAAGAAAGGTCGAGGGAGAGAGTCGAGAGTCGCAAGGTCAAAATATTACTTGGTGATGAGGAGTTCTAGGGGGTCGGTTTCGTCGTGGTAGTATTGATGTGTCTTGGTTTGTCTTATTCTCGCTGTCCTTATTCCTGCTATTGCCGAAAGCTAAGTGGGTATTGTCAAGAGCCAGAATAGGGTAATGCCCTAAGAAGTCCTGTCACGGTTTATCCTTGTCACTAGGGCACCTCGGCAAATCTTGAGGACATAACTCTAATTAGTAAATTAAGAATGGTGAGTAGAGCTAAGCCTGGTCTCTCGCTTGTTAGGATCCTTTGTACGGCTAGAGAGGGGGGTGTGAATAGCCGACCCCAATCTTTCTCATTTCTTCCTACGATTAGGTTAGTTGCAGCGGAAATACAAGGAAGAAACTAAGGAGAAGAAAGCAAACCTCAAACGCAAGGATGTAACGAGGTTCGGAGATGATACTCCTACTCCTCGGCGTGTCCGTAAGGTGGACGAGCCCTATCAATCCGTCGGTGGATGAGTCCCCGGAGAACCGGCTAATATCAACTCCTTGTGGGTGGAGAAACCTCGCCACAAGATCTTGCAACAGCAAGCAAAGAGTACACGAGATACAACAAGAAATACAAGACAATATGAATGCAACAACACTAGCCTGCCTTCTCGTCGTCGACTGAAGTCCCAGATGAAGCAACAACTTCACGGACGGATGCCAACAAGCAACTCAGCAGCAGCTGATCCAGTCGTGGAATGAAGCTCACGCGAAGTTCGGAGGAGCTCAACAAAGCTCAAGCACAGCAGCACTTAGCAACAGGAAGGAGGAAGAAGAGTTGTCGCACAGAAGATGCCCTCGATCCTTTTATACCTGCGAAGAAGACAGCGAGAAAACTAGCCGTTGCGTCATGCAGCTAGAACCTGATCGATGCGGGCCGATCAGGTGTCGCGATCGAGCTACGATCGGCGTGGACCGTCGGGCCTGATCGGTCCCGAACCGATCGGCGATGCGAAACCTACATGCGTACTACGTCGATGCGTGGACCGATCGAGCTCTGTCTGATCGGTCCCGGACCGATCCGACTTCCATCTCACAGAGAATCGCTTTCGTCTCTTGATCGGTCGTGGAGACCGTCGGGCATACACTGATCGGTCCGGGGACGATCGAGCTCTTTCTCCGCGAGCGTTGCGGTCTACGATCGATTACGATCGGTCACGGACCGATCGAGGCAACCGATATCCTGGATCGGTCACGGACCGATCCAAACTCGACCCTAAACCTAAGGCTTCCACACAACCTTGACCGTTGGTATATTCATACCTAGCATCCGGTCCTCCCTACCTGCTAGCACTCCCGCTAAGTGTCCGGTCAATCCTTTGACCCACTTAGACTTTTCCACACCAGACGTCCGATCATCCCTGATCCATCCGGATTTCCTCTTCGTGCCAAATATCCGATCACTCTCTTGACCTACTTGGACTTTCCAACACGAGAAGTCCGATCCATGGATTTTCCAACACGAAGTCCGATCATCACTGATCCATCTGGATTTTCCAACACCAGTCCGATCATCCCTGATCCATCTGGATTTTCCCCTGGTTTCACTCACGGGATTTCCAACGCCTAACATCCATTAGGACTTTCCAACCCTAACATCCAGTTAGGACTTTCCTATTGCCTCTCACCAGGACTTTCCACCTGCCTAACATCCCATTAGGACTTTCCCATGCCAAGCTCCTGCTTGGACTTTTCCGATGCCAAGTCTCCATACTTGGACTTTTCGATGCCAAGTCTCCATACTTGGACTTTTCGAGTGCCGGGCTCCTGCTTGGACTTTTTCGTTGCCAAGTCTCCATACTTGGACTTTTCCCGAATCAGGTCAACCGGTCAACCTTGACCTACGGTTGCACTACAATCCCCAAACATCTATTCTTGTCTCACATCAAGAATAGAACTCTCTCACCAGTGTCAAACATCAACATGCAACTCAACTAGGTCAACCTTGACCTAAAGTTGCATCAACAATCTTCCCAAGTCAAACATCAAAATACAACTCGAGTCAAGTCAACTCGAGTCGGGTCAACCAGGTCAACCTTGACCTAAGGTTGCACCAACAATCTCCCCTTTTGATGTTTGACAAATCATAATCAAGTTAGGTTAACCCGATAACCTAACTTAGGTTTTCAACCATCTTCCAATGTCCAATGTTCTTTCCTTGAACATTCTCTGGACATTCTCCCTTTAGGTTAACCCGATAACCTAACTTGGGTTCTCAATAATTCTCCCCTTTTGACACACATCAAAAAGTATTCCAATGTTCTTCCTCGAACATTCCTTGACATTCTTCCCCTAGCTTAGGTTAACCCGATAACCTAGCTTAGGTTCTTCAATAATTCTCCAATGAACACTCTCCCCTTTTTGACACACATCAAAAAGAAAAAGGAGGATATCAAGGTCAAGAGTTTCTTCCTAATGAAAGTCCCATACCTTTCATTGAAACTCTTAATTTCCCCCTTGATACTAAACTCAACAACCAACTTAGTGATAATTCCATATCACTCAAGTCTTTAGGAGTAAAAACTCCCCCTAAAAGTCAACTCCCCTTGACAATTAGGTAAAAACTCCCCCTAAAGGTCAACTCCCCCTTGACCATTGCACCAACAATGTCTTGGAGAGTTTCAAACCTTTAGAAACTCGAAACTCAACTCCAAAAACTGAAATTTCAGACACCTGCTGAAAATCAGAACCTGCCCCAGATCGATCAGAAACCCCCTGGATCGGTCCCCGGACCGATCCACGCTTCACCGATCGCCTGGATCGTCACCGATCGGTCACCAGACCGATCAGGCCTTCCCTGGATCGGTCCGGTGACCGATCCACATTCTGAAATCAGATTTCTGATTTTCCTTCTCCGGAAATTCAGAAACTCCTAATAAATTCCAGAAAATTCCAAAAATCGTAAAATTTTGAGGATACACTCCTCATACCATTTACTATCACGGAAAAATAATTTTCTATGAAAATAGTTTCCATTTTCAAATCTTGATACAAAATTCGAAAACTTTGAAATAGTTCAAAGTTAAGTCAACTTTGTATCACAATGTTCAATGATGAATGCTATCACTATGAAAGCTTCATCAAGGTTTTTCAAATCAATTTTAAAATACTTTTAAAACCATTTGAATTTAGGACCATAATCTTAGGGCTAGATGTACATGACTTGTACACAAGCTTTCCCTATGATCCCCCATTTCTTGAATTAGGCTCATCTAGGTACAAGACCTATGTACCTTGATCCTAACTCATGATCCTAATATCTCACACACATCTAAAGTGTATCAAACACATCCAAGTCAATTTTGATGTGAGATATGGGTTTAGGTTATCTTAGACTAAGTTCTCATGCATTTGCTAAACTACACTTTGATCTCAATATCAAAATGTGTTTTTATCCTTAAATCAAATTCATTGATTATTAATGCAAGAGATGATGACATGGCATAAATGATATCATAAATGGAAAACATGTGCCAAAGTCATGATGTCATGGCATAAAGTATGAAACTTGACTAGAGCATGACATATAGATAACCTAAGCATTATCATGACATTTCAAATGATAATAAGATAAATATGATGTCATGGCATGGCATATGGCAACCAATCATGGCAAGTTAGCACGAATAAAATGTTAGGATCCTTCGTACTCGGCTAGAGAGGGGGGTGTGAATAGCCGACCCCAATTCGTTCGATTCTTTCTACAATGTCGAGTTAGCGCAGCGGAAATAAAACAATAGAAGCGACAAAGAAAGAAATCAAACCTCAAACTCGATGGATGTAACGAGGTTCGGAGATTAGGGCTCCTACTCCTCGGCGTGTCCGTAAGGTGGACGAGTCCGGTCAATCCGTCGGTGGATGAGTCCCCGGAGAACCGGCTAATATAAACTCCTTATGGGTGGAGAAACCTCGCCACACTCTTTTGCAACAGCAAACAAAGGAGTACAACAATGGAGAAAACAAACAAGAACAATAGAAATTGTAATACACTTGCTTGCCTCTTGTTGTCGACTGGAACCTTGATGAAGCAGCAGCTTCTCGGATCCAGCAGCTAGAACACCAGCAGGAAACTCACGCAGAGCTTCGACGAGTTCAACAGAACTCAGCACAATGAGAGCTCAACCAAAGCTCGGTGAGAGTAGAAAAGATTCGGCGAAGAAGAGGGAACCTTTGGCTGCGTAGTAGCCCTCCTTTTATAACTGCGGCGAAGAAAACGAAGAAATCTGGCCGTTGCGGCGCGCGCTAGTACTGAATCGGTCGGGGCCGATCGGACCTATTACGTCGGTCCCGGACGTCGACTTTCTTCCTGAAGCTGCCCACCTTACATGCGGGTTACGATCGGTGCGTGGGACCGATCGGCCCCAGATCGGTCCACAGGACCGATCCCAACCTCGCGACATCGTCTCGATCGGTCCCGAACCGATCGGGACATAACTGATCGATGCATGGACCGATCACCGCCTCTCTTTGCCTCTGTTAGCTGGCGATCGGTCACGGGCCGATCGATGCAACAGCGAAACTTATTCGATATCGATCGGTCACCGACCGATCGAACAAACAATATCCTGGATCGGTTTGGTGACGATCCGAGCTTCAAGTTTGGCCCAAACCAAGTCCCAAGACTTCAACCAATATCCGGTCAACCTTGACCTATTGGTACTTCATCCCTAACATCCGGTCACTCCCTTGAGCTAGAACTCCCGCAAGTGTCCGGTCAATCCTTTGACCTACTTGGACTTTCAACACCAGAAGTCCAACATGATCCATCTGGATTTTCCCTTGCCTGGCTTCACTCACCAGGACTTTCACCTGGCTTCACTCACCAGGATTTCCACACTACCTAACATCCCAGTTAGGACTTTCTCATTCACCTAGCTTCACTCACTAGGATTTTCACCTGGCTTCACTCACCAGGGTTTCCAATCTGCCTGGCTTCACTCACCAGGACTTTTCCGTCTGCCTGGCTTCACTTACCAGGACTTTCCACACTGCCTAACATCCCAGTTAGGACTTTTCCATTCACCTAGCTTCACTCACTAGGACTTCTCCGTGCCAAGTCTTCATACTTGGACTTTTCCCGTGCCAAGTCTCCATACTTGGACTTTTCCCGTGCCAAGCTCCCTGCTTGGACTTTTCCAGTGCCAAGTCTCCATACTTGGACTTTTCCCGTGCCAAGCTCCCTGCTTGGACTTTTCCAGTGCCAAGTCTCCATACTTGGACTTTTCGCGTGCCAAGCTCCCTGCTTGGACTTTTCCAGTGCCAAGTCTCCATACTTGGACTTTTCCAGTGCCAAGCTCCCTGCTTGGACTTTTCCGTTGCCAAGTCTCCATACTTGGACTTTTTCCCGAATCAGGTCAACCAGGTCAACCTTGACCTACGGTTGCACCAATAATCTCCCAAACATCTATTCTTGTCCCATATCAAGAATAGAACTCTCTCACGAGTGTCAAACATCAACATGCAACACAACTAGGTCAACCTTGACCTAAGGTTGCACCGACAATCTTCCCAAGTCAAACATCAAAATACAACTCGAGTCAAGTCAACTCGAGTCGGGTCAACCAGGTCAACCTTGACCTAAGGTTGCACCAACAATCTCCCCTTTTGATGTTTGACAAAACCATAATCAAGTTAGGTTAACCCGATAACCTAACTTAGGTTTTCAACCATCTTCCAATGTCCAATGTTCTTTCCTTGAACATTCTCTAGACATTCTCCTTAGGTTAACCCGATAACCTAACTTGGGTTCTCTAATAATTCTCCCCTTTTGACACATCAAAAGTATTCCAATGTTCTTCCTCGAACATTTCTTGACAATCTTCCCTAGCTTAGGTTAAACCGATAACCTTGGGTTCTCCAATAATTCTCCAATGAACACTCTCCCTTTTGACACAAAAGAATAAGGAGGGTATCAAGGTCAAGAGTTTCTTCCTAATGAAAGTCCCATACCTTTCATTGAAACTCTTATTTTCCCCTTGATACTAAGCTCAACAATCCACTTAGTGATAATCCCATATCACTAATCCTCAAGGAGTAAAACTCCCCTAAAAGTCAACTCCCTTGACTAATAGTTAAAACTCCCCTAAGGCCAACTCCCCTTGACCATTGCACCAACAATGTCTTGGAGAGTTTCAAGCCTTTAGAAATCTAAAACAACTTTCGGTGAAATTTCGGACATGCAATCAATTTCACATTGGCACGCTTATCGGACCTCACTCGGATCGGTCACGGACCGATCCACCTGGATCGGTCCGTGACCGATCCAGCCCTCTGATCGGTCCGGCCGATCCGAGAACCTTGATCACAGTTTCGATTTTCCTCTCCGAAATTCGAAACCCTAATAAATTCAGAAAATTCGAAAAATTGTGAAATTTTGAAGATACATTCCTCATATCATACACTATCATGGAAAAATAATTTTCTATGAAAATAGTTTCCATTTTCAAATCTTGATACAAAGTTCAAAAACTTTGAAATAGTTCAAGTTTTAACTCAACTTTGTATCACAAAGTTCAATGATGAATGCTATCACTAGGAAAGCTTCATCAAGGTTTTTCAAATCAATTTTAAAATGCTTTTAAAACCATTTGAATTTAGGACCATAATCTTAGGGCTAGATGTACATGACTTGTACACAAGCTTTCCCTATGATCCCCCAATTTCTTGAATTAGGCTCATCTAGGTACAAGAACTATGCACCTTGATCCTAATTCATGATCCTAATATCTCACACACATCTAAGGTGTATCAAACCACATTCAAGTAAATTTGATGTGAGATATGGGTTAAGGTCAACTTAGGCTAAGTTCTCATGCATTTTCTAAACTACACTTTGATCTCAATATCAAAATGTGTTTTTCATCCTTAAACCAATTCAATTGATTATTAATGCAAGAGATGATGACATGGCATAAATGATATCATAAGTAAAAACATGTGCCAATGTCATGATGTCATGGCATAAAGCTTGAAAACTTAAATAAAGCATGACATATAATAACCTAAGCATTATCATGACATTTCAAGTGATCATAACTTAAATATGATGTCATGACATGGCATATGGCAACCAATCATGGCAAGTTAGCACAAATAAAATACCTAAATCTCTATCTAAGTATCCTTAGCCTTAGCTAACTTAAAATCTAACCCTAGATTGCCCATATATCCCTAAGAGAAAACCAAAATCCCAATTATGGTATTTCTCTAGGTTTTCCTCAAATTGTGCCACTTAAGATTAAAAATGATATTTCCACCATTAGGCACATTTAACTCTTCAAAGGAGTAAATGATAATTCCATTTCATTTTCAAAAGTTCTCAAAACCTTGAAAATGCTCCTTGAGTGTCAATTTCCTCAAAGTTGGGTTAACTACCCTTCTTATTGGAGTTGACACTCTCTAACCCATTTATGGGGTAGAGAAGATGCTCCTAGGAACCCAATACCTATTTGAGCTCATTGGGTTCACTAAATATTCACTAGGGATAACTTCCCTAGCAACCCTCCTAATGACCCTCTTAGGCTTTAAAGCCTTGGTCATTTGGGTCTCATCAAGGTCAACTATAGGGGTGACTCCCCTTGTGACCTTGGTAATGGTCTTCCTAGCCCTAGGTTTTGTTCCATAATCAAATGGAACATTGTGGTAAGTGGGCTTGACCATTTGGGACTTAGGTTTGTGACTCAAACCTTTCTTGTCCTTGGACTTGGGTTTTTGACTCTTAAACCCTAGAGATGACTTCTCCATGTTTTTAAGAGCCTTTTCCAAAGTATCAAGTCTTGACCTCAAGACTTGATTCTCCTTCTCTAATACCTCAATTTTTGATTTGTCATTTTTCTTTGAGGCATTCCTAGGCATGTGTCTAGTTGATTTGGGATTCCTACCTAGGTTCTCCTTAACCTTAGATGAGGTAATTCTAGGGTTGGCTTTCCTAGTGTTATCCTTATCTAGGCTCACATGTTTTGCACCTAAACACATGTATTGATTCCTAAGGTTATCATGCTTGTTATTATCGACAAATGCAATAAAATTCCTAGCATGCATTTTATTAGAGTTGCAAAAATGAACCTTAGAGGTTACCTTAGGGTTTGCCTTAGCTCCCCCTATCGATGTGCCCGGTCTCTTGCCCTTGTGAGGTTGCCTCCCCCTCGGACAATGGCTCCTATAGTGTCCCCTTTGCTTGCATTGGAAGCACACGATGTGCTCCTTGCCCTTGCGTTTCGGGACTCCGGCTTCCTTGACCTTTGGCGCCGGTGGAGTCTTTCTTACCCTCTTTGGACACTTACTCTTGTAGTGCCCAAATTCCCTACACTCAAAACACATTATATGCAATTTACTTGAACTTAAAGTGTTTGAGTTACCTAGGATTGAGGATGAATGGATGTTCTCTTCTTCATCCCTCCCGGAGGTAGAAGCTTCTTCTTCGTGCTCCGAACTTGAGCAAGAGGAACTCTCCTCCTCTTCTTCCTTGGATGTTGAGTAGCCCTCAACTCCCAATTTGCTCCCTCCATGATGTGAGCTACTTGGCTCACTAGGCTCCTCTTCATGGCTTGAAGTGGAGCTCTCCTCATGGTACTTGGCCAAGTTATCCCACAACTCCTTGGCATTGTTGTATTCACCTATCTTACGCAAAATATTAGTAGGTAATGAAAATTCAATTGTTTTAGTTACCTCATTGTTGATCGTTGATTGATGGACTTGTTCCTTTGTCCACTTGTTCTTCTCTAGAGGCTCTCCTTCTTTATCCATTGGAGGAGTAAACCCTTCTTGTACACAAAACCAATTCCACATATTAGTCCTAAGAAAATACATCATCCTTACCTTCCAATATGCGAAGTTGTCGTTGTAGAAGGGTGGAATGGTGATGTCTTCTCCGAATTGATCCATCTCTAGCGCTTGTGCTCCCACGGGTGTGAATCCGATGAAGAGCGACCTGTTTGGATCCTTTCGTACGGCTAGAGAGGGGGGTGTGAATAGCCGACCCCAATTCGTTCGATTCTTTCTACAATGTCGAGTTAGCGCAGCGGAAATAAAACAAAGAAACGAAAGCGGAAAGATCAAACCTCAAACTCGTCGATGTAACGAGGTTCGGAGATGAAACTCCTACTCCTCGGCGTGTCCGTAAGGTGGACGAAGCCTATCAATCCGTCGGTGGATGAGTCCCCGGAAAACCGGCTAAATCAAACTCCTTCTGGGTGGAGAAACCTCGCCACACTCTTTTGCAACAGCAAACAAAGGAGTACAACAATGGAGAAAACAAACAAGAACAATAGAAATTGTAATACACTTGCCTTTGTTGTCATTGGAACCTTGATGAGCGACTTCTCGGATCGGACTAGAACACCAGAGGAAACTCACGCGAGCTTGACGAGTTCAACGAACTCGGCCAATGAGCTCAACCAAAGCTCGGCGAAGTAGAAAAGATTCGTGCGAACCTTTGGCTCGCGGTGGTAGCCTCCTTTTATAACTGCGAAAGCGAAGAAAACACGGAAGAAATCTGGCGTTGCGGCGTGCGGCTGTACTGAATCGGTCGGGGACGATCGGGACCTATTCGATCGGTCCCGGACCGATCACTTTCTTCCGCGACTGCCCACCTTACATGTGCGGGTTACGATCGGTGCGTGGACCGTCGAGCCTGTTGATCGGTCCGGACCGATCCCAACCTCAGCGACATCGTCTCGATCGGTCCCCGAACCGATCAGGACATAACCTTTGATCGATGGGACGATCAGCTGCCTCTCTTTGCCTCTGCGCTGGCGATCGGTCACGAGCCGTCGATAGCAACGAAACCTGACCGATGTCGATCGGTCACGGACGATCGAGCAAAAAGTATCCTTTGGATCGGTTTGGTGACCGATCCGGCTTGGTGTTTGCCCAAACCAAGTCCCAAGACTTCAAACCAATATCCGGTCAACCTTGACCTATTGGTACTTCATCCCTAACATCTGGTCACTCCCTTGACTGCTAGAACTCCCCAAGTGTCGGTCAATCCTTTGACCTACTTGGACTTTCCAACACCAGTGTCCGATCATCCTTGATTTCCCAGCTTCACTCACGGGACTTTCACCGCTTCACTCACCGGATTTCCACACTACCTAACATCCAGTTAGGACTTTCTCATTCACCTAGCTTCACTCACTAGGATTTTCACCGCTTCACACCGGGGTTTCCAATCTGGCTTCACTCACGGGACTTTCACCTGCTGCTTCACTTACCAGGACTTCCACACCGCTAACATCCAGTTAGGACTTTTCCATTCACCTAGCTTCACTCACTAGGACTTCCGTGCCAAGTCTTCATACTTGGACTTTTCCGTGCAGTCTCCATACTTGGACTTTTCCGTGCCAAGCTCCTGCTTGGACTTTTCCAGAGCCAAGTCTCCATACTTGGACTTTTCCTGTGCTCCCTGCTTGGACTTTTCCATGCCAAGTCTCCATACTTGGACTTTTCGTGCCAAGCTCCTGCTTGGACTTTTCGTGCCAGTCTCCATACTTGGACTTTTCGAATCGGCTCCTGCTTGGACTTTTCCGTTGCCAAGTCTCCATACTTGGACTTTTTCCCGAATCAGGTCAACCAGGTCAACCTTGACCTACGGTTGCACCAATAATCTCCCAAACATCTATTCTTGTCCCATATCAAGAATAGAACTCTCTCACGAGTGTCAAACATCAACATGCAACACAACTAGGTCAACCTTGACCTAAGGTTGCACCGACAATCTTCCCAAGTCAAACATCAAAATACAACTCGAGTCAAGTCAACTCGAGTCGGGTCAACCAGGTCAACCTTGACCTAAGGTTGCACCAACATAAAATACCTAAATTCCCTATCTAAGTATCCTTAGCCTTAGCTAACTTAAGATCTAACCCTAGATTGCCCATATATCCCTAAGAGAAAACCAAAATCTCAATTATGGTATTTCTCTAGGTTTTCTAAGATTGTGCCAAGTAAGATTAAAATCGATATTTTTCAAATATGGCACAATTTACTCTTCAAGGAGTAAATAATAATTCTATTTCATTTTCAAAGGTTATCAAAACCTTGAAAATGCTCCTTGAGTGTCAATTTCCTCAAAGTTGGGTTAACTACCCTTCTAATTGGAGTTGACACTCTCTAACCCATCTATGGGGTAGAGAAGATGCTCCTAGGAACCCAATACCTATTAGAGCTCATTGGGTTCACTAAATATTCACTAGGGATAACTTCCCTAGCAACCCTCCTAATGACCCTCTTAAGCTTTGAAGCCTTGGTCATTTGGGTCTCATCAAGGTCAACTATAGGGGTGACTCCCCTTGTAACCTTGGTAATGGTCTTCCTAGCCCTAGGTTTTGTTCCATAATCAAATGGAACATTATGATAAGTGGGCTTGACCACTTGGGACTTAAGTTTGTGACCCAAACCCTTTTTGTCCTTGGACATTGGTTTTTGACCCTTAAACCCTAGAGATGACTTCTCCAAGTTCTTAAGAGCATTTTCCAAAGTATCAAGTCTTGACCTCAAGACTTGATTCTCCTTCTCTAGTACCTCAATTTTTGATTTGTCATTTTTCTTTGAGGCATTCCTAGGCATGTGTCTAGTTGATTTGGGATTCCTACCTAGGTTCTCCTTAACCTTAGATGAGGTAATTCTAGGGTTGGCTTTCCTAGTGTTATCCTTATCTAGGCTCACATGTTTGGCACCTAAGCATGTGTATCGATTTCTAATGTTATCATGCTTATCATTATTGACTAGTGCAATAAAATTTCTAGCATGCATCTTACTAGTATTGCACGAATGAGACTGAAATGATACCTTAGGGTTTGCCTTAGCTCCCCCTATAGAAGTGCTCGGTCTCTTGCCCTTGTGAGGTTGCCTCCCCCTCGGACAATGACTCTGATAATGTCCCCTTCGCTTGTATTGGAAGCACACCACGTGCTCCTTGCCCTTGCGTGTCGGGACTCCGGCTACCTTGACCTTTGGCGCCGGTGGAGTCTTCCTTACCCTCTTTGGACACTTACTCTTGTAGTGCCCAAATTCCCTACACTCAAAACACATTATATGCAATTTACTTGAACTTAAAGTGTTTGAGTTACCTAGGGTTGAGGATGAATGGATGCTCTCTTCTTCATCCCTCCCGGAGGTAGAAGCTTCTTCTTCGTGCTCCGATCTTGAAGAAGAACTCACTTCCTCTTCTTCTTTAGATGTTGAGTAACCCTCAACTTCCAATTTGCTCTCTTCATGATGTGAGCTACTTGGCTCACTAGGCTCCTTTTCATGGCTTGAAGTGGAGCTCTCTTCATGGTACTTGGCCAAGTTATCCCATAATTCCTTGGCATTGTTGTAACCTATCTTACACAAGATGTTAGTAGGCAATGAAAATTCAATTATTTTCGTTACCTCTTTGTTGATTTCGGATTTGTGAATTTGTTCTCTTGTCCACTCCTTCTTCTCAAGTGGTTTTCCTTCCTTATCCACCGGAGGAGTAAATCCTTCTTGTACACAAAACCAATTCATTATGTTAGTCATAAGAAAATACTTCATCCTTACCTTACAATACGCGAAGTCGCCGCATTCGTAGAAGGGTGGAATGGTGACATCTTCTCCATAGAGATCCATTCTCTAGCTTTGCTCCCACGGGTGTTGATCCGATGAAGAGCGAACCTTCGCTCTGATACCACTTGTTAGGATCCTTTGTACGGCTAGAGAGGGGGGTGTGAATAGCCGACCCCAATCTTTCTCGTTTCTTCCTACGATTAGGTTAGTTGCAGCGGAAATACAAGGAAGAAACTAAGGAGAAGAAAGCAAACCTCAAACGCAAGGATGTAACGAGGTTCGGAGATGATACTCCTACTCCTCGGCGTGTCCGTAAGGTGGACGAGCCCTATCAATCCGTCGGTGGATGAGTCCCCGGAGAACCGGCTAATATCAACTCCTTGTGGGTGGAGAAACCTCGCCACAAGATCTTGCAACAGCAAGCAAAGAGTACACGAGATACAACAAGAAATACAAGACAATATGAATGCAACAACACTAGCCTGCCTTCTCGTCGTCGACTGAAGTCCCAGATGAAGCAACAACTTCACGGACGGATGCCAACAAGCAACTCAGCAGCAGCTGATCCAGTCGTGGAATGAAGCTCACGCGAAGCTTCGGAGGAGCTCAACAAAGCTCAAGCACAGCAGCACTTAGCAACAGGAAGGAGGAAGAAGAGTTGTCGCACAGAAGATGCCCTCGATCCTTTTATACCTGCGAAGAAGACAGCGAGAAAACTGGCGTTGCGTCGCGCGCTAGAACCTGATCGATGCGGACCGATCGGTGTCGCGATCGAGCTCGATCGATGCGTGGACGATCAGGCCCTGCGTCGGTCCCGGCCGTCGCGATGCAAACATACATGCGTACTACGTCGATGCAGTGGACCGATCGAGCTCTATCTGATCGGTCCCGGACCGATCCCAGCTCGCTCTGTCACAGAGAATCGCACTCGTCTCTTGATCGGTCGTGGAGACCGATCAGCATACACTGATCGGTCCAGGACGATCGGAGCTCTTTCTCCGCTTACGAGCGTTGCGTCTCGATCGATTCGATCGGTCACGGACCGATCGAAACAACGATATCCGGATCGGTCACGACGATCCAAACTTCGACCCTAAACCTAAGGCTTCCACACCAACATCCGGTCAACCTTGACTGTTGGTATATCATACCTAGCATCCGGTCACTCCCTTGACTGCTAGCACTCCTCGCTAAGTGTCGGTCAATCCCTTTGACCCACTTAGACTTTTCCACACCAGACGTCCGATCATCCATCCATCCGGATTTCCTCTTCGTGCCAAGTATCCGATCACTCTCTTGACCTACTTGGACTTTCCAACACCAAGTCCGATCATCCCCGATCCATCCGGATTTTCCAACACCAGAATCCTGATCCATCTGGATTTTCCAACACCGAGTCCGATCATCCCCGATCCATCTGGATTTTCCCTGGGTTTCACTCACCGGACTTTCCAACCCCTAACATCCAGTTAGGACTTTCCAATGCCTAACATCGATTAGGACTTTCCTTTTGCTGCTCCACTCACGGGACTTTCCTAACATCCCAGTTAGGACTTTCCCACGTGCCAAGCTCCCTGCTTGGACTTTTCCAGTGCCAAGTCTCCATACTTGGACTTTTCCAGTGCCAAGTCTCCATACTTGGACTTTTCCAGTGCCAAGTCTCCATACTTGGACTTTTCCAGTGCCAGGCTCCCTGCTTGGACTTTTCCGTTGCCAAGTCTCCATACTTGGACTTTTTCCCGAATCAGGTCAACCAGGTCAACCTTGACCTACGGTTGCACCTACAATCCCCCAAACATCTATTCTTGTCTCACATCAAGAATAGAACTCTCTCACGAGTGTCAAACATCAACATGCAACTCAACTAGGTCAACCTTGACCTAAAGTTGCATCAACAATCTTCCCAAGTCAAACATCAAAATACAACTCGAGTCAAGTCAACTCGAGTCGGGTCAACCAGGTCAACCTTGACCTAAGGTTGCACCAACATCGCTCCCTTGGGGAGAATTTTCCTTCCTCTCAAGGAGCTATCCTAGATGTCCAAGAACGGGTTACCCCTGTCACTAGGGCCCCTCGGGTGTACGATCTAGTGGTAATCCTCTATGAGGCTGACAAGTTCTTCACAATCAAAAGTAAGTAATTAACAATTGAAACAAAGCATGAAGGTTCATCCAGCAAGTACAAACACAATTCGAGTCTTACATCAATTCGTACCACGACTACTCCCTAATCTCAGAACAAGGGGATCTACTCAATGAATGCTAGAGAGATATCCGAAAACATAGTATAGATAAACATACAATTCTCAGCAAGTAAGAAGGAATATGTTTATCGGGTGTCGAAGAGTAGCCTTCGGATCCAACTCTCAGCTTCTGGAGTCGATGTGGTAGCGGAAGTCCGTTGAACGGTGGTCCAAAGTGGCGTAGAATTGCTCCAAGATCCTTTTCTCCCTGACGGCTCGCCTCCCCCTTTGGCAAAAAGGGTTAAAACCCTTATATAGCCTTAGGGTTTGGCCACGGCGGCACGGCCATGTAAGGGCAGCACGACCGTGCCGTTCTTCGGTTCGGTGCGTGGCTGCACGACCGTGCAGGGTTGCACGACCGTGTAGCCCTTGGGCTTTGTCTCCTGGGGCACGGCCGTGCAGGGGTGCACGACCGTGCAAGTCTCCTTCTCTGCCTGGGGTGGCACGACCGTGCAGGGTTGCCCGGCCGTGTGCTACTGGCTGCTGTTGTGGTTGCACGGTCGTGCAGGGTTGCACGGTCGTGTGCTCTTCCTCTCCTGTTTGGCCACACGGCCGTGCAAGGTTGCATGACCGTGTTGTCTGGTTGGTTCCGGTGCATCAATACCCTCCGTTCAAGCTCCGAAAATCTTTCCTATCAACATAAAACCAAACAAAGAGCAGATATCCGAACAAAACAATAGATATGATGAATACAAGATAAAAGTGCGATCATGTGAAGAATATATGTGCATAAGTCACGTGAATGTGCGCTAAAACATGCGTAGAAGATCATAATATTTGCGCACATCAATGAATATTATTGTTATATCAAATTAACTTTATTTTGAAGAAATTGAAGAGATTGGTCTACTGAATAGGAGGTTCGGTCAACCAAACCTAGTTGATATGTCAGGTTCAGATCATGTAGAGCGGACTTGAAAGTCAGGTGGATCAGTCAATCGAACCCAAGGATCAGTTAACCAAACCTATGTGCAAAGAGATTAGTATCTAAATTTAGTCCTTCACCTAGGGTTACCACCCCCTAGGACCTAGGGTTACCGCCCCCTAGGATTTTTCACCTGCCTAACCGCAGTTAGGACTTTCCTGAAACCTCATTCAAGCACGTTAGAACACAAATAATCTTAACTTTGAATTCCTTTGCCATTATCAAAACCTAGGTTCGATCGTCGGATGCTTCCCACACCAACACTTCGTCATATGTTTGGGGATCAGGTTTATGCTTACCTGGGGTTAAGTCCGAAGACTCTCCCAAAAACATGAATCTTTCAGGTTGCCTCACAACCCTCCCACTATGATGAGGCACTGTCTGTAGTTGTGTATCATTTGTGATACGTGTTGCAGTTTCTTGTGATATTTCATCTTGCACTGTTGGTACTAAAGTAGACGTGTCCTCTCTCATTTCTTCTAGACCAATTTCACTCATGGGCTTGTGGTTTATTACATAGTTCTCTTCTAAAAATCGGGCATTAGTGCTAACAATGACCTTCTGATCTTTATGACTATAAAACAAATCACCTTTCATTCCTTTATGATAACATATAAACAGGCGAACTTCTGTACGAGATTCCAACTTATCAACATCTCCCTTCAGCACATGTACTGGACTACCCCAAATCTGGACATGACTCAGACTAGGCTTACGCCTATTCCACAATTCTGTGGGAGTAGAGGGTATTGATTTAGAATGTACCAAGTTCAGAATGTATATTGCCATTTCTAAAGTATATCCCCAGAATGAATTTGATAATTCTGAATAACTCATCATCGATCTAACCATTTCCATAAGAGTCCTATTCCTTCGTTCTGCCA
Source organism: Zingiber officinale (assembly GCF_018446385.1). Taxonomy (NCBI): domain Eukaryota; kingdom Viridiplantae; phylum Streptophyta; class Magnoliopsida; order Zingiberales; family Zingiberaceae; genus Zingiber; species Zingiber officinale. The sequence goes on along the minus strand of NC_056004.1, from coordinate 34,155,267 downwards.
CACCATTCTGTTGGGGTGTACCAAGTGAAGATAATTGGGATTGAATCCCAACCTCTGATAAGTAATTCCTAAACTCTCCTGAGAGGTACTTGCCACCACGATTAGACCGTAGTGTCAGGATACTTTTACCATGATGTTTCTCCACATCAGCCTTGTACTTTTTGAACTTATCAAAGCACTCAGACTTGCGGCGCATCAAGTAAATGTACCCATATCTCGAATAATCATCTATAAAAGAGACAAAATATTCAAAACCACCTCTCACTTGGATAGTCATAGGTCCACACAAATCAGAATGAACCAATTCCAACACATATTTTGCTCTATAACCCTTGGCCTTAAAAGGTCTCTTGGTCATTTTTCCTTCCAAGCAAGATTCGCAGGTTGGAAAGTTTTCGAACACTAATGAACCCAAGAGTCCATCGACTATAAGCCTTTGAATCCTACTCAAGTTAATATGACCAAGTCTTAGATGCCAAATATATGTTTAGTTCATTTTCAAAGGTTCCTTTCTCTTATTAGAATTAGAGGATGTGTTATTAATTTCCATTTGTTGCTTTGCGGGAGTTATTGGATTTAGAGTATACAAATTGTCAACTAATGTACCAGAACATATAATAACCCTATTTTTCTTGATAACCAATTTATCATCAAAAGAAACAACATATCCATCCAAAAATAGTTTAGAAACTGAAATTAAATTCTTTCTAAAACTTGGTACATAGAGACAATTTCTCAACATCAAAGTTCTATTCCTATCAAATGATAAGTAGACATCTCCTACTGCAACAGCCGCCACATTCGTAGCATTGCTCATGTAGACAGTTATCTCTCCCTCATATAGTCGTCGGGTTTCCTGGAACCCCTGCAATGAATTGCAGACATGATCAGCGGCTCCTGTATCTACACACCAGGTACTAGTAGATAACACCGCTAAACATATTTCAACTACTAGAGAATAAGATATACCTTTATTGTTCTCTTTCCTATGAGGATAGTCCGCCTTCCAATGTCTAGACTGCTTGCAAATAAAGCACTTGCCCTTCGGCTTCTTTATTCTTGCTTTTAGTCCAGTACCTAGAGATCGATTCACTTTCTTTGCCGAGCCAGCTTGTTTCTTCTTCTTCTTCTTGCCTTTCGACTTAGAAGTAGAAACATTTTCAACAAAGTGAATTTGAGAATTATGATGAAATATCCCTTCTGCTACCTGAAGTTCTGTCAATAGTTTCGCCAATGAATAGATCCTTTTATTCATATTGTAGTTCAAGCGGAACTGCTCAAAACTTTTGGGTAGCGTATGGAGAATAATATCGACCTGGGTTTCCCCATCGATTTCAGTTCCAAGGATTTGTATCTCGTTCAAGTAAGCCATCATTTTGAGGATATGATCCCTTACGGGTGCCCCCTCTGACATGGTGGCTATCATTAAGTTTCTCATAGCCTCTTGTCTAGTAGCCTGATTCTGGTGTCCGAAGAGTTTCTTGAGATTGTACATCATGTTATAGGCAGTAGGCATGGACTGATGCTGATGTTGCAGCACATTTGACATAGAAACCAAAATATAACACCACGCCATCTCATCTGCCTTGACCCATTTCTTATGATACTCAATCTCCTCTTCACTAGAATCACTATTAAGCTCATTAGGGCAGACCTGTAATAGTATAAACTTATAGCCTTCAGCAGTTAGGACAATGTCCAGATTTCTTTTCCAATCTATGTAATTGGGACCAGTAAGTTTGTTCTCTTTCAGAATAATAGTCAGTGGGTTGAAAGTCATCCTAAGAATCACAAAATAAGTTTGGTCAAAACTTTAGAATTTAGAATAATATTGAGTCCTCAAATAATATTATTTAAATTCACAAACATCTCAAAACACCGTGAATTTGTATGTCATGATAGTGTGGACGTATACAAATTCAAATTTGTAAGAGGAGGTTTTACCCATTAATTTTATTCTTGTCAACCTAACTTTATGACAAATAAAATTAATAGTTGGTATTCCTTTGGTCACACAAATAATAGTAGTGACTCCAATGGAGAGGATGCTATTAAATGCGCCTAAGTGTATACCATTACTTGATACTTAGTCCATTAAATAGGATTGTGCCCCTTTAGATGGAGAAGATCAGACGCTCCTAAATAATTTCCTATAATCATCCACAAAGAAAGTTTGATCTAGTGATCCACAAACAAACTCATCCGATGTGGAGGAAGGCACTCAGAGCCAATGCGCAAGTTTGTTTGTATCACTTACAAACCAGTAATAGAGACCGTGAAATTTATTTATAAATCCCTCTCCCACTTAGTTATTTAAGATGAGGATTTTAGCATACCACACATACATCACAACAAATAAAAGCAATAAATATGGAAAAACAATTTCCAACTATTATGACCTCTTCCATCACTGTTCTCCGAGTGCTGCTAGCCCTAGCAGTCGCCAAAACTAGCCGCCAGCCCTATGGCTCATGTCGTCGCGTCCATCGAGCTTCCTTTTCTGCTGCGTCTCTGGTCCTCAAATAGCACCACGCCTCGTAAGGATAAGATCCACGACAAAAATAAAATTTTACATATATTGATCCTATATTCCACAAAGGAATGTATATAAAGTCTAGATCGAACAAAATGTAAAATCCTAAAACTAATACAACTCCTGCTGTATTTAATAAATACAATCATGCACACACATAAAATGCCCTCGACATGTCCGAGGGTCCAATTACACACAATCACAATAGGCCATAATAGTTGGAGCCTGCAACCACAAAATTAATCTATTTGCACATCCTACTATTATCCTGCCTAAAATATGTATGACATGTGCATAATTAAACTAAAAACCAAACACACAGAGGTATAACCTAGCTCTGATACCAATTATTGGTTGCTACTCGGAATACCATCCTAATTTCCCTGTACAAAAATTTGTACAAGCATAGAACTATCCTAGTTACCCTTGTGCTCTACTGAAGTTAAATTTGGATTGCAAATGGTGCTTAACATTATTAATCCAAATTATCCTTCAGAAGTTAAACTTGGATTGGAAACGATACTTAATATTTTTACTCCAAGTTTAACCGATGTGATCATCCTAAGTTAAACCATATTACAGAAGTTATCAAATATCTATTTCAAAGATCAACATCCAGGTTAAACATGGCGAGGCACTAGGCATTCTTGAGTATGGGATCATCTACCACTTCTCAAATAAAGCCTTTCAAAGAAATCAGATATTTAACTTCTTACAGTAAACTAGGTTTAACTATAGAGACCTTATAGAAACACATTATTGAAACAAGAAATCAAAAAATAAAATTGATAACAAAAATGATAACTTTAAACCGATAACCTCTTGTGTTTGATTTTTCAAGATCTATACAAAAGATGAACTAGTTATGATGCGAAAACTAATAACTAGTTATACCTTTTGTAGCTTATAGACCTCTTGATCTTCTGATGTATTCCCCTCCTTCTCTTGGACGTCGTGTGGGCGACGATCTTCCAAGATGAAATCCACTCAAGCTTCTTCCAAGGCTTCCAAGATCCGGCCACCAACTAACCTCCAAGGGATGCTAGACAAGAGAGCTTCCTTCTCTTCTTCTTCTCCTTCAAGCAACCTGCCACCAAGAGATTTCCACAATTGATGCCGCTGGCCTCCAAGGAAGAAAACAAAAGGAGAAGAGAGAAGGACAAGGGTCGACCACCAAGGATTGGAAGAGAGGAATAGAAGATGTGTTATCTCATGAGTTACCCCTCCATCTCTTTTATAATCCTTGGTCTTGGCAAAAAAGGAAAGTTTTAAACATAATTAAAACTTCCTTATATTCCTTGCCAATGACTAAAAAGGAAGTTTTAAAACAAAAAAATTAAAACTTCCTTTTATACTTGTCATGGTCGGCCCTATGCCTGTGCTCCAAACAAGGAAAGTTTTAAACACAAAATTAAAACTTCCTTTTTTTGTTTCCGGTAAGAAATTTTAATAAAAAATTTCTCTTTTAAATCCCTTGTTGGTTATAAAAGGAAAATTTTATAAATTAAAATCTCTCTTTTAAAACATGTGGATGGTTACAAAAAAGGAAAGTTTTATCAAAAAATTAAAATCTTCCTTTTAACTACAAATAAGGAAAGATATCAAACCTTTCTCTTAATCCTTTGTAGAAAGCTATAAAAGGAAAGATTTTAAAATTTAAAAACTCTCTTTTAAAACCATGACTTCCACAAAAGGAAAGTTTTTAAAATTAAAACACCCGTTTATTTTAATGTGGTCGGCCACCTTGCTTGGGCTCCAAGCTTGGCCGGCCATAAACTTGGCTTCATCCTTTGGCTTGGTCGGCCCAAGCTTGGCTTGGCCGGCCACAATGAGATGGGTAAGAAGCTTGGCTCTAAGTGGATATAAGGCTTTATAAATAAGATGCTACAATAGAGACCGAGAGGAGGAATTGGTTTTAGTCTCCAGATGAGCTTGAGCTTCCCATGTTCGTCCCGAACACCCAACTCAAGTTCATCAATAATAACTCATACCACTAAAGAGTTATTATTGCACTACTGCACCAATCCCATATTACAATATGAGCTCCTTCTTATCATGAGTGCATTAGTCTCCCTGTGTTTAAGATATTGAATGACCACTAATTAAATGAGTTACTAACTACTCACTTAATTAATATCTAGCTCCAAGAATAGTACCACTCAACCTTATTATCATGTCGGACTAAGTCCACCTGCAGGGTTTACATGACAATCCTTATGAGCTCCTCAAGAGGACATCATCAACCTAGATTACTAGGACACAGTTTCAATCTATAATCAACAACACACCATATAAATAATATCATTTCCCAACTCATCGGGCCTATTGATTTAACGAGCTAAATCACACCCTTTGATAAATTAAAGAAATAAATATTAAGTATACATGCTTGTTATTATATCATGATTAAGAGTACGTACTTCCATAATAACAGAGATTTTGTTCTTTTATATAGTCAGTATAAAAAGAAACTACCTCAAATGGTCCTGCTCAATACACTTATAGTGTACTAGTGTAATTTTATAGTCAAGATAAACTAATACCAAATTACACTACAACCTCTCCAATGGTTTGTCCCATTCCATCTTGTTAGTGAGCTACTATTTATAATTTATAAGGAACTGATAACATGATCTTCTGTGTGTCTCCTCACACAATGTTATCTACATTATAAATTAAATGGATAACTACACTTAGCATAAATGTAGACATTTGACCAATGTGATTCTTATTTTAAAATAAATGTTTATACAAAAAGCTAGACTTTTAGTATACACTCTAACAGACCTTGCCTTAGATGTCAAAGATATGTTTGGTTCATTTCTAAAGGTTGCTTTCTCTTATTAGAATTAGAAGATGTGTTATTAATTTTCATTTGTTGCATCGTGGGGTTTATTGGATTTAGAGTATACATATTGCCAACCAATGTACCAGAACAGATAACTTCCCTATTTTTCTTGACAACTACTTTGTCATCAAAAGAAACAAAATATCCATCCATAAAGAGTTTAGAAATTGAAATTAAGTTCTTTCTAAAACTTGGTACATAAAGATAATTTCTCAAAATCAATCTTTTATTCCTATCAAAAGACAAATAAACATCTCCCACTGCAACAGCCACCACTTTTGTAGCATTGCCCATGTGGATGGTAATCTCCCCTTCATGTAGTCGTCGAGTTTCTTGGAACCCTTGCAATGAATTGCAGACATGATCAGTGGCTCCCGTATCTACACACCAGGTACCGCTAGATAATACCACTAAACATGCTTCAACTACTAGAGAACAAGATATACCTCTATTGTTCTCCTTTCTACCAGGACAGTCCACCTTCCAATGTCCAGATTGCTTGCATGTGAAGCACTTGCCTTTTGACTTCTTCACACCTGCTTTCAGTCCCGTCCCTAGAGATCGATTCACTTTCTTTGCTGAACCAACTTGTTTCTTTTTCTTCTTTCTATCTTTCGGTTTAGAAGCAGAAATATTTTCAGCAATGTGAATTTGAGAGGTTTGACGAAATAACCCTTCTGTTGCTTGAAGTTTTGTCAGAAGTTTCGCCAACAAATAAATCCTTTTGTTCATGTTGTAGTTCAAGCGGAACTGCTCAAAACTTTTAGGTAATGTTTGGAGAATGATATTGACCTGGGTTTCCCCATCAATTTCAGCCCCAAGGATTTCTATCTCATTTAAATGAACCATCATTTTGAGGATATGATCCCTTATGGGTGTCCCCTTAGTCATGGTGGTAGTCATCAAGTTTCTCATAGCCTGTTGCCTAGCATCCCGATTCTGGTGTCCGAAGAGTTCCTTGAGATTGTGCATCATGTCATAAGCAGTAGGCATGGCCTGATGTTGATGTTATAATACATGACATAGAAATCAAAATGTAACACCACGCCATCTCATCTGCCCTGACCCATTTCTTATGACACTCAATCTCCTCTTCACTAGAATCACTATTAGGCAAGCTTGAACAGATCTCATAAAGTATGAACTTGTAGCTTTCAGCAGTTAAGACTGTTAGAGTGTATACTAAAAGCCTAGCTTTTGGTATAAACATTTATCTAGAAATAAGAATCACATTGGTCAAATGTTTACATTTATGATAAATGTAGTTGTTCAATTAATTTATATTGTAGATAACATGGTGTGTGGTGTCACACACAGAGGATCATGTTATCAGTACCTTATAAATTATAAACAGTAGCTCACGACCATAATGGAAAGGAACAAACCATTGGAAGGTCGTAGTGTAATTAGGTATTAGTTTATCTTAACTATATAATTACACTAGTACACTTAGAGTGTATTGAGTAGGACCATTAGAGGTCGTTTCTTTTATACTGACTTTATAAAGAAACAAAGACCTCAGTTATTATGGAAGTGTGTGCTCTTAATCCTAATATAATAACAAGCACATATATTTGATATTTATTTCTTTAATTTATCAATGGGTGAGATTTAGTTCGATGAATCAATAAGCCCGATAAGTTGGGAAATGATATCACTTATAGTGTGTGTTGTTGATTATAGAAGGAAACTGTGTCCTAGTGATCTAGGTTGAGAATGTCCCCAAGAGGAGCTCATAAGGATTGTCATGTTAAACCCTGCAGGTGGACTTAGTCCGACATGACGATGATGTTGAGTGGTACTACTCTTGGAGCTAGATATTAATTAAATGAGTTGTCAGTAATTCATTTAATTAGTGGGCATTCTATATCTTAAACACAGGGAGACTAACATACTCATGATAAGAAGGAGCCCATATAGTAATATGTGATTGGTGCGATAGTTCAATAATAGTTCTATAGTGGAATGAATTATTATTGATAAAATTAAGTTGTGTGTTCGGGGCGAGCACGGGATGCTTAATTTTATCGGGAGACCAAAACCAATTCCTCCTCTCGGTCCCTATCGTAGCCTCTTAATTATAGAGTACTATACCCACCTATACCCACCTTTTACCCATCCTATAGGGCCGGCCAAGCTAGCTTGGAGACCAAGCTAGGGCCGGCCATGGGTATGTTCATGGGTGAATTCATGTGGCTGTCCCTATTAAAATAAAAAGGAATTTTAATTTTAAAATTTTTCTTATGTGGATAATATAATTTAAAAGAGAGTTTAAAAATTTAAATTCTTCCTTTTATAAGATTCTACAAAAGATTAAGAGAAGAGTTAAAATCTCTTTCCTTATTTGTAGATTAAAAGGTTGATTTTAATTTTGGTAAAAACTTTCCTTTTAATTATATTCATGATTTAAAAGAAAGTTTGAAAATTAAAAATTCTCTTTTATTAGTTTCTACAAAATATTAATAAAAGATTTAATATCTTTCCTTATTTGTAGATTGAAAGGAGATTTTAATTTTTAGAGATAACTTTCCTTTTTGGAAATTATCCACATGTTTAAAAGAAAGATTTTAATTTATAAATTTCTTTTTATTAACCAATCATGAAGGGATTAAAATTATTGGAGAAATTTTTATAAATTTCTAGAAACAAATTAGGAAGTTTTAATTTTTATTTTAATTAAAACTCTCCTTGTTTTGGGGAGAAGAGTGGCCGGCCATTATAATTTGAAAAGAGAAAATTATTTTAATTAAATAAATTTTCCTTTTCAATGGCAAAAGAATTAAGGAAGTTTTTATTAAATTTTCCTTATTTGCCAAGACCAAGGATTATAAAAGAGGGGTAGAGGAGGCTTCAAGGTGAACGACTCTATTCTATTTTCCTCTCTTTTCTCCTTGGGTGTGGCCGGCCCTTTCTTTCCTCTCCTCTCCTTTGTGTGGCCGAAACCTTCTCATGGTGGAGATAACTTTGGTGGCCGGATCTAAGAAGGAGAAGAAGGAGAGAAAAGAAGCCTCTTTTCTAGCATCCCTTGGAGCATGGTGGTGGTGGCCGAACCTCTTCATCCTAGGAGAAGTTTTGATGGCCGAAACTTGTAAGGAAGAAGAAGGTGCTTGGTGGTTCTCATCTCGGAAGATCGTTGCCCACACAACGTCCGAGGTTAGAAGAGGAATACGGTAGAAGATCAAGAGGTCTTTCTAAAAGGTATAACTAGTAATTTTTGTTTCCGCATCATACTAGTTATTTTTGGAAATAATACTAAATACAAGAGGCATACGATTCTAGAGTTTCGAATTTGTTTTCGATATAGTGTTCTTTTTTTTCTTTCCCTTGTGATTTGATTGTTCTTTTCGGTTAACCTAAAGTTATTTTAGGAAATTAAATATTAGCTTTCTATAAAAGGTTTTGTCTAGTCGGTGGTGGTTGCTCCCATATCCAAGAAGGCCATGTGCCTCGCCATGTCAGTACTGGGAACCAATTATGGAAATTAATATTTAATGAAATTAATAACTTAAGGTGATTTGGGTCGAACGTGTTAAGTTCCGCAGGAGATCCAAGTCAAAACCTAAAAGAACAAATAGATTAAGTTTTGGATCAAACGTGTTAAGTTCCGCAGGCGATCCAAAATTTAATTTAAAAGAACACATGGTAGCTAGGAAAAGGTTCAGACCTTTGTACAAAATTTTTGTACAGTGGAACCTCTAGGTTTTCCGAGTAGCAACCAACAATTGGTATCAGAGCTAGGGTTTTGCCTCTGTGTATTTGGTATTAGTTTAATTATGCACATGTCATACATAATTTAGGCAGGTTAATAGTAGGATGTGCTAACTTTGTGGATGCAGGATCCAACTATTATGGCTTTTAGTTATTATGTGTGTGATTGGACCCTTGGACATGTCAAGGGCATTTATTTGTGTGTGCATGATTGTATTAAAATGCAGAGTTGTATTTAGTTTTATTAGGATTTTATTTTTGATCTAGATACATGTACATTCCTTTTATGGAATATAAGATCAAAATGTAAAATTCTATTTATGTCGCGGATCGAATCTTGCAAAGCGTGGAACCTTCTAAGGACCAGAGGCGCAGCGGAACTAGGAGCAAGATGGATGCGACAGCTAGACCCGGTGGCGGTGGCCAAATATGGCAGCAGCTTGGGATGACAACACACGGAGGACAACTAGAGATAAAAGTCATAATAGTTGAAAATTAGATTTTCTATTTATTGCTTTTATATTGTGCTGTGTGTGCATGTTAGTATACATGACTAGTAGGCTAGCATAGTTAAAATTCCTCGTTTATAAATAACTAAGTGGGAGAGGGATTTTTAAATAAATCCCATGGTCTCCATTACTGGTTTGTAAGTGATGCAAACAAGCTTGCGCGTTGGCTCTAAGTGCCTTCCTCCATAACGGATGAGATTGTTTGTGGATCACTAGAACAGACTTCCATTTTTGGATGACTATAGGAAGTTAATTAAGAGCGTGTGATCTTCCCCAACGGAAGGGGCATAATCTTATTAATGGACTTAGTGTCAAGTAATGGTATACACTTAGACACATCTAATAGTATCCTCCCCATCGGAGTCACTGCTATTATTTGTGTGACCAAATGAAACCAACTATTAATTTGTCATAAAACTAGGTTGACAAGATAATAAAATTAAAGGGTTAAAACCCCTCTTACAAATGATTGATTTTGTATACGTCCACACTAACGTGGCATACAAAATTAACGGTGTTTGAGATAATTTTATTTGTCATAAAGATACGTTGACAAGATAGTTAATGGGTAAAACTCTCCTTTTACAAATGTTGAATTTGTATACGTCCATACTAACGTGGCATGCAAAATTCACGGTGTTTGAGGTGTTGGTGAATTTAAATAATATTGTTTGAGGAATCAATATTTTATTTTAAATTCAAAAAGTTTTGACCAAATATTTGATCAAAGACAGATCAACTATTAATTTTATTCGTCATAAAGTAAAGTTGACGAGATAATAAAATTAATGGATAAAATCTCCTCTTTGATTTTGTATACGTCCACACTATCGTGGCATACAAAATTCATGGGGATTTTAAAGAATTGATCTTGACCAAATATTTTTGTGATTCTTAGGATTTAAAATGTTTGTCAATCCCCTAGTTGTTATACTATAGAAATGACTTAGTAGTCCCAATTGTAATGATTGGAAATAGGACTTGGACATTAAGGTAGATTGTCTTCTTAGAACTAAGAACAATATAGGTGTATTTAATTCATTAGTTGAAACATGTTTAGTGGTGTTATCTACCAGAACCTGGAGTGTAGATACAGATGCCATCAATCATGTCCGTAATTCATTGCAGGGTTCCAGGAAATCCGGCAACTAAATGAAAATTAAAACACCGTCCACATGGGCACTACTGTAAAAATGGTAGCTATTGCAATGGGAGATGTTTATCTTTTGATAAGAATAAAACATGGATTTTTGAGTAATTATCTTTACGCACCAAGTTTAGAAAGAACTAGTTTTCAGTTTCTAAACTATTCAAAGAACTTGATATTCTGCCTCTTTTAATAATAAAGTTGTTATTAAGAAAAAGAGGGAAGTTATCTGTTCTGGTACGTTGGTTGGCAATTTATAAATCCAATAACTCCCACGATGTAACAAATGGAAATTAGTAACACATCTTCTAATTTTAAGAGAAAGCAACCTTCGGAAATGAACCATTAATATCTTTGGCATCTAAGGCTAGGTTATATTAACTTGAGTAGGATTCATTGGTAGCTGATGAACTTTTGGGTTTATTGGTAGTGGAAATCTTTCCAACCTGTGAGTCTTACTTGGAAGAAAAAATAACCAAGAAGCTTTTAAGTTTAAGGGGTATGGAGTCAAAGATATATTGAAATTGGTTCATTCTGATTTGTGTGATCCTATGACTATCCAGACAAGAGGTAGTATTGAATATTTCGTCTATTTTATAGACAACTATTCAAGATACAAATAAATTTACTTAATGTACCGCAAGACTAAGTACTTTGATTAGTTCAAATAGTACAAGGCTGATGCGGAGAAATGTTAAAGTAAAAGTCACTATGGTTAGAACATAGTGGCAAGTACCTCTTGGGAGAATTTAGGAGTCACTTATCAGAAGTAGGGATTCAATTCCACCTGGTACACCCCAACAGAATGGTGTAGAAAAAGGAAGGTATATGACTCTTATGGAAATAAGTAGATTGATGAGTTATTTAGAATATTACCAAAATCATTTTTAGGATATACTCTGGAAACGGAAGTGAATATAGTACCTTCCAAAGTCAGAACTCTCTACTCATATAGAATTGCTGAATAGGCGTAAGCCTATTTCGAAGCATATTCGGATTCGGGTAGTCCAGCACATATGCTGACGAGAGACAATGATAAGTTGGACAGGAATTCACTTGTTTGTGGGTTATCCTAGAGAAATGAAAGTAGGTTTATAGTCTTAAAAATCAGAAGGACATTGTTAGCATCAATGACCGATTTTAGAAAAGGACTATGTAATAAACCACGTGCCCATAAGAAAATTTGTTCTTAAGAAAATAATAAAAGACATGTCTAATCTAGTACCAATTGTACAAGATGAGATACCACAAGGAAACTGTAACACGTATCACAAATGATACACAATTGCAGAAAGTGCCTTGTCGTAGTGGGAGGGTTGTTAGGCAACCTAAAAAGATTCATGTTTTGGGAGAGTTTTTGGACTCGATCCCTGGAGGACATGAACCTGATCTCCGGACATATGACGAAGCACTCCAAGATAAAGATGCAATATCTTGGCAAAGAGTAATGAATAACAGAATTAGAATATATGTATTCTAATAAAATATGGAAGCTTGTAGAACCACCAAATGGTGTAAAAGCCTTTGGGTATAAAAAGGTCTATAATAGGAAAAGAGGGATAGACAGGAAGGTAGAAACTTTCAAAGCAAGGCTAGATGAAAAAGGAAACTTTTTCACTGGTAGCCATGCTTAAGTCTATCCGGATACTTTTATCTATTTGGTAAGTGGATGTCAAGACAACATTCCTTAATGGAAGTCTTGAAGAAAGCATCCATATAAAACAACCAGAATGGTTCATTGCAAAGGGCTAAGAGTATCTTGTGTGCAAGCTCAATCAGTCTATGGACTGATGCAAAGCTTCAAGGTCTTGGAACATCCAGTTTATCAAAGTAATCCAGACCTATGGATTTATTGAGTAAACGGATAAGTCTTGTGTATACAAAAGGTGTGATGGAAACGTGGTGGTATTTCTTGTACTATACGTAGATAACATTTTTGGTAGTTGGAAACAATATTAAAATGTTGTCAGAAGTAAGGGTATGGTAGTCCAAATAATTCGATATAAAGGACTTGGGAGAATGTATATATTTTTGAGATCAAAGGATCGCAAGAAAAATATACTTATCCTAAGCTTGATACATCAGAAAAATCCTTGCTCGTTTTAAGCATGCAAAACTCCTAGAAAGGTTTCTTACCTTTTAAGCATGGAGTGTCTTTATCTAAAGAGATGTCTCCGATGACATCAAAGGAGATTGAGGACATGTAGGCAGTTCTTTATGCTTCGGCAGTTAGACAACCTAATGTATGTTATGCACGAGATCAGAAATCTGTTTTGTCAAGGGCATAGTTAGCAGATATCAAAGTAACCCTAGACAAGGACATTGGACTGCAGTAAAGCATATATTAAAGTACCTTAGAGGAACTAGAGATTATATGCTAGCTTACAAGGCAGTTAATTTAGTCCCTGTGGGTTGCATGGATTTTGACTTCCAATCGGATAGGGACAATAATAAGTCAACCTCGGGGTTTTGTGTTTACTTTAGGAGGTAAAGTCATAACTATGGAAGAGTGATAAGCATAGGTATTTTTCTGGACTCCACCATAGAAGCTGAGTATATGGCAAGCCTCTGAGATAGCCATAAAAGCTGAATGACTCAATAACCTCAAGATAGACTTAGATATGATTTCTGGTTTGTCCAAAGATTATTACAATTTATTGTAATAACATTGGTGCAGTAGCAAACTTGAAGAAACCATAAGTCTATAAAGTAAGAAAACACAATAGAGGGCAAGTACCACCCAATACGAGAAATCGTATAAACGAGGAGAAGTTGTTGCCGCCTAGATTACATCAGATGATAACCTAAGGTCCTTAAGGCAAGAGCTTTTTGAAAGGCATGGGAATCAGATGTATGGCAGCAGATATGGCAGCTTAGTCTTTTAGTATAAGTGGGAGATTGTTAGAGTGTATACTAAAAGCCTAGCTTTTGGTATAAACATTTATCTAGAAATAAGAATCACATTGGTCAAATGTTTACATTTATGATAAATGTAGTTGTTCAATTAATTTATATTGTAGATAACATGGTGTGTGGTGTCACACACAGAGGATCATGTTATCAGTACCTTATAAATTATAAACAGTAGCTCACGACCATAATGGAAAGGAACAAACCATTGGAAGGTCGTAGTGTAATTAGGTATTAGTTTATCTTAACTATATAATTACACTAGTACACTTAGAGTGTATTGAGTAGGACCATTAGAGGTTGTTTCTTTTATACTGACTTTATAAAGAAACAAAGACCTCAGTTATTATGGAAGTGTGTGCTCTTAATCCTAATATAATAACAAGCACATATATTTGATATTTATTTCTTTAATTTATCAATGGGTGAGATTTAGTTCGATGAATCAATAAGCCCGATAAGTTGGGAAATGATATCACTTATAGTGTGTGTTGTTGATTATAGAAGGAAACTGTGTCCTAGTGATCTAGGTTGAGAATGTCCCCAAGAGGAGCTCATAAGGATTGTCATGTTAAACCCTGCAGGTGGACTTAGTCCGACATGACGATGAAGTTGAGTGGTACTACTCTTGGAGCTAGATATTAATTACGTGAGTTGTCAGTAACTTACTTAATTAGTGGACATTTGTTATCTTAAACACAGGGAGACTAACACACTCATGATAAGAAGGAGCCCAAAATGTAATTTGAGATTGGTGCGGTAGTTCAATAATAGTTCTATAGTGGAATGAATTATTATTGATAAAATTAAGTTGTGTGTTCGGGGCGAGCACGGGATGCTTAATTTTATCGGGAGACCAAAACCAATTCCTCCTCTCGGTCCCTATCGTAGCCTCTTAATTATAGAGTACTATACCCACCTATACCCACCTTCTTACCCATCCTATAGGGGCCGGCCAAGCTAGCTTGGAGACCAAGCTAGGGCCGGCCATGGGTATGTTCATGGGTGAATTCATGTGGCCGTCCCTATTAAAATAAAAATGAATTTTAATTTTAAAATTTTTCTTATGTGGATAATATAATTTAAAAGAGAGTTTAAAAATTTAAATTCTTCCTTTTATAAGATTCTACAAAAGATTAAGAGAAGAGTTAAAATCTCTTTCCTTATTTGTAGATTAAAAGGTTGATTTTAATTTTGGTAAAAACTTTCCTTTTAATTATATTCATGATTTAAAAGAAAGTTTGAAAATTAAAAATTCTCTTTTATTAGTTTCTACAAAATATTAATAAAAGATTTAATATCTTTCCTTATTTGTAGATTGAAAGGAGATTTTAATTTTTAGAGATAACTTTCCTTTTTGGAAATTATCCACATGTTTAAAAGAAAGATTTTAATTTATAAATTTCTTTTTATTAATAGTTGGTTTTTCTTCGGTCACACAAATAATAGCAGTGACTCCGATGGGGAGGATACTATTAAATGCGCCTAAGTGTATACCATTACTTGATACTTAGTCCATTAAATAGGATTGTGCCCCTTCAGATGGAGAAGATCACACAAACCTAAATAATTTTCTATAATCATCCATAAAGGAAGTTTGATCTAGTGATCCATAAACAAACTCATCCGATGTGGAGGAAGGCACTCAGAGCCAATGCGTAAGTTTGAATACATCACTTACAAACCAGTAATGGAGACCGTGGAATTTAAATAATTCCTCTCCCACTTAGTTATTTAAAACGAGGAATTTTAAGATGCATACACACACAACACATCAGCATAAAAGACAATAAATATGAAAAATAATTTTCCAACTATTATGGCCTCATCCATAGCTGTCCTCTGTGTGCCACCAGCCCTAGCTGCCGCCAACGGGTCATGTTTGTAGGACCATTGCGGCCAGCTTGGAGGGGGTTGTTGGATAGCCCTGTAAAATAAAAAACAAAACAACCCTTCCTCGAACTCTTTAAGCTAACACTTGTATATATAAAGTAAGCCGATAAATTAAAATCATAAAGAAAAAGCGAGGCACCGATATTTGACTTGGTTATAACCGATGTGGTTGTTAATCCAAGGAAGATTAAGCTCACTAAAAACTCCTTCAGGCGGAGAAGCCTAGTACAACGTTGAAGCGCAGAAAACAGAAGCTCAACTCTAGACTAAAGCTTACAAGCGTTGGAATTATAATTCAGAGTTCGTTGAAAAGCTTTTGGACCAAGGCTATATTTATAGCCTTGGTCGGGGCACCCCGAAGGGGTTCCGAGCGCCCTGGGGGGATAAACTTTATCCCCCAACGATCAGATCGAGTCAAATCTCAATCCTGGTCAAAAGTTTGGTCTGGGCACTCGGAAGGGTTCCGGGCGCCCCGGAGCCCAAAGTCAAAAGATGTTGACTTTTTCGTCCGGGACCTCTTCTCTGGTTTACTCCCGCCTCGGTCCGGTTCTTCTCCTCCGAATCCGCTCGCTTGGGTGATCTCTGCCATCCGGAAAAGGGCTCACCCGAACCCAAGTTCCGGTCTTCTCGAGCAGTCTTCCGCTCCGGCTTCTCATCCCTCGGAATCGCCGCGTGTTTCCTTCTCGTCCACCAGCGTACTCATCCGCAATCTTCGTCCCTCGGTCGCACCCCGTGCCGACCTTCTCGCTAGCTGTATCTCTTGCTCCCCAAGCAATCTTTCGCTCCGGCTTTCATCCCTCGGAACCACCGCACGCTTCCTTCTCGTCCACCGGGGTACTCTTCAGCAGCACCTCGTCCCTCGGACGCACCGCGTGCCGTCCTTCTCGCTAGCTGCGTCTTCCGCTCGAGTACCTGCGCTCCTAAGCTCCTGCACACTTAGACACAAGGTTAAAACAACACAGGACCTAACTTAACTTGTTGATCACACCAAAATAACCTTGGGGTTCCAACAATCTCCCCCTTTTTGATGTAATCAACCCAAGTTAAGGTAGGGATAAAATAGATATGAAAATTAAACAATTTATTTTACAATAACGTGCAACAAGATAGAAATATTAAATTTAAAAAAAAAATCTAATTTTCAATTTTTAATTTTCTACCTCCCCCTAAACTTATACTTTTTCTTCTCCCCCTTTGATCACATAAAAAATTGGGGTTGCAAGAAAAATCTAAGGGTTGACACTTAGAAAATTTATAAAGATCTATTTCAATGATTTTCTGGAAAATATTTCTAAGTCAAGGAAAATTTCTAAAAAAATTTCTAAGTCATTAAGAACTTTTAGAAAATTTTACAATAATTTTCACAAAAGCAATCTCAAAATATCAGAGAAAATTTCTAAGTTAAAAATAACTTTTGGAAAATTTCTAAGTTTTCGTCATGAAAATTAAGAGTTTTCTCAGTAGAAAACTTTATGCATAAAAAAAAATTTCTATGCTTTTATTTTTAATTTTATTTAATTTTATGCTTTTATCAGAAAGTTTTAAATTTCTATTTTAATTTATCATATCTTCTTAAATCATACTTTTTCATATTTAAAGCAACCATGATTAAACATGCAAAGATTTGTATCATGTTAATCTCTATTTCACAATAATATTTTGATAATCTAAATTCTAATTTGATAAAGTTTTTCGACAACATATCCAATTTGCAAAATTTGTTCGACAAAATATTTTATAATTTGCAAAAATATTTTGACGACATAAATTTTAATTTGAACAAATCTGTTGATAATCTGAAAAACTCTTTCGATAATATCTCTAATTTACAAAATTCTTTCGAAAAAATATTTCGTATTTTACAAAATTTATTCGTCAGAAGATTTTCTAATTCAAAAAATTCTTTCGACGATTCAATTTTTAATTCGTAAAATTCTTTCGGCGACATTTTGATTGATTTAACTAATTGTTCAGAAGTTGGAGTCCATACCTGACTTACCTTTTCGGCCGTTGGTTCTCCTCCTGTCGAGTTGTTTTCTTCCAACGTTACTCCCCCTTTATTGATGCTCTCGATGTTTATTAAGGAAGAGCTGATTGTGTCTTCTGGTAGATGCTTGGTGGTGAGAGATGTTTCGGCAATTTCCTTTGTCTCTGACTCTTCTGTCGGTGACTCGATGTCTATTGAGGAGTTGGATTCGACTGCAGGTGATTCTTCGTAAAGCTTCAAGAACCTTTCCCAAAGTTCCTTTGCACTTTTGTATGTTCCGACTCTGTCGAGATCCTTAGCAGGTAACACGCTCAAAAGACTGGATTCAGCCTTACCATTTGCCATGAATTTGTCGCGCTGCTCGTCAGTCCATTGATGCTCCTTAAGTTCTTCTCCTTCTTCGCTTTTGGGCATTATAAAACCATACTTCATTATTAATAACATATGGAAATTAGTTTTAAAGTAAACCTCCATTCGTCTCTTCCACAATGCGAACTCCCCCTCGAATGTTGGTGGATAGATGTTAGCTCCGGCCATATCATTCTTCGATCGGCGGTTAGTCCTCCTGAAGCTCCTCGACTCTGATACCACTTGTAGGGCCGTTGCGGCCGGCTAGGAGGGGGTTGTTGGATAGCCCTGTAAAATAAAAAACAAAACAACCCTTCCTCGAACTCTTTAAGCTAACACTTGTATATATAAAGTAAGCCGATAAATTAAAAGCATAAAGAAAAAGTGAGGCACCGGTATTTGACTTGGTTACAACCGATATGGTTGTTAATCCAAGGAAGATTAAGCTCACTAAAAACTCCTTTAGGCGGAGAAGCCTCGTACAACGTTGAAGCGCAGAAAACAGAAGCTCAACTCTAGACTAAAGCTTACAAGCATTGGAATTACAATTCAGGGTTCGTTGAAAAGCTTCTGGACCAAGGCTATATTTATAGCCTTGGTTGGGGTGCCCCGAATGGGTTCCGAGCGCCCTGGGGGGATAAATTTTATCCCCCAATGATCAGATCGAGTCAAATCTCGATCCTGGTCAAAAGTCTTGTCCGGGCGCCCGGAAGGGTTTCGGGCGCCCCGGAGGGCTCCGGGCGCCCCGGACTGCTCCGGGCGCCCCAGAGGCCAAAGTCAACAGATGTTGACTTTTTCGTCCGGGACCTCTTCTCTGGTTCAGTCCCGCCTCGGTCCGGTTCTTCTCCTCCGGATCCGCTCGCTTGGGTGATCTCTGCCATCCGGAAAAGGGCTCACCCGAACCCAAGTTCCGGTCTTCTCGAGCAGCCTTCCGCTCTGGCTTCTCGTCCCTCGAAATCGCTGCGTGTTTGCTTCTCGTCCACCAGCGTAGTCATCCGCAATCTTCATCCCTCGGTCGCACCCCGTGCCGACCTTCTCGCTAGCTGCGTCTCTTGCTCCCCGAGCAATCTTCCGCTCCGGTTTTCGTCCCTCGGAACCACCGCACGCTTCCTTCTCGTCCACCGGGGTACTCTTCCATAGCACCTCGTCCCTCGGATGCACCGCCTGTCGTCCTTCTCGCTAGCTGCGTCTTCCGCTCGAGTACCTGTGCTTCTAAGCTCCTGCACACTTAGACACAAGGTTAAAACAATACAGGACCTAACTTAACTTGTTGATCACACCAAAACAACCTTGGGGTTCCAACAATGTTATCGCGTCTATCTTTCTTCCTTTTCCGCTACGCCTTTGGTCCTCAAATAGCACCACGCCTCGTAAGGATACGATCCGCGACAAAAATAAAATTTTACATTTATCGATCCTATATTCCACAAGGGAATGTACATGTAATCTAAATCGAACAAAATGTAAAATCCTAAAACTAATACAACTCCTGCTGTATTTAATAATTACAGTAATGCACACACATAAAATGCCCTTGACATGCTTGAGGGTCCAATCACACACAAACACAATAGGGCCATAATAGTTGGAACTAGGATGCCTGCAACCACAGAGTTAATCTATTTGCATATCCTACTATTATCATGCCTAAATTTATGTATGAAAAGTGCACAATTTAACTGAAAATCAAACACACAGAGGCAGGAAACTAGCTCTGATACCAATTGTTGGATGCTACTCAGAATTCTGTTATGCTTCCCCTGTATAAAAATTTGTACAAGCACAGAACTTTCCTAACAACCTATGTGTTCCTCATGAGTTAAACTTGAATTGGAAATGGAACTTAACATTTTTACTTCAAGTTCAACTCATGTGTTTTTCAGAAGTTAAAACTTAGATTGCAAACGATACTTAACATTATTAATCTAAGTTCATCCCATGTTACAGAAGTTAATTAAATATCTATTTCAAGGATTGACTTCTAGGTTAAATATGGTGAGACATTCGGCCTTCTTGGGTATGAGATCATCCACCACTTCCTAGGCAAAGCCTTTCATAGAAATTGGATATTTAAACTTCTTACAGTAACCCTAGGTTTAACTACAGAGAACTCAATAGAAGCACAAGATCAAAACACTAAATCGAAACACAAAATTGAAACACGAAATCGCTAGCCTCTTATGTTGGTATTTCAAGATCCATACAAAAAAAAAAAACTAGTTTCGCTGTGGAATTAAGAACTAGTTATACCTTTCTTTGTAACTTAAAGACCTCTTG
Organism: Zingiber officinale; assembly: GCF_018446385.1. Classification (NCBI taxonomy): domain Eukaryota; kingdom Viridiplantae; phylum Streptophyta; class Magnoliopsida; order Zingiberales; family Zingiberaceae; genus Zingiber; species Zingiber officinale. The sequence goes on along the minus strand of NC_056004.1, from coordinate 34,135,107 downwards.
ATCTTCTGCTGTATTCCTCTTCTCCTCTTGGATGTCGTGTGGGCGACAACCAAGATAAAATCCACCCAAACAACTTCTTCTCCTCCAAGAAATTTAGCCACCAAGGGAAACCAAAATAGGAAACTTCCTTCTCTTCTTCTTCCTCTCCAAGCAACCGACCACAAGAAAATTCCACTTGATGTGCCGCCGACCCTAAGGAAGAAAACAAGAAAAAGAAGGGAAAAAGAGAGAGTGTCAACCACCAAGGAATAGAATAGGAAGAGGAAGAGCCAACCCTTATGGAGCAAGAGAATTAAGAGATGTGTGTCTTCCATAAGGCACCCTCTACCTCTCTTTTATAATTCTTGGTCATGGCAAAAAAAGAAAATTTTAATAACAATTAAAATATCTCTCTTTTAAATTTCCTATTGTGATGGTTACAAAAGGAAAGTTTTAAAAATTAATCTCTCTCTTTTAAACATTGTAGATGATTACAAAAAAGTAAAGATTAAAATTAAAACTTTTCTTTTAAATCATAGTTACAAAAAAGGAAAGTTTTATCGAAATTAAAATCTCTCTTTTAAACATTACAAATAAGGAAAGATTTTAACAAAATTAAAATCTCTCTTTTAATCCTTTGTAGATAGATATAAAAGGAAAGATTTTAAAATTTAAAACTCTCTTTTAAAACCATGTGGATGACTATAAAAGGAAAGATTTTAATAAAAATAAAATCCCCTTTTAATCCTAGTGGTCGGCCACTTCTTGGGCTCCAAGCTAATGCTTGGCCGACCCCCTTGCACCAAGCAAAGATGTGTCCAGCCCATTATTTGGGTAAGAAGTAGACTTGGTGGATATAAGGCTTTATAGAGGCTACAACAGGGACCGAGAGGAGGAATTGATTTTGGCCTTCTGATGAGCTTGAGCTTCCTGTGTTCGCCTCGAACACCCAACTCAAGTTCATCAATAATAACTCATACCACTAAAGAGTTATTATTGAACTACCGCACCAATCCCGTATTACATTATGAGCTCCTTCTTATCATGAGTACATTAGTCTCCCTGTGTTTAAGATATCGAATGCCCATTAATTAAATGAGTTACTGACAACTCACTTAATTAATATCTAGCTCCAAGAGTAGTACCACTCAATTTCATTGTCATGTCGGAACTAAGTCCACCTGCAGGGTTTACATGGCAATCCTTATGAGCTCCTCAAGGGGGCATCATCAACCTAGATAACTAGGACACAGTTTCCTTCTATAATTAACAACACACCATATAAATAATATTATTTCCCAACTTATCGATCCTATTGATTTAACGAATAAATCTGACTCATTGATAAATTAAAGAAATAAATACTAAGTATATGTGCTTGTTATTATATCGGGATTAAGAGTACACACATCCATAATAACAGAGGTTATGTTCTTTTATGCAGTCAGTATAAAAGGAACAACCTCAAATGGTCTTACTCAATACACACATAGTGTACTAATGTAATTTTATAGTCAAGATAAACTAATACCAAATTACACTACAACCATTCCAATGGTTTGCCCCAATCCATCTTGGTTGTGAGCTACTATTTATAATTTATATAGAACTGATAACATGATCTTCTGTGTGACACCATGCACCATGTTATTTACAATATAAATTAAATGGATAACTACATTTAACATAAATGTAGACATTTGATCAATATGATTCTTATTACAGAATAAATGTTCTTTCAATAAATGTTCATACAAAAAACTAGGATTTTAGTAAACATTCTAATAGGTTAAGGTAAGCAATTGGAATGGAGCGATGGGGAGGTCGTGTCCCAAGAAGGGACAAACCCTAGGCCAGTAATCTAACTAAAGAAACTGGGAGGTTTTCAAGTTGAGATCAAGATATGTCTTACTGTCTTTTCTTACTTGTGCATTATTCATACTGTGCTAACTCTATTTTATAGGAATATTATTGTTATATCGAATTAACTTTATTTTGTAGAAATTGAAGAGATTAGTCTACTTAACAGAAGGTTCGGTCAACCAAACCTAGCTGATATGTCAGGTTCAGATCACGTAGAGCGGACTTGAAAGTCAGGCGGATCAGTCAACCGAACCCAAGGATCAGTTAACCAAACCTAATTTGGAAACACATTTGGCAAATTCCATCTTGGCAAAACTTGGAAATAAGAGGGATCAATCGACCAATCAAGGTGATCAGTTGATCGATCAATTAATGCTCATAATGACACGAAGATAGGATCTTGATAAAGAAGGAAAGCTGGTGGATCAGCCGACTAATAGGGAGATCGGTCGATTGAACGACTTTTCGATCGACCGAACCTAGCTTATAAAAGAACCTCGAGATCTGAGCCGAAGAGACAACTTTCTCCGTATAACTTGTTGCTTGTACTTCTACTGTTTTGCGCCTCAAACTTCACGTGCTAACTGCTACACCGAGAAGTACTAACGAGCTTCAACATTTATTCTTTATATGTATACTTTACATTCTTGTTTGCATTATTTACAAGAAGGTAATAGTGTGTTACTATCATTCTTTTTCATTGTATGAATTGTCTAATAGTTGTAGGACCGTTGCGGCCGGCTATGAGGGGGTTGTTGGATATCCTGCTAACAAAAAAAGAAAAACAAACCCTCCTATAACTCTTTAAGCTAACACTTGCATAAATAAACTAAGTAGTAAATTAAAAGCATAAAGAAAAGACGAGGCAAAAGTATTTACTTGGTTACAACCGATGTGGTTGTTAATCCAAGGAAGATTAAGCTCAATAAAAACTCCTTCGGGCGGAGAAGCCTCGTACAGCAATGTAGCGCAGAAAACAGAAGCTTAGACTAAAAGAGAGCGTGCAAGCACTGGATTTACAATCAGTGAGTTCGTTAAAAAGCTTCTGGACCAAGGCTATATTTATAGCCTTGGTCGGGGCGCCTGGAAGGGTTTCGGGCGCCCTGGGGGGGATAAAACTTATCCCCCAACGTTCAGATCGAGTCAAAACTTGATCTGGTCAATTTTACTGCTCAGGGCGCCCCGGAGGTTTCCGGGCGCCCCGGAGGGCTCCGGGCGCCCCGGACTTCTTCTCTGGTTCAGTCCCGCCTCGGTCCGGTTCTTCTCCTCCGAATCCGCTCGCTTGGGTGATCTCTGCCATCCGGAAAAGGGCTCACCCGAATCCAACTTCCGGTCTTCTCGAGCAGCCTTCCGCTCCGGCTTCTCGTCCCTCTGAATCGCTGCGTGTTTCCTTCTCATCCACCAGCGTACTCATCCATAGCACCTCGTCCCCCTGCCGACCTTCTCGCTAGCTGCGTCTCTTGCTCCCGAGCAATCTTCGCTCGGCTCGTCCCTCGGAACCACCGCACGCTTCCTTCTCGTCCCCCGGATACTCTTACCGAGCCCGTCACTCGCTCTTGTCGTCCTTCTCGCTAGCTGCGTCTTCCGCTCGAGTACCTGTGCTCCTAAGCTCCTGCACACTTAGACACAAGGTTAAAACAACGTAGGACCTAACTTAACTTGTTGATCACACCAAAACAACCTTGGGGTTCCAACAATCTCCCCCTTTTTGTTGTGATCAACCCAAGTTAAGCTAGGGTTACAAATAGACATAGAATTAAAACAAGTTATTGCAATAATGTGCAACAAGATAGAAAAAATTAAATATCAAAAAAAAAATTTTAATTTTCAATTTGTACCTCCCCCTAGACTTATACTTTCCTTCTCCCCCTTTGATCATAAAAAAAAAGGGGTTCAAAGCAAGATCTAAAGGTTAATATAATGAAAGTATATATCAATGATTTTCAAGGAAAATATTTCCAAGTCAAGGAAAAATTTCTAAGTCAAGAAATAACTTTTAAAAAAAACTTCTAAGTATTCGTCATCAATAATTAAAAACTTTCTAAGCCAAAAAATTTATGCAAGAAAATTTAAGAGAATTGATAACATTAAAAGAAATTTTCTATGCATTTATTTATTTTATATATTCTAATGCTTTTAGCAGAAAATTTTAAATTTCCATTTTAATTTATCATAATTTCTTAACTTTGAAGCAAGAAATTTTGAGCATGTAGAAATTTGTGGAAATTGTAACATGTCATTTTCTATTGTATTTTGAATTCCTAATTTGCAAAGATATTTCGATAATATAAACTTGAAAAAGTTTTTCAACAATACTTCTGATTTGCAAACTTCGTTCGAAAAAATATTTTGTAATTTGCAAAAGTATTTTGACAACATAAATTTGTAACAATCTGTGGATAATAGATTTACTACTCCGAAAAACTTTTTCGATAATATCTCTAATTTGAAAACTTTGTTTGAAACAATATTTCATAATTTGCAAGATTCTTTTGTCAAATCATTTTGCGATCCGAAAAACTCTTTCAACAAGATAATTTGTACTTCGGAAAAATTTTTAGATCTGGAAAAAGTTTTCGAAAAATTACTTTGTGATTCGCAAGAATCTTTTGTCAAAACATTTTGTAATTCGAAATTTTTTTTCGATGTTTCAATTTTTGATTCGTAAAAATCTTCAGGTAATTTGATTAATTGAACCAGTTGTTCAGAGGTTCGAGTCCATACCTTACTTACCTCGTCGGCCGTTGGTTTGTTGGGATCGTTCGTACTCGGCTAGAGAGGGGGGGTGTGAATAGCCGCCCCAAATCACTCGTTTCTTCCTACAATTCGTTAGCGCAGCGGAAAAATAAACTAGAAATGAAAGGAAGAATATAAACCTTAACACAGCGATGTAACGAGGTTCGGAGATTAGGGCTCCTACTCCTCGGCGTGTCCGTAAGGTGGACGAGTCCAGTCAATCCGTCAGTGGATGAGTCCCCGGAGAACCGGCTAATACAATCTCCTTCTGGGTGGAGAAACCTCGCCACAACACACTCTTGCAACAGCAAGTAAGGAGAGTACAGAAATACAAGGAAAGATAGCAAGAAATACAACAGTAAGAAAGCTCTTGCTTGCCTTCTCTTCGACTGGAAGAAGCAGCAGCTCCAAGCGCCTACAACAGCAGGTGACCCAGCCAAAAGGAAGCTCACGCGAAGCTTCAACGCTTCAAGAACTCAGCAGAGCTCAGCAGCAGAAAGAAGAAGAAGGTTCGAAGAAGAAGTTCTGTAGAGTCGCTCGAATCCTTATATAACCTGCGAACCTGCAAGCCAAAAAGCCAGAAACACAGGAGCCAAAAATAGCCTAGCCGTTGTCTCTCAACGGCTAGGGCCAGACCGATCAGGCATCGCCCTGATCGGTCTGGAGCTATCCTGATCGGTCCGAGAGACCGATCAGGCCCCAGTCTGATCGGTCCCCGGACCGATCCCACCTCTCTTACAGAGAGGTGGCTGCGTCTCTGATCGGTCGTGGAGACCGATCAGGCTTCATGCTGATCGGTCCCCAGACCGATCAGTAAGCTCACAGAACTGTGCTTTGCCTTCTGTTTGTTATCTGATCGGTCACCAGACCGATCAGATATACAAACGTATCACTGGATCGGTCTGCAGACCGATCCAGAGCTTGGTTTTTGCCCAAACCAAGTCCCAAGTCTCCCAAACCAACATCCGGTCAACCTTGACCCGTTGGTACATTATGCCTAGCATCCAGTCACTCCCTTGACCTGCTAGCACTCCCTGCTAAGTGTCCGGTCAATCCCTTTGACCCACTTAGACTTTTCCACACCAGATGTCCGATCATCCCTGATCCATCTGGATTTTCCCTTGCCTGGCTTCACTCACCCGGACTTTCACCTGGCTTCACTCACCAGGATTTCCACACTGCCTCACCAGGCCTTTCCACACTGCCTAACATCCCAGTTAGGACTTTCTCACTGCCTGGCTTCACTCACCAGGACTTTCCACCTGCCTAACATCCCAGTTAGGACTTTCTCACTGCCTGGCTTCACTCACCAGGACTTTCCAACTGCCTAACATCCCAGTTAGGACTTTCCCACTGCCTGGCTTCCCTCACCAGGACTTTCCAACAGCTCCCTGCTTGGCCTTTTCCGTGCCAAGTCTCCATACTTGGACTTTTCCAGTGCCAAGTCTCCATACTTGGACTTTTCCCGTGCCAAGTCTCCATACTTGGACTTTTCGCGTGCCAAGCTCCCTGCTTGGACTTTTCCAGTGCCAAGTCTCCATACTTGGACTTTTCTTAGTGCCAAGCTCCCTGCTTGGACTTTTCCAGTGCCAAGTCTCCATACTTGGACTTTTTCCCGAATCAGGTCAACCAGGTCAACCTTGACCTACGGTTGCCCCAATAATCTCCTAAACATCTATTCTTGTCCCATATCAAGAATACAACTCTTCCACGAGTGTCAAACATCAACATGCAACTCAACTAGGTCAACCTTGACCTAAGGTTGCACCGACAATCTTCCCAAGTCAAACATCAAAATACAACTCGAGTCAAGTCACCTCGAGTCGGGTCAACCAGGTCAACCTTGACCTAAGGTTGCACCAACAATCTCCCTCTTTTTGATGTTTGACAAAACCCATAATCAAGTTAGGTTAACCCGATAACCTAACTTAGGTTTTCCAACCATCTTCCAATGTCCAATGTTCTTTCCTTGAACATTCTCCGGACATTCTCCCCTTAGGTTAACCCGATAACCTAACTTGGGTTCTCCAATAATTCTCCCCCTTTTTGACACACATCAAAAAGAATTCCAATGTTCTTCCTTGAACATTCCTTGACATTCTTCCCCTAGCTTAGGTTAACCCGATAACCTAACTTGGGTTCTCCAATAATTCTCCAATGAACACTCTCCCCTTTTTGACACACATCAAAAAGAAAAAAAGATATCAAGGTCAAGAGTTTCTTCCTAATGAAAGTCCCATACCTTTCATTGAAACTCTTAATTTCCCCCTAGATACTAAACTCAACAATCAACTTAGTGATAATCCCATATCACTAATCCTCAAAAGTCTTAAGGAGTAAAAAGTCCCCCTAAAAGTCAACTCCCCCTTGACTAATAGGTAAAACTCTCCCTAAAGATCAACTCCCCCTTGACCATTGCACCAACAATGTCTTGGAGAGTTTCAAACCTTTAGAAACCCGAAACTCAACTCCCACAGCTGAAATTTCAGACCACAGTCGAAATTCAGCAAGTTCAGCACACCTGATCGGTCACCGGACCGATCAGGACCCCTCTGGATCGGTCCCCAGACCGATCCAGCCTTCCCTGGATCGGTCCAGTGACCGATCCAGCCTTGGATCAGGCGGTTTCTGATTTCTTCTCTCCCGAAATTCAGAAACTCACAACAAATTCCAGAAAATTCGAAAAATTGTGAAATTTTGAGGATACATTCCTCATACCATATTCTATCAAGGAAAAATAGTTTTCTATGAAAATAGTTTCCATTTTCAAATCTTGATACAAAGTTCAAAAACTTTGAAATAGTTCAAGTTTAACTCAACTTTGTATCACAATGTTCAATGATGAATGCAATCACTAGGAAGGCTTCATCAAGGTTTTTCAAAATAATTTTAAAATGCTTTTAAGACCATTTGAATTTAGGACCATAATCTTAGGGCTAGATGTACATGACTTGTACACAAGCTTTCCCTATGATCCTTAATTTCTTAAATTAGGGTCATCTAGGTACAAGGACTATGCACCTTGATCCTAACTCATGATCCTAATATCTCACACACATCTAAGGTGTATCAAACCACATTCAAGTCAATTTGATGTGAGATATGGATTAAGGTCAACTTAGGCTAAGTTCTCATGCATTTTCTAAACACCAATTTGATCTCAATATCAAATTATATGTTTGTCCTTAAATCAATTTCATTGATTATAATGCAAGAGATGATGACATGGCATATAATGATATCATAAGTAAAAATATGTGCCAATGTCATGATGTCATGGCATAAAGTTTGAAAACTTAAATAAAGCATGACATATAAACTAGCCTAAGCATTATCATGACATTTCAAATGATAATAAACTAAATATGATGTCATGGCATGGCATATGGCAACCAATCATGGCAAGTTAGCACAAATAAAATACCTAAATTCCCTATCTAAGTATCCTTAGCCTTAGCTAACTTAAAATCTAACCCTAGATTGCCCATATATCCCTAAGAGAAAACCAAAATCCCAATTATGGTATTTCTCTAGGTTTTCTTGAATTGTGCCAAATAAGATTAAAATCGATATTTTTCAAATATGGCACAATTTACTCTTCAAGGAGTAAATAATAATTCTTTTTCATTTTCAAAGGTTATCAAAACCTTAAAAATGCTCCTTGAGTGTCAATTTCATCAAAGTTGGGTTAACTACCTTTCTAATTGGAGTTGACACTCTCTAACCCATCTATGGGATAGAGAAGATGCTCCTAGGAACCCAATACCTATTAGAGCTCATTGGGTTCACTAAATATTCACTAGGGATGACTTCCCTAGCAACCCTCCTAATGACCCTCTTAGGCTTTGAAGCCTTGGTCATTTGGGACTCATCAAGATCAACTCTAGGGGTGACTCCCCTTGTGACCTTGGTGGTGGTCTTCCTAGCCCTAGGTTTTGTTCCATAATCGAATGGAACACTATAATAAGTGGGCTTGACCACTTGGGACTTAGGTTTGTGACCCAAACCTTTCTTGTCCTTGGACTTGGGTTTTTGACTCTTAAACCCTAGAGATGACTTCTCCATGTTTTTAAGAGCCTTTTCTAAATTATCAAGTCTTGACCTCAAGACTTGATTTTCCCTCTCTAATACCTCAAGTGTTAACTTGTCATTTTCTCTTGAGATATTCCTAGGCATGTGTCTAGTCTTCTTGGGATTTCTACCTAGGTTTTCCTTAACTTTAGAAGCGTTAATCCTAGGGTTGGTATTTCTAGTGTTATCCTTACCTAGGCTAACATGTTTAGCTCCTAAGCACATGTATTGGTTCCTAAAGTTAACATGCTTATCATTATTAACAATTGCAACAAAACTACTAGCATGAGTTTTATTAGAATTGCAATAATGAACCTTAGAGATTACCTTAGGGTTTGCCTTAGCCCCCCCTATTGATGTGCTTGGTTTCTTGTCCTTGTGAGGTTGCCTCCCCCTCGGACATTGGCTCCTATAGTGTCCCCTTCGCTTGCATTGGAAGCACACCACGTGCTCCTTACCTTTGCGTATCGGGCCTCCGGCTTCCTTGACCTTAGGTGCCGGTGGAGTCTTCCTAACTCTCTTTGAACATTTGCTCTTGTAATGTCCATACTCCCTACACTCAAAGCATAATATATGTAATTTGCTCGAAATTAAAGTGTTTGAGTTACCTAGGTTTGTGGATGGAGATGAGCTTTCTTCTTCATCCCTTCTGGAGGTAGATGCCTCTTCTTGCTTCGATCTTGAACAAGAGCTCTCCTCCTCTTCTTCCTTGGATGTTGAGTAGCCCTCAACTTCCAATTCGCTTCCTACATGATGTGAGCTACTTGGCTCACTAGGCTCCTTTTCATGGAATTTTGCCAAATTGTTCCACAATTCCTTGGCGTTGTTGTACCTATCTATCTTGCACAAAACATTATTAGGCAAAGCAAATTCAATAATTTTTGTTACCTCGTCATTGATTTCGGATTGTCGGATTTGCTCTTTCGTCCACTCCTTCTTCTTGATAGGTTTTCCTTCCTCATCCATCGGAGGGGAAAACCCTTCTTGTACACAAAACCAATGTAACATATTAGTTCTAAGAAAATACATCATCCTTACCTTCCAATATGTGAAGTTGTCGTGAGACTCGTAGAAGGGTTGAATCGTGACATCTTCTCCATAGAGATCCATCTTTAGCCCGTGCTCCCCCGGGTATTGATCCGTCGAAGAGCAACCTCGCTCTGATACCACTTGTTGGGATCGTTCGTACTCGGCTAGAGAGGGGGGTGTGAATAGCCGCCCCAAATCACTCGTTTCTTCCTACAATTCGTTAGCGCAGCGGAAAAATAAACTAGAAACGAAAGGAAGAATATCAAACCTTAACACAGTGATGTAACGAGGTTCGGAGATTAGGGCTCCTACTCCTCGGCGTGTCCGTAAGGTGGACGAGTCCAGTCAATCCGTCGGTGGATGAGTCCCCGGAGAACCGGCTAATACAATCTCCTTCTGGGTGGAGAAACCTCGCCACAACACACTCTTGCAACAGCAAGTAAGGAGAGTACAGAAATACAAGGAAAGACAGCAAGAAATACAACAGTAAGAAAGCTCTTGCTTGCCTTCTCTTCGACTGGAAGAAGCAGCAGCTCCAAGCGCCTACAACAGCAGGTGACCCAGCCAAAAGGAAGCTCACGCGAAGCTTCAACGCTTCAAGAACTCAGCAGAGCTCAGCAGCAGAAAGAAGAAGAAGGTTCGAAGAAGAAGTTCTGTAGAGTCACTCGAATCCTTATATAACCTGCGAACCTGCAAGCCAAAAAGCCAGAAACACAGGAGCCAAAAATAGCCTAGCCGTTGTCTCTCAACGGCTAGGGCCAGACCGATCAGGCATCGCCCTGATCGGTCTGGAGCTATCCTGATCGGTCCGAGAGACCGATCAGGCCCCAGTCTGATCGGTCCCCGGACCGATCCCACCTCTCTTACAGAGAGGTGGCTGCGTCTCTGATCGTTCGTGGAGACCGATCAGGCTTCATGCTGATCGGTCCCCAGACCGATCAGTAAGCTCACAGAACTGCGCTTTGCCTTCTGTTTGTTATCTGATCGGTCACCAGACCGATCAGATATACAAACGTATCATCCAGAGCTTGGTTTTTGCCCAAACCAAGTCCCAAGTCTCCCAAACCAACATCCGGTCAACCTTGACCCGTTGGTACATTATGCCTAGCATCCAGTCACTCCCTTGACCTGCTAGCACTCCCTGCTAAGTGTCCGGTCAATCCCTTTGACCCACTTAGACTTTTCCACACCAGATGTCCGATCATCCCTGATCCATCTGGATTTTCCCTTGCCTGGCTTCACTCACCCGGACTTTCACCTGGCTTCACTCACCAGGATTTCCACACTGCCTGGCTTCACTCACCAGGACTTTCCAACTGCCTAACATCCCAGTTAGGACTTTCTCACTGCCTGGCTTCACTCACCAGGACTTTCCACCTGCCTAACATCCCAGTTAGGACTTTCTCACTGCCTGGCTTCACTCACCAGGACTTTCCAACTGCCTAACATCCCAGTTAGGACTTTCCCACTGCCTGGCTTCACTCACCAGGACTTTCCACACTGCCTAACATCCCAGTTAGGACTTTTCCGTGCCAAGTCTCCATACTTGGACTTTTCCAATGCCAAGTCTCCATACTTGGACTTTTCCCGTGCCAAGTCTCCATACTTGGACTTTTCGTTTGCCAAGCTCCCTGCTTGGACTTTTCCAGTGCCAAGTCTCCATACTTGGACTTTTCTTAGTGCCAAGCTCCCTGCTTGGACTTTTCGATTGCCAAGTCTCCATACTTGGACTTTTTCCCGAATCAGGTCAACCAGGTCAACCTTGACCTACGGTTGCCCCAATAATCTCCTAAACATCTATTCTTGTCCCATATCAAGAATACAACTCTTCCACGAGTGTCAAACATCAACATGCAACTCAACTAGGTCAACCTTGACCTAAGGTTGCACCGACAATCTTCCCAAGTCAAACATCAAAATACAACTCGAGTCAAGTCACCTCGAGTCGGGTCAACCAGGTCAACCTTGACCTAAGGTTGCACCAACATGGTTCTCCCCCTGTTGATTTACTTTCTTCCGAAGATTCTCCCCCTTCATTGATCTTGGGATGTACTTCGGCTGTTGGGGCTGTCTCGGTAATTTCTTCCGTCTCGGATTCTGATGACGGCTCGATGTCTATTGAGGGGACGACTTCAATCAGTTCTTCGTAGAGTTTTAAGAACTTTTTCCAAAGTTCTTTTGAGCTGTTGTATTCACCGATTCTTTTGAGATCTTCATTTGGTATCACGGTTAGGAGATGAAATTCTGCCCGTCCGTTTGCCATCGATTCATTACGTTGCTTTTGTTCTAGAGACGTAGATCGAGTCTTTCTCCGTTCGTGTTCTTCGGTTCTTCATAACCAGATTTTAAAATTAAAGAAATACCAAGGTCTGAGTTAAGGTATACCTCCATTTGTTTCTTCCATGAAGAAAACTCCCCCTCGAATGCTAGTGGGTAGTCGCTAGCTCCGACCATCGTTTTGTTGCTTCAGACGGCGGTTAGTCCTTCTGAGGCGTACTCGGCTCTGATACCACTTGTAGGACCGTTGCGGCCGGCTATGAGGGGGTTGTTGGATATCCTGCTAACAAAAAAGAAAAATAAACCCTCCTCGAACTCTTTAAGCTAACACTTGCATAAATAAACTAAGCAGTAAATTAAAAGCATAAAGAAAAGACGAGGCAAAAGTATTTACTTGGTTACAACCGATATGGTTGTTAATCCAAGGAAGATTAAGCTCAATAAAAACTCCTTCAGGCGGAGAAGCCTCGTACAGCAATGTAGCGCAGAAAATAGAAGCTTAGACTAAAAGAGAGCGTGCAAGCACTGGATTTACAATCAGTGAGTTCTTTAAAAAGCTTCTGGACCAAGGCTATATTTATAGCCTTGGTCGAGGCGCCTGGAAGGGTTCCGGGCGCCCTGGGGGGATAAAACTTATCCCCCAACGTTCAGATCGAGTCAAAACTCGATCTGGTCAATTTTACTGATCCGAGCACCCCGGAGGGTTCCGGGCGCCCCGGAGCCCAAAGTCAACAGTTGTTGAATTTTTTATCCGGGACTTCTTCTCTGGTTCAGTCCCGCCTCGGTCCGGTTCTTCTCCTCCGAATCCGCTCGCTTGGGTGATCTCTGTCATCCGGAAAAGGGCTTACCCGAATCCAACTTCCGGTCTTCTCGAGCAGCCTTCCACTCCGGCTTCTTGTCCCTCGGAATCGCTGCGTGTTTCCTTCTCGTCCACCAGCGTACTCATCCGCAATCTTCGTCCCTCGGTCGCACCGCGTGCCGACCTTCTCGCTAGTTGCGTCTCTTGCTCCCCGAGCAATCTTCCGCTCCGGCTTTCGTCCCTCGGAACCACCGCACGCTTCCTTCTCGTCCACCGGGATACTCTTCCGCAGCGCCTCGTCCCTCGGACGCACCGCGTGCCGTCCTTCTCGCTAGCTGCGTCTTCTGCTCGAGTACCTGTGCTCCTAAGCTCCTGCACACTTAGACACAAGGTTAAAACAACGCAGGACCTAACTTAACTTGTTGATCACACCAAAACAACCTTGGGGTTCCAACAATAGTGTGATCAAAGATTATGGGTCTTGAAGTAAGAGTCGATATAGGCTTCGAATCAAGTAATCAAATGAGTCACTTACATTGCTTTTATTTTTCTATTCCGTTGCTTACTCTTATTTAGTTTTACGATAGAGTAAAGATTTTTAAACGAACAATATTCACCCCCCCCCCCCGGTCAATCATTTCTTTTTGATCCTTCAAAGGCATGGTCCACCATCAATGATCTTCTAGTCCAACAAATATCTTTCATATTTGTCTCTCATCTAATCCTACTAGACTTAGTCTCTTTCAATCTAAGAGTCTAATTCTCAAAGTTATTTTATGTCTTTAGGATATACTCATAGTATGTGTTGACCCAATAAGTTTCCGATTTATGTCAATCATCTATAATTAACCATTAACTATGAATTGATCATGAGTGTCACCTAGTAGTACCTCCTGATCCTTAATTGATTGAAAAATTATAGTTGATCTCAAAATAATTCTGAACCTTTCAGTAGCTATAGTTATCAGTGCGTCTTTTCCTTTCACTCATCTTATATCCATTTGGTTCAGGATATAGTCTATGTATTAATCCCTTCTAAGCTGACTATGTCACATCTAACCCAAGTAGTAGTTCCTTATCCTGTTGATTCAAATTACTCAAACACGTGTCCAAGAAGACCATTCTTTTGACATGTAATGCTTTGGCTAAAGATTTACAAGTAATAATCTTGACAAGAGGTCATATGATATGCATCTCCTTATAAAAGGAGTAGTGAATCCTTTGTGTGATATTTAAACACCTTCGAGTATATTGACTTATACCCAATCATCGCAGAATTGAACCTCCTTGGAGATGATTGCTAAGATGTTAAAGTATAAGTCTCTATGACTAAGATGACTTGAATACTTTAAGTCTAAGAAAATTTACACTCGAGCTAATGAGATCTTCATTGACATATATAGAACCACATGAAATCTCATAGCAGGTCATATCCAATGAATTAGTTATCCTTAACCATCATTCATATGTTAACTTTCAACATCTCAATGTTTTTAGCTAGTGAGGATTGATTGCATGGATAAACCAAGGAACATAACATATACTAGTCTTACATAATTGATGGTATCCAATCTCATCAATTCATTGACTAGGAAATATTTCAATACATACATAATTACACATAGAGAAATACCCACTAATTGTGATCCAATCATAATTTCTCTCTCATACTATACTTTGTATTGTGGACATCATTAATTGAGTTTAAGATTAATATCATATACATATAGAATGCATATTTAAATAAGAAATTTTATTTATTCAATAAATAATAAAATATCTAAGGTGATTTGTCTTTGGACACTTCTCAAATATAACAACATCTACATGGTGGGAGCACTTATGGTGCTCACGAGACAGATAGAGCAAAACCAAGATCAAGGATTAAGATAATATGAAGAAAAAGATGAAAGATCATTTTCTTCCTTTTAGGTATACTCAAATCTCATTCCAAGGACGATTATATTTTGTCATGGAGCATGATAGCTTTGACGTCTAAGATGACCTTGATGGATTCAAAGATGATTTGGAGGAAGAAGTTGACGAGGTACTTTATTATGATAACCCTGAGACTTTAATCATTCGTGAGAGTTTGTTGATGAGGAAGACATGGGAGACGAGACTAAGGCGGGTAATGATCTAATTTATGATGATTATGGAGCAGACAAAGTGCTTGGTGATGAAATTTATTCGTTCTGGATTCATGTACTGTCCAACAAGATAATTTTGAACCTTTTATTAAATTATATCAAACAACTGATTCTAGACCATCTGAGGAAGACCTAGAAAGCAAGATCAAGGAGATTAGGGGGTTGGCGTATGACGATGGATCTATTGATGAAAATATGTCAAGGGATGAGGATAAAGAAATTGTTGAGGATGAAGTTCATCAAACCTCATCCTGACACAATCATTATGAGCATGAGATCAATGATAACGAATTTGATGAAGATGTTTTGGAAGAAGAGGATGATGACATTGAAGAATCTAGATTTGAATGTGTTTTTAAGTGCAGAGGAGAGCAATTGCATATTTCTGTGGAATGGAAGAATTAATGCCCTCCATTGGCACATATGTTCCAACTCTAGTCGTCCCTGTGCTCATTCTTTGCCGATCAAAATCTTTAGTTCAAAACATTGGCTGTCTTCACCAATCCATCAGATATACAAACTTCACTTGCCAAAGACCCATCTGGAATTTTGGAGAAGATAGGGAAAGTTTGGGCAAATATGGTTAGAAGAGATATTCCAAAGCATCATAAGATATTTACATGTTTCCACAAGAAACAACTTGCAAATGCAAAAAAAATTTCAGACTTGTCAGAGGGAGGTAAAGTTGAAGGTCAGTAGATCACTTAGATTTATGAGAAGTGCAGCAGTTCGCACTAGACGGCTAGCTAGAGACATGCTGATATTCTGGAAGAAAGTAGATAAGGAACATGCTGAATTAAGGAAGAAAGAGGAAAGAGATGTCGCTGAAGCGTTGATGCGTGAGGAAGAACTTCGCGAAGCTAAGAGACAACAACAGAGGCTCAACTTTCCGCATACCATAGACTAAACCATATAGTCATTTCATGGGAAACAAGTCTTCCACACAACCTACTGAAACTACATCTATTGAAGAAGAGGAAGCTGAACCTCCAGAAAAAAAAAATCAATTGTTTATGATTTCGAACCAGGAGAAAAAAGAGTTAAACAAGTTAAAGAAAGAGCAGCTTCAATTGCATGGTGTGACATTCTTTCCCAGTTGTTGAATCTCTTCTAGGCTTCTAGCCCATGAAGAGATCACTATCTCTGTGGGCCGAACTTTTGATGGTTCAACAATCAGGGCCGTCTCAAGGGTGTATGAGACCTAGGCTAAAAATTTTTTTAGGTTTTTAATTTTTTTCAAAAAAAATAAAATTTTCTTCCCTTTTTTTCATTTGAATTTGAGACGGGTTAATTTTTTTAAATATTAATTTTAAAATAAATTTTTATATTATTCTTCTATTTTCCTTTTTTTCATACGTTTTATATATATTCAAGATCATATTTTTTAAACATATATTTCTATTAAGTCTCTCCTATTTTATCAAAATAAAATTACTTAAAATTAAATAAAAAATAAAACATGATTTACATCATATAATTTTAATTTGATGATATTTTAAAATTCGATTATTACCTTACAAATATAATAAGAAAAAAAATATATTAAATTTCATTTGAATATTAATTTAAGTAGTATATAATAAACTGTAATTAAATCAAGTTTGTTATGATAGTAATTATTAAAAATTATTAAAAATCTAGTAATCATATGTTTATGATTTTTAAATGCATAAATCAAGTTTGTGATGATAGTAATTTGCTTACACCAAAAAAAAAAGGGAAATAATTTTGACAAAATTACAAAATATGAAGAAAAAAAAGAAATTAAGTGGTAGCTTTAGATAGAATGGTAGGAGAATATAATAATTATAATTAATATGAAATTAATTAGAATTGTCTTTGGAATGGATAAATGAAGAGGGATGGAGTGGAAATCTAAGCGTCACGTATAAAGTCGAAGGCCAACCATTATCAAGAGGTAAATTTTAGTTATTAAATTTATTTAATTTTTTTTTAATAATAATGGGTTCCAATAAAATTGGGACCCTAGATATAGATCTTAATGGCCTATGCCTTAAGTCGATCTGTCAACCATGTCTACAATAAATCCTCTGGAAGTATATGATTGTTCTAAGGATGAATCTGATTAGAAAGAGAAAATGGATGTTGTGTTTGATATGGAATCCCATGTTCATGGTGATGAAGAAATTTTGGATTGTATCTACGAACAATTGGAAGCTCTTGATGCATTGTTTGTCTAGAAATAACTGCTAATAGATTTTATAAATTTGGTGATAGATGATCTTTTTCTTGGACTACCATCTGACACTAATCTAAATTTCAAGAAGAGTTCTTTCAATTCAGAATGATTGATACAAGAGAATTCATAGATTATTATTATTATTATTTATAATTTTAATTATTTTATATTTAAGATATTTTTTGTAATTTTTATTTTTTTTATATTTTTTTAGATTTGAGTTATAGAAATTTTCGATTTGTAAGTCGATTAATAATTTTTATTTCATTTAAATTTCTTTCTTTTCTTGATGAAATAGGAATTAAGGATTTCTTTTCTTTTTTTTTATGTTTTAAGGTCTATTTGCCTAGTATCGGGAGGTCAGCTCAGGCATCTTTGATCACGTATGCATGCCTCTATCCACCCATCTACATCGATGTCCAACATCCTCATCCATCCATCTTCTCATCTTGCCCTTCTCCTTTGCCACATATCATTAGTCCTCAGTATGATCATACTCAAACTAGAAGTCAAACGAATGTAACCAATGGGTACAGATTTTTTTTGAAATGTATAGGGCATGATAAAAGCCCTATGTTGCTATCAAATGTATACCCTAATGATGCAACATATCGCAACCAAAATTTATATCCTTACATCTCCAAAACTCAAAAGTATACCTATCTCAAAAACAAGCCATATACCTCGCTCTTAACAAAATGTATACTCTCTAAATTATCAAGCTTGGATGTCTATCGTATACCCTCCCCACTCATACCTAAAAAAATATACCGTCGCAACTCGAGAAGTATATCCTCTCTTATGATCCAAACTTGTGTACCTTCCCCACTCACCTCTCAGAAACCTAGGAGTGTCAATTCGGATGGATTGGGTGAGTTCAGGTCGGGTTGAAAACTAATTTTTGAAAAAAAAATACTCAACCCGAACCCGACCCAAACCCAACTCTAATCCGAAACCTATGAACCCGAACCCGAACCTGATCCAACCCGTTCCAACCCGGCAACCCGTCAACCCGATTTGATTTTTTAAAATTATTCTTTTATTTTTTTAATAAAATAATGAAATATAGGTTCAAAGCACATAATAATACTTTAATTTAAAGTTTTAAACCCATAATAACAAACCACTAAATATGATAATTATATTTCATCATTTCATATATTTAAATATTTAAATATAAGAGTTTAAATGTTTAATTGTGTAAACACTTGTGAGCTGTGACTTTGCTATCGTATAATGTGTTTATTGTGTTATGGGTATAGAATGCAAGTATGCAACTCTCAAGATATGCATCATCGAAAAAAACAAAAACAAAAAACTACAGAGATTCGAGAAGTTCGAATGTCCGATGTATCAACTTAGATTCTTGAAACTATTTTATTCCAAATTTTATGGGAATCTCTAATCAGAGGCAACCTAAGGGGAGGCTCTTACCATTATAATACTAAATGGTATTACATCCCAAATAAGAATTTCTTGATCCAACCTAGACCAGCCATGAACCCCTATTGAATTGTTAAGGGAAAAGAATTTGACAAAGATTATAGGGCCAGTACAGAACTGCAGATTCAAAAAAGTGCAGTAGTTCTGTAGTTGAGATGCATATAAAGCATCTCAAAAAATTACAGATTCAAAAAACTACAATTTCTAAACTGGCCCTATCATCTTTGAATTTGCAGATTCAAAGAAGTGCAGAAGTTGAGATGCATCTCAAGCATCTCAAAAAATTGCAGATTAAAAAAACTGCAGTTTCTATACTAGCCCAAAGTGCAGAACTGCAACAAAATGGTACAAGTAAAAGTAATAGTAATGCTAGGGAAATTGATAATTGTTTAGAAAATTCAAATCCTTCCCAAAATAAATATTACATAATGAAAATTTATGATATCAAATTATCAATACAAAATAAAAAAAGTCTTCAAGCTTCACAAAATAACTTTTAAGTTTCAAGCTCTAGTTCTCCATCATTTTACTTCGGTTTTTTTTACCGAGTCAAAACTTGAAATAATGTATGAAATAAAAAAAATAAAATCTAAAAGATTTTAAAAAACCTTTAATTAACAAACTTTAACAGTTTAATCAACTTACTTTTCATTAGAATCATCAATCATTTGTTACAGTAGTTTTTGATCCAGCATCCTCATTTGTGAATAAATTCATAATATTTTTAGTCAAATCATTCAACCCCACCTCAGTAGTTTCTATAAAAAAAAATATTAATAAAACAAATAATTTTAAAATGAAAATAAAAAAAAACCACTTACCTTTCTCTCCAACTAACCAATCTCTACAACAAACCAATGCCTCAACAACATCAGACTTCATTGCACTACGATATTAGTCAAGTATCCTACCACCAGTGCTAAAAGCCGATTCAGAAGCAACTGTAGAAATTGGAACACTCAAGATATCTCTGGACATTTGTGCAAGGTTAGGATACCTAAATTGGTGAGCTTTCCAGAACCCGAGAACATCCATTTTTGTTATTGTGTTAATTGTTGGTTCTTCCAAATAGAGCTCTAATTGACTCTTTTGAGCTCTACCAATGAATTCTAAACTTTGAAAGGTGTCAAATTCCTAAATAATAAATGAAATGTATTGGTAACAAGTAGTAAAAAATAGTAAGAAAAAACAAACATTATTAGCAGTACCTTCAAAACATCCATGCAACCACTGCCTAAATTTAAAGCAAGTGAAGCATTGTCATCAATGCCACTATGAGAACTTGAAGATGCACCACTAGTACTTAGCTGGGAAGCAATATCCAAATGCATATATTCCTCAAAGAAAGAAACCAATTTGAATCTTACAAGACTTAATTCATTACTACCATGTCCATATAACTTGTTGTAACAAAACTCAACAAATTGCATCTTAAACCTCGGATCAACTATCACAGCAATGGCAAACAAAATGTTATAATCTTTCCAATACTTATCAAATTTCTGAAACATCCGATTGGCCATTGATCTCATGAAATCATCATAGCTTTGCAAGGCTTGACTTATTGTCAATTGAACTGTAAAGACGCGAGGAAAGTAAAGGTTACCACCACTCACTAATGAACAATTTAGATCAAGTTGATCAATTAAAAGGCCAACAAACACATCATTTGCAGCAGCATTGCCTAATGTAATTGTGAAAACCTTTCTCTGAATTCCCCAGACATTGAATAAACTATTAATTTTATCACACAATGCAATACCAGAGTGAGGTGGAGGCATATAAGAGAAGTTGATTATCCTTTTTTTGCAAAACCCAATAAGAATCAATGAAATGTGCTGTCAAATATATATAACCATCAGTGGTAATAGAAGTCCACAAATCAGAAGTGAAACAAATTTTTCCAGGGCATGAACGCATTTCTTGAGCTAGTCTATTACATTCATTTTTATGCATCTTCAGAATATCAGTCTTTGCGGTGTTTCTAGTGAAATAATTGACTTGAGGTTCCAAATAGGTAAAAATAGATCTAATTGCCTCATATTCCACAAACTGAAATGGTAAATCATGCTTCACAATTGCTAAGATTAACAACTCTCTAAATCTTTCCTGGTTGAACTTTTGTGACCTAATGGCAAGACTTTTATCACCTTGTTCTAACAAAGCTTGAGCAACAATATCACTAGCTTTCTGCCTGGGACATTGATTAAGGATATGACGTCGAAGATTACCTGTACCCATGCTACTTTCCACTTTATATGTAATCCCACAAGCTTTACATTTGCAACGCAAATCTTCTCCCTCTACTTTAGGAAGCATCTCAAAATATTGCCACCACTTTGATTTCAAGATTCTCTTTCGTTTGCCACTTCCGGAGCTGGAGGCTTTGCCTTGCGAACACGTTTCTTCATTTGCATCTAAATATCTCGTAGTAGTAGATACAACCGGTGCACCCTCTAGTCCCTTCTCCTCACTATCCTCCTCTTGATCGAGAATAATAGGTTGAGAATCCATGTTGTCATGGGGAAACAGAATCACGAACCATGGACCATCGTTAGCCCTAATAAATTGATCGACAACTCACTAGACAAGCAAACACTAGATCACATATCACTTAAAATACTCAAAAGTCAAAACGCCTACAAATATAATCCCACAATTGCCACTAATTTACTAAAATACCCTTCTTAACATCAGATTTCTAAATTAAAATATTAAATTAAATTAGCAGAAAATTATTATTTTTATCTATACGGTAAAAACTAAACAATACTCTCTTTTTTAACCCATTAAATTTATATCCAAATTTTTTTTTCTCCACCATAGACTTCTTTATGACTTTATACAAGTAACACTATAACAGTGCAACAGTGCAACTCACCTTTAAACTTTTATAAATATTAAATAAAAAAATTGATTTAGTTTGGGTGGGTTTGGATTGATGGGTGACCTGATTTTTAATTCAGGTAAATCCGGGTTGACCTGAATCCAACCCAATCCAAAAAAAAAATCGGGTCAGATTTCGGATCCAACCCGATATGACCCTAATCCTTAAATTCTCAATCCTAACCTAATATTTTTCGTATCGATTCGGATCGAATTATCGGGTCGAATTTATTTTTAACACCCTTATAAAAATCAACTCGACCAAAATTGAGTACCGACTAAATAGGAGAGTATAGTGCCCTGAATGTTCAGGTTGGATTAAATATTCTCGAGTAGATATCCAAATTTGACCGCCAAAAGAATAGCCTTGCCCGTGCCATTAAGGAATGTGACGATCTGCATGATGGAAACCATTGTTGTCATGCGTCATATCATTGATGTGCAAGTTCTAGTTCCAAAGGTCGGATTCATTCTAAAACTTGCTTGAGGTTTTATATTCAGACAATAATTTTCTCAATTAACGAAAAAGCCAAAGAAAAAAAATTGGGGGAAAAAAAATCAAACGTTCTCTGTATTAATTGCATTTAATTTGAAAGAAAAAAATCATATAAAATGGTGTTCAAATTACACACACGCATATTGTACGAGTGTGGATGCACAGGATATCACCATGTTTATTTATTTATTATTATTTTATTTTAATTTTAAAAATTAACATATACTTAAATCTAAATCTTAAATATATTATTATATCTATTATTATATTGTAAACATATGATTTTTTTTCGTTTTTAATTTTTCTTTTAACTAAATATTATAATTCAATTAGAAAGTCTAGAATTAAAATCTTAAATTTTTTAATATATTTTTTTTAATTCTTTACTTTTAGAATTTAGGCTTCCAATTATAGTATGCAAACTAATTTTTTTTTTAAGATTTTATTTTTAGAATTCAGGCTTCTAGATTATAATGGTAAGTTAAAAGAAAATAAAAAATAAAAAAAAATTAGATGTTTATGGATATAATAATATGTTTACAGTTTGAAATTTATGTTTGAGGAAATATTGATTTTTAAAAACAAAAAAATAAAAATAAAAAGTACACGGATATCCTGCGCTCACAGTCAAATAAGACCTTTCAGTTTTATAAATTATAAATTCATCTCATAATTTATTTATTTTTACGTACTCTAAAATGAATAATAAAAAATTGTCCAAGGATGAACATATTTATAACTAAATTATAACCTATGGCTTAGAATGTAGCCGTTGGTTGGACGGTGGCGTTTTCAGAACTCGAAAATTTTGGTTGGGGTGGTGGAAATGTGGAAGGACTAAGGAGGATTTAATGCGAGCAGTTAATCCTCCGTCAGGTCTGGCAACGGAGTCGGTGAGCAGCAGATGGTCAGGTTTTGTATCAGGCTCTGTCACGCTCCTCCTCCTTCTCTTTAAAGCAGAGCCCAGTTGCGGGCTCCAATGCGGCAAAAAGACAAGAAGCGTTCATGACCATGCTGCTCCTGCGCTCCACCCGCCACCGCGCTCGTCTGACATGCCAGCTTTAACTCACCACCACCGTCCCTTTAACGTTCCGCTGCAAGTAGACAGGCCACAGGCCTGAAATTTAATTTAATTAAATCCCCCGAACAATAGTGGAGTGATAGGATATCGTTTCAATTTTCTAATATCAAGTCTCCATACAAATTAACGGATCTATTTTATCTAATAACAGTTTAAGTTGAGTGATGGATCGATAGCACTTTTCGATTTATCTATAGCTGACGCCAATTAAAAAAAAAAATCCAATGCAGTAGGCAGAATTCAACGCATGACGCGCACCTGCTGCTGCTCCGTTTAGCAGTGGAAGGGTTTGCAGAATGGTGCGAGCCTTAGTTTCATGGTTTAGTCAAAAGAGGCTTTTTTTAAAAGAATATTCAGGGAGGATAAAAGGAAAAATGGGGCCCTGCTTTACAATTGAAACTTTGTTGAGAAGCAAGGACAATTCTTCTCTTCGATCTTGACATTCCTCTCTGTTGTGAGAAGAAAAAAAAAAATCATTGTACCGACAGTTACTCCCGGTGGATTTCCCTGTATCTCTCTTCTTCTTCTTGCCTTGATATTCACTCCCAGGTTTCAAAGCCAGAAGAGAATTGGTGCATTTCACTTGTCGTTGTGGGGAACAGGGGAATAGGATGATGAGTAAAGAAGAAGACGACGCCAAGTTCCTTAAAATCCAGGTGAACTTTCATTGTTGACGAATCTGCTGTTGGTTTTTTTGTTGTTGTTTTTGTTTTTTTGTCTCAAGGTCTTGCTCCGTTTGCAGACGTGCACTCTGAAAGTGAACATACATTGTGATGGATGTAAGAAGAAGGTCAAGAAACTGCTCCACAAAGTTGATGGTACTGCTCCTCAAATTAATGCCTTTAAGATGGTTTCTTTTTGTTTTGTTTACCCTCATTGATGATCTCTTCCGTGCTTGATCAGGTGTTTATACGACCAGCATAGATGCAGAGGAAGGGAAGGTGACTGTGTCAGGTAATGTCGATCCTGCAGCCCTCCTCAAGAAGCTTGCCAAAGCTGGGAAGCATGCCGAGCTGTTGGCTCCCAAGGCCTGTAACAACGACCAGAAGCCACAGCTACAGCTGCAGAAGCAAGATGGGAAGGGTGGTGGAAATGACATCATTGGCGGCGGCGGCGGCAAAGATCCAAAGCTTCAACAATCCAAGCCAACACCACAGCAGCAGCAGCAGCAGCAGCTGCAGCAACAACTATTTCAGCAGCATTTGCAGCAGCTGCAGAAAGTCAAAGCCGCCAACAACGTGTTGATGCCTCCGATGAAGCTGCTTAATTTACCACCGCAGAAGAGTCTTAAATCTGTCAACTTCGAATTTCCTCCCAAAGGGTTTCAGGGCTACGACGATGACGACGAAGACGATTTCGAGGAGGAGGATGAGTTGGACGAGAATGACATGGATGAGTTCGACTGCTTTGATGTCGATTTCGATGAAGAGTTCAGGAACATCAAGATCAAACCTGCGATTTCGACTCCGAAAGCGAAAGCCGGGAAAGGTGATCAAGATCCTCCGGTGCACAGTAGAGCCGTGTGTAACAACGTCGGCCGAAAGAACGGTAAGAAAGATGCCGGATCTGCCACCACGAGTGGAGGTGGTGCCAGGCCACAAGATATCAAGAACAACGGCAACTTCAACAAGGCCACTCACAATGGCGAAGCTGCTGGGAAACTTAACGGCGATGTGCATGACGCCAATCTAGCAAAGAAGATGCAGGGGAAGAACGGAATCGGCGGTGTGTGCCATCCGATGGTCAATCCTAGCATGGTGGGCCATGGTTTTCCGGTGGGAAAAATGCAAGTTCCCGTTGGTCACGTGGGGAATATCCCGGCGGCGCACGGCGCGGGCGCAGCGCCCGGTTTCTACCAGGGAGGAGGCGCGTTGGTGCCGCCGGCTGAGGTGATTGCTGCCGTGAATCCGTATAAGCAGCAGTATATGGCCGCAATGATTCAGCAGCAACAGCAGCAGCAGCTGCAGCAGCAAAGGATGATGATGATGATGCAAGATCGGCCGGCCTTTCAGCCGACGATGGCCTACTCCCGGGCACCGCCGGTGACGATGTACAACATGTACATGCCCCCACCTCCGGCGCCACATAGCAGTGAACCGTACACCACCTTCTTCAGTGATGAGAACGCCGGCAGCGGCTGCTCAATTATGTGAAAGAACTGAATCTTTAGCTTGTTCTTGTTTATTTTTTTGTTGTTGTTATTTTCCGCTGATTGCAAGCCAAATGATATGATGGAGGACATTCTGCAGTTATGTGAATTAAATCGGCAAACTCACTGATCCGGTAATAATGATGAGGGACCCTTGGTAGCAAGAGGTAAACGACACGTGGAGGGCAAAGGTCAAGAGGGTCAACATCAAGGTCGTGCCGAGCGGACTGGCGGACCATCCCTGGACATCCGGCTGACCGAGCACCAGGCCCTGGTCTCCTAGTCGGCCGAGCGAAAGACAACCCGACCATGAGGTGTGTTTCTGATGCTCAAGGTAAAAGAGTCTCTAAGCCGAACGGCCAGGCCGAGCGGCCGAGCCACGAGGCAAGAAGGCGCAATCCCATCCGAGCACACGAGCAGGGCTTTCCCTCCCGGTCTAAGGTACCGGAGCATTCCCAAAAGCTATAAGCGCCGAGCGGCTGGCCCGCTCGGCCCGGAGGTAAGTAAGGGCGCAAAGAGACAAAAATGACAATTGGTAACTTCGTCCTCGAGACACCTGCCGCCGACAAACAGCATGGTTGGCGGCAGAAGTGGACAGAGTATCGTACGGTGGAAGCTTCCACCGTTACATCCGGGATATGCTCGGACGATTGTGGAATGACGTCAGACATGTTTTTCTGACACGACCTACTGAGGTATGTCTGGGGAAGCGTGCACACATCGAGAAATGTGCCCGTGCCAATCCGGGGTCCTATATAAGGATCCCCAGACTTCGACGGAGGTATGCAATTTTGATCACTGTAGCCACAGTAACGTTACTCAGCTTCTTCGTTGCCTGACTTGAGCGCCGGAGGGTCTGCCGGGAAATCCCTCCCGGCTCGGCTTCTTTGTAGGTTCGTCGGAGGTCCTACCTCGACACCAAAGGACAGCGGAGAGCGCCACGTCCCCAGTGTCCGTCGACTCAGAGTTCGGACAGGATCAAATTGGCGCCGTCTGTGGGAACGCACCTGAATCCGAGCAAAGACGATGGAAGAAGTTGGACGCCAACTCATGGTGACGCTCTCCCCCGAAGAATTAGATGCGCTCATCCAAGCGCGAGCGGCCAAGATAGTCGAGCAGCAGCAAAAGGCTCAAGCCGATCGGCTTGCATAATAGGCAACGTCAGCATCAGGCGGTCGGGCGGCACAAGACGACCGGTCAGAGCAGCTCTCAATATGGGGCCAGAACAAAGGTCCGACCGTCACTTAGGTGGAAGCTCCGCTCGCCCTGATACCATTCCATCGGACTTTATTCCAAACGTCGTCAGAGGTCGCGTAGGCCAACCTCAACCGAGGATCTTCATCAGACGAAGCCCCCACGCGGGACAATAGAAAAGGCAAGGCGCCAAGGACAGACTCGTCCCCCAAGCGGATCAATAGGCAATTCTCTGAGACCATCCTACGCGACCCACTACCGAGGCACTACAAGCCCCCGGCGATCGGGGAATACAACGGGACCACTGACCCCGACGACCATCTAGGTAAGTTCGACAACACCGCCACTTTACATCAATATACATATGGGGTGAAGTGCCGAGTGTTCCTCACCACCCTTTTTGGGTCGGCACAATGGTGGTTCCGGAGGCTGTCAGATGGATCGATCACAAACTTCAAAGAGTTCCGCACGACGTTCCTCCATCACTTCGCGAGCAGCAGACGTTACCAGAAGACCAGCGTCAGTTTGTTCGCCATCAAGCAAGGCGCGAAGGAGTCGCTCCGAGCTTACATCCAACGCATCAACCAGGTGGCTATGGACATCCCAACGGTCACCTCGGAAACTATGATGAACGCGTTCACACAGGGGCTCGTGGACGGTGAATTCATCCGATCGCTTATCCGAAAGCCACCCCGCAGCTACGACCACATGCTGAACAAAGCCAACGAGTACATTAACGTGGAAGAAGCTCAGATGGCAAGGAAAAAGGAAGCACCAGCTGAGCCACCAGTCCACGCCGAGCAGAAGCCGCCTTCCAATTATCAACCACCGAGAGGACCCCGCGCAGAGATAGCTCGTCCACATCAGCAAGCAAGGCCGCACGCCGTCCAACAAGTAGCGGCCGATCGGCCTAAGCCAAAGGGGAAGGTATGGACTCCCATGTTTTGCTCGCTCCACCAATCCGCCACACACAACACCTGGGATTGTCGGAGTCTCCCTCTGATCGCTCATCCCGTTCCCAGGAGTTATCGCCGCCGATCCCCCTTGTTGGTGTAATTTCCAGTAGGTCAAGGTTGACCTAATTGACCAAGCGTAAACCTTGGTCATGGTTTCGATGTTTGACAATACAGAAAGATATGTAGACATGGACAATGCAGGTGCAGTTGTCCATGCGGAGAGATACTGATCAGGGTCTGATAAGGTTGGATGAAGAAGAGTCAAGTAGGTCAAGGTTGACCGGATACTTGACTGGGAAGTCCTAACTGGGATGTTAGGCAGTTCGGAAAGTCCTGGTGAGTGAAGCCAGGTAGTTCGGAAAGTCCGGGTGAGTGAAGCCAGACAGTCGGGAAGACCTGGTGAGTGAAGCTAGGCAATTGGGAAAGACCTGGTGAGTGAAGCCAGGCAGGGGAAAGACCTAGTGAGTGAAGCTAGGCAGTTCGGAAGCCCTGGTGAGTGAAGCCAGGCAAGGGGAATCCAGATGGGTTAAGGTTGACCAGACATCTGGTGAAAAGTCCAAGTATGAAGACTTGGCACGGAAAAGTCCAAGCAGGGAGCTTGGCACGGAAAAGTCCAAGTACGGAAGCTTGGCATGCGAAGTCGGAGAGGGCTCGGTAGCTCGTTCTCCGGACTAGGTCAGAGAGGGCTCGGTAGCTCGTTCTCTGGACCGGACGAAGTCGGAGAGGGCTCGGCAGCTCGTTCTCCGGACTAGATCAGAGAGGGTTTGGTAGCTCGTTCTCTGGACCGGACGAAGTCGGAGAGGGCTCGGTAGCTCGTTCTCAGGACCAAGTAGGGTTTAGGGCTGGGAGCTCTAAACCTGGATCGGTCTGGTGACCGATCCAGTGATACGCTGGGTTATCTGATCGGTCTGGTGACCGATCAGTAACCAAACAGAAGCATTCTGTTGCTTATCTGATCGGTCAGCAGACCGATCAGTGATCGATCAGAAGGCCGATCAGAAGGAGGCAATAGGCTCGGGAAGGAACAGCTGATCGGTCCGGGGACCGATCAGCCTAGGGCCTGATCGGTCCCCATGACCGATCAGATAGGCTCTGGACCGATCAGGGTGGAGCCTGATCGGTCCAGGCCTAGCCGTTGTGACTCAACGGCTAGGCTATTTCGGGCTTCTGTGTTCTGGCCTTTTTGCTTGCAGGTTCGCAGGTTGACTCAGGATATCAGAGGCCATATAAAGGAGATCGAGGGCTACTCTCTGGACTCTTCTTCTTCTCCGAAGTTTCTCTGCTTCATCTTCTTCTTGCTGAGCTTTGGTGCTGTGTTTGAGCTCTGCTGAGCTCCCTACTCCACTAAAGCTTCGAGTGAGCTTCTCGGCTGGTCAGCTGCTGCTGTTCTTCTATGAAGTTGCTGCTTCATCAACGGAAACCAGTCGAAGGCAAGCGTGTTTGTTTTTACATTCATATTTTTGCTTCTTCTTGTATTTCTTGTACACTCTGATCTTGTTGTTGCAAGAAAGTATTGTGGCGAGGTTTTTCCACCCAGAAGGAGTGTTACATTAGCCGGTTCTCCGGGGTCTCATCCACCGATGGATTGATCGGATTCGTCCACCTTACGGACACGCCGAGGAGTAGGAGTTTCATCTCCGAACCTCGTTACATCGACGAGTTTGAGGTTTGCTATTCTCCGCTTTCGTTTCTATTGTTTATTTCCGCTGCGCTAACCTTGATTTGTAGAAAGAAATGAACGATTTGGGTCGGCTATTCACACCCCCCCTCTCTAGCCGCGATCATTGAGCCTAACAAGTGGTATCAGAGCGAGGTCGCTCTTCGCCGGATTAACACCCGAGGGAGCACAAGCTAGAGATGGATCAACTCGGAGAAGACATCATCATTCCACCTTTCTACGATCGCGACGACTTCGCGTATTGGAAGGTAAGGATGAAGTATTTCCTTATGACTAACATTGAAAATTGGAGTTGTGTACAATTAGGTTTCACTCCTTTGATGGATAAAGAAGGAAAACCTCTTGAGAAGAAGAAGTGGACGAAGGAGCAAATCCACCAATCCACAATCAACGACGAGGTAATGAAAGTATTTGAATTCTCATTACCTAATGACATTCTATGTAAGATAGGTGGATACAACAATGTCAAGGAATTGTGGAACAACTTGGCTAAGTTCCATGAGGGGAACTCCACTTCAAGCCATGAAGAGGAGTCAAGTGAGCCAAGGAGCTCATTTCATGGAGGAATGGATTTAGAAGTTGAGGGTCACTCAACATCTAAAGAAGAAGAGGAGAAGAGTTCTTCTTCAAGTTCGGAGCAAGAAGAAGAAGCGTCTACCTCCGGAAGGGAAGAAGAAGAGAGCTCTCATCTACTCTCAAACCTAGGTAACTCAAGCATTTCAATTTCAAATAAATTACACATAATGTGCTTTGAGTGTAGGGAATTTGGACACTACAAGAGTAAATGTCCAAAGAGGGTTAGGAAGACTCCACCGGCGCCAAAGATCAAGGAAGCCGGAGTCCCAATACGCAAGAGCAAGGAGCACGTGGTGTGCTTCCAATGCAAGCGAAGGGGACATTATCGGAGTCAATGTCCGAGGGGGAGGCAACCTCACAAGGACAAGAAGACGAGCACATCGATAGGGGGAGCTAAGGCAAACCCTAAGGTAATCTCTAAGGCACATTCTTGCAATTCTAGTAGGATGCATGCTAGTAGCCTTATTGCTATTGTCAAGAATGATAAGCATGTTAATTATAGAAATCGATACACATGCTTAGGTGCCAAACATGTAAGCCTAGATAAGGATAACACTAGGAAAGCCAACCCTAGAATTAACCCATCTAAGGCTAAGGGAAATCTAGGTAGGAATCCCAAATCATCTAGACATATGCCTAGGAATACCTCAAAGAAAAATGATAAATTAAAGCTTGATATATTAGAGAAAGAAAATCAAGTCTTGAGGTCAAGACTTGACTCTCTAGAAAAGGCTCTTGAGGATTTGACTCTAGGGTCTAGGGGTCAAAAACCAATGTCCAAGGACAAGAAAGGTTTGGGTCACAAACCTAAGTCCCAAGTGGTCAAGCCCACTTATCATAATGTTCCATTCGATTATGGAACAAAATCTAGGGCTAGGAAGACCATCACCACGGTCACAAGGGGAGTCACCCCTAGAGTTGATCTTGATGAGTCCCAAATGACCAAAGCTTCAAAGCCTAGGAGGGTCATTAGGAGGGTTGCTAGGGAAGTCATCCCTAGTGAATACTTAGTGAACCCAATGAGCTCCAATAGGTATTGGGTTCCTAGGAGCGTGATTTCATCACGCTAGATGAGTTAGGGTGTGCCAACCTTACTTGAATAGGTAGTTAACCTAATCATGGCAAAAGGTGGCACTTTAGGAATTTTCAAGGTGCAATCAAGCCTTGAAAATGAAATTGAAAATTATTCCTAAGGTGATTAGGATGTGCCAATCACATTTGAGGAGTTCTCTTAGGTCAATTTAATTGGCACATAGTGATCTAAACATCCTTGGTATGTGATTTTAGGTCTATTACACTTAGGAATATAGAATTTATGGCAAAATGATCAAAATTATAAAAAATGGCAACTAAGGCTAGAATTAGGTATTTTCTATACCTTGACATGTTATTTGCCATATATTGTTTGCCATATGCCATGTCATGACATCATATTTAATTCATGATCATTTAAAATGTCATGATAATGCTTAGGTTAGTTAAATGTCATGCTTTATTTAAGTTTCATACTTTATGCCATGACATCATGACATTGGCACATGTTTCCATTTATGATACAATTATATGCCATGTCATCATCTTGTGCATTAATGATCAATTAACTTGATTTAAGGATAAGAAACACAATTTGATATGGAGATCAAATTGTTGTTTAGAAAAATGCATGAGAACTTAGAATAAGCTAACCTAAATCCATATCTCACATCAAAATTGACTTGGATGTATTTTTGATACACCTTAGATGTGTGTGAGATATTAGGATCATGAGTTAGGATCAAGGTGCATAGTTCTTGTACCTAGATAAGCCTATTTTGAAATTGGGGATCATAGGGAAAGCTTATGTACAAGTCATGTACATTTAGCCCAAAGATTGTGGTCCTAAATTAAATGGTTTAAAATCATTTCAAAATTGATTTGCAAAACCTTGATGAAGCTTTTCTAGTGATAGCATTCATCATTGAACAAGTTGATACAAAGATGAGTTAACTTTGAGCTATTTCAAAGACTTTTGAACTTTGTATCAAGTTTTGAAAATGGAAGTTATTTTCGTAGAAAACTATTTTTCCTTGATAGTATATGTTATGAGGAATGTATCCTCAAAATTTCACAATTTTTGAAATTTTCTGTAATTTTCTAGAGGTTTCTGAATTTCGGGAGAAGAAAAATTCAGAAA
Source organism: Zingiber officinale (assembly GCF_018446385.1). Lineage (NCBI taxonomy): Eukaryota > Viridiplantae > Streptophyta > Magnoliopsida > Zingiberales > Zingiberaceae > Zingiber > Zingiber officinale. Next base: position 34,103,371 of record NC_056004.1, on the reverse strand, counting down.
TCAGAAATCAGAGTTGTGGACCGATCAGGAGGTTCCCTGATCGGTCCAGGTCTGTGTGGATCGGTCACTGGACCGATCCAGAGGGAGCCTGATCGGTCCGGTGACCGATCAGGGCGTGCCAACTTGCTGAAATTCGACTGGTTGTCTGAAATTTCAGCTCGGGAAGTGGTGTTTTAGGTTTCTAAAGGTTTGGAACTCTCCAATGTTGGTGCGGTTAGCACTAACGATTTAACCCAGGTTTTGATGAATGACAAATCAGGTTAAGTTAGTCTGTTGTTGTCTAACACTCTGATCGAGTGTGCAGAAGAAGTCCAAGCGGGTCGACGGGCTGACCGGACGCTTGGTGAGAAGTCCAGCTAGGTCGACGGGCTGACCGGATAGCTGGCGAGAAGTCCAAGCGGGTCGACGGGCTGACCGGACGCTTGGCGAGAAGTCCAGCTAGGTCGACGGGCTGACCGGATAGCTGGCGAGAAGTCCAGACGGGTCGAAGGGCTGACCTGACGTCTGGCAGGTAAGTAAGGTAAGTCACTGGAGGGGAGTGACTGCGAGAACGCGTTCCCGGGAAGGGAACATTAGGCGTCGATCCGGCTTAGATCCATTTCGGATATCTAAGTCGAGATCGTGACTAGATTCCGGTCTCGGAAAGATGGAATCTAAGTCATACTCTTTGCTATTACTTTGTTGAACTTTAATTGTACTAACAATCTATTTTACAGGATATATATTTGCCTCCGGACTAACGTTTGTCTTGCAGGACGGATTCTGCGGGAAAACAAGGTCGAGGTCCGGGCGCCCGGAAGGGATCCGGGCGCCCGGGAGGCAAACTTTATCCTGATTGCGCATCGCCACGTGGAGCTCACTGGTTGGACCTGCCACGTCTCACCAGGGCGCTTGGAAGGGATCCGGGGCGCCCTGAGCTTCATATAAAAGAAGGGGCAAGGGTAGAGCTTCGATATGAACTTAGAATCCAAGATCTGCTGCTCTATGCTCTTGCGACGCCACGAAAAGCTCTCCGACTCAGTGCTGGTTCTGTTTTAATTCTATTGTCGGTATTTTCTTTATCTGTCAATTCTTGTACTTAACTTTGTAATATTCGAATTGATAGTGATTGCCCAACGAAAGTACTCACGGAGTACGGGCCTTCGAGTAGGAGTCGTCACAGGCTCCGAACGAAGTAAAAAACACTGTGTCTACTTTACTTTTCCGCTGCGCTTATACTCGATATTCTCGAATCGATATTCACCCCCCCTCTATCGAACGTTCACGGTCCTACATCCAAGACATTGTTGGTGCAATGGTCAAGGGGGAGTTGATCTTTAGGGGGAGTTTTACCTATTGGTTAAGGGGAGTTGACCTTTAGGGGGAGTTGTCATGAGTGATATAGGATTATCACTAAATTGACTATTGACATTAGTATCAAGGGGGAAATTAAGGGTTTCAATGAAAGGTATGGGACTTTCATTAGAAAAAAACTCTTGACCTTGATATTCACTCTTTTTGATGTGTGTCAAAAAGGGGAAGAATGTCTAGAGAATGTTCAAGGAAGAACATTGGAGTTAGTGGGAGAGTTTGTTGATCACGACGAGTGAAGTTGTGAACAACGATAACTTACTCTTCAGGGGGAGAGTTTGTTGATGTGTGCCAATAGGGGGAGAATGAAGGGTTTAAGTTAGGCCTTCATTATCTAAGAAGGAGGTTGCCTTCTTAGAAGGAGAATGTAAGGTTGTAACTTATGTTTCATTACCTAGTGGCATGAGGAAAGTTGAGGCTATTGGATTAGCCTAACTTAAAGGTATTGTCAAATATCAAAAAGGGGGAGATTGTTGGTGCAATTTCCAGTAGGTCAAGGTTGACCTAGTTGACCAAGCATAAACCTTGGTCATGGTTTCGATGTTTGACAATACAGAAAGATATGTAGACATGGACAATGCAGGTGCAGTTGTCCATGCGGAGAGATACTGATCAGGGTCTGATCAGGTTGGATGAAGAAGAGTCAAGTAGGTCAAGGTTGACCGGATACTTGACTGGGAAGTCCTAACTGGGATGTTAGGCAGTTCGGAAAGTCCTGGTGAGTGAAGCCAGGCAGTTCGGAAAGTCCGGGTGAGTGAAGCCAGGCAGTCGGGAAGACTTGGTGAGTGAAGCTAGGCAATTGGGAAAGACCTGGTGAGTGAAGCCAGGCAGGGGAAAGACCTAGTGAGTGAAGCTAGGCAGTTCGGAAGCCCTGGTGAGTGAAGCCAGGCAAGGGGAATCCAGATGGGTCAAGGTTGACCAGACATCTGGTGAAAAGTCCAAGTATGAAGACTTGGCACGGAAAAGTCCAAGCAGGGAGCTTGGCACGGAAAAGTCCAAGTATGGAAGCTTGGCATGCGAAGTCGGAGAGGGCTCGGTAGCTCGTTCTCCGGACTAGGTCAGAGAGGGCTCGGTAGCTCGTTCTCTGGACCGGACGAAGTCGGAGAGCGCTCGGCAGCTCGTTCTCCGGACCAATCCTAGGATCACAGAGGCGTTGGATCGGTCTACAGACCGATCCAGTGAGATTTTGATTGCCAGTAGGGTTTAGGGCTGGGAGCTCTAAACCTGGATCGGTCTGGTGACCGATCCAGTGATACGCTGGGTTATCTGATCGGTCTGGTGACCGATCAGTAACCAAACAGAAGCATTCTGTTGCTTATCTGATCGATCAGCAGACCGATCAGTGATCGATCAGAAGGCCGATCAGAAGGAGGCAACAGGCTCGGGAAGGAACAGCTGATCGGTCCGGGGACCGATCAGCCTAAGGCCTGATTGGTCCCCATGACCGATCAGATAGGCTCTGGACCGATCAGGGTGGAGCCTGATCGGTCCAGGCCTAGCCGTTGTGACTCAACGGCTAGGCTATTTCGGGCTTCTGTGTTCTGGCCTTTTTGCTTGCAGGTTCGCAGGTTGACTCAGGATATCAGAGGCCATATAAAGGAGATCGAGGGCTACTCTCTGGAACCCTTCTTCTTCTCCGAAGTTTCTCTGCTTCATCTTCTTCTTGCTGAGCTTTGGTGCTGTGTTTGAGCTCTGCTGAGCTCCCTACTCCACTGAAGCTTCGAGTGAGCTTCTCGGCTGGTCAGCTGCTGCTGTTCTTCTATGAAGTTGCTGCTTCATCAACGGAAACCAGTCGAAGGCAAGCGTGTTTGTTTTTACATTCATATTTTTGCTTCTTCTTGTATTTCTTGTACACTCTGATCTTGCTGTTGCAAGAAAGTATTGTGGCGAGGTTTCTCCACCCAGAAGGAGTGTTACATTAGCCGGTTCTCCGGGGTCTCATCCACCGACGGATTGATCGGATTCGTCCACCTTACGGACACGCCGAGGAGTAGGAGTTTCATCTCCGAACCTCGTTACATTGACGAGTTTGAGGTTTGCTATTCTCCGCTTTCATTTCTATTGTTTATTTCCGCTGCGCTAACCTTGATTTGTAGAAAGAAACGAACGATTTGGGTCGGCTATTCACACCCCCCCTCTCTAGCCGCGATCATTGAGCCTAACACCCCTCACCGGAGAGGCAACATTGGCACCAAGAGATCGGGCGACGGGCAGCCAGAGAATCACCCGAGCGGCATCATCACCAGCCGCACAGAGCTAATCCCCGGGCGTCGCATGAACGACCTAGGCCGACAGCTCGGGAGGAGGAGAACAGAGGAAATGCCTCGAGGGGCGAGATCAACATCATCACCGGAGGACCGACCGGAGGTGACTCCAACAGGGCAAGGAAGGCGCACGCCAGGCAGCTGACGATCCATGCGGTGGGCTGCAGCCAGGAGCGGGCGAACGGGCTCGAGATCAACTTTGGGCCAAGGGACCTCGAGGGAGTCGAAGTCCTGCATGATGACGCCCTCATCATCCGAGCGTTAATAGCTAACTATACTATTCACCGCATCTTTATTGATACAGGCAGCTCGGTCAACATAATCTTCCGAAAGGCCTTCGACCAATTGCAAATTGACCGAGCCGAGTTGCTGCCGATGACCACCCCCCCTATACGGGTTCATTGATAATGAAGTTTTGCCAGTCGGACAGGTCCGACTGGCTATCTCGCTGGGAGAGGAGCCACTCAGAAGAACACGGACCGCCAACTTCATCATGGTCGATGCTCCCTCGGCGTACAATGTTATCCTGGGGCGACCGACTCTCAGCGAATTCCGAGCGGTCGTCTCCACCTTCTGCCAGAAGATCAAATTCCCGGTGGAAGACCAAGTTGGGGAGGTCCGAGGAGATCAACTTGCTGCTCGGCGATGCTTGGTAGAGATGGTTCGAGCCGAGGCTAAATCCGCCCGGAAAGTGCCACGAGTCGAGGTAAACGCTATAACCGAAAAGCCACCTTCTTTAGTTTATGAAGAAAAGGAGGAGGTACATATCCACCCTGCCCGACCAAAGGCCACTATGTTCATAGCGTCCGACCTGGAATCAAGCCAGAAAGAGAAGCTGATCACATGCCTCCAAAAAAACTGCGACATTTTCGCTTGGTCGACCCACGAGTTGCCAGGAGTTTCGCCGAGCATAGCGCAGCACGAGCTTCACGTCCGGCCGGATGCTCAGCCTGTAAAGCAAAGGAAGAGAGACTTCAGTGCCGAACAGAATATCATCATCCGAGTGGAGGTGGAGAAGCTCTTGGAGGCCGGCCATATAAGGGAGGTGCAGTTCCCGAGCTGGCTCACAAACGTGGTGCTGGTCTCCAAGCCAGGGAACAAATGGAGAGTTTGCATTGACTTCCGGGATCTGAACAAGGCCTGCCCGAAGGATTTTTACCCTCTGCCCCGGATCGATCAGCTGGTAGACTCTACCTCAGGGTGCGAGCTGATATGCATGCTGGATGCATATCAGGGTTACCACCAAGTGCCGCTCGCTCGGGAGGATCAGGACAAAGTGAGCTTCGTTACTGCGGATGACACCTACTGCTACAATGTGATGCCGTTCGGACTCAAGAACGCTGGGGCTACCTACCAACGATTGATGAATAAAGTATTCCGGGAGCAGATCGGGCGCAACCTAGAAGTCTATGTAGATGACATACTAATCAAGTCACTCAGAGCGACCGACCTTTTCACAGACATAGAGGAAACCTTCCGAACACTGATGAGGTATGGAGTCAAACTGAACCCCCAAAAATGTCTATTCGGAGCAAAAGGCGGGCGCTTCCTGGGATATATTGTGATCGAGCGATGACGTTAAACTCTAAAGTTAGACCGGCGACTATAAACCCCCGGCTTGAAGACTGTCGAGCGGCGACGTTAAACTCTAGAGTCGGACCGGCGACTATAAAACCCCCCGGCTTGAAGACCGTCAAGCGGCGACGTTAAACTCTAGAGTCGAACCGGTGACTATAAATCCCCCGGCCCGAATACCGTCGAGCGGCGACGTTAAACTCTAGAGTCGGACCGGCGACTATAAACCCCTCGGCTTGAAGACCGTCGAGCGGCAACGTTAAACTCTAGAGTCGAACCGGCGACTATAAACCCCCCGGCCCGAAGACCGTCGAGCGGTGACGTTAAACTCTAAAGTCGGACCGGCGACTATAAACTCCTCGGCTTGAAGATTGTCGAGCGGCGACGTTAAACTCTAGAGTCAAACCGGCGACTATAAACCCTCGGCTTGAAGACCGTCGAGCGGCAACGTTAAACTCTAGAGTCGGACTGGTGACTATAAACCCTCCGGCCCAAAGACCGTAGAGCGGCGACGTTAAACTCTAGAGTCGAACCGGCGACTATAAACCCCTCGGCCCAAAGACCGTCGAGCGGCGACGTTAAACTCTAGAGTCGAACTGGCGACTATAAACCCCCCGGTCCGAAGACCGTTGAGCGGCGACGTTAAACTCTAGAGTCGGACCGGCGACTATAAACCCTCCGGCTTGAAGACCGTCAAGCGGCGACATTAAACTCTAGAGTCAGAACGGCGACTATAAACCCCCCGACTTGAAGACCGTCGAGCGGCGACGTTAAACTCTAGAGTCGGACCGGCGACTATAAACCCCCCGGCTTAAAGACCGTCGAGCGGCGACGTTAAACTCTAGAGTCGAACCGGCGACTAAAAACCCCCCCGGCTTGAAAACCGTCGAGCGGCGACGTTAAACTTTAGAGTCGGACTAGTGACTATAAACCCCCCAGATGAGGCAGCGTTGCGTTGAAGCACTTCAGCGAGACACTAGCAGAAAGTCCATGTAAAATGGGAAGTCGTTTGACCGATCGACGCAGGAAAGAAAAACACTACAGTAAAAAACTCATAGAAGTCCCAGGCAGAATGGGAGGTCGTTTAATCGATCAGTGAAGTTAAGAAATTCCCTACGGGAAAAAGGTCGAGAGACCGGTCGGCACAGTTACAAGGAACACTCAAATTGAAAGGCTAACGCAGCAAAAGTTGGCATTCATTTAAAAATTACTGTTAAAAGTCCGCCGACCGGGGATAAAGTTATAGATGCCACTCATTAAAATTAAAGTCTAGCCGATCGGTAGAATTACAGAAATTACTTCATTCAAGGTAGTTGAAAATATGTTTCGGGATGGTAGTGAGAAACGTCGCATGCTCTGTAGCAGGGATCACCATGGAGTCGGGGAGCTGGCCCTTGGACTTCAGATAGTCCGCAGTGGCGGTGATGGCCAACTCGAAGGCGATGACCAGCCGGTCGCAAACCTTCTCCACAAACTCCGCCGAGCGGATGTATTTTTGCCTCAGAGTTGCGACGCGGCTTGGCTCCGCTTCTTGGTACTCCTTGAAGGTGGCACGGGAAGCGTTTAGAGCCTCCTGCAGGGCCTTCACATCGTCCTTGAGTTTGATTACCTCCTCCGAGCGGCCTTTCTGCTCTCCTTCTAGCAGCTCGGCCAGCTCTTTCACACGCTGCTCCAGTGCTCGGGCTTCCACATTCTTCTTATCCAGATCCGCGATGGCGGTGTTCTTCTGAGTGGTGGCAAGCTCAATCTTGTGGTCATAACTCTTGACCTGCTTGTTAAGCTGGTCCAGCATGTATGCTTGGTCGGCCGTCTTCTTCCGCTCGGCCTCTAACAAGTCCTTGGTTTTCGCCCGGACTCTTCAATCTTTTCAGTTCCTCCTCCACCATTGCCAAGCGGTTGGCAACAGCAATTTCTTCCACCCATCGCTGATATATAAAGGCATGTTAAAAGGCCGATCGGGAAGGCTACATAAAAGGGAAAAAATGAACCTTACCCCTGTGGACTGCTGCATATGACTGTCAGCCAGCTTGTCGAGCGGTATCATGGCTACACGGGCCCGGGCATCCGCCCACATCTCAGCGAGGGGTCCTTGATGGTGATCATATGTTCGGGAGCTGTCGGCCGATCGGACTCGACCATAAACGCCTCAGTGGGGAGGTGCAGTGTGACCCTAATAGTGCGGCGCCAGCTCGGAGTCGTGTGAGCGGACGCCGAGGGATCGGAAGCCAGGCTGGACATTGTAGATAGAATGCCCGAGAGGCGAACTCGGCGGGGTACAGGAGGAATAGAGCTAACCGGTACCGCTTCGATGGGGGCCGCGGGCGCATCCAGTTGAGAGGGGGTCCGGTCGGAGGAGAGCGCCTCGACCGATGACGATTTACCGCGTTGAGATGTGGTGCCCGTCAGCTCGGACGCTTGCACTGTGGAAGTTGCCGAGCGTAGAGGCTTCTCAACACGCCGTCTTTTCCTGTCAAGAGGGAGCTCATCCTCCAGTTCGGAGTCTTCATCCCGAATGGTCATTTCCTTGCTAGGAGTTGCACCACCAGCCGCGTTCACAGGCGAAGCCTGAGCGGCCGACTTCCCTGCATTTGTCTCGCTCTCACCCTCGTGAGAGCCGACCAGAGCAATACCCAGCTGTTCCATTTCCTTTGCCGCTGCCGCTTCGAGCGCGACCGCTTTCTTTTTCAAGATCCCGAATAGCACAGACTCCATTACGATGTTCGCTGCAAGGAAAGGAGAAAGAAATCAGTTAGAACTCAAGGCAAATGTACAAGTCAAGTTCTTACCGAAGCTGCTTGGGAGCGGGGTCCGGCTCAGACTCAAATCGAATATATACATTACTCCTTCAGGTAGAAGCTTGTTGATGTCGAGCTTCAAACCGGCTAGCAGATTCGCTGCTTGAAGGTAGTCCGGTCGGGTCTTATATTTCTTCAGCTCGGGGGAGATGGGCGGTCCGACCTGCCATTTCGTACGGAAGGGGAGCTGCCCGGGAATACGAAGGTAGAAAAAGTTCTCTTTCCAATGTTTGTTGGAAGAGGGCAGCTTATTAAAAAAGACTAAGCCGGGCCGAGCTTGAAACAGATAAGTGCCCAGCTTGGACTGCTTGGGATAATAAAAATAATAGAAGACCTCCGGGCGGAGGGGAATGTTGTGTATCTTAAATAAGACCACAACTCCGCACAGGAGGCGAAAAGTGTTGGGAACCAATTGGGCGAGCGGAATGCCAAAAAAGTTACAAACTTCAACGATGAAGGGGTGGAGGGGAAATCGCAGACCGGCTACGAATTGGTCGCGGAAAAGACAAAAGGCGCCGCTCGGAGGTTTGTGAGGCCGAGCAGAAGGTGAAGGTAAAATCAGTTCAAAATCGGAAGGGATATCAAAAGCATTCATCAGGCTCTCGGCATCACGCCGATCGAACCGCGACTCCATGGTGGTATACCATGGGCCGAGAGCGAGGTCCGCGGGTTGAGAAGAACTTGCCATCGCCAGAGCAACGGAGGAAGCAGAAATCGAAAGGGAAAGCAAAGGCGCAAGCAAGAAGATGAGCAAAGCAGTAACCAAAAGACGAAACGCGGCCAAGAGCGCGAAGAAAACACGGGAATCAAAGAAAGAAAGGCAGAAGAACCTTACAGACAAGAAGATCAAAGGAAGAGGACGAGGGTTCACCGGAGGGCCGATGGACGAGGTCACCGAGGAGAGGAGCGCAGTGAGAATGTTGCAAACAAGAAAGCGGAGGTGCGGCGAAGGAGAAAGGAGAAGGCTTTATAGGGGTATGCCCAATCGTCCTAAGCCGTCGGATGCAGGTCACAGGGACCGAGGCCCACATCACGCCGTTCATTTCAAACTAACGGATGTTGCTTCGAGAGTAAGGCGGCGGCCGTACAATGACATCACCCGCGCCACGTGATACTCGGTCAGAGGAGGGCATTTAATGAGCCCCATCACGAGGAAGAACCCATGTGCTCAACCATAATGGCATAGATTTGCACGCATTCCAAGAAGATCCCCGGATACAATCACAAGACGATTGGGCAGTCCTCGGCATTTAGCCGACCAACGCTATTCGATCCCACAGTGGCTGAGCGGAAGCACACGCTCGACCAAACTCATAGTCCAGTCAGTTGGACTCGGCGCCTCCTTCGACTAGACTTGAGAAGGAGGCAATTGATCCGGTAATAAGGATGAGGGACCCTCGGTAGCAGGGGGTCAATGACACGTGGAGGTCAAAGGTCAAGAGGGTCAACACCAAGGTCGTGCCGAGCGGACTGGCGGACCATCCCCGGACATCCGGCTGACCGGGCACCAGGCCCGGGTCTCCCAGTCGGCTGGGCGAAAGACAACCCGACCATGGGGCGGGTTTCTGATGCTCAAGGTAAAAGAGTCTCTAAGCCAAGCGGCCAGGCCGAGCGGCCGAGCCACAAGGCAAGAAGGCGCAATCCCATCCGAGCACACGAGCAGGGCTTTCCCTCCCGGTCTAAGGTACCGGAGCATTCCCAAAATCTATAAGCGCCGAGCGGCTGGCCCACTCGGCCCAGAGGTAAGTAAGGGCACAAAGAGACAAAAATGACAACTGGTAACTTCGTCCTCGAGACACCTGCCGTCGACAAACAGCATGGTTGGCAGCAGGAGTGGACAGAGTATCGTACGGTGAAAGCTTCTACCGTCACATCCGGGATATGCTCGGACGATTGCGGAATGACGTCAGACATGCTTTTCTGACACGACCTACTGAGGTATGTTTGGTGAAGCGTGCACGCATTGAGAAGCGTGGTCGCGCCTCCCCGGGGTTTTATATAAGGAACCCTAGACTTCGATGGAGGTATGCAATCTTGATTACTATAGCCACAGTAACGTTACTCTGCTTCTTCGTTGCCTAACTTGAGCGTTGGAGGGTCGTCGCCGGGAAACCCCTCTCGACTCGGCTTCTTTACAGGTTCGCCGGAGGTCCTACCTCGACACCGAAGGACAGTAGAGAGCGCCACGTCCCCAGCGTCTGTCGACTTAGAGCTCAGACAGGATCACTCACTAATCAGGGAGTGATACGGGGAATAGAAAAGAGCTTTTTAGTGGAGTTCAGGGTCACCAAGTAACTGGTCTAGCAAGACCTCTCGTTTTTAGGCGATCTGACTGAATTTTTATGGATCCCACTTCTGACTCCGCGGGATTAAGGGGCTTTGTTTTTATTTTTTTTTATGGGTTATGTCAATTAGACTGGCTCTCTACGACCTCCATTCTAAATTTTGTTGGACCCGCATGGAGTTCTATTTCCCGTTCTCTCCAGATCAGTTCTTGTCAATCGGGCTGACTCTCTACGAGCTACACTCTCATCTCTGCTGAACCTATATAGGGCTTGGCTCTCCATTCTCTATTCTCTCTCGATTGGTTCTTGCTAACTGGACTGGCCGTAAAAGAACCATCATTGGCTTGCTGGAATGCCAATAAAACTTTAGTTCCTCTCCTCCCTCTTTGCGATGATCCATCCTTTACACAATAAAAAAAGTAAGGATTCTAGAATGAATTTTTTAAAAAAATATTTCGTTGTAAAAACTTTTGTGATGAAAAAAATTAGTCACCAATTTACCGTTGCAAAATTTTGTGACGAATTTATGAAAATTCGTCGCAAATTTTGAGATGAAAATTAAAATTCATCGCAGATTTCGTTGGAAATTTACAACGGAAATTAATTTATCGTAAATTTTATAATCTCAAGTTTGCGACAGACATATGTTTTCATCGCAGATTGACGATGAATTATTTTTCGTCACAAAAAAGTTGCATATTTGCGAAGAAGACATGACAAAAAAAAATCCCTTTTTCTAGCAAATTTACAACGAAAATAGATTTTCGTCCCAAATTTGGGATGAATCCAGATTCATTTCTAATCTTGTTCGGAATTTGAGTCAGACGGACCGCCAGGTGAGGTAGATAGAATGTTGACCGAATCGCGACGTCCCGGAGAGGGGTATGCTGAGATGGCTTCTATGTTGACCAAGTCGTCAGTGTTGGTGCAACCTTAGGTCAAGGTTGACCTGGGTGACCCGACTCGAGTTGACTTGACTCGAGGTATATTTTGATGTTTGACAAGAATAGAGAAGTTGTATTTTGATGTTTGACAAGAATAGAGAAGTTGTATTTTGATGTTTGACAAGAATAGGAACTTGGGGGATTGTAGGTGCAACCTTTTGTCAAGGTTGACCTGGTTGACCCGACTTGAGTTGACCTGATTTGGGAAAAGTCCAAGTATGGAGATTTGGCACGGAAAGGCCCAAGCAGGGAGCTTGGCACGGAAAAAGTCCAAGTATGGAGACTTGGCACGGAAAAGTCCAAGCAGGGAGCTTGGCACAGGAAAAGTCCAAGCAGGGAGCTTGGCACGGGGAAAAGTCCAAGTATGGAAGCTTGGCATGGGAGGTCGGAGAGGGCTCGGTAGCTCATTCTCCGGACTAGGTCAGAGAGGGCTCGGTAGCTCGTTCTCTGGACTGGATGGAGTCGGAGAGGGCTCGGTAGCTCGTTCTCCGGACTAGGTCAGAGAGGGCTCGGTAGCTCGTTCTCTGGACCGGACGTGGAAGTCGGAGAGGGCTCGGTAGCTCGTTCTCTGGACTGGATGGAGTCGGAGAGGGCTCGGTAGCTCGTTCTCTGGACTGGATGGAGTCGGAGAGGGCTCGGTAGCTCGTTCTCCGGACTAGGTCAGAGAGGGCTCGGTAGCTCGTTCTCTGGACCGGACGAAGTCGGAGATGGCTCGGTAGCTCGTTCTCCGGACTAGTTCAGAGAGGGCTCGGTAGCTCGTTCTCTAGACTAGGAAGACGTTAGGGTTTAGGGCTGGGAAGCTCTAAAACCAACAGAGGCATTGGATCGGTCTGTTGACCGATCTAGTGATACTTTGGCTGTCTGGATCGGTCTGTCGACCGATCCAGTGATACCTTAGTTATTTGATCGGTCTCGTGACCGATCAGTAACCACACAGTAGCTCTCTGTGGGTTATCTGATCGGTCTGGTGACCGATCAGTAAGAAGCGATGGGATTCAGAAAACAATAGGGGATCGGTCTGTGGACCGATCTATCTATAGGCTGATCGGTCCACAGACCGATCAGCCAACTCTCTGTGAGAGTTGGGATCGGTCTGGGGACCGATCAGCGTAGGGCCTGATCGGTCCCCTGACCGATCAGATCCGCCCTGGACCGATCAGGGTGGAGCCTGATCGGTCCAGGCCTAGCCGTTGAGTCACAACGGCTAGATTTCTGCTTCTTCTTTGTTTTCTTCGCAGGTTCAGGATATAAAGGGCCTCTACATCAACAGTGCTGCAAACTACTCTTCTTGCTCCTGCGATCTGAGCTTTGTTGAGCTCTCCACTACTGAAGCTTCGTGTGACCTTCCCTCGGCTGGACTCCAACTGATCAGTTGCTGCTGTGGTTGGCATCCGTGAAGTTGCTGCTTCATCAACAGTCGACAAGAAGGCAAGAAAACTAGTGTTTTTACATTCATATTGTTCTTGGCTTCTTGTTGTATTTCTTGTACGCTGATCTTGCTGTTTCAAGAGAGATTATGGCGAGGTTTCTCCACCCAGAAGAAATTTTTATTAGCCGATTTTCCGGGGTCTCATCCACCGACGGATTGATAGGATTCGTCCACCTTATGGACATGTCGAGGAGTAGGAGTATCATCTCCGAACCTCGTTATATTGTCGCGTTTGAGGTTTAACATTCTCCTGTTTCGTTTCTATCTTTTATTTCCGCTGCGCTAACTAAAATTGTAGGAAGAAACGTGAATTTGGGGTCGGCTATTCACACCCCCCTCTCTAGCCGCATCCGAAGGTCCTAACAGTCAGAAGTCCTTTGGTTAACGCTACCTGCAGGCAGTGATCGGGTCGCCCCAGTCCCTGGTACCCAGATGCTCGAGGCAGATCCGACGAGTATATAAGTAATAAATTAAGACATAAAATAATGAAATGTTTATAGAATATGAACGAATAACGTACCCTGGCCCAGGAGGGCACCCTCGGGTGAATCGGTGAGCTGGTCAGGACACTGCTCGAGTTGTCATGAACCGGAAGAGTAGATGACTCTGAATAGGATGCAGAGCTAGATTTGACGACGCAGAGTAGGGCACGGTGGAACGAAACCGGATGTGACCTCGGCACACAGGCCGGGATATGACATCAGCACATAGGCCAAGATATACATCGACACACAGGCCAAGATAGGACATTGGCACGCAGGCCAAGATAGGACATCAGTTTGCAGACCGGGATATGACTTCGACACGTAGATTGGGACATAACAACAACATGAATGCTAGACACAAAACACACAGTTCGGAATACAACTGCGGCTCATAGGTCGGAATACGATAGCGGCACACAGTCCGAAACACAAGAACAACACATAGGTCGGAGCATAGAAAGGCGGTAGATCCGAATGGCGATAGATACAAGGGCTAGGAAGCGGAAGACGGGTTTGATCGGCGAGGTCAAGCGGAATGCTAGATTGTCGGATTAAATATCGGCTGCGATGAACATGGATCTGTGCCCACTCTAAAGACAGGGATGCCGCTAGGTTAGATTCGACGATGGGGTGTTGATCAGTCGGCTCCAGCCAAGGGAGCGCTCGTAGTAGCTTCAGCGGCAGTTCCGGCAGCTGGGGTTGAGAGGAAGAAAGGGGAAGTGCAGTGGGCTGTGACAGTAAAGTGAGAGCAACAACGCTGGGGATGACAGCGTGGAGAGGAAGACGGCGTGGGTCACAACGTGTGTGAAGGGAAGGCGAGCAACCTGCACCCCTTCTACACTAATGTAGCAAGCGACACGACCGTGAGGAGGAAGAAGAAGAGGATCTCATGGCAACGATGGTGCGTGCACATGGAGAAATGATGCTGACGGTGTGAGTCCAGCGTCGTTGGCGTCGAGAAGGAGAGCGGTGGCACGAGCCGGCCATGGCAGCACCTGGTCGGAGGCGATAAGGCTGCAAGTGTGAGTAAAAGAGGCGTGCGTCTCTTGCGGTGGCATGCGTACTTGGTGTCGGGGCGTTGCGTGAAGAGAAGATAGTGCGAGAGAGAGAGAGAGAGGAGTGATGGCTGTGAGGGAGAGAGGCGTGCCCCTCGGCGGTAGAACCTCCCCCCTATCTTCTTTTGTAGCGGCAGACTAAAAACCACCAAGGCCCCTCCTCCGTGAACAGTGCCTCCCTTTTTCTTAAAGCCCTAAACAGTGGAAAGATCGAATTGCCCCTCCCCTTTCCCCTTAATTCCTTCTGGGCCCTTAATCAATATCCGCCTTAGTCTTCAAAAATGAAGTAGCAATGCTAAAAAAATTATTTTTTCTCTCGTAGATTTATGATGAAAACATATTTTTGATTCATCGTAGATTTGAGACGTATCTAAATTCATCGCAAAATTATGAAAAGTTTACGATGAAAATATTTTCGTCACAAATTTTTCACAAAATTCAAAATTTTTGCCAGCATCTCCTCTATTTTTACTTTTATCATGTTTGCATGTTTACATACATACAATATTATAATCACACCATATAACATATCAACACATTGTAAGTACTCCGAGTTAATTTTAATGTGGTCAACCAAATTAAGTTAGATCCTGTGATTTTGATGCATTGTGTATGAGTGTGCAGGAACTTAGGAACACAAGAAGTCAAGCGAAAGACGTGACGAGCAAGAAGGATGGCACGGGAAATGAGTTAACGAGCTAGTGCATCCGAGAGACGAAAAGCTGTGGAATAGTATACCGGTGGATGAGAAGAATGCATGCAGAGCATTAAAGGGACGAGAAACTGAGAGGAAATCTACTTGAGGAGAAGGTCGATTGGGACATCACCCAAGTGATCGAGAGCACGGAAGAGGTCAACTCAAAGGTTGACTTAAAGACCCAAGGTGCCTTAGCTATATTGAGGCACCTTAGATGCCCACTGTTGAAGCTGTCGAGCAAAGGCGCCTTAGGACCGGCCAAGATGCCTCGACCACTTGGTGCTAAGGCACCTTAAGTAGAGGCACAAAGGTGCCTTAAGTGTGCGCGAAGGCACCTCTAATGTGGCAGAGATATTGGTGACTGTTTCACTTCGGTTAAAGTTTTATCCACACTAGAGGCACCCTAGATTCCTTTGGAGTCGCCTTTGAGTCACGTTAGCCAACAGTAACATTATCCCAAGAGGCTATAAAAAGACCGCTGGAGTTAGGAATTAAAGAACAATCACTGCACTACTTTTAGTCATTTGTGAGCTTCCAAAGTTTGTAATAGATTACTCTACATTCAACGAAGGAGAACTTTTAGTGTATTTTCACTTACCTTGGATTAACAACCACGTAGGTTATAACCAAGTAATTCCTTTGTCCTCTTACTTATTTTATGCATTTCTTTTTTATTGTTTAATTAATATTATGTTTTTGCTAAGTATAAAAAGTAAGAGATTTTTATAATTTCTTTGTAGGACTATTCATCCCCTCTAGCCGATCTCATCGGATCTATATTTGGTATTAAAGCCAATTCACTTTAGAAGGACTAACTGCTAACTGAAGCAATAAGGAGATGGCCAGATCTAACATTCACCTGTCAAAGTTTGAGGGGGAGTTCATAACATGGAAAAAGAAAATGGGGGTATTTTTCAAAATAGATTTCTATTTATTATTAATAATCAAATATGGTTTTATAGTACCCAGAGATCAAAACAGAGAAGAAAAAGAAGAGTTTCTCTGGAACAAGGAGCAGGCTGATTTCGTGTCCAACGAAAAAGTAAAATTTCATCTGTTAATCATGTTACCACCTAAAGAAGTCAACCGCATTGACAGCTACAACTTGGGCAAAGAACTTTGGTAGAAAATCTTGGATCTTCACAAAGTAATATCGGAGGCCAAGTTAACAAGATGAGACAATCTCTAAAATCGACTAACCAACCTCTAGATGGAGGAAGGAAAAAACGTTAGCTCAACTGCACACTAATATCAAAGAAATGAACACGAAACTCAACAATCTTGGAGAATCAATAACGAATTGGGATTCATTGAGGTATGTGTTAAATGCATTTCCGAGAATACCCACATGGACATCTATAATAGACTCCTACTATATCTTCAAGGACCTTGAGGTAAGTATGTTAGAGAATTTATTTTCAACTTTATGAATCTTGATATCCAGGCCTTAAAGACATAGAAAAGTCAAACAACAACATTGCTCTAAAAGCTAAGAAGATCGAGTTGGACATCTTATCTTATTATAGTAATCTCAGATATGAATGATTCACCATGACATATCCATTATAGTAATTCAGTGTAAAACTAAATATACAAAGATGTTCTACACCCACGGAGAGTAGAGCCAAGCATGGACGACATTGACCAAGGAGTGCTGAGGATGATAGCGGCCCCTCGGGGATGACAATGCCCCCTGTGGCTGGAAACAACCACTCAAGGTAACAACCCCCCCTTTGGTTGCCAGCGATAGCTCACTACCGCGGGGCCCCTTGAGCACCAGCGCCCTCAATGGTAGCGACCACACCCCTCGGCAGTAGCCACCTGGGCCGCTAGCGGCCTCCATGGGCGACCATGGGGACCGCAATGGCTGCCAACAACCAGGGGGGCTGATAGCGACCCCCCTAAGCCGTGATCATCGCTAGCAGTCGGCAGGGGTCAATAGCGGTAACTAGTGGCCCCCTCAGCTGCCAGCAACCCACACACCTCCAGCGGGCTACTTGGCCACTAGCGACCCCCCTTGGCCGCCAAGGGGCCAAGTAAGGCCAGGGTCAGCGCCCTGCACCTTTCGTTCAAGATGCGACCATCCATGGTCCGCCGAACCCGCTGGAGAGGAGAGAAAATGCATCCTAACTTGCCAGAGATCATGGATGAAGAAGAGGAATGACACTGCCTGCGCCGCCACTGCTAATGAGATGCGAAGAGAAGAGAAAGATTAGGGAAAGGGGGGATTGGGTTTCGTATTATTAGGGCAAATTTGGTGACGAAACCATATTCGTCCCAAAATAATAATAATAATAATAATAATAATAATAATAATAATAATAATAATAATAATAATAATAATAATAATAATAATATATTAAATAAAAGTATCTAATGTTGGTGTAATTTTTCCTGGGTCAAGGTTGACCAAGTTAACTAAGCTTGAGTTTTGATGTTTGAGTTTCAATATTTGTAATATATAAATATTATAGGTACAATTGTCCATATGGGATATTGACGGTCAAAGGTTGACCAGAAGAGTCAAGTAGGTTAAGGTTGATTAGATACTTGATTGGAAAGTCCTAATTAGAGGTTAGGCAAGGGCAAGTCCAATTGGAAGGTTGGAAGAAGAAGAAAGTTCAAGTGAGTCACTGTTAACCGAATATTTGGTGTGGAAAGTCTTGGTGAGTGAAGCCAAGCAGACTAGAAAATCCTAGTGAGTGAAGCTAGGTAGTGAAAAACTTTAGTGCGTGAAGCTAGGCAGAAGGAAGTCCTTGTGAGTGAAAGCAGGTAGTTGGAAAGCTCTAGTGAGTGAAACTAGGCAGATTGGAAAGTCCTAGTTAGTGAAGCTAGGCAATGAGGAAGTCCTAGTGAGTGAAGTCGGACAATTGAAATCCAGGTGGGTTAAGCTTGACTGAATATCTAGTGAGTGGAAATCCAAGTGGGTCATGGATGATCGGACACTTAGCACGAGACGATAAGTCCAAGTGGGTCAAGGTTGACCGGATACTTGATACGAGGAGAAAAAAAATCAAGTGGGTCAGTGTTGATTGGACACTTGGTGATGAAGTTTTAGCAGGTCACGGTTGACTAGATGCTAGATAATGAGGAGTCCCAACAGGTCACGGTTGACTGGGTGTTGGGCAAGGGAACCCTAGACTTGAGTTAAGCAAGTTAGGGTTGGTCAATCGATCAGGTGATCAATTGAACCGGAGTCTAATCGATCAATTGATCGATTGAGAGAGTGCTGCAAGCAAAAACATCCCAATCGATCTGTTGATCGATTAGAAGCTTTCAAATCGACACAAAAGACCCTGAATTGATTGGTCAATCGATTCAAGTATTCCCAATCAATCAGTCAATCGATTTAGACATTCCCAATTGATCAGTCAATCGATTGGGAAGACTTTTTCGTGAAGCACAATGTTAGCTGTGCTGAATCGATTAGAATCCTTCCATTCCAAGGCTTCTCATGAGAGAACAGAGGTACTATGAATCAATCAGTTGATCGATTGAAGTCTCCCAAATCGATTGGTCAATCGATTGGGATATGATCGTGTTAGAATTTGAGAGATGTCCTAAGACAATCACCTTACATTTTTTTCTATTTATTTGATAAGTATAGATTCACTATTTGAGTGCATATTATATATTTGATTATCTTAAACTCATTTACTGAATGCCCGTAATATAATTCAAAGCATGAGAGAATTTATGATTAGATCACAACTAGTGATTATCTCTACATGTGCAATTATGAATATATTGAAATTTTTCTAGTCGTCGAATTGATATATTCAGACATCATCAATTCTATAAGACTAGCACGGGTTATACTCCTTGGTTTGACCAAGCAGCTATTTTCTCACTGGCTGGAGACACTGGGATGTCGAGAGTTAAACGTGGATGCTGGTTATAGTAACTAGTTCATTGGAGTGACTCACTGTAAGACATCATATGATTATCTCTTTCTCTCTCTCTCTCTCACTCTCTCTCTCTCTCTCTCTCTATATATATATATATATATATGTTTGTGAAGTTCTTACTGTAGCACAAGTGCAAGTTTCCTTCAACCTGAGGTATACAAGTCATTTGGTCACGAAGACTTATACTTTAACATTTTAAGCATGCATCTTATTGAGATGTGGACCTGGGATGATTGGGTATAAGTTGAAGTGCCTGAAGGTGTTTGGATAGCTCATAGAGGATTCACTGCTCCTTGCGAGGAAACATATACCCTATAACCACTCGTTAGGATTATCACTCAAAGTCTTTGTCCAAAGCATCATATGTTAAGAGTGCGAGACTCTTGTACACATGTACAAGTAATTTAAATCCGTAGAATGAGAAAGTATTACTTAGACTAAGTGTGACGTAGTCAGCCTAGTGGAGACAAGACACATAGACCATGTCCTGAACCAAGTGGATATAAGATGAGTGAAAGGAACGAGTCACGACTCACTATAGCTGCTGAAGGGTTTAGAATTAATTCTAAGATCAACTATGATTTTCTAACTAATTGGGGATCATGATGCACTACTAGGTGCCACTCATGATCGTTCTATAATTAAGTAGTTAATTATGGACGATCAAGATAAATCTGGAATCTATTGGGTCACAAGCACTAACGAGTCTCTAAAAGACGTAAAACAAGTTAAAGAATATGATTCTTAGATCAAGAGATAAATATTTGGTTGGACCATATATAAGACAAATATGGAAATATTTATCGCAATGGAAGTGCGGATGGGCTACATCTCTTATGGAAGAGTTAGACCATATTTGATTTAATCATGAATTAGTCATAAACCAACTTGGTTTAGTTGTGAACCAAACCAAGGGGTTAATGGGCTAATTTTTGGTTAAGGGATAATAGGTTGGATTTAGGATTTCTAATCTAACTCATTAATGAGGGTTATATATCGATATGCTTGAGAGAAAATTATATACATGAGATCATTAATTGATTTGTAAGGTTTTGAAAAACTTTAACCTAATTTCTCTTCTCCTCTCCCTCTCCCCTCTCTCTTTGCCACCGCCAACAAGGGGAAGCCCTTCCCCTTGTTGCCGTGACCATCACAAGGAAGAAATATCTTCCTTGTGTGCTTCTCTTCCTCTTCCTCTTGATCCCTCTTCTTTGCTCATGGCTAGTAAGTTCTGAAGGAGAGGTTTATACTCAAGGAGTTGTCTTGAGGAGCTCGGCGTGGATATGAATAGAGGCGAGGTTAGACAACATCGCTATGGTTGATGTCCTTCTCGTTACAGGTCATCCGTAAGGTACACCTAACGTAAATTTACATTCCATAAAAATTTAATTATGCAATCATGTTTGGCATGTTGTATTTATATATACGTGTGGTGTGTATGATGTAATAATTTAGAAATTATTATTATTTTATTTCCGTTGCGCATGTTTACGAAATGTGTTTTAGCACACACTACATCGTACATATCCCAACAATGGTATCAGAGCCTGATCATACTTCGACATGATCGTAAAATTATTTTACGGTTTGTAATTTGTGTTGTAATTAATTTTAGAATTTTTCTGGAATTATTAAGATTTTTCTATTTTTGGAAAGTTTCCTAATTTGTTAGGAAATTCTTTTTTTGGAAAGTTTCTGATATAATTTTGTAAAATTAAATTTAGAAATATTCTATTAATTTAGAAATTATCATTTCTGAAATTTTCTGTAGTTTTAAGAAATATTTTATTTTTAGAAAATTTTCTAATTTGTTAGGTAATACCAAATATGGAAAGATTTTAATTTTTTTTAAAAAAATCTAGATCTGATATATTCTAAATTAAATTATAGAATTAATCAATTCTATAATTTTTAGATTTATTAAAATATTCTATTTTTGAAAAGTTTCCTAAATTATTAGGAAATACCAAATTTAAAAAGATTTAAAAAATTATAAAAAATCCAGATTTGAGATATTCTAAATTAAATTATAGAATTAATATTTTCTGAAATTTTTAGATTTATTAAAATATTCTATTTTTGGAAAGTTTCTTAAATTGTTAGGAAATATCAAATTTGAAAAATTTGAAAAATCACAAAAAATCCAAATTTGAATTATTCTGTAATAAATTAAGAAATATTAATTATTTATTTACTAAATGGTTAGAAAATTAATTTAAAAATTTATTTCCAAAATAATTAAAGATTCTTGATTGATAGAAAGATTATAGATAAGATATGTTATTTAAATTTAGAAATTGGTTTCCTAATTTGATTAGATAAATCTTGATTTATTAAAATTTGATTTATAATATATTTTTATTTTTAAAATAGAATTATAACATATGTAAATTTATGCCATGAACATACCATATTGTATGATATGTAGATGCATTAATTATGACATGATTAGTTTTACCATGTGTGTGATGTGATTAGATCTTACCCATATATATGATGTGTCATGCTATGCCATACGTGTGATGTGTCATGTCATTATTTATGCCATGCGTGCGACGTGCCATGCTATCATTTATGTCATGCGTGTAATGTCATGTAGATAGAATTTTGCATGATATAGATGAGACCTAAATCCCTTAATATTAAAACTTACACCTTCCGTAAATATGGTAAGAGCCAGAGTTTAAGTTCTTATTTGAGTTGTTGGCCAAAGTCAAGCTCAACTTAAAATTAAACATGTTCAAACCATAGAGATGAAATCTCATGATTAATCGGTTGGTTTTAAACTTGAAGCGTTGATTTGTTGTGCTAAAGCCATGATCAATGTGGATAGAGGTGAAGTTGGGTGATGTGCATTTGATGTATACTTGTTAATATGTTAACAACCCGATGTTTATGCGAAGATCAATTAGTTGCTAGCATAATGTGATAGTTGCATATAAGTGATATGCAATCGGTAAATATGATATCTACAGCTATAGCTAAGAATGACTTGTTGGCCAAAGTCAAGATTATTCTTATCTATGATGGATATCAACCCACTTGGAGAAAACCTACCATCTCCCGAATTCAAAATAAGGGTACTTAAATTTGATAAATAAGTGGGCTTTTATGTAAATTGTTTACATAAATAAAATCATGTCTCTTAAATATTCTCATTTTTGTATTTCTAGGTTAATCATTTAATTATGACTTCTGTTAATTTGCGTTTGATTTTGGACTTGAACAAACTAACTGGGCTGAACTTCTTGGACTGGTTTCAAAATTTGAGAATTGTTCTTAAAGATATGAAGCTAGCTTATGTCCTTGATCAGCCTCTTCCCACCAGTCTTGATGCCGATGCAACTGCGGACCAAATGTTGCCCTTCAGAAATATAAGAATGATTCTGTACTTGCTAGTTGCATCATGTTAGCTGCTATGACTCCTGAATTATAGAAACAACATGAGCATTTGGATGCTTATGATATTGTCTATCATCTTTGTGAGCTATTTGATGAGCAAGCTAGATCTGAAAGGTTCGAGGTCTCCAAGCTTCTCCTTTACTCAAAGATAAAGGAGGGTTTGTATGCAGTACAATATGTATTAAAGGTGAATGACTATATAGAGCATTTAGCATCACTCGATTTTATGATGGATCATGAGTTAAGTATTGACTTAATTCTACATAGTTTACCAAAAAGTCATTCACAAATTGTGATGAACTATTGGATGAACAATTTGGAATTGACCATCCCTGAGATGATAAATATGCTTAAGATTGTGGAGTCTTCTATTAAGGGTGAACAGAAAATGGTGATGTTAATAGACTCCTCTAAGAAAGATTCTATGAGGAAGCCAAAACATCAGGCTAAAGGGAAGAGCAAAAAAGCCAAGATAGTAGAACCGACACAAAAGAGCCCATGCCATCATTGTGGTAAGATGGGACACTGGCGAAGAAACTGCAAGATCTATCTGGAGTCCGTTAAGAAGAATAAGGCATCTAATGCCCCATCGTCTTCAGGTATTTTCATTTTTGATTGTCATGCTCTTTCCTCAGACACTTGGATATTGGATATTGGGTGTGACACACATATATGTAATGACATATAGGGGCTTAGGAATAAAAGAAGACTCATCTGTTGGTTGCTACTCGGAATACCGTCCTAGTTCTCCTGTATAAAAATTTATACAAGCATAGAACTATCCTAGCTACCCATGTGTTTTACTAAAGTTAAATTTGGATTGCAAACGATGCTTAACATTATTAATTCAAATTTTCCCTTTAGAAGTTAAACTTGAATTGGGAACGAAACTTAACATTCTTACTTCAAGTTCAATCGATGTGATCTTCCTAAGTTAAACCATATTACAGAAGTTGATCAAATATCTATTTCAAGGATCGACTTCCAGTAATGCCCGAAAATTCTCAAATACATTTTAGAAATATTCTATTATTTTTCTGGAATTTTAGAATATTTTTATGGAATTTTTTGAGTAGCAGAAGTAGCAAAATTAAATAAAAATGTAAAATAGCCTAAGCAGGAATTGAACCCATGACCTATTAGACCCTACAACTTATAGCATGACTTTAGTAACCAGGTGGCCCCAGCAGGGGTGTGCTGAAAGAAGAGGAGAGAAATTATATTTATGATTTAGTTGGGTCGTATTAACCACTTAATATAAATAGAGAATTTAAGTGGGGATTTATTATTTTGATCGGCAACTATTCCTCACCCCCACCTTCAACTCGCCGCCCTCTCCCTCTTCCTCACCTCTCGGCACACCAAGCCCCAAGGGACCTAGGGTTCTATCCCTAGGGTCGTAGGAGCACCTCCCGGTAACGATTCTAGTACGAGGACACTCATCTCCGCGAGAGGAATGCGTAGACATAAGAAGATCATCGAGGAGATCTTCTTCTTTGAAAACCTAGTGATCAGAACTGTAAGAAACTTAGCGCAGGAAGTAAGTAACCCCTCGCCTGCAGTATAAGTAGTTAATCATATGTTTTCATGTTTTTAGTTCAGCCATATGCAGATTTTTCGGCACGTAGGGTGTATTGACCCTCCTCGCAAGTTTAGGGTTTATTTGAACACTTCTAGATGGGCCAAACATGTTTCCCTCTCTAGTTTTGGGGTTTTAGACGCTGTCGGGTGCCTAGAGGTGGTCCCCTAATAGAGAGGAGAGATAGAGCACACCAAGTGTTTGATAAAATGACTAGTACAGTTAAATGCTGCAGTAGGCATTTTAATAGCTCAGTTAAATGTCATAGAAGCATTTTAAATAACATGCTTAATCTTACTTCAGTTTATATGGGACTACGGTCCAATGGGTGGGCTCCCACAGTTGCCCTAAGTTTAGATAACCTAGCTCTAGGTTCAGATAACCTAGTAAGAGCAAGATAAGACAAATTAGCTTATGAATCAGTATTTTATTTTTTTATCAGTGGAACTGTGCTGGACTCTTAGTTGTCCTTCGGTTGGGCTCCCATAGTCGTCCCTAGGTTTAGATAACCTAGTAAACCCTACTAGATTCGGGACTAGCTACCTCGGGTCTAGTTAGGGATGCGCACATAGCAAGTACAGTTGCCGGGCCCATCAGCAGCATGATTATTATTTTTATCTATTATGAAAAATAGTTTTCAAAGCTTCACAATTCAGTTATGTGAATACAATTCAGATTTAGCATTAGCCTAGCATTAGTTTAGCTTAGTTTATGTTTCCGTTCAGTTTTCTTATTGATACAATAAGATAGTTCTATGATCAGTATTTGATTGCCATGTTTTAGCATTTCCAGTATAACTATCAGCATGCATTTCCAATAGTATCTTTTAAAAACATTATTTCATCGAATGCATGTTTTGTGAGGTAGATGGTTCTTACTAAGCTCCCAAGCTTATAGTTTCCTTTTTCCTTATACTACAGATAAAGGTAAAGGGAAGATGGATTAGCGGAGGCTGGAGGGCAATGTGTCAAGATGTGTGTGAGAAGGAACTTGGAATAAAGACTCTTGGGGATTAGCAAGTTTAAAGAATTAGAATTTCTTACATTCTCATTATTCCGCACATTTAGAATGTCTAAATATCATGAATTGTGAAAGTATGCACTATGCTATGCCTAGACTACTAGTTATCTTGATGTTAGTAATAAACCCCGAATAATAACAGTAATGACATGCCTAGGAATCTTATGATGCTTTTAAGTTGATACATTTGCATTGTATATGGATTAGTGGTTGAATGCAGCAGAAATCAGAGCTCCAATCGATCAGCCGATCGATTGGAGGGTTCTCAATCGATCAGCCGATCGATTAGGAAGTGATTTTCCGCGTACAGAGAGCTGATGAATCGATCAGCTGATCGATTGGCCATGGATCAATCAGCCGATCGATCGGGAATTAATTTCCGCGAACAGAGAGCTTCTGAATCGATCAGCTGATCGATTGGCCTAGGCTGGATCGATCAGCCGATCGATTCAGAAAGGAGTTCTGTGCACAGAAGCACGTTGGATCGATCAGCGGATCAATTGAAGCCCTTTCAATCGATCGAGTCTCAGCTTCAATCGATTGGGAAGTCTGATTTCAGCTGGAAACGTCTGATTTCAACTCCTTGATCAAAGGGAAAGTTTAGATTCCCTTCTTTAGCATATGTACAACAATGAAAGTGTATTTTGAACATAAATTCCAGTTTTAGTAGCAATTAGCAGAGTTTTTAAATTAGTTCAGTTTTTTTCATTACATTACAGAGTGGTATCAACAGAATAGTTTAGCAAACGTAACCCCCGATCTTATAGCTTAGTTAGTAAAAGGCGGGGTGTTACAGAGTGGTATCAGAGAAAATTCCATACTTCCTCCACACACACATCAGCATTGAACCTGCAGCTTCCAAGTAAGAATACCTTAACTTATTTATGTTTCCTGCTTCCATGGTTATAGATAATTCCATGTTTATAGATAACTAAAGCATGTTTATATATGATAGCATCTAACATGATAGTAGTAGTTATGTGAACATGATTGTAATAGTTATGTATGTCCTCTACTTCTCTAGGAAATGGTACGAGGACGCCCAGCTAGAAGGACACCAGCTACTGAGCCCTAGCATGAGGCAGACAGTTCAGTGCCTCCCCCAGACCTTACAGAGGTAGTGGCTCAGTTACAGAAGTAACTAGCTGAACAACAATAGAAGATAGCCACCCTGAGGGCTAATCAACAGAACACTCCTACTGCCACTCCGGAACCTAACAAGGCAACCCCAGTAGTTATAGAGGTTCCACCAGTCCAACCTACAGCACCTATAGCCCCAACAGCAGGGGCAAGGAGAGAAGCCTATCTGATCCAGTGGCAGAAAATCAAGCCAGAGAACTTCTCAGGCACCAGTGAACCATGGGATGCCCAAGCCTGGTTCAAAACACTGGAGAGTACGATGGAGCTCCTGGACTAGCCAGAGCATGAAAAGGTGAAATGCGCCTCCTTCTGCTTGGCAGGAGATGCACGTATATGGTGGGAGAGGATTAAAGCGAAGCGCCCAGTGAACCAGATGACATGGGCCGACTTCGAAAGAGAATTCTTTGAGGAGTTCTTTCACATGCGGGTCACAAACCGCCACTACGACGAGTTCACTGAATTTCGTCAGGGCAACCTTTCAGTTGAGCAAACCGTGAAGAAATTCAACAGGTTGGCTCGTTTGTGCCCCGAACTAGTCAACATCGAAGGAGAACGAGTCCGGCTGATGCTCAAAATGCTAAGGCCGGAAATAACACTGAATGTGGCCAGCAGCGTCCGTAGGCCGCAAACCACTGAAGAATTGGTAAGTAGTACTCTGATCACCGAGTATTACCAGAACAACATCAAGCAGCAGAAGCAAGCCTTCTCAGAGTCAAAAGGCCAAGGAGGCTCAAGTACTCAGAAATACCGTGGCCACAGCTCTAACTGGAAAGGGAACTCCAGTAACAAACGTAAACCAAGGAGTTACCCAAAAGGAGGACCAGCTAGTAAACAGCCTAGCTATCCCAAGTGTTCCACATGTGGGAAATTCCACCCAGGAGTTTGTCGCAAGGGCACACGAGGATGCTTCGAATGTGGCCAGGAAGGGCATATGGCTAAACAATGCCCGAACAAGACCAACTTTCCCCCACCACAGCCGATTCAGTACGGAGGTAACCCAACACAGTTACACCAGATGCAGGCTGCTTTATATGGTCCACACATCAGCCAGGGCAGACTAGAAGCCCCCTCAGCCACGACGAACGCGAGAATCTACTCACTAACAAGAGAGGACGTAGCGAATGCCTCGACAGTGGTTATAGGTCAGATCAGTATTTTACAGAAAAGTGCAATTGTCTTATTCGATACCGGGGCAACCCATTCTTATATATCCAGGACATTTGCCAAAAAGTTAGCAATATCTCCAGATGTACTCAGCGGTTAGTTTTTGACAACACTACCTTCCAGAGAAATCATGGCATCCACGCACTGGCTCCGAGCAGTGCCAGTCATTATAGCGGACAGAGAACTCTTTGGTGATCTGATCTTGCTAGATATGGCTGACTATGATGTCATCTTGGGAATAGACTTCCTGATCAAGTACGGTGCTTCCATAGAGTGCCGTAAACAGAAAGTTGTATTCCAACCTGAAGCAGGAGTGCAATTTGGGTACATCAGAGAACCAAAGAGAAAGGCCAAGAAGTTTCTCTCAGCTCTGAAAGCACAGAAACTAGTGGATTCAGGCTGTACAGGATTCCTAGCACATGTAGTCAGTACCAGTCAGAACAAGAACCAGAAGCTAGAAGAGGTCCGAGTTGTATGTGACTACCCAGCAGTCTTCCCTAAGGAGTTACCGGGCCTAGCACCAGACAGAGAGATTGAATTTGAGATAGAACTCATCCCCAGTACAAATCCCATCTCCAAAGCACCCTACCGCATGGCTCCAGCAGAACTGAAGGAACTTCAGGAGCAACTACAGGAGCTGCTTGACAAGGGTTTCGTACACCCTAGTCACTCACCATGGGGAGCTCCTGTATTATTCGTGAAGAAGAAGGACGGGAGCATGCGCCTGTGTATAGACTACCGAGCACTAAACCAAGTCATGATTAAGAATAGGTATCCTCTTCCCAGGATAGATGACCTATTTGATCAGCTGAAGGGAGCAGCAGTGTTCTCTAAAATAGATCTCAGATCGGGATATCACCAGGTGAGAGTTAAGGAAGGTGATATACCCAAGACAGCTTTCAGGACCAGATACGGACATTATGAGTTCGTAGTCATGCCCTTTGGCGTGACAAATGCTCCAGCTACTTTCATGGACCTCATGAACAAAGTATTAAGAGAATACTTAGATAAGTTTGTTATCGTGTTCATCGACGACATTCTTATCTATTCCGAAACTCAGGAAGAACACGTAGAGCACCTGAAGATACTACTGCAGACCCTTCAGCAGAACCAGCTGTACGCCAAGTTCACGAAATGTGAATTCTGGCTCGATCAGGTATCCTTCCTAGGTCATATCATCTCCAAGGATGGTATCATGGTAGACCCCAGTAAGATAGAGGCTGTGAGTAACTGGAAAAGACCTAAGAACGCCAGTGAAATCAGAAGCTTTCTGGGACTAGCAGGCTATTACAGAAAATTTATAGAGGATTTCTCCAGGATAGCCTCCCCACTGATAGCTCTTACCAGGAAGAATAGAAAATTTCAGTCGATAGAGGACTGTGAGAACAGCTTCATCGAGCTAAAAAGAAGATTGACCAGTGCTCCCATTCTGACTCTGCCAGAAAACACAGACAGCTTTGATATTTACAGTGATGCCTCTAAATTGGGACTAGGAGCAGTACTGATGCAAAATGACAGGGTGATCGCCTATGCCTCCAGACAACTCAAGGACTATGAGAGGAACTACCCTACTCATGACCTTGAGCTTGCAGCAGTTGTCTTCACCCTCAAAATTTGGAGACATTACTTGTATGGAGCTCAGTGTAGAGTGTATACAGATCATCAGAGTCTAAAGTATTTCTTCACCCAGAAGGATCTGAATATGCGACAGCGCAGATGGCTCGAGCTGGTCAAAGACTATGACATAGACATCCTCTACCACCCAGGAAAAGCCAATAAGGTGGCAGACGCACTTAGCAGGAAGTCCAGTGCCACCTTACTATCCCTAGCAGCCATGTCACCGCCCCTACGAAAGGAGATTACATATTTCAGTCTCGAACTTATAGTTGGACAGCTCTCTACTATGACATTAGTATCTACCCTGCTTGGTGATGTCCAGAAAGCTCAGGATCCTGAAATTCAGAAAATCAAGCAAGGGATAGCAGAATCAGGAAGTGGAGAGTTCAGAGTATCTGATAGTGGGGTATTATATTTTGGTGACAGATTATGTGTTCCGGATCAGGAGGAACTATGGAGGAAGATCCTAGACGAGGCTCACAGGACTCCTTATGCGATGCATCCTGGTTCCATCAAGATGTACCAAGACCTAAAGAGATGTTTTTGGTGGCCTGGGATGAAAAGAGACATCGCTAGATATGTCAGCACATGTCTGACCTGTCAGAGGGTCAAGGCAGAACACCAAAGACCAGGAGGAGTTCTGCAGCCTATTCAGATTCTAGAATGGAAGTGGGAGGCTATTTCCATGGATTTTATAGTGGGACTACCCAGAGCCACGAATGGTTTTGATGCCATCTGGGTAATAGTCGACAGATTGACTAAATCAGTCCACTTCTTAGCTATCAGGATATCCTACTCCATGGAGCAGCTAGCTCAGTTGTATCTCAAGGAGATTGTCAGACTGCATGGAGTTCCACGGACCATCATTTTAGATAGAGACAGTAGATTCACGTCACACTTCTGGGAGTGTGTTCAGTCAGCATTGGGCACCAGGTTAAAGTTTAGCACAACTTTCCATCCTCAGACAGATGGTCAGATGGAGCGAGTAAATCAGGTACTCGAAGATATGCTCCGAGCGTGTGCCCTAGACTTCAAGGGAAGTTGGTGCAAATATCTGTGTTTAGCAGAATTTGCATACAACAATAGCTATCAGTCCACTATCGGCATGGCACCCTACGAGGCTCTCTACGGGCGGAGGTGTAGATCTCCAATCTGCTAGTATGAAAGTGGTGAACAGAAAGAACTAGAACTTCAGACAGATCTAGTAGCAGATACCACAATAGCTATACAGCAGATCCGCTAGAGGATAGAGACAGCTCAGAACCGCTAGAAAAGCTATGCTGATACACGGTGTCGACCCTTAGAGTTTTCAGTGGGGGATACAGTATTCCTCCGAGTGACTCCCATGAGCTCCTCAAGGGGACATCATTAACCTAGATTACTAGAACACAGTTTCATTTTATAATCAACAACACACCATATAAATAATATCATTTCCCAACTTATTGGGCCTATTGATTTAATGAGCTAAATCACACCCTTTGATAAATTAAAGGAATAAATATAAAGTATATGTGCTTATTATTATATCATGATTAAGAGTACACACTTCCAGAATAACAGAGGTATTGTTCTTTTATATAGTCAGTATAAAAAGAAACTACCTCAAATGATTCTGCTCAATTCACTCATAGTATACTAGTGCAATTTATTAGTCAAGATAAATTAATACCTAATTACACTACAACCACTCCAATGGTTTATCCCATTCCATCTTGGTTGTGAGCAATTGTTTATAATTTATAAGGAACTGATAACATGAACTTCTATGTGTCTCTTCACACCATGTTATCTACAATATAAATTAAATGGACAACTACACTTAGCATAAATGTAGACATTTGACCAATGTGATTCTTATAAAGGTTTACAAAGAACTAGACTTTTAGTATACACTCTAACAATCTCCCACTTATACTGAAAGACTATGTTGCCATATACCCTGCCATACATTTGATTCCCAACCCCTCAATATGCCCATCAAAAGCTTCTTTCCTTAAGGGCCTTAGTAAAAGGATCTTCCAGGTTATTATCTGATGCAATCTAGGCGACAACAACTTTTCCTCGTTATACGATGTCTCGTATTGGGTGATACTTGTGCTCTATGTGTTTACTTGCCTTATGGGCTCGTGGTTCATTCGAGTTTGCTACTGCACCACTTATTATCACAATACATTGTAATAATTTTTGGACAAACCAGGAATCACATCTAAGTCCATCATGAAGTTTCTGAGCCATATAACTTCTATAGCTGCCTCAGAGGCTACCACATACTCAACTTCCATGGTGCAGTCCGAAAAGCATCTATGCTTAACACTCCTCTATTGTTATGACTTTACCTCCTAAAGTAAACACAAAACCCCGAGGTCGACTTACTATTGTCCCTATCTGATTGGAAGCCAGAATCCGTGTAACGCACAGGGAGCAAATCATTTTCTTGGTAAACCAGCATATAATTTCTAGTCCCTCTAAGGTACTTTAATATATGCTTTACGGCAGTCCAATGTCCTTGTCCAGAGTTACTTTGATATCTGCTAACCATGCCCACGACAAAACAGATATCCGGTCTCGTACACAACATTGCATACATTAGACTTCCTACAGCCGAAGCGTAAGGAACTGCCTTCATGTCCTCTATCTCCTTTGATGTCTTCGGAGACATCTCTTTAGATATAGCCACTCCATGCCGAAAAGGTAAGGAACCTTTCTTGGAGTTTTGCATACTTAAATGAGTAAGGATTGTATCGATATATGAAGCTTGGGATAAACACAACATTCTTTTCTTGTGATCTCATGATCCCAAGAATATGTGTACATTCTCCAAAGTCCTTTATATCGAATTTCTTGGGCAACCATACCCTTACTTCCGACAACACTTTGATATTGTTTCCAACTACCAAAAATGTCATCTACCTATAGTACAAGAAATACCACCACATTTCCTATCACACTTCTTGTATACACAAGATTTATCCGGACACTGAATAAATCCATAGGTCTGGATTACTTCATTAAACTGGATGTTCCAAGACTTTGAAGCTTTGCTTCAGTCCATAAATAGACCGATTGAGCTTACATACTAGATGCTCTTTGCCCTTTGTAATGAACTGTTGGGTTTTTCGGGCCGCGAAAATCGCTTTTTCGCGTCGCGAAAACCCCGAATCACCCTAGCCAACGGATCTCGTGCGAAGAATATAGAACAAAATTTATGAATACGAGTTTACAACTTAGATCTACTCCTAGATCTACATGAAGAAAGAATATACCCTTGATGCGAAGCCCTTCGCAATCCCGCTTGTCCTCGGTTCGCCGGATCTCGAAAGTGTCAAAGTAGACACTTCTCTATGTGTATCCACACAAGCAAGAGATGGTGAAAAACCTCTAAGGATGTGCTAGCAACCTTAGAGATCAGTAGTGGAGGAGGAGAGGGAGAGAAGAGAACCAAGGAAGAAGAAGATGGAGTTACTCATGAAAAATGAAACTCCTTTTCATGAATAAAAGTGGCCGGCCACATTTTTTACTTGTAACTCCCATGGAATATCAAGAGTCACCACTCTTGGTAACTCCCATGAGGTGACATTTGGTCAAGTCAAACTTGACCAAATGAAGAAGCCTTGATGATGTGGCATTGGTCAAGTCAAAACTTGACTCTTCATCTTCCTACTTATGTCAAGTCAAACTTGACCACTTCTCTCCCTTGGTTGATCTAATCTAACCATTGGTTCAAGTCAATTTTAATTTAATGAATCTCTATTCATTGAATTAAATTAATTAAATGAGTCTAAGTCCAAATTAGACTCACTTAACACATGAACCAAATTGAGTCCAACTCAATTAGCCTACCTTGGATTACTCTTAATCCAATTTGGTTCATCAAATGAACCTAATCCTTTAGGTTCATCAAATGAACCTAATCTCCATCTAATTGCCCTTTGTGTGTGACCCTATAGGTTCTTGTAACGTTGGCAATGCTCCTAAACCCATTTAGAAGCATAAGTAATGAGTGGTATCTAGCAACACATCATTACTACCCAAGTTACAAGAATGTTGAGATCCAACATCACCTTGTGACTACTAATTGTGACTCCTCACAATATATGACAAGTGTCCTTCTATCCTAGACATCTAGATTGATCAATGTGAGGCATAGACCGTGTCATCCTCTAATCAATCTAAATCTTGAACTCCAAGTAGACTCACTAAATCAAATGAGCTCAATATCTCATATTGACTCATTTGGGCATGGTCATGCACTTCGTGGTCTCACTCTATCAAGAATATCGATGTCTCTCCCGTCATATAGGAGGGATATATCCCATCTACATCACTCACATCCCTCTGCATAATTCGTTACATACCCAGTAATCGCCTTTATAGTCCACCCAGTTACGGGTGACGTTTGACGAAACTAAAGTACATAACTCCTTATGTAGGGATCCATGGTGACTTCAGGTCTAAGGACTAATAGTCATACTAATAGCCACATGAGAAAGTATATGACACTCATATAACAATCCATGATACTATCTCATGGCGGGTCATTCAGTATACATTCTCCAATGTATACCCATGTGTCAACTTGATATCTCTATATCCATGACTTGTGAGATCAAGTCATCGAGTTGACCTACATGCTAGTCTTATTGCATTAACATTGTCCCTGAATGTTAATACTCGACTAGGAATGATTAAGAGTAGTGTTCCCTATATCATCTCACTATCGGTTCAACTAACCGATTGATATAGGTGAGAACCGTCTACTCAAGGACGTTATTATACTTAGTTTATTTGGCATCAATACAAGTAAGTATAATAACCAAAAACCAAATGCCTTTATTTATATAGAATATGATACAACAAGTCCAAAATACAATCATCAAATGATTGGCTCTAGGGCTCTAGCTAACATGAACCCCTCTGGTAGCTTCATATAGATGTTTTTCTTCAAGACTTCCATTAAGGAAAACTGTCTTGACATCCACTTGCCAAATCTATGTCATCTACGTATAGTACAAGAAATACCATCACGTTTCCGTCACACTTCTTGTATACACAAGACTCATCAGATCATTGAATAAATCCATAAGACTGGATTACTTCATTAACCGGATATTCCAAGATCTTGAAGCTTGCTTCAGTCCATAAATAGACCAACTGGACTTACATACAAGATGCTCTTTGCCCTTTGCAATGAATCCTTCTGGTTGCTTTATATGGATATTTTCTTCAAGACTTCCATTAAGGAAAGATGTCTTGACATCCATTTGTCAAATCTCATAATCCATATGAGTAGCAATAGATAAAAGAATCTAGATAGACTTAAGCATGACTACTGGTGAAAAGGTTTCCTCATAATGGATACCCTTTTTCAACAAGCCTTGCTTTGAAAGTTTCCACCTTCCTGTCTGTCTCTCTTTTTCTATTGTAGACCTATTTACACTCAATGACTTTTACACCATTTTGTGGTTCTACAAGCTCCCAGACTTTATTAGAATACATAGATTCTATTTCTGTATTCATTGCTCTTCGCCAAGATGTTGCATCTTTATCTTGGAGCGCTTTGTTATATGTCCGGGGATCAGGTTCATGTTCACCAGGGATCAAGTTCGAAGACTCTCCCAAAAATATGAATTTTTAGGTTGCCTCACAACCCTCCCACTACGACGAGGCACTGTCTGTGATATCATTTGTGACACGTGTTGTAGTTTCTTGTGGTATCTCATCTTGTACCGTTTGTACTAGATTAGACGTGTCCTTTATTATTTCCTTAAAAATAATTTTACTCATGGGCTTGTGGTTTATTACATAGTCCTCTTCTAAAAATTGGATATTGGTGTTAACAATGACCTTCTGATCTTTAGGACTATAAAATAAACCACCTTTCATTCCTTTATGATGACCCACAAGCAAGCGAACTTCTGTACGTGATTCCAACTTATCAGTGTCTCCCTTCAGCACATGTGCTGGACTACCCCAAATCTGAATATGCTTCAGACTAGGCTTACGCCCATTCCACAATTCTATAGAAGTAGAGGGTACTGACTTAGAAGGTATTATATTCAGAATGTACACTGCTGTTTCCAGAGCATATCCTCAAAACGAATTTGGTAATTCTTAATAACTCATCATTGATCTAATTATTTCCATAAGAGTCTTGTTCCTTCATTCTGTCACACCATTCTGTTGGGGAGTACCTGGTGCAGACAGTTGAGATTGAATCCCAACCTCTGATAAGTAACTCCTAAACTCTCCTAAGAGGTACTCACCACTACGATCAGATCATAGTGTCTTGATACTTTTACCATGACGTTTCTCTACATCAGCCTTGTACTCTTTGAACTTATTAAAGCACTCAGACTTGTGGTGCATCAAGTAAATGTACCCATATCTCGAATAGTCATCCATAAAAGAGACGAAATCTTCGAAACTACCTCTTGCCTGGATAGTCATAGGTCTACACAAATCAGAATAATTCTAACACATCTTTGGAGTCTTAAAAGACCTCTTAGTCATTTTTCCTTCCAAGTAAGACTTGTAGGTTGGAAAGTTTTCTAATACCAATGAACCCAAAAGTTCATTGGCTATTACCCTTTGAATCCTACTCAAGTTAATATGACCTAGCCTTAGATGCCAAAGATATGATTGGTTCATTTCCGAAGGTTGTTTTCTCTTATTAGAGTTAGAAGATGTGTTATTAATTTCCATTTGTTGCATTGTGGGAGTTATTGGATTTATATAAATTGCCAACCAACGTACCCGAACAGATAACTTTCCTATTTTTCTTGATAACAACTTTGTTATCAAAAGAGACAGAATATCAAGTTCTTTGAATAGTTTAGAAACTGAAATCAAGTTCTTTCTAAAACTTGGTACGTAAAGACAAGTTCTCAAAATCCATGTTTTATTTCTATCAGAGGATAAACATCTCCCACTGTAACATCTGCTATTTTTGCAGCAGTGCCCATGTAGACGGTGATTTCCCCTTCATATAGTTGTCGGGTTTCCTAGAACGCCTACAATGAATTGTAGACATGATTAGTGGCTCCCGTATCTACACACCAGGTACTAGTAGATAACACCATTAAACATGTTTCAACTAATGAATAAAATACACTTTTATTGTTCTAAGTTCTGAGAGGACAGTCCACCTTAGTGTTCAAGTTTTGTTTCCAATCATTATAATTGAGACTACTAAATCTATTCTATAGTATAACAGCTAGGGGATTGAAAAACATTTGAAATCCGAAGAATCACAAAAATATTTGGTCAAGACCAACATCTCAAAATCCCCGTGAATTTTGTATGCCACGTTAGTGTGGACGTATACAAATTCAAACATTTGTAAGAGGAGATTTTATCCATTAATTTTATTATCTTGTCAACCTATCTTTATGACAAATAAAATTAATAGTTGGTTTGTCTTTGATCAAATATTTGGTTAAAACTTTAGAAATTAAAATAATATTGATTCCCTAAAACAATATCATTAAAATTCACCAACACCTCAAACACCGTGAATTTTGTATGCCACGTTAGTGTGGACGTATACAAATTCAAACATTTGTAAGAGGAGGGTCTTACCCATTAATTATCTTGTCAACCTTAAATTACTTCAAACACCTTGAATTTTGTATGCCACGATAGTGTGGACGTATACAAATTCAATTGTTTGTAAGAGGAGGTTTTACCCATTAATTTTATTTTGTCAACCTAACTTTATGACAAATAAAATTACCTCAAACACCATGAATTTTGTATGCCATGTTAGTGTGGACGTATACAAATTCAAGCATTTGTAAGAGGGGGTTTTACCTAGATTTTTAACAAATTAATAGTTAGTTTTCCTTTGGTCACACAAATAATAGCAGTGACTCCGTTGGGGAGAATACTATTAAATGCGCCTAAGTGTATACCATTACTTGATACTTAGTCCATTAAATATGATTGTGCCCCTTCAGTTGGAGAAGATCACACACTCTTAAATAATTTCCTATAACCATCCATAAAGGAAGTTTGGTCTAGTGATCCGCAAACAAACTCATCCGTTGTGGAGGGAGGCACTCAGAGCCAATACGCAAGTTTGTTGCATCACTTACAAACCAATAATGGAGACTGTGGAATTTATTTACTAATCCCTCTCCCACTTAGTATTTTTAGATGAGGATTTTATCATGCAGACACACATCATAGCAAATAAAAGTAATAAATATGAAAAAACAATTTTCCAACTATTATGGCCTCTTCCATCACTGTCCTCCGTGTGCTGCCAACCCTAGCTGTTGCCATCTTTAGCCACCGCAATCAGGTCTAATCGCCGCATCTATCTTGTTTCTTTTCCCGCTGCGCCTCTGGTCCTAAAATAACACCATGCCTCGCAAGGATACGATCCGCGACAAAAATAGAATTTTACATATATCGATCCTATATTCTATAAAGGAATGTACATAGAGACTAGATCGAACAATAAGGTAAAATCCTAAAACTAATACAGCTTTTGCTGTATTTAATACATACAATCATGCACACATATAAAATGCCCTCAACATGTTCGAGGGTCCAATCACACACAATCACAATTGCCATAATAGTTGGAGCCTGCAACCACAGAGTTAATCTATTTGCACATCCTACTATTATCCTGCCTAAAATATGTATGACATGTGCATAATTAAACTAAAAC
The DNA here is from genome assembly GCF_018446385.1 of Zingiber officinale. Classification (NCBI taxonomy): domain Eukaryota; kingdom Viridiplantae; phylum Streptophyta; class Magnoliopsida; order Zingiberales; family Zingiberaceae; genus Zingiber; species Zingiber officinale. The sequence goes on along the minus strand of NC_056004.1, from coordinate 34,065,982 downwards.
CAAACACACAGAGGTTAAAACCTAGCTTTGATATCAATTGTTGGTTGCTACTCGGAATACCGTCCTAGTTCCCTTGTACAAAAATTTGTACAAGCATAGAACTATCCTAGCTACCCATGTGTTCTACTAAAGTTAAATTTGGATTGCAAATGATGCTCAACATTATTAATCCAAATTTTCCCTTTAGAAGTTAAACTTGAATTGGGAACGAAACTTAACATTCTTACTTCAAGTTCAACCGATGTGATCTTCTTAAGTTAAACCATATTACAGAAGTTGATTAAATATCTATTTCAAGGATCAGCTTCTAGGTCAAACGTGGCGAGGCACTAGACCTTCTTGGGTATGGGATCATCCACCACTGCCTAGACAAAGACTTTCAAAGAAATCGGATATTTAAACTTCTCACAGTAAACTAGGTTTAACAATAGAGACCTCAATAGAAACACATTATCGAAACATGAAATTGAAACAAATATTGAAAATAAAAATGATAATTAAAATCGATAACCTCTTGTGTTTGGTTTTACAAGATCTATACAAAAGGATGCACTAGTTATGACGCGGAAACTTATAACTAGTTGTACCCCTTGTATCTTATAGACCTCTTGATCTTCTATTGTATTTCTCTTCTTATCTCGGACGTCGTGTGGGCGACGATCTACCAAGACGAGAATCCACCCAAGCCTTCTTCTTCCTTCCAAGTTTCGGCCACCAACTTTCTCCAAGAGATGATGAAGTTCGGCCACCAACTTTCCTCCAAGGGATGCTAGACAAGAGAACCTCCTTCTCTTCTTCTTCTCCTTCAAGCAATCGGCCATCAATGGATCTCCACACCAATATGCCGCTGGCCACCAAGAGGGAAAACAAAGGAGAAGAGAGAAAGAGTCAGGGTCGGCCACCACCAAGGAAGAGAGGAGAGGAATTCTCTTTTATATTCCTTGGTCTTGGCAAAAAAGGAAAATTTTGTAAAGAAAAATAAACTTCCTTTCTTATCTATGACATGGTCGGCCACATGCTTATTCTCCAAGCAAGGAAAGATTTTAAACAAAATTAAAATCTCTCTTTTAAAATCTCTTTTGTGGATAGTTATAAAAGGAATGCTTTATAAATTAAAATCTCTCTCTTTTAAATCCTTTTATGGATATCTATAAAAGATAAGATTTAAAATAAAAACATGGTTTCATAAAGGAAAGTTTTATAACAAAAATTAAAATCTTTCTTTCACATTATAGATAACTACAAATAAGGAAAGATTTCAAATCTCTCTTTTATTCCTTTGTAGAAATTTATAAAAGGAAAGATTTTAAAATTTAAAACTCTCTTTTAAAATCAACATAAAAGGAAAGTTTTTAATAAAATAAAAACTCCCTTTTATGACCGATCTATATAAGGAAAGTTTTATATTAAAATCATCCCTTTAAATCCTTTTTATGGATCTCTATAAAAGGAAAGATTTTACAAAAAATAAAACTTCCTTCTTAATCATGGTGTGGTCGGCCCCTTGCTTGGGCACCAAGCAAGGCTTGTCTGGCCCTAGCTTGGGCTCCAAGCTTAGCTTGGCCGACCCCTTGCTTGGTCACCAAGCAAGGCTAGGCCGACCCTAGCTTGGGCTTTAAGAATCTAGGATTTGGGTGAATATAAGGCTTTATATAAGAGGCTACAACAGGGACGGAGAGGAGGAATTGGTTTTGGTCTTTTGATGAGCTTGAGCTTCCCGTGTTCACCTCGAATACTCAACTCAAGTTCATCAATAATAACTCATACCACTAAAGAGTTATTATTGTACTACCGCACCAATCCCATATTACAATATGGGCTCCTTATTATCATGAGTGTGTTAGTCTCCCTGTGCTTAAGATTTTGAATGTCCACTAATTAAATGAGTTACTGATAACTCACTTAATTAATATCTAGCTCCAAGAGTAGTACCACTCAACCTTATCGTCATGTTGGACTAAGTCCACCTGTAGGGTTTACATGACAAACCTTATGAGCTCCTCAAGGGGACATCATCAACCTAGATTACTAGGACACAATTTCATTTTATAATCAACAACACACCATATAAATAATATCATTTCCCAACTTATCGGACCTATTGATTTAACGAGCTAAATCACACCCTTTGATAAATTAAAGAAATAAATATTAAGTATATGTGCTTATTATTATATCATGATTAAGAGTACACACTTCCATAATAACAGAGGTATTGTTCTTTTATATAGTCAGTATAAAAAAAACTACCTCAAATGATCCTGTTCAATACACTCATAGTGTACTAGTGCAATTTATTAGTCAAGATAAACTAATACCTAATTACACTACAACCACTCCAATGGTTTGTCCCATTCCATATTGGTTGTGAGCAACTGTTTATAATTTATAAGGAACTGATAACATGAACTTCTGTATGTCTCCTCACACCATGTTATCTACAATATAAATTAAATGAACAACTACACTTAGCATAAATGTAGACATTTGACCAATGTGATTCTTATAAATGTTTACAAAGAACTAGACTTTTAGTATACACTCTAACATCCTCGAGGGAGAAACAAGTCTGCAAGTTGGGAATGGAGCAAAGGTTGCTACAGTTGCCATCAGAACATACTTGTTAAAGCTTCCTAGTGGACTTGTCTTAGAACTAGATAATTGTTATTTTGTGTTGGTGCAGTGAGCACCAGATGATCGAACCTGAGTTTTGATTATGGCAAAGGGCTCAAAGTTAAGTGGTGGTGTTATCTAACAAAGTTCATGGAGCTTGCAAGAAAGTCCTAAGTGATACTTAGGCAAAAGTCCTAACTACGGTTAGGCAGGTGAAAACCCTAGGGGGTGGTAACCCTAGGTCCTAGGGGGTGGTAACCCTGGGTGGAGAAAAGTCCTAGCTGCGGTTAGGCAGAGGAAAAACCCTAGGGGGTGGTAACCCTAGGTCATAGGGGGTGGTAACCCTATGCGGAAAGTCTTGGCAGGTCGATGGCTTCAGGCAAAAGTCCTAGGGGGTGGTAACCCTAGGTGAAAAGTCCTGGTGTCGCGAACCAGGTGAAAGTCTGGACTAGCCGGGAAGCGGATGTCCAGCAGAAAGTCCGGAAGCGTCGAGTGCCGAGCAGAAGTCCAGTCGATCTGGAGGATCGTACTGGCAACAGGTAAATCTCCTGAGTGGAGTAGGTGAGGACGCGTTCCCCGTAGAGGGAACAGTAGGCGTCGGGTCGACCTAGGGTTTCCGGTAGGAAACCTGAAGTCAGACTCGGACAGTCCGGAGACTGTTAAATACTTCATTTATCATACTTATTGTATTATGTGCTAACTTTGTGCTGCAGGGTAGTGTTTGGGACTAACGTATCTTGCAGGTGCAAAGGAGCAACTTAAAGCCTCGGATGAACAGTGTCCAAGGCGCCTCCATGGAGCTTGGAGGCGCCTCGGATGCAAGGCTGGAGCTGGCTGCGAGAAGCTGCTCAAGGCGCCTTGATGAACAGTGGAAGGCGCCTTGAACAGATGAAGGCGCCTTGTGAACAGTGGAAGGCGCCTTGAGTCTGTGATAAGATTCGACCAGTTCGCTCCTCATCTCCGCGGCTGACTCGGATGTTCAAGGCGCCTTGGTGAACAGTAGAAGGCGCCTTGAACACCCTTTATAAGGGGTTTCGACCAGCAGCTCTGAACAACAACTTTCTAAGCTTTCCTTCTTCAACGTGCTGCTAACAAAGTCATTCCGAAGTGCTGCTGCGACATTCCGACGACTCGGAGCTCCAATCTTCTTCTTTCTTAAGTTGTCGGTACAAGTTTATTTCAAATACTTTCAGTGTAATTTGTAATATTCGGAATTATAGTTGTTGCCCACCGGAAGCGATCAAGGATCGCGGGCCTTCGAGTAGGAGTCGTCACAGGCTCCGAACGAAGTAAAAATACTCTGTGTCTTTTGTGTTGCTTGTTTTTATTCCGCTGCGTTGTTTTAACTCCGATAAGTTTTACGATAATCGAACGATTTAGCCACGAGCGCTATTCACCCCCCCTCTAGCGCGGTCTCGATCCAACATTTTGTTCCAACATTAATAAAGAACATTGTTTCTATTTCTTGCTTAAATAGAAAGTGTTTCCATTTAACTTTTAGTAACAATTGTTGTTATATAACCTTAAATGGCATTCTTTATGGCACTGGAACTTTATGCAATGACATCTACGTGTTAGATATATCTAGTGACATACTCAATATCGAAAAGAGTAATAAATGTGCCCAAATAGATAATCAATTAACCTCTTATTCATGGCATTGCCTCCTTAGCCATATAAGCAAGAAACGTATGCCCGAATTGCAAAAGATTACAGTTCTCGAATCATTTGAATTAGATACATTTGATACATGTGATTCATGTTTAAAAGGCAAGATGACAAAGTTACCTTTTTCTCGAAAGGGTAAATGAGTTGATGAGTTACTTGGGCTTATATATACCGATGTATGTGGACCAATGACAACTCATGAATTAGGAGGTTATAGCTACTTCATTACTTTCGTTGATGATCACTCTCGTTATGGGCATGTGTATCTAATGAAACATAAGTATAAAACATTTGAAAAGTTTAGAGAATTCAGAAGTGAAGTACAGAAACAACTTGGTAAAAATATTAAGATACTTCGATCAAATCGAGGTGGTAAATATTTAAGCCAAGAGTTTCTAGATTATCTAAGGGATAATGATATATTGTCTCAATGGACTCCGCCTTATACGCCACAACATAATGGTGTATCAGAAAGGCATAATCGATCTTTGTTAGGCATGGTTAGATCAATGATGGATCATGCAGATCTTCCCAAGACATTTTGGAGTTATGCACTCATGACATCTGTTTACTTGCTAAATAGAGTCCCGACGAAGGTAATCTCAACTACTCCATATGAGGTATAGACTAGTAAGAAACCCCTCATATTTTATTTAAAGATATGGGGATGTCCTGCTTATGTGAAGAGGACTATATGAGATAAGTTGGATGCCAAGTTTGATAAGTGTTTATTTATTGGATACCCTAAGGAAACTAAGGGTTACCAATTCTATCACCCCTTGGAACAAAAAGTATTTATTTCAAGGCATGCTACCTTCCTAGAGAAAGAATTTCTTTTACAGGAAGCAAGTGGGAGTATGGTTGAACTTGATGAAGTTCAAGAGACTCTAATAAACACTAATGAGATGCCTAGTCAAGAATCACAATTAGTTATGACACAACCTCCTCGTAAATCAGGTAAGATACACAATATTCCTGAGAGATATGGATCTCTTGTAAGAAAATCGAATGATGTGTTACTTATTGAGGATGAGGAACCTACTGATTACGAAGAGGTTCTGAATAGTTCAGAAAAAGGACAAGTGACTTATAGCCATGAAGTCGAAAATGGATTCCATGTACGAAAACCAAGTTTGGAACTTGGTAGACCCACCTGAAGGCATTACGCCTATAGGTTGAAAATGAGTTTTCAAGAAGAAAACTGACATGGATGGTAATATTATTACCTACAAGGTAAGCTTGGTGGTGAAAGACTATCGTCAAAGGTAAGACATTGATTATGATGAAACTTTCTCATCTGTGGCCATATTTAAATCCATTCGGATACTCCTGGCTATATCAACTCATCATGATTATGAGATATGATAGATGAATGTGAAAACAGCTTTCCTTAATGGAAATATGCTTGAGGATGTGTATATGACACAATCTGAAGGCTTCACATCTGTCAACAAGAATAAAGTATGCAAGCTTCAACGATCCATTTATGGACTAAAGGAAGCATCCAGGAGTTGGAATATCCGTTTTCATGAGGTGATCAAACAGTTTGATTTCTCACAAAATCTAGACGAACCTTGTGTATATCAAAAGGTTAGTGGGAGTTTAGTTGTATTCCTAATATTATATGTTGATAACATATTACATATAGGAAACGATATGCCAGTTCTATAGTCAGTTAAAGTTTGGTTGTCCAATACATTCTCCATGAAAGACATGGGAGAAGCAACTTACATCCTTAGGATGAAAATTTATAGAGATATATCGAAAAGGCTTCTTGGTCTTTCACAATCGACATATATAGATAGAGTACTAAAATGGTTTAGCATGTCTGAATCCAAGAAAGGTTTCATACCTATAAGACATGGAGTTTCCAGACAGACAAGGATGACTCTAAATCCTAGTCTAGATTCATATTTATATTAAATGGAGGTGCAGTTAATTGGAAAAGTTCCAAGTAAGATACTGTTGCAGATTCTACTTGTGAGGCGGAATACATTGCAACTTCGGAAGAAGCAAAGGAAGCGGTTTGGATCAAGAAGTTCATTATTGAACTTGAAGTGGTTCCATCCATTATTGAAGAATTATCTATTTACTGCGACAACATTGGAGCCATTGCTCAAGCAAAGGAACTGAGGTCTCATCAGTGATCAAAACATGTGCTTCACCGTTATCATATGATCAGGGAGATTGTTAGTAGGAAAGAAATACAACTCGAGAAAATTCCCACTAAAAGGAATCTAGCAGATCCTTTGATAAAGGTTCTACCACAAAGCAAGTTTGAGAGTCACGTCTGTGCTTACGGTTTAGGACACCATGGCGATTGACTTTAGGCCAAGTGGAAGTGTTAGAATTTGAGGGATGTCCTAAGGTAATCACCTTACGATTTTTTCTATTTATTTGATAAGTATAGATTCACTATTTGAGTGCATATTATATGTTTAATTATCTTAAACTCATTTACTGAATGCCCATAATATTATTCATCGCATGAGAGAATTTATGATTGGATCTCAACTAGTGATTATCTCTACATGTACAATTATGAATATATTGAAATTTCCCTAGTCGTCGAATTGATGTATTTAGACATCATCAATTTTGTAAGACTGGCACGGGTTATACTCCTTGGTTTGGCCAAGTAGCTGTTTTCTCACTGGCTGGAGATATTGGGATGTCGAGAGTTAAATGTGGATGCTGGTTATGGTAACTAGTTCATTGGAGTGACTCACTGTAAGACTTCATATGGTTCTCTACATATATATAGATATGTCTGCGAAGTTCTTACTGTAGCATGAGTGCAAGTTTCCTTCTACTTGAGGTATACAAGTAATCTTAGTCATGGAGACTTATACTTTGACATCTTAAGCAGTCATCTCATTAAGGTGTGGACTCGGGATGATTGGGTATAAGTTGAAGTGCTCGAAGGTGTTTGGATAGCCCATAGAGGATTCACCACTCCTTGCGAGGAGACGTATACCCTATGGCCACTCGTTAGGATTATTACTCAAAATCTTTGGCCAAAGCATCATATGTTAAGACTATGAGACTCTTGTACACATGTATGAGTAATTTGAATCCACAGAACGAGGAAGTATTACTTGGGCTAGGTGTGACGTAATCAGCCTAGTGGGGATAAGACACACAGATCATGCCTTGAACTAAGTGGGTATAAGATGAGTGAAAGAAATAAAGCATGACTCATTGTAGCTGCTGAAGGGTTTAAAATTAATTCTAAGATTAACTATAATTTTTTGACTAATTGGGGATTATGATGTACTACTAGGTACCACTTATGATTGTTATATAATTAAGTAGTTAATTATAGATGGCCAAGATAAACCGGGGACCTATTGGGTCACACGCACTAACGAGTCTCTAAAAGACATAAAACAAGTTAAAGAATAGGATTCTTAGATCAAGAGATAAATATTTGGTTGGACCATACATAAGACAAATATGGAAATATTTGTCGCAATGGAAGTGCGGATGGGCCACATGTCTTATGGAAGAGTTGGACCATATTTGGTTTAATCATAAATTAGTCATGAACCAATTTGGTTTAGTTGTGAACCAAACTAAGGGGTTAATGGGCTAATTTTTGGTTAAGGGATAATGAGTTGGATTTGGGTTTTCTAATCCAACTCATTAATGACGGCTATATATTGATGGTTGAGAGAAAATTATACACATGAGATCATTAATTATCTTGTAAGGTTTTTCGAAAACCTTAACTCAATTTCTCTTCTTCTCTCTCCCTCTCCCCTCTCTCTTTATCGCCACCAACAAGGGGAAGGCCTTCCCCTTGTTGTCGTGACCACCACAAGGAAGAAATCTCTTCCTTGTATGCTTCTCTTCATCTTCCTCTTGATCCCTCTTCTTCGCTCGTGGCTAGTAACTTCTGAAGGAGAGGCTTGTACTCAAGGAGTTATCTTGAGGAGCTTGGTGTGGATACAAATAGAGGCGAGGTTCAACAACGTCACTACGATTGATGCCCTTCTCATTACAGGTCATCCGTAAGGTACACCTAGTGTAAATTTACTTTCCATAAAAATTTAATTATGCGATCATGTTTGGAATATTATATCCTTCTATGCATGTGGTGCGTGTGATGTAATAATTTAGGAATTATTATTATTTTATTTTTAACTGTGTATATTTACAAAATGTGTTTTAGCACACACCGCATTGGACATATCTCAATAGACTGTTGTGTAGGTTGCAAGCTTTGGACGACTGTAATCACTGGGATCTGACGTGACAATTGATTGGGAGCTCTAAAAGCATAGATATAAAAGTGACGGTGAGTTCAAATGCAATAACTCTTCAATCCATCTTCTCCACCAGTTCTTGGAAGCTTAGGGTTGAAGTTTTACTGCACTTCCAAGCTTACAAGAGGCATTCACAAGCAACAAGAGATCAAACAAGAAAGTTTTTTCATTTGTATTTGTTTATTACTTCTTATTTCGAGTTATAATTCTTGTTCTTGAGTTGTAGAGGTTTCTCCACCTCCGAATTATTCCAAGAAGGAGTGTTTTTCATAGTGGAAAGTGTGCTCGGCATGGATCCTTTGCTTAGTCACCTCTTCTTGAGGTGGATACCAAGTAAATCCTACTTGTTAGCATTAAGAGCATGTTTTGAGATTATCCACTATAAAATCATCATCATCGATGAAGTGAGTGAGCTATTCACCCCCTCTAGCTTCGAAGTATCCCAACAAGTGGTATCAGAGCGAGACCACTCTTCACCAGATTCATCACCGGAAAGGGCAACGAGCTAGAGGAAGAAGAAGAAGTTGAAGCCCCAAATTTCAACAAGTTAAGATTATCATCAAGGGATCTCAACTTGAAGATGGAGTTCTGAAATGAACTCGGATATGACACAAGGATGCCTCCACCATGTTTCAATCTTTGGAAATCAAGGATAAAAAATTTCTTGATGATGGAGATAGAGCAATGGTTTACTCTAATGGAAGGCTTTTAAGCTCCAAGAGATAACAAAGACAAAATCATCGAAAGAAGCAATTAGTGCAAGGAGCAAATCCAAAGAAGTGAGACCAATGAAAGTGACCAAATTGTTGGTCAATCTATTGTCAAGCAATATTTTGAGTAAAATCAGAGAATATCAAGATGACAAGTAGCTTTGGAGCAACTTGGCAAGAATCCATGAAGAACCCTCCACTACACCAAATCAAGAAGAATCGAAAGAAGGCAACTCATTGGATCATGAGAAAGAGAATTTGGAGGTTGAGAGATGCTTAACATCCGAGGAGGAGGTTCAAGAAGATTCATTCTCAAGAGAATGTCAAGACAAAGGAAAAGGGGCATAGTCTTTATTTGATGAGCTTGAGGATTCGGAGGTTGAGAGGTGCTCAACATCCGAGGATGAAGATGAAGAGGCATCCACTTCAAGGATTGAGGGGGAGTGTAGATCAATGCCAGATCAAGAAGAGGACTCTACATCTGAATCAAGAGAAGAAAATGCCAACCCTACAAATAAAGGTATAAAAATTTCAATTGCCAATAATAAAAATCATATTATTTGTTTTAAGTGTAGGGAGAAAGGGCATTATAAGAGTAAGTAATCTAAGTTGACCAAGAAGAAGGGTCAATAAGCACCAAAGGGCAAGGAGAAGCCCAAGAAAGTTGGCCCCATAGTACAGTAAGGCAAGGAATACATTGTGTGTTTCTTGTACAAGCAAAAGGGGCACTACCAGAGTCAATGTCCAAGGAGAAAGATTCCGGTTAAGAGTCAAGGGAGAGTTTTTAAGAATAACTCCAAGGTACCATTAGTTAATGGTATTGCTTTTATTAATGATAAAAAAACATGCGAAGTCTAATTTATATCATTTTAATGCTATTTATCATGAAAATAGGAAGCATGATAGAATTAAAAAAAAATATATAGTATATCATGCTAAGACTATCTCACCTAAGGTTAGGAAGGTAGATAGTAATTTAGGCAAGAACTTTAAGGATTTTAGATATAGGCCTAAAAATAAAAATGCTCAAGGAAATCAAGAAAAATCCAAATCTAAGGATTTAAGGATTGAAAACCAAGGCTTGAGGTCAAGGCTTGATAAATTAGAAAAGACCCTAAAAAGAATGAAAAATATCTTTAAGGGACAAAATGAGCATAACCTAGATTTAAGAGAACAAGATCCATCCAATGACCATAATGGTTTGGGATACAAACCTAAAGCCAAGAAGGATGTGACCTCATATCATAGAGTTCTATATAGTTATGGAATCGACCCTGGGTTAAATAGTCAAGTCAAGGCTACAAGGGAGGCCATCCGTAGAGTTCACCTTGCAAAGATCGATGTGACTAAGGCTTCAAGGAAGCCTAAGATAGTCACTAAGAAGGTCACAAGGGAAGTTATCCCTTGAGTTGACATAGAGAAGATGAGTGTGACCAAGGTTTCTAAGAAGCCTAGGAAGGTTATTAGGAAGGTAACTAGGGAAGTTATCCCTAGTGAGTACCTACCATACTCAAGGAGCATCAATAGGTTTTTGGTTCATAAGAGTATGTTCTCTACACCCTAGATGAGTTTAGAAAGTATCAACTCTAATTAGGAGGGTAGTTAACTAAACCTTGAAGAAGTTGACATTTGGAGGGCATTTTTAAGATAATTGTACTCCTTAAAAATGAGAAGGTCTAATTGTTTACTCTTTAGAAGAGTAAAGTGTGCCAAAATTTGAAAATTTAATCTTAACTAAATTGGTACAATTAGGATAGAGATCAAAGAAATGCCAAGTTGGGATTTTGACGTTTTCTTAGGAGAAAAAGGGGCAACTTAGGTTATTCCTAGTTTAGCAAATGGTTTAAGGATTAAAATATTTAGATAGATAATCTAAGTATTTCATTTTTTTGGGATGTATACTAAAAGCCTAGTTTTTGTATGAACATAAGAATCACATTGGTCAAATATTTGCATTTATGTTAAATACAGTTGTCCATTTAATTCACATTATAGATAATATGGTGTGTGATGCCACATAGAAGATCATGTTATTAGTTCCTTATAAATTATAAATAGTAGCTCACAACCAAAATGGATTGGGACAAACCATTAGAATGGTTGTAGTGTAATTTGGTATTAGTTTATCTTGACTATAAAGTTACACTAGTACACTATGTGTGTATTGAGCAAGACCATTTGAGGTTGTTTCTTTTTATACTGACTGCATAAAAGAATAAAACCTCTGTTATTATGGATGTGCATACTCTTAATCCCGATATAATAACAAACACATAGACTTAGTATTTATTTCTTTAATTTATCAATGGGTGAGATTTAGTTCGTTAAATCAATAGGCCTGATAAGTTGGGAAATAATATTATTTATATGGTGTGTTGTTGATTATAGAAGGAAACTGTGTCCTAGTAATCTAGGTTGATGATGTCCCCTTGAGGAGCTCATAAGGATTGTCATGTAAACCCTGCAGGTGGACTTAGTCTGACATGATAATGAAGTTGAGTGGTACTACTCTTGGAGCTAGATATTAATTAAGTGAGTTGTCAGTAACTTATTTAATTAATGGACATTCGATATCTTAAACACAGGGATATTAATGCACTCATGATAAGAAGGAGCCCATAATATAATTTGGGATTGGTGTGGTAGTTTAATAATAACTCTTTAGTGGTATGAGTTATTATTGATGAACTTGAGTTGGGTGTTCGGGGCAAACATAGAAAGCTCAAGCTCATCGGGAGACCAAAACTAATTTCTCCTCTCGATCCTTGTTGTAGCCTCTATAAAACCTTGTATCCACCAAGTCCACTTCTTACCCAAATAATGGGTCGGACACATCCTTACTTGGAGCAAGGAATAAAAGGAGTTTTTAATTTTGTGTTAAAATCTTTCCTTTTATAGCCATCTACATGGTTTTAAAAAGAGTTTTAAAATTTTAAAATCTTTCCTTTTATAGCTATCTACAAAAGATTAAAGAGAGGTTTTAATTTTATTAAAATCGTTCCTTATTTGTAGTTATATATAATGTTTAAAAGAGAGATTTTAATTTTTGGTAAAACTTTCCTTTTTTGTAACCATGATTTAAAAAGAGAAGTTTTAATTAATCTTTCCTTTTTGTAGTTGTCTACATGTTTTAAAAGAGAGAGATTAATTTTAAAATTTTTCTTCATTGCCATGTACAATAGGAAATTTAGAAAAGAGAGATTTTAATTGTTGTTAAAATTTCCTTTTTAATGGGAGGTCACAAATAAGGAAGTTTTAATTATGTTTAAAACTTTTCTTTTTTACCGTGACCAAGGATTATAAAAGAGGGGTAGAGGGTGCCTCAAAAAAGATATACACATAACCTTAAGCCTCCTCTCTTTTCCTTGGTGTGGCCGACCCCTTCCCTTCTTCCTTTCTCTTAGGCCGGCACCCCACTTATCTCCTCTTTTTCTTCCTTAGGGCCGGTGGTATCAAGGATTGAAAAGTCCTTGTGGCCGGTTGCTTGGAGAGGAAGAAGAAGAAGAGGAGAAGCACTTGGTGGCCGGTTGCTTGGAGGAGAAGAAGAGGAAGAAAGTTTCCTATTTTGGCATCCCTTGGTGGCTCGAGAGTCTTGGAGGAGAAGAAGTGGTTCGGGTGGATTCCATCTTGGTAGATCATTACCCATACAATGTCCAAGAGGAGGAGAGGAATACAACAGAAGATCAAGAGGTCTTCTACAAAGAAAGGTATAACTATTAATGGGTTCCGCTTCGAATTAATTAGTTAGTTTTCTTTGCATGGATTCTGAAACACCAACACAAGAGGCTAGCGATTTTATGTTTCGATTTCGTGCTATCAATTTTATATTTCGATTTTGCGTTTCGATCTTGTGTTTCTATTATGGTCTTTGTAGTTAAACCTAGAGTTACTGTAAGAAGTTAAATATCCAATTTCTTTGAAAGACTTTGTCTAGGAAGTGGTGGATGATCCCATAACCAAGAAGGCCTAGTACCTCGCCATGTTTAACCTGGAAGCCAATCTTTGAAATAGATATTTAATCAACTTCTGTAATATGGTTTAACTTAGGAAGATCACATCGGTTAAACTTGGAGTAAAAATGTTAAGTATTGTTTCTAATCCAAGTTTAACTTCTGAAGAGCAACTTGGATTAATAATGTTAAGCATCATTTGCAATCCAAGTTTAACTTCAGTAGAGCACATGGGTAGCTAGGTTAAGTTCTATGCTTATACAAATTTTTGTATAGGGGAAACAGAATGATATTCCAAGTAGCAACCAACATATTTATGCTAACTTTCCATGATTAATTACCCATCATATGCCATGACATCATATTTTACATTCATATCATATGAAAAATATCACATGTCATGTCATACATACATCATGTAGCTATAATATGTTTTCTTTTAAAAATTATTTATTTTGATACATGCCATAAATCATCATTCATTACTTTAAATCCTTATAATTAAGGATAATGATATTAATTAACAAATAACATCATAGGTGGATGATCATAATTTAAATACCTAGATAGATATGCATGAACCCTTAGATTAGGGAAAACTAATATTTACATCTCACAAAGACCATAAGTTAACTTGTATGTATTTTGGTGTACATTAGATACAAGTGAGATGTTAGAAGGATGAATAAAACTCAAGATGTTAATTCAATGTATCTTTTTGGTTTTAATTTCATCAAAATACATAAATTATGTGTTATCCAATCCTTGGGAAAGCTAGTGTATAAGTTATGTGCATTTAGCCTAAGGAACATGGTTGGAAATTAATTTTAAAAATCATTTAAAAATACTTTTGGAAAACCTTGGTGAAGGCTATCTTTTGATAGGAATCACCATTGTATAGTAAGATACAAACTAGAGCAAAACATTAAAGTTTTTAAAAGTTTCTAAGTTCGTGTCAATTTTTGAAAATAGAAATTATTTTCTTAGAAAACTATTTTTTCATGATAGTATATGAAATAAATAATGTCTACGTAAAATTTCATGATTTTTGATATAGAATTATTTATGGATTTCAGAAATTTGGTCTGAAATCAAAATCAGAAATTTTAGAAATCCTAATCGTTCAAGCAATCTATTCATAGGCGTGAATTGATTGGTGAATCAATTAGGCTATTTTTCACGAGCATAGAGGCCTGCGAAATCGATCAAGTGATTGATTGGCCCAGACTTGAATCGATTAGGTGATCGATTAAGGTTATTTCCACGAGAACAGAATGATGCGGAATCGATCAAGTGATCAATCAAGCCCCCTCGAAATTGATCAGTTGATCGATTGAAATGGTTTAATCGATTAAAATCCCACTTTAATCGATTAAGAAGGTTAATTTTAGCCAAAATGGTATGATTTTAGTTCATTACGTTACATTTTGTCATGTTAACCATCCTTAATCCGATGAAACTCATTTATGAACATTTAAGGGTAGGTTTCTTGATGAAAATAAGAATGGATTGGATAAGGTAGACTAAGTTAGAGTTTAGGATGAGGTTTGGTTTCAAAGTTAAATTTTGAACCTCAAAACTTCAAATTTTGGGTTTTCTAAAGGTTTAAGAATTCCAAGTCATTGTTGGTGCAAATGACAGAAGTTTGGAGCATGTTTTAAGGGGGAGCTACTCCTTAAAGATATGGTTTTGATTTTATTCCAAAATAATGAAACAATGGAAACCTTCATTGTGATGGATGCTAAAGGTTAAGTATTGGAAAATAATAAAAGATTGGATATCTTCATTGTGAAGTCTGAATGCTCTACAATGAGCATTGTATGATGTGTTAATGCTCAAGGGTGAGCATTGGAGATAGTGAAGGGTATGCGACTTTCATTGTGATGTTGAGAACAACAAGTGAGATTGTAAATAGCATGTAGATAACTCTTTAGGAGAAGAGTTTTTGATGTGTGCCAAAGGGGGAGAATATAGGGTTTAAGTTAGACCTTCGTTACCCAAAGGGGTAGTTTACCCTCTCAAAAAGGGGGAGAATGAAAGAAACCCTCATTCATGCTTTGGCATGAAGAAAAGTTGAGGTTATGTGATTAGCCTAACTTAAAGTATTGTCAAACATCAAAAAGGGGTAGATTGTTACTATAATTTTCACTGGGTCAAGGTTGACCAGGTTGACTAAGCTTGAGTTGGCTCAAGCTGGAGTCTTGATTTTTGAGTTTCGACGTGTGACAATATATAAATATTGCAGGTGTAATTATCCATATGGAATATTGATGGTCAAAGGTTGACTAGAAGAGTCAAGTAGGTCTAGGTTGACCTGATACTTGACTGGAAAGTTCTAACTGGAGGATAGGCAAGGGTAAGTCTAACGGGAAGATTGACAGAAGTAGAAAGTCTAAGTGGGTCAGTGTTGACTAGATATTTGGAGTGAAAAGTCCTGGTGAGTGAAGCCAGGCAAATTGAAGAATCCTAGTGCGTGAAATTAGATGATGAAAAGCCCTAGTGAGTGAAGCTAGGCAGATGGAAGTCCTAGTGAGTGAAGCCGGACAGATTGTAAAAGTTCTGGTGAGTGAAGCCAGGCAATTAGAAAGCCTAGCAAGTGAAGCTAGGAAGATTGAAAAGTTCTAGTGAGTGAAGATAGACAATATGGAAGTCCTGGTGAGTGAAGCCAGACAATTAAAATCCAGGTGGGGAAAGGTTGACCAGACATCTGATGAGTGAAAATCTAAGTGGGTTATAGATGATTGGACACTTGGCACGAGACGGTAAGTTCAAGTGGGTCAAGTTTGACCGAACACTTGGCACGAGGAGAAAAATCCAAGTGGGTCAGTGTTGACCGAACACTTGGCGACGAAGTCCCAGTAGGTCACGATTTACTAGATGCTAGGCAATGAGGAGTCCCAATAGGTCACAGTTGACCGGGTGTTGGGCAAGGGAACCCTAGACTTGAGTTAAGTAAGTTAGGGTTGGTCAATCGATCAGGTGATCGATTGAACCAGAGTCCAATCTTACTCACACCAATCTCCTAATCGATCAGGTGATCGATTGAACCAGAGTCCAATCGATCAGTTGATCGATTAGGAGAGTGTTGTGAGTAAAGGCAACCCAATTGATCGGCAGATCGATTGGGGCTATGCCAATCAATCAGCTGATATATTGGAAGTCGTTCATCGCAACATAGAAAGGCCCTGAATCAATTGGTCAATCGATTCAGGTATTTCCAATCGATTAGTCAATCGATTGGGAAACCTTTTTCTTGTAGCTGTGTTGAATCGATTGGGAGCCTTTCCAATCATTTCTGGGGCTTCTCACGAGAGCACAGAGGTGTTCTAAATTGATCAGTTGATCTATTGAAGCCTCCCCAATCAATTGAGATATGACCGTTATGCATGTTGCAAGCTTTGGACGACTGTGTTTGCTGAGATCTCACATGGCAATCGATTGGGAGTTGGGAGCCCTAAAAATACAGATATAAAGGTAACAACGAGTTCAAGCGCAATAAATCTTCACTCCATCTTCTCTGCCAGTTCTTGGAAGTTTAGAGAGGCATTCACAAGCAACAAGAGATCAAGTAAGAAGGGTTTTCATTTTTATTTGTGTATTACTTCTTGTTTTGGGTTATATTTCTTGTTCTTGAGTTGTAGAGGTTTCTTCACCTTCGAATTATTCCGAGAAAGAGTGTATTTTATAGTGGAGAGTGTGCTCAGCGTGGATCCTTGGATTAGTCATCTTTTCTTAAGGTGGATACCAAGTAAATCCTTCTTATTAGCATTGGGAGCTTGCTTTGAGCTTATCTACTGCAAAATCATCATCATCGACAAAGCAAGTGAGCTATTCACCCCCTCTAGCTCCGAAGTGTCCCAACATCTAAAACTGGTTCATGGACATAGCAATCTCAAAATGATATAAAACAAGTTTTTATGTGTTTGTACTATTTACCTGATCACATTAATGACCTCAAACATGAATTTCATGCAATACATTTAGATTAGTAATTTTGGGTATTAAAATAACTTTAACATTTTCAAACTCTAACTCTTTTTCACTAAGTCATAGAATTTATAAAGTCGATCTAATTAATTTAACTATGAAAAAATTATATTAGATATTTGAGTCCTTTAATGTGATTAGGAGATCGATAAGCACAAGTACCACCCAATACGAGACATTGTATAACGAGGAGAAGTTGTTGCCGCCTAGATTGTATCAGGTGATAACCTGAGAAATCTTTTCACTAAGACCTTGATGGGCATGTTGAAGGGTTGGGAATCAGATGTATGATAGGATATATGGCAGCATAGTCTTTTAGTATAAGTGGGAGATTGTGAGAGTGTATACTAAAAGTCTAGCTTTTTGTAAACATCTATTTTGAAATAAAATAATCATATTGGTCATATGTCTATATTTATTTGCTAAGTGTAGTTGTTCAATTAATTTATATTGTAGATGACATGATGAGTGGTGTCATTCACAGAAGATCATGTTATCAGTTTTTTATAAATTACAAACAGTTGCTCATGACTAAGATGGAAAGAAACAAACCGTTGGAATAGTCGTAGTGTAATTAGGTATTAGTTTATCTTGACTAATAAATTACACTAGTACACTCTAAGTGTATTGAGTAGGACCATTTAAGATAAGTTCTTTTTATACTGACTTAATAAAAGAACAAGACCTTAGTTATTATGGAAGTGTGTGTTCTTAATCCTAATACAATAACAAACACATATATTTGGTATTTATTTCTTTGACTTGTCAAAGGGTGAGATTTAGCTCGATAAATCAAAATGCCTGATAAGTTGGGAAATGATATTATTTATAGTGTGTGCTGTTGATTATAGAAGAAAACTGTGTCCTAGTAATCTAGGTTGATAATGTCCCCAAGAGGAGTTCATAAGGATTGTCATGTTAAACCCTGCAAGTGGACTTAGTCCAACATGACGATAAGGTTGAGTGGTACTACTCTTGGACTGAGATATTAATTAAAATGAGTTGTCAGTAACTCAATTAATAAGTGGACATCCTGTTGGTGCGGTTAGCACTAACGATTTAACCTAGGTTTTGATGAATGATAAATCAGGTTAAGTTAGTTTGTTGTTGTCTAACACTCTGATCGAGTGTGCAGGAGAAGTCCAGATAGGTCGACGAGCTGACCGGATGTCTGGCACGAAGCCCAGCTAGGTCGACGGGCTGACCGGATAGCTGGCACGAAGTCCAAGCTGGTCGACGGGCTGACCGGACGCTTAGGCACGAAGTCCAGCTAGGTCGACGGGCTGACCAGATAGCTGGCACGAAGTCCAGACGGGTCGACGGGCTGACCGGACGTTTGGCAGGTAAGTGAGGTAAGTCACTGGAGGGGAGTGACTGCGAGGACGCGTTCCCGGGAAGGGAACATTAGGTGTCGATCCGACTCAGATCCATTTCGGATATCTAAGTCGAGATCGTGACTAGATTCCAGTCTCGGAAAGACGGAATCTAAGTCATACTCTTTTTTATTACATTGTTGAACTTTAACTGTGCTAACAATCTGTTTTACAGGATTTATATTTGCCTCGGACTAACTCTATTTTGCAGGAGAAGGAGTTCCTGGAAATAGGAGGTCCGGGCGCCCGGAAGGGATTCGGGCGCCCGGAGGTCCAGGCGCCCGGAGGTAAATTTTATCCAAACATGCGCGTCGCCACGTGGAGCTTGCTGGTTGGACCTGCCACGTCCCACCAGGGCGCCCGGAAGGTATCCGGGGCGCCCCGAGCCTCAAATAAAAGAAGGGTCAGAGGGGAGCTTCAGAATAACAACGAAACTAAGAACTCTTCGACTGCTTGCTCTGCTGCTCTACGCTCCTGCGACGCTAACAAAGCTCCGACAAAGTGCTCCTTCTTCTTTGGTTAACTTTCTTGTCGGTATCACTTTATTTCCATTAGCATTTCTGTACCTTAATTTGTAATAGTATTTCGAACTGCTAGTGAATTGCCCAACGAAAGTACTCAAGGAGTACGGGCCTTCGAGTAGGAGTCGTCATAGGCTCTGAACGAAGTAAAAAAACACCTTGTTCAGTTTGCCTAAGTTTTTTATTATTCCGCTGCGCTTAACTCTTATTAACGCGATTTTTTCGAATCGATATTCACCCCCCCTCTATCGACGTTTCACGATCCAACACATCCGACATCTTAAACACAGGGAGACTAACACACTCATAATAAGAAGGAGCCCAAAATGTAATTTGGGATTGGTGCGGTAGTTTAATAATAATTCTTTAGTGGAATGAATTATTATTGATGAAATTAAGTTAGGTGTTCGGGGCGAACACGGGAAGCTTAATTTCATCGGGAGACCAAAATCAATTTCTCCCCTCGGTCCCTATCGTTGCTTCTTGTATATAGAGAATTATACCCATCACATATCCACTTTTTACCCACCTTATACCCATCCTAATGGGGCCGGCCAAGCAAGCTTGGAACCCAAGCTTGGGTCGGCCAAAGCAATTAGGATGAGTAAGATGGTGTGGCTGGCCCTAGCTTGAACCCAAGCTTGGTGTGGCCGACCACATCATATTAAAAGGATTTTATTTTTTAAAATTTTTCTTATGTGGATTCCATGGTTTTAAAAGAAAGTTTAAAATTTAAATCTTTCCTTTTTATAGCTTTCTACAAAAAATTAAGAAAAGATATGATATCTTTCCTTATTTGTAGATTGAAAGGAAGATTTTAATTTTGAGAAAACTTTCCTTTTTTGTAACCATGTTCATGATTTAAAAGAGTGTTTTAAAATTATAAAATTTTTCCTTTTATAAGTTTCTACAAAGGATTAAGAAAAGATTAAATATCTTTCCTTATTTGTAGATTGAAAGGAGATTTTAATTTTAGAGATAACTTTCTTTTTTGGAAATCATCCACATGTTGTAAAAGAGAGATTTTAATTTAAATAAATTTTCTTTTATAACCAACCATGAAGGGATAAATTATTAGAGAAATTTTTTATTAAAATTTCCGGAAACAAATTAGGAAGTTTTAATTCTTGTATTAAAACTTTTCTTGTTTGGAGCTTGTAGGTGGCCGACCATCTAGATAAAGAAAAGGAAATTGATTTTTAATCAATTAAATTTTCCTTTTCATGGCAAAAGGAATTAAGGAAGTTTTTATTTAAATTTCCTTATTTACCAAGACCAAGGATTATAAAAGAGAGGGTAGGGGTGACTTCATGGCTAACAACTCTATTCTATTTCCCTCCCTCTCTTCCTTGGTGGTGGTCGCCCCTATTGCTTCTAGCTCTTCTCCTTTTTCTCTTCCTCCTTTGTGGCCAGCGGCATCAACACAAGAGGAGTCCTTGGTGGCCGGTTTTAGCTAGGAGAAGAAGGAGAGAAAAGAGGTTTTGTTTCTACCATCCCTTGGAGTTTGGAGGTGGTGGCCGGACCTCTACATCTCTTGGAGAATTGGTGGTGGCCGAATTTAGCTTGGAGAAGAAGGGGCTTGGTGGTTCTCGTCTCGGAAGATCGTTGCCCACACAACGTCCGAGATTAGAAGAGGAATACGGTAGAAGGTCAAGAGGTTATTTGCTTATAAAGAAAGGTATAACTAGTAATTATTTTCCGCATCATACTAGTTTTTCTTTATATGAATTGCAAACACAAGAGGCATATGATTCCAGAGTTTTGGATTTGTTTCAAAGTTGTGTTTTTTTTTGTTTTGTTTTTCAGATTTATGATTCGATTGTTCTTTTCGATTAAACCTAATGTTATTTTAGGAAATTAAATATTGAATTTCTATTAAAGGCTTTGTCGAGGCAGTGGTGGATGATCCCATACCCAAGAAGGTCTAGTACCTCGCCATGTTTGACCTGAGAGCCAATTTTAGAAATAAATATTTAATCAACTTTATAACATAGGTGAATTTGGATTAATAGTATTAAGTTCCGCTTGCGATCCAAATCTAAACCATTAAGAACAGATAAGTTAAATTTGGAATCAATAATGATTAGTTTCATTTGTGATTCCTAATTTATTTTCTAAAGAACATAATAGGTTGTTTAGGAAAGGTTCAACACTTGTACAAAATTTTATACAGTGGAACCGATACGATCTTCCTAGGACCAACCAACAAGCATGACGTACATGATAGACCCTATAGCAGATGCATAAGGAATCTAATCCATGCAGTCTCTTTCTTCCTTAGAAGAAGGGCATTGAGTCTTTGAAAGACTCACACCATGTGACATCGGCAGAAATCTCTTTTTGGAATTATGCATGGCAAAACGTTTAAGCATTTTCTCTATATATGTACTCTGACTTAGACCAAGTAATTTCTTAGATCTATCTCTATAGATCTTAATGCCTAAAATGTAGGCTGCTTCACCTAAGTTCTTCATTGAGAAATAATTTCCAAGCCAAGTCTTCACTAATTGAAGAGTAGGGATATCATTTCCAATGAGAAGTATGTCATCTACATACAATATAAGAAAGATGAATGTGCTCCCACTAATCCTCTTATAGACACAAGGTTCATTTTCATTCTTGATGAAACCAAACGCTTTGATTGCATCATCGAATCGAAGATTTGAGCTTCTAGAAGCTTGTTTCAATCCATAAATGGATTGTTGCAACTTACACACCTTTCCAGCATGCTTAGGATCTACAAAACCCTTAGGTTGTATCATGTACACATCCTTGAGTAGATATTCATTAAAAAAATACAGTTTTGACATTCATCTGCCAGATCTCATAATCATAGTAAGCTACAATAGCAAGCATAATCCGAATAGACTTGAACATCACAACTGGTGAAAAGGTTTTATCATAGTCTATACCATGAATTAGCTTGAATCCTTTAGCTACCAATCACCCTTTATGGGTATGTAGATGACCGCCCATGTCAGTCTTCCTTTTAAAGATCCACTTATATCTAATGGGTTTGATCCCTTCAGGTGGATCAACCAAAGTCCATACTTGGTTAGTGTACATAAATTACATTTCAGATCTCATGGCTTCTAGCCATTTCTCAGAATCTGGGCCTTGTACATCTTCTTGATAAGATGTAGGCTCATTGAGACCAACAAGCACTACATCACCGTGGTCAGATAAGAGAAAAAATATCTTAATACACTTACTAAGTTGATTTTGTACTTCATTCTTGAATTCTTTGAACTTTTTAAAGGATTCTGACTTGTGTCTCATCAAATACACGTAGCTATATCTACTAATATCATCAGTGAAAGTAATGAAATAATGATAGCCTCCTCTAGCTGCTATTCTGAAAGGGCCGCATACATCAGTATGTATAAGTCCTAACAAGTCATAAGCTCTTTCGCTATGTTCACTAAATGGAGTTTTTGTCATCTTACCTTGAAGACAAGATTCACATACATCATATGATTCAAAATCAAATGAGTCCAAAAGTCCATCCATATGGAGTTGGGATATACGACTCTCATTTATGTGACCCAAGCGACAATGTCAGAGATATGTTTGGTTCAAATTATTAGACTTGAACCGTTTGGTATTTATGTTATAGATTGGGTTGTCAAAGTCTAGAACATAGAGTTCATTCACGAGATGTGTACTACAATAGAACATTTCATTGAAATAAACGGAACAACATGTTGGACCCCGTGGTGGTTTTGATGTGATCAACCAAGTTAGGTTGGGTCCTGTTTGGTTTTGATCCCTGTGTCTAAGTGTGCAGGAGCTTAGTGTTAGGACCAAAAGTAGCTAGAGGGGGGGGGGGGTGAATAGCTCGTCGCGTGCTCGTCGCGCTTAGTTGCTTGGCGTTGCTTGTTTCTTCTTGGATGTGCAGCGGAAAATACAGAAACAAACACAAACACGCTAACACTAGGATTTTACTTGGTATCCACCTCACAAGAGGTGACTAATCCAAGGATCCACACCAACGCACACACCCTCCACTATGAATAACACTCCTTTATGGTAACTACCAAAGGCGGAGAAGCCCTACAACACTCTCAATACAAGAAGAAGAAAGGGAAATACAAGTTAAGCAAAAGCTTACAAGATGTGCAGTAAAAACCCTAACCCTAACTTCTTCCTCTTGCAATAGATCCGCCTCTTGACTTGGAAAGCCTCCAAGAACCTTCAAGAACTGGCGATCACGTGCTTGTAGAGAGCTGTGGAGGAGCTGGAATGAATCTGAGAAGAGCTCGTAAAGAGATGCCGAAGACCACGCTCGCCTGCGGCTTTAAACACGACGCAGCGGATCGATCGATTCGAATGTTCGAATCGATCGGGATCCGATCGATCCGATTGGGACGCGCCTGCTTCGCGCGAGAAACGCTGGATCGATCCATGGATCGATCCGGCGCTTATCACGCGACGATCGCCGATCGATTGGGCGATCGATCGGGACCTGATCGATCCACGGATCGATCCGAGCTTCTGAGAAGAACGGATCGATCCAGCGATCGATCCGGCACGCTGATCGATCCAGAGCTTGGATTTTGCCCAAACCAAGTCCCAAACCTCTAACCAACATCCGGTCAACCTTGACTGTTGGTACATCATGCCTCGCATCTGGTCACTCCCTTGACTGCGAGACTCCCCACCAAGTGTCGGTCAATCCCTTTGACCCACTTGGACTTTTACTCGTCGTGCAAGTATCCGGTCACTCCATTGACCTACTTGGACTTCCACAGATGTCCGGTCAACCTTGACCCATCCGGACTTCCTTCCTTGCCAAGTATCCGGTCAATCCTTTGACCTACTTGGACTTCCCAACACCGGATGTCCGATCATCTTTAATCCATCTGGATTTCCTTCGGCTTCACTCACGGGACTTTCACCTAGCTTCACTCACTAGGGTTTTCCATCGCTAGCTTCACTCACTAGGACTTTCACGGCTTCACTCGGATTTCCTTCGCCTAGCTTCACTCACTAGGACTTTCACCGGCTTCACTCACCAGGATTTCGCCTAGCTTCACTCACTAGGACTTTCCTTCCGCCTGACATTCCAGTTAGGACTTCGATCAAGTATCCGATCAACCTTGACCTACTTGACTCTTCTTCAATCAATATCTTATTGTCAAACATCTAAACCCTAACCAAGACTCAGCTTGGTTAACCATGTCACCCTTGACCTGAGGGATCTTGCACCAACAATCTCCCCCTTTTTGATGTTTGACAATACCACAATAACACTTACAATCCCACATGTAAGTTAGGCTAATCCTATAGCCTCCTTCTTCATGCCACTAGGTAATGAACCCATAAATTAAGCTTTTCATTCTCCCCCTAAGAGGGCAAACTCCCTCTAGGTAATGAAAACCTAACTTACTTCCTTTCATTCTCCCCCTATTGGCACACATCAACCCCCTACTAATAAAACACATCAACCCGTCTTTGGACACACATCAACCTATGCTCCAATTTTGGGCACACTTCAACAACTCCATTTGTTGAAGACTCTCCCCCTGAAGAGTTGCTCATCGTGATCACAATTTCACTCATTGTGATCAACTTAATATCGAAGGTCCCATACCCTTCATTATCCTTAACTTCTCCCTCAATGTTGACAAATACCCAACCTTGAGCATTTTCAACCACTTGAGTTGCCACTTGAAATGAAGAGGATATCCACTCCCCATTTATCCCCATTTCAAGTTTAAATGCTCAACCTTGAGCAAGTTCACAGAAGGTTAACCACCTTCCAAGGTTCATGAAAAATAATTTTCATGTCTTTAAAGAGTCCCTCCCCCTAAAGACATGGTGGTAACTTCTGTCATTGCACCAACAATGACTTGGAATCCCTAAACCTTTAGGAAACCCAGATTTAGAAGTTTTGAGGTTCAAATGTTCAAAATTTGAAACAAACCTCAACCTAAACTTCAATGAAGTCTTCCTTAACCATTCCATCCTTGATTTCAACACGAAAACACCCTTTTTATGTATACAAATGTATTTTAAGGGTTTGGAATGGTTACCTAGACTAAAATAGGTTCAAAGTGCTGAAATCAGGCTTTCACAGCCAAAATCAGCAACTTGGATCGATTGGAGTTGGGTTCCAATCGATTGAACCTTTCTGAATCGATCCATTGATCGATTCAGACTACCTGGATCGATCGGCTGATCGATCCGTGAACATTTGCCGAATCGATCCATGGATCGATTCAGGCACTCCAATCGATCCATGGATCGATCGGAGCTCTGATAGTTGCTGAAATTCCATTTCAGTCAACTTCAGAAACCCCTAGAAAATTCTACAAAAATCCAAAAATTATGAAATTTCGTGTAGACATTGTTTAGGGCATATATTATCAAGGAAAAATAGTTTTCTATGAAAATACATCATCTTTTCAAAGATTGACACAAACTTGAAAACTTGCAAAAACTTTAGTGTTTTCTTCAAGTTTGTGTCTAACTATTCAATGGTGATTACTATCAAAAGATAGCCTTCACCAAGGTTTTCCAAAATCATTTTGAAATTTTTTTTTTTAAAACCAATATCCCACCATATTCCTTGGGCTTAATGCACATGACTTGTACATTAGCTTTCCCAATGATGGGAAAACACATATCTATGTGTTTTGATGAAACTAAAACTCAAAAGAATGCACTAAATCAACATCTTGAGTTTTGTTCATCATCCTAACATCTCACTTGTATCTAATGTGCACTAAGACACATACAAGTCATCTTATAGGTCTTTGTGAGATGTAGATTTTGGTTTTGCCCTAATCTAGGGATCATGCATATTTATCTAGGCATTTTGGAGATATTAGACACCCACCTAGGATGTCACTTGTTAATAAGTGTTGTTAAATGCCTTTTGTCCTTAATTACAAGGAATTAAACTTAATGCATGATAATGTTATGACATACATCAAAAAGAAATAATTTTCAAAATAAAATATCCTATAATTACATGATGTATGAATGTCATGACATGGTATTTTGAGATTTTTCATAATAAAACATGAACGCAAAAATAGACATGATGTCATGACATATGATGGGCAAACAATCATGGCAAGATTTAGCATAAATAAAATATACCTAGATTAACTATCTAAGTATCCTTAAAACCTTAGCTAAACTTACAACTTAAACCTAGATTGCCCTAAAGTGCTTCAAGAAAATGTCAAAGCCTAAATTGGCATTTCTAATTCCCTTGATTAATTTATGCCAGTCGAAATTAAGCATATCCTCAAATGTTGGCATATTTCATTTTTCCACAAGAGTAGCACTTCAACATAAGGCTTCAATTTCCTTTAATTTTCTAAGAACATACCAAAATCCCAACTTGGTAGCTCTTATGAATTTCCCAATATGTGCCTTTTAAGATTAAAATCAAATTTTCACCACTAGGCACATTTTACTCTTTCAAGGAGTAAATAATAGTTCCATTTCATTTTCAAAGGTTAACAAAAACCTTGAAAATGCTCCTTGAGTGTCAATTTCCTCAAAGTTGGGTTAACTACCCTTCTAATTGGAGTTGACACTCTCTAACCCATTTATGGGATAGAGAAGATGCTCCTAGGAACCCAACACCTATTGGTGCTCCTTGGATGCTCTAGGTACTCACTAGGGATAACTTCCCTAGATACCTTCCTAGTGACCTTGTTGGGCTTCTTAGAAGCCTTAGTCACATTTTCTAAGTCAACCCTAGGGATAGCCTCCCTTGTGACCTTGTTAGTGACTTTCTTAGACTTCTTAGAAGTCTTAGTCACTTTGGTTGCAAAAATACTCTTAGGGATGACTTCCCTAGTATTCTTGACTTGACCACTAAACCTAGGGTTTATTCCATAACTATATGGAACCCTATGATAACTAGGCACATCCTTCTTAGCCTTTGGTTTGTATCCCAAACCTCTATGGCTATTTGATAGCTTTGACTTTCCTAGCCCTAGGTTTTGCTCATTTTGCCCTTTTAGGATATTTTCCATCCTTTTTAGGGTCTTTTCCATTTTATCAAGTCTTGATCAAGACTTGATTTTCTATCATTAAATCCTTAGAATTTGGTTTTTCATTAAGTCCATGAGCATTTTGGTTTCTAGGCTTGTATCTAAAATCCTTAGAGTTATTGCCTAGACTTTTACCTACATTCCTAACCCTAGGAGTGATAGTCTTAGCATGTAGGGCCACATGCTTTTCCTTAAAGCCCTCATGCTTTCTATTCTTATGGTAAATTGCATTAAAATGATAAAAGTTTGACCTATCATGCTTTTTACCATAATGCAAGGGAATAGGCTCAATAAAAGTTACCTTCCTTTTTACCTTGGAGGCTCCCCCTTGACTAGTGCCTCCTTGAGCCTTGACCACCTTCTTCCCCTTGGGGCATTGACTCCGGTAATGCCCCTTTTGATTGCAAGAGAAGCATATAATATGCTCCTTGCTCTTCTTTGTATTGGGGATGGTCTCCTTGGGCTTCACCTTGTCCTTATGTGCCACTTGGCCCTTCTTCTTGGCCAATTTAGGGCACTTGCTCTTGTAGTGCCCATGTTCCCTACATTCAAAGCATATGATATGATTTTTATTATTAACTGAAATATTTATACCTTTGCTTGTAGGGGTGGCATCTTTTTCTTTGGATTCGGAGGTGGAAGCTTCCTCTTGATCAACCCTTGATCCTCCTCCATTCGATTTTTCTTGACTTGTGGAGGTAGAAGCTTCTTCCTCCTCTTCTTCTCTTGTCCCGGATGTAGAAGCTTCTCCTTCTTCTTGATCCGGTGTCACCGAGGATTGCTCCCCCTCAATCCTAGAGGTGGAGGCTTCATCATCTTGAATATGAAACAAGGAGTATGCTTCCTCCTTGTTCCCTTCGTTGCATTCCTTTGAGGATGAAGCTTCTTGGTTTTCCTCTTCTTCGGAGGTTGAGCATCTCTCAACCTCGGAGTCCTCCTCTTGGTCTTGCTCCAAAGAGTCACCCTCTCTGGATTCTTCTTGATCTCGTACAGTGGAGGGGATCTCTTCATGAAGCTTGGCCAATTTGCTCCAAAGCTCCTTGGCATCTTCGAATTCTCCAACTTGAGCCAAGATGTGGCTAGGCAATAAGTTGACCAAAAGCTTGGTCACTTTGTCATTTGCCTCGCCCCTTTGAATTTGCTCCGAGCTCCATCTGCTTTTCTTTAGAAGCTTGCCCTTGGAGTTCGTTGGAGCTTTGAAGCCTTCCATTAGAGCAAACCATTGCTCTATCTCCATCATAAGAAAGTTTTCGATTCTTGATCTCCAAGAATCAAAACTTGTGGAAGTGTATGGTGGAGCCACCCTTGTGTCAAATCCAAGTCCATCTTGGAATTACATCTTGAAGTTGAGCTTGATGAAGTCTTGAACTTGAAGAATTTGCTCCAACTTCTTCACCCTCTAGCTTTTCTTGATATGCTTGACCCTTCCGGCGATGATTCCGGTGAAGAGCGGCCTCGCTCTGATACCACTTGTTAGGACCAAAAGTAGCTAGAGGGGGGGGGTGAATAGCTCGTCGCGTGCTCGTCGCGCTTAGTTGCTTGGCGTTGCTTGTTTCTTCTTGGATGTGCAGCGGAAAATACAGAAACAAACACAAACACGCTAACACTAGGATTTTACTTGGTATCCACCTCACAAGAGGTGACTAATCCAAGGATCCACACCAACGCACACACCCTCCACTATGAATAACACTCCTTTATGGTAACTACCAAAGGCGGAGAAGCCCTACAACACTCTCAATACAAGAAGAAGAAAGGGAAATACAAGTTAAGCAAAAGCTTACAAGATGTGCAGTAAAAACCCTAACCCTAACTTCTTCCTCTTGCAATAGATCCGCCTCTTGACTTGGAAAGCCTCCAAGAACCTTCAAGAACTGGCGATCACGTGCTTGTAGAGAGCTGTGGAGGAGCTGGAATGAATCTGAGAAGAGCTCGTAAAGAGATGCCGAAGACCACGCTCGCCTGCGGCTTTAAACACGACGCAGCGGTCGGATCGATCGATTGAATGTTCGAATCGATCGGGAGGCTGGATCGATCCACGGATCGATTCAGAGCGCTCGCACAGAACAGCGCTGGATCGATCCATGGATCGATCCGGCGCTTATCACGCGACAAGATCGTCCGATCGATTGGGCGATCGATCGGGACCTCTGATCGATCACGGATCGATCCGAAGCTTCTGTTGGGAAGAATCGGATCGATCCGATCGATCCGGCATAATTTTGCCCAAAACCAAGTCCCAAACCTCTAACCAACATCCGGTCAACCTTGACCTGTTGGTACATCATGCCTCGCATCTGGTCACTCCCTTGACCTGCCAGGACTCCCCACCAAGTGTCCGGTCAATCCCTTTTACCCACTTGGACTTTTACTCGTCGTGCCAAGTATCCGGTCACTCCATTGACCTATTTGGACTTCCACCAGATGTCTGGTCAACCTTGACCCATCTGGACTTCCTTCCTTGCCAAGTATCCAGTCAATCCTTTGACCTACTTGGACTTCCCAACACCAGATGTCCGATCATCTTTGATCCATCTGGATTTCCTTCCTTGCCTGGCTTCACTCACCAGGACTTTCACCTAGCTTCACTCACTAGGGTTTTCCATCTGCCTAGCTTCACTCACTAGGACTTTCACCTGGCTTCACTCACCAGGATTTCCTTCTGCCTAGCTTCACTCACTAGGACTTTCACCTGGCTTCACTCACCAGGATTTCCTTCTGCCTAGCTTCACTCACTAGGACTTTCACCTGGCTTCACTCACCAGGATTTCCTTCTGCCTAGCTTCACTCACTAGGACTTTCCTTCTGCCTGACATTCCAGTTAGGACTTCCCAGTCAAGTATCCAGTCAACCTTGACCTACTTGACTCTTCTTCAATCAATATCTTATTGTCAAACATCTAAACCCTAACCAAGACTCAGCTTGGTTAACCAGGTCACCCTTGACCTGAGGGATATTGCACCAACACTTAGGACCGCAGGAAGTCGAGCGGAAGACGCAGCTAGCGAGAAGGACGAAACGGGAAGGGAGACGACGGGCTCGGTGCGTCCGAAGGATGAAAGAGCTGTGGAAGAGTACACCAGTGGATGAGAAGAACGTGCACGATGTTCGAGGGATGAGAAGATGGGACGAAAGCTTGATCGAGGAGAAAGTCAAAAATTGGGTTCGGGTGAGCCCTATTTCGGTTGGCCGCAATCACCCAAGCAATCGGGACTTCGGAAGCTGAAAAGGAGAAAAACAGAAGCTGGAGCTATTTATACTCTGCAGCATTGAGGGCACCCTCATGGCGTTGAGGGCGCCCTCCACATTGAGGGTACCCTCCATGGTGTTGAGGGCACCCTCCACATTGAGGGCACCCTCCATGGCGTTAAGGGCGCCCTCAACCCAGTCTTTATGACCGTTGGCATGCGGATAAAGCTTTATCTATTTATCCCCTTGGAGGCACCCTCAACCCCTTTAGAGGCGCCCTCAAGACTCGAGATAGGATTTCCAGGAGCTATATAAAGGCCCCTGGAGTTAGGAAATAATCATTCAACTTAGTATTAAATTCCTAGCAACTCTTAGAACTTTCTTAATGTGTAAAAGACTTCTCTGCCTATAGTGAAGGGGGCATTTCTAGTGGAGCTTTTCAACTTCCTTGCATTAACAACCACCTAGGTTGTAACCAAGTTAAATTTCTTGTCTCTTCTTTTCTGTTATTTTATTATTGTTATTGTTTTAGAGTTGAAAGAACGAGGAGGGTATTTTATTTTTACAGGCAATTCACCTCTCCCCTCTAGCCGACCCCGCTGTACCAACAAATGGTATTAGAGCCAGACCGCCTCAGAAGGACTGACCGCCGACTAAAGCATCAAGATCAAGATGATGGCCGGTGCAAGTATTCATCCCCCAAAATTCGACGAAGACTTCGCTACATGGAAATGCTGAATGGAGGTATTCTTCAAAACAGAATTTGATATTATTTTAGTTATGAAATATGATTTTGCAGTCCCTAAAGACAAGAAATAATACAACTGGACGAAAAAGGAACAAGCTAATTTCATGGCCAACGGAAAGAAAGAGTTCTATCAGCTCAGCGTTTTGCCACCCGAGGAGATAAGTCAGATCGGAAGCTACGACTACACCAAAGACCTCTGGGAAAAATTCTTGGAGCTCCACGAAGGTACCTCAGAAGCGAAGTTAGCAAGGCGCGAATTCTCCGAATTCAGCTTACAAATCTCCGGATGAACAATGACAAGAAAGTAGCACAACTCCAAGCAAGAATCAAGGAAATAATAACTCAACTGAACAACCTTGGAGAATCAGTAACAAACCAAGACTCGATTCAGTATGCGCTCAACGCCTTCCCAAGAACTCCAGAACGGACGTCCTTAGTAGATGCATACTACATCTCTAAGGACTTTGAGGTAAGTACGCTAGAAAATTTATTTTCTACATTTGAATTTCACGAATGTCGAATTGCAGAACCTAAACAAATAGAGAAGTCAAATCTCAATATTGCCCTACATGTCGAGATGGACGATCCCGACTCTGAAGTGTCAATCGACGAAACTGAAGCGGCTCTATTGGTAATGTAACACCCCACCCTCCACTCTACTAGTCTATGAGGGTGGGACGTTACTGTACTATTAACTTTTCTTAACTAGTGTTGCTCACATGTAAATATCAATACTTAAAACTCTCAAAAACTCAAAGGATACAATAAGTAACAGCTGGAAACATAAATAACTCATCTAATACATTCTACTCAATTATTTGTTCTCAACTAAAACTATATATATTAATCTGAACATGCTAAAACTATATATTAATCTGAGCATGCATGCAACAATAATACAACTCAGATAGCGGAACTAATGTGCATAGCAAATAAAAGGAAGAAGTCTAAAACTTAAAATATTCAATGAACAAATCCAGCAACATGAAAGAATAATCTCAACAGTCTAAACACAAAATCTTAATGAATTCTTAAGCAAAATCCCAAGGCTTCCATAGTCCAGACATCACACATCCATCCACACCTCCTTGTCGCCTTCCTTCACTATAGCTTTCCTTTTCCTTTATCTGCAGTAAGAGGAAATGCAAATATAAGCAGATGCTTAGTAAGCGCTATCTAACTCACAAAACTTGAATATGCATGTGAACAAGAAGGAATTTAAAAACTGAATGCTTTAAAAGAATACTACTCATGCTCATCTAATAGCAAGGAAATCAAAACAGACTGAAATGCTAAATATGTAAAGCTGCTCATGCTCATCTAAGAGCAATAAGAAAGTCTAAACATGTAAGAATAAAAGAAACTAAGCTTGCTGATTTTTAAACTTATGGGAGGCTTATTCCATTAGTTCAAAACTTATACTTTTATACTTCAAAATAATAATCTCTTGGGCCCAGACTCAGTACCATTTGCGCGCTCCCTAATAGAAACTGAGGTAGCGAGCCACCAGTCCTACAAGGGTAAAGACCTTGGTCTTACCAGGGCCGAGACCTCGGAAATAGTCACATAGATTTATTTAACGACAACCTCGGAAGTCGGGTACAAGCCTCTTCAAGTAAAATACTTGTTACTTGTTAATACTTCTAATAGAAGATTGCCTCATAAATTAAACAGTAAGCTAAAAAAAATATACTGTTCATATTCATTGCTTAGCACAAACTAAACCCAACAACAAGGGTTGTTCGTGCCCCTTCCTTGGCACAAATCTGAACTGCACAGCAGCTCCAAGGGATGTTCGTGTCCAACAAATTCCAAAAGAACCAAAATCTGCAGTGCCAAATACTAAGGCTCTTCACACTCAAACCAAACTAGCAACAAAGATAAATCAGCATGGCTACGAACAGGCTGATCACACCTGTTTACTGTCAACTAAACAAATTTAGAAATGCATACTGAAAAGAGAAAACTATTCATGCTCAGATTTAACGAGAAAATTCTGAAACTGAAATTCTAAACTACACAACCAATGAATCTAAAAACTGCATGTACAGAACCAATAACAAAAGTTCTAACAGCATGTTACCCAATTAATAACGCAAGGTCTAAATAAGCCACTGCAATCCATTGAACACTTCAGAACTAAAACTATTCATGCCCTTTCCATAGCACAAGCCGAAACTTGCAAAGCTCATCATGAGCCGGCTGTGCCCATTGAGGTAACCACAAATAACAAAATCTAGATATGAGATGCTAATTATAAGAATTGAGGAGTCTAAACTACATGCCTAATCCATTCAAATCCCTTTCCATTTTCTTTATAAAACTCACGGAGCAAGCTTCAAAACACCAATCTTTACAGCATGCTTCGAAATCAAGAAGAAACAAAGGCCCGAAACTACTCCTACTGTAGGTGAGAAGCACTTACCAGAATCCCTTGACTCACAGCCGAGATCTACTTCTAGGGCTTCGGAGAAACTCGAAATCTCAGCAACTTCTTCACGTCCATGCGTTCTCCTCGATGAGGTGATCACGATGGTGTAGAAGATTCTCCGATTTGGTCCTTGACCGGCCGCCGGAGACCAACCCTAGCTTCCTCTTCGTTTCTGCCCAAGGAGAGACGCCGTCGCACCCGAGAGAGAGAGACGAGAAAGGGTTTAGGTCACGGGAAAATAATACCTAAGTTCCTCTCTTATCTCCCTTTATAACTAGGATATTCTATTATCTATTACTGCTTAAATTATTTTTGCCCTTTCTTTGATCAGCACGACCCTGCTGGGTTCCTGGTCATCCAAAACAACTTAAGGCTTTTCTTAACCAGAGGTCTCCGGTTCGATCCTCGATCCGACCTCTTTTTTCCTTAAATTTGTTTCTTTTGGTAAAAATATCAAACGAACTTCGAAAATTACATAAAAATACTCTAAAAATTCCTAAAAATCTTTAGAATATTTCTAAAGCATTTATAAATATTTATAAGTACCATTAGGACTTGTAATGAGGAAATTTAGGTTGTTACAATTTCCCATACTTTATAAAAAGTTCGTCCTTGAACTTAGAATAATTATGGATATCTCTATCTCATACTGTACTGACGCTCCCAAGTAGTTTGTTCGCGCTTCTGATTTTGCCAAATGACCTTCACTTGTGGTACTTTTTTGTTCCTTAGTCTCTTAACTTCTCTGTCCACTATCTGTGTAAGTCTGCTCTCATGGCTAAGATCCTCCGGAATCTGCACTGACTGAGGCTGAATCACTTGGTTAGAGTCATGGAGGCACTTCTTTAGCATGGAGACATGAAATACATTGTGTATTGCTGACATATCTTGTGGTAAGTCCAGCTTGTACGCTACTTTCCCAATCTTCTCTGTGATCAGGTAGGGTCCTACATAGCGAGGACTTAACTTACTCTTTTTGCCAAATCTCATCACCCCCTTCATAGGAGCGACCTTGAGAAAGACTGAATCCCCTACTTGGAACTCAAGTGGCCTACGACGTGCGTCAACATAACTTTTCTACCTACTCTGGGTAGTCTCAATTCTCTGTCTGATCTTCTGGATAACCTGAGTGGTTTCATCTATCATTTTAGTTTGCCTGCCTAGTTCTGATTCCATTTCTTTTCTTTCTCCAGTCTCTAACCAGCATATAGGTGATCTACACTTTCGGCCATATAGTGCTTCGTACGGTGCCATCTTGATAGTGGCCTGGTAGCTATTGTTGTAGGCGAATTCAACTAAATACAGATACCTGCACCAACTGCCCTTAAAATCTAATGCACAAGCTCGGAGCATGTCTTCTAAGATCTGATTTACTCGTTCTGTCTGTCCATCAGTCTGGGGATGAAAGGCTGTGCTGAACTTGAGTTTGGTGCCTAATGCATTCTGGACACACTCCCAAAAATGAGAGGTGAAGCGCCCATCCCTATCGGAAACAATCGACTTCAGGACTCCATGAAGTTTGATCACTTCCTTAACATATAGCTGTGTCAACTGCTCTATAGAGTGGGACACCTTGATGGATAGAAAATGGGCAGACTTGGTCAATTTGTCCACTATCACCCATATCGCATCGTACCCATTAGTGGTTCTTGGAAGACCTGTTATGAAGTCCATGGATATTTCTTCCCACTTCCACTCTGGTATTGGGAGAGGCTGTAGAACTCCTCCTGGTCTCTGGTGCTCCGCTTTGACCCTCTGACATGTCAGGCAGGTACTGACATATTTTGCAACATCTCTCTTGAGTCCAGACCACCAGAATCTTTGCTTCAAATCTTGATACATCTTGGTGGAACCAGGATGCATGGAGTATGGTGTACTGTGAGCTTCTTCTAGAATTTTCTTTCTCAATTCCTCATCATTGGGGACACAAAGGCGGCTCCCTTGATAAAGGATTCCACTGTCTGATACTCGAAACTCTAAACTTTCTTCTTTTTGTATCCCTTGCTTGATCTTCTGGATATCTGGATCTTCACTTTGCTTTCTCTGTATATCCTCAAGCAGGGTTGACTCTAAGGTCAATGCAGAGAGTTGCCCATCAATAATTTCAACTCCAAAGTCTGACAATTCCTTCTGCAGTGGCAGTGCTAATGATGCCATGTGCATCAGGGTTGCACTGGATTTTCGGCTTAGTGCATCCGCCACTTTGTTAGCTTTACCTGGGTGATAGAGGATTTCACAGTCATAATCTTTAACCAACTCTAACCACCTACGCTGTCTCATGTTTAAGTCTTTCTGGGTAAAGAAATACTTCAAGCTATGATGGTCTATGAAGATTCTGCACTGAACTCCATACAAATAATGTCGCTAGAGTTTTAGTGCAAAGACCACATCTGCCAGCTCAAGATCATGAGTGGGGTAGTTCTTCTCATAGTCTTTGAGTTGTCTGGAAGCATAAGCTATAACCTTCCCCTCTTGCATGAGAACAGCTCTGAGGCCCATCTTGGAAGCATCACTGTATATGTCAAAACTCTTGTCGCTCTCTGGAACAATCAGAATGGGAGCACTGGTCAGTCTTTTCTTCAATGCTTGGAAACTTTGCTCACATTTGTCTAACCATTCAAACTTCTTGTTCTTCCTAGTTAGGGCTGTTAATGGAGAGGCTATCCTGGAAAAGTCCTCCACAAACTTTCTGTAATATCCAGCTAAACCAAGGAAGCTTCTGATCTCCTTGGTGTTCTTGGGTCTACTCCAGTTGTTGACCGCTTCTATTTTGGTAGGATCCACCTGGATACCTTCTTTAGAAATGATGTGACCTAGAAACACCACCTGCTCTAACCAGAACTCGCACTTTGAGAATTTGGCATAAAGCTGCTTTTGCTGAAGGGTCTGCACTACTATTCTCAAGTGCGTGTCATGCTCCTCTGGGGTTTTTGAATAGATCAGAATGTCGTCGATGAACACGATGATAAATTTGCCAAGGTATTCTCTGAACACTCTGTTCATTAAGTCCATGAAGACTGCAGGTGCATTAGTCATACCAAAAGGCATGACTACAAACTCGTAGTGTCCATATCTGGTCTTGAAAGTTGTTCTGGATATATCACTTTCTTTCACTTTCAACTGATGGTATCCAGAGCACAGGTCTATCTTAGAGAACACTGTTGCCCCCTTTAACTGATCAAATAAATTATCTACTCTGTGAGGGAAAGGCTGATGCTGATATGTGTGTGATGCTGGAGAATGGGGACTGCTCTGATACCAACTTGTAACACCCCACCCTCCACTCTACTAGTCTGTGAGGGTGGGACGTTACTGTACTATTAACTTTTCTTAACTAGTGTTGCTCACATGTAAATATCAATACTTAAAATTCTCAAAAACTCAAAGGATACAATAAGTAACAGCTGGAAACATAAATAACTCATCTAATACATTCAACTCAATTATTTGTTCTCAACTAAAACTATATATATTAATCTGAACATGATAAACTATATATTAATCTGAACATGCATGCAACAATAATACAACTCAGATAGCGGAACTAATGTGCATAGAAAATAAAAGGAAGAATTCTAAAACTTAAAATATTCAATGAACAAATCTAGCAATATGAAAGAATAATCTCAACAGTCTAAATACAAAATCTTAATGAATTCTTAAGCAAAATCCCAAGGCTTCCATAGTCCAGACATCACACATCCATCCACACCTCTTTGTCGCCTTCCTTCACTATAGCTTTCCTTTTCCTTTATCTGCAGTAAGAGGAAATGCAACTATAAGCAGATGCTTAGTAAGCGCTATCTAACTCACAAAACTCGAATATGCATGTGAATAAGAAGGAATTTAAAAACTGAATGCTTTAAAAGAAATACTACTCATGCTCATCTAATAGCAAGGAAATCAAAACAGACTGAAATGCTAAACATGTAAAGCTGCTCATGCTCATCTAACAGCAATAAGAAAGTCTAAACATGTAAGAATAAAAGAAACTAAGCTTGCTGATTTTTAAACTTATGGGAGGCTTATTCCATTAGTTTAAAACTTATACTTTTATACTTCAAAATAATAATCTCTTGAGCCCAGGCTTAGTACCATTTGCGCGCTCCCTAATAGAAACTGAGGTAGCGAGCCACCAGTCCTACAAGGGTAAAGATCTTGGTCTTACCAGGGTCGAGACCTCAGAAACAGTCACCTGGATTTATTTAACGACAACCTCGGAAGTCGGGTACTAGCCTCTTCAAGTAAAATACTTGTTACTTATTAATACTTCTAATAAAAGATTGCCTCAAAAATTAAACAGTAAGCTAAAAAAAATATACTGTTCATATTCATTGCATAGCACAAACTGAACCCAACAGCAAGGGTTGTTCGTGCCCCTTCCTTGGCACAAATCTGAACTGCACAGCAGCTCCAAGGAATGTTCGTGTCCAACAAATTCCAAAAGAACAAAAATCTGCAATGCCAAATACTAAGGCTCTTCACACTCAAACCAAACTAGCAACAAAGATAAATCAGCATGGCTACGAACAGGCTGATCACACCTGTTTACTGTCAACTAAACAAATTTAGAAATGCATACTGAAAAGAGAAAACTATTCATGCTCAGATTTAACGAGAAAATTCTGAAATTGAAATTCTAAACTACACAACCAATGAATCTAAAAACTACATGTACAGAACCAATAACAAAAGTTCTAACAACAGGTTACCCAATTAATAACGCAATGTCTAAATAAGCCACTGCAATCCATTGAACACTTCAGAACTAAAACTATTCATGCCCTTTCCATAACACAAGCCGAAACTTGCAAAGCTCATCATGAGCCGCCTGTGCCCATTGAGGTAACCACAAATAACAAAATCCAGATATGAGATGCTAATTATAAGAACTGAGGAGTCTAAACTACACGCCTAATCCATTCAAATCCCTTTCCATTTTCTTTATAAAACTCATGGCAGCAAGCTTCAAAACACCAATCTTTACAGCATGCTTCGAAATCAAGAAGAAACAAAGGCCCGAAACTACTCCTACTGCAAGTGAGAAGCACTTACCGGAATCCCTTGACTCACAGCCAAGATCTACTTCTAGGGCTTCGGAGAAACTTGAAATCTCAGCAACTTCTTCACGTCCACGCGTTCTCCTCGACGAGGTGATCACGATGTTGTAGAAGACTCTCCGATTTGGTCCTTGACCGGCCGCCGGAGACCAACCCTAGCTTCCTCTTCGTTTCCGCCCAAGGAGAGACGCCGTCGCACCCGAGAGAGAGAGACGAGAAAGGGTTTAGGTCACGGGAAAATAATACCTAAGTTCCTCTCTTATCTCCCTTTATAACTAGGATATTCTGTTATCTATTACTGCTTAAATTATTTTTTCCCTTTCTTTGATCAGCACGACCCTGTTGGGTTCCTGGTCATTCGAAACAACTTAAGGCTTTGCTTAACCAGAGGTCTCCGGTTCGATCCTCGGTCCGACCTCTTTTTGCCTTAAATTTGTTTCTTTTTGTAAAAATACCAAACGAACTTCGAAAATTACATAAAAATACTCTAAAAATTCCTAAAAACTCTAGAATATATCTAAAGCATTTATAAATATTTATAATTATCATTAGAACTCGTAATGAGGAAATTTGGGTTGTTACAGGTAAGAAAGTTAAATAAGTTTATTAAGACTAATAAATTTTGATCGCAGTCGAGAAAACATCAACGCAATAGAACGATGGTCCGATGCTACAACTGCAATGAGGAAGGGAACATCAAGGATGACTACCCAATATTAAAGAAAAGGGACAAGGAGAAGTCTCAAAGACTGACGTCCTCTAAATGCAAGAGTTTGAAGGCTACATGGGGCGAATCATCAACCTCCGAGTCAGATGTCGAAGCCTTTTCAGGAGTAGCACTGATGACCAACCATCAAATTGAAGAAGAGACCAGCTCAGAGATGAGCATAGATGAAGGGGAAGAATCATCAGAAGAAAGCTACGATGAAGGGGGAGCATCAGAAATAGAGGTAAGTAAGGTACGCACTCCACACTACAAAAAAAAATAGATTTTTAGGGACGAAATTTTACAACAAATTATTTTCGTCGCAATTTTGCGACGAATTTAGCAATGAAAATCAAAATGGTTGCTAATTAGCAACGAAATTAGCAACAAAATAAAATTATTGGAAAATAGCAACAAATAAATTTTTGTCACAAACTTCGTTGTTAATTTGGGTCGAAATATGAAATTTGTTGGAAATTTTACAAAATCTGCAACAAAAAATATTTTCGTCGTAAAGATACAATAATTTTAGCAACAAATCTTTGGATTCGTTGCCAATTAGCGACAAGTCCAGGTTTGTTCCAAATTGGCGACGAATACAAGATCACCCCAAATTTGGGACGAAATTAGTTTTGTCGCAAATCTGGGATAAATTTACGTTCGTCCCAGATTTGCGACAAATTTTTAAAATTCGTCCCAAATTCCTAAGTTTTTAAAAAATAAGGATAAATGCATCTAAAATGTGAAAGATGAACCTAGAGACTACGGAATGACATGAAACAAGTTTCTATGCATTCGTAACAATCTCCTGATCACATTGATGGCTTCAAATATTTTTTTTCCAAATATATTGAGGTTTATAAATTTTTGAAGATGAAATGACTTTAATCTTTTTCAAACCATAACTATTTTTTACTAAGTCTTAAGATTAATTAAGTTGATCTAATTAAATTAATTAAGAAAAAAATTATATTTGATATTTAAAGCCATCAATGTGATCAGGAGATCGATACGGATGTATAAAAACTTGTTTCATGTCATTCCAAGATCTCTAGGTCCATCTTTCGTATTTTAGACGCATTTATTCTTATTTTTTTAAAAAATCAGGAATCTGGAACGAATTTAGAAATTCGTCCTAGATTAGCAAAGAATTTTCAAATTCATCCTAGATTCTTGATTTTTTTTTAAAAAAATAAGAATAAATATGTCTAAAATGCTGAAGATTGACCTAGAGACCTCGGAATGACACGAAACAAGTTTCTATACGTTCGTATCGATCTCCTGATCACATTAATGACTTCAAAGATTTTTTTCACCATATATATTGAGGTCCATAAATTTTTCAAGACAAAAGGACTTTAATATTTTTCAAATCCTAACTATTTTTACTAAGTCTTAAGCTTGATTAAGTCAAATTAATTTAATTAATTAAGAAAAAAATTATATTTGATATTTAAGCTTATCAATGTGATCAGGAGATCGATACGAACACATAGAAACTTGTTTTGTATCATTTCGAGGTCTCTAGGTCCATGTTCCACATTTTAGATGCATTTATTCTTATTTTTTTTACAAAATCAGGAATCTGGGACGAATTTGGAAATTCATCCCAGATTTGCAACGAATTTCCAAATTCATCCCAAATTCCTAATTTTTTAAAAAATAAGAATAAATGCGTCTAAACGTGGAAAATGGACCTGAAGACTTCGGAATGACACGAAACAAGTTTCTATGCGTTCATATCAATCTCATGATTACATTGATGGCCTCAAATATCAAATATAATTTTTTCTTAATTAATTAAATTAATTTGAACTAATTAAGCTTAAAACTTAGTAAAAATAGATAGGGTTTGAAAAACATTAAAGTCCTTTTTTCTTGAAAAATTTATGGACCTCAATATATATGGCGAAAAAAATATTTGAGGGCATTAATGTGCTCAGGAGATCGATTCGAACGCATAGAAACTTGTTTCGTATCATTCCAAGGTCTCTAGGTCCATCTTCCGCATTTTAGACAGATTTATTCTTATTTTTTAAAAAATCAGGTGTCATGCCCCAGGTAGTCCCTACCAGAAGAAATTTCGACAGCATCTCCCCTGTACGAGTGATAATCTGAAACTTCCTACAACATCCAGATACCTCGGCCAACACGGCTGGAACAATATATATAAAAAATAAGCAACATCCACGCAGTTTAATAATAAAACTAAACTAATACAACGATAAGGAAAAACAAGTCAAAAATCCTACTCAACTATACCCATAAAGCTCAAAACTTATATCCTACTCCACTCACTACAACAAAAACCCTCATAGACATCGGTGGAACAACAACAGTTTTAAGCAAAAACCGATGTCTTTGAGTATTTTACACCAGTTTTTCCAAAAATCGGTGTCTATGAGTGCAGATTTTCGCTCATAGACATCGGTTTTTTAGGCGATGTCTATGAGCGCCTTTTTTTTCGTTAATAGACACTGATTTTAACAGCGGTTTTTAAAACCCGGTGTTAATGAACCAAAATAAAATATTTTAATATTCCCACCAGCCAAAATTTGCAACACCGTGAAGTTCCCTCCAAACCTAAACCTATATCGCACCCCTTCCTCCAACCATCTCTCTCAGCATAAACCTAAACCTAAACCTCCAACTATCTCTCTCAACCTCATCTCCCTCTTCCCCTTCCTAGATCGATGCCCCTTCCTCTCCCGATTAGGATCAACACACTACGTCCTTGCTTCCTCTCTCCGTCTCTGTGTCCGTCTCCGGTCGTCGGGCTACCCCTTCAATTTTGTCGTCTCCCCTCCAGATCCCCCTCAGCAGCGATCTAGTCTCGAGATCCAGTTCTTAAATTCTTGGTC
This sequence comes from Zingiber officinale, assembly GCF_018446385.1. Taxonomy (NCBI): domain Eukaryota; kingdom Viridiplantae; phylum Streptophyta; class Magnoliopsida; order Zingiberales; family Zingiberaceae; genus Zingiber; species Zingiber officinale. The sequence goes on along the minus strand of NC_056004.1, from coordinate 34,023,882 downwards.
AGAAGAAGCTTCTATAGATCCGGCTTCGGATTCGAGCCCTAGATCTGTTTTCCGGTGTGCACCGCCTCTTCCTCCATTTTGATTTACGTTTGTCTGCTATGTTTTTGATATGGCAGATAAGCTAACCAAATTTGAGACGAAGAGCAATCGGGTGAAGAGTGTGAGCTTCCACAGCAAATGTCCTTGGGTCCTTGCCAGCCTTCACAGTGGCGGTGAGCTATATCCCGAGGAAGAAGACTACTTCCAGGACAGCTTCGCCGAGCTCAACCCCAAGAAATCATGGGCCAAGAAGCTCAAGGAGGCCACTCACAGCCTCAAAGTCAAAGCTTCCAGATCTTATTTCAAATCCCTGTTCCACAGATATCGACCACAAATGACAAATTGGAAGGCCCAAAAACCTCGAGACGCCATCAAAATCCAAACATGGCGGAAGACGAGAGCTGGAGCAAGTCCTCCGCCGCTTCTTCCAAGTCGTCGTCCTTCTCCAGCGAGTTCAGCGGCGGTAAGTCCATGCTGAGGTGGAGCAGCAGCACGAGCTATGATGCGGAGACCTCGATCCAAGGGGCGATCGCCTACTGTAAGAAGAGTAGTCAACGTGCGGTTGACTCCGGTCACTCCGCTGCCAGGAAGAGCGGAGTACTCACGGGATTCTACAATTTTTGTCTTCTTCTCGTCCTCCATCTCGTGCCTCCCTCGACTCTCAAAGCACTCAATCCTTAGTTCCCCACGCAGCCACTCTTCTTCCACTTCTGTGCACATCTATGGAGGAAGGCAAAGACGTGGAGCACTCCAGAGCAACAGCCAGCTCCGTAATGCCATTGCCTAAATCTCCATCCACACAGTATGAAGAGAATGGGAGAGAGGAGGAGGGCTTCCACAACGCTTTGCTGGTCTTACAACATCTCTATTTTTTTTTCCTGCTAAATTAATTGTTTCTGCTACTAATATCTCATTGCAGGAGCTGAAAGACCTGCGGTCTCAGCTTCACCATGCGGCAGAACATTGTGAGCGTGCATTTTCCTCAGCCCAGCAGAAGAAGATGTGAGATGTTAATTTCTTCTTCCTTTCCTTTCCTTTCTTTTCTTTTCTTTTCCCTGCATCAACAAACAATTTCGGGAGGTTGATGTGCATTAGCGTAAAATTAGGATTTTGGAGGGGACAAAGAGCTACATATGTGAAGCAGTTGTGGCAATAGTCAACCATTTAGGAACTGTCTCATCCAAACTCGAGCAGAGTCTCCTTGCAAATGCTGTGGTTAAGCAGACTGAACAAGGAATTGGTTGCTTGAAGTAGGTGAAGAAGTTTCTTCAAAGGCAGATACATTCAGTATATGCCCTAAAATTTGGTATGTCATAATTTAAATATTGTTTTGATTGAGTTGAATTGTTATGCTGCCATATAAGTTGTATGGCATTTTTTTCCTTTGGCATGGTCTGGCAACATCACGTACTCCCAACTTATTGATAAACTAATGAAGAAATGGATGATATGTGAATTTCCAAGTCTTATTTGGAGATACATACTTGGTGACCAGGTAAATACTCACAATTAGATATTGGTATGACCAGTAGTAATGAAGCATCACTTTTCTGGCTAGATTGGTTTGACCGAATTCTTTCCACGATGGCATTAGAAATTTAAGATATGCAGTTATGAGGTCAACTCAGCTTTCCTAAGCTTTTCTGAGGTTAGCTAAAGTTGCAGTACTAACAAAGCCTTGCATCTTTACTAGTGGGAAAGAAATTGCTCCACTAAGTCCTTATTGTGTGTCTGACAAGCAATTCAGATTGTTTTGACACATTTCAGAGATCTACATAAGCAATAATATTTTGTTGCAAGACATAATACCTCAAATAATGAACGATTGGTAATAGAAACACTAGTAATATTAACACAAATGCATGAACATGATGTTGCTATTTTCAGTACTGATAGTAATACTGAGACATCTGTAATTTTTTTTACAGAAGCAACTAGCATTTACAATTGGCCAAGTTATATTCTCATCAGAATTTGTTAATTTGCCAACTAGCTTTGCGTGCTGCAATAGTTTGAGTTTGGTTTGTGGTTCATGATGTAATCGGCGATCTCTTCCAATTAAGATAAGACATTGGGATAGTTACTCACATTGGTTGACTTTAGATTTTTGAGTTGACTGTAGTATTTTATAAATCACTTCAATTGTCAAGGTCATTTAGAATAGTTCTGACAAGGTCTTCACTATTATGTGCCTTCATATTGTTTGCTCTGAGTTAAAGATAGTTCTGACAAGGTCAGATGTGTAGATGCGGAGGATGTTGGCATTTACCATAGTGGCACAAGTTGGTGTTGTCCTAGATCAAATAATTCGGGGGAACTATTGACTAACACCATCAAACATATTTAAATTGATTATAATTGAATTATAATATGTTTCATTTCTGTGTTACTAGTATGTTCCAATTTACCTCTAGAAGTTTGTGAACTTCATAGAAAAATTGATTTTACATATGACTAGATTCAGAATTTAGAAATTCTGCAGATTTTTTAAAAAAAAAAATGGTTAGGTGTCACTTTTTTTTTTCCCTGAAACTGACTTATGTATTTCTCCATGTTGGATAATATAAACCTTAAGAGTTGCATATTATGTATATCTTTTAGTAGGCCTCAAGTGAGATGGAATGAAGACAACTTGTATGAAATTGAAGCCAATAAACCAGTGAGGCGGAAAATAACTGAACCTAAAACACCTTATCATCCTATGGTTGAGGCTGATGGTAAGTCCGCAAATGTTAATTTATTCAAACAACTTGCACTTTGATCTAATATCTATTTAACAAGTTAAAGAGGGAATAAATAACTTTCAGATGCTTAAAACTCATTCATTGGTAATGCAGGTTGTTTATCGCCAAGAAGAACTTCGCAGGTCCAAATCATCCTCATCTTCTACTACTTGCTGATTTTTTTCCCCTTTGATGAAGTGTCTTCTTTCTAATTACATGGCTCCAGAAGTTTTAAAACGGAATTATGGACCAGAAATTGATATATGGAGTGCTGGAGTTATACTCTATATCTTACTGTGTGGAGTTCCACCATTTCGGGCTGGTAAGCTTTCTATCAATAAATCCATTTTGCACACTTCATTATTTGTTCTACCACTTTCTACAAATAAGTTACTTATTATCTACTTGTGATAATGGAACCTATTATCTACTTTCTTGATAATGGAGTTCCACTTTCTTGATAATTTCCTATTTTAATCCATCTTACCTGTTTGTAAATGACATGTTAGTAACCCTGCAAAATATTAGTCTTCAAGATGCATTGCCTCTTCTCATTACATTTTAGTTCAAAATGCATGGTTTTTTTTTTTTTGCTTGATTTAAAGTTCAAGATGCACGGAACTTTTCTCCCCAAGAAAGCAGAGTGAAATTTTCATTATATTGCTATGCTGAATTATTAGTTAACTGTGGTACATGTTTGATGGAAAAGGAGATGTAATGGAGACTTAAGTAACTAATCAGCTGTAAGATTCTGGAGATCAGTATAGTAATGGCAACTTCTCAGTTGGCATGCTTTGGAAGTTAAAGAGCGGATCTGCCTTGGCACAGTGCTCTTGTGGAGCTCTTTTGCGCTAGTTAAAGTTAAAATTCTAGTATGGTTAATACTTAGAGATAAGCTGAACATAATGTCAAACTTGAGGAAGCATGGACTTTTTGGATTTTTCGTGTCCCTTATGTGCTGGAGGAGTGGAGGAAACAAGCAGATATTTTTTTGATTGTGTATTATCTGTGTGATTGGATGATAGCATCTATGCTTGGGTTCTTTATTGATTGGGATGGTAAATTTAAAAAGGAAAAATGGATGGATGCCTGCAGGACTCTCACAGGTAAAAAGCTTTGAATCTTCAATACAATCACTAAAAGCCTCGCTGTATCGAATCTGGCTTGTTTTCTACCTAGTTATTTTCTAAGATGTGCAGCCAAATCTTGAGTATTTGGTGTGCTCTTGGGAGACCTATTATGCATATGGAGGACTAGAGCACCAAGGTCTGCTTTACCTGCATTCATATTACTCTCAAGATAATGGAACCTATTATCTACTTGTTTATTTCTTCACTTTGATTATCATTTGTCATTGGACTGTTAATCTCTTTTTGATTTTGTGGATAACTTTGCTGCAAACTATGCTCTGAAGAGAGTTTATTATGTCAACTATGCATTGGGGATATCTGGACGCAGGAAACCTTGTTGGCATCTATTATGAACAAAGTCAACTTGACATGGCAATTCTGCATTACAAGCAAGCTATCAACTGTGATTCTACCTTTATTGAAGCTTACAATAATCTGGTAAGTTGATAATGGTCTAATATGTCAAAATGTGGTATCCTTCTTGATGGTGAGCCAGGTTAGTTAATGATCGACTTTCTTGCACATTAAAAGGGGAATGCTCTCAAAGACGCTGGACATTATAGGGTGACTTTTTAATTTGGATATTTTTATTCTCTTAAGTTTTTTTTCCTTGTTGAATAACTTCATTTTAATAATTTTTCCCAAGTCATCCTTTGCTTTACAACCTAACCATCCACAAGCATTGTCAAGCCTTGGCAACATATACATGGATTGGTAAGCTTTAGAAATGTTTGATGACAACTGTGCGGATACTTTATTTTTGTTTCTTAATGAAACTTCTCTTCATGCATGAAGTACATAGAATATCATTGATAAAGCTGCAGGTTGTCAAAAAAGACTATCGGTAATTAGGAAGCTAATTTCAAAATTTTCACATTTGCATACTTCACTGGTGAGCTGATCATATCAATATTTCCTAGTTGTCAAAGCAATATTCACAAATTACAATTACAATTGAAATTGCTAGGGTTGTAAATGAGCTACACCGATGTTCAAGCTTGTTTATTAGAAAACAAACTAGTGTATTGTCGAACCAACCCCAAGATGTTACTGAGAGCAACTAGAGAAAACATTTTACTTGATCCAATAACTGAGACTTGTATCAATTACTCAATTTTCACATTTTCTAGATAATTTAAACTTTAAAATAACAACATACACAAATACTATCAGAAATATATAAATGTATTATATTCTACATACATTTAAATAGCAAAACTAAAGAAAAAGGATCATAAACAAACCTTAGAGAAAGCCAGACTACTAGCTTTAAAGCATGCCCATTTATGTTATTGAACTTACAACAAATGTTCAAGCATTTAAGCTTGTTTATTTTATATATGTTTTTTTTTCATGCTGAATGAACACAAATGAACACTTGTCAGGCTGAGTATCTAGCTTGTTCACAAACATTCTGTTCATTTACAGCCTTGAAAATTGCTTTAACATGTGAATATATTTCCTTGAAGATATTAGCTAAGTTACTTGTTAGTGGACAGTGGACACTGTCAGTTAGCATTTCTCAGCAATATGGACATGTGATTACAACCATGCTACATTATGCTAAAAATACATATCACGTTACATGTTTTTTACACTACCACGGGGCCGAATTTCATTATAAAGTTGACTTAGTATAGATGATTCATTTAAGATGTAATCTAATGATTGATTTTATAGTAGATGAAAAGATAATCCACTATAAAGTTTATCTGTAAATATATTCTATGTAAACATAAAACAAAAGATATCCAATGATCTTCTTCTCTGCATCTCGAGAAGTTCTAACAATAGCAACTAGGGGGCTTAGAAATCACAATGAAGTTCTTCTGGTTGGTAGCAGAAATCACAGAAAATAAGGGGCTTAGTGCAAGATATTCAGGATACCAAGATGACATCAGAGGTAGTACAATAAATAGTAGATCTCTTCATCAGAGGTAGCTTTGTTCTTCTATGCTTCCTTCACTGGATTTGTTGTGTAGTCATATTTCTTTGTTCAACCATTATTATGCCTAGTAATTTGTTGTATGATGCTGTCGGTATTCTATTTTAAAAACTCAGTATTCTATTTTATTTGATACATGTACACATTTGTTTTAGTTATTTGACATATGGTGGATTTATGTGTTTTTACAGTTTACAAATCTCAAGTACTCCAGAGTTGAAATTGACGAAGTGCGGTTCGAGTGGGCTGAATGCATGCTAGATTACATTTGAAGTGCGGTTCTACCTTGATGTGTTAAAAGAATGTTCTACCTTGATTTTGATATCTATTAGCTAGCTTTTGATGTAAAAAGAATGTTTGGGTATTTTATGGATATTGTTGTAAGAAGATTATTTATATAATTTGTGAATATTTGTGTATTTTATGGATATTATTGAATGAAGAATATTTGTACAATTTATGAATATTTGTGTATTTTTTTTTGTTATTGTCGGTTTTAAAATCAAATCTGTGCTGTTAAAAAATATACATATTACATCGGTTTTCCACCGATGTAAAACCGGTGTTATAAAGTAATATTACATCGGTCATTTACCGCTGCCAAAACTGGTGTTATTAACATACAATATTACATCGGTTTTACACCGTTGATGAAATGGTGTCGTTAAGTGATACTACACCGGTTAATAACCGATTCGAAGACCGGTGTCGTTAAGTGATACTACACCGGTTTTAACCCGATGTCTAAAATGGCAGACTTTTAACATCGGCTTCATAGACATCGGTCGAAAATCAAATAGACACCAGTGGAAAACCGATGTCTATGAAGGTTTTTGTTGTAGTGACTGCACCCATAAAACACAAATCACAACGATAAAATCAACTCACCTCTTCTACCGTCTAGGCAGGCATGTAGCAACACATATCCAATAAAACTCATCGACAATAAAACCATACAATATCCAAGTGTCAAAAACCAGAACAAGTCTAGATAGTAATAAGAAAACCAAAAGATAAAACACACATCCTCGCGATCTACAAGGGACTAGCGACTGGAAGTCCCTGGACATCCTCAACCTGAAAATAGTAAATATCCACGGGGTGAGTCAACTCCTCGGCGGGTAACTACTGATATGCATAATAAAGAAAATAACAAATAGCACTAATCATGCGTACAGTCTCCTGTTATAAGAAGGATAAATGCAAACTGAAATAAATAGGAGAACAACTGTACTAACCAGGACCTGGTGTATGGATAATAAACAGAGAGGTATAGAAATCCTGTATGCATGTCAAACAAATGCAGCCATTCAATATGCAGCAAATAAATGCAGTAAACACAAGCAATAAATGCATCAATGCGTATGATGCCAATGCTATGTCTTGGTCATGTTAGTTAGAGCCCTAGAGCCAATCATATGATGATTGTTGTATGGACTCGATGTATCATATTCTTATATATTTATAAAGGCATTTCATTATGGTTATTATACATACTTGTATTGGTGCCAAATAACTAAGTATAATATCATCCTTGAGTAGAGGGTTCTTATCTATATCAATCGATTGGTTGAATCGATAGTGAGATGATATAGAGAACACTACTCTTAATCATTCCTAGTCAAGTATTAACATTCAGGGACAATGTTAATGCGATGAGACTAGCATGTAGGTCAACTCGATGACTTGATCTCACAAGTCATGGATATAGAGATATCAAGTTGATACATGGGTATGCATTGGAGAATGTATACTGAATGACCCGCCATGAGAAAGTATCATGGATCGTTATATGAGTGTCATATACTTTTTCATGTGGCTATTAGTATGACTATTAGTCCTTGGACCTGAAGTCACCATGGTTCCCTACATAAGGAGTTGCATACTTTGGCTTCGTCAAACGTCACCCGTAACTGGGTGGACCATAAAGGCGATTATTAGGTATGTAACAAATTATGCGGAGGGATGTGAGTGATGTAGATGGGATCTATCCCTCCTATATGATGGGAGTGACATCATTATTCTTGATAGAGTGAGACCACTAAGTACATGGCCATGCCCAAATGAGTCAATATATGATATTGAGTTCATTTGATTAGAGTGAGTCTACTTGGAGTTCAAGATTTAGATTGATTAGAGGATGACACGGACTATGCCTCACATTGATCAATCTAGATGTCAAGGATAGAAGGACATTGTCACATATTGTGAGAGTCACAATTAGTAGGCACAAAGGTGATGTTGGATCTCAACATTCTTGTAACTTGGGTAGCAATGATGTGTTGCTAGATACCGCTCATTACTTATGCTTCTAAATGGGTTTAGGAGCATTGCCAACATTACAAGAACCTATAGGGTCACACACAAAGGACAATTAGATGGAGATTAGGTTCATTTGATGAACCAAGAGGATTAGGTTCATTTGATGAACCAAGAGGATTAGGTTCATGTGATGAACCAAGTTGGATTCAAAGTAATCCAAATTAAACTAATTGAGTTAGACTCAATTTGATTCATGTGTTAAATGAGTCTAATTTAGACTTGGACTCATTGAGTCAATTTAATTCAATGAATAGAGATTCATTAAATCAAATTAACTTGAACCAATGGTTAGATTTGATCAACCATGGGAGATAAGAGGTCAAGTTTGACTTGACTTGAGAGGGAAGATGAAAGGTCAAGTTTGACTTGACCAATGCCACATCATTTGTGTGTTGACATAAGGTGGGCCAATGATGATGTTCCACATCATCAAGGTTGTCTTATGTGTGTGCCACCTCATGAGGGAGACCAAGAGCCATGACTCTTGGTATCCCATGGAGGTTTATAACCTCTCCATGAAGTGGCCGGCCACTTGATTGCAAGTGAATGCAATTGTGTGCTCATTCACTCCTTCTTCCTCATCTCTTCCTCTCTACTCTCCCTCTTCCTCCATTGCCGTGAGCCACAAAGAGTGTTAGCACACTCTAGTGTCTTTTCTCCATCTCGTTGTTCGTGTGGACACATATAGAAGAGTGTTCACTTGACACTCTCGAGATCCGGCAACCTTGGACGAGCGGGATAAGCGAAGGGCTTCGCATCAAAGGAGGAAGAGGTCCAAATTCGTCCCAGATTCCTGATTTTTTTTAAAAAAAATAAGAATAAATGCGTCTAAAATGCGGAAGATGGACCTAGAGATCTCGGAATGACACAAAACAAGTTTCTATGCGTTCTTATCGATCTTTTAATCACATTGATGGTCTCAAATATCAAATATAATTTTTTTCCTTAATTAATTAAATTAATTCGACTTAATAAGGCTTAAGACTTAGTAAAAAATAGTTAGGGTTTGAAAAACATTAAAGCCCTGTTTTCTTGAAAAATTTATGGGCCTCAATATACATGGCAAAAAAAATGTTTGAAGCCATTAATGTGATCAGGAGATCGATACGAACACATAAAAACTTGTTTCGTGTCATTCCGAGGTCTCTAGGTCCATCATCCTCATTTTAGACACATTTATTTTTATTTTTTAAAAAATCAGGAATCTAGGACGAATTTAGAAATTCGTCCCAGATTTGTGACAAATTTCCAAATTCGTCCCTGATTCTTGATTTTTTTAATAAATAAGAATAAATGTGTCTAAAATGTGGAAGATAGACCTAGAGACCTTGGAATGACACGAAATAAGTTTCTATGCATTTGTATCGATCTCATGATCACATTGATGACCTCAAATATCAAATATAATTTTTTTCTTAATTAAGTAAATTAATTCGACCTAATCAAGCTTAAGGCATAGTAAAAAATAGTGTGGGTTTGGAAAACATTAAAGTCCTTTCGTCTTGAAAAATTTATGGATCTCAATATATATGGTAAAAAAAATGTTTGAAGCCATTAATATGATTAGGAGGTCGATACGGACACATAGAAACTTATTTCATGTCATTCCGAGGTCTCTAGGTCCATCTTCCGCATTTTAAACGTGTTTATTCTTATTTTTAAAAAATTCAGGAATTTGGGACGAATTTGGAAATTCGTCCCTGATTTGCGATGAATTTCCAAATTCATCCCAGATTCTTGATTATTTTAATAAATAAGAATAAATACGTCTAAAATACGGAAGATGGACCTAGATACCTCGGAATGATACGAAACAATTTTCTATGTGTTCGTATCGATCTCATGATCACATTGATGACCTCAAATATCAAATATAATTTTTTCTTAATTAATTAAATTTATTCACCTAATCAAGCTTAAGACTTAGTAAAAAATAGTTAGGGTTTGGAAAACATTAAAGTCCTTTCATCTTGAAAAATTTATGGACCTCAATATATATTGCAAAAAAAATGTTTGAAGCCATTAATGTGATCAGGAGTTCGATACGAACACATAGAAACTTATTTCATGTCATTCTGAGATCTCTAGGTCCATCTTCTACATTTTCGATGGATTTATTCTTATTTTTTAAAAAATCAGGAATTTGGGATGGATTTGGAAATTCGTCGCAAATCTGGGACGAATTTCCAAATTCATCCTAGATTCCTATTTTTTTTTTAAATAAAAGAAGAAATACGTCTAAAATGTGGAAGATGGACCTAGAGACCTCGGAATGACACGAAACAAGTTTCTATGCATTCTTATTGATCTTCTGATTACATTGATGGCCTCAAATATCAAATATATTTTTTTATTAATTAATTAAATTAATTTGACTTAATAAGGCTTAAGACTTAGTAAAAAATAGTTAGGGTTTGAAAAACATTAAATTCCTTTTTTCTTGAAAAATTTATGGACCTCAATATGTATTGCGAAAAAATGTTTGAAGCCATTAATGTGATCAGGAGATCGATACAAATGCTTAGAAACTTTTTTCGTGTCATTCCGAGGTCTCTAGGTCAATATTCCGCATTTTAGACTCATTTATTCTTATTTTTTAAAAAAATCAAGAATCTGGGACGAATTTGGAAATTCGTCCTAAATTTGCAATGAATTTCCAAATTCATCCCAGATTCCTGATTTTTTTAAAAAATAAGAATAAATGTGTCTAAAATACGGAAGATGGACCTAAAGACCTCGGAATGATACGAAACAAGTTTCTATGCGTTCGTATCGATCTCATGATCACTTTGATGGCCTCAAATATCAAATATAATTTTTTTCTTAATTAATTAAATTAATTCAACTTAATGAAGCTTAAGACTTAGTAAAAAATATTTAGGGTTTGAAAAACATTAAAGTCCTTTCATCTTGAAAAATTTATGGACCTCAATATATATAGCGAAAAAAATGTGTGAAGCCATTAATGTGATCAGGAGATCAATACGAATGCATATAAACTTGTTTCGTGTCATTTTGAGGTCTCTAGGTCCATCTTCCATATTTTAGACACATTTATTCTTATTTTTTTAAAAATCAAGAATCTGGGATGAATTTGGAAATTTGTCGCAAATCTAGGAAGAATTTCCAAATTCATCCCAGATTCTTGATTTTAAAAAAAATAAGAATAAATGTGTCTAAAATATGGAAGATGAACCTAGAGATCTCAGAATGACACGAAACAAGTTTAGATACATTCGTATCGATCTCCTGATCACATCGATGGTCTCTAATATCAAATACAATTTTTTTTCTTAATTAATTAAATTAATTCGACCTAATCAAGCTTAAGACTTAGTAAAAGATACTTAGGGTTTGAAAAACATTAAAGTCCTTTCGTCATGAAAAATTTATGGACCTCAATATATATGACGAAAAAAATGTTTGAAGCCATTAATGTGATCAGGAGATTGATACGAACGCATAGAAACTTATTTCGTGTCATTCTGAGGTCTCTAGGTCCATCTTTCATATTTTAGACACATTTATTTTTATTTTTAAAAAATCAAGAATATGGGAATTTGGGAATTCGTACTAGATTTGCGAACTATATTTTCGTCTCCAAATCACATTATATTTTTTTTACCTTTCCACTTGAATTATATTTTTGAATTTTAGCTTATAAACGATGTTTTTTCAACTAGATTTTGTTTCTTATCATATTTTTAGGTAAGTACACATGACATAGAGAGTTCATTTGTTGTTTCATGTTGATAGCTTAAATTTAACATTGTGATCATTAAGGCTGTTTTGAGTTTGTCATGAATTTTTATGCACATTAAGGCAAATCTCAATTCTGTAACACTAAAGCTTTTTAAGATTTAGCTATGCTAATTTTATCACTGATGAGTTAGAAGTAATTTATTTGTGTTGTTTTTTACCTTCAACAAACTCTTGCTTTCATGATTGTACTTGTGATTTAAAATTAGACAATCACTCAGCCTGTCTAAAAAAAATTGGACAATCACTACTACATACATCCTTCTTACCCCTCCTGCTGCTCCCTTAGTACATCCATTCCTTGCTTTTATCTGTGGTACAAGGAAAGTAAGCTATGAGCACACAAGGCTCAATAAGATCCTTCCTACTCACTAAAACCGTAAAGCATAGCATATTCATAAGGCATAAAACATAAAGACAACTCATCAAATCATGTATAGAAACATCATATCATAACATAATCGTAAGGTATCATGGCCTATCCTGACATAATCATAAAGTACATCCTAGCATAACATAACATATCATAAATATCATGGCATATCATGGCATAATCATAAGGTGCATCCTGGCATATCATAACATAATCATAAGTATCATGCGAGATGGTTTTCAAAAACATGTATCATGAAAATTATATGCAACATGTCTTTTGAAAACTTATTACATACATACTTAAACATAATCTCAACATAATTAGGGCCCCGGCTTGTACCACATACATAAATACGCACGTCCTATGTAGGTCCAAGGTAGCAAGTCTTGAACCCTACAAGGCATACATACTAGGCCCGTTTCTTAGTCCATCGACCTAGGGGCACTTAGGTGCCCATCCCTAACGAGACCCGTTTCTTAGTCCATCGACCCCGGGGCGCTTATGGAGTCCACCCTTGGTACAAGCCATATAAAGTAAAGTAGCATGTCATACATATCATGGTTCTTATTATTACATGCATATCATATTTCTTAACGTATCGTATCATACAAAATTTGGGCACACAGCTCATCATAATATCATGCATAATTTAGGCACACAGCACATCATAAATACATGCATAGTTTGGGCACACAGCTCCTCATAATAGCATGCATAATTTGGGCACATAGCACATCATAAGGGTTATCAACATGCATAGATCATAAGCATACATAATTAAACATAGAAGCATAGAAAGCTCTTATCATATCATGAAACATTGCATGTGAGACACATGGGAATCATATTTAGGTCTCTAACCCTAATATCATATAGTGGCCGAAACATATGGTTGTGACTTAGGTTAAAAATCAACATACAAGCATGTGAACCCTAAACCAATATCATATCATGTATCACAAGGAACATCATGAGCATTGTTTAGTTTAGGTTCTAGGTTTCCTAAGCTTAGAAATCTTGTCATGGCCGAATCTTATCAAGCATTACATTGGGTTAAAAGCAACATACAAGCATGTGAACCCTAAACCAATTTCATATTATATATCATGAGGAACATCATAAGCATGTTTAGTTTAGGTTCTATGTTTCCTAAGCTTATAAACTTGTCATGGCTGAATACCATCAAGCATCACATTTGGTTAAAAATCAACATACAAGCATATGAACCCTAACCCAATATCATATCATATATCATAAGGAACCTCATAAGCATGTTTAGTTTAGGTTCTAGGTTTCCTAAGCTTATAAACCTACCATGGCCGAAACTTGTTAATCATGGGACTAGGTTTCATGTGGCATAAAAGCATGAAAAACCCTAAACCAATTTCATAGCATTTATTACAAAGAACATCATAAGCATAGTTAGGTTGGGTTCTTAGTTTCCTAGGCCTTTAAACTAGTTGTGGCCGAAAGTTCATAAAGCATGAAAAGTTCTAATCAACCCTACAAGCATGAGCATGTCATGTTAACTTCATATTTTGTCTTAAGGAACATCATGGCATGCTTAGTTTAGGTTTAAAGTTCTTCTAGACCCTAAAACCTACCATGGCCGAATATTCATGAGCATGGAATAAAATTCTAATCAACATACAAGCATGAGCATATCATGTTAACTACATATCTTGTCTTAAGGAACATCATGACATGCTTAGTTTAGGTTTAAAGTTCTTCTAGACCCTAAAACCTACCATGGCCGAATGTTCATGAGCATGGAATAAAATTCTAAGCAACATACAAGCATGAGCATATCATGTTAACTACATATCTTGTCTTAAGGAACATCATGACATGCTTAGTTTAGGTTTAAAGTTCTTCTAGACCCTAAAATCTACCATGGCCGAATGTTCATGAGCATGAAATAAAGTTCACATCAACATACAAGCATGAGCATATCATGTTAACTACATATCTTGTCTTAAGGAACATCATAGCATGCTTAGTTTAGGTTTAAAGTTCTTCTAAGCCCTTAATCTTATCATGGCCGAAAGTTGAAAGGGAGACATCTTATTTCCAAGCAACATACAAGTATGAGAAATGTTAACAACTCTCTTATCATAAGGTATATATATCGTAAAAACAAAGGAAGCATGTTTAGTTTAAGTCTTAAGCTTACCTAGCTCTTTTATTCATGCTTGGCCGAGAGTCTAGGGACATGAATCTAAATTCTAACCCAACATTCTAGCATAGAATCATTAGATTAATCCCTTACCATAAGATACATATTACAAGAAATATATTGAGCATACTTAGTTGGGTCTTAATGTTTCCTAAGTCCTTCTTTTTCTTTTTCTTTGTCTTGGCCGAAAATCCCATGAAGAGATTCTAGGTTTTTAAGCAACCTAATCTCATGGAAAACCACATAAACTATTGTACCACAGGTGAGGGGAAACTTACATCCTTTCGCTTGTGGTTTTTTCTTAAGAAAAAGGTACCCTAGGTGCAAAGGAAGGAGAGAGCTTCTTCTTCTAGCACTCCTTTTGATTTCTTTTGCTTGTAGGAGGTAGACCTTGAAGGCTCCTTCTTGTAATATAGTTTTCTTGGAGAGGAACCTTAGCTTAGCTTTTGGAATGAGGAGAGGGAGAGCTCTTGGTTTCGGTGGAGAATGAAGAAGGAGAAGGAAGGAGGAAGAAGAAGAAGAATTTAATCCCTTGCTTTTCTTCTCCCAATCCTATTTATTCCTATGTAAATGAAGCATGTCTTCATTCATTTCCTCTACTCCTCTTTTCCCTCATTCCTTTAATCCCACGAAAATAGAGAGAGGGAGGGAAGTAGGCAATTTATCTTTTGCTTGCTTCTTCTCTTAACCAATTGGAAGAGAAGGTAAGCAACTTGGTTTTCTCTTGCTCTTTTACTTAACCATCTTCTCTCCTTTAACTACCATTTCCATTTTCTTTTATTCACTTATCATCATTACTCTAGTGGTTCCATATCCACTAATTTAACTCTATTACTTGTGGATGGTTCATGGTTCAATCATTGACCTCACCTCTTCTTATTCTATTTTTTTGGTTTCTATTTTCCTTCTCTTTTATTCTTTTTATTTTAAAGAAAATACTCCTAGACATAGCTTAGCATTTCGTGGGTGTTACATCTATTTTGATATGTCTTGTTAATATGTTTAGTAGATTTTAACAAGTAGTACTAAATATGTTTATGTTTGCATCGGCATGTCACTATTTGTTTTCTGAGCATGTTTGTTTGTTATTTGTTTAGCATTCATGCCCTGTTTATTATTTATGTTATGAAGGTAGTGACATGTCATGCTTTATGATATACCGGACTGGTTAGATACCATACCTGACATGTGTAACTAGATCATATTATTTGATCCACGTATATGGTACATGTTTTAATGGAGGTATATAGGATCAGGATATTTCTATGATTAGTGTCATGCACAATCTCGCATGATTACATGCTATACGATAGTCGGCTCCATTATTGTTGAGCGCATCGCCAGTTATATGGGTTTGCACACACAACCACTCATGGGTTAGTGATTTTTATTCAGGCAAGGTGTGTGCAGCAGGTTGCTCTGTTTGGCTCCGTTGGTCTGCTTATGGATAGTGTGACGCAGTGTGGTAGCCGGTAGGGATCCCTCCTCTAGACTGGCTCAGGGAGATGAGAGCATAGCGTTCCCTCACTTATGATTTAGGGTAGGAGGATAGGTGTACTCCGACAGCATCCCGTCCACTCGGTCACAAATCAGGAGCAGTGACGACAGAGTGCACGGTTGTCACAACCCTACCCACTCAGTCTCACCATTGTGTGTGAGATGGCTGACTGGTGTCAGGGGTGACCAGGACATGTTATTGGCATTATATACATTATTTGCATTTATTGCTTGTGTTTGTTGCATTTTATATGCTGCATAT
Organism: Zingiber officinale; assembly: GCF_018446385.1. Lineage (NCBI taxonomy): Eukaryota > Viridiplantae > Streptophyta > Magnoliopsida > Zingiberales > Zingiberaceae > Zingiber > Zingiber officinale. The sequence goes on along the minus strand of NC_056004.1, from coordinate 34,007,653 downwards.
TGGATGGATGCATTGTTTGACATGCATATAGGATTTATGATACTCGGGGTTTGACGGCCTTGATATCCCTATTCCCAGGTTCCGGTTAGTACAGATACTCCTTACTTTGCCATTTTACATTTTCTATTCAGAAGACTGTACGCATATTTATTTCTGCTGGTTATTATTTACTATGCATGTCAACTAGGTATCCACTGAGTGTTGGACTCACACCCCGTTATTACTATTTTCAGGTTGAGGCTGTTGAGGAGGTTCCAGTCGCTAGTCCCCCACCACCGCATGTCGCGACGAGTTTGCACATTTTGGTTTCCTTATTATGTTATAGACTATGTTTTAGACTTGTATCTTTTGACATTTGGATCTTGTACGATTTCTTATTCTCGATGGGTTTCATTTAGATGCATGCTGATGATTTATGTTTTATGGGTGTAGTTGAATAGGATATCGGATTTATGTTTTATGAGTGTAGTTGAGTAGAATTTCATATTTGTGTTTTATGGGTGTAGTTGAGTAGGTTATTTGAAATGTTTATCTTATCGTTGCTTAGGTTAATGTTTTACTATTAAACTACGTGGGTGTTTGATTATTTTCATTGTTATTATACATATGTTCCGGCCGTATTGGTTGAGATATCTGGATTGATGTAGTCAAATTTCATATTGTCACCCGTATAGGGGAGATGCTGTCGAAATTTCTTCTAGCAGGAACTACCTGGGGCGTGACAATATAGATGGAAGAGAATGACAACCCACACAGTAGATGGATGGAGTTGGGGGTCAACTACTGGAGGGGAATATGGAAATCTTGAGAGATTTCTGAAAATAAAGGAAGGATAGGAAAACGAAGGCCCCCAAGAACTGGACCTTAAAAATGTGAGATAGCCTAAGGGAGGAAGATGAGGACAGTCAAGGCTGTTGGTGATGATAATGTGATGATCGAAAGGAAGTTTAAAAGTGAGCCAGACCTAGTTCACCTCACCACCGTTGAAGTCAAAAAGGGTGGAGGTGTACTATAAGGTGGGAATGTTTACGGGAGCACCAAGGGCCATAGTGTGAGAGAAAAGAGGCCACAAAAACTTAAAGAAAACTTACAAGAGAGGAAGAAGGTTGAAAGCTAAGGCACGACGGTAGGCGATGAGTGCTGAGAGGAAGCAGTAAGCATAGGCGCAAACCCTGGGCTAGCGGAGCTTATAAACTCTAAGGGTGCGTTTGGTTCAAGTCATCATGTATAACCTTGGTTATGTGATTACCAGGTAATCACATAACCAAGGTTATGGGGAATAAAACATAACCAAATGTTGTTTGGTTCAACCTAGGTAATGCAACAAAAACTTGTTTGTTTGAAGGTTTTAATGAATACCCTAGTTTAATATTTTACTGTATTACCCTCAGTTACAAAACCAACTATACATAATAATAATAATAATAATAATAATAATAATAATATTATTATTATTATTATTATTATTTATTTATTTATTTTTTAATGTTTTTTTACTTTTCTTTTTCCTGTATATTTTTTTACCTTTTTATGCGTTTTTTTATTTTTTTAATGTTTTTATATTTTTATATTATTTATATTTTACATTTTTTTAATTTTAATTTTTATTTATTTTTTTTATTTTTAAAATTTTAATTATTTTTAAAAATTTAAAATTTTTTAAAATTTTTAAATTTTTTATTTTTAAAATTTATTTATTTTTATTTTTTAAAATTATTTATTTTTTAAAAAATTAAATTTTAAAATTTTAAAAATTTTAAAATATTTTTTTTATTTTTTTACAATTTTTAATATTTTTTTTACATTTTTTCTCTTTTTTTCATGTTTTTTCTTATCGGAGGGTATTTTTGGTAAAAAAAATTCGTTAACCTCGGAATCAAGAAAAACCTTAGTTTTCTGAAGTTTTCCGATTCCGGGCTGCATGACCCTTTTGCTGACGTGTCGGGCATAGAACATTACTCGGGAATCATCGAATACCTAAACCAAACAAGGTTTTTGTTGATAACCTTGGATAGATAACCAAGGTTATCAAGAATAACCCCGAACCAAACACATCCTAAGGGTACGTATAGTCGTCTGATCTCTAGAGTAAAAAGGCAGGCTAATTATTACAACTGTTGGATCAAAAGGCTTAAACCATCAGTAGTCTAATCAACAAACATCTCTTCAGGAATTAAAAGGGACGACATGCTTAGGCCACATGGTTGCACCATATGAAAGAGCATTTATGATGGATGTGACTAACGAAACATTACTTTGATACGCCATCACGGGCATCGCTTCACATTACCATGCATTTATGACATCTGCCATTCCCCCTTCTTGAAAAAGTTAAGTTCCAACAGAAAGCATAGTAGAATGCCGCTAGTAAAATTTGGGAACCCGATCGAAAAAATTAGAACGAAGAGGTCTAATCAATCTAGATTAGAAATACTTTGACTAGACTTAAATGGGAGGCTGGTGATTCAGTGAATAGGAAAGAGCCCTTCAGTGGAGCCCAAGGGTCAACAGGCCAATACAGGTGTCGGTTAAAATTTAAGATGGGTCAAAAGGCTGAGTAGTTGGTCTAGCAAGATGTCTCTTTCTCCAGATTAGCTTTTGTCGATTAGAATGGCTCTCTATGATCCCCACTCTTGGCTCTACTAGACCTGCACGGGGATCTATTCCCCATTCTCTCTCAATCGACTCCATCGATTGGATTGACTCTTTACAAGCCCAACTCCCAGCTCTATCGAACCCGCACTAGGATCTGCTCTCTGTTCTCTCCCAATCAGTTCTTGTTGATCGAATTGACTCTCTACGGGCCCCACTCCCGGCTCTACAGGACACGCATGGGCTTTTGATCCTTGTTCTCTCTCGATTGTTTCCTACCAATCGGATTGGCTCTCTACAAGCCCTACTCCTGGCTCTACCAAACTTGTACCGGGCTTTGCTCCCTATTCTCTTTCAATCAATTCTTACCGATCAGACTGGCTCTCTATGGACCCCACTCTCGGCTCTGCCGAACCCGCATGGGGCTTAGCTCCCTGTTCTCTCTTGATCAATTCTTGCTGATCAGATTGGCAGTAAAAGAACCAACACTAGATTGTTGGGTTGCCTATAGAACTTTACTCCCTCTCCTCTGGGGATATCGCCACAACCCGTCTAGACCTCATAAAAGAGTGGGCTCTCTGTGAGAGGCCCATCTTCTAGCTAACAACCCAATAAGCTTCTTGGCTCGTAAGCTCATTTTACCATTAATATAATACATGGATTTATTAAAGAGTAAGAAGATCGTATCTGTATACATATATGCAATATACCCTCCCTATAACAATGATGTGACTATCAGATACATGTAAGCATGGCGATATGACAAGTTGATTGACAACTAGATAATGAGTCATTAAATACGGAGATTGTGAGAGATATTATAAAAGAGAGCCCTTTTTCGTTGGTACAAGTATGCATACATATACTCAGGCATTCTCCTACTTCTTTTTGCGACCACCATTTTCTGACTTGATCATCAGAGTAACTATGTCAGGGACCCTTCTGACCCTTTTACTGATAATTTCCCTCTCCCATTAGCTAGTGTTTGCAAGTGATTTCTAGAGTTCGAGTCAAAGTCTCATTCTCAGTCCATATTCTAGCCAGCTCATCGGTAGTCCGCTCTTCACCACTTCTGGATAGGATCAATGAGCTTACATAAATCTAGCAATCACCTCTTCAATCGATGTTAATCTCGACAAAGACCAAGGAATTAACCTCTCATGTAATAACTAGCTTCTTTCCTAATATACTCTCTTTCAATGGTGTGGGATAGTCGTGGAGAATCATTAGGATGATAGATTTCACTTGTTTTTCGCACGATGTTAAAATATTTTCTGAAACGCAATGCTCTTTCCCAAACTTTGACAGATTGACACATTCTGGAATCACTAGGATGATAGATTTCATTTTTTTTTCGCACAATGTTAAAATATTTTCTGAAACGCAATGCTCTTTCCCAAACTTTGACAGATTGACACATTCTGATTGTTTGTAAAATGTTTAGGAGAATGAGGATGATTTCTTCAGTTTGGAGCATGAAATTTCAAGCAAAAAAAAAAAACCGTCATGATGCAGAATGGACTGGATAGAAAGAGCTATAAAGCGACAGGCACGTAGCCAACTATCTGTGACAGCCAAATTTCTGCTCATAACAAAATTATCATCTTTCGAAATAAACTTTAAGTAACTTCTCTAAGAAAATCAAAAACATCACCGGTACATCATGTTGTCTTATTCGTTCACTGACAAATGTATGAACTCAAATCTTAAATTGTCTTTTTGATCACCAGAATTCTACTCACTGTTCTTGTTGGTCGCCGCATCTATCATCTCCATCAGGTCCATATCTTTCTGCACATGCACACTTGAACTAATCGGCAGCACATCCCCAGCCAGTTCTTCAAACACACAGCTCGTATCATCCTTATCGAAGTCCCAACCGTCCAGGAGGAATTGCAATCCGTCAGTATTGTCGAAGACATCGTCATTCATGTAGTGAGTCTGAGGCTGAGGCTGAGGCTGAGGCTGAGGCTGTGGCTGTGGCTGTGGCTGCGGCTGTAATATGCTCTGTTCGGACGCAAGCACTGGAGCAGGAATTGTGGTCAGGTTTAAATAGCTTGGAATTATGTAATTGATGATATCGTCATTGTTGCTGCTGCTGCTGCTTTCAGTGAAGGGTTTCTTTTGATTCAAGCTCTGGATGTAGCTGAGTAAGAGTGGACTAGGTGTGCCATCCCTCCTGGACTTGCGGTTCTGCTGGAAGGAAGATTGCCTGCGCCTGTTGGTGTTCCAGTGGTTCTTAATGGCGTTCTCGGTTCGACCCGGCATTCGCTTGGCTATCTCGACCCACCTATTGCCCACCTCAGCGTGAGCCTGTATCAGGATCATATCTTCCTCTTCTGTCCAACTACCAGTCTTCATCATCATATCGTATGCATCACAAGAGCATGCGACCATAGTTAATTAGTCAATAGTTACAGTGTCAGAGTCAGAAATTATAATGAACAATTTACTCTAATCTAATCTTGTATTTTCTTTTAACTATTTGAGATCAACTAAATAGTAAAGAAAATAGAAGATTGGAGTTGGATATTTTATATATTTATCGGCCAAGTTTCCTATTCAAAGAAAAAAAAACAATTTCTCAATAGAAATAACAATAAATTTTTATATCATTCTCTACTCATAGGCAAGATTGACAAAGGATAGATGAGAAAAGTAATTCAATGATGAAATAGTAATGGGTGCTACGTACACGAGATAGTCTAATCAATTAAGATTTCCTTTTGACAAGGAATAATTCATCCCCAAAAAAAAAGCAAATAAATTCATCTCCAAAGCAAAAATGAGCAAGTAATAAATAAAATTTATTGTACATTAACAAAAAAATATATATATATATTATAAAAATTAATTAACTTTCTTTATTTTTCACTTTTCTTTTTTTCCTTTCCTTTTCTGTGTTTCTCACCGGTTTCTTAAAATGCGAGAGAAGAGTTATGTGAAGGAGTGCATATGAAGAAATGTTATTTTTATAGATAAGTATGCATTTAATGAACAGAAATTACTCATACAAACACAAGGACCGAGCAAAATCATTTGATATTATGCATGTTTATATATTGACTCTAGTTATATAGATTTCTATTAATTGTAAAACTATTGAACACATTTTTTTTTTAAAAAAAAAATATGAAATAGTGGTATTAACCTTGATATCAGGCCTTAGGTGGTTGTGCCATCTTTCTCTACATTGCTTTCCAATTCTCCCCTTTAGCATTCGAGCAATAAGAGCCCATTTCTTGAGGCCATGTTTCTCAACCAATTCAATCAACATCCTGCAAAACAGAATCACAAGAATGAGGATTAATCTATTAATTTCACAATAATTATATTAAGATATCCTAAACATAGAGCACATTTATTAATAAATAAAAGGGGAAAAATAAAATAAAAACATAAAGAAATACAAACCTATCTTCTTCTGTAGTCCATTGCCCTTTCACTGGATCAGATTTCTTCTGAACTTGCATGTCTTTGTTTTTGTCAAGTTCACTTTCTGCATCGGTACGAGCCTCTTCATGCTTTTGATTGCCAACCACCAAATTTGGAACGTTAACATGTCCTTCTTGGAAAGATTTATTGAATTGGGCTTTAATAAAAGAATCTATAGGGGTGTGACTCGATGTGTCAATCGGTTGCAAGCCCCCCGAGCAGGCTACCGGAATTTCCATGCCATTGATTAGGTGATCGGCGGGGAAATATCGAAGAAAACCTAGTGGACTATCATGGGGTAAAGTATCAAGCATGTCACTCAAATTTTGAAACATGTGTGGCTCATTTCCGAAAGCCATAGGAAAAGAGAGTAGATCAAATATAGCTAAAGAAGACGGAATTCACAGCGAGAGGAAGACGAAACTAATACTGATTAGTTCTCTACGCGACGATAGATTATATATTACGGGGAACGAGTTCTTGAATATTAATAGCCGTCGATTCAAAGTGAATCAATGGTTATGGTGATCTAAGAATTATGTCTTTTGAAGTTACTCAGGAGAATTGGATAGAAATAGAATTTTTATTTGTCTGAAATGAGCAAGTGCAATGCTGGTTATGGAAGGTAGTTAGTCAAAATGTCCATATGGCATGTATCTTCTGAGTTATATTGAAATTAAAATGCTTATTAAGGTAGAATACTCTGGAATGTGTTGTTATGGCAGTCTATTCAATATATGCTAATTTATCATAAATTTAAAATGAAAAAAAACTTTGTAACTGTTGTCAAGTAATTTATTTATATGTTTAAAATATTTCAAGTTTTGATTTTCTATATACATGGTTTAGTACTTGACTTATTAAGTAATTAATTATGTGCTTTAAAAATGTGGCTTCCTTTTAATTATATGAGTAGGAATAAGTGTTTATTCATATTTTAATATAAAATTAATAAAAAAATGTAGGATCCCAAAAGAGCACCTAAACATTTAAAAATAAATAAATTCTTTTGCAAAACCAAACGTTTAAATACGTGCAACAAATATATTAGCAATAACTAGCACGAGAAAAACACAAGTATTAATTAATAAAATAGTTTACTTAGTTTGAAATTCTTGGTTTCAATTTCATAGTC